>NC_055989.1:124338905-127136959 GCF_018446385.1 Zingiber officinale
GAGCCACCTTGCTCATCGTGATTTACCCGATTTCCGAGGCCGGAGGTCGTCATTGAATCTTTCCCTGGGCCGACTGTAAGTGTGATAGCCGGAGCATCTCGACACTAGTTGAGACCACATCAGCGAGCCTTGAGCGCCACGGGCAACGAGGCCACCCGACTCGGACAGATCAAATTGGCGGCCTCAGGAACGCCCCGCATCCGAGAGGTAGACAATGGACGAGGCCGGACGACAAAGACACGGTGACGCTTTTCAAGGAGGAACTCACGCCTGGTCGAGATAAGGGCCGCAAACTCGTGGAGCAAAGCAAAGCATCCGCCGAGCCAAGGAGCAACAGCAACGTCTGCTGGCGGGGCCGAGCTGAAGCACCTCCAGCCACCGCCGTGATTCCACCGCCTTATTTCGCACCCGAGCCACGCCAGCTCAAGAGATAGGATCTTCTCGATGAAATGCCAAGGCGGGATGACAAGAAGGGGAAAGCCCTGACGGACTCATCTCCCAGCGACCAACCACAATTTTCGGAAGCCATTCTCGAGATCCTTCGCCCGAGCACCACGTGCCCCTACGATCGCGGAGTATAATGGAACAACGGACCCGGATGATCATGGGTAAGTTTGATAATACTGCCACGCCTCCACCACAATACATCGATGGAGTAGTGTCAGCTTCCTTACCACGCCTCGGATCGGTCATGCGGTTCCATCGCTACCTGGATCCATCACAAGCTTTCGACTTCCGAACCCTCCTCCACCACTTCGCCGGCAATTGCGTTATCGAAGCGTTAGCTTGTTCGCCATCAAGCAAGAACCAAAGAATCGCCGAGCTTACATCCGGCGATTCAACCAAGTGGCGATGGACATCCCAGCACCACATCGGAAGCGATGATGAACGCCTTCACACAAGGCCTTGTTGATGGGGACTTCTTCAGTCGCTCATCCGAAAGCCGCCCGAGACTATGATCACATGCTACATCGGGCCAACGAATACATAAGCGTGGAAGAAGCGCAAGCCGCTCGGAAAAAGAAGCTCCAACCGAACGTGCACTTGTTCATGCCGAGCGGGCAGACTCCGCTCAGGAACCACCTAGAGGACCAAGGGCTGAAGCAATTCGATCTCCCCACACCAGATCGCACGTACAAGCGCTCGCCCAAGCCAAAGAAGAGGTGGACCCCAATGTTCTGCAAATTCCACCAAACGGATACGCACAACACGAGGGATTGCCGAAGCCTTCCCTTTGTGTCCAATCCTGTTCCCCGGAAAGCCGAACGACGGTCTCCTCCCCTCAACACGAGGCAAAGGACCCAGGAAGCCGACCGGACCCGCATAGAGAGGCGACATCACCATACGTCCGATCGGCATAGATCCCCAAGACAGGAAAGTCGCCGGACGTCCAGGGAACGGTCCCGACCATCCACTCGGGAGGAAGAAAACAGGAGCAATACTTCCCGGGGCGAAATCAACGTTATTGCTGGTGGGCCGACCGGAGGAGACTCCAACCGAGCAAGAAAGGCAGGCGTTCGGCAGCTGCAGATCCATACGGTCGGCTGTAGCCAAGAGCGGGCAAGTGGACCGGAAATCACTTTCGGGCCCCTTGGAAGGAGGAGAAGTACCCCATGACGACGGCTCATTAAAGCGGTAATAGCAAATTACACCATTCATCGCATATTTATACAGGGAGCTCGGTCAACATACTATTCAAGAAGGCGTTCGATCACCGAATTGATCGAGCCGAGCTGCTCAATGACGACCCCGCTTCACGGTTTACGGGCAATGAAGTTCACAGTCGGACAGGTCCACGCTCAGGAGGACCAGGACAACAAACTTTGTGGTGGTTGACTCTCCCTCATCCTCAACGTCATTTTGGGACGGCCGGCGAATTCCGAGCGGTTGTCTCAACCTTCCACCGAAGATAAAATTTCCGTGGAGGACAAAGTTGAGAAGTGCGGGAGATCAACTAGCAGCCGTTGCATATAGAGATGATCCGAGGTGCTTCTTCCGCCGGAAGGTCCCCGAATCGAGGTACACGCCATAACCGAGAAACCTCCCGCTTTAATTTATGATGAAAGGAGGAAGTTCAGATCCATCCGACCCGATCGAGGCCACCACTTTCATCGCCTCGGATCTAGAGGAAAAACAGAAGAAGAAGCGATCCAATGCCTCAAAGAAAATCATGATGTCTTTGTTTCGGATACACGAGCGTCTGAATTTCGCCTAGCCTAGCGCAACATGAGTTGCATGTCCGACCGACGCCGCCAAGAAAAAAGAGATTTTAGCGCGAGCGAATGCCATAACCGGGAAGTAGAGAACCGGAGGCCGCACATACGCCAGGTGCAGTCCCGGCAAGTAGCCAACGTGGTATTGGTCTCCAAGCCGGGCGGCAGCTGCATTGACTTTCGGGACTTAAACAAAGCATGTCCCAAAGATCTTTATCCTCCGCCCGGATAGATCAGCCGGTGGACTCTACGGCTGTGAGTTAATTTGCATGCTCGACGCCTACTGTGGCTATCACTGTGCGCCGCCGCCAAGATCAAGAAAAGGTGAGCTTCAGAACGTCCGAGCACATATTGCTACAATGTGATGCCGTTCGGATTGAAGAATGCCACCTACTATCGTCTGATGAACAAGGTATTCAAGGAGCGGATCGGGCGGAACCTGGAAGTTTACGTGGACGACATTCTTATCCAAGCGGCCGATCTTTTCAAGGATATGGAAGAAACCTTCCGAACCTAAGCAAATATGGAGTCAAGCTAAATCCCGAAATGCCTGTTCGGAGCTAAAGGAGGGCGCTTGGGTATAGTGACCGAGCGGGGATCAAGCAAATCCAACAAGGTGAAAGCTCGCAAGACATGCTTCCTCCCGAAACACAAGGAAGTAACCATGACCGTCGGCAATCTGCTGTCCGATTCATCTCCAAACCGCCGACCGGAGCTCGCCATTCTTCAAGATCCTACGCAGAGCTACTAAGTTCCAAAGGAACGAAGATGTGACCGAGCATTTGAAGAGTTGAAAACATATCTGAATTCCACCCAGATCGCCAAGCCGATCGGAGGTGAGTCATTAGATATGTATTTGTCGTCAATCGAACATGTGAGGCTCAAGACTTGTGAGGGCGAGCCAAGAGCCCGTGTATTTTCCGAGCCATATTTTGAAGATGCCGAATCTCACACCGGCTCGAGAAGTTGGCCTTGCATTGGTTCTAGCCGCACGCCTTCGACCGATTTCTGGCCCACACAATCATTGTCCGGACGACACCACCCGAAGAGTCCTGTTGAACTGCACGTCCTGACACGGCTTATCAAGTGGACCATGTGATGCTTGACATCCAGGCCCTGCTCACGATTAAAGCCCAATCCTTGGCTGATTTTGTGACCGGGCAGAGGCCCGAGCCAAGCTCTGTGGAAGATATATGGATGGGTCTTCCACTGCTCAAGCGGGATGGATATTACTTATCTCACCGAAGAAGAAAAGATGCACCTATCCGTCCGGCTGGACTACAAGGCCACCAACAATGAGGCGAGTATGAGGCCCTTATAGCCTGATTACAGGCCGTACGACATGTGGGGGCCGGTCGGGTAATCTCCATTCGGATTCACAGTTGGCGCTCAACAACTTTCCAGCACCTTTGAAATCAAGCGTGTTCGGCTTAAACTCTACGCTGAGGCCTTTGAGAAACTCAAAGCTACTTTCCGAGAGGTGCTTATTCAGAAGATTCCCCGAACGGAGAACCAGGCGGCCGATGAGTTGGCCAAACTCGCGAGCTCAATAACGCCGATCGCCATTCAGCAGCCAATTGAAAAAACGCTGATGGTGGCGCATGTCGACCGGATGCAAGGCCTCGCGTTTCCAAGTGACTGGAGGACACCTATTATAGAATTCCTCCGTTCGGGCACCACACCATCCGATGAATATGCAGCCCGGCTCCTCAGAAGAAGAGCCGGTCGGTTTACACTCATCGGAGATCAGCTTTACAAGAAAGCTTTCTCGCGCCCGCTAAAATGTGAGCTCGGAGGACTCATCTTACATCCTCCAGGAAGTACATCAAGGATCATGTGGAGGTCATCCGGCGGACGCTCGTTAGCCAAGAAGATCCTCTTGGCGGATACTTTTGGCCAACTTTACAAGCGAATGCCGCTCGGACAGATTCACATGCCTTTCATGCCAGAATCACAACTTCTCCCACCGACCGGCAGAGATGAAGGCATCAACCATCTCATGTCCGTTCGATCAGTGGGAATGGATATTGTGGGTCCATTTCCGACGGCGACCGGAGGAAATTTTACTAGTGGCGGTAGATTACTTCTCCAAGTGGGTGGAGGCCGAGCCACTGGCAAAGATCACCGAGCAAATGGTTAAAAAATTTATGGCAAGACATCATTTGTCGGTTCGGCATCCTCGCCGATTGGTGTCCGGCAACCAAGCAGTTCACTGTGGAAGATGTTGGAGGATTGGTGCCAAAGCTACGGCATTGAGCAACATTTCACGTCCGTGGCCTATCCTCGAAAGCAACGGTCAAGTCGCCAACCGAAATTCTTCAGATTCTGGCACTGCCGACCATTTGGGAGGAGTTGGCCGGACAGGTGCCGAGCGTCTTGTGGGCTATCCGAACGACGCCAAAGAAGGGACGGAGTCACACTGCTCCATTTGGTATACGGGCGTGAGGTCGTCATACCGTCAGTAGGCGTTGAGTCGCCGGATCCGAACTATGATGATGACAACACCGAACGAAGAAACATGGAGTGGACTTGGTAGAAGAGGAGAGGGCAAAGGCGTCCGTTCGTGATCATGCCGTCAGCGGATGAAGCAAAACTACAACCGCCAGAATTCCCGGATCGTTCCAAGTCGGATCTCGCCTCGAAGAAAATCAGCCGTCGGCGACGTCGCAAGCTTGAAGCCATGGCGTGCCCTTTCAAAATCATCGAAAAGCTCCGGCGCATATTATCCGGAGGATGAGGACGGACTGACTAGATAGACCGGAGCTGAACCACCTCCACTTCTGGAGGCGGTGAAAGGTGTATCACTATAAATCACCCTGTGTATTTCATTTTCCGACTAAATACTTGAAATGCAGAGATGAAAAGTCAAAGGAGCGAATATAAGGCATTATCATCGTAGCGCGAAGGCCCCCGAGTCGATCGGTCGGGAGGTTTATGTGGTTAAGATTTGTAAGCAAATAACCCGTGCCGTTCGGCCGGAAGTAAATGGGTCGAGCCAAACGCTCGAAGATCGAAGGCCCCGTGCCCTTCAGACGGAGGTATATTATCCGAGCCAAAATACTCGATGAAGTAGATCCTGAGCCGTGCGGCCAGGAGGGCATTATCCAAGCTGGGGGAAAGGCGAAGAGCAACTCCGAGCGGAAGATCGACGAGCACCGTCGTTAAAGATCAAGAGACGAGCCGGCGTCTATAAACCCTCCGAGCGGAAGACCGACGAGCACCGTCGTTAAAGATCAAGAGACGAGCCGGCGTCTATAAACCCTCCGAGCGGAAGACCGACGAGCACCGTCGTTAAAGATCAAGAGACGAGCCGCCGTCTATAAACCCCCGAGCGGAAGATCGACGAGCACCGTCGTTAAAGATCAAGAGACGAGCCGTCTATAAACCCTCCGAGCGGAAGACCGACGAGCACCGTTAAAGATCAAGAGACGAGCCGTCTATAAACCCTCCGAAAGGAAGACCGACGAGCACCGCAAAGATCAAGAGACGAGTGCCTATAAACCCTCCGAGGGAAGATCGACGAGCACCGTCGTTAAACATCAAGAGACGAGCCGGGCCTATAAACCCTCCGAGCGGAAGACCGACGAGCACCGTCGTTAAAGATCGAGGCGCCTATAAACCCTCCGGCGGAAGACCGACGAGCACCGCCGTTAAAGATCAAGAGACGAGCCGGCGTCTATAAACCTCCGAGCGGAAGATCGAGCACCGTCGTTAAAGATCAAGAGACGAGCGGGCGTCTATAAACCCGAGCGGAAGACCGACGAGCACCGTCTGTTAAAGATCAAGAGACGAGCCGGCGCCTATAAACCCTCCGAGCGGAAGATCGACGAGCACCGTCGTTAAAGATCAAGAGACGAGCCGGCGTCTATAAACCCTCCGAGCGGAAGATCGACGAGCACCGTCGTTAAAGATCAAGAGACGAGCCGGCGTCTATAAATAATCCGAGCGGAATATCGTCGACACTGCGATCATTCGTATTCCCCGCCGATTGTCGGACCGAAGCTATTTTCCGATCGGACTCGAGGTAAAAAAGGTTCGGATCGGCTTATAGCGAGCGATTCTGGCCAGCAGCCCAGATTGATATTCGGCCGGACGGAGAGCTGGGAAAACACTTGGAAGAATGCACCTCGAATGCCCAAGGTATGATGTGATAGAAGACGAGCGGACCGTACAAGTGTCAGCCAGGGAACAGTGCAAAAAGATAGAGTACACGAAAGGAAAGCATTTCATTAAAATTAGAACCTTAGGTCGAGCGGCCTAAGTACAAAAAGGTTCATGTTCAGCCGAGCTGCGAAATTACAAAAATTACTCGATGTAGTCGTAGAGGTCCCTCGGAATGTTGCTCAGGAGCTCCACTTGATCGCCGGCCGGAATATTGGTGGACTCCGGAAGAAGGCCCTTCGACTTCAGATAGGTCATAGTGGCCGTAATTGCCAGGTCGAAAGCCGAGTACATCCGCTCGCAAATTTTTTCCGAGAACTCGGGCGATCGGATGTAACTTTGTCGGAGAGCGGCGACTCGGCTCGGTATTCCTTGAAGGTTGCCGGAGCTTGTGAGGGCCTCATTCAGACGTTCAATCTTCTCCGTGACGCCGAGCGGCTGCCTTCCCGATCGAGCCGTCGGCGCCTCCTTTATCTTCAACTCCGGGCCCGGCCTCACGTTTTCTCTCGGATCGAGATGGCAGTGTTCTTAGGCTGAGTTATCTTTGTGTCAAGCGACTTGACCTGTCGCTCGACTCGGCTAGGGTGGGCCCGATCGGTTTTCTTCTTCTGCTCGGCTGTAGCTCTTTTTGCAGCTTGGAGTAGGAAGGTCCTTGGGAGCCGCTCGGACCACCCGCCGTAGCTGCCTTATCTCCTCGTCCGCCATAGCCAGACGGTTGGAAATCGCTATCTCTTCCACCCACCTCTGAAACAAGAAGTCGCAGTTGTTAGAAGCCGAGCGGAAATATTTTAGGTAAAACAAAACAACGAAGAACTTACCCCGTAGCCGCTTGCATGTGGCTATTGGCTAAGATCACTGCGACGCATGCTCGAGCGTCGGCCCACATCTCGCGAGGGCCCTTTCAAAGTAACAAGGTGCTCGGCATCCGTCCGTCACAAAGAACTCTTCACCGAAGGTGAAGAGTAACTCAGACAGCGGCCGTGACGAGGATCGCCCGACCGGGATCGAGTCGGCGCAAGACCGCGAATGGATGGTCGAACGTTGGACCGAACGCGAGCGGGGAGAGTGTCGGCCGAGTGGCCTCGACCGGAGCGATCACCGTCCCAACCGGCGTCCGGTCGATGAAATGGTCTCGAGCACCGGCGCTTCCCTTCATGAGGCGGCCCGGCCGAGGGTTGGACCGAGGTAGCCGAGCCGAGGGTCTCCACTCGCCTTTGCGCGGCTGATCCTCCTCCCGAACGGACCTTCCTCGGGGCCGTTGGTTCCCTGGAGGGTAGCGCCGCTCCACATGCCGCTTGAGAGGCTGGCCGGTTCACTGCCTTTCTCGCCTTCGTGAGAACCGACCATTTGAATACCCGCCATTTCTTTTGCCGCCACGCCTCCCACGCTTTCTCTTTAGAACGCCGGCCATCACCGAGTCCATGACGATGTCAGCTGCACGAAGAGAAAAAGAAATCAGTTAGCAATTAAAGCAAGTGCCAAAGCAAAGTTCTTACCGAAGCCGGTCGGAAGTGGGGTCCGTATAGGACTCAGCCCAAAAATGTACATCACTCCCTCGTGAAGAAGCTTGTTGATGTCAAGTCGTAGACCGGCTAGTACATTTGCGGCGTGAAGATATTCCGGTCGGGTCTTGAATTTCTTCAGTTCGGGAGGGGGAGGTAGACTGACTTGCCACTGGGTCGGAAAGTTTGGCTGACTGGGCATGCGGAGGTAGAAATAATAGTCCTTCCAATGTTTATTGGAAGTGGGTAGTTTATTGAAGAAGACCAAACCGGGCCGAGCTTGGAACATAAAGGTGCCCGGCTCGGCTTGCTTAGGATAATAGAAATAAAAGAAGACCTCCGGTCGGAGGGGAATGTTGTGAATCTTGAACAAAACGACAACGCCGCAGAGGAGACGGAAGGTGTTTGGTACTAAACTTCCGAGCGGCACGCCAAAATAATTGCAGACGTCTGCTATAAAAGGATGGACGGGGAACCGCAGACCGGCGGTGAATTGGTCGCGAAAGACACAGAAACCGCCGCGCGGTGGTCTGTGAGGCCGAGCGGCAGGACCAGCTAGGCGAACTTCGATATCCTCGGGGATTTCGAAATTGTCAGCCAAAATATCAAAATCCCGTTGTTCGAAACGAGATCGCATGGTAGTATACCATGGGCCTAAGGATTGTTCTTCGGGATGAGAAGAACTGGCCATGATCGGGACAGAAGAAATCAAAAAGGAAGTTTCAAAGACGGGGAAATGGAGTTTCAAAAACTAGAGCAGAAGTGCGAATTAGATATCGGAAAGGAAAAATGAGAGATCTAAAACCTTACTGAGGGGAGATGAATCGAGGAAAGGCGCCGGAAAGCGTCAGAAGGCAGCAACAAGATCGCCGGAGCCCCGCAACGCAGAGAGCAACAGTAGAGGTAACGGAGGCGTGCGAAGATGAGAAGGAAACGAGGAATTTATAGTGTGAGGGCCGGTCGGCCCCCACCGTCGGATCCAGGTCACGGGAATCAATGCATACATCTAGCCGTTTATTTCGAATTGCTTCGGTTACATCAAAATGCCATGCAACCGCCTCCGTCCTCTGATGGCATTGCTCCACGTGGCAGTCAATCATTCGTAGCATTTATTGAAGGTATGATCGACATTGATGTCGAAGATTGACGCAGAACGCGAGGAGATCCGGCAAAAACCATCATTGATTCATTCAAGGATATCTCCGCCGCTGACCGGGCGTAGAATATTAGCATGGATGAGCCGTTCGGCTAGACTCACAGTCCAGTCAGTCAGACTATTCGCCTCCTTCGACTAGACTTGAAGGGAAGGCAAGTGATCCGGTAGTAAGAGCGGGCCCCCCCCCTTTTTTCTTGCAAAGTCAACGCCAAGTGGAAGTCACCGGAACAGCCGCCCACCCAGAGGAGAATGTGGTCCGACCGGACGGACGGCCATAGAGGGCCGGTCCGATTGGACTGCCGGCCGGCCGATGGAATCGAGTACCCGGAAAGGTCCGGCCGGTTTGCACTCATAGTTGGTAGGCACCCTGTCAAATCGGGGTTCCGACGCTCAGTTAAAAAGGTCATGGGCCGAGCTGACCTTTTGACCGATCACAGTCATAAAGCACCCCTGTTTGTTAGTCTCCCCAAAGCACAAGTAAACCACTGCGGATGTCCGGTCGGATGTTTAGGTATCTTTCCGCTCGGACTACAAGTTTGGAGCAAAGGAAATGGCCAGAGGATTTCTTTCTCCAACAACCTGTAGGTTTCACGTGTGTGTCATGCTCCAAATCTTGTGACAGGGGATTCTGCCGTCCCATCGAGGGCATGCTTTGACTGTAGCGATATGGGTCAGGTAAACTTTCTGACAGCCGCGTACCTAGGAAAGGACAGGTAAGCTTTCTGACAACCGCATACCTAGGATAGGACAGGGGACACTTATGCACCTTGGTACACGTGCCCGAACCTTTCACAGCTCTATATAAAGAACCTCAGGTTTCATCGACAGAGGAGGATGGTATGTACTCTGAGACTTCTGGAGCCACCTTGTTCATCGTGATTTACCTGACTTGAGCGTCGGAGGGTCGTCGCTGGGAATCCCCTTCCCGGCTCGACTTCTGTGCAGGATAGCCGGAGCATCTCGACACTAGTTGGAGACCTACATCAGCGAGCCTTGGAGCGTCACGTGCCCAGCGTCTGCTGACTTCTGGTTCGGACAGGATCAAATTACCTCATGTTGGTTTTGATGTGATCAACCAAGTTAAGTTAGGCTCTGCGTATTTGATGCATTGCGTCTGAGTGTACAAGGAGTTCTTCAAGAAGTCGAGTGGAAGACGTGGTGGACAAGAAGGATGGCACGAAAATCGAGTCAATGGGCTCAGTGCATCCGAGGGGAAATTGTGGAAGAGTATGCCGGTGGAGCAAGAAGGATGTGCTTGTCGCTTCCGAGGGATGAGAAGCCGGAGTAGAAGACTGCTCGAGAAGAAGACCGGAGTTGGGTTCGAGTGAGCTTAACTCTGGAAGGGCGGAGGATCAGCCAAGCAACCAGAGAAGAAGCCAGCGACAAGAGAAGGCACCAGACGGTCAACAGGTAGCTGATTGATCCGAGTGCCTAGACCAACTTTGGTGCCCGGGCTGTCCGGGCGCTCGGACTAGATGGTCTAGGTGCCCGAACCACCAAGGCGCCTAACAGGCACCTTGTTACAGTGCTGTTGTTGTGGATCATTTTCGGGTCCACGTTAGCAACGGTCCTACCATCTGGATATGGAAAAATTTGATCTCCAAGCCGTTGTGAAGCCGTTTGTGTGGAGATAAAGTTTGCCTTACTGGGGCGCTCGAAGAGGGTCCAGGTGCCCATAGATGCCATGTCAGTAAATGACTAGTTTTGACCAATGGGTTATAAATAAGGCCGTGATCTTCTTCATTTGCAAGAACACACTCTGTAATCTTTTTTGTTTCGAACTTTTATACTCAACGCTGTAAGAGGTTTCTCGACCTTCAACAAAGGAGAACTTTATACTGGAGCTTTAACTACCTTAGATTAGTAATCTTTCTAGTTGTAAACCAAATAAACTCATAGTCTTTTCTTACTTTTTATGTTATTATTTTTGATTAACTAATGTGTGTTTATCTTTGCTAAATAGAAAGTAAAGAAGTGTTTAGTTTAACTTGCAGGCAATTCATCCTCCTCTTGCTTGTTGCACTGAGACCAACACATTGTTTGTCAAATGTACGAGTGTAGGTCGTATTTTTTTATCATTATATGTTGATGACATGATTATTATTGGTGATGATTATGATGGAATTGCTTCCTTGAAGTCTAGGTTTGCTCATTATTTTGCTATGAAAGATTTGGGTATACTACGCTACTTTCTTAGCATTGAAGTCGCCTATTCCCCAAAATATTATTTTTTATCCCAGTCAAATTATATATCTGATCTGTTTGAGCGTGCACATCTTACTGATAATAGAGTCGTTGATACTTCGATTGAGACTGATGTACTATATTCTCCATCTGATAGTTCACCATTGTTAGATCTTAGTTTGTACCGAATTATTATTAGGAGCTTGGTTTATCTCACCATGACTCGCCCATGCAATTAATCAGTTTGTCACTGGATCAACTACAGTTCATTGGGTTATTATTATTGGGCCCTTTGTCGACCGGTTGGAGAGGGTGAATAACCTGCACAATAAAATCAAAAAAAACATTCCTCGATCTTTTGCAGCTTTATTAAATCAAATATTTGCGTAATAAAACAAGAAACTAAATGAAGAAAGGAAGAGACACAAAGGGTTTACTTGGTTACAACCGGGGAGGTTGTTAATCCAAGGAAGAAGAAAACTCACTAACATCTCCTTCAGGCAGAGAAGCTTCTTACAACAGTTAAATCACTCAAAATGCAAAGATAGATAAAAGAAATCGTTTACAAGTGTTCTGTTTAAGCTTCTGGAACCAGGGCTGTATTTATAGCCCTGGTCGGGGTGCCTAGAAAGGATCCAGACGCTTGGAAGGGGGTAAACTTTTATCCCCGTCGTAACAGGACGCGCCACGTCGCTTTCTGGATAATTTTTGATTTTGGGTGCTCAGAAGGGTTCTAGGCACTCGGAGTTCGGGCGCTCGGACCAGAAAGTCAACTTCCAGTTGACTTTTTGGTCTGGGTCTTTTGCTCTGGTCCCACTCGCATTGGTCTGGATCTTCTGCTCCGGCTCCGCTCGATTAGGTGATCTCAACCATTCGGAATAGGGCTCACTCGAACCTAACTTCCGGCCTTCGAGTAATCTTCCGTTCCGGCTTCTCGTCCCTCGGAAACGCCACGGGCCTCCTTCTCGTCTGCTCGCGTACTCTTCCACAGCACCTCGTACCTCGGACGCACCGAGCTCCTCAGCTCTCTCCCGTATCGTCTTTCTCGCTAGCCACGTCTTTCGCTCGACTTCCTGTGCTCTTAAGTTCCTGCACACTTAGACACAGGGGTTAAATACCAATAGGACCTAACCTGATTTGGTTGATCACATCAAAACTACCTTGGGGTACTTACAATCTCTCTCTTTTTTATGTGAGCAAACCCGAAATTAAGTTAGGATAAATCACAAAATTAACAGTTATAAAATAACATTTCAAATTTTGTAAGTAAAAAAAAAAAATTAAATTTTTGCAAGTACAAAAATTAAAAAGTTATATTACAAAAATTATACTAAACTCCCTCTAGACTTAATATTTTCTACTCCCCCTTTTGATCATAAAAAAATGAGGTACATTAAAACTTAAAAAAAACATAAATACAAAGTCTAAGAAAAAAAATATTAAAGTTTAAGTTTATATTTATCAATAAAAAATTAACATCTATAAGTCAGAGAATTTCATATAAAATTGACATTATCATAAATGAAATTAAAAATTCAACATTCAAGAAAATTTAATATTTGAAAATTTTCTTACAGATAAAATTATTTTTCATGAAAAATTAATTTTTAAATAATTTTAAAAAAGTATTTTTATAGTAACTAATTATTTGACAGTTAGTCAATTAAATACTTATGTTAATAATTGACTCTCAGCTTGCGACGAGACACTAGACCTCTTAGTTATTGGAACAATAACCACTTTCTTGATAAAGTCTTTTAAATAAATTAAATATTCAATTTTCTTTCTGAAAGCCCTAAGTAAAAAATCAGTCTAAATATGATTTTGGAACCTAAAATAAATTCCTTCCTGTAGAATTAATCAAGAATTTTTTAGGAGTATATTTTTGTGATATTTTTCTAATTTGACCATTGTAATATTTGAGATATTAGTTAAGTCCTGAATATTTTCTAAAATTAGAAGGAATAAAAGTTAGGCATACACGACTTTTCAAATTTTTTATTCCCTATTTCAATTTTTTGTTTCCTATTTTTACTTTGTCAAAATCTTCTAACCGACAAGAATCAGCTAAGGTTAATTTTAACTCTTTATTTTATTTTTCTAACTTACAGTAGTTTTTTGATAATAATTTTATAAATTGAAATTACTGTTGGGACCTTGACGTCCACTAGAGGGGGGTGAATAGCGTCTCACCCAAAACGTCGCTTCCAAGTTACACGATCATTTAACGTGGTTCGGAGATCAGAGCTCCTACTCCATGGCTGCCCGTAAGGTGGGCGATCCCGATCCGTTGGTGGATGACTCTCCGGCAAACTCCGGCTAGCTCACGTAGCTTCTTGTGGGTGGAGAAACCTCACCACAATTCTCACAGGAACACTTGAAACACTAGGGCACAGGTAGACTACTAATAGGGGTTAACCACCTCTATTTCGTTAACCTCAACCAAGCTCCCAAGGCTTGGTTATATAGGCCATGGGTTGAAGAATCCCGCCTACTAGTCAACTGCCAAAACCATCAGTTGACTGTCTTCTGGTGGAAATTCGACCGTTAAATCCTAACGGCTCGATACCAGTCGACTGGTACTTTTACCAGTCGACTGGTACTTTTACCAGTCGACTGCTCCACACTGACCGAGTGAACAAAAGCATTCTGTTCGCTCCCAATCGATCGCCCAGTCGACTACACCAGTCGACTGATGAAATCACTAGTCGACTGCTACAGTAACGCTATAGTATTGCTACAGTAACGCTACAGTAAAACCCTAATTCTAGGATTTTACCTTCGAGTACATTCACTCAGCACTCGTCCTTGCCCCGACCAACCTATACCTAGCCTTCTAGCCTCCTCCATTAGCCTTGCGTCCCTCGGATGCCTCCCCATCCTTCACATCTTACCTTCTGGAGCTTCCATCGGCCTTGTCATTGTTGTCGGGTCTTCCTTTTCCAAGAGGTCACACCTCCGGGACTTCGTCTATTGCCAAGTCATACTTGGACTTACGTTGCCAAAACTACATGCTTGAACTTATACCGCCAAGACTCATCCTTGGACTTTCCTCCTTTGCCAAGATCACACTTGGACTTTCCTTATTGTACCTGTATCCTGGACACTCACAATGTATATCAAATACAACAATAAACCTAACTTAAACCTTTGCCCAAACATCAAAACCTAGGGTACCCAGATTGCTCCAATAATTACTTGTTAGGAGGAAGAGACCGTACATGATTTTCCTTGTCGATCCCGTAGTCTGAAGCTCCCTTTGAAGTGCTGCTTTCTTCCGATGTCATCCCCCTTTCATTGATGCTCTCGATGCTCATTTCGGACGAGCTTGCTTCGTCTTCGTCTTCTTGGTGACTTGCCACTAGCGCAAGTCCGGCAAGGGCTTCTATCTCCAATTCGGATGATGTGCCATCCCACGTCGTCCTAAGATTATACTTGGGTCAAGCTGGTTTCTTGTTCTTTTCTTTGTCCTTGCACTTGTCCTTCAATTTTGGGTAGTTATCTTTGGCATGCTCTTCTTCATTGCAGTGGTAGTATCTAACTTTTTGTTTTCTTTTTGTACCCTGCACTTGATAAAATTGTTTAGTTTTAAATAATTTTCTAAATTTACTTACCATGAGTGTCATTTCTTCGTCATCGAGAAAAGATTCAGAATCTTGTTCATCCATCTTTGCCTTTAAGGTAATGTTGTGCTTTGGCACCTTCTTCAGATCTGTACATCTCGTTTCATGGACTTCAAAAGTTGAAAACATTTCTTCTAAAGTACTTGACTCTAGTTCCTTAGATATATAATAACCATCTACTAATGATTCTCATTCAGTAGTCCTAGGAAATGTGTTAAGCGCGTACCTTAGTGAATCTCGGTTGCTTACTTTTTCACAAAGATTCGTGAGTCCGGTGATGAGTTCCTTTATTCTTGCGTGGAGGTGTGCAACAACTTCACCTTCTTCTAACCAGAGGTTGCTGATTTGGTTCCGGAGTAGGTCCCGTTTCGCTACTTTTGCCTCCAAGGTCCCTTCATGTAGTTCCATGAATTTCTCCTATAGCTCCTTGGTTGACTTGTAGGCTTCGATCTAGTTGATTTCTTGTGGTGGTAAGACGCTCAGCAGATTGAACTCTGCTTTGCCATTTGCCATGAAGTCGACTTGTTCCTTCTTTGTCCATTGGTATTCTTCTTTACTCTTAGGTGCTACAAAATCAAATTTCATTATTAAAAGAAAATCAAAATATGTTTTAAACAATACCTTCATCATTTTCTTCTAGCTCGCGAATTTCCCCTCGAATTTTGGTGGGTAGATGCTCGGTCTGGCCATCTCATGTGCTTCGTTTGGCGGTTAGTCCTTCTGAAGCCGTTGGGCTCTGATAGCACTTGTTGGACCCTTTGTCGACTGGCTGGAGAGGGTGAATAGCCTGCACAATAAAAACAAAAAAAAACCTTCCTCGAATTTTTACAGCTTTATTAAATCAAACATTTGCGTAAGAAAACAAGAAACTAAATGGAGAAAGCAAGAGGCACAAAGGGTTTACTTGGCTACAACCGGGGAGGTTGTTAATCCAAAGAAGATGAAAGCTCACTAATGTCTCCTTCAGGCGGAGAAGCTTCTTACAACAGTTAAAGCACTCAAAATGCAAAGCTAGAAAAAAGAAATTGTTTACAAATATTTTGTCTAAGCTTCTGGGACTAGAGATGTATTTATAGCCCTAGTTAGGGCACCTAGAAGGGGATAAACTTTTATCCTCATCATACGGGGCGCGCCATGTCACGTTCTGGATAATTATTGGTTCCGGGCGCCGGACCAGAAAGTCAACTGCTGGACCGCGTTGGCCACCTAGAAGGGGGGTTGAATAGCCCTAAACAAACACAAACACAAAATACCCTTCTCGAACTTATAACTTAAACACTTGCATAAAATTAAATAAAGAAAGCAATAAACTAAAAGAAGAGGCACACAGACTTGCCTTGGTTAGAACCGGGGAGGTTGTTAATCTAAGTAATGAATCACATACTGAAAACATCTCCTTCAGGCGGAGAATCCTCTTACAGCAGTGAAAGCGCAAAAAGAGAAGCTAAACTAGAAAAGGAAGCTCATAAGTGTTGTATTGCTAATTCTTGTTCTGTTTTAAAGTTTTTGGACCAAGGCTGTATTTATAGCCTTGGTCGGGGTGCTTGGAAGGGTTCTTGGTGCCTGGGAAGGGATAAAATTTTATCCCCTTCGTAACGGATCACGTTTGATCGCGATCTGGTCAAAATCAAGTTCTGGGCCCCCGGAATCGCTCAGGGCGCCCGTACCACTAAAGTCAACTTAGTTGACTTTTGGTCCGGACCCTCTGCTCTGGTGTTGCTCGCCTCGGTCCGGGTCTTCTGCTCTGGCTCCACTCGCTTGGGTGATTTCAGCCAGTCTGAAATAAGGTTCACCCAAACCCAATTTCAGCCTTCTCGAACAACCTTCTGCTCCGACTTTTCGTCCCTCGGAAACGCCATGTGCTTCCTTCTTGTCCGCCCGCGTACTCTTCCGCAGC
Organism: Zingiber officinale; assembly: GCF_018446385.1. Taxonomy (NCBI): domain Eukaryota; kingdom Viridiplantae; phylum Streptophyta; class Magnoliopsida; order Zingiberales; family Zingiberaceae; genus Zingiber; species Zingiber officinale. Next base: position 124,355,642 of record NC_055989.1, read on the forward strand.
ACCTCGTCCCTCAGACGCACCGAGCTCGTCGGCTCTCTCCCGTGCCGTCTTTCTTACTAGCTGCGTCTTTTGCTCGGCTCCCTGTGCTCCTAAGCTCATGCACACTTAGACACAAGGTTAAAACACCACAGAACCTAACTTAACTTGTTGATCACATCAAAACAACCTTAGGGTTCCAACAGTCTATCCTTTTTTGATGTGAGCAACCTAAGTTAAGCTAGGGAAAGTAGATATAAAAGTAAAACACATAATATTGCAATAAAGTGCAAAAAATAAAAAAATTGATCTACCTCCCCTTACACTTAACCTTTTTCTTCTCCCCCTTTGATAATATAAAAATGGGGTTCCAAGAAAAATCTAAGGGTTATAAAAAAACTTTGTAAAAATTTGAAAATGATTGATATCATCCAAAATTTGCAATAACTTTTAGGAAAAACAATTAAAATATTTTTGAGAACTTTTCTAAAAAAAAATTTAAAGCAAGAAAATTTTCTTAAGTTAAAAATTCTACGGTTAAAAAGACTTTTAAGTAAGTTTAAAAGAAATGTTTGAAAAAACATTATTTAATTTTTTAATACATTATCAGTAAGTTAATTAAACATTTTATTTCAATATTTTGGCTTCCAGGCAGTGGCGAGACACTAGGCCTTCTTGTTTATTGGAGCAACAACCACTTTTTTAGACAAAGTCTCATAAAAAAAATTTAACGTTTAATCTTCTCGTTGAGAGTGCTAAGTCTAATTTAGAGTTTAGATTAAACAAGACTTTGGAACTCAATATAGGTTCCAACCAACTGGATTAACTAAGAATTTCTTAGGTACATACTTTTTTGAATTTTTTCTGATTTGTCCCTTGTGATATCTAAAATACCAATTTAGATTGTTGTATTTTCTAAAATTTATTTATATGATGTGAACATGCATGATTTTTTAAGTTATCTACTTGTATTTTTAAATAATTATTTTCTAATTTTAATTTGTCTAATTCTTCTAATGGCCAAAATTTAGCTAGAATTACTTTTAAATTTTTAATTTCTTTTTCTAACTTACAACAATCCTTAGTGATCCGGCGGTAAGAACAGGGGACCCCCGTTCGGGGAAGTCACCGCCACGTGGAAGTCAAAGGTCCAGGTGGTCCATCAGAAAAGGATGGACTGACCGGACACTTAAGAGAAGGTCGGACCGATCGGCCGACCGGACGCTTGAGAGAAGGTCAGACCGATCGGTCGACCGGAGAAGGGTGGCTGACCGACCGGATGGTCGATCGGTGTTTAACTGACGGCCAAAGGGCGCCCCGATGGGAGTCGGGATTCCAACGCTCACTGAACAGGATCATAGGGCCGAGCGGATGACACGCTCGGTCGAAGACATAAGGTAGCATACTGCGAACAGTCCCCACATAGCACATTATCGAGGATCTCCCAAGCATACTAGTGCATATGGAGGGCCGGACGTGATGTGAGTGCCGGCCGGCCGGACGTGAGATGAGTGCCGGCCGGCCGGACGCCTCGACATGGAGTAGGGAGAGAAGGACAAGGAACATCTTCTGACAGCTGTCATGCTCTAGGACTAGGCCGTACTCCAAACCTTATGACAGGGGGTTCCGCTGTCCCATCGAAGACGTGCTTGGACTGTAGCAGTATGGGGTCAGGTAAGCTCACTTACAGGCCTTTACTGGGGTATGGGCTGAGGACACGTGTACACCTCGGTATGTGTGCACCCGCTTCTCCACAGCCCTATATAAAGCCTCTCATCCTTCGCCGAAGGTAAGCATTCTACGATTCTGGGAGCCACTTTCTTGTTGAGCTTCGCCTGACTTGAGCGTCGGAGGGTCGTCGCCGGGAACCCCTTCCCGGCCTGACTTCTGTGCAGGTTCACCGGAGGTCCGAGCGGATAGTCAGCAGATCTACGTCAGCAGTTTGGAGAGTGCCACGTGCCCAGCGTCCGTTGGTTCAGCTTTCGGACAGGATCAATTTGGCGTCGTCTGTGGGAACGCTCATGCATCCGAACGGAAGCAATGGACGAGGCTGGACGACAGCACACGGTGACACTTTCCATGGAGGAACTTGACGCCCTGATCGAGTTGAGGGTCGCTAAGCTTGTGGAACAAAAACAGAAGGCACCAGCCGAGCGGCCTGAGCAGCAAGCCACATCAACATCAGGTGGCCGAGCGGAAGCACCACTGGCCACGGTTCCATTCCATCGAGCTCTCTTCCGCACTCCTCCTGAAGCCGCAGCAGCTAATCGCGATAGAGGCTCTTTGTCAGATGAAGTACCAATGCGGGATAATAGAAAAGACAAAGCCCCCCGAGCGGACGCCTCGCCCGAGCGGGTCAATCGTCAGTTCTCCGGGGCCATCTTGAAGGATCCTCATCCAAAGCACTATGTGCCCCCGGCGATCGGTGAATACAATGGGACCACCGATTCGGATGATCATTTGGGTAAGTTCGACAATACCGCTACCCTTCATCAATACACAGACGGGGTTAAGTGTCGAGTTTTTCTTACCACCCTCTCGGGATCGGCTCAACGGTGGTTTCGGAAGTTGCCGGACGGATCCATCACAAGCTTCAAAGACTTCCGTACGGCCTTCCTCCACCACTTTGCCAGCAGTCGGCGTTATCAGAAGATGAGTGTCAGCTTGTTTGCCATCAAGCAAGAGCCAAGAGAGCCGCTCAGAGCTTATATCCAGCGGTTCAACCAGGTGACCATGGATATTCCAACAGCCACCTCAGAAACAATGATGAACGCATTTACACAAGGCCTCGTGGACGGGGACTTCTTACGCTCGCTCGTTCGGAAGCCGCCCCGAGACTACGATCATATGCTGCATCGGGCCAACGAATACATCAATGTGGAGGAAGCTCAAGCTGCTCGAAGAAAGGAAACTCCAACCGAGCGGGCTCCTCCGGCCGAGCGGAAGCCGCACACTGCTCATCAGTCGCCAAGAGGACCAAGGTCTGAAGCAATCCGCTCCCCCCATGCTAGGTCCCATGTCCAAGAAGTTGCAGCCGAGCGGCCCAAGCCAAAAAAGAAGTGGACCCCCATGTTCTGCTCATTCCACCGGACGGACACGCACAATACCAGAGATTGTCGGAGTCTCCCCCTAATCGCCCATCCCGTTCCCCGGAGTGGTGGCCGTCTATCACCATCGTCCGAAAGGCGACAGAGAACTCACGGAGCCGATCAGACTATATCTGATCACCGGCAGAGACGGACTCCCGAACGACAGCATACTCTTAGGCATGAAGACAATCCTCGGATGTCCAAGGAGCGGTCCAGACCGTCCGCTCGGGAAGAAGAGAATAGAAACAACACTTCCCGAGGTGAAATCAACATCATAGCTGGTGGTCCAACCGGAGGCGACTCTAACCGAGCAAGGAAGGCGAGCGTCCAGCAGCTCCAGATCCATGCGGTCGGCTGCAGCCAGGAAAGGGCGAGCGGACCTGAGATAAGCTTTGGGCCCAGAGACTTGGAAGGAGTCGAAATGCCGCACGACGACGCTCTCCTCATCAAAGCGGTAATAGCCAATTACACTATCCACCGCGTTTTTATTGACACAGGGAGCTTGGTCAATATCATATTCAAAAAAGCCTTCGACCAACAATAAATTGATCAAGCCGAGCTGCTGCCCATGACGACCCCCCTCTACGGGTTTACGGGCAACGAAGTTCAACCGGTTAGACAGATCCGACTGGCTATCTCGCTGGGAGAAGAGCCGCTCAGGAGGACGCGGACAGCAAACTTCGTGGTGGTCGACTCTCCCTCGTCATACAACGTCATTTTGGGACGACCGGCGCTCAGCGAGTTCTGAGCGGCTGTCTCCACCTTCCACCAGAAGATCAAGTTCCCCGTCGAGGACAAAGTGGGAGAAGTACGGGGAGATCAACTAGCAGCTCGGCGATGCTATGTCGAGATGGTCCGAGCAGAAGCCAATTCCGCTCGGAAGACGCCCCGGATCGAGGTAAACGCTATCACTGAAAAGCCACCCTCTTTGATTTATGAAGAAAAAGAGGAAGTGCAGATTCACCCGACCCGATCGGAGGCCACGACCTTCATTGCGTCCGATCTGGAGGCCAACCAGAAAGAGGAAGTGATCAAATGCCTCTAGAGAAATCGTGATGTCTTCGTCTGGTCAACGCATGAGCTGCCCGGAATTTCACCAAGTATAGCGCAGCACGAGCTCCACGTCCGACCAGACGCTCGGCCGGTGAAACAAAGAAAAAGGGATTTCAGCGCTGAACAGAATGCTATCATCCGGGCGGAGGTGGAGAAGCTTCTGGAGGCCAGCCATATACGCGAGGTACAATTCCCGAGCTGGCTGGCGAACGTTGTATTAGTATCCAAGCCGGGCAACAAGTGGAGAGTGTGCATAGATTTTCGGGATCTCAACAAAGCTTGCCCGAAAGACTTTTATCCTCTGCCGCGGATCGATCAACTGGTGGACTCGACGGCCGGCTGCGAGCTGATATGTATGCTCGACGCTTACCAAGGTTATCATCAAGTGCCGCTCGTCCAAGAAGATTAAGAAAAAGTCAGCTTCGTTACAGCCGACGGCACCTATTGCTATAATGTGATGCCGTTCGGGTTGAAGAACGCGGGAGCCACTTATCAGCGATTAATGAACAAAGTGTTCAAAGAGCAGATCGGGCGAAATCTGGAAGTATACGTGGACGACATTCTCATCAAATCCGTCCGAGCGGCCGATCTCTTTGAAGACATGGAAGAGACTTTCCGAACGCTACGGAAATATGGAGTCAAGTTAAACCCACAGAAGTGCCTGTTCGGAGCAAAAGGAGGGCGTTTCTTGGGTTACATAGTGACCGAGCGGGGCATCGAAGAAAATCCCAGCAAAGTGAAAGTCTTACAAGATATGCCGCCTCCCAAAAATCTGAGGGAAGTGCAGCGCTTGACCGGTCGGATAATTGCTCTGTCCAGATTCATCTCAAAGACCGCCGACCGGAGCCTACCTTTTTCAAAATCTTGCGCAAAGCCACCAAGTTTCACTGGGACGGAGAATGTGATCGGGCTTTCGAAGATCTGAAGACATATTTGAATTCTCTTCCGGTACTAGCCAAGCCAACTATGGGTGAGCCACTTTGTATCTACTTATCTTTAACCGAGCAAGCCGTCATCTCGGCACTGGTAAGGGTGAGCGGAGAAGAGCCTGTATATTTTCTGAGCCATATTTTAAAAGATGCCGAATCTCGCTACACTGGGCTCGAGAAACTGGCCTTCGCTTTGGTCCTCGCCGCTCGGCGCCTCCGTCCTTATTTCTTGGCTCATACTATCATCGTCCGGACGAATAACCCGTTGGGAAGAGTGCTGTTGAATCCCGAAGCGTCCGGACGGCTCATTAAATGGACGACGGAGTTGAGCGAATTCGACATCCAATACCTGCCCCGGTCGGCGATAAAGGCGCAGTTCTTGGCGGATTTTGTCACCGAAGTACAAAGGCCAGAACCCGAAGCCATGTGGAAGATATTTGTGGACGGATCGGCCACTCGGCTCGGGAGCGGTATTGGTGTATTGTTGCTTTCTCCCCAAGAAGAAAAGATGCATCTATCCGTCCGACTTGATTATAGAGCTACGAATAATGAAGCAGAGTATGAAGCCCTTATAGCCGGCTTACAGGCTGCCCGGCATGTAGGGGCCGGACTGGTGACGCTACATTCAGACTCCCAATTGGCCGCTCAACAACTCTCAAGCTCCTTTAAAATCAACAACGATCGGCTCAAGCTTTACGCTCAAGCCTTCGAGAAACTCAAGGCCGACTTCAGAGAGGTTATTATCCAGAAGATACCCCGAGCGGAGAACCAAGCGGCCGACGAGTTAGCCAAACTCGCAAGCCCAATAACGCCGGTCGCCATCCAACAGCCAATTGAACAAGTTTCGCTAGTGGCTCACGTCGACCGGATGGAGGGTCTCTCGTTTCTGATCGACTGGCGGACACCAATCATGGAGTTCCTCCGCTCGGGAGCTACACCATCCGATCGGGATGAAGCCCAACTACTAAGGAGGAGAGCCGGTCGGTTCACACTCATTGGAGACCAACTCTACAAGAAGGCTTTCTCTCGCCCACTGTTGAAATGGGTAAGCTCGGAAGACGCGGCGTACATCCTCCAAGAAGTGCATCAAGGATCCTGCGGTGGGCATCCGGGCGGACGATCGCTAGCTAAGAAAATCCTGCTGGCAGGATACTTCTGGCCAACTTTACAAGCAGACGCCGCTCGGACTGTCGCGACATGCCTTTCTTGCCAGAGGTATCATAATTTCTCTCACCGACCGGCGGAAGAAATGAAGGCAGCTACTGTGTCTTGTCCGTTCGATCAATGGGGAATGGATATTGTGGGTCCGTTTCCTATGGCAACCGGACAGAGGAAATTTTTATTGGTGGCGGTTGATTATTTTTCCAAGTGGATGGAGGCCGAGCCGCTAGCTAAGATCACCGAGCAGATGGTCAAGAAATTTATCTGGCAACATATCATCTGCCGGTTCGGCATCCCTCGCCGACTTGTTTCCGACAACGGACGACAATTCACTGGAAAGTTGCTCGAAGATTGGTGCAAAAGTTATGGCATTGAGCAACACTTCACGTCCGTGGCATACCCCCAAAGCAATGGTCAAGCCGAAATAGCCAATCGGGAAATTCTTCGTATTTTGCGCGCTCGGCTCGACCACCTGGGAGGAAGTTGGGTGGATGAAGTGTCGGGCGTTCTGTGGGCCATCCGAACGACCCCAAAGGAAGGAACGGGCGTCACGCCTTTCCATCTGGTGTATGGCGGCGAAGCGGTGATTCCTGTTGAAGTCGGCGTCGAGTCCGCCCGGATCCAGAATTATGATGATGGCAACGCCGAGTGGAGGAACATGGAGCTAGATTTGGTTGACGAGGAGCGAGCCAAGGCGTCCGTCCGGCTGATGGCGTACCGACAACGGATGAAGCAAAACTATAACCGGCGTGTCATCCCCAGATCATTCCAGGTCGGCGACCTTGTATGGAAGAAAGTGAAGCCGGCCGGCGATGTCGGCAAGCTAGAAGCTCCTTGGGCGGGCCCTTTCAAAATCATCGAAAAGCTCCACTCGGGCGCTTATTATTCGGAAGACGAAGACGGGCGGCAACTGGATCGGCCGTGGAGCGCGAATCATCTTCAGGCGTACCGAGCTGGGTAAGAGGTGCGCTGATGTAATTTCGTATACGTTTTGGTCGCCCATGTACCTGTAATGCAGGAAGCCAAAATAATTGAAGGATGACAAATAGCTTCGCCGAACGGCTGGGTCAAGTTAGCCTTAAAGGCTGTCGAGCTCCAACGTTAAATATCGAGAGATGAGCCGGCGTCTATAAATCATCCGAGCGGAAGACCGTCGAGCTCCGACGTTAAATATCGAGAGACGAGCCGGCGTCTATAAATCATCCGAGTGGAAGACCGTCGAGCTCCGACGTTAAATATCGAGAGACGAGCCGACGTCTATAAATCATCCGAGCGGAAGACCGTCGAGCTCCGACGTTAAATATCGAGAGACGAGCCGGCGTCTATAAATCATCCGAGCGGAAGGCCATCGAGCTCCGATGTTAAATATCGAGAGACGAGCCGGCGTCTATAAATCATCCGAGCGGAAGGCCGTTGAGCTCCGACGTTAAATATCGAGAGACGAGCCGGCGTCTATAAATCATCCGAGCGGAAGACCGTTGAGCTCCGACGTTAAATATCGAGAGACGAGCCGGCGTCTATAAATCATCCGAGCGGAAGACCGTCGAGCTCCGACGTTAAATATCGAGAGACGGAAGACCGTCGAGCTCCGACATTAAATATCGAGAGACGAGCCGGCGTCTATAAATCATCCGAGCGGAAGACCGTCGAGCTCCGATGTTAAATATCGAGAGACGAGTCGGCGTCTATAAATCATCCGAGTGGAAGACCGACAAGCCGGAGGGCGTTAAAAATTGAGAGATGAGCCGGCGTCTATAAACCCACCGAGCGGAAGGTCGTCAGACGCTGACGGTAAAATTCGACGTTAAAAGGCGAGCAACCGGAGTCTATAAATCCTCCGGACGGATAACTTCCTACAAGATCCTGCTCGGTCGTAAAGGCCGACCTCTGATCGGGTCTGCTGATAAGGCAAGAATAAAGAAAGCGTGGGGCCGAGCGGCTCCTTTATAAAACGCACTTAGCGCGAGAAAATTAGGACCGACGCAAAAAGTTAAGGATTGGATGCTGGTCGAACAAACAAATAACTAAGAGATAGAATTCATTTACACCAAACGGTGATAACAACAGTCTTCGCCCCGAACGGCGGGCATACAAAAAACAGCAGAAATTTGAAAGAAGTTTTACAAACCCTTCATTCACTATCACCAAAATTAAAGAGAGAATCGGGGATGGAGCCCATCATGACCGCTAGATCTTCGGGGGGGGGGGGGGGATCGCCAGCTCGGTTGGTATGTGGCCCTTGCTCTTCAGATATTCGACTGCCACTTTGATCGCCTCTTCGAAAGTTAAGGACAGCTTGTCGCTGAACTTTTCGCCAAATTCATCCGAGCGGACGAATGCTTTGCGCGCTTCCGCCAACCGACCGGGCTCCCCATCTTGATATTCTTTAAGAGTGGCTCCGGAAGCGTCAAGGGCCGCCTGAAGATCTTTCAAAGCCCCTTCCGCTTTAACCTGGTCGGCCGAGCGGCCCTCCCGTTCAGTCTTCAGCAAGGCGTACAATTCCTTTACCCGCTGTTCTAGCCCCCGGTTCTCCACCTTCATCATGTCCATGTCGTCGATGGCTTTGCGCTTCTGGGTGGTCGCGGTCTTTATCTCCTTGTCCCGCTGCTTGACCAAAGCCTCAAGCCGAGCCACTTCGCTCGACAAGCCGGAGGACTTACCCCGTTCGGCTTCCAGCAGCTTTTTGGCCTTCTCCAGAGCGGCCGTCGACTGTCTGCTATCTCCCGCAGCTTTGAGCTTTTTCAGCTCGTCCTCCAGTTCGGCTAGGCGATTGCTGATGGCAATTTGCTCCACCCAATTCTGCAAAAAGATAGGAGCAAATTAGAAACTAAATCCAAATAACTAATAAGGCAAAGAACATACCCCGGTCGCCTGTTGTAAATTGTTGTCGCCTAGCTGACCGGGAGTCATCATTGCAATTCGGAGCCGAGCATCCTCCCAGGCTTTGGCGAGAGGACCTGTAAGGGTGATTTGCTGCTCGGGAACCACTGGCCGATCAGCAGCTGCTAAATATTCCTCCGAAGGAAGGCGCAGGACAGTTTTTATCAACCTTGGGCCGCTCGGATCACCCTGGGGCGCAGCGGCCTTACCGGACGGCTCACCGGTGGAGGAAGAAGGATGGTCTCCCAATCGCCTAAGACGCCGCATTGTTCGGGGAGGACTGGAAGGCGGCACCTCAGACGTAGCCCTTGGAGAGCCGTGCGACGTGGGGGTACTCTCTATAGATACCGTCCCGGATAGCACTGGAGCTTCATCGCCCCGCTCGGATTGTGGTTCATCAGATGGAGTTGGTTGAGAGGATGGCTCTGGCCGTCTGCGCTTTCGAGTTGCCAGGGGGGCTTCGTCAGCCGATCGGCCCTCTACCCCGACTTGAATAGAGGGCTCTATATCGCCCGCAGCCTCGCCGAGAGAGGTAGAAGCGTCTAAGGCTTCGGGGACACTCTGAGGCCCCTCACCCTCTTCGCTGGCCGTACCAACTAAGGCCAAGCTCCGCTCGGCGACCTCCCTACTCTTGGCCGCCTCGATCTCAGCGGCTCGCAGTTTCAGCCGCTCGGTAGCCTTGGCGCGCCACATGACTTCGGCTGCAGAAGCAAAGAATAAATCAGTTAGAACAAAAGAAAGGGGATGATAGGAGAACTTACTCATGCTGCAAGGCAGATCGGCAGGAATAGAAGACAAGCCGAATATGTATATTACTCCCGGAAGGAGCAACTTGTCGATATAGTAGCGCTGGCCGATCAGCTGGTCGGCTGCATGAAGGTAGGCCGGATCGCCCCTAAACTTGCCGAGCTCCGGCTATGCTGGCATCGCCGTCTGCCATTTGATACGGAAGGCCTGTGGCTCGGGGAAACGCATGTAGAAAAAAATGCTCTTTCCAGTATTTGTTGGAGCTCGACATGTTATCAAAAAGAATGAAACCTATCCTACATTGGAAACAAAAGTACCCCACTCGGCTTGCTTAGGGTAGTAGAAGTAGTGGAACACTTTGGGGTCTAATGGGATGTTGTTCAGTTTAAAGAGAACTACCACCCTGCTCAGCAGCCTAATGGAGTTCGGGACTAGTTGGCCGAGCGGGATGCGAAAATAGTTGCACACTTGTAAGAAAAACTTATGTGGAGGAAACCGTAGCCCGGCTAAAAATTGATCTCGAAAAAAGAGGACAGTGCCGGGCGGCGGTTCATAAGGCCGGTCGGTGGGGGTGGCTAATACTATGTGGTGGTCGGCAGGGATTCCATAGGTCCGAGCGAGGCGCAGCGCGTCCTCCTCGTCAAATCGGCTCTCCATGGTCGTGTACCAAAGACCAGGAGCGCCAGCGGTCGGCTGGGAAGTGCTAGTCATGGTCTAAACACAGTAAAGAATTCGAAACAAAAAGAAGGGTTCGAACAAGAAAGAAAAGGTGGCAGACTTGAAGGGGACAGCTAACAGAAAAAAGAAGAGGGAGGGAGCGAGGAAAGGAAGGCTTACGAGCAAAAGGGATGATCGAAAAGGGCCTCGGGGTTGTCGGGGAGCTGAGACACGAGGTCGCCGGAGCAGAAAGAACAGCGGGAAGTCGAAGGTCGACGAAGCAAGAATGCGGCGGAGAGAAGAGGTCGCGAGATTTATAGCGTTAGCCTCGAACGACCTCAGCCGTCCGATTCAGGTCGTGAAGAACGAGGCGATCATCCAACCGCTCATTTCAAACGACGGCTGTCCCATCGGAGGTAACGCCACCGCCATACGCTGACAAAAGCGAGATCGCCACGTGTCAGCAGGACACAGGTCGCATTTAATGAACGCCCCTTACCGCGCGCAGTGCACGTGCTTGGCAGTAAGGGGGAGGATTCGGCATGGATGCCAAGGGAATACAAGGCATGGGCAAGACATCGCCGAACGGATGAGCATCCCCAAGCCTGGCCGAGCGGACTATTGTAGTTGCCGTTACTCAGTCAGATCGGCAGTCCAGTCAGTCGGACTTCGCCTCCTTCGACTAGACTTGAAGGGGAGGCAAGTGATCCGGCGGTAAGAACAGGGGACCCCCGTTCGGGGAAGTCACCGCCACGTGGAAGTCAAAGGTCCAGGTGGTCCATCAGAAAAGGATGGACTGACCGGACGCTTAAGAGAAGGTCAGACCGATCGACCGACCGGACGCTTGAGAGAAGGTCAGACCGATCGGCCGACCGGAGAAGGGTGGCTGACCGACCGGATGACCGATCGGTGTTTAACTGACGGCCAAAGGGCGCCCCGATGGGAGTCGGGATTCTGACGCTCGCTGAACAGGATCATAGGGCCGAGCAGATGGCACGCTCGGTCGAAGACATAAGGTAACATACTGCGAATAGTCCCCACATAGCACATTATCGAGGATCCCCCAAGCATACTAGTGCATATGGAGGGCCGGACGTGATGTGAGTGTCGGCCGGCCGGACGTGAGATGAGTGCCGGCCGGCCGGACGCCTCGGCATGGAGTAGGGAGAGAAGGACAAGGAACATCTTCTGACAGCTGTCATGCTCTAGGACTAGGCTGTACTCCAAACCTTATGACAGGGGGTTCCGCTGTCCCATCGAAGACGTGCTTGGGCTGTAGCAGTATGGGGTCAGGTAAGCTCACTGACAGGCCTTTACTGGGGTATGGGCTGAGGACATGTGTACACCTCGGTATGTGTGCACCCGCTTCTCCACATCCCTATATAAAGCCTCTCATCCTTCGCTGAAGGTAAGCATTCTACGATTCTGGGAGTCACTTTCTTGTTGAGCTTCGCCTGACTTGAGCGTCGGAGGGTCGTCGCCGGGAACCCCTTCCCAGCCCGACTTCTGTGCAGGTTCACCGGAGGTCCGGGCGGATAGTCAGCAGATCTACGTCAGCAGTTTGGAGAGTGCCACGTGCCCAGCGTCCGTTGGTTCAACTTTCGGACAGGATCACTTAGTTAATAATTTAACAAATTTAAATAATTTATCGAGAGGAAGAGATCGTACCTGACTTACCTTGTTGACCTCGTTATCTGTAGCTCCCCCTGAACTACTGCTTTCTTCCGATGTAGCTCCCTCTTCATCGATGCTCATTTTGGACAAGCTTGAATTGTAGTCCTCGTCTTGATGACTTGCCATTAATGCAAGTCTGGAGAAGGTCTCGATTTCTGATTCAGACGACGTATCGTTCCACGTCGCTTTTAGTGTCTTGAACCTTTTTGTTTGGGCATGATTCTTTCCTTTGTCCTTGTCCTTGTTCTTTAGCTTGGGATAGTTATCTTTGACGTGCCCTTCTTCGTTGTAGTGGTAGCATCTGATCGCCCTTTTCTTTCTACCCCACGGATGACTAGTTTTACTTGAATTACATAATTTCTTAAAGTGCTTACCATCATTACCAGTTCCTCATCGTCGAGAGAAGACTCTGACTCAGGTTCGTCTCTCGATCTTTTGATGGTGACGTTGTGCTTCGTCTCCTTCGTACCTGCACATCCCGACTCATGCACTTCAAATGTGGAAAATAATTCTTCTAAGGAAATAGTTTCTAAGTCCTTAGATATATAAAAAGCATCTACTAGTGATGCCCATTTAGTATTTCTAGGAAATGAATTGAGTGCGTACCTTAACGAATCTCGGTTACTTACCTTTTCTCCGAGATTCGAGAGTCCGGTGATAAGCTTCTTAATTCTCGGTTACTTACCTTTTGGTGAGCTGGTTGCGAAGTAAATCCCGTCTTGCGAGCTTGGCTTCGGACGTCCCTTCGTGCAGCTCAAGGAACTTTTTCCACAGTTCCTTTGCTGAGTCATAGTTGCCGATCTGGTTGACTTCTTGTGGCGGAAGGACGCTCAGCAGATGGAATTTTGCCTTGCTGTTTGCCACGTAGTCGACATGCTCCTTTTTCGTCCACTGGTATTTTTCTTTCCCTTCCGGTGCTGTAAAACCGAACTCCATTATCAAAAGTAAATCAAAATCCATTTTGAAAAATACCTGCATTCGCTTTTTCCAGCTAGCGAACTCCCTCTCGAATTTTGACGGGTATATGCTTGGTCCGACCATCGTCTTTGCTTGAATCGACGGTTAGTCCTCCTGAAGCGTCCTGGCTCTGATACCACTTGTTGGACTGTGTTGGCCGGCTAGAAGGGGGGGGGTTGAATAACCCTAAACAAACACAAATACAAAATACTCTTCTCGAACTTATAACTTAAACATTTGCATAAAATTAAATAAAGAAAGCAATAAACTAAAAGAAGAGGCTTACAGACTTGACTTAGTTACAACCGGGGAGGTTATTAATCTAAGGAATGAATCGCACACTAAAAAGATCTCCTTCAGACGGAGAAGCCTCTTACAGCAGTGAAAGCACAAAAAGAGAAGCTAAACTAGAAAAGGAAGCTCACAAGTGTTGTATTGCTAATTCTTGTTTTGTTCTAAAGATTTTGGACTAAGGCTGTATTTATAACCTTGGTCGGGACGCCTGGATGGGTTCCAGGTGCCTGGGAGGGGAGAAAATTTTATCCCCTTCGCAACGGATCGCGTTTGACTGCGATCCGGTCAAAATCAAGTTCCGGGCGCCTGGACTGGTCCGGGCGCTCGGAATAGATCCGGGCACCCAGACCACTAAAGTCAACTTAGTTGACTTTTGGTTCGGGCCCTCTGCTCCGGTGCTGTTGGCCTCGGTCTAGGTCTTCCGCTCCGGCTCCACTCGCTTGGGTGATTTCAGTCAATCCAAAATAAGGCTCACCCGAACCCAATTTCGACCTTCTCGAGCAACCTTCTACTCCGGCTTCTTGTCCATCAGAAACGCTGCTCGCTTCCTTCTCGTCCGCCCGCGTACTCTTCCGCAGCACTTCGTCCCTCAGACGTACCGAGTCCATTGGCTCTCTCCCGTGCGACCCTTCTCGCTAGCTGCGTCTTTTGCTGGACTCCCTGTGTTCCTAAGCTCCTGCACACTTAGACACAAGGTTAAAACACCACAAGGCCTAACTTGTTGATCACATCAAAACAACCTTGGGTTTGCAACATCAACTTCTTGTTAGGATGTATACTAAAAACCTAGCTTTTGGTATAAACATTTATCTAGAAATAAGAATCACATTGGTCAAATGTCTACATATATGATAAATGTAGTTGTTCAATTAATTTATATTGTAGATAACATGGTGTGTGGTGTCACACACAGAGGATCATGTTATCAGCACCTTATAAATTATAAACAGTTGCTCACGACTAAGATGGAAAGGAACGAACCATTGGAATAGTCGTAGTGTAATTAGGTATTAGTTTATCTTGACTAATAAATTACACTAGTACACTCTAAGTGTATTGAGTAGGACCATTTTAGGTAAGTTCTTTTTATACTGACTTGATAAAAGAACTAGACTTTAGTTATTATGGAAGTGTGTGCTCTTAATCCTAATATAATAACAAGTACATATATTTGATATTTATTTCTTTAATTTATCAATGGATGAGATTTTGTTCGATAAATCAATAATCCCGATAAGTTGGGAAATGATATCACTTATAGTGTGTGTTGTTGATTATAGAAGGAAACTGTGTCCTAGTAATCTAGGTTGAGAATGACCCCAAGAGGAGCTCATAAGGATTGTCATGTTAAACCCTGCAGGTGGACTTAGTCCGACATGATGATAAGGTTGAGTGGTACTACTCTTGGACTAAGATATTAATTAAGTGAGTTGTCAGTAACTCATTTAATTAGTGGACATTCGACATCTTAAACACAGGGAGACTAACACACTCATAATAAGAAGGAGCCCAAAATGTAATTTGGGATTGGTGCGGTAGTTCAATAATAGTTCTTTAGTGGAATAAATTATTATTGATGAAATTAAGTTGTGTGTTCGGGGTGAACACGGGAAGTTTATTTTCATCAGGAGTCCAAAACCAATTCCTCCTCTTGGTTCCTATCGTAGCCTCTTGTATATAAAGATTTATACCCACCACATACCCACCTTCTTACCCATCCTAATGGGGCCGGCCAAGCTAGCTTGGAACCCAAGCTAGGGCCGGCCGGCCAAGACCAAGTGGATGAGCCAAGTTGGTGGCCGGTCAAAGCTTGTGTCTCAAGCTTAGGTGGCCGACCACTAGAAAATTAAAAGGATTTCTTATTAAAATTATTTCTTATGTGGATATCATTGTTTGAAAAGAAAGTTTAAAATTTAAATATTTCATTTTATAGCTTTCTACAAAAGATTAAGAAAAGATTTGAAATCTTTCCTTATTTGTAGATTGAAAGGAGATTTTAATTTTGAGAAAACTTTTCTTTTTAAACCATGTTCATGATTTAAAAGAGAGTTTAAAAATTAAAAATTATCTTTTATTAGTTTCTACAAAAGATTAAGAAGAGATTTTAATTTTTAGAGATAACTTTTCTTTTTGAAAATTATCCACATGTTTAAAAGAAAGATTTTAATTTATAAAATTTCCTTTTTTACTAACTAATCATGAAGGGATAAAAAATTATTGGAGAAATTTTTATAAATTTCTGGAAACAAATTAGAGAGTTTTAATTCTTGTTTTAATTAAAACTTTCCTTGTTTTGGGGAGAAAAGTGGCCGGCCAAATAATTTGGAGAAGAGAAAATTATTTTTAATTAAATAAATTTTCCTTTTCATGACAAAAGAATTAAGGAAGTTTTTATTAAAATTTCCTTATTTGCCAAGACCAAGGATTATAAAAGAGGGGGTAGAGGTGCCTTCTTGGTGAACAACTCTATTCTATTCTTCCTCTCTTTTCCTCCTTGGTGTGGCCGGCCCTAGGGTCTTCTCTTCTTCTTCTTTTCTCTTCCTCCTTTGTGGCCGGCGGCATCAACACAAGAACTTTCCATGGTGGCCGGTTCTAGATAGGAGAAGAAGGAGAGAAAGGAGGTTTTGTTTTTAGCATCCCTTGGAGCTTGATGGTGGTGGCCGGACCTCTACTTTTCATGGAGAATTCTTGGTGGCCGAATCTAGCTTGGAGAAGAAGGAGCTTGGTGGTTCTCGTCTCGGAAGATCGTTGCTCACACAACGTTCGGGATTAGAAGAGGAATAGGTAGAAGATCAAGAGGTTATTTTTGCTTACAAAGAAAGGTATAACTAGTAATTGTTTTCCGCATCATACTAGTTTTCTTTGTATAAGTTATTTTTGGAAATACCAAACACAAGAGGCATATGATTCTAGAGTTTTCGGATTTGTTTCGAAGTTGTGTTTCTTTTTTTTTATTTTTCGAATTTGTGATTCGATTGTTCTTTTTGGTTAAACCTAGAGTTATTTAAGGAAATTAAATATTAGCTTTCCTTAAAAGGCTTTGTCTAGGAGGTGGTGGTTGCTCCCATATCAAAGAAGGCCATGTGTCTCGCCATGCAGTCCTTGAAGCCAATTTTGAAAATTAATATTTAATGAAATTAATAACATAGGTGGATTTGAATCAATAGTGTTAAGTTTCGCTTGCGATTCAAATCTAAACCATTAAGAACAGATAAGTTAAATTTGGAATCAATGATGTTAAGTTCCATCTGCGATTCCTAATTTAACTTCTAAAGAACACAATAGGTTATTTAAGGAAAGGTTCGACACTTGTACAAAAAAATTTTGTACGGTGGAACCGGTACTATTTTCTTAGGACTAACCAACACTTCTAGTTGACTTTTTGGTTTGGGTCTTCTGCTCCGGTCCTGCTCGCATTGGTCCGGATCTTCCGCTCCGACTTCGCTCGCTTGGGTGATCTCGGCCATCCAGAATAGGGCTCAGCTGAACCTAACTTTCGGCCTTCGAGCAATCTTTCACTCTAGCTTCTCATCCCTCGGAAATGTCGCGCGCCTCCTTCTCGTCCGCCCATGTACTCTTACACATCACCTCGTACCTCGGATGCACCGAACCCGTTGTCTCTCTCCTGTGCAATCCTTCTCGCTAGCTGCGTCTTTCGATCGACTATCTATGCTCATAAGTTTCTGCACACTTAGACACAGGGGTTAAATACTAACAAGACCTAACCTGATTTTGTTGATCACATCAAAACTACATTGGGGTACTTACAATTATTTTTCATTTTCTTAGGTAGCTTCAGAACGCTCAATTTCAAAGCTTTTTATTTCCTTCTACTTTATTTCTGCAGTTATGTGCATATTCTAGTGTTGTTGGGTTGATGATCCTACGGATCACAAATCTACTATTAGTTTATGTATTTTTCTTGGTGATTTTCTCATTTCTTGGAAGAGTAAGAAAGATGATGTTATTTCTAGATCTCCCATAGAAGTTGAGTACCATGCCATGACCTCAATTACTTGTAAGATAATTTAGTTGCGTTGATTGTTTGTTGATATGAGTATATCTCTTCATCAACTTACTCTGTTTTATTGTGATAATTAAATTGATATTCAAATTGTGGGCAATTTTATTTTTCATAAACGGGCGAAATATATTGAAATTGATTGTTATATTACTCATTATTATCTTTAGCTTGGTACCATCACATTGTAATTCGTTCCTTCTAATCTATATATTGTTGATATATTTATCAAGGCATATTACGTTTTACGCTTTAGTTTGTTGTAATAATAATAATAATAATAATAATAATATTATTATTATTATTATTAGATTTTTCTATTTATTAGCTATTGAAGGATAGATTAGTATTTTTCTTATTTGAGGTATTTAACATAATTACATAAATATCTTATTATTTAATTTTTATTCTATTGATGCACATAATAAACCAAGCCCTATTTTTCTTCTCTCGATTTCTATATTACGAAGGGCTTCGAATTTCTCATCAGACATATTCTATGTCTACAATATTCGAACCACTCGTGATATTAAATCTAAGAACTCATATGTGTTTTCAAAATTAACCCTAATAACTAATAGAAAATTTTGATCATTTTAGATTTAAAAAATTAAATACCTAAATTAGAAAAAAAAATCTCAATTAATTTAATTATATAAATTAATTTTAATTTACCATAACAAAACTTTAATTAGCTGGATTGAGCACGATTAAAATTAAAACTTAACATACCGAGCCAAATAAATCAACAATGGAATAAATCAAAATTTTTTAATCAATCAAAATGGTAATTTTTTAAAAAATCAAACTGATTAAATATTGATTACTTTGATTTTTAATTGAATTAACTGAATTAATTAAAAATTTAAAATCAAATTAATTAAATTGAAATTTTATTTAATTAATTACTTTTTAAATAAAAATAATCAAATTAATATTTGATTTTATCAAATTATAAATTTTAAAATCGGAATCAAATTAACCAAAAATTCAAACTAAATTTTAAAAAATAAAAACTGAATTAAAATTTTAAATTCAGTCAATTCTTTTAGATTAATTTGATTTTACCAAATTTCTACTCAACCCTAACCCTGAGTTATCTTATTAATTAATTGACTGAGATAATTAATATTTAATTCCTCATTACCCTACCAAGAGGACAAACTGACCAACCGGCGGCTAGCCGCCATGTAGAAGGATTCTAACTGGACGAATTGGTCGATTACCTTCTGCTCCTCAATAAATAAATAAAAATCTTTTAGAGAGTAATTTTACTGGAAAGTCATTTGTGATTGTCATTAACTTTAACTATATCTGATCTTGGCACATAGCACACAAACAAGGTCATATCATGATACACCAAAAAAAACAATATTACAGACGACGTCAACCTCTTCTACATCCACACACACACACACACACGATCACCAGCTACGCACACTACTGCAGATTCTAGGAGGAGATCAAGATCCACTATCTATATTTTTATTTTATTTTATTTTATTTATTTATTACACATCGAAGGGAGGATAAGTGGAAGAAGAACTGGAATCAGCCACCGGCAGCTCCGATGGCGATCTCCTCCTCTCCATCGAGTCCGACATTGACTTCCTCCTGAACCGCTGCGCGCCTCCGGCTCCTGTTAATCGGCGAGACTTTCGTCAGTATTTGCTAAAATTTTTAATCAGTTCGTGTAGTATTCGTATGTGTACCGGCGAAGGGAGAGGGGGGAGGGGTGGAGCTCGCAGGAGACGACGGCGGAGTGCCGCTCCCAGGCGACGACCACCCGGGAGGCCTCTTTATCATAATGCTCCGCGTCACTCTCGTCTCCTCCCCCGTCTGTGGGCCGGTAATTACACTTATGCCCTCCCCGCCGTTGCCCGCTCTTACCGCAGCCGCCGCCGCCGCGGCTGCGGTAGGCGTCGCCGCCCCTGAAGCGTCAGGATATATAAGTGGAAATATCTAGATCTGGTTATAATTTACTAGAGGAAGGAAATTAAAGGTTAAGTAATTCTTTGCTCACCTACGGGTGAAACGACGCCGGGGGAGGAGGAAGAGGAGGAGGAGAAGCAGAAGGAGGGCGGCTTGCGGAGGCGGCTGAGGCCGGAATCGGGGCGGGGGCCGGCGAGGGTGTCGTCCCAAAGCTTGTCGAGTAGGCCCATCGATGTCGATCGAGAGAGAGAGAGTGGCCTCAAGCTGGTCGCCGGGCGTTATCCACGCGGAGGATATTAATAAGAGAAGGGGGCGAAGGCAGGGGGTGGGGCCCGCGAGAGAGGATAAGAACGGAATCCGGAGAGGCGTGGCGCTCACGTGCGCTGCGAACTGAGCCTTCGTAGATAGCTGGTGAACCAGCTGTACGGTTCAGTTTATGTGCCCCCAAAAAAACTGACATAAGGAAATTATTTTAAATTTCATTATTTTTTGAATTTTGAGGAGCATAAAAAACAAACAGAGGATCTTCCAGCAATCTATCTACTAATTTTATGATGTGCTCTGTTTGATTAAATAAATTTATTTGTGTAGTGATCTAAAATATCTATTCGTGCTTTATATTGGAATAACTCTGCATTTACTTGTGATACAACCTAAACAGACAATTGAACAGAGCACGAAACATCATGATTTGAGACACCTTAACTTCCAATGTAAGATTGTAATGATTTGCCCGAAACAATAAAAACCTAACTGGGGCATTCCAATCGTCAACAACTTTTGAAGTCATAAAAAAGAGTAGCAAAACAATGAAAGGCCTCTTTACCGAATGCGCAATGGTTCGCCCTCAAGTCAGCAGTTTCACCTTGAGGGGTTTAGTTGCGTCCTTTTGCTTTGCCTTAGAATTGAAGGCCTCTTTATCGACAGCTGCATTCCACCAACATCGTTTGTCAAGGGACGACGCCTCTTCATTGGTGCCATCATTGGTAGAGCAAAGGATGAAGAAGAGCTCCTCTATTTCTAATGTAGACCACCACAAACTGAAGGAAGACTGTTTGCTCAATGTTGTCATACTTCTGCATCTACAATTACATTGAAGAAGTTGAAATTGCTCAGCTATAGAATTGAATATGACTACTCTAATTTCATTAAGCCAAAGAAGGAAAGATGTTCTCCTTTACTCCCCCTATGCGGATAGTTGCTCAAGTTCAAAACTTAAAAACACAAAATTCTTATGTATTGTCACGGCAAACTTTAGACGAAATCAGAAGACATTATGGATTGCACTAGCAAGATTAGTCTACAAAGAAGACATTTTTTCTAATGCGTGGAAGACAACGAATTTAGATGAAATCATGAGGGATTGTGGATTTTCAAAACGAGACGAATAAATGGGTTGTTCTCCCCAACTTTAGTCACACGTCCAAAAGTAAAAGGAGCATAAAAATGTATACAAACAATCTCTTACATGTCCCGCTTGGTACTCGGGTGCTAGATTATTACAAAAGAATAGAGATCGAATTATCAGGAGAATAATCCTTGGAGAATAAAATCTCTCTAATCTAAAGAAAGTCGGTGGGTCATCGTGATTTACCTCTTCCAAATGCCTTGGGACGGGCATGGAGAGGCATAGCATATCACTTTTTGCCACAAGTGAATATGGATACAACTGTGTGGGTTAGCTTGGGCAACAACACACGCATGCTGAACTATCTATATTCAGGAACAAGTCAGACTAAAGGTCTTCTTCTGTAAACATTTTTTGATAGATGAGTTGTACAACTAGCATAAGCCTTTTGGATAAGTTGTATTTTCATATTTTTAAAAGAGCAGGGTCATTGTGGACCATGCCATCTCTCTCAGAGAAAGAAACAAACTCAAAAACAGGTACTTCTCTTTAAGATGCAAAATTAGAAGTCACATTTCAATTTCAGAGATCACCATCTTCATGCATAGAAATTTAAATTTTGCAATAAGTAGAGGTACTAAAGAGTAATCCTACACCAAAGAGCTACTTCAAATCATTCACGAAGGAAAACAAAAAAGAACTACAGGACAAACCGGTTTCCACACCATTGTTTGTCACCCACAAACCTTGGTAGGTAGCAATCCATGAGAATGCTAGTTCGCCTATGTACAATAAATTCCATATTCCAAATAACAGCAAAATCAAACCTAGCCATGGAATAGCATTATGCTCCTATGAAAGACCGATCAGATACTATTGCATATTGTGCAGCTCCATAATTCACTCGCAAAAACATCGATTTTCATTAATAAAATATGGAAACAAACCATTTCCTTCACAAATGATACCAAACCAACACACACGAAGAGGGTAATTCACCAATGCAACCTAGGTGAACTTTTAACATCGAAATCGAGAAGACAGATTCTCCGCAATATGGAAATTAAAGTGGCAAATTATAGAGGGAAATCGACGGATTAAATTTTTTTTTTTTAAGTAGAAGTAGAAGCAACTACCTCCGTGGTGACCATGAGCCTGCTCTTGTTCCTAGTGACTGTTCCGGCGTCTCCTAGGGTGACAACCTTACCGCCACCGACCTCGATCCTCTCATGGAGGAATTTCTCCAGCGCAGCCGATCACGAAGGCCGAGCCCTTTTTCTTGCCATCCCCGACACATCGTACCTCCGCAGCCGAATCGAGAGTAGGGTTTTAGCAGAGAATCAATCGGATAGCGTACCAAACTACCAATGCTACGTTTATATAGGTTCATTAAGATATCTCGCGGCGTAGAATTAGAGAAAATTAGGCATGTAGTTTTATTATAGCTTGTGCCAATATCAGAAAAAAAAAAAATTGACGAAGGTAGATCGGAAAATATTTATGGTTGTGCATTTTATTTAGAAAAAAATATTTATAAATACGTCGTATCTAGAACTATGAATACTTAGATGATAATTTAACATCCTGCATTGTAAATGTTTTTGGATCTTTTATTGCTGATGCAAACTGAGTACAGGCAGAATGATGATATAGCACCGTTTTTGGCTAAGTCGAGGCTAGAGTTAGACTTTATCTCTTTAGGACGAATTTGCCCCGCACACGATGCTCATGGAATACGACAATCGTCTCCCAAGATACAATGACTTTTATCTTGCGATAGCAGCACTGCAAATCGCAAGACCTTCGAACCGAGGAAGTTTCTTGAACTCTCTCCAATGCAAGAATGCAATGTTTGCTTTGCTTGGAAAGAAGTGAGTGAATGAATGAATGAATATGTGAGGGACTTTATTTATACATATAAAAGGGTATAAGAACCTCTTGGTTCAATTAGATCTCATCCATCTATTTCAAAATGGATGATGTAGATCACATCCTTTCCTAAGAGGCATATTACCTCTTCATTAGATACACGCTTTAATCATCCAAAAGATATTTAAACTTTTTTGATTATTTTTCCATTTATAATTTCTAACAATCCCTCACATAAATGAAAAATAATGCATGCATGTTATCACCTAAGGAGAGTTCAATCGATAAGTCAATGCATCGGGAGAGGTAGCTTGTGGCTTTGAACCTTCTGTAGTGGAATACTATCGAGCATACTAGGCTGCGCAGTGAACGTGATGTCTTGAACTGCTCAGCTGTTTGTGTATACTAAGATAATAACACTTACACAAATATTTATCTCACTTACTTTGGGTTCTCATGGTTGATTTCGTTTTGGCCATGAATACCATCTTGGATTCATGAGTATTTCATTGAAAAGGCCAGTTTTCACACTCACATAGGTGACACTTCTATCAAGAGTATCCTACCATACTCCACCTTACAAAGGTATAAAAGTCATTAAAAGCATAAGGTTATCCTCACTACATCTGGTAGGACAACACAAGTTCATCCTAGGATTGGGATAAAGATAATGATAATATATCTCGTGTGCTGTAACACAACTTCTGTAACTTTGTTGTCCCATTGAACCAAGATCTTGGGATCTCCAGTCAACAAGGTTGGGTCACCGCTACAGTCATTTTTAGTTGTAGATTTTTAATCTCATTCCTCTTGATGAGCAGTATACTTGATCTCGACTTAGCCCCTTCATAAGAGGATTTGCCAAATTATCTTTGGACTTGACATAGTTGATTGCAATCACTCCGTTCGAGATCAACTGCCTAATGGTATTGTGTCTACGACGTATATGTCGAGACTTACTATTATACATATTACTCTGTGCCCTTCCAATCGTTGATTGACTATCACAGTGTATAAGTACGGCGGGAACAAGTTTCGTCCAGCTCGGAATATCTTTCAAGAAATTCCGCAGCCATTCAACTTCTTCAACTACTTTGTCTAATTCTATAAACTCGGATTTCATAGTTGACCGAGCTTTGCATGTCTGCTTTGTGGATTTCGAAGATACTGCTCCTCCACCGATTGTGAATATATACCCACTAGTGGATTTGAAATCTTTTGTATCTGATATCCAATTAGCATCACAATATCCCTCTAAGACAGCGGGATACTTTCCATAATGTAATCCATAGTTCATAGTATATTTCAAATATCTAAGAACTCGCATCAATGTTTTCCAATGGGTGTCGTCTGGATTACTCGTAAAATGACTCAGCTTGTTGACCGTACAGGAAATATCCAGATGTATGCAGTTTGTGAGATACATCAAGCTACCTATTATCCAAGAATATTCCAATTACGATATGGGCTCATCATGGTTTTTCGCTAAGTGTTGACTTAGATCCATATGTGTTCTCACTGTAGAGAGATCGTTCGCATTTAACCTTTTCAATACTGACTCTACATAATGGGATTGTGTCAAAACTATCCCATCGGATGTCCTGAGAATTTTAATTCCCAATATAACATCTGCTAGACCTATGTCTTTCATATCAAAATTCTTGGTCAACATTTTTTTTGTACTCATGATTACCTCATGATTACTGCCCATTATCAGCATGTCGTATACGTATAGATAGATCATTACATGACCTTCAGGTGTGTTTTTGACATAAATGCATTTGTCACATTCATTTATTTTGAATTCGTTTGACAGTATTATTTTATCAAATTTTTCGTGTCATTGTTTAGGCGCTTGTTTAAGTCCGTACAACGACTTAACAAGTCGACACACCTTTTCCTCTTTTCCTGGAGCTACGAACCCCTCGGGTTGCTCCATATAGACTTCTTCTTCCAACTCACAATTTAAGAATGCAGTCTTAACATCCATTTGGTGTATTTCAAGGTCATACAGTGCTGCGATGGCTATCAGTACTCGTATGGATATAATCCTTGTCACCGGTGAGTAGGTATCAAAGTAGTCAAGGTCTTCCTTTTGCTTGTACCCTTTGACTACAAGTCTGACCTTATACTTGTCAATTGATCCATCAGTTTTATACTTGCATTTTAGTATCCATTTACAACCTAATGGTTTGGTACTAGAAGGAAGGTCTACTAGTTCCCAAGTATAGTTATTCATGATGAACTCGATTTCACTATTGAAGGCTTCTTTCCACATTGGAGCGTCGGGACTAGAGAGAGCTTCGCTTAATGTTCTTGGGTTCATTTCCAACATAAAAGTCATGAAGTCTGGCCCGAGCGGTTTCTCAACTCTAGCTCGTTTGTTCCGACGTGGCTCTTCACTTTGATTGTCAATAGTCCTTTTACGACAACTAAGTTCAGAAACGTCATTTTCGTTAGAACTTCCGTTGTTATCACTTTGAACGTTTCCCTTCTTATTTGGGAATATATTTTCAAAGAATATCGCATTCCGAGATTCTTTGGTTGTTCCCACATGAATTCAGGAATGTCTGACCTGTGAACTATGAATCGATATGCACTACTGTTATGGACATATCCGACAAATATCGCATCGACCGTTTTAGGTCCGATCTTTACTTGCTTTGACTTAGGTACTTCGACCTTTGCTAAGCACCCCTATACCTTTAGGTATTTGTACAATGGCTCGCGACCTTTCCATAGTTCATATGGTGTTTTATCGTTTTTCTTGTGAGAGATTTTGTTGAGAATATGGTTTGTTGATAGTATAGCTTCCCTCCACAAGTTCTAGGGTAAGCATGAATTTATCAACAAGATTAGATAAATGAATATGTGTTTCCAAGATTAATAATTTGTAAACCTGAACCATTGCCTACTTGAACCATATTTGAGCCATAATACGACATTATGTCTATAAGGATATTATAATATGATGTGACATGATAAGTTGCTCCAGTGTCAATATACCATTTAGTAGATGAAAATTCTGGGAGTTTACCATGAGTTGACATAGACGAAAAAACTTTAGGATAGACACGTGAAATAGTTGGTTTTCTTGAAGCTGCAGGACTACCAATAAAATTTGAATCAAGTCGTCTAGGATATTGAATATCAATATATTCGATTTTGAGATAAATTTAATATTTTCTCCGAGTATATGACTAATCAAATCTTTTAGAATATTAATTTCCAATACACCCAATGATGTGATAGATTTGATATCGTTCTAAATTTTATCTTTGGCCATAATGTTATTGATTATCTGACATCATAAATAAAATAAAAAAGAAATACAGATATGGGAAGGAGGGCGGCTAGCGGAGAAAAAGGATAGTTGGGATTACAAAGGTGAGGGTTTTTTTTTTTTTTTTTTTTTTTTGGAAAAGAAAGAAAAAGAAGCGGGAGAAACAAAGATTTTTTTTTAAGGAAATAAAAATATAAATAAATTAGAAAAGAAAAGAGAGAGGAAGAGAGAAAGGAAAGGGGGCTTGCAGAAAATGGAAAACAAAGAGGGAAGAAAAGTGTGACCAACAGTGGATCGGAGAAGATGAATAACACCATCCTCCAGATCAACCGCATCTTTAAGGATCCTATCAGATTGGGAGGCATTTTCTACAAGAGAGTAGATTCTCTCGTCGGTAAATTATGGATCAAGAGATAATCCATTATATAAGGATCTTTGATTTGGATGAACCTTATTTATTTAAAGATGATATTCATCCAAATCAAAGGTCCTCATCAGTGGACCATCCCCTTATCCATAATTTACGGACCAGAGAGGATCTTTGATTTGGATGAACCCCACTTATTTAAAGATGATATTCATCCAAATCAAAGGTCCTCATCAGTGGACCATCCCCTTATTCATAATTTACGGACCAGAGGATCCCTACTATTTTTACAGTGTCATTTAGGTTTATGGAGAAACAGACATGATTATAGTATCATGTTAAGTTAACTAGACGAGAGAAGACATAATAAACTAAATTTCTTAATTAATATATATATATATATATATATATATATATATATATATATATATATATATATATATATATATATATATATATATATATATATATATATATATATCATCCCCTTATCCATAATTTACGGATCAGAGAATTCCTATTATTTTTACAGTGCCATTTAGGTTTATGGAGAAACAGACATGACTATGGTATCATGTTAAGTTAACTAGACGAGGGAGAAGACATAATAAACTAAATTTCTTAATTAATATATATATATATATATATATAGATAGATTACATCAATTGGTAAAGTAATAAAGAAAATTATTTAATTAATTTATTCTAATAATTATTAGATCCTAATTTTGATTTAGTTGGTTGAATAATTCTCTTTTACCTCACTGCTGCTCTCTCTCACAGCAACAGGTAAGTTTCCCAGACCAACCGTGCTAAATAGCTGGTGAAAAGTAGATTTGCTAATTGCATTTTTAAGTTATTAAGATATCGTAACCATGTAATCAAGTCTTTTACAATGAAAACGTACATAATCAAGTCTTTTACAATGAAAACGTACATAATTGGGATTAGGGTTGCAATCAAATCGAGTAGACTTGCGAGTTTTTCAAGCCGGTTAGAAAAATATTCGATTCGTATTCGAATTTATTGAATTCGAGCCGAACTCGAATATGTTTGAATTTTTTTTTCGAATCGAACTCAAGCCCAAATTATATTGTTGATAGTTCACGAGCCGCTCGCGAGTCTTAATATTTTATTAATATAAGTTAAATATATATTAAATAAATAAATTTCGAATCTTTTGAGTACCTATTTTCGAACAATAATTTGAATAGTTCGTAAACATATTCGAATCTTTTGAGCCGAACTCGAACTCGAGCCCTAACTCGAACCGAACTCGAACATAAAATTTTAAAATTTTCGATCTTTGAATCGAACTCAAATTCGAATATACCTATTTCGAGCTGAATTCGGGCCTTAAATATTTTAACATATTCAACTCGATTCAATTAGTTGCACCCCTAATTGGAATGAGAATACGTCATCAACCACCAAAGATAATGAGTATGCTATATGCCCTGCAAAAGATAGTTAAGTGACGCAACCACTACTTTGAAACCAACATATAATAACACATGCTAATGGTTGATTAAAAAGTAAATTCTATATGTAATCTACTAGTATATTTATTTTTATACAAGTGAGGCCTCTAATATTTTAAAATATCTTCTGTTTTTTCCATTCATGATAAAGTTGTAGGTCCAAAATTATTTTGTAGTTAATTTTGTCCATCTTTTTGACAGTTATATAATGACACTTGATAAAAAATGGATGAATCTTATGAATGACCGACTTGGTGAAGTATATGGATAAGGAATTGAAAATTTTTTGGACTATGATTTTGAGAAAAAAGGCACAACAAATGAAATTTAATGCCGTTAAATGTGTTAATGTACTTTTTGGGTCTAGGGATTTATGGAATACATCAAAATTATAGATTTGGTATCATCATGGAGAAAAGCCAAGGATAATTTAGAGTTGCATTATATAGAAATGCACTTGATTGAAGTACAAATAAGTTGTTCCAATAAATTGAATTTAGTCCAGAAATGTTTATGCTAAATGTTGTTTAATATTTATGATTCATCTTTTGTTTTTAAATTGTAGGTTTAATATTTTGTATATCAAAATTTCTTTATTATTTTAAACATCTTATTGTAATATTCATTTTTTATATATTTATTATAGGTATTGGAGGTTCGAATAGAAATAGACTTTTTGAAACTTCTGAGAATATAAACATTTTGCATATAAAGACTTTAGAGAAATTAATATTTTTTTTATATAATGGATATGCATTTTACAAGTTTAATGATCTACATATAATCATCATGAATTAATGGATGCCATTTTAATATATATTTATTTTTATTTTTAATGTATTATGTTTTAATTTTTATTAGCATTCATTAATATATTTATAGAAACTATATACATTTCATCTTTAAAGTGAATTGAGTTTAGGTAATAACAACGAAAAAAATATTTATATAACAACGGAACAAACACCTATAACGACGATATTTCTGATCATAGTTATAACTTCGAAGGTAGGATGATATTATGGATTGATAAAAGCTCATCTAAAATAAAGACATGATTTCATAAAGATCACTTAGGCCTCTTGATCTTGAGGATCTTACTTATAATGAAGATTAGGGTTTAGGGACCCTAAAATGTAATGCCCTTCTCTATAAAATAGTTGCACTCAAGGACTATTAAATCTTTCATGCCTCATAACTCATCGAGAGAAAAGAGAACGATTGAGCGTGGAGAGGAGAGGAGATGCTTAAATTGCATTTGGTTTTAAGAGATTTAGAATGGGAGAAGAGAATCACTCATATCGATGTCGAGACTATGCTTCAAGAGATCACTTGGAGGAATTTCTTAGCTCGAGCAATTTCATGGAATAAGTATTTCTTATTTATGAAGTTTTGTGAAATAAAAATTTCTTAACTCAAGCGGCTATATATATGCAATGATGGCTGGAATATTGGTTTTCATAACCAATAAATTGAATAGCGATAACATGGTTATTTTATGAGTAGACCATCATAAACTAATTTTTTGAGTACATGAAAAATTAATATCTAATGAAAATTGTGTTGGAGCAATCTGGGAACCTTAGATTTTGATATTTGGGCAAAGATTTAAGTTAGGTTTATTATTAAATTTGATATGCATTGTGAGTGTGCAGGATATATGTACAATAAGAAAAGTTCAAGGGTGATATTGGCAAAGGAGGAAAGTCCAAGGATGAGTCTTGACGGTATAAGTATAAGTATGTAGTCTTCGCAATGTAAGTCCAAGTATGACTTGGTAAATGATGAAATCCCAGAGCGTGGCTCTTGGCAGTGAAGACCCAACAATGATGACAAGGCTAATGGAAGCTCCAGAAGGCAAGGCGTGAAGGATGGGGAGGCATCCGAGGGACGCAAGGCTGATAAAGGAGGCTAGAAGGCTAGGTGTAGGTTGTGCGGGCAAGGACGAGTGCATGAGAGATTGTACTCAAGGTAAAATTCTAGTGTGTACTGTAGCATTACTGTAGCATTATTATAGCAGTCAACTGGTATTTTCATCAGTCTACTGGTAGCCGACCGTTGGCTTATAACGGTTGAATTTCACTTAGGACCAGTCGACTGGTGGCAGGAAACACAACTAAATGTTTCCTCTCGAGCTCTATTAAAGAGAGCTTGGGGTGCTTGGCCATTGTTGACGAAAATAGAGGTGGTTAACCCCTATTAGAGTCTCCAAGGTCTTCTTAAGTGTTCAAGAGATTGTACGAGTTTGTGGCGAGGTTTCTCCACCCACAAGGAGCTACTCAAGCTAGCTGAAGATTTTCTGGGGAGTCATCCACCAATGGATCGAGATCGTCCACCTTACGGGCAGCCGTGGAGTATGAGCTTTATCTTTGAACCATGTTAAATCAACGTGTTAGGTTTGTTTTCTCTTGTTAATATTTGTTTTTATATTCCGTTGTGCATACTAATCATTGTAGGAAGAGCTAGGTTCATGGATGAGATTACATGAATGCTAACTTGAGTATGTATGAATTTGAATCCACATGCGTGGAACCATTAAGGATAGAAAAGGTTGATTAAGAAATCAATTTTGATTTCTTAATTTTTAAAATTTATTTACAAATTAAGATGAATTAATTAATTAGATATTAATATGCGGTAGCATTAATTGATTAATGGTAGTAAAAGGTGATTACACTCATTCCAGACGCCTCTCACAGTCTGTCCCTAGGTTATGTGAAGAGAAGTAAAGTACAGAGTCAGCTTATAGTCGATCGTCAAGTCGCTAGGGGTGGAGCTAACATTAATTGATTAATTGATAATATGAGTAGTCATATTAATTGAATAATTAATCAAATTAATAAATATACCAGTTGTATTGATTAAAAACACCCCTATAGCTTTTTACCTTTAGAAAGAAATCTTTCACCAATTAGGCGTAACCCTTTATCCCTATAAAAGAAATCTTATTTCTTCCACTCAAATCACTTAATTTTAGTTATAAAATATCCTCTCGAGCTTTCTCCTTCTTAAGAGTTTCAAGGCTTCGAAAGTTTATTAGGAATTATAATTTAGAGTACTCCTATTTTGAGATGTAGGTCGTTGTATCTGGGAGACGATTGATAATAAATCGTAAGCACTTGGGTGAGAAAATATTGTCTTAAAGAAAGGAGGTCTTATTAGGACATGTATGAGCTAGAGGGGGTGAATATCTTTGTTTTCTTCTTTGAACTTGATGTTACAATGGAAATTTAAAGTGAATACTCCACAATGCTAACACTTAGGTTTTACTTGATATCCATCTCTTTGAGGTGACTAATCCAAGGGTCTGGCTCTTTCTCACAACTTCACTATAAAAACTTCCTTCCTGGAGGTGCAGAAACCTCATACAAACTCAAACATGAGAATACAACAAGAAATACAAACAAGATTACATATGAAATTGAAAATGACTTTATAACAATGAACCTTGCTTTGCTTGCTCTTATTTTTTTACTTTGGTTAGCCTCTTGATGTTTGGAAAGTGCAGCAACACTTATCGTCAAAACCTTAAGAATCAGCTTCGAAGAAACTCAACGAAACCCCCTTTTTCTAGGGTTGCCTTCAAGCTAAAAAACGTCTCCAAATCGATTGGCCTTAATGTCAATCGATTTCCATGTAGGATCTAACCATTTAAACCTGTAAAACAATTCTTTTTTTGACCTACCAATAAACTGGTGGGTCATACTAATTGATTGGCAGCTTCTAATTGATTAATCCAATCAATTCTAAAGCTTTCTGTTCTCTCACGGAGAGCTTCTAATTGATTAGCCCTTGTCGAATTAATTGCTCAATTGATTCAAGCACCTTTAGTGCTCTTCACAAAAACTTTTCAATCAATTGCCCCAATCAATTCAGAACATTTCTGTTCATGGAGAAAACAATGCTAATTGTTTGCCTCAGTCGATTAGCCCATGCTGAATTAGTTACTCTAATCGATTCCATCACTTATTGTACTTAGTGAAACTAGCTCCCAATCGATTGGCGATCCTTGCCAATCAATTAGCATTGCTCAATCTATTAAACCAATCGACCTGAGTAGCAAAACCTAAACTTCAAGTTTAGGATTTGCCAATCGATTTGTGAATCCCATCAATCTATTGCTAACCCTAATTTTAGCATTTTCAAGACATAAATCACGTATTGCCTAATACCCAATTGATCTCAATCTACAAGGACTTTCATTTCCCAATATCCAGATATCTGTGACCTATTGGAACTTCTCGTTGCCTAGCATCTGGTCAATTTTGACCTGCCAGGGCTTCTTCACCAAGTATCCGATAAACCTTTGACCCAGTTAGACTTTTCCCTTACCTAGCCCTCTTAAGACTTTTATTGCCTAATTCCCAACTAGGTCTTCCACCGCCTAGCCTTGCCAAGACTTCCGTTGCCTAGTTCCCATATAAGTCTTCTACTGCATAGCCCTGCTAAGACTTTCATTGCCTAGTTCCTAACTAGATCTTCCACCGTCTAGCCTCGCTAGGGCTTTCCATATCCTAATCTCTAATTAGGAATTCCTATTGCCTAACCTTCAGTTAGGACTTCTCGTTAGCTAACATTCAGTAAGGACTTCATGTTGCCTAATAATGTAGATAAATTCACAAGTTCATGAAAATGTTGTTAAGTAATAAAGATATCGAACTCACTAGGATTGGTGATTGAATATTAGCTTACTAACCAAATTTAATTATCTAAACCAATCACTGGCGTAGTGTGTCAAGAATGATAAAATCAAAAGACTAGGGTGAAGAGAAAAGAGAGAGAGAAAGCTTGATAAAGAAAATAGTAGAAAAGGCAGAATGAATCGAGCGAAATCAATTGGTAAAGGCAATTTTAGGACTTTGGTTTCACCACTATGTTAGTAACACTTATCTATGTTTGGTTTTCTATTCTCAATATTGGTATATATAGATAGACTATCTTATGTATTCGATATAAACTTTTGGAACTACATCGGTGTATCAATATCAACTCATCTCCTACTTTCAGAGCAGTTGAAATTAGGGATCGCTTCCCTAAAGAGGTCCTGTCAAGAGATCTCATGAACCCCAAATAACCCTTCTCCTACTATGTGACAATAAATTGGGATTGATCCATTAAGATCAATGACAATCCATTGCTCCTCGTGACATATCGATCTACTTTTGTAGCTGACTCTCCACATCTCAGTTTTCTATAGGTCGGTGGATTGGGTTCTCCTTTTAGTTCATCCCAAAATTCTCATGGAATACGAATGTCGAGTTTTTGACATCAAGATCATGTTTACATAGTAGATCCAAACCACAAATAAACTCATCATTGAATAAGAAAGATCAAGCATTAATAGATCAATCAAAGGCCCAACACCAAGTCTAGAATGCTTCCTAATTTATCAAAGAAAACTAGACTAAGCATAAAATACTAAAACAATAAATAAATAAAATTTAAGAAAGGAACGAAAATTTACCAAGGCATTGTTAATAAGGATAATAGAATTGACGACCTCGATTGTTCTGCTGTGGTGTAATAACCAGAGGGAGAAAAGAAAATTTAAAATTTGATTTCTTTTGCGTTAAAGTCTGGTGAAGGCCTTTGCAAAAGAGAAGGGGAAGGTGCAGCTATTGGGGGCACCCCTACCGCCCCTTACATAGGGCGATCCGGGCACCTGGACAGGGTCGGGGCGCCTGGAGCAGGGTGGCGAGGCGGAGCGCCTATAGCGTGTTCTGAGCGCCTAGAGTTGAATACCAGGGGTGCCCGCCCCTGGTTTAATATTAAATTTTAATATTAATTTAAGTTGATTTAAGTTAATTTAATTTAGAAGTTAAAATTTAAGTTAATTTGAATTTGAATTTGAATTTGAATTTGAATTTTGATTTAGTTTTAATTTTATTAACTTATTTTAAATTTAGTCTTAATTTGATTTAGTTTTAATTTTAATTTATTTTAAATTTAGTTTTAATTTTAATTTTAATTTAACTTTTGAGTTAATTTTTAGTTAAGTTAATTTTTAATTTTAATTTAAGTTTTAATTAAAGTTAAGTTTTAGTTAAGTTAATTTTTAATTGTAATTTAAGTTTAATTTTTAATTTAATTTTTAATTTTTAAGTTTATTTTTAATTTAATTTTAAAGTTAATTTAATTTGAATTTGATTTAATTTTAAAGTTAATTTAATTTAAATTTTAATTTGATTTAATTTGAATTTTTATTTGATTTAATTTTAAAGTTAATTTAATTTGAATTTGAATTTTAATCCTTAGTTATCTCATCCTTTCTATGTTTTCAATTAGGGGATCCTATAATTTGTGTAAGATGAGTAAAGTTAAATTTCAGGGTTTGGTTTAACTTTTTGTTAGATTTAGGTTTAGCTTTAGGCTCAACAAATATATATTTTTTGGATAAACTTTTGGGCTATGGTGAGTCACCTGGACATCATTAGAGTAACCATGCCTTCGAGGTTTTCCAAATAGTCCTATCCATTGAACTTAGTACAAAACATTGGTCTAACTGATTGGATCCATAAGGGGTAGGTTCAGTTAGTTCCACTAAGTCAAATGCACCAGGTCAAAGCCATATCTTCCTAGGCATGCATAAACAGAGCTTTCCTAACCTACTATCATCCAAAACTTCACTAGTACCATAGGTCAAGTTAAACTTTTGTCCCTTTTTAAGCTAATCCTAATTACCCTGCCGGATAGGTTATTTTTGGAGGTGCCAACTAGTTTGGAGTCTCCCCTGAATTATTGATCTGGATTAAATTTTAGTTTTGGGTTTGTGTCGATTACTTTTATAATTGTAATGAACTTGATGATAGTTTGAGTTTGATTTGGTCTTGTAGTTATTTCTATTATTTGATTTTGGTTTAGTTGATTTAGTTTTATGTTTTGGTTAGTTATTTGATTTTACATGATATATTTTATTTTTAGGTATGTAGTATTTGTTCAATCCTACTTGCATGGTTAGACATGCTTTTGGAATACAAGATTTAGTTTGTGTTTTTTTTTTGAGTTACAAGTGACATAAATGATTTATTTGTTGAACTGGACTTGTATCTAAGCCCAGATTTATTGTATACTGCTTTTTGATTATTTAATATTAGATCCAAATTTTTTGATATAGTTGTAAAATTTTCTAACAACCCTTTAAGTTTGTTAATTTCAATTTTTAGTGTTGAATTTTCCTCCTTAAGTTTTACGACTTGATTTGGATTAGATTTTTCAATTTGTTCCTTGAGACATTGATTTTCCTCAAGGAGCATCTTATTTTGATTTTCTTGTTCAGTTAATTTTCTATTTAAGCATGAAATGACTTTAAAAACTTTTTGCTTAAATTAAAGTATACCTCATCGGAACCTTCAGAAACGAGTACGAACTCGTGGCTCAATTCGGGTTCGAACCCGTCTTCCGATTCGTCCTTCAATTTTGATTCGCGGGCCATCAGCGCAAGGTAGCTTCGGTGCTTCTACTCTTCGACTTCTGATTCCTCTGAAGATGAGTCATTTCATGTTGCTTTGAGTGCCTTCTTTTGATTGTCTTGGTTTTGTCATTCTTTAGCTTTGGGCACTCATTCTTATAGTGACCTTTCTTGTTGCATTTGAAGCAGGTCACATTCTTTAGTTCGGTAGTGGAGCTGATCTTCTGCAGGTCATTTTTGCTGAAGTTCTTCTTTCTCCTGGTGAACATTTTTCTTACCAAGTTCACCAGGTTTTTTGTAACGACCCATCTTCTGGGTACTGGCTGTAAGGTCGGTCGCTACAATTATGCTAAACTATACTGTGCGGAAAGCTGGGCTAATTAAAATTTTAGTCTACTAATGACGGATCCAACTGCTAAGAAAGGTCTAAAGACCTTCTTTGCTGGTGTACATATGCTAAGGAGGGGAAACTGAACATCCCAACTGGGCTAGGGACTAGAAAACTAAACTTCCCAACTAACTACAGACCTGCCGATCGATCCGCAGATCGATCGAAGCTATGGGGCATTCGGTTCCCAACTGGATCGATCGGGCAGACCGATCCATGTGTGGCTGGATCGGTCGGCAGCCCGATCCAGGTGTGGCTCGATCGGTCGGCCGACCGATCCAAGCACCCGAAACCCCTGGAACGCTACTGTATCGTGCTGGATCGGTCGGCTGACCGATCCAGGAGGATACAGTAGCATACTGTATCTGTCTGGATCGGTCGGCTGACCGATCCAGAAGCCTGGCACACTGCTGGATCGGTTGGCAGACCGATCCAGCGTCTGATTTCCTGATTACGAAATCAGAGATGCTGATTTCGACACTTTGACGTGCCAAAACCACATGCAACAACTCTAAACCAATGCAAATCATACTAATATAAACTCACTAATATTCTAAACCTGGCATACTACATAGTGCATGATTTACTATTTCATAACACTCAACAAATCAAAAACTGAATAATAAAACTGAAAACGCTAAGTGCTAATACTGAAGTAAAATTGTTTAGATCCCAAGGGTCTTTGTTCCAACTCCTGCCCACACACATCCTGATAGCATTGCCCTCCAGCCTCCGCTACTGGTCCACTTTTCCTTTACCTTTATCTGCAGTATAAGAAAAGTAGTATCTATAAGCTAAAAGCTTAGTAAGAAACCATCTACCTCACAAAATCATGCATACGATGCAGATATGTTTTAAAAACATGCTGTTGGAAAGTAGGTGCTGATCATGGCATGACATGGCATTTATTCATATGAACAGAAACTGAGCATGGCAATCATACTTGCAACAATAGAGCTGAGCATAAAAACTGAAACTGAATACAAATCATGGAACTGAACTACGCTGATCATGATCTGTACTAAACTAACTGAGCTGGTACTGAAACTAAGATGAACTCACATAACTGATCGTAAGTTTGAAAAGCTATACATATAATAAGTGAAAAATACTAAACATTCTGCTGAGGGGCCCTGGCAACTGTACTTGCTGTGCGCGCATCCCTATCTAAACCCGGGATTGTAAGTTCCGAATCTAGTAGGGTTTACTAGGTTAGCTAAACCTAGGGACGACTATGGGAGTCCAGCCCAGTGGATATCTAATCCAGTACAGTGCCACTGCTGAAAGTAAAATACTGAATGCTATATACTTATTTTGCTGAATCTAGGTTATCTGAGCCTAGAACTAGGTTGTCTGAACCTAGAGGCTACTGTGGGAGCCCACCCATTGGACTGTAGTCCTACATAAGTTGAAACAAAACTAATTTGTTGTTTTAAATGTTTCTAGTGCATTTAATAAGTTAATTAAACTGTCTATTACTGAGCTAGACCTTTAATCGAACACCTAGGATGCTCTAACTCTTCTCCCTATTAGGGAGACCACCTCTAGGCACCCGACAACGTATAACCTCCTATCTGAAGAGGGAAAACGTGCCCGGCCCATCTAGAGGTGCTCAACTAAATCCCTAATCTGCGAAGAGAGTTAGACACACCCTAGATATCAATAAAAATCTGCATACATCCTCACTAAAGCATAAAAACTCAAACGGAAGCTATTATACTGCAGGTGAGGGGTTTCTTACCTCGTACGCTAGTTTCCTTACGGTTCTAGTCGCTAGGTTTCCGGAGAAGACGATCCTTTCGATAGTTTTCTTGCGCCAACACGTTCCTCTCGCGAAGGGGAGCGTCCTGGTGTCGGAGCCGCTGCCGGAAGATGTCTTTGGGGGCCTAGCCTTGGTGCGCCGAGAGAAAGAGGAGGAAGAGAGGTTGGCGTCGGTGAGGGCTTGGAGAAAAGTGGCGTGAGGTTTTGTGAGGAGAGGGCTGCCGAACCAAAAATAAACCAAAACCTACTTAAGTTTTTAATTTATATTAAGTGGGTAACTAGACCCAACTCAAATATAAATATAAATGTTTCCCTTCTCTTTCAGCACGGCCCTGCTGGGTTCACCGGTTATTAAGGCTAACTAAAGGTTTAGCGGACCCGAGAGGTCCCGGGTTCGATTCCCGCTTAAGCCTTTTTATTCTTCTAATTATTTTTGCTACTTCCGCTACTCGGAAAATTCCGGAAAAATATCTAAAAATTCCAGAAAAATCACGGAATAATTCTAATGCAAGTTTGAGAATTTTCGGGCACTACATTTTCTTCATCTTTTGAGTCTTGATCAGACTCACCTTCAGATTCAGGCTTGGTTCTTGACTTTTCCTTGGAGGAACCTACAAAAAGAGCAACACCTTTCTCAGTTCTGGCGTTAATTTGTTCGTGTAACTCAAGTTTACAAAATAGTTCATCTAACTTTAATTTTGAAAGATTTTTTGAAATTTTGTTGGCATCCATGATGGATGCCCACAATGCATTTTGAGGAAATGTGTTTAAGGCATACCTTATTAGATCGCGGTTCTCTATTTGGCGGCCGATGGTATGAAGCCTATTGAGGATGTCCTTTATCCTCGCGCGGAGTTGACTTGCCGATTCTCCTTCCTGTATTTTTATATTAAATAACTTATTTAAATAAAGATATCGTTTAGTTACCTTAGTGTCGCTGGTTCCTTCATGAAGTTCAATGAGCTTGTCCCACAGTTCCTTCGCATTTTTGTGTGAGCCCACTCGGTTCAGCTGTTCCTTCGTTAGCTCGCATTGTAGTGTGTTGAGGGCTTTGAAGTCCATCTGGTCTTTCTTCTTCATATCTAGATTCCAATGTTCTGGGTCCATTGGATTTCCGGAGTTGTCGACTGGAGCCTTGT
This sequence comes from Zingiber officinale, assembly GCF_018446385.1. Classification (NCBI taxonomy): domain Eukaryota; kingdom Viridiplantae; phylum Streptophyta; class Magnoliopsida; order Zingiberales; family Zingiberaceae; genus Zingiber; species Zingiber officinale. Next base: position 124,394,056 of record NC_055989.1, read on the forward strand.
AGCCTCTGGTGACGCTGAACCACTGGTAGAAGTTGGTCTTTAGATATGCCTCCATTTGCTTCTTCCAGTACGGGAAGTCATCATCGTTGAACAGAGGAGGACAGACGGTGCTGAATCCCTCAATTTGGGCCATAATTCTTGCACACAAAAAACAAAGAAGAGGATCTCAAGACTTGGTCTTGGATTTAGCAGTGTGGGAGAAAAAGTAAAAATTTAAGACTGAATTGGTGTTGCACTAGTTCAATTTGAATTGCTACGAAAAAAAACTTCCAAAGAGGTAATGATACCAATTTGGATTATTTCGAAAAACTTAAAACCGAAAAATGAGAAAAGAGAGAAAAAAACTTTCACCCCCTTTGTCTGATTGGTAGTAGCACCAAATCAGAGCGGTACCTGCTCTAATATCACTTGTTGGATCGTAAAGTTCGCTAGAGGGGGGGGGGTTGAATAGCGATCTTCAGAAAATCGTAAATTGAATTGAGTAAGCAACGGAAACAGATAAATAAGAACAATGCTAACACACCAAGTTTTTTACTTTGTTCGGAGCCTTTGTCGACTCTTACTCCAAGGCTCGCACTCGTTGAGTGCTTTCATTGGGTAATCCACTAATAGTTCATAAAAAGAATTACAGGATTAGTACAAGAACTATAAAAATGAATTACTGACAACAAGAAAATTAAAAGGTAGTCGCAGGTTGTCAGAGGAGCTTTGCAGCGTCACAAGAATAGTGTGCAACAGAGCAATCGTAGAAGGAAGTTGTTGTACTTTGCTCCAGGTGGAAGCCTCCTTATATAGGAACCTCCGAACACACGGATCCCTTCCTGGCACCTGGAGTGTGACGTCGGCCCAGCCAATCAGCGAGTTCCACGTTGCGACAAGATAAACTTTTGCATTCCGGGTGCCCGGACTAGCTCCGGGCGCTCGGATCCCTTCCGGGTGCCCGGACTAGCTCCGGGCACCCGGATCCCTTCCGAGTGCCCGGGTCCCTTTTTTCTAGTAAAAGTTTTTTCCTACAAGAAAAAGATTAGTCCGAGGCAATAAATATTATACTACCCTACAAAATAAAAGTTAGCACAAATATATATATATATAAATAGAGTAATAATTAGATTCTATCTCCTCAAGACCAGAATCTAGTCACGATATTAACATAGATTTCCAAAATAGATCTAAGTTGGATCGACACTTATAGTTCCCTCAAACGGGGAACGCACCTCACCAAGTCACTCCCCTTCAGTGACTTACCTTTACTTACCTTTTGCCAAACATCCGGTCAGCCCGTCGACTTGTCTGGACTTCATACCAGCTATCCGGTCGGGCCATTGGCCTAGCTGGACTTCGTGCAGATATCCGGTCGACCAGTTGACCTATCTGGACTTCATATCAGCTATCTGATCAGCTCGTCGACCTAGCTGGATTTTTTGCCAGATATCCGGTCGGTCCGTCGACCTATCTGGACTTCTCCTGCACACTCAGTTAGATCATTAGATCACAACAAACCTAACTTAACTTACTTTGTCATTCATCAAAACCTGAGTTAGACCATTATTGCTAACCACACCAACAAGTATTACTGTCAAATACTATTCATGCATCATATAACTGTGCTAATCTTTATTTTACAGGGATATATATTGTTTAACTCTGTTTTGTAGGAACCGGCCTGATCAGTCGACCAAATCAGGGGATCAGTCGACCAAACCAGATCGAATCAGACCAGAGATCATATAAGAGCAGGACAAAACAAAGATCGATCAAAGCCTGATCGGTCGACCAAACCAGCAGATCGATCGATTGAACCTTGATGATGTGGTACTGAGCGCAGATCAGATCAAGCAGAAGGAAAGAAGGAAGTCAGGCTGATCGATTGACCGAACCCAAGGATCGGTCGATCGAACGATTGTTGGTGCAGCGGAGACCGGCAAGAGGGGGTGAATTGCTGAAAACAAAAACAAACTATACCCTCCTCGGATTTCAACTCAGAATTAAAATCAGCAATAAAATAACAACTAAATTAAAGAGACAGAAAAAGAAACAGAAACAGAATTTAACCTGGTTACAACCAAGGAGGTTGTTAATCCAGGGCGATGAAAAAGCTCTACTATCAGAATCTCCTTTACTGTAGGCAGAGAAGCCTTTTTACACTTAGAACGCTCACTTAGTTGCTAGGAATTGCTTACAGATTGATTGCTTGAGTTGTTCTGGAATTCCTAGCTCCAGGGGCCTTTTTATAGCTCCTGGAAAGTCTATCCTGAGGGTCCAAGGCGCCTCTAACAAGGTTCAAGGCGCCTCCAGCTCGGTCAGCGGATAAAACTTTATCCGCACGCAAACGGTCAAAACTGACCTGTTGAAGGCGCCTTCAACAGGCTTGAAGGCGCCTTCAAGGGCGCCTTCCAGGGCGCCTCCAAGCTTCCAGCTTAGTTTCTTCAGCTTCCTTCGCTCCGTTCTTTTGGGTGATTGCGGCCAACCGGAATAGGGCTCACCCGAATCCAATTCCCGGCCTTCCTCGAGCAGCCTTCCGTCCCGGCTTAACGTCCCTCGAACGTCGCGCACGCTCTTCACACCCACCGGAGTACTCTTCCGCAGCTCTCTCGTCCTTCGGACGCACCGAGCCCGTCGGCTCCCTTCCTGTTCCGTCCTTCTCGTTAGCTGCGTCTTCCGCTCGACTTCCTGTGCTCCTAAGCTCCTGCACACTCAGACACAGGGATCAAATACAACACAGGACCTAATCAACTTGGTTGATCACATCAAAACTACCATGGGGTTCAACAATCTCCCCCTTTTTGATGTGCATCAACCCAAGTTCAAGTTAGGGTTAAAATAGACATAAAAAATAATTTTAAAGAAAAATTACTAAACTAACAAGTTAAACATAATTTTTACAATTAGTAAAATTGCAACACTTTTTATAAAAATAATAACAGAAATTTTAAATTTTTTCTAACTCCCCCTAAACTTGTACTTTTCTTTTCTCTCCCCCTTTGATCACAGCAAAAATGGGGTTAAGAAAATCTGAAACAAATAACTTAAGTTAAGTGAAATGTATAGAATTTTAAAATTTCTAAGTTATTAAAAAAAATAACCTTCTAAGTCAAAATTAAGTCAAAACGAATTTTTCCAAAAAAAATTTCTAAGTCAATAAAATATATATATTTTTTTATTTTCACAATCTGACTTTTTAGAATTTAAAAAGATTTAAAAACTTTTAAAGCATTATTTGATTCTAGTTTAATGCTTTTTCAAAAAAGTTAATTAAACATTTTCTTCCAATATTTTAGCTTCCAGGTCATGGCGAGGCACTAGGCCTTCTTGGTTATTGGAGCAACAACCACTTCCTTAGACAAAGCTTCCATAAAGAATTTCAATGTTTAATTCTCTCACTTTAAGCTTTTAATTTTTGAAAAATTAATTAAGCACAGATTTTGGAACCCAATAGAGGTTCCTTCCTACAGGAATATTCAAAAATCTAGGGGGTACATAGTTTCTTGGTATTTTTCTAAGTTGACCTTGATGCTTCCTTATATACCAATTTAATTTACCATAAGTTCTAATTTTTGACTTTGGAAATTTCTTTAAGCATGCATCATTTTTCAATTTTTCAATTTCTAATTTTAAATTTTCATTTTCTGATTTTAGATGATCATACATTTCTAACGGGCATGCTCTTGCTAAGTTCAACTTTAGTTCAGCATTCTCTTTTTCTAATTGATCTAACTCTTTAGAAAGAGACTTGATAAATTTGAAAGATTGAGTTGGGGTTAGATTGCGTACCTTACTTACCTGGTCTGGTGACGCTCCCCCTTCACTGCTGCTTTCTTCTTCTGATGTTCCTCCCCCTTCATCGATGCTCATCTCTGAGCTGGACGTTTCTTCTTTCTGATGGTTGGCCATCAGTGCTAGTCCCGAGAATTCTTCGACTTCCGATTCGGAGGTTGACGAATCTGACCAAGTAGCCTTCAGATTCTTGTGCTTGGAGGGTTCTGGTTTCTTGTATTTTGGCTTTGCCCTTTCTTTCTCCTTTCTCTTTAGTTTTGGGCAGTCATCTTTGATGTGTCCCTCTTCGTTGCAGTTGTAGCAGCGAACCGTCCTCTTCTTTCGATGATGCCTCTGCGATTTAAATTTATTAGTACTAAAAAACTTATTGAAGCGTCTTACCAGTAGTGCCGCTTCGGATTCGTCGACTGAGGCTTCGGAGTCAGAACTGTTCATCTTTGCCTTTAAGGCAATGTTCTGACTTGTCTTCTCTGCTCCGATGGGTTCTGAAACTCGAGATTCGTGAAGTTCAAAAGTGGAAAATAATTGTTCTAAAGTACTTACCTCGAGGTCCTTAGAGATGTAATACGCATCTACTAAGGAAGCCCACTCTGGAGTTCTAGGGAAGGCGTTGAGCGCGTACCGGATAGAGTCCCGGTTGGTTACCTCTTCTCCAAGGTTCGTTAGTTGCGTTATTAGCTCCTTGATTCTCGCTTGGAGTTGCGCTACCTTCTCGCCTTGGTTCATCCGGAGGTTCGTTAACTGGTTCCGGAGGATGTCGCGCTTCGCTAGCTTCGCTTCGGAAGTACCTTCGTGTAGCTCCAGGAATTTTTCCCAGAGATCTTTCGCTGAGTCGTAGATTCCGATCCGATTTACTTCTTGCGGCGGCAGCACACTGAGCAGGTGGAACTCTGCCTTTCCGTTGGCGACGAAATCGGCTTACTCCTTCTTGCTCCATGTGTTTTCTTCTTTGTCTTTCGGCGCTGCAAAACCATATTTCATTGTAATAAGAATATCAAAATCAGTTTTAAAAAATACCTCCATTTTTCGCTTCCATGTAGCGAAATCTCCGTCGAACTTCGGGGGATGGATGTTCGCTCCGGCCATCGTCTTGATCGTAGTGCTTCAGTTGGCGGTTAGTCCTTCTGAGGCGATCAGGCTCTGATACCACTTGTTGGTGCAGCGGAGACCAGCAAGAGGGGGTGAATTGCTGAAAACAAAAACAAACTATACCCTCCTCGGATTTCAACTCAGAATTAAAATCAGCAATAAAATAACAACTAAATTAAAGAGACAGAAAAAGAAACAGAAACAGAATTTAACCTGGTTACAACCAAGGAGGTTGTTAATCCAGGGCGATGAAAAAGCTCTACTATCAGAATCTCCTTTACTGTAGGCGGAGAAGCCTTTTTACACTTAGAACGCTCACTTAGTTGCTAGGAATTGCTTACAGATTGATTGCTTGAGTTGTTCTGGAATTCCTAGTTCCAGGGGCCTTTTTATAGCTCCTGGAAAGTCTATCCCGAGGGTCCAAGGCGCCTCCAACAAGGTTCAAGGCGCCTCCGCACGCAAACGGTCAAAACTGACCTGTTGAAGGCGCCTTCAACAGGCTTGAAGGCGCCTTCAAGGGCGCCTTCCAGGGCGCCTTCAAGGGCGCCTCCAAGCTTCCAGCTTAGTTTCTTCAGCTTCCTTCGCTCCGTTCTTTTGGGTGATTGCGGCCAACCGGAATAGGGCTCACCCGAACCCAATTCCCGGCCTTCCTCGAGCAGCCTTCCGTCCCGGCTTAACGTCCCTCGAACGCCGCGCACGCTCTTCACGCCCACCGGAGTACTCTTCCGCAGCTCTCTCATCCTTCGGACGCACCGAGCCCATCGGCTCCCTTCCCGTGCCGTCCTTCTCGCTAGCTGCATCTTCCGCTCGACTTCCTGTGCTCCTAAGCTCCTGTACACTCAGACACAGGGATCAAATACAACACAGGACCTAACCAACTTGGTTGATCACATTAAAACTACCATGGGGTTCAACAACGATCACTTTTGTTAATGATGAATTAAGTGTGAATCTTTGTGAATAGGGAAAGTTCACTATTCGGTCGACTGAACAGGGTGATCGGTCGACTGAACTATTAAAAGCTCATAAATGCACAAGGATCAGATCTCAGCAAAGAAGAGGCGCACAGGGTTTAGTTGACCGATAGGAGGTTCGGTTGACCAAACTGATCAGTTGACCGAACGGTTTATCAGTCGACCGATCAAGGCTTAAATAAGCAGAGCTTGAGGTTTGAGGCAAGTATCAAGTTTTTTGTTCATCTCTGTGCAAAGTCTCTGTTCGTGCTACTGCTCTACAACGCATCTTGAAGCAAGCTGCTACTTGGTAAAGTGTCGACGTTCCTCATTACTTCTTATTGGTTCGGTATATATTTATTTAGCTTGATTTGTACTTAGTTTCAAGTAAGATAGTAGGCTGTTACTATCTTATATATTTCATTGTATGAATTACTTTTTTCCGGAGGTTTTGGAAAGAAGAGTTTTAGTGGATTGCCCAACGGTACAATCAAGGATCGCGGGTCTTGGAGTAAGAGCCGACCTAGGTTCCGAACTAAGTAACCGAAACATGCTCTTTACTTTCCGCTGCACTATTCTTGTTTTAACATTTCAAAAGAAAAGTTTTTAACGTGTGATATTCACCCCCCCTCCTCTATCGCATTTTTTGATCCTTCAACTCTAACTTTGTATCTAACTGATCATTGGTGATTCCCACCATCAACAAATATACTTCACCAAGGTTTTCGAAAATAATTTTGAAATGATTTTCAAAGATAATTTCCAACCACGATCTTTGGGTTAAATACACATAACTTGCACATTAGCTTTGCCCATGATTGGATTTCATAAAATACATGTTTTAGATGGAACTAAAATTCAAATAGATGCACTAAATTAACATCTTGAGTTTTGCTTATCCTCCTAGCATCTCACTTGTATCTAATATATTTCAATACACATACAAGTCATTTTATGGTCTTTGCAAGGTGTAAAATAGGTTTTTCCTAAAATTAAAGGACCATGCATTTCTAACTAGGCATTTTGACTTTGATCCTCTGACCTAAGTTGTCAATTGATGTCATTGTCCTTAATTATAATGAATTAAAATAATACATGATAATGATTCTGATATACATCAAATGAGTGTTTTTTAAAAGAAAAACTATCATAGCTTAATAATATATGCATAACATGACATGTAGCATTTTCATAACAATATGAATGCAAAATATGATGTCATGGCATGTGATAAGGCACACAAAATATGACAATTATAGCACAAAGAAAATACCTAGATTTTCATCTAAGTGTGATCATTTAACTAATTTACTATGCCAAGTTACAATTTAACATAGACAACCCTATCTCCCTAAAAAGTGCCAAAGCCTCAACTTGACACATTTATAAAATTCATTCTATTTGTACAAATTTGAGTAAGCTCAATACTTCAAAAATTTTATTGACACACTTTTAACTTTTCAAAATTTAAAGTCAACTTCTCATTGTTAAGATATCACAATAACTTTAAAATTCTCTAAAATGTCAACTTCATTATAGTTGGATTAACTATCCTACCAAATAGAGTTAATAGACTCTAAAACCATTTATAGTGAAGAGAGCACACTCTTAGAAACCCAAAATCTATTAGTACTCCTTAGGTGTAATAGGTAATCACTAGAGATAACTTTCCTAGATACCTTCCTAATTACTTTCCTAGACTTCTTAGAAGTTTTAGTCATACTAGTCTCCTTAAGGTCAACTCTAGGGATGACTTTCCTTATAACCTTGGATTAACTCTTAGGGTTAGTTCCATAGTTATAAGGAACTCTATATGGTTCTTGTCTTCCTAACCCTAAGCTTTGTTTCTTAGACCCCCTTTGACATTATTTGTCATTTGCTCTAGAGTCTTCTCCAATTTTTAAATCATAACTATAGGACTATTGGCATGTGAGGGGGGGGGGGGGGGGGGGGGGGAATCATGTCTATTAAAAAAACTTGTTCTTTTAAAACCTTTTTAAACAAGTGAGTGCGCAGTGGAATAAAAGAAAATAAAATACGAGAAGAACCAACACACGATCGGTTACTTGGTTCAAAGCCTTCGACGACTCCTACTCTAAAACCCAGACCCCTCGAACCTATTGATAGGTAATCCACTAAATTCTCTACCGGTAAACTCCCAGTAAAATATCGTGTACAAGAAGAATATAGGATAGTGTAACAAACTACATTTCCTTTAAGCAAGTATAATAAAATAAACAATAGTAAATTTGTTACCAACATGAAAGATGGAGATCCGAATGTGCTCGTGTATTGGTGTCAGTCTTCCGATAGTGGATGGGAATAGTAGAATAGTAGTATAGCCACAATGTGAAGACAAAGTCACAGAATGATTGCACTACAACAAAAATATTAAAAGACAACGGTTACAAACCGTTGTCGTAGGCCCTTTAAAATCGTTGTAATTGGCAGTGTTGTTAAAAGTGGGGGGCTACGATAACGATTTTAAATCGTTGTCTTTGAATGAAAAGACAACAGTTTTACAACGGTTTTTAAACCGTTGTCTTTGAATGAAAAGACAACGGTTTGAAATCGTTGTTATTTAGAGCATTTTTCTGCCAGTTACAACCGTTTTTGGGGCTACGACAACGGTTTTTTATAGGTGCAGCGGAAGCCGGCAAGAGGGGGGTGAATTGCCTGAAAAATAAAAATAACCCTCCTTGGATCTTTCAACTCAAAAATGCAAAAGTAAAATAATAACAATTAAATCAACAGAAATGAAGAGAGACTCAGCAGTTAACCTGGTTACAACCAAGGAGGTTGTTAATCCAGGGCGATGAAAAGTACACTAGAAAAGATCTCCTTTACTGAAGGTGGAGAAGCTTTTTACACTCTAACAGCTCAGAACTATTGCTAGAAATTGCTTATAGAGTTGAATACTCAATTGATGTTGAATTCCTAGTTCCAGGGGCCTTTAAATAGCCTCTGGAAATCTGATTTTAAGGGTCCGAGGCGCCTCCAACAGGGGTCCAAGGCGCCTCCATCGAGTGGGCAGATAAAACTTTATCCGCAACGCAAACGGTCACTTTTGACCAGTTGAAGGCACCTTCATCAAGCCTGAAGGCGCCTTCAAGCTTGAGGCACCTCCAAGGCAGATGGAGGCGCCTCCAAGGTGGAGGCGCCTCCAGTACTGGCTTGAGGCACCTTAAGCTCTATTTCCAGCATCCTTTCGCCTTGCTTTGACTTCCGTAGCTCCATGCGATTGGGTGATTTCGGCCAACCGAAATAGAGCTCACCCGAACCCAATTTTCGGCCTTTCTCGAGCAGCCTTCCTCCTCGGCTTAACGTCCCTTGAACGCCGCACACGTTCTTCTCGCCCACCGGTGTACTCTTCCGCAGCTCTCTCGTCCTTCGAACGCACCGAGCCCGTCGGCTCCTTTCCCGTGTCGTCCTTCTCGCTAGCTGCGTCTTCCGCTCGACTTCCTGCGCTCCTAAGCTCCTACACACTCAGACACAGGGATCAAACACAAAACAAGACCTAACCAACTTGGTTGATCACATCAAAACTACCACGGGGTTCAACAATCTCCCCCTTTTTGATGTGTATCAACGCAAGTTCAAGTTAGGGTAAAAATAGACAAACAGTAATTTTAAAGAAAATTAATAAACTAACATATTTTAGCATAAATTTGTAATAAATAAAATTGTAACTACTTAATAAAGATTTAACCAGAATTTTTCAAAAAAAATATTTTTAAAAAAATTCTCTCTCCCCCTAAACTTGTACTTCTCTCTCCCCCTTTGATCACAGTAAAAACAAGGTAATACTAAGAGAAAAAATGAAAAAAAATATATCTAAGCAAAAATGAATTTTTAGAATTTTTCATAGTAATTTCTAAGTCAAAATTATTTTTTTTTAAAAAATAATTTCTAAGTCAAAAATTAATTTTTAGAATTTTCAAAATAATTTTTAAGTCAAAATTAATTTTTAGAATTTTCAAAAAAAAAATCTAAGTAAAACTTTCAAGAGACATTTTTCTAGATAAAAAAAATTTAAAGAATTTCTAAGGAAATGTTTAAAAATTTTTCAAAGTATTATTTAATTCTAATTTTAATGCTTTTATCAGAAAGTTAATTAAACATTTTTATTTCGATATTTCGGCTTCCAGGTCGTGGCGAGGCACTAGGCCTTCTTGGTTATTAGAGCAACAACCACTTCCTTAGACAAACCTTCCATAAAGAAACTTAATGTTTAATTTTCTCACTGTAAGCTTTTAACTAAAAGAAAAATTTTAACTAGCAAAGATTTTGGAACCCAATAAAGGTTCCTTCCTACAGGGTTGGTCAAAAACTTAGGGGGTACATATCCTTTAGATATTCTTCTAAGTTGGCCCTGATGTTTTCTTTTATACTAGTTCAATTTTTCATAAATTCTTAATTTTTGATTTTGGAAATTTATTTAAGCATGCATTATCTTTCAATTTCTCAATTTCAACTTTTAATTTTTCATTTTCTAATTTTAGATTATCATACATTTCTAGTGGACATGCTTTTGCTAGGTTCAATTTCAATTCAGCATTTTCTTTTTCTAATTTGAATAAGTCTTTAGAAAGAGACTTAATAAAGCGAAAAGACTGAGTCGGGGTTATATTACATACCTTACTTACCTGACTTGGTGAGGCTCCCCCTTCACTGTAGCTTTCCTCTTCTGATGTTTCTCCCCCTTCATCTATGCTCATCTCTGAGCTTGACTCTTCTTCAATCTGATGGTTAGCTATTAGCGCTAACCCCGAGAAGGCTTCGATGTTTGATTCGGAAGACGACGAATCTGATCAAGTGGCATTCAGGTTCTTGTGCTTGGAGGATTCTGGCTTCTTGTACTTGACCTTTTCCTTTTCTTTCTGCTTGCTCTTTAATTTCGGGCAGTCATCCTTGATGTGCCCTTCTTCGTTGCAGTTGTAGCAACAAACCGTTCTCCTTTTTCGCTCATGCTTCTGCGATCTAAATTTGTTAGATTTAAAAAACTTATTAAATTCTCTTACCATTAATGCAGCTTCGGATTCGTTGATCGAGGCTTCGGAGTCAGAATCGTTTGTTCTTGCCTTCAAGGCAATGTTCTGACTTGCTTTCTCCACTTTAATGGGCTCTGCAATCCGAGATTGGTGAAGTTCAAATGTAGAAAACAAACTTTCTAAAGTACTTACCTCGAAGTCCTTAGAGATGTAATACGCATCTACTAAGGAGGCCCACTCTGGAGTTCTGGGGAAGGCATTGAGCGCGTACCGGATAGAGTCTCGGTTCGTTGATTAGTTGCGTGATTAGCTCTTTGATCCTTGCTACTTGAAATGAAGTAATTCTATACTAAAATTCTCGGATGTCGAAGATGCCCACCACTGGTGCCTCCATTTATATAAAAGCAGCTTCTCCTAGTTCTTAAAACAATGCTTCATTACATACGGTTCAAAAAATTCAAAGATTCTTATAAACCAATTGATTGCATAATACTGACAAATAATAAAACAACACAACCTGGAAAGACTCACATTTCATCTTTGTAAGGCTTGTCACTTATCACAATGATTTTAAATTCTTGATTTGTATAAGTTGTCTTCACTCTCAAATTTTCAAAGCTCTTCTAGCCTAGCAACAACAAACAGTGAAAAAAATAATCTTAGTAGACACAATATGAAGAATGAAACAAGCAAGCTAAAACAAGTTGCCTCAATAGGTATATTATATATAGGCATTCAATAACCTAGAAAATAAACATAAAGAACAAATTCTTAATCACCTTGTTCCTGTCCAGTTGGTATGCATCCTTGACATTTTGATTTGCAAGTAGAAAACCAACCACTGGTCTAGGACACATAGTCATAGTAGTAGAGACATCTATATTCAACAAATAAGAAAGATAATAATATTTTAAAACAATAAAGTGATTGAATGACAATGCAAATAGCCGAAGTGTAGAGACATTGTAAGTTCTTACCAATACTCAAAGAAAGGCCTCCTTGTGAAGTCCTCAAATTACAAGGAAAACCTCCGCATCCTATGACTCCACCACCAATGTCAGTAAAGTTTTTAGGATTGTTTTGAAAAAATGATTGTCTCACAAGAAGACATTCCCTAAAAATGTATTTTTGTAACTATCAAAATGCAACAAACAAACCCACAATTATGTAATCCATAATGTCAACAATAAATAACTAGAAGGAAATTCACATATTATTTTGTCGCATGCTGCCGCAAAATAATATCAAGAACTCGTAAAGCCTCCTGAGAGTTCTCAGTTTCATTGGTATCTATGTCTATACCAATAGCTCCTTCAAAATAGTGGACTTGCAAGTTAGCATCGGATTGAATATTGTCACCGTCAATATTTTATACCGTCCTAGCTTTATCATCCAGTAAGCAGCAAATAATTTAGACCCGACCTTTAAGGGATTTTGACATTTGCTTCCTTAATGCATACAGTCATCGTCTTTGTTCCCTTGAAGCCCATCGCACTTTAGCTACATGATAGCCACCTCCTTCTCATGCAAAAGATCTTTTTCTCCGTCAACAATGGCTTCTGCTTTGACAGAGGCAAAAGTAAAGAAAAAAGTAGGAAGAAAGAGGGTTGCTTGACTAGTGGAATCCAGCAATCCTTTGTAAACTTTTTCGAAACCCCCATCTCCGATCAAATTAGCTTCCTTGAAATTCTATGTGGCGATCGCGAGATGCCGAAAAGTGGAGTTGTGCATAGAGTTACTCTTCTTCTCTTCTAGCGATGACGCCTTGTTCTTGATCACTGATTCTACACGGAGGAGAAAGATTTCAGCGAGAGATTCATAAAAAATTCATTCATATTGCACTAAATCACAATGTAGATTGCAGTCCGGATACTGACCTGAGGAATCGCCATGGAATCTTGAGATGGATTGGGCGACGTCTCTATCTTCTATCCGGGAGTTGAACTCCCTCTTGCAACAATGTAAACAAGGGAAGCAACCCATCTACTATGAGGTTCTAAATCCCTAGTCTTGATCTGTGCTAATACGATAGAAAAGAAAAAAAAGAATGGATCAAGAAAAGCACCTACATTGCTCTCCAATGTGAGGGAAAGAAGAAACCTCAGTGATCTCGCTTCCCCCTTCCCCTTGGATGTTGATGCTTAAGGAACCTCAACCATCTACGCTAAAGTCGGACTCCCTCTTGGATGCTGATGCTTAAAGCAAAGTCGCCAAAAATCCATAAGCAAACATGTAATTGTTGAATGAGAACACCAAGAATGTTGAACGGTCAAAGTGAAGTTTACAGTATAGAAGACTTCTCGAAGACTCGAACGAAACACATGCATTTTTTGAAGAAGATCAAAGCAAAACTTTAAGACTAAAAGAAACACATCTCAGAGATAGACAATCAGCTCCTAATTGAACTCAACAAATTAACACATCTCAGAGCTATCTATGCAACTAAACTGACTCTAAGACTCGAACGAACATTCCACAATTAATAAAGAACATAATTTTAAAACGCCGAATGATTTGATATATATGAAACTGATTGATTAATTTGATGTGTAGTAGCTGCGCTTCTTTTTCATGTGACTTTAATTTTATCTGTTAAATAAATTGAGAGAAGCAATAGCCTGGTTAACAAAATAATGGGAGCCATGATCTTTAGAAAGAGCGGGATGGGGATAAGAAGTGCCAAGCGGAAGATGATAGCCAGCACAAGGTTCACCGCGAAGAAGCCCATCACCCTCTCCTGTACCTTTGCGAGCTAGGCACCGGGATGGCTAAGGACGGAGTAGTAGATGAGGCCGACGGAGGTAATGAGGGAGAGGCAGGCGAGGCAGGTGCCGACGGTGTAGAGGAAGACTCGTTAGGTGTGGTTGAGCGCCTGGGGGGGGTGGTCAGCAGAAGCGCGACGGAGATGGTGAGGAGGGTGATCGCCCAGTTGTAGGCCATCTTGCCCACGCGTTTGAAGTCCCTCTCGTCGTCTAGGGCAGAGGGAGGCGGAGGCTCGGGGGCGGACAGGGGCAGGAGCGGAGGCGGAGGCGGTGGAGTTTGGGGATTATTCTTCTCCTTCTCCTTGGATGAGGGTTCACCGGTGACTCCTTCACCATAGATGTTTTTCGGTAGGAAGGCTAAGGGAGGAAAAGATCGTATGAGGAGAGGGGTTTAGGGTTCGGGAAGGCTAAGGGGGGAAAACAGGGCGCTAAAAAATTTTCGGAGAGAGGGAAGCAAAACATGCTACAACAAAAATGATCGACGAAGGGGAAAAACGGCGAAAGAATAAAGTCAAAGACAACGGTTTATTAAAACTGTTGTCTTTGACCCCTAAAAATGCGCTTAAAGACAACAGTTTTAGAAAATCGTTGTAAAAGGTGTTGCTGATCTTACAAAAAGTCGCTCAATGACAACGGTTTTTGCAAAACTGTTGTCTTTTATTTTTTGGAGGAGCTCAAAGACAACGGTTTTGTCAAAAACTGTTGTCTTTTACCAAATTAACAACAGTTCATTCTAAAATCGTTGTCTTTATGGTGTTGTCTTTTAACATTTTTGTTGTAGTGTTGTTAGAGCTCGTGTATAGAAGTTGTGTTGAGACTCCTAGTCGAAGGCTCGTTTATAGGCATATATGGGCGCCTCGGGCACTTGGATCGAGGCATATCCGATCCTGCTTCATTGCTGACTTGTCCATGTTCGATAGCCCGAATAGCTGATGCGTCCATCCCTCGTCAAAGCTTTATCTCTAAAAATTCATCCATCTCCGGGTGCCTAAACTCTAACATATGTTGGCTAATCGGAGTGTGCCACCTCAGTTAGTCGCCTACTTGGTTCGACTCCTTTCTTGGTGCCTGGACAAACTCCGAGCACCCGAACCTCCGGGTGCCTGAACTGTGTTCAAGAGCCTGGAGTCCTTTTTCTTTCCATTTGATTTTCTGCATCACAAGGTTAGCACAACAAAGTATAACTTGCAAAATAAAGTTATCATAATTGTTAGGACCGTTGGCAGACTAGAAGGGGGCTTGAATAGCCTTGCACAAAAATAAAACAAAACCCTTTTCGGACTTAAAAGAACACTTGCATAAAATGAACAGAAAAATAACGAGGCTTAGAGGATTTACTTGGTTACAACCGGGGAGGTTGTTAATCTAAGGAATAGAGTAGCACTAAATTCTCTTTCAGGCGGAGAAGACTCTTTACAGCAGTGTAAGCACAGAAAATGAGAAGCTAAACTAGAAAGGGAAGCGCACAAGTGTTGTTTCAGTAATTGCTTGTTCTATCTAGCTTCTTGGACCAAGGCTATATTTATAGTCTTGGTCGAGGCGCTTGAAAGAGTTCCAGGCGCTTGGAAGGGGATAAAACTTTATTCCCTTTGCAACGAATCGTGGTCAAACGTGATTCGGATAAAAGTCCATTCCGAGCACCCAGAAGGGTTCCGAGCGCCCGGACCCTTAAAGTCAACAATGTTGACTTTTTTCGGTCTGAGCTCTCTATTCCGGTGCTGCTCACCTCGGTCCGGGTCTTCCGCTTCAGCTCCGCTCGCTTGGGTGATTTTGGCCATTCGGAATCGAGCTCATCCAAACCCAACTTCCGATCTTCTCGAGCAGCCTTCCGCTCCAGCTTCTCATCCCTCGGAAATGCCACGCGCCTTCTTCTTGTCTGCCCGCGTACTCTTCCGCAACACCTCGTCCCTCAGACACACTGAGCTCGTCGCTCTCTCCCGTATCGTCTTTCTCGGTAGCTGCGTCATTTGCTCAACTTCCTATACTCCTAAGCTCCTGCACACTTAGACACAAGATTAAACATAACAGGACCTAACTTAACTTGTTTGATTACATCAAAATAATCTTGGGGTACCAACAATCTTTTCCTTTTTGATGTGAGCAACCCAGGTTAAGTTAGGGTAAACAAATATAAAATAAAAGTAATAAATTTGCAATTCAAGTGCAAAAATTAAAAAAAAATTAATCTACCTCCCCTTAGACTTAATCTTCCCTTTTCCCCCTTTGATCACATAAAAATTGGGGTACCAAAAAAAATTTAAGGGTAATTTTTATAAATCTCTGATTTTCAAATAATTTAAAAAATTTATCAAGATTTTGAAAATATTGAAAATAATTTTGATAGTACAAAAAAAAATGCAATAAATTTTAGAAAAAAATTCTAAATAAAAATTTTCTTTGAGAAACAATCAATAATTTCCTCAATTAAACAAATTTTCAAAAAATAATTTTGTAAAAATTTTGATAAAGTAAATCTGATACTTATAAAAAAAACTTTAAGTCTTAAAAAAATTCTAAGAAAAAAATTTTCTAAGAAGAAAAAAATTTCTAAGTTAAGGATACTTTAAAATATTTAAGTAACTATTAAAACAGTATTTTATAATTAAATGCTTTATTAGTTAGTCAATTAAATATTTTATTTCAATACTTGGCTTATAGGCTGTGGCGAGGTACTAGGCCTTCTTGGTTATTGGAGCAACAACCACTTTCTAGACAAAGCTTCATATGGAAATTAAACGTTTAATATACTCTCTGAAAGCCCTAAGTCCAATTTTAATTAGGACAAGTCTTTGAAACCCAATGTAGGTTCCTTCCAACTGGGTTAATTAGGAATGTTCTTTGGAATGTATTTCTGATAAATTTTCCTAATTTGTCCTTTGTGATATTTAAAATATCAGTTCAAATTATATCTTCTAATACTTGTATTATATATGCATGTATGATTTTTTAAGTTTTTTATTTCTTTTTGTAAATTATCATTTTCTAGCTTTAATTTATCAAAATCTTCTAATGGACAAGATTTTGCTAGAATTACTTTTAATTCTTTAATTTCTTTTTCTAATTTGCAACAATCTTTAGTTAACAATTTAACAAATTTAAATAACTTATCGGGAGGAAGAGATTGTACCTGACTTACCTTGTCGATCTCGTTGTCCGTAGCTCCCGCTGAACTGCTGCTTTCTTCTAATGTAACTCCCTCTTCATCGATGCTCTCGATGCTTATTTCAGACGAGCTTGCTTCGTGTTCATCTTCTTGATGACTTGCCATTAATGCAAGTCCGGAGAAAGCCTCAACTTCCGATTCAGATGACGTTTCGTCCCATGTCGCCTTTAAAGTCTTGTACTTATTCGTTTGGATAGGCTTCTTTCCTTTGTCCTTATCTTTGTTCCTTAACTTAGGGCAGTTGTCCTTAACGCGCCCTTCTTCATTGTGTTGGAGTGTATACTGAAAGCCTAAGCTTTTGTAAACATTTATTTTGAATAAAGAATCACATTTGGTCAAATTATCTACATTTGTTTGTAGTTATTCATATAATTTATATTGTAGATAACATAGTATGTGGTGTCACATGCAGAAGATGATGTTATCAGTACCTTATACATTATAAACAGTAGCTCACGACTAAAATGGAAAGGAACAAACCATTAGAAGGTCGTAGTGTAATTAGGTATTAGTTTATCTTGACTATATAATTACACTAGTACACTCAGAGTGTATTGAGTAGGACCATTTGAGGTCGTTTCTTTTATACTGACTTTATAAAGGAACAAAGACCTCAGTTATTATGGAAGTATGTGCTCTTAATCCTAATAAAATAACAAGCACATATATTTGATATTTATTTCTTTAATTTATCAATGGATGAGATTTAGTTCGATGAATCAATAAATCCGATAAGTTGGGAAATGGTATCACTTATAGTGTGTGTTGTTGATTATAGAAGGAAACTGTGTCCTAGAGATACTAGGTTGATAATGTCCCCAAGAGGAGCTCATAAGGATTGTCATGTTAAACCCTGCAGGTGGACTTAGTCCAACATGACGATAAGGTTGAGTGGTACTACTCTTGGACTTAGATATTAATTAAATGAGTTGTCAGTAATGTTGGTGCGGTTAGCACTAACGATTTAACCCAGGTTTTGATGAATGACAAATAGGTTAAGTTAGTTTTGTTGTTGTCTGACACTTTGATCGAGTGTGCAGGAGAAGTCCAGACAGGTCGACGGGCTGACCGGATGTCTGGCACGAAGTCCAGCTAAGTCGACGGGCTAACCGGAGCGGGTCGACGGGCTGACCGGACGCTTGGCGAGAAGTCCAGCTAGGTCGACGGGCTGACCGGATAGCTGGCGAGAAGTCCAAGTGGGTCGACGGGCTGACCGGACGCTTGGCGAGAAGTCTAGACGGGTCGACGGGCTGACCGGACGTCTGGCAGGTAAGCAAGGTAAGTCACTGGAAGGGAGTGACTGTGAGGACGCGTTCCCGGGAAGGGGACATTAGGCGTCGATCCGGCTTAGATCCATTTCGGATGTCTAAGTCGAGATCGTGACTAGATTCCGGTCTCGGAGAGACGGAATCTAAGTCAT
The DNA here is from genome assembly GCF_018446385.1 of Zingiber officinale. NCBI lineage: Eukaryota > Viridiplantae > Streptophyta > Magnoliopsida > Zingiberales > Zingiberaceae > Zingiber > Zingiber officinale. The sequence goes on from NC_055989.1 coordinate 124,412,208, forward strand.
ACTCTTTTTATTTATCTGTTGAACTTTAACTGTGCTGACAATCTGTTTTACAGGATATACATTTGCCTCGGACTAACTTTGTTTTGCAGGAAAAGGGAGTTTTCTGGAATAAGGTAGTCCGGGCGCCCGGAAGGGATCCGGGCGCCCGGAAGGCGAATTCTATCCAGCCGAGTCGTCGCCACGTGGAGCATCATGGTTTGTGCAGCTACGTCACATTCCAGGCGCCCGGAAGGGATCCAGGCGCCTGGAACAACATATAAAAGAAGCCCCAGACAGGAGCTTCAGGACAATCAATTAAGCTGAGAACTCTTCTACTGCTGGTCTTGCTGCTCGACGCTCAGTGCGACGCCAACAAAGCTCCGACACTACGCTTAGTCTTTTCCCTTTTGTCGGTATTTGTTTTTCAGTTTCATTAGCATTTCCTGTACGGTTCTTTTGTAATTATTATTCCGAATTGCTAGTGATTACCCAACGAAAGTGGTCAAGGACCACGGGCCTTCGAGTAGGAGTCGTCACAGGCTCCGAACGAAGTAAAACCACTGTGTCTATTTTACTTTTCCGCTGCGTTTAAACTCTTGTTTTTTCGAATCGATATTCACCCCCCCTCTATCGAATCTAACGGTCCTACAAGTGGTATCAGAGCAGGTACCGCTCTGATTTGGTGCAACCACCAATCAGACAGGGGGTGAATTGCTTTTGTTTTTTTTTCAATAATTAATTTTAAAACTGGTGTTTCGTTAACGTAATATTTCTCTAATCAATTTAAATTAGTGCAACACGAATCTAGATTTTTTCTCTATTTTTCTCTTCCCGCACTACTAATCCAAGACCAAGTCTTGGGATATTTTTTTTGGTTATTTACCTGTGCACAGAATGTCCCAACAAGAAGGATTCAGCACAGTGCGACCTCCACTCTTCAACGGGGACGACTTCCCTTACTGGAAGAAGCGCATGGAGGTCTACCTCAAAACAGACTTCGACCAGTGGATGAGCATTACGAAACCTTACAAAATTCCAGTGGACAACGCCGGGAATCTAGTGGATCCTGAAGACTGGACAGCAGATCTCAAGAAAAAAGCATCAACAGAAAATAAAGCGATCAACACTCTACAGTGCGGATTGACAAGAGAAGAACTGAACAGAGTCGGTCCACACAAAAACGCTAAAGAGCTATGGGACAAGCTGATCGAACTGCACGAGGGAACAAGCGACGCTAAGGTAACAAAACGAGACCTGCTTCTAAATAGAATTTTTAATATAAAAATGCAGGAAGGAGAAACAGCGAATCAACTACACGCGAGGATCAAGGACATCCTCAACGGGCTTCATGCGATAGGCCACCAAATGGAGAACAGAGACTTAATAAGGTACGCTTTAAACGCCTTTCCACGTAATAGTTTGTGGGCATCAATAGTGGATGCCTACAAAATTTCTAAGAATCTTTCCAACTTAAAATTAGACGAGCTGTTTTGTGAATTAGAATTACACGAACAAACTAATGCTGGAGCCGAGAAAGGTATATCTCTATTTGCAGGTTCCTCCAAAGAAAAGAAAAGCAAGCCTGAACTTGAAGAAGACTCCGATCAAGATTCTGAAGACGAAGAACACCTGGTGAACTTGGTAAGAAAAATGTTCACCAGGAGAAAGAGGAGCTTCAACAAAAAGGATCTTCAAAAGATCAGCTCTCCCTCAGAACAAAAGAATGTGACTTGCTACGGCTGTAACAAAAAGGGACATTACAAGAACGAATGTCCAAAACTAAAGTTCGACAAACCAAAGCCAACCAAAAAGAAGGCACTCAAAGCAACGTGGGACGACTCCTCGGACGAATCGGAGGAAGAAGAGCAGAAACATCAAAGCCACCTCGCACTGATGGCCCGCGAAGCCGAAACAGAAAACGAGTCGGAAGATGAAGACGGGTCTGAACCCAAAACAAGCCACGAGTCCGTACTCGTTTCCGAAGGCCCGAATGAGGTATACTTTAATTTAAACAAAAAATTTTTTAGAATTATTTCCTGTTTAAATAGTAAATTAACTAAATTAGAAAATGAAAACAAATCACTTCTTGAGGAAAATCAAAACCTCAAGGAACAATTAAAAAATTCGAATCCAACTCAAGATCTAACACTTGAAGAGGAAAATCTATCATTAAAAAATGATGTTAAAGATTTAAAAGAAATGCTAGAAAAATTTACAACAAGATCAAAAAATCTAGACTTAATCCTAAATAATCAAAAAGCATGTTATAATAAAACCGGACTAGGATATAAGTCGAATTCAAATAAAACCTTCAAATAATTAATAACCCAATACAAGTCAACCAATTTAGCTTGGGTTCCGAAAGCGTGTCTGACCACGCAAGTAGGACTTAATCAATATTATATACCTAAAGAAAAAATACATTATATAAATAAACCAAACCAAAATCCAAAATACAAACCTAAATCAAATTCAAAATCTAAACAGTTTAAGAAACAACAAAATTATCACCAAGTTAACTATAACTATAAAAAGAATCGACACAAGCCTAAAATTAAAACTTAAATTAATGGCCAATAATTCAGGGGGAGACTCCAGAATAGCTGGCACCTCCAAAACTAACCTACCCGACAGGGTAAACCAAAACAAATTAACCCGGCAGGGTAATTAGGATTAGTTAAAAAGAGACCAAGTTTAACATGAATCATGGTACTGGTGAAATTTTTGGATGATAGTACGTTAGGGAAGCTTGGGCATCGCATGTCTAGAAAGATATGGCTTCGATCTGGTGCATTTGGCCAAGTGGAACTGACCGAAGCTACCCTTAAATGAATCCTAACCAGTTAGACCAAGATTTAGTTCTAAGTTCCGTGGATAGGACTATTCGGAAAACCTCGAAAGGTTGGTTACTTCTAATGATGTCCATGTGACTCACCAAGCTTAGAAGTTTATCCGAAGAATGCCTATTTGTGGAAACCAAAACTAAATCTGAATCTAACACACGTTAAACCAAAACTCTATAATTAAAAATCCAATTTCATCTCACGAAATCATAGGATTCCCTGATTGAAAATATAGATCGGGTGAGATGAATAAGGTTTTAATTTTAACTTAAAAATTAATTTCAAAATTTTAATTTTAACTTTAAAAATTAATTTCAAAACTGTTAATTTTAAACTTAAAAATTAATTTCAAACTTAATTTCAAAATTTTAATTTTAACTTTAAAAATTAATTTCAAATTTCTTTAAAACTTAAAATTTAATTTCAAAATTTTAACTTAAAAATTAATTTCAAAATTTTAATTTTAACTTAAAAATTAATTTCAAACTTAATTTCAAAATTTTAATTTTAATTTTAAAAAATTAATTTCAAATTTCTTTAAAACTTAATTTCAAAATTTTAACTTAAAAATTAATTTCAAAATTTTAATTTTAACTTTAAAAATTAATTTCAAATTTCTTTAAAACTTAAAAATTAATTTCAAAATTGTTAATTTTAACTTAAAAATTAATTTCAAACTTAATTTCAAAATTTTAATTTTAACTTTTAATTTCAAATTTCTTTAAAACTTAAAAATTAATTTCAAAATTGTTAATTTTAACTTAAAAATTAATTTCAAACTTAATTTCAAAATTTTAATTTTAACTTTTAAAATTACTTTCAAAATTTTAAATTTTAACTTAAAAATTAATTTCAAAATTTTAATTTTAACTTTAAAAATTAATTTCAAAATTTTAATTTTAACTTTAAAAATTACTTTCAAAATTTTAATTTTAAACTTAAAAATTAATTTCAAAATTTTAATTTCAAACTTAAAAATTAATTTCATAATTTTTAATTGTTAATTTCAAAATTTTAATTTTAACCTTAAAAATTAATTTCAAAATTTTAATTTTAACTTAAAAATTAATTTCAAAATTTTAATTTTAACTTTAAAAATTAATTTCAAAATTTTAATTTTAAACTTAAAAATTAATTTCAAAATTTTAATTTTAACTTTAAAAATTAATTTCAAAATTTTAATTTTAAACTTAAATTTCAAAATTTTTAATTTTAACTTAAAAATTAATTTCAAAATCTTAATTTAAACTTAAATTATTACATGCTCAAAAGACTAACTTTAAATCCTACTTATTGTAGGAAACCAAGTGGATTTTGGAGAGTGGTTGCTCCAAACATATGACTGGAGATCACACCAAGTTCACTCAACTTACTTACAAAAGCCTAGGAACAGTTGCCTTTGGAAACAACGGCAAACTCAAGGTAATTGGTATAGGTAATATTGAATTAAAATTAGACTTTATAATTACAAATGTCTTACTTGTTGAAAACTTTAAATATAATCTTCTAAGTATAAGTCAATTGTGTGATACTAGGTATAAGGTCAAATTTCTATCTACAGAATGCTCAATCAAACATCTAGATAAGCCTAAAAGGTTTGAGAAAAGACAACATCTATATCATCAACTTAACCATTTCTTCCATTAAGTGTTATTTAACACAAAAAGAAGAAACTTGGTTATGACATAGGAGGATGTCTCACACCAACTTTAGAAATATAAGTAAACTAAATGGACTTGTAAAAGGATTACCAAAGTTACCTAACTTAGATTCAACCATATGTAATGCTTGTCAACAAGGCAAACAAACTAAATCAACCCACAAACAAACAAATCAACCACAAACTACCTCAATCTTAGAACTCCTACATTTAGACCTTTTTGACTCCCATGGAGTCAAATCTATAAATGGAAACTTATATTGCTTAGTAATTATAGACGATTATTCTAGGTTTACTTGGGTCAAATTCTTAAAACATAAAGATGAAACTTTTGAAATTTTTTCAAATTTTTGCAAACAGATTGAAAACGAAAAAGATATTAAAATTAAAAGAATTAGGAGTGACAACGGGGGAAAATTTAAAAATCACCACTTTAACAGTTTTTGTCTAGAAAACGGTTACCATCATGAGTTCTCATGCCCTAAAACCCCCCAACAAAATGGAATTGTAGAAAGAAAAAATAGAACCTTACTTGAAGCTTCTAGAACAATGTTAAATGAGTATAACCTACCTAAATACTTTTGGGCAGAAGCCGTTAGTACAGCCTGCTATATCCAGAACAGAACAACAATAAATAAAACTCATAACAAAACGGTCTTCGAACTGTTTTATAATAAACAACCAAATATAAAATATTTTAAGGTATTTGGGTGCCCAGTTTTCATCTTAAATACAAGAGAACACTTAGGAAAATTCACCTCTAAAATTGAAAATGGAATTTTTGTAGGATATTCCCTAAATAGTAGAGGCTACAGAATTTACAATAAGGTTACCTTAAAAATTGAAGAAACTACTAATGTAAAGTTTGAAGAAACTAAACAAGACATAGGATCTACACAAACACCTGAGTTTGTTCCAGAAACCAACCAAACTCTAAGTCATGAAGAAGAGGAACAACATCAAGAGAATCAACCTCCTAGAACAATAAGGGTTAACCCAAATCATCCAATTGATCAAATAATCGGTGACCCGGACTTAAGAGTTCAAACCAGATCATCCTTTAGAAACCTAAGTCAAATTTCATTAATCTCAAAAATTGAACCCAAAACTGTGGATGAATCCCTACTAGACCCAGATTGGATAATAGCTATGCAAGAAGAACTAGCCCAATTTGAGCGTAATGAGGTCTGGGACCTAGTTCCACCACCTAAGAATAAGAAAATAATAGAAACAAAATGGGTATTCAGAAACAAACTAAGTGAAACTGGGGAAATTACTAGAAATAAGGCTAGGCTGGTTGCCAAAGGATTTAGTCAAGTTGAAGGACTTGACTATGATGAAACATATGCCCCAGTAGCCAGATTAGAATCCATTAGAATGTTACTAAGTTATGCAGCCCATAAAGGGTTCAAACTATACCAAATGGATGTTAAGTCTGCCTTTCTTAATGGACTAATAAAAGAAGAAGTTTATGTAGGTCAACCTCCTGGGTTTGAAAGTCTAGAACACCCTGATTATGTATTTAAGTTAAAGAAAGCATTATATGGACTTAAACAAGCACCCAGGGCATGGTATGAAAGGCTAACATCCTACCTAACATCTAAAGGATTCAAACAAGGTCAAATTGACCCAACCTTGTTTGTTAAATCATTAAATTCAAACATATTTATTGCACAAATTTATGTAGATGATATAATATTTGGTTCAACAAATTCAGATTTTTTAGAGGAATTTATTAATCTAATGGAAAAAGAATTTGAAATGAGCCTAGTAGGAAAATTAACATATTTCTTAGGATTACAAATCAAACAAACAAATGAGGGAAATTACATTTATCAACACAAATACACTAAAGAATTACTTAAAAAATTCGGAATGGAAAATACAAAAGAAATAAAAACACCTATGGCAGTAAACACAATCTTAGATAATGACCCAAATGGAAAATCAGTTGACCTAAAATATTATAGGAGTGCAATAGGTAGCCTACTATACTTAACTGCAAGCCGACCTGATATTTTATTTGCAGTTAGTATGTGTGCACGATACCAAACTTGTGCTAAGGAATCCCACTTGACACAAGTTAAAAGAATTTTTAGATATCTTAAAGGAACAATAAATGTAGGAATTTGGTATCCTAGAACCAATAATTTTGAACTAATAGGGTATTCTGACTCAGATTATGCTGGATGTAAATTAGACCGCAAGAGCACAAGTGGAGGATGCCAATTATTAGGTTCATCACTTGTTAGCTGGTTTAGTAGAAAGTAACATTGTGTTGCTCTATCTACAACTGAGTCAGAATACATAGTCATAGGTGAATGTGTTGCACAATTACTATGGATGATGCATACTCTAAAAGATTTCAACTTAAACATTACAAATGTAAAAGTATTAATTGACAATATAAGTTCAATTAACTTAACCAAGAACCCTGTGCATCATTCAAGAACCAAACATATTGAAGTTAGGCACCATTTTATCAGGGATCATGTTACTAAAGGTGATATTGAACTCAAATACATTGAGTCCAAATCAAATTTAGCTGACATTTTCACAAAACCACTCCCTAAAAGTGAGTTTAGCAACTTATGCCGAAAATTAGGAATGTGCTCAATAGACTAGAAATTTTAAGTTTCAAAATTGCTTTCAAAAATCACTCTTTCAAATTATAAGTCAAATTTGGTTGTTTTCAAAACTTTCCATTTTTAGATTTTCAAAAACAGTTTTTGGCCTTAGACTAGTTTTGAATCCTTAGAAAGCATGTACCCATAAGACTAGTTTTTGAGCATCTCACCAACACCTCAGGTTTACCTTGCTTGTGTTTGACAAACATAGAAAAGGGTGAGATGCATAGGCCAACTGTCTGGACTTAAGATGCTTATTTCAGTGCATCAACATAAGTCTGGACGTTAAATACAATTCAGACATTAATCAGATTAAAGTTCATCAGTCAAGTCAAACACTGACTGGTTATAATTAACTTAATCTGACTAACCAAGTGAAAGCTACTATCCTCTGATAATCAGTTAGTAGCTAATTGGTTAGACAGCTGGTTAGAGTAAGTATCAAGTTCAGGGGGAGAATAAACTCAAATTTTGTATGTTTGAAAAATGCCTTTTAAAACCTAACCTATGTTTGAACATTGATTTACAAAAAGTTAAATTTAACTAAGTATTTGAAAAATGTGAAAATTTAATCCCACCTAATTTTCAAACCTGATTTGAAAAATTAACTATTTCCAAAATTAGCCTTAAAAATTAAATTTTGACAAAAATTTTATTTTTTGAAAAGTTTAATTTTTGCATTGTTTTAAATCGAAGTTGAAAAATTTACCTTTTTGAAAATTAAATGTCTTGAAAATTTCTACACGCTTGAAAAGTTAAACTTGATTAACTTTAACTTTTCAAAACTCAACTTGTCTACCCCAAGTCAACTTGACTATTTTTTAACTTGGTGTTAAAAAATTGCACTTTTATCTTTCAAATTTTGAACCAAACTTACCTATCTCTCAAAATTTGATTACCTGTTACAGTAACTCTTCACTATGGTTATTTACCTTTGTTCATTTTTTTTGATGAATGCCAAAGGGGGAGGAGGGTTAGGTGGTTAAGTTAGTTAAGTTAGCTAAACCAATTTGAAAATACAAACTAACAAACTTTACAACCACATAAATGCATATTGTTTTCTTGCATATGTTTTCACTAACTTAACCAGGTTGTCATTCCATCAAAAAGGGGGAGATTGTTGGTGCGGTTAGCACTAACGATTTAACCCAGGTTTTGATGAATGACAAATAGGTTAAGTTAGTTTTGTTGTTGTCTGACACTTTGATCGAGTGTGCAGGAGAAGTCCAGACAGGTCGACGGGCTGACCGGATGTCTGACACGAAGTCCAGCTAGGTCGACGGGCTGACCGGATAGCTGGCAAGAAGTCCAAGCGGGTCGACGGGCTGACCGGACGCTTGGCGAGAAGTCCCGACGGGTCGACGGGCTGACCGGAAGTCTGGCAGGTCCAACGGGCCGACGGGCCGACGGGCCGACGGGCTGACCGGACGTCTGGCAGGTAAGTGAGGTAAGTCACTGGAGGGGAGTGACTGTGAGGACGCGTTCCCGGGAAGGGGACATTAGGCGTCGATCCGGCTTAGATCCATTTCGGATGTCTAAGTCGAGATCGTGACTAGATTCCGGTCTCGGAGAGACGGAATCTAAGTCATACTCTTTTTATTTATCTGTTGAACTTTAACTGTGCTGACAATCTGTTTTACAGGATATACATTTGCCTCGGACTAACTTTGTTTTACAGGAAAAGGGAGTTTTCTGGAATAAGGTAGTCCGGGCGCTCGGAGGGGATCCGGGCGCCCGGAAGGCGAATTCTATCCAGCCGAGTCGTCGCCACGTGGAGCATCATGGTTTGTGCAGCTACGTCACATTCCAGGCGCCCGGAAGGGATCCAGGCGCCTGGAACAGCATATAAAAGAAGCCCCAGACAGGAGCTTCAGGACAATCAATTAAGCTGAGAACTCTTCTACTGCTGGTCTTGCTGCTCGACGCTCAGTGCGACGCCAACAAAGCTCCGACACTACGCTTAGTCTTTTCCCTTTTCTCGGTATTTGTTTTTCAGTTTCATTAGCATTTCCTGTACGGTTCTTTTGTAATTATTATTCCGAATTGCTAGTGATTGCCCAACGAAAGTAGTCAAGGACCACGGGCCTTCGAGTAGGAGTCGTCACAGGCTCCGAACGAAGTAAAACCACTGTGTCTATTTTACTTTTCCGCTGCGTTTAAACTCTTGTTTTTTCGAATCGATATTCACCCCCCCTCTATCGAATCTAACGGTCCTACAAGTAACTCACTTAATTAGTGGACATTTGATATCTTAAACACAGGGAGACTAACACGCTCATAATAAGAAGGAGCCCAAAAATGTAATTTGGGATTGGTGCGGTAGTTCAATAATAGTTCTCTAGTGGAATGAATTATTATTGATAAAATTAAGTTGTGTGTTCGGGGCGAACACGGGATGCTTAATTTTATCGGGAGACCAAAACCAATTCCTCCTCTCAGTCCCTATCGTAGCCTCTTATTTATAGAGTTCTATACCCACCTATACCCACCTTCTATACCCACCAATAGGGGGCCGACCAAGCTAGCTTGGGAATCAAGCTAGGGCCGACCTAAGTATAAAATTGGGTGGCCGGCCCTAGCTTGAACCCAAGCTAGTGGGGGCCGGCCAAATTAAATTTAAAAGGGATTTTAATTTTAATTTTTATTATGTGGAAGAAATAATTTATTAAAGAGAATTAAAATTAAAATATCTCTCTTGTAAAAGATCTACAAAAGATTAAAGAAAGAGATTAGATCTCTTTCCTTATTTGTAGATTGGTGAGATATTTTATCTTCTCTTTAAAATTATTCACATGTTGATAAAATTAAAATTATAGAAATTTCCTTTTATCAACCATGAAGAGATTTTTAAAGAGAAATTTTATTTTTTAAAATTTCCAGAAACAAATTAGGAAGTTTTAATTGTTGATTAAAACTTGTCTAATTTTTTCCTTCATTGATGTGGCCGGCCATTGGTTTTGATTTGGGAAATTTTATTTTATTTTTCTCAATTAAATCATGTCAAGGAAATTAAGGAAATTTTATTGTAATTAAATTTCCTAATTTGCCTAAGCTAAGGAATATAAAAGAAGGGGTAGGGGTGCCTTCATGAGATACAACCTCTATTATTTTCTCTCCCTCTTTTGTTCCTTGGTGTGGTCGGCCATCCTTTCCCTCTCTTCCTCTTGTGGTGGCCGAACCCTTCTATTCCCTTGGAGCTCTTGTGGTGGCCGGATACTACTTGGAGAAGAAGAAGAAGAAGGAGAGGAAGCTAGCATCACTTGGAGCTTGGTTGGTGTTTTGATTTTCTTCCTTGGTGAAGCTTCTTTCTTTGTGGCTGAACCTAGCTAGGAGGAGAAGAAGGTGGTTGGTGATTTCTCATCTCGGAAGATCGTTGCCCACACAACGTCCGAGGTTAGAAGAGGAATACGGTAGAAGATCAAGAGGTTTTTCTACAAGGTATAACTAGTAATTTTTCTTTCCGCATCATGCTAGTTATTTATGGAAATAATATCAAATACAAGAGGCTTACGTTCTAGAATTTCGAATATGTTTTTCGATGTTGTGTTCTTTTGTTTTTTCTTTTCCTTGTGATTTGATTGTTCTCTTTGGTTAACCTAAAGTTATTTTAGGAAATTAAATATTAGATTTCTATAAAAGGTTTTGTCTAGTCGGTGGTGGTTGCTCCCATATCCAAGAAGGCCATGTGCCTCGCCACGTCAGTACTGGGAACCAATTATGGAAATTAATATTTAATGGAATTAATAACTTAAGGAGACTTGGGTCGAACGTGTTAAGTTCCGCAGGAGATCCAAGTCAAAACCTAAAAGAACAAATAGATTAAGTTTTGGATCAAACGTGTTAAGTTCCGCAGGCGATCCAAAATTTAATTTAAAAGAACACATGGTAGCTAGGAAAAGGTTCAGACCTTTGTACAAAATTTTTGTACAGTGGAACCTATAGATTTTCCGAGTAGCAACCAACAATTGGTATCAGAGCTAGGGTTTAGCCTCTGTGTATTTGGTATTAGGTTAATTATGCACATGTCATACATAATTTAGGCAGGTTAATAGTAGGGTGCTCTAACTTTGTGGATGCAGGATCCAACTATTATGGCTTTTAGTTATTATGTGTGTGATTGGACCCTTGGACATGTCAAGGGCATTTATATGTGTGTGCATGATTGTATTAAAATACAGCAGGAGCTGTATTTAGTTTTATTAGGATTTTATTTTTGATCTAGATACATGTACATTCCTTTTATGGAATATAGGATCAAAATGTAAAATTCTATTTATGTCGCGGATCGAATCTTGCAACGCGTGGAACCTTCTAAGGACCAGAGGCGCAGCGGAACTAGGAGCAAGATGGATGCGACAGCTAGACCCGGTGGCGGTGGCCAAATATGGCAGCAGCTTGGGATGACAACACACGGAGGACAACTAGAGACAAAAGCCATAATAGTTGAAAATTAGATTTTCTATTTATTGCTTTTATATTGTGTTGTGTGTGCATGTTAGTTTACAAGTTTAGTAGGCTAGCATAGTTAAAATTCCTCATTTATAAATAACTAAGTGGGAGAGGGATTTTTAAGTAAATCCCATGGTCTCCATTACTGGTTTGTAAGTGATGCAAACAAGCTTGCGCGTTGGCTCTGAGTGCCTTCCTCCATAACGGATGAGCTTGTTTGCGGATCACTAGAACAGACTTCCATTTTTGGATGACTATAGGAAGTTAATTAAGAGCGTGTGATCTTCCCCAACGGAAGGGGCATAATCTTATTAATGGACTTAGTGTCAAGTAGTGGTATACACTTAGACACATCTAATAGTATCCTCCCCATCGGAGTCACTGCTATTATTTGTGTGACCAAATGATACCAACTATTAATTTTATTTGTCAAAAAGTTAGGTTGACAAGATAATAAAATTAATGGGTTAAAACCCTCCTTTTACAAATGTTGAATTAGTATACGTCCACACTAACGTGGCATACAAAATTCATGGTGTTTTGAGGTGTTGGTTAATTTAAAATAGTATTGTTTGAGGAATCAATATTATTCTAAATTTAGAGTTCTGACCAAAAGTTATTTGTGATTCTTAGGATGACTTTCAACCCACTGTCCATCATACTTCAACAGAATAGACTTACTGGACCTAATTACATAGATTGGAAAAGGAACCTGGACATTGTCCTTACTGCTGAAAGCTATAAATTTGTACTGACTGAGCAGTGCCCTGAAGCACCTACTGGTAAATCTACCCAAGAGGAGATTGAATATCATAGGAAATGGGTAAAAGCAGATGAGATGGCGTGGTGTTAAATTTTGGCTTCAATGTCAAATGTATTGCAACATCAGCATCAAGATTTACCAACAGCCTATGATATTATGAACAATCTCAAAGAACTTTTTGGTCATCAGGATAGGGCTTCTAGGCAAGAAGTCATGAGAAAGATAATGACAGCCACCATGCAAGAGGGTACTCCTGTAAGGGATCATATCCTAAAGATGATGGCTTATCTAAACGAGATACAGATCCTTGGAGGAGAAATTGATGGGGAAACCCAGATCGATATGATCCTCCAAACGCTACCTAGAAGTTTTGAGCAGTTCCGCCTGAACTATAATATGAATAAAAGGATTTATTCATTAGGGGAACTACTGACAGAACTTCCAGAAGGATTATTTCGTCACAATGCTCAAATTCACTATGCTGAAAATGGTTCTACTTCTAAACCGAAAGGAAAGAAGAAGAAGAAACAAGCTGGTTCAGCAAAGAAAGTGAATAAATCTCAGAGTACGGGATTTAAAGCTGGAGTGAAGAAGCCGAAGGGCAAGTGCTTCATCTGCAAGCAGGCAGGACATTGGAAGGCGGACTGTCCTCGTAGGAACCAAAACAAAGGTATATCTCATGCTCTAGTTGTTGAAACATGTTTAGCAGTGTTATCTACCAGCACCTGGTGTGTAGATACGGGAGCCACTGATCATGTCTGCAATTCCTTGCAGGGGTTCCAGGAAACCCGACGACTATCTGAAGGAGAAATTACCGTCTACATGGGCAATGCTACTAAGGTGGCAGCTGTTGCAGTGGGAGACGTCTACTTATCTTTTAGTAGAAATAGAAATTTGGTTTTAAAAAATTGTCTTTATGTACCTAGTTTTAGAAAGAATTTAATTTCAGTTTCTAAACTGTTTTTAGATGGATATTCAGTTTCCTTTAGTAACGATGTAGTTATTAAAAGAAATAAAGTGATTATCTGTTCTGGTGCATTAGTTGGCAATTTGTATACTTTAAATCCAATTTCTTCCACAAAGCAATACATGGAAATTTATAACTCATCTTCTAATTCTAATAAGAGAAAAGAACCTTCGGAAATGAACCAAGCATATCTTTGGCATCTAAGGCTTGATCATATTAACTTAAGTAGGATTCAGAGGCTTATAGCCGATGGACTTTTGAGTTCATTAGAGTTGGAAAATTTTCCAACTTGTGAATCCTGCTTAGAAGGTAAAATGACCAAAAGGTCGTTCAAGGCCAAGGGGTATAGAGCCAAAGAAGTGTTAGAATTGGTTCACTCTGATTTGTGTGGTCCTATGTCTGTCCAGGCAAGAGGAGGTTTTGAATATTTTGTCTCTTTCATAGACGATTATTCAAGATATGGATACATTTACCTAATGCGCCGCAAGTCCGAGTGCTTTGATAAGTTCAAAGAATACAAGGCTGATGTGGAGAAACGACTAGGTAAAAGTATCAAGACACTACGGTCTGATCGTGGTGGCGAATACCTCTTAGGAGAGTTTAGGAATTACTTATCAGAGGCCGGGATTCAATCCCAATTGTCTGCACCTGGAACACCCCAACAGAATGGTGTAGCAGAACGAAGGAACAGGACTCTTATGGAGATGGTTAGATCTATGATGAGTTATTCAGAATTACCAAATTCGTTTTAGGGATATGCTCTGGAAACAGCAGTATACGTTCTGAACTTAGTACCTTCTAAATCAGTTTCTTCTACTCCCATAGAATTGTGGAATGGGCGAAAACCCAGTCTAAGACATATTCGGATTTGGGGTAGTCCAACACATGTGCTGAAACCAGATGCTGATAAGTTAGAATCTCGTACAAAAGTTCGCATGTTTGTAGGATATCCCAAAGGAACGAAAGGTGGTTTATTTTATAGTCCTAAAGACCAGAAGGTCATTGTTAGCACCAATGCCCAGTTTTTAGAAGAAGACTATATAATGGATCACAAGCCCAGTAGCAAAGTTGTTTTGGAAGAACTTAGAGAGGACATGTCTACTTCAGTACCAACAGTACAAGATGAAGTACCACAAGAGACTGCAACACGTGTCACACATGATACACAACCACAGACAGTGCCTCGTCGTAGTGGGAGGGTTGTAAGGCAGCCTGAAAGATTCATGTTTTTGGGAGAGTCTTCGGACTTGATCCCGGGTAAACATGAACCTGATCCACGAACATATGACGAAGCACTTCAAGATATAGATGCAGCATCTTGGCAAAAGGCAATGAATTATGAAATAGAGTCTATGTACTCTAATAAGGTCTGGGAGCTTGTAGAACCACCTGATGGTGTAAAAGCCGTTGGATGCAAGTGGATCTACAAAAGGAAAAGAAGGACAGACGGGAAGGTAGAAACCTTCAAAGCTAGACTTGTTGCGAAAGGGTACACTCAGAAAGAGGGAATCGATTATGAGGAAACCTTTTCACCGGTGGCCATGCTTAAGTCTATCCGGATACTCTTATCCATTGCTGCTCATATGGATTATGAGATTTGGAAAATGGATGTCAAGACAGCTTTCCTTAATGGAAGTCTTGAAGAGAACATCCATATGAAGCAACCAGAAGGGTTCATTGAAAAAGGCAAAGAGCATCTAGTGTGCAAGCTCAATCGGTCCATTTATGGACTAAAGCAAGTTTCAAGATCTTAGAACATCCGGTTTAATGAAGTAATCAAGTCATATGGATTTATTCAAAGTCCGGATGAGTCTTGTGTATATAAGAAGTGTAACGGAAACGTGGTGGTATTTCTTGTACTATACGTAGATGATATTTTGTTAATTGGCAACAATGTCAAGGTATTATCAGACGTAAGGGTATGGTTGTCCAAACAATTTGATATGAAGGACTTAGGAGATTGTGCACACATTCTTGGGATCAAAGTTATAAGGGATCGTAAGAAAAGAATGTTGTGTCTGTCCCAAGCTTCATATATAGATACAATCCTTGCTCGTTTTAGCATGCAGGATTCCAAGAAAGGTTTCTTACCTTTTAGACATGGAGTAGCTCTATCTAAAGAGATGTCTCCAAAGACGTTGAAAGAGATAGAGGACATGAAAGCAGTTCCTTATGCTTCGGCTGTAGGAAGCCTAATGTATGCAATGCTATGTACGAGACCTGATATCTGTTTTGCCGTGGGCATGGCCAGCAGATATCAGAGTAACCCTGGACAAGGACATTGGACTGCGGTAAAGCATATATTAAAGTACCTGAGAAGGACTAGAGATTATATGCTAATTTACCAAGCAGACGATCTGCTCCCTGTGGGTTACACGGATTCAGATTTCCAATCAGATAGGGATAACAGTAAGTCTACATCTGGATATGTGTTTACTTTAGGAGGTGGAGCCATTTCATGGAGGAGTGTTAAGCAGAAATGCGTTTCGGACTCAACCATGGAAGCTGAGTATGTAGCAGCCTCTGAGGCAGTTAAATAAGCAGTATGGCTCAGGAACTTTCTAATGGACTTAGATGTGATTCCTGGTTTGCCCAAAATCATCACAATTTATTGTGATAATAGCAGTGCAGTTGCAAACTCGAAGGAACCACGAGCTCATAAGGCAAGTAAACATATAGAGCGCAAGTACCACCTGATACGAGATATCGTGAAGCGAGGAGAAGTTGTCATCGCCAAGATTGCATCAGCGGATAACCTGGCAGATCCTTTCACTAAAGCCCTTCCGACGAAAGCTTTCGATCGGCATGTGGAAGGAATGAGAATCAGATGTATGGTAGAAGATATGATAGCTTAGTCATTAGTATAAGTGGGAGATTGTTGGAGTGTATACTGAAAGCCTAAGCTTTTGTAAACATTTGTTTTGAATAAAGAATCACATTTGGTCAAATTATCTACATTTGTTTGTAGTTGTTCATATAATTTATATTGTATATAACATAGTATGTGGTGTCACATGCAGAAGATGATGTTATCAGTACCTTATACATTATAAACAGTAGCTCACGACTAAAATGGAAAGGAACAAACCATTAGAAGGTCGTAGTATAATTAGGTATTAGTTTATCTTGACTATATAATTACACTAATACACTCAGAGTGTATTGAGTAGGACCATTTGAGGTCGTTTCTTTTATACTGACTTTATAAAGGAACAAAGACCTCAGTTATTATGGAAGTGTGTGCTCTTAATCCTAATATAATAACAAGCACATATATTTGATATTTATTTCTTTAATTTATCAATGGGTGAGATTTAGTTCGATGAATCAATAAACCCGATAAGTTGGGAAATGATATCACTTATAGTGTGTGTTGTTGATTATAGAAGGAAACTGTGTCCTAGAGATACTAGGTTGATAATGTCCCCAAGAGGAGCTCATAAGGATTGTCATGTTAAACCCTGCAGGTGGACTTAGTCCAACATGACGATAAGGTTGAGTGGTACTACTCTTGGACTTAGATATTAATTAAATGAGTTGTCAGTAACTCACTTAATTAGTGGACATTCGATATCTTAAACACAGGGAGACTAACACTCTCATAATAAGAAGGAGCCCAAAAATATAATTTGGGATTGGTGCGGTAGTTCAATAATAGTTCTCTAGTGGAATGAATTATTATTGATAAAATTAAGTTGTGTGTTCGGGGCGAACATAGGATGCTTAATTTTATCGGGAGACCAAAACCAATTCCTCCTCTCGGTCCCTATCGTAGCCTCTTATTTATAGAGTTCTATACCCACCTATACCCACCTTCTATATCCACCAATAGGGGGTCGGCCAAGCTAGCTTGGGAATCAAGCTAGGGCCGGCCTAAGTATAAAATTGGGTGGCCGACCCTAGCTTGAACCCAAGCTAGTGGGGGCCGGCCAAATTAAATTTAAAAGGGATTTTAATTTTAATTTTTATTATGTGGAAGAAATAATTTATTAAAGAGAATTAAAATTAAAATATCTCTCTTTTAAAAGATCTACAAAAGATTAAAGAAAGAGATTAGATCTCTTTCCTTATTTGTAGATTGGTGAGATATTTTATTTTCTCTTTAAAATTATTCACATGTTGATAAAATTAAAATTATAGAAATTTCCTTTTATCAACCATGAAGAGATTTTTAAAGAGAAATTTTATTTTTTAAAATTTCCGGAAACAAATTAGGAAGTTTTAATTGTTGATTAAAACTTGTCTAATTTTTTCCTTCATTGATGTGGCCGGCCATTGGTTTTGATTTGGGAAATTTTATTTTATTTTTCTCAATTAAATCATGTCAAGGAAATTAAGGAAATTTTATTGTAATTAAATTTCCTAATTTGCCTAGGCCAAGGAATATAAAAGAAAGGGTAGGGGTGCCTTCATGAGACACAACCTCTATTATTTTCTCTCCCTCTTTTGTTCCTTGGTGTGGCCGACCATCCTTTCCCTCTCTTCCTCTTGTGGTGGCCGAACCCCTCTATTCCCTTGGAGCTCTTGTGGTGGCCGGATACTACTTGGAGAAGAAGAAGAAGAAGGAGAGGAAGCTAGCATCTCTTGGAGCTTGGTTGGTGTTTTGATTTTCTTCCTTGGTGAAGCTTCTTTCTTTGTGGTCGAACCTAGCTAGGAGGAGAAGAAGGTGGTTGGTGATTTCTCATCTCGGAAGATCGTTGCCCACACAACGTCCGAGGTTAGAAGAGGGATACGGTAGAAGATCAAGAGGTTTTTCTACAAGGTATAACTAGTAATTTTTCTTTCCGCATCATGCTAGTTATTTATGGAAATAATACCAAATACAAGAGACTTACGTTCTAGAATTTCGAATATATTTTTTGATGTTGTGTTCTTTTGTTTTTTCTTTTCCTTGTGATTTGATTGTTCTCTTTGGTTAACCTAAAGTTATTTTAGGAAATTAAATATTAGATTTCTATAAAAGGTTTTGTCTAGTCGGTGGTGGTTGCTCCCATATCCAAGAAGGCCATGTGCCTCGCCACGTCAGTACTGGGAACCAATTATGGAAATTAATATTTAATGGAATTAATAACTTAAGGAGACTTGGGTCGAACGTGTTAAGTTCCGCAGGAGATCCAAGTCAAAACCTAAAAGAACAAATAGATTAAGTTTTGGATCAAACGTGTTAAGTTCCGCAGGCGATCCAAAATTTAATTTAAAAGAACACATGGTAGCTAGGAAAAGGTTCAGACCTTTGTACAAAATTTTTGTACAGTGGAACCTATAGATTTTCCGAGTAGCAACCAACACATTGTAGTGGTAGCATCTGATTATCCTTTTCTTTCTACCCTGCGGATGGTTAGTTTTTCTTGATATACGTAACTTTTTAAAATGCCTTACCATCATTACCATTTCATTGTCGTCGAGAGAGGATTCATGTTCGTCTCTCGTTGCCTTGAAGGCGATGCTGTGCTTCGACTCCTTCGTACCTGCACATCTCGATTTATACACTTCAAAAGTTGAAAATAATTCTTCTAAGGTAATAGATTCTAAGTTCTTAGAGATATAGAAGGCATCTACTAGTGATGACCATTTTTGTATTTCTAGAAAATGCATTAAGAGCGTACCTTAGCGAATCTCGGTTGCTTACCTTTTCTCCGAGATTCGAAAGTCTGGTGATGAGCTCCTTAATCCTCGAGTGAAGGTGTGCAATCATTTCATCTTCTTCAAATCATAGGTTGGTGATCTGGTTATGAAGTAAGTCCCGTTTCGCGAGCTTGACTTCGGACTCCCCTTCGTGTAGTTCAAGGAACTTCTCCCAAAGCTCCTTTGTTGAGTTGTAGGTATCGATCCGGTTGACTTCTTATGGCGGAAGAATGCTCAGCAGATGGAACTCTGCTTTGCTGTTTGGCATGTAGTCGGCATGCTCCTTCTTCGTCAATTGGTATTCTTCCTTACTCTCGGGTGCTACAAAACCAAACTTTATTATTAAAAGTAATTCAAAGTCAGTTTTAAAGAATACCTGCATTCCCTTTTTCCAGCTAGCGAACTCCCCCTCGAACTTTGGTGGTTATATGCTTGGTTTGGCCATTGATTCAGTGCTTTGATCGACGATTAATCTTCCTAAAGCGTCCTGGCTCTGATACCACTTGTTAGGACCGTTGGCTGGCTAGAAGGGGGTTGAATAACCCTGCACAAAAATAAAACAAAACCCTTCTCGGACTTAAAAAAAACACTTGCATAAAAATAATTAAATGAACAGAAAAAGAACGAGGCTCAGAGGATTTACTTGGTTACAACCGGGGAGGTTGTTAATCCAAGGAATAGAGTAGCACTAAATTCTCCTCCAGGCTGAGAAGCCTCTTTATAGCAGTATAAGCACAGAAAATGAGAAGCTAAACTAGAAAGGGAAGCACACAAGTGTTGTTTTAGTAATTGCTTGTTCTATCTAGCTTCTTGGACCAAGGCTATATTTATAACCTTGGTTGGGGCACCTGGAAGGGTTCCAGGTGCCTGGAAGGGGATAAAACTTTATCCCTTCGTAACGGATCGCAGTCAAATATGATTCGGATAAAAGTCCATTCTGGGTGCCCGAAAGGGTTTCGGGCGCCCGGACCCTTAAAGTCAACAACATTGACTTTTTTTTATCCAGGTCCTCTGCTCTGGTGTTGCTCACCTCGGTCTGGGTCTTCCACTCCGGCTCCGCTCACTTGGGTGATTTCGGCCATCCAAAATCGGGCTCACCCGAATCCAACTCTCGACCTTCTCGAGCAACCTTCCGCTCCGACTTCTCGTCCCTCGAAAATGTCACGCGCCTCCTTCTCGTCTGCTCATGTACTCTTCCACAGCACCTCATCCCTCAGACGCACTAAGCCCATCGACTCTCTCTCGTGTCATCCTTCTTGCTAACTGCGTGCTATGGTGCAGCGGCAGGGCATCCAGGTTGTCACCCAGGCACCCGCGGTTCGAGCCCTAGCTATGGTAAATTTGTAGGAATTTTTCCTCCAAATGGGCCACGCAACTAAAGAATGTTGGGCTCCTGGGTTGCCCACTATGAGTGCTTCGCGATTTATCCTGGTCGTCGATGGAAAACTTCCGTGGGGTCGGGCCGGTCACCCCAGACTCGACGTTACCCAACCTGGTTAATCATTTTTCTTCTCACTGACTGCGTCTTTTGCTCGACTTCCTGTGTTTCTAAGCTCTTGCACACTTAGACACAAGGTTAAACACAGAAGGATCTAACTTAACTTGTTTGATCACATCAAAATAACTTTAGGGTACCAATAATAATATTAAATGACATTATTAATTAGATACTGTCTTACTAAGATCAGAATCTAGTCATGGTCTTTGCTTAGACTTCCCAAATAACTCTAAGCTAGACCAACGCCTATAGTCTTACTGGACTCATCCTTGTTAGGATTAAAAGAATTTAGATATCTCCATAATAGTTAAATATTGTCCACTTTGAGCCTAAGCTCTTATAATTTTATTTTTAGCCTCTATCTAAAAGACCTCATACCAATGGAGATATCTTTCCATTATAAATTCATGATCCTTTCCATGTATTTTTAATGTGAGACTTTATTTGTAACCATTGCAACCCAACAATCCCTCAAACGAAGGACCGCCCCCTCAAGTCTATCCGCTTGATGTCATTTGAATAATCCTTGGCACACCAGGACTTTCCTTGCCCCTCAATCCAACCAACCTAATAGAACTTCCTTGCCTAGCCATAACTAGGACTTCTCTGCCTGGTGTATGGATATCTTGATCTAGACATGGGAGCTCCCAGTTCCTTCGTTAGAGATCAATATTCCACCCATATGGCTCGATTGGACAATGACTTTTTGTGCACAGTCGGCGGTTAGTCCTTCTGGCAATATGGACTCTAATATCAATTGTTAGGACCAAAAGAATTTAGATATCTCTATAATGGTATGATATTATCCACTTTCCCTCATAGTTTTATGTTTAGGCTCTACCCAAAAGGTTTAATACTAATGGAGATATCTTTTTCTTATAAGTCTATGATCCTTTCAATGAGTTTTCAATGTGGGACTTTGTTTACAACCCAACTGTCCTAAGTGAATCACTCTCCTCCATTGACTTACCTTTATTTACCATTTGCAATCACTTGACTTGTCTCTTAACCCGCCAGGTCTTCCTACCAGTTGTTAGGTCCGCAGATCCAACTGAACTGTCAGGTCTCGTAGACCCAACGGGACTTCCTATCAGATATCATGTCACGCCTTAATCTATCTGGACTTTGTGTGAGTTATCAGGTCCTCAGACCTAACTGGGTTTCAACCTAGTGTCAGGTCCTCTAGACTCGTCAATTTATGCACACTCGGTAAAAGTATCAGATAAATATAATATCTTACTTTAAACCATTTGTTATTCATCAAAATCTAAGTTTGACCATTGGTGCTAACTACACTAACAATAATCTTAAGACTTGATTTTCAAACCTTAAGTCTTCAAATGTTAATTTTTCATTATTACCTTGAATATTTTTCCTTGTAGGTACATATTTAAATTGTTTTGGATTATTACCTAAACTATTTTCTACCTTCCTATCCTTAGGTAAGGTTATTCTAGCATGATATGTTTTATAATTCTCCTTAGAATTATAATGCTTCTTTTCTTCATGATAACAAGCTCTAAAAGTATAAAATTTAAATCTAGAATGCTTTTTCTCATAACATAAAGAAGTACCATTAACTAATGGTACCTTAGCTATGTTCTTAGAAGTCCCCCTTGATTTGAGCTTCCTCCTTTGTTCTTAGTTGGAATCCTCCCCCTTGGACATTAATTCCAATAATGTCTCTTTTTATTGCAAGAGAAGCACATAATACACTCCTTGTCCTTTCGTATCGTAGGACCAACCTCTTTTGACTTCTCCTTCATCTTGGATGCTACTTTACCCTTATTCTTCATTAATCTTGGACACTTGTTCTTCACATTCTCCCTACATTCAAAACATATGATATAATTTTTATTTTTACAAATGAAAATAGTTATACCTTCATGACTTATAGAGGTAGCACATTCTCCTTCATTGATTCCAGATGTAGACACTTCTTCTTGTTCTCGTGTCAATGAACTATGCTCCCCCTCAATTCTTGAGGTGGATGCTTCTTCAATTTTATCCTTGGATGTTAAGCATCTCTCAATCTACGAAATCTCTTGTTCTTGATCCAATGAGTTTCCCTCTTTGGATTTGGCTTCATTTTGCATCGATGTAGGATGTTTATGAAGTTTTGCCAACTAATTCCATACCTCTTGGGTATCTTGATATTCTCCTATCTTGAACAAGAGATTGTTAGGCAATAAATCAACTAACAATTTGATTACCATATCATTTGTCTCGAATCTCTTGATTTACTCTTTGGTCCATTTGTTCTTCCGAAGAGGTTCTTTTTTTTTTGTCTTTAGGAGCTTTAAATCCTTCCATAAGAGAAAACTATTGCTCTATGTCCATCATCAAGAACATTTCCAATCTTGATTTCCAAAGATCGAAGCTTCTCATTCCGAATGATGGAGGCGCTCGGATGTCAAATCCTAATCCATCTCAGAAATTCATTTTCGAACTTGAGCTCCTTTGATGATAAGTCTTTTACTTATTAAAACTTAGGGCTCTTCTTCTTCCTCTAGCTCTTTGCTCCTTCCGACGATTAGTCCGGTGAAGAGCGACCTCGAACTAATACTACTTGTTAGGATACATATGAGTTAGAGGGGAGTAAATAGCTTCATTCACTTCTTTGAACTTAATGTTGCAACGGAAACTTGAAGCAAAGACCCCACAATGTTAACATTTGGATTTTACTTGATATCCACCTCCTTAAGCCTACTCTCTCTCATAGCTTCACTATGGAACCCTCCTTCTTGGAGGCGGAGAAACCTCAAAGAAATTCGAATGCGATAATACAGTGAGAGAATACAACAAAAAACACAAACATTATTACAAATGATATCAAAAATGACTTTACAACAATGAATCTTGCTTTGCTTGTCCTTTTCTTACTTTGGTTAGCCTCTTAATGGTTGGAAAGTTCAATAACACTTATCACTAAAACCTCAAGAACCGGTTTCAAAGAAACTCCACGAAACCCCCTTTTCTAGGATTGCCTTCAGGCTGGAAAATGACTCCCAATTGATTAGCCTTGCCCCAATCGATTGTCATGTAGGATCCAACCATTTAAACCTGCAGATTGACTCTTTTCACCCTACCAATCGATTGGCGAGTCATATCAATCAATTGACAACTTCTAATCGATTAATCCAATCAATTGCTCAAAGCTTTATGTTCTCTCTCGAAGTGCTTCCAATTGATTACCTCAATCAATTGACCCTTGCTAAATCAATTGCTCAATTGATTCCAACCTAAATTGATTCAAAACCTTTCTATTTGCGGAGAAAACAATGCTAATCGATTGCCTAAATTGATTAGGCCATGCTAAATCAATTACTCCAATCGATTCTAGCACTTACTATGCTTTGTGAAACCAACTCCCAATTGATTGACGATACTTGCTAATCGATTGGCGCTGCTTAATCAATTAAGCTAATTGATTTGAGCAGCAAAACCCAAACTTTCGGGTTTAGGGTTTGCCCATTGATTTGTGAATCCCACCAATCGATTGCTAATCCTAATTTCAGCCTTTTCATGACTAAAATCATGTCTTGCTTGATATCCGATTAACCTCAACATACCAGGACTTATGTTGCCCAACAATTAGTCATCCGTAACCTGTTGGGACTTTCCATTGCCTAGCATCCAATCAACCTTGACATGTCAGGGCTTCTCTACCAAGTGTTCAGTCAACGTTTGACCCAGTTGGACTTTTCCCTTGCCTAATTTCCAACTAGGTATTCCATCGTCTAACCCTGTTAGGACTTCCATTGTCTAGTTCTCAACTAGGTCTTCCACCGCCTAACCTCGCTAGGACTTTCTATCGCATAACCTCTGGTTAGAACTTCATATTGCCTAACCTCTAGTTAGGACTTTTCGTTGCTTAACCTCGAGTTAGAACTTCCTGTTGCCTAATCTCCAATTAGGACTTCCTGTTACCTAACCTCTTGTTAGGACTTTTTCAGTCAAGTATTTGATCCTCCCTTGATCTACTTGACTTCTTTCTCACATATTGTCAAATATCCAAAGTCAAGGTCAAGTCAATCTGAACTTAGTTAACTTGGTCAACCTTGACCTTAGGATGATTGCACCAATAGGTCTAACTTTCACCTCAACCTTAGTACTCTTATCCATAGGGATAAGCTTTCCGGAGAGATGTGTCGATATCCGAATGGATAACTCGACAACTAATGAGATTAAGTATGTAATGATGATACCAAGAAGGGTACGTCTGTTACCTGAAGCGGTGCCTCGATAACCAAAATGGTATATCGAGAGTATAAAAGGAACAAGGTCTATGTCAACATACGAGCTCCATTGATTTGAGCTAACGACTCATCATCAAGCTGATTGATCGGACCCAGTTGTTGGATCAACACTGTCAATCCATCCATTAAATTCCAACAATGACATCCAATGGTATGATTGGCACGTGCATAGATCATATGACTACCACATGAGTAACCTTATAGATCTTTGTCCTTTGGTGGCCGGTGGGAAACTTTCATGGGGCCGGGCCGGTCACCCCAGGGATAGTTAATGAGACTAACTGGGATTATCATTTTTTTTATAGATCTTTGTCCTCTTGCTTCTAGAGGTGTACATTCCGTTAATTCGGTCAATAATCGAACTGAATTAATCGAAAATTGATTTAACCGATTTAATTTTAACTAATCGAACCGAATCGAAGGTTTACTAAAATTGAATTAACCGAACCAAATTAAAAATCTTTGGTTAACACTGAATTAATCAAATTTGTTTAAAAATAATAACAAAATATATACAAAATTAATAATTAAAATTTAATATTTTTATTATAATTCAGCCTTAAAATAACAAAAATTACAAACAATATTAAATATAAAAAATTAAAAAAATATTATAAATTATATATAAAACCTAATAAATAAAATTCAATTTTTTTAATAATTTAGTTAACTAAATTTGGTAAATCGAAATCGAACCGGATTAATTAATATTTTTAAAAATTAAAATCAAATTTTCAAATTGACCGAACCTAATTTCTAAAATAAATGGATTCAGTCCATTTTTTTCGATTTAATCGAGTAGTTGCTTCTATCCTTTCCATCCCACACAATCTATTAACTTGTTTCCAAACTCACCAAATCACTTAAGTAACATAAGAGAAATTAATTTAATAAATCATATATGTCCATAATAAACAAAAATATTGCTTCATTCTCACATTCAACACACTCATATTAGAATTAAGAGCCCCATATTTCCCTCGAGACCACTCCGTATCAAATTCCCTTCAAAAACAAAAGGAAAAAG
Source organism: Zingiber officinale (assembly GCF_018446385.1). NCBI lineage: Eukaryota > Viridiplantae > Streptophyta > Magnoliopsida > Zingiberales > Zingiberaceae > Zingiber > Zingiber officinale. Next base: position 124,437,905 of record NC_055989.1, read on the forward strand.
AAACTTTAGACCTTGTGTGGATGATAATAATAATAATTATTATTATTACTATTTTAAATTGGATCTCATAACTCATAAGAGTCTTCAAGAAGGCAACGAGTATTAATTGTTCTCTATCCTTTTCTTGCTTTATTCTTCTTCCGAAAAAGGAGGTATATGCCAAGATGGACACTAAATTAGACAAGTCGCGGTGTTGCTTTCACTAGTGAGTTTCTTTGTCTCCATGTCATGACTTTAGCCATGGATAAGGTTTTGTATGGAATATGGGGCCATTCAGTGACATTATTGTACAAGTGACATTGCAGGAAGGGTCCATTATAGATAGCTTGTAGTGTTTAATGTAACAATAGATAAGGAATATCGTATCGCATAAATATTAATATTTAAAGTTCATCTAACATAAAATTTGAAGATTGATTTCTCTTGCAGCTAGATCGCAAGGTTTTTTTTTTTTGTCAATATGTAAGAGTTTAAATCCGTATAATGATATAGATTTATTTAACCTTTGTTGTATAAATAAATAAGAATAATTTTAATTAATATTAAAATGACTTTAACTAACATTAATGTTAGACTAATTTTGACCATGAAAGTATTTTTGGTAGGTGATACGGGTTATGACGAGCAGACTTAGGAGATGACATGAATATTAAAATTAAGATGAGGTTGCATTCAAGGTTTGGACAGGGTAATATTTCTTACATGATTTTGTTGATCGCCCCGCATCAAAATCCTGGAAGCGTGCCCGAGCATTTCCTGAGCAAGATGCCTGGGTGAAGGCCGAGCAAACATAAGGTTGTCTATGTGCGTTCGATCAGGCAAAGCCCGGGCGAACTTAAGGGTACTCAGCCTTATAAAACTCTTAGCATACGATCGGTCGAGCGAAGACCGATCAAACATAAGGGCACCTGTGTGCGTTCGACCGGGTAAAGCCCGGGCGAGTTTAAGGGTACTCAGCCTTATAAAACTCTTAGCATAGATTGGTTGGGTGAAGGTCGAGCGAACATAAGGTTGCTTGTGTGCGTTCGACTGGGCAAAGCTCGGGCGAACTTAAAGGTACTCAACCTTATAAAACTCTTAACATACCATCGGTCGGGTGGAGGCTGAGCTAACATAACATTGCCTATGTGTGTTCGATCGGGCAAATCCCGGGCGAGCTTAAGGGTACTTAGTCTTATAAAACTCTTAGCATATGATCGATCGGGCGAAGACCCATCGATCATAAGGCTGTCTATGTGCATTCGACCAGACAAAGCCCGAATGAGCTTAAGGGTACTCAACCTTATAAAACTTTTAGCATACGATCGGTCAGGCGAAGACCGATTGAACATAATACTGTCTGTATGCGTTCGACCGAGTAAAGCCCGAGCGAGCTTAATGGTACTCAGTCTTATAAAACTCTTAGCATAAGATCTATCTGGTGAAGGCCGATTAAACATAAGACTTCTTGTGTGTGCTTGACCAGGCAAACCTCGAACGAGATTAAATATACTCAGTCTTATAAAACTCTCAGCATACGATCGGCTTAATGACCGGCCGAGATATATTCTCAATATATGATCAGCTTAATGACCGGTCGAGTTATATTCAACAGAAGGTATTCTCAATATACAACCGGCTTAATGATCGACCGAGATATATTCAATAGAAGGTATTCTCAATATACTACCAGCTTAATGATTGACCGAGATATATTTAACAGAAGGTATGCTCAATATACGACCGACTTAATGACCGACCAAGATATATTCAACAGAAAGTATTCTCAATTTATGATCAGCTTAGTGATCGGCCGAGATATATTCAGCAGACAAGCAATCGATAACATTAGAAAAGCCTGGCAAACTTGTCAAGGAATATTCCTTTGAAACTTCTCCATTAATTAATCAGTTACAACAATACACTCAATCGGGTATTTCATCAAGGGCCTAAGTCATAAACAACAAAGAAGGTATATCTGGGATAGAAAAAAGATTCCTCGGAAGATTATTATATGACGCATAGATTGTACTTTCTTCCATCACCTAACAAACTCTAACAAATCAGGAACCACATCACGATTGCGGATGTTATGTGAGAATATTTGCATCTGAAGTCCTACTTTCTTACACTTTTGACTATTGTTCTTCTTCCACTTTTCAAAAGAGGAGACTGACTTAAGCGTCAGATGTTCTAGTCAGGGATTCTCATCCCGATCTTAGGTCAATAACACTTTGTTGACTCGTCTGACTATATATGGGATCATTTAGAAGTTTGTTTTATATCTCGAGAAGTTCATTGTTCATCGATCAATCACCCATAAGAGTCAACGTACCCTTTCATAACCTTCACTGGCGGATGCAAGGGGGTGCGAGGGGGTGCTTTCGCACCCCCTTGATTTTGGAAAAAAGTGAAGGAATTAGGAATGATTATTAAAAAAAAATTAAAGGACCTACTTGTAATTTTTAAAATTTATTGGACTTTTTTTCAAAAGTACCATTAAAAATAATGTTTCCTCTTTCTCATTGCTCATCCCTGCCCTAACCCTTTTCCAGTAGCCGAACTCTTTTTCCGCCGAGCACCCTTTCTTCTTCAAACCAAAGACAAGCCGAGCACCCTTTCTTTTTCAAACCAAAAACCCTAATCGCTAAAAGATTTCATCTTCTCTCTCTCTCCAGTCTCCTCAAGTTGTTGCCCTCATCTTTGTCGCCTCTTTACTTCGTCGACGCCTCACGCCATTGCTGTTCGCCACTTCGTCTCTTCCGTCGACGCCGCTACCACTGTGCTCCGCCGCCGTTCCTCCATAACAAGTAAAATCCCTTCAATTTTAGGTGAATCTTGTTCCTTATTTCATCTTATTCCTAATTTCATGATTTATACTTGGTAGTGTTCAATTGTTATGTTGATTGCATAAATTAATAATTTTGATGAATTGATATAGGTTATTGAGAAATTTTTAAAACGAAGTGTTGAGTCTTCTAAGAATTTTATGGAAAAAAATAGTAAGAAAAAATATTCTCGTGTGGAATTCAACCAGGACGATGTTGTTAGTGACACAGGACTATGCAAACTAATAAATGAATTTGATGTTTCAAGCACCCGTCTAAATGTTTGACTGGATCCGCCACTGATAACCTTCAAATATAATCAGTAACAATTATTTAAATAAATATTTTCGTAGAATATTTTTGATACGAGAACTTTAGATAAATATTCCTTTCAATATTTTTTAATATAGAAATTGTAGAACACTGCGTGAAGTAGCTCTATGAAATCTGTACTCAGACTCCTCATCAACATGAATTAGTGGATTTTTATTCTTCTTTGCACATTTATTATTTATAAAATAATAAATATACAGAGGAATATACACTCTCCCCTCTCATTAAATATGTATATATATTTTTTTATTTTTTATTTTGCTCCAGTTCTTACTGATACTGATCTTATCGTAAAACTCTGTATTATCAACACAAAAATGCAGATCTCAGATTTCCTACCAAATTTCCGTACGAAATGATCATAAAAAACTAGTTTTGATCTAAAAGAACAAGTTTTTACACCAAAAACAAAAGCAAAAACGAGTCTCTTTTTTTTTCCCATGAAACACACAAAAAAAGGGAGGAAATTTGCTCTTGAGCTGTTCAATCCCGGATGGAATTCCTCCTCCCGCCGGTCTCCTCGTCCATAAACATCTGCCGGCGGCGGCACTCCTCGCTGCAGAAACCTCGATCTCCTCTGCCAAAAGCCACAATATATCGCTCGACTAAAAAAGGAAGAAAATAAAAGCCAGAGCTTTACTGACTACTTTCTACTCACCTGTACATGTAGATGTCCTTCCCTTGCTGAAGCTTCCTCCTGCAAAGGAAACAGCGTTCCAAGAACGCGCCGCCGCCGGCCCCGTGGCTGCTGAGGAAGGAAGTCTTGGAGATGATTTGGGCGGGGGAGCGGTGAGGCTGCTGGGCTTCCAAGAGAACGCCTAGGCCTGCCATGGCAGCTGGTTTCTCTTCTTCTTCCTCTTCCTCCGAGTTGAGTGGTTGGGGTATTTAAGTGGAACGGGAGGAGGAGGAATGGAGGTGAGGTGGGCCGCCGGAGGAGGGTAAGGCGGCACGGAGTGATGGGGATCGGGGGAGCAGCGAGCACGATTTGGACCTCGGAGTGGTCGCTACTTTGTCTTTAGTGGATATATTTGGAGGTTATAATATAAAGGAGGGCGTTCAAGTGTGATAATGGACGGGAGACAGATGGGAGCATCTGATTGGAGGAGTTGGTGAGGGAGGCAGTGGAGGGATGCCCTTGGGGTTTTGTTTCGGGGGTTTATTAGAGCATTTGATTAACCGCCGAGTCTTTAGGGTTTTTCTTTTAATTGGGTAATATGGAGGATCAATCAGCTGCTCTGAGTAACAGACCGATTCATCAAAAAGCATCTGACGGGCAGACTGGATCGGTCTGCCATCTAGACGGTCTGAGATTCTTAATACAGTCCCATTCTTAATACATGCCCATTCAAGATGGATTGCGTAATGGTTCATAAAAAAAATATAAATATAAAAAAATATATTTTATTTTTTAAAATTTGGCTGTAGATTAGACGCCCACCGAGCGCATCCTAATGGGAGTTCTCATCATTACTGATGGGGCAGTGATGAGGAAGCTCCTATCATTTGTTTTTCTCACGGGAAGCGGCTCTTATTTAGGGAGGCTCTCCTTGTTTTTTCTTTTTTAATTATTAAAATTAATTTTTAATTATAATTTCTGTTTTAAAAAATAAAAATAGTAAAGTTTTAAAGAGGCTGTTATTCGACGACTAATTCTTTTTAATAATTATTTTTTATTATTTATTTTAAAAATTACTATAAATATATCTTCAACATATTATTTTTTAATTCATTCATTTTATCATTTTCTCCCCACTCTCGATTTCTTCTTTCTTCCTTTTTAATATTTCTTCTTTTCAACCATGCAAATATCTTTATTTATTCCAAATATCTTAAAGTCTAGATCATTCATGAATTCTAAAAATGAATCATAAAAAAAAATGCATTGATAGAAAATGTAGAAAATATAGATGAACAAATAATATTCTGACTATACAAGTAATGACAAATAGTACATCAAAGAGTTCAAAGTTCTTTCGATGAAATAAAAAAAGAAGGTATTTAAATCAGGATCGTGAAATTGGACACACTAGTCCTTTCAATGATTACTTCTCTGATGAGCCAGTATATCTCGATGACATATTCTGACATTAATTCTGAATACAAAGAGGATTATTCCTTCGCATAATCAATGCCTTAAAAATTATTCTGAATATTTTTAATGAAAGATCGAAGCGACGAAAAAAAAAGTTTGTCGCCACTTCAGAAATGTACAACGTCTATTCGTCAATTAGCATACGGAGTTTCTGCTAATCATTACAATGAGTGCCTCAGGGTTGTTAAAACTGTTGGTGCAATTTGCACTAACGGTCAAACTCAGATTTTAATGAATGATGAGTTAAGTTAGGTGTTTTTGTGATCTAATGCATTTATCGAGCGTGCAGAGATTAACAGATCTAGGGAACCTGACACCAAGATGAAACCCAACTACGTCTGAGGACCCGATAGTTGGTGCAAAGTCTAGATAGGTCAAAGAGCAGACCTGATATCTGGCGGGAGGTCCGGTTGGGTCCGCTGGGGCTGACAGTTGGCGAAGTCTAGTTGAGTCTATAGATCTGACAACTAGCGAGAAGACCTGGTGGGTTGAAAGACTAGTCAATTAACTGCAAGTTAGAAAATAAAAGTAAGTCACCGGAGGAGAGAGTTCCGGTGAGGACGAGTCCAAGTTTAGGCTTTAGGCGCTAGTTCAGTTTAGGTTTATTTTGGATCCCTAAATTGAGACCTTGACTAGTTCCTGATCTTAGAAGGATAGGAACTAATTATTACTGCTTATTATTATTGAGCTAACTTTATTTTGCAGGTTAGATGTTTTAGTTTGGACTAACACATTTTGCAGAGCACATGGAGCACAAAGTGTCTCGGGTGAACAGTACCCAAGGCGCCTTCGGGAACTTTGAAGGCGCCTTGAGTACTGTTCATGGAAGGCACCTTTGAAGGCTTGGAAGGCGTCTTGTATCGGATAAAATCGGACTTCATCAACGATAAGGAGCAGTGTTTGTCAGGATAAAATTTTGCCTATAGAAGGCATCTTCAAGGCTATAGAAGGCCTCATCCACACTCTATAAAAGTTCATCTCGACCAGCCCTTCAATACACCTAATTTACGAGTTTCTACGTGTCTGTTTGGCATTCTGATTTCTCCTACTTCCTTCTTCTACTTCAAAGAAGTCTTTCTACCTGGCTTCACTCACCAAGTCTTTCACATGGCTTCACTCAACAGGATTTTCTATTTGTCTAGCTTCACTCACTAGGACTTTCCATTTACCTAGCTTCACTCAACAGGACTTTCAACACCAAGTGTCCAATCAACACTGACCCGCCTGGATTTTCGTCTTCTGCCAACCTTCCCGTTGGACTTGCTCTTGCCTAACCTCTAGTTAGGACTTTTCAATCAAGTATCCGGTCAATCTTGACCTACTTTACCAATCTCCACACATGGACAATTACAACTACAATCTCCATATATAGTCAAAAATCAGTACCTAAACATTAAGACTCAAACTTGAGCCAACTAAACCTTAGTTAAACTGATCAACCTTAACCTAGGAAAATTGCACCAACAGAAACAACACAATCTAAACAAAACATAATCTAAACAAAATATAGACACAATAATAGAAATAAATATTCATATATAAATCTAAATGCACATAATCATATATATAAATTCATATAATGATAACAAATACTCCAAAGAATACTAGTAATATAATGATCCTGTCCGAAAATCATGAAGAAGGCTGGTTGGGGATGTGACTTCTGGGTTGATTGCTTGTAGACCTTGCTCCACTCTGCAACACAAGAAATGTCAGTACCAAACCAGGGAAGGGGTCCCCGACATGTAGAATCGAAAAGAATTTAGATATCTCCACAATGATATGATATTGACCACTTTGGGCCTAAACCCTCATGGTTTTGCTCTTGGGCTCCTACCCAAAAGGCAACACGCCAATGGAGATATCTTTTCTCTTATAAATCCATGATCTTTCCCATGTGTTTTCAATGTGGGACTATGTTTGCAACGTTGCAACCCCAATAATCCCTCCCTCAAACAAAGGATCACAGGCTTCCCACGTCCGATCCTCGACCCACCAGGTCTTCCTTCCCCTCGGTCCACCCGACCTACTAGGACTTTCTTGCCTAGCCGCAACTAGGACTTCCTGCCTGGTGTTTGGTCCTCTTGATCCAAACATAGGAGCCCTCACTTTCTTTGTTCGAGATCGATATTGTACCCACATGGCTCAATCAGACCATAACTGTTGTGCACAGTCGGCGGTTAAACCTTCTGGCAGTCCGAGTTCTGATACTAATTGTAGGATCGAAAAGAATTTAGATATCTCCATAATGGTATGATATTGTCCACTTTGGGCCTAAGCCCTCATGATTTTGCTCTTGGGCTCTACCTAAAAGGCCTCGCGCTAATGGAGATATCTTTTCTCTTCTAAACCTATGGTCTTTCCCATGTGTTTTAAATGTGGGATATATTTGTAACCTTGCAACTCCAACACGACATTGCCCCTCTGACGCTCAAGTCAGTCACTGGAAAAATAAAAGGAAGCAGAGGAACAGTAAGCACAAGTGTGAATAGTGAATAATGCATACCTCCGCTGGTGCATGGACCCCCCTTTATATAGCGCACCAGTGGATGATGTGCATGTGCCTCAAGGCATGGGTCCGCTTCCTTAACTATCTTATGAAAGAACCTATTAGGAAAGTGTCTCTGACACCATACCTTAACAGGGTATGTAAATTTCTGATGCAAAGTAGAAGCTTCCATAGTACGATCCGTTTGTTGTCCATGCCTTATTGTCGGCTGCATTATCTCCCAAAGAGATATAAAAGGGGTTCCACTATTTGGCCGAGCGGGGGAGCTGCTCAACCAAGGATCCCCATTTGGTCGACCTCAGTCAATCTTCTCCATAATCCTTTAACCTAGTTGATTATTTCCGCCCGACCGGACCAGCACTCTGGTTGACTTAGTGTTCTTCCACTTCGTGATGCACATCTGATGTTCTGGTCATAGTGCTCTTGGTTGTCCGGGCGTTCTGCTCGGACAATCCACTTGTCGATCGGACACTTCATGCCCAATTGACAACTGCAACAGACCTCCGCTCGGGCACCTTTCGTGAGCTCTTTGGTTCTCTGGCATTGACCACCTTGGCTTTGACCTCCACGTTGGCTGCTATCTCCGCACTTGACCCGCACTCAATGGGCCCTCCCTTTATCACCGCATCACAAGCCTTCCCCTCAAGTCTAGTTGAAGGAGGCTGTAAGTCCGACTGACTGGACATGTAGTGTCTCTGGTGACCTCCTGATCGAGCATTCCCCTTTTCTTGAGCCTTCGATCGGCTTATATAATCCTCATAGTTGCCATTCTGCATTATCTTACTGACCTGAGTGTGTAGCTGCTCTCGGATCAACTTCACAAGTTTGATTTTAAACTGTCGCTCGGCTATCATATAGTCAAAGATCTGTGTCGCGCGATTAGGATGGTTGGCAACGACACTTAGTGATTTTTTCACGTCTCGTCGCTTTCTCGAACGAACGCCTCATAATAATTCTGGATGTCATCTCAATTTCTGGAAGACTATGCAAATCTTCGATCACGCCGCCCATGCCTTTTAATTACGCCCCATTAATGTGTTCCTGTAGTCGGCCACCACGCGTCCCACTCTCTGTCACTGCACGCTTGACGTGATAGGTGGATATCCGCTGATGATATGGCAGACACCTTTTCAAATTCCATGACTAGATCTTATCCTTGTTTTTCGTATCCCTTGATTGGACAACTCAGAGTCATTGCTTGCTGGGCTTTATAAGCCCTTATTTACTTGTTGTCGTCTTAACACTTCCTCGCGTTTTCGATCTCGAGCACGTTATGTGATGCTTCTCCTCCTCCTCATCTTCACCGGTGACCTTTCTCAGTAAGTCTCTCTTTTCTTTCCTTTGTTGAATTCAAACTCAGCTTCTTTCTTGATTTTTTTATGGTTGTCTCCCCTCAACCTCCTCTGTCTATCCCCGGGTTATGGTATATCTCAACCGAGTCCAAGTTTAATGATGATGAAATTGACTAGATGAAGCTCATGTATCTTTTCCCTTCCGAATATCAAATCGCTATACCTTCAGCCTATGACCGATCTCATTCGCCTCTCGATGATTTTTTACCCTTTTTCAAGGATCAATTCTACGCCAGTCTTCGGTTTCCCGTTCACCCTTTCTTCTCGACCATGTGTAAATACTTCTATATATCCTTGCACCAATTGGTGCCTGATTCTTTTAGGTTGTTGTGCGGGATGGTCGTGCTACTCCATTTGAACGGTATCCCCTTAGTCCTCCGATCATTCCACTACTTTTACTATCCCAAACTATCCGAGCCAGGAATCTTTTTGTTTCAAGCTCGAGTGGCCTCTGTCTTTTTTGAAAAAATATCGACATCTAATAAGCATTGGAGAGAGCACTATTTTTTCGTTCGCTTTCCCACTCTACCAGACTTCCCGACCGACTGACAGATGGAAGTAATGAAGCCTCCGTCACTCGAGAAATACCGAAACCGGTTCGACTATCTCCAAGCATCCTCTAGTTTGGCTGATCAGAAGTATCACATCCACCGACTGCTGTTGGAGAGTGTCATTTACATGTTCGGGCTGAGCCCGATCCGCATGCAACTACCCATGACCCTAGGTATGTTCTGTCTGATCCTCATCTTTGAATCTAACTAATTTTTATTCATTTTTTGCTGCTCAAATCATGATGAGGGTACGTCTGAGCGCAAGAACAGGCTCGCAGATGCAGAGATTAACACCGCAGGTGTCGCTGAGCTGCAGAGTCGCGGCTTGCAGCTGATTAAGCACTCTGATGATCCAACCGATGGGGTGGGAGGGAGCCACGTGCTGGCCAACGAGGATGGAGCAAGTCAAACAGTGGCTAGCTATGTCGCGACTACCACAGTTGACCTTCCTCCTGATTGTCCTTCAATTCTGTCGATCGCAATGCCCTTAGAGTCGGCCACCTCCGGTGAACCTTTGATACGACGCAAGAGGCACCGTAGGGAAGCTTTTTCCCACTCAGCCACTTTCGCCTTGAAGACCCTCACCCGTACTGGTTCGCGCCCTTCATCCGAGCAGGGTGAGACTACATCACCCGCCCTTCCCGAGTAGGTGGCTATCCAGATTCCTACTTCCGTGTCATCCGACCAGACACCTTCTCAGTTCGAGTTGTCCTCCGGGACCATATGCGCGCTGCCTGTCGCACATATGCCCCCTGACTCCTCTTTGCAGACTGCATAAGTATCTACTATCTGGTCATCCCCGATGCTCAAGTCCACAGGCCAAGCGACTTCTGAGTCTTCTGGTCTAAACGGCCAGAGACACATAACGGTCATCCTCCACTTGCCCACTGATGAGTGGTGCCACCCAGACGATGTCGATCCCCATTCCCCCAAACATCGGATCAGGATTTAAGGACCGCTGGCATAAGTTTGGGTCGATGCTCGGGCACGTGCGACGATTATTTCCTCGAGGGAGCTCGCGGATAGTCATACTCAAAAGGGTCATTGGAGTAAGTATATTGCTTTTTATATTTACTTGCTTATTTCCCTCTTAATACTTACTGACTTATTGCTACTGTAGTTTTGGGTTGAGTGTATGCCCATGTGCTAAAGGCTAGGTTTTTTGGAGCACGAAGTCCAACAATTGTGCGCCCTGAGCAGCTCATCAGAGGCTTCTTGGGCATGTTTGGAGCAGCAGACTAGCGAGGTGGCTCAACTGGATGTCGATCTGGAGAGGAGCTCCGAACAGCTTCAAGTTGAGCGGATTAGAGTATCGAGCAAGCCTCGTGAATTGAGCGGCTCAACAAGTAGGCTTGCAACTTTGAGTCCAAAATCAACTCCGCCAATACCCGAAAGCTTCGCGCCATAGAGGACTTAGAGATTAAACATAAAGAGGCTAGGGTCTTGGTGCAAAATATGAAGGAGACTGAGGCCGCTCTGGTCACCGAGCGGGGGAGTTAATCAACAAAGCATGTGGCTGCTAAGCTTCAGCTCGACGCCAAGGATGTCGAGCTGACTTCAATGAAAGCCGAGTTGGAGGCGTCCCGAGCAGCCTTCAAAATTTACCAAGATGCAGAGCCTGGACGGTTTAAAGTCTTCAAGCGTTATTATCTCCATTCAGACCCCTTCCATGACCGGCTCACTAATCGTGTGCTTTGTCTCTTTAATTTTGGCATCGATAAAATCCTCCAACAGCTTAAGGATGGTGGCTATCTCCCTCTCACGATGACCAACAAGATCATAAACAGGGAAAAGTTGACTGAGTCGTTGCCAGACGACGTGCTTGACTATCTCGAGTAACCCTCCTCTCAATTTCACAGGCCGCCTTTTGTACTCTCTCCAGATGTTCTGTAAAAAATTTTCTAACTGTCAATGAATGAACGCATGTTTGGCGCTTCCTCTTGTTAAACTTTGCAAGTGTTCCTCCATGCATCACCATTTGACCCCATGGGGTTGTCTAGCATCTTGACTACCTTATAGCGCTTTGTGAAAATTTTCTAAGTATGCATTCTTGTACCTCCGCTCGTCAATGTAACTAGTTGATGAGACACTCGACCACTCATTTTAGTATATATCGAATGACCTATCTGCCTTTGTAATAAAAAATCTTATATGTCGGTCAGCAGTAGGATCTGTGTTCATAGTCGCCATATGACTTATCGCTAATTTTAATCTTGATATTATAGTCGCTGCTCGACTATCCTTGTCGGCTCTTGAGTTTATAGCTGTCACTCAACTTTAGTTGGTGTAGACTTGGGGCTTATAACGGTCGCTCGGCTGTTGATTTCATAGACAAAGGTTTATAGTCGACGCTCGACTGTTGATTCATCGACAGGGGTTTATAGTCGCCGCTCAACTGCTGATTGCATAGACAAGGGTTTATAGTCGCCGCTCGACTATTGATTGCGTAGACAAGTATTTATAGTCACCGCTCGACTGCTGATTACGTAGACAAGAGTTTATAGTTGTCGCTCAACTGTTGATTGCGTAGATAAGAGTTTATAGTCGTCATTCGACTGCTGATTGCATAGACAAAGGTTTATAGTTGTCGCTCGACTATTGATTACGTAGATAAGAGTTTATACTAGCCACTCAACTATTGACGTAGACTAGGGTTTATAGTCGCCGCTTAACTATTGATTGCGTAGGCAAGGATTTATAGTCGTCGCTCGACTGTTGATTGCGTAGATAAGGGTTATAGTCGTCACTTGACTATTGATTGCGTAAATAAAGGTTTATAGTCGCTGCTCGACTTTTAACTTAGTCGATCGACACAAGAGCCTGAGACACTTGGGATTTTTATTCATTGTCTCCTTGCACACATAAGACATACATTTATACAATTTTATCAGGATTTAACCATGCACCTCTCACCCAGCCACATAGGGCTAGAGATGGTTTTCTCTCCAAGGCTGCTCGAGCCTTCTCCCATCTTCGTTCTGTAGGTAGTAGGCTCCCGAGCGAAGTTTCTGAATAACTCTATAGGGTCCTCTTCACGGGCTTCTAGCTTAGTGACATCACTGACCGACTTCACTCTCTTCCACACCAAGTCGTCGACCTAGAATGACCTTCGGATCACCCTTCGGTTGTAGCTTTGCTTTATGCGTTATCTGTACGCCATGAGCTAGATAGCGGCCTTATCCCGTGCTTTATCCACCAGGTCAAGCTCCATGAGTCTCTGATCGGCATTTCCATCGTTATAAAGCTGCATTCAGTGGGACTCTACTCCGACTTTCACTGGAATTGCTGCTTCACCTCCGTATACCAGATGGAACGGGGTGATGTCGGTCGCCTCTCTTAGTGTGGTACGATAAGCCCATAAAACACTGGGGAGTTCATCAACCCAACTACCTTTAGCATGGTCAAGCCGAGCCCGTAACTCTCTAAGAATTTCCCTATTTGTGACTTCTGTCTGGCCGTTACTCTGGGGTAAGCCATTGAGGTGAAAGCCTGTGTAATGGCATAGCCTTCGCACCACTCCTTGAGCCTCCATCCTGTAAACTATCTCTCGTTGTCCGAGATGAGCCGGCGAGGGATGTCGAACTGACAAAAGATATTTTACTATATAAATTTGATGACCATATGCTCGGTTATCTTGGCTAGTGGTTTGACCTCCACCTACTTTGAAAAATAATCTACTGCCATGAGTAGAAATTTTTGTTGCCCCGTCGCCGCAGGAAATGGTCCAACGATGTTCATGCCCTACTGGTCGAACGGACAAGACACCGTGGATGCTTTCATCTCCTCGGTGGGTCGGTGTCGGATGTTATGATATTTTTGACATGACAAGCAAATGGCCACTGTCCACGCAGTGTCTTCTTGCAATGTGGGCCAAAAGTATCCCACCAACAGGATCTTTCGGGTCGATGATCTGCCGCCCGAGTGACTTCTGTAGATGTCTTGGTGAACCTCTTGCAAGATGTATTCAACGTCCTTCGATCTAACACTTGAGCAACGACCTTGAGAATGCTCTTTTGTATAGCTGATCCTTGTTCATGGTGAACCACCCGATCCTCTTTTTCAAAAAGAGAGCTTCCTGCTGATCAACTAGTATGACTCCAGATCAGAGGAACTCTATCAATGGTGTCCTCCAGTCGCTCGAGAAGATTATTTCGTCCATCCTGTTGATGTGTGCCACTAGTGAGACTTGTTCGATTGGCTTATCAATGACGATCGGCTATAACAAACTGGCTAACTTAACCAGCTCATCAGTGGCCTGGTTATCCGACCGAGGGATCTTCTGTATAACCACTTCTTGGAAGCTTGCCTTCAACTTCTCGAAAGCTTCGGTGTATAGCTTGAGTCATGTGTTATCTCAAACGTACCCAGTAGTTTCTGAGCCGCCAGTTGAAAATCCAAGTGGATGATGACTCTTGTGGCTCTTGTATGCCGAGCTGCCTACAAGTCGACTATCAAGGCCTCATATTCGGCTTTGTTATTGTTGGATCGTGAAAGTCGATAGAGGGGGGTGAATATCGATTTTAAACTTTATCGAGAGATTACGTTGCGGAAAATGTATAAGCGAAAAGTAAAGAGTAATGCTAACACAGTTCGATTTACTTGGTTCGGAGCCTATGTCGACTCCTACTCCAAAACCCACACACAAGGGTGCTTTCGATGGACAATTCATTAGCAATTCAAAACTTATTACAAATCTAAGTACAGGAAATGCTAAAATAAACTCCGACAATAATAATAAAGGAAAGAAGAAAACGGAAAGGCACTTTGTTGGAGTAGCGTCGCAGGAGCACAAGAATGCAGATTGTGAGTTGATTCATCTGACTCCAGCCTTGACCCTCCTTATATAGGAGGTTCGGGCGCTCTCAGCCCTTCGGGGTGCCCTGAAGTGACGTAGCCGAGCCAACCGGTGAACTCCACGTGGCACAGCGACGTTGGGGATAAAACTTTGCCTCCGGGCGCCCGGGTATCTTCCGGGCGCCCGGACCTTGATTTCCAACAGCTTCCTTCCTGCAAGAAAACGTTAGTCCGATGCACTTATATCTCTTGCAAAACAGATTATTAGCACAGTTCATAGTTTAACAAAAAGAGTATTAATTAGATTCTGTCTCTCCGAGACTGGAATCTAGTCAAGATCTCGACTTAGAGTTCCGAAATGGTTCTAAGTCGGATCGGCGCCTAAGTTCCCTTCCCGGGAACGCATCCTCACAGTCACTCCCCTCCAGTGACTTACCTTTACTTACCTGCCAGTCGTCAGGTCAGCCCTTCGACCCGTCTAGACTTCGTGCCAGCTATCCGGTCAGCCCATCGACCTAGCAAGACTTCGTGCCAAACGTCCGGTCATCCCGTCGACCCGTTTGGACTTCATGCTAGCTATCCGGTGGGCCCGTCGACTTAGCTGGGCTTCGAACCAGACATCAGGTCAGCCCGTCGACCTTTCTAGACTTCTCCTGCACACTGGTCAGAGTGTTAGATAACAACGAAACTTATTTAACCTATTTGTCATTCATCAAAACCTGAGTTAGACCGTTAGTGCTAACCGCACCAACAGTTATTAGTAGCTCAATAATCTAGCTGTACGGATCCTAGGCAAAATCAAGAGGATGTCGATCCTGCTTCTTTTCCAGGTGGATGAACCATCTACAAGGATCTTCCGAGTTGCATCTGGCTTGGTGTTTTGAACCTTGGTAACAAAATCAGTTAAGGCATGTGCTTTGATCGCCATTCACGATTGATATTATATGTCAAACTCGCTCAGCTTGGTGATCCATTTGATCAATCGTCTGGATGCTTCTGGGTTAAGGAGGAGTCTTCCCAGTGCGCTGTTGGTTATCACCACAATAGGATGTGATAGAAAGTATGGCCGGAGTCTTTGAGCAGTGAGTACTAGTGCGTATGTCAATTTTTCAAGACTGATGTAGTGAGATTCTGCATCTTTTAATATATGACTTAGAAAATATATAGGTTGTTGCTTAAAGCCATTTTGTTGCACCAATGCTAAACCAACCACATGCTCTATGGATGACAAATAAATCTAGAGCAGCTTGTCTACGTTGGATTTTGCCAATACAGGCAAGAAGGTAAGGTACTCCTTGAGCTCCTCCAGCGCCTGGTCACACTCTGCCTCCCACTAAAACTTGTCGTTCGGAGTAATATTTTGAAGAACGAGTGACTTCGGTCAGACGATTTAGAGATAAATCTTGATAATGCGATAATATGTTCGGCCAGCCTTTGGGCCTCCTTCAAGTTACGGGACGGGGGCATGTCCTACAATGCCTTCACCTTGCTCGGATTCACCTCAATCCCCCCCCCATTCGGTGATGATATATCCCATGAAGTGGCCACTCCTTGCTCCGAACAAGTACTTGTTTGGATTCAGCCTAATTCCATATGCCCTCAAATTCTACAAGTTTCTTCGATATATGTGCAGAGGTCAACAACTCGGAGAGATTTTATCAAGATGTCATTGACATATACTTCTATGTTACAACTGATCTATCGTCGGAACATCTTGTTCATCAATCCTTGATAGGTGGCGCCGACGTTCTTCAATCAGAATAGCATGGCGTTGTAGCAGTAAGTCCCGTCGCCTGTAATGAAGTTGACCTTCTCTTGATCTTCATAGGTGAGCGACACTTGGTGGTAGCCTTGATATGTGTCAAGCATGCAGATCAGCTCACAACCCACCGTGGAGTCCACCATTTAGTCTATCCGAGCCAGGGGATAGAAGTCCTTTGGGTAGGAGTTGTTCAGATTGCAGAAGTCGATGCACGCTCGCCACTTGTTGCCCAGCTTGGAGACTAGCATGACATTAGCAAGCCAACTCAAAAATTGTACTTTGTGGATGTGACCCACCTCCAGCAACTTTTCTATCTCCACTTGGATAATTTGATTCTACTCCAAGCTAAAGTCCCTCTTTCTCTGTTTCATCGGCCGAGCGTCCGGTCGGACATGAAGCTCATACTGAGCTATGCTTGGGGAGATGCTCAAGAGCTCGTGTGTTGACCAGGCGAACACATCATGGTTTCGCCTAAGGCAAGCGACCAACTATGCCTTCTTTTCATATGTCAAGTTGACAGCGACAAATGTAGTGGCTTCCGATCGGTTAGGATGGATCTGAACCTCCTCCTTTTCCTCATAGACTAGCACAGGAGTTTCTTCCATGATGGCGTTCACTTCCAGACGCGAGTTCTTCTACACGACCCTTGCTTCAGATTTGACCATCTCGACATAGCACAATCGAGCAGCCAACTGGTCACCTTTAACTTCACCTATCTTCTTGTCTACTGGAAACTTGATCTTCTGGCAGAAGATGGACACCACCGCTCGGAACTCATTCATGACTGGTCAGCCCCATATGACATTGTAGGCGGACAACGTATCCACCATAATGAAATTTGTGATCCTGATCCTCTTGAGAGGTTCCTCTCCAAGCGATATGGCCAGCCGAGCCTGGCCGTATAGCGAGGTCGTCATAGGTTGCAATTCGCTCTGGTCAATTTGTAGTTGATCCAACGCCTTTCTAAAGATTATATTCACTGAGCTACCTGTATCCACAAAAGTTTGGTAAATGGTATAGTTAGCTATTACCACCCGGATGATCAAGGTGTCGTTGTGAGGGATCTCCACTCCCTTTAGGTCTCGGGCGCCGAAACTGATCTCAGGTCCTTTGTCCTTCTCCTTCGTGCATCTAACAGCATGTATTTCTAGTCGTCGAATGTGCGACTTCCTAGCTCAGTTGGAATCACCGCCGGTCGGCCCACCGACGATCATTTTGATTTCACCCCGAGCGGTGTTGTTTTGGTTCTCTTTCTCCTGAGCCAAGGGCCTAGTCCACTCAGCAGAAGATCGGATGGGACTTTTGTTATTCCTTCTTTGAGACTGATAATGGTGTTGTTCATCCGCTAGTCTATCTTATTCACTTCACCCTTTCGACTGGCATTGATGTTGTCGCTCAGGAGTCAGTAAGTGACGGCAGTATCCTAGAGGAGCTAGTTGGCTAAAAATCAACATTAAGTCATAGCAGTCGCGCATGTTGTGTGTCGCCAACTGATGGAAGGAGCAAAACAACAGCGTTCATGACTTGCCTTTCGTAGCTTTCGGGTGACCTACTGCTACATGCTGCACAGCATGTGTTATTGGCTCTGGGTGCGACTGTTCTACCCTCGATTGGGAGCCCTTTGGTCGTTAATGATTGGTGGTCGACTGTCGTTCCGAGGGAATAGTATGCTTGGTAGGTGCTTCCTTCCTTCGCGCCACCTGGGCTTCCTTCGGTAAGCCCTTGGGAGAAGGCATTTACCAATATCTTCGAGGAAACCCATGGAATTTCTATGGTCACTTAGTTGAACCTCTTAATGTAGGCTGTCAGTATCTCCTTGGGCCCTTGCTTCAATGCGAATAGGTTAACACTTGTCTTCTGGTAGTGGCGACCGCTTACGAAGTGGTGCAAGAATGCCGCTCGAAAGTCTTTGAAGTTATAGATTAATCTAATTGGTAATCATCTAAACCAGCACTGTGCTAATTCGGAAAGGGTGGTGAGGAAGACCCGACACTTCACTCCGTCGGTGTACTGATGGAGTGTGGCCACGTTATCAAACTTGTCCAAGTGGTCATCCGGATTGATCATTCCATTATATTCCCCGATCATCAATGGGGTGTAATGTCGAGGTAGTGGATCGTCCAGAATCTCTTGAGAGAACTGTAGGTTGATTCGCTTGGGCGAATCATCATTTCTTGGTGCTTTCCCTTTCTGCACATCCCGAACAGGTGTGTCATCCAATGAAGATCTCAGTTCCCTGTCTGCTCGGCACTGCTCCTCTAATGGAGTCTAGAACAGTGTGCGATGAAAGGGGATTGGCGCGTTGGGGGTGTCCCCATAAGTGTCAGTCGATTTCTTATTCTTCCCCCTAACGGATACATGTTTCGCTCGATCTCTACATCCGGCTTGCTGCCCTACTACTAATTATGCGGGCTTATGTATTTGGCGCTCGGACAGCGCCTGCTGGAATTGTTGTTCCACCATTTTTACCGCTCAAACTTATATTCGCATATCTAATTCCTCCTTTATCAATGTCACCATCATGAGTCGTCCAACATTCTCCATCTCCACGTCTCGGATGCAGGCTACGTTCCTATAGACGGCGCCAATAGTGTCAAGCTAGGGAAGGGGTTCCTAATGTTGGCCCTCCGATGCTCAAGTCAATCACTGAAAAAATAGAAGGAAGCGGAGCAACAGTAAGCACAGGAATGCAAATCCCTGATGCAATAGTAGAAGCTTCCGTCATACGATCCGCCTGTTGACCATGCATTATTGTCGGTGAGATTATCTCCCAAAGAGATATAAAGAGATATAAAAGAGGTCCCACTGTTTGGCCTAGCGGGGAAGCCGCTCGGCTGGGGATGCTCGACCTCAGCTGATCTTTTCCATAATCCTTTAGCCCAGTTGATTGTTTCCGCCCGATCGGACCAGCGCTCTGGTTGACCTAGCGTTCTTCCACTTCGTGATGTGCATCTGATGTTCTAGTCATAGTGCTCTTAGTTGTCCGGGTGTTCCGCTTAGACAAGCCACTTGCCGATTGGACACTTCATGCCTGATCGACAACTACAGCAGACCTCCGCTCGACCACCTTTCGTGAGCCCTTTGGTTCTCTGGCGTTGACCATCTTGACTTTGATGTCCATGTTGGTTGCTATCTCCGCACTCGACCCGCGCTCAGTGGACCCCCTTTATCACTGTATCATATAAAATCCTGCAGAAAGTCAAATATGATAGATTATGATCAAATTAATGTATAATTCAAAATGTTGCATATATGTACAACGAATTTTATATGTAATAAAAAAGATACATGGATAAAAAAGAAGAAGATGATGATGATGATCATCGTGATGAATATGTAAATAGGGTCGCCTAAAACATATAGTAATATAATATTTAGAAATAAACATATTAGAATATCAAAACTAAATATATTTTGTATGGTTTATGTATGATAAATAAAAAATGAAGTTGTAGTTGAATAAACCTCAAAAAAAGCTAATCACCATGGTTTGATAAGTCTTCAGTCTCCTATGACTCAAAATCATGTGGTGTTTGGGTGTGGGTGAAATTAGCCACGATCGCTCACATACGGGCAAAGAGAGCTTCATTATCCGCATCATGTGCAGCTTTGATCCGATCCTCCTCAGCTCTCCTCTACTACTCAGTGGTCCTCCCCTACTGCTCAGTGGTCCTCCACTGGTTCATAGAGGTCATCCTCTCATCCATTGACTTTAGTTGAATGTGCACTTCTTCATTTTCGCGTCTTAAAGACTGCATCTCAGTAGAAGAAGAGAAACTATCACAACCCTTAGGAGTCCTCAAACGATCAAATGCCACTTTGACCTAGGAGTCAAGACCATAGAGGGTGGAGTTTTTTGTTCTTCCACCGGCAACATCATAATATATTTCATTTAGCTCATCAATGGATAGAGACTGTGACCCAGGCCCACCCCCTCTAATGGTGGTTGAGAGGCCTGAGTCACTATTTTTGTCATTTGCTCCTGTGTGAAAAAAATATAATGTTGATTAATATCCAATTTGATTACAATTACTAAAGTTAATCAAGATATAAATGAACAAATATAATAAAGTTATTAATATTATGTGTAGGGTTCGAAATCGAGAATCAACAAATGACTCATCTTTCTTCTTGTGGGTCTTAAGAATGACCTCCATACATGTGAACTGGCGCCCAAGATCATGTTTTCGCATACACAAATAATTTGGGGCATAATTATACAAGTTTGGTAATAAATACAAAATTTTTTAAAAAGTATAACTATAAATTAAACTCACCAAATCCATAGCATGCTCAGCAATATATTTGGATCCTGACGTATGCCGAGCGGTTCTAGTGTTTGGGCCACCTAGCTCTGTATTTCTGTTAAATCAAGCATTTTCAACATTTTTTCTCCACCTTGCTACAGCCTAGGTGGTCATCCATGCACTCCATGTCACCTCGGAAATATACGTCGACCTAGTGCCCTTCTTTCTTATATAGTACATAAGGTCTTTGTAGAGTTTGATACAGTAGCTATTCCATATAGCTTTAAATTGTTCTTCTTGCCCTTTTTCCCATGTATATCTTTTCTACAATTATAAGTTGAGAATTTAGTATATTAAAGGATAAATATATTATGGAATACCGAATATATTAAATTTACTTACTATAAATTCATTATAATAAAATGTCTTAATCTCCTAGTCTACATGTCTCTATGTAGTACCAAAAGTGCATACTCATTTTTTAAACTTTCTAATGATATAAGATGCAACTCGATGACCATCAGGAATAAATCTGCAAGAAAAAAAATATTAAGGTATGAAAATTATTGAAGAAATATATAAATTTGAATTACTAATAGTAAAAAATACTTAGGAATCTCTGACAACTCTAAGAACCTTGTAGCCATGGGATGTTACTGTATGCTGCTCAGTCATAATAATATCTCCAAAATAACATTACAACACAACATACTAAAGTTTACAAATATGCATGACATCAATACAAAATAATATGAAAATTAATAGTTTTAACATCACATTAATATCTATCTAATCAATATTAACAGTTTCAAAATCTTCATTGCTAGACTATGTTAGTACAAATTTATCCTCAATGTCAGACATTTCTCCATAATCTATCTCTTCATAAGTGATATTAACATCTACAAGTAATTGAGATGTAGATTGGAGTTGTAAATCAACTGAATGTCTCTCCATTTTGTCATTCTAAAATACATCATTATTTTAAGCAGTGATGGTGTTCAGCATTTCTATAATCAAGTGAGGCTTCATTCGACTAACAGGCAACCACTCACTACATCTTTTTCTCTTTGTAGGATAGTCAAGATAGAAAACTTGTCCCGCTAGTACCTCAAAAATGAAAGGTTGGAACTTGTTGAACCTTTTGTTTGCATTAACCTCAACTAAATTATAGTTTGGATGTATTCTGGTATCTATTCTTGGGGTAGGATCGTATAATGAACATTTGAATAGCATACACCTTTTTATAGGTAATGCAAGATATTTAACCTCTATGATTTCCTTAAGTCTGTGACAGTAATCAAACTGAGTGTTATTATTGTCCATAAATCCTTTGACGCAAACACCAAAATTATAGGTTAATTTCTGTGAATCTAAATGTACTACGTGGAATTTGAGGCCATTAATATAGTAACCAAAGTATGCCTTTATTTTATGGAGGGATGTTGATGCAAGATCCATTATCCTATCATCTTGCACATTTGATATTCTATGGTCTTTTACCTATATAAGTAGTAGACATTAGGAAACTTCTTAATACACATGAACTTAAAATTTTGATAAATTCTCTAACTTACATAAATTTGAAATCATAATGCAAATTCAGCCTCTAACTTTTCAGCTACCTCGCTTGCACCCATTGAAGGATTTTGTAGATATAGTTGATGCTCGTTCAAGCTAGGAAAGAAGGTAATTTTAAGACAATTAGAATATCAAGCAAACAAATTAAATGGGGGATAAATGTTTGATTAGAGAAGTCAACTTACTTTATGTATGGCTTCACCTCATCACAGTTTAAAAGTATGTATGTTATTGCAGCATGGTATTCTTCTTGAGTTAAGAATCTAGAAACAAATGCATCCATTAGCTTACCAGGAAACTTGAAAATAGAAAACATCGATGGGTCTATCGACTGAGCATCATCAGAATTTCTAGGGCACTTGTTGTTGGTGCAGTTGGCACCAATGGTCAAACCTAGATTTTGATGAATGATAAATGGATTAAAGTTAGGTGTTGTGTGATCTAACCTTTCTATCAAGTGTGCAGGACTTGAGAGGTCTGACACCAGACTGAAATTCAGCTAAATTTGGAGGACCTAATAGTTGGTGTAGAAGTCCAAATAGGTCAAAGAGTGACCTGATATCTAACAGGAAGTCCCACTGGGTCCCGCGGGAACGACAGCTGACCGAAGTCCAGTTAGGTCTGCAGACCTGACAACTAGCTGGAAGACCTGGTGGGCCAAAATGGAGTCAAACAATTCTGCATGGTAAGTAAGGTAAGTCACAAGAGGAGAGTGTTCCAGTGAGAACAAGTTCCAATTAGGGACTTTAGACATAGGTCCAGTTAGGTCCATTTTGAAAACCTAAACTGAGACCATGACCAGATCCTAGTCTCGGTGAGACAGGATCTAACTCATAAATCTATATAAACTATTCATACATATATTTTTCTAACTCTATTTTGTAGAGACAAATGTAGACCTTCAAATTATACACGCGTGGCAACTAATAGAGTTTGATTCAAAGTTTGGAGTCAAAAGATATGGCCTCCAGAATATTGTTGTGTTAAACCAACAAATTGAAGATGCCTCGAATGGGTTGGAGGCATCTCGGATGGATGGGAGGTGCCTTGGAGAGCTCTGGAGGAGCTTCGGATAGATGAGAGGAGCCCTGGAAAGCACTGGAGGCGCCTTCAAGTGGATAGAAGCCACATTTTGTTCTCCTTATCACGACCAAAGATTAATGGATCAATTTTTTTGATTAGAGGTGCCTTTAAGGGTGTTGAAGGCGCTCTCAATAGCCTATAAATACCCTGTTTGATTAGCAGCAAGGGATTAATTGATTTTTAAGCTACTATGACTTTTATGCTGTGCTAAACACGTCGTACTACTGCTGCACAACTACTCTGAGATATCCAATTGCTACCGACAGACTGACATCAACACACGAGCCCTAAACTTCAGCAGTCTAAGTGTTGGTAAATTTAATTAAAGTCATTTACATTATTATTGTTCAAAAGGCAGTGTAGGGTGTTACACTGTCCTTTACTCTTATACTCGATTCACTCTTCCGGTGGTTCTAGAAAAGGTTTTCGTCAATTACCCTTCGATACGGTCTGAGGGATTATGCGTCTTAGAGTAGGAGTCACCGAAGTATCCGAACCAAGTAACTAATCGAATTTTCTATTTCGCTTTCATACTTAGTTTTTCGGTTGCACTACTATTAAAGTTTTCAAAATAAAAAAATGCTCTATTTTTTAAAACACACATGATTCACCCCCTGTCATGTGCACTACGGTCCTTCACTTGCGATGCTTGGTTTTCATATTATCAGTAAAATAATAGGAGCAGAAAGAAGATGTTTTTTCAACCAGATAAGTATTACATATTAACCTTTCAACTCTTGCTTTATTACGAACATTATTCTTTAATTTCTTCAAAAACTGTTCAAATTGATACATCTATCTGTACTGCACAGGATCAGCTATTTGTGCCTCGCATGGTAAATGTATTGGTAGATGTTCCATTGAATAAAAAAACTTGGTGGAGATATGTACTTCAACTTATATAGTATGAGAGAAATGTTCATTTCTAGCTAAAACATATCATCCATTATAATATACCTTGCTATTGTTGGACCCCATGGTTGTTTTGATATGATCAACTAAGTTGGTTAGGTCCTGCTTTGTATTTGATCCCTGTGTCTGAGTGTGCAGGAGCTTAGGAGCGCAGGAAGTCGAGCGGAAGACGCAGCTAGCGAGAAGGACGACATGGGAAGGGAGCCAACGGGCTCGGTGCATCTGAAGGATGAGAGAGTTGCGGAAGAGTACATCGATGGGCGAGAAGAATGTGCGTGGCGTTCGAGGGACGTTAAGCCGGGAAGGAAGGCTGCTCGAGGAGAAGGCTGAAAATTGGGTTCGGGTGAGCCCTATTTTGGTTGGCCGGAATCACCCAAAAGAACGGAGCTTCAGAAGTTGAAGCAAAGAAGTAACTGAGTTGGAAAATCTACTCAAGGCGCCTTCATCATGGCTTGAAGGCGCCTTCAAGGTGAAGGCGCCTTCAAGGCTTGATGAATGCGCCTTCAACTGGTCAAAAGTGACCGTTTGTGCGCGGATAGAGTTTTATCGGCTGACTCGGTTGGAGGTGCCTTGGACCTTTGTTGGAGGCACCTTGGACCTCCGAGATAGACTTTCCAGGGGCTATAAAAAGGCCCCTGAAGCTAGGAATTAAACATGAATTAAGAATTCAACTCTGTAATCAATTCCTATCAACCAATGAGCATTCTAAGTGTGTAAAAAGGCTTCTCCGCCTACAGTGAAGGAGACTCTGCTAGTACGATCTTCGACTGCTTTGGATTAACAACCGTCTTGGTTGTAACCAAGTTAAACTTCTGTCTCCTCTTTTATTTTCCATCTTAATTTTACTTATTGTTGCTATATTTTTGAGTTGAAAGCTTTGAGGAGGGTATAGTTTAATTTAGCAGGCAATTCACACCCCTGTTGCCGGCCTCCGCTGCACTAACAATTGGTATCAGAGCCAGACCGCCTCAGAAGGACTAACCGCCGACTGAAGCACAACGATCAAGACGATGGCCGGAGCGAATATTCATCTCCCGAAGTTCGACGGAGACTTCACGACATGGAAACGCCGGATGAAGGTATTTTTCAAGATAGAATTTGATATTTGTTTAATCATGAAATATGGCTATGTAGTTCTAAAAGACAAAGAAGAACTCAACTGGACAAAGAAGGAGCAGGCCGAATTCATGGCCAACGGAAAGGCAGAATTCAACCTACTCAGCGTGTTGCCGCCCCAGGAGGTAAGTCGGATCAGGAGCTACGATTCCGCTAAAGACCTCTGGGATAAATTCCTAGAGCTTCACGAAGGCACCTCAGAAGCTAAGCTAGCAAGTCGCGACATCCTCCGGACCCAATTAACGAACCTTCAGATGAATAATGGCGAGAAGATAGCGCAACTCCAAGCAAGGATTAAGGAGCTAATAACTCAACTAAGCAATCTTGGAGAAGAAGTATCGAACTGGGACTCAATCCGGTACGCGCTCAACGCCTTCCCCAGGACTCCAGAATTGGCGTCCTTAGTAGATGCATACTACATCTCTAAGGACTTCAAGGTAAGCACTTTAGAAAATTTATTTTCAACTTTTGAACTTCACAAATCTAGAGTTGCAGAGCCCAGTGGAGTAGTGAAGACTAGTCAGAACATTGTCCTAAAGACAAGATCAAATGATTCTAACTCCGAAGCCTCGATCGACCAATTGGAAGCGGTACTACTGGTAAAGCGTTTCAATAAGTTTTTTAATTCTAATAAATTAGGTCGCAGATAAAGAGGCATCAACAAAGAAAAAGAACGGTTCATTGTTACAACTGCAATGAAGAAGGGCACATCAAAGATGATTGCCCAAAATTAAAGAAAAAGGAGAAAGAGAAGGAAAAGACAAAGTACAAGAAACTCGAA
The DNA here is from genome assembly GCF_018446385.1 of Zingiber officinale. NCBI lineage: Eukaryota > Viridiplantae > Streptophyta > Magnoliopsida > Zingiberales > Zingiberaceae > Zingiber > Zingiber officinale. The sequence continues at coordinate 124,463,825 of NC_055989.1, forward strand.
TCCTCCAAGCACAAGAACCTGAAGGCCACTTGGTCAGATTCGTCCTCTTCCGAATCAGACGTCGAAGCCTTCTCTGGATTAGCACTAATGGCTAACCATCAACTGGAAGAAGAGTCAAGCTCAGAAATGAGCATAGATGAAGGAGGAGGAACTTCAGACGAAGAAAGTGACGATGAAGGGGGAGCATCACCGAGTCAGGTAAGTCAGGTACGTAATCTAACCCCTACTCAATCGTTTCAATTTATTAAGTCTCTTTCTAAAGATTTATTCAAATTAGAAAAAGAAAATGCTGAATTGAAATTGAACCTAGTAAAAGCATGCCTACTAGAAATGTATGATAATCTAAAATTAGAAAATGAAAAATTAAAAGTTGAAATTGAGAAATTGAAGAATAATGATGCATGCTTAAATAAATTTCCAAAATAAAACTTAAGAATTTATGGAAAATTGAATTAGTATATTAGAAAACATCAGGGACAACTTAGGAAAGTCCCCAGAAATTATGTACCCCCTAAATTTTTGAATAACCCAGTAGGAAGGAATCTATACTGGATTCCAAAATCATTGCTAGATTAAAATTTTTTTTAAGGCTTTTAGAAGAAAAATTAAACGTTAAAATTTCATTATGAAGTTTTGTCTAAAGAAGTGGTTGTTGCTCCAATAATCAAGAAGGCCTAGTGTCTCGCTATGACCTGGAAGTTGAAATATTGAAATAAAATGTTTAATTAACTTTCTGAAAAAACATTAAAACTATAATTAAATAATGCTTTGAAAGTTTTCAAACATTTTTTGAAAATTTTTAAAAATTAATTTTAACTTAGAAATTATTTAAAAAATTCTAAAAATTTAGTTTACTTAGAATTTTTTTTTACTGGAAAACTCAAAAAAAAAATTCATTGTTGCTTAGATATTTTTGGAAAATTCTAAAAATTCATTTTACTTAGATATTTTTACTCATTTTTGCTTAACTTAAAAATTTGCTAAATATTTTTTTAAAAAATATCATATTCTCTTATTATAACCCCGTTTTTACTGTGATCAAAGGGGGAGAGAAAAGTATAAGTTCAGGAGGAGAGAATTTTTTAAAATTTAAAAATATTTTTGAAAAATAATATTTTTGAAAAATTCTCCTTAACTCTTAATTAAGTAGTTACAATTTTATTTATTGCAAACTTATGCTTAACATGTTAGTTTAGTAATTTTCTTTAAACTTACTGTTTGTCTATTTTTACCCTAACTAGAACTTGGGTTGATGCACATCAAAAAGGGGGAGATTGTTGGACCCCGTGGTTGTTTTGATGTGATCAACCAAGTTGGTTAGGTCCTGCTTTGTGTTTGATCCCTGTGTTTGAGTGTGCAGGAGCTTAGGAGGCAAGAAGTCGAGCGGAAGACGCAGCTAGCGAGAAGGACGGCACGGGAAGAGAGCCAACGGGCTCGGTGCATCCGAAGGACGAGAGAGCTGTGGATGAGTACACCGGTGAGCGAAAAGAACATGGACGGCGTTCGAGGTGTTGGAGTGTATACTGAAAGCCTAAGCTTTGTAAACATTCATTATGTATAAAGAATCACATTTGGTTAAATTGTCTACATTTGTTTATAGTTGTTCATTTAATTTATATTGTAGATAACATAGTATGTGGTGTCACATGCAGAAGATGATGTTATCAGTACCTTATAAATTATAAACAGTAGCTCACGACCAAAATGGAAAGGAACAAACCATTAGAATGTCGTAGTGTAATTAGGTATTAGTTTATCTTGACTATATAATTACACTAGTACACTCAGAGTGTATTGAGTAAGACCATTTGAGGTCGTTTCTTTTATACTGACTTTATAAAGGAACAAAAACCTCGGTTATTATGGAAGTGTGTGCTCTTAATCCTAATATAATAACAAGCATATATATTTGATATTTATTTCTTTAATTTATCAATGGGTGAGATTTAGTTCGATGAATCAATAAGCCCGATAAGTTGGGAAATGGTATCACTTATAGTGTGTGTTGTTGATTATAGAAGGAAACTGTGTCCTAGAGATACTAGGTTGATAACGTCCTCAAGAGGAGCTCATAAGGATTGTCATGTTAAACCCTGCAGGTGGACCTAGTCTGACATGACAATAAGGTTGAGTGGTACTACTCTTGGATTTAAATATTAAATAAATGAGTTGTCAGTAACTCACTTAATTAGTGGACATTCGATATCTTAAACACAGGGAGACTAACACACTCATAATAAGAAGGAGCCCAAAAATGTAATTTGGGATTGGTGCGGTAGTTCAATAATAGTTCTCTAGTGGAATGAATTATTATTGATAAAATTAAGTTGTGTGTTCGGCGCGAACACGGGATGCTTAATTTTATCGGGAGACCAAAACGAATTCCTCCTCTCGGTCCCTATCGTAGCCTCTTATTTATAGAGTAATATACCCACTTATACCTACCTTCTATACCCACCAATAGGGGGCCGGCCAAGCTAGCTTGGGAACCAAGCTAGGGCCGGCCTAGGTATAAATTGGGGTGGCCGGCCCTAGCTTGAACCCAAGCTAGTGGGGGCCGGCCCTAGCTTGAACCCAAGCTAGTGGGGGCCGGCCAAATTAAATTAAAAAGGAATTTTAATTTTTATTATGTGGAAGAAATAATTTATTAAAGAGAATTAAAATTAAAATATCTCTCTTATAAAAGATCTACAAAAGATTAAAGAAAGATATTAGATCTCTTTCCTTATTTGTAGATTGGTGAGATATTTTATTTTCTCTTTAAAAATTATTCACATGTTGTAAAATTAAAATTATAGAAATTTAATTTTATCAACCATGAAGAGATTTTGAAGAGAAATTTTATTTTTTAAAATTTCCGGAAACAAATTAGGAAGTTTTAATTTGTTGATTAAAACTTGTCTAAATTGTTTCCTCTTGATGTGGCCGGCCAATATAGATTAAATTGGGAAATTTTATTTTATTTTTCTGAATTAAATCATGTCAACGAAATTAAGGAAATTTTATTGTAATTAAATTTCCTAATTTGCCTAGGCCAAGGAATATAAAAGAAGGGGTGAGGGTGCCTTCATGAGATACAACCTCTATTATTTTCTCTCCCTCTTTTCCTTGGTGTTGTGGCCCGCCATCATCTTCTCCCTCTCTTTCTCTTGTGGTGGCCGAATACTTCATCCCTCTTGGAGTTCTCGTGGTGGCCGGATACTACTTGGAGAAGAAGAAGAAGAATGAGAGAAAGCTAGCATCTCTTGGAGCTTGGTTGGTGTTTTGATCTTCTTTCTTGGTGAAGCTTCCTTATTGTTGGCCGAACCTAGCTAGGAGAAGAAGAAGGTGGTTGGTGATTTCTCATCTCGGAAGATCGTTGCCCACACAACGTCCGAGGTTAGAAGAGGAATACGGTAGAAGATCAAGAGGTCTTTCTAAAAGGTATAACTAGTAATTTTTCTTTCCGCATCATACTAGTTATTTATGGAAATAATACCAAATACAAGAGGCTTACGATTCTAGAATTTCGAATATGTTTTTCGATGTTGTGTTCTTTTATTTTTTCTTTTCCTTGTGATTTGATTGCTCTTTTCGGTTAACCTAAAGTTATTTTAGGAAATTAAATATTAGCTTTCTATAAAAGGTTTTGTCTAGTCGGTGGTGGTTGCTCCCATATCCAAGAAGGCCATGTGCCTCGCCACGTCAGTACTGGGAACCGATTATGGAAATTAATATTTAATGGAATTAATAACTTGAGGTGATTTGGGTCGAACGTGTTAAGTTCCGCAGGCGATCCAAAATTTAATTTAAAAGAACACATGGTAGCTAGGAAAAGGTTCAGACCTTTGTATAAAATTTTTGTACAGTGGAACCCCTAAGCTTTCCGAGTAGCAACCAACAATTGGTATCAGAGCTAGGGTTTTGCCTCTGTGTATTTGGTATTAGTTTAATTATGCACATGTCATACATAATTTAGGCAGGTTAATAGTAGGATGTGCTAACTTTGTGGATGCAGGATCCAACTATTATGGCTTTTAGTTATTATGTGTGTGATTGGACCCTTGGACATGTCAAGGGCATTTATCTGTGTGTGCATGATTGTATTAAAATACAGCAGGAGTTGTATTTAGTTTTATTAGGATTTTATTTTTGATCTAGATACATGTACATTCCTTTTATGGAATATAGGATCAAAAATGTAAAATTCTATTTATGTCGCGGATCGAATCTTGCAAGGCATGGAACCTTCTAAGGACCAGAGGCGCAGCGGAACTAGGAGCAAGATGGATGCGACAGCTGGACCCGGTGGCGTTGGCCAAATATGGCAGCAGCTTGGGATGACAACACACGGAGGACAACTAGAGATAAAAGTCATAATAGTTGAAAATTAGATTTTCTATTTATTGCTTTTATATTGTGCTGTGTGTGCATGTTAGTTTACAAGTTTAGTAGGCTAGCATAGTTAAAATTCCTCATTTATAAATAACTAAGTGGGAGAGGGATTTTTAAGTAAATCCCATGATCTCCATTACTGGTTTGTAAGTGATACAAACAAGCTTGCGCGTTGGCTCTGAGTGCCTTCCTCCATAACGGATGAGCTTGTTTGTGGATCACTAGAATAGACTTCCATTTTTGGATGACTATAGGAAGTTAATTAAGAGCGTGTGATCTTCCCCAACGGAAGGGGCATAATCTTATTAATGGACTTAGTGTCAAGTAATGGTATACACTTAGACACATCTAATAGTATCCTCCCCATCGGAGTCACTGTTATTATTTGTGTGACCAAATGATACCAACTATTAATTTTATTTGTCAAAAAGTTAGGTTGACAAGATAATAAAATTAATGGGTTAAAACCCTCCTTTTACAAATGTTGAATTTGTATACGTCCACACTAACGTAGCATACAAAATTCACGGTGTTATGAGGTGTTGGTTAATTTAAAATAGTATTGTTTGAGGAATCAATATTATTCTAAATTTAGAGTTCTGACCAAAAGTTATTTGTGATTCTTAGGATGACTTTCAACCCACTGTCCATCATACTTCAACAAAATAGACTTACTAGACCTAATTACATAGATTGGAAAAGAAACCTAACATTGATCTTACTGCTGAAAGCTATAAATTTGTACTGACTGAGCAGTGCCCTGAAGCACCTACTGGTGAATCTACCCAAGAGGAGATTGAATATCATAGGAAATGGGTAAAAGTAGATGAGATGACGCGGTGTTACATTTTGGCTTCAATGTCAAATGTATTGCAACATCAGCATCAAGATTTACCAACAGCCTATGATATTATGAACAATCTCAAGGAACTCTTTGGTCATCAGGATAGGGCTTCTAGGTAAGAAGCCATGAGAAAGATAATGACAGCCACCATGCAAGAGGGTACTCCTGTAAGGGATCATATCCTAAAGATGATGGCTTATCTGAACGAGATACAGATCCTTGGAGGAGAAATTGATGGGGAAACCTAGATCGATATGATCCTCCAAACACTACCTAGAAGTTTTGAGCAATTCCGCCTGAATTACAATATGAATAAAAGGGTATATTCATTGGCGGAACTACAGACAGAACTTCAGGCAGTAGAAGGATTATTTCGTCACAATGCTCAAATTCACTATGCTGAAAATGGTTCTACTTCTAAACCGAGAGGAAAGAAGAAGAAGAAACAAGTCGGTTCAGCAAAGAAAGTGAATAAGCCTCAGAGTACGGGATTTAAAGCTGGAGTGAAGAAGCCGAAGGGCAAGTGCTTCATCTGCAAGCAGGCAGGACATTGGAAGGCGGACTGTCCTCGTAGGAACCAAAACAAAGGTATATCTCATGCTCTAGTTGTTGAAACATGTTTAGCGGTGTTATCTACCAGCACCTGGTGTGTAGATATGGGATCCACTGATCATGTCTGTAATTCCTTGCAGGGGTTCCAGAAAACCCGACGACTATCTGAAGGAGAAATTACCGTCTACATAGGCAATGCTACTAAGGTGGCAGCTGTTGCAGTGGGAGACGTCTACTTATCTTTTAGTAGAATTAGAAATTTGGTTTTAAGAAATTGTCTTTATGTACCCAGTTTTAGAAAGAATTTAATTTCAGTTTCTAAACTGTTCTTAGATGGATATTCAGTTTCTTTCAGTAACGATGTAGTTATTAAAAGAAATAAAGTGATTATCTGTTCTGGTGCATTAGTTGGCAATTTGTATACTTTAAATCCAATTTCTTCCACAAGGCAAAACATGGAAATTTATAACTCATCTTCTAACTTTAATAAAAGAAAAGAACCTTCGGAAATGAACCAAGCATATCTTTGGCATCTAAGGCTTGGTCATATTAACTTAAGTAGGATTCAGAGGCTTATAGCTGATGGACTTTTGAGTTCGTTAGAGTTGGAAAATTTTCCAACTTGTGAATCTTGCTTGGAAGGTAAAATGACCAAGAGGTCGTTCAAGGCCAAGGGGTATAGAGCCAAAGAAGTGTTAGAATTGGTTCATTCTGATTTGTGTGGTCCTATGTCTGTCCAGGCAAGAGGAGGTTTTCAATATTTTGTCTCTTTTATAGATGATTATTCAAGATATGGATACATTTACCTAATGCGCCGCAAGTCCGAGTGCTTTGATAAGTTCAAAGAGTACAAGGCTGATGTGGAGAAACGACTAGGTAAAAGTATCAAGACACTACGGTCAGATCGTGGTGGCGAATACCTCTTAGGAGAGTTTAGGAATTACTTATCAGAGGCCGGGATTCAATCCCAACTGTCCGCACCTGGTACACCTCAACAGAATGGTGTGGCAGAACGAAGGAATAGGACTCTTATGAAAATGGTTAGATCGATGATGAGTTATTTAGAATTACCAAATTCATTTTGGGGATATGCTCTGGAAACAGCAGTGTATGTTCTGAACTTAGTACCTTCTAAATCAGTTTCTTCTACTCCCATAGAATTGTGGAATGGGCGAAAACCCAGTCTAAGACATATTCGGATTTGGGGTAGTCCAGCACATGTGCTGAAACAAGATGCTGATAAGTTAGAATCTCGTACATAAGTTCGAGTGTTTGTGGGATATCCCAAAGGAACGAAAGGAGGTTTATTTTATAGTCCTAAAGACCAGAATGTCATTGTTAGCACCAATGCCCAGTTTTTAGAAGAAGACTATATAATGGATCACAAGCCCAGTAGTAAAGTTATTTTAGAAGAACTAAGAGAGGGCACGTCTACTTTAGTACCAACAATACAAGATGAAGTACCACAAGAAACTGCAACACGTGTCACACATGATACACAACCACAGACAGGGCCTCGTCATAGTGGGAGGGTTGTAAGGCAGCCTGAAAGATTCATGTTTTTGGGAGAGTCTTCGGACTTGATCCCGGGTAAACATGAACCTGATCCCCGGACATATGATGAAGCACTCCAAGATATAGATGCAGCATCTTGGCAAAAGGCGATGAATTTTGAAATAGAGTCTATGTACTCTAATAAGGTCTGGGAGCTTGTAGAACCACCTGATGGTGTAAAAGCTGTTGGATGCAAGTGGATCTACAAAAGGAAAAGAGGGGCAGACGGGAAGGTAAAAACCTTCAAAGCTAGGCTTGTTGCAAAAGGGTACACTCAGAAAGAGGGAATCGATTATGAGGAAACCTTTTCACCGATAGTCATGCTTAAGTCTATCCGGATACTCTTATCCATTGCTGCTCATATGGATTATGAGATTTGGCAAATGGATGTCAAGACAGCTTTCCTTAATGGAAGTCTTGAAGAGAACATCCATATGAAGCAACTAGAAGGGTTCATTGAAAAAGGCAGAGAGCATCTAGTGTGTAAGCTCAATCGATCCATTTATGGACTGAAGCAAGCTTCAAGATCTTGGAACATCCGGTTTAATGAAGTAATCCAGTCATATGGATTTATTCAAAGTCCGGATGAGTCTTGTATATATAAGAAGTGTAACGGAAACGTGGTGGTATTTCTTGTACTATACGTAAATGATATTTTGTTAATTGGCAACAATGTCAAGGTATTGTCAGATGTAAGGGTATGGTTGTCCAAACAATTTGATATGAAGGACTTAGGAGAGTGTGCACACATACTTGGGATCAAAGTAATAAGGGATCGCAAGAAAAGAATGTTGTGTCTGTCCCAAGCTTCATATATAGATACAATTCTTGCTCGTTTTAGCATGCAAGATTCCAAGAAAGGTTTCTTACCTTTCAGGCATGGAATAGCTCTATCTAAAGAGATGTCACCTAAGACTTCAAAGGAGATAGAAGACATGATAGCAGTTTCTTATGCCTCGGCTGTAGGAAGCCTTATGTATGCAATGCTATGTACGAGACCTGATATTTGTTTTGCCGTGGGCATGGTGGTGATATCTATTCATCCTTGGAGGTGCACTTGAGTTTACCAAGAGACGATTTACTCCCTGTGGGTTACACGGATTTTGATTTCCAATCAGATAGGGACAACAGTAAGTCTACATCAGGCTATGTGTTTACTTTAGGAGGTGGAGCCATTTCATGGAGGAGTGTTAAGCAGAAATGCGTTTCGGACTCAACCATGGAAGAAGAGTATGTAGCAGCCTCTGAGGCAGCTAAAGAAGCAGTATGGCTCAGGAACTTTCTAATGGACTTAGATGTGATTCCTGGTTTGCCCAAAATCATCACAATTTATTGTGATAATAGCGGTGCAGTTGCAAACTCGAAGGAACCACGAGCTCATAAGGCAAGTAAACATATAGAGCGCAAGTACCACCTGATACGAGATATCGTGAAGCGAGGAGAAGTTGTCATCGCCAAGATTGCATCAGCAGATAACCTGGCAGATCCTTTTACTAAGGCCCTTCCGGCGAAAGCTTTTGATCGGCATGTGGAGGGAATGGGAATCAGATGTATGGTAGAAGATATGGCAGCTTAGTCATTAGTATAAGTGGGAGATTGTTGGAGTGTATACTGAAAGCCTAAGCTTTGTAAACATTCATTATGTATAAAGAATCACATTTGGTTAAATTGTCTACATTTGTTTGTAGTTGTTCATTTAATTTATATTGTAGATAACATAGTATGTGGTGTCACATGCAGAAGATGATGTTATCAGTACCTTATAAATTATAAACAATAGCTCACGACCAAAATGGAAAAGAACAAACCATTAGAAGGTCGTAGTGTAATTAGGTATTAGTTTATCTTGACTATATAATTACACTAGTACACTCAGAGTATATTGAGTAGGACCATTTGAGGTCGTTTCTTTTATACTGACTTTATAAAGGAACAAAAACCTCGGTTATTATGGAAGTGTGTGCTCTTAATCCTAATATAATAACAAGCATATATATTTGATATTTATTTCTTTAATTTATCAATGGGTGAGATTTAGTTCGATGAATCAATAAGCCCGATAAGTTGGGAAATGGTATCACTTATAGTGTGTGTTGTTGATTATAGAAGGAAATTGTGTCCTAGAGATACTAGGTTGATAATGTCCTCAAGAGGAGCTCATAAGGATTGTCATGTTAAATCCTGCAGGTGGACCTAGTCCGACATGACAATAAGGTTGAGTGGTACTACTCTTGGATTTAGATATTAATTAAATGAGTTGTCAGTAACTCACTTAATTAGTGGACATTCGATATCTTAAACACAGGGAGACTAACACACTCATAATAAGAAGGAGCCCAAAAATGTAATTTGGGATTGGTGCGGTAGTTCAATAATAGTTCTCTAGTGGAATGAATTATTATTGATAAAATTAAGTTGTGTGTTCGGGGCGAACACGGGATGCTTAATTTTATCGGGAGACCAAAACGAATTCCTCCTCTCGGTCTCTATCGTAGCCTCTTATTTATAGAGTACTATACCCACTTATACCCACCTTCTATACCCACCAATAGGGGGCCGGCCAAGCTAGCTTTGGAACCAAGCTAGGGCCGGCCTAGGTATAAATTGGGGTGGCCGGCCCTAGCTTGAACCCAAGCTAGTGGGGGACGGCCAAATTAAATTAAAAAGGAATTTTAATTTTAATTTTTATTATGTGGAAGAAATAATTTATTAAAGAGAATTAAAATTAAAATATCTCTCTTATAAAAGATCTACAAAAGATTAAAGAAAGATATTAGATCTCTTTCCTTATTTGTAGATTGGTGAGATATTTTATTTTCTCTTTAAAAATTATTCACATGTTGTAAAATTAAAATTATAGAAATTTCCTTTTATCTACCATGAAGAGATTTTTGAAGAGAAATTTTATTTTTTAAAATTTCCGGAAACAAATTAGGAAGTTTTAATTTGTTGATTAAAACTTGTCTAAATTGTTTCCTCTTGATGTGGCCGGCCAATATAGATTAAATTGGGAAATTTTATTTTATTTTTCTCAATTAAATCATGTCAACGTAATTAAGGAAATTTTATTGTAATTAAATTTCCTAATTTACCTAGGCCAAGGAATATAAAAGAAGGGGTGAGGGTGCCTTCATGAGATACAACCTCTATTATTTTCTCTCCCTCTTTTCCTTGGTGTTGTGGCCGGCCATCATCTTCTCCCTCTCTTTCTCTTGTGGTGGCTGAATACTTCATCCCTCTTGGAGTTCTCGTGGTGGCCGGATACTACTTGGAGAAGAAGAAGAAGAATGAGAGAAAGCTAGCATCTCTTAGAGCTTGGTTGGTGTTTTGATCTTCTTTCTTGGTGAAGCTTCCTTATTGTTGGTCGAACCTAGCTAGGAGAAGAAGAAGGTGGTTGGTGATTTCTCATCTCGGAAGATCGTTGCCCACACAACGTCCGAGGTTAGAAGAGGAATACGGTAGAAGATCAAGAGGTCTTTCTAAAAGGTATAACTAGTAATTTTTCTTTCCGCATCATACTAGTTATTTATGGAAATAATACCAAATACAAGAGGCTTACGATTCTAGAATTTCGAATATGTTTTTCGATGTTGTGTTCTTTTGTTTTTTCTTTTCCTTGTGATTTGATTGCTCTTTTCGGTTAACCTAAAGTTATTTTAGGAAATTAAATATTAGCTTTCTATAAAAGGTTTTGTCTAGTCGGTGGTGGTTGCTCCCATATCCAAGAAGGTCATGTGCCTCGCCACGTCAGTACTGGGAACCGATTATGGAAATTAATATTTAATGGAATTAATAACTTGAGGTGATTTGGGTCGAACGTATTAAGTTCCGCAGGAGATCCAAATCAAAACCTAAAAGAACAAATAGATTAAGTTTTGGATCAAACGTGTTAAGTTCCGCAGGCGATCCAAAATTTAATTTAAAAGAACACATGGTAGCTAGGAAAAGGTTCAGACCTTTGTACAAAATTTTTGTACAGTGGAATCCCTAGGCTTTCCGAGTAGCAACCAACACGAGGGACGTTAAGTCGGGGAGGAAGGCTGCTCGAGGAGAAGGCCGAAAATTGGATTCGGGTGAGCTTCGGAAGTTAAAGCAAAGAAGTAACTGAGTTGGAAAATCAGCTCAAGGAGCCTTCATCATGGCTTGAAGGTGCCTTCACCTTGAAGGCGCCTTCAAGGCTTGATGAAGGTGCCTTCAATTGGTCAAAAGTGACCGTTTGTGCGTGGATAGAGTTTTATCCGCTGACTCGGTTGGAGGTGCTTTGGACCTCTGTTGGAGGCGCCTTGTACCTCCGAGATAGACTTTCCAGGGGCTATGAAAAGGCCCCTAAAGCTAGGAATTAAACATGAATTAAGAACTCAACTCTGTAATCAATTCCTAGCAACTAGTGAGCATTCTAAGTGTGTAAAAAGACTTCTCAGCCTACAGTGAAGGAGACTCTGCTAGTGCGATCTTCGACTGCCTTGGATTAACAATCGTCTTGGTTGTAACCAAGTTAAACTTCTGTCTCCTCTTTTATTTTCCGTGTTAATTTTACTTATTGTTGCTGTATTTTTATTTTTGAGTTGAAAGCTTTGAGGAGGGTATAGTTTAATTTTGCAGGCAATTCACCCTCTCTTGTCGGCCTCCGCTGCACCAACAGCTATCAAATCTCTGAAAAATAAACTTAATTCTATGAGTGCTTGCCAAACATTATAAGGAAGTAAATCATGAAAAGCTACTAGAATAAGTCTTTGCATGAATACATGACAGTCATGACGCTTCATTCCAAACATTTTTAACCTGTTCATATCCATACATCAAGCCATATTTAAGGCATACCCATCTAAAAATTTGATTTCTTTCAACCAATTACAAAAAATTTGCTTATCATCTTTGTCCAATATATAACAAGCCTTTGGAAATCTATTGGTTGTTTCATCCTGATGCAACTTTCGTCTGTTAACTGGTTCTTTTAATTCCTCATGTGATTTTATAGTGTCTTTAGTTCTTCCAGGCACGTTCATCACAGTGTTAAAGATATTATTGAAAAAAAATTTCTCAATATGTATGATATCTAAATTATGTTGAATAAGTAGATACTTCCAATACGGCAACTCCCAAAGAATACTCCTTTTCTTCTAACCATACTTGCACATCCTAACAATGTATTTATTTAACTCATCAGAACTAGATTGAGATACTGGTAGAAATCCATATCTATCTATTTGTTCAATGATTTTTTCACCTGAAGCGTCGATTATTAGAGGAGCTTTTCTAACTACAACATTCTTTAGGAATTTTTTTTATTTCACCTAAAAGGGTGATCAACAGGTAAAAATTTACGATGATTATCAAACAAAGATGTCTTCCCATTGAAAAATAATGAAAATGCATCAGAATCTATCATGCAGTGTGGGCATACTAATTTACCAACTATGCTCCATCCTGACAACATTGAGTATGTTGGAAATTCACTGATCGTCCATAATAATGCAGCATGCAATCTAAAATTAGTTTTACTTGTAACATCATAAGTGACCGACCCTACATTCCATGGTTCATTCAACTCGACAATCAAAAGTTGCAAGACAACATCAATCTTCTCTTTGAGATTGGTTAGACCATGAATTAATACAGTAAGGAACATAAATTCATCTTCCATGCACATCTATGATGGTAAATTATATGGTGTTAATATAATTGGCCAAGATGAATATCGTTGTCCCGATTGACCACATGGTTGAAACCATCTGCAGAAAGTCTGAATTTGATATTACGTGGTTTCATTGCAAAGAAGAAAAATACAGTATCAAGATGTTTCCATGTAGGGGAATCACAAGGATAACACATAATACCTCCTTCGTGCTCATGTTTATGATGTCGCATCATATGGCAAGCTGTATCAGGAGATGCATACAAGCATTGAAGTCTAGCAGTTAAAGGTGTTGGGTTTTTCGGGCCACAAAAACCGCTTTTTCGCGTCGCAGAAACCCCGAAACCCCAAGCCACCGGATCCGTGTGAAGAAAAATAAAACAAAATTACGAGTACGCGTTTACTAAAGCCTAGATCTACTCTAGAAGAAGAGCCTTTACCCTTGATGCGCGCCCTTCGCGAATCCCGCTCGTCCAAGGTGCCGGATCTCAAGATTGTCAAAGTAGACAATCCTCTAGAAGTATCTACACGAACAAACTAGGTGGAGAAACCTAACACAAAGGTGTGCTAGCACCTTGGTAAAGTTCGGCCAAGAGAGGAGAGGGAGAGCAAGAAGAGAGAGCAAGAAAGAAGATGAAGTGAATTGGCTTGAATGAAAAAATCAATTTCATTCACACCCAATAAGTGGACGACCACAATGGGAATTGTAACCTCCATTCTCATTTAATGTGACCATTAAAGATATTTGTAACCTCCATGAGGTGGCACACACATGTACTAAACATGATGATGTGGCACATCATCATTGGCCACTTAATGTCAACTCACAAATGAGGTGGCAAATGGTCAAGTCAAACTTGACCTTTCATCTTCCTTCTCAAGTCAAGTCAAACTTGACCAAATTTCTCTCATGGTTGATCTAATCTAACCATTTGATTCAAATTAATTTAATATAATGAATCTAATTTATTTAATTAAATTGATTCAATGAGTCATAATCTAAAATAGACTCATTGAACACATGAATCAACTTGAGTCCAACTCAATTAGCCCAATTAGGATTACTCTTAATCCAATTTGATTCATCACATGAATCTAATCCTCTTGGTTCATCATATGAACCTAATCTCCATCTAATTGTCCTTAGTGTGTGACCCTATAGGTTCTTGTAACGTTGGCAATGCCCCTAAACCCATTTAGGAGCATAAGTAATGAGCGGTATCTAGTAACACATCATTACTACCCAAGTTACAAGAATGTTGAGATCCAACATCACCTTGTGACTACTAATTGTGACTCCTCACAATATATGACAAGTGTCCTTCTATCCTAGGCATCTAGATTGATCAATGTGAGGCATAGACCGTGTCATCCTCTAATCAATCTAAATCTTGAACTCCAAGTAGACTCACTAAATCAAATGAGCTCAATATCTCATATTGACTCATTTAGGCATGGTCATGCACTTCGTAGTCTCACTCTATCAAGAATATCGATGTCTCTCCCGTCATATAGGAGGGATAGATCTCATCTACATCACTCACATCCCTCTGTATAATTCGTTACATACCCAGTAATTGCCTTTATAGTCCACCCAGTTACGGGTGACGTTTGACGAAACCAAAGTACATAACTCCTTATAAAGGGAACCATGGTGACTTCAGGTCTAAGGACTAGTAGTCATACTAATAGTCACATGAGAAAGTATATGACACTCATATAACAATCCATGATACTTTCTCATGTCGGGTCATTCAGTATACATTCTCCAATGTATACCCATGTGTCAACTTGATATCTCTATATCCATGACTTGTGAAATCAAGTCATCGAGTTGACCTACATGCTAGTCTCGTCGCATTAACATTATCCCTGAATGTTAATACTCGACTAAGAATGATTAAGAGTAGTGTTCCCTATATCATCTCACTATCGATTCAACCAATCAATTGATATAAGTAAGAACCTTCTACTCAAGGATGCTATTATACTTAGTTTATTTGGCACCAATACAAGTAAGTATAATAACCCAAAAACAAATATCTTTATTTATATAAGAATATGATACAACAAGTCTATAATACAATCATCAAATGATTGGCTATAGGGCTCTAACTAACAATCTCCCACTAGCACTAGTGTCAAACAGTGTAGGCTCTAAGCCCCAATGACCTAGTGTGACCATCATGCTTCCTCTGTGCCAAAGCCTTGGTCAAGGGATCTGCGATGTTAGCCTCTGTAGGTACTCTGCAAATCTTCACATCTCCTCTCTCGATAATCTCTCGAATGAGATGGAAGCGCTGTAGTATGTGTTTGGTTCACTGGTGTGAGCGAGGTTCCTTCGCCTGTGCTATACCTCCATTGTTGTCACAATAGAGCTCAATAGGGTCAGCGATACTAGGAACCACCCTAAGTTCAGTGATGAACTTACAGATCCAAACTGCCTCCTTTGCTGCCTCTGATGCAGCAATGTACTCGGCCTCTGTCGTAGAATCAACAACTGTGTCCTACTTCAAACTCTTCCAGCTCACAGCACCACCATTAATGCAAAACACGAACCCTGACTGCGATCGATAATCATCCTGGTCGGTCTGGAAGCTAGCATCACTGTAACCCTTTACAGCTAGCTCGTCATCGCCTCCATATATCAAGAAATATTCTTTAGTTCTTCTTAAGTACTTAAGAATATTCTTGACCGCTATCCAGTGACTTTCACCTGGATCTGACTGGTATCTACTCGTCATGCTCAAAGCATACGAGACATCAGGACGAGTACATAGCATGGCGTACATGATAGATCCTATGGCTGAGGCATAAGGGATCTGATCCATGTGGTCTCTCTCCTCTCTAGAAGAGGGACCTTGAATCTTCGAAAGACTCACGCCATGTGACATCAGCTTCTTGGAGTTCTGCATGGTAAACCGAAGGAGTACCTTGTCAATATATGTACTCTGACTTAGGCTAAGCAATCTCTTAGATCTATCTCTATAGATCTGTATCCCTAGAATGCGGGATGCTTCACCTAAGTCCTTCATTGAGAAACAACTCCCTAGCCAGGTCTTGACAGACTGAAGTAAAGGGATGTCTTTCCCAATGAGTAGTATGTCATCCACATACAATATGAGAAAGACAACTATATCCCCTACAACCTTCTTGTAGACACAAGGTTCATCTTCATTCTTGATGAAACCAAACTGTTTGATTGCATCATCGAATCGAAGATTCCAGCTCCGAGAAGCTTGCTTTAGTCCATAAATGGACCTATGCAGCTTGCATACTCTGCCAGTATGTTGTGGATCTACAAAACCCTCAGGTTGTGTCATGTACACATCCTCGAGCAGGTTTCCATTCAGAAACATGGTTTTGACATCCATCTATCATATCTCATAGTCATGGTAAGCTGCAATAGCAAGCATGATCCGAATAGACTTAAACATTGCTATTGGAGAAAAGGTTTCATCATAGTCAATACCATGAATCTGCTTGAAACCTTTATCTACCAAGCGACCCTTATAGATAAGTCCATCCATGTCAGTCTTTCTCTTAAAGACCCACTTACACCCAATGGGTTTTACCCCTTCAGGTGGATCAACCAAAGTCCATACTTGGTTGGTTTACATGGATTCCATTTCGGATCTCATGGCCTCTAGCCATTTCTCGGAATCTGGTCTCATCACAGCTTCATGATAGGTGGTAGGCTCATCATCTATGAGCACAACGTCATCATGGTCAGACAAGAGAAATGAGTATCTCTCAGGCTGACGACGTACCCTATCAGACCTGCGAAGAGGTATGTCTACTTGAACTGGTTGTTGTTCCTCAACTCCTTGTGGAACAACATCATCCACAACACTTTGTGGTTCCAGTTCAACTTCCATTGAGGCTTCAGTGCTATGGTCCGCATCTTAAACTTCTTCAAGATCGAACGTACTCCCACTAGTCTTTCTAGAAACAAAATCCCTTTCTAGAAAGACCCCAGTCTTTGCTGCAACTACCTTGTGCTGACTGGGAATGTAGAAGTAATATCCCTTAGTTTCCTTGGGATATCCAATAAAGTAGCACTTGTCAGATTTGGGTCCTAATTTGTATGAGACTTGATATCGAACGTAAGCCTCACAACCCCAAATCCTCATAAAAAACACCTAGGCATCTCTCCCAGTACATATCCTATATGGTGTCTTTATCACGGTCTTGGATTGAACTCGGTTGAGTATAAAAGCTGCTGTATCTAGAGCATAGCCCCAAAGGAATGTCGGAAGATCTGTGTGACTCATCATAGATCGTACCATATCTAATAGGGTACGATTCCTCCTTTCGGATACACCATTCCACTGTGGTGTTTCAGGAGGAGTGAGTTGGGATAGAATCTCACACTCAGCTAGATAGTCACGAAACTCATGGCTAAGTATTCTCCACCTCGATATGATCGAAGTATCTTAATACTCTTGCCAAGATGGTTCTGTACTTCATTCTTGAATTCTTTGAACTTTTTAAAGGATTCAGACTTATGTGTCATCAAGTCCACATAACCATATCTACTGAAGTCATCAGTAAATGTGATGAAGTACCTATAACCGCCTCTAGCAGCGACATTGAAAGGGCCACATACATCACTATGTATAAGTCCTAACAAATCAGTCGCTCTTTCGCTGTGCCCACTAAAGGGAGTCTTGGTCATCTTGCCTAGTAGCCATGACTCGCACGTCTCATAAGATTCAAAATCAAATGAGTCCAGCAAACCATCCTTATGGAGCTGGGATAAGCGCTTGTCATTTATATGATCTAAGCGACAGTGCCAGAGATAGGTTTGGTTCATGTCATTTGACTTGAACATCTTGGTATTTATGTTATAGATAGGGCTTTCAAGGTCTAGAATGTAGAGTCCGTTCATCAGAGGTGCACTATAATAGAACATATCTTTTAAATAAATAGAACAACATTTGTCCTTAATTATAAAAGAGAAACCTTTCTTGTCCAAACAAGAAACTGAAATTATGTTCTTAGTTAAAGCAGGCACATAACAACATTCATCTAAATCTAATTCTAATACAAGCCCAGAGGGCAGAGATAGATGATAAGTTCCTACAGCAACAGCAGCAACCCGTGCTCCATTACCTACTCGTAGGTCCACCTCGCCCTTCGCCAATGCCCTACTATTTCTCAGTGCCTACACATTAGTACAAATGTGAGAAGCACATCTGGTATCTAATACCTATGATGAAGAAATAGATAGATTGACTTCTATAACATATATACCTGAAGTGGAAGTCTCACTTCGCTTCTTCTTAAGATCTTCCAGGTACACCTTGCAGTTCCTCTTCCAATGCCCGGTCTGACCGCAGTGGAAGCAGGTAGCATCCTTGGCGACCCCTCCATTAGGCTTCAGTGCCTTGCCTTTGCCCTTGGCTTGGGACTTTCCTTTGCCTTTGGGCTTGCCCTTGCCCTTGTATTTCTGAACCATCAGAACAGAGTGGGGCTTAACCTTCTTAAGGTTTAGCTCAGCAGTTCTTAACATGCTAAGCAGCTCGGGCAGTGGCTTGTCAATTTCGTTCATGTTGTAATTTAGAACGAATTGACTATAGCTATCCGGCAAGGATTGCAAGATCAGGTTAGTGGCCAACTCTTGGCCAAGCGGGAATCCCAATCTCTGTAGGTTTTCTATGTACCCAATCATTTTGAGTACATATGGGCCTACGGGAGCCCCATCTGACATCTTGCACTGAAATAGTGCCTTAGAGATCTCGAATCTCTCGTGCCTCGCTTGTCCTTGATACAATTGATGAAGATGTTCAACCATATCGTAAGCGCCCATCAACTCGTGTTGCTTCTGAAGCTCAGAGTTCATGGTCGCGAGCATTAGACATGACACATCTAATGCGTCATCTTGATCCTTCTTGTAAGCATCTTTGTCTGCTCGCGTGGCATTGGCAGGAGGAGCCTTCGGAATGGGCTGCTCCAGAACGTACAGTTTACATTCCTGGGTGAGAACTATTCTCAAGTTCCTGTACCAGTCCAGGAAATTTGCTCCGTTGAGCTTGTCCTTCTCAAGGACAGAACGCAGGGAGAAAGAGTTCGTATTCGACGTCATGGTTATCTACAACAGAAAAATGCAGAAAATAAATATCATATTCTTTTAAATAATTTAATTAGGCCTTTAACTAAATGATACTCCCACTGAATTTTATAATTCATGTGGGACAAGATCCACATCATACTAACCCTTGAGTTAGTTCTGGCTAATACGCCCAATATTTAGTATGATCGGTAGGTAACGATTTACCAATTACATCTCTATGCAACTCTTATTTATAGGATCATTATCCACAGTTATATTAAAACTTGAGTTAGCTTTGGCTAATACGCCCAAGAATTAATATAAATGTGATTTATGTCCTATCTTTCCAACCGTTGGAAGAATGTCTATAGTTGTACTCTATCCAACCGAGTTAACTAGGAATACTCAATCTAAATGAGTTGTACTCACCCATGCGTTGATAGGCGGGACCAAGATTGTCCCTCCGTACCCTACCAAGATAATATGTGTTGCTCTGCTTTGGCAGATTCAACAACACATGTGATCGAGGTAGTGATAGGTATCACGGCACGGTAGGAATTTGAGTTGACGCGATTGAGATCTAATCTAATCGAGAGGGTGCATCTTGTACACGATTTAGATCTAATCTAATCGTTAGGCACTAATTAATTACTAACTACGCACCACATATACTCAAGCAATTAATTAAATTATTTGAGATTAGTCATGGCCCTACTACGATCTTCTCAAGCCAATGAGAAGATCGGATGGTCAACCTAAAGTCAACAACTTCTCAAGCTCCTCCCTTTGACCACCTTGTGTTGCTCGCGCCCTCCTCGTAACTCCGTCTCGAGTGGACCTTCCACCGCTCCAATTTTGTACATTATAATTTTGAAATTCGAGTTACATTCGAGTCTAAACTAATTTATAACAAGAATAAATGGAGAAAGGTATGACGCGCAGGTCGCGTATCAAATATACAGCACACACAACACAAATGACGGCGCGCAGGCCGTAATATGAATTACAACACAAATATACCAATCAAATTGGGTCTTTTTGGGCCATGACTATCACTGATTATAAATAATTCTAAATTATGTAATTTTCATAATTTTCTATAATTTTAATACTATTTTTTACAATTTTTATGAGTAAAAATTCCCGGCGGTCTCGTTTAGCGGTTTTCGGGCGTAATCGTGGAACGAATCCCCTTGCGGGGCCAGGGGCAGCGCCCCTACCCGTGATCTAACCATCGCGAGTGTTCCTTAGTGATCCTACAGCGCCTTAGTCCACTGTCCCAAAAGGATTTGAGGCGAAACCTTGCCGTTTTGGAAAAATCTTCTCGGTAGTCGAAGCCTACAAGTGTCTAAACACATGTGCTTCGCTTCTACGAGAAAATTACTCATAAAAACCATAAAAAACCTTAATTTATAGAAAATCACAGAACCTACATTTTTCATAAAAATGCAAACGAAACTCGTACAAGACTTCGCACGTGGCTCTGATACCACTGTTGGGTTTTTCGGGCCGCGAAAATCGCTTTTTCGCGTCGCGGAAACCCCGAAACCCCAAGCCATCGGATCTGTGCGAAGTAAAATAAAACAAAAATACGAGTACGAGTTTACTAAAGCCTAGATCTACACTAGAAGAAGAGCCTTTACCCTTGATGCGCGCCCTTCGCGAATCCCGCTCGTCCAAGGTGCCGGATCTCAAGATTGTCAAAGTAGACAATCCTCTAGAAGTATCCACACGAACAAACTAGGTGGAGAAACCTAACACAAAGGTGTGCTAACACCTTGGTAAGGTTCGGCCAAGAGAGGAGAGGGAGAGCAAGAAGAGAGAGCTGTTGGAGTGTATACTGAAAGCCTAAGCTTTGTAAACATTCATTATGAATAAAGAATCACATTTGGTCAAATTGTCTACATTTGTTTGAAGTTGTTCATTTAATTTATATTGTAGATAACATAGTATGTGGTGTCACATACAGAAGATGATGTTATCAGTACCTTATAAATTATAAACAGTAGCTCACGACCAGAATGGAAAGGAACAAACCATTAGAAGGTCGTAGTGTAATTAGGTATTAGTTTATCTTGACTATATAATTACACTAGTACACTCAGAGTATATTGAGTAGGACCATTTGAGGTCGTTTCTTTTATACTGACTTTATAAAGGAACAAAGACCTCGATTATTATGGAAGTGTGTGCTCTTAATCCTAATATAATAACAAGCACATATATTTGATATTTATTTCTTTAATTTATCAATAGGTGAGATTTAGTTCGATGAATCAATAAGCCCGATAAATTGGGAAATGATATCACTTATAGTGTGTGTTGTTGATTATAGAAGGAAACTGTGTCCTAGAGATACTAGGTTGATAATGTCCCCAAGAGGAGCTCATAAGGATTGTCATGTTAAACCCTGCAGGTGGACTTAGTCCGACATGACGATAAGGTTGAGTGGTACTACTCTTGGACTTAGACATTAATTAAATGAGTTGTCAGTAACTCACTTAATTAGTGGACATTCGATATCTTAAACACAGGGAGACTAACACACTCATAATAAGAAGGAGCCCAAAAATGAAATTTGGGATTGGTGCGGTAGTTCAATAATAGTTCTCTAGTGGAATGAATTATTATTGATAAAATTAAGTTGTGTGTTCGGGGCGAACACGGGATGCTTAATTTTATCGGGAGACTAAAACCAATTCCTTCTCTCGGTCCCTATCGTAGCCTCTTATTTATAGAGTTCTATACCCACCTATACCCACCTTCTATACCCACCAATAAGGGGGCCGGCCAAGCTAGCTTGGGAACCAAGCTAGGGCCGGCCTAGGTATAAAATTGGGTGGCCGGCCCTAGCTTGAACCCAAGCTAGTAGGGTCGGCCAAATTAAATTAAAAAGGGATTTTAATTTTATTATGTGGAAGAAATAATTTATTAAAGAGAATTAAAATTAAAATATCTCTCTTGTAAAAGATCTACAAAAGATTAAAGAAAGAGATTAGATCTCTTTCCTAATTTGTAGATTGATGAGATATTTTATTTTCTCTTTAAAATTATCCACATGTTGATAAAATTAAAATTATAGAAATTTCCTTTTATCAACCATGAAGAGATTTTTAAAGAGAAATTTTATTTTTTAAAATTTCCGGAAACAAATTAGGAAGTTTTAATTGTTGATTAAAACTTGTCTAATTTTTTCCTTCATTGATGTGGCCGGCCATAAGATTTCAATTGGGGAAATTTTATTTTATTTTTCTCAATTAAATCATGTCAAGGAAATTGAGAAAATTTTATTGTAATTAAATTTCCTAATTTGCCTAGGCCAAGGAATATAAAAGAAGGGGTGAGGGTGCCTTCATGAAAAACAACTTCTATTATTTTCTCTCCCTCTTTTGTTCCTTGGTGTGGCCGGCCATCCTTTCCCTCTCTTCCTCTTGTGGTGGCCGGATACTACTTGGAGAAGAAGAAGAAGAAGAAGGAGAGGAAGCTACCATCTCTTGGAGCTTGGTTGGTGTTTTGATTTTCTTCCTTGGTGAAGCTTCTTTCTTTGTGGCCGAACCTAGCTAGGAGGAGAAGAAGGTGGTTGGTGGTTTCTCATCTCGGAAGATCGTTGCCCACACAACGTCCGAGGTTAGAAGAGGGATACGGTAGAAGATCAAGAGGTTTTTCTACAAGGTATAACTAGTAATTTTTCTTTCCGCATCATACTAGTTATTTATGGAAATAATACCAAATACAAGAGGCTTCGTTCTAGAATTTCGAATATGTTTTTTCGATGTTGTGTTCTTTTGTTTTTTCTTTTCCTTGTGATTTGATTGTTCTCTTTGGTTAACCTAAAGTTATTTTAGGAAATTAAATATTAGATTTCTATAAAAGGTTTTGTCTAGTCGGTGGTGGTTGGCTCCCATATCCAAGAAGGTCATGTGCCTCGCCACGTCAGTACTGGGAACCAATTATGGAAATTAATATTTAATGGAATTAATAACTTAAGGAGACTTGGGTCGAACGTGTTAAGTTCCGCAGGAGATCCAAGTCAAAACCTAAAAGAACAAATAGATTAAGTTTTGGATCAAACGTGTTAAGTTCCGCAGGCGATCCAAAATTTAATTTAAAAGAACACATGGTAGCTAGGAAAAGGTTCAGACCTTTGTACAAAATTTTTGTACAGTGGAACCTATAGGTTTTCCGAGTAGCAACTAACAAGAGCAAGAAAGAAGATGAAGTGAATTGGCTTGAATGAAAAAATCAATTTCATTCACACCCAATAAGTGGTCAGCCACAATGGGAATTGTAACCTCCATTCCCATTTAATGTGGCTATTAAAGAGATTTGTAACCTCTATGAGGTGGCACACACATGTGCTAAACATAATGATGTGGCACATCATCATTGGCCACTTAATGCCAACTCACAAATGAGGTGGCAAATGGTCACGTCAAACTTGACCTTTCATCTTCCTTCTCAAGTCAAGTCAAACTTGACCAAATTTCTCTCATGATTGATCTAATCTAACCATTTGATTCAAACCAATTTAATATAATGAATCTAATTCATTTAATTAAATTGATTCAATGAGTCATAATCTAAAATAGGACTCATTGAACACATGATCAACTTGAGTCCAACTCAATTAGCCCAATTAGGATTACTCTTAATCCAATTTAATTCATCACATGAATCTAATCCTCTTGGTTCATCATATGAACCTAATCTCCATCTAATTGTCCTTAGTGTGTGACCCTATAGGTTCTTGTAACGTTGGCAATGCCCCTAAACCCATTTAGGAGCATAAGTAATGAGCGGTATCTAGCAACATATCATTACTACCCAAGTTACAAGAATGTTGAGATCCAACATCACCTTGTGACTACTAATTGTGACTCATCACAATATATGACAAGTGTCCTTCTATCCTAGACATCTAGATTGATCAATGTGAGGCATAGACCGTGTCATCCTCTAATCAATCTAAATCTTGAACTCCAAGTAGACTCACTAAATCAAATGAGCTCAATATCTCATATTGACTCATTTGGGCATGGTCATGCACTTCGTGGTCTCACTTTATCAAGAATATCGATGTCTCTCCCGTCATATAGGAGGGATAGATCCCATCTACAACACTCACATCCCTCTGCATAATTCGTTACATACCCAGTAATCGTCTTTATAGTCCACCCAGTTACGGGTGACGTTTGACGAAACCAAAGTACATAACTCCTTATATAGGGAACCATGGTGACTTCAGGTCTAAGGACTAGTAGTCATACTAATAGTCACATGAGAAAGTATATGACACTCATATAACGATCCATGATACTTTCTCATGGCGGGTCATTCAGTATACATTCTCCAATGCATACCCATGTGTCAACTTGATATCTCTATATCCATGACTTGTGAGATCAAGTCATCGAGTTGACCTACATGCTAGTCTCATCGCATTAACATTGTCCCTGAATGTTAATATTCGACTAGGAATGATTAAGAGTAGTGTTCCCTATATCATCTCACTATCGATTCAACCAATCGATTGATATAGGTAAGAACCTTCTACTCAAGGACGCTATTATACTTAGTTTATTTGGCACCAATACAAGTAAGTATAATAACTCAAAAACAAATGCCTTTATTTATATAAGAATATGATACAACAAGTCTATAATACAATCATCAAATGATTGGCTCTAGGACTCTAACTAACAAAAGGAAAGTAATACATTACTTTTCAAGCAATATTTTTCCTTTTCTTCCATGGTATGTGAGTACGATGCTTATAATGAGGGTGAGTATGGATTTTGCATTCACTCAAATCGTTGTCTTCATTCTAAAATATCATGTAGTTGTTTATACAACAATCAATCTTCTTTACAGGTAAATCTAAACTTCTAACTAATTTCTTTATACTATAAAAACTATCAGTCATTATGTTATCAGCAAGAAGCAATTCTGACATCAATTGACGTATGTCATCGTAACATCTTTTTGAAAAATGATGTTCTTCTTTCATGTTCAATAACCTTGCAGTAGCTAATAGTTGAGAATGGCAAGAAGGAATGTATTCTCACACTTCTCTTTCACTAGCTTTTAACATTTCATGTATTTGCTAATATTTAGGTGTTCGTATTTCATCTATAATAGAATAATCAACTGCAACATTTATTGCATCATGAACCATTGATTGCATTGGAACATTGTTAGTTAATGATTCAGGTGTAGTAAAAGTTGTGTCAAATGGCGAACCATCAGAAGGCCCAATTGGTTCATATAAATAAGGTTCTCCGTGACAGTACTAATTGTAGTAATTTGGCACAAAATCATTTCTATATATATGTACTTTCATAGTATCCTCATCACAGAAAGCTCTATTTCTACATTTCGAATCCTTACACGGACATCGTAATTTGGCACCATGCATACATTCTGGATGACTCTTAGCAAAGTTCACAAACCCTTCAACTTTAGCAATAAAATAATCTCTAATAAATCCATTTTCTAATCAATTGTACACTCAAATTTTGTTCATAGACATTGTCACATAATAAGAATATAATTTAAAATAGTATTAAACTTGTACAATTTGATTTAAGCTTAACTAAAGCAATTAAACATAATATAGTGTGGGTAGTTTCCATTTAACAACCTAATATATTATATTAGACATAATGCTCACTTTCTATTGAACATTCAACTTAGGTAACCACATGAAACTTAGGTTTTTTCCATATATTTCAGATCAGCCAAAAAACATAGATTTCAAATTAGACAAATTACAAACAATGATATCTTTTAGAATACATCTAAATTCAACTATGTAAAATAACTAAAAAAATATTGTTTATTAAATTATACCTGAAGAAGAGTAGTCTAGGCGGAGAAAAGCAGCAAATGCAGTATACTACACAAAAACTAAAAAATAGTAAAATTTAATCACAAACAAACATAACAAAATAGTATGCGGCGAACCAAACTTGTGGTCGCGAGCTTGCGACAGGGCTAGCTGACGGTCGGACACGCTGCTAGCAATCGTCGACCTCATGCTGGCGGTCAGCACATTCACGGGCCTCATGTTGGCACTCGGCAAAGCCGCCAACCTCATGTCGGCAGCCTGCACAGTCGCAAGCACGCGACTGGTGGCCTGCACTGCCGCTAACACGTGGCTAGCGGCCTGCACAGCCACCGGCACGCGATTAGCGCCAGACACATCGCCAGTTGTGTCTTAGCAGCCGGAAAGGCCGCCAACCGCGTGCTGGTGGGCGAAAATGCCACCAGCCGTGTGCTGGCAACCGGAAACACTGCCAGCCGTCGGAGAGAAGACACGCACGCGTGAGAGGAAAGAAGGGCATGAGTGCCCTAATAATTTCGGGATTCCTGACGAAACGGAACCTCGAAAAAAAATTACCTGCTGGGTTAAAATTCCGTCGGTAGCCCCTTCATTTTTGTAAATTAATAAAATTTCGACATAATTTAACTTCCGTTGGTATATTCCATCAGTAAACCTGGTAAATTTTGTACTGCTAATCGATTACTCAATTGATTTCCAAACTTTATGTTCTCTCGGAAGAGACCATAATCGATTAGTCCAATCGATTAAGACTTCTTAATTGATTGCCTCAATCGATCTTTCATTCTCGCGACAAAACACTGCTTAATCAATTGACTTAATTGATTAGCATGACTAGAATCGATTGTCCAATCGATTTCGCCACCCTCTATTCTCGCGAGAAAAGCCGCCTAATCGATTGGTTCAATCGATTAAGATTGGTCTAATCGATTACCCTAATTGTTAGGCTAGGGGTAATCAATTATCCCAATTGATTACCCAACTCTAACTTACTTAATACAATTCTAGGGTTCCCTTATCCAATATCCAGTTAACCATGATTTGTTGGAACTTCCCAACCAAGTGTTCGGTCAATCTTTGATCCACTTGGATTTTGCCAACTTCCCGTTAATCTTTTGATCACCAAGTGCAGTCCTCCTTAACCCACTTGGAGTTTCCTTTTACTTAACCGTATTTAAGACTTTCCTCTTGTCAACGTGCTATCCTTCTTGGTCCACTTGGACTTTCGTTTGCATAACCACAATTAGGACTTCGTTTTACTAACGTGCAATTCTCCTTGACTCATTTGAACTTTACTCTTACCTAACCCTCGAGTGAGTACTTTGTCTTGTCTAGGGGTGCAAATGAGTCAAGCCGCTCACAAGCGGCTCAGTCAAAGCTCAACTCGAGTTCGGAGTTGACTAAGCTCAAGTCGAGTTCGAGCCGGCTTGTTTAACATTTGAGTTAATCTAGAGCTCATTTAATATTGACTCGATGGCCAGACTAATTCAATATTCTAATATTTAAAATAATTACTATTTTAAAATTAAATAATAAGTTGAGATGATATTTGTGACTAGAGTTTTTTATCAGGTTTGTTGGAGGTTGAAGGTTTGAATCTTAATTTTCATAACTTTTTTTTCATTTAAATTCAGTTTCGAGTCGAGCTTGGCTGATTAGATAGCCGCTTATTTGCACCGCACTTTCAAGAGTGAATGAGTTTTCTCCTCTATCCTTGAAGTAAGAGGGAAGGAGCGCTCCATCCGAACCTGGTTCAGAAGGACTGAAGTCTCATATTAAGTAAGAGGGCCCATCTATTTATCCTTTTATGGGAGCTCTACCAACGTACAAGGAAGAGATGAGATGCGAGGAATTGATAGAGAGGATATGAACTCGACGACATGGACAGAGTCTATTCTAGATGGGAGAGAAGAAGAGCAAGAGAAAAGAGTGATTATATGTTTTTTTTCTCAGTTATCAATTCATTATTCTGCCACTTTTAATAAAAAGTCAAGTTATCCCAATAAAAATGTATAGATTTTTTAACTTTTAAAAAACAAGCCTACATATTTTGAAAATATTAAAATTAAATGCTCAATTGCATGGACAAGTAGCAAGCAATAGTAGACGGACGACAAATAATTAGTTATGTGCATTACGGAATTAATTTCGTCGAACGGTGACTACGAACAACGATCCATTTGCCCTTTCAAACTTATCTTTAATGTTTATTTGGGATGACGGATTTAAAAATTAATGAAAATTTTATGTAGAAAAAAATTTTCATTGCTTACTTTATGAGAAAGGACGGATTAATCATCCTTTCGTTTACTTTTTATCAAACAATGGATGGATGAATTTTTAAATTCATCAGTGGATCATTTTTTAATTTTTTTTCATCCTCTTTAAATAAGACGCACAACCCAATCCGTCCTCAACTCACATGTGTTGGCACCATCTCTCCATCACCACCGTCCTCACTATCTTCTCCTCCTTGAGCCTTTTCTCCCCTCCTTCCGTTCTCGTCCGCCTCCAAACAATCCAACCTACAACTCTTTCCTCTACTTGTCCACTTGTGTTGCCGTCACCAACACCTCCACGCCTCATGCTCACAGGCGACTTGCCCATGAGAAAGCGAGCAGGCAGGCATCCTGTTGCTCGCAGTCGAGCAGGCGACTTGCCCGTGAGTAGGCGGATAGCCTCGCGCTCGCCCGCGAGCAGGTTGCTTGATAGCGAGTAGGCAAGCGGCCTCGTGCTCGCCCGGAAGCAAGTTAGCAGTCGTGAGCAAGCAAGCAACCACAAGCATGCAAACTTTCAGACTAAAAGAGATAAAAGAGAATTACCAGAATTGACCGGATCAAATCATCAAATCAAATCAAATTAGTTTTAGGATTATTCTAATAATTCTGTTATAATTATTAGAATAATTCTCAGAATAATTTTTAGAATTATTCTGTTATTTATTAATTGGTTAATTGACCGAGTAATTGGTTAAACCCTATATATTGTATTGTCTTGAGGGCAAGTATCAATGAACAATAAGATTAATTATTACTCTCATATTTTTATCTTCTTTCTATTCTTCTTTTAACATGGTATCAGAGTCATGATCCTTCGTTCCTTCTCTTTCTCTTAATTCTCCCACCATAACTGTGTCTGCCTCCTTTCACCGTTTACATTATCATGTTTCTATTTCCATTCTCTTATTATTATTATTATTATTTTTATTTTAATTAATCTTTTCTTTCTCCTCTCCTATTTCTCTTCTCTCTCCCTCACAAATCCTCTTCTCTTCCTTTTTTTTCTGCCGCCGCCCAAGACAAAAGAGGAGTTTTTTTTTTTGAAACCGCAAAACAAGACGACAAAAGGGCTTCTCCTTTTGTGCTACCGCCGTTGTCCACCGAACGCCGGTCAAACCTCGACGTCGACAACAAGTGGTTGCTTCATCCAAGGCTTCTATTTCCTCCCAGGGGAGTTTCTCCAAGCGAAAGGCCCCCTTTCCGGCGATCCAGTCTCTCTACAAGATAAATTATTTTACTTTAGATGTCAAATACTCAACAATATCAAGGAGGCCAAAAATAAAATTCAGTCCGATGTCAAATTTGTCGCATCATTGGTCATACTGGAAATCTATGTCCTAAAAGACTTGATTGCTCTCGGATAAAATGTCAAATTTGTCACATCATTGGTCATCCGGAAAATCTATGCCCTAAAAGATTTGCCTCAAATTTCATTGGTGGTTCTACAGCCTCAAGACAACCGTCTATTTCACAAGCATATCCTAAAGCTCTCTCATCTGTGCCTACTTACGGTAAAACCCCAGAGTTTTCATCTACTGATTGGTATATTGACACTGGAGCAACTCATCATGTCACGTCGAATTATAATATCCTTATAGACGTAATGTCATATTATGGCTCAGATACGGTTCAAGTACGCGATGGCTCAGGTTTGCAAATTGCTAATCTTGGAAACACATATATTCATTTATCTAATCGAACTTTTCACATGTGCAATGTCTTTCATGTTCCATCTATCACTAAAAATTTACTTTCTACCCGTCAGTTTTATCTTGATAACAATGTCATTTTTGAGTTTCATCATAATCATTATCTTATAAAAGATAAAGGATCAAATGCTATTGTGTTCCATAGGGGAATCAAAAATGACCTTTACTATCTTCAAAGTTCTTCAATCAAAGCTTTTGTTGGTGAACGCACAAATAAACCAGCTTTGCATGCTCGACTTGGTCATCCTTCTCTTCATATTGTCCAGTCAATCATCAATAGGTATGATTTACCTACTTCCATTACCTCCTCTCCATCTCATTGATGTAGGGCCTACATTAAATCTAAAAGTCATAAGCTACCTTTCTATTCATCCGATTATGTTTCTAATTTCCCACCTGAATTAATTCATTCTGATGTTTGGGGCCCTGCACCTGTTTTATCTAACCAAGGTTTCTAATATTATGTTACCTTTATTGATCATTTTAGTAAATATACTTGTCTCTATCCTATGAAAAGAAAATCTGATTTATTGGATATATTCTGTAAATTTCAAAATCAAGTTGAACGATATTTTAATCGTAAAATACTTTCTTTTTATTCTGATTGGGGAGGTGAATATCAAGCTCTCCATCGTCATCTTGTCTCTTGTGGAATTGTTCATCGAGTCTCTTGTCCTCACACTCCAGAACAAAATGGCTCTGCTGAGAGAAAACATAGACACATAGTCGAAACTGCCTTAGCTCTTCTTCATCATGCATCAGTTCCATGTAAATTTTGGGATGAAGCTGTTACCATTGCTGTATATCTCATAAATCGACTATCTACTCCATTGCTCAATCATAAATGTCATTTTGAAACACTTTATGATCAAACTCCTAATTAAACTTTCCTTCGAAATTTAGGTTGCGCATGTTATCCATGGTTACGCCCCTACTCTAAATACAAACTTGACTCTCGTTCACTACAATGTGTTTTCCTTGGTTACAGCAATTTGCACCACGGTTATCGTTGCTTACATATACCAACAGGTCGAATTTATATTTCAGGACATGTTACTTTTGATGAAGCTCTATTCCCTTTTTCAGTATCTTCTTCGATCTCTCCTCCAGATACAGGTGGCACCTTCTTAATACCACCTAATATTGTTAGAAATGATGGCATCCTAGGTCTTGCTCTGCTCTCTAATAACTCCCCTATACCATCAGAATCACCTCAAGATGTTGCTCCAATCTTGGAAACCTCGCCGGTCGAAGATAATATGCTCTCTAGTTCTGGATCCTTGGATAATGCAAGTCCGTCATCTACATTACCATGTCAGCCTACTTCCTCATCATCATCAACAAGTGATTCAGATGATAATGTTCCTCGTCACATGCTTCCCATTAGTGACATTTATGAACGTTGCCCACCAAATGCGACTCGATATCCTCTTCCACGGGCTCTAGTGGTCTCTTCAAAATCTATTGAACCAACTTGTTTTACACAAGAAAACAAGGATCCAAATTGGCGTAGTGCAATGGCTACAGAATTTAATGCACTTCTTCGCAATGGAACATGGAGTCTAGTTCCGTGCACTTCCTCAATGAATGTTGTGGGCTCTAAATGGGTATTCCGTCTTAAGTATCGAGCTGATGGTTCTCTTGAACGACACAAATCTCGACTTGTAGCCAAAGGTTTTAGTCAGCAACCAGGTATTGACTTCAATGACACTTTTAGTCCAGTCATCAAGATTACATCTGTCAGACTATTATTATCGATAGATGTTAGTTCCAATTGGCATGTACGCCAATTAGACATCTCAAATGCGTTTCTCCATGGTCATCTTGAGGAAACTATATTTATGGAGCAACCACCTGGGTTCATTCATCCATAATTTCCATCTCATGTTTGCCAACTTAAGAAATCCTTATATGGTCTTCAACAAGCTCCTCGTGCATGGTTTCATCGACTATCCAATGGGTTACAAGCTCAAGAATTTTCTGGATCAAAGACTGACTCGTCTCTATTTCACAAATATAATGATGGGTCCATGATATTCTTTTCTTATTTATGTGGATGACATCCTGATAACCGATAATGATCACAAGGGCATCATAACTTTATTAAGTCTTCTCAATCAAGAATTTCCTACTTGAGATTTGGGCATTGCTCGTTTTTTTCTTGGTATTGAGCTTATTCCACATGAGGATGACTATCTTCTCTCTCAAAGCAAATACATTACTGGATTTCTTCAAAGAGCCAAAATGGATGGAGCACGTCCGGTCTCTACACCAATTGCTATAAACAACTCTCCATCTTCATCCTCTCCTGCTCTGTCTGATCCACAGATTTATCGAAGCATTGTTGGAGTCTTACAATATGTCACTATCACGCACCCTGATATTACTTTTGCAGTAAATCGTGCTTGTCAATTCATGCATGCTTCAACTGAACAAAATTGGGATAATGTAAAAAGAATACTTCGCTATCTCAAAGGTATTATTTTACATGGTCTTCTTTTATATCGTCAATCGTCTCGAGATTTACATGCCTATAGTGATACGGATTGGGCAAGTTCTCCTGAAGATAGACGCTCTACTAGTGGATATGCAATATTTCTTGGACGAAATCTTATCTCATGGAATTCGAAAAAGCAACCTACGGTATCTCGTTCAAGTACTGAGGCAAAATATAAAGCTATAGCAAATACAACGTCTGAAATTATTTGGCTTCAATCACTTCTCTCTGAACTTCATTTTGCATCAAATATTGCACCAAAAATTTGGTGCGACAATATTGGAGCAACATATCTCACAGCAAATCCAATCTTTCATGCTCGTACAAAACATGTGGAGATTGATTTTCATTTTGTTCGTGAACGTGTGGCAACTCAACAATTATCTGTCTTTTATATCTCTGCTGAGGATCAAATTACTAATATCTTTACTAAGCCTTTATCCAGACAACGTTTCAACAAGTTAGCAAGCAAACTCAACGTCAAAGATCTCCCGTTAAGTTTGTCGAGAGGTAAAAGAGATAAAAGAGAATTACTAGAATTGACCGGATCAAATCATCAAATCAAATCAAATTAGTTTTAGGATTATTCTAATAATTCTGTTATAATTATTAGAATAATTCTCAGAATAATTTTTACAATTATTCTGTTATTTATTAATTGGTTAATTGACCGAGTACTTGTTTAAACCCTATATATTGTATTGTCTTGAGGGCAAGTATCAATAAACAATAAGATTAATTATTACTCTCATATTTTTATCTTCTTTCTATTCTTCTTTTAACACAGACACTCGAGCGCGACCAGGCGGTGGCTAGGGGAGTTCGTCCACAAGCAGGCGACAGGGGGTGCTCGCCCGTGATTAGGTGGCTAGAGGAGCTCGCCTACGAGCAGGCGGCTAGAGGCGTCGCCCAATTTTTTGTTTCTCTTTTCTGTCTTCCTTTTTCCATTATCCATCAGTTGCCTTTCTCTTCCTTTTGTTGCCCTTCTCTTCCTTCGTTTCGAAGGATTTTTTTCTACAGAGATTCTATTCCTTTCTCCATCCATACCTCAAGTAAACATAGCATTAATAGTTGGTTGAAAATCTTCGTAGGCCCGGTGGCGTAGTCACATGGGGACAGAAGGATGTGACAACCCACCTTGATTTTTTTAAAAAAATAATATTAAAATCTCGCCGTCATTTTGACCCGCTGATTCATCATCTTATTGATGAAAAATTAAAATTGATCATATATTTAGAAAATTCTCAACCTAAGCTACCTTTGGTATCATTTTTACAAGGAGAACATTCTAAATTAAAATCGGATCGGGTTTGAATTAAATTCAATAAGTTAAGACTAAACTAAGTTTAAGGTTTAAACGATTTTGATCGATTTAAAATAAATTTAGATATTTTTAAGGAAACTTGTAATTCTCATCATGTCTTCGCTCATCTCTCTCTTTTATTTTCCCTTTTTTTTTCTTTCTCATTTTCTTGTTCTCCTTCTCTTCTCTAATGATAATAAATTGTAGTTTTTTCTTTTACTCTTTTCAAGAACAAGAGTTATCTTTTACTCTCTTTTCTCTTCTCCATTAAGCAAGAAACGAAGCATCATTACTGTCCTATTCTAATAACAAGAGTAGCCCTCATTTCTTCTTCTTATTCTTGTGTTTTCTAGGATTTTATTAGCCGTGCAAGAATAATCATATTTTATTTTATCTTTGTGTCGTTGTTGAGCTTATCAAATAATCTAATCAAAATTACTAACGAAGAAAATAAATTCTCTTATGTATCTTCCTCTCTATCTTCTCTTCGTTTTTTCTATTTTTTCAAATCAACTGTCTTCCTTTTATTTAATTTTTCCAACAAGCAACCACCATAATAATAATAATAGGATTTTTTTTTTTTTCTTCATGTTTCATTAATTGAATCATAAAGTATAAATTTAATTTTATAAGATTGTTAATTAAAATGATTATTTAGATCGATATAAAGGTTTCACAGATCATTGTTTCTTCACTATAGTAAAAAAAAAATTTAAATTTAAATTCAATTTAAGCTCTTTATATTTAAAATCTAGATTTTGAAATGTGAAAATCGAAGATTTTAAAATTTTCAGCATGATTGATTCAGGAATAATGGATCAGGCCAGTCCAGCCACCTCCGGGTTCGGATAAAAAATAAAATAAATGGAGGGCGGACTGAAAGCAACGTGATAAAAGTGACGTGTAACAGATTCCTCTTCCTACAATCGAAATTAAGAAAAAAGTTGTTGATAAACAATGAAATCGTGCCTTTACTGCGCTAATGAGTCGAAGAAACCAATTAAACATGCCAATCTACCCGTAATGAGGTATTCTAAATATTGTTGGATATATATCACTGAAGAATAAGTAGAAGAGGCATAAAGTTTTATTGTATAAATGGAACTTTCTCCTAGTGAGAGTTTTAATATATATTAATTAATTTATATTCATTCATATATATATTAATTAATAATGTGAATAAATATATGGAGATATTCTCTCTTATGCGTAGATATAAAGGAAGTATAAATTTAGGGATCGAATTATATTGAACCATGTTAATTCGTGTGCGAGCACAACCCGGGTACGTCGAATGTCGGACTAGTCGGGACAAAATTTGTCCAAATAGAACAATCAACATTTTGAATGATCATTACTAACCTCCCGCATAGTAATGGTCATCGGCTATCATTAATCCCTAGGTGTTAAATAGTCATTACTCGTCATTCAATGTTGGGAATGGATGGTACTCCTACATGATCTAGTGCAAGACACATAGAAAAAGAAGCAGTAATTCTTGCTCGGTGGAGTGTCCGTGATAGCAATCAGGTACCTTTTAGTTCGCCGTGACCATCAGTACTTGGTGGGAATCATGGTTCACCGTTATATCCTAGGAAACAGACGACCCGAGGAAACTTTAAAGCACAACCGGAGATGGGGTGAATCCGTTTTAAAGAAACTGCGACCCTCGCAGACCTCGGTCATCCGCCCGCTCGAACTCTGCGTTTGCTCGGCCGCTCACCCCATTCGCTCATTCACTTGGCCTCTTTCTCCGCTCGACTGCACGCCCGTCTAGCTATTCGATTGTTCGGTAGCTCTACTTGATTTGCTACACAGCGGGGTTGGCTATACTGCCCGTTCGGCCTCTCAGTCTGCTCTACCAGTCTGTGCTCAGCACTTGATAGAAACCAACCCTATTGGCAGCCTGAGATTATCAGCTCAAATCATTGCAACAAGTAAGTTGAATTCAATTTTGTGTATTTAAATTCAGCTAATTCCCAATTATCTCTTGTAGATTGTCCAATAATCTTGAAATAGACTCGATTCTGTTGAGATGGTCACAGATCAAAGTGTTAAGGTGCAACAGACTCAAAACATGAATGCCCCCTCCACCCCGATTGGAACTGTGTCAATCAATCACGAGGAAAAGACAGAGAAGTTCAGTGGACTGAACTTCAAGAGATGACAGTAGAAGATGCTCTTCTACTTAGCCACGCTCAATCTGACTCGGTTCTTGATCGAGGACTCTCCTAAGCGTGCTGAGGATGCTGATGCACAGACCATCAGTGCATTGGAGGCATGGACTCATTCTGAGTTCTTTTGTCGAAACTACATCCTTAATTGTCTTGCCGACTCGTTGTACGTTGTATATAGCATGAAAAGAACGGCTAAGTAGTTGTGGGAGTCCATAGATAAAAAGTACAAGACAGAGGATGCAAGGGCCAAGAAGTTCATCGTGGGTTAATTCCTGAACTACAAGAAGTTGACTCCAAGATGGTGATCAGCCAAGTCCGGGAGCTTCATGTGATCTTGCACGAGATCCACTCAGAAGGGATAGTTCTAAGTGAAACCTTCTAGGTGGCTACTATCATTGAGAAGCTACCTCTCGGTTGGAAGGACTTCAAGAACTACCTGAAACATAGTAAAAGGAGATGAATGAGGAGGAACTCATTGTTAGACTTCGCATCGAAGAAGACAACAAGAGTTCAAAGAGAAAGATGTTCTCTCAGGCTATTATGAAAGCCAACGTGGTCGAGCACAGTCAAAGCTCGAAACGGAAGAACCCCAAGTCGTCTAAGATGGGACCCAGAAGAGGCATCGGTAAAAAGAAATTCTCTATAAAGTGCTTCAACTATGACCGAGTCGATCACAAATCTTCGGAATGAAAAAAGCCAAAGAAGCAGGAAGCCAACCTGAATGAGGGACTAGAAATAGATGACCTCTACGTTGTGGTCTCTGAGTTGAACCTAGTGAGTTCAAACCCGCGACAATAGTGGATCGATACTGGAACCACCAGACATGTCTGCTGCAACAAGGAGCTACTCATAACTTTAAAGAAGTCAATGGAGATAAATTGTTCATGGGGAACTCAGCAACCTCGGACATCATGAGCCAAGGAAAGACCTCGGGCAAGGACCTTACTCTGAATGTGTTGTATGTTTCGGAGATTTGGAAGAATCTGTAGGGCCGTTGGGCCGGCTAGAAGGGGGGGTTGAATAGCCCTGCAAGAATCAAAACGCAAACACCCTTCTCGAACTCTTAAACTAACACTTGCATAAAATAAGAGAAATAACTAAAAACAGAAGAGTAAAAGGCACACCGAGATTTACTTGGTTACAACCGGGAAGGTTGTTAATCCAAGAAAGCGTAGCACTAGTATCTCCTTCAGGCGGAGAAGCCTTTTACAGCAATGAAGCGCACAACAGAAGCTTAAAACAGAAAAGCGTACAAGTGTAGAAAGAATGCTTGAGTTCTCAGTTAATTAAAAGCTTCTGGACCAAGGCTATATTTATAGCCTTGGTCGGGGCGCCTGGAAGGGTTCCGGGCGCCCTGGGGGGGGATAAATTTTATCCCCCAACGGTCGGATCGAGTCAAAACTCGATCCTGTTGAAAAGTCGATTCCGGGCGCCCGGAGCCCTAAGGTCAACTTGTCTCAGTTCGGCTCGTCTTGGTCCGGGTCTGTTCGCTCCGGCTCCGCTAGCTTGGGTGATCTCGGCCTTCCGGAATAGGGCTCACCCGAACCCATCTTCCGGTCTTCTCGAGCGTGCTTCCCTCCGGCTTCTCGTCCCTCGGAATTGCCGCGTGTTCCTTCTCGTCCACCAGGGTACTCATCCGCAGACTTCGTCCCTCGGTCGCACCCCGTGCCGACCTTCGCGCTAGCTGCGTCTCTTGCTCCCCGAGCAATCTTCCGCTCCGGCTTTCGTACCTCGGAACCACCGCGCACACTTCCTTCTCGTCCGCCGGTGTACTCTTCCGCAGCACCTCGTCCCTCGGACGCACAGCGTGTCGTCCTTCTCGCTAGCTGCGTCTTCCGCTCGAGTACCTGTGCTCCTAAGCTCCTGCACACTTAGACACAAGGTTAGAAACAACGCAGGACCTAACTCAACTTTGTTGATCACACCAAAACAACCTTGGGGTTCCAACAATCTCCCCCTTTTTGGTGTGATCAACCCAAGTTAAGATAGGGTAAAATAGAATTTCAATAAAATTAAGTAACTTAACTTAAGTTGCAATTTAAGCACAAAAAGATAGAAAAAAAATTAAATCTATCTACCTCCCCCTAGACTTATACTTTCCCTTCTCCCCCTTTGATCACAAAAAATGGGGTTCCAAGAAAAACAATCTAAGGATTAAATTTTTGCAAGAATTATTTTGAAAAATATTTCTAATTTAAAAAAAATTTCTAAGTTTCTGACTTAGGAAAAAAAATTCTAAGTAATTTGAGCATAAATTTATAATTTCAGAAAAAAATTTAACTTAAGAAAGAATGATTTTTGAGAATTTTTAAGCACATTTTTTTTTAAAAAAAACAAATGACTAAGAAAAAAAAATTCTAAGTAAATTTCTAAATTGAAAAATGTTTTGAATAACCCTTTTTAAAGAACTAATTAATTCTTGTATTAATGCTTTATTAGTAAGTTAATTAAACATTTATTTCAATATTTTGGCTTCCAGGTCGTGGCGAGGCACTATGCCTTCTTGGTTATTGGAGCAACAACCACTTCCTTGACAAAACCTCATAAAGAAATTCTTTGTTTAATTTTCTCACTGAAAAGCGCTAATTTTAATTATAAAATTTAGATTAAGCAAGATTTAGGAACCCAATAAAGGTTCCAGCCTACTGGATTAATTAAAAATTTCTTAGGGACATATTTTCTAGAGATATTCTTAATTTGTCCCGGGTGATATCTATAATACCAATTTAAATTTTTTATTTTTCTAGAATTAGATGAACAAGCATAATTTTTCAAATTATCTACTTGAATTTTCAAATCATTATTTTCAAGTTTCAATTTTTCATTTTCCAAATTTGATTTATCTAATTCTTCTAGAGGGCAGGATTTAGCTAAAATTATTTTTAAATTTTTTATTTCTCTTTCTAATTTACAGCAGTCTTTAGTTAATAACTTAACAAATTTATAAAGTTTATCCGGAGGAAGAGAACGTACCTGACTTACCTTGTCGAGTTCGTTGTCCGTATCTCCCCCTGAACTGCTGCTTTCTTCTGACGAAGCTCCCCCTTCATCGATGCTCTCGATGCTCATTTCGGAAGAGGTCGACTCGCAGTCTTCGTCTTGATGACTTGCCATTAGAGCAAGTTCGGAGAATGCCTCAGCTTCCGACTCCGACGACGTATCGTCCCACGTCGCCTTTAGGGCTTTTCGCTTCTGGATAGGCTTCTTACCCTTCTCCTTTTCCTTGTTCTTCAGCTTGGGGCAGTTGTCCTTGACGTGCCCTTCTTCGTCGCAGTGGTAGCAGCGGATCGTTCTTCTCTTCTTTCCCTGCGGATGGTTAGTAGATCTGGATTTACAAAGTTTCTTGAATCTTCTTACCATCATTACCATTTCCTCGTCGTCGAGAGAGGATTCAGATTCTGGTTCGTCTCTCGAGGCTTTGAGGGCGACGTTGTTTTTAGGCTCCTTCATTCCTGCACATCTTGACTCATGCACTTCAAATGTTGAAAAGAATTCTTCTAATGAAGTCTTTTCTAAATCTTTAGAAATGTAAAATGCATCTACTAGTGATGCCCATTTTGAATTTCTAGGGAAGGAATTTAAAGCGTACCTGAGCGAATCTCGGTTACTTACCTCTTCTCCGAGATTCATGAGTCCGGTGATGATTTCTTTTATTCTAGAGTGCAGATGTACGACTGTCTCGTCTTCCCCAATTCGCAGGCTGGTGAGCTGATTGCGAAGCAGATCTCGTCTAGCGAGCTTGGCTTCGGACGTACCTTCATGCAGCTAGAGGAACTTCTCCCAAAGTTCCTTTGCGGAGTTATATTTACCGATCCTGTTGACTTCTTGAGGCGGAAGGACACTTAGCAGATGGTACTCTGCTTTGTCGTTCGCCACGAAGTCGGCCTGCTCCTTTTTTGTCCATTTATCTATTTCCTTGTCCCCTGGAGCTTCAAAGCCAAATTTCATTGTTAAAAATAATTCAATATCTGTAGTAAGAAATACCTGCATCAGTTTTTTCCAGGTAGCGAAGTCCCCTTCATATTTCGCCGGGTGGATGCTTGGTCCGGCCATCCCATTGCTTCGTTCGGCGGTTAGTCCTCCTGAAGCGTCTCGGCTCTGATACCACTTGTAGGACCGTTGGGCCGGCTAGAAGGGAGGGTTGAATAGCCCTGCAAGAATCAAAACGCAAACACCCTTCTCGAACTCTTAAACTAACACTTGCATAAAATAAGAGAAATAACTAAAAACAGAAGAGTAAAAGGCACACCGAGATTTACTTGGTTACAACCGGGAAGGTTGTTAATCCAAGAAAGCGTAGCACTAGTATCTCCTTCAGGCGGAGAAGCCTTTTACAGCAATGAAGCGCACAACAGAAGCTTAAAGCAGAAAAGCGTACAAGTGTAGAAAGAATGCTTGAGTTCTCAGTTAATTAAAAGCTTCTGGACCAAGACTATATTTATAGCCTTGGTTGGGGCGCCTGGAAGGGTTCCGGGCGCCCTGGGGGGGATAAATTTTATCCCCCAACTGTCGGATCGAGTCAAAACTCGATCCTGTTGAAAAGTCGATTTCGGGCGCCCGGAAGGGTTCCGGGCGCCCCGGTCGGTTCCGGGCGCCCGGAATGGTTCCGAGCGCCTGGAGCCCTAAGGTCAACATAAGTTGACTTTTCGACTCCGGTTTAACTCGTCTCAGTTCGGCTCGTCTTGGTCCGGGTCTGTTCGCTCCGGCTCCGCTAGCTTGGGTGATCTCGGCCTTCCGGAATAGGGCTCACCCGAACTCATCTTCCGGTCTTCTCGAGCGTGCTTCCCTCCGGCTTCTCGTCCCTCGGAATTGCTGCGTGTTCCTTCTCGTCCACCAGGGTACAATTCCGCAAACTTCGTCCCTCGGTCGCACCCCGTGCCGACCTTCGCGCTAGCTGCGTCTCTTGCTCCCCGAGCAATCTTCCGCTCCGGCTTTCGTACCTCGGAACCACCGCGCACACTTCCTTCTCGTCCGCCGGTGTACTCTTCCGTAGCACCTCGTCCCTCGGACGCACAGCGTGCCGTCCTTCTCGCTAGCTGCGTCTTCCGCTCGAGTACCTGTGCTCCTAAGCTCCTGCACACTTAGACATAAGGTTAGAAACAACGCAGGACCTAACTCAACTTTGTTGATCACACCAAAACAACCTTGGGGTTTCAACAAAATTTAGTGTCCAGATCACTGTTAAGCAAGCATGGCTTTCGCATTATTCTTGAGTCAGACAGAGTTGTATTGTCTAAGAATGCAATGTTTGTAGGAAGAGATTATATATCTAATGGGTTATTTAAACTTAATGTAATGGTCATTTGGCATAAGATAAATAAAAATAAAAGTTCTTCCACTTATATGCTTGAGTCTTTATGTTTGTGGCATGGTAGACTAGAACATGTTAATTATGATATGTTGCGTAAATTAATAAATATGCAAAGCATACCTGCATTCCATCTTGTCCCGAAACACAAGTATGAGATTTGTGTTGAAGCGAAAATGATAAGGTCATCCTTTCAACATATTGAAAGAAGCAACAAACAACTCGAGCTAATTCACACCGACGTGTGCGACCTCAAAGGTACACAAACACGTGGTGGGAATAAATACTTCATCAATTTTGTAGATGATAATACAAGATATTGTTATGTGCATCTTCTCAAAAGTAAGGATGAAGCTATAAAGAAATTTGCATTCTATAAGAATGAGGTTGAAAACCAACTTAATAGAAAGATTAAGGTGGTTCGAAGTGACCAAGGTGGTGAATATGT
Organism: Zingiber officinale; assembly: GCF_018446385.1. Taxonomy (NCBI): domain Eukaryota; kingdom Viridiplantae; phylum Streptophyta; class Magnoliopsida; order Zingiberales; family Zingiberaceae; genus Zingiber; species Zingiber officinale. The sequence goes on from NC_055989.1 coordinate 124,505,401, forward strand.
ATCACCGTTCGCTGAGTTGTGTGCTGAACATGAGATCAGACACGAAATTACAGGTCCTTATACTCCTTAGCAAAATGGAGTTGTTGAGTGTAAGAATCAAACTCTAAAGGAGATGATAAATGTTCTTCTATTAAGCTCTGGACTGCCAGAATTCATGTGGGGGGAAGCTGTGTTAATAGCCAATTACCTTCTAAATAAGGTGCCCCAGAAGAAAATAGATAAGAGCTCTTATGAGTTGTGGAATGGAAGACAACCATCTTATAAATATTTACGAATGTGGGGGCGTCTTGCCAAAATTTTAGTGTATGATCGAAAAAGGATTAAGATAGGACTAAAGACTGTTGGTTGTATATTTATTGGATATGCACAGAACAGCAGTGCGTATCGATTTTTTGTGTATGAGTCACAAATATCGGAGATACACAAGAACTCGATAATAGAATTAAGAAATGCCTCATTCTTCGAACATATGTTTCCGTATAAGACCCGAGAGGATGTTAGCTCCTCAAAGTAGACATATGAAGCACAAGGTGAAGATGATGATAAGGAACCAGTGGAGGTTGTGCTTAGACGAAACAAAAGAGCTCGAGTAAAAAAATACTATGGATCGGATTTTATTATTTTTATATTAGAAAGTGTAGGATCGAAAAAAATTTAGATATCTCCATAATGACATGATATTGTCCACTTTGGGCCTAAGCCCTCATGGTTTTGGTCTTGGGCTCTCCCCAAAAGGCCTCATGCCAATGGAGATATCTTTTCTTTTATAAACTCATGATCTTTCTCATATGTTTTCAATGTGAGACTGTGTTTGCAACCTTGCAAACCCAACAATCCCCCCTCGAACAAAGGACCACATACTTCTCACATCTGATCCTCGACCCACCAGGTCTTCCTACCCCTCGGTCCACCCGACCTACTAGGACTTAGAACTTCTTGCCTAGTGTTTGGTACTCTTGATCCGAACATAGGAGTCCTCACTTTCTTTGTTCGAGATCAATATTGTATCCACATGGCTCAATCAGACCATAGCTCTTGTGCACAGTCGGCGGTTAAACCTTCTGGCAGTCCGAGCTCTGATACCAATTGTAGGATCGAAAAGAATTTAGATATCTTCACAATGGTATGATATTGTCCACTTTGGGCCTAAACCCTCATGGTTTTGCTCTTGGGCTCTCCTCAAAAGACTTCATACCAATGGAGATATCTTTTCTCTTATAAACCCATGATCTTTCCCATGTGTTTTCAATGTGGGACTATATTTGCAACCTTGCAACCCCAACAGAAAGTGAGCCCCGAAGTGACTCAGAAGCTGTAGGCTATTTTGATGGACCTCACTGGAGAGAGAAAATTGCATCTAAGATTGACTCTATCTTGCAAAATCACACTTGGGAACTTGTGGATCTTCCTCCTGAAAGTAAACCACTAGGTTGCAAGTAGATCTTCAAGAAGAAAATGAAGTCAGATGGCACAATTGATAAATATAAGGCCAAATTAGTAATCAAAGGATACCGACAACAAGAAGACCCCGATTACTTTGATACGTATTCTTTGGTGTCGAGAATAACTTCCATTAGAGTACTGTTGACTATTGTCGCTTTATGAAATCTCGAAATACATCATATGGATGTAAAGATAGCTTTTCTAAATGAGGATTTAGAAGAAAAAATCTACATGGAGCAACCGGAAGGATTTTCTGTGCTAGGACAGAAAAAAAGGTTTGTAGATTTGTGAAGTTATTATATGGCTTGAAACAAGCCCCAAAGCAGTGGCATGAAAAATTTGATAATGCCATAAGGGAATATGGATTCAAGATTAATGAATGTGATAAATGTGTCTACACGAAAGTCACAGAGAATGACTACGTCATCTTATGCCTATATGTAGATGTAATATTTATCATTGGGAGTAATGATAAGATAATCAAATCCACTAAAAATATGTTGAACTCAAGATTTGACATGAAAAACTTGGGCCTAGCTTATGTGATTCTAGAATCAAAATTTTTTAGAATAACAGAAGGACTTATTTTTAGTCAGTCACATTACGTGGATAAGATTCTTGAGAAATTCACCAAGGGTAATACTGTATTGGCACGAACGTCGATAGGTATGAGTCAACATCTATCAAAAAATTAAGGTAAAAGTATCTCTCAGATAAAGTACACTCAAGTAATTGGAAGTCTAATGTACCTAATGTGTTGTACACGACCAGACTTGGCCTACGCAGTAAGTAAACTGAGTAGATACACGAGTAATCTTGGTGTTGAGCACTGGAAAGGGATAACAAAAGTACTGAGGTACTTGAGGTATACTTATGAATATGGACTGCATTATACGAGATATCCTGCTATGATTGAAGGATACAGTGATGCGAGTTAGATATCTGACATAAAAGACTCTAAGTCTACGAGTGGATATGTATTCACTCTTGGAGGTGCAGTCATATCCTGGAAATCTTCTAAACAAACGGTAATAACCAGATCCACAATGGAATTTGAGTTTGTAGCTTTTGATAAATGTGGTAAAGGGGCTGAATAGCTACGGCAATTCTTAAAAAATATTCCGAGATGGCCAAACCCTGTACCAGTAACATTGTGATAGTCAATCAGCAATCAGTCGGACATAGAGCCATTTGTATAATGGTAAGTCTAGACATATACGTCGTAGACATAATACCGTTAGACAACTACTCTCAACAGGAGTTATCGCTGTTGACTATGTGAAGTAAAAGGATAGCCTAATAGATCTGTTAACTAAGGGATTAAACAGAGAGTTAGTTACAAGCACATCGCGAGGGATGAGTTTAATGTCGATGAGAAATGTTGGTGCAAAGGAAACCCAACCTATACAGACTGGAGATCCCAAGAACTAGGATCAAAGGGGCAACCTAATTGTACCGACAAAAATTGCTCACTATAGGGGACCGACCCAGTGGATCAGTAAAGGATGGAAGTTGAGCATACGACTTTGAATAATCCAAGAAGAGTCATGTGAAATACTCTTAAGAGATCAGCTATGTGAGAAAAAAGTAGGGCCGCTTCGAAAAGAATTGGAGGCACAATTCTTAGAACTTCTCACAGAACCAAGCGTGTTCATGGCCAAGAACGAACACGCTCATGAGAACTAATTTGTATTAGGGAGAGTCTTGGGTGAGATATGTCAATGCTTACACAGACGACAGAATAGTTTAAGGACATCACGTCTATTATCAACTAGTAAACAAACATATCTTCACAGGAGAAGGTTCAAAGGGTAAAATCTACCTGTCCTATACTAGACTCAATTGTTGAATGTTTTCACATACTCTATCTTCATTCATGTGGGGAATTGTTAGATATATGTGACTGAGAAGAGGTGGAAGAGGCATGAAACTCTATTATGAATGAGACTTTAGTTCCACATTGGAAGTTTCAAGGCATATTAGTTGATTTATATTGATTCACATGCATTGATGATATGAACAAATGCATGGGGAGAGACTTTCTCTCATGCATGGGTACGCACGGGGTGCAAATTCAGGATCCGGATTGCACTAAACCATGTTGACTTGTGTGCGAACACGACATGCAAGTGACGAATGTCGGACCGATCGAGGCATAATTTGTCCAAGTAGAACAACTAACATTTTGCCACGTGGATTCTTTTTGTCGCTCAAGAATGTAACGGAAGCATTAATCATTGTTTTCGTAATCTCCCGGATAGTAATTGTCGGCCATTAATGGTCGTCGACTATCATTAATCCTTAGGTATTGAATGGTCATTACTCGTCATTCAATGCTAGGAAGGGATGGTGTTCCTATATAAAGGGAAATCATGGTCTTGAGCAAGATACACAGAAAAAGTAGTAGCTCTCCACCTCCGTTCCCCTCCTCTTTCGTGCAACTCTTACTCGGCGGGGTGCTCGTGATAGCAGTTGAGTACCTCTCAGTTCAGTATAACCATTAGTGCTTGATGGAATCACGGTTCACCGTTGTATCCTGGGAAACAGACACCCCAAGAAATCTCGAAGCACAGCCGGAGGTGGGGCGAATCTATTTCAAGGAAACTGCGGCCTTCGCAGGCCTCGGTCATCCGCTCACTCGAACTCTGTGTTCACTCAACCGCTAATTCACTCGGTCGCTTGCTCAGTTCGCTCGACCGCTCTACTTGTTCGACCACTCGCCCCGTTCGCTCATTCGTTTCGCCTCTTCCTCCACTCAACTGCACGCCCGTCCGACCATTCACTCATTCGAACGCTCTACTTGATTTGCTACACAACATAGTCAGCTATACTACCTACTCGATCGACCTACCCGCTCGGACTCTCAGTCTGCTCGACCAATTTGCGCTCAACACTTAACAAAAATCAGTCCCACTGACAATCTAAGATTATCAGCTAAAGTCATTTAAATAGATAAATTGAATTCAATTTTATGAATTTAAATTCAACTAATTCCTACATATCTCCGACAAATTATTCAACAAACATGTTCATCAACACAGCCAAAAAAGGTCCTGTTAACATCGACCAAATGAATTCCAGAAGGAAATGATCTTGTAAAAGCAATAAACTTTCAACTGACGAACATCAACTGAAGAGACTAGCAAATGTTAATCAGTACAATCTTTCTTGACACCCATAACATGACTGGAGAAGGCCATAAAACATGACCTGCCATCAATGAGAGAATGACTCTTAACCAGTAACAAATTCAACTGAGACCTTGGAAATGCTCATACTCTGAGGCAAAAACAAGGCATCCAGGCCCTAAACTAATTCATCACAAGAACTCCTTTCCATTGGGTTGCATTAAGCTTAAGCCATGTGATCATTTGATTGTGCAACATAGTGTCATCTTTCGTTAAAGGCCTTACTCTATTGGTCCCACTTTAACAGACTGGACTGGACTCGACTGACCCAACCTCGACCTCAACCTCAAACCTTGACCCCTGACGCAACTTGCCCGATGAGGACTCTGAACTGGAACCATCTCCAGCTACTGAGACACGATCCCTGCACCTCCATAGAATACCACCTGCAATGTAGAAATTCTTATTTGCATATTTAAATTATAGAGCTGTTTCAGATAGTTGGAACTAGTGGGTTATTGTAACAATTATAATTCACGTAATTTGAAAACATTTGGAATCAACTTCCTACCATTGTTTAACTGAAGTTGAAGCCTCCATGAGGACCTCCATTTTGGTCGTTGTTCCCGAAATGGAATCCAGTTTGAGCAGCATCAGCTGTAGGCATTGCTGCTTCTTCCTCCTCTAACCAATAAGTTTCAAGAATATTCACAGCTTTCTCGTAAATTTCAGTATTATCATGGCTCTGAAGATTTTCAATCTTCTCCAAGCCCTCTTCGTCAATCATCTGAGCATATAAATTGACATCGCCACTAGCACCCAAGTTCTTCTCCACTTCGCCAACCTTCAAGATATTTTCAAGCCCTTCCAGGCAAACAGTGACGATTCTTGGATCTGGGCACACGAGTAGGTCACATAAGGGCTGGATACAGCCCTGACTAACCAAGTACCTGCTCAAACCAACAAATTTCAGTTGACCAGGGTAAATTGAACAGTTCAATGAAAAAAAAAATAACAATTACATACTTTATCTGCTCTTGTGTACCACCCGAAGTGGCATTAGAAATGGCCCACGCTGCCTCTTTCTTGATATCAAACTCTGCAGTTCGCATTATATTCACAAGGGGACCAATGATACCAGCAGATATGACAACCTGCAGCATTTCATAAATGTTTTTATTACTGTAAACATGAAGGGGAAGAAGTTTCTAAATATTTAGCCAATTGCATTAACAAATGAGAACTTCTTAGGTTTAAAGTTAACAATTAAAAAAAAAAAGATGCCATGAATAGTAGAAATTAGTCTCTCAAGCCAACTAGTGGAATGCACCAACACGTTAGATAAGTAGTTATAATTTTAGGGACACTCCAGTGGAAACAAAAACTATCTTAGACTTCTAATTACAAGCAAAAAACACTGGAGAATCTTCGTTTGCAAAATTGATGAATTCACATGCATTATATGCACAAAGATAAATTTCATAGTGGACATTGTTATCCTTGAAATACAAGGATAAAAACAGCTGCATCATTGTTTTCAAACTGTTGGCAAACCCTTATAAACATGCATTAGATGATTTGCCATTTTTAATGCTCATAAAATTCACCTGTATTTGTTCCTTGTTTCCAGCTGTGATGTTTGATATGGTCCAACAAGCTTCCTTTTTTATGCTCTTTTTGTGATTGCCAGTCAAGAGGTTGAGGAGGCAGGGAAGAGCATTATGATTAATCACATACTGAAAACAAAAACAATAACAAAGGAAAGTACAATTAAAATCAAGATGGCATATAGCAAAAAGTCAAAGATACATTTTGGAACGTGAGAATAAATATAAGTGAATTACAAATACTGCTACTTATATTTGTAGCAGTTAAATATTATGCAAATATTGTACAAATTCTGTCTACTCCTTGAAGAAAGAATTTAAATATTTAAGTTATTGGTGGCACTTGTGATGGAAGAACCCATGTATTTTGAAGCATATCTTTTTGATGTTATATTTTCATACGAACTAGATTATTAGACATGAACATAAGCATATAAATTTATCGACAATTTCAAGTCTTTGCATATATAATCAGATATCTAGTATGAGGCAGCACACAACATAACAAATTTATTATGGATTCCATTTTAGATATACAAAAAAAAAGAAGTTAAATCTAATAGCTCTGTTCATGCTGTACACGGAACATATCAGAGTATAAAATAAAGTCACCTAAGCACTGAATACTAATTTCTAAAAAATAAAGTCAAAAGGGAAAACAGGATAATGGATATCAGAGTAAAAGAAAAGTGAATCATAGTTATGAAATGCCAGGCATGTCCCATAAATAAGCACGGTTCTTTTGCATCCTAGCTCACTAGTACGGATAACTCACATCAGAAACAAGAGCAAAAGATGAAGCCCACAAGCAAACAAATCAAGTAGAAAAACTTAATAAAAACCAACAATGGTACTTTAACATACCTGTGTCTGCAGATCATCTCCCGTCACAATGTTACCCACAGTGCGAAGGGCTGGAATAAGCACAGAAGGTGATGGATGGCTGCCATAAACTTAAATGAATTAATCATTTAAAGATACAAAAATGTGATGCAAATGAACAAGGTCAATGCTTCCATACAGTAGTAGTTCTACAAGACGAGGACAGACACCAGCCTCAAGTACAGCTTGTATTTTCTCATTGCTGCCATCAGACAAATAAGACAACGCCCAGCATGCATCTGTGAGCACTTCCTCATCATTGGAATGAATTAATCGCTCAAGGACCGGAAGAGCAGACTTAACCTGATCAAAATGCATGGAAGAAATTAATATAAACACCAAATGTATATGAGAATATAACAAAAAGACTAACTGAGACTTCTTTTAAAAAAAAACAAATACCATTTCAAAATCTGGTTGTGGCTTCCCTCTGCAGAAATTAGAAAGAGTCCATGTGGCGTTCCTTAACATGGAGAGTTTTGCACGCTCGTTCAGCTGTTGCAGGAGAGGAAATAGCGCTCCATTGGCAAGGACAAAATCTCTGTATTTCGGAGAATCACCAGCTACATTCCCCAAGGCCCATACCGCCTAGATAAGATACAATGGATTAGCTAAACTATTCATAACAAAAGCACACAAACCTATCAATGAAACACCAATCTGCGGAAGTACATACCTGCTCACGGACATCTTCACTCAGGGAACTGAGAAGTTTAACAAATATCTGGACTGCTCCACTATCTATTACAACCCTTGTGTTATCAGAAGTTCCAGACGCAATATTGGTGAGAGCCCAAGCAGCTTCAAACTACAGCATGCAAACAAAAACTGTCATATAAGCTTGAGTTAACAAAGAAAAAGAAAACATTAATTTAATATGACATGGAATCCGACTGACCTGAAGTTGAGGATAATCATCCCTCGTGAGGAATTCAACAAATCGAGGAACTACCCCAGATTGTATCACCTCCTCGATTGGAGGGCTTCTTTCTGACGAGATAAATACCAGGTAAAAACAAAATTAATTATTCAGAATGGTCAACTTATCGAACTAAAGACGAAAGCGATACAACACAGCAAAATGAATGATCAGCAAATACCTATTGAGAGTAATTTACGAAAGTTCGTAACTGCTTCCAATTGCATAGAAGTGTCATCAGAATGAGCACCTGCGACCAACACCGGAAGATTTTCTAACTGCAAATCATCAAATCAAACAAATTAATAAATTACTAGTTCCATATCCAATACCCTAACCCTATCACTATCGATCCAACCGATCCGGATTAAGACACAACAGAAGTCAATGGGGGTTCACATCGATATACGAATCCAAATGAAACTTTAAAATAAAATAAAATAATCATAGGAAGAAAGATCACCTTCTGCTCCACCGGAGAGGTGTGGACCGGCTGAGGAAACGACTGAGCCATCATCCCCTCCCGTCGCTTCTTCTGTAGGCTTTCCTCCCGACGATTCTTTCGTATTTCAACCATGTTGTCCTCCCTGCGGCGCCGCCCTTCCTCAGCGTCGACAGCGACCTTGTACTTGTTCCGGCGTACCTCCGCCCTCTCGCTCGGCCTCAGCGACATCTTGCTCTGCTGCAACTCACGTCGCCAACGAGAAGCAAGAAATCGAACGAGAATGGCGATCCCAAAAGATCTCACGAAACTTGAAGAGAGAAAATGTGGTCAAGAAAGGGGTTCTTTTATAGAGAGGAAATGGAAGCGCAGAGGAAATGTGCGCCCACCGAACGGCACAGCAAAACCCTAGGTTAGAGAAAAGAAAATTGAAAACAAATTTACTCCCACAATAACACCCACGACATACCCTCCAATGAATTCTGCGGGCCCCGTTTAATCTAAGGAAGGTAAAACCGTCAAACGAGTCCGTGCTGGAAACGAGTTATGGCGAGTAGAGGGGCTAGTCACGAAATGGGAGGTAATTAAAAGTGATCCGATCCACATGGCGACCTGTGATTTGATGAATTTGTAATTTTAAGTTTTGCCACGTGTTATTCAGTCGCTAGTATATAGGATCTCTAGGAGCATAGGAACGCTGTGATGACGTGGTCGGATCCGATACGGTACGTTAACCGCTGTGGAGGTTTAAATTTCGATTTAATCAGAAGGCCGCTATATTGCACAAAATTACGAGACTGCCACTCCTTTAACAAATTTCTGGTGCATTTTCACTGTCGGATTAAAATGGTTCGACCATCTTTGAGGTCCACGTCGAAGGTCATCGAACCGTCCGTTCAAATTTCAAGGGTAAAATAGTAAGACAATCTGTATATTCATATTAAATTGCCCATTAAAGACTACTAATAATAGATGTAAGGAATAATTTCTATAAATACATAAAAATATTCAAAATTGTTTTAAAAGATTTTTTTAATCTAAATTTAAATTCTGTTAAAAGGTTAGGTATCACAGTTTACTAAAATATTATATTTTAAAATAATATTTTATCGATTTTTTTTAAATAATGGACTTTATTCCGAAAATACTTTTGTAATTACAGAAATATATATATATATATATAACCAGAATACACTTTTATAAATCATTATTAAAAATATTTTAATAATATCATCTCTATATCTTAATTATATGTATGCATTACAATTTAATTCTGGCCTATATATATCTATAGAGATGATATGATATTAAAAGGTCATTAAGATATTAAATTTATTTATTTTATTATTATTATTATTATTTAAATTTTTTATTAAAAAACACCTCAACTCATTAATCTCTTTAAAATGACATTGTTACTCGGAAACTCCTGTCACATGCATTCAATTATGAATGGATCAGGTACAGTATAACTGTTATAAATATTACAACAACTAACATTTCGTATGTGTTATAACGTAAATATTAGATGAATAGGTTGAATTCACATTGTAACAATTATAATTTCATAGATTCTACAACGTAAATATGTATATGAAATAGGATTGAATATGTGTTGTAGCAACTTTAAAATTATAACTGCTACAAGTTGAATGTTTTTTATCATATTAGATATATATTATAATAGCTATGAAATTGTAACTAATAAACATGAATATTATTGAATTGGTCAAATCTTGATAGTGTATTTAATGTTTGTGGCATAGATATCGAGATTAACTTTGATATTTTAGGACATTTCCAATACAAGGTTTTTAAAGAAGTTTGTAAAATAAAAAAGCACCCAAAAAATTCTAACCATTGTAGGTGCAAGGTATGACCTTTATATTAAAAATTCAAAGTTACTTTTTTATCTTGAAATTGATGTAATATAGATGTAGTCATATAATTACATGTTATTAATTAGACCACATAAAAATCATTTAGAACTCTAATTATTAGAGATATTTTAATAAGTTTTTAGAATGTTGATGTGGCATGATATAACATATTGGGATCATAAAAAAAGTTTTTGTAAAATTCTAACTATTGGAGAGTCCTTAGGGCATCTCCAATGGTTAAAGTTCTACAAAAGCTTTTTTTATGATTCCAATATGTCACATCAACATTCTAAAAACCTATTGAAATAACTTCAATAGTTAGAGTTCTAAAAAGTTCTAAATAATTTTTAAATGGTCTAATTAATAACATGTAATTGCATGGCTATATGCATATTGCATAAATTTTAAAGAAAAAAATAGTTTTGAAATTTTACTACTGCTCTTAAAATACAAAGCTCAAACCTTGCATCTACAATAGTTAAAAATTTTTTGTTCAACTTTTTCATTTTTCAAATCTCTATAAAAATCTTGCATGCATTGAAGATGCTCTTATAGAGGACATGGTGGCATGTGATACCTTTTGATTAAAATAAAAAAAAAAGTCTCATCTTTATAGATGAACATCTTATCTCATCTCTTAAACATGATATTCACATATCTATTTTTTTCTCGAATCTAATTCAATATAAATAAGACCAATGATTATCGCCAAGAGAAGAAGTCTAAAAATTGAAATATTTTTGATATTACATTATACGGTAGAAATTAATATATTTTACTAATTTGACGAATTTTATATGAATTGATATTCTATTTTAAAATAATTCAAATTATATATCTCAATTTGACTCAACTAGTAGGATGAAAGAGAAAAAATGGAAGTCGTCTAAAACAACAAAAGAAATGGAAGAAGAAGGATTGCTATTTTAAAGAAGAGGAAGGAAAAACAAACTATTGGCAAAAGGAGATCAAGAATCAAACAATTAAACTACGACTGAAGGAAAAATAACAAGTAATAAAGGAAAATAAATCGGTGTGTGGAGGTAAAAACAAGGAATAAAGGAAAATAAATCGGTGCGCGGAGGCACGACGTTGAGAGTAAGATTGTTTATATGAAAGAGAAATAAAAAAAATAGATTTAATAAAAAACCTAAATTGAATGAATCGATTTAACTCAATTAAATTTTATTCAATTAGCATTTAATCAAATTAAGTCTAAATCAACTCTAATTTAGATCAATATATTTTTTTATCTTTTAATGCCTACTTTAATTCAACATTAAAGACCTTCACTTCGTATCCTATTTGTTTATTTAGTTTATTAAAAAAATTAATACCTAATTAAACATCCGTCTAGGGGTAATTTAGTATGGTATATCCATATCGAAATCGTATATCGTATACTGAGCAAAGATCTTCTGTCCACATTATAGGATCGATGACATGCTAGAGGAGGGTAAATAGTACTCGTGGCTAATTTGTTCGTTTATCGAAAAACACAAAGTAAGAACGCAGTGGAATAAAGAAAGACACAAAAACAATCACTAACACGATTTCTTTTACTTGGTTCGTAGCTTATGACGACTCCTACTCTAAGGCCTGCGATCGTTGATCGCTTACGTTGGACAATCACTAATAGCTCAGAAATTCTTTACAAGTAAGTAAGTACAAGTACAAAACTAAACAAAGTATACGTACAATATAAGAATGAGTAAAAGAGACGTTGATTGTCGGAGCAGGAGTTGAGCATTGTTGAAGCGTTTCGGAACAACACACAGGAGTACAAATAGTCTGATTTTTGGTATCTCTGAAGTGCCGGCCGAGACCCCTTTTTATAGCATCTTCAAACCTGATCCAGATCCTCTAATCTTGGGATCAAATTTTGACTCGACCCGGATCGGTCGACCAATCTCCAGGTTCGATCGACTAAACTTGCTGAATCCTCCCGGCCTTCCACCCAAATGCAGCCTTTCCGGATAGCGCCTTCGTTAGGTCGACCGATCTCGTCGTTTAGTCGATCGATTGCTGATGATCTTTGCCTTATCCGATTTGATCAACCCGGCTTCACTGAGTCTCTGTCTATCCTCGGTTCGGTCGACCGATCCCTCTGGTCGACACTTCACTGAGAGCTAGAATTCTGATCCTTTTGTACTGAGGTTCGGTCGACCGATCCAGACATTCGATGGACCGATCAAGACTAAGTCCAACCCTACAAAACTATTAGTTTCCTGCAAAATAAAGTTAGATAAAATAGTAAATGATATATAAATCAATAACTTGACAATCTTCGGACTATCCGATTCTGACTTTCGGATTTCCGAAAGAAACTCTAGGTTGAATCGACGCCTACTGTTCCCTCAACAGGGAGCGCGCCCTTACCTATTCCTCTCAGGAGAAGTTAACTATGTTGGAACCCCAAGGTGTTTTGATGTGATCAAACAAGTTAAGTTAGGTCCTGCTTTGTCTAACCCTTGTGTCTAAGTGTGCAGGAGCTTAGGAACACAGGAAGTCGAGCGGAAGACGCGCCTAGCGAGAAGGACGGCACGGGGAGAGAGCCGACGGGCTCGGTGTGTCGAGGGACTAGGTGACCGCGGAAGAGTACACCGGTGGATGAGAAGAACGTGTGCGGCGTTCGAGGGACGAGAAACTGGGAAGGAAGGCTGCTCGAGGAGAAGGCCGGAACTTGGGTTCGGGTGAGCCCTATTCCTGATGGCCGAGATCACCCAAGCTAGCGGAGCCGGAGCGAACAAGATCTGGACCGAGACGAGCTGAACCAGAGACGAAAAAGTTAACTTCTGTTGACTTTAAGGCACGGGGCGCCCGGAACCATTCTGGGCGCTCGGAGCAGCCTGGGGCGCCCGGAACCCTTCCGGGCGCCCGGGATGAAGTTTTTTGACCAGATCGATTCTAAAGCGATCTGAACGTTGGGGGATAAAGTTTTATCCCCCCAGGGCGTCCGGAACCCCTTCGGGACACCCCGAACAGTGCTATAAATATAGCACTGATCTGCACAGTCAATTCAACGAACTTGTAATTCATTTTCTTTGTGCTTTCTATTCTTTTGTACTGTCAACGTCGTAAGAGGCTACTCTGCCCAAAGGAGAATCAGATAGTGCGTCATCTTTGCCTTGGATTAGCAATCCTCTGATTGCAAACTAAGTAAACCCTCTGTGTCTGAATTCGTTTCTATTTAGTCTCTTTCATTTATTATTACAAGTTCTTTTAAATTAGTTGAATATCTGAGAAAAGTTTATGGTTTATTTTTGTAGGGCAATTCACCCATCATCTCTTGTCGGCCTCCAAAGGGACCAACAACCTATTGCCAGACCGGTCCTCCAGACCGACTGTACTTTTGCTCAGCACCCGAGATATCAGGTCTGTTAGAGTGTATACTAAAAGCCTAGCTTTTGGTATAAATATTTATTATGAATAAAGAATCACATTTGGTCAAATTGTCTACATTTGTTTGTAGTTGTTCATTTAATTTATATTGTAGATAACATAGTATGTGGTGTCACATGCAGAAGATGATGTTATCAGTACCTTATAAATTATAAACAGTAGCTCACGACCAAAATGGAAAGGAACAAACCATTAGAAGGTCATAGTGTAATTAGGTATTAGTTTATCTTGACTATATAATTACACTAGTACACTCAGAGTGTATTGAGTAGGACCATTTGAGGTCGTTTCTTTTATACTGACTTTATAAAGTAACAAAGACCTCGGTTATTATGGAAGTGTGTGCTCTTAATTCTAATATAATAACAAGCACATATATTTGATATTTATTTCTTTAATTTATCAATGGGTGAGATTTAGTTCGATGAATCAACAAGCCCGATAAGTTGGGAAATGGTATCACTTATAGTGTGTGTTGTTGATTATAGAAGGAAACTGTGTCCTAGAGATACTAGGTTGATAATGTTCTCAAGAGGAGCTCATAAGGATTGTCATGTTAAACCCTGCAGGTGGACTTAGTCCAACATGATAATAAGGTTGAGTGGTACTACTCTTGGATTTAGATATTAATTAAATGAGTTGTCAGTAACTCACTTAATTAGTGGACATTCGATATCTTAAACACAGGGAGACTAACACACTCATAATAAGAAGGAGCCCAAAAATGTAATTCGGGATTGGTGCGGTAGTTCAATAATAATTCTCTAGTGGAATGAATTATTATTGATAAAATTAAGTTGTGTGTTCGAGGCGATGCTTAATTTTATCGGAGACCAAAACCAATTCTTCCTCTCGGTCCCTATCGTAGCCTCTTAATTATAGAGTACTATACCCACCTATACCCACCTTCTTACCCATCCTATAGGGGGCCCCAAGCTAGCTTGGAGACCAAGCTAGCCGGCCTGGGTATGTTCATGGGTGAATTCATGTGGTCGTCCCTATTAAAATAAAAAGGAATTTTAATTTTAAAATTTTTCTTATGTGGATAATATAATTTAAAAGAGAGTTTAAAATTTTAAATCTTTCCTTTTATAAGATTCTACAAAAGATTAAGAGAAGAGTTAAAATCTCTTTCCTTATTTGTAGATTAAAAGGTTGATTTTAATTTTGGTAAAAACTTTCCTTTTAATTATATTCATGATTTAAAAGAAAGTTTAAAATTAAAAATTCTTTTATTAGTTTCTACAAAGATTAAGAAAAGATTTAATATCTTTCCTTATTTGTAGATTGAAAGGAGATTTTAATTTTTAGAGATAACTTTCCTTTTGGAAATTATCCACATGTTTAAAAGAAAGATTTTAATTTATAAAATTTCTTTTTATTAACCAATCATGAAGGGATTAAAATTATTGGAGAAATTTTTATAAATTTCTAGAAACAAATTAGGAAGTTTTAATTTTTATTTTAATTAAAACTCTCCTTGTTTTGGGGAGAAGAGTGGCCGGCCATTATAATTTGAAAAGAAAATTATTTTAATTAAATAAATTTTCCTTTTCAATGGCAAAAGAATTAAGGAAGTTTTTATTAAATTTTCCTTATTTGCCAAGACCAAGGATTATAAAAGAGGGGGTAGAGGAGGCTTCAAGGCTAACGACTCTATTCTATTTTTCCTCTCTTTTCTCCTTGGGTGTGGCCGGCCCTTTCTTTCCTCTCCTCTCCTTTGTGTGGCCGAAACCTTCTCATGGTGGAGATAGCTTTGGTGGCCGGATCTAAGAAGGAGAAGAAGGAGAGAAAAGAAGCCTCTTTTCTAGCATCCCTTGGAGCATGGTGGTGGTGGCCGAACCTCTTCATCCTAGGAGAAGTTTTGATGGCCGAAACTTGTAAGGAAGAAGAAGGTGCTTGGTGGTTCTCATCTCGGAAGATCGTTGCCCACACAACGTCCGAGGTTAGAAGAGGAATACGGTAGAAGATCAAGAGGTCTTTCTAAAAGGTATAACTAGTAATTTTTGTTTCCGCATCATACTAGTTATTTTTGGAAATAATACTAAATACAAGAGGCATATGATTCTAGAGTTTCGAATTTGTTTTCAATATAGTGTTCTTTTGTTTTTCTTTCCCTTGTGATTTGATTGTTCTTTTCGGTTAACCTAAAGTTATTTTAGGAAATTAAATATTAGCTTTCCATAAAAGGTTTTGTCTAGTCGGTGGTGGTTGCTCCCATATCCAAGAAGGTCATGTGCCTCGCCACGTCAGTACTGGGAACCAATTATGGAAATTAATATTTAATGGAATTAATAACTTAAGGTGATTTGGGTCGAACGTGTTAAGTTCCGCAGGAGACCCAAGTCAAAACCTAAAAGAACGAATAGATTAAGTTTTGGATCAAACGTGTTAAGTTCCGCAGGCGATCCAAAATTTAATTTAAAAGAACACATGGTAGCTAGGAAAAGGTTCAGACCTTTGTACAAAATTTTTGTACAGTGGAACCTCTAGGTTTTCCGAGTAGCAACCAACAATTGGTATCAGAGCTAGGGTTTTGCCTCTGTGTATTTGGTATTAGGATAATTATGCACATGTCATACATAATTTAGGCAGGTTAATAGTAGGATGTGCTAACTTTGTGGATGCAGGATCCAACTATTATGGCTTTTAATTATTATGTGTGTGATTGGACCCTTGGACATGTCAAGGGCATTTATATGTGTGTGCATGATTGTATTAAAATACAGCAGGAGCTGTATTTAGTTTTATTAGGATTTTATTTTTGATCTAGATATATGTACATTCCTTTTATGGAATATAGGATCAAAATGTAAAATTCTATTTATGTCGCGGATCGAATCTTGCAAAGCGTGGAACTTTCTAAGGACCAGAGGCGCAGCGGAACTAGGAGCAAGATGGAGGCGACAGCTAGACCCGGTGGCGGTGGCCAAATATGGCAGCAGCTTGGGATGACAACACACGGAGGACAACTAGAGATAAAAGTCATAATAGTTGAAAATTAGATTTTCTATTTATTACTTTTATATTGTGCTATGTGTGCATGTTAGTTTACAAGTTTAGTAGGCTAGCATAGTTTAAAATTCCTCATTTATAAATAACTAAGTGGGAGAGGGATTTTTAAGTAAATCCCATGGTCTCCATTACTGGTTTGTAAGTGATGCAAACAAGCTTGCGCGTTGGCTCTGAGTGCCTTCCTCCATAACGGATGAATTTGTTTGCAGATCACTAGAACAGACTTCCATTTTTGGATGACTATAGGAAGTTAATTAAGAGCGTGTGATCTTCCCCAACGGAAGGGGCATAATCTTATTAATGGACTTAGTGTCAAGTAATGGTATACACTTAGACACATCTAATAGTATCCTCCCCATCGGAGTCACTGCTATTATTTGTGTGACCAAATGAAACCAACTATTAATTTGTCATAAAACTAGGTTGACAAGATAATAAAATTTAAGGGTTAAAACCCCTCTTACAAATGATTGATTTTGTATACGTCCACACTAACGTGGCATACAAAATTAACGGTGTTTGAGATAATTTTATTTGTCATAAAGTTTCGTTGACAAGATAGTTAATGGGTAAAACCCTCCTCTTACAAATGTTGATTTTGTATACGCCCACACTAACGTGGCATGCAAAATTCACGGTGTTTTGAGGTGTTGGTAAATTTAAATAGTATTGTTAGAGGAATCAATATTATTTTAAATTTAGAGTCTTGACCAAATATTTGATTAAAGATAGACCAACTATTAATTTTATTCGTCATAAAGTAAGGTTGACGAGATAATAAAATTAAATGATAAAATTTCCTCTTTGAATTTGTATACGTCCACACTAACGTGGCATACAAAATTCATGGGGATTTTTAAGGAGTTGGTCTTAACCAAATATTTTTGTGATTCTTAGGATGATGGTCAATCCCTAGCTGATATACTTTAGGATAGACTTAGTGGTCCCAATAATAATTGATTAGAAATAGGATTTGGACATTAAGGTAGACTGTCCTCTTAGAACTAAGAACAATTTAGGTGTATTTAATTCATTAGTTGAAACATGTCTAGTGGTGCTATCTACCAGAACCTGGAGTGTAGATACAGATGCCATTAATCATGTCTGCAATTCATTGCAGGGTTCCAGGAAACCCGACAACTAAATGAAAATAAAAACACCGTCCACATGAGCATTACTAAAAAAAATAGCAGCTGTTGCAGTGGGAGAGGTTTATTCTCTAATAGGAATAAAATATGGATTATTAGAAATTGTCTTTACATACTAAGTTTAGAAAGAACCTGATTTCAGTTTCTAAACTATTATAGAATAGATATTGTGTCTATTTTGATAACAAAGTTGTTATCAAGAAAAATAGGGAAGTTATCTATTCTGGTATGTTGGTTGAAAATTTATAATCCAATAACTCCCACGATGCAACAAATAGAAATTAGTAACACATCTTCTAACTTTAAGAGAAAGCAACCTTCGGAAATGAACCAATTATATCTTTGGCATCTAAAGCTAGGTTATATTAACTTAAGTAGGATTCATTGGTAGCTGATGAACTTTTGGGTTCATTAGCAGTGGAAATCTTTCCAACCTACGAGTCTTACTTGGAAGGAAAAATAACCAAGAAGCTTTTAAGTCTAAGGGGTATGGAGTCAAAGATATATTGGAATTGGTTCATTCTGATTTGTGTGATCCTATGAGCATCCGGGCAAGAGGTTGTTTCAAATATTTCATCTATTTTATAGACAACTATTTGAGTTACGGATATATTTACTTGATGTGCCGCAAGTCTAAGTGCTTTGATTAGTTCAAAGAGTACGAGGCTGATGTGGAGAAACGACAAAGTAAAAGTATCAAGACACTACGGTAAGATCGTAGTGGCAAGTACCTCTTGGGAGAATTTAGGAGTCATTTATCAGAAGTAAGGATTCAATCCAAACTAACTGCACCTGGTACACTCCAACAGAATGGTGTAGGAAAAGGAAGGTATAGGACTCTTATGGAAATAAGTAGATTGATGAGTTATTAAGAATATTATCAAAATCATTTTAAGGATATACTCTGGAAACAGGAGTGAATATAGTACCTTCTAAAGTCAGAACTCTCTACTCATATAGAATTGCTGAATAGGCGTAAGCCTATTTCGAAGCATATTCGGATTCGGGTAGTCCAGCACATATGCAGAAGAGAGACAATGATAAGTTGGACAGGAATTCACTTGTTTGTGGGTTATCCTAGTAAAATGAAAGTAGGTTTATAGTCTTAAAAATCAGAAGATCATTGTTAGTATCAATGACCGATTTTTAGAAAAGGACTATGTAATAAACCATGTGCCCATAAGAAAATGTGTTCTTAAGGAAATAATAAAAGGCATGTCTAATCTAGTACCAACTGTACAAGATGAGATACCACGAGGAAACTGCAACACGTATCACAAATGATACACAATTGCAGAAAGTGTCTTGTCGTAGTGGGAGGGTTGTTAGGCAACCTAAAAAGATTCATGTTTTGGGAGAGTTTTTGGACTCGATCCCTGGAGGACATAAACCTGATCTCCGGACATATGACGAAACACTCCAAGATAAAGATGCAACATCTTGGCAAAGAGTAATGAATATCAGAATTAGAATATATGTATTCTAATAAAATCTGGAAACTTGTAAAACCACCAAATGGTGTAAAAGCCTTTGGGTGTTAAAAGGTCTATAATAGGAAAAGAGGGATAGAAAGGAAGGTAGTAACTTTCAAAGCAAGGCTTGATGAAAAAGGAAACTTTTTCACTAGTAGCCATGCTTAAGTCTATCCGGATTCTTTTATCTATTTGGCAAGTGGATGTCAATACAGCATTCCTTAATGGAAGTCTTGATGAAAGCATACATATAAAGCAACCAGAAGGGTTCATTGCAAAGGGCTAAGAGCATCTTGTGTGCAAGCTCAATCAGTCTATGGACTGAGGCAAAGCTTCAAGGTCTTGGAACATCCGGTTTATCAAAGTAATCCAGACCTATGGATTTATTAAGTAAACGGATAAGTCTTGTGTATACAAAAGGTGTGATGGAAACGTGGTGGTATTTCTTGTACTATACGTAGATAACATTTTTGGTAGTTGGAAACAATATCAAAATGTTGTCAGAAGTAAGGGTATGGTTGTCCAAATAATTCGATATAAAGGACTTGGGAGAATGTATATATTTTTGAGATCAAAGTAATAAGGGATCGAAAGAAAAAATATATTTTACTTATCCCAAGCTTGATACATCGGAAAATCCTTGCTCGTTTTAAGCATGCAAAACTCCTCAAAAGGTTTCTTACCTTTTAAGCATGGAGTGTCTTTATGTAAAGAGATGTCTCCGATGACATCAAAGAAGATTGAGGACATGTAGGCAGTTCTTTATGCTTCGGCAACTAATGTATGCTATGCACGAGATCAGAAATCTGTTTTGCCAAGGGCATAGTTAGCAGATATCAAAGTAACCCTAGACAAGGACATTGGACTGCAGTAAAGCATATATTAAAGTACCTTAGAGGCGCTAGAGATTATATGCTAGCTTACAAGGCAGTTAATTTGGTCCCTGTGGGTTACACGGATTTTGACTTCCAATCGGATAGGGACAATAATAAGTCGACCTCGGGGTTTTGTGTTTACTTTAGGAGGAAAAGTCATAACTATGGAAGAGTGATAAGCATAGGTGTTTTTCTGGACTCCACCATAGAAGCTGAGTATATGGCAAGCCTCTGAGGTAGCCATAAAAGCTGAATGACTTAATTACCTCAAGATAGACTTAGATATGATTTCTAGTTTGTCCAAAGATTATTACAATTTATTGTAATAATAATGGTGTAGTAACAAACTCGAAGAAACCATGAGTCTATAAGGCAAGTAAACACAATAGAGCGCAAGTACTACCCAATACGAGAAATTGTATAACGAGGAGAAGTTGTTGCCGCCTAGATTTCATCAGATGATAACCTAAGGTCCTTAAGGCAAGAGCTTTTTGAAAGGCATGGGAATCAGATGTATGGCAGCATATATGGCAGCTTAGTCTTTTAGTATAAGTGGGAGATTGTTAGAGTGTATACTAAAAGCCTAGCTTTTGGTATAAATATTTATTATGAATAAAGAATCACATTTGGTCAAATTGTCTACATTTGTTTGTAGTTGTTCATTTAATTTATATTGTAGATAACATAGTATGTGGTGTCACATGCAGAAGATGATGTTATCAGTACCTTATAAATTATAAACAGTAGCTCACGACCAAAATGGAAAGGAACAAACCATTAGAAGGTCGTAGTGTAATTAGGTATTAGTTTATCTTGACTATATAATTACACTAGTACACTCAGAGTGTATTGAGTAGGACCATTTGAGGTCGTTTCTTTTATACTGACTTTATAAAGGAACAAAGACCTCGGTTATTATGGAAGTGTGTGCTCTTAATTCTAATATAATAACAAGCACATATATTTGATATTTATTTCTTTAATTTATCAATGGGTGAGATTTAGTTCGATGAATCAACAAGCCCGATAAGTTGGGAAATGGTATCACTTATAGTGTGTGTTGTTGATTATAGAAGGAAATTATGTCCTAGAGATACTAGGTTGATAATGTTCTCAAGAGGAGCTCATAAGGATTGTCATGTTAAACCCTGCAGGTGGACTTAGTCCGACATGATAATAAGGTTGAGTGGTACTACTCTTGGATTTAGATATTAATTAAATGAGTTGTCAGTAACTCACTTAATTAGTGGACATTCGATATCTTAAACACAGGGAGACTAACACACTCATAATAAGAAGGAGCCCAAAAATGTAATTCGGGATTGGTGCGGTAGTTCAATAATAATTCTCTAGTGGAATGAATTATTATTGATAAAATTAAGTTGTGTGTTCGGGGCGAACACGAGATGCTTAATTTTATCGGGAGACCAAAACCAATTCTTCCTTTCGGTCCCTATCGTAGCCTCTTAATTATAGAGTACTATACCCACCTATACCCACCTTCTTACTCATCCTATAAGGGCCGGCCAAGCTAGCTTGGAGACCAAGCTAGGGCCGGCCATGGGTATGTTCATGGGTGAATTCATGTGGTCGTCCCTATTAAAATAAAAAGAAATTTTAATTTTAAAATTTTTCTTATGTGGATAATATAATTTAAAAGA
The DNA here is from genome assembly GCF_018446385.1 of Zingiber officinale. Lineage (NCBI taxonomy): Eukaryota > Viridiplantae > Streptophyta > Magnoliopsida > Zingiberales > Zingiberaceae > Zingiber > Zingiber officinale. The sequence continues at coordinate 124,527,275 of NC_055989.1, forward strand.
GAGTTTAAAAATTTAAATCTTTCCTTTTATAAGATTCTACAAAAGATTAAGAGAAGAGTTAAAATCTCTTTCCTTATTTGTAGATTAAAAGGTTGATTTTAATTTTGGTAAAAACTTTCCTTTTAATTATATTCATGATTTAAAAGAAAGTTTAAAAATTAAAAATTCTCTTTTATTAGTTTCTACAAAAGATTAAGAAAAGATTTAATATCTTTCCTTATTTGTAGATTGAAAGAAGATTTTAATTTTTAGAGATAACTTTCCTTTTTGGAAATTATCCACATGTTTAAAAGAAAGATTTTAATTTATAAAATTTCTTTTATTAACCAATCATGAAGGATTAAAATTATTGGAGAAATTTTTATAAATTTCTAGAAACAAATTAGGAAGTTTTAATTTTTGTTTTAATTAAAACTCTCCTTGTTTTGGGGAGAAGAGTGGTCAGCCATTATAATTTGAAAAGAGAAAATTATTTTAATTAAATAAATTTTCCTTTTCAATGGTAAAAGAATTAAGGAAGTTTTTATTAAATTTTCCTTATTTGCCAAGACCAAGGATTATAAAAGAGGGGGTAGAGGAGGCTTCAAGGCTAACGACTCTATTCTATTTTTCCTCTCTTTTCTCCTTGGGTGTGGCCGGCCCTTTCTTTCCTCTCCTCTCCTTTGTGTGGCCGAAACCTTCTCATGGTGGAGATAGCTTTGGTGGCCGGATCTAAGAAGGAGAGAAAAGAAGCCTCTTTTCTAGCATCCCTTGGAGCATGGTGGTGGTGGCCGAACCTCTTCATCCTAGGAGAAGTTTTGATGGCCGAAACTTGTAAGGAAGAAGAAGGTGCTTGGTGGTTCTCATCTCGGAAGATCGTTGTCCACAAAACGTCCGAGGTTAGAAGAGGAATACGGTAGAAGATCAAGAGGTCTTTCTAAAAGGTATAACTAGTAATTTTTGTTTCCGCATCATACTAGTTATTTTTGGAAATAATACTAAATACAAGAGGCATACGATTCTAGAGTTTCGAATTTGTTTTCGATATAGTGTTCTTTTGTTTTTCTTTCCCTTGTGATTTGATTGTTCTTTTCGGTTAACCTAAAGTTATTTTAGGAAATTAAATATTAGCTTTCCATAAAAGGTTTTGTCTAGTCGGTGGTGGTTGCTCCCATATCCAAGAAGGTCATGTGCCTCGCCACGTCAGTACTGGGAACCAATTATGGAAATTAATATTTAATGGAATTAATAACTTAAGGTGATTTGGGTCGAACGTGTTAAGTTCCGCAGGAGACCCAAGTCAAAACCTAAAAGAACGAATAGATTAAGTTTTGGATCAAACGTGTTAAGTTCCACAGGCGATCCAAAATTTAATTTAAAAGAACACATGGTAGCTAGGAAAAGGTTCAGACCTTTGTACAAAATTTTTGTACAGTGGAACCTCTAGGTTTTCCGAGTAGCAACCAACAAGGTCTTCATGTTGGACGCCCGCTCCATGGCCCGTCCAGACTTCCACCTAGTCTGCGACCACCAGGGTTTTCACCTAGAGTCCCCGACTTTAGGATTTTGCCCAAAGCGCTCGACCCACCAAGACTTTCCGCCTAGGGTTACCACCCCCTAAATTTTCCATCTGCCTAGAATCCATTAGGACTTTTGACTAAGACAACCTAGGACTTTCCTGCAAGCTTAATCAACCTTGTTAGATCACAAGATGTTGGAACCCCACGGTAGTTTTGATGTGATCAACTAGGTTAAGTTATATCCTGTTATGTTTTACCCTTGTGTCTAAATGTGTAGGAGCTTAGGAACACAAGAATGAGAGTGGAAGACGCAGCTAGCGAGAAGGATGACACGGGAAGGGAGCCGACGAGCTCGGCACATCCGAGTGATGAAGTGTTGTGAAAGAGTATACTGTTGGGACCGATTATGTAGCTAGAGGGGGGGTGAATAGCTCAGTGCGCTCATCGTGTTCTTCGTTGCTTGTTTCTTCAAAGATGTGCAGCGTAAAATACAAAGAAAACAAACACAACGCTAACACTAAGGGTTTACTTGGTATCCACCTCACAAGAGGTGACTAATCCAAGGATCCACACACTCACGCACCCTCCACTATGAAAAACACTACTTTATGGTAACTACCAAAGGCGGAGAAGCCCTACAAGTTCACACTATAAGAAGAAAGGGAAAGGGAACAAAATACAAGCAAAAGCTTACAAGTTTGCACAAGAAAACCCTAACCCTAGATTTCTTCTTCTGCTGTAGATCCCGTTGGAACCCCAAGGTTGTTTTGGTGTGATCAACAAGTTAAGTTAGGTCCTGCGTTGTTTCTAACCTTGTGTCTAAGTGTGCAGGAGCTTAGGAGCACAGGTACTCGAGCGGAAGACGCAGCGAGAAGGACGAGATGCGTCCGAGGGACGAGGTGTCTGCGGACCGGCTGACGAGAAGGAAGTGCGCGGTGGTTCCGAGGGAAAGTCGGAGCGGAAGATTGCTCGGGAGCAAGAGACGCAAGCGAAGGTCGGCACGGGGTGCGACCGAGGGACCAAGTGCGGATGAGTACGCTGGTGGACGAGAAGGGACACGCGTAATTCCGAGGGACGAGGCCGAGGAAGCACGCTCGAAGACCAGAAGATGGGTTGGGTGAGCCCTATTCCGATGTCGAGATCACCCAAGCAAGCGGAGCCGGAGCTAAAGACCCGGACCGAGGCGAGCTGAACCGAAGAGCACGGACCAAAAGTCAACTGGTTGACTTTTGGCTCGGCGCCGAACTATCCGGGCGCCGGGCTATCCGGCCTCGAATCATCCGGGCGCCCAAGAGATTTCACGGATCGAGCTTTGACTCGATCCAACCGATGGGGATAAATTTTATCCTCGTATGCAACGGACCATCCAGGCTCCCCGACCAAGGCTATAAATATAGCCTTGGTCCAGAAGCTTTTCAACAATCACGATCATTCTATTTCCAAACACTTGTATGCTTTAGTTGTAGTTAAGCTTCTGTTTTCTGTGCCTAAACGCTGTAAGAGGTTTCTCCGCCTGAAGGAGTTTTTGAGCTTAATCTTCCTTGGATTAACAACCACATCGGTTGTAACCAAGTAAACATCTGGTGCCTCGTCTTTTCTTTTATGCTTTTATTTATCTGCTTAATTCATTTTACAAGTGTTAGCTTAATCGTTCGAGGAAGGGTTGTCTGTTTTTAATTGACAGGTTATTTACCAACCCTTCTAGCCGGCCCAACGGTTCTTCAAGTGGTATCAGAGCCGAGTACGCCTCAGAAGGACTAATCGCCGTTTGAAGCAACAAAACAATGGCCGGAGCACCAGCATTCGAGGGGGAGCTTGCTTCTTGGAAGCAACAAATGACGGTATTTCTTAACTCTGATATTGGTATTTCTCTAATAATGAAAACAGGTTATGAAGCACCGAAGAACACGAACGGAGAAAGACTCGATCTACGCCTCTGGAACAAGAAGCAGCGTGACGAGTCAATGGCAAACGGTCGTGCAAAGTTTCACATTCTAACCGCAATACCAAATGAAGATTTCGATAGAGTTGGCGAATACAACAGCGCAAAAGAACTTTGGGAAAAGTTCTTAAAACTCTACGAAGAACCAACTGAAGCCGAATCTGACTCTTTGATAGACACCGAGCTGCCGACAGAACAGTCTGAGATGGAAGAAATTACCGAGACAGCCCCAACAGCCGAAGTACATCCCGAGAGTGATGAAGGGGGAGAATCTTCGGATAAAAGCAACTTGACAGGGGGAGAATCAACTATCGGAAAGGTAAGTCAGGTATGGACTCGAACCTCTGATCAATTAAATGATTCAATCGAAAAATTGCCTGAAGAGTCTTTCGAATCAGAAATTGAATTATCGAAAGAATTTTTTGAATTAGAAAATCAATTGTCAAACTTGCCTTGCAAATTATTATTAAAAGAATTTTGCAAGTTAGAAATTTTGTCGAAAAACTTTTGTAAATTGCAAAATATTTTTTCGAAAGAATTATGCAAATTAGAAATGATGTCAAAAACTTTCTTCGAATATTTTTGCGAATTACAAATTACTTTCTCGAAAGAGTTTTGCAATTCAGAAAATGAGTCATCGAAAAAGTGTTTCGGATTAAGAAATCTATTATTAATAAATTCCTGCAAATTAGAATTTTTATTAAAAAATTCTTGCAAATTACAAAATATTCTTTCAAACGAATTTTGCACATTGTCAAAAGAATTTTTTATAGCGTCGAAAAATTTTATCAAGTTAGAATCTATGTTATCGAAATATTTTTGTGAACTTGAAATTCAAAAAATAATAGAAATTAACATGATACAAATTGTTGCATGTTTAATATTTTTTTCTTTAAATCTGAAAAAGTGTGACTTAAGAATTTCTGATAAATTAAAATGGAAATTTAAACCTTCTGATTAAAGCATAAAATATATAAATAAATAAATGCATAGAAAATTTCTCTTTATGTTATTAATTCTCTGAAATTTTCTTGCATAAAGCTTTCTGTTTAGAAACTTTTTAATCTTGATGTCGAATGACTTAGAAATTTGTCTTGACTTAGAAATATTTCCCTGAAAATTATTGAAATATAATTTCAAAATTTTTAATGTCAACCCTTAGATTTCGTTTGTACCCCATTTTTATTGTGATCAAAGGGGGAGAAGGGAAAGTATAAGTCTAGGGGGAGGTAAAAAAAATTGAAAATTAAAATTTGGAATGTTTGAATTTAATTTTTTCTATCATGTTGCATGTTATTGCAATAAACTGTTTAATTTCATATCTATTGTTGACCCTAGCTTAACTTGGGTTGATCACACCAAAAAGGGGGAGATTGTTGGAACCCCAAGGTTGTTTTGGTGTGATCAACAAGTTAAGTTAGGTCCTGCGTTGTTTCTAACCTTATGTCTAAGTGTGCAGGAGCTTAGGAGCACAGGTACTCAAGCGGAAGACGCAGCGAGAAGGACGGCTGTGTCCGAGGGACGAGGTGTCATGGAAGAGTACACCGGACGAGAAGGAAGTGCGGTGGTTCCGAGACGAAAGCCGGAGCGGAAGATTGCTCGGGAGCAAGAGACGCAGAAGGTCGGCACGGGTGCGACCGAAACTGTGGATGAGTACGTTGGTGGACGAGAAGGGACACGCGAATTCCGAGGGACGAGAAGTCGGAGGAAGCCGCCCGAGAAGACCGGAAGATGGGTTCGGGTGAGCCCTATTCCGGATGTCGAGATCACCCAAGCAAGCGAGCCGAAGTGAAAGACCCGGACTGAGGCGAGCAACCGGAGAAGAGAGCACGGACCAAAAGTCAACTGGTTGACTTTTGGCCCGGCGCCGGAGTGTCCGGCGCCGGAATCATCCGGCGCCGGAAGGACTTTCACAGGATCGAGCTTTGACTGATCCAACCGCTGGGGATAAATTTTATCCCCTCAGGGCGCCCGGAACCCATCCAGGCGCCCCGACCAAGGCTATAAATATAGCCTTGGTCCAGAAGCTTTTCAACAATCACGATCATTCTATTTCCAAACACTTGTATGCTTTAGTTGTAGTTAAGCTTCTGTTTTCTGTGCCTAAACGCTGTAAGAGGCTTCTCCGCCTGAAGGAGTTTTTGAGCTTAATCTTCCTTGGATTAACAACCACATCGGTTGTAACCAAGTAAGCATCTGGTGCCTCGTCTTTTCTTTTATGCTTTTATTTATCTGCTTAATTCATTTTACAAGTGTTAGCTTAATCGTTCGAGGAAGGGTTGTCTGTTTTTAATTGACAGGTTATTTACCAACCCTTCTAGCCGGCCCAACGGTCCTTCAGATCCGCCTCTTGACTTGGACAAAACTCCAAGAACCCTCAAGATCTAGCGGTGAGAACTTTGTGGAGAAGCTTTGGAAACCCTGTGAAGATCTGAGATGAAATAGTGTAAGTGCTGCTGAAGGAATCGAACGCCTGCAGCTAAATATGATGCCAACGGCCGGATCCCGATCGATTGGATTGCTCCCAATCGATCGGGGAGGTTTTGGATCGATCGGTTGATCGATCCAGAGTGCCTCTGTGCTCTCAAGAATTGCCTAGATCGATCGATCGGCTGATCGATCCAAGGCTTATCGTGCAGAATCAAACCTCCCAATCGATCCACTGATTGATTGGGGACTCTGGATCGATCGACCGATCGATCCAGCGTTGTTCTGTGCGATCGCGCACTTGTCCCAATCGATCCACTGATCGATTGGGAGGAGGCTTGTCGTGAAGACTCGCCCAATCAATCGGCCGATCGATCCAGCGTTGCTCTGTGTGATCGCGCACTTGTCCCAATCGATCCACTGATCGATTGGGAGGAGGCTTGTCGTGAAGACTCGCCCAATCGATCGGCCGATCGATTGGGCATGAGCCAATCGATCCAGCTCATGATTTCTCCCAAAATCAAGTCTAAAGCCTCCTAAACCAACATCTGGTCAACCATGACCTGTTGGTTCATCGTGCCTAGCATCCAGTCACCCTTGACCTGCTAGGACATCCTCACCAAGTGTCCGGTCAATCCCTTTGACCCACTTGGACTTTTCTCCTCGTGTCAAATATCCAGTCAATCTCTTTGACCTACTTGGACTTTTCTCCTCGTACCAAGTATTCAGTCAATCCCTTTGACCTACTTGGACTTTCCAACACTAGATGTCCGATCAGCCTTGATCCATCTGGATTTTCTCGTGCCTGGCTTCACTCACCAGGACTTCCACCTGGCTTCACTCACCAGGATTTCCTTCTGCCTAGCTTCACTCACTAGGTCTTTCTATCTGCCTGGCTTCACTCACCAGGACTTTCTTCTGCCTAGCTTCACTCACTAAGTCTTTCACCTGGCTTCACTCGTCAAGATTTCCTTCTGCCTAGCTTCACTCACTAGGTCTTTCACCTGGCTTTACTCACCAGGATTTCCTTCTGCCTAGCTTCACTCACTAGGTCTTTCCATCTGCCTAACTTCACTCACCAGGACTTTCCAGTCAAGTATCCAGTCAATCTTGACCTACTTGACTCTTCTTCACACATGAATAATTGCACCTGTAATCTTCATGTATTGACTACATGTATTGTCAAACATCGAAACCACAACATCAAGACTCGAGCTTGACTCAATTCAAGCTCAGTCAACACGGTCAACCTTGACCTGGGGAATATTGCACCAACAATTTCCCCCTTTTTGATGTTTGACAATACCTTCTTTAAGTTAGGCTAATCCCATAGCCTCAACCTTCTTCATGCCACTAGGTAATGAAGACGTAAGTTAAACCCTACATTCTCCCCCTAAAAGGGCAAACTCCCTCTTAGATAATGAAGGCCTAACTTAAACCCTTTCATTCTCCCCCTATTGGCACACATCAAAACAAGCAAACTCTCCCCCTGAAGAGTTACCTAACTTCGTTCACAACTTCACTTGTTGCTCACAATCCGATAACGAAGGTCCCATACCCTTCACTATCATTTAAATGCTCATCCTTGAGTAGACACCCTTTGAATAATGAAGATATCTACTCTCCATTATTTTCAAATGCTCAACCTTGAGTAGACACCCTTTGAATAACGAAGATATCCACTCTCCATTATTTTCAAATGCTCAACCTTGAGCAGACACCCTTTGAATAACGAAGATATTCACTCTCCATTATTTTCAAATGTTCAACCTTGAGCATTTCCGCGAAAGAAGGTTAACCACCTTCCAAGGTGTATGAAAAGTATTTTTCATGTCCTTAAAGAGTAACTCCCCCTAAAGACATGCACAAAACTTCTGTCATTGCACCAACAATGACTTGGAATCCCTAAACTTTTAGGAAACCCAAAATTTAGAAGTTTTGAGGTTCATAAATTCAATAATGAAACCAAACCTCAACCTAAACTTCGACTTAGTCTTCCTTAACCAATCCATCCTAGTTTTCATCATGAAAACTCTCTCTAGATGTATAAAAATATGTTTTGAGGGGTAAGGAGTGGTTACCTAGACTAAAGATGGTTCAAAATGCTGAAATCAGACTTTACCAGCCAAAATCAGCATTCTCAATCGATTGGAGTTGGGTCCCAATCGATTGAACCTGCTTGAATCGATCCACTAATCGATTCAGGATGGTTGGATCGATCGGTGGATCGATCCAGGAAGCTTCTATTCACGAGAAGCTTGCTCTCAATCGATCGCCCGATCGATTGAGACCCTTCAATCGATCGGGTGATCGATTGAAGCTCTGAAAAAGCTGAAATTCCATTCAATTTCAGAAACCCCTAGAAAAATCTACAAAATTCTAAAAATCATAAAAATCGTTGTAGACATTATTTAGGGCATATATTATCATGGAAAAATAGTTTTCTAAGAAAATACACCATATTTTCAAAGATAGACACAAACTTGAAAACTTGTAAAAACTTTAGTGTTTTCTTCAAGTTTGTGCCTAACTCTTCAATGATGATCACTATCAAAAGATAGTCTTCATCAAGGTTTTCCAAAAGCATTTTAAAAAGATTTTCAAAACCAATATCCAACGTTCCTTAGGCTCAATGCACATGACTTGTACATTAACTTTCCCAATGATTGGAAAACGCATAACTATTTGTTTTGATGAACCAAAAACCCAAAAGAATGCACTAAATCAACATCTTGAGTTTTGTTCATCATTCTAACATCTCACTTGTATCTAATGTGTACTAAAACACATACAAGTCACCTTATAGTTCTTTAGTGAGATGTAAACTTTGGTTTTGCCCTAATCTAGGGATCATGCATATCTATCTAGGCATTTTGAGTTGTAAACATCCACTAAGGATGCTACTTGTTAATAAATGCCATTAGTCCTTAATTTGCAAGGAATAAGATAATGCATGATGATGTTATGGCATACATCAAAAAGAAATAATTTTCAAAAGAAAATTTCTATAACTACATGATGTATGTATGACATGACATGGTATTTTTGTGTTTTTCATACTCAAATATGAATGCAAAAATAAGCATGATGTCATGACATATGATGGGCAAACAAAGCATGGCAAGTTTTAGCATTAATGAAACACCTAGGTTGTCTACCTAAGTATCCTTAAGCCTTAGCTAAATTAAGATTTAAAACCTAGATTGCCCACTATTTCCCAAGAAAATGTCAATAATCCAATTTTGACATTTCTTTTGCTTTTTCTAATTTGTGCCAATTTAAATTAAACATATTCCTCAAATTTTTGGCACAATTTACTCTTTTAGAGAGTAACCACTTTAAGTTAAGGCATAACTTGCCTTTAATTTTCCCAAGAATACACCAAAATCCCAACTTGGTAGTTCTTATGATTTTCCCAATTTGTGTCTCTTAAAATATCATCCAGTTTATCAAATTGTGACACATTTTACTCTTATAAGAGTAAATAAACATTCTTTTCATTTTCAAAGGTTAACAATAACCTTGAAAATGCTCTCCGAGTGTCAACTTCATCAAAGTTATGTTAACTACCCTTCTAATAGGAGTTGACACTCTCTAACCCATCTACGGGGTAGAGAAAATACTCCTAGGAACCCAAAACCTATTGGTGCTCCTTGGGTGTTCTAGGTACTCACTAGGGATAACCTCCCTAGATACCTTCCTAGTGACCTTGTTAGGCTTCTTAGAAGACTTGGTCACTTTTTCTAGGTCAACCCTAGGGATTACATCCCTTGTGACCTTGTTAGTGACTTTCTTAAACTTCTTAGAGGTCTTAGTCATGTTTGTTGCAAAAATACTTCTAGGGATAACTTCCCTTGTATTTTTGACTTGATCACTTGACCTAGGGTTGGTTCCATAACTATATGGAACCCTATGGTAATAGATTACATCGTTTTTAGCCTTAGGTTTGTATCCCAAACCTCTATTGCCCTTGGATGACCCTTGTTGTACTCCTAGACCTAGGTTTTGCTCATTTTGCCCTTTTAGAATATGTTCCATCTTTTTAGGGTCTTTTCCACTTTATCAAGCCTTGATCTCAAGACTTGATTTTCTATCATTAAATCCTTAGTTTTTGATTTTTCATTAAATCCATGAGCATTTTTATTTCTAAGCTTATAACTAAAATCCTTAGAGTTATTGTCTAACTTCTTATCTGCCTTCCTAACCCTAGGTGTGGTAGTTTTAGCATGTAGAGCCACATGTTTTTCTTTAAAGCTCTCATGCTTTCTATTCTTATGGTAAATAGCATTAAAATGATAAAAGTTAGAACTACCATGCTTTTTACCATTATTTAAAGGGGTAGGCTCAATAAATGATACCTTTCTTTTTACCTTGGAGGCTCCCCCTTGACTTGTGCTTCCTCCAAGAGCCTTGACCGCTTTCTTCCCCTTGGGACATTGGCTCCGGTAATGTCCTTTTTTATTGCAAGAGAAGCACGCAATGTGCTCCTTGCTCTTCTTTGTTTTGGGAGCGGTCTCTTTGGGCTTCTCCTTACCCTTTTGTGCCACTTGACTCTTTTTCTTGGCCAATTTAGAGCATTTGCTCTTATAATGCCCATGCTCCCTACACTCAAAACATATGATATGATTTTTATTTTTATTTGAAACATTTATACCTTCATGTGTAGGGATGACATCTTCTCCTTTTGATCCGGAGGTAGAGGCTTCCTCTTGATCCGACAATGATGCTCCTCCAATAGTTTTAACTTGACTTGTGGAGATTGAAGCTTCTTCATCCTCTTCTTCTCTTGACCCGGATGTGGAGACTTCTCCTTCTTCTTGATCCGGTGTCACCGAAGGTCGCTCCCCCTCAATCCTAGAGGTGGAGGCTTCTTCCTCCACATCTTGTATATGGAACAAAGAGTATGCTCCCTCTTTGGCCTTTTCATTGTACTCCTTTGAAGATGAGGCTTCTTGGACTTCTTCATCTTCAGAAGTTGAGCATCTCTCAACTTCGGAGTCCTCCTCCTCTTGATCTTGCTCCAATGAGTCTCCCTCTTTGGATTCTTCTTGAATTGGTACAGTGGAGGGGATCTCATGAATCTTTGCCAACTTGCTCCAAAGCTCCTTGGCATCCTTGAATTCTCCAACTGTTGGAGTGTATACTGAAAGCCTAAGCTTTGTAAACATTCATTATGAATAAAGAATCACATTTGGTCTAATTATCTATATTTGTTTGTAGTTGTTCATTTAATTTATATTGTAGATAACATAGTATGTGGTGTCACATACAGAAGATGATGTTATCAGTACCTTATAAATTATAAACAGTAGCTCACGACCAGAATGGAAAGGAACAAACCATTAGAAGGTCGTAGTGTAATTAGGTATTAGTTTATCTTGACTATATAATTACACTAGTACACTCAGAGTGTATTGAGTAGGACCATTTGAGGTCGTTCCTTTTATACTGATTTTATAAAGGAACAAAGACCTCAGTTATTATGGAAGTGTGTGCTCTTAATCCTAATATAATAACAAGCACATATGTTTGATATTTATTTCTTTAATTTATCAATGGGTGAGATTTAGTTCGATGAATCAATAAACCCGATAAATTGGGAAATGGTATCACTCATAGTGTGTGTTGTTGATTATAGAAGGAAACTGTGTCCTAGTGATACTAGGTTGATAATGTCCTCAAGAGGAGCTCATAAAGATTGTCATGTTAAACCTTGCAGGTGGACTTAGTCCGACATGATAATAAGGTTGAGTGGTACTACTCTTGGACTTAGATATTAATTAAATGAGTTGTCAGTAACTCACTTAATTAGTGGACATTCGATATCTTAAACACAGGGAGACTAATACACTCATAATAAGAAGGAGCCCAAAAATATAATTTGGGATTGGTGCGGTAGTTCAATGATAGTTCTCTAGTGGAATGAATTATCATTGATAAAATTAAGTTGTGTGTTAGGGGCGCTTAATTTTATCGGAGACCAAAACCAATTCCTCCTCTCGGTCCCTATCGTAGCCTCTTATTTATAGAGTACTATACCCACATATACCCACCTTCTATACCCACCTAAAGGGGCCGGCCAAGCTAGCTTGGGAACCAAGCTAGGGCCGGCCTAAGCTTGGGGTGGTCGGCCCTAGCAGAACCCAAGCTAGTAGGGCCGGCCATAATTAAATAAAAAGAAATTTAATTTTAGATTTTATTATTATGTGGAAGATATAATTTAAAGAGAATTAAAATTAAAATATCTCTCTTGTAAAAGATTTACAAAGATTAAAGAAAGAGATTAGATCTCTTTCCTTATTTGTAGATTGGAGAGTTTTTATTTTCTCTTTAAAATTATTCACATGTTAATAAAATTAAAATTATAGATATTTCCTTTTATTAACCATGAAGAGATTTTTAAAGAGAAATTTTATTTTTTAAAATTTCCGGAAACAAATAAGGAAAGTTTTAATTGTTGATTAAAACTTGTCCAATTTGCTTCCTCTTGATGTGGCCGGCCATTAGAGTTTATTTGGGAAATTTTATTTTATTTTTCTCAAATAAATCATGTCAAGGAAATTAAGGAAATTTTATTGTAATTAAATTTCCTAATTTGCCTAGGCCAAGGAATATAAAAGAAGGGGTGAGGGTGCCTTCACAAGACACAACCTCTATTGTTTTCTCTCCCTTTCTCCTTGGTGTTGTGGCCGGCCATTACCCTCTCCCTCTCTTCCTCTTGTGGTGGCCGAATACTTCATCTCTCTTGGAGTTCTTGTGGTGGCCGGATACTACTTGGAGAAGAAGAAGAAGAAGGAGAGAAAGCTAGCATCTCTTGGAGCTTGGTTAGTATTTTGATTTTCTTCTTTGGTAAAGTTCTTCCTTTGTGGCCGAACCTTGCTTGGAGAAGAAGAAGGTGGTTGGTGGTTTCTCATCTTGGTAGATCGTTGCCCACACAACGTCCGAGGTTAGAAGAGGAATACGGTAGAAGATCAAGAGGTTTTTCTACAAGGTATAACTAGTAATTTCTATTTCCGCATCATGCTAGTTATTTATGGAAATAATACCAAATACAAGAGGCTTACGTTCTAGTATTTCGAATATGTTTTTCGAAGTTGTGTTCTTTTGTTTCTTTCTTTTCCTTGTGATTTGATTGTTCTCTTTGGTTAACCTAAAGTTATTTTAGGAAATTAAATATTAGCTTTCTATTAAAGGTTTTGTCTAGTCGGTGGTGGTTGCTCCCATATCCAAGAAGGACATGTGCCTCGCCACGTCAGTACTGGGAACCTTTTATGGAAATTAATATTTAATGGAATTAATAACTTAAGGAGACTTGGGTCGAACGTGTTAAGTTCCGCAGGAGATCCAAGTCAAAACCTAAAAGAACAAATAGATTAAGTTTTGGATCAAACGTGTTAAGTTCCGCAGGCGATCCAAAATTTAATTTAAAAGAACACATGGTAGCTAGGAAAAGGTTCAGATCTTTGTACAAAATTTTTGTACAGTGGAACCTATAGGTTTTCTGAGTAGCAACCAACAATTGGTATCAGAGCTAGGGTTTTGCCTCTGTGTATTTGGTATTTAGTTTAATTATGCACATGTCATACATAATTTAGGCAGGTTAATAGTAGGATGTGCTAACTCTATGGATGCAGGATCCAACTATTATGGCTTTTAGTTAATTATGTGTGTGATTGGACCCTTGGACATGTCAAGGGCAATTTATATGTGTGTGCATGATTGTATTATAATACAGCAGGAGCTGTATTTAGTTTTATTAGGATTTTATTTTTGATCTAGATACATGTACATTCCTTTTATGGAATATAGGATCAAAATGTAAAATTTTATTTATGTCGCGGATCGAATCTTGCAAAGCGTGGAACCTTCAAAGGACCAGAGGCGCAGCGGGAGCAAGATGGATGCGACAGTTAGACCCGGTGGCGGTGGCCAAATATGGCAGCAGCTTCGGATGACAACACACGGAGGACAATTAAAGATAAAAGCCATAATAGTTGAAAATTAGATTTTCTATTTATTGCTTTTATATTGTGCTGTGTGTGCATGTTAGTTTACAAGTTTAGTAGGCTAGCATAGTTAAAATTTCTCATTTATAAATAACTAAGTGGGAGAGGGATTTTTAAGTAAATCCCATGGTCTTCATTACTGGTTTGTAAGTGATGCAAACAAGCTTGCGCGTTGGCTCTGAGTGCCTTCCTCCATAACGGATGAGCTTGTTTGCGGATCACTAGAACAGACTTCCATTTTTGGATGACTATAGGAAGTTAATTAAGAGCGTGTGATCTTCCCCAACGGAAGGGGCATAATCTTATTAATGGACTTAGTGTCAAGTAATGGTGTACACTTAGACACATCTAATAGTATCCTCCCCAACGGAGTCACTGCTATTATTTGTGTGACCAAATAATACCAACTATTAATTTTATTTGTCAAAAAGTTAGGTTGACAAGATAATAAAATTAATGGGTTAAAACCCTCCTTTTACAAATGTTGAATTTGTATACGTCCACACTAACGTGACATACAAAATTCACGGTGTTTTAAGGTGTTGGTTAATTTAAAATAGTATTGTTTGAGGAATCAATATTATTTAGAGTTCTGACCAAAAGTTATTTGTGATTCTTAGGATGACTTTCAACCCACTGTCCATCATACTTCAACAAAATAGACTTACTGGACCAAATTACATAGATTGGAAAAGAAACCTGGATATTGTTCTTACTGCTGAAAGCTATAAATTTGTACTGACTGAGCATTGCCCTGATGCACCCACTGGTGAATCTACCCAAGAGGAGATTGAATATCATAGGAAATGGGTAAAAGCAGATGAGATGGCGCGGTGTTACATTTTGGCTTCAATGTCAAATGTATTGCAACATCAGCATAAAGATTTACCAACAGCTTATGATATTATGAACAATCTCAAGGAACTCTTTGGTCATCGGGATAGGGCTTCTAGACAAGAAGCTATGAGAAAGATAATGACCACCATGCAAGAGGGTACTCCTGTAGGATCATATCCTAAACATGATGGCTTATCTGAAATAGAGATCCTTGGAGGAGAAATTGATGGAAACCCGGATCGATATGATCCTCAACCCTACCTAGAAGTTTTGAGCGGTTCGACTGAACTATAATATGAATAAAAGGATTTATTCATTAGGGAACTCTCGACAGAACTTCAAGCGTAGAAGGGTTATTTCGTCACAATGCTCAAATTCACTATGTTGAAAATGGTTCTACTTCTAAACCGAAAGGTAAGAAGAAGAAGAAACAAGTTGGTTCAGAGAACGGGATTTAAAGTTGGAATGAAGAAGCCGAAGGGCAAGTGCTTCATCTGCAAGCAGGCAGGACATTGGAAGGCGGATCGTCCTCGTAAGAACCAAAACAAAGGTATATCTCATACTCTAGTTGTTGAAACATGTTTAGCGGTGTTATCTACGGCACCTGGTGTGTAGATACGGGACTGATCATGTCTGCAATTCCTTGCAGGGGTTCCAGGAAACCCGACTATCTGAAGGGAGATTACCATCTATATGGGCAATGCTACTAAGGTGGCACTGTTGCAATGGGAGGCGTCTACTTATCTTTTAGTAGAAATAGAAATTTGGTTTTAAGAAATTGTCTTTATGTACCCAGTTTTAGAAAGAATTTAATTTCAGTTTCTAAACTGTTTTTAGATGGATATTCAGTTTCTTTCAGTAACGATGTAGTTATTAAAAGAAATAAAGTGATTATCTATTCCGGTGCATTAGTTGGCAATTTGTATATTTTAAATCCAAATTCTTCCACAAAGCAAAACATGGAAATTTATAATTCATCTTCTAATTCTAATAAGAGAAAAGAACCTTGAAATGAACCAAGCATATCTTTGGCATCTAAGGCTTGGTCATATTAACTAAGTAGGATTCAGAGGCTTATAGCCGATGGACTTTTAAGTTCATTAGAGTTGGAAAATTTTCCAACTTGTGAATCTTGCTTAGAAGGTAAAATGACCAAGAGGCCGTTCAAGGCCAAGGGTATAGAGCCAAAGAAGTGTTAGAGTTGGTTCACTCTGATTTGTGTGGTCCTATGTCTGTCCAGGCAAGAGGAGGTTTTGAATATTTTGTCTCTTTCATGGACGATTATTCAAGATATGGATACATTTACCTAATGCGCAAGTCCGAGTGCTTTGATAAGTTCAAAGAATACAAGGTGATGTGGAGAAGCGACTAGGTAAAAGTATCAAGACACTACTGATCGGATCGTGGTGGCGAATACCTCTTAGGAGAGTTTAGGAATTACTTATCGGAGGCGAGATTCAATCCCAATTATGCACTGGAACACCCCAGAATGGTGTAGCGAGCGAAGGAATAGGACTCTTATGGAGATGGTTAGATCAATGATGAGTTATTGAATTACCAAATTCGTTTTGGGGATATGCTCGAAACAGCAGTATCGTTACGAACTTAGTACCTTCTAAATCAATTTCTTCTACTCCCATAGAATTGTGGAATGGGCTAAAACCCAGTCTAAGACATATTCGGATATGGGGTAGTACAGACATGTCTGAAACCAGATCTTGATAAGTTAGAATCTCGTCAGAAGTTCGCGTGTTTGTAGGATATCCCAAAGGAACGAAGGTGGTTTATTTTATAGTCCTAAAGACCAGAAGGTCATTGTTAGCACCAATGCCCGATTTTTAGAAGAAGACTATATAATGGATCACAAGCCCGATAGTAAAATTGTTTTAGAAGAACTTAGAGAGGACATGTCTACTTCAGTAACAGGACAAGATGAAGTACCACAAGAGACGCAACACGTGTCACACATGATACACAACCACGCATGCCTCGTCGTAGTGGGAGGGTTATGTCTGACTGAAAGATTCATGTTTTGGGAGAGTCTTGGACTTGATCCGGGTAAACATGAACCCGATCCCGATCATATGACGAAGCACTCCAAGATAAAGATGCAGTATCTTAGCAAAGAGCAATGAATTCTGAAATAGAATCTATGTATTCTAATAAGGTCTGGGAGCTTTGTAGAACCACAAAATGGTGTAAAAGTCGTTGGATGCAAGTGGATCTACAAAAGGAAAAGAGAGATAGATGGGAAGGTAGAAACCTTCAAAGCAAGGCTTGTTGTGAAGGAGTATACTCAAAAAGAGGAAATCGATTATGAGGAAACTTTTTCGTCGGTGGCCATGCTTAAGTCTATCCAGATAATCTTATCTATTGCCGCTCATATGGATTATGAGGTTTTACAAATGGATGTCAAGATAGCTTTTCTTAACGAAAGTCTTGAAGAAAACATCCATATGAAGCAACCAGAGGGGTTCATTAAAAAAGGCAAAGAGCATCTAGTGTAAAAGCTCAATCGGTCCATTTATGGACTGAAGCAAGCTTCAAAATCTTGAAACATCCAGTTTAATGAAGTAATTATTTAGTGTTCGGATGAGTCTTGTGTATACAAGAAGTATAGCGAAAATGTGGTGGTATTTCTTATACTATACGTAGATGACATTTTGTTAATTGGCAACAATGTCAAAATGTTATCGGATGTAAGGGTATGGTTGTCCAAACAATTCGATATGAAGGACGTAGGAGAATGTGCACACATTCTTGGGATCAAAGTTATAAGGGATCGCAAGAAAAGAATGTTGTGTCTATCCAAGCTTCATATATAGATACAATCCTTGCTCGTTTTAGCATGCAAGACTCCAAGAAAGGTTTTTACCTTTTAGACATGGAGTAGCTCTATCTAAAGAGATGTCTCCAAAGACATCAAAAGAGATAGAGGACATGAAAGCAGTTCCTTATGCTTTGGCTATAGGAAGCCTAATGTATGCTATGCACGAGACCCGATATCTGCTTTGTCGTAGGCATGGTCAGCAATATCGAGTAACCTGGACAAGGACATTGGACTGCGGTAAAGCATATATTAAAGTACCGAGAAGGACTAGGGATTATATGCTAGTTTACCAAGCGGATGATTTGCTCCCTATGGATTTTGATTTTCAATCGATAGGGACAATAGTAAGTCTACATCGAGGCTATGTGTTTACTTTAGGAGGTGGAGCCATTTCATGGAGGAGTGTTAGCGTTTTGGACTCAACCATGGAAGTCGAGTATGTAGCAACCTGAGGCAGCTAAAGAAGCGATATGGCTCGGGAACTTTCTAATGGACTTAGATGTGATTCTGGTTTGCCCAAGATCATCACAATTTATTGTGATAATAGCGATGCGATTGCAAACTCGAAGGAACCACGAGCTCATAAAGTAAACATATAGAGCGCAAGTACCACCGATACGAGATATCGTGGAGCGAGGAGAAGTTGTCATCGCCAAGATTGCATCGGCGATAACCTGGCGATCCTTTCACTAAGGCCCTTCGCTTTCGATCGGCATGTGGAGGAATGGGAATCGGATGTATGGTAGAAGATATGGCGGCTTAGTCATTAGTATAAGTGGGAGATTGTTGGGTGTATCTGAAAGCCTAAGCTTTGTAAACATTCATTATGAATAAAAATCACATTTGGTCTAATTATCTACATTTGTTTGTAGTTGTTCATTTAATTTATATTGTAGATAACATAGTATGTGGTGTCACATACAGAAGATGATGTTATCAGTATATAAATTATAAACGGTAGCTCACGACCGGAATGGAAAGGAACAAACCATTAGAAGGTCGTAGTGTAATTAGGTATTAGTTTATCTGGACTATATAATTACACTAGTACACTCAGAGTGTATTGAGTAGGACCATTTGAGGTCGTTCCTTTTATACTGAACTTATAAAGGAACAAAGACCTCGGTTATTACGGAAGTGTGTGCTCTTAATCCTAATATAATAACAAGCACATATGTTTGATATTTATTTCTTTAATTTATCAATGGGTGTGATTTAGTTCGATGAATCAATAAACCAGATAAATTGGGAAATGGTATCACTTATAGTGTGTGTTGTTGATTATAGAAGGAAACTGTGTCCTAGTGATACTAGGTTGATAATGTCCTCAAGTGGAGCTCATAAAGATTGTCATGTTAAACCTGCAGGTGGACTTAGTCCGACATGATAATAAGGTTGAGTGGTACTACTCTTGGACTTAGATATTAATTAAATGAGTTGTCGGTAACTCACTTAATTAGTGGACATTCGATATCTTAAACACAGGGAGACTAATACACTCATAATAAGAAGGAGCCCAAAAATGTAATTTGGGATTGGTGCGGTAGTTCAATGATAGTTCTCTAGTGGAATGAATTATCATTGATAAAATTAAGTTGTGTGTTCGGGGCGAACATGGGATGCTTAATTTTATCGGGAGACCAAAACCAATTCCTCCTCTCGGTCCCTATCGTAGCCTCTTATTTATAGAGTACTATACCCACATATACCCACCTTCTATACCCACCTAAAGGGGGCCGGCCAAGCTAGCTTGGGAACCAAGCTAGGGCCGGCCTAAGCTTGGGTTTAAGGTGGCCGGCCCTAGCTTGAACCCAAGCTAGTAGGGCCGACCATAATTAAATAAAAAAGAAATTTAATTTTAGATTTTATTATTATGTGGAAGATATAATTTAAAGAGAATTAAAATTAAAATATCTCTCTTGTAAAAGATTTACAAAAGATTAAAGAAAGAGATTAGATCTCTTTCCTTATTTGTAGATTGGAGAGTTTTTATTTTCTCTTTAAAATTATTCACATGTTAATAAAATTAAAATTATAGATATTTCCTTTTATTAACCATGAAGAGATTTTAAAGAGAAATTTTATTTTAAAATTTCCGGAAACAAATAAGGAAAGTTTTAATTGTTGATTAAAACTTGTCCAATTTGCTTCCTCTTGATGTGGCCGGCCATTAGAGTTTATTTGGGAAATTTTATTTTATTTTCTCAAATAAATCATGTCAAGGAAATTAAGGAAATTTTATTGTAATTAAATTTCCTAATTTGCCTAGGCCAAGGAATATAAAAGAAGGGGTGAGGGTGCCTTCACAAGACACAACCTCTATTGTTTTCTCTCCCTTTCTCCTTGGTGTTGTGGCGGCCATTACCCTCTCCCTCTCTTCCTCTTGTGGTGGCCGAATACTTCATCTCTCTTGGAGTTCTTGTGGTGGCGGATACTACTTGGAGAAGAAGAAGAAGAAGGAGAAAGCTAGCATCTCTTGGAGCTTGGTTAGTATTTTGATTTTCTTCTTTGGTAAAGTTCTTCCTTTGTGGCCGAACCTTGCTTGGAGAAGAAGAAGGTGGTTGGTGGTTTCTCATCTTGGTAGATCGTTGCCCACACAACGTCCGAGGTTAGAAGAGGAATACGGTAGAAGATCAGGAGGTTTTTCTACAAGGTATAACTAGTAATTTCTATTTCCGCATCATGCTAGTTATTTATGGAAATAATACCAAATACAAGAGGCTTACGTTCTAGTATTTCGAATATGTTTTTCGTTGTGTTCTTTTGTTTCTTTCTTTTCCTTGTGATTTGATTGTTCTCTTTGGTTAACCTAAAGTTATTTTAGGAAATTAAATATTAGCTTTCTATTAAAGGTTTTGTCTAGTCGGTGGTGGTTGCTCCCATATCCAAGAAGGCCATGTGCCTCGCCACGTCAGTACTGGGAACCTTTTATGGAAATTAATATTTAATGGAATTAATAACTTAAGGAGACTTGGGTCGAACATGTTAAGTTTCGCAGGAGATCCAAGTCAAAACCTAAAAGAACAAATAGATTAAGTTTTGGATCAAACGTGTTAAGTTCCGCAGGAGATCCAAAATTTAATTTAAAAGAACACATGGTAGCTAGGAAAAGGTTCAGATCTTTGTACAAAATTTTTGTACAGTGGAACCTATAGGCTTTCCGAGTAGCAACCAACACCAACTTGAGCCAAAATATTGCTTGACAATAAATTGACCGAAAGCTTGGTCACTTTATCATTTGTCTTGCTCCTTTGAACTTGCTCTTGACTCCATTTGCTTTTCTTGAGAGACTTGCCCTTGGAGTTTGTTGGAGTTTCAAATCCTTCCATGAGAGCAAACCATTGCTCTATCTCCATCATCAAGAAATTCTCGATCTTTGATTTCCAAAGATCGAAGCTTGTTGAAATAAATGATGGAGGCACCCTTGTATCGAATCCAAGCCCGTCTTGGAATTCCATTTGAAGTTGAGCTTCTTGTGAAGAAGTCTTCGACTTGTAGAATTGCTCCAACTTCTTCACCCTCTAGCTTTTTACCCCTTCCGGCGATGATTCCGGTGAAGAGCGGCCTCGCTCTGATACCACTTGTTGGGACCGATTATATAGCTAGAGGGGGGGTTAATAGCTTAGTGCGCTTGTCGTGTTCTTCGTTGCTTGTTTCTTCAAAGATGTGTAGTGGAAAATACAAAGAAAACAAACACAACGCTAACACTAAGGATTTACTTGGTATTCACCTCACAAGAGGTGACTAATCCAAGGATCCACACACTCACGCACCCTCCACTATGAAAAACACTACTTTATGGTAACTACCAAAGGCGGAGAAGCCCTACAAGTTCACACTACAAGAAGAAAGGGAAAGGGAACAAAATACAAGCAAAAGCTTACAAGTTTGCACAAGAAAACCCTAACCCTAGATTTCTTCTTCTGCTGTAGATCCGCCTCTTGACTTGGACAAAACTCCAAGAACCCTCAAGATCTAGCGGTGAGAACTTTATGGAGAAGCTTTGGAAGCCCTGTGAAGATCTGAGATGAAACAGTGTAAGTGCTGTCGAAGGAATCGAACGCCTACAGCTAAATATGATGCCAACGGCCGGATCTCGATCGATTGGATTGCTCCCAATCGATCGGGGAGGCTTTGGATCGATCGGCTGATCGATCCAGAGCGCCTCTGTGCTCTCAAGAATTGCCTGGATCGATCGGCTGATCGATCCAGGGCTTATCGCGCAGAATCGAACCTCCCAATCGATCCACTGATTGATTGGGGGCTCTGGATCGATCGACCGATCGATCCAGCGCTGTTCTGTGCGATCGCGCACTTGTCCCAATCGATCCACTGATCGATTGGGAGGAGGCTTGTCGTGAAGACTCGCCCAATCGATCGGCCGATCGATTGGGCTTGAGCCAATCGATCGGCTGATCGATCCAGCTCATGATTTCTCCCAAAATCAAGTCTAAAGCCTCCTAAACCAACATCTGGTCAACCATGACCTGTTGGTTCATCGTGCCTAGCATCTGGTCACCCTTGACCTGCTAGGACACCCTCACCAAGTGTCCGGTCAATCCCTTTGACTCACTTGGACTTTTCTCCTCGTGCTAAGTATCCAGTCAATATCTTTGACCTACTTGGACTTTTCTCCTCGTGCCAAGTATCCAGTTAATCCCTTTGACCTACTTGGACTTTCCAACACTAGATGTCCGATCAGCCTTGATCCATCTGGATTTCCTCGTGCCTGGCTTCACTCACCAGGACTTCCACCTGGCTTCACTCACCAGGATTTCCTTCTGCCTAGCTTCACTCACTAGGTCTTTCTATCTGCCTGGCTTCACTCACCAGGACTTTCTTTTGCCTAGCTTCACTCACTAAGTCTTTCACCTGGCTTCACTCGCCAGGATTTCCTTCTGCCTAGCTTCACTCACTAGGTCTTTCACCTGGCTTTACTCACCAGGATTTCCTTCTGCCTACCTTCACTCACTAGGTCTTTCCATCTGCCTGGCTTCACTCACCAGGACTTTCCAGTCAAGTATCCAGTCAATCTTGACCTACTTGACTCTTCTTCACACATGAACAATTGCACCTGCAATCTTCATGTATTGACTACATGTATTGTCAAACATCGAAACCACAACATCAAGACTCGAGCTTGACTCAATTCAAGTTCAGTCAACACGGTCAACCTTGACCTGGGGAATATTGCACCAACATATACCGGTAGACAAGAATGACGTGTGCGACGTTCCGAGGGATGAGAAGCCGGAGCGGAAGCTTGCTCGAGGAGAAGGTCAGAAAATGGATCTGGGTGAGCCATATTTCAGATGACCGAGATCACCCAGGCGATCGGAGCAACAGAAGAGCGAAAGGATGCTGGAATTGCTAATGGAGACGCCTTCAAATTGAATTGAAGGTGCCCCTGGACCTTCACTGTGGAAGGCTCCTTCCAAGGATGGAAGGCGCCTTTGATGCCACCTTCAAGCTATGGAAGGCACTTTTGACCAGGCTGAGTTTAGCCGTTGCCAAAGGATAAAATTTTATCCTTTGGCGCCTCGCTGGAGGCGCCTTCCAGCCTGTTGGAGGCGCCTTTCAGCCTCGGATAAGATTTTTCGGGGGCTATAAAAAAATGCCTGGACCTAGGAAATAGACATCAACTCTTGTATTCTTTTCTTAGCAATTGTCTGAGCGTCTAATGATTGTAAGAGACTTCTCCACCTATATAAAGGAGATCTTTTAGAGCTTTTCATTGCCCTTGGATTAACAACCACCTAGGATGTAACCAAGTAAATAGTGTACCTCGTCTTTTTAGTTGTTAATTTAAGTTATTATTATTGTTACTTTTAATTTGAGTCGAAGAACAGGAATTGAAAGATATTGTTTTCTTTTTCAAGTTATTCACATCTCCCTCTTACCGGCTTCCAAGGGTCCCAACAATTGGTATCAGAGCTAGGATATTTCAGAAGGACTAACCGTCGACTAAAGAAACAAGACGATGGCCGATGCAAGCATTCACCCACTAAAATTCGAGGGAGACTTCACGCAATGGAAACGCCGAATGGAGTTATTCTTAAAAATGGATTTTGAAATTTTTTTAATCATGAAAAATGGTTTCGCAGTTCCGAAAGATAGAAGAATATTAGTGGACGAAGAAGGAGCAAGCTGACTTCGTGACGAATGGTAAAGCAGAATTTCATCTGCTCAGCGTCTTTCCGTCCTAGGAAGTCAATCGAATCAGCAGCTACGACTCCACCAAAGAGCTCTGGGAGAAATTCCTAGAACTCCACGAAGGCACTTCTGAAGCAAAATTGGCAAGGCGAGACATCCTCCAAACCCAGCTGACAAACCTGCGAATGAATAATGGAGAAAAGGTAGTGCAACTCCAAACACAGATCAAAGAGCTCATCACTCAGCTCAACAATCTCGGAGAAATGGTAATGAATCAAGATTTAATTCGGTACACGCTCAACGCCTTCCCAAGAACTCCAGAGTGGTCATCCTTAGTAGATGCATACTACATCTTTAAGGACTTCGAGGTAAGTACACTAGAGAATTTATTTTCTACCTTTGAACTTCATGAAACTCGATGTGCAGAGTCTAAAGAAATCAAAAAGTCAAACAACGATCTTGCCTTGAAAGCCAAGATGAAAGATCCTAACTCCAAAGCGTCGATTGACGAAGATGAAGCAGCGCTATTGGTAAGAAAGTTTAATAAATTTATTAAAACTAATAAATTTAAATCGCAGTCAAGAAAGCATTATCGGAACAAAAGGAAGATCCGATGCTATAACTACAATGAAGAAGGGCACATCAAGGATGACTATCCAAAATTGAAGAATATGGACAAGGAGAAAGGCAAGTGCAACAGACCAAAGTACAAGAACTTGAAGGCCACATCGGACGAATTATCATCCTCTGAGTTCGGGATCGAGGCCTTCTCCAGACTAGCCCTAATGGCAAGCCATCAAGAAGATGAAAGCAACTCAAAAATGAGCATCGACGAAGGGGAAGGATCCTCAGAGGAAAGTTGTGACGAAGGGGGAGCGTTAGCTCACGAGGTAAGTGAGGTACATGCACTATCTCCCGAGCAATCTTTTAATTTTATCAAAATACTTTCTAAAAATTTATACAAATTAGAAAAAAAATGCTAAGTTAAAATTAAATTAGTAAATTCATGTCCCTTAGAAATATATGATAATTTAAAATTAGAAAATGATAAATTGAAAACTCGAGTCAAAAGTTTGAAGAATGACCATGCATGCTTGAATTTGAATAATTATCAGAAACCAAAATCTAGAAAGTATGGTACAATAAACTGGTATATTAGACATCACCAAGGGAAAATTAGGAATATTCCTAAAAATTATGTACCCCTAATTTTTAATTAACCCAGTAGGTAGAAACTTATATTGGGCTCCAAAAACATACTTAGAGTAAAATTCTTTTTAAAAAGGGTTGAATGCAAGAAAGAAAATTAAATATTAATTTCTTTAAAAGGCTTTGTCTAAGAAAGTAGTTGTTGCTCCAATATCCAAGAAAGTCTAGTACCTCGCCACAGTCTAGAAGCCTATTTAAAATACAAAGTATGACTTCATGAAAATTTTTAACCATTCTGTTTACTATTTTATTAAGTACCCCTCTAAATTAATTTCAAAATATTCTAACTTCTTATGTTATATTTTAATGTGATCAAAGGGAGAGGAATAGGTACAAGTTAGAGATTTTAGGGGGAGATTTTAAAATTTTGAATTTTGTAAAATTTTAAATTTTGCAACATTATACTTAGTGTTCCTAAAATGTTATTATTGTAATTTCTTTATAATACTTTTATTGTATTGTTTTTACCCTAACTTGAACCTAGGTTGATGCACATCAAAAAGGGAGAGATTGTTGGAACCCCGTGGTAGTTTTGATGTGATCAACCAGGTTAAGTTAGGTCCTGTTGTGTTTGACCCTTGTGTCTAAGTGTGTAGGAGCTTAGGAACACAAGAAGTCGAGTGGAAGACGCAGCTAGCGAGAAGGATGACACAGGAAGGGAGCCGATGAACTCAGTGCATCTGAGGGGCGAGGTGCTGCGGAAGAGTACACCAGTGGACAAGAAGGGCATGTGCGATGTTCTGAGGGACAAGAAGCCGGAGCGGAAGCCTGCTCGAGGAGAAGGTTGGAAAATGGGTCCGGGTGAGCCCTATTTCAGATGGTTGTGATCACCTAGACGATCGAAGCAGCATAAGAGCGAAAGGAGGCTGGAATTGCTACTAGAGGTGCCTTCAAAGTGAATTGAAGGCGCCCCCCGCACCTTCACTATGGAAGGCGCCTTCCAGCCATGGAAGGCACCTTCGACCAGGCTGAGTTTAGCCATTGCTAAAGGATAAAACTTTATCCTTTTGTGCCTCACTGGAGGCGCCTTCCAGCCTGTTGGAGGTGCATTCCAGCGTCGGATAAGATTTTTCAGGGGCTATAAAAAAATCACTGGACCTAGGAAATAGACATCAACTCTTGTATTCTTTTTCTAGCAACTGTCTGAGCATCTAACGATTGTAAGAGGTTTCTCCGCCTATATGAAGGAGATCTTTTAGAGTTTTTCATTGCTCTTGGATTAACAACCACCTAGGTTGTAACCAATTAAATAGTGTGCCTCATCTTTTTAGTTGTTAATTTAAGTTGTTATTATTATTGTTGCTTTTAATTTGAGTTGAAAGAACGGGAAAGGTATTGTTTTCTTTTTCAGGTTATTCACATCTCTTTCTTACCAGCCTCCAAGGGTCCCAACATAAGACAACTTAACTTTGAACCCTTTGACATAATCAAAATCCAGGTTTGAACGTCTGGTGCTTCTTGCACCAACAATCTCTCCCTTTTTTATTATGGTAACCTGGTTCAAAGTTAAGTAAAGCATAACAATAATTTAAAGGATCTTTAGCATGAGCATAAATAAAATATTTTTTTAAAAAAACTATGTTTAACTCTTAACTCTAACTTTTCTCTCCCCCTTTGATATAAATCAAAAAGTAATATAAGTAGAGAGAAGGTTGTTTGATAAAACAAAGTTGTACTCTATTTAACTTTAAGCTCCCCTGAAGGGCAACACCTAAAAAAACCTTAGCTAATTTTTAAGCGTTGAAAGTGAGTTAACTTTTTTCAAAAAAACTTAGCTAAACTTAGTTTTGAAAATAATTACTTTGAAAAACACTTAGCTAAATTAGAAATA
Organism: Zingiber officinale; assembly: GCF_018446385.1. Lineage (NCBI taxonomy): Eukaryota > Viridiplantae > Streptophyta > Magnoliopsida > Zingiberales > Zingiberaceae > Zingiber > Zingiber officinale. The sequence goes on from NC_055989.1 coordinate 124,554,009, forward strand.
CTTTGAAAAATACTTAGCTTGTTTAACAAAAACTTAGCTAAACTTAAGTTTTGAAAATTACTTAGCTGTAAAAAACAACTTAGCTAATCTTAAGTTTTGAAACTGTTTTAGCTTTTTCCAAAAAAAACTTAGTTAAATTTTAGCTTTGAAAATAATTGTTTGGACAAACACTTAGCTAAACTCTTTGAACAAAATTTTGTCAAGTACTTAGCTTTCTGAAATTTTGATAAAAACTTGGCTTTAAAAAGACTTTGATAAAAACTTAGCTTTAATATTTAGCTTTATAAAGGTTTTGAAAAAGGCTTAGTTAAAAATACTCAACTTAAAAAAAAATTTTGATAAAAACTTAGTTTAAAAAATTTGATAAAAACTGAGCTACGTACTTAGCTTTAAAAAGAAGTTGAGAAAAACTTAGTTAAGTACTTAACTTTATAAAGATTTTTGAAAAAAACTTAGTTAAAAGTACTCAACTTAAAAAGGATTTTGATAAAAGCTTAGTTTAAAAAATTTAATAAAAACTGAGTTAAGTACTTAGCTTTAAAAAGAAGTTGATAAAAACTTAGTTAAGTACTTAGCCTCCTGAAATTTTGATAAAAACTTAGCTTTATAAAGGTTTTGAAAAAAATACTTAGTTAAGTAAATGATTTCTTTGAAAAATACTTTATCAAATACTTAGTTTTTATCTTTTTAAAAATAATTTATTTTTCTTTTCAAAAATAGTTTAAAAAATTGAACTTTCTCTTTCAGAAGTATTTTGAACTTTTGAAAAGTTTAACTTTGAAAAATAATACTTTAAAAAAATAATAATTAATGTCTTAACGTACCTTTCACTCCCCTTAATTAATGTCAAAAATATTTGAGGTCATAGAGTCCAAGCATGTAAATCAAAAACATAAAAGTTATTATTTATTTTTCTAATTTTTCATCTCACATATTCTAGGTTATTAAGCATGTTTAGCTTATAAGTTTGTGTGAGATGGAGTTAAATATTTATGATATTGAACAATAAGTTAAGTTAAATTTGGATTTCAAATGGAATTTGAATTTCAGAATATTTAAATTTGAATTTTAGAATTTGAAATTAATTAATTAATTAATTAAGATTTTAAAATTAATTATATTTTTAAAAATTAATTATGATTTGAAAATTAATTATCCTTTTAAAATAATTAAGATTTTGAAAATCTAAAAATTAATTATCATTTAAAAATAATTAAGATTTTAAAAAATAAATATGATTTAAAAATTAATAATCAAATAATTAAGATTTTGAAAATTAATTAAGATTTTGAAATTAATTAAGATTTTGAAATTAATTTATGAATTAAAATCGACTTAGATTAATTGAATTAATTTTTAGTTAACTTAATTAAGTTTAATTAATTTGGGTTTGGTTAACTACTTTATATTTTAAACTTAGATTCATCTCACTTTTTTTCTAGATTTTCAATCAGGGAATCTTAATAGCTTTGTGAGATGTTTTAATTTAATCTTCAATTTTGGATTAAAAATCTAAGGATTGATCTACATTTGAGTTAGACTAAGGTTTAATAGTTAGTTAATTAAATATTCATTTCAATAATTGGCTTCCAAGCTGTGGCGAGACATTAGGTCTTCTTGGGTATGAGATCATCCACCACTTCTAGACAAAGTCTTTTAAAGAAATTAAATATTTAATTTCCTTTCTGAAAATCCTAGGTCTAACTAGTCAAGTGTGAATCAAGCCTAAGTCCTTATCTACCCTAATCTAAGCATGTATAATGAAAAATAGTAAAGCAAACATCAGACAATTTTATTTTATGATAAAGACGGTCTTTTTGTTTGCTCCCCCTGGATTATAATCTCGATAAGGTCTATCAAGATAATGAATTTGATCATTGGGGATCCAATATTGACCAAGTCCAACTTGATTAGTCAGATTAGACTTTGGGACCCATGCTTGGACTGTTCTTCTATGTGTTCGATTAACAAGCGATAGATAAGATTTAAACTTACAGTTAGCCTTATATCTAAGTTCAGATCGATTATATACGACTCTTTGTTTTCCAAGAATCAGATCTAGATTCTTGGAACCCAAGGTGAACTGTTCCAATGTCTCTTTCAGTTCCTTGACTTAAGTTTTCAGGCTGAAAATTTCTTTCTCAAGCTTTTAGACTTGAGTTGAAGTTCCAATCTGACTTGATTCAATCAAGGAGCTTGAGTTAGTTACTTCCTTAAGGGCTTTGACCTCCTCTTGGAGTGACTTGACACGAAGATTGGACTTAGCTAGCTTTCTCGACAAATAAGAAATTAAGTTGTGCGATCTAATTAAAGAGATACTCACATTGGTTTGGGAGCCTTCTGAATCGGATGCAGATCTTTATCTTCCTTCGGACTCGATTTCAGATTCAGCTCCAGTTTCATACTCGGACTCAGTTTTGGCAACATAAGCTTGTACCGGTAGGGCAAGGAAGCTTGCTTCTTTGTGTCCTTCTTTGTCTGACTCTTCTGATGACTCAGACCACGTTGCTTTCAATGTCTTCCTTCTTCCTTGCTTCTGGTTTGGACATTCAGGCTTGTAGTGTCCCTTCTGGTTGCAGTCGTAACAGATAACTCCAGACTTGGTATTTGAGTTCGATTGAGTCACCTTCTTCTTCTTAAGAGCTTTCCGAACTAGTTTGACTAGTTCAATGGTGATTTCATCTTCGAGATCTGACTCGTCTTCATATTCAGGTTCAGTTCCGTGCTTGATTTTGGGTTCCCTCGTTCTACTTGTACCTGCAATTAAAACAATACCTTGCTCGACCGGGCACACATTAGTCTATTCATGAAATTTAAATTCTAAAAAGAATTCATCTAGTCTAATAGACGAAAGATCCTTGGATACCTTGTAGGCATCTAGCATTGATACCCGCAATGTATTCCTCGGAAAAGTGCTCAGTGTGTACTTTATGACATCACGGTTCTCCACTTTCTGTCCGATCGCGTGGAGTCTATTCAAAAGATCTTGTATGCGAGCATGTAGCTGGCTCGTTGACTCACCTTCCTATATTTTTATATTATATAATTTATTTAATATTAAATCTCGTTTGCTTCCCTTCGTGTCGGAAGTGCCCTCGTGCAGCTTGATCAATTTTTCCCACAACTCCTTTGCACTATTGAAGGGACCGACCCGGTTCAGATCTTCTTTTGTCAGGCCACATTGTACGGCTTGAGTCACCTTGGCGTCACTCTCAATTTTCTTCATTAGATTTGTGTCCCAGTTTACGCATGATACTAGTTTTCCAGCACCATTGAGTGGAAGTGCAAGGCCAGTTTGGATGATTATCCACATCTCTACCTCGGTCTTTAGATAGTACTCCATTCAACCCTTGTAGTAGCTCAAATCTTCTTCGAAGAATAGAGGCAGATGTGCAGTGCTGTAGCCTTCTTGGTGGGCCATTAAAAAAGAATCTCGCACAAAAAAATAATAACAAATGTTCCAGGACTTGGTCTTGGATTAAAAGTACGGGAGAAAAATAAAAATAGCAATTCACTTATTTTGAGGAAAAAATAATAAAATATTAATAAAAAAATATTATTACAAATTTTGGTAACTACAATATTTTGCTAATACTAACCAATGGTGAAAAGAAGAAAACGAATTTTTCAAAGATAATTTTGGAGGGAAAAAGCGAAAGACGTAAGAATATTTTAAAAACAAAAATGATATATAATTTTCTTTCAAAAAGAACCCCCTCTGCTCGATTGGTGGTTTCACCAATTCAGAGCAACTTGACTCTGATACCAATTGTAGGATCGATGATGTGTTGGGGGGGGGGGGGGGGGGGAGTGAATAGCACTCGTGACTAATTCGTTCGTTTATCGGAAAACACAAAGTAAGAACGCAACGGAATAAAGAAAAACACAAAAGTAATCACTAACATGATTTTTTTTACTTGATTCGGAGCCTGTGACGACTCCTACTCCAAGGTCCGCGATCGTTGATCACTTATGTTGAGCAATCACTAATAGCTCAGAAATTCTTTACAAGTAAGTAAGTACAAGTACAAAACTAAACAAAGTATACCTACAATATAAGGATGAGTAAAAGAGTCATCGATTGTCAGAGCAAGAGTTGAGCGTTGTTGAAGCATTTCGGAGCAGCACACAGGAGCGCAAATAGTCTGATTTTTGGTATCTCTAAAGTGCTGGCCGAGACCCCTTTTTATAGCCTCTTCAAACTTGATCCAGATCCTCTGATCTTGGGATCAAATTTTGACTCGACCCGGATCGGTCGACCAATCCCCAGGTTCAGTCGACTGAACCTGCTGAATCCTCCCGGCCTTCCATCCAGATGCAACCTCTCCGGATAGCGTCTTCGTTCGGTGGACCGATCCCACCGTTCAGTCGACCGATCAGCTGATGAGCTTTGCCTCATCCAATCCGATCAACTCGGCTCGACTGAGTCTCTATCTATCCTCGGTTTGGTCGACGGATCTCTCTGGTCAACACTTCACTGAGAGCTAGAATTCTGATCCTTTTGTACTGAGGTTCGGTCGACCGATACAGGCGTTCGGTTGACCGATCAAGGCTAAGTCCAACTCTGCAAAACTGTTAGTTTCTTGTAAAATAGAGTTAGAATAGTAAATAATATATAAATCAATAATTTGACAACCTTCGGACTGTCCGGTTCTGACTTTCGGATTTTCTCCGGAAATCCTAGGTTGAATCGACACCTACTATGCGTCCTCACCTACTCCTCTCAGGAGAAGTTGCCTGTTGCCAGACCGGTCCTCCAGACAGACTGAACTTTTGCTAAGTGCCCGAGACTTCAGGTCTTCATGCTGGACGTCCGCTCCACAACCCGTCCAAACTTTCACCTGGTCCGCGACCACCAGGGTTTTCACCTAGAGTCTCTGACTCTAGGATTTTGCCCAAAGCGCTCGACTCGCCAAGATTTTTCACCCAGGGTTACCATCCCCTAGGGGTTTTCACCTGCCTAACCGCAGCTAGAACTTTCCATCACCTAGGGTTACCACCCCGTAGGATTTTTCACTTGTCTAGAATCTACTAGGATTTTTGCCTAAGACAACTTAAGACTTTCCTGCAAGCTCAATCAACCTTGTTAGATCACAAGACAACTTAACTTTGGACCCTTTGACATAATCAAAACCCAGGTTCGATCGTCTGATGCTTCCTACAACAACACACATTGAACATAGGGATGGAAATGGATCGGGTTCGGGTCAGATTCTATATCCTCCGTCCTCATACCCATCGGGTATAGGATCTTCAATGGGTATACCCATACCCATTAAATGATCGGATATCTTCTATAGTTATAATTTTTCTTCTTTCTATCCAACTATTATCATTCAACAAAAATATATTAAAATTAATAACATATTAAAAATATATATATATATAATTAAAAAATAGATTAAACATCTATATAGTCTCCTCCTAATATCAACAAAAATAGTAAGTTGATTTTAGAAAAAAGAAAATTTTCTTTAATATATGTATATATATTATTTAATCGGGTATTCGGGTATGGTATCGGGTATTAATAGTCCCTCCATACCCTCCTCCATTCGGGTTGGATGTCGGATCCTCCATCAGATTCGGATGAAATTGTCATCCCTAATTTAACAGACCAGGGCCTTGGTCTAATGCAGTGGTAGGTGGATTCAATAGCCCCCACCTACTAAACAGGTGGGGATCATTAACTCCCGCCTATCACTGCTCGTGGTCCAGGAGTGGACTAGGGCAGGCAAGATCAGAGGATCCCTCCTGGCCGTATACCATACTAAAAAAATTGGTATAAAAAAATTTATATCAATACCATATCAAAATTTTGATATAACAAAATTTCAGTATAATATAAATTTCATATCATTTATCTTAAAATTTTGGTATCATTATGATATACATATATACTAAATCTCATATAGATATCGAAAAATTTAGTATGATATAATACCATATCAAAATTTTTAATATACTAATAATATCAATATATATTTTGATATGGTAATATAAGTATGATATACTAAAAATTTAATATTTTTTTCCATTTTATCTCTCGATACCAATAAAGTTATTAAATTTTTTGAGAGAATGACTATTTCAATGGCTATTAACAAAATAATTTTATGATATTTTTTAAAAAAATTATAAATATAATAATATTTTTTATATTAGCTTTTTAAAAAATATTTTGATCTTCACAAAATAATCACTAAAGATAATATTAACATCATTTTGAATGAAATATAAAATAAGAAATTTGAAAACATGAACAATGATATAAATAACATAAATAACGAGAGAATCTACTATGGAAATAAGGCGTTGAAAAAAAAAGGTCAACTCTCCTCTTCTTCCTCCCAAATAATAGGAGAAACAAATAAACTTCTATTTTGAACTGTGGCTCTCCGACTTCTGCTCGCCCATTCTATCTCCTTTAAATCCACCATTCCCTCCCTTCAATCTCCATCTCATTCCTTTCAAATCTCTCCGGCAGCCGAAAAGATGGCTTCGGGCTACGGTCAAGTCTCCGGCAGCAATCCGGCTGAGCAAGGGAAGAACAAGATGTTTGTAGTCGCCGGCTCCTCCATCATCCTCGTTGCCTGTGTGTTCGCCGTCACGGTGAGCGTCTCACGGCATGGCGCGGACAGTTCCTCCGGTGGCGGCGCCACCCTTCAGACGACCTCGAAGTCGATCCAGTCGATCTGCCAGCCGACCGACTACAAGCAGGAGTGCGAGAGTTCGCTCGTCGCCAGTGGCGCCGACAACGAGACGGACCCCAAGAAGCTCGTCCAGATGATCTTCGACGCGACGATCGAGCGGGTCCGCGAGGGCATGAACCACTCCTCCCTCCTCCAGAAGGCGGCTGAGGACCCGCGGACGCAAAAGGCGCTCGAAGCCTGCAACGAGCTGCTCGACTACGCCGTCGACGACCTTCGGAACTCCGTCGAGAAGTTCGCTAGCATGGAGATGAGCAGAGTCGGCGAGGCCGTGGACGACCTCAGAGTCTGGCTCAGCGCCGCCATCACTTACCAGCAGACGTGCCTCGACGGATTCGAGAACACGACGGGGGACACGGCGGAGTCGATGGCCAAAGCCCTCAACAGCTCCGCCGCACTCACCAGCAACACGCTCGCCGTCGTCGACGAGATCTCCTCCGTGCTCAATTCCTTCCAGATCACCCCGATCAACAGACGACTGCTCTCGTCGGAGGACGAGGAGTTCCCCGCCTGGGTCCACGGCCCGAAGCGCAGGCTGCTCGCGCTCTCGCCGGAGCAGATAGAGCCGAACGTGACGGTGGCGAAGGACGGCAGCGGCCAGTTCAAGACCATCGCGGAAGCAGTCGCCGCAGCGCCAGATAATTCCGACCAAGTATTCGTGATCTACGTCAAAGAAGGCGTGTACCAGGAATACGTCCAGGTGGACCGGAAGAAGATGAACTTGGCGATGATCGGCGACGGCGCCACCAAGACAAAGATCACCGGAAACTTGAACTTCGTCGACGGCACGCCGACCTTCAAAACCGCCACTCTCGGTAACAATCTCGATCGATAACTATAGCGAACATGATTTTGGAAGTTGTTAGTATCCAACTTCCCGTTGATTCGGACGCAGGGGTGGTCGGAGACGGGTTCATCATGAGGGATTTCGGGGTGGAGAACTCGGCGGGGGCGGCGAAGCACCAGGCGGTGGCGCTGCGGGTGCAGTCCGACAAATCGGTGTTCTACCGCTGCCAAATGGACGGCTACCAGGACACGCTCTACGCCCACACCAAGCGACAGTTCTACCGCGAATGCACCATCTCCGGCACCATCGACTTCCTCTTCGGCGACTCCCCGACCATCTTCCAGAACTGCCTCCTCCTCGTCCGCCGCCCCCTCGACAACCAGCAGTGCATTTGCACGGCGCAGGGGCGGAAGGACCGCCGCGAGGCCACCGCCATCGTGCTCCACAACTGCACCATCAGTGCCGACGAGTCGCTGAAGGCGGAGCAGGGGAAGTTCCTGGTCTACCTGGGGCGGCCATGGAAGGAGTACTCGCGCACGCTATTCGTGCAGTCGCAGATCGACGACCTCATCGACCCCGCCGGGTGGATGCCGTGGCTCGGCGATTTCGGCCTGAACACCTGCTTCTACGCCGAGGTCGATAACCGCGGCCCCGGCAGCGACACCGCCAAGAGGGCGACCTGGAGGGGCGTCAAGAAGATAGACCTCGGCCACGCACAAATGTTCACGGTGAGCCATTTCATCCAGGGCGAAACCTGGCTGCCGGCCACCGGCGTTCCTTTCACGCCGGGATTGCTGTAGGATCGATCCGTCACGGCACGCATAAGCAATTTTGGCATACAGAACGATGAAGATCAACCTCAAAAATGCAACTTTTGTTTTTGTTTTTGTTTTTGTTTTTATTTATTTTTGATTTTATCATGATCTGAACTTGTAATCTCACAGGTTTTGATAAGAGGCGAGCGTCTGTAAACTGAAATCGCTATATTGAAACGAGAAACTACAAAATATCATCTGATTTTTTTTTTTTCAAAGAAATCCTTGAGATAACCGAGTTGGTCCGTCAATTTTTTTATTTTCCATTTTCTTATTTTTCATTGATTGATTATTAGGGTAAATCCGAGAAGCTGGCGCACTCATACCTGTGACCGGAGTGTCTGAAGGGTTGATTTCTATTTGTATAGTTATAACCATCTTGACTTAGTAACTTAGCTCTAAATTTATGTTCAAAATTATAATGATGAAGGAAATGAAAAGGCTATCAAAATAGAAGAATTGTGTTGATTTTTATGTAATTAATTTGATATAGGTTTGTTTATATATCATTGGAGAACATAATAGGACAATACCAGTGATATGAAACATTATTGGGGACTTATGGTAGCACTGCCACCCAGCGGATCCACACTATTGGGGACTTAAGTATAGAGTTTGTTCTATTTTTATTTATTTATTTATTTTTGGCTTGTTTGATGGAGCAAACAATTTATTTATTTGGTTATCAATCATCAAAGTATTTTTAATTAAATAAACTAAAAATTATCAGAATTAGAAAACTAAAATCGCACAAAATAAGGACGAATGCAAAGCTTATAAATTTTTAATTAATTAATAAAAAAAAGCCAACAACTATACTAATGTACAAATATAGAGATGTACTTCTTATTTGTAAAAAAAAAATTCTCTAAATTAAAAGCACAATAATATAAGTTGAGCTACTATTTGTCATAACGTTTTTTAATTTCTCCTGATAACTAATAAAAAAATTTGATGAGACCAAATTAATCATCTTAGAAATAATTAATAAAATTAACTGAATTTATCCCATATAAAATTACATATACAACATAATTCAAAATGGTAAGAGCATTCAAAAATGTTAAACCATTTTAAATTTAAATTTAAATCATCTGAATTGATCCACGCCACATTCTTTTCCTGCCGACCTCGTGAGGCAGCCCAACGGGCCAACCAGTGCGAGCAATCTCGGAGTTCGCTTATATCTATTTTTCTCGTACTTGGTGTAAATATTGGTAACGGGAGATTCATCATTTTATACCGGTGTGGATGATGATACCTTAGCATGTCTTATCGATAGGAATATATATTTTCTAATTTATAAGTGGATTAATTTGAATTTAAATTACTCTAGTATTTCTAAATTTTATTTATTGATTGATTTGTCGATGCTGGAGAGGTTGACGATGATTATCACTTGGTGCATCAGGTATACAGGTCATGCCGATGTCAGGAGCACATTAATCTCCTCATCTAAAATTTAAAATCTAAAATTTAAGATAAAAGAACTACTTTATTAAATTTAGATATTTATTTTCCACTGTATAATATATCAGCTTAGAAATTTTTTATTATTAAAGGAAGGAGAGAGAAATAATATTTTAATATTTAGGGAATGAAATCCATTCCCTAAATTTAAAGAACTACTATTCATAAAATGTATATTTAGGGAATGAGTAGGGTACCTGATGCGGATGTTTTTTTAATGTAAAATATAAAATTTAAAGTAAAAATTTAATTTAGAGTAATTGATATGAATGCTCTAAGAACATAGCTTTTCATATTTTTTTTTTATTTTGAATAATGTAGCAGTTGTACATCTCATGGACATGTGTATAAAACAGCTGACTGATGCTTAAACTAATTCATGTCCAACATATATCTTTACGAGCATGTGTAAATGGCTCACATATAGCCTATTTTACAAAATTAACTCCACCAACAGGGTATAGCTGTCCTGTTCCTTTTGGTGTGCAGTTCTTTACGGTGTGTTGTAGAAAACTGAATTAGTCCGAGTCAAACATCTTCAATCCTTGCAGAATATATAATTTAAGGCAAAGTTCTTCTGAACTTTGCCTAGCATGAAAGGGAACACAATAGATCTTTACAAAGGTCTGTTGGATATAATTATCTCTATTAAATAGATTTATTTGTAAATTATATGTGAATACGATTCAAATTTTTTAAAATGATCTAACTTATATCCAGTAGATTTTGAGTAATTGGATGTGAATTTCATATGTGTAGAACCTTTAGTTCCGCATCTATTATCATCTATATAATAGATGTTCGGTATATATGGACTTATAGTCCCACATCTATTATTATCGATGGCCTGATAATAGATGTCTACTATATATAAGATTGGTCCCCAAGTCCCTCGGAAGACCTAACTTTTTCTTTCCGCTGCTTCTTCTTCCAAAAGATCTTTTGGACGACGCTAAAGGACAAAGATATGACTCTTCAGTCAGTTCTTTGTCATTATGTTTATGTATTATTAGTTTCTTATGTCATGTTCTCGACGAAACCAAGATCCATGCTTATATATTCTTGTTTTTCCTATTTGAATTCTTATTTCGGTTGTTTAGAATTCATGCGACTTAGGTTTTACAAGAACTTTCAATTGGTATCAGAGCTAGGTTTTTGTTTCATCATTTTCATTGACTATAAAGTTTGAATTTTTCGTCGATTTATTGTTTGTATGCTAGATTAAGTTTTCCTAGTATAATACAATTATTTGATTGTCAAAATCTTTTGTATAAAAATCTAAGAAAAAACTTAATCTTCCATGTAGTAATTAATGGTTTAATAGATTGGTTTGGTCGACTAATATATTATCAAGTTTAAAACATCCAACAAAATTGATAGAAATTAATTAAAAAAATTTCTTAAATAATTTTCGCCATAAACTCGTGATTGTGACAATTATTAATTGATTAGATTTATTTTTAATCAATTGAAGTTATTGTTTCCCGATTAACTTTCTGTTTGTGTTAATCGTTTAATGTTTCACGATGAAACAATCACTGTTTCAACGTGAAACAGCCTTTCATAAATTTTGTTTTCACGTTGAAACCGCATAAGAATAATAAAACTAATATATACAGAAATCTTATGCTGCGGTGCCTTACGTGCGATTTTACTGCGGTACTTGCCACGTCAGCGAGAAAACACAAAAAAAATTCAACCTATAGCCTGTCAGGAGGCAGAAAAAGGTAGGGGGATCGGTCTGTGGTCGGTCCACAGACCGATCAGGCTTCGAAGCCAACTCTCACAGAGAGTTGGTTGATCGGTCTGGGGACCGATCAGGAGACTCCCAGACCGATCAGGTTGGAGCCTGATCGGTCCAGGCCTAGATTTCTGTGATGTATATAAATCATATGCTGATTTTTTTTTGTGTTTTCTCGCTGACGTGGCAAGTACCGTAGTAAAACCGCACATAAGGCACCGCAGCATAAGATTTCTCATATATATATATATATATATATATATATATATATATATACAGTTTTGTTCCGCTGCGGAACAAAACCCGCGGACTGCTGTCGTGGCAGCTGCCGCGTCATATTTCTAAACGATTTTTTTTCCCCGCAGCGACTTTTGTGAAGCCTAAGCCCTAACCCTTCTCACTATTTTTTTTCCGCCGTGAGAAGATCTGCTCGCCTCCCGCAACCAGGGGTTCCTCCCTTCTCGCGTCGTGCGCTCCCTCGGCCTTCTTCCGGCGGACAAAGCCCTGTCGCGGAAAGCTACTCCCTAGCCCTTCTTCTTGCGTCCGTCGTGAGCAGATCTGACGCCTCCCGTCGACCTCGGCTTCCTTCTTCTCGCGTCCGCCGGCACCTGACTCCTCGCCGTGCCCTCGTGCCCTCCTTCTCGCGTCCCTCGCCACCAGCAACTCAGCTTCCCTCCATCGCAAGCTCTGCTCGTGGCCGCCGCCCTCACGACAGACGGCCTCGTGCCCCGCGACAAGGCTTACAAATAGGCTATGAGGCTCGGCGAGACGAAACTAGGGTTCCCAAGCTCTCGGCATATAAGTTTTCATGCGGTCCATAACACGTCCGCCCAACGACATCTAGTTTCTCTTGTATAAACCTCATTTTTTTCCGTAGCGACTTTTGTGAAGCCTAAGCCCTAATCCTTCTCACGATTTTTTTCCGCCGCAAGAAGATCTGCTCGCCTCTCGCAGCCAGGGGTTCCTCCCTTCTCACGTCGTGCGCTCCCTCGCCCTTCTTCCGGCGGACAAAGCCCTGTCGCGGAAAGCTACTCCCTAGCCCTTCTTCTCACGTCCGCCGCGAGCAGATATGACACCTCTCGCCAACCTCGGCTTCCTTCTTCTCGCGTCCGCCGGCACCTGACTCTTCGCCGTGCCCTCGTGCCCTCCTTCTCGCGTCCCTCGCCACCATCACCTCGACTTCCCTCCCTCGCAAGCTCTGCTCGTGGCCGCTGCCCTCGTGACAGACAACCTCGTGCCACGACAAGGCTTACAAATAGGTTGTGAGGCTCGACGAGACGAAGCTAGGGTTCCCAAGCTCTTGGCGTATCTAGGGTTTCAGGCGCCTCCCTCACACGTCCACCCAACAAAATCTAGGGTTTCTCTTGTAGGTAAAACCTCGTTTGTTTTTATTGCAGGTTTGATCTTATAAGAAATCAGTAGTTTAATTGATGTTCGATCGCAGTGTTTTGTTCAGCTTGACAGTTTTGTTTTTATACGACATATTGTTGTGGTTTTTGTTTGTTCTTCGAATTTCCTTTTAACACTTATGCAAAATGTTATTGCTCTTCGAAGTAACAACATCAGTTTCTATAAGTAATAACAGTCTTTAAAGTTTTTTTTAGATCTTTGGCTTGCATGTGGTTTCTAAAGTAAATGTGTCATCAGTCTCACCTAGAGTTGAGGCAGCACAATTGATCTGCCCATCATAATGTTCCATATATTGTCACTTGAATGCCATTTAGTTTAATTGATGTTCGATCTTAGGGTTTTGTACAACTTGACTCATCCAATTAGATTTGGATACTATTTTCTTCAACAATTTTTATTTTATAAGAAATCAGTTTTTTTTGTCTTCGAAGTTTATATGAAACTTGCAGTTTCTATTGCAGTTTTTAAATTTGGCCTTCGAAGATTATAAGAAACTTGCAATTTCTATTGTAGTTTTTAACACTAGTGATGAGATGTTATTGTTTAGCTTAATTTTGTTAAATTTTATTGTTTAGGTTGTTAGTTTATTTTAACACTTATGCAAAATGTTATTGTTTATACAACAGTAGTTTTTATTTTCTTCAAGTAATGTTTTTATGCAAAATGTTATTTTCTTCAAGTAATGTTTTTAATTGAACTTGTAGTTTTTATTTTATAAGAAATTAGTTATGGTTTTTGTCTAATTATCTATTGTCAATTATAATGTGAGGGAGCCTAGAAATGGAAGAAAATAGAGTTGATGATCAGGAATGCATTTCCCAAGTTTCAGATGATCGAAAGCCAAAAATTGGAATGGAATTCTCATCACTAGAGGATGCATATTCGTTCTACAACCAATATGCATGAGAAGTTGGATTTAGTTCAAGGATGCACACGAGCAAGAAAAATAAGATAACAAATGAAGTAACATGGAAACAAATTGTATGATTTAAAGAAGGGCATACAGATCTAATGCGGTGGAATAAATATGCAAAAGTTGATCAACTGACAAGGGAAAGAGCACGTGGGTCAGTTAGAACGGGATGTAAGTCAAATATTGCATTTGTCAAGAAAAAAACTGGACCTAATTGGGTTGTCAATAACTTTATAGAAACCCATAATCATCCACTCGTAACTCCATCAAATGTGCATTTGCTACGCTCACATCGTAATGTTTCTGCAGCAAAGAAAGCTTTAACACAACAATTTTCAGAGGCTAATGTGTCAACTTGTCAACAAATGCGATTATTAGAGATAGAGTATGGAGGGCCTGAGGGTGTAGGTTGCACAGAAAGGGATATTAAAAATTTTGAAAGAAATCTAAGGGATGAACAAAAGGGTATTGATGCTGAAACACTGATCAAGTTTTTTACATCTGAGCAAGAGAAGAATTCGGCTTTTTTCTTTGATTATGAGACTGATTCAGATAATAGATTTAGTAGGTGCTTTTGGGCTAATCATATATCAAGAAGGGCATATAGTGTATTTGGTGATGCAGTTGTATTTGATACTACTTATAACACCAACATATATGGCTTGATTTTGGCACCATTTGTAGGTGTTAATCATCATCATCAAACAATTTTTTTGGTTTTGGGTTTCTTAGTGCTGAGAAAACTGAGTCATTTGTTTGGTTACTTACAAAGTTCTTAGAGGCTATGCCTAAAGGTGTACCAAACATTATTATCACTGACCAGAATCCTGCTGATTCGGCGGTAAGAATGGGGGACCCACTTCCTGAAGGGTCCCAGCTTGAGGACAGATGGAGGGCTGACTAAGCGGTTAATGGCCGCGCCGAGCAGTTGAGTAGGTCCGAGCGGAGCCAAAGATAACCCAGCCATGGGCTTGGGTTTCCGACGCCAAGGCGGGAAGACTGAATGGCCGAGCGGGTGGTCCGCTCGGCCAGGATAAGGGCGAGGATACAAAGATTAGCCGAGCGGCCTATTCGTTCGGCTTAGGATATGGGATGTCAGCAAAGGCATGTCCGATGATTACGCCGTACACAAGAGTGCATGATGGAGGATCTCGCCATCACATCATGGAGAGGTTGATACAGTAGCGGTATGACCTTATGGATGCCCTTCTGACAAACCCATACCTGAGCATGGTCGAAAGCAGGTGATTGCTTTGATTGGCGCGCCCAGGCTCCTTCGAGAGGTCTATATAAGGCCTCCATTTCTTCATCGGAGGTACGCGGGTCTTAATCTCTGAAGCCACCTCTTTGTTATTCCTCGCCTGACTTGAGCGTCGGAGGGCCGTCGCCGGGACACCCCTCCCGGCTCGGTTTGTTACAGGTTCGCCGGAGCACTCGAGGGTCCAGCAGGGAGCGCCACGTCCCCAGCGTCCGTTGACTTCTGATTCGGACAGGATCAATTTGGCGCCGTCTGTGGGAACGCGCCTGATCTGGAACGTGAAGATGGACGACGCCGGAGAGTTCTGCTATCCTCATGACCTAGGTCAGTCTTTCCGTTATCTGTTCTCGGTTAGTTATGTGATTTGTAGTAGTTCTTCGAGCCAAGGCCCCCGAGCCGATCGGCCGGGAGGTTTATATCCGAGCCAAAATGCTCAATGCTGAAGACCCCGTGCCGTTCGGCCGGGCGTACGATACCCAAGCATTGACACAAAAACCGAAGGCCACGTGCGGGAAGCAAAGTGGTGTAATATGGTGCTAATTCCTCGTATATTTTCGGTTAGCCTATAGCCTCATAACGTCGGAAGCAAAAGTGATAAAAAAGAGGGCAAAAAGCTTCGCCGAACGGAAGAATCAAAATTAGCCTGAGGCCGTCTAGCCCAGACGTTAAACCGTAGAGCCGCGCCGATCGGCTATAAATATCCGCGCCGACGAGTTCCGTCGTTAAAGATCGAGAGCCGCGCCGATCGGCTATAAATATCCGCGCCGACGAGCTCCGTCGTTAAAGATCGAGAGCCGCGCCGATCGGCTATAAATATCCGCGCCGACGAGCTCCGTCGTTAAAGATCGAGAGACGAGCCGGCGTCTATAAATATCCGGGCGGAAGACCACGAGCTCCGTCAAACGTCGAGGCCGAACCCGCAACTGTGAACTTCTTGGACGGAACTAAGGACGCCAAATAACGAGCGTTCGCAAGTACTAAATTGATTAAGTCCGATCGGCCATCGGTTTGCCAATACTTCGCATTCACTGAATACAAATAGTGCAGCCAATCGCTAAACGATTTCGAGGAAAACAAGCCAATTGATTAACCTGAGCGGTCGTCCAGTGGGAAACACGTGGAGCTTAACTGATTCTACGAATAAGCACCAAACAGACTAAAAAAGGGCAATGAAGGGCAAACAAAAATACGAGCAGAAGAACACAATTATGCCGAGCGGCACGAACAAAAGTTTTACATCAGCAGAGCGGATGAAATACAAGAAGTACTTGGAAGAACTCGCCTCACTCCGGGTCCTCAAAATTAAGAAAGGCGTCCGGGATATCATCTATCATGGCCGCCAGGTCGAAGGCAAGAATGTGCATTCCCGCAGGAAGGTGGCCACCCTTCTTCAAGTACGCCATGGTGACCTTGACCGCCTCGGCGAAAGTTGAGGAGACGTTGCCACCGAATTTTGTGCCGAACCGCTCCGAGCGGAGGTATTCTTGGCGCGCTGCTGCTAGGCGACTCGACTCTCCCTCCTTATATTTTCTGAGCGCCGCCCGGGAGGCAATAAGTGAATCTTGGAGAACTTTCTGGTCGACCTCCGCTTTAGTACGTTCAGCCGAGCGCCCCTCCCGTTCAGCAGTTAGTTGGGCTTCCAGTTTCTTAGATTGCTGATCTAGGGCTCGGACTTCAACTTTCATCTTGTCCAGATCAGCAATCGCCCGCCTCTTCCGGCTACTGGCGCGCTTCACGTCTCCGTCGCGCTTCTTCACCAAGTCTTCGAGTCGAGCCACCTCTGTAGCCAGGTCGACGACCTTCTTCTGTTCGGCCTCGAGGGCTTGTTTCTCCCGCTTGGCTGATGGACCCCCCGAGACTTGGAGTTTTTCCATGAGATCCTCCAGCTCAGCTAGCCGATGGCTAGTGGCGATTTGCTCAGCCCAATGCTGTAAGGAAAATAATAAAATCAGGAACCGAACAGTAGCAGGGCACAAGAAGAAAAATGAACCTACCTGAGTGGCCTGCTGCATGTTATTATCGCCTAGCTGCTTAGGCGTCATGAGGGCCACCCGAATCTGGGCGTCCTCGAAAAGCTTGGCGAGCGGACCCGTCAAGGTTATTTCATGAACGGGGCTTGATGGCCGATCGGCGGACAATAAATATTCCTCCGAGGGGAATCGAAGGGTAGTCTTGATGGTAGGGTGGCCGGCCGGCACTTCCTCGGACGCAGTCGCCTGGCCCGAGGACTCCCCTATGGTTGAAGTTTCGCCCAACCGTCGTAAGCGACGACGAGTCCGTGGAGGAGAGCCAGAGGGCTGTGCGGTGGGCGAGGCCACTGGGGTCCCGATCTGCGATGGCGTGCGATCTGGCGAAGCGACCCCGATCGGCGCTTGTGGATCGCCCTCTTGGGTCGGCGGAAGGCTGGAGCCTCTTCGACGTTTTCGCCGAACTTCCAGTGGTGAATCCCCGGCCCGGGGGACTCCCAGCTCGGCTGGAGCGAAGGAAACAGGATCCGCCTCAACCTCCGGGGCAGCTTCTGTTTCAGGGGCGGACTGCGCCCCCCCTCTCCTGCATCTGCCGGGCGGCTGGGGATGAGACCCCGCTCGGCGAGTTCTTTTTTGGTAGCCGCCTCGATTTCCACGGCCTTCAGTTTCAGATGATCGGTAGCCTTGGAGCGCCACATGACTTCAGCTGCAGTGGAAAAAATTAAAATCAGTTAGATAAAAAAGGCGAAGGGAGTAAAGAGTCCTTACTCATGCGGTAGGGGAGATTGGCCCGAACGGGAGATAGTCCAAAAATGTACAACACCCCCTTGAGAAGCAACTGGTCGATTTTGTACCGCTGACCGGACAACCAGTTTGCCGCATGAATTTGCCGAGCTCCGGCTGGGTCGACACAGCGGTCTGCCATTTGGTTCTGAATGCTGGCCGCTCGGGAAGTCGTATATAGAAGAAGAACTCCTTCCAGTGCTTGTTGGAGGTCGGCATATTCTCAAAAAATTTGAAGCCTATTTTACTTTAGAAAATAAAAGTACCCAACTCGGATTGTTTGGGGTAGAAGAAGTAGTGGAATATTTGGGGGTCGAGTGGGATACTGTGCAGCCTAAAGAGGACGACCACCCCGCTCAGCAGCCTGAAGGAATTCGGCACAAGTTGGCCGAGCGGGATGCGGAAATAATTACAAACCTCCAAAATAAAGGGATGGGTAGGAAATCTAAGGCCGCCCTGGAATTGGTCTAGAAAAAGACAAACGGTGCCGATCGGAGGGTCATGGGGCCGGTTGGTCGGGTCGGCTATAACTATTTCATGGTCATCAGGAATCCCGTACGTCCGAACAAGGTGCCGAGCGCCCTCTTCATCAAATCGACTCTCCATGGTCAGATACCAAGGGCCATGAACATCAACAGTGGGTACGGAAGTGCTTGCCATGACTAAAGTACCAAGAAAAAGAAAGAAGGAAGCCGAAAAAACTCGGAAACGGAGGACAGATAAAAGTTCGCAAGCAAGGGAACGAAAGAAGTCCCACGCGAAAGGGAAAGGCCGAACGAAAGGAAGGGAGAAGCTTACTGAGGGAAGATGAGCGGAGAAGATCACCAGAAAGCCGAAAACCACCAAGAGGCAAGAACTAGGACAGCCGGAATGAGGCAGCCGCGGGCACCTTCGACGGAAGACGCGGAATGAAACAGAGACTGCAGCGTAAAGGCGAAGACGAAGGCTTTATGCGAACAAGGCTGGTCGGCCTCGTCCGTCGGATGCAGGTCACGAGAGGCGAGGTCATCATCTAACCGTCCATTTCAAAGTAATCGGCGTCCCATCGTACGGATCATCACCGCCACGCAAGAAGAGCCATGTGGCGCTCTGTCACCAGGCGCAATTAATGCGCCCATACCGCGCATGCTTCGGCTTAATGAAGAGGATTTGCGTGATTTTTGAGAAGATTTAGACAAGCAAACATCCACGTTGAGCGACAAGACAACCAAAACGAAGAGCCGAGTGGCATAAGGGCCGAACGACTCAAGGGATATTATAAGCGGCGGTAAGGCGACGACCGCCCGGACACATAGTCCATCAGTGGGACTCACTGCCTCCTTCGACTAGACTTGAAGGAAGGCAAGTGATCCGTGAAGAATGGGGACCCACTTCAAAGGGTCGGCTTGAGGAGATGGAGGGCGACTAAGCGGTTAATGGCGGCAAAGCGATTGAGTAGGTCGAGCGGAGCCAAAGATAACCTAGCCATGGGCTTGGGTTTCACGCCAAGGCGGAAGATCGAATGGCGGTGTCCGCCATTTTGGGACCCGAGCGGGTGGTCCGCTCGGCCAGGATAAGGGCGAGGATACAAAGATTAGCCGAGCGGCCTATTCGTTCGGCTCAGGATATGGGATGTCAACAAAGGCATGTCTGATGATTACGCCGTACACAAGAGTGCACGATGGAGGATCTCGCCGTCACATCATGGAGAGGTTGATACAGTAGCGGTATGACCTTATGGATGCCCTTCTGACAAACCCATACCTGAGCATGGTCGAAAGCAGGTGATTGCTTTGATTGGCGTGCCCAGGCTCCTTCGAGAGGTCTATATAAGGCCTCCATTTCTTCATCGGAGGTACGCGGGTCTTAATCTCTGAAGCCACCTCTTTGTTATTCCTCGCCTGACTTGAGCGTCGGAGGGCCGTCGCCGGGACACCCCTCCCGGCTCGGTTTGTTGCAGGTTCGCCGGAGCACTCGAGGGTCCAGCAGGGAGCGCCACGTCCCCAGCGTCCGTTGACTTCTGATTCGGACAGGATCACCTGCTATGACAAAAGCTATTGCACAAATTTTTCCTCAAACAGCGCATCGATATTGTTTGTGGCATATATTGAATAAATTTCCAGATAAATTAGACCCTTTGACTTTCTGAAACAACTATCAAAATATAAAGAATGTCATTGTAAATTCTATAACACCTGATAATTTTGAAAAGTCATGGGAAGAAGCTATCAAGTGTGGTAACTTAGAGAATAATGATTGGTTGTCTTTGATATATGAATTGCAACACAGATGAGTGCCAATATATTTCAGCCATATATTTTGTGCCGGAATGTTAAGTAGTCAAAGATCTGAAGGCTCACATACATTTTTCAAGAGATACGTCTCAAATAAGAACTCATTGATGGATTTTATCACCCATTTTAATAGAGCACTAAGACACCAAAGACACAATGAGTTGGTTGCAGATCATATTGATATGAATGAGCATCCTAAGATTAATACAAACTGGCCAATGGAAACTCAAATGGTTAAGGTGTATACAAAAAAGAAATGGCTGGAATTTTAAAGTGAAATGACCGAGAGTCATGATTATTATGTGCAACATGCATTTACAGGTGTCGACTCAGTGGTTTACCATGTGATGAAATTTCAAAGTACTTCTTCCTCCAAATCAAGGGTGCTCACGCATGATAAACAAAGGGACTACATATCGTGTAGCTACAAGAAATTCGAGTTTAAAGGCATTCCATGTAGGCATATGTTAGCTTTTTTTCGTATCAACCAAGTGTTTCATTTTCCTGATACATATATACTTAGACGATGGACAAGAGATGAAAAAGTTGGAGCAGTATATGATTTGGGTAAGCAAAATTTCATCGATGATCCAGATTTAGAAAGGTTTTTGATGCCGAGACACTCAAGGTTATCCTATAAAGTTTCAGTATTAATTGATGATGCATCTTTAACTAATAAGGGGGCAACCTTCTTGGATGAACAATTTGATTGTATATACAATAAAATTCAAGAGATGAACATTAGTAGAACATCTAGTGATAGAAGTCAAAGGAAGAAATGATGAGGGTCTTGGTATTATTGATCCTTCTTTAGTAAGAACAAAGGGATGTGGAAAGAAGTTGAAATCATCGAAGGAGAAATCAACCTCAAATTCGAGGCTATGTCATGGATGTGGACATCGAGGAGTGTCACATGACAAACGTAATTGTCCAAATTTACAGCAAGGGTATGTGTCGATTAATTCTGTTAATTTTATTTGCAAGCACAGATTATTTTTATTACATTTTCTAAATATGACAATGTTTTAATTATCAGGTCAACTCAAGATAATTATCATAACAGTGTTGACGACACATATGAACTAGATTTGGCATCTATAGCTGGTACTATCAAAGTTTTAATATATTAAATTATAGTGATTCATTGAGAAAATAAAATTAATAATTATTTTTATTTTTACAAGTTCTAACAACATGCGTTAGGATGCATGTAATTATCTATGGTTGATATTCATCTTTTTTGCTTTGTTTGTATGTTTGATTGGTTTAGTGCATCTATTCATATGGTATGCTTATTGTTATTTGGTGAAAATTTTGATTTCATGTGCCAGTCATGTTTAGTGTCATTATGTTTGATTGGTTTAGTGCATCTATTCATATGGTATGCTTATTGTTATTTGGTGAAAATTTTGGTTTCATGTGCCAGTCATATTTAGTGTCATTATGTTTGATTGATTTAGTGCATCTATTCATATGGTATGCTTATTGTTATTTAGTGAAAATTTTGGTTTCATGTGCCAGTCATGTTTAGTGTCATTATGTTTGATTGGTTTCATGCAACTATTGTTGTCATTATGTTACTACTATTGTTAAGGCATAATGTCGCCTGAAATTTTGTATTTGGGTTTGGACTCAACATTATCATTTTAGCAAGGCAACATATGTTTGTCAGAGATAGTACTCATTATGTTTTATTGTTTATGAATCTATTTTCTGCTTGTATCTTTCATAGCTTATGTTGATTTTTATGGTAGTTTTTTCTACTATGCTTGTGTTAATTTAGACTGAACAAAAAAAAACAAGTTGCTGCTGACATTCTGTATCAGTATTCTCAATTTGTTATGGGTTTTATTTGGGGAAGAAGTTCGGCCAAGTGATCTCAGGTTACACTTAATGAAGGTATATATTCTGTTGCATCATTTCACCTTCACCTCTTCTATTTGCATTGATAACTTCAAATACCATAACCAAATTGTGCAAGAGAGTTTTATTCTTTTATATTCATTGGGCATTCTAGTGCACCATTCGTGTAAAGCAAAGAAAATTCCTAAACTATTTTTAAAAATCTATTATCATGAGAACAACCTCAGCAAGATAATGAAATTACTTTCTGACACTATCAAATATTCATTGGTTTACTGCATCTGTTGTTGTCATTATGTTTAGGGTCGTTATTTGATTGACTTATTGTTGAGATTGACTTTTTAGTGTCTTGTTATCAATTCAATGGATTCTTTATTTATTTCTGGTTCACATACTGCTTTAATTTGTATTTTTAGCGTATTTTAATTCCACCGATCATTCTTATACTGTTTAATTTGTTTATCCAATTAGGCTGATAATTTGTTGCGTGGATATCTTGGTTGGAATTCACAGCGTGGTGTTCAAGCGCTTGAAAAAGTTTTTTCAAATGTAATTTTGTGTAAGAGCCACAGAAGATAGTAGTTTGGTAATTGAGTTTGCAATGAGAGTGAACAAGAAGTTTAATTTGTGTTGCTTCTTTTTCAAACCGCACAGGAGTTGTATTCTTAATTCTGTATTATCTGACATCTTAAACTATTCTCTTACTCTTCTCTCATAATGACTTTTCTAATGATTATATGTATTTACTTGTGGATGATGGATATAGTTCATGGACAGGTTTTAATCGATTAGAGGATTACTTGAATATGTTGCTATGATAAACGATATAGATCATGGACAGGTTTTAGTTGAAAGAAATAGGAATTGAATCTTGCAGAATTTGACAGGTTTTCATTGGATATGCACTAATTTTTAGTTTAGAACAAATTTGATAATGGAACTCTTCTCCTTCTTTTTCTTTTTTTGGGGTTTATCAGAGTATAAGTAAAATAACAAGATTGCAAGAACAACTGGTACCAAGGATAGATATAGTGGAGAGGGCATGAAAACAGATTTGAGGCAAAAAGGACTTGAAAATAGTATCGACTTGTGTGGAACACCTAAGGAATTAAAAAATAACTAGTAGAACACTCAAAAGGAGCTCAATTGATCTTATTAAAAAACAACTTTGAGATAATTATTGGTAGATGAAAGTTAAGAAATTCTGTCTTGTTATTGCAGTTTTTCTTGGTTTTTGGGTTCTTAAAATAGCCAAAACATTGAATTTAGCATTAAAAAAAGTCCTCTTCATTTTGTTCCATCTTCCTCATTTACGGCTCTCTTAAGGGACTCTTATTAATTTTAAACTTCAGCAATCTGCGGTGGAAAAGAGAGACGATGCCAGTCTTGTGCTGATTAATTTTTTTTTTAATCAATTGTGCATACAAATGAAAAAAAAAGGAAAAAAGGTGGTTATTTGTGACTTTTGCTCTTTGTTCACTATTTCAGAAGAAGAAGCCCCCACGGACTGGATCAGCTGGTTAGGTGACTGCAGTTTGCCACTGAAGTCGTGGGGTCGAAGGTCGCCAGTTGCACTCGGGGATAAAACCTTGGTCTGCTGCGCCAAAAATTCCTTCGACCCCCAGTCACCTATCCTGCCCAGCATTAACCGTGATTTACTCCCTCTGGAATCTTGTGGGGCCGGGGCCAGGGGCCGCTAGGGTGGCGGTTCCACCTTTTGCCACTATTTCAGAAGAAGAAATCAGACACAAGCTCTAGATGAGTTCATCTGAGAACCAGGCTTATGGATTACATTCCCATCTGCATACCCATAGTCAACCAGGAGCTATCGGATCAAAATCACTCAAAAAAAAAGATTCCTAGATTTTCTGAGAGCTCAGCCATCCACAGATTGGTTCTTTACCCGTTGTCGTTTCCGCGTACCATTTGTTCGAAAAATCTACTGGAGAGCATTGATCAGATACTTCAAGAAATGGATAAAGAACCAGGAGAACATTGCTCTTGTCATCTGGTTGATGCTTGTTGCAAATTAAAAGCAAATTTTCCTCCTCCTAATAACGAGGAGGAGATGTAAAAGGTGATTGAGTGAAGTTTAGATCTAATTTCTTGTCACTCGGCATGCAGCCAAATGAAACTCTGCCCGATTTCCTCCTCATAAACCAAGAAGCCACAATAAAACTCACCCAGTATGTATTACACTTGGAGAGTTTCAAAAATTTATCATAATACACCATCCACTAGGATACATCTATATTTCTAAATTTACTACCAAGTTTTTTTTAATGGAATACATACAATTATTAGAATTATTTAGAGCTAAATATGTATAGAGCAATTCATAACTAAATATGTATAGTGGGAAAAGGGTAGACATCAAAGACGAAGTATAATAATTCATAAAACTAAATTGATCCATTACAACTTACAGAATCTAAACAAAATACAAGTACATGCTTTAATTTTCCATCTAATTTCTTTGTCACATTACAACACTAGTACTAATTAACTAGATCAACCAACAAACAAAACAAATATATAGCTACAAGAATTAAGTTCACTATCACTAATATCCAGATCATAAACGGTACATTCCAATTTCTCATATTATAGCCAGGATAAGCAGCATGTTCACTTCCTACTCTTGACTCCACTCTTTGCAACATCCTAAAATATATATCATTGGTATCTACATTTAGTACAGTATCGGACCTCACCCACTTTAACCATCCATGCTGCCTACATCCATAATATAGTCTTCCTGGGTTCTTGATCGATCTAGAGACTAGCACAAATGCTGTTAATCCACAATCCCTGCATTGTACAGTTTCATATTTAGTATGGTTTATGCTGCTGTTACTTGATGATGACATTCAATAACAACCTAAACAGTAAAATTTAACAAAATTAAGCTAAACAATAACATTTTGCATAAGTATTAAAAACTGCAATAGAAATTGCAAGTTCCTTATAAACTTCAAAGACCAAATTACTGTCTGTTGTTACTTATAGAAATTGTTGTTGTATAAACAGTAACATTTTGCATAAGTGTTAAAATAAACTAACAACCTAAACAGTAAAATTTAACAAAATTAAGCTAAACAATAACATCTCATCACTAGTGTTAAAAACTACAATAGAAATTGCAAGTTTCTTATAATCTTTGAAGACCAAATTTAAAAACTACAATAGAAACTGCAAGTTTCATATAAACTTCGAAGACAAAAAAATTGATTTCTTATAAAATAAAAACTGTTGAAGAAAATAGTATCCAAATCTAATTGAATGAGTCAAGCTATACAAAACCCTAAGATCGAACATCAATTAAACTAAATGGTATTCAAGTGACAATATATGGAACATTATGATGGGCAGATCAATTGTGCTGCCTCAACTCTAGGTGAGGCTGATGACACATTTACTTTAGAAACCACATGCAAGCCAAAGATCTAAAAGAAACTTTAAAGACTGTTATTACTTATAGAAATTGATGTTGTTACTTCGAAGAGCAATAACATTTTGCATAAGTGTTAAAAGGAAATTCGAAGAACAAACAAAAACCACAACAATATGTCGTATAAAAACAAAACTGTCAAGCTGAACAAAACACTGCGATTGAACATCAATTAAATTACTGATTTCTTATAAGATCAAACCTGCAATAGAAACAGAAAGAAACAAACGAGGTTTTACCTACAAGAGAAACCCTAGATTTCGTTGGGTGGACGTGTGAGGGAGGCGCCTGAAACCCTAGATACGACGAGAGCTTGGGAACCCTAGCTTCGTCTCGCCGAACCTCACAACCTATTTGTAAGCCTTGTCGCGGCACGAGGTCGTCTGTCGCAAGGGCAGCGGCCACGAGCAGAGCTTGCGAGGGAGGGAAGCCGAGCTGCTGGTGGCAAGGGACTCGAGAAGGAGAGCACGAGGGCACGACGAGGAGTCAAGTGCCGACGGACGCGAGAAGAAGGAAGCCGAGGTCGGCGGGAGGCGTCAGATCTGCTCGTGGCGGACGCGAGAAGAAGGGCTCGGGAGTAGCTTTCCGCGACAGGGCTTTGTCCGCCGGAAGAAGGGCGAGGGAGCGCACGACGCGAGAAGGGAGGAACCCCTGGCTGCGGGAGGCGAGCAGATCTTCTCGCGGTGGAAAAAAATCGTGAGAAGGGTTAGGGCTTAGGCTTCACAAAAGTCGCTGCGGGAAAAAAAAAATCGTTTAGAAATATGACGCGGCAGCTGCCACGACAGCAATCCGCAGGTTTTGTTCAGCAGCGGAACAAAACTATATATATATATATATTACTGTTTCAATTCGAAACAGTATCAAGAGAATATATATATATATTATTTTTAGTTGTATGGTCTTAAAAGTTTTTTTTAAAACAGTATATACTGTTCATAAAAAATGTATTAAATAAAGTTTAATGAATTAATAATTAAAGGATTAAATAGTATTAAATAATACTATTTAATTATAGAACTCGAAGCTTTAGCTTCTTAAGGAAGCGTTCTATGTATAATCACGTAGTCGCATATAGTAGGCTTTCGAATCGATTGGGATAATCGATTGGATCTACCAATCGACTACCATAAGGTATCAATCGATTAATAAACCTAATTTTATATTGTTAAGTCTGATTAAATAATTTCTGTTCGAATTAAGTTCCTAGTATTTTCTTGGGTCTATCTACACAACGTGCTACTAAGTTGAACTAATGTGTCGGCCCAAAGGAAGGAACCTTAGGTAGGTTTAGTGCATTTTGTGTTGGTAGACATATATCTATGCTAAAAGTAATCGACCCAAATGAAGGTTATTTTTATGCCAGATATATGCATAAGGTAGCTTACAACTACAGAACAAAATATTATTTTGTTCAGATCATGCACACAATATGTCAGCCCAAAAGAAGGCATATTATGTGGCCGATTAAGGTCGTTGTAAGCTATAGACCAAAATATAACTCATATAAAGTAGCATATTATGCGCACAATGGGTCAGCCCAAAGGAAGACACATTGTGTGGCCAATTAAAGTTTGAGTTATATTAAAGAGTATCGTTAACAAATAATGTGTCAGCCCAAAGGAAGGCACATTATGTTGTACTTGGTATCTCATAAAGAACCCATTTATATGCATCTAAAATTTTATTTCATTTGCATAATTTTATCTTACTTAATATGCTCTTGGCTTTAGTAAAACCGTGAGCTTAAATAAATTTCTCTCTTTAATTTCAATGCAATCTGTAACTGCCAACATTAATAACATCCCAACACTAACTGGTTCAAATTTTGCTGAATGGAAAGAATATGTGACCGTAGTGTTGGGACCGTTGTGCCCGCTAGAGGGGGAGGTGAATAGCGTTTCATCGCGCACTTGTGCTTGCTTCGTCTTGATATGCAGCGAAAAATAAAAACAAACACATACAATGCTAACACCTAGGGTTTACTTGGTATCCACCTCAAGATGAGGTGACTAATCCAAGGATCCACCCACCGACTCACTCCTCCACTATGAAACACTCCTTCTCGGTCGCAGCCGGGGCGGAAAAACCTCGTACAAACCCACACAACACTACAACACTCACACAAGAAGAAAATACACGAATACAAATGAAATATACAATTCTTCTTGCTTACTTGTTGCTTGTTGTGGTTGCCTCTTAAATCTTGGAGATGCACTCCAAGAACCCTCAAGAACTGGCAAGAATCTTGGAGAAGATCGCTGGTGAAAATCGCTGAAGAGCTGCGCAAAAGATAGCAAAGATCTAGCGAAGAAAACGCTCCGCCCAGGCTATATACAGTACTCCCAATCGATTGAGATCAACCCCAATCGATTGTCACATCACATCCGCACAATCCTAGCAGTCCATCACCTGCATCCTGCACAATGGTCAAATCCCAATCGATCGACCGATCGATTGGGAACATCTAGGATCGATCGGTGGATCGATCCAGAAGCATTCTGTGCTTCTCGTGATCGCGCGAGAACACCCCTGCCCAATCGATCGACCGATCGATTGGCAGCTCCCAATCGATCGCCCGATCGATTGGGAAGGGCTCTGTGCTCATGAAATATGGTCCCAATCGATCGACCAATCGATTGGGTCATTCCTTCCTTCGTAGCACACTCCAATCGATCCATTGATCGATTGGTCCCTGGTTCAATCGATCACCCGATCGATTGACCAGCCTGGACTTGACTCAAACTCAAGTCCAAACTCCCAAACCCAACTCCCGGTCAACCATGATCTGTTGGGTATCCATGCCTAGCATTTGGCCAACACCCAACCGACCTTGAACTAGCCTTCTAGCCTCCTCCATCAGCCTTACGTCCCTCGGATATCTCCCATCCTTCACGCCTTATCTTCAGGAGCTTCCTTCGGCCTCATCCTAGTTGTCGAATTATACACCACACTCGATCAACCTCGAACTAGCATTCTAGCCTCCTCCATTAGCCTTGCGTTCCTCGGATATCTCCCATCCTTCACGCCTTGCCTTCAGGAGCTTCCTTCGGCCTCATCCTAGTTATCGAGTTCTCCTTGCCAAGTCACACTAGGACTTACCTTGCCAAGACCACATGTTTGGACTTTCAACCTTTGCCAAGATCACACTTGGACTTTCCCAATTGCTTGGCTCCTCACCAGGACTTTCTCCCTTTGCCAAGATCACACTTAGACTTTACCAATTGTCTGGCTCCTCACCAAGACTTTCTCCCTTTGCCAAGATCGCACTTGGACTTTTCAATTGCCTGATCTCACTTATCAGGACTTTCACCACCAAGTCTTGTCAACACTGACCTACTTGACTTCTCTCTTGTCTAACCTCCAGTTAGGACTTTTCCAGATGCCTAAACTCCAGTTAGGACTTTCTCATTGCCTAAACTCCAGTTAGCACTTCTAGACACCTAACCTCCAGTTAGAACTTATCCAGTCAAGTCTCCTGTCATCCCTGACCTACTTGACTTGTCTTCTTCTCAACCCGGTCAACCTTTTGACCATCTTCACAACCGGACGATTGCTCTAGCAATCTCCATATATTGTCAAACATCAAAACTCAAATCCTGACTCAAACTTGACTCAACTCAAGCTTAGTCAAACTGGTCTAACATGACCTAGGGAAATTGCCCCAACACGTAGTCTTAGGCTGCATGGACTTAGACTATGCATTAAGGAATGATCGCCCCACACCTTTGACCAGTGCTAGAACTATAGAGCAGAGGGTTGAATTTCAGCTGTGGGAGAAATCAAATCGTATGTGTCTAAGTATCATGAAGTTTTCCATACCAGCACCAATAAAGGGCTCAATAACAGAGGGAGAAGATGCTAAGAGTTTCCTGGACCAATTAGCAGACTGATTCACCTCAAATGAAAAGGTCGAGACTACCACACTTCTTACAAAGTTGGTAACCATGCGGTATAATGGTAAAGGAAACATAAGGAAGTACATTATGGAGATGTCCAATATAGCGACAAGTATGAAAGCACTAAAACTCGATATGTCTGAGGGTATGTTAGTGCATTTCATCTTGATGTCTCTGCCTACACGGTTCATTCCTTTTAAGATATCATATAATACTCAAAAGGAAAAGTGGACATTGAATGAGCTTATTGCCCAATACGTGCAAGAGGAGGGGAGATTAAAGATTGAGACATATGAGAGTGTTCACTTAGCATCTGGTTCTTAAAGTACGAGTAAGAAATGAAAGAGGATCAATAAGAAAGAAAAAGGAAAACAAATTGTAGATTCTGGAGGCAATGGCCATAAGGAGCACAAGAAGCAAGATAAGGAATCTACTTATTTCTTTTGTAAGAAGAAAGTTCATATGAAGAAAGACTGCCTCAAGTACGCTAACTGGTGTGTAAAGAAAGGTAAACTTCTCAACTTTGTTAGTTCGGAAGTCAATCTAGCTATTATACCCATTGACACTTTGTGGATAGATACCTGTGCTACTACTCACATAAGTGTAACTATGCAGGGTTGTCTCAAGAGCCAACTTCCGCTTGATGGTGAAAGATATGTCTATACAGGAAATGGAAAGAAGGCTAAAGTCGAGTCGATTGGTGTTTTTAGGCTTTGTTTATGAACCGATGCCTTTCTGGATTTAGAAAATACATTTATTGTACCATCTTTTCGACGAAATTTAATTTCAACTTTTTGTCTGGACAAATCAGGTTATTCTTGTTCATTTAGAAATGAAATTTTCAGTATTTTCTTTAATTCAATGTTGGTTGGCAATGGTTCCTTGGTTGATAAGCTTTATAAATTGAACACCTTTACTCTTACAATTGACAACGTGATAATGCATAGTATAGATACAAAACGTAAATTGACTAACGAGAATTCTTCCATGTTGTGGTAGGCGTTTAGGACATATATCCAAACAACGCCTAGAAAGGTTAATGACACATGGAATTCTCTATTCCCTTGATATGTCAGACTTTGACGTCTGCATAGAGTGTATCAAGGGGAAGACCACTAACAAAAGGAATAAGGGGGCTAGCCGTTGTAGTGATGTTTTGGAGCTAATACATACGGATATTTGTGGGTCATTCCCTAAGGTATCTTGGAATGAACATAAATATTTTATTAGCTTCATAGATGACTATTCCAGATTTGGCTATCTGTACCTTATTCATGAGAAATCACAATCTTTGGACATGTTCAAAATTTTCAAAGCCGAAGTTGAACTTCAACTAGGTAAGTAAATTAAAGTTGTCCGATCCGACCGTGGAGGTGAATATTACGGTCGATATGATGGATCAGGTGAACAACGTCCAGGATCTTTTGTGAACTACCTTGCTGAGTGTGGAATTGTACCTCAGTATACCATGCCTGGTACACCCAGTCAGAATGATGTAGCTGAGCGTCGCAATCGAACCCTAAAAGACATGGTAAGAAGTATGATGACTTTCACTTCTCTACCAGAGTCCTTGTGGGGTGAAGCACTAAAGACTGCAGTTTACCTACTTAATAGAGTACCTAGTAAGGCAGTAACTAAAACCTCATTCGAGATGTGGACGGGTAAGAAGCCTAGTATTAGGCACTTACACGTCTGGGGTTGTCCAGCTGAAGCTAGGCCTTACAAGCCTAATGAAAGGAAACTGGACTCAATAACGGTTAGCTGTAATTTTATAGGATACTCTGAGAAGTCAAGAGGGTATAAATTTTATGATCCCTCTAATAGATCCTTCTTCGAAATGGGAAATGCCAAGTTTATTGAGGACAGTGGGAGTAATAAAATCAGAGAAGTATCTTTTGAGGAAAGCATTGACGATCCTTCTATGGTTACTGCTAGTGCGATCAGTAGCGGTATGATTACCATACCACACATTATGGGTATCACACATCCAGTGAGCGTAGTGAACCAAGATATTCCCATGACATCTCCAATGCAATTGGAGGAACCTGCCACTCAAATTGAAGTATTGCCTCATATTGATGAGCAAGTACCTCAACCACCTCAAACACAAGTGCCTTTAAGGCGATCCACAAGGGAACGGAGAACCACGAATTCTCGTGATTATGTTTATATCCAAGAGCATGATTTTGACATAGGGTTGGAGAGTGATCCTACATCTTTCCAAGAAGTCAAACAATACTCTGACCCTGAAAGGTGAATTAATGTCATGCAAGAAGAGTTAAAGTCTATGGCGAACAATGACGTTTGGGAACTTGTCGAATTGTCTAAAGGAAAGAAGCCCGTTGGCGGTAAATGGATATATAAAACCAAGCGGGATTCAAGGGGCAATGTCGAAAAGTATAAGGCTCGTCTTGTTGCCAAGGGATTCACTCAGAAAGAAAACATTGATTACAAGAAGACTTTTTCACCTGTGTAGACGAAAGACTCCCTTAGGGTAATCACGGTACTTATAGCTCATTATGATTTGGAGCTACATCAAATGGACGTAAAGACTGCATTCCTTAATGGAGACATAGAGGAGTCGATATATATGGCGCAACCAGAGAACTTTGAGTCTAACGACTCAAAGCACCTAGTATGTAGATTAAAGAAATCCATTTATGGTTTAAAACAGGCATCCTGTCAGTGGTACCAGAAATTTGATCAAGTGGTTATCTCATTTAGATTTAAAGAGAACCCTGTTGATCAGTGCATATATGTCAAGTCCAGTGGGAGTAAGTTTGTTATACTTATTTTGTATGTAGACGATATATTGCTTGCGAGCAATAATAAGGGTATGATGCAACAAACTAAGTTATTTCTATCTGGTAATTTTGAAATGAAAGATCTTGGTGAAACATCCTTTGTTTTAGGCATACATATCTATCATGATCGTTCACGAGGCATTCTTGGACTTTCACAACAATCATATATTGAAAAGGTGCTTATAAGGTATAGTATGCAGAACTGTACACCTGGTGATACACCTGTGTCAAGAGGTGACAAGTTCAGCTTGCAACAGTGTCCACGGCTTAAACTTGAAATAAAGGAGATGGAGCAATTCCCATATGCGTCAGCAGTGGGAAGTCTCATATATGCACAAGTTTGTACTCGACCAGATACAACATTTATAGTGGGGATGTTAGGCAGATATGTTAGTAACCCAGGACTATCACACTGAAAAGCGGTAAAGAGAGTGATGCTGTATTTGCAAAGAACTAAAGGACATATGCTCACATATCGGAGATCAGATCATCTCGAGGTGATTGGATATTCAGACTCCGATTTTGCTGGATGCTTGGATAGCAGAAAATCTACTTCAGGCTATATTTTTATGCTTGCTGGAGGGGCTATATCTTGGAAGATCGTCAAGCCGCTAATAGCCACTTCTACTATGGAGGCAGAGTTGATAGCATGCTATGAAACATCTAATCACGGGATTTGGCTGCGGAACTTCATCACAGCATTAAAGATCGTTGATGGCATTGACAGACCACTGAGGATCTACTGTGATAATAAAGCCGCAGAACTTTATGCCAAGAACAACCGCAGTTCGTCGAAGTATAAACATATCAACATCAAGTTTCTAGCGGTTAAAGAAAGAGTTTAGAGTTGTCAGATTATGGTAGAGCACATCAGAACAGATTCCATGTTGGCCGATCCACTCACCAAAGGCTTGATGCCTAAGGTGTTTCATGCGCATGTTGTGGATATGAGAGTCCTTCTTATGGAAGAAGAACTCATCTAGTGGGAGTCTGTATTTATTTTTATTGCTCTACATTTAATAATAAAGACAAACATTTTGTTTTGATTATTGTATGTACTTAAAGTTCAAAATATTAATGATAATTTATATGTTTGTTTGACACTCTGACTATGATATCATATTTATTACTGTTGTTTAGCATTTGGTGTTTATAAATATGATATAGATTCCTTTTGGAATCATACAGTTTGGATCATGATTTGCTATTACAGTTTAGCATCAAGTATTTTGCAAATATGATCTAACCTCTTTTGAGGTCATCTTAGGACCAGTTGGAAATTGACATGTATTGATCACATTTCATGTAATTTCCACTCTACACATCCACATCTTGATCTATGTCATTAATGATATTGGTATTGTGATTACCGTTGGGGCTTGTTACAATCATATACAGTAGCTATGACATCTTTAGTTCTATACCAATAAAGTTAATGGACTAGATTGTTTACAGGGGTATTATATACCAATAAAGTTTGATATCAACTAAAGTTTTACTTATATTTCACGTACAACTCACATATAACCCAAGTGGAAGATTGTTGGATATAATTATCCCTATTAGGTGGGCTTATTTGTAAGTTGCACATGTGAATACGATCCAAACCCTTTAAAGTGATCTAACTTATGTCCAGCAGGTTTCGAATAATTGGATGTGGATTTCATATGTGTAGAACCTTTAGTCCCGCATATATTATCATCTATATGCTGATAATAGATGTTCAGTATATATGGACTTGTAGTCCCACATCTATTATTATCGATGGGCTGATAATAGATGTCCACTATATATAGGGTTGGTCCCCAAAGGCTTAGGATGATCTTGATATAGCTTTTGTTCCCCATTGACCTAAAGCTTTTCGGCCCCGTCATCCCCTAAGTCCCTCGGAAGACCTACCTTTTTCTTTCCGCTCCTTCTTCTTCCACAGGATCTTCTGGACAACGCTAAATGACAAAGATATGACTCTTCAATCAGGTTCTTTGTCATTATGTTGAGCCACGCTCATGTTGAGCCACGCTCAGGGAGATGCCGGGAAGCTCGTGTGTCGACCAGGCGAACACATAATGATTTTGTTTAAGGCAGACGACCAACTCTGCCTTCTCCTCCTTCTCCAGGTCGACGGTAATGAAGGTTGTTACCTCCGCTCGTCTAGGATGAATCTAGACCTCCTTTTCTTCGTATACCAAGGTAGAGGGTTTTTCAGTGATCGCGTTTACCTCCAGTCGCAGAGTCTTTCGAGCGCTTCTCGCCTCGGCCTTGACCATCTCGACGTAACATTGTCGAGCGGTCAACTGATCGCCCTTGACTTCGCCCATCCGGTCGTCCACCAGGAACTTAATTTTTTTGGCAGTAAGTAGATACTACCGCCCGGAACTCATTTAGGGTCGGTCGGTCCAGGATAACATTGTAGGGCGACGACGCATCCACCACGATGAAGTTGGCGGTCCTGGTTCTCCTTAGTGGCTCCTCTCTGAGCGAGATGGCCAGTTGGGCATGTCCAAGCGGCAACACTTCAATGCCCATGAAGCCGTAGAGAGGGGTCGTCATGGGCAGCAACTAGCTTCGATCAATTTGCAATTGATCGAACGATTTCTTGAAGATGATATTCACCAAACTCCTTGTATCAACAAAAGTCCGGTGAATAGTATAATTAGCGATTACCGCCCGGATGATTAGTGCATTATTGTGAGGGATTTCCACTCCCTCCAAGTTGCTAGGGCCGAAGCTTATCTCGGGCCCTTCGGCCTTCTCCCTGTTGCATCCCACTGCGTGGATCTCCAGCTGCCGAGCGTACGACTTCCTAGCTCTATTGGAATTGTCGTCGGTCGGTCCTCTGGCAATCATGTCTATCTCCCCCCGGGATACGTTGTTCCTGTTTTCTTCTTCCCAAGCGGATGGTCTATTTCGCTCGGCGGGGACTCGGGAGGGGTCAGTGTCATCCCTCCGTTGGTGTTGATGGTGCCGCTCGGACGCCCTTCTGTCGTCATCTCGTCGCTCACCAGATCTATGTCTTTGTGGTCGATCGGGGGAAGGAGATCAGCGGCGATACCCGCGTGGAGTTGGTCGACTAACGATTGGCATTAGTCCACAGTAATCACGCATGTTGTGGGTCGTCGATTGGTGGAAAGAACAAAACATCGGCATCCACAACTTGCCTTTTGCTGTCTTTGGCTGACCAGATGCCACATGCTGCACAACATGTGTCTTAGTCTCCTGGTGTGGTCGTGCTCCTTCAGCCCTCAGCCCCTTGGGCATCTGATGACTACTTGACGGTTGGCGCTCGGTCGGCACCGAGTGTTCGGTCGACGCCTCTTTTCTTCTGGCCGCTTAGGCTTCTTCCACATTTATATATTCGTTGGCCTTCTTGAGCATGTGATCGAAGTCCCTAGGCGACTTCCTGATGAGCAATCGGAAGAAATCTCCCTCGATGAGCCCCTGGGTGAAGGCGTTCATCATCATCTCGGACGAGACCGAGGGGATGTCCATGGTCACTTGGTTGAAACGTTGTATGCACGCTCAGAGTGTTTCTTTCAATCCCTACTTCAGGGAGAAGAGATTGACGCTCGTCTTTTGATAGTGTCGACTGCTGGCAAAGTGGTGTAAGAAAGTAGATTGGAAGTCCTTAAAGTTGCGTATTGATCCATCCGGTAGTCTTCAGAACCAACGCTGAACAGATCCAGAGAGGGTGGTGAGGAAAACTCGGCACTTCACTTCGTCCGTATACTGGTGCAGCGTGGCTTCAATGTTGAACCAATCCAAATGATCATCTGGATCGGTCGATCCGTTGTACGTCCTGATCACCAGCGTGGCATAGTGTCTAGGCAGAGGGTCTTGTAAGATCTCCTCTGAGAACTGTCGGTTGATCCGTTCGGGTGACGCGTTGCTTCGGGACGCCTTGCCTTTTCGTGCATCCCGAACGGGAGCATTATCTGAAGATGATCCCCTCTCTTGATGTGCTTGGGCTATCTCTGAGGGAGTTTCGAACAGGGCACGATGAAAGCGGATTGGCGCGGGCGGCGCCTCCTCCTGTGTGCCGGTCGACCTTCTATTTTGCCCATATACGGAGATTTGCTCCACTCGGTCTTCCTTCCCCGCTCGCCTACCGGCTGCTGATGTTGCAGACTGTGGCGCTTGTCGATCGGCTAGTGCCTGTTGTTGTTGTTGCTCGATTATTTTTGCTGCTTGGGCTTAAATGAGCATCTCAAGCTCCTTTTGAGTTAGCGTCACGGTGGTAAGTCATCCAACACCCTCCATCTTCTCGGCTCAGATGTAGGTGATATTCCCACAGACGACGTCAAATATGATCCTATCTGAAAGTCGAAGAGACGGAAAGCTAGGGATGTGGTACTCATGCTAACCTCCTATGGACTCCGTGCGGACCTGCAACACAGACTACGTCAATGCCGAGTTAGGGAAGGGGTCCTCGGTGTTGGTCCTCCGATGCTCAAGTTAGTCACCGACGATGAAGTGGAAAGCGGAGCAACAAGAAGACTATAACACAAACAGTGAATATCGCGTGTATTGCGTACCTTCGCCGATACTTGGACCCCTCTTTATATAGAGCTTCGGTAGCAGGCGTGCACGTTTCCCAAGGTGAGCATGCTTCTAAAAGCTTTCCCCGAAAAGACTTGTCAGTAAAGTGTCCCTGACACAGTACCTTAACGGGCCGAGCATATCTCCGAAGTGATAGTGGAACCTTCCGCCGTACGATCTTCTGACAGTCCATGCTCGGTGTCGGCGACACCAACTCCCAAAAAGATATAGATGGATATCAATGTACTATACCGCTAGGCCGAACGGGTTAGTCGCTCGGCCGGCTGTTCGCCACTCTGGTGCCTCGTTTGGTCGGCAAGAATCTCGATATGTATGCTTGATCGAAGTTCCACTCTACCACTGTCGAGACCTGTTGTCAGGCTGAGCGAGGTATCCGCTCAGTCGAAGTTGAACTCTATCGATGTTAGGCTCTATTGTCTGGCCAAGCGGGGTAGCCGCTCGGCTCGACTTCTGCACGTCGTCGCCCTTGAGCATCGGTTGTTTGACTTCTCTTCGTAGCGTAGGCGACGACGGGTCGGAGCCCTCTCCCCGGTCGGGGTATGCTTCGCCCAACCGGCCGATACCATCTACGCGTTAACCGCCTTGACTTTGACCTCCACCGTATCAGTTGGGTGGGGTGGTCCTTCATCTTCACCGCATCAGTACTTTTAACTAAGTTTTTTAATCTTTTCAGAAAAGCTAAGTACTTAAGTAAGTTTTGATAAAGCTAAGCATTTTTTAGTATTCATTTTCTTACTTAAGTATTTTTACAAGAAATTTTTTTTAAAGCTGAAATTTATCCGAATTTTTTTAAAAAACTAAGTATTTAGTTATATTTTTTTAAAAAAATCTTTCTAAAACTAAGTATTTAGTTATATTTTTAAAGAAAATCTTTCTAAAATTAAGTATTTAGTTATTTTTAAAAAGAAAATCTTACTATGCTAAGTATTTAGTTATATTTTTTAAAAGAAAATCTTTTCTAAAACTAAGTATTTAGTCAAACTTTTCAATCTTTTAAAAAGCTAAGCATTTTAAATCCCTTTTATACTAAATTTGTTTAAAGTAATATATTCAAAGGAAGTTTCAAATTAAAATTTTGAAAGAAATTAAGAGTTAGTATTTTTTTTTTCTTACTATTCTCTCTAAACTTAGTATCTTTTTGATTATGTGAAAGGAGAAGAGAAAGTTAAATCATAGAAAGATAAAGTTAAGTTAAACCGATAACTTTTGGTTAAGGGGGAGCATAAGGAAGATTTTTCAAAATTATTTTGTTTATGCATAAGTTCTTTTAATTGTTTCACTTATGTTCATGCTTAAGTTCTTTACATTATTGTTATGTTTTACTTAACTTTGAACCAGATTGTCATAATAAAAAAGAAAAAGATTGTTGGTGCAGGGAGCACTAGACGATCGAACCTAAGTTTTGATTATGACAAACGACTCAAAGTTAAAGTTACTTGTTGTGTAACAAGGTTGAATGAGCTTGTAGGAAAGTCCTAAGTGTTCTTAGGTAAAAATCCTAGTGGATTCTATGCAGGTGGAAAATCTTAGGGAGAGGTAACCCTAGGTCATAGGGAGAGGTAACCCTAGGTGGTGGAAAGACCTAACTACAGTTAGGCAAGGCGAAATCTTGGCGGGTCGAGCACTTTGGGCGAAATCCTAGAGTCGGAGACTCTAGGTGAAAATCCTAATGGTCGTGGACCAAGCAGAAGTCTGGACAGGTCATGGAGCGGATGTTCAGCATG
The DNA here is from genome assembly GCF_018446385.1 of Zingiber officinale. NCBI lineage: Eukaryota > Viridiplantae > Streptophyta > Magnoliopsida > Zingiberales > Zingiberaceae > Zingiber > Zingiber officinale. The sequence goes on from NC_055989.1 coordinate 124,592,431, forward strand.
AAGACCTGAAGTCTCAAACGCTGAGCAAAAGTCCAGACAGTCGTGGATGACCGATCTGGCAAAAGGTAAACTCTTCTAAGAGGAGTATGTGACGTTCCTTCGAAGAGGGAACAATAAGCGTCGGTTCGACCTAGAGTTTCAGCGAAACTCCAAGTCAGAACTGTTGGTGCAACCTTAGGTCAAGGTTGACCTGACTCGAGTTGACCTGACTCGAGTTGTATTTTGATGTTTGACTTAGGAAGATTGTTGGTGCAACCTTAGGTCAAGGTTGACCTAGTTGAGTTGTATTTTGATGTTTGACACTCGTGGAAGAGTTGTATTCTTGATATGGGACAAGAATAGATGTTTGGGAGATTATTGGTGCAACCGTAGGTCAAGGTTGACCTGGTTGACCTGATTCGGGAAAAAGTCCAAGTATGGAGACTTGGCACTGGAAAAGTCCAAGCAGGGAGCTTGGCACGCGAAAAGTCCAAGTATGGAGACTTGGCTCGGGAAAAGTCCAAGTATGGAGACTTGGCTGGAAAAGTCAAGTATGGAGACTTGGCACGGAAAAGTCCTAACTGGGATGTTAGGCAGTATGGAAAGTCCCGTGAGTGAAGCCGGGCGGTGGGAAAGTCCTAACGGGATGTTAGGCGGTGAAAACCCTAGTGAGTGAAGCTAGGTGAAAGTCCCGTGAGTGAAGCCGGCGAGGAAAATCCAGATGGATCAAGGGTGATCGGACATCGGTGATGGGAAGTCCAAGTAGGTCATGGAGTGACCGGATACTTGGTACGGAGAGAAAAGTCTAAGTGGGTAAAAGGGATTGACCGGACACTTAGCGGGGAGTCCTAGCAGGTCAAGGGAGTGACCGGATGCTAGGCGCAATGTACCAACAGTCAAGATTGACCGGATGTTGGTTTGGACTTGGTTTGGGCGAAAACCATGAGTGGATCGATCGGTGATCGATCGGTGATACTGAAATATTCGATCGGTGCGGTGACCGATCGCAACACATCGATAGCATCTTGGTGTTAACGATCGATCGGTGACCGATCGAGTCGATCGAGCCGAGAGCGGGCGCAGAGGGGCTGATCGATGCGGGGCCGATCAGCCAAAGCTGATCGGTCCCGGACCGATCAGAGGTTTCTGATCGGTCCATGGACCGATCGGGGAAACAAGCGAGGAGGAATGGATCGGTCGTGGACCGATCCACATGGAGCCCGATCGGTCCACGATCGAGCACTAACGCTGACGCAACGGCTAGATTTCTTCTGTGTTTCTTCGTTTTCTTCGCAGGTTATAAAAGGAGGGCTGCTGCTGCGAGCCTTCTTCTTGTTCTTCTTCCTTCTTCCTGTTCTTGGAGCTGCTGCTGTGCTCTTGAGCTTTGTTGAGTTCCGAAGCTTCGTGTGAGCTTCTTCGACTGGGTTCCTGCTGTTGTAGGCGTCTCGTGAAGTTGCTGCTTCAACCAGTCGACGAGAAGGCAAGCGTGTTTGTTTTTACATTCATATTGTCTTGTGCTTCTTTGTATTTTGTGTACTTCTATCGCAAGAGTTATTGTGGCGAGGTTTCTCCACCCACAAGGAGTATATATTAGCCGGTTCTCCGGGGACTCATCCACCGACGGATTGATAGGCTTCGTCCACCTTACGGACACGCCGAGGAGTAGGAGTTTCATCTCCGAACCTCGTTACATCGCTGCGTCTAAGGTTTGATTTCTCCATTTATGTTTCTGTTGTTATTTTTCCGCTGCGCTAACCTGATTTGTAGAAAGAAACGAGCGATTTGGGGCGGCTATTCACACCCCCCCTCTCTAGCCGAGTACGTAGGATCCCTGTTGGTTGCTACTCGGAAAGCCTAGAGGTTCCACTGTACAAAAATTTTGTACAAAGGTCTGAACCTTTTCCTAGCTACCATGTGTTCTTTTAAATTAAATTTTGGATCGCCTGCGGAACTTAACACGTTTGATCCAAAACTTAATCTATTCGTTCTTTTAGGTTTTGACTTGGGTCTCCTGCGGAACTTAACACGTTCAACCCAAATCACCTTAAGTTATTAATTCCATTAAATATTAATTTCCATAATTGGTTCCCAGTACTGACGTGGCGAGGCACATGGCCTTCTTGGATATGGGAGCAACCACCACCGACTAGACAAAACCTTTTATGGAAAGCTAATATTTAATTTCCTAAAATAACTTTAGGTTAACCGAAAAGAACAATCAAATCACAAGGAAAAAGAAAACAAAAGAACACAACATCGAAAAACATATTCGAAATACTAGAATCGCATGCCTCTTGTATTTGATATTATTTCCAAAAATAACTAGTATGATGCGGAAAGAAAAATTACTAGTTATACCTTTTAGAAAGACCTCTTGATCTTCTACCGTATTCTCTTCTAACCTCGGACGTTGTGTGGGCAACGATCTTCCGAGATGAGAAACCACCAAAGCACCTTCTTCTCTTTTCTTCAAGTTTCGGCCAAGCACTATGCTTCCAAGAGATGAAGATCTTTTTCCACCAATCAAGCTCCAAGGGATGTAAGCTTTCTCTCCTTCTTCTCCAAGCTAAAATCCGGCCACCACTTGATCTTCAATGAGGAAGAGAGGTCCGGCCACAAGATGGAGAGAAGAGAAAGGAAGGAGGCCGGCCACACCAAGGAAGAAAAGAGGGAGAAAATAATAGAGGTTGTTCACCATGAAGCCTTCTCTACCCCCTCTTTTATAATCCTTGGTCTTGGCAAATAAGGAAATTTAATTAAAAACTTCCTTAATTCTTTTGTCATGAAAAGGAAAAATTTATTTTAATTAAAATAATTTTTCTTCTCACTTAAACATGGCCGGCCACTTATTTCCTCAAATCAAGGAGAGTTTTAATTAAACAAGAATTAAAACTTCCTAATTTGTTTCCGGAAATTTATAAAAATTTCTCCAATAATTTTATCCCTTCATGATTGGTTTATAAAAGGAAATTTAATAAATTAAAATCTTTCTTTTAAACATGTGGATAAAAGAAAGTTATCTCTAAAAATTAAAATCTCTTTCAATCTACAAATAAGGAAAGATATCAAATCTTTTCTTAATCTTTTGTAGAAACTTATAAAAGAGAATATTTAATTTTTAAACTCTCTTTTAAATCATGAATATGTTTTAAAAGGAAAGTTTTCTTAAAATTTAAAATCCTCCTTTAATCAACAAATAAGGAAAGATTTCAAATTTTAAACTCTCTTTTAATCATGTAGATGATTTACAAATAAGGAAAGTTTTTACCAAAAATTAAAACCATCCTTTTAAACTACAAATAAGGAAAGAGATTAATCTCTTCTCTTAATCTTTTGTAGAAAGTTATAAAAGAAAATTTTAATTTTTAAACTCTCTTTTAAAATCATGATATCCACATAAGAAATAATTTTAATAAAAATCCTTTTTAATATTCTAGTGGCCGACCACCTAAGCTTGGGACCCAAGCTTTGGCCGGCCACCTACATGGCTCATCCACTTGGTCTTGGCCGGCCCTAGCTTGGGTTCCAAGCTAGCTTGGCCGACCCCATTGGATGGGTAAGAAGGTGGGTATGCGGTGGGTATAAATCTCTATATACTAGAGGCTACGATAGGGACCGAGAGGAGGAATTGGTTTTGGTCTCCCGATGAAATTAAGCATCCCGTGTTCGCCCCGAACACACAACTTAATTTCATCAATAATAATTCATTCCACTAAAGAACTATTATTGAACTACCGCACCAATCCCAAATTACATTTTGGGCTCCTTCTTATTATGAGTGTGTTAGTCTCCCTGTGTTTAAGATAACAAATGTCCACTAATTAAGTAAGTTACTGACAACTCACTTAATTAATATCTAGCTCCAAGAGTAGTACCACTCAACTTCATCGTCATGTCGGACTAAGTCCACCTGCAGGGTTTAACATGACAATCCTTATGAGCTCCTCTTGGGGACATTCTCAACCTAGATCACTAGGACACAGTTTCCTTCTATAATCAACAACACACACTATAAGTGATATCATTTCTCAACTTATCGGGCTTATTGATTCATCGAACTAAATCTCACCCATTGATAAATTAAAGAAATAAATATCAAATATATGTGCTCGTTATTATATTAGGATTAAGAGCACACACTTCCATAATAACTGAGGTCTTTGTTTCTTTATAAAGTCAGTATAAAAGAAACGACCTCTAATGGTCCTACTCAATACACTCTAAGTGTACTAGTGTAATTATATAGTTAAGATAAACTAATACCTAATTACACTACGACCTTCCAATGGTTTGTTCCTTTCCATTTATGGTCGTGAGCTACTGTTTATAATTTATAAGGTACTGATAACATGATCCTCTGTGTGTGACACCACACACCATGTTATCTACAATATAAATTAATTGAACAACTACTTTTATCATAAATGTAGATATTTGACCAATGTGATTCTTATTTCTAGATAAATGTTTATACCAAAAGCTAGGCTTTTAGTATACACTCTAACAATCCCAACAAGTGGTATCAGAGCGAGGTCGCTCTTCATCGGATCAACACCCGTGGGAGCAAAGCTAGAGAATGGATCTCTATGGAGAAGATGTCACCATTCCACCCTTCTACGAATGCGGTGACTTCGCGTATTGGAAGGTAAGGATGAAGTACTTTCTTATGACTAACATAATGAATTGGTTTTGTGTACAAGAAGGCTTTATTCCTCCGGTGGATAAGGAAGGAAAACCACTTGAGAAGAAGGAGTGGACAAGGGAACAAATTCACAAATCCGAAATCAACAAAGAGGTAACGAGAATAATTGAATTTTCATTACCTACTAACATCTTGTGTAAGATAGGTTACAACAATGCCAAGGAATTATGGGATAACTTGGCCAAGTACCATGAGGAGAGCTCCACTTCAAGCCATGAAGAGGAGACTAGTGAGCCAAGTAGCTCACATCATGGAGGGAGCGAATTGGGAGTTGAGGGCTACTCAACATCCAAGGAAGAAGAGGAGGAGAGTTCTTCTTCAAGTTTGGAGCAAGAAGAAGAAGCTTCTACCTCCGAAAGGGATGAAGAAGAGAGCTCGCATCCACCCTCAACCCTAGGTAACTCAAGAAATTTAAGTTCAATTAAATTACACATTATGTGCTTTGAGTGTAGGGAACATGGACATTACAAGAGTAAGTGTCCGAAGAGGGTAAGAAAGACTCCACCGGCGCCAAAGGTCAAGGAAGCCGGAGTCCCGAAACGCAAGGGCAAGGAGCACATCATGTGTTTCCAATGCAAGCAAAGGGGACACTATAGAAGCCATTGTCCGAGGGGGAGGCAACCTCACAAGGGCAAGAGACCGGGCACATCGATAGGGGGAGCTAAGGCAAACCCTAAGGTAACCTCTAAGGTTCATTATTGCAATTCTAATAAAACTCATGCTAGTAGTTTTGTTGCAATTGTTAATAATGATAAGCATGTTAACTTTAGGAACCAATACATGTGCTTAGGAGCTAAACATGTTAGCCTAGGTAAGGATAACACTAGAAATACCAACCCTAGGATTAACGCTTCTAAAGTTAAGGAAAACCTAGGTAGAAATCCCAAGAAGACTAGACACATGCCTAGGAATATCTCAAGAGAAAATGACAAATTAACACTTGAGGTATTAGAGAGGGAAAATCAAGTCTTGAGGTCAAGACTTGATAATTTAGAAAAGGCTCTTAAAAACATGGAGAAGTCATCTCTAGGGTTTAAGAGTCAAAAACCCAAGTCCAAGGACAAGAAAGGTTTGGGTCACAAACCTAAGTCCCAAGTGGTCAAGCCCACTTATCATAGTGTTCCATTCGATTATGGAACAAAACCTAGGGCTAGGAAGACCACCACCAAGGTCACAAGGGGAGTCACCCCTAGAGTTGATCTTGATAAGTCCCAAATGACCAAGGTCTCAAAGCCTAAGAGGGTCATTAGGAGGGTTGCTAGGGAAGTCATCCCTAGTGAATATTTAGTGAACCCAATGAGCTCACATAGATATTGGGTTCCTAGGAGCATCTTCTCTACCCCATAGATGGGTTAGAGAGTGTCAACTCCAATTAGAAGGGTAGTTAACCCAACTTTGAGGAAATTGACACTCAAGGAGCATTTTCAAAGTTTTGATAACCTTTGAAAATGAAAAAGAATTATTATTTACTCCTTGAAGAGTAAAATGTGCCATTATGGAAAAGTTTAATCTTATTTGGCACAATTTAAGAAAACCTAGAGAAATACCATAATTGGGATTTTGGTTTTCTCTTAGGGATATATGGGCAATCTAGGGTTAGATTTTAAGTTAGCTAAGGCTAAGGATACTTAGATAGGAAATTTAGGTATTTTATTTGTGCTAACTTGCCATGATTGGTTGCCATATGCCATGTCATGACATCATATTTAGTTTATTATCATTTGAAATGTCATGATAATGCTTAGCTTATCTATATATCATGTTTATTTAAGTTTTCAAACTTTATGCCATGACATCATGACATTGGCACATGTTTTTACTTATGATATCATTTTATGTCATGTCATCATCTCTTGCATTAATAATCAATGAAATTGATTTAAGGATGAAAAACACATTTTGATATTGAGATCAAATTTGTGTTTAGAAAATGCATGAGACCTTAGTCTAAGATACCTAAACCCATATCTCACATCAACATTGACTTGGATGTGTTTGATACACTTTAGATGTATGTGAGATATTAGGATCATGAGTTAGGATCAAGGTGCATAGTTTTTGTACCTAGATGAGCCTAATTCAAGAAATGGAGGATCATAGGGAAAGCTAGTGTACAAGTCATGTACATTTAGCCCTAAGATTATGGTCCTAAATTAAAAGGTTTAAAATCATTTTGAAATTGATTTGGAAAACCTTGATGAAGCTTTCCTAGTGATAGCATTCATCATTGACCAAAGTGATACAAAGTTGAGTTAAACTTGAACTATTTCAAAGTTTTTGAACTTTGTATCAAGATTGAAAAATGGAAGTTATTTTCATAGAAAACTATTTTTCCATGATAGTATATGTTGTGAGGAATGTATCCTCAAAATTTCACAATTTTTCGAATTTTCTGGAATTTTCTAGGAGTTTCTGAATTTCGGGAAGGAAATTTCAGAAATCTGCCTATCAGAATTGTGGACCGATCAGGAAGTCCTGATCGGTCCAGGGGTTCCTGGATCGGTCACCAGACCGATCGAGCTTGGTGCGATCTGGTGAAGGCCTGATCGGTCTGGGGACCGATCCATGGGGTTTCTGATCGGTCTGGGGACCGATCAGAGCGTGCCAGTTTCTGATTTTCAGCTGTTGTCTGAAATTTCAGTTATGGAAATGGTGTTTTTGGATTTCTAAAGGTTTGGAACTCACAAAGACATTGTTGGTGCAATGGTCAAGGGGGAGTTGACCTTTAGGGGGAGTTTTACCTAATTGTCAAGGGGGAGTTGACTTTTAGGGGGAGTTTTTACTCCTTAAGACTTTTGAGGATTAGTGATATGAGATTATCACTAAGTTGATTGTTGAGTTTAGTATCAAGTGGGAAATTAAGAGTTTCAATGAAAGGTATGGGACTTTCATTAGGAAGAAACTCTTGACCTTGATACCCTCCTTTTTCGTTTTGATGTATGTCAAAAAGGGGAGAGTGTTCATTGGAGAATTATTGGAGAAACTCAAGTTAGGTTATCGGGTTAACCTAAGCTAGGGGAAGAATGTCAAGGAATGTTCGAGGAAGAACATTGGAATTCTTTTTGATGTGTGTCAAAAAGGGGGAGAATTATTGGAGAACCCAAGTTAGGTTATCGGGTTAACCTAAGGGGAGAATGTCCAGAGAATGTTCAAGGAAAGAACATTGGACATTGGAAGATGATTGGAAAACCTAAGTTAGGTTGTCGGGTTAACCTAACTTGATTATGAGTTTTGTCAAACATCAAAAAGGGGGAGATTGTTGGTGCAACCTTAGGTCAAGGTTGACCTGGTTGACCTGACTCGAGTTGACCTGACTCGAGTTGTATTTTGATGTTTGACTTAGGAAGATTGTTGGTGCAACCTTAGGTCAAGGTTGACCTAGTTGAGTTGTATTTTGATGTTTGACACTCGTGGAAGAGTTGTATTCTTGATATGGGACAAGAATAGATGTTTGGGAGATTATTGGTGCAACCGTAGGTCAAGGTTGACCTGGTTGACCTGATTCGGGAAAAAGTCCAAGTATGGAGACTTGGCACGGGAAAAGTCCAAGTATGGAGACTTGGCACTGGAAAAGTCCAAGCAGGGAGCTTGGCACGGGAAAAGTCCAAGTATGGAGACTTGGCACTGGAAAAGTCCAAGTATGGAGACTTGGCACGGAAAAGTCCTAACTGGGATGTTAGGCAGTGTGGAAAGTCCTGGTGAGTGAAGCCAGGCAGTGGGAAAGTCCTAACTGGGATGTTAGGCAGTGTGAAAACCCTAGTGAGTGAAGCTAGGTGAAAGTCCTGGTGAGTGAAGCCGGGCAAGGGAAAATCCAGATGGATCAAGGGTGATCGGACATCTGGTGATGGGAAGTCCAAGTAGGTCATAGGAGTGACCGGATACTTGGTACGGAGAGAAAAATCTAAGTGGGTAAAAGGGATTGACCGGACACTTAGCGGGGAGTCCTAGCAGGTCAAGGGAGTGACCGGATGCTAGGCGCAATGTACCAACAGGTCAAGATTGACCGGATGTTGGTTTGGACTTGGTTTGGGCGAAAACCATGAGCTGGATCGATCTGGTGATCGATCCAGTGATACCGATACTGATCGGTCCGGTGACCGATCAGTAACACATCAGTAGCATCTGTGTTAACTGATCGCTGGTGACCGATCGAGTCGATCGAAGCCGAACAGAGCGAGGCGAGAGATCGGTCCGGGACCGATCAGGAAGCCCTACGGTCTCCGGATCGATCGAGAGGTTCCTGATCGGTCCATGGACCGATCGGGGACCCCAGAGCGAAGGGAATGGATCGGTCCGTGGACCGATCCACATGGAGCTGATCGGTCCACCGATCCAGGCACTAGCCGTTGCGACGCAACGGCTAGATTTCTTCTGTGTTTCTTCGTTTTCTTTGCAGGTTATAAAAGGAGGGCTGCTGCTGCGAGCCTTCTTCTTCTTCTTCTTCCTTCTTCCTATTCTTGGAGCTGCTGCTGTGCTCTTGAGCTTTGTTGAGTTCCGAAGCTTCGTGTGAGCTTCTTCGACTGGGTTCCTGCTGTTGTAGGCGTCTCGTGAAGTTGCTGCTTCAACCAGTCGACGAGAAGGCAAGCGTGTTTGTTTTTACATTCATATTGTCTTGTGCTTCTTTGTATTTTGTGTACTTCTATCGCAAGAGTTATTGTGGCGAGGTTTCTCCACCCACAAGGAGTATATATTAGCCGGTTCTCCGGGGACTCATCCACCGACGGATTGATAGGCTTCGTCCACCTTACGGACACGCCGAGGAGTAGGAGTTTCATCTCCGAACCTCGTTACATCGCTGCGTCTAAGGTTTGATTTCTCCATTTACATTTCTGTTGTTATTTTTCCGCTGCGCTAACCTGATTTGTAGAAAGAAACGAGCGATTTGGGGCGGCTATTCACACCCCCCCTCTCTAGCCGAGTACGTAGGATCCCAACAAGAACCGAACAGTCAGATGTTGCCAAATTTATATTATATATATTGTTTATTGTCTGGACTAACTTTGTTTTGTAGAAAAAGGAAGGCTGAAAAAGTCGGAGTCCGGGCGCTCGGACCAGCCTCGCCCAGGGTGGGCGGCAGGTGCCCTGGCGGTCCGAGCGCCCGGACTCGAAAAATCATCCATAAGCCTACATGGAGCACGTCGATTAGTCGGGACACGTGGTCCGGATGCTCGGAATAGCCTATATAAGCAGCATTCGACCAGGGGCTAAAGAATAACATTCAGAACGACTTCTACACTTGCGCGCTACTCCGATAAAGTCTCTTGACGCCCGAAAGCTGCTCCGACAATGACTACGCTGAAAATCTACTTCTCCAAATCATCAATATTGTTTTATTTAAAAGTTACTTGTACTATAATTATAAATCTCTTTGTAACTTTCGATTAATTAGTGGATTATCCATCGAAAGTACTTTCACGTGCGGACCTTGGAGTAGGAGTCGTCACAGGCTCCGAACCAAGTAACTCTTGATGTTCACGATTATTTTTTTCTATCTTTTCTTTCTTATTCCGTTGCATTTTACTCGAACATTTTCAAACGAACGTAAAAATTACGAATACTATTCATCCTCCCTTAACATAACAATCCTTCACTTTAATGGAGGAATGAATGTTAATTTTATTGCCATCTTACTTTTCTTTAATTTTCATTTTTTTAAAAAAAAACATCTTTTTTCTGTTGTTATTATGGTTATTTTGAAAGGTTAAATTCTTTATCAGCCAATAAAAATATCCTTATATTAATATTTTTTTAAAAAAAAAATTGTAGGTATTATCTTGTGGGAGAATTCTTTGATTCCAGATCTGAGTTTCCTCCAAAATCCAAGATGATCGACGCATAAAAGATCACAATCACTCTCCTTTTGCTGCATCTTCAGTTTTCTTCTAAGAAGTCGTTTGTCAACCGGATTCGAGGCCAGATCCTCTGGACCGCAAAAAGCGGTTCAGGGGATGGTCCCTTAGCTTGGATTGATTCAGGAGATGGTCTCCATTCATAAAATAGGTGGGAACCATTCATCTCTACCAATCCAAATTAAGGGATCATCCCCTGGATCGCTTTTTGCGGTTCAGAGGATCTGAGCTGACCGGATTCACCCGACCAAACTGATGCGAAACCATCGAACGAATTTGTTAGCATTTAATTATATATTTAAACAAAATCAACAAACAAATGCAGTGCAAGCGCAGATGGATAATATTGATGGATTACCTGGACTGAGTTTAAAAGAATGAGATCCAAATCCAAAACCAAGGACAATGTAGGCGTAGAAATCGGCAATTCTACTCTCTCTGCTTTTTGGCAGCGTCGTCTCCGGCGGACTCATCATGGATGCGCTTGGGTCTAATTCCTTTGGTCTCATGCGATCCACCCAGGACTCCATGGTCGAGCCCATGAACAGAGGGTGGTTTTGCGTCCGACGCAAGCATCATCATAATTAATCAGGTATAAAACGAAGGAGGAAGAGAAATTGGAAGCGGAGGGAAAGTGGAGAGGAGAACAAAGAAGGGCTTGAAAATGAATTGGCGCAAAATAACGACGCCTGATTTAATTAATATAAGAACTAACACGGGTTGATTGATACGTGTAGAGTGTAGCAGAGTGATCTTGAAAGCCGGCTGGATGAGCCACCTCAGCCCAGCTCATCAGAAAAAATTATAGTATTCTTTGTAGATAATATTAGAAAAATTTTGAAAACAAATAATTAAAAAGATATATTAAAATAGTAAATAAATATTTAGAATACTAACTATTTTTAATAGAAAATGGTACTTAAATTTTAGCAATTAGTAAGCATTAGAAAAATGATATCAAGCAAATGTATGGATTCCATACCATGCACTACCAAAAAATTTTCTTACAGATTGAATGAAGAAATTTACCTGTACAAAAATCCACATTACCATCTCTAATTCCATCCCTTTTTTTTCCATTTAGAACTAATTAAGAAAGATGGTGAGCAAGCATCAACTCAATGATCAATGGAGGAAAAAAGCATCTTCATTGTTGGGATTTATTGAGGGAGCAAGAATAAACAAACAATGGGCGATGAAGCTTAAGTTTCATGATTGTACACGATCAAGGCCTGAAACGAATATCGCAACTGCAAAGCCGAGTGTTTATCAAGCATCTGCGAGGGTGGTGAAGTCGTCGAGAGAGAAGCAGAAGTGGGACGAGTTTGAAGTGAGGTTGGAGCATGGACTAGGAAAGACAGATTCGGAGTATCCTGAAACATTTGAACAAGACCAAGAGAAGGGGAGATCATGGTCAGAGGAGATGGACAATGTGATGTTTGAGAGACAAATAGCAGTGAAGGGATCATTGTCAATTCCTGAGAAGAACCCAGCGGTTGATATGTTGGTGCCAATCACATTTTTTAAGGTAATTTGTTGGATGACCGGGAGGATGTCTGGGTCATACTGGTCGTCAGGATGGCTACTAGAGTTGCCAGTGAACCAAAATGCTTCGTGCACATTCTCCATTTCCACATTCGATATGACAATGCTTGATATGAAGCCACCGCGACCAAGGGCTGTTTCAAAGCTGATGCCGGTTAAAGAGTTGTCAATGTGGAGGTTCTCAACATATATAAGTGAGATTCCACCAGACATCTCACTGCCGAAAGCGAGTCCCGAGCCAAGTGGTGCCTGCAAATGGACCTTCCTGATATGGATATTGGTTGAAGGTCTATCGAAAGCGATACCATAATTGTCCCAACCACTTTTAAGAGCAATGCCATCCTGTCCAACTTCAATACTACAGTCTTCAATGCACATATTTGAGCAGGAATCTGAAGCAAGGAGGTGAAAATCACATGAGCTAAATTGGGACAAAAGGATTATCAATTGGTGCTTTAGTTAAATGTTCAGTAACATGTTTGATTTGAGTAAACGAGACGATCTCAGCTCTAAAATATATAGACTTCAAGAGAAAAATGTCATTCTCTTATATACCTTTTTATCAAGTAATGAAGAAAGTGAACTAGGATTATTACCTGGAACAATGCCATTTGTAAATGGAGAATCGAATGAAGCATAAACTGTTATGTTCTGGATATCGATGTTGCTGCATTGTAGAAACTTGTGTTCAGAATTCAAATTTCACGGGATGATTTCCACCTAAATTGTACTCCAAGAGGCTGGAAAAAACAAGTCGAAACTTGACTTCTACAACATACCTGCAGTAGACTGGATGGATGCTCCATGCAGGCGAATTCAAGAAAGTTAAATTTGAAACGAAGACATCAGTAGAGTTCACGAGTTCGAGAACATGAGGTCGGCTATAATTCAGAGTCCGGGAGTTGAACCACTCCCACCAAACAAGCCCCTGCCCATCAATAGTTCCGTTATCACCTGCTCAACATGCAACAGAGCATAAGACTAATTGAGCTAAACATAGAATTTGCACGTGATAAAAAAATCAAAGTACTCATGCCTGTTATCACTACGTCGGTCAAGTTATATCCATTTATCAAGCTACGATGCCGCTGACCTGGAAGATCTTGCCCCTGACCATAGGAGGGTAACGGTTCTACGATAGGCCATTGAGACGAATCCTGTGAGTGAAGGGGAAGAGTCTTAATTGATGCATAATCTTAAACGGCACAAATCTAACATGATACAAGAGCATGGTTTCCTCGAATGCTAATAATGTAAAGAAATCGACTTATACTAACAAAAAACACTTTGTAAATACAAACATATACAAAATCGATAAAATGTGTAGGAGTATTAGTTGAGACCTGACTTCCAATAATCACTGCATCCTTCTCCAAGAAGAGAGTAAGGTGGCTGGTTAGGTTGAAGCTTCCGGTGAGCCATTTCCCTTTTGGAACATAGAGCTGAGCTCCTCCTTTATCTGCAAATGACCTCAAATAAAAGACAGCATTTTGGAAGGCCACCGTGTTCAAGGTTACACCGTCTCCAACCGCCCCAAATTCTGTTATGGTGACACTATGTGGTCTCGGATTCAAGCTTCGTTTGTAATTGCAGTAGCCACGGGCATCACTTCTGATGCCCCTGTCGGCATCGACAACAACTAGGAGAAGAATCACAATTGCCTAAAGGCAGGCACAAAGAGCTATTAGCATGTGTTCATTCATAGCAATTCGATATGGACATCAGAAAATGAGAAAGCAAGACTAATCAAGAACAGAAACAATACTGGTTCTTGGACAATAACATAGAAGATGTAAATTAGAATGGAGAAGATCTAATTTTCTGAGGGAGTACAAGGAAGTAAATCCCTCAAAATTGGAACTCAAATAGGCAACAGAGATCTTGGCATTGACCAAGGAACAGTATCAGTTCCTGAACAGAATAAAAAAAAAGGATGAGCCAGGGGATCTCAGCTAACTTCATACTGGGGAGGACCCAAAAACCTTGGAGAAAAAGAAACACAGATGATCCAAATGGCCACTTTCTCAATGCTACTCCAAAAGAACTTTGCCCACACTAAAGGGAGCAGAGAAAGAACAAGAACCCCCCTAGCACTCAAAATTCACAAGCACATCAAACTCAACACTATTCCAACACCTACCAGTTGAAATGAACTAAAGAACAAAAAAAGAAAGAAAGAAAGAAAGAAAGACAAATACAAAAACGTACTTACTAGCCTCTTCATGAGCCCCTTTGAAGAAAGGGGCAGCAGTAGAAAGCCCCTTAAACCAAAGTGCTGCTGCAACTGCACAAGCCTGGAGAGGAGGGAGAGAGCAGGCAGCAGGTTAGAAGAGAAACACAAGAACAACTGAATATGCTGGCATATAGATTACAGCCCTCGAATAGAAATAGAAAAAACAAAGGGGGGAAATATGTAAAAAGGAAAATCGTAGCTTAGATTTACCCTACCCTTGATCTGATGGAGTCAGCAGCAGCCAGTAGGAATGGCTTGTGGTGATGTGGACAAGAGAGAGTGGTGGGTGATGTTGTGTGGAGCTTCGCTCGGTTGTCGTAGCTCATGAGCTCCCTTCCTTCGGTGCCTGGCCAAATTATTCCCCCTCAAATAATGCACGTTATAGTAAGAAAATAAAACAAAAGAAAAAAATGGAAGAAAAAAAAGCAGGAAATTTAATATTATCAAAACAAGCAGGTGCCAACTCATGATAGCATATCTGTGGGCTCATGCTCTTAAATACTTGTGAAAATAAAAAAATAAAAATAAAATACAAAATTATTGTTTTTTGTTTATGTAAAAAAAAGGATTGAAATTAAGAGGGGGGAATAGAAAAACATTGGTTGGCAAAATAATGTGAATGGGATTTGAGGAAGATTGACTAGGGCGGTGGGGGCCAGTTGGCCGCATGGGACTGCGTGTCCCATGTGGTTTGACAGGGAGGCAGCGGGCCCACATTCGAGTGGAGCCGGACATCGACCGGTTCAACTTGAATCAACCTCAAATCCAATAACATCATTAAATTGATTTATGAAAATTGTTATTTTAGTTTTTGTAAATTATTGACAAAACAATTTCTAGTATAGTGAATTAGTGTTGGAAATAAATATGATTTTTTTATAGAATAAATGCCTTTTAATTTAGGTGTATAAAAATGATTTTGAAGTAACTAATTATTTATTTATTTTTATTTTTGAAATATTATATGTAAAATTAGATGGAACGAATAAGTTAAGTTGGACTTGACTTAGTTTGGATCAATTGTGACGGATCACGCCGATGATGATTTTATGATTAAATTATCTAATTTTAATTTATTCTTAGGACATATTAATTCTCTAATTTTCTAAATTTTATATAATTTTTTTTATAAAATAGGTGAATTTATAAACTAGTCATTTTTTATTTTAAAATTCATCTCTAGAATGTTTTATACTTATTCCATGCATTTAGTTTCGATTTA
Organism: Zingiber officinale; assembly: GCF_018446385.1. Lineage (NCBI taxonomy): Eukaryota > Viridiplantae > Streptophyta > Magnoliopsida > Zingiberales > Zingiberaceae > Zingiber > Zingiber officinale. The sequence goes on from NC_055989.1 coordinate 124,607,961, forward strand.
TACTTTATCGATTTAAAATTATCAACCAAAATTCTATTTAATTTAGATAATAAGTGATTATCAAGTAATAATTAATGTTTGATATGTCAAAAAAAGATATATAATCCGTAATTAAAAAACTTTTAAAAAAATTATTGATTTTAAGATTAACGAAATTTTTTAACTAAAAATATCCTTAAAAGTTTTTATAACGAGTTACAACGAAAATTTTATTTTAAAGTAAAAAAATTGTAAACTTAAAAAAAATAATAATCATAACAAAAGAAAACGTAAATTTTAAAGAAAAAGGAGAAAAAAGAAAACATAAACTAAAAAAAAACGTAAACTAAAAGAAATAAACTTTAAAAAAATCATAAACAAAAAAAGAAAAAGAAAAACGTAAACTTATAAAAAAACGAACAACGTAAATTTAAAAAACGTAAAAAAAGTGAAGATAGTAAAGTTACAAAAACAATAATAATAAAGTTAAAAAAAAAAAGAAAAATAATTTATATAATTAGTTTAGTAATAAAGAGTAATACAGTAAAATATTAAAATAGATTATGAAAACTTGAATTTTGTATGCAATCTCTACTCATAAAAAAGTTTGTTTCCACTCTCTACATGCAAAGTTTTATTTACTTCAACTCCCTCATGCAAATATTATGTCCTAATTATCCCTAAGATTTTTTAGGTACAGAAGGTCCAAAAATGAGTATAATTCCTCTTAAATTCAGCACTTTACATTAGAATCGAGTATATTTTCTATTAAATTGAGTCCTAAATTCAGCACCATGTAAAAAGAAAATCTAGTATATTTTCTATCTAATTAAGTATCATTTAAAGAAAATCTAGTATATTTTCTATCCAAAGTATCATTTAAAGAAAATCTAGTATATTCGAGTATATTTTCTATTAAAATTGCCCTTCATATTTTTTAGGTATAAATAGTTTAAAAATGAGTATAATTCCTATTAAATTCAACATTTTAAAATAGAATCGAGTATATTTTCTATTAAATTGAGTACGACAATTTTCCTATGTAATATAATTCCTCCTAAATTCAGTACCATTTGAAAAAAATCTAGTATATTTTTCATCCAATTGAGTATCTTTAAAGAAAATCGAGTATATTTTCCATTCAATTGAGTACCATTTAAAGAAAATCTAGTATATTTTTCATCCAATTGAGTATCATTTAAAGAAAATCTAGTATATTTTCCATCCAATTGAAGTGGAAAAAGAATCGTACTTAATTTGATAGAAAAATATACTAGATTCTAGTTTAATGTATTGAATTTAAGAAGATTTATACTCATTTTTAGACTTTTTATACTTAAAATATCAAGGACAATTAGGTAAGTATATTAGACTAGGGAGTGAAAACAAAGATATTTTCCAATGGGGAGTGCATACAAAGTTGTGTTTGTCAATGGGGACTACATGCAAATTTTTCTATAGATTATATATTAAAACCTTCAAATAAATAAATTTGCATTATATTATCTAAGTTGACTAAATAACATTAAATTATATTTTATTTCTTATAGCTTTAATTATGTGATTACTTGATAATCACATAATTAAAGTTATATATGATAATTTAAATCAAACACATCCTAATTGTATTTTATCCCTAATTTTGATATGTTGCTCATCTTATATTATACACTTATTTTGATATGTTGCTCATCTTATATTATACACTTAGTAACATCTAGTGTAATTTGATTTAAAAGCTTAGAATTTAAGGTTTAAAACTTAAATTTTAGGGTGTAGGAATTAAGTTTTAGGGTATAGTATTTAGTATTTAGGAAGTAAAAAAAATATACTAAGGTGTACATGGGATGTACAACCTAAGGTGAGCAGTATATAAATATTTTATATAAATATAAGACTTTAATATGTTGCCCATTTTATAATGTTGTACACCCATGCACATCTAGTATATTTTTTTTAAAAAGTTTAGAATTTAAAATTTAGGTCTTAGGGTTTACAGTTTAGCGTTTTGGAAGTGGGAAAAAAATACACTGGGTGTGTGTGTGCATGAGGTGTGCCGCATAACAATTCAGATCCTCTGGGCCCTTATCCCTGGTCCTCTCCTGATCCACTACACGATTTCGATGTCTTTCATCGAATGAATTCATCTAAAAATTATTATCATCTAAATTGTCTCAATTCCCTACCTAAATTATAATTTTTTAATATTTGTTTACCTTATCAATGTATTTAATTAGATTTTTTATTTGTCTAGAGAGCAAAGTTAAAAAAACTAATTAAATATATTGATAAGGTAAAAAAAGTAAAAAAAATAAATATAATTTATGTATGTAATTGAGGCAATTTAGATGGTAATTTTTTGGGAGATTCACATGATGAAAAGCATAGAAATCGTGTAGTGGACCAAGAGAGAACCAGAGATAAGAGATCAGGGGATCTAAACTAGCAGCATAAGGTGAGCAACATATATATTGTTGGTGCTATCATATCTTAGAAAAGAAGTTTCAATGATTGACAATTATTTAAGCTTATGTTAATATGTTTGATCTAATTTGAGTTACATGTTCGCAGGATAAGAGAAGTCTAAGAAAGTCAATGACCGGATTCTTGGCAAGAAGTCCTTGTAGGTCAGAAAATTGAATGTAAGGTAAGAGAAGTCCAAACAGGTCAAGAGTCAGATTCTTAGTAAGAGAAAGTCCATGTAGGTTAGAAGACCAAATGCAAGGCAAGGAAATATCAAGAAAATCAAGGACTAGATTCTTGACAAAAGGTGGAAACTTAATCAGATCATGAGATTGGATGAAAGGGTAAATGAAGATCCAGAGATGAGGAAGCTCCAGACATAAAATCTAGGGAATAGGAGGTTCATTCGACACAAGGTAATTGAGATAAATTGAGATATTAAAGAGGAGTGTGTGCTTATGGGTCTAGAGGTGAAAAACCCTATTTTAGGGTTCACTAATCGATTGGTGAAACTTATGAATTGATTGGTGAGTTAAAACCTAAAACCTAAAACCCAAAACACTCAAATTTCGAGGTTTGTATTACCAATATAAACTCAGAATTTCGGGGTTAGTAAAATGGTGTACTAGTCGATTTGGTAATCAAATTTGAGCGCATAGAACCTTTCTTAATTGTTTAACTAATTGATTAAGCATTGTCTAATTGATTGGTACAATTTACTAGAACACTGTCTTCACAAGCATATAAAGCTTCCAAATCGATTCACTGATCATTGGGGCACTGCTAATTGATTAGAACACTTTCTTCACGAACACAAAAAGCTTCTAAATCAATTGTTCAATCAATTAGGCTTTGTGATCAATCGATTAACAGAAGTTTTGCAAGGAAACAAAAGGCTGCCGAATTGATTGGTCAATCGATTAAGTTGGATAATTGATTGGTTAGAACTACCAATCGATTATGATTCAAAATGGAATAATTTCAACCGTTGATATGGAGTTAATAACCATTCAATGGATAGTCAAACGATCGATAATCGATTGAGGGTTTTGCCAATCAATTGGTGTTGACCAAAAAGCAGAGAAACAAGCCCATTCTGAAGTGTTTAAAGAGGGACTTAGGGCATGAGGAGATATTAACATTCCATTGCTATTCTTCTTCTCGAAGAGTTTTCTTTTGCTATCCACAAGGTTCTAAAATTCGCTAGGCGCTAGTTGGGCGCTAGATCAACGCCTAGCGCCTAGGCTGCCTAGGCGGGGACTAGGTGCTACTAGGCAGATTTCACGATATCAACATAAATTACATAATAAATCACATTCTATAACTCCAACACAATAAATCAAATTTAAAATGAGTTTAAAATCACACAACTAATAAAATATTACAAATTTATTCCATTTTTTCTCCTCTATAATTTTCAACAACTTGTTCTTCATCGGACACAAACTTAATATTATCATCGAACACAAACTCAAGGTTACATTTCAATTTTTTTTTAAAAAAAATTGGGCTTTAAATTTAAAAGCCCAAACTAATAAAAAAATCATGAAAATCCTGCACTATTTCTGCGGCGCCTAGAAGATTTGACCAATTAGTCGACGCCTAGGGCCGCCTAATCCCCCCTAGGCGCCAAAGCCGACTAGACTGACCGACTAGCATGTTTTCGGTGCGGCTAGCTAGTGCCTAGCGCCTAGGTCGATTTTTAGAACATTGGCTATCCATTGAAGCTTCAAATTGTAGGACCGTTGGGCCGGCTAGAAGGGGGGTTGAATAGCCTGTAAAAAAAATAACAAAGACCCTTCTCGAACTTTCAACAGAACACTTGCATAAAGTAAATTAGCAGTAAATAAAAAGCAGAAAGAAGAGGCTCACAACTTGACTTGGTTACAACCAAGGAAGTTGTTAATCCAAGGAATGAACGTGCACTAAAATATCTCCTTCAGGCGGAGAAGCCTCTTACAGCAGTGAAAGCACAAAAGACAGAAGCTAAACTAGAACAGAATCGCACAAGTGTTTGGAATGTAAATCTCTGAGATGATTTAAAGCTTCTGGACCAAGGCTATATTTATAGCCTTGGTCGGGGCGCCTGGAAGGGTTCCGGGCGCCTGGGGGGATAAAACTTTATCTCAAGCGCCGGCTAGCCGTTCTGGATCAACTTGTCGTCTCCGAGTTGCAGTTGGCTCGGCGCCGGTACTGGTTGACTTTTGCGTCCGGGACCTCTGCTCCGTTTCAATCCCGCCTCTGTCCGGGTCTTCTCCTACGGATCCGCTCACTTGGGTGATCTCTGCCATCCGGAATAGGGCTCACCCGAACCCAACTTCCGGTCTTCTCGAGCGTGCTTCCCTCCGGCTTCTCGTCCCTCGGAATTGCCGCATGTTTCCTTCTCGTCCGCCAGCGTACTCATCCGCAGTCTTCGTCCCTCGGTCGTCGACCTTCTCGCCAGCTGCGTCTCTTGCTCCCCGAGCAATCTTCCGCTCCGGCTTTCGTCCCTCGGAACCACCGCGCGCTTCCTTCTCGTCCGCCGGTGTACTCTTCCGCAGCGCCTCGTCCCTCGGACGCACAGCGTGTCGTCCTTCTCGCTAGCTGCGTCTTCCGCTCGAATACTTGTGCTCCTAAGCTCCTGCATACTTAGACACAAGGTTAAATACACACAGGATCTAACTTAACTTGTTGATCACACCAAAACAACCTTGGGGTTCCAACAATCTCCCCCTTTTTGGTGTGATCAACCCAAGTTAAGCTAGGGTAAAAATAGACATTAAATAAAATTAAGTAAATTAACTTAATTTGAAATTTAAGTACAAAAAGATAGAAAAATTAAATCTATCTACCTACCTCCTAGACTTATATTTTCCCTTCTCCCCCTTTGATCACAAAAAAATGGGGTTCCAAGAAAAATAATCTAAGGGCTATAGACTTGAAAAAATATTTCAAAAAAAATTCTAAGTTTTTAAGAAATTTAGAAAGTTTTTCTGAGTAATTTAATCTGAGATTTCTTGTTTAAAAAGATTCTTAACTAAAAAAAAATGATTTTTGAGAATATTTAAAAAAATTCTGAGTAAGTAAATTTGAAATAAAATATTTTGAATAACCTTTTTCAAGCACTAATTAATTCTTGTATTAATGCTTCATTAGTAAGTTAATTAAACATTTATTTCAATATTTTGGCTTCCAGGTCGTGGCGAGGCACTAGACCTTCTTGGTTATTGGAGCAACAACCACTTCCTTAGACAAAGCCTCATAAAGAAATTATTTGTTTAATTTTCTCACTTAAAGCGCTAATTTTAATTTTAAAATTAATTTAAGCATGATTTAGGAACCCAATATAGGTTCCAACCTACTGGATTAATTAAAAAGTTTTTAGGGACATATTTTCTTGAAATGTTCCTAATTTGTCCCGGGTGATATTTAAAGTACCAATTTAAATTATTAAATCTTCTAAAATTGGTTTTAGATGAGCATGCATAGTTTTTCAAGTTATCTACTTGAATTTTCAAATCATCATTTTCAAGTTTCAATTTTTCATTTGCTATTTTTAATTTATCTAATTCTTCTAAGGGACAAGACTTAGCTAGAATTACTTTTAAATTTTTATTTTCACTTTCTAATTTGCAGCAATCTTTTGTTAAAAGTTTAACGAACTTAAACATTTTATCGGGAGGAAGAGATCGTACCTGACTTACCTTGTCGATCTCGTTGTCCGTTTCTCCCCCTGAACTGCTGCTTTCTTCCGACGTGTCTCCCCCTTCATCGATGCTCTCGATGCTCATTTCGGAAGAGCTTGAATCGCAGTCGTCGTCTTGATGACTCGCCATCAGTGCGAGTCCGGAGAATGCTTCGACTTCCGATTCGGACGACATATCATCCCACGTCGCCTTCAGGACCTTTCGTTTTTGGATAGACTTCTTACCCTTTTCCTTGTCTTTGTTCTTCAGCTTGGGGCAGTTGTCCTTGACATGCCCTTCTTCGTCGCAATGGTAGCAGCGGATCGTTCTTTTCTTTCTACCCTGTGGATGGTTAGTTTTTCTAGAATTGTATAACTTCTTAAATCGTCTTACCATCATTATCATTTCCTCGTCGTCGAGAGAAGATTCCGATTTAGGTTCGTCTCTCGAAGCTTTGAGGGCGACGTTGTTCTTTAGCTCCCTCATTCCTGCACATCTTGACTCATGCACTTCAAATGTTGAAAAAAATTCTTCTAATGAAATTTTTTCTAAGTCCTTCGAAATGTAAAAGGCATCTACTAATGATGCCCATTTTGAATTTCTAGGGAAGGAATTTAAAGCGTACCTAAGCGAATCTCGGTTACTTACCTCTTCTCCGAGATTCGAAAGTCCGGTGATGAGCTCCTGTATCCTCGAGTGTAGATGTGCAATTGTTTCACCTTCTTCAAGACGGAGGTTGGTGAGCTGGTTGCGAAGTAAGTCCCGTCTCGCAAGCTTGGCTTCGGATGTTCCTTCGTGTAATTCAAGGAACTTCTCCCAAAGCTCCTTTGCCGAATTGTAGGTGCCGACATGGTTGACTTCTTGTGGCGGAAGTACGGTTAGCAGATGGAATTCTGCTTTCTTGTTTTCCACGTACTCGGCCTGCTCTTTCTTTGTCCATTGATTTTTTGCTTTGCCCTCGGGAGCTTCAAAACCGAGTTCCATTATTAGTAATAAATCAAAATCGGTACCGAAAAATACCTCCATGTGCTTCTTCCAGGTAACGAAGCCCCCTTCGTATTTCGGCGGGTGGATGCTTGGTCCGGCCATCTCGTTGCTTCGTTCGGCGGTTAGTCCTCCTGAAGCGTCTCGGCTCTGATACCACTTGTAGGACCGTTGGGCCGGCTAGAAGGGGGGTTGAATAGCCTGTAAAAAAAAACAACAAAGACCCTTCTCGAACTTTCAACAGAACACTTGCATAAAGTAAATTAGCAGTAAATAAAAAGCAGAAAGAAGAGGCTCACAACTTGACTTGGTTACAACCAAGGAGGTTGTTAATCCAAGGAATGAACGTGCACTAAAATATCTCCTTCAGGCGGAGAAGCCTCTTACAGCAGTGAAAGCACAAAAGACAGAAGCTAAACTAGAACAGAATCACACAAGTGTTTGGAATGTAAATCTCTGAGATGATTTGAAGCTTCTGGACCAAGGCTATATTTATAGCCTTGGTCGGGGCGCCTGGAAGGGTTCCGGGCGCCCTGGGGGGGATAAAACTTTATCCCCCAATGTCCAGAACGTGAAAGATGCGTTCTGGTCAAACTTCACGTTCCGGGCGCCCCGGGCTGCTCCGAGCGCCCCGGACAGTTCCGGGCGCCCCGGAGCAAAAAGTCAACTCTGGTTGACTTTTGCATCCTGGACCTCTGCTCCGTTTCAGTCCCGCCTCGGTCCGGGTCTTCTCCTACGAATCCGCTCGCTTGGGTGATCTCTGCCATCCGGAATAGGGCTCACCCGAACCCAACTTCCGGTCTTCTCGAGCGTGCTTCCCTCCGGCTTCTCGTCCCTCGGAATTGCCGCATGTTTCCTTCTCATCCGCCAGCGTACTCATCCGCAGTCTTCGTCCCTCGGTCGTCGACCTTCTCGCCAGCTGCGTCTCTTGCTCCCCGAGCAATCTTCCGCTCTGACTTTCGTCCCTCGGAACCACCGCGCGCTTCCTTCTCGTCCGCCGGTGTACTCTTCCGCAGCGCCTCGTCCCTCGGACGCACAGCGTGCCGTCCTTCTTGCTAGCTGCGTCTTCCGCTCGAGTACCTGTGCTCCTAAGCTCCTGCATACTTAGACACAAGGTTAAATACACACCGGATCTAACTTAACTTGTTGATCACACCAAAACAACCTTGGGGTTCCAACACAAATTTCTCCATTAAAGAAATTCATTGCTCTATGTTCATCATGAAAAAACTCTCAACCCTAGCCTTCCATTGGTCGAACCTCCCAATCCAAAAGATGAAGGTGCTTAGATGTCATATCCAAATCCATCTCGGGAATCAATTATGAAGTTGAGCTCCTTTGATGATTAGTCCTTTGACTTGTTGATATTGATGGCTTAAAACATTAACTTCTTGTTCTTCCTCTAGCTCTTTGCTCCTTCTGGCGATTAGTCCAGTGAATAATAACCTTGCTCTGATACCACTTATTGTCATAAGAATACAACAAGCACAACAAACTCGAATCTATTTCAGGAATTCATTTTGAAGTTGAGCTCATTTGATTAGTCATTTGACTTGTTGATATTGATGGCTCAAAATGTCAACTTCTTCTTCTTCCTTTAGCTCTTTGCTTCTTCTAGCGATTAGTCCGATAAAGAACGATCTTGCTTCGATACCACTTGTTCTCACAAGAACACAACAATCACAATAAAATACATAAGCGAAAATGAAAGTAAACACTTTACAATGAGATCTTACTTAGCTTACTATCTTGTTGCTTGGAAATGCCTCTTATTAACTCAGAAATGTAATTGCATTTCACTTCAGAATCTCCAAGACCAGTGTCGAAGAAACTCCATGAAATCCCCTTTTCTAGGGTGCCTTTCAGGTTGAAAAATGCTGGCCTTAACTTCAATCGATTGTCATGTTAGATTGATCATTCAAAACCTATAGAACGATTCTTTTTCACTTGTCCAATCAATTGGTGAGTCATACTAATCGATTGGTAGCTTCTAATCGATTGATCAATTAATTCAGAAACTTTTCTTGTTCACGAAAACACTCCAATCAATTAACTTAATTGATTGACCCTTGCTGAATCGATTGCTCCAATCGATTCAGCACATTTTGTGTTCTTCGTGAAAGCCTCTAATTGATTCCAACCTTCTTGGTCTCTCGTGAAAAAGCTCCTAATTAATGAGACTAATTGATTGATTTAGCCTCAATCGATTGCCACGATTTTATGTGCTCTCATGAAAACACTTTCAATTGATTGCTTTAGGCCAATCAATTACAATCGATTATCCAAACCTTAATTCTGAACCCTAGTTCAGGGTTCATTTGCCCAACCCTAAAGTCATTTGTGACTCGTTAGAACTTCTCATTGCCTAGTATCCTGTCAACCTTAACTTGTTAGGGCTTTTCAACTAAGTGTTCGGTCAACCTTTGACCCACTTGAACTTTACATCTCATGCTAAGTGTCCGGTTCTCTATGACCAGCTTGGACTTACTATCTCATGCCAAGTGTCCAGTTCTCCGTGTCACACTTGGACTTTTTCCTTGTCAACTTTCCATTGAACTTTTGATCACCAAATATCCGATTAACCTTTGAGCTACTTGGACTTTCATTGTCTAGATATTCCATTGCCTAGTACTGCTAGGACTTCCATTGTCTAGTTCTCAACTAGGGTTTTCACCGCCTAGCCCTGCTAGGACTTTCTATTACCTAGTTCTAGTTAGGATTTTCCCTTACCTAACATTTAATTAGAACTTTCCAAGTTAAGTATCTAGTTCTTCTTGATTTACTTGACATCTCTTTCATATATTATCAAATATCGAAATTCAAATTTAGATCAACCTAATCTTAATCAAACTGATCAACTTATACCTTATGTTGTACACACTGTCCACACATAAAAAAATTTTGGTTTGAAATTTTATTTTTAACTTATAATATAATGCAACTCTTAAATTTAAAAAGGCAGCAAAACTCTAACGGGGTACCCACAAACTTAAAAAACAAATAAAAAATGAAAAATATGCTGTCACGGATGAAATCCGCAGTGTGATCACACCATGAACGCTTCTCATAGCCAAATTAATCAGGGCACTTGGAAATAATTCGAACACCTAATAAGAAAACTCTAACGGTACCCGGAAACTTAAAAAACAAATAAAAAAAAAATCTGTCACGGATGAAATCCGCAGTGTGCGATCACACCGTGAACGCCTCTCATAGCCAAATTAATCATGCCACTTGGAAATAATTCGGACACCTCGTAAGAAAATTATAAAAGTACATTTCATTCCAGTTATCATATATAATTTTGATTATATTATTATCTGATAATTACATAACTAAGATTATAAGAAATAAAATATAATCAAATATTGTTTAATTCAATATAGATAATGTAACAAAAACTTATTTATTTGAAGATTTTAATAAATACTATATTATCCTTAGTTACAAAACCAACTATACATAATAATAATAATAATAATAATAATAATAATATTATTATTATTATTATTATTATTATTATTATTTAAATTCTATATTTATTTTTTACTTTTTTTCACGTTTTTCTTTATTTTTATATTTTTTAATATTTTTTTAATTTTGTTTGTTTTTGATTTTTTTTTAATTTTTTAATTTTTATTTTAAAAGTTTTTTTACTTTTTTTATTTTTATTATTATTTTAATTATTTTTTAAACATTTTTAGAATTTTTTAATTTTTTTTATATTTTTATGTTTTTAACGTTTTTTATTATTTTTTACCTTTTTAAAATTTTTAAAAAAATTTCTCTTTTTTTCCTCATTTTTAAATTTTTTTTATGTTTTTATATTTTTAAATGTTTTTTTATTTTTTTTAAGTTTTTTTTTACTTTTTTTAAAAAATTTATGTTTTTTTAAATTTTTCATTTAGTTTTTTATTTTTTGTTTATGTTTTCCTTTTTTTGTCACATTTTTCTCTTATCCGAGGGTATTTTGGATAAAAAAAATTCGTTAACCCTAGAATCAAGAAAAACAGGGAAAATTTTTAAAATAAGCATAAATAGTAAAGTTATTACAAAAATAGGTAAAAATAAAACTTTTTACAAATTTAGGTGAGATGAATTCATATCCGGGATTTAAATCTTGGTAATTATTATTTTTTATTTATTTTCTTATATTCCGGGATTTAAATCCCGGTACCTTCTAATTACCTGGATTTAAATCCCGGATATGATTTGTTTTTTAAAATTTTTTTACAAATTGTTTCATTTTTCATTTAGTTTTTTTTTTAAATTCAAATTCGTAATAATTTTTTATAATTTCTTTTACAAAGCTAAATTGTTTTATTAACATATGTTTAAATAATAATAATAAATTATATTTATATTTATTAAATGTAATATAAATTATATTAGCAAATAATTTCAATAAACTGAGAATAAAAGACATTATGAGATTTAGCAAATATATTTAAGATTATCACATTTAATATAAGGAAAATCGACATTTATATTATTGGTAGAAAGATTGTCATGTCTAAATATAAAACATTTATCAAATATGCTACAAATTATATTCAATCGGTACCACATCTCGGACGTCGATGATTTCAATGTGGAAGGAATCGTCTGAGAAAAGAAATTTTACCATCCGTATTCAGCTCATGTGATTGTTGGACTATAGCGTCGTTATGTGCATCATTTCCAGCCTCTTCTTCATCCCCATGATTGCCCTCTTGTGGATCATCATCATTAGCTTCAAATAAATGGGAGCGCATACTAGATATATCTACTCATGGGAGGTTAGACATTGTGGACATACGTTCCATTTGAAATGGAGCAAAAATATTTGTAGAAAGAGTAAAATAATCAGGTCCCAAACTACCCTGAAAATGAGAGCCTGATTCAAACATTGAAAATTCTATAGTGGTCGGGTGGCCAAAATCTCTATCGGTTGGCAACGATGATGGACCCGGAAATGGCTCTGAAGATGATTAGGGATCAGAGTAGTGGCCAAACCCACCTGATGTGGGATAACCACCAAAACTTGTCCGGGCTTGTGTGAATGAAGATGAGACAGCTTGCATTGATAGATCTCTCCAGACTGGCGGTTCAGTATCACAGCTCATACGAGGAGGATCGACATACCTTTGCCTTGGTTGACGAGTTCTCGGACCTCTACCTGATGGTGCATTAGCGGTAGGAGTGAACCCATAATAAGGAATATGCATATCGTCCTGAATGATATATTCACTTGGGTAGTCCATGTATCTTCGCTGCTCTCCAAAAGCTCCAAGAATAGCCCCAGCCATCCGGTTATGTTGTCGTCTGATCTGAGCATTATCTGAGCATAATGAGATCCATGCTCTCTCGTGAGTATCAATCTAGCAGAAGAAGAAAAAAAAATATAATGGTTGTTAAAGTGCAATTGAATATTAATTTGTGAAACAATTAAAGAATTTGATGATATCTTACACTTCTTACATAAGTGGCCCCCTCGATTGTCATAAATCTTCGCGTTACTCACCTGTACCAGTCTCCATATTGATTATGATAGTGTTGGGTCAATAAACTGATATTACTGTGAACCACAAATTGTTGGCGATTATTCCGGATGTTAATCTCTTTTGCCCATTCAACTCTCCAATCAACCTCGTACTTTCCCTTTTGACTAGTTGAATGATAACCGCAATGATGAAAAGGAGGAATAGGAATAAACTGGAGCCAGTCGAATTGCCGCCGTATCCTATCTGGATAATACCATTCGATGACATTGAAGCATATCAAGGGTACTCGAGTCGTCCAAATGTCCTGCCCGGATAGACAAATCGGATCTAACTGGTGAATAAATTGAGCATATGGCTCCCAAGAGATTTACATAAGGTCATAACAATTAGTCTTTACATTAATATAACTAACATTGTAAACGACAAAAGTTAAAATAACAAAGATCTTACTTGGTGGTGTGTTTGAACGTCGAATTCATATCTCCATCCCTACAAAGTGAATCGTGGTGATTGTCGCGCTTCTTTCTTACCTGCCCGCCTGAAATCATAATTTTATCAAGTGAATGAGCATATAATATTTTAATCTGAAATAATATGAACAAATAACTATTACACCTAGTCCCGAGCAGAAGTATGAGTGTGTATTCTATCCCACCCCTAATAATAGGACGATATTGAGTGAATCGCTCCCATGCCCATAGCTACAGAAGTAATAAAGGACCCGATATCTGACTAATATATGGGTCAACAGCATTACATAAATTGCGGTATAAGTATGCAAGGCATGCGCTACCCCAACTATACTCTTGCATGCGATGTAAATCCTCAAAAAATTGAAAGAACATGTCGTGCACATAACCCTATGTTTTAGAGCCCATCAGATCACCACCTATCATTCGTAATATAGTGGCACAAACATAACATTGTATAGTTTCGTCGGTTGCATTGGTGGAAAGTTTTGTTAGATCGAAGGTTTTAGCCAGCCACCCAATTGAAAGACGTCTCTGCTTCATATTAGAGGGGTGTAGAACTTGATCAAGGAACCTTAAACAATAGTCATATATGTCAACATTCACTCTACCAGATATCATTGACCCATGAATAGGTAGACCCAACAGAACTGCAACATCTTGCAAAGTTACTATCATCTCTCCTTCGGGCATGTGAAATGAATGTGTTTCCGGCCTCCATTTCTCAAGAAGAGCAGTAATAAGTGCTCCATCAATACGACGATATCCAACCTGAAAAACCCCTAAGAATCCCGCTAGGCTCATCCAATAAATAAAATGATCATTTTGAATATTATACTCATTTTGATTTCGACTGGTTCGCTTCACAAGCAAAGGTTCAAGGTAACCGGCGTCATATGACTCACCGCTAGGGGTGAGCATTCGGTTAATTCGGTCCATAAATTAACCGAATTAACCGAAAACCGATTTAGTATTGGCTAACCGAATCAAATCAAAGTTTTACTAAAACTGAATTAACCAAATTAGTTATTTCAGTTAACACCGAATTAACTAAATTTGTTTAAAATAACAATAAAAATAATTTATACAAAATTAATATCAAATTAGCCAAATTAACCGAATGCTCAGTCACCGCGACTTGCTCTAACCTGAAAAACATTGTACAACAAATTAATTTTATCATGACCATAACATATGTGCACAAATACAATGGCAAAGAAATTAACAACACAATTTATTTTATTGCCACATTATCCCATACTGTTTCTGATCTATGCGACGTCTGCAGATGTAATAACTCGCCATCAACTGGACCTGGATGTCTAAGGTAATCGACACGTCCAGGCCTGCGGTCCATATCTATACACAGATACAAATGAATATATGTATATCAAATATTATATCATACTTACAGACATAATCTTTGTCAATATAAGTACGTCATACATAATATCAATAATGTCTTACAAAGTTAATTAAAAAACACATGTCTTACAAAGTTACAAAATATTTGAAGTTACACACGAACAAAAAGAATTAAACATGTGGACAAGTTTTTCTATTATGTCCAGGTTACCCACACCGTCGACAATGTTGCACTCCGCTTGTGGATGGTCCAACGTCCATCTCATTTCTCCTTCTTCCCGCTGGCTTACCCTTTTTTCTTTTCGTATCTGGGTCAAGTATTAGGCATCGACCATCATCACCTTCCATAATTGGTCAATAGGCCTCATTACCCAAGGGATGAAAACTACTTCTATAGCATTTGATCGCAGTTGATAATAAATACACAACATCTATATAGATAAAATAATCTCTTCCCGTTGTCATACATGCTGCTATTACATGTGAACAAGGTATCTTCGTCTCCTGAAATTTTCCATAACTGCAATGTTGAAGGCGAAGATGTACCATTTGCTTATTACCTCCTTTTCGCATTTCACGGGAGTATCCAGTCTTCACTTCAAAAACTCCATCTTCACGATTGAAAGAGGTTACCTAATGGGTGTACGCAACTTTCAAATGTCTATCAAGCAATTTGAGGCACTGCAAAGTGTACACTTTGTCATTGGCCATCTGATCAGAGTACACATTTCTTCTGTTATCAAAGTACTTGACCATGTTATAAAATGTGTGCTTGATAAGGGCAGCAACAAGTAAACGACGTGCATCTTTCAAAACTGAATTGAAACACTCAGCTACATTTATATTCGCATGCCCATATCTGTGACCCGCATCATGGGACATTGATCATTTTTCTATTGGGAGCGATGTAATCCAGTTCCATGCCTCATCATTCCTCTCTTTTACCCGCTCCAAAACTCGCTCACACTTTCTTACTTGACATGTCCTCCCTATAATTTGACATCGGTTAGATGTTGTATATAAAACATGTATGCATATGTATTAATAGCATTGCGAGGTTTTGTAACTATACCAGCCTTTATGAGTAAATTCTTGAGTCTAACATTTTTGAAGCGTGTGTTAAAATTGCTAGCCACATGACGGAGGCAATAGCGATGTTTTGCATGAGTTTCATCCCAACTGAGATATTGGTTATTCATTGTCTGTATAATTTCAATATGTCTATCGGAAATGGCACATATACCATCACACCTTACTACATGCGTTCGAAGGAGCGCCATGAACCATCCCTAACTGTCCACATTCTCGGACTCTACCAGCGCATAAGCAAGTGGAATCATAGAGTTATCTCCATCAATTGTTGTTGCAATTAGGAGTGAATGTTTATACTTACCATAAAGGAAAGTTCCATCAATTTGGATCACTAGCTTTGTGAACTCGATATTGTCGATAACTGGTTTGAATGACCAAAATAGTTGACGCAAATTTTTTTGTTGAATTCAATTGCACGATGGCTGACATGAGTGTGATCATCGAATGCCCACCATACAACACTTCAAGGATTTGTCTGTTGCAAAACTGCAAAGAAATGTGGTAGACGTTGGTATGATTCATCCCAATCACCCCAAATTCTGGCAATAGTCTTCTGTTTAGCCTCCCATGCTTTCCTATAGGAGGGTTTGAAACGCAACCAATTGTGAATTTCAACGATAATACTTCCAACTGACTTAGATGGATCTTTCTTCACCCCTTCCAATATGCAGTTGCATATAAAGTTTGAGTCCAATTGTCTATGATCAAGTGATATAGCCCTTGCAACACATGTGTGTGGACCTTTATATCGTGTTATGCCCCATCCTCCACCAAGTTTCTTTAGCCTCGCTGCACGTAACTGCCAACTACACCCATATTTAGTGTTCCTACATACGACTGACCAAACACGCGAACTTGACTTAGCAACTTCATATTCTCGACTGCAATTCAAGGAATACAGTTTAACTGCATTAATTACATCTTTCTTCTCTTGAAACTCCAATGTTGTATCAAATTCTGTACCAACTACCATTCTAACTGTGTTACCTACTAATCCGATCCAATCCGCTGAAATAGGGTAGTTGGCTCCTACAGTAAACTGAAATGCTTCAGGCACTTTGATCATTGCCTCTTCCTCACAATCGTCTTGACCGAGTAGCCCATCACTATCTTCCTCTTTTGAAGGGTTGGACTGACAGTCATTTGTTGCTATCGGTATGCCAATGCTCTCAGGTAGTGGGACATCTGAATTGCTCAATACATGAAAAGACTCCATAACTTCATGTGATGGACCAGCCTTATCAAAAATACTTGCGCCGAGACTTGGTTTGAATGGAGCTTCAGACAATGCCTGATTTGGAACATACACACTTCGTTGGTCACATTATAGAGTTGAATCACCAAACGGTTGAGAACTTGGAGCACATACATTGTGACGACTAGGCAATATAAAAGGATCACCAATTAGCTCTGAAGTAGGAGCATATACACTATGCCTACCACTTTGCATAACAGGTTCATGCAAAAGACCCAAACTACCAACAATACTTTGTCTACCACCCAGCTCTGCCTCCTGAGTGCATACACTTCTCTTATTCTTAACTCGATATTTTCTAGTTTTCACATATAGCTGAGAATAACTTGTACTTTCAACAACAACAATACTATCAACAAGGGCACATATATCATCACCATCTTTGACCTCCATACAATAATAATGGATGACTCCATTTGACATACAAGGCAATCTATATATTATATCAGATATAACATCATTTGATCGGAGCTCCAATTTCTGGCTTATGGACTCAACAAGGTCACTATACTCAAAGCTCTCTTGCAAAAACACTACCCGATGCGACCTTCCTTCATAATCTGCACCGTGCTCACCCTCAACAATCCTACCTCCATAGCTAACAAGGACTTTTATTCTTGAAGTCATTCTACAATAAATAAGTAATGGTACACCAAATTTTAAATAAACCATAATTTGTAAACATAAAGAAATTCTCAACAAACAAAATCTCATAGCACATTTTTTTAATTAAGCTAATGAAATAAATTATTTTTTATTTTCACATCTCTTAAATTAATAGTTTTCATTTGTTTAAAATTCAAATTTATTGTCTAGATAAGGTTATTTTAAACACATCAAAATTTTATTTAATAATAAACTAAATGTACTAATTACATTATGCTTAATAATACTTAAAAAAAAGTAAAACCTTATACAACTAAATTACTAACTAGTTATAATACAAATCTAATATAAAAACTACATAGGATACAAACACTATATATTTTCACATATCTCAAATATAATATTTAATATTACTAAATTAAAAAATCTCCCATGGAATCTCAAGTTTAAAATTACATACTAAAATTTTCTTAATTAATATTAAATATTAATAAATTCATTTCACTTACTAGCTGCATAATAATAAAATTAAAAAATTTACTTACTAATTAAATTTTTTTAATTAATGTTAAATCTACTTTCAAACGACAAAAGTAAGTTGAATATTTAGTTTGTAATCATGTCAGAGGAATAATATAGAGTGATTTTTCTAATTACAATAAGAAAAAATTTTGATTTTATATATATACAGAGTAATCATGCCGGGAAAATTTTTTGATTCAAGCGGTCACAAAATCAATAATTATAATTACTTATTTTTTAAAAAAATAAAACTAACTTGAAAGAAGCTTGATCATATCTATTTTAATTGTTTAATTCATTTATTTGAAATTTAAGCAACGATACCGGAAGATAAATAAATCTTTAATCTACTTGTAGAAATGTTGTTAAGATAAAAAAAAATTACCTGTTTTATCATAATTTTGCTCTTCCTAGCTCGTTCTTAGCCTCAATTGTTTTGAAAGTTTTCCCTTCATAGCCTCGCTTCTCACAATTAATTCATTACACGTTTATTTAGAGAATTGATGTCGTTGCGCATGTTAATTAATGACTGTTGCTCAAATAATAAATCCGACATGTCAGCGGGATTCCTGCCCATTATATATCAGCAAGATTCCCGTGATATGTCTGCATGTCAGCGTGATTTCTGCTCGTTGCATGTCAGCGAAATTTCCGCTGCAATTGATTAAGAATTTGATTTCGTTTTGCATGGAACTGCGTCGAGAAAACTTTAGCTTTGTAATAATAATTAATTGGACCATAGCACACGTGGCTCAATACAAAATCAATAATTATAATTATTTGTTTAAAAAAAAATTCACATCCGGGATTTAATTCCCAGTAATTAGAGGGTACCGGGATTTAAATCCCGGAATATAAGGAAATAAATAAAAAATAATAATTACCGAGATTTAAATCCCGGATATGAATTCATCTCACCTAAATTTGTAAAAAAAAAAAATTTTTACCTATTTTTGTAATAATTTTACTATTTATGCCTATTTTAAAAATTACAGACAAAAATCTTAGTTTTCCGAAGTTTTTCGATTCCTGATTGCATGCCCTTTTGCTGACGTGTTGGGTATGAAACATTATTCGGAAATCATCGATTACCTAAACCAAATAAGGTTTAATCAAGATTATCAAGAATAATCCCTAACCAAACGTACCCTAACGGTATACCTGTAAACTTAAAAAACAAATAAAAAAATGAAAAAAAAAAAAAAAAGCTTTCACAGATTAAATCCGCAGTGTGCGATCACACCGTGAACGTCTCTCATAGCGAAATTAATCAGAGCACTTGGAAATAATTCGGACACCTCAACTTATGAAGGTCGCCCATGCATGACGCCCTGGGGTGTGCATTCTCTCGCTCGCTGATATATATTACCGAAATGGCGTTTTCGAATTTTAATTTTACTAATAAAATTTGATTTTAGCCCTCATAGTTACATAATTTACTATTTATTTCAGTCGAACAATATTTTACCTTTAATTCCATTTTACATAATTTCATTCTTACATCACCATTTAATATTTTTTTTTTTCAATTTTTCATAATCTTTTTATTTCACCTTTAAATAAATTTCGTCCTTCGCCTACCTTAAAATTCAAATACCATTATAATAATTATAATTTAATCACGGAGGCATCTAGTTTTTTTGCCTTTTAAATTTGTTATTTTAACTTACAAGTATATTTAAATGATCATTGATGCAACGATGAGGATGGACTCATCTGACACGGGTCAACAGTCACGATAGAAGTCAAAATCAAAACAGTCAATGACAAGGATTGAAGGTTCAACCGCGTTGCCCGAGCGAGACAAGACTACATAGGCCGATCGGAGGAACCACTATCCGGTCGGCCGATTAGAGGAAACAACGTTTGGTCAGCCCGATCGACATAAGAACGGGCTGAGTGAGCCACCCATCCAGCTCAGAGTATGCCATTGACAGTGAAAAATGAACTGGTATAATAAAAGAGGAAAAACAAATACTTTATAAGAGAAAGAGAAAACACAAGAGAACACTCCATTTATCATTGAATGCGGAGAAGCCAAGATAAAAATATCTTCTGTTTGCAATCCCTGTCATTAAATAGGGGCATATTAAGAGCCACTAAAACAAGTATAAAAGAGTATGATGGTATGAAGAAAGGTAACTGGAATCTCTGTCCCTCGTACTTTCACTATCTTCTTCTTCTATTTCTAACTTGAGTGTAGGAGAGCCAACGCCAGGGACCCCTTCCCTGGTTTCGATTTTCTTTTGCAGAGAGGAGCGAGGTCTTCATCTAGTTAGTGAAACTGCCACCTCCCTGGCTTTCCAGCTTCGCGCCTTCGGACAGGATCATTTTGGTGTCATCTATGGAAAAGTAGCCTGCATCTGAACGAGAAGATGGAAGACGCTGGACGAATCACAATGGTGACACTGGCTCAAGAGGAACTCGACACGTTGATACAAGCCCGAGCAAAGAAGATAGTGGAACAACATCAACAACAGGCGTTGGTTGAGCATCAACCGATATTATCAGAGTGTCAAGCGCAGGAGCCTGCAAACTCCGCAGCAGGCCACCAGGCTGAGCGAGAGGACTAAGACATTCGGAAACAAAACAAGAGGTCGATCAACACCTATAGGGAAGCCCCTCATGCGTCGGTCCCATTCCACCAAGCACCGTTATGGCCCCCAGCGGAAGAAAGGGGCCGAGCGGAAAGAGATCGGGGATCATCCTCAGATGAGGCACCCGCTCAAGACGCAAGGAAAGGGAAGGCACCCCGAGAGGATGATTCATCCGAATTAGTCAATCAACAGTTTTCGGAGGGGATGCCAAAGCATTACACTCCATTGACGATCGGGGAATATAATGGAGCGACCGACCCCGACGACCACTTGGCCAATTTTGATAACGCGATCACACTTCACTAGTACACAGATGGGGTGAAATGCCGAGTCTTCCTCACCACACTATCTGGATCGGCGCAACGTTGGTTCAAACGGTTGCTGAGCGACTCAATCCACAACTTCAAGGACTTCTGAGCGAAATTCCTACACCACTTCGCTAGCAGTCGCCGCCACCAGAAGACAAGCGTGAATCTATTCTCATTGAAGTAGGTGCCCCGAGAGCCATTAAGGGCCTATATCCAATACTTCAATCAAATGGCGATGGCAATCCCGGAGATATCCTCGGATGTGTTAGTAAACGCCTTCAGCCAAGGGCTCACCGAAGGAGAGTTCTTCCGTTCTCTCATACGGAGACTGCCAAAGGACTTTGGCCAATTACAAAAGAAGGCTAATGAATACATCAACGTGGAAGAAGCCCAGGCGGCAAGGAAGAAGGAGACGTATGCCGAACCCATAGGTGTATCTAAACGGTGTCAGTCGAGCAATCATCAACCTCCCAAGGGGTCTCAATCAGGAGCCCGCCACACGATCCCAGGACACATGTCGTACAGCATATGGTGGCCGCTCGTCCAAAGACTGCAAAAGGTAAGGTATGGACGCCAATGTTCTGCTCCTTCCACCAGTCAGTGACACACAACACCCGGGACTGCTATGACCTGGTAGCCAACAGTCCAGCCCCGCGGGGATATCACCGTCGATCACCATCACCTAATCGGTGACAAAGGCGCTGATCAACTGTTCGAAGGGAGGAATAAAGGACAACGCCCGAACCACGCCGCCATCAACCTCAGCGTTGGAACGTTCGAAGTCCCGCTCGAGGCTTTGCCGAGCAAAATGAACAATCGACATGGGAAGAAGAGAATCAAAGTAACGTTACCCAGGGGGAAATAGGTATGATCGCAGGAGGGCCGACTTGCGGAGATTCTAACCGAGTAAGGAAGTCGCATGCTTGGCGACTCGAGATACACGCTGTTGGTTGTAGCAAAGAAAAAGTTGAAAGACTCGAAATCAGCTTCGGTCCCAAAGACTTGGAATGAATACAGATCCCTCACAACGATGCACTGATCATTCGAGCGGTAATTGTCAATTATACAATCCATCAAACTTTTATTGATACAGGGAGCTCGGTGAACATCATATACAAAATAACATTCGATCAGTTGTAAATCGATCGGAGCGAACTGCTGCCGATGACAACCCTGCTCTATGGTTTCACAGGCAACGAAGTGTTTCCGATCGATCAGACCAGGCTAGCCATTTCACTTGGCGAGGAGCCCCTGAAGAGGACAAGGATCACAAACTTCATTGTGGTAGACACCCCGTCAACATACAATGTTATATTAGGTCGGCCAACCCTAAAAGAGTTTCAAGTGATGGTGTCCACCTACTGCTAGAAGATTAAGTTCCCGATGGACGACAAGGTAGGAGAAGTCAAAGGTGACCAATTGGTCGCTCAGCGATGTTACAGCAAGATTGTCATATCAGAAGTAAGGGCCACTCGAAAAAAACCCACACATGGAGGTAAACGCCATCATTGAGAAGCCCCTTGCGATGGTTTATAAAGAAAAAGAAGAAGTCCAAATTCACCCGAACCGGTCGGATGAGACAACCTTCATTGTCGCCGATTTGGAGAGCAAGAAAAAGGTGGAGCTGTCCGCCTGCCTCAGGCAGAATCATGATGTGTTCGCCTGGTCGACCCACGAGCTTCCTGGAATCTCATCGGGCGTCACCCAACACGAGCTTCATATTCAACCAGACATCTGACTAGTGAAGCAGAGGAAAAGGGACTTCAGCGCAGAGCAGAACCTGATCATCAGGGCAAAAATAGAGAAATTACTGGAGGCAGGCCATATCCGTGAAGTTCGGTTCCCGAGTTGGCTCGCTAATGTCGTGCTAGTCTCCAAGCCAAGCAACAAATGATGGGTGTGCATCAACTTTCATGACTTGAATAAAGCGTGTGTGAAGGATTTCTATCCACTGTCCCGGATAGACCAGGTGGTGGACTGTACGGCAGGATGCGAGATGATCTGCATGCTCGATGCATATCAAGGCTACCACTAAGTGTCGCTGCCCAAAGAAGATCAAGAAAAAGTGAGCTTTATCACGGCTGATGGAACGTTCTATTACAACGTCATATCGTTCTGACTAAAGAACGTCGGCGCCACCTACCAAAGGCTCATGAACAAGGTGTTTCGGAAGTAGATCGACCGCAACTTAGAGGTATACGTCGATGACATATTAATAAAGTCTGTCCGAGCTACTAATCTGTGTGCAGATATCGAAGAGACATGCCGAACCTTTGAGGACATATGGGATGAAGCTAAACCCGATCAAATGTCTATTCGGCACTAAGAGTGGACACTTCCTTGGATATATCATTACCGAACGGGGTATCGAGGCAAATCCGAGCAAGGTAAAGGCGTTGAAAGACATGCCTCCACCACACAGCTTAAAGGGAGCCCAACGGTTGACCAGGCGGATTATAGCATTGTATAGATTCATATTAAAGTCATCCGACCGAAGCCTACCGTTCTTCAAGGTACTGCATCGAGCGACAAAATTTCAGTGGGACGTGGAGTGCGACCAAGCATTGGAAGAGCTTAAGGAGTATCTTAACTCCTTGCCTATGTTAGCTAAGCCGAGCGCTGGGGAGCCGCTTTGGATCTATTTATCGTCCATCGAGTATGCGGTCGGTTCAACATTAGTTAAGCAGAATGGCTATGAACAACAACCCGTGTATTTTTTAAGCCATATATCGAAGGATGTCGAATCTCACTACACTGGTCTGGAAAAATTAGCTTACGCTTTGGTGCTTATCGCTTGGAGACTCCGTCCGTACTCCCTCGCTCATCTGATCATCGTCATGACCAACAGTACCTTGGGAAGAGTCCTCCTCAACCCAGAGATGTCCGAGTGGCTAATCAAATGGACAACCAAACTAATTGAGTTTGATATCCAATATCAACCCTGAATGATAATTAAAGCTCAGGCTTTGGCTGATTTTGTTATAGAGGTCCATGTTGGAGCAATCTAGTGACCCTAGGTTTTGATGTTTGGGCAAAGGTTTAAGTTAGGTTTATTGTTGTATTTGATATGCAGTGTGAGTGTGCAGGATACAGGTACAACAAGGAAGTCCAAGTGTGATCTTGGCAAAGGAGGAAAGTCCAAGGATGAGTCTTGGCGGTGTAAGTCCAAGCATGTAGTCTTGGCAACGTAAGTCCAAGTGTAACTTGGCAATGGATGAAGTCTCGGAGGCGCGACCTCTTGGCAAAGGAAGACCCGACAACAATGACAAGGCCGATGGAAGCTCCAGAAGGCAAGACGTGAAGGATGGGGAGGCATCCGAGGGACGCAAGGCTGATGGAGGAGGCTAGAAGGCTAGGTCTAGGTTGGTCGGGCAGGAACGAGTGCTGAGAGATTGTACTCGGAGTAAAATATAAGAATTAGGGTTTACTGTAGCAGTACTGTTGCAGTCGACTGCATGTTTTAGCAGTCGACTGGTGCAGTCGACTGGGGCAGTCGACTGGCAGTGAACAGAATGTGTGGAATCGAGCCGTTGGGATGTAACGGTCGAATTTCCACAGAGGGCAGTCGACTGCATGTTTTAGCAGTCGACTGGTAGGCGGAGTTTTCAACCCGCGGGCTATAAAACCAAAGCTTGGGAGCTTGGTTTGAGTTGACGAAATTAGACTTGGTTAAGGTCTAATTAGTAGTCTACAAGTGCTCAAGAGTTTTCCTTGTGTCCAAGAGGTCTTGGTGAGTTTGTGGTGAGGTTTCTCCACCCACAAGGAGTTTGAGCTAGCCGGAGGTCTTCCGGGGAGTAATCCACCGACGGATAGGGATCGTCCACCTTACGGACACGCCGTGGAGTAGGAGCTTTATCTCCGAACCACGTAAACGATCGTGTAGCTTGGTTTGCATTCTTTCTTGTCTTGTATTTTGTTTAGCTTGTTTATTTTTGTATTATTCCGCTGCGCAAGCTAACAACGTAGGAAGCGAACGATTTGGGTGAGCCGCTATTCACCCCCCTCTAGCGGACGTCAAGGTCCCAACAGTCCAGAACACCGAGCCGGCAACAACTTGGAGAATATATGTCGATGGTTCATCCACTCGATAAGGCAGCGGGATTGACATTCTACTTATTTCACCACGAGAATATCGGATGCAACTTTCTGTTTGGGTGGATTATCGGGCCACCAATAACGAAGCCGAATATGAAGCCTTGATAGTTGGCTTACAGACAGTGTGGCATGTCGGAGCAACAAAAGTTCTCATTCAGTCGGACTCTCAGCTGGCTGCCCAATAGCTATCAGGGACGTTCGAGATTAGCAACTCCCTACTTAAGTTATATGTAGAAACTTTCGAGAAACTGAAGGTAAATTTTCAAGAGGTTACTATACAGAAGATCCCTCGATCGGATAATCAAGCAGCGGATGAACTGGCTAAGTTAGCTAGTTCATTATCACCCATTGTGATCAACCAGCTAATTGAACAGGTCTCATTGGTGGTGCATATCGACCAGATGGAGGGAGTGGTCTTTTCGATCGACTGGAGAACACCGTTGATTGAGTTCCTCCGATCGGGTAGCACGCCGGGCAACTAGGAGGTAGCATGACTATTAAGAAAGAGGGTTGGACAGTTCACATTGATCAAAGATCAGCTGTATAAGAGAGCCTTCTCTAGGCCCCCTGCTCAAATGCATTGGATCAAAGGGCTCAGAGTACATCCTGCATGAAGTGCACCAAGGCTCCTGTGGAAACCATCCGAGCGGTCGTTCGCTGGTTCAAAAGGTTCTCTTGGCTGGATACTTTTGGCCAACTCTCCAAGAGGATGCCGCTCGGATAGTAAACACATGTCTATCCTGCCAAAGGTATCACAACATCCCGAACTGATCGACCGAGGAGATGAAGACATCTATGGTGTCTTGCCTGTTCGACTAATGGGACATGGACATCGTGGGACCATTTTCCATGGAGATCGATCAACGGAGGTTCCTGCTCGTCGTAATGGATTACTTCTCAAAGTGGGTGGAGGTCGAGCCACTAACAAGGATAAGTGAGAAAATGGTCATCAAATTCATCTAGCAAAACATCTTGTGTTAGTTCGGCATCCCCCACCGATTCATCTCGGATAACGTGAGGCAATTCATGGGTCGGAAGCTTAGGGAGTGGTGCGAAGGCTATGACATCCAGCAGGCCTTCACCTCAGTAGTCTACCCCTAGAGCAATGGCTAGGCGGAAGTCACAAACCGGGAGATCCTCAAAGGTTTACGAGCTCGGCTCGACCACGCAGGAGGCAACTGGGTCGACAAGCTCCCAAGTGTCTTATGGGCACTTCACACGACTCCAAAAGAAGTGACCGGCGTAACACCATTCCAGCTGATGTATGGAGGGGAAGCAGTGGCCCTCGTGGAGGTTGGAGTAAAATCCGACCAGGTGCAACTCTACGACGAGAGAAATATCGAGCGGAGGTTAATGGAGCTTGACTTGGTGGATGAATCGCGGGATAAAGCCATCGTCCGGCTAATGGCATACTGACAGCGGATGAGGCAGAAGTACAACTGAAGGGTGATCCCAAGGTCTTTCCAGGTCGGAGATCTGGTGTGGAAGAAAATCAAGCCGGTTGGTGATGTCACCAAACTCGAGGCGCCATGGGGAGGACCTTACAAGGTCATGCAAAAACTTGGAGGACGAAGACGAAAGGCGGCTCGAGCGACCATGGAGCGCGAATCATCTCCAACCCTATAGGGTCGAATGAGAGGCGCATAAGTAAATATAGATGTATTTGTGCATATGCCTTCTGGATGCAGGACAAACATAAATAAAAAACAAATTTTCCAGACTCTTGAGTTGATTGACCAAGTTAAAAGTCGAGCAGTGACTATAAACATTTGACTCCATCAGCAGTCGAGCGGCGACCTTAAACCCTTATCTCCGTCGATGGTCGAGCGACGACTTTAAACCCTTGTCTCCGTCAATGGTCGAGCTGCGACCTTAAACCCCAGCCTTCACCAACGGTCAAGCAACAACCTTAAAACCTTGTCTCCATTAACAGTCGAGCGGTGACCTTAAACTCCAGCCTTCACCAACGGTCGAGCAGCGACCTTAAACCCTTGTCTCTATCAACGGTCGAGCGACGACCTTAAATCTTAATCTTCATCAAACGGTCGAGCGACGACCTTAAACCCTTATCGCCATCAGCGGTCGAGCGGTGACCTTCAACTCGGAACTGATCGATTGGCTATGCAATTATATAGCTTGTGGATGATTAGAAGATCATTAAACCACACTTGGGGGCATAAGTGACTCAGTTTCGCTCTGGTTTGCATGACAACACATGAACAAAATGCAAGTCAAAATTGAGAATGCCGAGCAACAAGAACGGGACAAAAAAATAAGGGTTCACCAGACGAACAATCATTCATTAATATTTCAAAAAAAATTACAGGAGTAAAAATCGCACAAACAGACTCATTCAAGATAATCCAGAATGTTGTCAGGTAGCGACTCGGTCATCTTGTCCCGACTGATGACCTTGCTTGTCAGAGTGGTTGGAATGTAGTCACCTTCCTTTAGTTTATTGGGCGTCCCGTTGATTGCAAGGTTGAAGAGACAGAGCGCCTGATCAGTGACCTTGTCATTGAAGGCATCCGAGTGGAGATAAGCCTTCTTCTGGGCCTCGAACTGCATGGATTTGGCATCTTGATAAACTTGTTACGCCACTCGGGAGGCTTCTAGGTATGCCTTCAACTGCACCAGCTCCTCATCCTTGGCGTCCAGCTGGGCCTTCGTTGCAGTCTGATCGGCCAACCTACCCTCTCGTTCGGAGTCCAGAGACGCCTCCGTATCCTTCAGTTTCTGAGCTAACACTTGAAACCCCTTGTTCTTAATCTCTAAGTTCTCGATGCCCCGGAGCTTCTTGGTGTTGGCCAAGTTGAGCTTGGACTCGAAGGAGCTAACCTATTTGTCCAGTCGAGTCAACTGTGCAGCCTGCTCGGCGCCTTTGCTCTTCTCCATCTCCAGCTGCTCGGAACTCTTATTCAGATCGGCTCATAACTGAGTCATCTCAGCATTCATCTGCTCTAGTTGTGCTTGAGAAGCAGATGATTGGCCGCTCGGAGCATGGAGTTTTTGGACTTTATGCTCCAGGTAAGCAAGCTTGTGGCACATGGTCAGGCTTTCCACCCAATATTGTAAAAAACACTAAGCATTATGCAAACCGAGCGGACGTGAGAAAAAGAGAAAGGTATACATACCCCAGTAGACATCTGTATGTGACTATTAGCAAGTCCCCCTGGAGCTACAATCGTCGCACGGGCTCGGGCATCAGCCTATATATGTGCCAGCGACCCTTGTATTCTTATTTGATGATCAGGGATGAGGGACACTAGGTCGTCCGAATGGCAGTACTCATCAGTCGGCAAGTGGATTATTGTCGTTATTGATCTCTGACCACTCGGGCCAGAAGGTGCAGAAGTTGCCCGGCCGGTGGGCTATGAAGAGACTAGTCGAATGTAGGACACCTGCACCGCTGGCAGAACAGGGGGCATGAAGATTATCGACGGCGCACAAATTGTCCCTTGAGGCAGCCCGGACAATGAAGGTGTCTGGTCGGAGGATAGGGACGCAGGGAATTCCCCAAGGCCCTGCTCAAAAGATGGAAGAGAAGTATCACCCCGCTCGGATGGGGTCGAGAGCTGACCGCGGTAGGAGTCTGTAGGGCTGAAGTGGCAGTTCGGGAGGAACTTTCTGCTCGGCACCTCTTGCGGTGTTGCAGGGGCACGTCGGAAGTAGCTGACTCTGAAGCGACATTGATCGGGACCATGGATGGACGTTCAGGCAAAAGGTTCACTGTGGCAGTCGTCGCATCACTCGCGGCTGTCCGAGTTCCTCTAGCGTCGCTCCCCAGTACTTTAGTTCCCTCCTCCTCGTCGAGCAGATCCTCGTGGGAACTGACCAGCTGTAGACAGCGGCTCTCTAGCTCGGCCACGACCGTGGCATTGATGTCCGTGTCCTCAAGCTTACACTTGTCGTCTAAACGCGCTCGCAACATGATTTGAGCTGCACAAAAGGAAAGAAAATCAGTTAGATTCAAAGGTTGGGGAAAAGAAAGAGCATACCTAGGTTGGACGGAAGCCTTGTACGGATCGAGCTCAGGCCGAACACGTAGAGGACGCCCTCCAGCAACAACTTGTGGATATGATATTTCTGACCGACCAAGCTGGAAGCTGCATGCAGGTAGTCTGATCGACTCTTATATTTCCTGAGCTTAGGAGGATTTGATGTTAAAATGTATACTAAAAGTCTAGCTTTTGGTATAAAATATTTATCTAGAAATAAGAATCACATTGGTCAAATGTCTACATTTGTGATAAATGTAGTTGTTCAATTAATTTATATTGTAGATAACATGGTGTGTGGTGTCACACACAGAAGATCATGTTATCAGTACCTTATAAATTATAAACAGTAGCTCACGACCATGATGGAAAGGAACAAACCATTGGAAGGTCGTAGTGTAATTAGGTGTTAGTTTATCTTAACTATATAATTACACTAGTACACTAAGAGTGTATTGAGTAGGACCATTAGAGGTCGTTTCTTTTATACTGACTTTATAAAGGAACAAAGACCTCAATTATTATGGAAGTGTGTGCTCTTAATCCTAATATAATAACAAGCACATATATTTGATATTTATTTCTTTAATTTATCAATGGGTGAGATTTAGTTCGATGAATCAATAAGCCCGATAAGTTGGGAAATGATATCACTTATAGTGTGTGTTGTTGATTATAGAATGAAACTGTGTCCTAGTAATCTAGGTTGAGAATGTCCCCAAGAGGAGCTCATAAGGATTGTCATGTTAAACCCTGCAGGTGGACTTAGTCCGACATGATGATGAAGTTGAGTGGTACTACTCTTGGAGCTAGATATTAATTAAGTGAGTTGTCAGTAACTTACTTAATTAGTGGACATTTGTTATCTTAAACATAGGGAGACTAACACACTCATGATAAGAAGGAGCCCAAAATGTAATTTGAGATTGGTGCGGTAGTTCAATAATAGTTCTCTAGTGGAATGAATTATTATTGATAAAATTAAGTTGTGTGTTCGGGGCGAGCACGGGATGCTTAATTTTATCGGGAGACCAAAACCAATTCCTCCTCTCGGTCCCTATCGTAGCCTCTAGTATATAGAGATTTATATCCACCGCATACCCACCTTCTTACCCATCCAATGGGGCCGGCCAAGCTAGCTTGGAACTCAAGCTAGGGCCGGCCAAGACCAAGTTGATGAGCCATGTAGGTGGCCGGCCAAAGCTTGGGTCCCAAGCTTAGGTGGTCGGCCACTAGAATATTAAAGAGGATTTTTATTAAAATTATTTCTTATGTGGATATCATGATTTTAAAAAAGAGTTTAAAATTTTAAAATTTCTTTTTATAGCCTTCTACAAAAGATTAAGAGAAGAGATTAATCTCTTTCCTTATTTGTAGTTTAAAAGGATGGTTTTAATTTTTGGTAAAAACTTTCCTTATTTGTAAATCATCTACATGTTTAAAAGAGAGTTTAAAATTTGAAATCTTTCCTTATTTGTTGATCAAAGGAGGATTTTAAATTTTAAGAAAACTTTCCTTTTTAACTATGTTCATGATTTAAAAGAGAGTTTAAAATTAAATATTCTCTTTTATAAGTTTCTACAAAATATTAAGAAAAGATTTGATATCTTTCCTTATTTGTAGATTAAAAGAGATTTTAATTTATAGAGATAACTTTCTTTTTATCCACATGTTTAAAAGAAAGATTTTAATTTATTAAATTTCCTTTTTATAAACCAATCATGAAGGGATAAAATTATTGGAGAAATTTTTATAAATTTCTGGAAGCAAATAAGGAAGTTTTAATTGGTGTTTAAAATTTTATTTGCTTGGAGATATTATTTGTTATGGCCGGCCATTTTAATTTGAAAAGAGAAAATTGTTTTAATTAAATAAATTTTCCTTTTCAATGGCAAAAGAATTAAGGAAGTTTTTATTAAATTTTCCTTATTTGCCAAGACCAAGGATTATAAAAGAGGGGGTAGAGGAGACTTCAAGGCTAAGGACTCTATTCTATTTTTCTCCCTCTTTTCCTTGGTGTGGTGGCCGACCCTTCCCTTTCTCTTCTCTCCTCTTGTTGTGGCCGAAATCTATCATCTCTTGGAGCTTGGAGGATGTGGCCGGATCAAGGAAGGAGAAGAAGGAGAGAAAGCATGCATCCCTTGGAGCTTGGTTGGTGGAAAATTCTTCATCCTTTGGAAGTTCTTGTGCTTGGCCGAAACTTGAAGGAAGAAGGAAGAAGGTGCCTAGGTGGTTCTCATCTTGGAAGATCGTTGCCCACACAACGTCCAAGGTTAGAAGAGGAATACGGTAGAAGATCAAGAGGTCTTTCTAAAAGGTATAACTAGTAATTTTTCTTTCCGCATCATACTAGTTATTTTTGGAAATAATACTAAATACAAGAGGCATACGATTCTAGTGTTTCGAATTTGTTTTCGATATAGTGTTCTTTTATTTTTTTTTTCCTTGTGATTTGATTGTTCTTTTCGGTTGACCTAAAGTTATTTTAGGAAATTAAATATTAGCTTTCCTTAAAAGGTTTTGTCTAGTCGGTGGTGGTTGCTCCCATATCCAAGAAGGCCATGTGCCTCGCCACGTCAGTACTGGGAACCAATTTTGGAAATTAATATTTAATGGAATTAATAACTTAGGTGATTTGGATCAAACGTGTTAAGTTCCGCAGGAGATCCAAGTCAAAACCTAAAAGAACAAATAGATTAAGTTTTGGATCAAACGTGTTAAGTTCCGCAGGCGATCCAAAATTTAATTTAAAAGAACACATGGTAACTAGGAAAAGGTTCAGACCTTTGTACAAAATTTTTGTACAGTGGAACCTCTAGGTTTTCCGAGTAGCATCCAACAATTGGTATCAGAGCTAGGGTTTTGCCTCTGTGTATTTGGTATTAGTTTAATTATACACATGTCATACATAATTTAGGCAGGTTAATAGTAGGATGTGCTAACTTTGTGGATGCAGGATCCAACTATTATGGGTTATAGTTATTATGTGTGTGATTGGACCCTTGGACATGTCAAGGGCATTTTATTGTGTGCATGATTGTATTATAAAATACAGCAGGAGCTGTATTTAGTTTTATTATGATTTTATTTTTTGATCTAGTTACATGTACATTCCTTTTATGGAATATAGGATCGATGGATGTAAATTTTATTTTATGATCGATCTAGTTTACATGTACATTCCTTCGAGGAATATAGGATCGAAAAATGTAAAATTCTATTTATGTCGCGGATCGAATCTTACAAGGCGTGGAACCTTTTGAGGATCAGAGGCGCAGCGGAACAAGGAGCAAGATGGATGCGACAACTAGACCCGGTGGCGGTGGCCAAAAATGGCAGCAGCTGGAGGACAGCAATAGATAAAAGTCATAATAGTTGAAAATTAATTTTTCTATTTATTGCTTTTTATGCTGTGTTGTGTGTGCTTGTTAGTATGCATGCTAAGTAGGCTAGCATAGTCAAAATTCCTCACTTTAAATAACTAAGTGGGAGAGGGATTTATTTTTAAATAAATTCCACGGTCTCCATTACTGGTTTATAAGTGATGCAACAAGCTTGCACGTTGGCTCTGAGTGCCTTCCTTCATATCGGATGAGCTTGTTTGCAGATCACTAGCTTAAACTTCCATTTTGGATGACTATAGGAAGTTAATTAAGAGCGTGTGATCTTCCCCATCGGAAGGGGCACAATCTTATTAATGGACTTAGTGTCAAGTAATGGTATACACTTAGGCACGTCTAATAGTATCCTCCCCATCGGAGTCACTGCTATTGTTTGTGTGATCGAAGAAAACCAACTATTAATTTGTCAAATAAATAAGTTGACAAGATAATAAAATTAAAAACTTCTCTTACAAATGTTTGATTTTGTATACGTCCACACTATCGTGGCATACAAAATTCACGGTGTTTGAGGTAATTTTATTTTGTCATAAAGATTTATTGACAAGATAATTAATGGGTAAAACCCTCCTCTTACAAATGTTTAATTTTGTATACGTCCACACTATCGTGGCATGCAAAATTCATGGTGTTTGAGGTGTTGGTGAATTTAAATAATATTGTTTGAGGAATCAATGTTATTTTAAATTCAAAAAGTTTTGATCAAATATTTGATCAAAGACAGATCAACTATTAATTTTATTCGTCATAAAGTAAAGTTGACGAGATAATAAAATTAATGAATAAAATCTCCTCTTTGATTTTGTATACGTTCACACTATCGTGGCATACAAAATTCATGGGGATTTTAAGGAGTTGATCTTGACCAAATATTTTTATGATTCTTAGGATTTAAAATATTTGTCAATCCCCTAGTAGTCATACTATAGAAAAAACTTAGTAGTCCCAATTGTAATGATTGGAAATAGGACTTGGACATTAAGGTAGACTGTCTTCTTAGAATTAAGAACAATATAGGTGTATTTAATTCATTAGTTGAAACATGTTTAGTGGTGTTATCTACCAGAACCTGGAGTGTAGATACAGATGCCATTAATCATGTCCGCAATTCATTGCAGGGTTCTAGGAAACCCGACAACTAAATGAAAATTAAAACACCGTCCACATGGGCACTACTGTAAAAATGGTAGCTGTTGCAGTGGGAGATGTTTATCTTTTGATAAGAATAAAACATGGATTTTTGAGTAATTGTCTTTACGCACCAAGTTTAGAAAGAACTAGTTTTCAGTTTCTAAACTATTCAAAGAACTTGATATTCTGTCTCTTTTAATAACAAAGTTGTTATTAAGAAAAAAAGAGGAAAGTTATCTGTTCTGGTACGTTGGTTGGCAACTTATAAATCCAATAACTCTCATGATGCAACAAATGGAAATTAGTAACACATCTTCTAACTTTAAGAGAAAGTAACCTTCGGAAATGAACCAATTATATCTTTGGCATCTAAGGCTAGGTTATATTAACTTAAGTAGGATTCATTGGTAGCTGATGAACTTTTGAGTTCATTAGTAGTGGAAATCTTTCCAACCTGCGAGTCTTACTTGGAAGGAAAAATAACCAAGAAGTTTTTAAATCTAAGGGGTATGGAGCCAAAGATATGTTGGAATTGGTTCATTCTGATTTGTGTGATCCTATGACTATCCAGGCAAGAGGTAGTATCGAATATTTCATCTATTTTATAGATAACTATTCAAGATACAAATACATTTACTTAATATGCTGCAAGACTAAGTACTTTGATTAGTTCAAAGAGTACAAGGCTGATGCGGAGAAACGTCAAAGTAAAAGTATCAAGACACTACGGTGAGATCGTAGTGGCAAGTACCTCTTGGGAGAATTTAGGAGTCACTTATCAAAAGTAGGGATTCAATCCAAACTAACTGCACCTGGTACACCCCTACAGAATGGTGTAGAAAAAGGAAGGTATAGGACTTTTATGGAAATAAGTAGATTGATGATGAGTTATTTGGAAAATTACCAAATTCATTTTAAGGATATACTCTGGAAACAGAAGTGAACATAATACCTTCCAAAGTCAGAACTCTCTACTCATATAGAATTGCTAAATAGGCATAAGCCTATTTTGAAGCATATTCGGATTCGGGTAGTCCAGCACATATGCTAAAGAGAGACAATGATAAGTTGGATAGGAATTCACTTGTTTGTAAGTTATCCTAGAGAAATAAAAGTAGGTTTATAGTCTTAAAAATCAAAAGGTCATTGTTGGTATCAATGATCGATTTTTAGAAAAGGACTATGTAATAAACCACAAGCCCATAAGTAAATTTGTTCTTAAAGAAATTATAAAGGACATGTCTAATCTAGTACCAACTGTACAAGACGAAATATCACAAGAAACTGCAACACGTATCACAATTGATACACAATTAAAGACAGTACATCATCGTAGTGGGAGGGTTATCAAGCAAACCTAAAAGATTCATGTTTTGGGAGAGTTTTTGGACTTGATCCCAAATGAACATGAGTCTGATCCCGGACATATGATGAAGCACTTCAAGATAAAGATACAATATCTTGGCAAAGAGCAATGAATACAGAATTAGAATATATGTATTCTAATAAAATCTGGAAACTTGTGGAACCACCAAATGGTGTAAAAGCCATTGGGTAAAAATGGGTCTACAATAGGAAAAGATGGATAGACAGGAAGGTGGAAACTTTCAAAGCAAGACTTGATGAAAAAGGAAACTTTTTCACTAGTAGTCATGCTTAAGTCTATCTGGATTCTTTTATCTATTTGGCAAGTGGATGTCAAGACAGCATTCCTTAATGGAAGTCTTGAAGAAAGCATCCATATAAAGCAACCAGAAGGGTTCATTGTAAAGGGCTAAGAGCATCTTGTGTGCAAGCTTAATCAGTCTATGGACTGAGGCAAAGCTTCAAGGTCTTGGAACATCCAGTTTATCAAAGTAATCCAGACTTATGGATTTATTGAGTAAACGGATAAGTCTTGTGTATACAAAAGGTGTAATGGAAATGTGGTAGTATTTCTTGTACTATATGTAGATAACATTTTTGGTAGTTGGAAACAATATCAAAATGTTGTTAGAAGTAAGAGTATGGTTGTCCAAATAATTCGATATAAAGGACTTGGGAGAATGTATATATTTTTGAGATCAAAGTAATAAGGGATCGCAAGAAAAATATATATTTTACTTATCCCAAGCTTTATACATCGTAAAAATCCTTGCTCGTTTTTAGCATGCAAAAACTCCTAGAAAGGTTTCTTACCTTTTAAGCATGGAGTGTCTTTATCTAAAGAGATGTCTCCGATGACATCAAAGGAGATTGAGGACATGTAGGCAGTTCTTTATGCTTCCGCAGTTAGACAACCTAATGTATGCTATGCACGAGATCAGAAATCTGTTTTGCCAAGGACATAGTTAGCAGATATCAAAGTAACCCTAGACAAGGACATTGGACTGCAGTAAAGCATATATTAAAAGTACCTTAGAGGTACTAGAGATTATATGCTAGCTTACAAGGCAGTTAATTTGGTTTCTGTAGGTTGTACGGATTTTGACTTCCAATTGGATAGGGACAATAATAAGTCGACCTCGGGATTTTGTGTTTACTTTAGGAGGAAAAGTCATAACTATGGAAGAGTGATAAGCATAGGTGTTTTTCTGGACTCCACCATAGAAGCTGAGTATATGACAAGCCTCTGAGGTAGCCATAAAAGATGAATGACTTAATAACCTCAAGATAGACTTAGATATAATTTCTAGTTTGTCCAAAGATTATTACAATTTATTGTAATAATAATGGTGCAGTAGCAAACTCGAAGAAACCATGAGTCTATAATGAAAGGAAACATAATAGAGCGCACGTACTACCCAATACGAGAAATTGTATAACGAGGAAAAGTTGTTGCCGCCTAGATTGCATCAGATGATAACCTAAGGTCCTTAAGGCAAGAGCTTTTTGAAAGGCATGGGAATCAGATGTATGGCAGCAGATATGGCAACTTAGTCTTTTAGTATAAGTGAGAGATTGTTAGAATGTATATTAAAAGCCTAGCTTTTGGTATAAAACATTTATCTAGAAATAAGAATCACATTGGTCAAATGTCTACATTTGTGATAAATGTAGTTGTTCAATTAATTTATATTATAGATAACATGGTGTGTGGTGTCACACACAGAAGATCATGTTATCAGTACCTTATAAATTATAAACAGTAGCTCACGACCATGATGGAAAGGAACAAACCATTGGAAGGTCGTAGTGTAATTAGGTGTTAGTTTATCTTAACTATATAATTACACTAGTACACTAAGAGTGTATTGAGTAGGACCATTAGAGGTCGTTTCTTTTATACTGACTTTATAAAGGAACAAAGACCTCAATTATTATGGAAGTGTGTGCTCTTAATCCTAATATAATAACAAGCACATATATTTGATATTTATTTCTTTAATTTATCAATGGGTGAGATTTAGTTCGATGAATCAATAAGCCTGATAAGTTGGGAAATGATATCACTTATAGTGTGTGTTGTTGATTATAGAATGAAACTGTGTTCTAGTAATCTAGGTTGAGAATGTCCCCAAGAGGAGCTCATAAGGATTGTCATGTTAAACCCTGTAGGTGGACTTAGTCCGATATGATGATGAAGTTGAGTGGTACTACTCTTGGAGCTAGATATTAATTAAGTGAGTTGTCAGTAACTTACTTAATTAGTGGGCATTTGTTATCTTAAACACAGGGAGACTAACACACTCATGATAAGAAGGAGCCCAAAATGTAATTAAGGATTGGTGCGGTAGTTCAATAATAGTTCTCTAGTGGAATGAATTATTATTGATAAAATTAAGTTGTGTGTTCGGGGCAAGCACGGGATGCTTAATTTTATCGGGAGACCAAAACCAATTCCTCCTCTCGGTCCCTATCGTAGCCTCTAGTATATAGAGATTTATACCCACCTTCTTACCCATCCAATGGGGTCGGCCAAGCTAGCTTGGAACCCAAGCTAGGGTCGGCCAAGACCAAGTGGATGAGCCATGTAGGTGGCCGGCCAAAGCTTGGGTCCCAAACTTAGGTGGTCGGCCACTAGAATATTAAAGAGGATTTTTATTAAAATTATTTCTTATGTGGATATCATGATTTTAAAAGAGAGTTTAAAAATTTAAAATTTCTTTTTATAGCTTTCTACAAAAGATTAAGAGAAGAGATTAATCTCTTTCCTTATTTGTAGTTTAAAAGGATGGTTTTAATTTTTGGTAAAAACTTTCCTTATTTGTAAATCATCTACATGTTTAAAAGAGAGTTTAAAATTTGAAATCTTTCCTTATTTGTTGATTAAAGGAAGATTTTAAATTTTAAGAAAACTTTCCTTTTTAACCATGTTCATGATTTAAAAGAGAGTTTAAAATTAAATATTCTCTTTTATAAGTTTCTACAAAAGATTAAGAAAAGATTTGATATCTTTCCTTATTTGTAGATTAAAAGAGATTTTAATTTATAGAGATAACTTTTTTTTTATCCACATGTTTAAAAGAAAGATTTTAATTTATTAAATTTCCTTTTTATAAACCAATCATGAAGGGATAAAATTATTGGAGAAATTTTTATAAATTTCCGGAAGCAAATAAGGTAGTTTTAATTGGTGTTTAAAATTTTATTTGCTTGGAGATATTATTTGTTATGGCCGGCCATTGTAATTTGAAAAAAGAAAATTGTTTTAATTAAATAAATTTTCCTTTTCAATGGCAAAAGAATTAAGGAAGTTTTTATTAAATTTTCCTTATTTGCCAAGACCAAGGATTATAAAAGAGGGGGTAGAGGAGGCTTCAAGGCTAAGGACTCTATTCTATTTTTCTCCTTCTTTTCCTTGGTGTGGTGGCCGACCCTTCCCTTTCTCTTCTCTCCTCTTGTTGTGGTCGAAATCTATCATCTCTTGGAGCTTGGAGGATGTGGCCGGATCAAGGAAGGAGAAGAAGGAGAGAAAGCATGCATCCCTTGGAGCTTGGTTGGTGGAAAATTCTTCATCCTTTGGAAGTTCTTGTGCTTGGCCGAAACTTGAAGGAAGAAGGAAGAAGGTGCCTAGGTGGTTCTCATCTTGGAAGATCATTGCCCACACAACGTCCAAGGTTAGAAGAGGAATACGGTAGAAGATCAAGAGGTTTTTCTAAAAGGTATAACTAGTAATTTTTCTTTCCGCATCATACTAGTTATTTTTGGAAATAATACTAAATACAAGAGGCATACGATTCTAGTGTTTCGAATTTGATTTCGATATAGTGTTCTTTTATTTTTTTTTCTTGTGATTTTTTGGTTGACCTAAAGTTATTTTAGGAAATTAAATATTAGCTTTCCTTAAAAGGTTTTGTCTAGTCGGTGGTGGTTGCTCCCATATCCAAGAAGGTCATGTGCCTCGCCACGTCAGTACTGGGAACCAATTTTGGAAATTAATATTTAATGGAATTAATAACTTAGGTGATTTGGATCAAACGTGTTAAGTTCCGCAGGAGATCCAAGTCAAAACCTAAAAGAACAAATATATTAAGTTTTGGATCAAACGTGTTAAGTTCCGCAGGCGATCCAAAATTTAATTTAAAAGAACACATGGTAGCTAGGAAAAGGTTCAGACCTTTGTTCAAAATTTTTGTACAGTGGAACCTCTAGGTTTTCCGAGTAGCATCCAACATTTGACACCTCTAACTGCCAGCCGGTCGAAAAATCCGACCGCTCGGGAAAGCAAACAAAGAAGTAATAGTCCTTCAAATACTTATTGGAGGACAACATCTTATCAAAGAAAACTAGAGGCATGCGGGCTTGGAAGAGAAAAGTCCCCGGCTCGGACAATTTGGGATAATAAAAATTATGGAAGAGCCGAGGAGTAAGAAGAATGTCATGCAGGCGGAACAGAACGACGACCCCGCATAGTAGCCGAAAGAAGTTCGACACTAGTTGATGAAGAAAAATACAAAAATATTTACAAACGATAGAGAAAAAAGGATGGATTGAGAATCGTAGACCGGCGGTAAATTAGTCCATAAAGAAGCAAACAAAACCCGAAGGCGGCTCATTCGGGCGGTCAAAAGCCAAAGGAAGATCAATTTGATAATCGGAGAGAATTTCAAAGGCAGCTCTCAAACTCTCAGCATCACCTCTGTAAAACTTGGACTCGATGGACGCGTACCAGAGCCTAGGGACGGAGACAGGAGGTTGAGAGGAGCTTGCCATCGGGAATAAATGCCAACAAGAAATAACGAAGAAGTTTGATTGAAAGAAAGGACGCTAAGAACAAAGAACAGAGCCGGTTGAAGGGTACAGAAAGCTTACTAGAGAGATCGCTACGATCGCCGGAAAGGAAGAAGAACGTAGTGTCGCTGGAAAGTTCGAAGACGAAGACATAGAGGGAGGAAGATGACAACGCAAGCGAGGTTTATAAACCTCACAGTCGATCAACCTCAGCCTCCCGATCTAAAGCTACAGAAACCTAGAAGAAAATCCCATCGTCGATTTTGAAACGGCGCACGCCTTGTTACAAGAGAATATCCGTCTGTCACATCGAGCATGC
Organism: Zingiber officinale; assembly: GCF_018446385.1. Lineage (NCBI taxonomy): Eukaryota > Viridiplantae > Streptophyta > Magnoliopsida > Zingiberales > Zingiberaceae > Zingiber > Zingiber officinale. The sequence continues at coordinate 124,647,847 of NC_055989.1, forward strand.
GGTGGTAGTAAGGGGCACGCGTCCTTCTATCACTGGATAACATTTAATGAGCTTAATTAAAAAGGTATGGCCGTGTGCTTGGCCATAACTATCAGAGATTTGTATGGTCTTCAAGAAATTTGGATGACGTCAGCCGAGACCAAGCTCGCCCGAGGACACGTAAGTAAAAGGAAAACATGTGCCTTGTGTTGCTGTTCGTCATCCCGATCAACGCAAAGAACGGGTCACAGGGCTGAACCCAGCAACAACAAAATGAAGCTAAGCGGCGTTGGCTTGTAGGTCGATCAGCGATTAAAGACCAAACATAGTCTGATCGGCCCCTAGAACATATGGGTCGAACGAACCTTAAAGTCGCCGAAGACACTTCTTGTCCAGTCAATCGGACTTGCAGCCTCCTTCAAATAGACTTGAAGGGGAGACTTATGATGCGACAATGAGGAGGAGCCCACCTGGCATGGGTGAATGGTCACAGTGGAAGTCAAAGTCAAAACGATCAACGATAGGGCTTAGAGGCTCAACCGCATTGCTCGAGCGAGATGAGGCTACATAGGTCAATCGGAGGAACCACTGTCTAGTCGGTCGACTGGAGGAAACAATGTCTGGTCAACACGATTGGCATAAGAGCAGGCCGAACGGGCCATCCGTTCGGCTCGGAGTATGCCATTGACAGTGAAAAATGAACCGATATAATAAAAGAGGAAAAAATGGGTACTTCATAAGGGGAAGAGAAAACAAAAGAGAACACTTCATCTATCATTGAATGCAGAGAAACTAAGACAAAAATACTTTCTGTTTGCAATCAATATCATTAAACAGAGGCATATTAAGGGTCACTAAAACAAATAAAAAGAGTATGATAGTTATGAAAAAAAGTAATTGAAATCTCTCTCCCTAATATTTCATTCTCTTCTTCTTCTTGAACATCGGAAGATTAACATCAAGAACCCCTTTCTTAATTTTAATTTTATTTTATAGAAAAAAACAAGATCCTTATTCAATCAGTAGAACTACCACCTGTTCAACTTTGTAACTTCATGTTTGTCTGCAATCACTTTTTAATTTTATTACCGAATTTTACTTTAGGTCCCATCCTAGTATTCATCTAGAGGACCATAATTATTATTATATTAAGATATGACACCTAATTATCCGGAATCACGTCTTGTTTTTTTTTATAACCCAGACGACGCTCGATTATTCTGGAAGATATATTGTTTTTTAGAATCCCGTATCAATTAACCGATGGTTCTGATCCTATATAAAATTTTTATGGGTCGTCAAATTAATGGATATTTATTTAAATAATCAATATTTTTAGATCTATTTTTATTAAAATGAAAATCCCCTACAATACATAGGATAGTTGAGATTTAAATTCTAACAGTAAATCTTGTTCATCAGAATTTAGCCAACTAGAAATTTGTATCACCCAATTATAATACATGCATGTGCATGCATATAATTAATATACATATCTGATATTACTAAAATGCCCCTGAATATGCATGCATGTATACATTCTAGCTGACCAGATTCTGACTATTTAACACTACCCAAATTTTAAATCCTTAATTATTCAGCGGAGAATCTAACTATCGCACTATTATCTTTTGTTTTTTTCTTGATTTCCTTACCAATTAAATCCGAAGCACAGTTAGATCTACAATCATATTCATCCTTTTATTATTCTTGTTACTACTTTGCAACTACATACGAGCTCAGATCCTCTAGTCCAAATCTCTTGGACAAAAAGAAACCTTATAAATATATTGATGGAGTGATCTAGACCCATCTGTATCACTTCACTAATGAATATCCAAGAGTCTAAAATTGGTACAGAAATTTTGGACTAGAGGAATCCTGTCCACTACATACTGCAATACACCTATGGAGGCTAATTAATGTCTATTGTTTTTTAATAATTTAAATGTTTAAACTTAGCCGGACTAATTTTAAGGATGGATGACTTTCTTTTTGATTCGTGAAACACAATTTAATTTATACCCATATAGAGACTGACCTTAGAATATTTATCTTTATTGAAATTCAAATTCTAATATTTTCATTTATTTCTTTAAATATTTTACCATTGTATTATATCTACGAGGGCAATTAATACTTAATCCATCCAACTTGAGATGAATATTTTGTCTCACGCATATATATGTTTTTTCTCTCCTTTTTACATTTTATATATCTATGTGCCTACTCTCATGTCTCTTGTTTATTGATGCTCACTTACGCCATCGGATCACGATGTGATGGTAAGCAGCAAAGATGTTTCTCATGTAGCATACTCTATCTATATAGATAATATATATATACCCATGTTGGCCATTTCTGAATGTTTGAGGAATTTGAACAATATTGAATGATATATTAAGATCCATCTATATTCACTAAAAAAAACTTTAATTCAGTCGGTAAATACCGACTCAATATATATTTCAGTCGGTAGTTACAGACTGAATTTAATTCAGTCGGTAACTACCGACTGAATTAAATTCAGTCGGTAAATACTGACTGAATATATATTTCGGTCGGTAATATTCCGACTGAATATATATTTCAGCCGGCAATTCATTTAATGGGTTCGGGTATTAATGTTTACCGACGGAGTTAACATTCCGTCAGTATATATCGCTAATCGGGCGATCCGATCAGGGTTAGAGTTTACCGACGGAATCTCAATTCCGTCAATAATCCCCAACGGAATCATAATTCAGTCGGTAAATACTGACTGAATATATATTTCGGTCGGTAATATTCCGACTGAATATATATTTCAGTCGGCAATTCATTTAACGGGTTCAGGTATTGATGTTTACCGACGGAGTTAACATTCCGTCAGTATATATCGCTAATCGGGCGATCCGATCAGGGTTAGAGTTTACCGACGGAATCACAATTCCGTCGGTAATTATCAACGGAATTGTGATTCCGTCGGTAAAACAGAGTGAAATTAGGGCACGGTGCGACTTTCCTCTCCGCGCGAACTTGATCTCCTCTCCTCTCCGCTTCCTCGGCGATCAACAACCGACAACCGGCGATCTCGACGTCCAGCCTCGTGTCCTCTCCCGTTGTCGGCAATCAGCAACAGGCGACTTTGGTATGCTCCTCTTCTCCCTCATCTCTTTTGTTTGACGCGCACGTCGGCGCTACGCCGGCGCTTGCTCCACGGGCGTGTGCTCCGCCGCCGGCTGCTCCCCAGGCACCTGCTCGCGGCAGCCGGCTGCTCCCCAGGCACCTGCTCGCGGCAGCCGGCCGCCGATGGCGCCTACTTGATGCAGGCTGGCGCCGCAGGCCGACGCCATAAGGCCTTGTTCGCTGCAAGCCAGCGCCGCATGCCCCTGCTCGCGGCGGCCGGTTGCTGCAGGGCCGGCCGCCGCAGGGGCGGCCGCCGCAGGCCGCTACTCGCGGTAGGCCGAGCGCCGCAGGCCCTTGCTTGCGACAGGCAATTGCCGCAGGCCCGTGCCCATCTACACTGCTTACTGCTTTTCGATTCTAGTTTTTTTGCTTCTCGTATGAGATCGGATCTGTTAGCAACTGAGTTCGTCTCTCCAATGTGCGAGAGAGAGCCTGTATCGGTTTAAATCTCATCTACGCTGCTGATTTCTATGCTGTATAATAGGCTCTCTGCAGAGGAATCTAGAGTATTTGTAATTGTCTGTCTTTCGTTGGGTAATATTCTTTGGAGATTTCTCCGGAAGATGTTAACTATGCAGAAATGTAAACTTTATAAAAAACAATTGTAGGTCTGATATAACTTTGATTAGAAAATAACACAGTCTAGCGACGATGACTTACAAACTGTTGATGTTGAGTAGAACTGTTTCCAGAGTCTAGCATTGATTACATTTTAGCATTATTGTTCATCAAGTAAGTTATGCTTCAATTCTGTTCTATTGCCTGATTATCATGTTTGTAAACTATTATAATGTGTTGTAATGCTATTTTGTAGATATTATATATAATGGCAGATCATCCAGCACCACCACTTCGTGGATCTACAGCTCTTAGGGTTGTCGGAGAGTCGTAAGTATTTTTTAATTATTAGTAATTTATGTTCCTTTTTTAAACATATAGCTTATGTCTTAAATATTAGTGTTGTTATCTACAATTCCTAGTTGTTATTAATTCAATATTAGTGTTGTTTGATTGTGAACCGAACATCTGGTTTACTTTCTCCATCATAAAATTTCTCATAACCACACTTTAACCATGCTACTGGAAGAAGTAGAAAAAATAAAGAAGCTAGATTATTGATATACTAATAGTGTCTTATTTGATTGATTAACCATCCTTAACACCAATAACCAAGCCCTCCACAACCTCTAGTTTGTTAAACTTTAAGTTGTTTTGCCTAGTGACAAACTCTAAGTTTGTTAAACTTTCATTTGTTGTTTTTTTTAATAATCCAAGTGTCCAAACTTCACCCGATTAATTTTCGAGATAGACAACCTTTCCTTAATTCAACTATCGAGTAAATTCGGAGTGCAGCTTATGCACACTCAGAAACTAACTTGATATTCTTATTGTTCCTTTGAGTACTAGTGTTGTATTGTTCCATGGCCAGACCAACTCCAACACAACTCTGCTGACAAGCAAACTCATAGACACTAGATTTCATGCATAATCTGTCCTCTAATGGGACAAGGTTCCAAGCATAACCTAAAGGTTCAGATTTGCCTGTTGTCCTCATTAGGCTTATGATACAATAACTTGAACTATTTCAATCATAAAATGAATATTGTAGTTGTTTTTATAAGGTTTCAGATTCTTAAGTGGTTGTGGAGGTGACTCAATTTTAGTAGTTGTATGCTTAAAGTATATTGTAGTTGTTTTTAGGTTTCAGATTCTTAAGTGATTTTAATTTATCATACATTAATTAAGTCAAATATAATTATCTTAAATTAAGTCAATTAAGTCAACTATTTGGATATTCTTAGATATTTATCTTAAATTGTATTGCATTTTGCAGGAGTCCATATTGATACATTCACCACTGTACAAAATTAGTTATATACATTGATACTATCATTGGATATCTACAATATAATTCAGGTATTTTATTACATGTAAAATTAGTTATATATTACAATTATATCGATTCAGTCTGATTATAATCTCTTATATTTGACTTTTACATGATTATATTTGGATTTATGTGTATGCGATGTATCATGGTAAGTTTGGATATTTTGTATTTGACGTTGACTTATCAGTACTTTTGAATGTTTATGATTGTCAGTACTTGATATTTGGTTATGTTTTATTTTATATTAAATTTTGGAGATATGGTCATTTGTTATATGTTTTGTATTATTTTTTAGACAGTTTTATTATTTGTTTGTGAGCATATTGTATGTTGTGTTGGTTGTTGATTGTGTGGATTGTGATTATGTATGATTTGTGCTTGTCTTACCATCGTTTGTGATGGTTTTTATTGTATAAAAATTGTATATATAATAAGTGGGAAATGCAGGGCAGGGATTTCAAATTTTTTACTGCATATTGCCGACGGAATTCAATTTTCCGCCGGTAATTTCCAACGGAAATCTACATTCCGTCGGTAATTTTCGACGGAAATCTATATTCCGTCGGTAATTTATCGAACAACAACAAGTTTTTACGATACCATGCCGACGGAATTCAATTTTCCGTCGGTGCTTTACCGACAGAATTCTACATTCCGTCGGAGAATACCGACGGAATATTGAATTCCGTCGGTAAAGCACCGACGGAAAATTGAATTCCGTCGGTATTCTCCGACGGAATGTAGAATTCCGTCGGTATTCTCCGACGGAATGTAGAATTCCGTCGGTATTTTACCGACGGAAAGGTTAATTCCGTCGGTGATTACCGACGGAAAGTTTATTTCCGTCGGTAAAAACCGACGGAATTTGATTCAATCGGCAACCTCCGTTACATGCCGTTTGCCCTTTGCCGACGGGATAAGTTTTCTGTCGTTAATAAATACCGACGGAAGTCATACATTCCGTCGGTAATTTCCGACTGAATACAATTTTCGTCGGTAAATTAAATGCCGACCCAATTCTTTCCGATGTCAGAAATTCCGTCAGAATTCCGTTAGAAAGCTCATTTACCGACGGAATGCCGACGGAATATTCAGTCGTTAGTCGCGACTCTTTTTATAGTGATTTTTTAAATTTAGGTCATTCTATAGGGTCGGACTATCTATCTCCTGAATTAATTGGAACCAGATCTAGAAATATAATTAAAAAAATGCTCACTTCTATTTGATACCCATGGTAATTATTATCTAGTTACAATTATTGTTTAAAGGGTGTCATGATTAATTTCTTAATTGAATTTTCTCAAATATCTGAAAACTGGAAAGATGTTTAAGGAAATGTGGAATTGCAATATTGGTGCCCCCAAGCCGCTTACTACTATTGGGAGGAGATAAAGTGAGGAAACTAAAATGACAAGTGCCTGAGTAGGGATCTACAGAGACAATGAAATCGTCTGTTAAGGTTTGACCTCCCCGACCACCATATCCTTATCTCAAGCACTTACCACTAAACCATACTTGTGAGGGCAATGAAAATATGTTTTAAATCCCTAGAGATGAGTGAAAGAACTAATAATCTAATTGATTTCTCGTCCAATTAGGAATGAACATAAAAAAAAAAAAAAATTTGTGACAAATTTGACAAAGAATTTTATAAAAAAATTTGTTGCAAAAATATTTTATGATCAAATCTGTGACGAATAATTTTAGTCACAGATAACTCATCCCTAAATATTTGTGACAAAAAATTAAAATTTATTACAAATTTTACGATGAAAATAAAATTCGTTGCTAAATTCTTTGTAAATTTTGTAAAATTTAGAAACACATATTTGTAACGAATTTTTTTCGTTGTAGATTTTATAACAAATTTTTATATTTGTTGCTGATTTAGCGACAAAAATAAGAATTCATCATAAATTTTACAATAAATTTTTATTTTCTTTACAAAGTTATTCTGAAGATCACAAAATTTAGAAACTCGGATCTACAATAAATTTTGATTTTTGTGACAAATTTTTAAATTTATTGTGAAATTTGTCGCAGAATCGGCGGTGATAGCAGCAATTCAATTAATGACTTGATGCATGCATGCGGCGTTTGGTGGGTTGGGGGCATGTGGACAGCTCCCGCACCAGCTCGACAAATCCTCATGTGTTGTCAGCAACCTTCGTCTTCTTCCACTTCCACTTCCATAGTACTGCAACCTCTTCCTCTTGTCTTCTCATCGCTAAATCCAACAAAATCCAATCATTTGCCCTTATTTTATGCCATTTACTTACTCGATCCACCACACAAACTTTGAAAACTCAATCAAACTTGTGGGCGCATCTAGAACAGGGATTATCTTCTCGAGGAGCGTGCCAGAGCAGCCAGCGAGAATGCATGCAGGCGTCGCATTAATGCACAGCGTCAGTGAAGGAGCACAGAGAACTTTGAGTTCGAGATGTTACTTCTTTTTCTCTCTTCATACGGTTGATCTAGAGGATATCAAATATGATATGTTCCAGTACTACTACATACATAAATACGTTTCTTTCTTGGCTTGTGCCTTATTTTGGATAGATTAAAATGGTCCAGTACTACTACTACATATTGTTGGATGGACTAGGCTGAACTAGCCGAATTGGTTGAACAGGCAAAGTGGGCCAAAGCTGACTTAATTGGGCAAATAGTCTAGATCAGGTCCATCATTCTAGTTAAGTTAGTTGGGTTAAGCGTTCTAGTCGATCGACCTGATCAGGGGCGGATCCAGAATTTTAAATTTAGGGGGGCCGTATGCTAAGTGACAAAAATAATTATCGTTAGAAATTTATACACCCTTGAACAACCTCCGAATTCTCAATTTATCATTGAAATCGAGGTCAAAATTTACCTAGAAATCACCGTCCTAGGTTACCGTGGTTGACAAGACAACAATAACGAACAAGTTCAAATGTAGCTCCGACACGAAACAAGGGCCAACGACTCTTCTCAAGTTGCGATATTATTTCAAGATTTTGGTATCAAACTACCAATAGAAAATTTAGGTTGCGGATTTTCTAAATATGTAATCAATTTTGAATTCTGACGATTGACGATGCTACAATTGACAATGAAAGCAACAATAATGATTTTGATGTGAATTGGAAAAGATCGAGATGTCTAGCCATAGGAGAGAAAATACCTATATCATAAATTAGAAAAGATTTCTATATAGTAATAAACTAATAATATTATTACTAATAATATTTGTATATAATTAATGATCAGTAGTTTCCTTTTGTTAAATTTAATTTTTTTTTTCCAATATAATTCCTATCAGGTAAATTAAAAAACACCCAAGAAAAATATTTTTCTCTAAAATTATATAGCATATTTAATAAGTATATCATCAATTATATTAAAATATATTAAAAATTATATTTCTAATTATATCTGTATACTATATATATATCCTAGTATATATATATATATATATATATAGAAGGAGGATTTACATGAAGACTTTGGGGGTCGTGACCCCCAAGCCCCCTTTAAATCCGCCACTGGACCTGATTGAGTTGCACACTTTGCCTGAAGTTAGCCAGGTGAATTTTTTTTTAGCACTTAGGAAGTTTAATAAAAAAAAGTTTTCAAGATCTATGGGTAAAAAAGACAATTCAATTTACCATATTTTCTATTCACTACTCAAGTGTCTCCCATAGCTTTATATATCGTAAGATAAACCTCAGCACAACTCACCATTTCATTCACATCTCAGTCAGGATTTACCTCCCACGTGCATGTTCACTTAAAAAAAATAAATTTAATGAAAAATAAATTTGTTATCTTAACAGTCCCGATACTAGTATCGATCCCATAAATATAAAAAAGAGATAAATATAGATACACAAACATTACGTACACAAATCCTATGTTGTCAGTTCCTGAAAATTGATCCTTAACCATTACGTCAGAGACGTTATGTACCCACCGCCTCCGCTACGCCTTAGGGGCAAAAAAAGGTTTTAACGTCGGAATTATTCGTCGCTAATCGGCCGCTATTTTCAATTGACAACTGATTATTGCCATTGTTCAGTTGTTGTATAATTGGTTGTTGACGTCAATTAGCGACGGCATTAAATTAATCATCTCTAATTAACGACACAATTTTTCGTCTCAAATTTTTAGCGACGTGATTAAATAATCCGTCACTAAATTAGAGAAAACCGTTTATTAATCACGTCGCTAATTGTAGAGATGGATATTAAATTCCATCTCTAATTAGCGATGGTTAATTTAATTCCATCGCTAAATTCATTAACATTGTCGTTATACCATAGCCAAGATTTGCGACGAAATAATTAAAACTCATCGCTAAATAGAGATGGATAAATAAATACTGTCACTAATTAATGTAACATTTAAAATTTTATATATAAACATTAGCGATGGAAAGTAATATTTCGTTACTAAGTAGAGATAGAATTTTAAATATTCATCACTATATAGAGATGAAATATAAATATATCGGCACTAATTATTATAATTTTTTTAAAAATCATATATACACATAGCGACGACAATTAAATGTTCTGTCACTTTATATATCAATCGAAATCATCCTATACAATAGTTTTCAAATACATTTTCACAAACAACATAACATATTTGCAAATACATGCATTACACATTCACAAACATAATATTGATATCCACAAACAAACACATTATAACATTCACAAAACTAAAATTCAAAAATGATACATTTACATAATTGAAAAGTATCAAACCCAATCTAAGCAAGTATCAAATTAACCTAACAAAAAAATAAAAATAAATATATATTCAGCATCTCAAATAAAATATCTGAATCTGATAATACGAAATACAACACCTCCTTGCGAAGACAATCTAATCCAAAACTAGCAAGTAATATTCAATTATGTAGAAAATATAATACGATAGGTTATTAATAAAACAACGAACTAACTAGTACACATGATTAGAATTATGACTAACATATTAAATTTAATAATATAAAAATTATTTTACATACCTGAATGCTAGTTTGGATATCTAATGATGGTGATGTATATGATATATCTATAATGTTCCTAAAAAGATATAATACAATTAGATACGTATCTAATATAAAAATTAAAAGATATATTTTGTATGTTTCATAAGTGATAAATAAAAAAAAGTAAAAGGTCATCACACCTCTGAGAATTTACCGATCAATATGATCTTGAGGGCCCTAAGTCTCCTAAGAGTCAAAATAATACAGTGTTTGACTCATCTGAGTCAAGAATTCCCACTGTAAAATATCGGAAAATAGAGAATAATAATAAGGAAATTTTTTAGAATTTTTGAAAAATTTTCCGGAATTTTACGGAGCTCGTACGGACGAGTTAATGGGGCCTGGAAAAGCTTGTTTAGGCTACCCCAGTTTAACGAGGAAAAATTTTTATTTTCCTTTTTATTTCTTTTTCTTCTTTTCTTTATTTCTTTTCTTTCTCTTCCTCGCCGAAACCGTGCGTGCCCGAGTCACCCGACCCTGCCGAACCCCTTGCCGTGACCTTCTCCCCTCGCGCCCGACGTCGTGCCCTAACCGGCGGCGGTTACCTTCCTCCCCTTCTATTTCTCACTTTCCTCCCAAACCCTCTCTTCTTCTTTGTCGCTGAATCCCATCCCCTCTCCTTTGCGCGACGCTGATCCGATCGCCTTCTCCACTCGAAGGCGCCGCCATCGGCAGATGCCTCGGTGCCTCAACCTTAGAGCCGGCAGACGGTCACCTCCTCTGTGCCCTAGCATCTCCGCCGACGCCGCACTTTCAAACCCCTCCCTCTCTCGTCTGATCTCTGCCCACTGACGCTGGCCATCTTCCTCTTCTTCTTCCTGAGACATCGCCGGCCACAGGAGCCTTAGCGCCGGCCTTCTGCCGCGACGCCGACCTCACCTTCACCTCCTTCCCGAGCCGCACCGTGCCCTAGATTTGGGCCACAGCCGACCACCATACAGTGTTGTGCCCTAGCATCAATGGTCGATCCTTATTCTTGTTACTCTCTGATCTCCGACGATCTTGAAGGTAAGGGAGTACTGGATTGGAATTTGGGATCTGATGCTATATTTAGTTAGATTTTTTATCTCCTCATGTTCTGTTCAGTGAAGATTTCAGCCGGAAGGGTTAATCGCTGTGGTACAATGATTGTGTGTTCTCCGCAGCAACTATTCATAGTTTCCGGCAACGAATCTCCGACAACGGGTATATCCAGCAGTAAGAACAACTATAGATTTTAAGGTATGACATAGGGATTTGATTTGTGCTGTTGATCATGTATAGGTTGTATTATGTATGAGTTGGAATTAAGAAATAGATTGTTATGTGTTGATTAGGGTTCATTAATTGTGTTGGATTGATTAGTTGGATCTAATTTAGAACTTCTTAAATTGGATTAGAATTTAGTTTGGCTAATTGTGGTATGATAGAATTAGCTAAACTAGACATTATGTTTGATATCACAGGACTTTGACGTGAGACGAGTATCTCGATTACCAGATTTGGACTTTTCTTATTTGGAGGCGGGTACTTTGACTTATGTCTTTTGATATGCATAATAATGTTTTTAACATATAGCAATGATTATGTTTCTCATTTGCTTCAGTTGATCACTACCCGATCTATTATATGCTTGGTTGTTTATTTTTATGCACATCATGTTAGTTTATATCTGATCATACATGCTTATAGAGGTAGTGATACAACCATGATATATATTATGTTCAAGACCTAGGGTTTATTTGATACCCTATCTGATCTGTGTACCTTTGATTTGATTCCTTGTCCTGTGGTACACATTTTGTATATATATATATGGTTATTGTTATGTTGTTCATAATATTGCCATGTTTAGTGTCATGCATCATCTTGCATGATTGCAGGTTGTGCGATAGTCTGCTCCATTATTGTCGAGCACATCGCCAGTTACATATATCCGTACACACCACCACTCATGGGTTAGTGGTAGATCAGACAGGTGTGTGACAGATCTGCTGTTTGGCTCCGTTGGTCTAGTGACTCAGCGTGGTAGCCGGCAGACAGTTCTGCTCTGTTTGGCTCCGCTGGTTTAGTGTAGCAGCGTGGTACCCGGCAAGCGGTTGGACTTTGCTTGGCTCCGTTGGTCCGCTCATGGGTAGTGTGACGCAGCGTGGTAGCCGGCAGAGATTCCTCCCCATCATCGTGTATCGGGAGACGGGAGCATTGCGCTCCCCCATTTATGATTTAGGGTAGGAGTATGTGTGTACTCCGACAGCATCCCGTCCACTCGGTCACTCATCAGGGGCGGTGATGTCAAAGTGCACGGTTGTCACAGCCCTACACACTCGGTCTCACCATTGTGTATGAGATGACTGACTGGCGTCAGGGGTGACCATGACATTTGCATCATATGCATGATGTATTTATTGCTTGTGTTTGCTGCATTTACCTGCTGCATTTATATGGATGCATATGATTGACATGCATACAGGGTTTATGACACTCTCGGTCTGACGACCTATTGTACTTATACCTTGGTCCTGGTTAGTATAGTTTTCTCCTGTTTTGTTTTAGTTGCATTTATCCTTCTTGTATCAGGAGACTGTACGCATGATTAGTGCTGCCTGTTATTTTCTTTATTATGCATATCAGTTGATACCCGCTGAGTGTTGGACTCACACCCTCCTCCGTTGTTATTTTCAGGTTGATGTTGTCCAGAGAGTTCCAGTCGCTAGTCCCCTGCTGTCCACGAGGATGTTTATTTGTCTTTTGGTGTTCTTTACTAGACTAAGTTGAGACTTATTCTATTTTGATACACTTGGATCTTATATGGATATTGTCGATGAGTTTTTATTTGGATTTGTTTTACTACATGCCTGCTTGGACGGCAGAAGAGGTAAGTTGATCTTATCGTCGGATTTGAGCTTTATAAGTGTAGTGGAGTAGGGTTGTTTTTGAGTCATATTATCACTGTTACAGTTTGTTAAATTATTAACTACGTGGGTGATTGTTTTATTATCTGTTATTGTTCCGGCCGTGTTGGCCGAGGTATATGTGGCCCAGAGGGCATTATAGAAAGTTTCAGATTGTCCGTCGTATAGGGGAGATGCTGCCTAAATTTCTTCGGACAGGGACTCCTCCGGGGCGTGACAATTTATTTGGTATCAGAGCGAGGTTTTACCATCTTTGTTTTCATATTTTGGATATTTGGGATAACCTGATACCAATTTATTTGGTATCAGAGCGCCAAGGTTTGGCAATGCTTGTTTTGATTTTCGTGTTACGGATCTTGAGATTTATCTGATACCAATTTATTGGAATTGGTATCGGAGCAGGGTGCGATACCTGCTTTTGGTATTCTCGATATTTTGTGTTAGCCCAAGTTTGCGAGTCAAACTGGGTATTTGTTTCAGATTTTAGTATGGATTTCTGGTGATTTTCTTGTACGGAATTTCGAGGTAAAATGGGGACTGGACAACGACGGAACATCTCCAGACAACAATTAGGTATGATGTTATTTTGTAATTGTTTATACTTATAGTAATATCTGTGATATAATTTAACAGATATGAGGAGATCTACTCGAATAGCTGCGAGACGTGGTGTTGGACGACCACGTACGAGGACCTTGGGATCTCTGGACAGGCCAGAGATACCTATTGTTGATGAGCCTGTCAGTCAGGGACAGACTCAAGATACTGCGGGTGCGTCGGGCTCTCAGACTCCGATGGCTCCCTTAGAGGTACCTACCTCGGTTGCACCGACTGTATCCACCCCTACCGTATTTACGGTACCACCAGGGGTGCCATTGGCATACCCTACACCTACTCCAGCGCAGCCTACGGCGTACCCGGCACCACTGCCACCTGGACTCACCGTGTATCCGACACCAGTGGCACCTGTGCCCCCAGTACCTACGGTGTACCCAGCAGCACTTGCATCAGCGATACCAGTTGCTCCACATCAGGTACCACTACCTACAGTACATCCAGCCGCGGCCACCTACGCTGACCCTGCAGTGCCACCAGCGGCATATGCTCCAGTTTATACAGCAGCACCGGGAGTACCTCCCCCGGTCTATTCAGCGGTACCACCTGTAGCATCAGCTCCATTGGTTCCGCTAGTTCCTACAGCCGTTCCGACACACCTCACTGACATTGTCGCGGCACGAGCCAGGATTCCAGCGTTGGTAGAGTCAATGAAGAGTCGATTTACACTCTTCCGAGGAGACCGTGATCCGAGTGCGGCCCTGTCATGGATAGAGACGATGGAGCGGACTTTCTTCTATATCGCTTGCTTCGAGTGGGAGAAAGCAGATCTGTCTGCTTTTCACTTACGGGACGCGGGTGACACTTGGTGGATTACTCAGTGTTCCATCATCGGCGAGCAGAACATCACTTGGGCCAGATTCAGAGAGGCTTTTGAGAGCCGCTTCTTTCCATGAGCTTATCAGATGGCTCGCCGGCAGGATTTCCTGAGTCTGCGATAGAACAACCGGTCGGTGACAGAGTATAATGCAGAGTTTGACAGATTGGCTAGATTTTGTCCAAAGCTAGTTGCTGAGGACAGTTCACGTATGCAACAGTTCATTCAAGAGTTGGATGGACATTTGCAAGTAAGGCTTGCCAGTCTTGATTGCACATCTTATCTGGAGATTTTGGACAGAGCCCTCATGATTGAGTCAGCTCAGCAGAGAGCGTTTCCGGATAGGAAAAGGAAATAGCTGGGTCAGACATCTGGGCAGATCCAGCAGCCTCAGGCTACACCACAGCAGAGCAGGCGCAGTCAGTCATATCAGGGTACATCTGGGGTATCACGTAGGACTCAGAAATCAGGGCAGTCTTCTTCAGGACGTTTTCGGTCTCCACAGCAGAACCGGAAACAACCCGCCAACAATATTCGCTGTTTCAGATGTGGGTCCAGAGATCACATTACCTCAGCTTGCTCTCTGGGACAGTCAGTTTGCTTTCATTGCAAACTGCCTGGGCACCAGAGCCGAGATTGTCCGCAGAAGACTCAACATATGACTTCCGGAGGGTCTGGTCATGGAGGACAGTCCAGTCAGTCCGGAACTTATCGAGGAGGGCGAAGAGCCTAACCTTCGCATGGCCAGCAGCGGAGTGCTCCCCCTGCAACAGCTGCATTTGACATGTTCGGACAGGAGTACTCTAGTACTCCCATAGTACCCCCAGAGCTCAGTTCCAGGATCTCACTATCTGACGCAGGGGCAGCATCAGCTGCAACCACAGGCTCAGTACCAGATGCAGTCCCAGCCATCGGTACAATATCAGTCGCCGCCCTCTCAGACTTCTTTGGCACAGTATCCAGCACCGCCTCAGTGGCAGCCTCCTGCCCAGACGCAGCAGTCGCAGGCAGTGTTACCACCTCTTCTTCCGCCAGAGACTGGGTGTATCCATGCGGTCACTCGAGAGGATGCGCAGCGAGCCGACGGATCCATTTTCCACGGTACGATTTCTATTTATGTCTTATCTGCAGATATACTGATAGATACTAGTAGCTCGCATTCTTTTATATCTCGTACTTTTATGCGGGAGATTGGTAGATTACCCACTTTTAGATCGCATCGACTGACCGTCTCTCTACCCTCCGGTGACACCATGGACGTCATGCAAGAGGTCAGAGGTTGCCCGTTAGATTTTGGCAACCTAATACTTACGATGGATCTTTTAGTATTGGAAATGGTCGATTTCGATATTATACATGGCATGGACTGTTTGTCAGCATATCATGCCATAGTTGATTGCCAGACGAGGGTGGTCACATTCCGGCCTCCAAACCAACCCTCGTGGGATTTCACTGGGATCAGAGACGATGGCATATCGATCATTTCGGCGATTTAGGCTCAGAAGCTGCTGTCACATGGCTGTCAGGGTTTTCTGTTATCTTTGATTAGTACTGAGGACAACAGTAGTTCGCAGCCCTCGGACGTTCCGGTGGTTCGAGAGTACCCAGATGTATTCCCAGAGGATCTACTAGGTCTGCCTCCCAGAAGGCAAGTGGAGTTCGCTATTGAGCTGATTCCGGGGACCACGCCGGCATCGAAAGCTCCTTATCGTATGGCACCAAAAGAGTTGAACGAGCTGAAGGTTCAACTCCGGGAGCTTTTAGACAGGGGATTTATTCATCCTAGTGTTTCTCCATGGGGTTCTCCTGTATTATTTGTCAAGAAAAAGGACGGCACTATGAGGCTATGTATTGACTATAGACAGCTGAATACAGTGACCGTCAAAAATAAATATCCTTTACCACGGATCGAGGATTTGTTTGATCAGCTCAGAGGTACATCAGTGTATTCTAAGATTGATCTGCAGTCCGGGTATCATCAGCTGAGAGTCAGAGACTCAGATATTCAGAAGACAGCTTTCCGTACCAGATATGGTCATTATGAGTTTTTGGTAATGGAATTTGGGCTTACCAATGCTCCAACGGTGTTTATGGACTTGGTGAACCGCATCTTTCTGAAGTATCTGGATCAGTTTGTTATCGTTTTCATTGATGACATATTGGTCTACTCGCATTCCGAGGAGGAACATGCACAGCATCTTCGCATAGTCTTGGAGACTCTTCGACGACATCAGCTGTACACGAAGTTCATTAAGTGTGCATTCTGGTTATCCTCAGTCGGTTTTCTGGGGCATGTGGTCTCGAGCAGAGGTATTTCAGTAGACCCTCAGAAGATTGAGGTTGTCACCAGTTGGGAGCAGCCGAAATCAGTTCAGGAGATCCGCAGTTTTCTGGGACTAGCAGGATATTACCGACGTTTTGTCGAGGGTTTCTCGCGTATTGCTATGCCGCTGACATGTCTTACCAGGAAAGGCATAAAGTTCACGTGGTCCAAGGATTGCGAGACCAGCTTTCAGGAGCTGAAGCGGAGATTAGTGTCGGCTCCAGTTTTGGTGTTACCTTCTGGAGAGGATGGATTTGTACTCTACACCGACGCATCTCTTCAGGGTTTGGGCGCTGTTCTGATGCAGCACGGCAGGGTAGTCTCCTATGCTTCTCGACAGTTGAAGGAGCATGAGAATAACTACCCAGTTCATGATCTGGAGTTAGCTGCCATCATCTTTGCTCTGAAGCTTTGGTGGCATCATTTATACGACATTACATTTGAGATTCTCACTGATCATAAGAGTCTCAAATATATTTTTACTCAGAAGGAGCTTAATCTCCGACATAGGAGATGGATGGAGTTCCTGAAGGATTACGATTGTACCATTAGCTATCACCCGGGGAAAGCTAATGTGGTTGCAGATGTATTCAGCAGGAAGTCCAGAGGGACTTTGGCTTGCCACCGAGTTTCAGTTACAGACTTGGTTCAGGCTTTCTCCGAGTTAAACCTTGAGGAGCAGGGACATACAGAGCAGGGTATTCTTGTTACCATGGTTGCTCAGTCGTCGATCAGGACAAGGATCCGAGAGGCCCAGGATGGTGATCAGCATTTGCAGTTCATTGGCAGCCAGATAGCTTCCGGGCAGCAGACCGAGTTCACACGAGACGAGGAGGGTATTATATTCTTCCGAGGCAGGTTATGCGTACCTCAGTCTCATCCGGTCTTACAGGAGTTACTTCAGGAGGCCTCATCGCTCTCGATTTGCGATCCATCCAGGCGGGACCCGCATGTATCGAGATTTGAGGCGTTTCTACTGGTGGAACGGTATGAAGAAAGACATCGCGAAATTTGTAGTTAGATGTCTTGTCTGTCAGCAGGTGAAGGCTGAGCATCAGAGACCTGCCGGCTTACTTCAGCGGATTCCTATTCCCGAGTGGAAATGGGAACATATTACCATGGACTTTGTGGTGGGTTTGCCGAGGACACGACGAGGCCATGACGCGATTTGGGTAATCGTTGATCGATTAACCAAATCCGCTCACTTCTTAGCGATCCGGAGGACTGATTCCCTGGATCGATTGGCAGATCTGTATTGTCGGGAGATCATCAGATTGCATGGTGTCCCTTTGACTATCATTTCGGACAGACCCCCGGTTCACGTCTCGTTTCTGTCAGAGTCTGCAGCAGGCCTTGGGCACTCAGTTCCGATTTAGTACAGCTTTCCATCCACAGACAGATGGACAGTCAGAGCGGACCATTCAGACTCTAGAGGACTTGCTGAGATCTTGTGTACTAGATTTTGGAGGCAGTTAGGAGGACCATTTGCCATTAGTAGAGTTCGCCTACAACAACAGCTTTCATTCGGCTATCCAGATGGCACCGTTTGAAGCGTTGTATGGTAGGCCTTATCGGACACCCACCCTCTAGGATGAGGTTGGAGAGGCCCAACTGTTGGGACCTCATAGAGCTCAGCAGGAGGCAGAGTTGGTCCGTATTATCAGACGGTGGATGTCAGAGGCGCAGGACCGCCAGAAGAGTTATGCAGATCGGAGACGCAGACCTTTGGAGTTCTCTATTGGTGATCATGTATTTCTACGAGTTTCACCCACGAAAGGGGTGAAGAGATTTGGCCTCAGAGGTAAACTAGCTCCGTGGTACATTGGTCCTTTCCAGATCCTGGAGAGGATTGGAGCAGTAGCTTACCGGCTGGCACTACCACCGTCTCTGGTAGGCGTGCACGATGTATTTCACGTATCTATGCTGAGGAGATACGTACCCGACCCGACGCATGTGCTGACAGATGTCTCAGTTCCAGTTCAGCTTGACGTCACTTATGAGGAGGTTCCGGTATGGATTCTGGACCGGAAAGAGCGTCACTTGCGGAACAAGACTATCCGACTAGTTAAAATCGGATGGCAGCATCATTCGAACGAGGAGGCTACTTGGGAGCTTGAGGATATTATCCGAGCACGATACCCCCATCTTTTCACTTGAGGTATGTGATTTAATTTACCGTTCAACATTTATACTCTTTATCTGTTGTTAGTACTTGCTGATGGTAGATAACAAAATTTGGGGACCAAATTTTTTTTAGTGGGGGAGAATGTAAAATACCGGAAAATAGAGAATAATAATAAGGGAATTTTTTAAAAAAATTTCGGAAATTTTACGGAGCTCGTACGGACGAGTTAACGGGGATAAAAATGGGGCCTGGAAAAGCCTGTTTAGGCTACCCCAGTTTAACGAGGAAAAATTTTTATTTTCCTTTTTATTTCTTTTTCTTCTTTTCTTTATTTCTTTTCTTTCTCTTCCTCGCCGAAACCGTGCGTGCCCGAGTCACCCGACCCTGCCGAACCCCTTGCCGTGACCTTCTCCCCTCGCGCCCGACGCCGTGCCCTAACCGGCGGCGGTTACCTTCCTCCCCTTCTATTTCTCACTTTCCTCCCAAACCCTCTCTTCTTCTTTGTCACCGAATCCCATCCCCTCTCCTTTGCGCGACGCTGATCCGATCGCCTTCTCCACTCGACGGCGCCGCCATCGGCAGATGCCTCGGTGCCTCAGCCCTAGAGCAGGCAGACGACCACCTCCTCTGTGCCCTAGCATCTCCGCCAATGCCGCACTTTCAAACCCCTCCCTCTCCCGTCTGATCTTTGCCCACTGACGCTGGTCATCTTCCTCTTCTTCTTCCTGAGACATCGCCGACCACAGGAGCCCTAGCGCCGCCCTTCTGCCAGCGACGCCGACCTCACCTTCACCTCCTTCCCGAGCCGCACCGTGCCCTAGATTTGGGCCACAGCCGACCACCATATAGTGCTGTGCCCTAGCATTAGTGGTCGATCCTTATTCTTGTTACTCTCTGATCTCCAGCGATCTTGAAGGTAAGGGAGTACTGGATTGGAATTTGGGATCTGATGCTATATTTAGTTAGATTTTTTATCTCCTCATTTTCTGTTCAATGAAGATTTCAGCCGGAAGGGTTAATCGCGTGGTACAGTGATTGTGTGTTCTCCGCAGCAACTATTCATAGTTTCCGACAACGAATCTCCGACAATGGGTATATCCAGCAGTAAGAACGGCTATAGATTTTAAGGTATGACATAGGGATTTGATTTGTGTTGTTGATCATGTGTAGGTTGTATTAGGTATGAGTTGGAATTAAGAAATAGATTGTTATGTGTTGATTAGGGTTCATTAATTGTGTTGGATGGATTAGTTGGATCCAATTTAGAACTTCTTAAATTGGATTAGAATTTAGTTTGGCTAATTGTGGTATGATAGAATTAGCTAAACTAGACATTATGTTTGATATCACAGGACTTTGACACGAGACGAGTATCTCGATTACCAGATTTGGACTTTTCTTATTTGGAGGCGGGTACTTTGACTTATGTCTTTTGATATGCATAATAATGTTTTTAACATATAGCAATGATTATGTTTCTCATTTGCTTCGGTTGATCACTACCCGATCTATTATATGCTTGGTTGTTTATTTTTATGCACATCATGTTAGTTTATATCTGATCATACATGCTTATAGAGGTAGTGATACAACCATGATATATATTATGTTCAGGACCTAGGGTTTATTTGATACCCTATCTGATCTGTGTACCTTTGATTTGATTCCTTGTCCTCTGGTACACATTTTGTATATATATATATGGTTATTGTTATGTTGTTCATGATATTGTCATGTTTAGTGTCATGCATCATCTTGCATGATTGCATGCTGTGCGATAGTTTGCTCCATTATTGTCGAGCACATCGCCAGTTACATATATCCGTACACACCACCACTCATGCGGATCCGATACTAAGGCCAGTCAGCTCACTATTTCTATTGGCTCGAGCTGTCATTGCATTTTCCTGCCATCTGTTTGCAGCCCAGATGACTCGTCATGCATCCCAAATATCCTCTGGTACATATGATGACTTTATTCCCTTTTTTCTTGCTTTATATAACATATCTTTATACAAGCTGGCACAAGTTACGTTCTAGATGGCATAAAATGCCGCCTTGTGTCCTGCCTCCCATGTATATCTTTTCTTCAATAATAAGTTCACAAATTAGTATAAAAAGATTAAAAATCCTGATAATTAAAATTACTCATCAAAAATTTATCATAATAAAACTGCTTCATCTCCTAGTCTACATGTTTCCATGTAGTACCAACAGGGTTGAATCGTTCTTTAAATTTTGACGTGATATATGCAACTACTTGATGACCATCTCGGGTAAAACTATATCAAACAAATAGAAATATTAAAAATATGTTACAGAAAAAAATAGATGCAATGAAAATTACTAATAATACTAATACTTACCAACCCTTAACAATCAGTACAATAGTTTGCCCACAAGGTGCAACTATCATATCCGACATGTCTATATTTGCACAATTACATTATAACACACACACATTCATACTTGCAGTAATTAAATTAGAACAATAATGACTTATATAATAGAACTAGTAAGATTTAGATCTAAACAAAATTTTACCTTAACATTAATGACTTATAGTATAACTAGTGAGATTTAAGAATTTGAATCATTAACATTAACATTTTACAGATCCTTCTTACTAGACTCTGTTAGTTTAATAAGCTCTTCACTGCTGAACATCTCTCTATTATTGACCCAGCGGGACCGACCAGAGGAGGTGAATTGCCTATAAAACGAAAATGTCTTTCTCGTTCTTTCAACTCAGATTAGTTGTAACAGTATAATTATAAAAATTAAATTAAACAACTACAAAATGAAAGAAGAGGCACAAGATTTACTTGGTTACAACCTAGATGATTGTTAATCCAAGACAAATGAAAAGCTCTAAAAGTCTCCTTCGATGAAGGTGGAGAATCTTCTTACACTCGTTGAATACTCAAACAGTTGCTAGGAAATGAATACAAGAGTTTATGCATAATTCCTAGGTCCAGAGGTCTTTTTATAGTCCCTGAAAAATCTTATCCATGGCTAGAAGGGGGCTCCAACAAGCTGGAAGGCGCCTCCAACAAGGCAAGAAAGGATAAAATTTTATCCTTTGCCAATGGCACTTTTGCCCAGTCGAAGACGCCTTCAAGTGATTGAAGGTGTCTTCCATAAAGGGTTGAAGGAACCTTCAATCCACTTGAAGGCACCTTCAACAGCTACTACCGAACTCCAAGTCTTCTCCTTTGGCTCTTTTGCTACTTCGCTCCCTTGGGTGATTTCGGCCAACCATAATATGGCTCACCCGAACCCATTTTTGGCCTTCTCCTCGTGCAATCTTTCTCCCCTGCTTCTCGTCCCTCAGGCTGCCACGCGCGTCCTTCTCATCTGCCGGTGTACTCTTCCGCAGCACCTCGTCCTCAGATGCACCGAACTCATTGACTCTCTTCCTGTGTCATCCTTCTCGCTAGTTGCGTCTTCCGCCTGACTTCTTGTGTTCCTAAGCTCTTGCACACTTAGACACAAGGATCAAATACATAAAACCTAACTTAACTTGGTTGATCACATCAAAACTACCATGGGATACCAACAATCTCCCCCTTTTTGATGTGAATCAACTCAAGTTCAAGTTAGGGTTTTTAAAAAAAACATAGCATAATAATACGATGAATGTATAAGTATAAAGTTACAATAAATTTAAGGTCACAATAAATTTAAACAAATTAGTTGCAAAATTTTTTTAAAAAAAATCCTAACTCCCCCTTAATCTCCCTGAACTTTTACTTATCTCCCTCTTTGATCACATAAAAAAATGGGAAAAAATACAGTAAAGTGTTACACAAATTTGGGGTAAAAAATTGGCTAAACATTCATTAAGAATTTGAAAAACTATTTAAAAATAATTTTAAACAATTAAACATATATTTAAATAATTGGCTTTTAAGTTGTGGCGAGACACTAGGCCTTTTTGGATATTGGAATAACAATCACTTCTAAACAAAGTCTCTTAAAAAAAGAAATATTTAATTTAATTTTTGAGTATGCTAAATGGATTATAACAATTTAATTTAAGCATGATCTTGAAACTCAGTATAGGTTCCTTCCTACTAGATTTATTAAAAATTTGGGGGATACATAATTTCTAGGGATTTTTCGAATTTAACCCCTATGGTTCCTAATATACTAACTTAGCTGTCTATAATTTAAATTTCAAAATTCTTTTTGAGTTGAGCATGCATAGTCATTTTTTAGTTTTTCTAATTGAATATTTAATTTTCATTTTTTTTTATTTTTAAGCAATCATACATTTCTAGGGGATATGACTTTGCTAAGTTTAATTTTAACTAAGCATTTTCTTTTTTTAGATTTACTAGATCCTTAGAAAGTATTTTAATAAATTGAAATAATTTTTCAGGATGTAAGACACGTACCTCACTTACCTTGTGTTCTGATGCTCCCCCTTCATCGTTGCTTTCTTCAGAGGATCCTCCCCCTTCGTCGATGCTCATCTCTGAGGAACTTTTAATGTCCTTCTGGTGATCTGCCATTAAAGCTAGTCCGGCGTAGGCCTTGATCTCAGGCTCAGACGACGACGACTCATCCCAAGTGCCTTCAGATTCTTGTGCTTCGACCTTGTCGGTCTTTTACCCTTATCTTTCTCTCTCTTCTTTAGTTTAAGGTAGTCGTCCTTGATGTGCCCTTCTCCTTGACAGTTGTAATATCGTACCTTCCTTTTGCTTCTGAAGTCCTTTTTTTCTGCGACTTGAATCTATTAGATTTAATAAATCTATTGAATTTCCTTATCAATAATGCTACTTCATCTGCGTCGATTGAATTCTCGGAGTCTTGATCTGGTTCACCCTTTTGATTGGCTTTTAGTGCTATGTTATGGGCTGTCTTTTCTCCTTTGTGTCGCAAGACTGCACATCTTTATTCGTGAAGTTCAAAAGTGAAAAAATGATTTTCTAATGAACTAACTTCAAGGTCTTTAGATATGTAAAATGAGTCGACTATAGATGTCCACTCGGGTGTCCTAGGAAATGCATTTAAAGCATATCTTAACGAATCTTGGTTCATTACCTTTTCTCAAAGATTCGTGAATCCGGTGATGAGTTCTTTGATCCTCGAATGCATATGTGCAACTGTTTTGTTTTCTTCCATCCAGAGGTTTGATCAGTTGGTTCCGGAGGTTTGATCATAGAAAACTCATTATCGAGCATCCGGTCAATCTTGACTTGCTGGGACTTCTTCACCAAATGTTCGGTCAATCCTTTGACCCACTTGGACTTTTCTCATCGTGCCAAGTGTCCGGTCAACCTTAACCCACTTGGACTTACCGTCTCGTGTCAAGTGTCTGGTCCTCCATGACCCACTTGGACTTCCTTTCTCCAGATGGCTGATCACCCTTGACCCATCTGGATTTCCTTGTGTCAAGTATCCGGTCACTCCTTTGACCTACTTGGACTTCCCAACACCAGGTGTCCAGTCAACCTTGACCCACCTAGATTTCCACGTGTCTAGCTTCACTCACTAGGCCTTTCCATCTATCTAGCTTCACTCACTAGGACTTTTCATCTGCCTAACTTCACTCACTAGGACTTTTCATCTGCCTAGCTTCACTCACTAGAACTTTCCATCTGCCCGGCTTCACTCACCAGGACTTTCACCTAGCTTCACTCACCAGGATTTTTCCACTGCCCGGCTTCACTCACTAGGGCTTTCACCACTAAGTGTCCGGTCAATACTGACCCACTTGGATTTTCCTTTCTGCCAACCTTCCTATTGGACTTGCCTTTACCTAACCTCCAGTTAGGACTTTCCCAGTCAAGTATCCGGTCAACTTTGACCTACTTGACTCTTCTTCACATCAAACTAGTCAAATATTGACCAGAGGGGAATTGCACTAACAATCTCCCCAATCGGACGATTGCACCTGCAATCTCTAGATATTGTCAAACATCAAAACCCAAACATCAAGACTTAAGTTTGAGTCAACTCAAGCTTAGTCAACTTGGTCAACCTTGACCTAAGGATATTACACAAACAAGGAGGAGGACTCTCCCGTTGGGAGACTCATCTTGGTGTCAATCCATGGTCGTCTCGATCTTCGTTCAATGATCTGAAGCCGATCTCATCATCCCGTCGACTCCAAAAGTAAAGTATTGGATCCAAAGATTACTCGATATAATAGGATAAGCTTTCTTCTCCCTTCTTCCTCTAGTTGGGTTTAAATGCTTTCTATCTTTATGTCTTTGGGTTTCTTTCCTTCCGCTATGAAGTAGATCCATTGTTCTAAGATTAAGGGAGTAGTTGTGATTGTGTATTAATGTAATAACTCATGGTTATGCCTATTTCTTATCTATATGGCATTTTCATGTCTTGAATCTATTCGATCTTATGTGTATGTGATTCGTCTATGCTTAATTATCATGTTTGATTGAATGTTTATGTAAGATTGTTAATCCCGTAGAGGGGATGCCCTAGATCATATGACTGAGGGGCCCTAGTGACAGGGGTAATCCGTTCACAAACATTTAGGGTGTTCCCTTGAAAGGAGAAACGATCCCTCACAAGGAAGTAAGGAATCGTACACGTTTACTATCTCTATCTCTATAGCTATTAAGTAGGAATGTATTCTTGTGATCTATGACCGAGGTGCCCTAGTGACAGGAGTTAACCGTTTTCAGATTTCATAGGAATCATCTCTATTCGATACGTAGGGATATTGACCCAATTATCATTACCAGTTTGACATTACAAGGGAAAGCTGACAATGAATCTAACTTCTTATAAGAGCATATTAATTGAAGATAAGCAATAGGTGGACCATGATACTGTTGGAACCCCAGAGTTATTTTGATGTGATCAACCAAATTAGGTTAGGTCCTGTGGTGTTTTAACCTTGTGTCTAAGTGTGCAGGAGCACAAGAAGTCAAGCAAAAGACACAGTTAGCGAGAAGGGCGACATGGGAGAGAGCCGACGGGCTCAGTGCGTCCAAGGGATGAGGTGTTGCGGAAGAATACGCGAGCGAACAAGAAGGAAGCGTGCGGTGTTTCTGAGGAACGAGAAGCAGGAGCGGAAGGTTGCTCGAAAAGGCCGAAATTGGGTTCGAGTGAGTCTTATTTCGTTTGGCTGAAATCACCCAAGCGAGTGGAGCCGGAGCGAAAGACCCGGACCGAGGCGAGCAGCACCGGAGCAGAGGGCCCGGACTAAAAGTCAACTAAGTTGGCTTTAATGGTTCGGGCGCCCGGACCCATTCCGGGTGTCCGGACTAGTCCGGGCGCCTGGAGTGATTCTGAGCACCTGGAACCCAATTTTGACTGGATCGCGTTTGATCATGATTCGTTGCGAAGGGGATAAAACTTTATCCCTCTTTCAGGCGCTTGGAACCCTCCAGGTGCCCCGACCAAGGCTATAAATACAGCCTTGGTCCAGAAGCTAGAACAGAACAAGCAATTGCATATTCTACACTTGTGTGCTTCTCTTGTCTAGTTTAGCTTCTCATTTTTTATACATCATTGTTGTAAGAGACTTCTCTGTCTGAAGCAGATTTTTAGTGTGTGATTCATTCCTTGGATTAACAACCTCCCCGGTTGTAACCAAGTCAAATCCGTGAGCCTCTTCATTCTAGTTTATTGCTTTTAATTATTTATGTAAGTGTTATTTTAAAAGTCCAAGAAGGGTTTTACTTTTATATTTGTGCAGGGTTATTCAACCCCTCCGACAGTCGGCCACCAACGGTCTTCAATAAGTGGTATCAGAGCTAAGACGTTTCAAGAGGACTAACCATCGATCGAAGCAAAGACGATGGCTGGACCGAGCATCTATCTACCGAAGTTCGAGGGGGAATTCGCTAGCTGGAAAAGCGAATGCAGGTATTTTTTCAAAATAGATTTTGATTTACTTTTGATAATGGAGTTTGATTTTATAGCACCGAAAGGGGAAAAAAAACCAATGGATGAAAAAGGAGCAGGCCGACTACGTGGCAACGGTAAAGCAGAGTTCCATTTGCTGAGCGTCCTTCCACCATAAGAAGTCAACCGAATCGGTAACTACGATTCAGCAAAGGAGCTTTGGGAGAAGTTCCTTGAGCTACACGAAGGAACGTCCGAAGCCAAGCTCGTGAGACGAGACTTACTTCGCAACTAGCTGACCAACCTACGGCTTGAAGAAGAAAAGACAATTGTGCATCTTCACTCAAGAATTAAGGAGTTCATCACCAGACTATCGAATTTCGGAGAAAAGGTAAGTAACCAAGATTCGATAAGGTATGCGTTAAATGCATTCCCTAGAAATACGAAATGGGCTTCACTTGTAGATGCTTTTTATATCTCTAAGGGCTTAGAAACTATTACCTTGGAAGAATTATTCTCTATATTTGAAGTGCATGAATCGAGATGTGCAAGTACAAAGGAGCCGACGCACAACATCGCCCTCAAGGCAACGAGAGACGAAAATAAGTCAGAATCTTCTCTTGCCAACGAGGAAATGGTAATGATGGTAAGACGTTTTAAAAAGTTGTTTAATTCAAATAAAACTAACAATCCGCAGGGTAGAAAGAAAAGGGCGATCAGATACTACCACTGCAATGAAGAAGGGCACGTCAAAGACAACAAACCCAAGCTAAGGAACAAAGAAAAGGACAAAGGAAAGAAGTCTGTCCAAACAAAGAAGTTCAAGACACTAAAAGCGGCGTGGGACGATACGTCGTCTGAATCGAAATCGAGGCCTTCTCCGAACTTGCATTAATGGTAAGTCATCAAGATGAGGACTACGATTCAAGCTCGTCCAAAATGAGCATCGAGAGCATCGATGAAGGGGAGCTACGTCGGAAGAAAGTAACAGTTCAGGGAGACCACGGATAACGAGATCGACAAGGTAAGTCAGGTACGATCTCTTCCTCTCGATAAATTATTTAAGTTTGTTAAAATATTAACTAAAGATTGCTGCAAATTAGAAAAAGAGATTAAAATTTTAAAATTAATTCTAGCTAAATCTTGTCTGTTAGAAGACTTTGACAAAGTAAAATTAGAAAATGATAATTTGCAAAAACAAATAAGTAATTTGAAAAATCATGCATACTCACATAATATAACTTTTAGAAAATTCAATCTAAATTAGTATTTTAGATATCACAAGGGATAAATTAGAAATATTTCAAAGAAATATGTCCCTAAAAAATACCTAATTATCCCAGTTGGCTGGAACCTATATTGGGTTCCGAAGTCGTATTTAACTTAAACCTTAATTTAGATTTAGGGCTTTCAGAGAGTTCTTTAAATGTTTAATTTCTTTATGAGGCTTTGTCTAGAAGTAGTTAATGATCCAATAATCAAGAAGGCCTAGTGCCTCGCCACAGCCTAGAAACCAAAATATTGAAATAAAATGTTTAATTGACTAACTGATAAAGCATTAAATTAGGATCAGTTAATGCTTTAGAAAATTTTTCAAATATTTTCTACTTGGAAATGTCTAACTTAGATTTTTTTTGCAAAAACTTAGCAAAATTATTTTTTAATAGTTAGTCAAAAATATTTTGCTGTTTGAAATTTTTTTATTTAGAAAATTTTCTCAATTTTTTTTTTTGAAAATTTCTCTTAAAAATTTCTTTTAGAATTATTGTAAATTTTTGATGATACCAAAATAATTTTCAAATTTTTTTTGTACCCTTAGATTTTTCTTAGTACTCCATTTTTATGTGATCAAAGGGGGAGAAGGAAAAGATTAAGTCTAGGGGGAGGTAGATTCAATTTTTTTATTTTTTACACTTTATTACAGAATTTATTGTTATAATTTTATGTCTTTTTACCCTAGGTTAACTTGGGTTGCTCACATCAAAAAGGGGGATATTGTTGGAACCCCAAGGTTGTTTTGATATGATCAACCAAGTTAGGTTAGGTTCTGTGGTGTTTTAACCATGTGTCTAAGTGTACAGGAGCTTAGGAGCACAAGAAGTCAAGCAAAAGGTGCAGCTAGCGAGAAGGACGGCACGGGGGAGAACCGACGGGCTCGGTGTGTCCGAGGGATGAGGTGCTGTGAAAGAGTACGCGGGCGGACGAGAAGGAAGCGCGTGGCGTTTCTGAGGGACAAGAAGTTGGAGTGGAAGGTTGCTCGAGAAGGCTGAAATTGGATTCGGGTGAGTCTTATTTCGGTTGGCTAAAATCACCCAAGCGAGCGGAGCCGGAGCGGAAGACCGGGACCGAGCCGAGCAACACCGGAGTAGAGGGCCTAGACCAAAAGTCAATTAAGTTGACTTTAGTGGTTCGGGCGCCCGGACCCATTCTAGGTGCCTGGACCAGTCCGAGCGCCTGGAATGATTCCGAGCGCCCGAAACCTGATTTTGACCGGATCGCTTTTGACCACGATCTATTACGAAGGGAATAAAACTTTATCCTCTTCCAGGCGTCTGGAACCCTCCAGACACCCCGACTAAGGCTATAAATATAGCCTTGGTCCAAAAGCTAGAACAAAACAAGCAATTGCATATCACTTGTGCTCTTCTCTTGTCTAGTTTAGCTTCTCATTTTTTATACGTCATTGCTATAAGAGGTTTCTCCGCCTGAAGGAGATCTTTAGTGTGTGATTCATTTCTTGGATTAACAACCTCCCCGGTTGAAACCAAGTCAAATCCGTAAGCCTCTTCATTCTAGTTTATTGCTTTTAATTATTTATGCAAGTGTTATTTTAAAAGTCTGAGAAGGGTTTTGTTTTTATATTTGGGCAGGGCTATTCAACCCCTCCGACAGCCAGCCACCAACGGTCTCCAACAGCCAGCCACCAACGGTCTCCAACAGATACATTAGTAAACATCACAATGAAAACGAACTCCTAGAGCATCTTCCCAAACCAAGACCTTCCACTTTCTCTCTTACTCTTTCTTTTCTCTTTCAAGTCTAGTTCTTCTTTCTTAGCACTCAACTTGCAACGATTGATTGTTTAGCTAATTCAACGTGAGAGATCGCTATTGCTTGTAACCAGTCTCTGTGGGTTCGATATCTTTTATATTACTGATGACGTAACCGTACACTTGCAGGACGTAACACTCCCAAAAAATTAGATTTGTTAAAAATAATCCTCAAAATAATTTTAAATTTTAAATAACATTTTTTATAAAAAAAATCATAAACACAGATAATTATTGAAAAATCTCAAAAAGTTTTATTTTATTAGAGAACATGATTTATTATTATAGAAAAATTAAGGTTTTCAAAAAATAATTTTTGAAACATTTTTAATGGTTAAAATTCATTTTTCAAAAGAAGAATGTCAAAAAATAATATAATAAACAAAAAATTTTAAAAATATTTATGTGAATAGATAAAATCTTTATTTTGTAAAAAAATAATTTCAATACAAAATCTGAATAGTAGACATACAAAATAATTATTTTGATAATGTTAATAATTAAAGTAAATTTGAAGTATGCATAATAGGAAAATTAGGTGGTATTTGGTTTAAGGGTTTCAGAATGAGGGAATAGATTCATTCCCAAACCTTGTGTTTATTTGATGGGAATGAAATCAAGATTTTGGAATTAAACCCAAAAACTTGGATATTGATGAAACCCACCTCTTCCCCTGGGTTTTGATAGGAATAGGAATGAAAATTAAGTTTTGTACAAAAATA
The DNA here is from genome assembly GCF_018446385.1 of Zingiber officinale. Classification (NCBI taxonomy): domain Eukaryota; kingdom Viridiplantae; phylum Streptophyta; class Magnoliopsida; order Zingiberales; family Zingiberaceae; genus Zingiber; species Zingiber officinale. Next base: position 124,678,293 of record NC_055989.1, read on the forward strand.
CCCTTAATATATTTGTTCAATTTTCCTTTCATTTCACTTTCTCTATCCTTATTCTCTCTCCTCATTCTCTCATCATACTTTCTCTTAATATACTTTCTCACTCATCACACATTTTATACCATTTTTTCCCTGTATTCTCTCCCATCACACTCTCCTTCCTCATTTTTCTCTCTCCATTCTCTTCCATCACACTTTCTATTTCATCACACTTTCTCTCCCATTACACAATCTCTCCTTATTTTTTTCATTACACTTTCTCTCTCATCAATCTCTCCTACGATAATCTCTCTTCTTATTTTCTCTCATCACACTTTCCTTCTCTTCATTTTTCTCAACACACTTTCTCTCTTAACACACTTTCTCTCTCATCATCCTTTCTCTCTCCTCAATCTTTCCTCATTTTCTCTCATCACACTTTTCTTCTCTTTATTTTTTCCCATCACACTTTCCTTCTCTCTCATTATACTTTTCTCTCCTCAATCTCTCCTATCATGTTCTCTCTTCTTATTTTCTCTCATAACACTTTCCTTCTCTTCATTTTTTTCCATAATACTTTCTCTCTCATCATTCTCTCTCATCATATTTTCCTCTTACATTCGACTTTCTCTCACATATATTTTTTTTCTTATTTTCCCCTAAGAGTAAAAAAGAAAATTTAGGTTCATTCCGATTGAAAATATTCAACTAACCAAACATTATTTTTAATAATGATACTCAAGTTCATACCTATTCTCATTCCATAATACTATGATACTCATTCTCATTCCGATTCCTATGAGTGAACCAAACGTCACCTTAATCTAATCAGATTAAACATGATTTCAGAACCCAAAATAAATCTTTACCTACTGGATTTACTAAAAAATTTTATGAAATAAATTTTCTATCTACTTTTTTAATTCGGCCCCTATGTTTATAATATAATAATTAAGCCCTTTATAATTTCTTAAATTTGGAATAGAAGAATTTTTAAAAATTCCTATTTATTCTTTCAAATCCATATTATCTCTTTTCAATTTAATATTCTTAGATCTAAGTTTATATAAAAATTTAGACATGAGTTTAATACCTTCGTATAATTGGTGAGGATGTAAAAGATATACCTCACTTACCATGTATGATCTAAGGTTGGATTCTCCTTCTTCATTGTTGATATCTTCTGACAAAGCTCCCCCTTCATCGATGCTTTCTTCCGAAGCGGCTTCGTCGTCATCTTCCTGATAGCTAGCCATTAGTGTTAGTCAAACATACTCTTAAAGCTCGAACCCTTTCGATGACGTCTCATCCAACGTCGCTTTTAGATTCTTGTGTTTGGATTTGGTAACTCCTTTGTCTTTTGCCATGCTCTTCAATTTTAGGTAGTTCTCTTTGATGTACCATTCTTCTTGACAGTTGTAGCATCGAACCTTCCTTTTTCTTAAAAGTAGTTTCGTTATCTGTATCTTATCAAAGTATTAGTCTTAAAGAATTTACTAAACTTCCTTACCATAAAGAATGTTTCATCTTCGTCAAGTGATGTGTCAGAATCTGATTCCAGTTCATTCTTCTTGACATTTATGATAAGTTCTGACTCGGCTCTTTTTCTTTTCTTATACCCACACATCTAGACTCATGTAATTCTAATATAGAAAATAAATCTTCTAAAGTGCTTACTGTTGGTGCGGTTAGCACTAACGGTCGAACCCAGGTTTTGATGAATGACAAAATAGGTTAAGTCAGTTTTGTTGTTGATCTAACACTCTAGCCGAGTGTGAAGGAGAAGTCCAGACAGGTCGACGAGTTGACCGGATGTCTGGCACGAAGTTCAACGAGGTCAACGGGTCGACCGGATAGCTGCACGAAGTCCAGACAGGTCGACAGGCTGACCGGATGTCTGGCACGAAGTCCAGCTAGGTCAACGGGTCGACCGGATAGTTGGCACGAAGTCCAAACAGGTCGACGGGCTGACCGGACATTTGGCATGAAGTCCAGCTAGGTCGACGGGTTGACCGGATAGCTGGCGCGAAGTCCAAACAGGTCGAAGGGCTGACCGGACGTCTGGCAGGTAAGTGAAGGTAAGTCACTGGAGGGGAGTGACTGTGAGAACGCGTTCCCGGGAAGGGAACTTAGGCGCCGATCCGACTTAGAACCATTTCGGAACTCTAAGTCGAGATCTTGACTAGATTCCGGTCTCAGAGAGACGAAATCTAATTAATACTTTTTCTGTTTATTATAACTATGCTAATAATCTGTTTTGCAGGAGATATAAGTGTCTCGGACTAACGTTTTTCTTACAGGAAGGAAGCTGTTGGAAATCAAGGTCTGGGTGCCCGGGAGGTACCCAGGCGCCAGGAGGTCCGAGCGCCCAGGAGGTACCCGGGCGCCCTAAGGCGAAACTTTATCCCCAGCGTCGCTGTGCCACATGGAGTTCACTAGTTGGCTCAGCCACGTCATGGTCGAGGCACCCTGAAGGTTCCAGGCGCCCCAAACCTCCTATATAAGGAGGGTCAAGGCTGAAGCTCCAACAACAACTCAGAATTCGCTCTCCTGTGCTCCTGCGACGTTGCGAAGCTCGGACAAACGCGCTACTCTTTTAGTTTCTTACTTTATCGGTATTGCTTTAATTTTTCATTGACATTCCTGTACTTAGTTTGTAATAATTTCCGAATTGCTAGTGAATTGCCCATCGAAAGCACCCTTGTGTGCGGGCCTTGGAGTAGGAGTCGTCAAAGGCTCCGAACCAAGTAAAAAGAACTTGTGTTAGCCTTGCTATTCTTTTCCTTATTCTTTTTCCACTGCTTAACTCTTTACGAAAGTTTTTTGCTATCGATATTCAATCCCCCCTCTATCGAACGATCACGATCCAACAAGTGGTATCAGAGCAAGCACCGCTCTGATTTGGTGCAACCGCCAATCAGGCAAAGGGGGTGTTTTTTAAGAAAAATTTAGATATCGTTGATCTTTAATCAGGCAAAGGGGGTGTTCAACAAGTGGTATTCCAACAAGTTCTCTTTACGCCTTTCATTTTTTTCCCTCCAAAACTATTTTTGAAAAATACATCATCATCTTTTCACCATTGTTCAGTATTGACAAAATATTATATTTTCAAAATTTTGAAATAATATTTTTTTAATATTTTAATAATATTTTATTATTTTTTTCAAAAATAGTGAAATACTATATTTTTTTCTCCCACACTGCTAATCCAAGACCAAGTCTTGGGACTTTTTCTCTGTTTCCTTGTGTGCAAGACCAATGTCTCTTCAAGAAGGACGAAACCCCCACGAATCACCACCATACGATCAAGATTTCAACTACTAGACGCGATTAATAGAATGTTTCTTAGGAAACTTAGATTTCGATAATGTGCTAATATTGAGAAAACCTTCTCAGGACTCGGAACTGAACAAAAATGTAAGTAAAATTATTTGTGATGTTTTACCTAACAATGTTTTATGCAGACTAGAAAAGTACAAGAATGCATATGAGCTTTGGACCCAGTTGATCAAACTTCACGATGAGCCATTGGAGTTAGACGATCAAGTCGAAATCGAATCCAAACTTGAGTCAGATCCAACAGAAAAGTCTACTGAATTAGGGGTTGCGCTCGAGGTTAGTTAATTTTGATATTTCTGAAAATATCTGTGCAAATAGTGTAGCTGACAATACTTGCAAAAATACCCCTAGGATATTTTCTGATAAAACAAATCTAATTAATTTAGAAAATTTAAAAAATCTGAAAATAATTAATAACCCTAAAAATTCAAATTTAAACCTAAGCAAATCTGAAAATTCAAATAATAATGATGATAAGGTCAATATTGATCTGGATAAAATTAATAAATTGTTTAATAATCTAGACAATATCAATTTGAAAAATCCTATCCAAACCCAAGATAATTTAATTAACAAAAAATTAAGTTTTAAAAATAAGATTTATCTAATAAATTCAACTAATCATATCAACTTAAAAGGAAAAGAAAATATAAGGATAAAATCAAACATTTTGATAAAATCAAAGCTAAATTTAACAGACTTAAAACAAAATGTTAAAGATAACATATTAAACGAAGATAATCTAGAAAATTCAAAATTAACAATTAATGAAAGGATAAAAGATAAACCTTTAAGGAAATATAATTCAAATAATTTAATTAATTCAAATTTAAAAATTAATAAAAACTTAAACATTAACAATAATCTATTAAAGAAAGATAATTCAATTAACTTAATAAAATTAAAATTGAAAGAAAATTTAAATATTAAATATACTCGTTTAAAGAAAGATAATTTGACCAATTTAATTAATTCAAAATTAAAACCTTAAATTTAAATTACAAATTAAACATTAAATCTTAACAAAAACTAACTTGAATCATACAAAAATCTTAAAATTAAAGACAATAATTCAGGGGAGGCTCCAGAATAGTTGGCACCTCCAAAACTAACCTACCCGACAGGGTAATCCAAACAAACCTACCCGGCAGGGTAATTAGGACTAGTTAAAAAGGATACCGAGTTTAACTTGACCCACGGTATTGGTGAAGTTTTGGATGATAGTACGTTAGGGAAGCTTAGTCTATGCAAGTCTAGGAAGATATGACTTCGACCTGGTACATTTGGCTAAGTGGAACTAGCCGAAGCTACCCCTTACGAATCCTAACTAGTTAGACCAAGGTTTTGTATTAAGTTCAGTGGATAGGACTATTTGGAAAAACCTCGAAGGCATGGTTACTTTAATGATGTCCAAATGACTCACCATAGCCCAGAACTTTATCCAAAGAATGCCTATTTATTGAGTCCAAAGCTAAACCTGAATCTAACACAAAATTAAACCAAACCCTAAAATTGAACCTAATTCATCTTACAAAATTATAGAATTCCCAGATTGAAAACCAAGATCGGGTGAGATGACTAAGGACTTCAAATAGAATCGAACCAAATCAAATCGAATCGAATCAAACCAAATTAAATTAAGTCTAATTAAAATTAAATTAGATCTAATTAAAATTAAGCTAAACCATATCAAATTAAATGCAATTGAAAATTTAAATTCAAATTATTTTAAATTTGTTTTAAAATCTTTTAAAAATTATTTAAAAAAAAATCTTTAAAAAAAATTATTTTAAAAAAAAAATCCTTTTAAAAATTACTTTAACTATCTTAAAAATTCTAGGAAAATTTTTTTAAAAAATTATTTAAAAAAAACTATTTTAAAAATTCTTTAAAAATTACTTTAAAATCATTTTAAAATTAATTAAAAATTCTTTTAAAAATTATTTTTAAAAAATCTTTTAAAAATCATTTTAAAAACACTATTAAAAATTCTTTTAAAAAATTTTAAAAATCATTTTAAAAATCCTTCGAAAAATTCTTTTAAATATCATTTATAAATAATTTTAAAAATGCTTTTAAAAATTCTTTTAAAAAATTATTTAAAATCATTTTAAAAAATCCTTTTAAAAATAATTTTAAAAATCCTTCTAAAAATTTTTTAAAAATCATTTTAGAAACATTAAAAATTATTTTTAAAACTCTTTAAAAATTATTTTAAAAAATTCTTTTAAAAATCATTTTAAAAAACATTAAAAAATTATTTTTCAAATCATTTTAAAAACTTTATAAATCATTTTAAAAAACTTTAAAAATCATTTTAAAAACTTTAAAAGTCATTTTAAAAATTCTTTTAAAAATTTTAAAAATTCTTTTAAAAAAAACTTTACAAAATCATTTTAAAAATTCCTTTAAAAAAAATTCAAAATCATTTTCAAATTATTTTTAAAAGTTTTAAACTCATTTTAAAAAATATTTTTAAAATTATTTTAAAACTTTTAAAAATCATTATCAAAATTCTTTTAAAAATTATTTTAAAAACTTTTAAAAATTATTTTAAAACTTTTAAAAATCATTTTATTCTTTCAAAAATTAATTTAAAATTTTTTAAAAATTAATTTAAAAAAATCTTTTAAAAATAATTTTAAAAGTTTAAAAACTACTTTAAAATTTATTCTTTTAAAAATCATTTATAAAAAAAACTATGCATTTTAAGTAAAAAAACTTTAAAACTTAACATTAAAATTTTAAAGTTAATTTAAGTTTATCACTTAAAATTTAAACTTAATTTAAAATTTACAATTAAAATTAAACTTAAATCCTCTTCAAAAATTATATTAAAAATCCTTTTTAGCTTAAAAAAATTATTTTTACTTAAATGATTTTTTTAAAAAAAATTAATTTAAAAAACATTTCAAGTAAACATAAAGTTTAATAAAATAAAATTAAATAATTTAATTAAATTACATTAGAATATGTTAAACTAAACCTTAATGATGTTATTAACAAATAATTAAAATTTGATTAACTTAAGATTATAAACTTAATTAAATACTTAATAAGTGAAAAATTGAAGTAAGAACTTCAAAAATTAACTTTAACCTACACTAAACAGTTAATTAATTCTTAACCTTAATTTAACTCAATAAATCTTAATTTTAACGTTAATCAAAATATGATTAAATCATAATTTATCATTATTGACGATTGATTCAAATTGAACCTTAGCTATGTTTAATACCTTTAATAAATTCAACTTCAAATTAATGCTAACTTTAAACTAAGTTAATCCTACTTAAATGGAAATAATGAATAGCTAAAATTATAACTAGCACTTTCATTAAATCAACTCAATCAATTAATTCGAAATTTAAATTGTTTTAATAAGTATTAAATTATTGAATCAAGTAAAATTTAATCGATAAATTATTGATAATGATTAATTATTATTGAATTAATAACAAGTTATCTTATTTAACCTTAAACTATAGTTTAAGGACCTGAATCTAAAATTAATTAATTTTAGAATAATTGATTAATTAAACTTAAATAATCAATTATACCAAGTATATAGAGATACTTATGTAAATAAAAAGATGATAAGGCTTTGAACATTAATATACCCAAACCTTAGTGTTAACTTAAGGGGGAAAAATAAATTAAGGAGAGTAATAAAGTCAAGGGAAGTATCAAATTCAGGGGGAGGAATTAATTAAATATCTATTTTTACTTTATTAAAAATAACTTAATTTGTTGAAGAAGTGCTTCAAGTTCAAACCTAGTTTGAAATTTAAATACAAATTAATTTTGAAATTTGACTTGAAAATTTTACGTTTGCCTTTATAAAACTTATAATGTTTTAAACTTGCAAAAAAACTTCTTTCTGGAAATTTGATCAATTCTACAAAGCTTATCTTTAATTTTTTTTTCAAAACTACTTTTCAAAATTATCTTACTAAAGTTGGATTTACTTAAAAAATTATGTCAAGTTCAGGGGTAGAATTAACTGATTTCATACTTATTTTTCCTTTATTCTGAAATTAGTTTTGTGAAAATATTTTCAATGTGTTTGAAAAATCTAACTTATTTTTGCAAATATAATTTGGTAAACCTATATTTGAAAACTAACTCTTATAAAAACTAAGTTATTTTTAAAAGACTTAGATCTTAAAAAGTTATTGAAAATTTTACAAAATTAGTTTTGAAAATTACATCTAACTTAGTGTTGAAAATTAGATCTAAATTAGTTTTAAAAATTGACTTTGAAAATTAGATCTTACTTAGTTTTGAAAAGTTAATTTGAAAGTTGAACTCTACCAACTCAATTTTTAAAGAGTTATCTCTGAAAAACTATCTTTCATAAAACTAAGTTTTTACAAGATTTGGATCTTAAAAACTTTTTACATGGCTTTAAAAGTTAAACTTAAACAATGGGTCTAACTTAGAGTTAAAAATTGATCATTAGATTCAAAACTTAATTTGATAATTAGATTTTTACTTAAACTTTGAAAAGTTAAAAGCTAAATTTTCTAAAATCAGTTTTGAAAATTGGATTCAGCTTAAAGTTTTACTTAACTTTACTATCAATCTGGATTTTTGCAAAATGAGTTTTATAAAATTATCTTTATAACACTTATGTTTGAGAAGTATGTTTCAAAACTTAGCTATTTTACAAAATTAACTAGTTTTTCATAACTCAGCTATTTTGAAAAGGTTCAGAGATATTTTTAAAGCAAAATCTTTAATTATTTAAACTCCCCCAAGTTAATCTGACTTATGCTTGTATTTTTTTTTATTTATGATTACTTGATCCATGCTTGTATTTGATGAATGCCAAAGGGGGAGGGTTAGGTGATTAAGTTAGCTAAAACAAATTAAAAATAAAAACTAACTTAAAAACCTGTTAATGCTTATTTTACTTGCATTTTACACTAACTTAACCAAGTTGTCAATCCATAAAAAAGGGGGAGAATGTTGGTGCGGTTAGCACTAACAGTCGAACCCAGGTTTTGATGAATGACAAAATAAGTTAAGTTAGTTTTGTTGTTGATCTAACACTCTGACCGAGTGTGCAGGAGAAGTCCAGACAGGTCGACGGACTGACCGGATGTCTGGCACGAAGTTCAGCTAGGTCAACGGGTCGATCGAATAGCTGGCACGAAGTCCAGACAGGTCGACGGGCTGACCGGATGTCTGGCAGGAAGTCCAGCTAGGTCAACGGGTCGACCGGATAGCTTGCATTAAGTCCAAACGGGTCGACAGACTGACTGGACGTTTGGCACGAAGTCCAGCTAGGTTAACGGGCTGACCGGATAGCTGGCGCGAATACCCCACCCTCCTCACTACTAGTCTGTGAGGGTGGAGCGCTACTGGTCTACTAACTTATCTTTGTTGGAACCCCAAGGTGTTTTGATGTGATCAAACAAGCTAAGTTAGGTCCTGCGTTTGTTTAACCCTTGTGTCTAAGTGTGCAGGAGCTTAGGAACACAGGAAGTCGAGCGGAAGACGCGGCTAGCGAGAAGGACGGCACGGGAGAGAGCTGACGGGCTCGGTACGTCCGAGGGACGAGGTGACCGCGGAAGAGTACACCGGTGGACGAGAAGAACGTGTGCGGCGTTCGAGGGACGAGATACCGGGAAGGAAGGCTGCTCGAGGAGAAGGCCGGAACATGGGTTCGGGTGAGCCCTATTCCGGATGGCCGAGATCACCCAAGCTAGTAGAGCCGGAACAGAAGACCCGGACCGAGATGAGCTGAACCGAAGCGGAGCGACCGGACAGAAAAAGTCAACCAGAGTTGACTTTTGGGGTCCGGGGTGCCCGGAACCATCCGGGGTGCCCGGAACCATCCGGGGCGCCCGGAACCCTCCGGGGTGCTCGGAACGAGGTTTTTGACCAGATCGAGTCAATCTCGATCTGAACGTTGGGGGATAAAGTTTTATCCCCCAGGGCGCCCGGAACCCCTTCGGGGCGCCCCGACCAGTGCTATAAATATAGCACTGGTTTGCACAGATCAGTAGAACTCACCTGTAATCAATTCCTTCTGTGCTTTCAATTCTGTTCTTTTCATTTGTGCTGTCAACGTTGTAAAGAGGTTACTCCGCCCAGAGGAGAATCAGATAGTGCACTTACATTCCTTGGATTAGCAATCCCCTGATTGCAAACCAAGTAAAACTCTGGTGTCTGCTTTTCTTTACTTAGTCTCTTTTATTTATTTATTACAAGTGTTCATTATATAGCTGAAATCCGAGAAAGGTTCGAGTTTTATTTTGTAGGGAAATTCACCCCTCCCCTCTTGCCGGCCTTCAAAGGGACCAACAAATGGTATCAGAGCAAGGTTCGCTTCAGGAGGACTAACCGTCGATCGAAGCAACAAGATGGCCGGACCAAGCATCGTCCCACCAAAATTCGAGGGGAACTTCGCAGACTGGAAGCGTCGTATGGAGGTATTCCTAAAAACAGATTTTGAAATTCGGTTTATTATGAAATATGGTTTTTTAGCTCCAATAGATAAAGATGGAAAAGAAAAAGAAGAGAGCGATTGGACAAAGAAGGAGCAGAATGAGTCGATAGCAAACAGCCGTGTGGAACATCACCTGCTGAGCGTGTTACCGCCTCAAGAGGTCAACCGCATCAGAAACTATTTATCTGCTAAAGAACTTTGGGAGAAGTTCTTGGAACTCCACGAAGGCACGTCCGAAGCAAAGCTCGCTAGAAGGGACATCCTCCGCAACAAACTGATGAATATCCGTCTGGAGAAAGGTGAGAAAGTAGCCGGTCTACATGCAAAGGTAAAAGAACTAGCTACTGGTCTCAAAAACCTTAGTGAAACGGTAACAAACCGAGACACTATACGCTACGCGCTCAACGCGTTTCCAAGAACTCCGGAGTGGACATCAATCGTCGATGCTTACTACATCTCAAAAGACCTGGAGGTAAGTACTTTAGAAGAGTTATTTTCTACCCTTGAATTACACGAAACTAAATATGCAGAGATATCAAAGGACACAACCCAGACTATGGCGCTGAACGCAACCAATACGGATGAACCCGAGTCAGACTCCGAAGATGATCAAGAAGCGTACATGGTAAGAAACTTTAAAAAGTTTTTAGATCTAATAAATTTAAAATGCAGAATAAAAAGAATCAAAAAGGTAGAAGAAAGGTACGGTGCAACCAGTGTCAGAAGGAGGGACACCTAAGAGAAGACTGCCCAGAACTCAAGAAGGTCAAAATGAAGACACCCAAGAAACACAACCTAATAGCAACTTGGGATGACACTTCTTCATCTGAATCAGAAGCTCAAGAATATGCGGGGATTGCACTGATGGCAAGCCACGAAGGACAAAGTACATCAGAACCCAGCATCGATGAAGGGGGAGCGACCTCAGATGGAAGTAGCGAAGCAGGAGGAGATTCAGGCTTCAAGTCTGATATGGTAAGTGAGGTATGCCTCTTACCCCCTGATGAACTTTACTTTGGTATCAAATCTATGACTAAATCCATGTATAAATTAGAAAATAAAAATGCCAAATTAGAAAATGAAATTTTAGAAACAAAGAGAATTTTGGCAAAATCATGTCTTATAGAGGATTTTGAAAAATTGAAAATTGAAAATGAAAAACTAAAAGAAGAAATAGAAATATTGAAAAAATCTAATTGTTCAAATATTTCTACTTTTAGAAATTATAAATGTTTAAATTGGTATTATAGATTTCATCAAAGTCAAATTAGAAATATATCAAAAATCTATATACCTAGGAAATACTTGGTCAATCCTGTAGGTAGGAACCTCTATTGGGTTACAAAAACCTATTTAATTTAAAATTAAAATTAGACTTAGCATTTTCAGCAAGGAAATTAAACAACTAATTTCTTTATGAGGCTTTGTCTAAGGAAGTGGTTGTTGCTCCAATAACCAAGAAGGCCTAGTGCCTCGCCACGACCTGGAAACCAAGTATCGAAATGAAAAGTTTAATTGATTAACTGAAAAAGTATTAATTTAAATTACTTAATGCTTTAAAAGAGTTATTCAATTTGTGTTAGAAAATATTTTTAAAAAAAATTTAACTTAACTTAGAAATTTTTTATTATCTTAGAAATTTTTATGAAAATTGACTTAGATTTTTTATAAAAGTAAACTTAGAGTTTTTTTATAATATTGCCTTATCATTTTTTTTAAAAAAAAAATTGACTTAGAATTGTTTCTTATGAATATTCACTTAGAATTTTTTTTTTTGGGAAATGCTGAGATAAGTTTTAAAACTTCAATTTTTTAACACTTATGACTGTTCTTATCTGAAAAATATTTTTTTTCGAACAAAAAATTCTGAAGAGTGTATTTACTTAGACATTATTTTACACTTGAAAGTTCATGTTTGAATTGACCTTAGACTTGTTTATAACCCCAAATTTTATGTGATCAAAGGGGGAGAAGTATGTTAAGTCTAGGGGGAGGTACTATAATTTTTCAATTGAAAAATATTTGGACTTATTTGAATAAAAATTGTTTTTATTGCATATGGTTACCCTAACTTAACTTGGGTTGCTCACATCAAAAAGGGGGAGATTGTTGGAACCCCAAGGTGTTTTGATGTGATCAAACAAGCTAAGTTAGGTCCTGCGTTTGTTTAACCCTTGTGTCTAACTGTGCAGGAGCTTAGGAACACAGGAAGTCGAGCGGAAGACGCGGCTAGTGAGAAGGACGGCACGGGAGAGAGCCGACGGGCTCGGTGCGTCCGAGGGACGAGGTGACCGCGGAAGAGTACACCGGTGGACGAGAAGAACGTGCGCAGCGTTCGAGGGACGAGAAACCCGGAAGGAAGGCTGCTCGAGGAGAAGGCCGGAACATGGGTTCGGGTGAGCCCTATTCCGGATGGCCGAGATCACCCAAGCTAGTGGAGCCGGAACAGAAGACCCGGACCTAGACGAGCTGAACCGAAGCGGAGCGACCGGACGGAAAAAGTCAACCAGAGTTGACTTTTGGGGTCCTGGGCGCCCGGAACCATCCGGGGCGCCCGGAACGAGGTTTTTGACTAGATCGAGTCAAACTCGATCTGAACGTTAGGGGATAAAGTTTTATCCCCCCAGGGCGCCCCGACCAGTGCTATAAATATAGCACTGGTTTGCACAGATCATTAGAACTCACCTGTAATCAATTCCTTCTGTGCTTTCAATTCTGTTCTTTTCATTTGTGCTATCAACGTTGTAAAGAGGCTACTCCGCCCAGAGGAGAATCAGATAGTGCGCTTACATTCCTTGGATTAGCAATCCCCTGATTGCAACCCAAGTAAAACTCTGGTGTCTGCTTTTCTTTACTTAGTCTCTTTTATTTATTTATTACAAGTGTTCATTATATAATTGAAATCCGAGGTTCGAGTTTTATTTTGTAGGACAATTCACCCCTCCCCTCTTGCCGGCCTCCAAAGGGACCAACAATCTTAACTAATGTTGCTCACATGAAAATATCTATACTTAAAACTCTCTAAACACTCAAAACATGCAATTAACTGGCAGCGGAAGACTAAATGACTCATCTATACATACTACTCAAACTTATGTTCACAACTAAATATATACATCAATCTGAACATGCTAAACAAAATATACATAAACCTGATCATGCGTGCAACAATCATACCACTCAAATAATGAAACTAATGTTCATAATAATTAAAAGGAAGTGTTCTAAAACATAAAATCTTCATGAACTTTAAACTAATTCTCAAGGCTTCTATAGTCCAGGCATCACATATCCATCCGCACCTCCTTGTCGCCTTCCTTTGCTATAGCTTTTCCTTTCCTTTATCTATAGTAAGAGGAAAAATGCAACTATAAGCAAAATTGCTTAGTAAGCGCTATCTAACTCACAAAACTCGAATATGCATGTGACTGGAAGAAATCTAGAAACTGAATGCTCAAAAGAAGATACTACTCATGCTCATCTAACAACAAAAGAAACATAGCATACTGAAATACTAAACATGTAAGCAAATCTAAACAACATGTCAGCATACAAGAAAACTAAACTTGCTGAATTTTAAACTTATGTGAAGCTTATTTTACTTGTTTAAAAACTTATACTTTAATACTTCAAAATAATAATCAAACTCTTCTTGGGCCCAGGCTTAGTACCAAAGCGCGCTCCCTAATAGAAATTGGGGTAGCGACCCACCAGTCCTACGAGGGTAAAGACCTCGGTCTTACCAGGGCAAAGACCTCGGAATTGGTCACATGGATTTGTTTAACGACAACCTCGGAAGTCGGGTACTAGCCTTTCAAAGTAAAATATCTTAATTACTTCTTCTTTAAATGCCTTGCCATTTTAACAAGCACCTTGTGTGCCAAAATCCCTAAAGTCTTGACTTTGGGATCTACTTAAGGCCTTGGCCTTTTTCTTTCTTTCCTTTATCTTTCTTATACTTTTCTTAAACTCAAAATACTGATAGGGAACTCAAAATCTGGAACTGAAATGCTTAATGAAAAATCTGCACTGCAATGCATATTAAAAATTTGCAATGCATATTAAAAATCTGCACCAATGCTTAACATAAATCTGCACTAATGCTTAACAGAAATCTGCACTAATGCTTAACAAAATCTGCACTAAAGCTTAACAGAAATCTGCACTAAAGCTTAATAGAAATCTGCACTAATGTTTAACAAAATCTGAACTACATACTAAAGAGAAACTGTACATGCTTATCAATTCAGCAAAAGAATAACTCTACACTTCTACTACGAGTTGTTCATGCCTAATTACTGCTAACAAAACAAAGGAGATTCTGATTGCATACTAAAAAACTTGATCTTACCCCTATCAGAGCACAACCTACACTGCACGTCAGCTTTAAAGAACTATTCATCCACCCCTAAAGAGTTTAATAGGGTACCTATATTCCACATATAAGCGAACTCTAGGTTTCTTTATTATAGGGCACAGAATTCCTTCAACTAACTACTGCAGAAATGAAAAGAGATGACAAATCTCAGAATTTCCCTTAGCCCACAACAAATCTCTATTCTTTACAACATATTTCGAAGCCAAGAGGAAAACTAAATCGAAATCTGCAAATTCCAGTCCATAACAGCATATTCCGAAATCTGAACTTGCATTGTACCGAAAAGAACTAAATCTGCAACCATGCTAAAAAAAACTATTCTTAAACTAACTGTTCATACTATTAAACCACACGGTTGAATCCTCTTTAAGCATGCTACAACAGAACACAAAGGTGTTAGGACCAAAAGTAGCTAGAGGGGGGGGGTGAATAGCTCGTCGCGTTCGCTCGTTGCTCGGCGTTGCTTGTTTCTTCAAAGATGTGCAGCGGAAATACAAAGAAACAATCACACAACGCTAACACGGTTGGTTTACTTGGTATCCACCTCACAAGAGGTGACTAGTCCAAGGATCAACACCAACGCACACACCCTCCACTAATGAAACTCTCCTTTATGGTAACTACCAAGGGCGGAGAAGCCCTACAAGACTCTCAATACAAGAAGAAGAAAGGGTAGTAAAGAAATACAAGCTTACAAGCTTACAATGAAAGCACAAACCCTAACCCTAGTTTCTTCTTCTTGCTTTGATCCGCCTCTTGACTTGGAAGAGCCTCCAAGAACCTTCAAGAACCGCGATCTTGAGCTTGAGAGGCCGGAGGAGTCGCGAGGATCCGAGTGAATCGAGAAGAGATACCAAGGAATCGTGCGCATGCCTTTATCGACGCTAACGGCGGATCCCGATCGATTCGAATGTTCCCAATCGATCGGAGGCTTTGGATCGATCCACGGATCGATCCAGCGCCTGCTCAGAAACTCGGATCGATCCATGGATCGATCCGAGCCGAAATAGCAGCGTCCCAATCGATCCACCGATCGATTGGGACATCCGAATCGATCCACGGATCGATCCGCAGGAGAGCACAGAAGGCTTGGATCGATCCATCGATCGATCCAAAGTTGGTTTTGCCCAAACCAAGTCCCAAGCCTACCAAACCAACACCCATCAACCTTGACCTGTTGGTACACCATGCCTAGCATCCGGTCACCCTTGACCTGCTAGGACTTCCCACCAAGTGTCCGGTCAACCTTTGACCCACTTGGACTTTTCTATTCATGCCAAGTATCCGGTCACTCCTTGACCTACTTGGACTTCCATCGGATGTCGGTCAATCCCTTTGACCATCTGGATTTCCTCGTGCCAAGTATCCATCAATCCTTTGACCTACTGGACCGGATGTCCGATCATCCTCGATCCATCTGATTTTTCCTGCCCGGCTTCACTCACTGGGCTTTCACCTAGCTTCACTCACTAGGGTTTTCCATCTACCTAGCTTCACTCACTAGGGCTTTCACCGGCTCACTCACCGGGACTTTCACCTAGCTTCACTCACTAGGGTTTTCAATCCGCCTAGCTTCACTCACTAGGACTTTCACCTGGCTTCACTCACCAGGACTTCCATTCTACCTAACATCCCAGTTAGGACTTCCCAGTCAAGTATCCGGTCAACCTTGACCTACTTGACTCTTCTTCAATCAATTTCTTATTGTCAAACATCTAAACTCAAACCAAGACTCAGCTTGGTCAACCAGGTCAACCTTGACCTGAGGGATGTTGCACCAACAATCTCCCCCTTTTTGATGTTTGACAATACCACAATAACACTTACAATACCACATGTAAGTTAGGCTAATCCTATAGCCTCAATCTTCATGCCACTAGGTAATGAACACATAAATTAAGCTCTTCATTCTCCCCCTAAGAGGGCACACTCCCTCTAGGTAATGAAAGCCTAACTTACACCCATTCACAGGTCCTTTCATTCTCCCCCTATTGGCACACATCAACCCATCTTTGGGCACACATCAACCCATGCCCCAAGTTTGTGTACACATCAACAAATCCATTTGTTGACGACTCTCCCCCTGAAGGGTTGCTCATCGTTGTTCACAACATCATTCGTCGTGATCAACACGATAATGAAGGTCCCATACCCTTCATTTATCCTTAACTTCTCCCTCAATGTAGACAAATACCCAACCTTGAGCATTTTCTAACCACTTGAGTTCCCACTTGAAATAATGAGGATATCCACTCCCCATTTCAAGTTCAAAAGCTCATACATGAGCATTTTCTTTAAAGAAGGTTAACCACCTTCCAAGGTTCATGAAAAATAATTTTTCATGTCTTTAAAGAGTCCCTCCCCCTAAAGACATGGTTGTAACTTCTGTCATTGCACCAACAATGACTTGGAATCCCTAAACCTTTAGGAAACCCAAATTTAGAAGTTTTGAGGTTCAAATACTCAAAATTTGAAACAAACCTCAACATAAACTTCAATGAAGCCTTCCTTAACCAATCCATCCTTGTTTTCACATGAAAACATCCTTGAGGTTCAAATACATACATTTGTATGTATACAAATGTATTTTAGGAGTTTGGAATGGTTACCTAGACTCAAAGAGGTTCAAAGATGCTGAAATCAGGCCTTCCCAGCCAAAAATCAGCAACTTGGATCGATTGGAGTTGGGTTCCAATCGATTGAACCTTTCTGAATCGATCCACTGATCGATTCAGACTCCCTGGATCGATCGGCTGATCGATCCAGCGAGCTTCTGCTCGCGGGAGACATGCCTTCCGAATCGATCCACGGATCGATTCAGGCACTCCAATCGATCCATGGATCGATCGGAGCTCTGATAGTTGCTGAAATTCCATTTCAGTCAACTTCAGAAACCCCTAGAAAATTCTACAAAAATCCAAAAATCGTGAAATTTCGTGTAGACATTATTTAGGGCATACTTAATCATGGAAAAATAGTTTTCTATGAAAATACATTATATTTTCAAAGATTGACACAAGCTTGAAAACTTGCTAAAACTTTAGCGTTTTCTTCAAGTTTGTGTCTAACTATTTAATGGTGATTACTATCAAAAGATAGCCTTCACCAAGGTTTTCCAAAATCATTTTTGAAAACATTTTCAAAACCAATATCCCATCATGTTCCTTGGGCATAATGCACATGTCTTGTACATTAGCTTTCCCAATGATGGGAAAACACATAACTATGTGTTTTGATGAACCTAAAAACTCAAAAGAATACACTGAATCAACATCTTGAGCTTTGTTCATCATCCAAACATCTCACTTGTATCTAATATGCACTAAAACACATACAAGTCACCTTATAGTCTTTGCGAGATGTAGATTTTGGTTTTGCCCTAAACTAGGGATCATGCATATCTATCTAGGCATTTTAGAGATATTAGACATCCACCTAAGATGTCACTCGTTAATACGTGCTGTTAAATGTCATTTGTCCTTAATTACAAGGAATTAAACTAATGCATGATAATGTTATGGCATACATCAAAATAAAATAACTTTCAAAAGAAAGATTCCTATAACTACATGATGTATGAATGTCATGACATGGTATTTTTTGGATTTTGCATAATAAAACATGAATGCAAAAATAGACATGATGTCATGGCATATGATAGGCAAACAATCATGGCAAGATTTAGCCTAAATAAAATATACCTAGATTAACTATCTAAGTATCCTTAAAATCTTAGCTTAACTTACAACTTAAACCTAGATTGCCCTAAAGTGCTTCAAGAAAGTGCCAAAGCCTAAATTGGCATTTCTAATTCCCTTGATTAATGTATGCCAAATGAAAATAAGCATATCCTCAAATGTTGGCATATTTCATTTTTCCACAAGAGTAGCACCTTTAAATTAAGGCCTGGATTGCCTTAAATTTCCTAAGAACATGCCAAAATCCCAACTTGGTAGTTCTTATGAATTTCCCAATATGTGCCATTTAAGATTAAAATCAATTCTTCCATCATTAGGCACATTTTACTCGTTCAAGGAGTAAATAATAATTCCATTTCATTTTCAAAGGTTAACAAAACCTTGAAAATGCTCCTTGAGTGTCAATTTCCTCAAAGTTGGGTTAACTACCCTACTAATCGGAGTTGACACTCTCTAACCCATTTATGGGGTAGAGAAAATGCTCCTAGGAACCCAACACCTATTGGTGCTCCTTGGATGCTCTAGGTACTCACTAGGGATAACTTCCCTAGATACCTTCCTAGTGACCTTGTTGGGCTTCTTAGAAGCCTTGGTCACATTTTCTAGGTCAACTCTAGGGATAGCCTCCCTTGTGACCTTGTTAGTGACTTTCTTAGACTTCTTAGAAGTCTTAGTCACTTTGGTTGCAAAGATACTTCTAGGGATATCTTCCCTTGTATCTTTGACTTGACCTCTAGACTTAGGGTTTGTTCCATAGCTATATGGAACCCTATGATAACTAGGCACATCCCTTTTTGCTTTGAGTTTGTATCCCAAACCTCTATGGCCATTTGATGGCTTTTGTACCCCTAAACCTAGGTTATGCTCATTTTGCCCTTTTAGGATATTTTCCATCCTTTTTAGGGTCTTTTCCATTTTATCAAGTCTTGATCTCAAGACTTGATTTTCTATCATTAAATCCTTAGATTTTGATTTTTCATTACACCCATGAGCATTTTTGTTTTTGGGCTTGTATCTATTATCCTTAGTGTTCTTGCCCAAGTGTCCATCTACCTTCCTAACCTTAGGTTGGATAGTTTTGGCATGTAGGGCCACATGCTTTTCCTTAAAGCCCTCATGCTTCCTATTCTTATGGTAAATTGCATTAAAATGATAAAAAACTAGAACTATCATGCTTTTTACCATAATGTAAAGGGGTAGGCTCAATAAAAGATACCTTCCTCTTTACCTTGGAGGCTCCCCCTTGACTAGTGCCTCCTTGAGCCTTGACCACCTTCTTCCCCTTGGGGCATTGACTTCGGTAATGCCCCTTTTGATTGCAAGAGAAGCATATAATATGCTCCTTGCTCTTCTTTGTGTTGGGGATGATCTCCTTGGGCTTCACCTTGCCTTTTTGTGCCACTTGGCCCTTCTTCTTGGCCAATTTAGGGCACTTGCTCTTGTAGTGCCCGTGTTCCCTACACTCAAAGCATATAATATGATTTTTATTATTAATTGAAATATTTATACCTTTGCTTGTAGGGGTGGCATCTTTTCCTTTGGATCCGGAGGTAGAAGCTTCCTCTTGATCGGACCTTGATTCTCCTCCAATTGATTTTTCTTGACTTGTGGAGGTAGAATCTTCTTCCTCCTCTTCGTCTCTTGACCCGGATGTAGAAGTTTCTCCTTCTTTTTGATCCGGCGTCACCAAGGATTGCTCCCCCTCAATCCTAGAGGTGGAGGCTTCATCTTCTTGAATATGAAACAAGGAGTATGCTCCCTCCTTGTTCCCTTCGTTACATTCCCTTGAGGATGAAGCTTCTTGGATTTCCTCTTCTTCGGAGGTTGAACATCTCTCAACCTCGAAGTCCTCCTCTTGGTCTTCTCCAAAGAGTCACCCTCTATGGATACTTCTTGCTCTTGTACAGTGGAGGGGATCTCTTCATGAAGCTTGGCCAATTTGCTCCATAATTCCTTTGCATCTTCAAATTCTCCAATTTTGCAAAGGATGGTGCTTGGCAATAAATTGACCAAAAGCTTGGTCACTTTGTCATTGGCCTCGCACCTTTGGACTTGCTCTTGGCTCCACTTGCTCCTCTTGAGAACTTTGCCCTTTGAATTTCTTGGAGCCTTGAAGCCTTCCATTAGAGCAAACCATTGCTCTATCTCCATCATAAGAAAATTTTCGATTCTTGATTTCCAAGAATCGAAGCTTGTGGAAGTGTACGGTGGAGCCACCCTTGTGTCAAATCCAAGTCCATCTTGGAGTTGCATCTTGAAGTTGAGCTTCTTGAAATCTTTGACTTTTGATGAATTTGCTTCAACTTCTTCACCCTCTAGCTTTTCTTGTTATGCTTGACCCTTCCGGTGATGATTCCGGTGAAGAGCGGCCTTGCTCTGATACCACGTGTTAGGACCAAAAGTAGCTAGAGGGGGGGTGAATACTGAATAGCTCGTCGCGTTCGCTCGTTGCTCGGCGTTGCTTGTTTCTTCAAAGATGTGCAGCGGAAATACAAAGAAACAATCACACAACGCTAACACGGTTGGTTTACTTGGTATCCACCTCACAAGAGGTGACTAGTCCAAGGATCCACACCAACGCACACACCCTCCACTAATGAAACTCTCCTTTATGGTAACTACCAAGGGCGGAGAAGCCCTACAAGACTCTCAATACAAGAAGAAGAAAGGGTAGTAAAGAAATACAAGCTTACAAGCTTACAATGAAAGCACAAACCCTAACCCTAGTTTCTTCTTCTTGCTTTGATCCGCCTCTTGACTTGGAAGAGCCTCCAAGAACCTTCAAGAACTGGCGATCTTGAGCTTGAGAGTGCTGTGGAGGAGCTGGCGAGGATCCGGTGAATCGGAGAAGAGATACCGAAGGAAATGTGCGCCTGCGGCCTTTATCGACGCCAACGGTCGGATCCCGATCGATTCGAATGTTCCCAATCGATCGGGAGGCTTTGGATCGATCCGGATCGATCCAGAGCGCCTCTGCTCTCGGGAATCTCCTGGATCGATCCATGGATCGATCCAGCGCTTATCGCGCAACATCGCCGTCTCCCAATCGATCCACCGATCGATTGGGATATCTGAATCGATCCACGGATTGATCCGGAGGGCTCTGTTCGCTAGAGAGGCTTTCGATCGATCCAGTGATCGATTGGGAGAAGCTTTAGTCACCAAACCAACACCCGGTCAACCTTGACCTGTTGGTACACCATGCCTAGCATCCGTCACCCTTGACCTGCTAGGACTTCCCACCAAGTGTCCGGTCAATCCCTTTGACCCACTTGGACTTTTCTATTCATGCCAAGTATCCGGTCACTCCCTTGACCTACTTGGACTTCCATCGATGTCCGTCAATCCTTTGACCTATCTGTATTTCCTCGTGCCAAGTATCCAACAATCCTTTGACCTACTTGGACAGACCGGATGTCCGATCATCCTTGATCCATCCCGGCTTCACTCACGTGGCTTTCACCTAGCTTCACTCACTAGGGTTTTCCATCTGCCTAGCTTCACTCACTAGGGCTTTCACCTGGCTTCACTCACCAGGACTTTCACCTAGCTTCACTCACTAGGGTTTTCTATCCGCCTAGCTTCACTCACTAGGACTTTCCTTCTGCCTGGCTTCACTCACCAGGACTTCCATTCTACCTAACATCCCAGTTAGGACTTCCCAGTCAAGTATTCGGTCAACCTTGACCTACTTGACTCTTCTTCAATCAATTTCTTATTGTCAAACATCTAAACTCAAACCAAGACTCAGCTTGGTCAAACAGGTCAACCTTGACCTGAGGGATGTTGCACCAACAAAAGGAGCAAGCGAATCCTTTTTAAGCATGCTACAACATAACTACAAAGCAACAAGTAAATCTCGGAACTACTCTTAACGCTCTAGCACCCTAAATTCTACACAACATGATCCGAAACAAGAAGGAACTAAATCCCTAGCAAGCATAAATTCGGCACAAACACAATCCGAAACAAAAGAGCATACTGTGGATGGTAAGGAGTGAAACAAAGCTCCAAAACTACTCTTACTGCAGGTGAGAAGCAACTTACCTTGCTTCTTGGACTCACAACCGAACAAGAAGGACTTCTATGGTTTCGGAAGGCTTGAGATCTCGGCCCCTTCTTCGTGCTCACGAGTCCTCCTCGACGAGAAGGTCTCAAATTGGTGACAAACCCACGAAAACTCCCCTTGACCGGCCGCCGGAGACGAAGCCCTAGCCTTGGCTTCGTTTCCGCCCAAACTGAGACGCCGTGTGCGAGAGGAGGAAGAGGAACTTTAGGTCACGAAAATAAAACCCTCTCCTAACTTATCCCTTTTTATAACTTAGTATTTCTGTTATGGCTTAAGACCAATTCGTTATTAATTTGTTCACGAAACACCTGGTGAACGCTTCGCTAGCCGAAACCGCTTAAGACTTGGAACGGTCGGAAGTCGCGGCTTCGAATCCTCAGCCGAACCTTTTTATACCCAATTATTTTCTGTTTAACTACTACTACTTAAAATATTTCTGCTCCTTCTTTAATCAACACGGCCCTGCTGGGTTCCTGGTCAGCCGAGACAACTAAAGGCTTTGCTTAACCGGAGGTCTCAGGTTCGAACCTCGGCTTAATTTCTTTATTTTTTTGCAACTTGTTTCTTTTGGTAAAAATACCAAACGAACTCCAAAAATTGCATAAAAATACTCTAAAAATTTCTAAAAATCTCTAGAATATTTCTAAAGCATTTTTAAATATTTTTAATTACCATTAGGACTTGAAATGAGGAAATTTGAGTTGTTACAATTCCCCGTACCTTATAAAAAGTTCGTCCTCGAACTTAGAATAATTCTGGGCTGTGGGTACTTGTTAAGTTTGGGCAAAAGAAATTGACACAAAAGAGTGAGTAGCCTCAGTGTCAAATAAGATGGTAGCTAAATGCTAAAGGATAGTTATTTGACCTGTGACTACCGTGGGGGCACCGGCAGCTTCTTCCTTAGTGAGAGAAAATACTCTGGCATCGATTGGAACGGGTGGGGCTTCCAACCTTCCTTGATTGAGATAGGGTCTCTCTAGTGATGTTGTCATGTGGTATAACTGTGCAGGCTTGCCTCCATATTGCACTGACTGTTGCTGAGGTGTCTTAAACTTGTTAGGACATGCTTTAGCTAGATGTCCTTCTTGGCCACATGAATAACATCTGATCGTACCCAAAAGACAGGCTCCTGGATGTGCTCTCCCACACTTAGGACAGGGAGGAAAATTGGTCTGCTTGTTTGTTGGACCTCCCTCTTGGCTACCTCCTGAATTCCATTGTTCCCTTTTGTTACCCTTGACCTTCCAATTCTGATCACTTGACTAGGGTCTCTGTTTCCTCACTGTCTTATCTTCTATCTTAACTGGCTTGCGTTGCGCTTGTTGTGCCTTGATGCTGTTCAGATAGTGCTCAGCGACTAGTGCCCTGCTGACCAGCTCTTCACCAGTTTGTGGCCGGTGAGTTCCACTACTCACATTAAGTGTTATTTCTGGTCTCAACATTCAGAGCATCAGTCTGACTCATTCTTTCTCTGTACTTACTAGCTCTGGGCAGAGACGAGCTAGCCTATTGAACCTTTTGACTGCTTCTTCTACTGGCAGTTCGCCTTGTCTGAATTCTAAAAATTCCTCATAATGTTTATTGGTGATCCGTTGACGGAAGAATTCTTCGTGAAACTTGTCTCGAAGTCAGCCCAGCTCATCTGATTGATTGCTCTCTTGCTCTTAACTCTCTCCCACCACATACGAGCATCTCCAGATAGGCAGAAGGAGGCACACTTGACCTTCTCGACTTCTGGCCAATCAAGAAACTCCATTATGCTCTCTAGTGTCTTGAACCAAGCCTGGGCATCCCAGGGCTCAGTCGTGCCTAAGAAGCTTTCTGGCTTCAGCTTTAGCCACTCAGATATGCTTCTTATCTTTTAGGTACTGTGGTGACTTCCAGGGCAGCTGGTGGAACTTCAGTCACCACTGGGGTCTCCACATTAATAGTTGGGGGAGTGGGAGGGATTGGCTGCCGATTCGCCATCAGATTGACGATCACTTGTTGCTGCTCTGCCACTTGTCTCTGGAATTGAGCAACAACTTCAAAGAGATTTGGTTGAGTTGTTCTGGGCTCTTCGTTCTCCTGTGCTCGGTCCTCAGTACGAGCTGTACGGGGACGTCCCCTCCTTGACATCTAGTTATGTAGAAAGAGGAAAAATTGAAATCGTCTTTATTCTTCCTAGGCATATATACAAAAACATAGAAGAAATTTCACTTTTGCACTTATAAGCAAATATTTCTAGGATTTCTCTATACTATCAATAATAAGGAAAAGCGTACTAAATAAAAGAATTCTTAAATACTTTCTTACTTGAAGACGGCAAGGCTGGTGCTGATGTATGATACTGGAGAATAAAAACTGCTCTGATACCAACTTGTAATGCCCCACCCTCCTCCCTACTAGTCTGTGAGGGTGGAGCGCTACTGGACTACTAACTTTACTTAACTAATATTGCTCACATGAAAATATCTATACTTAAAACTCTCTAAACACTCAAAACATGCAATTAACTGGCAGCGGAAGACTAAATGACTCATCTATATATACTACTCAAACCTATGTTCACAACTAAATCTATACATCAATCTGAACATGCTAAACAAAATATACATAAACTTGATCATGCGTGCAACAATCATACCACTCAAATAATGAAACTAATGTTCATAACAATTAAAAGGAAGTGTTCTAAAACATAAAATCTTCATGAACTTTAAACTAATTCCCAAGGCTTCTATAGTCCAGGCATCACACATCCATCCGCACCTCCTTGTCGTCTTCCTTTGCTATAGCTTTTCCTTTCATTTATCTGCAGTAAGAGGAAAAATGCAACTATAAGCAAAATTGCTTAGTAAGCGCTATCTAACTCACAAAACTCGAATATGTATGTGACTGGAAGAAATCTAGAAACTGAATGCTCAAAAGAAGATACTACTCATGCTCATCTAACAGCAAAAGAATCATAGCATACTGAAATACTAAACATGTAAGCAAATCTAAACAACATGTCAGCATACAAGAAAACTAAACTTGCTGAATTTTAAACTTATGTGAAGCTTATTTTACTTGTTTAAAAACTTATACTTTAATACTTCAAAATAATAATCAATCTCTTCTTGGGCCCAGGCTTAGTACCAAAGCGCGCTCCCTAATAGAAACTGGGGTAGCGACCCACCAGTCCAACGAGAGTAAAGACCTCGGTCTTACTAGGGCCAAGACCTCGGAATGGGTCATATGGATTTGTTTAACGACAACCTCGGAAGTCGGGTACTAGCCTTTCAAAGTAAAATATCTTAATTACTTCTTCTTTAAATATCTTGCCATTTTAACA
The DNA here is from genome assembly GCF_018446385.1 of Zingiber officinale. Taxonomy (NCBI): domain Eukaryota; kingdom Viridiplantae; phylum Streptophyta; class Magnoliopsida; order Zingiberales; family Zingiberaceae; genus Zingiber; species Zingiber officinale. The sequence goes on from NC_055989.1 coordinate 124,703,526, forward strand.
AGCACCTAGTGTGCCAAAATCCCTAAAGTCTTGACTTTGGGATCTACATAAGGTCTTGGCCTTTTTCTTTCTTTCCTTTATCTTTCTTATATTTTTCTTAAACTCAAAATACTGATAGGGAACTCAAAATATGGAACTAAAATGCTTAATGAAAAATCTGCACTGAATGCATATTAAAAATCTGCACTAATGCTTAACAGAAATCTGCACTAATGCTTAACAAAATTTGCACTAAAGCTTAACAGAAATCTGCACTAAAGCTTAACAGAAATCTGCACTAATGCTTAACAAAATCTGAACTACATACTAAAGAGAAACAGTACATGCTTATCAATTCGGCAAAAGAATAACTCTGCACTTCTACTACGAGTTGTTCATGCCTACTACTGAGGCCTCGGTGGAAGTTGAACTGGAACCACAAAGAGTTGTGGATGATGTTGTTCCACAAAGAGTTGAGGAACAACAACCAGTTCAAGTAGGCATACCTCTTTGCAGGTCTGATAGGGCACGTCGTCAGCTTGAGAGATACTCATTTCTCTTGTCTGACCATGATGATGTTGTACTCATAGAGGATGAGCCTACCACCTATCAGGAAGCTGTGATGAGACCAAATTCTGATAAATGGCTAGAGGTCATGAGATCCGAAATGGAATCCATGTACACCAACCAAGTATGGACTTTGGTTGATCCACCTGAAGGGGTAAAACCCATAGGGTGTAAGTGGGTCTTTAAGAGAAAGACTGACATGGATGGACTTATCTATAAGGGTCGCTTGGTAGCTAAAGGTTTCAAGCAGATTCATGGTATTGACTATGATGAAACCTTTTCTCCAGTAGCGATGTTTAAGTCCATTCGGATCATGCTTGCTATTGCAGCATACCATGACTATGAGATATGGCAGATGGATGTCAAAACCGCGTTTATGAATTGAAACATGCTCGAGGATGTGTACATGACATAACCTGAGGGTTTTGTAGATCCACAGCATACTGGCAGAGTATGTAAGCTGCATAGGTCCATTTATGGACTAAAGCAAGCTTCTCGGAGCTGGAATCTTCGATTCGATGATGCAATCAAACAGTTTAGTTTCATCAAAAATGAAGATGAACCTTGTGTCTACAAGAAGGTTGTAGGGGATATAGTTGTCTTCCTCATATTGTATGTGGATGACATACTACTCATTGGCAAGGATATCCCTTTGCTTCAGTCTGTCAAAACCTGGCTAGGGAGTTGCTTCTCAATGAAGGACTTAGGTGAAGCATCTCGCATTCTAGACATACAGATCTATAGAGATAGATCTAAAAGGATGCTTGGTCTAAGTCAGAGTACATATATTGACAAGGTACTCCTTCGGTTTGCCATGCAGAACTCCAAGAAGGGATTTCTGCCGATGTCACATGGCGTGAGTCTTTCGAAGACTCAAGGTCCCTCTTCTAGAGAGGAGAGAGACCGCATGGATCAGATCCCTTATGCCTCAGCCATAGGATCTATCATGTACGCCATGTTATGTACTCGTCCTGATGTCTCGTATGCTTTGAGCATGATGAGCAGATACCAGTCTGATCCAGGTGAAAGTCATTGGATAGCGGTCAAGAATATTCTTAAGTACTTAAGAAGGACTAAAGAATATTTCTTTATATATGGAGGCAATGACGAGCTAGCTGTAAAGGGTTACAGTGATGCTATCTTCCAGACCGACCAAGATGATTACCGATCGCAGTCAGGGTTTATGTTTTACATTAATGGTGGTGTTGTGAGCTGGAAGAGTTCGAAGCAGGACACAGTAGTTGATTCTACGACAGATACCGAGTACATTGCTGCATCAGAGGTAGCAAAGGAGGCAGTTTGGATCCTAGCATCGCTGACCCCATTGAGCTCTATTGTGACAACAATGGAGCTATAGCACGGGCGAAGGAACCTCGCTCACACCAGCGGACCAAACACATACTACGGCGCTTCCATCTCATTCGAGAGATTATCGAGAGAGGAGATGTGAAGATTTGCAGAGTACCCACAGAGGCTAACATCGTAGATCCGTTGACCAAGGCTTTAGCACAGACAAAGCATGATGGTCACACTAGGTCATTAGGGCTTAGAGCCTACACTGATTGACACTAATGCTAGTGGGAGATTGTTAGTTAAAGCCCTAGAGTCAATCATTTGATGATTGTATTATGGACTTGTTGTATCATATTCTTATATAAATAAAGGCATTTGTTTTGGTTGTTATACTTACTTTTATTGGTGTCAAATAAACTAAGTATAATAGCATCCTTGAGTAGAGGGTTCTTACCTATATCAATCGGTTAGTTGAACCGATAGTGAGATGATATAGGGAACACTACTCTTAATCATTCCTAGTCGAGTATTAACATTCAGGGACAATGTTAATGCGACGAGACTAGCATGTAGGTCAACTCGATGACTTGATCTCACAAGTCATGGATATAGAGATATCAAGTTGACACATGGGTATGCATTGGAGAATGTATACTGAATGACCCGCCATGAGAAAGTATCATGGATCGTTATATGAGTGTCATATACTTTCTCATGTGGCTATTAGTATGACTACTAGTCCTTTGACCTGAAGTCACCATGGGTCCCTACATAAGGAGTTATGTACTTTGGTTTCGTCAAACGTCACCCGAAACTGTGTGGATTATAAAGGTGATTACTGGGTATGTAACGAATTATACAGAGGGATGTGAGTGATGTAGATGGGATCTATCCCTCCTATATGACGGGAGAGACATCGATATTCTTGATAGAGTGAGACCACTAAGTGCATGGTCATGCCCAAATGAGTCAATATGTGATATTGAGCTCATTTGATCGAGTGAGTCTACTTGGAGTTCTAGATTTAGATTGGTCAAAGGATGACACAGTCTATGCCTCACATTGATCAATCTAGATGTCTAGGATAGAAGGACACTTGTCATATATTGTGAGGAGTCACAATTAGTAGTCACAAGGTGATGTTGGATCTCAACATTCTTGTAACTTGGGTAGTAATGATGTGTTGCTAGATACCGCTCATTACTTATGCTCCTAAATGGGTTTAGGGGCATTGCCAACGTTACAAAAACCTATAGGGTCACATACTAAGGACAATTAGATGGAGATTAGGTTCATATGATGAACCAAGAGGATTAGATTCATGTGATGAATCAAATTGGATTAAGAGTAATCCTAATTGGGCTAATTGAGTTGGACTCAAGTTGATTCATGTTTTTAATGAGTCTAATTTAGATTATGACTCATTGAATCAATTTAATTAAATAAATTAGATTCATTATATTAAATTAGCTTGAATTAAATGGTTGGTTTAGATCAACCATGAGAGAGATTAAGTCAAGTTTGACTTGACTTGAGAGGAAGAGGAAGAGTCAAGTTTGACTTGACTTTATGCCACATCATTTGTGACTTGACATTAAGTGGCCAATAATGGTGTTACACATCATCATGTTTAGCACATGTGTGTGCCACCTCATGGAGGTTACAAATCTCTTTAATGGCCACATTAAATGAGAATGGGGGTTTCAATTCCCATTGTGGCCGACCACTTATGTTGTTGAATGAGATTGATTTTTCATTCAAGGATTATTCATTCCATCTTCTTCCTTGCTCTCCTTCTCCTCCTCTTGTCGTGACTGATCAAGGGTGCTAGCACACCTTTGTTTAGTTTTTCTCCACCCATTTATTCATGTGGATACTTCTAGAGGATCGTACGCTTGACGATCTCGAGATCCGGCACTTCCTTGGACGAGCGGGATTCGTAAAGGGCACGCATCAAGGGTAAAAGGTTTTCTCCTTGTAAATCTAGTTTAGAACTAAGTCTAATAAACTCATACTCGTAAATTTTGTTTTTATTTTACTTCGCACGGATCCAGTGACGGGGGGTTTCGGGGTTTTTGCGATGCAAAAAAGCGATTTTCGCGGCCTGAAAAACCCAATAGGTCCAGGTTAGGTCCATTTTGGATCCCTAATTTGAGACCTTGATTAGTTCTTGGTCTTGGAAGGACAGTAGCTAATTACTACTTCTTATTTTCACTGTGCTAATCTTGTTTTACAGGTTAGATGTTTTAGTTTTGGACTAACACAACTTACAGGGTAAAAGAAGCAGAAAAACCTTCAGATGAACATACCCAAAGGCGCCTTCAAGCAGTGGAAGGTGCCTTCGCACTATTCATGAAAGGCGCCTTCCAAGGGATAAAATTTAAACATCATCGCAGATAAGACGCAATGACTTCGGGATCAAATTTAACCCATTGGAGGCGCCTTCAATGCCTATGGAATACACCTTCCATTACCTTTATAAGCCAGTCTCGACCAAGCTTCATACAACAACTAATATACGAGTTGCTATGCGTCTATTTAAAGTTCCGGCTGCTCCGGCATCCTGCTGCGACTCTGCTACAAAGGTGCTACGCCCAGCTACTACTTCGAGGACTTTCAATTGTGGTCGGCACATCGACACTGACACTCAAGTGCTCTCACTTCGATTCATACGTGTTAGTAACGAAAGTTTTTTTTGTAATTAATTATTACAAAAAGAACAAGTGCAGGGTGTTGCACTTGTTCTAACTTTCTTTGTACTTGATTCTCTCTTCTAGAGGTATCGAAAGAGGCATTTTAGTGAATTATCCATCGATATGTCTACGAGGCCTGGGTCTTGGAGTCGGAGTCACCGAAGGCTCCGAACCAAGTAAACTGACTATGTTTTCTTGTGTTATTTTTTTCCTTAATTTTCCATTGCGTACTTATCTTTTAAATTTCAAAAAGAAACAAATTTTTAAAACCACGTGATTCACCCCCCTCTCACGTGCGACTCGATCCAACAAGAAAGTCCTAGTGAGTGAAGCCAGGCATGCATGTGGAAATCCAGGTGGGTCAAGATTGACCAGACACTTGGTGATTGGAAGCCTAAATAGGTCAAAGAATTAACTGGGTACTTGGCACAAGAAGAAAAGTCCAAGTGGGCTAAAAGATTGATCGAACACTTGGTAAAGAAGTCCTAGTAGGTCAAGGTTGACCAGAAGCTAGGCAATGAGGAGTCCCAACAGGTCAAGGTTGACTGGATGTTCGGTAAAGAACCCTAGACTTCGGTTAGGGAAGTTAAGGTTTAGTAATCAACTAGGTTAGTCGATTACCATAGCTTAATCGATCAGGGTGATCGATTAAGGCTGCTTCCGCGAAATTCACAGAGAGTGTGGTAAGCGATTAAGCAGGAAGGTATAATTTCTTACAAGATTTATCGCACGAGCAAAAAGCTTCCTAATTGATTAGGAAGGCATAATCGATTAAGCTCGAAAATTAGTCGTTGTCAGCCTAATAAAAGGTGTTTGCGTGGATTGTCTTTGTATCTATCTTTTCCTCTTCTCATGATTCTCTCAGATGATCAACGCCAGTTCTTAAGACTTCTTGGAGATAAATGTTGTTGCACTTCCAAGGTCAAGAGGTGCTTCAAACAAGAAGAAGGAGCGAGCTAGGATTTCATTAATTGCAATCTTGTAAGATTTCATTTTGTATTAGTTTATATCTTCCTCCTCTTGTATTTCTTTGTGAGAGAACTTGTACGAGGTTTCTCCACCTTCGATTGTTGCCGAAAAGGAGTTTATTTGATAGTGGATGTGTGAGAAAGGGCTAGATCCTTGGATTAGTTACCTCGTGCGAGCTGGATACCAAGTAAATCATTGGTGTTAGCATTGGAAGCTTGTTTCGAGTCTATTCCACTGCAAATCATCATCATCGAAGCGCGACGAGCTATTCACCCCTAGCTCCGAAGTATCCCAACAAGTGGTATCAGAGCGAGGCCACTCTTCACCGGACTCATCCCTGGAAGGGCACCGAGTTAGAGGAAGAAGTAGAAGACCCAATTTCAACAAGTCAAAGATTTCAAAAGCTCAACTTCAAGATAGATTTTTGAGATGGACTCATATATGATACAAGGATGCATCCACCATTCACATCAATGAGCTTCAATTCTTGGAAATCAAGAATTGAAAATTTCTTTATGATGGAGATAGAGCAATGGTTTCCTCTAATGGAAGGTTTTCAAACTCCAACAAATGATAAAGGCAAGCTCATCAAGAAGAGCAAATAGAGTCAAGAGCAAATCCAAATATGTGAGGCCAATGATAAAGTGACCAAGCTATTGGTCAATTTATTGCCTAGCAACATCTTGAGCAAGATAGGAAAATTTGAAGATGCCAAGGAGCTTTGGAGCAAATTGGCAAAGATTCATGAAGAACCCTCCACTATACCAAATCAAGACAAATCCAAAGAGAGTAATTCATTGGATCAAGAAGAAAAGGAGTCTGAAGTTGAGAGATGCTCAACATCAGAAGAAGAAGATCAAAAAGCTTCATCCTCAATGGAGTGCAACGAAAAAGGCAAAGAGGGAGTGTACTCTTTGTTTCATGTGCAAGAGGATGAAGATGAAGAGGCCTCCACCTCTAGGATTGAGGGGAGCATCATTCATTGACACCGGAGCAAGAAGAAGCTTCTACTTCTAGGTCAAATGGAGAGGAAGATGATGCCACCTCCACAAGTCAAGAAAAATCGAATGGAAGATCATGTGTCACCCCTATAAGCGAAGGTATAGAAATTTCAATTAGTAATAATAAAAATCATATTATTTGCTTTAAGTGTAGGGAGAAAGGGCATTACAAAAGCAAGTGTCCTAAGTTGACCAAGGAAAAAGGTCAACTGGCACCAAAGGCTAAGGAGAAGCTAAAGAAGGTCGATCCCGTGGTATGTAAAGGCAAGGAGTACATTGTGTGCTTCTCTTGCAAACAAAATGGACATTACCAGAGCTAATGTCCAAAGGGGAAGAATCTGGCCAAAGTCAAACGAGGAAGCTCGAGTCAAGGGGGAGCTTCTAAGGGGAAACTCAATGTATCATTTATTGAATCAATTCCTTTGACATGTGATAAAAAGCATGCTAGATCTAGTTTATATCACTTTAATGTTATTTATCATGAAAATAGGAAGCATGATAGAGTTAAAGAAAAATATGTAACTTATCATACGAAAAATATCGTACCTAAGGCTAGGAAGGTAGATAACTTAGGCAATAACTCTAAGGATTTTAGATATATGCCTAAAAATAAAAATGCTCATAAAAATCAAGGAAAATCTAAATCAAAAGATTTGAGATTGGAAAATCAAGTCTTGAGGTCAAGGCTTGAAAAATCAGAAAAGACCTTTAAAAAATAGAAAATATCTTTAAGGGGAAAAATAAGCATAACCTAGGTTTAGGAATGTGAGAGTCATCCAATGGCTATAAAGGTTTGGGATATAAATCCAAAGCCAAGAAAGATGTCTCTTCTTATCATAGGGTTCCATATACCTATGAAACTAACCCTAGGTCTAAAGGTCAAGCCAATGTTACAAGGGAGGTCACCCCTCAAACTAACCTTGAAAAGACAAATGTGACTAAGGCTTTTAAGAGGCCTAAGAAAGTCACTAAGAAGGTCACAAGGGAAGTTATCCCTAAAGTTGACTTAGAAAATATGAGTGTGACCAAAGCTTCTAAGAAACTTAGGAAGGTCATTAGGAAGGTATCAAGGGAAGTTATCCCTAATGAATACCTAGAACATCTAAGGAGCACCAATCGATTTTGGTTCCTAAGAATATTTTCTCTACACGCTAGATGGGTTTAGAGAGTGCTAACTTTAATTGAAAGAGTAGTTAACCCAACTTTTATGAAGTTGACACTTGGAAGACATTTTCAAGGTAGTTGTACCTCTTGAAAATGAAAATATTTAAATGGTTATTCTTTTGAAGAGTAAAATATGCCAAAATTTGAGAAATTGTACTTAATATAAATTGGCATAAATAAGAAAAAGGTAAAAGAAATGTCAAGTTGGGTTTTGACATTTTCTTAGAAGGAAAAGGAGGGCAATCTAGAATTAATCTTAAGTTAGTAAATTTTTAGAGATACTTAGATAGATAATCTAGGTATATTTATTTATGCTAAATTGTCATGATTGTTTGCTCATCCTATAACATGACATCATACTTTGAATTCATTCTTGTTATGAAAAATATAAAAATATCATGTTATGTCATATATACATCATGTAACTAAAAGAGTTTTTCTTTTGAAAAATATTCATTTTGATGTATGCCATAAATTTTCATGCATTATTTTAAATTCCTTATAATTAAGGACAATGACATTTACTAACAAGTGTGGTAAAGGAATTTATCAACAAGTAACATCCTAAGTGAATGATCATATTTTAAAATGTCTAGATAGATATGCATGATCCCTTATATTAGGACAAAACCAAAATCTACATCTCACAAAGACCATAAGGTAATTTATATGCGTTTTAGTATACATTAGATATAAGTGAGATATTAGAATGATGAAAAAGACTCAAGATGTTAATCTAGTGCATCTATTTGAGTTTTAACTTCATCAAAACACATAGTTATGTGTTATCCAATCATTGGGAAAGCTAATGTACAAGTCATGTGAACTTAGCCCAAGGAACATGGCTGGAAATTGATTTTGAAAATGATTTCAAATTGCTTTTGGAAAACCTTGGTGAAGACTATTTGTTGATAGTAATCACCATTGGAAAGTTAGACAAAAAATTAGAAGAAATATTGAAGTTTTAAAGAGTTCCCAATTTTGTGTCAATCTTTGAAAATAAGATGTATTGTCTTAGAAAATTATTTTCCCATAAAAGTATATGCCTTAAATAATATCTACAAGAATTTTCATGATTTTTAGAATTTTGTAGAATTTTTAGGGCATTTCTGAAATTCGAACAGAATTTCATTTCAGAAATTAGAAATGGTAATCGATTAGCGCAATCAATTACCCATCTAAATTGATTAAGGTAATTGATTAGGGTGAGTTCCCGTGAGAATAGTAGCTCACAGAATCGATTAGAATAATCGATTAAAGGTCTTAATTGATTACATCAATTGATTAACACCTGGGAATCGATTGAATCCTAACTTTAGTCGATTATGGCTGATCTTAAGCGATTACAAGCTTTGTTTAGGTGCTTAAGATCCTAATTTCAGCCTAAATAAGTTCATTTAAGTTGAATAAGTCATATTAAGTCATTTCAATCATCCTTAACCCTATGAAACTCAACTTTAAACATTTTAGGGTAGTTTTCATGATAAAAACACAAATGAATGGTTAGGAAGGACTAAGTTGGAGTTTAGGATGAGGTTTGTATTCAATATTGATATTTAAACCTCAAAACTTTAAATTTTTGGTTTCCTAAAGGTTTAAAAGCTCCAAGTCATTGTTGGTGCAATAACAGAAGTTTAGAGCATGTTCTGAGGGGGGGCTACTCCTTAGAGATATGTATTTATTTTTCTCGAAACCATGGAAAGCTGGAAGCCTTCATTGTGATGAATGCTCAAGATTGAGCATTAGAAAACAATAAAAGATTGGATAGCTTCATTGTTGGAATGATGATTGCTTTAGGATGAGCATTGAATGATGAGTTAGTGCTCAAGGGTGAGCACTTGGGAACAATGAAGGATATGAGACCTTCATTGTGATGTTGTGGCCAACAAGTGAGGTTGTGAACAACATGTAGGTAACTCTTCAAGGGGAGAGTTTTTTATGTGTACCAAAAGGGGAGAATGTAGGATTTAAGTTAGGAAACCTTCATTACCCAAAAGGAGAGGCTACCCTCTTGGAAAGAGGGAAAATAAAGGAACCCCTCATTCATGCTTTGGCATGACAAAGAAGTTGAGGCTAAGGGATTAGCCTAACTTTAACGTATTGTCAAACATCAAAAATGAGGAGATTGTTGGTGCAATTTTCCTAGGTCAAGGTTGACCAGCTTGACTAAGCTTGAGTTGGCTTAGGTTTGAGTCTTGATATTTGAGTTTCGATGTTTGACAATATATGGATATTGTAGTTGCAATTGTCCGTGTGTGGAGATTGGTCAAATAGGTCGTGGTTGATCGGATACTTGATTGAAAAATCCTAACTAGAGGTTAGGCAAGGGCAAATCCAATGAGAAGGTTGGCAGAAGATGAAAATCCAGGTGCGTCAATGTTGATCAAACACTTGGTGCTAAAAGTCCTGGTGAGTAAAGCCAGGCAGATGAAAAATCCTAGTGAGTGAAACTAGGCAGATGAAAAAATCTACTGCGTGAAACCAGGTGAAAGCCTTGGTGAGTGAAGCCAAGCAGAGTGAAAGTCTTTGTGAGTTAAGCTAGGCAGATAGAAAAATCCTAGTGAGTAAAGCCAAGTGAACGCCCTAGTGAGTGAAGCTAGGCAGAAGAAAAATCATAGTGAGTGAAGCCAGGTAAAAGTCCTAGTGAGTGAAACTAGGCAGTGAGAAAGTCTTGATGAGTGAAGCTAGGCATGCATGTTGCATGTGAAAATCTAGGTGGGTCAAGGTTGACCAGACACTTGGTGATTGGAAGTCCAAGTAGGTCAAAGAATTGACCGGATACTTGGCACAAGGAGAACAGTCTAAGTGGGTCAAAGGATTGATTGGATATTTGGTAAAGAAGTCCTAGTAGGTCAAGGTTGACCAGAAGTTAGGCAATGAGGAGTCCCAATAGGTCAAGGTTGACCAGATGTTGGGTAAAGAACCCTAGACTTCGGTTAGGGAAGTTAGAGTTTGGTAATCGACTAGGTTAGTCGATTACCGTAACTTAACCGATCAGGGTGATTGATTAAGGCTGTTTTATGAAATGCACAGAGAGTGTGGTAAGCGATTAAGCAGGAAGGCTTAATCGCTTACGGGGGTTATCACGCGAATAAAAAGCTTCCTAATCGATTACGATAATCAATTAGAAAGGTATAATAGATTACGGTAATCGATTAAGCTCGAAAAACTAGCCGTTATCAGCCCGATAAAAGACATTCGCATGGAGTATCTTTGTATCTATCTTTTCCTCCTCTCACGATTCTCTCAGGTGATCAACGCCAGTTCTTGAGATTTTTTGGAGACAAGTGTTGCTACACTTCTAAGGTTAAGAAGCGCTTCAAGCAAGAAGAAGGAGCAAGTTAGGGTTTCATTGATTGCAATCTTGTAAGATTTCATTTTGTATTAGCTTGTATCTTCCTCCTCTTGTATTTCTTTGTGAGAGAACTTGTACAAGGTTTCCCCACCTTCTGTTGTTGCCAAAAATGAGTTTATTTGATAGTGGATATGTGAGAGAGGGTCAGATCCTTGGATTAGTTACCTCGTGCGAGGTGGATACCAAGTAAATCATTGGTGTTAGCATTGGAGGCTTGTTTCGAGTCTATTCCGCTGCAAATCATCATCATCGAAGCACGACAAGCTATTCACCCCTAGCTTTGAAGTGTCCCAACAGTTTCTATCTATTGTTCTATCCATAATATTATTTGTTTGTGATATATGAATTGTTACAATTGTGTTAGTTTGTTTGTATAGATTGTTATGATGTGTAAAATGTGATTGTATGTATAGATTATTATTGATCCGGCAGTAGACCAAGGGTAGGCTGATTAAGCGAGCCGAGCATCTGGGTATGTCCGAGCGAAGCTAGAGGTAACCCATTCATGGGTTCAAGTTTCCGACGCCAGGGCAAGGAGATTGAAGAGCCGAGCGGGAGTACGCTCGGCAGAAATATGGGCGAGGGTGAAAAGGTGGCCGATCGGCTCATGCGCTCGGCCCAGGATCTGGGATATTAGCAGGAGCATGTCTGATGATTAGGCCGTACACAAATTCGCGAGATGGAGGATCTTAATGTCACATCAACGTCACATCAGGGGGAGGTGGGCGCAGTAGCAGTATGGTCTCAGGACGTTCCCCTGACAGATCCATATTCGGGCATGATCCTTCTGATAAACCCATACTTGAACATGGTCAAAGGTATGTGGTTGATTTGACCGGAGCATTCAGGTCTCCTCCAGAGGTCTATATAAGGCCTCCATTTCTTCACCGGAGGTATGCAAAATCTTAATTGGAGAACCACCTCTTTGTTATCCCTCGCCTAACTTGAGCGTCGGAGGGCCGTCGCCGGGACACCCCTCCCGGCTCGGTTCTGTTGCAGGTTCACCGGAGCATTCGAGGATTCCACAGGAAGCACCACGTGACTCCTGATTCGGACAGGATCAAATTGGCGCCGTCTGTGGGAACGCTCCTGCATCCGATCGGAAACAATGGATGAGGCTGGACGACAACACGTGGTGACGCTTTCAACCGAACTACTCAAAGCTCTGGTCGAGATAAGGGCTGCCAAACTAGTGGAGCAAAGACAAAAAGCAACAGCCGAGCGGCCGGAACAACAAGCGACATCTGCGTCTGGTGGCCGAGCGGAAGCACCTCAAGCCACCGTCGCATTCCATCGGGCCCTATTTCGCACCCCTGAAGCAGCACCAGCTCGAAGAGATAGAGGCTCCTCTTCAGACGAAATGCCAAGGCGGGATGACAGAAAAGGGAAAGCCCCCCGGACGGACTCATCTCCCGAGCGAACCAACCGCCAATTTTCGGAAGCCATTCTGCGAGATCCTCTGCCCAAGCACTACGCGCCCCCTACGATCGGCGAGTATAATGGAACAACGGACCCGGATGATCATTTGGGTAAGTTTGATAATACCGCCACGCTCCACCAATACACTGATGGAGTGAAGTGCCGAGTCTTCCTTACCACGCTCTCGGGATCGGCTCAGCGGTGGTTCCGTAGGCTGCCGAACGGATCCATCACAAGCTTCAAGGACTTCCGAACGGCCTTCCTCCACCACTTCGCCAGCAGTCGGCGTTATCAGAAAACAAGCGTTAGCTTGTTCGCCATCAAACAAGAGCCAAAGGAATCGCTTCGAACTTACATCCAGCGATTCAACCAAGTGGCGATGGATATCCCAACAGCCACATCGGAAACGATGATGAACGCCTTCACACAAGGCCTTGTTGATGGGGACTTCTTCAGGTCGCTCATCCGAAAGCCGCCCCGAGACTATGATCACATGCTACATCGGGCCAACGAAGCGCAAGCCGCTCGGAAAAAAGAAGCTCCAACCGAGCGTGCACTTGTTCATGCCGAGCGGAAGCAGCACTCCGCTCAGCAACCACCTAGAGGACCAAGGGCTGAAGCAATTCGATCTCCCCACACCAGATCACACGTACAAGAAGTGGCTGCCGCTCGGCCCAAGCCAAAGAAGAGGTGGACTCCTATGTTCTGCTCCTTCCACCAGTCAGATACGCACAACACGAGAGATTGCCGGAATCTTCCTTTCGTGACTAATCCCGTTCCCAGGAGGGTTGAACGCCGGTCTCCTCCCCGTGACAGGAGGCAAAGGGCTCAGGAAGCCGACCGGACCCGCATGGAGAGGCAACATCACCAGACGCCTGATCGACACCGATCACCCAGACAAGAGAATCGTCGGGCGTCCAGGGAACGGTCCCGACCATCTACTCGGGAGGAAGAAAACAGGAGCAATACTTCCCGGGGCGAAATCAACATTATTGCTGGTGGGCCGACCGGAGGAGACTCCAACCGAGCAAGAAAGGCGGGCGTCCGGCAGCTGCAGATCCACGCGGTCGGCTGTAGCCAAGAGCGGGCGACCGAACCAGAAATCACTTTCGGGCCCGGGGATTTAGAAGGAGTAGAAGTGCCCCATGACGACGCGTTGCTCATTAAAGCGGTAATAGCGAATTACACCATTCACCGCATATTTGTTGACACCGGGAGCTCGGTCAACATCATATTCAAGAAGGCGTTCGACCAGTTGCAAATTGATCGAGCCGAGCTGCTCCCCATGATAACCCCGCTCTACGGGTTTACGGGCAACGAAGTTCAACCGGTCGGACAAATCCGGCTGGCCACCTCACTGGGAGAGGAACCGCTCCGGAGAACCAGGACAATAAACTTCGTGGTGGTCGACTCTCCATCATCCTACAATGTCATTCTGGGACGACCGGCGCTCGGCGAATTCCGAGCGGTTGTTTCAACCTTCCACCAGAAGATAAAGTTCCCCGTGGAAGACAAAGTAGGAGAAGTGCGTGGAGATCAGCTAGCAGCTCGGCGATGCTATATAGAGATGATCCGAGCAGAAGCTTCTTCCGCTCGGAAGGCCCCCCGAATCGAGGTACACGCCATAACAGAGAAACCTCCCGCTTTAATTTATGACGAAAAGGAGGAAGTTCAGATCCATCCGACCCGATCGGAGGCCACCACTTTCATCGCCTCGGATCTGGAGGAAAAACAGAAGGAGAGGCTGATCCAATGCCTCCAGCAAAATCATGATGTCTTTGTCTGGTCGACGCATGAGTTGCCCGGAATTTCGCCAGGCCTGATGCTGCATGAATTGCATGTCCGACCGGACGCTCGGCCAGTGAAACAGAGAAAAAGGGACTTCAGCGCCGAGCAGAATACCATTATCCGGGCGGAAGTAGAAAAACTTCTAAGGGCCGGCCACATACGCGAGGTACAGTTCCCGAGCTGGCTGGCCAACGTAGTCTTGGTCTCCGAGACCTGAACAAAGCATGCCCCAAGGATTTTTATCCTCTGCCTTGGATAGACTCTATGGCCGGCTGCGAATTAATTTGCATGCTTGATGCCTACCAAGGGTATCATCAAGTGCCGCTCGCCCGGGAAGATCAAGAAAAAGTAAGCTTTATAACGGCTGACGGCACATATTGCTACAATGTGATGCCGTTCGGATTGAAGAATGCCGGGGCCACCTATCAACGCTTGATGAACAAGGTGTTCAAGGAGCAAATCGGGCGGAATCTAGAAGTTTATGTGGACGACATCCTTATCAAATCCGTCCGGGCGGCTGATCTTTTCAAAGATATGGAAGAAACCTTCCGAACACTGCGCAAATATGGAGTCAAGCTAAATCCACAGAAATGCCTGTTCGGAGCTAAAGGAGGGCGTTTCTTGGGGTATATAGTGACTGAGCGGGGAATCGAAGCAAATCCCAACAAGGTGAAAGCCCTGCAAGACATGCCGCCCCCAAGAAATACAAGAGAAGTGCAAAGGTTGACCGGTCGGATAATTGCGTTATCCAGATTCATCTCTAGAACCGCCGATCGGAGCCTGCCCTTCTTCAAGATCCTGCGAAAAGCTACTAAGTTCCAGTGGGATGAGGAGTGTGACCAAGCATTTGAAGAGTTGAAGACATACCTAAATTCCCTGCCTATACTTGCCAAGCCGATAGGCGGGGAATCACTGTATATGTATCTGTCATCAACTGAGCATGCTGTAGGTTCAGCACTTGTGAGGGCAAGTGACGAAGAGCAGCCGGTGTATTTTCTGAGCCATATTTTGAAAGATGCTGAATCTCGCTACACCGGGCTCGAGAAGTTGGCCTTTGCTCTGGTTCTAGCCGCTCGGCGCCTTCGACCGTATTTCTTAGCCCACACAATCATTGTCCGGACGAACATCCACTCGGAAGAGTCCTGTTGAATCATCAAGTGGACAACAGAGTTAAGCGAATTTGATATCCAGTACCAGCCCCGCCCGGCGATTAAAGCCCAATCCTTGGCTGATTTTGTGACCGAGGTACAGAGGCCAGAACTGGAAGCTCTATGGAGGATATATGTGGATGGGTCTTCCACTCGGCTCGGAAGTGGGATTGGGATATTGCTCATCTCACCGCAAGAAGAAAAGATGCACCTATCAGTCCGGCTGGACTACAAGGCCACCAACAATGAAGCAGAGTATGAGGCTATTATAGCCGGATTACAGGCAGCACGGCATGTGGGAGCCGGTCGGGTGATTCTCTATTCCGATTCACAGTTGGCCGCTCAACAACTTTCTGGCACCTTTGAAATCAATAGCGTTCGGCTTAAGCTCTACGCTGAAGCCTTTGAAAAACTCAAAGCTACTTTTCGAGAAGTGCTTATTCAGAAGATTCCCCGAACGGAGAACCAGGCGGCCGATGAATTAGCCAAACTTGCGAGCTCAATAACGCCGATCGCCATTCAACAGCCAATTGAAAAAACGCTGCTGGTGGCGCACGTCGATCGGATGGAAGGGCTCTCATTTCCAGACGACTGGAGGACATCCATCATGGAGTTCCTCCGTTCGGGAAAAACACCTGCCGATCGGGATGAAGCCCGACTTCTCGGAGGAGGGCCGGTCGGTTTACACTCATCGGAGATCATCTGTACAAGAAAGCTTTCTCGCGCCCTTTGTTGAAATGTGTGAGCTCAGAAGACTCGGCGTACATCCTTCAGGAAGTACACCAAGGATCATGCGGCGGTCATCCGGGCGGGCGCTCGTTAGCCAAGAAGATCCTCTTGGCCGGGTACTTTTGGCCAACATTACAAGCAGACGCCGCTCGGACAGTATCCTGCCGAAGTATCACAACTTCTCCCACCGACCGGCAGAGGAGATGAAGGCATCAACCATCTCATGTCCGTTCGATCAGTGGGGAATGGATATTGTAGGTCCATTTCCAATGGCGACCGGGCAGAGGAAATTTTTACTAGTGGCGGTAGATTACTTCTCCAAGTGGGTGGAGGCCGAACCGCTCGCAAAGATTACGGAACAAATGGTGAAAAAATTCATCTGGCGACACATCATTTGTCGGTTCGGCATCCCTCGCCGACTAGTGTCTGACAACGGGCGGCAGTTCACAGGGAAAATGTTAGAAGATTGGTGCAATAGCTACGGCATTGAGCAACATTTCACATCCGTGGCCTATCCTCAGAGCAATGGTCAAGCTGAAGTCGCCAACCGGGAAATCCTTCGTATTCTGCGCGCTCGGCTCGATCATTTGGGAGGAAGTTGGCCAGATGAAGTGCCGAGCGTCTTGTGGGCCATCCGGACGACGCCAAAAGAAGGGACGGGAGTCACACCGTTCCATTTGGTAAATGGCGGTGAGGCCGTCATCCCGGTTGAAGTCGGCGTTGAATCCGCTCGAATCCAATGCTATGATGAGGGCAACGCCGAGCGGAGAAACATGGAGCTGGATTTGGTCGAAGAGGAAAGGGCAAAGGCGTCAGTTCGGCTGATGGCATATCGTCAGCGGATGAAACAAAACTACAACCGACGCGTCATTCCCAGATCATTCCAAGTCGGCGATCTTGTCTGGAAAAAGGTCAAGCCGGTCGGCGACGTCGGTAAGCTAGAGGCTCCATGGGCAGGTCCTTTCAAAATCATCGAAAAGCTCCGCTCAGGCGCGTATTATCTGGAGGATGAGGGCGGTCGACAACTAGATAGGCCGTGGAGCGCGAACCATCTCCAGCCTTACCGGGCGGGGTGAAAGGGGTATCACTGTAAACCACCACGTGTACATTTTTCGACTGATTATTGAAAATGCAGAAATGAAAAGTCAGAGCAAAAATAAGACCAGATCATCAAGACTCGAAGACCCCGAGCCGTTTGGCCGGGCTGCGTATGGGAGACGAGCTACACGCTTGAAATCTGAGACCTCAACCATTCGGTTAGGTCAAGATTATCGTAAATATCCTCGAGCCGTTCGGCCGGGGAGGGTATCACGAAGACCCCGAGCCGTTCGGACGGGCTGCATACTATTATGGCAGGATGAGAAACCAAAACCCTGCGCTGTTCAGGATGATAGAGGGAGGTTATTGCCTAGGAGCAAAGGCCTGAGCCGCTCGGCCAGGTACATTATAGCCGAGACTACCTCGGGGAGGATTATATCCGAGCCCAGCGCTCGATGTGAAGGCCCGAGCCGTTCGGCCGGGTATATGGTATCCGAGCCCAACGCTCGATGTGAAGGCCCGAGCCGTTCGGCCGGGTATATGGTATCCGAGCCCAGCGCTCGATGTGAAGGCCCGAGCCGTTCGGCCGGGTATATATCTCACTTGGAGACCGACGAGCACCGTCGTTAAAAATCGAGAGTCGGACCGGCGACTATAAACCTCCGGGCGATCGACCAAGAGTCGGGACGCAGTCGGACCGGCGACTATAAACCTCCGGGCGATCGACCAAGAGTCGGGACGCAGTCGGACCGGCGACTATAAACCTCCGGGCGATCGACCAAGAGTCGGGACGCAGTCGGACCGGCGACTATAAACCTCCCGAGCTGAAGATCTCTGCACGGACCAACCTAATATGTCCTATCTCCCCCGTTCGGGGTCGAGTAATCACCAAAAGCCCCCGAGCCGATCGGCCGGGTTTGAATTAGTCCTCAGGGTCATCTAGCCCAGACGTTAAACCGTAGAGTCGAACCTGCGACAATAAAAACTCCAGCTGGAAGATCGTCTAGCCCAGACGTTAAACCGCCGAGCCGCGCCGAACGGCTATAAAAACCGCGCCGACGAGCACCGTCGTTAAAAATCGAGAGCTGCGCCGACCGGCTAAAAAAAAAAAAAACCGAGCTGACGATGGGAAGACCCCGTGCCGCTCGACCGGGAGTATGTGGACCGAGCCAAACGCTCGATGGGAAGACCCCGTGCCGTCGGGAGTGTAGTCTCACTTGAGACCGACAAACTGTCGTTAAAACATCGAGAGCCGCTCCGACCGGCCATCAGTTTGCCAACACTTGGCATTCGCTGAATGCGAGCAGTATGAATCCTCTAAGCGATTTAAACGAGTAGAGCTTAACTGATTCTACGAACAAGCACCAAAAATACAAAGGCAATAAAGGGTAAACAATTTTAACAAAGGCAGTTGCGCCGAGCGGCAATTACAAAAATTTTACATCCGCCAAGCGGATGAAATACAAAGAGTGCTTGAATGAAGCACATCACTCCGGATCCTCAAAATTAAAGAAAGCATCGGGGATATCATCAAGCATGGCCGTCAGGTCGGAGGCGGGAATATGCATGCCTTCAGGAAGGTGGCCGCTCTTCTTCAGATACGCCACGGTGACCTTGACCGCCTCGGCAAAAGTAGAAGAGACGTGGCCACCAAACTTTACGCCAAACCTCTCCGACTGAAGGTATTCTTGGCGCGCTGCAGCCAGGCGACTCGGTTCTTCCTCCTTATATTTTTTGAGGACCGCCCGGGAGCCAGTTAAAGAATCTTGGAGGGCCTTCAAGTTTGCCTCAGCCTTTGTGCGTTCGGCCGAACGGACCTCCTGTTCGGCGTTCAGCTGGGCCTCCAGATCCTTGGATTGCTGACCTAGCGCACGGACATCCACTTTCATTTTGTCCAGGTCAGCGATCGCCTGCCTCTTCCGGCTACCAGCGCGCTTCACCTCTTTGTCGCGCTTCTTCACCAAGGCCTCTAGCCTGACCACCTCATTAGCCAGGTCGGCAGCCTTTTTCTGTTCGGCCTCGAGGATTTGTTTCTCCCGCTCGGTCGTGGAACCTTCCGACACTTGAAGTTTTTCCAGAAGGCCCTCTAACTCGGCTAGCCGTCGGCGGGTCATGTGGCCGATCGGTCGGGTCGGCTATGATTATTTCGTGGTCATCAGGAAGCTCATATGTCCGAACGAGGCGCCGGGCGTGCTCCTCATCAAATCGGCTCTCCATGGTCAAGTACCAAGGGCCCAGAACTCTACCAGCGGGTTCGGAGGAGCTTGCCATCTCAGAAAGGCGAAAGAATGGCGAGAAATTGAAGAAAGGGGAAGGAAAGGGGCGAAAAGAGCAGGAAAAACCTAATAAGTGAAGGTAGAGGACTCACGGGGAAGGAAAGAGGTCGGAAGAATCGCCGATGAGGGGATCGCCGCCTAAACCCGGACACTAGATCGCCGGAGGTCGCAGCAAGGGAATGGAACAGGAGGCAACACGCGAGCCAGCGTGCGGCAAAGGAAGGAGAAGGAGGCTTTATACTGCCAAGGCAAGTCAGCCTCCACCGTCCGATCCAGGTCACGAGAAACGGGGACGCCATCGGGCCGTCCATTTCAAACGGGCGCATCCCATCGTGAGTGACGTCGCCGCCACACAAGGATCGACACGTGGCGCTCTGTCACCAAGTGCAATTAATGCGCGTCATACCGCGCATGCTGTGACTTAATGAGAAAGATTTGCGCGATTTTCGGGAGATTCAGGCGAATAGACATTTATCTGGAACGACAAAGCATCTCAATTGAATAGCCGAACGGCCTAACCTGGCACAAGGACCGAACGGCTCAAAGAATATTATAGGCGACGAACGCCCGCTCGGACATGCAGTCCAGTCAGTCGGACTTACTGCCTCCTTCGACTAGACTTGAAGGGAAGGCAAGTGATCCGGCAGTAGACCAAGGGTAGGCTGATTAAGCGAGCCGAGCATCTGGGTATGTCCGAGCGAAGCTAGAGGTAACCCATTCATGGGTTCAAGTTTCCGACGCCAGGGCAAGGAGATTGAAGAGCCGAGCGGGAGTACGCTCGGCAGAAATATGGGCGAGGGTGAAAAGGTGGCCGATCGGCTCATGCGCTCGGCCCAGGATCTGGGATATTAGCAGGAGCATGTCTGATGATTAGGCCGTACACAAATTCGCGAGATGGAGGATCTTAATGTCACATCAACGTCACATCAGGGGGAGGTGGGCGCAGTAGCAGTATGGTCTCAGGACGTTCCCCTGACAGATCCATATTCGGGCATGATCCTTCTGATAAACTCATACTTGAACATGGTCAAAGGTATGTGGTTGATTTGACCGGAGCATTCAGGTCTCCTCCAGAGGTCTATATAAGGCCTCCATTTCTTCACCGGAGGTATGCAAAATCTTAATTGGAGAACCACCTCTTTGTTATCCCTCGCCTAACTTGAGCGTCGGAGGGCCGTCGCCGGGACACCCCTCCCGGCTCGGTTCTGTTGCAGGTTCACCGGAGCATTCGAGGATTCCACAGGAAGCACCACGTGCCCAGCGTCCCTTGACTCCTGATTCGGACAGGATCAATTATGATGTGTAAAATGTGATTGTATATATTGTTAGGATGTGTAAAATGTGATTGTATGTATGGATTATAAAATGTGATGTTTATATGTATGAAATGTCATTACCTGTGATGGTCTTATATAGATATGCAAATTGTAAACAACGTAGATCCCGAATGTAAACTGTTCCATTTTATTTTTTTACGGACGGAATACCTACAGGAACAAAGTTTCCGTCGGTAAATGATTTCGATAATCACCAACAAAATATTATTTCCGTCAGTACCCAATAGCCAAATTTACCAATAGAAACAGTATTTTTGTCGATAATTACCGATGGGAATACTGTTTCCGTAGGTAAATCTAGTTGCGAGGAACAATGTTCACGGCGATGTTTACTGACAAAATATTTATTTAGTCTATTCCGTCAGAAAAATTACTGATGAAATTTTGATTTCCATCGAAAAATCCTGCTTCGACGAATGGTATCTCAACAAACGCTTTTTCGTTGGAGTGTCGTCAATAAGCGAATATTCCAACGAATTTTCAACAAAATTTTCCATCTGTAAACCCATCGGTATTGGACTATTAGATTAGGGGAAAGCCTAATCGATTAGAGACATTGAGTGAACTATAGAAAAAGGTTTTCATTAAGATTGGAAGGTATCACTCACACACATTTTGGTCACCGGTTCTTGGGCGTTTGTGACAACAAGTGATGTTGTAACACCAATGTTTCACTCAACTGAGAGAGTCTCTCTCCGTGCATTTATTCACATTCTCAATGCATGTAAATCAATATAAACTAACCTATTTGCCTTGAAGCTCCCAATGTGGGACTAAAGTCTCATTCACAATGGAGCTTCATGTCTCTTCTACCTCTTCTCCATTCACAAATCTCTAACACATAGTGGAATGTGTGCACTTTGTAGATCCTTAGGTTAGTCACTAGGTTGACACCAATTAACATCTAAGTGTTAATATTGATAAATCTTCACTTTAAGATTTACTATAAATTATCATTAACAAAACGATCGAAGCTATTTATCTCCTTCAGTTTTCAAAGTGCCCTAACATGGAGGTTCGAAAAAATAAATAAATAAATTAAACAACAGTATAAATTTAAAGAAACAAGTTAAATCTTAATATATACTCAGGTAACAAAAAACAGATAATGATAAGCATCCATAGAAATATATGATAATATGACATGAGTAAAAGAGAGAATGTAAAAAATTAATTAATCCATTAAATGTAAACATAATAATTTTCACGCGAGAATGATATTGCCAATTGATGTGAGCCTCTTTTACCAAGTAAGATGATTATCGCTAGGTTGATGCGAGCCTCTTAACCAAGTAGAATGTCGATGTGTGGTGCATGGAGGCAGATCCAGCCGTAGGAGTTCGTTAGCGGTGAAAAGAGGGCATGAGAAAACCGAAACACTACGGCAACAGTTGTTTATCTATCCTGTTAGGCAATGAGATTTGATTTCCTCCTCTAATATTTATATTTAAATAATTTTTATTTTATTTTATCATTACTATTGTTTTAATTTTATCATTATCATTTATTTTATCATTGATCTATATATTTATTATGATCTCACACTACTTAATTATGTATTTATTGACCATCATCTCTCATACAAATGACCCAATCTGCTTAGATAAATATCGCTATGATTTATCCTCAGAGTGTAGAGTCCTTTGAGGAACTTCATCTTTTTCTAATATTAGAAAATATTTCAATTAATTATTATTTTTATTATATTTTCATAAATAATTTTAATTATTTCAATATAAATTAACTAGCATCTTTTTTCCAAAATTCAACATAATTTTTTAGGCTTTTCAATCCATTATCAGTAGAAATATTGTATGAATCCAAATAAATTTTTAATCCCTTCGATCTTCTTTATTAATTTTTCTCTATATCTGTTTTCTAAAATTTTATAGTATAATTTGTTAACTTAATATTCCTATAATTTTCATAATTTTATACATTTAGGAGTAAACTATTTACCATTTACTTACTAAATATTTTCTATATTTTCAATTTTAGGATAAATAACTTCAAATTATTCAGTAACTTACTTTCCTACTACACTTTAATAACTCTATTGGAATACCCTACGTTCAATACAGATATTTTCCTATTTTCATCTCATTTATGATTTAACATAAATTATACTTTTTGAAATTAAAATTCAAGATAAAAATAAATAAATTTCTATATTATTCTAATCTACTAAAATTTTCAAAATTAAGTTGATATTATTTAAAAAGTTGTAATTAGAAAGTTGATGAAAACTCCTATAATTCCCTCACTCTTTTACTTCATTTTTTTTCAATATTACCTTATCAATGCATCTTGTTTAAATTAAGATCCTTTATGTTTTCTCACTCTTACTTTACCGTCCACTGTTATATATATATATAAACAATAACTCATAGGTCGTCCTTTTTTTCGTTTAGTTTCTTCTCTACGTTCTTATTCCATTGTCAAACGCTTATCTCATTACACCGGGTTGCCTATTTTTTATTTTTTATTTTTGCGTTCATCCTCTTCACTCGCACCCTCAGGAGAGGAAACAACAATAGGGACCTATAAGGGTGAAAATAAAGGCGTGCGTACAAGGCGAAGCAAGTGGTAGAGGGGAAACCATCAGAGGTACCTATCATAGCATCTGATCTTAATGCATAGTGGATCAATAGCATATTGCTTTGTTAGAAAGGCTAACCAATAAAATTTTAAAGGTAGCTACTTCAGGTTATTATTCATTGGAAAGTCTTTTTTTTTCTATATGCTGTTTATCTCAATGTCTAACAATTAAAATATACTTCAAGAAAAAATATGAATATAATAAAAAGGATTCTGATGTTTCTCTAGCTTCTCATAAGTGAATATTGCCGGCTAAGTGCCAGGAGTGAATGGCAAGGCTGCCAAATGCCATGATGTTGGCAAGTGAAGACAAACCATGAATCATTCCAAATTTCCTGTTCATGGCTGCAAGTTGTGGATTAGTTTTCGCTACTTGCACGTTTTTTGACCACCCTACTTCCTCACCGATGCTTAGATCTCTCTCTATTTTATGCCTCTGTTTCATCATCTGGTTAAGAAAGAAAATGTCAACTGGTGCAAGTAATATAATTGAAGATGTAAGAGTGAATGGAAAAGGAGCAATCAATGAACATAAAACAAGCATAATGTAAACCTAGTATTGAAATAAAAGCAATCTCCCTGAGAGAAGTCGAGATAAATTGGTAGTCATGTGAAGCTCAGTACAAAACTGTAAATTAACAGTGTAGCACTTCTTGAATCTATAGAAGAAACTGACAAGGAGTGTGAAGGGAGGAGACAGAGGAAGAGCATGAGAAGAGGAGAAACAATGCATTCTTATTCCAGTATTGTCCTTGACTCATGAGTTTGTAGTGAATCCTGTGTTTCCCAGTGTTTGACTCCTCTTGTTGAATTGATTTCATCAAGTCATATCTCAAATAAGATTTATCCAAATTTGGAATGCATCCAGAATTCAGGGTTCCTAAAATTTAAACTTATTTCAGTGTTTCTCTTTTCATAGGCAACTCTGATCTATATAGAGTTTGATTTATTGTAGGTAGACTCAGGTGTTTCCCTCCCTTGAATCCTAAACTGAGTTTTAAGCTTCATTTGGTGTCCAAAACTAAGTATGAGAAAACCCTGAGATTCTGGTTGTTGCCACTTGAGAGTCCTATGCAAATTCTTGGTAACAAGTGAGAGGAAGGTGAGGATGGTTATCGTGCTTGTTATACTTGGGTCACATGTGCAACCAACCGAGGACAAAGGGTCTCAATCCATCAACGTGAACTACAACACTATAAATAAAATAATTGAGAAGATTAAGTAGATTATTAAATTTGTACATGATTATAACTCCAGTTCAAAGGGCTTCCAAGTGCATTGAATATAGATGTCTAATGCAAGTTTGTCATGCAAAGGGTAGGCATGACTACTTAGGATAAAGGCCAAATAAGAAAAGCCAAGCACTATGCTTTCATCATATCCCAAATGAAAAATAAAAAGAAATGACACAATGACAGCGTTCGAAAATACAGACCAGTAATATGAGTCTACAGAGTTAAAATAGAAAGAATTTTGATGGTTCAGCCCACACTTTTTTTATGTTAAAAAAAAACTTTTTTTTATTCAGCATTCTTTTAGTAAATCTTACTATTTTATTAAAAATCTCCCCCCTTTACTAACTAACTTTGGTGAAGCCTAAAATGCATTTACGTTAATGTCCTTTTTTCTATTTACACTAAAAATAATTCTAAGGTTTATTAGTAATTCCACAAGCGAAACAATCAGTGATCTAGAGTTCGAGACTCAGCTACAGCATATTATTATGAATTTTTCTCATCATTAATTTTCTCTGGTTGTTTTATATAAAAAAATATAGTTATCTTTAGTCACATATCTTAGAATTAACAACACTATGATCAAAGAAGCTTCTATAAATATTTTAGACAAAAAATATACTTTAATTCTTGGTTTATAAGGGTACACTAGAAAATCCAAACAATTCGGATTTTCAAAGACCCAAATAATTTGCGTGTGCACGATCACACTAGTTCTTAATTGAACTTAAAGAGAGACCAAAAAAGAATCTCATTTTCCAGACCCAATGACAATGATAATAGTTGTCTTCTACGACTAATGATAAAATTCACAATCCTAAGCAAATACGATGTCAGAATCACTAGATATGTCAAGTTACATATCATCATGCAAGGAATGGACTCTAGGAAGAGTTACAAACTAATTTTTAGATCTCCCACGTTACAGTCCCTAAGCTAGAGTTTTGGGAACCATCATGGACGTCATTAAGAATATACATGATTGACTCTATCATTAACATATAGATTTTGTTACCGCCATCAAAGTATTGATACTAGATGCATAAATTATTATTAAATATAGATCTAGTTGACATCAATAATATGTATATTTCTATAATCTCTATCTAAAACCCCAAGCTCAGCCAGTAGCAAGGTAATAACAAGTATTACCTAAAAATAAATGGCAATTTTTTTGTTTTGACAAAGATGATCATATTACCTCGATTGTCATTGGGGTGAAGATAATCAAGTTGGAAAGGTTGAATCCAAGCGCACAAAGGAGGAAAACAAGCTGATACCTCTCGATCAATGAGGCCGACCTCCACGGGTGGATATAGGCAAATGCTACAACCGAAACTACTGAGCAGACAGACACCAATGTGAAATACGCAGGGAACATTTTGCTCTGTAGGTTTCCGAACTGATGCCTCGGCAAGTTTCTGCAATATTCACAGGGTTTTATCACAATCTAACCAGCTGCCGCACAGATTAAGCAAAAATAAAAAAATAAAAAAATAGTGACTGAGATGAGTTTCTACGATAGGTAAACCAAGCCAAAAATATTTGTCTATGGAATAGAAGATTGGAACTTTTTAAGGGGAGCGATGGAATTTCTAAAAAAATAGCCGAAATTATCCATCAGGGAAGACGATGGGGTTACTTGAACATGATGATCCCGCCGATGAAGGTGACCCAGAGGGCGGCGCCCCAGTCGGTGGCGAAGGCGAGGAGATGGAGGATCCTTGCGGCGGTTACGGCGATGGCTGGAGATTCCGGCCCCGAGCCGAATACATCCGGCGCAAAGACAAAGCCCAATGCAAAGAACGCCATCCCCATCAAGAAGCGAGACGACCACGCCATCTCAACGCTGCGATAGAGCCTGGATCTAGGGTTTTGTGGACGATTTGGAGGATTGGGTAGTAGAATCGGTTCGCCTGACTTTGAAGCTCCCTGGAGGACGACGGAGAGGGCGATGGATTTCTTTTTTTTCTTCATTTCTATATAAATAATAAATAAAAGAAATATGCTATTTTGAATTAGGTTTAAATTTGATTTGAGCTTTATTTGTTTAAATTTTATGGAATTTCTAATTTGAGTTTATTTGACTGTTTTTTTATATTTTTAAATTAAATATTAACAATTTCATATTTATAAACTTATTATTCAATTTTAAATTTTATTTATTTATTTATAAATTTAATAATAATTTTATAGATAAACATAGTTTATAACTTTTGTTCATATACATTATTCATATTTAATAATTTATTTTTATAATATTAACCAACTGTACATGAATAGATTATTTAAGCCTATTTATTTAATTAACTTGGTGAATATCGAAACTTAAACATTTGTAAACATTTGTTCTTACGAGTTCTAATTAAAAAGAAATATAGAATCGTCACATTAACGACCCCCTAAAATCGGTCCTGTGGATATGAAGGGAGGTAAATACAGGTACATAGCTGAAAGCGCATAGCCGGGACCATAGTTTACAAAATCGCGATCCGGATTGTAGGATCGTACGATCCTACGATCCGGAAACCCAAAATCGATCCAGGATCGTGCAGAATCATTTTTGCAGTAGGATCGCAGCAGGATCGGTAGGATCGGTAGGATCGGAACAGGATCGGTAGAATCGGAGCAGGATCGGAGCAGAATCGGAGCAGGATTGGTGGAAGCTTTGAGAGGTCATAACTTTTGACTCGGATTGAACCACGAGGCCTATAATATATCAAATTAAAGTTCGTTCAGAGATCTTTAATAAATTTCAAAGTTTATCCTTAACCATTATCTTTTTTTCATCTTATTAGAGTTTTAAATTATTTAAATATATGTTTATTTATTTTTGAGCTAGTTTTTTATCAATAACATTCTGTCATTTATTTTTTTCAAAATAATAAGTTTTTGGATGCCTATTGTCTAGTATTGTGTGACATCAACCAGTCATTAGAAGATTATTTTCAGTATTCATATTTGCATCAAAGGATTCAATAGCTTCTGTTATATACGTTAGATTTTGTTGACATTTAAATTGAATTATCTTATAAATCAAGGAAATATTTTTGACATTGTATGTGTTATTATTATTGTGTTAATAGATATTTTATATTCTTTTATTTTATGATATGAAAATATAAATATTATTACTGTGCGAGAATGATAGTTGAATTACAAGTTAATTTAAATTTGTACATGTAATAATGTAATTTGATGTGTTGAGAGTAAATAATTGTATATATATACAAAATTAGTTATTTATTTATATGTAAATGAGTTTTTTAAATATTTTTTCTAATTATTAATCATGTATCATAAAATTTTAAGGATTTTTGGTAGGATCGTACGATTCTACGATCCGATCCTGACCGATCCGATCCTGACCCTAAATCGATCCTGCGTAGAATCGCGATTCTACAAACTATGGCCGGGACGTTAACCCAGACAATGACACCCCAAATTCTAATTTTATACAAGACATATTATATCTTAGGATAAGTTTGGTTCAAGTTATCATATATAATCTTGGTTATATGATTATTTAGTTATAGGGAATAAAATATAATTAAATATTGTTTGGTTCAACTTTAATAATGTAACAAAAACTTATTTATTTGAAAGTTTTGATGAATAACCTACTTTTAATATTTTATTATATTACCCTCATTTACAAAAACTAACCCTACATAATAATAATAATAATAATAATAATAATAATAATAATAATAATATTATTATTATTATTATTATTATTTAAATTCTACAATTTTTTACTTTTCCTTTTTCTTCTTTTTCTTCCATTCTTATGTGTTTTTTTATTTTTTTTACACTTTTTTATTTTTTTTCATTTTTTATTTTTTTACATTTTTTCAATTTTTTTGTTTTTTATTTTTTAATGGGTTTTTTATTTTTTTTACTTTTTCTATTATTTTATTTCTTTTCTATTATTTTATTTCTTTTCTATTTTTTATGTTTTTTAATTTTTTTAAACCTTTTTTAATATTTTTAACATTTTAAAAAATTTTAAAATTTTTTAAGTTCATTCTATTTTTATTTTTTTTATGTTTTTTTATTTTTTACATTTTTATTATTTTTTAAAAAAATTACATTTTTTCTATTTTTTTTATGTTTTTTATATTTTACATTTTTTATTATTTTTTTTGTTTATTCTATTTTTTATGTTTTTTATGTCTTTTCTTTTTTTTAAGTTTTTTTATTTTATTTTCCATTTTTTTTTACGTTTTTCTATTTTTTTTCTCATTTTTCTCTTATCGGAGGGTATTTTGGATTAAAAAAATTATTAACCTCGGAATAAAGAAAAATCTTAGTTTTCTGAGGTTACCCGATTTCAGATTGCATGTCCCTTTTGCTGACATGTCGGGCATGGAACATTACTCGAGAATCATCTATTATCTAAACCAAACAGGGTTTTCGTTGATAACCTCAGATGGATAACTTTTAACTAAATACACCCTAAGAATTTGAATTACTTATAACATTAGGTCATTCGTAAGATTTATGAGTACTTAGTAATTTATCTTTGTGGAATAGAATCCAACCGTCCATTAGTTGGATCTTAAAATCTAAATATTCTAATTATAAAAAAATAAACACTATCATTAAAAAAATTAAAATTTGTATTATAGTTTATGATTTGATATACATCATGTGTTTGCACAAGTTATATTAATAATAAAAATAAGTTATATCATAAACTTTTGAGAAGAATTATATATATAACAAAAGGTGAAATGGTCATTTCACTCAACAACAACAGTACAAGTAATTGGGATATTTTATATTTACTGGATATTTATCTTAGACCTATTGACAGTAATATTATTTTGTGTGTGTATATATATATATATATATATATATATATATATATATATATATATACGTCTGTGGTGTTTTGGTACGGTTTGGTACGGTGAGAATGACTTGGACACCACGTCAAGCACGCTAAAGCGCGGAGGAAACTAGCCGCGTCAAAAACGTAGCACACCGCAACACTCAACTCTCCCAAAAAAATCCTAGTGCTCACCTCTCCTGTCGAACAAATTTTCTCTCGCCGCGATCTCCTCGCCGCACCTCTCTCTCTCGCCTACAAACACTGCAGTGCCCTCCCTCCCTCCCTCGCTTGACTCTCTCGCCACGATCAGCCCGTAGAACACTGAGGCGGCCTCCCTCCCTTGCTCACTCGCCTCTCTCGCCGTGATCAACCCGCAGCACCTCCCTTCCTCGCTGTCGCCTACCTCTCAACCAACGAGAGCCCTAGCTTCTCTCTCCCCGCACCTGGGTTCCTCGCTGCCACGAAGCCTCACAGGCACCCTTCCATCCCTACTCGATAAGATTTTTGCAAGACTGTTATAATAAATTTACTGATCTTTTACTCTGATGCTTACAACTATGGTTTCATTAGCATTAATTGATCGAGGTTAACTTCATTTTTCGTTAAGGAGATTTATAATATTGTTCTTTTTGCATAATTCGGTCCTGTTTGCAGAATATGCCTCTGCAAGGTATATGTAAAACAAACATATATAGATGTTGAGATCATGATCATGCAACTTAAGTTTGTTGGAAACAATATTAAGTTTAGAGTTTAGTGTCTCTATCAAGTTAATTGAAAAACTTAAGGGTGCGTTTAGTATGTGCGTTTTTCATTTTCATTTTCTGGAAAACACGCGTTTTCTAGAAAACAGAAAATGACTTTTTGTCATTTTTTGTTTTTATAGAAAACGCTAGCTATTTTTTTAGAAAACAAGCACAAAAACGCAAACCAAACATCATTTTTCAGAAAACGCGTATTTTCCAGAAAATGAAAATGGAAAACACGCGTACCAAACACACCCTAAGTTTGTTGTTTATTCTGAAATAAGATATAGTGTTTATTCATTTATTTATTTATCTATTGTCTCATATAATGAGAGGGGGCACAGAAATGGAAGAAAATAGAGTTGATGATCAAGACTTCATTCCCCAAGTTGCAGATGATCGAAAGCCAAAAATTGGAATGGAATTCTCATCACTGGAAGATGTATATTTTTTCTATAATCAATATGCACGAGAAGTCGGATTTAGTTCAAGGAATAGTACGAGCAGGAAAAATAAGATGACAAATGAAGTAAAATGGAAACAAATTGTCTGCTTTAAAGAAGGGCATACAGATCTAATGTGAAACAATAAACATCTAAACTCTAATCAACTAATAAGGGAAAGAGCACGTGATGCAGTTAGAATGGGTTGTAAGTCAAATATTGCATTTGTCAAGAAACAGACGGGGTCTAATTGGGTTGTGTGTAACTTTGTAGAAACTCATAATCGTCCGCTCTCGACTCCATCAAAGGTGCATTTGCTACGCTCACATCGTATTGTTTCGATAGCTAAGAAAGGATTGACAAAACAATTTTCATAAGCCGATGTACCAACTTGTCAACAAATGCATTTATTAGAGATAGAGTATGGAGGCCCTGAGTGGGTAGGTTGCACAGAAAAAGATATTAGAAACTTTGAGAGAAATATTAGGGATGAACAAAAGGGTATTGATGCTGAAACAGTGATTGAGTTTTTTATACCTGAGCATGAAAAGAATTCAGTTTTTTCCTTTGATTACGAGACTGATTTAGATAAAAAAATTAGTAGGTGTTTTTCGGCTGATTATGTATCAAGAAGGGCATATAGTGTATTTGGTGATGCAGTTATATTTGATACTATACATAACACCAACAGATATGGCTTGATTTTGACACCATTTGTAGAAGTTAACCATCATCATCAGACAATTCTTTTTGGTTGTGGGTTTCTTAGTGATGAAGAAACTGAATCTTTTGTTTGGTTGCTTACAAAGTTCTTAAAAGTCATGCCTAAAAGTATACCAAACATTATCATCACTGATCAAGATCCTGCTATGATAAAAGTTATTGCATAGGTTTTTCCTCAAATAGTGTATCGATATTATTTGTGGCGCATATTGAACAAATTCGTAGATAAATTAGACCCTTTAAATTTTCGAAACTACTATCACGATATAAAGAATGTCATTACAAATTCTACAACACCTGATGATTTTAAGAAATCATGGGAAGAGACTATCAAATGTGCTAACTTAGAGAAAAATGATTGGTTATCCTTGATGTATGAATTGCGACACAATTGGGTTTCAGTATATTTTAGTCATGTATTTTCAGCAGGAATGTCAAGTAGTCAAAGATCTGAAGGCTCACATGTATTTTTCAAGAAATATATCTCAAGTAAGAACTCATTAATGGATTTTATCACTCATTTTAATAGAGCACTGAGACACCAAAGACACAATGAGTTAGTTGCAGATCATATTGATATGAATGAGCATCCCAAGGTTAAGACAACCTAGCCAATGGAAACTTAAATGATTAAGATATACACAAAAAAGAAATGGCTGGAGTTTCAAAGCGAAATGACTGAGAATTATAGTTATTATGTGCAATAGATATTTACAAGAGTTGCCTCAGCAGTTTACCATGTGATGAAATTTCAAAGTTCTTCTTCCTCAAAATCAAGAGTGCTCATACATGACAAGTAAAGAGACTGCATATCATATAGCTGTTGGAATGTATACTAAAAGCCTAGCTTTTTGTATAAACATTTACTTAGAAATAAGAATCATATTGG
Source organism: Zingiber officinale (assembly GCF_018446385.1). Lineage (NCBI taxonomy): Eukaryota > Viridiplantae > Streptophyta > Magnoliopsida > Zingiberales > Zingiberaceae > Zingiber > Zingiber officinale. The sequence continues at coordinate 124,735,753 of NC_055989.1, forward strand.
TCAAATATCTATATTTATAAGTTAAGTGTAGTTGTTCGATTAATTTATATTGTAGATAACATGGTGTGTGATGTCACACACAGAAGATCATGCTATCAATTCCTTATAAATTATAAACAGTAGCTCACGACTGAGATGGAAAGAAATAAACCATTGGAATAGTCATAGTGTAATTAGGTATTAGTTTATCTTGACTGATAAATTACACTAGTACACTCTGAGTGTATTGAGCAGGACCATTTAAGGTAAGTTCTTTTTATACCGACTTAATAAAAAAATAAGGCCCTAGTTATTATAGAAGTGTGTGTTCTTAATCCTAATATAATAACAAGCACATATATTTAGTATTTATTTCTTTGACTTATCAAAGGGTGAGATTTAGCTCGATAAATCAATAGGCCCAATAAGTTGAGAAATGATATTACTTATAGTGTGTTGTTGATTATAGAAGAAAACTCTGTCCTAGTAATTTAGGTTGATAATGTCCCCAAGAGGAGCTCATAAGGATTGTCATGTTAAACCCTGCAGGTGGACTTAGTTTGACACGACAATAAGGTTGAGTGGTACTACTCTTGGACTAAGATATTAATTAAAGTGAATTGTCAGTAACTCAATTAATTAGTGGGCATCCGACATCTTAAACACAGGGAGATTAACACACTCATGATAAGAATGAGCCCAAAATGTAATTTGGGATTGGTGCGGTAGTTCAATAATAATTCTTTACTGGAATGAGCTATTATTGATGAAATTAAGTTGGGTGTTCAGGGCGAACACAGGAAGCTTAATTTCATCGGGACACCAAAACCAATTCTTTCTCTCGGTCTCTATCGTAGCCTCTTATTTATAAAGTATTATACCCACCCTTATCCACCTTCTTACCCATCCTAATGGGGTTGGCCAAGCAAACTTGGAACCCAAGCTTGGGCCGGCCAAGTAAATAGGATGAACCAAGATTGTGTGGTCGGCCCTAGCTTGAATCCAAGCTTGGTGTGGTCGGCCACACCACATTAAAAAGGGTTTTATTTTTATTTAAAATCTTTTCTTAATGTGGATATCATGGTTTTAAAAAAGAGTTTAAAATTTAAATCTTTCCTTTTATAGCTTTCTACAAAAGATTAAGAAAAGATTTGATATCTTTCCTTATTTGTAGATTGAAAGTAAAATTTTAATTTTGATAAAACTTTTCTTTTTGTAACCATGTATATGATTTAAAAATAGATTTTTTAAAATTAAATATTTCCTTTTATAAGTTTCTACAAAAGATTAAGAAAAGATTTGATATCTTTCCTTATTTGTAGATTGAAAGTAAAATTTTAATTTTGATAAAACTTTTCTTTTTGTAACCATGTACATGATTTAAAAAGAGATTTTTTAAAATTAAATATTTTCTTTTATAAGTTTCTACAAAAGATTAAGAAAAGATTTGATATCTTTCCTCATTTGTAGATTGAAAGGAAGATTTTAATTTTAGAGAAAACTTTCCTTTTTGGAAATCATCCACATGTTTTAATAGAGAGATTTTAATTTATAAAATTCCTTTTATAAACAACCATGAAGGGAAAAATTATTAGAGAAATTTTATAAAATTTCTGGAAACAAATTAGGAAGTTTTAATTCTTGTGTTATTAAAACTTTCCATGTTTGGGGCTTGAAGGTGGTCGGCCACTTGATTCATGAAAAGGAAATTATTTTTAATCAATTAAATTTTCTTTTTCATGGAAAAGAAATTAAGGAAGGTTTTATTTAAATTTTCCTTATTTTCCAAGACCAGGGAATATAAAAGAGGGGATAGGGGTGCCTTCATGAGATACCACTCTATTATATTTTTCCTATCTCTCTTCCTTGGTGGTGGTCGACCATTGTTTCTAGCTCTTCTCCTTTTCTCTTCCTCCTTTGTGGTCGGCGGCATCAACACAAGAAGGAGTTCTTGGTGGTCGGTTCTAGCTAGGAGAAGAAGGAGAGAAAGGAGGCTTTCTTTCTTGCATCCCTTGGAACTTGGTGGTGGTGGCTGAACCTCTACATCATTGGAGGAGTTTTGGTGATCGAAACTTGGTGAGGAAGAAGAAGGGCTTGGGTGATTCTCATCTCGGTAGATCGTTGCCCACACAACGTCCGAGATAAGAAGAGAAATACGGTAGAAGATCAAGAGGTCGTTGCATACAATGAAAGGTATAACTAGTAATTATTTTTTGCATCATGCTAGTTTTTCTTTGTATGAATTCCAAACACAAGAGGCATATGATTCTAGAGTTTCAAATTTGTGATTTGAGTTTGTTCTCTTTTTTTTCAAATTTGTTATTTGATTGTTCCTTTTGGTTAAACCTAGAGTTATATAAGGAAATTAAATATTAGATTTCTTTAAAAGGTTTTGTATAAGCGGTGGTAGATGATCCATACCCAAGAAGGACTAGTGCCTCGCCATGCAGTCCTGGAAGCCAATTTTGAAAATTAATATTTAATTAAATTTATAACATAGGTGGATTTGGATCAATAATATTAAGCATCGTTTGCGATTCAAATCTAAACCATTAAAAACAGATAAGTTAAATTTGGAATCAATAATGTTAAGTTTTGTTTGTGATTCCTAATTTAATTTCTAAAGAACACAATGGGTTGTTTAAGAAAGGTTCGACACTTGTACAAAATTTTTGTATAGTGGAACCGGTACGATCTTCCTAGGACCAACCAATAGTAGCCGCACAAAATTTGAGTTTGAGGGCATTCCATGTAGACATATATTAGTTTTTTTTTCGTATCGACCAAGTGTTTCTTTTGCCTGATACGTATATACTCAAACGATGGACACGAGATGCAAAAGTTGGAGCAATATATGCTTTAGGGGAGCAAAATATCATTGATGATCCAAATTCAGAAAGGTATTTGATGTAGAGGCACTCGAGGTTATCCTATAAAGCTTCAGTATTAGTTGATGATGCATCTTTGAGTAATGAGAGGATAACCTTCTTGGATGAACAATTCGATTATATCTACAACAAAATTCAAGAGATGTCCATTAGTACACTATGCAGTGATAGAAGTAAAAGAAAGAAATCCATTGATGAGGACCTTGGTATTATTGATCCTTCTACATTAAGAACTAAGGGATGTGGGAAGAGATTAAAATCATCAAAGGAGAAATCAACCTCAAATTCCAGGTTTTGTCATAGATGCAGACATCGAGGAATGTCACATGACAAACATAACCGTCTCAATTTTCAACAAGGATATGTGTCGATTAATTTTACATTTTTATTATATTTTTTATATTTTGTATATGACAATGTAAATTATCATATCAATTGAAGATAATAATCATATCAGTCTTGACGACATATATGAACCTGATTTGGGATCTATAGCTAGTACTATCAAAGTTTTAATTTGTTAAATTATAGTGGTTTTTTGTTTATTGAATAAATGAAATTAATAAATTGTCTTTATTATTACAGACTCTAACAACATGCTCTAGAATATTGACAGCTGCATCATTAGCTTATTGATGTTTTAGGTAACTTATTGATGAAACATCTATTATCATGCCACTTGCTTCTTACTGATGAAACATTTAAGAAGAATCATCGTTAGCTTCTTACTGATTTCAGGTCACTTGCTTCAACTTAGTGGATGAGCTCTCTTTTGGTAAAGTCTTAATGACACATCTATTATTAGAGCACTCTGAATTTGGTTAACAATTCTATCCTGTTTGTTTGTATTTAACTTGATGTGTGTTTTCTTTCAATGAATCCAATGTTAAAGATTTGCCTTGGCTTTGGTTTCGATGTGATATATTCCCTTTGTGCAGTGTTAAAGAAGCTTTCAGTCAATAAGAATTAGCCATCAAAAACTTTTTTTTGTTTGATTATATTGTAATTGAAGAAGTGTGTTTTGATGCTAAAGATTGATTTAATTTCTTATTTTTAGTTAACCGAGACTGAAATAGAGTATCTGGAAATAACACTGGTCTAATTTCTTGTGTTTTGATGCCACAAGAGGTTAACTTACACATAAGTTCTTTTTCAACAGGATTCGTAGCATTTAATTAACAGAGGCAGCACCAAGGATGACGCAACTGTCAAAGGTATACACAACTATTAATCCTTTCTAGAACTCAAGGACTCAAGCCTATTGATTTAGAATGGATAGTAAGGGATCGATAGCTGTTCATGTATTTTCAGTTCGATGCGTGAAGAGAAAGATAATTGTTTTCTATTATATTACTCAGAAGTGCGTTAAAGTAACTCAACTGGTCCTGCCCTTTGCTTTTGCTATCATTTTTTTCTCATCGAACAATTTCAATTTGGTACCTGTTGTATTTTTCCCAATTATCCACTCTTAAGTTGTTAGTCTATGGGTTCGCATATAAGGGTTGATTTAGAGGGGCAGAAATAAAAAGGGTGCCTTAGTTATTCATATCATCAAAAAGGCGACAGGCGTACTTCTTTTAAAATTTATCAAAACAATACTTCATCTATAATTTGCAAATGCATCCTCTCTACGTCATTCGTAACAATGTTCATAGATTGTTGCAACTCCTTAACTTTCACCTCAGCACTAGATAGCAAAGACTAAAAAAGTAATTTGGCATCAGAACTTTAGGCCAAAGCATTAAAAAAAACTTACACACTGTGTGCATCAAATAATTTTATCTTTTGCTTATCACACATTGCACAAATCAAATTATAGACAAGTTATGAACAACCTCTAGAATTCAAGTTGAATACATTAAAGATATGTTTGATATTAAGTCGGTATAAGGTATGAATTGTGTAGTTTCTAACACTAGATCATATGGTAGCTGAATATGAATTGACTAAACTTTTTGTATAAGGTATGAATATGAATTTGCATGGTTGCTCCATTCTTCATTTTACCCCCTCAACTCAACAACAAAGGAAAGACATTAGTTAAATTGCCCAAGGATGCAAAGAGTAAAAGATATAAGTTAAAATAAATTCTTCACATCATTTTTTCAAATATGAATACTACAACATATCCTTAATCAAAGTTATAGTAATAATACAAGTTTTGTTTGCCATGAATTACATAGTACATAGTGAAAAAAATCTTAAATGGGACAGGATTCACTTAAACACCAACAATTTCATTTCCTTCAACATGCATCAAGAATTTCACTAAATAGCATAACAATAATCAAGAACTTCAACTCAGATAAATTTTATCTTTAACACAAAGAACACCATTACTATACCACAATTATAACACCAACATTATGCAACAATGTTTAATGTTTCGAACACCCACTAACAAACCAATTTTGCGTATAGAATTACAAACATTTAGCCAGTTACATTACAACATGAATATTACTTAACACTAACTAACAAGATGAACTAACAACACAATCAAGATTATGGCTAAGAGAATTAAGTTCACCATCACTGATATCCAAATGAATTTCAATATTTGGATTATTCCTAGATTATGTCCATGGGAAGCATTGTGATCACTTTCAATATTGCTAGATGAACTAGTATCGGTCATCACCCACTTTTGTCATCCATATTGCCTACAGCTGTAATACTGTCTTCCAGGATTCTTGGTTGATCTATAAACACACATAAATGTTCTTTGTCCGCAGTCTCTACATGTTATAGGTTGAAATCTTGTATTTTCGATGTTGCTAAACTTGATGATGCCATAAAATAACAATCTAATAATCAAATTTTCATTACTTAAATTAAAAAAAATTATAACATTCTGTATAAAACATTGTAGCTTAAAACATGGTGGCAAAATACGAATACGCTCACCCCTAGTGCCCCCGTCAACCCGTCCTAGGGCCAACACAGAGGAGGTAAATCACGGGCGGCTACTATCCTTTGGAATAGTGACTAACACATAAGGGAGACATTTACCTTGACTTTACCGAGATTCGAACCCCAGACCTCATGGTGGCAACACCTCATGTGCTAACCACTAGACCATCTCGAGAGGACATTGTAACTTAAAACATGAACTATATTCAAGTAATCATAAAACCAAAGAAGCATGTAAATCACCAAGTACATCAATGGATGGATCATCCAATAGTTGTTCATTATAACCTCTAAACTCTAAACTTGATATTGTTTCCAACAAATTTAAGTTGCATGATCATGATCTCAACATCTATATATGTTTGTTTTACATAAAGAAGTTAACCATGATCAATTAATATATGAATTGTAATGAAATAAAGAACAGATGACTTGGAAAATGAGAATGACAAATCAGAAAATATCAAGTTAATTCTCGTAAATTTACAAGTGTATGAGCATTTTTTTCACAATTATGATTAAGTTAATTTCCCCAAATTAACAGATTTTCTGGTGATACTTGTGCAACAATTGAGGAATATCAACAAAATCCTTAAAATACCACCTTAAGCTCAATCCTATAATACAGTGAGCAACTGTCAACTAATATTTTTCAATTTTGTATATCCGACAAGGAATTCATGATACCATTAACCCATCACCAAACTCTAATATTGTTTAAAATTCCATAAGGATAACAGGTAACAAGCAATTGTAGCAAATTAACAAGGGTTATCAAGAAAAGATCAGTTAATGAAACCATAGTTGTAAGCATTAGAGTAAAAGATATTGTCACTTCTTTATTGTTTCACAACATAAGTAAAAAAGAACAAATTAAGGAAAGCTTCAGCAAGACTAGTGAGTAATAAATTTTGGGAAATTTATTATAACAGTTTTGCAAAAATCTTATCGAGCAGGGATGGAAGGGCGTCTGTGAGGCTTCGTGGCTGCGAGGAACCCAGGCGGGGGGAGAGAGAAGCTAGGGCTCGTCGGTTGAGAGGTAGGCGACGGCGAGGAAAGGAGGTGTTGCGGGCTGATCGCGGTGAGAGAGGCGAGCAAGCGAGGGAGAGATGCCGCCGCAGTGTTATGTGGGCTGATCGCGGGCGAGTGAGCGAGGAAGGGAGGGCACCGTAGTGTTCATAGGCGAGAGAGAGAGGTGCAGTGGGGAGATCGCGGCGAGAGAAAATTTGTTCGACAGGAGAGGCGAGCGCTAGGGTTTTTTGGGAGAGTTAAGTGTTGCGGCGTGTGGTGTTTTTTATGCGAGTAGTTTCCTCCGTGTTTTAATGCGGCGTCCAGGTCATCCTCGCCGCATCAAACCATACCAAAACACCATAGGCGAGTGTTTTCGTATATGGATGTTTTGTACCACACTTTATGTTGCACACCCCATGATCATCTAATGCAAATATTTTTTAAAAAAAATTCTTTATCTTAAATACTATATACCCTAAATCATAAACTCTAAAAAAATTAAACTAGGTACTCACGAGGTGTGTGGCATAAGGTGAGCAGCATTACAAATTTCTATATAGAAGTAGGGTATCATAACTCTCTCTATTTATATATGCACACTATTATTATTCATAATTATTGTTTACTATTATTATTCACAATTAAAACACATAAAAACACTCAATGAGAGTCCCTTAAAAAATCAACATCCAACTTCAATACAAAGCAAACATCCAACTTCACTAAAAAGAAATTAAAAATTGGTGTGTATATATATATATAATGGTGATATGTGGGGCGCCTAGCATGGCCGGTTGAGAGCCCGCGATACATGCAAGATGCTCGGAACAAATCTATATATATATATATATAGTCTTGATGCCCTACTTATCTTATGATACTCACAAGGTGAGCACAATGTATAATTTTTTTGTTTTAATTTCTTTAGATTTAATACTATAACCTAAATCATAAAAACTCAATCCTAATTTTTGACCCCTAAGATTTTGAAAAATAAAGAAAAAAATATATTTGATGCTCACAAGCTAAGCATCATAAAGTAAGGTATCAAGACTATATATACACATACAAGAATATTATCCTACTTATCTTATGATACTCACCTTATTAGCACTATTTGTATTTTTTAAAAAATTTATTTAACTTTAATACTTGATGTGGTGATGAGAGGCCCACCCGGTGGAGGGTCATTGCCACGATGAAGGTCAGAGTCAGGGCGGTCAACACCCCTGTACTATCGGTCGGTCGGGCGGTCCACTCACCCGACCGGGATAGAGAAGTTCTGACCCAACATCATCATAGCTCGGCCACATACCGAGCTTCTGACGCTCAAAAAAATGTCTAGGGAGCACACGCCGAGAGGCCAGCCCTATTCGGATGTATCTCAGAACTAGCCTAGCGGAGCCACGACCGAGCAGATTACATTCAAAGCAGAGCTCGGATAGTGGGTAGTTGGCCGAGCGGCCATCCTTCTCGACTCGAGAACGATAGTGTCCGGACGACTGATGGTTGGCCGAACGGCTTACCTGCTCAACCTAGTAACAGACAAGAGGAGGATCTGTGATATCCTTTTGGGAGCTCGTGCCACCGATAGACGACATGATCAGCGACATGGTCAGATAGTGGATCGTACGGCGGAAGCTTCCACTGTCACGTCAGAGATATACTTGGGTCATTAAGGTATGTTGTCAGGAACATTTTCTTGACATATCTTTTCAAGAGAAGCTTTGAGAAGCGTGCATGTCTCGAGTATCGTGCGTGCACCACCCCCCTGGAGCCCTATATAAAGGGTCATAAGCTTCAACGGAGGTATGCTAATATTTACTGTAGCCACGCTGTTACTTTGTTACTCCACTTCCTTGCTTCACATCACAGAGACTAACTTGAGCGTTGGAGGGCCTTCGGCGGGAAACCCCTCCCTGGCTTGGCATTGCCGCTGCTGTGGTTGCAGGTTCCTCTAGTGCGGAGTCCACACAAGGTTAACATGAGCGCCACGTCCCTAGCACCCATCGCCTCGACTCTCGGACAGGATCAAATTTGGCGCCGTATATGGAAAGTTTACCTGCATCCGAGCTGAGAAAATGAAAGACGCTGGACGACTTCACTCTGTGACGCTCACCCAAGAGGAGCTCGACATACTCATACAGGCCCGAGCCCAGAAGATAGTCGAGCAGCAATAACAAAAGGTGCTAGCCGATCGACTAGCGGAACAGGCAACATCGGCATCAGGGGGTCGAGCGGTGCATGAAGACCGGTCGGAATAACTCTCCATCTGGGGACAAAACAAAGGATCAACCAGTACCCATAGGGAGGCACCGCCTGCCCCGATACCATTCCACCGGGCTCTGTTCCAAACGCTCTCAGAGATCACTTATGCAAATCAAGAGCGGGGGCCCTCTTCAGATAAAGCACCCGTTCGGGATGCACAGAGAGGTAAGGCGCCTCAAGGTGACATGTCACCTGAATGGATCAACCGGCAGTTCTCCGAAGTAATATTGCATGACCCATTGCCAAGACACTACGCTCCTCTAGTGATCGGAGAGTACAATGGATCAACAGACTCGGATGATCATTTGGGCAAGTTTGACAACGCGGCTACACTTCACCAATACACGGATGGGGTGAAGTGTCGGGTCTTCCTCACCACACTCTCCGGATCAACACAACACTGGTTCAAGAGACTGCCGGACGAATCGATAAGAAGTTTCAAGGATTTTTGAACGACCTTCCTACACCATTTCACCATCGACAGGCATTACTAGAAGACGAGCGTCAGTTTGTTTTCCTTGAAGCAAGGGCCAAGAGAAACCCTCCGAGCGTACATCTAGTGCTTCAACTAGGTAGCTATGGATATCCCCTCGGTCTTATCCGAGACCATGATGAATGCCTTTACACAGGGGCTCATCGTGCGGGATTTCTTTCGATAGCTTATCAGAAAGTCACCCCACGACTATGACTACATGCTCAAGAAGGCTAATGAGTATATAAATGTGGAGGAGGCCCAGGTAGCAAGAAGTAAGGAGGCACCAGATGAACCCCCGGTGCCGACCGAACGGTGATCGTCGAGCTGTTAGAGTGTATACTAAAAGTCTAGCCATTTGTAAATATTTATTTTGAAATAAAAAATCACATTGATCAAATAACTACATTTATATGCTAAGTGTAATTGTTCAATTAATTTATATTGTAGATAACATGGTGCGTGGTGTCACACACAGAATATCATGTTATCAATTCCTTATAAATTATAAACAGTAGCTCACGACTAAGATAGAAAGGAACAAACCATTGAAATAGTCGTAGTGTAATTTGGTATTAGTTTATCTTAACTATAAAATTACACTAGTACACTCTAAGTGTATTAAGCATGACCAATTAAGGTAAGTTTTTTTATGCTGACTGAATAAAAGAACAAGACTTTTGTTATTATGGAAGTATGTGCTCTTAATCCTGATATAATAACAAACACATATATCTAGTATTGATTTCTTTGACTTATCAATGAGTGAGATTTAGTTCGATAAATCAAGATGCCCGATAAGTTGGGAAATGATATTATTTATAGTGTGTGTTGTTAATTATAGAAGGAAACTGTATCCTAATAATCTAGGTTGATAATGTCCTCAAGAGGAGCTCATAAGGATTGTCATGTAAATCCTGCAGGTGGACTTAGTCTGATATGACGATAAGGTTGAGTGGTACTACTCTTGGGCTAAGATATTAATTAAAGTGAGTTGTCAGTAACTCATTTAATTAGTAGACATTCGATATCTTAAATACAGGGAGATTAACACACTCATGATAAGAAGGAGCCCAAAATGTAATTTGGCATTGGTGCGGTAGTTCAATAATAATTCTTCAGTGGTATGAATTATTATTGATGAAATTAAGTTGGGTGTTCGGGGCGAACACGGGAAGCTTAATTTCATCGGGAGATCAAAATCAATTCCTCCTCTCGGTCCCTATCGTAGTCTCTTATTTATAGAAAATTATGTCCACCAAATACTCACTTCCTATCCACCCTTAGGTGGTCGGCCAAGCAAGCTTGGAGCCCAAGCTTGGGTCGGCCAAGCCAAAGGCTTGAGCTAAGTAAGAGTGGCCGACCATAGCTTGGAGCCCAAGCTTGGTGTGGCCGGCCATATAAAATAAAAGGATTTTAGTTTTTTAAAATTTTTTCTTGTGTGCAAGCTATGGTTTTAAAAAAGAGTTTAATAATTTAAATCTTTCCTTTTATAGTTTTCTACAAAAAATTAAGAGAAAGGTTTGATATATTTCCTTATTTGTAGTTAAAAGGAATATTTTAATTTTTTAGAAAACTTTCCTTTTATGTAACCATCCTCGTGATTTTAAAAGAGAGTTTTAAAATTAAATATTTCCTTTTATAGTTTCTACAAAAGATTAAGAGAAAAGATTTGATATCTTTCCTTATTTGTAAATTGAAAAGTAGATTTTAATTTTGAGAAAACTTTCCTTTTTGTAATCATCCACATGTTTTAATAGAGAGATTTTAATTTATAAAAGTTTCCTTTTATAACCAACCATGAAGAAAATTTTTAAAGATAAATTTTATTTTTAAAATTTCTGGAAACAAATAAGGAAGTTTTAATTTTGTGTTTAAAACTTGCCTTATTTGGAGCACATGTAGTGGTCGGCCATGAGAAGGGTTAAAAGGAATTTTTAATTAAATTTTCTTTATTAACCAAAGACAAGGAAAATAAGGGAATTTTAATAATAATTAAATTTTCTTATTTGCCAAGACCAAGGAATATAAAAGAGAGGGTAGAGGTACCTCACCTCATAACATCTCTTCTATTATTTTCTCCCTTCTCTTCCTTGGTGTGTGGTCGGCCTTATTCTCTTCTCCTTTTCTCTTCTTCTTTAGTGGCTGATGCATCCCTCTCTTGGAGTTCTTGTGGTGGCCAGTTCTTGCTAGGAGAAGAAGGAGAGAAATGAGACTTTGCTCTTGAATCCCTTGGAGCTTGAAGGTTAGTGGTCGAAACTTGCAAGAAGGAAGTTGTCTTGGTGGTTCTCATCTCGGTAGATCGTTGCCCACACGGGTGGACTTGCAAGAAGGAAGCCAATTTTAGAAATAAATATTTAATCAACTTTGTAACATGGGTAGACTTGGATTAATAATGTTAAGCATCATTTGTGATCCAAGTCTAAACCTCTAAGAACAGATAAGTTAAATTTAGAATCAATAATGTTAAGTTTCGCTTGCGATTCTAAATTTAATTTCTAAAGAACACAATAGGTTGTTAGGAATGGTTCATGACTTGTACAAAATTTTTATACAAGAGAACCGATACGATATTCCGAGTATCAACCAACAATTGGTATCAGAGCTAGGGTTTGCCTCTATATGTTTGGTTTTTAGTTTAATTATGCACATGTCATACTGCAGGATCGAAAAGAATTTAGATATCTCCATAATGGTATGATATTATCCACTTTGGGCCTAGGCCTTCATGGCTTTGCTCTTGGGCTCTCCCCCAAAAGGTCTCATGTCAATGGAGATATCTTTCTCTTTATAAACCCATGATCTTTCCCATATGTTTTCAATGTGGGACTATATTTGCAACCTTGCAACACCAACAATCTCCCCCTCAAACAAAGGACCACAGGCTTCTCATGCCCGATCCTCGACCCACCAAGTCTTCCTGCCCCTCGGTCCACCCAACCTACTAGGACTTCCTTGCCTAGCCGCAACTAGGACTTCTTACCTAGTGTCTGGTCCTCTTGATCCGAACATAGGAGCCCCCACTTTCTTTGTTCGATGTCAATATTATACTCACATGGTTCAATCATATCATAGCTCTTGTGCACAGACGGCGGTTAAACCTTCTGGCAGTCCGGGCTCTGATATCAATTGTAGGATCGAAAAGAATTTAGATATCTCCACAGTGGTATAATATTATCCACTTTGGGCCTAGGCCCTCATGGCTTTGCTCTTGGGTTCTCTCCAAAAGGCCTCATGTCAATGGAGATATCTTTCTCTTTATAAACCTATGATATTTCCCATGTGTTTTCAATATGGGACTATGTTTGCAACCTTGCAACACCAACACATACATAATTTAGGCAGGATAATAGTAGGATGTGCTAACTCTGTGGTTACAGGCTCCAACTATTATGGTTTATAGATATTGTGTGTGATTGGATCCTTAGACATGTCAAGGGCATTTTTTTTGTGTGCGTGATTGTATGTATTAAATACAGCAGGAGTTGTATTAGTTTTAGGATTTTACATTTTTGTTTCGATCTAGATTACATGTACATTCCTTTGTGGAATATAGGACCGATATATGTAAAATTCTATTTATGTCGCGGATCATATCCTTGCGAGGCGTGGTACTTTTTGAGGACTAGAGACGCAGCGGAAAAAGAAGTAAGATGGATGCGGCGACTGGACCCGATTGCGGTGGCTAAAGATGGGAGCAGCTAAGGTTGGCAGCGCACGAAGGACAGTGATGGAAAAAGCCATAATAGTTGGAAAATTAATTTCCATATTTATTACTTTTATTTACTATGATGTGTGTGATGTGTGCTTGCATAGTTAAAATTCCTCACCTTAAATAACTAAGTGGGAGAGGGATTAGTAAATAAATTCCACGGTCTCCATTACTAGTTTCTAAGTGATGCAACAAACTTGCGTGTTGGCTCTGAGTGCCTCCCTCCACAACGGATGAGTTTGTTTACGGATCACTAGATCAAACTTCCTTTATGGATAGTTATAGGAAATTATTTAGGAGTGTGTGATTTTCTCCAACTGAAGGGGCATAATCCTAATTAATGGACTAAGTACCAAGTAATGATATACACTTAGGCACATTTAATAGTATCCTCCCCAACGGAGTCACTGCTATTATTTGTGTGACCAAAGGAATACCAACTATTAATTTTATTTATCATAAAGTTAAGATGACAATATAATAAAATTAATGGGTAAGACCCTCCTCTTACAAATGTTATACGTCCACACTAACGTGACATGCAAAATTCATGATGTTTTGAGGTGTTGGTAAATTAAAATAGTATTGTTTAAGGAATCAATATTATTCTAAATTCAGAGTCTTGACCAAAGTTTATTTTGTGATTCTTATGATGACTTTCAACCCATTGGTCATTATATTGAAAGAGAACAAATTTACTGGTCCCAATTACATAGATTGGAAAAGAAACCTAGACATTGTCCTAACTGTTGAAGACTATAAGTTTGTATTGTTGGAGGTCTGCCCTAATGTGCCTAATGTTGGTGCGGGTAGCACTAACGGTCTAACCCAGGTTTTGATGAATGACAAATAGGTTAAGTTAGTTTTGTTGTTGTCTGACACTTTGATCAAGTGTGCAGGAGAAGTCCAGACAGGTCGACGGGCTGACCAGATGTCTGGCACGAAGTCCAGCTAGGTCGACGGGCTGATCGGACGCTTAGCGAGAAGTCCAAGCGGGTCGACGGGCTGACCGGACGCTTGGCGAGAAGTCCAAGCGGGTCGACGGGCTGACCGGACGCTTGGTGAGAAGTCCAAGCGGGTCGACGGGCTGACCGGACGCTTGGCGAGAAGTCCAGACGGGTCGACGGGCTGACCGGACGTCTGGCAGGTAAGTGAGGTAAGTCACTGGAGGGGAGTGACTACGAGGACGCGTTCCCGGGAAGGGAACATTAGGCGTCGATCCGGCTTAGATCCATTTCGGATGTCTAAGTCGAGATCGTGACTAGATTCCGGTCTCGGAAAGACGAAATCTAAGTCATACTATTTGTGCTAATTCTTACTATGATAAAATGTGCTAACAATCTGTGTTGCAGGATATATATTACCTCGGACTAACTTTGTTTTGCAGGAAAAAGGAGTTTTCTGGAACAAGGTGGTCCGGGCGCCCGGAAGGCAAATTATATCCAAACCAAGTCGTCACCACGTGGAGCATCTCGGTTTGAGCAGCTACATCACATTCCAGGCTCCCGGAAGGAACAGCATATAAAAGAAGCCCCAGGCAGGAGCTTCATCATCAATCAATCTGAGAACTCTTCTACTACTGGTCTTGCTGCTCGACGTTCAGTGCGACGCCAACAAAGCTCCGACAAAGTGCTCCTTCGGTTTTTTAATTTCCTTGTCGGTATTGCTTTATTTTCACTAGCAGTTCCTGTGTTCATTTTTGTAACTATATTCGAATTGTTAGTGATTGCCCGACGAAAGTGGTCAAGGACCACGGGCCTTCGAGTAGGAGTCATCACAGGCTCCGAACGAAGTAAAAAATATTTGTGTCTATTTTACTTTTTCGCTGCGTTTATACTCTAAGTTTTCGAATCGATATTCACCCCCCCCCCCTCTATCGACTCTAACGGTCCTACAAGTGGTATCAGAGCAGGGAATTGTTTATTTGGTTCAGATTGCAATTTTTCATATTTTCTTTGCATTGGTAAAGTTTACCTCTTCAAATAATTTTTCCTTATTTGATTTTTACTTGAAGTTAGTGCAACACCACTCGAGTCATCGATATTTTTTTTTTTACTTCAAACTCTGCTAATCCAAGACCTAGTCTTGGGATATTTTTTTCTCATTTATTTTGCAAGATAATTAAAATGGAAAAACTTGAAGGGTATAGTACCACTCACCCTCTTCTCTTCAACGAAAATGACTTTTCATATTGGAAGAAGAGAATGGAGGTCTACCTGAAGATTAAAATCGAGCAGTGGTTCTCAATCTGATGAGGGTACCAAGCATCAATTGACAAAGCAACCAAAACACCTATTAACTCGGAGGACTAGAACCTAGATATGAAGAAGAAGGCCCAGACTGACAACAAGTTATTGAATACCCTCCAATGCGGGTTGACCAAGGAAGAGCTGAACTGAGTCAGACCATTCAACAATGTAAAAGAACTGTGAACAAAGCTGGTTTCACTAGAGGAAACGAGCGACGCTAAGGTAACAAAACGAGACCTGCTTTTAAATAAAAATTTTAATATAAAAATGCAGGAAGGAGAAACAGCGAATCAACTCCACGCGAGAATCAAGGACATCCTCAACGGGCTTCATGCGATAGGCCACCAGATGGAGAACAGAGACTTAATAAGGTACACATTAAACGCCTTTCCACGTAATAGTTTGTGGGCATCAATAGTGGATGCCTACAAAATTTCTAAGAATCTTTCTAAATTAAAATTAGATGAGCTTTTCTGTGAATTAGAATTACACGAACAAACTAATGCTGGAGCCGAGAAAGGTATAGCTTTATTTGCAGGTTCCTCCAAAGAAAAGAAAAGCAAGCCTGAATTTGAAGAAGAATCTGACCAAGACTCCGAAGACGAAGAACACCTGGTGAACTTGGTAAGAAAAATGTTCACCAGGAGAAAGAGGAGCTTCAGCAAAAAGGACCTTCAAAAGATCAGCTCTCCCTCAGAACAAAAGAACGTAACTTGCTACGGCTGCAATAAAAAGGGACACTACAAGAACGAATGCCCAAAACTGAAGTTCGACAAACCAAAGCCAACCAAAAAGAAGGCACTCAAAGCAACATGGGACGACTCCTCTGACGAATCGGAGGAAGAAGAGCAGAAACATCAGAGCCACCTCGCACTGATGGCCCGCGAAGCCGAAACAGAAAATGAGTCGGAAGATGAAGACGGGTCTGAACCCGAAACAAGCCACGAGTCCGTACTCGTTTCCGAAGGCTCGAATGAGGTATATTTTAATTTAAACAAAAAATTTTTTAGAATCATCTCCTGTTTAAATAGTAAATTAACTAAAGTAGAAAATGAAAACAAATCACTTCTTGAGGAAAATCAAAACCTCAAGGAACAAATCAAAAATTCAAATCCAACTCAAGATCTAACACTTGAGGAAGAGAATCTATCATTAAAAAATGATATTAAAATTTTAAAAGAGATGCTAGAAAAATTTACAACAAGATCAAAAAATTTAGACTTAATCCTAAATAATCAAAAAGCATGTTATAATAAAACCGGACTAGGATATAAGTCGAATTCAAATAAAACCTTCAAATCATTAATAACCCAATATAAATCAACCAATCTAGCTTGGGTTCCGAAAGCGTGTCTGACCACGCAAGTAGGACTTAATCAATATTATATACCTAAAGAAAAAATACATTATATAAAATCGAATAAACCAAACCAAAATCCAAAATACAAACCTAAATCAAATTCAAAATCTAAGCAGTTTAAAAATCAACAAAATTATCACCAAATTAACCATAACTATAAAAAGAATCGACACAAGCCTAAAATCAAAATTAATGGCCAATAATTCAGGGGGAGGCTCCAGAATAGCTGACACCTCCAAAACTAACTTACCCGACAGGGTAACCCAAAACAAACTAACCCGGCAGGGTAATTAGAATTAGAGACCAAGTTTAACTTGAATCATGGTACTGGTGAAGTTTTTGGATGATAGTACGTTAGGGAAGCTTGGGCATCGCATGTCTAGAAAGATATGGCTTCGATCTGGTGCATTTGGCCAAGTGGAACTGACCGAAGCTACCCTTAAATGAATCCTAACCAGTTAGACCAAGATTTAGTACTAAGTTCCGTGGATAGGACTATTCGGAAAACCTCGAAAGGTTGGTTACTTCTAATGATGTCCATGTGACTCACCAAGCTTAGAAGTTTATCCGAAGAATGCCTATTTGTGGAAACCAAAGCTAAATCTGAATCTAACACACGTTAAACCAAAACTCCATAATTAAAAATCCAATTTCATCTCACGAAATCATAGGATTCCCTGATTGAAAATATAGATCGGGTGAGATGAATAAGGCTTCAACTTTAATTTTAAACTTAAAAATTAATTTCAAAATTTCAATTTTAAACTTAAAAATTAATTTCAAATTTTCAATTTTAAACTTAAAAATTAATTTCAAAATTTTAATTTTAAACTTAAAATTTTCAAAATTTTAATTTTAAACTTTAAAAATTAATTTCAAAATTTTAATTTTAAACTTAAAAATTAATTTCAAAATTTTAATTTTAAACTTAAAAATTAATTTTAAAATTTTAATTTTAAACTTAAAAATTAATTTCAAAATTTTAAACTTAAAAATTAATTTCAAAATTTTAATTTTAAACTTAAAAATTAATTTCAAAATTTTAAACTTTAAAAATTAATTTCAAAATTTTAATTTTAAACTTAAAAAAAAAAAAATTTCAAAATTTTAATTTTAAACCTAAAAAATTAATTTCAAAATTTTAATTTTAAACTTAAAAATTAATTTCAAAACTTTAAACTTAAAAAATTAATTTCAAAATTTTAATTTTAAACTTAAAAATTAATTTCAAAATTTTAATTTTAAACTTAAAAATTAATTTCAAAATTTTAATTTTTTAAACTTAAAAATTAATTTCTAATTTTAAATTCAAAACTTAACTTCAAACCTAATCTCTAAAAAAAAAAAAAGGGTCAAAAACCAGGGGCGGGCGCCCCTGGTATTCCCCTCCGGGGCGCCCGAAAGGGGATCCGGGCGCCCCGCCCTAAATCAACCCCGGGCGCCCGGAGTCCCCTATAAATAAGGGGCAGCAGGCGCCCCCAAATCTTTGCCCCACCAATTCTAACTTTTGCCAAGGCTCACTCCGAACCTCAGTGCGAAAGTATTTTAAATCAAAATTTTCTTGCGGTGAACGCTGCTGCGATTCAACCGAGGTCGTCAGATCTATATTTGTCGATGGCTCCTCGGTAAAACCTCTTCCCATCTTTAAAAAAAAAATTTAGAATTTGTCTTCTCAAGTTTTTTTCTTATAAATATATACAGTAGGAAACGAATAAATACTGGTGTTGGACCCTCTAATGCTAGCATTGACCCTAGGTTTCCCACAGATGAACTAAGGATTAAGTTTGAGTCCACCATTTATAAGGCCATTAGGACTACCTGCATAGATAGATCGTTCTTTTTAGTTTCATGTCCCTCCGTTTTAGAGGTTATAGACCACTATAACTTAAAGAACCTTGTTGAATGTACCAGTCCAATAAACATAAGTCTGTGTGCCGAATTTTGCAATAACCTAGTGAAAGTTGACGATCTCACCTATACCACTAGGGCAGCGGGCACTGATATCACATTTTCCCCTACGACTATTCGAGAGTTTTTAGAGTTACGTCCATCTGATTGTCCTTTCTTATGCTATCCTCCCAGGGATCTACCATTCGGAGATCCCTACTCACATATTACTCTCGATACGATTTATTCGTATTTTTTTGGGGGAGAGCGAGATCCCACTGTGACACAGTTTAGGTCGGTAGAACTTCGAGTCCAGGACTACGCTCTTTATAGGGTTTTAGTCCTTTGCATTTTACCACTGACTACTCGGGACATCGCTGTGATGCGCCCATTTCATTCGTTCTTACTCTATGCCCTGAGTCATAGGTTAGATATTGACATCAGCCTACATATCTTCTCCACCATTATCTACTCGGTTGGATTCGTGACTGATAGACGAGTCCACATGCCATTTTGTCACATTCTGACAGCCTATATGTCCTCGTTGCACATTGATGTCACTAGAGGAGACATTGCCCATATGACCGAGTTCGATGTTATAGCAGCTCGGAACTTCTCCCTAGCTGGTGTCCAGATAGATAGGGATGACGAGACTATGTCTTGGCGGAGGGGGGCACAACACCAGCCCGATCCAGACGCACAGGTGGACGAGTTCATGCTTGCACTATTTCCAGAGGAAGCCGCACCGGCTCCACCACCGCCCAGAGGTCGAGCACCACATCACGCTCCCCGCACTCTAGCCGACCGTATGACCGGACTAGAGAGAGCTATGGCGAGTCTCCAGCAGGAGAACTCTGATTTTCACCGGGACATTCGGCGAGAGGTTGTCGAGTTACGAGCTGCCGGGGATACCCGACACACTGAGCTGATGGCACTTCTCCGATCCTTGGGATCTGGACCACCCCCTTCATCATCTCAGTAGATCTAGTTATGACTCATTTCTGTAGCTACACTACCTGTAAAAATTTTGGATCTATCTAGTGATATTTTAGACTTACATTCTATCCTGATAGACTAGGATTTTTCAAAAATACTTTCAAAAATGGTTAAACTGTGTGTTTTCAAAACTTTCCATTTTTAGATTTTCAAAAACAATTTTGGCCTTAGACTAGTTTTGAATCCCTAGAAAGCATGTACCCATAGGACTAGTTTTTGAGCATCTCACCAACACCTTAGGCTTACCTTGCTTGTGTTTGACAAACATAGAAAGGGGTGAGATGCATAGGCTAACTGTCTGGACTTAAGATGCTTATTTCAGTGCATCAGCATAAGTCTGGACGTTAAATACAACTCAGATATTAATCAGATTAAGTTCATCAGTCAAGCCAAACACTGACTGCTTATAATCAACTTAATCTGACTAACCAAGTGAAAGCTACTATCTTCTGATAGTTAGTTAGTACCTAATTGGTTAGACAGTTGTTTAATTTTAAGTGTCAAGTTCAGGGGGAGAAATTAATCAAAATCTTATGTGTTTGACAAATGCTTTTTAAAAACTAACTTATGTTTGAACATTAATTTACAAAAAAGTTAAATTTAACTAAGTATTTGAAAAACTTGAAAGTTTAATCCCACCTAATTTTCAAACCTGATTTAAAAAGTTTACTATTGAAAATTAAACTTTCCAAATTTAGCCTTTATCAAATTAGCCTTAAAAATTATTTTGGCAAATTTAATCTTACTCGTTTAACTTTTGCTTTGTTTTGAAAGATTGAAGTTAAAAATTTACCTTTTGAAAGTAAATGTTACTCAAACCTGAAAAGAAAATTTACCTTTTGAAAAGTTGAAAAACCTAATTTAAAAATTTTTCACGTTTGAAAAGTTAAAACTTTAAATTTATACTTTTCAAAATTCAACTTGTCTCCCCCAAGTCAACTTGATTTTTTCCTTGGATTTAAAAATTGTTTTCTTAAACCAAACTCAGATTTTTTCAAGATTAGCTGTGATTATTTTGTTTACAGAAACTCTACACTATGATTGTTTACCCTTGTTTTTTTTATGAATGCCAAAGGGGGAGGGTTAGGTGGTTAAGTTAGATAAATCAAATTGAAAACACTGAAACTAACTTTAAAACCAATGTACCTGGTTTTTGCGTTCTTTCACTAACTTAACCAAGTTGTCATTCCATCAAAAAGGGGGAGATTGTTGGTGCGGGTAGCACTAACGGTCTAACCCAGGTTTTGATGAATGACAAATAGGTTAAGTTAGTTTTGTTGTTGTCTGACACTTTGATCAAGTGTGCAGGAGAAGTCCAGACAGGTCGACGGGCTGACCAGATGTCTGGCACGAAGTCCAGCTAGGTCGACGGGCTGACCGGATAGCTGGCGAGAAGTCCAAGCGGGTCGACGGGCTGACCGGACGCTTGGCGAGAAGTCCAAGCGGGTCGACGGGCTGACCGGACGCTTGGCGAGAAGTCCAGACGGGTCGACGGGCTGACCGGACGCTTGGCGAGAAGTGAGGTAAGTCACTGGAGGGGAGTGACTACGAGGACGCGTTCCCGGGAAGGGATCATTAGGCGTCGATCCGCTTAGATCCATTTCGGATGTCTAAGTCGAGATCGTGACTAGATTCCGGTCTCGGAAAGACGGAATCTAAGTCATACTATTTGTGCTAATTCTTACTATGATAAAATGTGCTAACAATCTGTGTTGCAGGATATATATTACCTCGGACTAACTTTGTTTTGCAGGAAAAAGGAGTTTTCTGGAACAAGGTGGTCCGGGCGCCCGGAAGGCAAATTATATCCAAACCAAGTCGTCACCACATGGAGCATCTCGGTTTGAGCAGCTACGTCACATTCCAGGCGCCCGGAACAGCATATAAAAGAAGCCCCAGGCAGGAGCTTCATCATCAATCAATCTGAGAACTCTTCTACTGCTGGTCTTGCTACTCGACGTTCAGTGCGACGCTAACAAAGCTCCGACAAAGTGCTCCTTCGGTTTTTTAATTTCCTTGTCGGTATTGCTTTATTTTCACTAGCAGTTCCTGTGTTCATTTTTGTAACTATATTCGAATTGTTAGTGATTGCCCAACGAAAGTGGTCAAGGGCCACGGGCCTTCGAGTAGGAGTCGTCACAGGCTCTGAACGAAGTAAAAAACATTTGTGTCTATTTTACTTTTCCGCTGCATTTATACTCTAAGTTTTCGAATCGATATTCACCCCCCCTCTATCGACTCTAATGGTCCTACACCTAATAGTGATTCTAGTGAAGAGGAGATTGAGGCTCATAAGGAATAGGTAAAGGTAGATGAGATGGCGCGGTGTTACATTTTGGCTTTAATGTCAAATGTGCTGCAACATCAACATCAGGATTTACCAACTGCTTATGACATGATGAATAATCTCAAAGAACTATTCAGACACCAGAATCGGGTTGCTAGGCAAGAGGCAATGAGAAAATTAATGACAGCCATCATGTCAGAGGGGACACCCGTAAGGGATCATATCCTCAAGATGATGGCTTATCTGAACGAAATACAGATCCTTGGAGCTGAGATCGATGGGGAAACCCAGATCGATATTATTCTCCAAACGCTACCCAGAAGTTTTGAGCAATTTCGCCTGAACTATAACATGAACAAAAGGGCTTTATACGTTGGTGGAACTTCTAACAGAACTACATGCAGCAGAAGGTATATTTCGTCATAGTTCTCAGATTCACTTTGCTGAAAATGTTTCTACTTCTAAGTCGAAAGGCAAGAAGAAGAAGAAACAGGCTGGCTCAGCAAAGAAGAGATCTCTAGGTACTGGACCTAAAGCTGGAGTGAAGAAGTCAAAGGACAAGTGCTTCATCTGCAAGTAGATTGTCCTCGTAGGAATCAGAACAATAAAAGTATATCTTATTCTCTAGTAGTTGAAACATGCTTAGCGGTGTTATCTACCAGTACCTGGTGTGTAGATACAAGAGTCATTGATCATGTCTGCAATACATTGCAGGGGTTCCAGGAAACCCGACGACTATATGAGGGAGAGATAACGGTCTACATGGGTAATGCTACGAAAGTGGCGGTTGTTACAGTGGGAGACGTTTATTTATCATTTGATAGGAATAGAAGTTTGGTTTTGAGAAATTGTCTTTATGTACCAACTTTAAGAAAGAATTTAATGTCAGTTTCTAAATTATTTGTGGATGGATATTCTATTTCTTTTGATGACAAAGTAGTTATCAAGAAGAATAGAATTATTATCTGTTCTGGTACATTAGTAGACAATTTGTATACTTTAAATTCAATTTCTCCCACAAAGCAACAAATGAAAATGAATAACACATCTTCTAATTCTAATAATAGAAATGAACCTTCGGAGATGAACCAAATATATATTTGGCATCTAAGTCTTGGTCATATTAACTTGAGTAGGATTCAAAGGCTAATAGCCGATGGACTCTTGGGTTCATTAGTGTTGAAAAACTTTCCAACTTGTGAATCTTGTTTGGAAGGTAAAATGACCAAGAGACCTTTTAAGGCCAAGGGGTATAGAGCCAAAGATGTGTTAGAACTGGTTCATTCTGATTTGTGTGGTCCTATGTCGATCCAGGCAAGAGGTGGTTTTGAAAATTTTGTCTCTTTTATAGATGACTATTCAAGATATGGACACATTTACCTGATGCACCGTAAGTCTGAATGCTTTCATAAGTTCAAATAATACAAGGCTGATGTGGAGAAACGTTATGGTAAAAGTATCAAGACACTACGGTCTGATCGTGGTGGCGAATACCCCTTTGGAGAGTTTAGAAATTACTTATCAAAGGCCGAGATTCAATCCCAATTGTCTACACCTGGTACACCCCAACAAAATGGTGTGGCAGAATGAAGGAATATGACTCTTATGGAAATGGTTAGATCGATGATGAGTTATTCAGAATTACCAAATTTATTTTAGGGATATGCTCTGGAAACAGCAGTGTACATTCTGAATATAGTACCTTCTAAATCAGTACCCTTTACTCCCATGGAATTGTGAAATGGGCGTAACCCTAGTCTGAGTCATATTCGGATATGGGGTAGTCCAGCACATGTGCTGAAGGGAGATACTGACAAGTTGGAATCACGTACAGAAGTTTGTCTGTTTGTAGGATATCCTAAGGGAACGAAAGGTGGTTTGTTTTATAATCCTAAAAATTAGAAGATCATTGTTAGCACCAATGCTTGATTTTTAGAGGAAGATTATGTAATGAACCATAAGCCCATGAGTGAAATTATTCTAGAAGAAATGTGAGAGGACACGTCTACTTTAGTACCAACAGTGCAAGATGAAATATCATAAGAAACTACAACACATATCACAAATAATACACAACAACAGATAGTGTCTCGTCGTAGTGAGAGGGTTGTGAGGCAACCTTAGAGATTCATGTTTTTGGGAGAGTCATTGGACTTGGTCCCAAGTAAACATGAATCTGATCCCTGGACATATGATGAAGCACTCTAAGATAAAGATGCAGTATCTTGTCAAAAAACGATGAACTCTGAAATATAATTTATGTATTCTAATAAAGTCTGGGAGCTTGTGGAACCACCAAATGATGTAAAAGCTATTGGATGCAAGTGGATCTACAAAAGAAAAAGAGGGATAGATGGGAAGGCGGAAACCTTCAAAGCAAGCATTGTTGCGAAAGGGTACACTCAGAAAGAGGGAATCAATTATGAGGAAACTTTTTCGCCAGTAGCCATGCTTAAGTCTATCAGGATACTCTTATCTATTGTCGCTCATATGGATTATGAGGTTTGAAAAATGGATGTCAAGACAGCTTTCCTTAATGGAAGTCTTGAAGAAAACATCCATTTGAAGCAACTAGAGGGGTTTATTGAAAAAGTCAAAGAGCATCTAGTGTGCAAGCTAAATCGGTCTATTTATGGACTGAAGCAAGCTTCAAGGTCTTGAAACATCTGATTTAATGAAGTAATCAAGTCATATGGATTTATTCAGTGTCCGGATGAGTCTTGTGTATACAAGAAGTGTGATGGAAACGTGGTGGTATTTCTTGTACTATACGTAGATGACATTTTGTTAGTTGGAAACAATATCAAAGTGTTGTCGGAAGTAAGTGTATGGTTATCCAAACAATTCGATATGAAGGATTTAGGAGAATGCGCACATATTCTTGGGACCAAAGTAATAAGGGATCGTAAGAAAAGGATATTGTGCTTGTCCCAAGCTTCATATATCGATACAATCCTTGCTCGTTTTAGCATGTGAGACTCCAATAAAGGTTTTCTACCTTTTAGACATGGAGTAGATTTATCTAAAGAGATGTCTCCGAAGACATCAAAGGAGATAGAGGACATGAAGGCAGTTCCTTATGCTTCGGCTGTAGGAAGCCTAATGTATGCTATGTTATGCACGAGATCGGATATCTGTTTTACCGTGGGCATGGTTAGCAGATATCAAAGTAACCCTGGATAAGGACATTGGACTGCTGTAAAGCATATATTAAAGTACCTAAGAAGGACTAGAGATTATATGCTAGTTTACCAAGCAGATGATTTGCTCTCTATGGGATACACGGATTCTGACTTCCAATCATATAGGGACAATAGTAAGTCTACATCAGGCTATGTGTTTACTTTAGGAGGTAGAGCCATTGAATGGAGGAGTGTTAAGTAAAAATATGTTTTTGACTCAACCATGGAAGCTGAGTATTTGGCAGCCTCTAAGACAGCCAAAGAAGTTGTGTGACTCAGGAACTTCCTAATGGACTTATATGTGATTCCTGGTTTGCCCAAAATCATCATAATTTATTGTGATAATAGCGGTGCAGTAGCAAACTCGAAAAAACCACGAGCCCATAAGGCGAGTAAACACATAGAGCGCAAGTACCACATGATACGAGACATCGTAAAGCGAGGAGAAGTTGTTGTCGCCAAGATTACATCAGCGGATAACCTGGCAGATCCTTTCACTAAGGCCCTTCCGGCGAAAGCTTTCGATCGACATGTTGAAGAAATGAGAATCAAATGTATGGCAGCGTTTATAACAGCATAGTCTTTTAGTATAAGTGAGAGATTGTTAGAGTGTATACTAAAAGCCTAGTCTTTTGTAAACATTTATTTTGAAATAAAGAATCACATTGGTCAAATATCTTTATTTATATGCTAAGTGTAGTTGTTCAATTAATTTATATTGTAGATAATATGGTGCGTGGTGTCACACACAGAAGATCATGTTATCAATTCCTTATAAATTATAAATAGTAGCTCACGACTAAGATGGAAAGGAACAAACTATTGGAATAGTCATAGTGTAATTTGGTATTAGTTTATCTTAACTATAAAATTACACTAGTACACTCTAAGTGTATTGAGCAGAACCAATTAAGGTAAGTTCTTTTTATGCTGACTGAATAAAAGAACAAAACCTTTGTTATTATGGAAGTGTGTGCTCTTAATTCTGATATAATAACAAACACATATATCTAGTATTTATTTCTTTGACTTATCAATGAGTGAGATTTAGTTCGATAAATCAAGAGGCCCGATAAGTTGGGAAATGATATTATTTATAGTGTGTGTTGTTGACTATAAAAGGAAATTGTGTCCTAGTAATCTAGATTGATAACGTCCCCAAGAGGAGCTCATAAGGATTGTCATGTAAACCCTGCGGGTGGACTTAGTCCGACATGACGATAAGGTTGAGTGGTACTACTCTTGGACTAAGATATTAATTAAAGTGAGTTGTCAGTAACTCATTTAATTAGTGGACATTCGACATCTTAAACACAGGGAGATTAACACACTCATGATAAGAAGGAGCCCAAAATGTAATTTGGGATTGGTGCGGTAGTTCAATAATAATTCTTTAGTGGTATGAATTATTATTGATGAAATTAAGTTAGGTGTTCGGGGTGAACACGGGAAGCTTAATTTCATCGGGAGATCAAAACCAATTCCTCCTCTCGGTCCCTATCGTAGCCTCTTATTTATAGAGAATTATGTCCACCAAATACTCACTTCCTACCCACCCTTAGGTGGTCGGCTAAGCAAGCTTGGGCCAGCCAAGCCAAAGGCTTGAGCTAAGTAAGCGTGGTCAGCCATAGCTTGGAGCCCAAGCTTGGTGTGACCGGCTATATAAAATAAAAGGATTTTATTTTTTAAAATCTTTTCTTGTGTGGAAGCTATGGTTTTAAAAAAGAGTTTAATAATTTAAATATTTCCTTTTATAGTTTTCTACAAAAAATTAAGAGAAAGGCTTGATATCTTTCCTTATTTTTAGTTAAAAGAAAGATTTTAATTTTTGAGAAAACTTTCCTTTTATGTAACCATTCTCATGATTTTAAAAGAGAGTTTTAAATTTAATATTTCCTTTTATAGTTTCTACAAAAGATTAAGAGAAAAGATTTGATATCTTTCCTTATTTGTAGATTGAAAGGTAGATTTTAATTTTGAGAAAACTTTCCTTTTTGTAATCATCCATATGTTTTAATAGAGAGATTTTAATTTATAAAAGTTTCATTTTATAACCAACCATGAAGGGAATTTTTAAAGAGAAATTTTATTTTTAAAATTTCCGGAAACAAATAAGAAAGTTTTAATTTTGTGTTTAAAACTTGCCTTATTTGGAGCACATGTAGTGCCCAGCTATGAGAAGGGTTAAAAGGAATTTTTAATTAAAAATTTCTTATTAACCAAAGGCAAGGAAAAATAAGGGAATTTTAATAACAATTAAATTTTCTTATTTGCAAAGACCAAGGAATATAAAAAAAGAGGGTAGAGGTGTCTCACCTCATAACATCTCTTCTATTGTTTTCTCCCTTCTCTTCCTTGGTGTGTGACCGACCCTATTCTCTTCTCCTTTTCTCTTCTTCTTTAGTGGTCAGTGCATCCCTCTCTTGGAGTTATTGTGGTGGTCGGTTCTTGCTAGGAGAAGAATGAGAGAAAGGAGGTTTTGCTCTTGCATCCCTTAGAGCTTGAAGGTTGGTGGCCGAAACTTGCAAGAAGGAAGTTGTGTTGGTGGTTCTCATCTCGGTAGATCGTTGCACACACAACGTCCGATATAAGAAGAGGAATACGATAGAAGATTAAGAGGTTGTTGCTTACAAAGAAAGGTATAACTAGTAATTCTATTCTGCATCATATTAGTTTTCTTTGTATGTATTTTGAAATACCAAACACAAGAGGCATATGATTCTAGGTTTCGAATTTGTTATTCGAGTTTGTGTTTTTTTCTTTTCTTTTTCGATCTTGTGATTCGATTGTTCTTATTGGTTAAACCTAGTGTTACTATAAGGAGATTGAATATTGAATTTCTTTAAAAAGCTTTGTCAAGGAAGTGGTGGATGATCCCATAACCAAGCAGGCCTAGTGTCTCGCCATGTTTAACCTGAAAGCCAATTTTAGAAATAAATATTTAATCAACTTTGTAACATGGGTAGACTTGGATTAATAATGTTAAGCATCGTTTACGATCCAAGTTTAAACCTCTAAGAACAGATAAGTTAAATTTGGAATCAATAATGTTAAGTTCCGCTTGCGATTCCAAATTTAATTTCTAAAGAACACAATAGGTTGTTAGGAATGGTTCAGGACTTGTACAAAATTTTTGTACAAGGGAACCGGTACGATATTCCGAGTATCAACCAACACGAGCAGCCACCAATCGCTGAATGGGCCAAGAGCCGAAGGCTGGCCTCACCAGGAAACAAGGGCACATGCCGTGCAACATGTGGCTTCCGACCGGTCAAAGACATCGAAAGCCAAGGTATGGACTT
Source organism: Zingiber officinale (assembly GCF_018446385.1). Taxonomy (NCBI): domain Eukaryota; kingdom Viridiplantae; phylum Streptophyta; class Magnoliopsida; order Zingiberales; family Zingiberaceae; genus Zingiber; species Zingiber officinale. Next base: position 124,764,259 of record NC_055989.1, read on the forward strand.
CCATGTTTTGCTCCTTCTACCAGTCGGCGTCATACAACACACATGACTGTCGCGACCTGACGTCGATCGCCCGGCCAACCCCGAGGGGCTATCGTCGCTGATCTCCCTCTCCTGACCGGCAACACAGGCATCAAACCGTCGGGGGGTGGGAGGATGCAAGAAGATCACCCGAGTGACAATGCCACCATCAGCAGAGGGAAAATATCAACCATCTCCTAGCCTCTTGCGAGCAAAACAGGTCATCTGCTTGGGAGGAAGAAAATAGAAACAATACTGCTCGGGGATAAATAAACATCATCACCGACGGACCAACCAGCGGCGACTCCAACCGAGCCAGGAAGTCATACGCTCGGCGACTGGAGATTTACGCCTTATGCTGTAGTCGGGAGAAGGAGAACGAGCCCAAAATTAGCTTCGAGCCCCGGAACCTTGAAGGTGTGGAAGTCCCTCATGATGACACTCTCATCATCCGAGCAGTAATCGCAAATTATACCATTCATCGAGTTTTTGTTGGCACAAGGAGTTCGGTAAACATAATCTTCAAGAATGCTTTCGATCAGCTCCAGATTGACCAAGGTGAGCTACAGCTGATGATGACCCCACTGTACAGATTTACGGGTAACGAGGCTTTGCCGATCGACCAAACCAAGTTGGCCATATCGCTCGGAGAGGAACCGCTCAAAAGGATCAAGACCACAAACTTCATTGTGGTAGACGTCCCTTCAGCTTACAATGTCATCCTGGGGCGACCGACCCTCAATGAGTTCCGGGTAGTAGTTTCAACATACTGCCAAAAAATAAAATTCCCGGTAGACGACCGAGTTGGGGAAGTCAAAGGTGATCAGTTGGCCGCCTGGTGTTGTTATGACGAGATGATCAAGATTGAGGCCAAGTCCGCTCGGAAAACTCCCCGACTAGAGGTTAGCGCTATTACTGAAAAACCTCCTACCCTAGTCTATGAAGAGAAAGAGGAAGTCTAGATTCATCCCGACCGAGCGGAGACAATAACTTTCATAGCATCTGATCTGGAAGACAATCAGAAGGCAGAGCTGATCGCCTGTCTCCAGCAAAACCACGATGTGTTCGCATGGTCAACGCACGAGCTCCCGGGGATTTCCCCCAGTGTCGTGCAACACGAACTTCATGTCTGACCGGATGCTTGGCCAGTAAAACAAAGAAAGAGAGACTTCAACGCCGAACAAAATCTGATCATCCAGGCAGAAATAGAGAAGTTGTTGGAGGTCGGCCACATACGAGAAGTGCAATTCCCAAGCTGGCTCACAAATGTCGTGCTAGTGTTGAAGTCGGGCAATAAGTGGTGAGTCTGCATCGACTTACGGGACCTCAACAAGGCATGCCTAAAAGACTTTTACCTACTACCTCAGATTGATCAGATGGTGGACTCCACTGCTGGATACGAGCTGATATGCATACTGGACGCGTACCAAGGGTACCACCAAGTGTCGCTCGCCTAGGAAGATTAGGAAAAAGTCAACTTCATTACAGCCGATGGGACGTATTATTACAATGTCATGCCGTTCGGATAGAAGAACGCCAGAGCTACTTATTAGAGGTTGATAAATAAGGTATTCCGACGGCAGATCGGTCGTAACATGTAGGTATATGTCGACGATATATTAATCAAAACCCTGAGGGCAGCTGACCTCTGTGCAGACATCAAGGAGACATGCCCGACGCTTAGGACATACGAGATCAAGATGAATCCAAACAAGTGCTTGTTTGACGCAAAAAGCGAGTGATTCCTAAGTTACATTGTCACCGAGCGGGGCATCGAGGCAAACCCCAGCAAAGTAAAAGCACTACAAGACATGTCACCGGCAAGGAATTTGAAGGAAGCCCAACGTCTCACCGGTCGGATAACAGCACTGTCTCGATTCATCTGATCGAAGCCTGCCATTCTTCAAGATACTACACCGAGCCACCAAATTCCAGTGGGACCGAACATGCAGTTGGCTCGGCTCTAGTTAGGCAGAACGACAAGGAACAGCCGGTGTATTTCTTAAGTTATATATTGAAAGACGTCGAATCCCGTTATACCGGTATCGAGAAGTTGGCTTACGCGTTGATACTCGTCGCTCGGAAGGCTTCACCCGTACTTCCTTGCCCACTCCATCATCATAATGACCAATAGTCCCTTAGGGCGGGCTCTCCTCAATCCAGAAGCGTCCGGACTGATGATGGAGTTCAACGAGTTCGACATCTGGTATCAGCCTCGAACGACTATCAAAGCGTAGTCCTTGGTAGATTTCGTTACGGAGGTGCAAAATCTCGAGCCAGAAACCGTTTGGAGGATATATATGGATGACTCATCTACTTGGCAAGGGAGCAAGGTCGGCATATTGCTCATCTCCTCCCATGAGGAGCGGATGTAGCTATCCATTCGGCTGGACTACAGGGCAACAAATAATGAAGCCGAATACGAGGCGCTCATAACCGGCCTGCAAGCCGCCCAACACGTTGGAGCCATCAACGCCCTCATTCACTCGAACTCTCAATTGGCCGCTCAGCAGTTGACCAGGACATTCGAGATAAGTAACACGTGACTCAAGCTCTACGTTGAACCCTTCGAAAAACTAAAGGTCAACTTTCGGGAAGTCATCATACAAAAGATCCCTCGGTCAAAGAACCAGGCCACCGACGAGATGGCCAAAATAGCCAGCTTGTTATCGCCTATCATCATAGTACAACCGATCGAGCAGGTATCCCTAGTGGCTCATATTAATCGGATGGAGGGGCTTACCTTCCCAAATGACTAGAGGTTAGCAGTGACGGAGTTTTTACGGTCGGGAGCCACACCGTCCGATCGGGAGGAGGCTCGTCTGTTGAGGAAAAGGGTTGGTCGGTTTACCCTGATCAGGGATCAACTCTACAAGAAGGCCTTCTCTAGACCTTTACTTAAATGCGTCGGATCGAAAGACGCCGACTACATACCACGGGAGGTACATCAAGGATCCTGCGGAGGGCACTCGGGAGGCCGCTCACTAGCAAGGAAGATCCATCTGGCCAGATACTTCTAGCCGACCCTCCAAGAGGATATCGCCCGGACGGTGGCTACCTATCTATCTTGCCAAAAATATCATAGCCTCTCACACCGACCGACCGAGGAGATGAATGTGTCCATAGTATCTTGCCTGTTCGACCAGAGGGGTATGGACATTGTGGGGGCATTCCCCATAGCAACGGGTCAGTGGAAGTTCCTGTTCGTCGTAGTGGATTATTTCTCCAAATGGGTCGAAGCCGAGCCGTTAACAAGAATAACCGAACAAATGGTCATGAAATTTATCTAGCAGCACATCATCTGCCGGTTGGACATCTTGTACCGGCTCATCTCAGATAATGGAAGACAGTTTGCTGTCCAAAGGCTCAGGGAATGGTGCGGAGGATACGACATCCAGCAGGCCTTCACTTCCGTGACTTATCCACAGAGCAACGGGCAAGTAGAGGTCACAAATTGGGAAATCCTCCGAATCTTACGTGCTCGGCTCGATCATATGGAAGGCAGCTGGGTGGATGAGCTCCCCAGCGTGCTGTGGGTGCTCCGTACGACTCCTAAGGAAGGGATTGGGGCAACTCCTTTCCACCTGGTGTATGGTGGTGAAGCGGTCATCCCCGTCGAAGTCGGAGTCGAATCTGATCTGATACAATTCTATAGCGAAGACAACACCGAGCAGAGGCTTTTAGAGCTAGACTTAATGGACGAAGCTCACGCAAAAGTCGTCGCTCGACTGATGGCATACCGACAAAGGATGAAGCAAAGCTACAATCAGAGGGTGATCCCAAGGTCGTTCCAGGTAGGCGACCTGGTATGGAAGAAAGTGAAGTCGGTCGGTGACGTCACTAAGCTACAATCTGGCCGGACCCTTCAAGGTCATGGAAAAGCTCCGATCAGGTGCCCTACTACTTGGAGGATGAGGACGGACGATGACTAGAGCGACCATGGAGTGCGAACCATCTCCAACCTTACCGAGCCGGATGAGAGATGCGTCTTGTGATAGTTAATGTCTTTGCATCCCTGTACTTTTTGTATACAGGGCAAAAGTAAAAAAGTAAAAAAAAGATTTCAAAGCTCTGTGCCGAGCTACACGTCAAATCGTCGAGTGGCGACGTTAAACACATGTCTTCATCGACAGTCAAGCAGCGACGTTAAACCCATGTCTCCATTGACGGTTGAGTAACGACCTTAAACCCACGACTTTATCAAATCGTCGAGCGACGACGTTAAACCCATGTCTCCATCGACGGTCGAGCGGCGACTTTAAATCCACGACTTCGTCAAATCATCGAGCGACGACGTTAAACTCATGTCTCAATCGATGGTCGAGCGATGACCTTAAACCCACGACTTCGTCAAATCATCGTGCGATGACGTTAAACCCATGTCTCCATAGACGGTCGAGCGGCGACCTTAAACCCACGACTTCGTCAAATCATCGAGCGACGACGTTAAACTCATGTCTCCATCGACAGTAGAGCGGCGATCTTAAACCCATGACTTCGTTAAATCGTCGAGTGACGACGTTAAACCTATGGCTCTATTGACGGTCGAGCGGCAACCTTAAACCGACGACTTCATGAAATCGTCGAGCTACAACGCTGAACACGAGTCTTCATTGATGGGCGAGCGGCGGCGTCAGACCAGGGAGAAGACAAGCGCCCTCTAAGATGATGTCCGTTCGGGGTGACACACGCAAAAGGTTAAAAGAGTCATACAAGGAGAGTTATAGAAAAAGAAAGTTTCGCCGAACAGGCGAACGTTCATTGCAAAAAAAAAGTTGGTGCACTGCCGAACAGGCAGACTTACATTCAAAAAGAAAAATCTTTTATAGACGGGCGCTCAACCTCACTCTAGGTAATCAAAAACGTCATCAGACAGCGAGTCATTCAACTTGCTGTGATTGATGATGCTGTCCGTCAGCATGGAGGGAAGATGACCGTTCACCTTAAGCTGCTGAAGCATCCCGTCAATAGCCAATTTGAAGATCCCGGCGATCCGCTGGACGACCTTATCAGCGAATTTGTCCGAACGGAGATAAGTCTGCTTTAGTGTTTCAAGCCCGCCCGATTCACCTTCTTGATACGTCGCCAGCACCAATCGGCAGGCCTCCAAAGCATCCTTAGCAGCTTGGAGCTTCCCCTAAAGAGAAGCCTCTATAGCCGACCGATAGATCAGCTCAGTGACCAAAAAGTCTTTTGCTTCCTTGAGCTTCTGCGCGAGATCCTGATCCTCTTGGTTTTTCAGCTCCAGATCGACGATGACTCGGTTCTTCCTCGCCTTGGCCGACTCGATTTTCTTATTGAAAGTGCTAACCTGTGTGTTGAGCCGGCCCAACATAACTTCCTGGTCGGCCGTCTTCTTCCACTTGGCCTCAAGGAGCTTGTTGTCCTTCTCCAGGCCGGCCTTCAGTTTGGCGACCTCAGTAATAGGCGACCCTTGGGAGGAAGACGCGCCACTCGAGATTTTGAGCTTCTTCAGCTCGTCCTCCACAAAAACGAGTCGTTGGCACATGACTATACTTTCCACCCAGTATTGCAAGCGAACGAAAAAAACGTTAATGCTGATTGGAGGTAAATCATGGATAGATAATAAAATAATACCCTGATGGACATTTGCAGGTAGCTGTTGCTAAGGGCCCCGGGGGGCATCGTCGCGGCTCGCGCCCTGGCTTCCTCCCAAATGTTAGTGAGCGACCCGCGGATGAGGATTCGTACCTAAGCCGCTCGGGAGCTTCGTACGGATCGAGCTTAGACCAAAGATGTACATGACATCTTCCAGCAGCAGCTTGTGGATGCCATATTTTTGACCAGCCAGCACGAAGGCAGCATGCAGGTAGTCCGAGCGGCTCTTGTACTTCTTCAAATCAGGTTGGGGTGGTAGGTCGACCTGCCAGTGTGTTCGGAAGCTAGGCCGTTTGAGGAGTCACATATAGAAGAAGTACTCATTCCCGTGTTTGTTGGAGGTTGACATTTTGTCAAAAAATACTAGACCGACCCGAGACTGAAAGAGGAAAGTTCCTTGTTCGGACCACTTGAGATAGTAAAAGTAATGGAAGGCTTGAGGGGTCAGAGGAATGCCGTGCAATCGAAACAGCACGACGTCGCCGCACAGCAAGCGAAAAGAATTTGGTATGAGCTGCGGAAGGGGAACACGGAAGTAATTGCAGACTTCGATGATGAAGGGGTTGATAGGGAATCGAAGACCGACCACAAACTGGTCTCGCAATAGGCATATGGTGTCGATCGATGGGTCATTGGGCTGATCAGACGAAGAGACCAGAATGATTTCATGGTCAAAGGGAAGCTCGAAGGCGTTTTTGAGGCTCTCAACGTCGCCCACATAGAATCGGGTCTCCATGGTAGTGTACCAACGCCCGGGAGCGGGGACGACGGTTGTGAAATGCTAGCCATGGCCAAAATGTGAAGGGAAAGGAGTCCGAAGGGAAAGTAAGATGGGCAGAAAATAGAGCAAGCATGGACAGTATCGGAAAGCAAAAAAGACTGGAGGGAGGATTCAAAAAAAAGCTTACAGGAGGAAAATGTCGTCGCCGATGAAATGCAGGAGATTGTTGGAGCACATAGCACATATACAGATCGCCATCAAAACTCTCACAGAAGGCGCAAGGTGAGAGGAGAAGCCGATGCTACTGCTTTATAAACTGCGGGCTCGACCGACCGGAGTTGTCCGATTTTGGTCACGAGAATCGAAGCGCAGATCCGGGCGTAGAATTTAAACCGCCAAACGTCGCACCAGTGCCTATCACTTCGGATAGGCGGCAACTGCGGCGACGACACGTGGCAGTTCCCCGGTGGTCAGCATTTAATGAGCGCTATTAATAGGCAGGGGCGTGTGCTCGGCCTTAATGAGGGTGATTTGCATGAATTCTCAAGAGATTCGGGTGACGACAGCGTTGGTCGTATACGCGAAGCGCCGATTGGCTTCAAGGATCGGTCCCATAGTCGACTGATACCCTTTAGCAGACCAACTGGGATCCATCAGTGACCTGGCCGATCAACCAACTGATCGAGCAGATTACATTCAAAGCAGAGCTCGGACAGTGGGCAGTTGGCCGAGCGCCCATCCTGCTCGACCCGAGAATGATAGTGTCCGGACGACTGATGGTTGGCCGAACGACTTACCCGCTCGGCCTAGTAACGAACAAGAGGAGGATCTGTGATATCCTTCTGGGAGCTCGTGCCACAGATAGAGGACATGATCGACGGCATGGTCAGACAGTGGATCGTACGGCGGAAGCTTCCACTGTCACGTCAGAGATATACTCGGGTCGTTAAGGTATATTGTCATGAACACTTTCTTGACATGTCTTTTCAGGAAAAGATTTGAGAAGCGCGCATGCCTCGAGATGTGTGCACACCCTCGAGAAACGTGCACGCGCACCCCCGGAGCCCTATATAAAGGGCCCCAAGCTTCAACGGAGGTATGCTAATCTTTACTGTAGCCACGCTGTTACTCTGTTACTCCACTTCCTTGCTTACACATCACCGGAGACTGACTTGAGCGTTGGTGGCTCTCGCCGGGAACCCCTCCCTGGCTCGGCACTGACGCTGCTGTGGTTGTAGGTTCCTCTATCGCGGAGTCTACGCACGATCAACAGGAGCGTCACGTTCCCAGCACCCATCACCTCGACTCTCGGATATGATCAATATTATAATCTAAAGCCTAAACTCTAAAATAAATAAAGAAAAAAATATACTTGGTTCTCACTTTGTGAGCACCATAAGCTAACGATAACATAATTTTGATATCCTACCCATTTTGTTCTACATACTCATAATATTTTTTATACTTAATACTATAATTTAATCCTTAAATCTTAAAGGCAAAAGTTTATTGGCCTAACTAAAAGTTTATAAAAAATAAATAAATAAAAAATCCAGTGAGTGCCTCTCGTGAGTGGTGTTATATATGAATGGATTTGAGTTATCATACATCATTATATATGTTTTATTTAAATTATTAATAAAAATTAATCTCCATATATCTCATAGATAATGTATGTATCTTACTATTTTACTATTTTATTAAAAATCCCATTATTAACTAACTTTGGTGAAACCTAAAATGAATTTATGTTAATATCTTTTTTTCTATTCACATTAAAAATAATTCCAAGATTTATTAGTAATTTCACAAGCGAAACAATAAGTGATCTAGAGTTCGAGACTCAGCTGTGGCGTATTATTATGAATTTTTCTCATCATTAATTTTCTCTGATTGTTTTATATAAAAAAATATAATTATCTTTAGTCCCACATCTTATAATTGACAACACTATGATCAAAGAAACTTCTATAAATATTTTAGACAGACAATGTTAAAAAAAATATTTTTCTTAGTTTTTTTATTAAGATAAATATAATATTAAATTAAATTAATTTTTTTCATAGGAAGTCCGTACTGGGATTCCAAATAATTAATTTTTTATTCTGATCAAATTTGATGAATAATCATTTGACCTTAACTATCATAATTAAGCATACGAATCTAAGCATTAGAATTAAGCATACTTTGTGCACGTATCACTAGTTTTAATTAAATATATCAATCATTCAACTAAGTTTAAACAGATGATAGGGTGCGAGGTATTGGGGAAGTGAAAAGATTTTTAAGGATTGTGACCCAATCTTAAGAATTAATTATCGAGCGCGCTTCGTAATTTAATATAAATAGTTTTAAGAAAATCATAGTAATTTCTTTTAAAATACACAAGAAGATATTTTTAATTTACCTGTGTTAAATTAAAAGATTATTATCTATTTATTATTTCAAATTGTTTAGACCTACGTTTACTATGAAAAACTTGTAATTTATAAATACGTTTCTCGGACAAAAGAGAAAATAAATCATAGGCGAAGTTTTTATTATTTTTATTAAAATAATTTTATTTTATTATACATAAAAACTACTGAAAAAGAAAGAAAATTAATTTTATAAAATTAAAATCGAGGAAAAAATAATGCTGAGACACGCGCGTGAGTCGGCTCTGTCCCAGCTCGACAGCCACGGATCACTTGTTCGATTCAGACGCAACATGGGAAAAACTCCAGCCCGTTTTCTCACGGTTCGGCCGAGCCGCGCCCGCCTCCTGGCCCTCAACGGTGTCTATTTTAGTAACAACACACAATTCGACAGTTTTGCTGCCGCTCCAGGACAGGCCTCAGGTATTTTCAACCGTAAACGACGCCTCACGTCGACGAAGCAGCTTCTACTTCCCCGAACCCTAGCTCGAACGAGACGGCTTTATCCACGCCGTTCGAGCAGCGGGGGCATTCCCGTAATGTCATACAAAGCAAAGCAAAGCAAAGTCGTTCGCTGACGATTCCTTCCAGTGTGCCTCCCACCGCGTGAGCGATGGAGTCGAAAGAGGAAAGAAGAGGTTGAGTTCGGGCTTCTCCTGCGGCCGTTAGGGTTTCTACCGCCCTGTCCATCTAAATTCTTCCCCGCGTACTCGCCTCCTCGGCTTCTGCCGGCCCTTTTCCAGTTTTCGGGGTTCCTCCCTCCCCCTCGATTCGTCGCGAGAGAGGAGCTGCCGCGACGGCGAGCTGGTGATGGGCACCGGGGGCAAGGCACCTAATCCCGCTTCCAGCTCCCTGGTTAGTTTTGTTTTTTCGATGCAAGAAATCTTGCTTCGTGTTGTGGGATTTGGGCTTTTTTGTTCGATGCCCTAGTATTGTGATTGGCAGCTTATTGTAGTGAATTCTCATAATTGCACGGTTATTGGCTATCTCGAAATACTTTGTCTGATTTTGTTTTGGTTTAGTTTCCTTTTCTTGGTTTGTACTGGGTACTCGCGCCATTTGTGCAAACATTCACTTTGTTTTACTGCTTCTTTACCTTTGAAATTCATGTTGTCTTCTCCGAGTTAATGTAACTACTGGGTTTCCAGCGTATGCTTGTCTCCGTTTCTTTGATTTAGGACCTATGGGTTTGGTTATTGCAGGTATCTTGTGCTGTGGTAATTTTGTTTCGGATCTATAATTTTCAATAAAATGCCTGGCTTTCTCTGAACTGCACTTTTAACTCACTTTCTCTACTTCGTTGTTGCTCACTTAATGTGGTACAGTATGGATAGGGATCCTTCAATTGAGACAGCCTGTCTTAACAATTTTACTATATGTTTAGTAATGAGAGTAAAGACTGAGTGGCAATGCATTATGTGAATATTTCTTGTCGAATTTTTCAAATCTAAAGATTTGAATAGTTTAAAAAACCCTTTTTGGATCTGTTGCTTGATAATATGATAATTCCTAGTGTGAGTGGGTGGGTTAAGTTATATACCCAGATGCTTCCATTTAAATTATTGTGGAAGGTTCTTAATAATGTAGGATTTGTGAACAATGTAAGTTAAATTTACCTTGGTGGAGTTTTTATTTTTATTTGGCTTCTAGATACGTTCACAGATGATACCTATTAACTTACCACAGCATGATTGTGCCAAACTTCAATAACTCAGAGCAAAAAGATGATTTCTAAGGTATAAGCTGCTCTTGAAGAAAAAATGGGGAAAACTCCCTTTCTCAGTTTTTGATGTTCAATTTGTCAGTTGAGAGCTAACTATCATAAGAAATTTTATTATAGAATGTTAGGTTCTGCATAGAGCATTTGCATCATTCACATTTAGCCCTTTAACTCAGTGATATATCCCTTTGTCATGGTTTCTTTACCATCTTGAAGCTAATTTCTCCTGCCCCCTTCCTACTCACTCTCTGCTGTGACATTGGATAGGAAACTATGCTATTGATACTCTTTGTTTTGCCCATTCTAATATTCATGCTAAATGCAGACATTTTGAGACAAACACTGGCATCTCTATTGACCACATATAAGCACTTAAAATGAGATCCATGCCTATATTGGATATTTGAACTTAAGTTCAAGTAACATGGTGAGAAATGTAGTGAAATAAATGTGGCAAAATCAGACATGGTTGATTGTGAGTCCTGAGTTAGTATCTTCTATGTACATTATACAGTTCTTTTTTCTTTCCTTGCTTATTACGGAACTTCCATCTGCATCTCCATCTCTTATCATGGTTTTCATCATTTAGTGTTTTTTGAGTTTGATTAATCTCTGATGGTTATGGATGATTTTTGATTGCAAGGGGCAATTCAGGTTTGTAAGAAATATGACGTGAATTGTGATTTCCTCTATGTTCCAAAGGTTCTTGTAGCCTCTTCTTTGCTGCAATTCTGTTATTGGGATAAGCTCCATTTGAATAGTTTTTTTTTAATGATTACAATAGATGGACTATCTTGACGGTCTATTTTCCTTTTTATAATTTATGGATGCTTTTATCCATCTTACTATTTAGTTTGATGTTATTGCTTTGGTTTGGTTTTTTTGGTTGATTCAACTATGATGGGCCTTGTTTCAATTTTGTATCACTAATTATTTTGTTTACAAAATGGTTTAGCGTGTTAAGGTTTACCGATTGAATGATGAAGGCAATTGGGATGACCATGGAACAGGGCATGTCAGGGTTGATTATTTGGAGGTTTTTTACTCTCTTTCTGTATTGTTTCTTAATTTTTTTTATTATGTTTGAAGATTAGGATTAAGCAATTCCCATTAATTTTGTGTAAATGTGTTAAGGCCTTTCTTAATGTTTATTAGTTCATTCTTATCTTTGATGGTTAAAAAAAGTTTATAAATGAAAAAAAATAGGCTTGCAAAGTAATGTTGCTGAGTGTTATGGGTTATAGCATTTTGTTTATACTGATGTTATTGAACACCATGGTCTTGTAAAGTAAAGATGTCATGCATGCTTTCATATAAGCATGTCGGACTTTTCAAATCCTATTTGCCACTATAAAGACTATTAGATATAAGAAATAATTGGGCATATTTTGTATTAATTACATAGTGGTATTGTTATAAGTAACAAGACTACTAGACCTTGTCTGATACCTATATTTATGAATAATTAGTTAGGTCTATGACTATGTTTACAATGGTTACTGCAACTAGAGAGGATGGAGGGTGATGAATGAGGGAACAAAAAGGGGAGGAAGAGGAGGAAACAAAGTTGTTTACGTAGGTGTTAGAAATGGGAAGAAAGAAAGGGAAGAAATAACCAAATTATCCTTTGCTCCTCCCTTGTCTACTTATCTACAACCTCCATCTTATGGTCGTAGATGACGACCAATGATCGAAACCCATAGCATTTTCCTCATTAATATGCCATGCAACACCTCCTCCCTTGTTTCCATGTTGTGCTGCTGCCTTTCATGTAGTCTTCTTCTTCTTTGTGGATGTATAAATTCAAAATTGTAGGACAATTCCTTGATGCCATAGTGTACTGTGGACCATGAGACTGGTCCTGTCACAATGACTAGGTTGACGGCGATAGCATCATTGGGGAGGTAGCTGATGGAGCAAGTCATGGTTGAAACTTACAAGTAGAGCTAAGAAGGGGGAGTGAAAAATTCGATTTCAACTTCTGAACTTGAAAGTTTGTCTATAGTGGATATTTCAGATAGGCTTCCTCTCCCTCCCTCCATGTCCGCCTAAGTTTGGGTGAAGAGTTTTTAGAGCAAACTGATTCTGTGGTCTTCTTCAAGTTTCCTTTCCCACAATAGTATACTTGTAGGACTAACAGAAGTCTTCTCTGTGTGACCCTCTCCCCTTCCTTTGCTAACACTGACTTCCCCCCCCTTTGAAGTAAACCAACCTGAAAGACCACAAATACACGAATCTCCAATAGTGAATAATAACAATATGGTGTTCCTTCCGCAACTTCATGATGCCATTAAAAGTTCAGTAAATATCTTAAATCCACGGTACTAGTCCCAAGTGACAAAATGATGGCTACTAGGGAAGTGTAGGGAAGTGTCAATCAGTGGTAAAATATCTACAGTTTCAATGTGCTAGTCTGAATCAGCACACATGTTGGTTAGCCTAATAACATACTTCGACATTTAGTTCCCTGAAAATATTTTTTGTAGGTAGTTATTTTGTATGCATACTTGAACATATTTCTTTTCCCTTTCCATTTGATCTTATGACATCCTAATAATTTAAGGGTACTGAGGATCTTGGCCTAATTGTGGTTGACGAAGAAGATGATGAAATCTTACTTTCACATTGCATCTCTTCAAATGATATATACCGAAGGCAAGAAGGTGATGCTATTGTTTAATTTATAGATGTAAGCTGGTAACTTGTCTCTAAGTGATTTCATGAGTTTCTGAAACTCCCTTTTCTGTTTTATAGAGACCATAATCTCATGGAAGGATCCAGAACTAGATGTGGAATTTGCACTGAGTTTTCAAGAGGTTCCAGGATGCTGTTATATATGGTAGTTGATTTTGGCATTGCTAGCTCAACTGGTTCTTGGGAATTTTTTTTTAAACCTGTATAATTTGAAATTTACTTGGACATCATTCTTACATATTCAGGGACCAGGTGTGCGAAATTCAGAGGAACCTTCATTTTAGTAGTCTTGGTGGTAAGCTAATCTGTAGAATTTTCTTTCTTTTTCTATTTTTTTTAATAAAATTTGTTTACTACTCTATTTATGTCTTTTTTAGATGTTGAGATTGGCCCCCGTCCAGCATCAGAAAATATTGAAGTCTCTCACTCTTTACTATCACATGGTAAATTTATCGTTAGTTGCCCATTATGCTATTTGCTATTTATTTTACAATTATGTACAAGGTCAAACATTTGTCAGGCATAATTTTTCTGTAACAAATGGTTTTGCACAATATTCACTTTTAGTCGTCTAATTATTGAGATAAGATCCGTTTCAAGGTTTTCAAATAATCAAGTTGATGGATGCCCAATGTTATTATTTATGCCATGCTTACTTGAAGAAGAGGAAATAGGAGAGAAATGAAGTAGTTTAAGTGAAAATAAGATAAAAGAAAAGAATTGTAATATCTTATTTCTCCTCTATTTCATTTTTTTTTTTGCTTAGACAAAATCAAAAGAATAATAATTAGTATACGTTTGTGTTTATTGGGTGCTAAAATTTATTTCCCTTCATTTCTGTTTGTTTCAGGCAGAAATAAATAAGAAGAATTGAGCAAAATAAATTCTTTCCTTTTCTCTATTTCCTTTCAAGTAAACTAAATAAATTGAGGATGTTATTTATTTATTTTTCCTTTCGATCCAAGTAAACACGGGATGTGTTAAGGTATCTATTAAAGAATCTAATGCTTGGCTTATTGATCCCTTGTTTCCTTAAGAGTTTACTTTCTGAAGAAGTATTCGATAATTCATTTAGTTGGTTAATTTCTTTGAAATGAGGTCTTCAAATATAAAAATTGGTAAAATTAAACATAAAAAGTTAAAAAGAAATATGAGTCATCTATGAAATCTCATCTTCATTTATTAAAAATTAAAAGTATCGAGGCAAACATAAAAACAAATCACATTACAAAATTGATTCAAAAATATTATATAAAATAATAATAATGTTTTCCCTATTAAAATAACTACAATAACAACCACGCCTTTATTCCACTAAGTGGGATCGACTATATGGAACCTCTTATACCATTGACCTCTATCCCTTGCTATATCCTTATTTATATTTAAAATTAATTTTATCCTATTTTATCATTGCTAATCAAGCCTTCTTTGATCTTTGTTGATAATATTTGTCATGGTCTCACATTGCTTAATTGAGTCTTTTGTTGGTCACCTAAGTATATGTTCATATTATCTTAAACACGTCTCTTGGAGTTTTCCTACAATAGATGCAACCTCAAATTTCTTCCTAGAGTTGAAACCTATTGAGATGTATCTCTCAATGTGATAATACAATATGTACATATCAAACATCTTCACCATGGTACAAATCTCATTGTGATGAGATCTTAAGTGTGACAATTTCATCAATGAGTTTTGATATCTAGTCTCTTGTCATTGATTGTTGGGGATGGATTGTTTCATCCTAACCATATAATTCGTTAGTGACCCTTGAACTCATTGGTTGCTCCTACTACTAACTTCCATCTAGCATTGTTAACATTTCCAAAACTTATGCAAGTTTGTACATTGTCGCTTTCACATTATCTTCCTCACAAACCATGATCATCAAGCAATGAAGACCATCTTCAAATTTGGTGCTTCTTGACTAAAATGGTAATTCACTTAGATCCAATGAGCCTTTGCTGCATGCATCCATTGAGATGCTTGTATTTAGTGGTCGCAATCAAGACATCGGACCTTGTGTCCTTTTGACATTGATATCAACATCACAAGATTCAAGAGATCTAGCTCTTGTTGCAGTTGTGCTAGACTAGGCCCAATTGTTTAGCAGGCAATGCTATGGTTGTAGCAAGACCTAGGTAAATAGCATCAGTTAAAAAGCATGCGAGCGGACCATAGAGAAGAACAAAAAAGAAAGCAAAAATAAGTTAGCTACATAATAATAGGGAAAAGGCTTGTAGTTTAAATAATAATATAGGTTGCCTTTTTAAATGGGTGCAATGATAAATATCAAAAATACAAACATCAGATACAAATTTGTGCGAAGAGAAGAAAAATTAAAATAGAAGAAAGAAGAGAAGGCAACAAAAAAAAAGGGTTGGAAATAGCATGGGGTTTAATCAAAGACTTGAAGCTTAGTATTTTCTTCCTATGCTGAAAGCATTTGTGAAACACTCTCTTCATCACAGCAAACCAACATTCCTTCATAACCTTTGTTCTTCTCCAGTATCTTAAATTTCAAATTTTCTCTCCTTTTGCCTAACATTGAAGTTCCCCAACTTTATTTTATTGCCAATTCCTTCTTTGTTGTTTTCTCTCTCACTTGTAGTAAATGTTAGAAATTTTTTCTTTCATTTAATATCTTCTGTCTCAGAAATGTTGTAGAAGGCCCTGATCTTTATTCATCAACCAATCTTTTATTCACAATTTGATGATTTTTTATCTTCATTATTGTGAATTTGAGAATTTCATATTTTGTTTATCTTCATTTGAGGGAACTAATAAGAAAATATTTATGTGTGTTTCCCAAAAGTTTAGTGGCAACTTATTTTGTGTAGTAAATTGGGTATTATTGATGCCTATGCTCCAACATAAGGGAAGTGTGAAGAGTAAATTTATCACATGACTTATTAGGCTATTATCTTTATGTTAGTGGCTTGTATATAAAATAACTATTTTCATTCTAATTAATTCAATAGTTCTTTTCCTCTAATCTTCTTAATGCTCCAAAAAATTGCTCTAATTATTATATAACTAAATGTCTAAGGCAACTTTAGGTGTAATTCAACTCTTTGAGGTTGTTTGTGATAGGTCCATGCTCTGCCTCCATGAATAGTCCCTTTACTTTCATCATGTCCGTTAATGTTAGTTTGTCTTGACAACTTTCGTCATGTCTGATAATGTTAGTTAGTCTTGACAAACTACTTGAGGCATGCAATTTGGGTACCACTGCATTGTAGGACAATGGTGGTGGGCAAGCACTGATGCAACCCTTGTCAATTTCAAAATTTTTCATATTCATCTGGATGCACCACAGGATCTTTGCTCGGGTATTCTGCCCTGCCCTAGAATGACTTAGGTCATCTAGGTGATGTGTTTTGATTTCATTTTCTACTCTTTCTTGAGGGAAAACATCTTTGGCTTCTCTGAGTATTATCCATTTGTCTTTGATCGTGTTTCCTTAGAAGAAAACATTGGTGCAAGGAATCCCTTTGCAGCAAAGAAATCATCCAGCACAGTGTCCCTTCATTGTATTAATTTGGGTATTGGCAATTTCATTGAAAATTTGATTTTTTTGCCATTTTTTCTTACATTTTTTTGGTCTTTTAATGCCTCGATGGATTATTTTTTAAATTTAAGATTCTCTTCCTTTCCTTCCTTTATCTTTGGCTAATTTTACTTTGTTTGATAGGGCTAGGTGTCAGTAAAAGTGATTCTAGAAGCCATTGTATATGTAGTTTTAGCGCTTTGCTTTCTGCAGATACCCTTGATTTGCTTTGCTTTGATTAATTTTTTATTTCTTTTTTGTCTCAAATGATTCTGAATTGACAAGTAAGTGATTGGATACTATTGCCATATATGATATAAAGAGGGAAGAGGGTGCAGGGTTAAAATTTACACAAACAAATGATATTGTTTTTGCATAACATGATATCAGGATAGTACTATGAAACAAAGCTTGTTTTATTTGATTTTATGCGTCAGGAGTGCATTTCAATGTTACACTTTTTCCCTACCATAACACAAGACTCTTTGTGATATTCATCTCATGAAAGAGAATGAAAAAAAGATAAGTTTTCCTTACTTGATTATATCAGAAAGGAATTTTAGGATTTCTATACCTTAGAAGAGATAAATATATAAAACAACAGAAATACCATAGTACTTCATTACTCTCCACTAAAGCGAGGATGATAAATGAATCATTCAATGATCTGGTTCAGATAAATTTTTATTTCTTTGATAGAAGCCTGAGTTGTATAGCAAGGTATTGACTTTTGGATGTATTCCTTTCATTTTTATTTGCAATATATTTGGATATCTCAATCAGACAAATTGAAACCAACTTCATTTTCCTTTGTTCCTTTCCATGGATGCTTGAAAGCCCATATGAAACCTAGTTGAGTGTGCAAGATCTTGAATTTCATACTAAAAGAAAGTCCTATCTTCTCTATATCAGTGATAAGGTTACTTCTTCACTCCTCTCGTTTCTCTCCCTTTTTACTGCTGATGGATGCTTGCAAATTCTTTGATGTTATGTATCTTTATGGATTCTTGGCATTGGAATTTCCATGAGATGACAATCTGTGGAGTGATTTTGATTTTCCAAAGTTACATTTTATTTTATTTAGCAAGAAAATTTTCTTTATCTACATAATGTTGCAAGGAAAACAACCTTTGCAACTTGAGTGGCGTCCAGAATGCTAGGATTGGTAATACACAATAAACCAAGGTTACGAGCATGACCGTTTATCTTAGGCATAATATAGATGTTTTTTTTGTAGTAATGTTGTTCCGATAGGTTCCTTGTCAACTCTTTTATGTAGGTAAATTTAGATGGGCATTTCAGTTTTTTTTCTAAAAGAATTTCCTTGTTTTACTTGTCTTCAATTGAGTACCTTGCTCTGTCTCTGTGAATTTTGTAGGCTATTTCTTTCTATTCTCTTTTATGTTATTAGTTGTGTATCATACACTTTAAAAGTATTTGCTGTTTGTAATCTGGAATTTGACTGTACATGATCAGATTTTGGCTACACATTGCAGATGAGTCACTTCGTGCTGCTAATAGTGAACTGAGAGAACTTCCTTCCATTTCATTATCCAGCCTTCCTATAATTTTGAAGGTTTGACTCGTCAAAAATCTCATTTTTTTTCTTGATCATGATCCTCTGTTCAGGCTTTTCCCTAACTAAATAGGTGAAATAAGTGCTTCAGTATTGTAATACTATTTTTGCCTATTTCTTATGGCATTGGAGGATACTTTAATGTCCTTCCCATCTCTGGAACAGTGATTGTTTTTTTTGTTTGAATATTATGCTGTCAATTGATGCACCGTAAGGAGGCACACTATGGTGTATAGCCATTTATCTAGAAAGTCTTGCGACAATGAAGTTGCCTTGTGATTTGGTGGTCACCGGTTCGAGTTGCAGAAATAGCTGTTTGCAATGCAGGATAAGGCTGCATACACTAAGCCCAATGTGGTTCGATCTTTCCTCGGGGCTCGTATTGGCTAGAGCTTCATACACCGAGTTGCCTTTTTTTTTTCTTGTAGTTGAATCTTCACGTCTTCCAATGCCTTTGTTGCCATTTTATAAGGAGTCATAAAAATGGACTGCGTGCCACGTTGTAGGTCAATGGAAAATTCACCTTAGTGGTAAACCTTACATATCATCGGGGAATACACTTTGAGGCACCCTAACTTTCTAAACTTGTTCAGATAGCTGCTTTGCGACATGTACCTCTGTGGTCACTATAGATAACAAATAATCCTCACACTCGACCGCAACTGAGGTGCTTAGAGCGGTGGGGTGATAGATATACTCAAATCTCGAATCCCAACAAACTCCAATAGGTTGATCTTAAGGTTTGTAGGTTACCATCTTAGCTTAGCAGTCTATTATGGTGCTGTTCTGTGATAACCAATCCAGTCTTAGAATGATGTGAAGTCCAGACCAACAAATTCACCATTAAAGTATGATTATTAAACTCAATAACAACCCCTTATCTTCTATTTTGATCTTAATATAGGCGTCAAGATGGTCAAACCACAAATTCAAGGAGTTGGTTGTCTCCCCAACTTGATCATAAATTGAGGTGATTTGAATGAAAGTACTGCCAGAGTCAATCAATATGTCAACAATAATACCAAAAACAATAATAACACCTCTGAACACTGTCCCACTGGCCTTCTGTGCCGCCTCATGTCTCAAGACATAAGGATGATCAGCCAGTTACCCCTACTGCTGACTTATTTGAAAATGTTGCTGGGTGACTGATTGTTGTTAGGATGGTTAATGCTTCTGCTCAGATGGCTAACAGCGTTACGAGGTCGATATTACTATTAAGGTTGTAAATGGTACAACACTTTGCTGATTATTTTGTTTGGGTTTATTGATATTATTGCTGGGCTGGTTAGCTATTGTTGTTTACCCCTCTGTGGTCAATTTTGTTGCGGGTACTGTTGAGATTGAAACTGTCCAGCTTGAGGCCTTAGGAGTTGATGCTGCACCTTCGATGCACAATCTTTGTATGGTGACCAGGCTGCTTGGAGTAGAAATAAATGTTTGTGTCCATGACCACCATAGCAGGAACATCTATTTTGACCCCCTTCATGTACAAGAATCTTGACGCGAGGATTTGTTAGGCTGGCTCTAAATGTCTTAGCCTCCTGCAGTTGGAAGGGCTTTCTAGTGGCACCTTCTCTAGACTGCGACCACTTAATTGTCAACCTGTGCCCCCTGACACTGAGATGAGACTTGCTATCACTTTAAGCTGAGAACAACTCAAACTCAACACAATAATCTACTACACTTAATCCCTCTGTTAATGCTCAAGAATTCCTGTTGTTGAAGGCATTCTGGAAAGCTTTGGGATAATGTGTACTCTCGATAGTCTCCTTGATTCTCCTTAAATAAATAGAAAAATACCATAGGTCAATTTCTGAACCTCCCACCAAATGTCTCTCCTCTAAAGCTCTAGGTGGCTAGCTTCATCTTGATAGTTGTGGAACTCAAAAGTGCTCTCCAGATTCTCCATCAAACTGTAGACCTCACACTGGTCAATTCTCCCAATGAAAGGGATTAAACGATTGCTCGTCAACTTGGAAGCTTCAAAACACTAGTTTTTTTATATCCACACTCCTGTTGGGAGTGAATCAAATCAAGATTGATTTTTTTCTTTGGCAGGGCCAGTCTCTGAAACAACTGCTCGTTGCAAATCTGGCCAACCTCCACCCCCATCACTATGGCTAGATTGAGCGTCAAAAGAAAAATCTATGGCTATGATAGGATGGCGCATATACCACTTTTTTGCTTTAACTTACCCATAGTGAAAGCATGGTGATGTGCTCCACCTTGAGTCCTCTAGTAGAGCACCGCTAATCATGTCCTGACATAACAATTTCTAATTTATTAAGGAAATTAAACCCCTAAGACTTATTGCTTAGAGATGCTCCTCATCAGTGTAAGACTAAAAATTGAACTCTCAGCTAACATTTTCTTTCCAGTAAGGAATCAAAAAACACAATTTGTGTCTTTATTATAATAGATATCCTTTGGATTCTCCTTTCCAACGAGTAAAAAATTTATACTTTGTTCTTTCTTCCTTTTTGTTGCTCTTTCTTTCGAACAAGAAAATATCTTAGTTTGTCATAAAGGATGATGCCTACGTTTACGTTATAGTCATTGGGTGTGAAAGTGGTAATGTTGAGGATGAATCTATATAAACTCAATTCGTGACAAAGTCAACGTACAAAAATAGAGACTCAGTATGAAAATAGAGACTCAGGTTTCTTGTAGTAAATTAGCAAATGCATGTTCTTTAATTTAAAAATTCAACTATTGTTTAAATCAGATGGCAAGTTAAGTATATTATAATTGTTTTTCCTGGTAGCTAAATAAACTAGACATGAATCCTCTAAAAGTATTTGATATGCAACAATTTAAAAATTATTGGGAATATACTAGGTACTTTATAATCATTACACTTTTGCACAGTTGAAGCCTCATTTGGTCCATAGGAGCAAATAAGGAAACTAACTTAATAGGCTAGATTAACTATAAAGGATCTTATTCTAATAAAAGTTTTAATTCATTGACCAATTTTAAAGTTAGTATATGACATTTTTATCTCATTATGTTTAACTTACTCAAAACTGTTCAAGATGAGGCTTTTTAAGGTTACATCATCAATGAATCTATCCAATTGGAGTGCTCTTTTAAGATGCCCCTAGAATGCTTTTTTTAGGCTTTAGTTTTCAGGAGGCCTTTTTAAGCTCAACCTTTTTATTTCAACTAAACGTTGTTTGATCGTGAGCGAACTACAAGCTTTAGATATTGTTTCGTTATACTTGAGGAAGACTGATTTGAGTTTACAAACTTAATATGAAATCGTCTTTTAAATATGCTGGAATACATTTTTCTATTAGTTTTCATTTCATTCTATGCTAGCGAATGGTGGGAGCTATTTGTATTATGTGATGGTGATTCTAAACATTTTATCAAAATTCACTTGCGACATCAACCATGTTTTTGTTTTATTGCTAACAAATCATATTTGTTCAATTGAGGATAATGTATATCAGCTATTAATTTTCACCGTTTCCACTTTTGATTCATCTTTGTGGATCTCTTTCGGGGTTAAATAAATGCGCCCCACCCCTCCAAAAAGTCTTAATCAAGTTATGCTCAGATTCACATGTTCGACTTGCTATTCTTCCAAAGTTTATTCAATAGTTACGGAATATTAAATATAAATTATTATTCAATAATATCACAGGCAAAAATAATCTTATCCATATGACATTGAATTTATCTTCTATTTTAAAATATGATTTTTAAATATTAATTTATAATAGTTATAACTGTAGTATTGTTACACAGTCTAGAGGGGAAGGGAAGTGAATAGATTTTCTTGCATTTTTTTGTAATCATAATACGCAATTTGTTCAAAAGTATATACACAAAAAAAGGGCAGCCCGGTACGTGAAGCTCTTGCAATGTGGGGTCTCGGAAAGGGCCTATTGTACATAGCCTTATCCTTCTTTGCCAGAGGTTCTTTTCGCGACTCAAACCCATGACCTTTAGGTCAAACAACAACAACTTTACTATGACGCCAAGTCTCCCCTTCTCTAGAAGTATATAGACACTTGTGTTAAAATCAAAGTTCTAATAAAATCCATATGGAATAAGAGAGAGAATAATATGATGCTAGTAGAAGAGTTTAATGCGTCACGGGCATTGAGCCTCAATAGTTTTTCAACCATGTATCTTTTCCTGCATTGTAATTGTGGCATTTTTTTTGTTTCTTTGATATATTAAATGAAATTATTGGGAGATGAACCTAGTGTGTGGTTGGTCAATAACTCGGAATAGCATGTGTTTGTTTTGTTTGCCTACTTTTCATGCTTGGTTTGTGACACTTATGATTAAAATCATATTCCTGTTCATTTATCATCCTGCAGACTGTAATGGATTGTGGGATTATGGATCAAATGCGGGTTGGAGAATTGATCTTGAAAGATGTAAGTTTGTTACTAATGTTAATACTACTATCTGAGGGATACACTCAAATTTCTAATATTGATTACATTTGCACTTTTTCTCTTTTGGCTAAATTTTCTTTTATTTGGTTTTACTTTTAGCAATGATGTTACATGATCACTTTATGGACATTGAGAATGCATGCTTAATAAATTTGACCTCTTTGGTTCATTTCTCAGGGAGTCTAGTATTGTGTGTAAATTGAAAAAAATACATGTTTATGACCCTTGCCACATATGTTTCTGTTGGTTCAAACAGTAAATGCCTAAGTTGAGTATACTCCTGCTAAATCAATGAAATTATATTGTAGTAATTAGGTTGTCATGTGCATCACCTCCAGTACAGTCTTTCATGAGTGGAGAATGAGATTCTTACATTTTCTAGAAAGCAATTGACAATATCATTGATAGTATTGATGAGGTCCCAAATGAATATATTTATAACAAGCTCGTGATTTAGGATATCTAGAGACCAACTTGAGGAGCAATGATACCTTTTGGTGAATATATGGTGTAGGTGGGTTAATTTGTGAATGTTATTGGTGTAATATATACAGGTAGAAAAGTAATATCTGACTAAGGAAATTAATTCTCTCATCAAAAGGATGTTTGGCTTGTTGAAGATGCTTCCATTTAAATTATTGTGGAAGGTTCTTAATAATGTAGGATTTGTGAACAATGTAAGTTAAATTTACCTTGGTGGAGTTTTTATTTTTATTTGGCTTCTAGATACGTTCACAGATGATACCTATTAACTTACCACAGCATGATTGTGCCAAACTTCAATAACTCAGACCAAAAAGATGATTTCTAAGGTATAAGCTGCTCTTGAAGAAAAAAGGGGGAAAACTCCCTTTCTCAGTTTTTGATGTTCAATTTGTCAGTTGAGAGCTAACTATCATAAGAAATTTTATTATAGAATGTTAGGTTCTGCATAGAGCATTTGCATCATTCACATTTAGCCCTTTAACTCAGTGATATATCCCTTTGTCATGGTTTCTTTACCATCTTGAAGCTAATTTCTCCTGCCCCCTTCCTACTCACTCTCTGCTGTGACATTGGATAGGAAACTATGCTATTGATACTCTTTGTTTTGCCCATTCTAATATTCATGCTAAATGCAGACATTTTGAGACAAACACTGGCATCTCTATTGACCACATATAAGCACTTAAAATGAGATCCATGCCTATATTGGATATTTGAACTTAAGTTCAAGTAACATGGTGAGAAATGTAGTGAAATAAATGTGGCAAAATCAGACATGGTTGATTGTGAGTCCTGAGTTAGTATCTTCTATGTACATTATACAGTTCTTTTTTCTTTCCTTGCTTATTACTGAACTTCCATCTGCATCTCTATCTCTTTTCATGGTTTTCATCATTTAGTGTTTTTTGAGTTTGATTAATCTCTGATGGTTATGGATGATTTTTGATTGCAAGGGCAATTCAGACTTGTAAGAAATATGACGTGAATTGTGATTTCCTCTATGTTCCAAAGGTTCTTGTAGCCTCTTCTTTGCTGCAATTCTGTTATTGGGATAAGCTCCATTTGAATAGGTTTTTTTTTAATGATTACAATAGATGGACTATCTTGACGGTCTATTTTCCTTTTTATAATTTATGGATGCTTTTATCCATCTTACTATTTAGTTTGATGTTATTGCTTTGGTTTGGTTTTTTTGGTTGATTCAACTATGATGGGCCTTGTTTCAATTTTGTATCACTAACTATTTTGTTTACAAAATGGTTTAGCGTGTTAAGGTTTACCGATTGAATGATGAAGGCAATTGGGATGACCATGGAACAGGGCATGTCAGGGTTGATTATTTGGAGGTTTTTTACTCTCTTTCTGTATTGTTTCTTAATTTTTTTTATTATGTTTGAAGATTAGGATTAAGCAATTCCCATTAATTTTGTCTAAATGTGTTAAGGCCTTTCTTGATGTTTATTAGTTCATTCTTATCTTTGATGGTTAAAAAAAGTTTATAAATGAAAAAAAATAGGCTTGCAAGGTAATGTTGCTGAGTGTTATGGGTTATAGCATTTTGTTTATACTGATGTTATTGAACACCATGGTCTTGTAAAGTAAAGATGTCATGTATGCTTTCATATAAGCATGTCGGACTTTTCAAATCCTATTTGCCACTATAAAGACTATTAGATATAAGAAATAATTGGGCATATTTTGTATTAATTACATAGTGGTATTGTTATAAGTAACAAGACTACTAGACCTTGTCTGATACCTATATTTATGAATAATTAGTTAGGTCTATGACTATGTTTACTATGGTTACTGCAACTAGAGAGGATGGAGGGTGATGAATGAGGGAACAAAAAGGGGAGGAAGAGGAGGAAACAAAGTTGTTTACATAGGTGTTAGAAATGGGAAGAAAGAAAGGGAAGAAATAACCAAATTATCCTTTGCTCCTCCCTTGTCTACTTATCTACAACCTCCATCTTATGGTCATAGATGACGACCAATGATCGAAACCCATAGCATTTTCCTCATTAATATGCCATGCAACACCTCCTCCCTTGTTTCCATATTGTGCTGCTGCCTTTCATGTAGTCTTCTTCTTCTTTGTGGATGTATAAATTCAAAATTGTAGGACAATTCCTTGATGATAAAAATGTTATTACAATTTAAATCTTCTTTTCCTTTCATTTATTGTTTGTTGGGAACTGCCATAGTGTACTGTGGACCATGAGAGTGGTCCTGTCACAATGACTAGGTTGAGGGCGATAGCATCATCGAGGAGGTAGCTGATGGAGCAAGTCATGGTTGAAACTTACAAGTAGAGCTAAGAAGGGGGAGTGAAAAATTCGATTTCAACTTCTGAACTTGAAAGTTTGTCTATAGTGGATATTTCAGATAGGCTTCCTTTCCCTCCCTCCATGTCCGCCTAAGTTTGGGTGAAGAGTTTTTAGAGCAAACTGATTCTGTGGTCTTCTTCAAGTTTCCTTTCCCACAATAGTTTACTTGTAGGACTAACAGAAGTCTTCTCCGTGTGACCCTCTCCCCTTCCTTTGCTAACACTGACTTCCCCCCTTCGAAGTAAACCAACCTGAAAGACCACAAATACACAAATCTCCAATAGTGAATAATAACAATATGGTGTTCCTTCCTCAACTTCCTGATGCCATTAAAAGTTCAGTAAATATCTTAAATCCACGGTACTAGTCCCAAGTGACAAAATGATGGCTACTAGGGAAGTGTCAATCAGTGGTAAAATATCTACAGTTTCAATGTGCTAGTCTGAATCAGCACACATGTTGGTTAGCGTAATAACATACTTCGACATTTAGTTTCCTGAAAATATTTTTTGTAGGTAGTTATTTTGTATGCATACTTGAACATATTTCTTTTCCCTTTCCATTTGATCTTATGACATCCTAATAATTTAAGGGTACTGAGGATCTTGGCCTAATTGTGGTTGACGAAGAAGATGATGAAATCTTACTTTCACATTGCATCTCTTCAAATGATATATACCGAAGGCAAGAAGGTGATGCTATTGTTTAATTTATAGATGTAAGCTGGTAACTTGTCTCTAAGTGATTTCATGAGTTTCTGAAACTCCCTTTTCTGTTTTATAGAGACCATAATCTCATGGAAGGATCCAGAACTAGATGTGGAATTTGCACTGAGTTTTCAAGAGGTTCCAGGATGCTGTTATATATGGTAGTTGATTTTGGCATTGCTAGCTCAACTGGTTCTTGGGATTTTTTTTTTAAACCTGTATAATTTGAAATTTACTTGGACATCATTTTTACATATTCAGGGACCAGGTGTGCGAAATTCAGAGGAACCTTCATTTTAGTAGTCTTGGTGGTAAGCTAATCTGCAGAATTTTCTTTCTTTTTCTATTTTTTTTTAATAAAATTTGTTTACTACTCTATTTATGTCTTTTTTAGATGTTGAGATTGGCCCCCGTCCAGCATCAGAAAATATTGAAGTCTCTCACTCTTTACTATCACATGGTAAATTTATCGTTAGTTGCCCATTATGCTATTTGCTATTTATTTTACAATTATGTACAAGGTCAAAAATTTGTCAGGCATAATTTTTCTGTAACAAATGGTTTTGCACAATATTCACTTTTAGTCGTCTAATTATTGAGATAAGATCCGTTTCAAGGTTTTCAAATAATTAAGTTGATGGATGCCCAATGTTATTATTTATGCCATGTTTACTTGAAGAAGAGGAAATAGGAGAGAAATGAAGTAGTTTAAGTGAAAATAAGATAAAAGAAAAGAATTGTAATATCTTATTTCTCCTCTATTTCATTTTTTTTTTTGCTTAGACAAAATCAAAAGAATAATAATTAGTATACGTTTGTGTTTATTGGGTGCTAACATTTATTTCCCTTCATTTCTGTTTGTTTCAGGCAGAAATAAATAAGAAGAATTGAGCAAAATAAATTCTTTCCTTTTCTCTATTTCCTTTCAAGTAAACTAAATAAATTGAGGATGTTATTTATTTATTTATTTTTCCTTTCGATCCAAGTAAACACGGGATGTGTTAAGGTATCTATTAAAGAATCTAATGCTTGGCTTATTGATCCCTTGTTTCCTTAAGAGTTTACTTTCTGAAGAAGTATTCGATAATTCATTTAGTTGGTTAATTTCTTTGAAATGAGGTCTTCAAATATAAAAATTGGTAAAATTAAACATTTAAAGTTAAAAAGAAATATGAGTCATCTATGAAATCTCATCTTTATTTATTAAAAATTAAAAGTATCGGGGCAAACATAAAAACAAATCACATTACAAAATTAATTCAAAAATATTATATAAAATAATAATAATGTTTTCCCTATTAAAATAACTACAATAACAACCACGCCTTTATTCCACCAAGTGGGATCGACTATATGGAACCTCTTATACCATTGACCTCTATCCCTTGCTATATCCTTATTTATATTTAAAATTAATTTTATCCTATTTTATCATTGCTAATCAAGCCTTCTTTGATCTTTGTTGATAATATTTGTCATGGTCTCACATTGCTTAATTGAGTCTTTTGTTGGTCACCTAAGTATATGTTCATATTATCTTAAACACGTCTCTTGGAGTTTTCCTACAATAGATGCAACCTCAAATTTCTTCCTAGAGTTGAAACCTATTGAGATGTATCTCTCAATGTGATAATACAATATGTACATATCAAACATCTTCACCATGGTACAAATCTCATTGTGATGAGATTTTAAGTGTGACAATTTCATCAATGAGTTTTGATATCTAGTCTCTTGTCATTGATTGTCGGGGATGGATTGTTTCATCCTAACCATATAATTCGTTAGTGACCCTTGAACTCATTGATTGCTCCTACTACTAACTTCCATCTAGCATTGTTAACATTTCCAAAACTTATGCAAGTTTGCACATTGTCGCTTTCACATTATCTTCCTCACGAACCATGATCATCAAGCAATGAAGACCATCTTCAAATTTGGTGCTTCTTGACTAAAATGGTAATTCACTTAGATCCAATGAGCCTTTGCTGCATGCATCCATTGAGATGCTTGTATTTAGTGGTCGCAATCAAGACATCGAACCTTGTGTCCTTTTGACATTGATATCAACATCACAAGATTCAAGAGATCTAGCTCTTGTTGCACTTGTGCTAGACTAGGCCCAATTGTTTAGCAGACAATGCTATGGTTGTAGCAAGACCTAGGTAAATAGCATCAGTTAAAAAGCATGCGAGCGGACCATAGAGAAGAACAAAAAAGAAAAGCAAAAATAAGTTAGCTACATAATAATAGGGAAAAGGCTTGTAGTTTAAATAATAATATAGGTTGCCTTTTTAAATGGGTGCAACGATAAACATCAAAAATACAAACATCAGATACAAATTTGTGCGAAGAGAAGAAAAATTAAAATAGAAGAAAGAAGAGAAGGCAACAAAAAAAAAAGGGTTGGAAATAGCATGGGGTTTAATCAAAGACTTGAAGCTTAGTATTTTCTTCCTATGCTGAAAGCATTTGTGAAACACTCTCTTCATCACAGCAAACCAACATTCCTTCATAACCTTTGTTCTTCTCCAGTATCTTAAATTTCAAATTTTCTCTCCTCCTTTTGCCTAACATTGAAGTTCCCCAACTTTATTTTATTGCCAATTCCTTCTTTGTTGTTTTCTCTCTCACTTGTAGTAAATGTTAGAAATTTTTTCTTTCATTTAATATCTTCTGTCTCAGAAATGTTGTAGAAGGCCCTGATCTTTATTCATCAATCAATCTTTTATTCACAATTTGATGATTTTTTATCTTCATTATTGTGAATTTCATATTTTGTTTATCTTCATTTGAGGGAACTAATAAGAAAATATTTATGTGTTTTCCCAAAAGTTTAGTGGCGACTTATTTTGTGTAGTAAATTGGGTATTATTGATGCCTATGCTCCAACATAAGGGAAGTGTGAAGAGAGAATTTATCACATGACTTATTAGGCTATTATCTTTATGTTAGTGGCTTGTATATAAAATAACTATTTTCATTCTAATTAATTCAATAGTTCTTTTCCTCTAATCTTCTTAATGCTCCAAAAAATTGCTCTAATTATTATATAGCTAAATGTCTAAGGCAACTTTAGGTGTAATTCAACTCTTTGAGGTTGTTTGTGATAGGTCCATGCTCTGCCTCCATGAATAGTCCCTTTACTTTCATCATGTCCGTTAATGTTAGTTTGTCTTGACAACTTTCGTCATGTCTGATAATGTTAGTTAGTCTTGACAAACTACTTGGGGCATGCAATTTGGATACCACTGCATTGTAGGACAATGGTGGTGGACAAGCACTGATGCAACCCTTGTCAATTTCAAAATTTTTCATATTCATCTGGATGCACCACAGGATCTTTGCTCGGGTATTCTGCCCTGCCCTAGAATGACTTAGGTCATCTAGGTGATGTGTTTTGATTTCATTTTCTACTCTTTCTTGAGGGAAAACATCTTTGGCTGCTCTGAGTATTATCCATTTGTCTTTGATCGTGTTTCCTTAGAAGAAAACATTGGTGCAAGGAATCCCTTTGCAGCAAAGAAATCATCCAGCACAGTGTCCCTTCATTGTATCAATTTGGGTATTGGCAATTTCATTGAAAATTTGATTTTTTGCCATTTTTTCTTACATTGTTTTGGTCTTTTAATGCCTCGATGGATTATTTTTTAAATTTAAGATTCTCTTCCTTTCCTTCCTTTATCTTTGGCTAATTTTACTTTGTTTGATAGGGCTAGGTGTCAGTAAAAGTGATTCTAGAAGCCATTGTATATGTAGTTTTAGCGCTTTGCTTTCTGCAGATACCCTTGATTTGCTTTGCTTTGATTAATTTTTTATTTCTCTTTTGTCTCAAATGATTCTGAATTGACAAGTAAGTGATTGGATACTATTGGCATATATGATATAAAGAGGGAAGAGGGTGCAGGGTTAAAATTTACACAAACAAATGATATTGTTTTTGCATAACATGATATCAGGATAGTACTATGAAACAAAGCTTGTTTTATTTGATTTTATGCGTCAGGAGTGCATTTCAATGTTACACTTTTTTCCTACCATAACACAAGACTCTTTGTGATATGCATCTCATGAAAGAGAATGAAAAAAAGATAAGTTTTCCTTAGTTGATTATATCAGAAAGGAATTTTAGGATTTCTATACCTTAGAAGAGATAAATATATAAAACAACAGAAATACCATAGTACTTCGTTACTCTCCACTAAAGCGAGGATGATAAATGAATCATTCAATGATCTGGTTCAGATAAATTTTTATTTCTTTGATAGAAGCCTGAGTTGTATAGCAAGGTATTGACTTTTTGATGTATTCCTTTCATTTTTATTTGCAATATATTTGGATATCTCAATCAGACAAATTGAAATCAACTTCATTTTCCTTTGTTCCTTTCCATGGATGCTTGAAAGCCCATATGAAACCTAGTTGAGTGTGCAAGATCTTGAATTTCATACTAAAAGAAAGTCCTATCTTCTCTATATCAGTGATAAGGTTTCTTCTTCACTTCTCTCGTTTCTCTCCCTTTTTACTGCTGATGGATGCTTGCAAATTCTTTGATGTTATGTATCTTTATGGATTCTTGGCATTGGAATTTCCATGAGATGACAATCTGTGGAGTGATTTTGATTTTCCAAAGTTACATTTTATTTTATTTAGCAAGAAAATTTTCTTTATCTACATAATGTTGCAAGGAAAACAACCTTTGCAACTTGAGTGGCGTCCAGAATGCTATTGCTAGGATTGGTAATACACAATAAACCAAGGTTACGAGCATGACCGTTTATCTTAGGCATAATATAGATGTTTTTCTTTTGTAGTAATGTTGTTCCGATAGGTTCCTTGTCAACTCTTTTATGTAGGTAAATTTAGATGGGCATTTCAGTTTTTTTTCTAAAAGAATTTCCTTGTTTTACTTGTCTTCAACTGAGTACCTTGCTCTGTCTCTGTGAATTTTGTAGGCTATTTCCTTCTATTCTCTTTTATGTTATTAGTTGTGTATCATACACTTTAAAAGTATTTGCTGTTTTTAATCTGGAATTTGACTGTACATGATCAGATTTTGGCTACACATTGCAGATGAGTCACTTCGTGCTGCTAATAGTGAACTGAGAGAACTTCCTTCCATTTCATTATCCAGCCTTCCTATAATTTTGAAGGTTTGACTTGTCAAAAATCTCATTTTTTTTCTTGATCATGATCCTCTGTTCAGGCTTTTCCCTAACTAAATAGGTGAAATAAGTGCTTCAGTATTGTAATACTATTTTTGCCTATTTCTTATGGCATTGGAGGATACTTTAATGTCCTTCCCATCTCTGGAACAGTGATTTTTTTTTTTGTTTGAATATTATGCTGTCAATTGATGCACCGTAAGGAGGCACACTATGGTGTATAGCCATTTATCTAGAAAGTCTTGCGACAATAAAGTTGCCTTGTGATATGGTGGTCACCGGTTCGTGTTGCAGAAATAGCTGTTTGCAATGCAGGATGAGGCTGCATACACTAAGCCCAATGTGGTTCGATCTTTCCTCGGGGCTCGTATTGACTAGAGCTTCATACACCGAGTTGCCTTTTTTTTTTCTTGTAGTTGAATCTTCAAGTCTTCCAATGCCTTTGTTGCCATTTTATAAGGAGTCATAAAAATGAACTGTGTGCCACGTTGTAGGTCAATGGAAAATTCACCTTAGTGGTAAACCTTACATATCATCGGGGAATACACTTTGAGGCACCCTAACTTTCTAAACTTGTTCAGATAGCTGCTTTGCGACATGTACCTCTGTGGTCACTATAGATAACAAATAATCCGCACACTCGACTGCAACTGAGGTGCTTAGAGCGGTGGGGTGATAGATATACTCAAATCTCGAATCCCAACAAACTCCAATAGGTTGATCTTAAGGTTTGTAGGTTACCATCTTAGCTTAGCAGTCTATTATGGTGCTGTTCTGTGATAACCAATCCAGTCTTAGAATGATGTGAAGTCCAGACCAACAAATTCACCATTAAAGTATGATTATTAAACTCAATAACAACCCCTTATCTTCTATTTTGATCTTAATATAGGTGTCAAGATGGTCAAACCACAAATTCAAGGAGTTGGTTGTCTCCCCAACTTGATCATAAATTGAGGTGATTTGAATGAAAGTACTGCCAGAGTCAATCAATATGTCAACAATAATACCAAAAACAATAATAACACCTCTGAACACTGTCCCACTGGCCTTCTGTGCCACCTCATGTCTCAAGACATAAGGATGATCAGCCAGTTACCCCCTACTGCTGACTTATTTGAAAATGTTGCTGGGTGACTGATTGTTGTTAGGATGGTTAATGCTTCTGCTCAGATGGCTAACAGCGTTACGAGATCGATATTACTATTAAGGTTGTAAATGGTACAACACTTTGCTGATTATTTTGTTTGGGTTTATTGATACTATCGCTGGGCTGGTTAGCTATTGTTGTTTACCCCTCTGTGGTCAATTTTGTTGCGGGTCATGTTGAGATTGAAACTGTCCAGCTTGAGGCCTTAGGAGTCGATGCTGCACCTTCGATGCACAATCTTTGTATGGTGACCAGGCTGCTTGGAGTAGAAATAAATGTTTGTGTCCATGACCACCATAGCAGGAACATCTATTTTGACCCCCTTCATGTACAAGAATCTTGACGCAAGGATTTGTTAGGCTGGCTCTAAATGTCTTAACCTCCTGCAGTTGGAAGGGCTTTCTAGTGGCACCTTCTCTAGACTGCGACCACTTAATTGTCAACCTGTGCCCCCTGACACTGAGATGAGACTTGCTATCACTTTAAGCTGAGAACAACTCAAACTCAACACAATAATCTACTACACTTAATCCCTCTGTTAATGCTCAAGAATTCCTGTTGTTGAAGGCATTCTGGAAAGCTTTGGGATAATGTGTACTCTCAAATTCTGAACCTCCCACCAAATGTCTCTCCTCTAAAGCTCTAGGTGGCTAGCTTCATCTTGATAGTTGTGGAACTCAAAAGTGCTCTCCAGATTCTCCATCAAACTGTAGACCTCACACTGGTCAATTCTCCCAATGAAAGGGATTAAACGATTGCTCGTCAACTTGGAAGCTTCAAAACACTAGTTTTTCTATATCCACACTCCTGTTGGGAGTGAATCAAATCAAGATTGATTTTTTTCTTTGGCAGGGTCAGTCTCTGAAACAACTGCTCGTTGCAAATCTGGCCAACCTGCACCCCCATCACTATGGCTAGATTGAGCGTCAAAAGAAAAATCTATGGCTATGATAGGATGGCGCATATACCACTTTTTTGCTTTAACTTACCCATAGTGAAAGCATGGTGATGTGCTCCACCTTGAGTCCTCTAGTAGAGCACCGCTAATCATGTCCTGCCATAACAATTTCTAATTCATTAAGGAAATTAAACCCCTAAGACTTATTGCTTAGAGATGCCCCTAAACAATGTAAGACTAAAAATTGAACTCTCAGCTAACATCTTCTTTCCAGTAAGGAATCAAAAAACACAATTTGTGTCTTTATTATAATAGATATCCTTTGGATTCTCCTTTCCAACGAGTAAAAAATTTATACTTTGTTCTTTCTTATGGGCTTTGATTTTTTTTCTTCCTTTTTGTTGCTCTTTCTTTCGAACAAGAAAATATCTTAGTTTGTCATAAAGGATGATGCCTACGTTTACGTTATAGTCATTGGGTGTGAAAGTGGTAATGTTGAGGATGAATCTATATAAACTCAATTCGTGACAAAGTCAACGTACAAAAAGAGACTCAGTATGAAAATAGAGACTCAGGTTTCTTGTAGTAAATTAGCAAATGCATGTTCTTTAATTTAAAAATTCAACTATTGTTTAAATCAGATGGCAAGTTAAGTATATTATAATTGTTTTTCCTGGTAGCTAAATAAACTAGACATGAATGCTCTAAAAGTATATGATATGCAACAATTTAAAAATTATTAGGAATATACTAGGTACTTTATAATCATTACACTTCTGCACAGTTGAAGCCTCATTTGGTCCATAGGAGAAAATAAGGAAACTAACTTAATAGGCTAGATTAACTATAAAGGATCTTATTCTAATAAAAGTTTTAATTCATTGATCAATTTTAAAGTTAGTATATGACATTTTTATCTCATTATGTTTAACTTACTCAAAACTGTTCAAGATGAGGCTTTTTAAGGTTACATCATCAATGAATCTATCCAATTGGAGTGCTCTTTTATGATGCCCCTAGAATGCTTTTTTTAGGCTTTAGTTTTAAGGAGGCCTTTTTAAGCTCAACCTTTTTATTTCAACTAAACGTTGTTTGATTGTGAGCGAACTACAAGCTTTAGATATTGTTTCGTTATACTTGAGGAGGACTGATTTGAGTTTAAAAACTTAATATGAAATCGTCTTTTAAATATGCTGGAATACATTTTTCTATTAGTTTTCATTTCATTCTATGCTAGCGAATGGTGGGAGCTGTTTGTATTATGTGATGGTGATTCTAAACATTTTATCAAAATTCACTAGCGACATCAACCATGTTATTGTTTTATTGCTAACAAATCATGTTTGTTCAATTGAGGATAATGTATATCAGCTATTAGTTTTCACCGTTTCCACTTTTAATTCATCTTTGTGGATCTCTTTCGGGGTTAAATAAATGCGCCCACCCCTCCAAAAAGTCTTAATCAAGTTATGCTCAGATTCACATGTTTGACTTGCTATTCTTCCAAAGTTTATTCAATAGTTATGGAATATTAAATATAAATTATTATTCAATAATATCACAGGCAAAAATAATCTTATCCATATGACATTGAATTTATCTTCTATTTTAAAATATGATTTTTAAATATTAATTTATAATAGTTATAACTGTAGTATTGTTACACAGTCTAGAGGGGAAGGGAAGTGAATAGATTTTCTTGCATTTTTTTGTAATCATAATACGCAATTTGTTCAAAAGTATATACACAAAAAAAGGGCAGCCCGGTACATGAAGCTCTTGCAATGCGGGGTCTCGGAAAGGGCCTATTGTACATAGTCTTATCATTCTTTGCCAGAGGTTCTTTTCGCGACTCAAACCCATGACCTTTAGGTCAAACGGCAATAACTTTACTATGACGCCAAGGCTCCCCTTCTCTAGAAGTATATAGACACTTGTGTTAAAATCAAAGTTCTAATAAAATCCATATGGAATAAGAGAGAGAATAATATGATGCTAGTAGAAGAGTTTAATGCGTCACGGGCATTGAGCCTCAATAGTTTTTCAACCATGTATCTTTTCCTGCATTGTAATTGTGACATTTTTTTTGTTTCTTTGATATATTAAATGAAATTATTGGGAGATGAACCTAGTGTGTGGTTGGTCAATAACTCGGAATAGCATGTGTTTGTTTTGTTTGCCTACTTTTCATGCTTGGTTTGTGACACTATGATTAAAATCATATTCCTGTTCATTTATCATCCTGCAGACTGTAATGGATTGTGGGATTATGGATCAAATGCGGGTTGGAGAATTGATCTTGAAAGATGTAAGTTTGTTACTAATGTTAATACTACTATCTGAGGGATACACTCAAATTTCTAATATTGATTACATTTGCACTTTTTCTCTTTTGGCTAAATTTTCTTTTATTTGGTTTTACTTTTAGCAATGATGTTACATGATCACTTTATGGACATTGAGAATGCATGCTTAATAAATTTGACCTCTTTGGTTCATTTCTCAGGGAGTCTAGTATTGTGTGTAAATTGAAAAAAATACATGTTTATGACCCTTGCTACATATGTTTCTGTTGGTTCAAACAGTAAATGCCTAAGTTGAGTATATTCCTGCTAAATCAATGAAATTATATTGTAGTAATTAGGTTGTCATGTGCATCACCTCCAGTACAGTCTTTCATGAGTGGAGAATGAGATTCTTACATTTTCTAGAAAGCAATTGACAATATCATTGATAGTATTGATGAGGTCCCAAATGAATATATTTATAACAAGCTCGTGATTTAGGATATCTAGAGACCAACTTGAGGAGCAATGATACCTTTTGGTGAATATATGGTGTAGGTGGGTTAATTTGTGAATGTTATTGGTGTAAGATATACAGGTAGAAAAGTAATATCTAACTAATGAAATTAATTCTCTCATCAAAAGGATGTTTGGCTTGTTGATATTTTTCCAGCCTTTTTTTTTTTTGTAATTTTATGTATTGTCCTGTTTCATGCCATTGATTATTATTTCTTTTTGATAAAATAATAACAGGACCTGCCGAAGTAGTACCATAAGTGCATATTGCTTAAGCATAACTCCATCCATGTTTTTCCTTCCATATGCCTATTTGAACTGAAGAACTACTTGGTACTAGTTAATAGATTTTAGTATTTCTAGATTTGGCCATTTCAAGACATTTTTTATTGTATTTTATTTGCAATGAAAAGTTGCATCTCTTTTTTTGTTGGTAATTTTTTTTGGGATTCTTTTTTTTTTGATGGAAAGTTGTGTCATTATTTTGATGGCGGAGAGGGTCATTATGTGTTATTACAGAGTGAAACAGAACAAGAAGAGAATAGGTCGCAATTGGTGCTTCTATCATAGCACTAGGTAACAGATTTATTGCATGCTACTCATAGGTTTAATGCATTTCCGTGTAGCAAGAAAGAAATAATTGATCAAAACTGTGATTGTAATAGTCAATTTTACATGCATAAGCTCTAATTTTTGTTTATTGATTGTTTTCCTTGTGTTTTTTGTAGCAAGAATTTTTTCCCAAGCTTGTAGATCTACTCAGATTGTGTGAAGACAGAGAAAACATTGATGGTCTCCATACAATTTTTAGATTGGTTAAAGGGATTTGTGAGTAATTATCTTTGCATGACACCTTTTTCATATTGATCTTCTTTCTTCTTACTAATAAAAAAATTGTTTGTGGTGGTCTTGTAGTTTTACTAAACAATCCTCAGATCTTTGAGAGAATATTTGGGCCCAAATATATTTTAGATATTATTGGCTGCCTCGAATGTATGTTCTCTTTCCTGTGATTTTTTTTCTCTTTCTATTGTTTTTGGTATCTTTTAAATGAAATATGACAGTTTTCTTGATGATATGATTGATTGTTTTATCTTATGATTTAATCCATCCCCAACTTTTTGTGCTTGTTAGTACATGGTTAGATGCATTGTGATTGCCGTTTATTTGTTTCTTGACGCCCCATTCAGATCATGCAATTATAGTGGTAACCCTAATTAATTGGCTGACTTTCTAAATTCTAACTGTAGTTATTCCTATAGATAAATCAGTCCAATTCCCTCATGATTGTGAGTAGTGATAATCTTTTTTGTCTATGTTGAACTGAGGTATATATCTCTTAGAACGACATTTTAACAACATTGATCTTGATAGTATAATTTTTTGTCCTTATAAATTTGTATTAATCTAATTTTGATGCTGAAATAATCTGCATTTCTACTAGGAAATAACTTTGTTATTACATCTATTTAGTGAATAGTACTGTCGGTCTTTTTACCTTTAGCTAGTCAAATATGTTTTGGAGTATTCTGTATTAGAGGTTTGGGATACCTTTTGGTCATATTTCCTCTGGTAACTGTTTGTGTTGTTGCATAGGCCTTTAATGGTGCTTGATAAAGATATTCAGAGGGATTTTCAAATTGACTTTTATGTGATAATCTATTCCCTTTTAGGAATTTTAAAATTGACTTTTATGTGATTATCTGTTCTTTTTTTGGATAAAAAGAATTGACTATTGCAGATGATCCTGAGGTCTCTCAAGTGCAGAGGCACCGAGCATTTTTGAAGGAACATGTTGTTTTTAAGGAGGTAAGTTAATTGACAATCACCACTGAAGATTACTACCCACTTGATTGGTTTAAAAGAATTGTCTTCTGTAGGCTATCTCTATCAAAGAATCTTCTATACTGTCCAAAATACATCAGACTTATAGAGTTGGCTATATCAAGGTTACATATATTTGCTTAAATTAAGACAGGCTTATCATTCATTGAATAGCATCTCATTGTTGTCTTGACACTCTTAGGATGTTATTCTTCCGAGGGTATTGGATGACGCTGTAAACGCAAGTCTCAATTCAATGATTCATGCTAATAATGCTGCTGTGAGGCTCTCAAGATTACAAGCAGCCTTGTTTGTATTATTTAATGTTATCATCTCTGATTTTTTTTTCTTTTAACGTGAGATTTTCCTTTTGAAGGTTATTTCAATGTTGAAAGATGATACCTCTTTTATCCAAGAACTATTTTCAAGGATGAAGTCTACGTCTACATCCATTGAATCAAAAAGTGATCTGGTAATACAAAGTTATTCTAGATACTTTTTGCTATCTTGCATATAAGTAGATATTCTTTTGTATCCGAGCTTTTGATGTTTCTTCTTTGCTGTATTATTTGAATGCTGCACAGTATCTATTGTATGAGTTTGTTGGAAGTGAATTGCTTGACTCAAGGTCGATTTTCTATTGCAGTGGTACACCCCTTCATGGCGATCCATAGTTTTTTTTTTTTCGTTTACAGAATTCCAATGAAGGGAACTGCTTTAAGGTGGCATATCAATGTAAATATAGGTCCATTGTTTTCCCCAAATTTTAATAATGGAAGGCTTACATGCCTGTTCATCCATTTTATTCCGAAAGGCTAACATTTCCATCCAGTGATTCTTACTGCTATCGTTCACATAAACTAGCTATTAACCACCCTTTCTCATCGAGCTTTATAAATCTTTAAGACAGAATACGGAATAAAGGGGATCTTCATTTGTTAGAAATTGGGCTTGGATCCTCTTTTTCTCCTGTTCCATGCTGCAAAAGTCATCTGTGAGCAACATCTCTAATAGAGAAGAAAAGGCATGTGAGGACCCATGGCTTTATTTTGCAGTCCTTTATTCTATGTCGTGTTGCATTTTTAACATGATGAGCCTTAGCTATTCTCAGTAGGGGAAATAGTGATTTCTAGCCTAATGGAATTGGCTTCCTAGTTACCTCGGTTTGGGATCTTTTCCCTGTAGTTCTATAGAGATTTCTGATTATAAATCACAGTTTGATTACGATTTGCATAAAATATATTTCAGACAAATGGCCCTGTTTATCTTTCGATCTTTTTCTAACCAGCACTAGTTCAGATTGAAGATGGCTTTTCCTTTCTAGTCAAACAGGCAGTTGATGTCACCTCGCAAAGGCAGCCCCAAGATGGCTCAGCTGCAATCTTCAGATGAGAAGAAAACAGCTTTTACTTTTCTGACGGCTACATAGAGATATTTTTGCTTGGTCTATTATGCTATTTCCCCTTTACTCGTAGCACCAGTTGGTTAAACGGTCCGGTGCCAAGCCAGTGTTGCAGTAATCGAGGAAAATGCATCCTGAAGTGTTGAGTTTTTCAGTTAAAAAGGGCAGAAAGAGAATGCATAATTGACTAACCCTTGAGATTTGCATTTGGGAAGGATAGTAATTAAGTTAGAAGCTATAAGATAACTTTATTAGAGGTGCTAAGTGCTAACTTAATTTCTCTTAGTTTGAGTTGTGATGGTTCCTTTGACCTAGAACAAAGATAGCAAAAGTTTATACATGAGCTAAATAGTTGAACCTTAGCTTGCTTTTAGATTCTAGTTGGTTACGCATGCACATGCTGCTTGAATCCAATGATTGTGGTGTTTGATTTTAGCTTTTATAATGTAAAACATTAGAATTAGGTAGTTGTGTACTTGCTTGATCAGGAGTTTGAACTTGATGATCTGCTACTGATACTGGTCCATGTACTAGGTCTGTAGTAGTTTGAGCTGGTATACAATCGTCTGACTCAAACTGGTCTCTGTTGATTTATTTGGATCTTCCCCATCCCCTTTAGGCTGATTTCTTATTAGTGACTGAAAAAATTGATTTCTCTTCTTACTCTTACTTTTCAGAATGGGAATACATAGTATTATATACAAAATTACAATAGATTAAATAGGAAATTAGGCGAGAGAATAGGAAACTAACTTATTCCTAAATTTATGATATCTTTCTAACTAAACCCCTTTAAGGGATTTCCTATTTTGTACACAGCTGTTTATTTCCTACTATGTACACAATTTTTGCAACTCGACACTCCCCCTCAAGTTGAGGAATAGATGTTTTCCATTCCCAACTTGACTATAGAATAATGAAATCGGGAACTGTTCAGTCTTTTTGTTAACACATTAACTAATTGTAGTTTCGAAGAAACATATGACATATACATTAATCCTTCGTTTAATTTTTCCTTGATGAAATGTCTATCAATTTTAATATGCTTAGTTCTATTATGTTGAATAGGATTGAGCAAATATTGATAGCTGATATTGTCACAATAGAGTTTCTGGGACATTCCTATTTGATTTCAAATCATCCAGAATAATCTTGAACTGGAGTAGTTCACATAATCTTTGAGCGATTGCCCTAAATTCTGATTTTGCAGATGATCTTGCCACCACATTTTGCTTCATGCTCCCATATTACCATCAAGGAAAATACAATATCTTGTAGTTGATCTTCTATCCACTAGAGAACCTGCATAGTCTAGGCTTCTAAAGCTAGTGTCTCATTTTTCTTGGACAAGATTATCTTGGAGATTCTTTCAAGTAATGCAATACCTTGTAAGCAACTTGAAGGTCAGATTCTCTTGGATCATGCATGAATTGGTTGATTACACTCACATAATATGCAATGTCTAGCCGATTGTGAGCAAGGTATATGAGTCTGCTAACCAACCTCTGATACATCCTTTGGTCAATAGCTGGTTCTTCCTTAGCTTCTCCCATCTTGTGATTTGGTTCAATTGGACTAGAACTTGACTTACATCCAATCTTTCCTGTTTTAGCTAACAGATTACTCACATACCTTTGCTGAGAAATAAAAATTCCTTTGGTAGAGTATGCTATCTCAATACCAAGGAAATACTTATGTGCCCAATTCCTTTATTTCAAATTTATCCACCAATTTCAACTCGAGATCATGTTTTTCCTTTTCTTTCTTTCCGGTTACAATGATATCATCTACATAGACTAGAAGAGCCGTCACCTTCCTTGCACTTGAGTACTTAATGAAGAGAGTATGGTCTCCTTGGCTTTGTTTATACCTAGACTTCTTCATTTGCAAATCTTCCAAACCATGCTTTAGGAGATTGTTTTGAGACTATAAAGAGCCTTTCTCAATTTACATACTCTGTTACCAGTATCCTTGTAAATCTTGGTGCGATGTTCATTTAAATTTCATCTAAATCTCAATGGAGAAATGCATTCTTCATATCATACTGTAGGAGTTGCCCGTTGAGGTGTGCAACCAAAGATAGTAGAACTTTGATAGTATTCCTTTTTGTAATTGGAGCGAAGGCCTCCTCATAATCTACCCTATTAAGTTTGAGTATATCTTTTTGCCACCAACCTAGCTTTATTTCTCTCAAGGTATCCATCTGCTTTGTATTTCAGTGTGAAAATCCACTTATAATCAACAATGTTCTTTCTCTTTGGTTTATCAACCACCTCCCATGTCTTATTCTTTTCTAATGCATCCATTTCCTTCTTCATGACATCCCTCCATTCCCTTTTTTAACAATGCCTCATAAACGTGTTATGAACAATCATGATATTTAGACTCGCAATGAATTTTTTGTGGGCTGGTGATAGATGTTTAAGAGAGACATACTGAGATAGAGGGCAGAGAGGGTGTTTGGTGCATTGTACCTTTTCTAATCGCAATGGGAAGGTTAAAGCTGTTTGTTAGGTCAATGGATGATTCAATAGATTGTAAAGATGTGTTAAATCTTATTGTGATCCCAATATTAGGGTCGGAGGTTTGTGGGTGAGGTTCTTGGATCTGTATCACTTCTGGGGCAACCGTTCTCCTTGAATACACTTGAGGAATCCTTGGAGTATCACGAGGGACATTGGATGGAAAGGAAGATAGAGGTGACTCACTTGATGGAATAGGAATAGAAGGTGTTTCGGTATGGATTTTAGTAGGAGAAAGATGAAGAGCGTTAATCGTTTCAAATGACTCACAAGTGCTATATTATGTCATTGAAATCTCCCCCCGAGGATAAGACTTGGAGAAGAACGGCGTATGTTCGAAGAAGGTAACATCGGCCGAGGTGTAGAACTTTTGAGATGAAGGGTGGTAACACTTGTATCCTTTTTGAGCATCCAAGGAAGGCACATTTAATGACATGAGAGTCTA
Source organism: Zingiber officinale (assembly GCF_018446385.1). Taxonomy (NCBI): domain Eukaryota; kingdom Viridiplantae; phylum Streptophyta; class Magnoliopsida; order Zingiberales; family Zingiberaceae; genus Zingiber; species Zingiber officinale. The sequence goes on from NC_055989.1 coordinate 124,806,725, forward strand.
GTTTACCTTGTAGTGGACGGTGGATACGAATAAAGGTAGTGCACCCAAAAATCCTAGGAGTAAGCCCATTTGTGGTTCGGAAATGATGATAGAAATTGTTAAGGTGTTGCATGAGACTCTTGTTGTCTAAGACATGCGAGGGAAGTCTGTTTATCATATATGTGACATTAAGGACAACCTCTCCCCAATAGGATTTAGGGATATTATTGTGAAAGAGAATGGTAGTAGTATTGAGTAAGTATCCATTTTTTCCTTTTAGCTATGCCATTCTATTAAGGTGTATAAACATAAGACGAGTCATGAATAATCCCTTATGATTGGAAATAGGGGGACATGATTTGGTTGAAGTAATCTTTAGCGTCGTCGGTCCTAAAGCTTTTGATTTTCACTCCAAATTGATTTTGAATCATTGAGTGAAATTAGGAATAACAATACTGACATCATATTTTTATTTAAGGAGAAACAACCATGTAATCCAAGTGTAATCATCAATTAAGGAGACAAACCATTGAGTCCTAGATACATTAGGAATATTAGAAGGACCCATATGTCACTATGAATCAAATGAAAGAGAATATAACTCTTTTATTACTAATAGAAAATGGTGCACGAGAATGTTTTGCTAATTTGCAAACATCATAAACTCATAAACATCCAATCCTTGAAAAAAATGAGGAAACATGATTTTTAAAACCTAAAAAGAGGGATGACCAAGACGTTTGTGATACAACCAAATGTTATCTTTATTGGAAGAACTATGAAAAGACAGACAAATTATTCTCAATCTTCTTAGTGGATTCAAGGTAGTAAAAATTGTTATGTTCCTTAGAAAGTCCAATCCTCATCCCCGAATCGTAATCCTGGAAAACACGATAAGAAGGGGGAAAGATAGCATGATAGTGAAGTTCAATAGTTAATTTTTGAATGGAAACAAATTTGACAGATAGGTTTTGGTACGTGGAGGATGTTTTTAAAGATAAGACTTGGGGTAAGGTGAATATCTCCAAAACCAACAACTATTGGCTATTACAAATTTTTTTGTTACATGGGTTGGGGTTATCAGCATGGAAAAATTGAGAATTGGGAGTCATGTGGCTTGTGACATTGAAGTCTATTATCCATGAGTTATCAAAGAAATCGTTTGAGGTATTCATGCAAAAAGGGAGTGAGGGGATATCTAAGAGAGTCAAAGAGCACGCTAGAAGGTTTGTCAAGAGACCCAACAATCCTTGACGTTTCTCAATTTCTACACTATTGAATCCGTCTAGGATTGAGTTGTCTTCAGTATGGGATGACTCGGTCAAGTGTGCTTGAGGTCTGTGCTACCCCCCATGACTTCCCCATTCTCGGCTTGGTGGGTTAACATGTCTGTTTGGTGTGGTGCGGTTTCTTACATAATTGCACCAAAGATGGACTTTATTGTTTTTAATCGAAGGCAAGCCACCGTTATCTTTCTCCTGCGAATCAGTTTTGGTAGCAAGGGCTGATCCAGCCATAGGTTGGGGCTCAAGCATCACTCTTCGTCTACTTTCCTCAGCTGGGAGTAGGGAGATTGTCTCTGCTAGGGATGGTATGTAGTCTTTGCCAATGATATGGATTTAGACCTGATCAAATTTAGGATTTAAGTGGCCGAAAAATCATATACACAATCCTTTTCAATAAACATCTGCAGTACATTTCATCTCACTTGGTACTAATCAGTTTTTGCCACAAATTTTGCAAAATAGTGCATATTCCGTGACTTTTTTATCTCCCTAATTAGTAGCACCTGCTTTGACTTTGAGTTCATAAATTTGGGCAACATTATGGGCTTTTGAGTAAGTGTAGGTACTGCAGTCCTAAATTTTGTTAGCAGTAGTGAGAAACATATATGTATCACTGATGGATGTTTCAATGGAATCCCATAACCAAGACATAATCCCATGGAATCCTATAACCAAGACATAATCTCAGTCTTCTTCATTCCATGCCTCAAAGGCTGGATTAGCATTAGACAATAGATTGGCTAGGATTGTTTGAAACGGTGTTTGAGAATTGGCCATGATGAAGAAAGATCATAGCGGAGAAAAAAAAATAGCAATGAAGGCAGAAAAAAATTGATTAGAGATCAGCAATGAATGCGGAAAGAAAAATGAGAAAAAATCCAGAAAAATCTAGGTATATCATGTGGAAAAATTGATTTCTCTTCTTACTCTTACTTTTCAAAATGGGAATACATATTATTGTATACAAAATTACAATAGATAAAATAGGAAACTAAGGTGGCGTTTGATTCATGCTGCAAGAATAGGAATCGGAATGAGTTTGATAGTAGATTAAAATGAGAATGAGTATCATTATTTCAATATAGTGATTGGTTAGTTTGATATTCTGGAATGGGAGTCAACTATAATTCCAAAAATGCCCTTGAAGATCACCATCAGTCCACATACTTCTCTCTCAAAAATACCCTCTCATCACAAAAAATGCCCCCTCCGTCCACATCCTTGACTATTTCGACGCTGAGAAGCTTCACAAGACCAATGCCACAGCCTTAATCGCCACCATGTACCAAGCCATTGAAACCGTGCTTGGCGCCTCCGGCTTCGTGTCACCGACTTCAAAGGGGGCCATTGACAACGGCAGCAACACCATTGATGTCACATTTGTTAGATCTGTGGAGGAACATTTTCGTTATTTAGATCAGTAACATCTTGTCATCACCAAACGTGGAAGCGCCAACCGCCACGCCTTCCCAGGTGAATATCACGGACGTAATGTTGGCCCACGGATGTAAAGTCTTGGCCGATACTCTAGGCTTCTCCAGCGGAGAAGACCTTTAAGGACAATCTCCAAAGTCGGTGATCGATATTTTGCCCAACCGATGACGCGATGAAAAGGTTCTTGCCCAAATTTAAAAACTTAACATTGGACGATCAGCTGTCCCTTCTTCTATTTCACGCCTTTCCTATTTACCAGCCTTTGTCCATGATGAAATCCGGTAACAGACCGAGCAGCACATTAGCTACCGACGGAGCTAAAAAATTCAAGATAAACGATCAAAATCTCGGCCAAATTGTGACCTTGAAGACCACCATTGACACCGCGAATATAGCGACGAATATGATTGGTTGGAAGTTGAAAGAACTCTACTTTTGGAATGAGATATCAAACCTAAGGCGAGGGATTCCATTCCAATATTTCATTCCTATTCCCATTAACCAAACACAACAAAAAGGAATCATTCCAATTCACCATTCCCATACCTCTAAACCAAACGCCACCTAACTTTTTTCTAAATATACGATATCTTGCTAATTAAACCCCTTAATTTAAAGGATTTCCCACTGAATACACAACTTTTACAACTCGACAATGACTTTGTTTCATTGTGAAAAACAAGATAAATTAGTTACACCTTGTTTGGATTACATTTAGGCTACGTTTGGTTGGGCGTAATGTAATTGAGCTTGTAATGTAATCAAATTTGTAATGTAATGTAATGTAATCTTGATTACATTACTACGGCGGGCGAAGTTGGGCGGCGACAGACTAGGGGTATATTTGACATTCAAATTTTTGTTAAAAGTTGACCTCGTAATGTAATCGGATTATGTGTTTGTTTTGTAATCCAGATTACAAAACTTCATTACATTTTGTAATCCAGATTACATTACATTACAAGTTAAAAATGAAATCAAACAAAATAATCAGCCTTGTAATGTAATCTGGATTATATTACAAGACAGATTACACCCTACCAAACGCAGCCTTAGATGAAGCAAGACAACAGATGGAAAAACTAAACTATTAGCTTGGTATTAGGAGCCTCTCCACCAAGAATCTATGAAGGTTTTTGTTGTTGAATTTGTTGAGAATTGAGCATCCTTTAATTATCTACTTGACTGTGTTCGTCCTTGGCAATGGCAACGAGTTGAAATTGGTATGATTCATTTCCATATTTGTATAAGGAATACATAGTACTTATACCTACCGTTGCCCACCCTACAATGTTAAGATGTGTACTCGTAACAGATTAAATGAGCTGGGTAACTGCAAAGCTCAATCTAATTTTAAATATGTAAAATATACATCTATTATAAAATTAATTAATTCTATTTGGTATCCACTTCTTTAGACTTTATAAATTAATTTGTTTTATTTGATAGCCACTACTCTAGTTTTTAAAAATTAATTAAATTTATTTGGTAACCACTACTCATATGTTTAAATCCAAAACTATCCCATACCAATCACAGGCATCTATCAAGCCATTGCAATCTTGTTTAAAAGAGTCAGGAAATCACAAATAGTCGTAAATTTCTCACTGTCATCTATATTCAACCTAACATTATACATACTATTTTTACTATATGCGATCTTGATCATTTGCCTCTGGTGCATGTTCCCATCCTCTCTATCAGGGTATTTTTGCCTTAGACTCAAATGTTATAGTTTGGTTTGAGTACCTCTCTGGTACCACTCCCTCCAAATAATTTCATTTGCCTCAAGTCTAGGTTGAGCTGTATTCTTGGTCAGTGTTTAAAATTTCATTCTGTGTCGGGCGAAACTTACCGTTCATCCCACACACTGAAATCGACATCGGCGCTTCGTAGGTTCCGAGGCCCACGACCAGCCTCAGAGGCGTCACGTGAGCCTTGCGGTTGCGGAGGCGTTGCGTGAGCCCCGCAGCTGCGGCGAACTTGTCGTGTGAGCACCGGGCCGGTGGCGAACTTGTCGTGTGAGCCTCATAGTCGCGGCGGATTTGTTGTGCGACCATCGCGGCAGCTGCGGACTCCGCCCCACGGCCGCGGCGGCAAGGCAAAAAAAAATCGAGAGACAACGATCGAATTGCGAGGGAGAAGAAAAGTTAGGATTTATTAAATATTTTAATTAAAATCATTATATTATATTATCTAATTTCGAACTAATTATTATAATTATATATTATATTAATAATAATTAATGAAATAAGCTATAATTAATTAATTAATATAATTATAATATATATTATTATTAAAAATATAAAAAATAGATAATTTATATAATATATAGTTATATAATTTAAAATAATTTTTAATATAAACATTAAATTATTTTTATAAATTTAAAATGTAGTAAAATTTTATAAAAATATTTAAAATTTTTTTAAAATTTTATAAACATTTTTTTTAAAAAATAATTGTTAATTTTTTAATAAATATATATATTTTAAATAAATTTGATTTTAGAATTCATAATAAACTATATATATATATAATTTAGAATATTTATAAACTATAATTATATAATTAATAAATAATTTATATAATTATTAAATATAAATTATGATCTTTATGTTAATTTATATAATTATTATAGATAATAATTTTTTATCTTATAACTAAGATTTGTAACCATGAATATTATACCCCTTGTATCCCTTATATGGGCAATTGCTAGATGATTCTCACTGAGTCCGGGTGCCTGGAACTCGGCTAGGCGCCCGAACTCAGTGAGAGTCGCCCATGATCGTTCACAAAAAAGGTATGCAGGGTATATATATATAGAACAATGCTCTAAAAGGCGCGACGAAGCGCCGAGCCCAAGCTTCAAGCTTTATAAGTTTAAGCGAGCTTAGAATGATTTTAAGCGTAAAAAAGTGATTTTTATTTTAAAGTAAAATTTAATTATCTTAAACAAATAAATAGATCAAATAATACTTAAACATGATGAATTTAAGGTTCATGCATAAATTTCTCACATTTTTAGATAGGCAAAAGTCACAGTTTATAATATCCCGTAATTTTCAGTTTTCACAATAAAAGAACATAAAAATCTAGATATTATATAATTCCTTGTCTGATTCTGATTCGATCTCCTCATCTTCATTCATCTCATCTTCAATATTATCCAATACAAACTCGTTTTCATCGAGCTCCCCTATAATATTTTAGAATTAGTCTCTTAAAGTGTCAATCTCCACCTCAACTTCATCATCACAACCCTCCACTATCCAAGATTGTGCCTTGCTACCATCACGTGCAAGTAAAGTGTCAAATTTATCCTTCTCTTTCTTCTTGTTCATCAATCTTGCATTAAATTGCACATAAACTAGATTATTCATCCTTGTAGTATCTAGTCTATTCCTTTTCTTGGTGTGTATCTAGATAAGAAAAAAATTAAAAAAGTTAAGAGTAATTTATAAATTATTATACAACTATCAAATTAAAAGATAACAAGACAATTAACAATATTTTACCCCTTCAAAGACACTCCAATTCCTTTCACAGTCGGATGAACTAGTAGTTAAGTCAAGGATCCTCTTTGCCATCACTTTTAAATTTGTGTCTCATTGCCATAGAAATCCCACCAATTTACTGGAAAATATTGAAAAACAGAAAAAGAGACAAAATATGATAAAAATAATATATTAATATGAAAGGAAGTCAAGAATAATGTCAACATACCTGGATTGTAATTTTGATCATTAATATGACATCCATTTGTTGCTAGTTTCTTCCCAAAAGCACTTTCTTTCTAAGTGTACTTTTGCAATTCAATATTTATCACATGATGTTGCATTTGAGCTTCGGGAAAGAACTTTTCAACACACACAATCATATTATCCGTTATCAAAGGATCATCTTTTATACTTTGATTTTTGAAGAAGTAATATGGATTCAAAAGATAAGCTGTGGTATGAAGTGGACCATCAAGACGACCCTTGCTTTTGGAATCAATAATGTTTAAAATCGGCAAATAATCGTTCTCTTCCTTGAATGTTTTTTAAATTTCCTCTAAGAACTTTTACCAATGGAGTGAATATTTGCAAGCACAAATCCATCGAGTTTCAAAAATCATTTGGAATAACAACATCAAAAGCCTCTTTCCCCTTTTTACTCCTAGACCATTTAGTGTTATACCATTCATTGCGAGTCATCATATTTCTCAACTCTTGCTTCTTGTCTAGCAAACTTTGTAATGTTAGGAAAGAGCTTGCAAACCTAGTGACTCTAGGCCTAACTATCTCTCTTTTTGTAAACTTTCTCATCAATGCCAAAGCCTTGTGTGCATAAATGAAAATAGTGAAAGACTTTGCCTTTTTGATCACTCCATTAAACATAGGAAGTTTAGAAATTCCTTCAAGCATAAGATTTATTGTGTGAGTGGCGCATGATGTCCAAAATATATTGGGTCTTTCTAATGCTAACAGTATTGCGGCTGCCATATTATTTGAAGCATTGTCAGTCACAATTTGAACCACGTTTTGAGGCCCAACCTCAACAATAGATGCATTAATATAATCAAATATGTATTTGGTAGTGTGAGCATCATTTGAAGCTTCCTTCGATGAAATAAAAGTGGTACCCAACTTACAATTCACACACAAATTCATGATGCTTCTTCTTTTCCTATCACTCCAAGCATCTATCATAATAGAACAACCATTATTTTTCCATTCTTCTTGCTTTTTTAGAGTTTCTTTTGTTCTCTCTACATCTCCTTTTAAGAGTGGCTCTCGTAGTTGGTATTGAGAAGGAGGGATATAACCTGGACCATATTGTCCTAAAGCCTCAACAAATCTTTTAAAACTATCATGCTCAATTGCATGGACAGGAAATCTAGCTTCATACACCCATCTTGCCAAATATTGATGGACTTCAAGTATTATTTTCTTAGCAATTGCATCATTAATATTTTGTTGCCTCATTTTCTTACTTGCACTCATAGAAGCATCATCTACTTTAATTGACTTTGCAAATTGGTCAATGGGTCCTACATTGATAGACCTTGTCCTGCTTTCTTTCTCAATGATAGCTATTTCATCATCTTCCTCCTCACGAGAATTCAAAGTCATAACCACGTCATCCATTATCTTAGATTGATTCAATACCTTCTCTAGCTTCCTAGACTTGTTGTCCTCAAGTGTCGAACGACATTTTTCTTTTTGTTCTTCGGTTGCCCTCCCACATGATTTTACACCTTTTCCTTTGATTCCCGAAGTATGGATTTTGTACCTATATATTCCACCCTTTGTAACTTTACCACATAAAATACATTTAACAGAGTTAGGATTTTTTCGATCTATAATCACAGCCGTCTCCCATTCAACATCCCTGGACTCTTTTTTCAATTCATTGTCTTTAGAATTAGAGTTAGATGCCATATAAGAATCATTTTGTTCCATTGATCCCTACGAAATACAAGTCCAATTGACCATATGCTCACAATCCAAATTTCTCCAAATAAAAGACAATTAACACGAATTAGAATTAAAGTACACAAAAAAAAAAAACTTCATTAACATCACAATAATTAATACAAAAAGAAATTTTTGAACTGATAAAACTTGTAAGGCAAAAACAGTACTCTGCTCGTTGAACTAGGAGTAGATTACAGGTAAATAATTGATGAATGAGAGATTTAAAAATTCTTTTACCTAACAAAATTCTGCAATCAGTTACAGGATCATGTACTAGAAAATAGAATTTTGACAGAAGACATGCATAATCTGACAAAAAGAAAACCAGAGCAACTACCTACTACTAGTCTACTAAAAGCCCGCTGTTGGCTGCTTCAACAAAAAGGATCGCATGATCTGGATTTGTCCTAATAATTGGTAAAACCAGATATGGCCATGAATTCTAAAACTTTGTTAGGTGATTGCATTTTATTTCGTCTGAAAAAATTCCACCCTCATGCTTGCAAGTTGCAACAATATGCCTAAAATTCACATCCTCAATGAACCTATAAATCTATAATCAGCAAGAACAACAAAACATTATGACTTCTTTGTACCGTGAGGGAATACCTATAGCTTACAAGGTTTATGACTACATAAAGGTCCTGATCAGACAAACAATCTTACTTCCTTTCCAGATCCGAATGAGGAACTAATTCTTCAAAAGGCAGAGTCCTAACCGAAACTTAAATTAGATTTACTCATTCCAGAATAGCCATCCCAAGCTCACCTCTTATCATTTTTCAGAATTTCCAAATTAAAAAACAAGTTCTCTATGAATTGAAAATACGCATTGAATCACATATCACAGAGTGGCGTTCGAATCGAAACCTACTTTCGAGCGAGAGGTTGATTGACGAAATTTTAGTAAATCGTCGGGGAGACTGACTGTGCAGAGAAGCAGAGAATGGACAATGGATAGGAAACAAGAAGATGAGATTGGACAGAAACCATCACACATGCCGCCATCGCTGCAACCCCACCGCCGATTCGTTTGCAAAATTTGAAGTCGGTGACAAGTTGTAATATTTTCAGATCGCTTTCTTTGGGTTTTCTTGATGGCGAGGGGTTTATGGCATATTATGGGTTTTCCCCCCGAGAGTTGAGAGACGGTTTCTGTCTCTTCGTTTTCTCCAAATTTTTTTCTTATTTTAAACATTTATAAATTAATTAAAATTATAAATAAAAAATCGCACTTAATCACGGTTAATTCGGTCAAACATACTTTGACCGCTTTTCCCCCCCTTTTGGCTAAAGCGAAGCTTTTCTTCCTCGCTTCGTGCTTTAGCGTGCTTAATGATGCTTTTTAGAACACTGAGAGATATTTTGACACAGGTCGAGATTTTAAATCACACACATCGAAATCGTCGTTCCGGTATAGGATTGACACCTTGACACGGGTCGAGATTTTAAATCACACACACATATATATATCGAAACCGTCGTTTCGGTATAGGATTGACACCTTGACATGGGTCGAGATTTTAAATCTTATTTTTGGTTGTAGGCCTCTTCTATTTTGGTAGCTATAGGTCTTAGCTATTTGTTTCATGCGCTTTAAACCTCAGACTTTGCTGGCATTCCTTCAACTTGAAACAATAACACTCTGTTGCATTCATCCTTTGCTCTAAGAGCACTTGGGCACAACTTTAGCTTAATATTCCATTATTGTCTAGAGAGCTACTAGGACTAGCATAAATCAACACTGTGATGCTCTAAACTATTTCCTAAGACCCGTGAATCTATCAGTTTAATCGTGCCAGCATAATCTGAAATACTATAGTCAATTTATATTGAATCATCAAGGATAAAAGATTCAACATAGTTTAGAAACATTAGAATCAATAAATAAACATGACGTCTGACTATTTGATTATCAATGGTGCTATACTTTTTCAATTTTTATATAAATTGCCTAAACAAACATTCAGGAAAGAGTTCAAGAACTATTCATATGCATATTTGGTTTTGGTTTGTGCTTTTGATTTATTACAGTTGGTAAATCAAAACAACCAAAAAGAAAGTTATGGAACTTTCAATCCGAAGACCAAAATTCTCAGTTTGGTCCGATTCTCTTTCTCTGTTTTGGGTTCATATGCCACTAATGTGGGTTATGGTTTTCAGATAAAAAGCAAACTTGGCAACTTCGGTTGATAAAATATTTCATGCATACAACAAGAGAGTTGTCTAGATGCTCATTTGTAGTCTGTATGAGTATCTAGTGTCTTTTTTCTTAGTTGACACCAAGTATCCAGTTTATGCCGATTAATTTTGGAGGTGACCGGTTCGATCCCAATGAAATTTCTCACCGGCCACTAGGCTAACATGAGAAGCTCTCGTAGCGGGCAACCCATCAGCCTAGCGCTCTTAGGTCAATCCCCCATTAAGAGAAATTCATCTATTTATTCGCCGAAGCTAGGATTCGAGATCCTTAGATGAAGGCGCTATACCGCTGCACCATTATCCGAGGGGCAAGACCATAGTGTCCTTGAACTTTGTTTCTGTTGTTAGTTAATGAGGGAGTATACTACAGTAGCAATAACTAATGACTAAGTAGTAACTTTGATCTATTCATTAATATATTTATAAATTATTCTATTAATTCGTTACCTAGTTCTCAGAATGAATGAACATGTGAGATCATTTGTGAAGTGATTAAAATCCTCATTTTAGTTTCATAACTTGGAAAATAGTGGAATTTGTCCAATTATTTGGGAAAAAAATTAGGTTCTCCAGCATCACTATGTCAAAAACCAGATGTTTATAGAGCTTGTCCTACTAGTATGAATCCAAGAATTATCCTGGATGCATTCAAATATTTATGCCCCACAGTTGAGCTGGCAACTCATCTAATTTGTGCATGGAAGCTCTGGAAAATGGACTAATAAGGACTTGTAAGTTAATGAAGCAGAAGAATCTTGGTATATTTTCTATATATCACCATTTCAACACAGGTTTCAATCCCTAGTATTTGTTCTTAACTGAAAAAATAGAATTTGAATTATAGACTCACTTCTATGAAGCACTATATGAAAACCAGATATTTGATTTTAGGTAGTGCTTGAATGATTAGCATGCCTCCAATAAGTGTCTATGCAATATCCATGCCCCATATTGAGCTGGCAAGTCTTCTTATTTGTGCATAGAAACTCTGAAAATCTGTACAATTTTGATTTAGAAGTCCATTAATAAAAAAATTTGTCACGTTTTCTATGATCTACCCCTTTAATACAGGTTTTCAATGTTACCCACAAGATAGAATTGGTTCATGATTGTGTTAGTTTAATTTTTGTATTTTCTTTAAACACCGTTTGACAATTTTGGCATCCTCCAGGTTTTCTTCTTGCATGAATTTTGTTCTTTGAGTAAAAGCTTGCAGCAGGTTCAGCAATTGCGATTACTTAGGTATGTGCTCATTGCCAGATGTTTGATTATTCCAATTTATTTTTTGACAGTAAATATCACCTGCCATATGGCTTTGTTATTTGTCTGCCTGATGATATTTGGATTTTTTTTTATCATATGATAAAGAAGTGTTATGAGAACTTCTAATTTTCGTGCTAAATATGAATCTGGAATGGCATTATTATCACGGCTTAACTTAACCATGTATATATTCCATACCCTGAAGTTTGACCATGAATTTAACCTCCCAAGTACTAACCTTTCATGTAGATTTGAGTTAATCAACAAAAACTCTCCCATCCATAAGTTGGTCAAAGTGACAATGTAATGCAATTAGTTGTGTAAATTCAGATATACTAGTAGTGTACAAGGAACCAAGGTTTAAAGGATCATTCTAAGCCCATGTATAATTCTTGGCCAGAATGATACTATATCATGTCATGCCGATGGTGTCAACATATGGTGCCAATGGCACTGATTCGAAGGAGGTAGGAAATGAAAAGAAGATGGAATAAGAGTTGGAGGAGGAAAAGAAATAGCAGACTCTAGCCTCGGCTCACCTCCTATGCTGGAAGAAGCAAGGAGTGGAAAGATTTGAGGAATATTCTGTCTCTTATGTATGAAGAAGGCATGAGGATTAACTTTCTACCTCCTCCGCAGGATGAAGACACTTGGGTTAACCTTCTGCATCCACTACAAGGAGAAGAGTCAATGAAGAAGACATGTTCTGGCGTGTCTAATTGACATGAGCCATGTTGGCTTTTTACCTCGACATTTCTACACAAAACACCACATTATGTTCCATCTCCATGGAGAAGATTTCCAAGGATAGTCATCTGTCTTGACCCATTCCACATGCTGGTTGGTCAGCTGAACAGTATGTTTCATCCATGCCTATTGGCATGCAAGGGTTTCTTAAACCATGCAAGGAACTATGCCCAGAAACATGTCATATAATCTCCCAAATGTTGATTGAATTGTGTAACTGGATGTCAGCTTTATTAGAAGTTGGATAGTGAATTGTGAGTTTGAAAAAGCATTTATATTGTGTGAAATATAATTGCTCAGTTTTGTGATTGTACATGCTATCTTTCTTTGAACTATTTAAATTTACAGCAACTTTAGAAATTTCCAAATTAATTTTTGTAAGCATACTACTATGAGGAAAGCCCAAAAGACTTTCATTTTATGAGTCTCAAACTGTTGTTTCTGTGGATGCATACTTTTCTAAGCAACTATTACTGATGTAATGAGTGATTTTCCCTTAATTTATATATTTTTAGATGCCACTCTGTTGTTATTCTTGTTCTGGATGTTAATATTTATATAAATGCATTTTAGTTTACTGCAGCTTGATTATTGATTATTCTTATAGGGATCTTGCCACTGAAGGTCTGTTTGACATAATAACAAATGTGTTGCAGAGTCAGGATAGAAAGCTCGTTTCTGTTGGGTAATTTAAATAGTGTAATTTTGGTTGCTATCTTTTACTGGTGTATGTTATTGCTAACTTAGTTATCTGTTGGTAATGCAGGACAGATATCCTTATTCTCTTTCTTAACCAAGATGCTAATCTTCTTCGGTCCTATGTCCTTCAACAAGAGGGAATCACCATTCTTGGTCAATTGGTGAGCCTATTGATAAATAATCACTCATACTTCAAAATGTATATCTTTATTTGGATAAAGGCTAATTATTTAGAAGATATTTACTTGTTTAGGGATTTGAAGGATGTCATCAGTTTGATTTTCCTCTTAAATAAATGATTAATATGCAACTTGTAAACATCCAGTTACCTATGAAACCTAATATTTGGGAGACTATAAGAGGCATTTGCGATGTTATCATTGATTTGTCTACTGTATACTACTTTTTGTAGGTTATTTAAAATAACTTCCATGAAACCTAATTATTTAAATAGTTGTTAAGATCCATATAGCCAAGACAAATTGTTGGGAGGACTAACATGGACTTGTTGTTAGGAATCAATAGAGGTAATCTAAATGTATTCTTTTTTTTTTACGTTAGAATTAAAAGTACAAATGATAAGAGATTTATCCACTAATGGTGTCAACAATATCATAACCATTGCTGGAATTGTCAGTCAGTCATTATACGTTCTCTCTTTTTTATCATAACCATTTCTGAAGTTGTAGTTCCTTGGTTATCCCAACATGTTTAATGAAGAGATCCTTTTCGGTGCATTGTCTAGTTTTCAATTTTTTAAAAGTTTTTACTCGGTTTTATTCTCTTATTTCTACAATTACTGTTTCTAAGAAATTGTCTAATTATTGGGTCTTATGAAACTTGATTATTTAAAGACGCGTAAAATTGGTCATCTCATTGTTTTCATCTTCAATCAATGATGTTCTTTTACTCTCTAAATATTCTCCACTATCGTGAGATGCTATTAAGGCAAGCAACTCTCCAAGGTTTCTCACTGAGATACATATGCATTTTTACGTATCACGTATGACATATATATGCTATATAGTGGGTTGTTACTAGAAGGATGAAGAATTTATTAGACTAGGACACTCTAATATTTTTGTAGGACCCGGTGCGACAGGCAAAAGGAGGTGAATTGCCTTGCAAGTTAGAATTTACAATCTTTTACTTTCTTTTCAGCAAAGACAATAAGTTAACATGAAAGAAAGGAAGAAGTAGAGATTTTACGGGTTACGACGTAGAAGTTAATCCAAGGCGTTGAAAGCACTAAAAAAATTCTCCTTTGATGTAAGTGGAAAACCTCATAAAAAAATGAAAGTATGAACACTTTAAAACAGAATTACAAGAGAAGTACATGTGTGTTGTGTTGAATGAAGAAGATCAGGGCTTTATTTATAGTCTCCTGGTCGAACTAGCCGTTTTCCTGACGTAGCATCTCCGTGCGCCTGGCCTTGGTCCGGGCGCCCCTAGTGGTGCACCTGATTTGCTCGCAACGGTTTGAGGATAAAACTTTATTCACAGCAACAGCTCGCTGAGGTGTCCCTGCGGTGCCAGGGGTCCGGGTTTCTGGACATGTCCAAGCGCCTTCCGCTCCGGTCGCTTAGGTGATGCTCTAGCCATCTAGAGTTGAGCTCACCCGAACCCAACTCCGGCCTTCTCTCGTCGAGCAGTCTTTCACTCCGATTTCTCGTCCCTATGAAGTGCCGCACGTGTTTTTGTCCGTCGGTGTACTCTTCCACAGCACCTTGTCCTTCGGATGCACCGAGCTTGTTGACTCGCTTCTCGTGCCATCCTTCCCGCTAGCTGTGTTTTTCGTTTGACTTCTTGTTTTTTTAAGTTTCTGCACACTTAGATACAAGGGTCAAATATAATAGGACTTAACTTGATTGATCACATCAAAACTTAGTTGGAGTACTTACAATCTCTCCCTTTTTGACGTGCATCGACTCAAGTTAAAGTTGGTAAAATAAACATAAACTTTATGTGAAAAATATAAATTGACAATTTAATACATGAATTTTGCAATTAAGTACTACTAAATTATTGCAAATTAATTAACTTTCCCTTAACCCCCAAAATTTTTGGGCCCATTTGATCATATCAAAAATTAGGAGTAAATGTCGTAAAAAATCTGAATTTTTTTTTCTAAGGGTGAGTGCACAATGCCCAATTTTGAATTTTTTTTTCAAGAATTATTTTTGAATATCCGAATTTTTAAAAATTAAATACCAGATTTGTCAAGAATAATTTAAAAATTAGTTTCAAATTTAGAAGATTTTTGAAAATTTTAATCAACGTGAACTAGAAACAGAAAGATCAGAGTAAAAATATTTACGACAAATAAATATTTATTTAGAGTGGTATGAATATTTTAATAAAAAATAATAATTTAAAAAGTTAAATATTTTAAAAATAGAATTTGATGGCAAAAAATTATTATAATTCTTCTGAATACTTAAAATTTAATGTTTATCCAAAAAAATTAAAATTTTCAAAAATAATATCTTGATAAATTTTCATTATAAAAATATTATTTTCGATAAATAATTCCGAATAAATCAGATAACGGTTTGGAAATTTTTATTTGAATAGAATATCTATTGTCTTATCATTATAAAAATTTTGAATATAAAATTCTAAAAGAAAGTTTGCACGAAAAATATTTTTCAAAAAGAATATTCTAACCTAGCAAAACATTAAATTAGTGACAATTTAATCCAGACATAATTTTGAAATCCAATATAGATTCCTATCTACTGGATTAATCAGAAAATTTTTTAGAATATATTTTCTTGTCACTATTCTAATTTATCCCATGTGATATCTAAAATTCCAGTTAAGCCTTTGAGAATTTCTAGAATTTTGAACATGTGCATGAATGATCTTTTTCTATTTTTTCTATTTGATCTTTTAATTTTTCATTTTTAATTTGTCAAAATCTTCTAATCGACATGATTTTGCTAAGGTTACTCTTAATTCTAAATTTTCTATTTTTAATTTTTCATTTTATGTTTCTAATTTACAAGAACTTTTAAAAAATATTTTAAAAAATTTATATAATTTATCGGGAGGTAGAGAACGTACCTCACTTATCGAGTCGGTTTCGTTGGTGGACGCTCTCCTTTTATCGCTGCTTTCTTTTGAAGTGTCTCCCCCTTCGTCGATGCTCATCTTTGTTGAAGTCTCGTCGTCTTCTTGGTGACTTGTCATAAGTGCAAGTCCGGCGTAGGCTTCAATCTCTGATTCGGATGACGACGATTCGTCTCACGTCGCCTTTAGGTTCTTATGTTTCGTTCGTGATGGTCTTTTGCTCTTTTCCTTCTCTTTCAATTTTTGGGTAGTTGTCCTTGATGTGTCCTGTTTCATCATAGCTGTAGCAGTTAATCTTCCTTTTGCTTCTGAGATGCTTCTTGGCTTGTGACTTGTTAAAACTGTTAGACTTAAAATTTTTTAAAAATTTTCTTACCATGAAAGCCGCTTCATCTTTGTCGAGGGAAGAATCTGACTCCGGTTCGTCCTTCTTGTTAGCTTTTAATGCCAAGTTCTGACTTAGTTCTTTTTCTTTTTTTTGTACCTGCATATCTAGACTCATGTAATTCTAATGTAGAGAATAAATTTTCTAAGTATTTACCTCTAGATTCTTTGAAATATAGTAGACATCTACTATTTAAGTCCACTTTAGAGTTCTAGGAAAAGCATTAAGTCCATAACGAACTGAGTCTCAATTTGTTATCGATTTGCGAAGATTGATAAGTCCGGTGATTAGCTCCTCGATTTTCACATGTTGAGCCACTGTCTCTCCTTTTTACATTCGGAGGTTTGTCAACTGACTACGGATGATGTTCGTCTTTCTAGCTTTGCTTCTGATGCGCCTTCGTCAAGCTCCAAGAACTTCTAGAGTTCTTTGACTGAGGTGTAGCTTTTGATGTGGTTGACTTCCTGAGGCGGTAGTACACTTAATAGGTGCTATTCTGCTCTGCTGTTGGCTACGAAGTCGTTTTGCTCCTTGGTCTAAAGATATTTTTCTTTTTCTTCTCCTTGTTGATTTTTGGGTAGTACAAAACCGTATTTGATTATTAAAGAATTTCGAAGTCGGTCTGTAGAAATACCTCCATCCTGCGTTTTCAGAGTGCGAACTCCCCTTCAAACTTTGGTGGGTAGATGCTTGGTCCGACCATCGTCTCCTTGCTTTAGCAGGCGATTAGTCCTTCTATAGCAGTCCGGGCTTTGATACCAATTGTAGGTCCCGGTGCGGTCAACAAGTGAGGTGAATTGCCTTGCAAGTTAGAATTTACAATCTTTTGCTTTCTTTTCAGCAAAGACCACTCGTTAATTAAACAAAAATAAGTTAACAGAAAGGAAAGGAAGAGACATAGATTTTACTTGGTTACAACCGAGGAGGTTGTTAATTAATGGCGTTGAAAGCACTAACAAAGTTCTCCTTTGATGTAGGCGGAGAACTCTCTTACAAAAATTAAAGTACAAACATTTTAAAACATAATTACAAGAGAAGTACGAGTGTGTGTTGTGTTGAATGAAGAAGACCAGGACTCTATTTATAGTTGTTTTGCTGACGTGGCATCTCCGGGTGCCTAGACTCGGTCCAGACGCCCCCAGCGGTGCACCTGGTTTGTTCGTAACAGCTACGCAACGGTCTGACGATAAAACTTTATCCTTGCCCGAGCGCCTTGATCGGTCCGGGCGCTTGGAGTGTCGCTGATGTGGACATTCGACGTCATCCGTAGTAACGGCTCGCCAAGGCACCCTTGTGGTGCCAGGTGGTTCGGGCGCCTGGACCATGTCTAGGCGCTCGGACAAGTCAACACAGTCTTTCGCTCCGGTCACTTGGTTGATACTTCGACTATTTAGAATTGAGCTCACCCGGACCCAACTTCGGCCTTCTCTCCTCGAGCAGTCTTTTATTCTGACTTCTCGTCCCTCGGAAGCACCGTGTGTGTCCTTCTAATCCGTCGATATACTCTTCCGCTGCACCCCGTCCCTCAGATGCACCAAGCCCATCGACTCACTTCCTGTGCCTTCCTTCTAGCTAGTTATGTCTTTCGTTCGACTTCTTGTGTTCATAAGTTCCTGCGCACTTAGACACAAGGATCAAATATAACACGATCTAACTTAACCTGATGGATCACATCAAGGCTTATACGGGGTATTTATAATTTTGTCTTCCATCACATTTGGGAAGAACAATAGAGGATAAGTATGGTTGTTTTCCATCCAATTTTTTTCATCTCTCATGTGTTTCCACCAAATAAATAACTAACGATTCTTTAATCTAGTTTTACATCTGTTGTCTGTTACCTGACAATACACCTCACATTCATATTATGCAATTGATTTTCTTATTTAAATTTATGATCGTCCATGTCATGGCAGGTAAGTTAAAGGTCTACCAATAAGAGTAGTTGTAACCATTTGTAGTGTTTATTTCATCTGTAGATATACTAGTTAGATTATAATATCACTTGGATTTAATTGGAATTTCAAATTGTCTTCGTACCAGTATATTATATTTATAGCTTTGGAATTGGTTGATTTTGGCTTATCATAATTGTATGGCGCATATTATGCAAAAATAGAATTTCAGATCAAAAGTTTTCCAGGTTAAAGGCATAATTACAGACTTTGGAGAGGAGATGCATTGCCAGTTTCTTGAAATTATTCGAATATTGATTGACTCATATGGTGGTACCTCAGGTTCACAGGTATGTTGATGAGAGACATGCTTACTGGGTTTTTTCTTGTTTATCTATTTTCTTGTTTCCAAATTGGTTGACAGTCCAAGATCACCTTGACGCATGATTAATGTCATGAATCTATTCAAAGTTTTTTCCCCAGAAAAACTGGAATGGGAGATCCCCACAAAGATAGTATTTCTAGTAACATATGAAAGGAAAAAAATGCAATGTTAACTCCTCAGTTGTAATAAAGTTCATGATGGATACCAAAATAGAATTCTTTCTAAGTAAACTAGACGATTTGTGTGGTTTGAAGCATGCATTTTGTGTTTACTTAATTGCATTTGCTAATCTTTTCCAGATATTGGTTTTGGAAAAGTTTCCCCAAGTTATTAGCTTTCAGAGAAACATTTTTTGTTTTCCATGTATTTTTAATGTTATTAATTTCTGATTCTTTCCATGTTTGCTGAAGAGAGATGCAATTGTAGACATCTTCTACGAAAAGCATTTGCCTCTGTTATTGGATGTCATAGCATCATCTTGTCCTCCACAAAACAGTTCCTGTTCAATCACCAACCGACCTGCATCTATTACGGCAACTAAGCCAGAAATTTTAGCTAACATTTGTGAGCTTCTATGCTTCTGTGTGATTCATCATCCTTGTAGAATAAGGTGAGGATGTGATCCAGTTATTAGATTGTTAATTTGCCTACAACTTCCTATTATTTCATGGAGAAATTTAGTTTCTTCATTTATGCAGGGGTGGTTTTCTTGTGAATAATGCCATAGAGAAAGTCTTGTGTCTTACACGCAGAAGGGAGAAGTTTCTGGTTGTGTCTGCTGTTCGCTTCATGCGTACTATTGTTTCCTGTAATGTGAGTTTTTGGGTTTTGTATTATTGGTAATTTTGCACTGTTCTTATAGTCAAAATACATATTATCTCCTGATAGTCATACTCTATATGCCTTGCAACAAGCTTTTGTAGTATTGACTGATTATTTGTAAGTACAACAAACATTGCATGCTAACAATAACACAGGAATTGCTGCTGTATTAATCAGTAAGTTGGGTTTAAGCTTCTGCTTCACTGTTCTTGGTCCTTAAATCACAGATTATCAGATAATTCACACATTACTTCTAGGGAGTATAGCTCATACTTTACGTCTTGTTGTATTGTATCCATGCTTGGTCACACGTCAAAATGAATTCAATGAATATTTGTTTTTTTTTTATAGTTCGTTTCTCTAAAATTATTTATCTAAATTTTTTAATCATTAAGTAAACAAGATAAGTAGTAAAGGAGCAAAGTTAATATTAATTCATATCTACATGCATTTACTTGAAAAATAAGTAAAAAATCATTTTTAATTCAACTAAGAGCCTCTAGTACGATGCATATCCAATGAAACAACTAAGAGTCCATGAGGAATATACAAGCAATTAGTAAGCAACAGAGTTACAGGCTAGTCATTCAGAATTCTTGTGACGCTAGGTACACTTATCATGACTGACTTCAACTTGGCAAAAAGAGGCGAAGAGACTACCTCTATCGTGATTAATCTGAAAAAGCAAAAAATAGGACATTATGGTGGACGATGGATACCCTCTTTCTGCTACACTTGATATTCAATCACGATGAGGGCTGCTAGAAATGAACAACAGAGAAAAACAGCATACTACAATGATGATACATGAAAAAGTTTCATACTACCACAAAGAAAATAAGATCTTGCATGAGGGTGCAAGTTCCTATAGCTATGGACACAATTTCACAGATGCTGAAGAAGGGCAGCAAGAAAAAGTCTGAAGAAGGGCAGCAAGAAAAGTCAATGCTGCGATAGAATACTGACTGCCTATGCTGAAAACAAGGACTCGACGGTTACCAACTGAGAAAGAAAAGAAAGGAGAAAGTCAGAACATGTTGCTGCATTTTCCAAGGAAGAGAGGAGGAAATGCCATCTACTGAGAGAGGAAATTTGTGGGCAGTGGTAATGACAACATAAGGGACAGAGTGTGCATCTGCTCAGGATGGGCAGTGGCAACGATAAGGGCAATGTTGCGGTTGATGTTGTGGGCAAGGCAAGAGACAACAACCAGGGGCTTCAAGGGTGAGTGATGAGGACGATGATACAAATGATAGGCTCAAGGTGTGGCTATGGTGTGCCTTATGCAGGTGAAGTGGCTAATGACATACACAATGCTTGTGTGCAAGATTTGGAGATGGGGAGGGAGAGCTTGTCGATGGTATTGAGAGAAGGCCTACAAGATGCTAGGGGGAGGAAAAATCACATGCCAGAGAATAAGGGATAGGGAGGGATTTTGATACCAAAAATTATATCCATAATAGATCAAGGCAACTAAATCCATCTGGTTCAGTTCAACTTAATCCAACCCAGTTTAGCCATATAACCTCCAATTAAGTCCGATTTGAGCCCAAGGCAAAATTCAATCGGTTCGCGCACAATCTCACTCCAGATTCCAAACTCTCCAATTGAATTAAAAAAATTATTAAACCACATTATGGTTATTGTTACTATCATTATTGTCATCACATTATTATTATTATCCATAGCCCATGCCTGATGTATATTAATTCATGAAAGTTACTTACTTAACGTGATACGACACCTCACTCCATGCTCAAGACCATGAACCTTGCTTTCAGAGTCCTCTCCTTCTCCAATCAATGTCATAGACCTTCCTCCCATTGATGATGGGATGGTTAGAGCTGAGCTCTTTTCTTCCCCCTTTGGATCTAAACCTCACCCGCTAAAGCTTCTGAAGTAGTTGCAGCAAACCACATCTATCATTTTCTTTTGGTATACAATGGATTTTTTAAATTGGAATTTCACCATCACCATAGCTGACAATCCAAGAAACCATTCAAGATTGTATTGGCTATTGCCAATCCAGCAACTCAGCCAATCCATATTGGAATTCTCTGATTCTGTCAACCTTGGAATGCATACTTAACTAACTGTTGTATCATTCCTACAACTATTTTTCACTTTAATAGTGTGCAAATAATATAAAAAATATGGGCTTCTTGCAGGATGAGCATCTTCTTCGCCATATTGCAAGAAATAATATTTTGAAACCAGTGATTGAGGCATTTATCGAGAATGGTGATCGCTACAATATGCTACATTCTGGTGTACTGGAACTTCTTGAGTATATTCGAAGGGTAATCTACCTCTTGGTTTATTTCCCTACTATTTTATTTTGACTACAGTATCTTTTGAAAAATTTTCTCACAGTTCTAGTAAACATGTGTAGGAGAATGTAAAGGTTCTTGTCTTGCACATAGTTGATTCTTTTTGGGATAAGCTGATGAAATTTCGACACCTGGGGACTATTCAATCCCTAAAGATCAAACAAGAGCAGGCATGATTCTTTTTGTCATCCTTGTATTTTTGGTGCATTATTTAAGTTATCATATCAACTAACATAAGGAAAGCAATGTTCTTTAAATGTTTGGCCATTACTTCTACTTGTTGCATTAGTTAATGCCTGCCTTATTGTGTGACAGCTGCTGGAGAATCCGGAGACTAAGAATGCTGCTACCAGCATGGAACCTAGAAGTCAGACTGAGCAACGAGCTCTTGAAAAGGAGGAGGAAGATTACTTCAATGAGGACAGGTTTGTTGTAAGGGTACCGCTGCTTATTCAATATCAACTTTTATCTGTGACAAGGATAATATTGGTATATACTCCAGCGATGAAGAGGACTCAGCTGCTGGTTTTTCTCAATCAAGAAACCAGCATGCACGAGCAAAGATGCCAAATGGAATCAAGGATCACTCATCTTTCAGGTGTCCAGATACATTTTAATTCCCACTTTCAATGTTTAAACTTGTTCTTGAACTAGCATGGTTCAATCTTCTATTACTTTTCAGAGTACTAATAGCGGGAAGATACTTTACCAGGTGCTTTAGATAGCAAAATTTGAAAAAGTTCAGATTCTCAAAATTCCTGGATTTTATTTCATGAGAATTGAAAGAATTGTCACTTATCTATCCTTTTTATTTGCCTGTTGTGGCATAACATCATGCAATTGCTTTTAAGAACAGATTAATAGTGTTTGTGCACCATAAATGAGCTTTCTTGCATCTCAGGCCTGGATCTGTTGGACTTGTTGACTATGATGATGATGATGAGGACTATAATCCACCACCAAAAAAATCTGATACTTCTACGGAGGATGATGTTGTGACATTTTCGAAGATCAAGCGTAGGTCTGCCAACCTGCACGAGAACAAAGACAGGAAGTCCGAGCCAACAAAGAAACAGAAGCTGGATATACGAGTAAATGATGGTAAGGCTGCTGTTTCTTCTGCAAGTGCATCCTGCAGTGATAACAATTCGCAGAGTGGTTCAAATGAAGTGGACAAACTAGCTGTAAAAGTCTCTTCAAAATCTGTAGTTATTAATCATCTGGCTGAAGCTCCTGAAACTAGACAGTCTAGCGGAGAGGATTCTCCATCAATACCACCCAATAGTTCCTTGTCAAAGGGTGTTCCTAATGGCTAGAATATCTATTGTTACAGTCGTTGTTGAGTAGATGAAGTCATAGTTTTGACATAATTATCTAGCAGATGACATTTTTCGCCACAGGAAGAGTCAAGAAATTGCAACATACCTCTACTTTCCAGACGGATAAGCAGTCAGCTTTAATTAATGCTCGAGCCCAGGATTGAAGAGGTGAAGCGATTTGGCTTTCTGTATGTTTCAAGTAGAGCATCAGGTTCTATTTTATACATGGGAAACAACGTGCTATTAGTGTGCTGCAGCATGTACTTTTGTTCGGTTGTAGAACAGTGGAATTTTTACGCAAATTGTGTGAACCATGCAGCAAAATACTACTGTTGAGACCGTTCTACCCATTAAGTTTTTAACATGTGCGCAGCTGCCTCACTTTGAATATTGGCTACTCCTTGGCATCTCAATTGTGAAAAAATGTTGATTTATGCTCGTGTAGAATATTATAGTTTATTATTGTGGACCCAATTAGGTGTCAATTCTCGATCAAAAATAAAGTGTTTAACCCCAAAATGCTCGTGTATTATGATCATGTATGCCCTATTATGATTTTGGGAAGATGATTTATGTGCTTTCCTATGTTGCTGCTTCTTGTTGGTAGGTGCTATAGGAGTCTCCTGTTGGTTCTCCATAAATTGATTTTTCTAATTTGGGTTTGACCACATGTATATAATTTGTATACCTTTTCCATCTAAGAACTTGTGCGGGGAGATATTTTTCTTCCAAGTTTCACGTTATTGGTTTTGTTTAATATTGTTATCACAGCAGAACTTTCACTAATTTTGTATTCAGTGTAAGAATATTAATCAAAATTCTTGTCCTGTCTTGATCTCTGTCGGTCTAATCATTTGATAGAAATTTCTCTCTACATCTTCCTGTGCCTTTGAGATTTTCATTCTCATTATCAACTAGAGCAACTAGCTTCGAGCCTCTCATCTTCATCATCTCCTCCTTTATCGCATTCTAATTGCTTATGCTGGAGCTACTACTTATGAGCTTTTCATCGTCATCTCCTATCTCGACACCGTCATTGCCACCTTGTCTCTGCGAGCTGCTCTTGCATGAGCAACTCGAGTTTGGTTGCATTATTGTATTTCATTAGCAATGATTTAAATTACCAGGCTACTCAGTCCAATCAACTCTCAATCAATTTAAGAAAGTAAATATCCTGAGGTAATAGTGCAATGGTTAAATCTTTCAATGGATAACCAACGAATTTAAGGTTTAAGGATGATATTCAAAATTTGGAGGTAAAAAAGTTTCATAGAGCATTCTTGGTGGAAAAACATGCGAGTGAAAGATTTCATTGAATTGAATTTGATCCATGAATCTAAGAAATAGTGAGAATTCTTGATCTATCTCAATTCGACAATCTAGGATTTGAATTGATGTCTCTTCATTGATATTTAGATCACCTCCGACGAAGATTGTATTTGAATTGGAATTTATTTATTTATGATATATGATGTGTTAGGTTAAACATTCTAATTGGAATTTGTTTATTTACAATATATGATGTGTTAAGTTAAGCATCCATAGTTGAATGGTTAAAGCATCCAACTCATAATTGAGTAGCGAACCTAAGAATGTTAGTCATCTGGATGGATTTCTATGAGCGCTTTCGGATTAATTTTGGTGGCGGATGGAAAACTTTTGTGGGACTGGGCCGGTCATCTCCCGGATTAGTCGGTTCAAAAAATTGGATACTTAGATTATAAAAAAAAAGAAATAAAAGAAGGCAAATACTCTCATGATTTACCTCTTACAGAGAGTGTGAGACTGCTTAGAGGGACTAATAAGATGATGACTTTATCTTTGCTCTAAAAGAACATATCATTCATTGATATTTCTCAATCTTGGTATGCCCTCATTTGTTTTAACACACAAATGACATTTAAATGACCTGTGACAATCATTTTTACTCCTCTTCAATTGACCAAATTAGAAGTTCAATGTAACTCAACTCGAAAAATTCTGAAACCACAAAAAGGTTTCAGAATATGACTTAGTTGCTCCAAATTTGGCAAGCTATATGCAACTTGATCTTGCAATGAGCCTCTGACTCTTACTCGCAAATGTTTGAATGCTTAATTCAAAGAAAAGAACATGGTTACTATGATGCAACTATGAGCTTTAATATTTGGACCTTTCAATTTGTCTTCTTTGGGTTAGCGTTTAATTTTTGGCATTTCAATTAGTCATTTAACATTTCGATTGACTAATAAAAGTTCTAAAAGAATAAAACAATAAAGATGAAAATTAAAATAAAACAAAAATGACCTCAAATGGCTTTGACAAGAAATGAATGATTCAATTCGCAAAGAAATCCACAAAAGTTACTATACTTTAGATAAATATAAAATAAAAATAATGTCTTGCTACTCACTAATTAAGTTCAGATTGAAGATACTTGCTATGGACATTGATCATAATTGCACTTCTCGGAAGGCTACCAATCGTCACTTGCACAAATAAAAGTATCATCAAATTTCAGCCACTAAATCACATCTATTCATGGTGATCATTACATAGGTAAGTTCTTGAGATAAAGTTGGAAAGAAAGATAGGCAAGAAAAGAGGTTGATTAATCATTTTTGAACCACAAAGATAGAAAAGGATAAAAGAGCTTAATTAAAAGAAAGAACTCACTAAATCATCCACAAAGGAAATAAAATACTAATGCGCCTTGATAATATTAAAAAGCGTAGAGTAGGTTTGAGGCCTAATGATCCAATTAGTTCTAAGTGACTTGATTTTACATAGAAGAATTGGTTAAATAAAGTCCTTAAATTTGACAATTCTCATCTAATGTCGCTAACAAATTACAAACATAATGCTAAGTTTGACATTTCAATCCAAGCTCCCATATTTATCTTTTGTTTTAAAAAGGTTTCTATTAGTTCATCTTATTTGTTTATATATTGGTAATTGAAAACTACTTAAATAGTTCACTAAAATACGAATTTACAAAAAAAAAAAAACTTATAAATTCTAATTTTATCTTCAATTCAATTTGTCATTTTTTTTAAAAAATGCCTTTCAAATCTAATCCTCTATCTTTATTTGTCTTTTTTTAAAAAAAAAAAAACTAATGTTTAAATCCAAGATCTATCTTTATTTATCTTTTTTTTTTTAAAAAAAAATTATTGTCATCTTATTGGAAATGCTTAAAGTGTGCCATTAAAATAAGAAATTCTAATAAAACTAAATTGTAGAAAAATCATTTATCCATATTATCAAAAAGATACTTCTCTTTAAAATTTATCATTATAACGCCCTACCTGTTATTTGATCCCTAAAATATCTTTTTGTGCTTTATTTTGAAAATATTTTGTACAAAACAACACCGCTTTGGAGTTGCTTTGTACAAAGCAACAATATCTTGGAATTGGTTTTTACCAAGCAACTCCAAGGGAGAGAGTTTAGACCAAAGTTGGGTCAAAATAGCTCAAGGCAACTTCAAAGTGTAAACATAGTTTTGACTCAGTTTTGATACAAATATCACCACCGATCAACTCCAAGGTGAAACATAGTTCCAAAATTGATGTTGCCATATATATAGTAGCTCCAAGGTGAAACATAGAGGAGCATTATAGGTGGGGCACCATTTTTAAATTTTTTAAAAGAGGAGTATTTTTTTTAGTTAGTACTAAGTATCTACCTTAAGCGGATTAATCTTGAGGGTAACCTGTTCAATCTTATGGAAGTTTTCTATCAGCCTTTAGGATAAATCGAGAAGCGCTTATAGCGGGAGGTCTATCAATCTAACGTTCTTAGGTCAACCGTCCATTAAGAAAAATTCATCCGTTAATTCGTTGAAGTTGAGATTCGATCCTTAGATACATAAAAAACTGAGAAGACACTTGATCACTGCACTATTATCCCGGGACTGCTTTTAACTATATGGATAAGGGCACTCTTTTGATTGTTTGCCAAATTAAATCACATATTTGATAATTTAGTCCTTTTTTATTTTTTATTTTCCCCATGAAATCCTATGTCTTTTTTTTAAAAAAAAATAATTTAGTCCTTTAGTGTTGATTATTGAATATTATAATCTTGTTCTCACTTTTGATAAAAAAAATTCAAAAAAAAAATCAATTCTCCTCTATATAATTGGGAGGATTCTTTAAAATGTGCCCAAGGATTTTTCAAGATTATTTTTTCACTTTAATACCTGATAAACCACTGCTTAGTAACTAATAGGTGGTGAAATGGTAAAGTACTTAGAAAAGAAATTAGAGAAATATGATATAAATTTCAAATGGGACGGATATTATGGAGGTTGGCTTCTAAGTGCACCTAAGATATGCTTTGGATTTATCCAATAGACGAATCAAGAGGAAGATTATCTACCTTTAGATTAGTCAGACCAAGCTCAGATACTTAGATTATATATAAAAGAAAACACAACTCTTGTTCTATCAAT
Source organism: Zingiber officinale (assembly GCF_018446385.1). Classification (NCBI taxonomy): domain Eukaryota; kingdom Viridiplantae; phylum Streptophyta; class Magnoliopsida; order Zingiberales; family Zingiberaceae; genus Zingiber; species Zingiber officinale. The sequence goes on from NC_055989.1 coordinate 124,834,443, forward strand.
TGTAATTTAAGTAACACAATTCTATGGGTTATGTAAGATAGTAGCAATATGTATTTGCCATCCTTCTCAAAAAACTTGATGTTCACCTTTGAAATTTGGGGAATCTTAGCTTCTCCAAGCTGAAGTGGAGAGGCCAGAGGGGTACTTCAGGTATCAAATCATTGAGAGAGTGTTATTTGGCTAATTTTTAAAAGAGGGACACTCATATTTACAAGTGTTTTCGTTTTAAATTTTCTAACAAGATCTATTGATCATCATCTAACATCTTGTAGCCTCAACGAAGACATCTTTTATCAGATGCAAAGTGAAGAAAAAATTGTACTTTTCTCCCCTTGAAAGGGAGAGAGGGATGATGAAATTCATTTCATCATAATCCAATGTGACACAAATAATCAACATCATATTTCATGCATATTTAACTCATACAAGCTCCCACTTTAATGTTAGGAAAAACAATAAACGCAATCGATAAGGGAGCCACTTCGATAGGTGACTCGACTAGAACATTCAAAGGTTTCAATGGCGGAAGGCCTCCCTCTTCGGTGAGCTCTAACGGCGTACCATTCAACAACATAGTTTGGCTTAAATAGTTGTCATCTTTTGCTGTGAGATGATATTCTTTTCTATGTTTTAATGTTTTGCTACTATCGTCAAGGATAGTCACACTGAACTTGGTTGAGTTGCTTAAGTTGATCAACAACATAGAGATGCCGGACCTTTTCTTTCTGCAATGGCCATAAGCTCTCAAGTATGGCGAACCACTAACTTCGATATCAAGAACTCCCTTCCCCATTAGCCGATGCCACAACAGAGCACTAGTATGAAAAATGAAGATATCAACACAAGTCATTAACCATTTGTCAAAAGTTTTCAACTAAAATTAGGCACATCCCTATAAAGTAATAAAGTTGCATTTTCAGTATGATTTTCTAATCTCACCTATAGTAATCAGGATTTGGTACCAAAGTGTTCAAATCAAGAAGGCCGTAATTCCCTCCGATTAATGTTTGCCGACAATAAACCTTGGTGTTGTACTTTGAAGCCATGCCGAGTTGATCAAGGTACCTAAATACACACTTGTTAGCGAGTGCAAGGAATTAATTTTGAAATAGGAGTTTGAGAATAAATTAACCAACCAAAAACTGTTAAGGAATTTGTTTGACACAACACGATTGCCGCTGTTGTATGAGCCTCCAGCTTCACCAACCCAAGCAGAAGACCAGGGTCCATTCGTCTCTATAGTGAGTTGGAGAGTTCTAAATGTATCAATCATAGTACTACTTAAGTATTCAGGATCCATAATCTTAGCTTGTATGTGAGGATCATCACCTATATAAGTAGAGGTTACAAAGACAAATTATATTAGTTAATTCGACATCGAGCAAGGCTATCGAATGAAGTTTATAGACAAAAAAGAATTACATTCGACATTCCTAAACTCACCTCCACCTAGATTGTAAATATGATGTGTCATGGCATCAAGAGTTCCGGGACCTGAGTCTTGAAGGAGCTGAGCATACCATTGTGGATCGAAGAAGCCACCCGGAGCAACTAGTAATGGTTGTTGATGTGAATCATTGTACAACTCCTTTAGCATAGCTTTAAGCACCATCAAATCTTTGGCATATTGCTCAGCGTCTACACTAGCTCCCACTCCCTGCCCACTCAACTCATTGCCTGATACAAACAAGTCTTAGTAGCTATTGTTCTTCTTCTCGATAAGATGTTTTGAGTGTAAAATATCAACATACCAAATTCCCATGTATCGACATTGTATCCTTTTGATATGGAGTAGCTGATGAAGTCTCGGGCGTTGGTGGAGTTCCATGCTCCGGTCCACTTATTAATTTGTATGTGATTTCTCCCATATAGGGCATTTAGACCAAATATAATAACAGCTCTGAAATCAAAAATCATAATGAATGCTCCACTCTGGCTAGCTAGAGGATGAAATATAGATTGGACTAATGTTTCTCATAAACTTAACACGAGAAAACCTTCAATTATACAACTATAATTTCTTTGTAATGAACTTACCTTGTCTTTTGAAATAGATGGTTTAGCTCATCCCACCTTGTCATGCTCAAACAAGCTTCAGAAAAATCGAATAAATCACCAACCCTCTTGGAAAAGGGAAGGCATGGTTGCTCCAAATTTGGCATGCCATACACAACTTTATCTTGTAGTGTGCCTCCCAGTCTTACTCGCAAAGGATTGAATGCTTATTTCAAAGAAAAGAACATGGTTACGATGATGCAACTATGAGCTCTAATATTTGGACTTTTCACTCCTTTGTGTTAGGGTTTAATATTTGACATTTCAATTAGTCATTTAAGGTTTCTATCGACTAGTAAAGGTTTTAAAAGAATAAAACAATCAAAGGTGCAATTAAACTAGAATAAAAATGATTACCTTGAATGGCTTTGGCAAGAAATGGATGACTCAAGTTCTAAAGAAAATTAAATTAGTTACTAAACTTTTCAGCAAATATAAAACTAAAATAATGTCTTGCTACTCACTAAGTTCAGGATTGAAGATTCTCCCCATGGACATTGATCATAATTGCACTTCTCGGGAGGCCACCAATCGAGAGTTGCACAAATAAAATTATTGCTGGTTTCAGCTGCTAAATTAGATCCATTCATAGTGATCATTACATTGGCAACTTCTGGAGATAAAGTTGGAACAATGAAGATGAGAAAGATAGGCAAGAAAAAATGTTGATTAATCATCTTTGAACCGATAGAAGAGCATGCCTAATGATCCAATTAGCTCAAAGTGACTTAATTTTATAATGCTAAATTTGGCAATTCTCATCTAATGCTAGTAACAAATAACAAACCTAATGCTAAGTTTGCCTTTCCAATCCAAGCTCCCATATTTATCCATTGTTTGAAAAAGGTTTCTATTAGCTCAACTTATCTTATCTTGTTCAATATCGGTTATAAAAAATTGCTTAAATAATTCACTAAAATGAGAATTTCTATCTCCCACGTGCAAAAGGCCACTGCACTTAGACAAATGTCTCCCTTGATTTTTTTTTCCCCCCTTTCCAATAGTGTAGGGCTTCTAAGTTAACGATTTCATATTTTTCTTCAATAAAATGATAATTTTTGGAAAAAAAAATACTTATAAATCATAATTTTGTCTTCAATTCAATATGTAATTTTTAAAAAAATTACCTTTCAAATCCAAGCCTCTATCTTTATTAGATTTTATTATGCAACTTTTAAAGTTACTCTCCTCAATCAATAGAAAACATACCATTAAACTTTGTCAATCTTGGTACATCCTCATTTGTTTCGACACACAAATGACATTTGAATGACCCTTGATGGTCATTTTTACTCCTCTTCAATTGATCTAACAAAAGTTGGATTTAACTCAACTCAAACAATTCTAAAAGTCAAATGTCAATGTTCTTAATTATCTTGGTCAATACAAAAGCCTAAGTCAGCCAATCTCTTATCTTGGTTGACCTACCTCCTACTCTAAACTTTTGTGTCACCAATTGAACTTCTAAAATAAGCTTCATGGATAGTGTTCTTGCTTGAGATCGTCGACACGACATTGGTAAGTTGTCTTTAGTGTTGACTACATCGTTGAACATCAAGGAGTGTTGACAGTTGAGAGAGCTCACGAAGTTGAAAGGAGAGACAAAGAAGGAGAAAGAGTGTTAGAATGGAGGTTGGGGGTGTCTTGGCTCAACCATTCCGATGCTAAAGTCAATCTCCTGTAGGAGAAAAATATAGAAGGTGAACAGTAGATAAGGGGTGGATATGTATGCGCGTGTATGAGTACTTTTGTCCTTGGGCACATATGCTCCTTTTATATAGCGTTGCTGAAGAAATAATACCTCTTTTTTCATTTATTAGATGGCATGTCATAGTAAGAAAAAAGTCACATCATTGATCCTACTGTATCATATAGCCACACTACCCAGATCCCGTATCTTGTATAATCATATTATTTCACTTGTGTTGATAGCTCACACGTCATCCCACATGTTGCGTTAATTCCGGTACTGGTACAAGTCCATATAATTAACTAGGCCAAAGGGCCTGGCCTAATAAGTAAAGGAGGATTGAGTTGAATCAGTAAGGAGAAACCAAATAGTGTGGGCTTGTCAACTCGAGAGATCTGAGTAGGATATCAGGGGAGTTGAGCCCTTGGATTCAGGTGGACCGATGGAGGTATCAGGAGCGCTGATCTAACTAAGCGGAGTATTGTGTCGGGGGAATTGAACCTTTGGAGTTAGATGTGTTAGGACCGAAGGAATTTAGATATCTCTTATAAGCCCATGATCTTTCTTAAACTGATCTAACTAAGCAGAGCATTGAGTCAAGGAGCTGAGCCACTGAATTAGAATTGCCCCTTCGCGGGGTTTGAACTAGACCTGGCCCGGGCTGGTTACGATTCAATGGTCCAATTAACCATGGATTGTCGGTTAACATTAAGTCAAGAGAACTGAGCCCCCTGGAGTTGAATGTATCTTTGAATGTTTCTTAATGTATGTTCATTGTGATGGAGTCAGGGGAGCTAAGCCCCTGGAGTTAGATGTACTGACTGAAGGAGTCGAGCGAGCTGATTTAATTGAGCGGAGCATTGAGTCGGGGAGCCGAGCTCCTAAAGTAGATCTGCCCCTGGGTCGGGGCTGATCCAAACCTAGCCTGGGACTATAACCAGGTTGATGGGCTAGCTACCCGTTGACCCGATTGTCGGGGTTGGGTCGGTTACGATTTAATGGTCCAATTAATAGTGGATCACTAGTTAATCAGTAATTCAACTATTTTTTTTATAGATGAATATTTTAATATAAAAAAATTATATTAGTGGAGGATTGAACATAGTCTTCTCTTAAAAGGTGAAGTAACCTTACCAACTAGCCTACATTAAATTAATATTTATATGTATTAGTTAATTATTTATTAACTTATTATAATTTTCATTTACGAGAGTAAGAAAGTAAATAATTTTTTTTAAAGGTTGAAATTATTTGATTTTTTTTATAAATAAATTCTATAAATAAAGATTTCATTTCATTATTTCTACACCATCTTCATTAACAATTAAAAGAAATATAGCTAATGACTCATTAGCAATGCCACTTCATAAGGTAAAGGGTAAAAATGTAAGAAAATTATGTGGACTTTGATCTTCCTATACCCCAAGAAGATAAGTAGACAACATAAATAAATGCAAGTTTTTTTTATGAATTTACAATTTTAATTTTTTTTAATATAATAATTTTGAACTGTGATGAACCACGAACGAATTATAAATCGTGATGAGCCATGGATGAATTGTGAACCGGCAGTTCTGAACTGGTAGTTCTGAATCATTGAATCGTCGGTTCCAAATCGGGGTCGGGTCTACCTGGAGTCGAATATACCTTTGAAGGTTTCGTATTGTCTATTCATCTTGGGGAAGTTGGGGAAGCTAAGATCTTAAGAGTCAGATGGACAGACTAGAAGAGTCGGGCAAGCTGATTTGATTGGGCGGAGCATTGAGTCGCTTCAATGTCACGCCCCGTGACCTAGGCACATGACACTGGCATTGTTCGCGAATATAAATACTCGAAAACAATAAACCTCATAAAGTGAATACCAAACCAGTAATTATATAATGGAATTATTGTCTTTACAATCTAAAAGCGAAAAAAGGGTAGCGTACAAGTAAAGATAACATGAACTAAAAGGCAGAATCACTTGGATAGGGCTTCATTACCAGCCCGAAAACGTCTCTTGCTCCTCGTTCTCGACTTGTTTCTCATCTTTATCTGGGGATGAGAATAAGGGGTGTGAGTGTTTGAGAAAATACTCAATAAGTGGGGTCGATCGAACATAGAATGACAGAATATAAACCATAGTAAGATATTCAGAATTCATGATAGAAATATAACTTAATTGAAAACATATACTTATAGCACTGTTAATCATCTTGTTATCTATGGTGTACTGATCAGTCCCCTATATGTAATACCTCTAATGGGTGTGGCCATATATCGGTTATTAGTATCCATCACATCAGGGGCCATAATTTGTTATATCTTATCATGTTTTCGGAAATTCCCTTTACTGATCAATCCCCTATATGTAATTCCTCTAAGGGGTGAGGTCATATATCGGTTATTATTACCCACTGCATCAGAGTCATAACTTGTCATATCTTAGCATGTTTTCAGAAATTTCCTTTTGCCATATTTAACTCGAGTCAAAACAGTGCATCTTGGAATTCAGAAAACTAAAGTGAGCAATATAAAATGATCAATAATAAAATGAAAACATAGATCACAACTATATTCGAAACGAAAAGCCCACTTACTTAGTTAGAACCTTCTTCGATTGTAGACAGAAATTTTACAGGACTTGAACTTGCACTTGTTGATCGAAACTTGGGTGGAAACTTGCACGAAATGTGGATGAGGTTTGGACAAATTTTTACAGCACTTGGACAGAAAGTTTTCAAAGGATTCGAGTATGCCTTTGGAAGACAATGCCTTGGCTATGTATAGGCCAACCATGGCTAGATGAAGGAGTGACCAAGGCATATGAAGAGATGGCTAGATGAAGGGTCATCCATTAAAAAGGCTAGGTGATGGGTCATGGCTAGATGAAGGGGCATGACTAGATGAAAGGTCATGGCTAGATTAATGGTCATCCATTAAAAATACTAGGTGGAAGGTCATGGCTAGATGAAGGATCACCATACCATTACAACTTAGCACATGAAACATAGGCATAACTAGAACAAGTCCAAATTACATAAAAGATTAACACATGCCTCATTATATTATCATGATAAAACCAAAAGAAACATAGGTATAAAATTTAACTCATTAAGTCATCTTGTTAGAAAGCAAGAAAAAAAACATAGATATGACTAGAATAAAAATTTGAAACACATAAAATTAACATATGACTCATTAAATTATCATGATAAAGAGCAAGAGGATACATAGGCGTAACTAGATCCAACATTTGAAATCCCTAAGATCCAAACCTACATATGACACAAAGTAATCTTAAACTTTGGTTCAATTTTAAGGTATTAAGATTTCTAGGAGCCAAACCTAACTTAACCTTCAAAGGTATGTCCACTAGTGTCCATCACCATGTCCAAAATCAGGTCTTTACATCCCACCCTCCGTATTGGAAGTTTCGTTCTTGAAACTTGAGCTCGCTTGATCTTTGAAGAGATATGGGCAATGCTTGGGCATCTTTTCCTTGGGTTCCCAGGTAGCTTCCCTTTCAGTGTAATTGGACCATTGTACTTTGACGTATGAGATGGTTCTTCATCTAAGTACTTGATCCTTGGTGTCAATAATTTGAATGAGAACTTATTCATACTTTAATTCTTCATTTAAATTAGCTTTGACTAGGAGTGGTCCAGTTTCCATAATATGGTTCGGATCTGCAATATATCTTCTTAGTTGGGAGACGTGAAAGACATTATGAATCCTTGACATATCTGATGGTAATGCTAGTCTGTAAGCTAGTGATCTCACTTTCTCTAGAATTTCTAAAGGCCCTACATATCTAGGATTCAGTTTCCCAGTTTTATTAAATCGAACTACTCTCTTCATTGGCGAAATCTTTATATAGACCTTATCACCTGTTTCAAATTCCACTGGTCTTCTTTTTAAATCATCCCAACTTTTTTGTCGATCTTGAGTATCCTTAAGTCGTTCCTTGATGACAATCACTTTTTCGATCGTGGTTTAGATAAGCTCAGGTCTAGGGATAGCTTTTTCCCCCTACTTCATCCCAATATAGAGGTGACCGACACTTGCACCCATATAGAGCCTCATATGGAGTCATTCTAATGCTGCTATGATAACTGTTATTATAGGCAAACTCGATTAAAGGCAGGTGCTCACTCCAATTAGTATTGAAGTCCAGAGCACATGCTCTTAGCATGCCTTCAAGTGTCTGTATTGTTCTCTTAGTTTGGCCATCAGTCTGAGGGTGGTAGGTTGTGCTGAGAGTGATCTTAGTCCCCATAGCTTTTTGAAAACTTTGCCAAAAACAAGACACAAACCTTGGGTCTCTATCGGATAATATGCTTCCCGGAACCCCATGCAGCCGCACAATGTTGTCCATGTATAGAGTAGCCAGCCTATCCAGATTATAATTTATGCGGACGAGTAGGAAATGTGCAGATTTTGTGAGTCTATCCACCATTACCCATATCATATCATGGCTTTGTCTTGACTTTGGCAATCCCACCACAAAGTCCATGGAAATGTGCTCTCATTTCCACTCTGGAATCTCTAAAGGTTGAAGAAGTCCTCCAAGTCATTGGTGTTCTGCTTTGACCTGTTGGCATACTAGGCACCTAGAGACGAATTCCCTGACATCCTTCTTCATTCCGCTCCACTAGAAGTTCTTCTTCAAATCCCTATACATCTTTGTACTGCCAGGGTGGACCAAGAATTTTGATTTGTGGAGCTCAAACATTACTTCTTGTCGAAGATTATCAATGACATGCACCCACAGCCTTCCTTTCATCCATAGGATCCCGCTATCATTTGTTTGAAGATCAAGTGCTTTTCCCTTTTTGATCTGCTTTGTAAGTCTTGCCAACGTCGGGTCTTGCTTCTACTTCAATTTGATTATTTCTCGAAGGCATGATTGTGCTGAGAGTGATGCCAAAACTATCTTGTTCATGCTCTTCCGACTTAATGCATCAACTACCTTATTTGCTTTGCCTAGGTGGCTTATTATTAAATCATAATCCTTTAAGAGCTCAACCCATCGTCATTGCCTCATGTTTAATTCTTTCTGCGTAAACAAATAATTGAGACTCTGATGATCTGTAAACACTTCGTACTTGGCACCATATAGATAGTGTCTCCAAATTTTTAGTGTGAATACTATTGTAGCTAGTTCGAGGTTATGCGTTGGATAGTTTTGCTCGTACGAGTTCAATTGTTGTGAAGTGTAAGCAATAACCCTTCCCTCTTACATGAGGATGCACCCGAGACCTCCTTTTAATGCATCACTGTAAATAGTGAAGTTGTGAAGACCTAATTTTGTCCAACGAGCTTCTTAGTGTTCACAATCTTGAAACAGATTCGATTCTGTTGAGATGACCACAGAACAAAGTATTAAGGTGCAATAGACTCAACACATGAAGGCCCCCTCCGCCTCGATTGGAACTGTGCCAATCAATCATGAGGAAAAGCCAGAGAAGTTTAGTGGGTTGAACTTCAAGAGGCGACAGCAGAAGATGCTCTTCTATCTGACCACGTTCAATTTGGCTCGGTTCTTGACCGAGGACCCTCCCAAGCGTGCTAAGGATGTTGATACACAGACTATTAGTGCAGTGGAGGCATGGAATTATTCTGAGTTCCTTTGTCAAAACTACATCCTCAACTATCTTGTCGACTTGTTGTACGCTGTGTATAGCATGAAGAGAACGGCTAAGGAGCTGTGACAACCCCTGGACGAGAAGTACAAGATGGAGGATGCGGGGGCCAAGAAGTTCATCAGGAGTAGATTCCTGGATTACAAAATGGTTGGCTCCAAGACAATGATCAGCCAAGTTCAGGAGCTTCAGGTGATCTTGCGTTAGATCCACTTAGAAGGGATGATTCTGAGTGAGATCTTCCAGATGACTGTTATCATTGAGAAGTTGCCTCTAGGCTGAAAGGACTTCAAAAATTACCTGAAGCACAAGCAGAAGGAGATGAATGTGGAGAAACTCATTGTTAGACTATGTATCGAAGAAGACAACAATAGTTTAGAGAGAAAGTTGTTCTCTCAGGCTACTATGAAAGTCAACGTGATCGAGCACGGTCAAATCTCGAAACGAAAGAACCCTAAGTCTTCCAAGATGGGACCCAGAGGAGGTATCAGTAAGAAGAAGTTCTCTGGGAAGTGCTTCAACTGTGACAGAGTGGGTCACAAATCTTTGAAGTGTAGGAAACCGAAAAAGAAGCAGGAGGCCAACCTGAATAAGGGACTAGAAATGGATGAGCTCTATGCTGTGGTCTCTGAGTTGAACCTGGTGGGTTCAAATCCACGGCAATGATGGATCGATACTGGAGCCACCAGACATGTGTGTTGCAATAAGGAGCTACTCCACAACTTCGAAGAAGTCAATGGAGACAAGCTATTTATGGGGAACTCAACAACCTCAGACATCATGGGGCCAAGGAAAGGTGGTGCTAAAAATGACCTCAGGTAAGGAACTTACTCTGAACAATGTGTTGTATGTTCCGGAGATTCGAAAGAATCTAGTGTCTGGATCACTGCTAAGCAAGCATAGCTTTCGTATTGTTTTTGAGTCAGACAGAGTTGTGCTATATAAGAATGGAATGTTTGTAGGAAGAGGCTATACATCTGATGAGTTGTTTAAGCTCAATGTAATGACCATTAGACCTAAGATAAATAAGAATGAAAACTCTTCCACTTATATGCTTGAGTCTTCATGTGTGTGGCATGATAGACTAGGACATATTAACTACGATGTGCTGCATAGATTAATAAACATGCAAAAGATATCTACATTCCATCTTGACCCGAAACACAAGTGTGAGATTTGTGTTGAAGCGAAATTAATGAGGTCATTCTTTCAACATATTGAAAGAAGCAATGAACCACTCGGGCTAATCCACACCGACGTGTGTGACCTTAAAGGTACACCAACACATGGTAGGAATGAATACTTCATCACTTTTGTAGATAATAACATAAAATACTATTATATGTATCTTCTCAAAAATAAGGATGAAGCTATAGAGAAACTTGTTCTCTATAAAAATGAGGTTGAAAACCAACTTAATAGAAAGATTAAGGTGGTTCGAAGTAATCGAGACGGTGAATATGTATCACTGTTCGCTGACTTGTGTGTTGAACATGGGTTCAGACGAAACAATAGCTCCTTATACTCCTTAGCAAAATGGAGTCGCTGAGCGAAAAAAATCAAACTCTAAAGGAGATGATGAATGTTCTTCTATTGAGCTCTAGACTGCCAGAGTTAATATGGGGGGAAGCTATGTTAATAACTAATTATCTTTTAAATAAGGTGCTCCAAAAGAAAATAGATAAGATCTATTATGAGTTGTGGAATGAAAGATAATCATCCTACAAATATTTATGAATGTGGGGGTGTCTTGCCAAAGTTTTGGTGTCTGGTCCAAAAAGAATTAAAATAAGACCAAAGATTGCTGATTGCATATTTATTGGATATGCACATAACAGCAGTATGTATCAATTTTATGTGTATGAATCACACATACTGAAGATACACAAGAACTCGATAATCGAATCGAGAAATGTCTCGTTCTTCAAACATGTGTTTCCGTATAAGACCCGAGAGAATGTCAGCTCCTCAAATGGGTATATAAAACACAAGGTGAAGAAAATGATGATGAACCAGTCGAGGTTGAGCTTAGATGAAGTAAAAGAGCTCGTGTAGAAAAATCCTATGAATCAGATTTTATCACTTTCATGTTGGAAAGTAAGTCTCGAAATTACTCAGAAGTTGTAGGCTCTTCTGATGGACCTCACTGGAGAGAGACAATTACATCTGAGATAGAACCTATCTTGCAAAATCACACTTGGAAACTTGTGGATCTTCCTCCGGGAAGTAAACCACTAGGTTACAAGTGGAACTTCAAGAAGGAAATAAAGTCAGATGGCACAATTGATAAGTATAAGACCAGATTGGTAATCAAATGATACCGACAATGAGAATGCTTTGATTACTTTGATACGTATTCTCTGGTGTCGAGAATAGCTTCTATTAGAGTATTGTTGGCTATTTTCGCTCTATAGAATCTCGAAATACATCAGATGAATGTAAAGACAACCTTTCTAAATAGGGATTTAGAAGAAGAAATCTACATGGACCAACCTGAGGGGTTTTCTGTGCCAAGACAGGAAAATAAGGTTTGTAGATTAGTAAAGTCATAATATGGCTTGAAACAAGCACCAAAGCAGTGACATCAGAAATTTGATAATGCCATGAAGGAATGTGGATTCAAGATCAATGAATGTGATAAATGTATCTACATGAAAATCACATAGAGTCATTATGCCATCTTGTGCCTATATGTAAATGACATGCTTATCATTGAGAGTAATGATAAGATAATCAAATTCACTAAAGATATGTTGAACTCAAGATTTGACATAAAAGACATGAGCCTAGCTGATGTGATTCTAAGAATCAAAAGTCTTAGAATGACAGAAGAACTTGTTCTTAGTCAGTCCCATTACGTGGACAAAATTTTTAAAAAATTCACCAAGGGTGATACTACATTGGCATGAACGTCAATAGATACGAGTCAACATCTATCAAAAAATCAAGGTGAAAGTATCTCTCAGATAAAGTACTCTCAAGTGATTGGAAGTCTGATGTACATGATGAGTTGTACATGACAAGACTTGGCCTACGCAGTAAGTAGACTGAGTAGATACACGAGTAATCCCAGTGTTGTGCACTAGAAAAGGATAACAAAAGTACTAAGATACTTAAGGTATACTCATGAATATGGATTGCACTATATGAGATATCCTGCTATGATCGAAGAATACAGCGATGCGAGTTGGATATCCAATATAAAAGACTCTAAGTCTACGAGTGTATATGTATTCACTTTTGGAGGTGCAGTCATTTCTTGAAAATCTTTTAAGCAAACCATAATAACTAGATCCACGATGGAATCTAAGTTTGTAGCTCTTGACAAATGTGGTGAAGAAACTGAATGACTATGACAATTCGTAGAAGATATTCCGAAATAGCCAAAATTGATGCCGATAATTTGCATACATTGCGATAGTCTATCAGCAATTGGCCAGGTACAGAGCCATATGTATAATGGTAAGTCTGGGTATATACGTCGTAGACATAATACCATTAGATAACTACTCTCAACGGGAGTTATCACTGTTGACTATATGAAGTCAAAAGATAAAATAGTGGATATGCTAACCAAAGGGTTAAACAGAGAGTTAGTTGCAAGCTCATCACGAGTAATGAGCTTGATGCCATTGTGAGTGATCGGTGCAGAGGATACCCAACCTATACTGACTGGAGATCCCAAGAACTAGGTTCAAAGGGACAACTAATTTTCACTGACTAGACATACTGTGAGAGAATGACTCAATGAATCAGTAAAGGATGGAGGTTAAGCATATGACTTTTAATGATCAAGAAGAGTAGATGACTACTCTCGAGGGATCATCTATGTGAGAAATAAGTGGGGCTGATTTGAAGAGAATTGGAAGCACAATTCTTAGAGCTTCTCATAGAACCAGGCATGATCATGGCCAAGAACGAACACACTAATGAGAACTGAGTTGCGTCAGGAAGAGTCTTGGGTGAGATATGTCAATTCTTTCACAAACGATAGAATAGTTCAAGGACATCGCATCTACTATCAGCCAGTAAGCAAACAGACCTTCACAAGGGAAGGTTTAAAGGGGTAAAATCTACCTATCCTATATTTGACTCAACTATTGAATGCTATCATATACCCTATTTTCCATTCATGCGGGGGATAGTTAGAAATGTGAATGGAATAAAGAGGTGGAGACGAAGAGACTCTATTGTGCATATGTTTAGTCCCACATTAGAAGTTTTTGGTACCCCAAGGTAGTTTTGATGTGATCAAACAAGTTAAGTTAAGTCCTATTGTGTTTAACCCTATGTCTAAGTGTGGAGGAACTTAGGTACACATGGAGTCGAGCAAAAGACGTAGCTAGCGAGAAGGACGACACGAAAGAGAACCTATGGGCTCGGTGCGTCTGAGGGACGTGGTGCTGCGGAAGAGTACACCGACGGACGAGAAGGGAACATGCAGTGTTTCCGAGGGATAAGAATTCGAAGCGGAAGGTTGCTCGAGGAGCAAAAGATGCAGCTAGCGAGAAGGTCGGCACGAGAGAGAGCTGACGGGCTCAGTACGTCCGAGGGACGAAGAGCTACGGAAGAGTACGTTGGGGGACGAGAAGGAAGCACGCAACGATTCTAAGGGACGAGAAGCTAGAGCGGAAGCTTGTTTGAGAAGGTCGGAAGTTGGGTTCGGGTGAGTCGTATTCCGGATGGCCGAGATCACCTAAGCAAGAGGAACCGGAGCGGAAGACCCGGATCGAGGCGAGCAAAACATGAGCGGAAGGCTAGATTGGAAAAATCAACTTGGTTGACTTTCCTAGTTCGGGTGCCTGGAATCCTTTCGGGAGCCTGAAACAGGATTTTATCCAGATCGCATTTGACCACGATCCATTGCGAAGGGGATAAAGTTTTATCCCCCTCTAGGCGCCTAGAACCTTCCAAGCATCCCAAGCAAGGCTATATAAGTAGCCTTTCTTCCAAAGCTAAGAAACAACAAGAAATTGTGAAACAACACTTGTACATATCCACTATTCTATTTTAGCTTTCTATTTCTGTGCTTCCATTACTGTAAAGAGGCTTATCCGCCTGAAGGAGAATTTTAGTGCGCTTGAACTTCCTTGGATTAATAACCTCCCCGGTCATAACCAAGTAAATATGTGAATCTCGTCTTTTTAATTTATCTCTTATTTTGTTTATGCAAGTGTTTAGTTTAATTAAGTTATAAGTCTGAAAAAGGTTCATTTGCTTGATTTGTGTAGAGGTTATTCACCCCCCTAGCCGGTCGCCGAGGGTCCTAACAAATGGTATCAAAGCTAAGACGCTTCAGGAGGATTAATCGCCGAATGAAACACATGAGATGCCGGAGCTAACATCTACCCACCAACGTTCGAGGGGGGTTCGCGTTTTGGAAGCAACAAATGGAGGTATTTTTAAAAATAGATTTTAATATTTTATTAATAATGAAATATGGTTATGAAGCCTCAAAGAACACAAACGGAGAAGAAATTGAAAAACACCTCTGGACTAAAAAGCAGCGCGACGACTTTACGTCAAACGGTAAGGTTGAATATCATCTAATAAGCGTACTACCGGTGGAGGATCTCGACAGAATCGGTAACTATCAAAGTGCGAAAGAACTTTGGAAAAAGTTCTTGAAGCTCTACGAAGAACTAATTGAAGTCGAATCTAACTCCTCAATGGACACCGAGTCGTCATCAGAAGAATCCGAGACTGAGGAAATTGCCGGGACAACCCTAATAGCCAAATTCCTTCCTAATGACACAGAAAGCTCATCATAGATGAGAATCGATGAAGGGATAGAGTTTTCAGAAGAAAACAACAGTTCAGGGGGGACTACGAATAATGAGATTGACAAGGTAAGTCAGGTACGATCTCTTCCTCCCGATAAGTTATTTAAATTTGTTAAATTATTATCTAAAGACTATTGCAAACTAGAAAAAGAAAATAAAGAATTAAAGTTAATTCTAACCAAATCTTGTCTATTAGAAGATTTTGAAAAATGATAAATTAAAAATACAAGTAGAAGACTTGAAAAATCGTGCATGCTTAAATGTTAAAAATCAAAACAATAAGAGATATAATAATGTCAACTGGTATTTTAAATACCATAAGGGGCAAATTAAGAAAATCTCACAAGAATGTGTTCCCAAAAGTTTCTTGATTAATCCAGTTGGAAGAAACATAATTGGGTTTTAAAATCTTGTCTAAATTAAAATTTAATTAGACTTAGGGCTTTCAAAGAGTAGATTAAATGTTTAATTTCCTTAAAATGTTTTGTTTAGAAAGTGGTTGTTACTCCAATAACCAAGAAGGTCTCGTGCATCGCCACAACCTGGAAGCGATTAATGAAATAAAATATTTAATTGACTAACTGATAAAGCATGTAATTATAATTAAATAATGCTTTAAATAGTTACTCAAATATTTTTTGCAGTCTTTTTAACTTAGAATTTTTTTTTTGTAAATTTATTTTTACTTAGAATTTTTTTGCAAAACTTAGAGTTTCTAAAAATATTTACGTTGCAATTTCTAAAGTGATATCAAAATTATTTTCAAATTTTTTCAAAGTTTTTTTCAAAATTATTTTTAAATTTTTTCAAAGTTTTTTTTAAATTGTTGGAAAATCAGAGTTTTATCCCTGCGACCCATTGCGAAGGGGATAAAGTTTTATCCCCCTCCAGGCGCCTGGAACCCTTCCAGGCGCCCGGAGCAAGGCTATATAAGCAGCCTTGCTCCCAAAGCTAAGAAACAACAAGAAATTGTGAAACAACATTTGTACACATCCACTGTTCTATTTTAGCTTTCTATTTCTGTGCTTCTATTGCTGTAAAGAGACTTCTTCGCCTGAAGGAGAATTTTAGTACACTTTAACTTCCTTGGATTAACAAATTCCCTGGTTGTAACCAAGTAAATCTGCGAGCCTCATCTTTTTAGTTTATCTCTTATTTTGTTTATGCAAGTATTTAGTTTAATTAAGTTATAAGTCCGAGAAAGGTTCGTTTGCTTGATTTGTACAGGGGCTATTCACCCCCCTCTAGGCGGCCGCTGAGAGTCGTAACAGAAGTCTCTTGGTTTTATTGTTGGTTTAAATTATGACACGTGCATTGATGTTGAAAACATATGCATGGGGAGAGTCTCTCTCACGCGTGAGTGCACGAGGGTGGATGCAAATCTAGGGTCCAGATTATATTAAACCAAGGTTGACTCGTGTGTAAGCACGACCTGCGCATGTCGAATGTCAGACTGGTTGAGACAAAATTTTTCCAAAAGAATGAACCAACATATTGTCACTTGAATCTCTTTTTACTATATGCTTAATAGTGTAACGAAAGCATTAATATGAAATTAATGGTGATTCTGTAACGTCTCAACATTAATAGTGTTATTAAACTCATTAATGGTGATTTCGTAATATCTCAGTATTAATAGTGACATTAAACCCATTAATAATGATTTTGTAACATGTCGACATTAATGAAACATTAAACTTATTAATGATGACATTTAACTCGGTATTAAATGACTATAATTTGATCATTTATTACAGGCAAGATAAGACCTCATATATAAGGAGGTTGGATCTTGAGCAAAGAGTAGAGCGGAAGATAAGCGAAAAAGAAAGCGAGAGGAAGAGCAGGGAGCGAACTTCTGTCCACTCGTGTTTTCCCACAAAAACTATCTCAGTAGTGCATCCGCTCGACTGAACTACTCGTGATAGCACTCTGGTGCATTCTCAGTTAACCATGAACAACCAGTGCTTGGTTGTGTTCGTGGTTTTGCCATTGTATCATGGGAAACAGACGATCCAAGAGAACGTCGAAGCACAACCGGAGGTGGGGTGAATCTGTTTCGAGGAAATTGCGTTGAGCGCGAGCCTCGGCATCTTACTCGGTGAATTCTCTTTCCGACTCGACGATCGACTCCCGATTCTGCTACGCATCGCATTGACTCCGCGACTCGGACCACCGGAAATTTGGCAGAACTAGCCCCGCTGGCAGCATGAGATTATCAGCTTAAGCCATCTCGATAGATAAGTTAAAATTGATTTTGTGTAATTTCAATTCAATTAATTTCTTAATATATTCGATAGTAGATTGTCCAACATGTCCTCCATTTCAACAGGACTATTGACCTTCTTAACCCATGTAAAGATCTCTAATACTCTCCGTATTAGATAGTATGTTCTACTTAGATTGATACTTTATCGTTACACTTAATTGTTCAAAATAAAACATATGGTTGCGATACTTGCTATGTATATTGTATGTTGGGTGAAATCCAAACTTAGATACCTTATCCATGGTCAAAGTTTTTTCTCAAATCTATTTTTTCTTTAATAATTCTTCCTAATGATAGGATAAACTTAGTCCTAGAGTGATCAATTCTTCCTAATGATAGATGAATAATAACGCCTATAAATTTAAGATATTATTTGAATCAAATTGTTTTCTAGGTTAAATAAATTATCAATTATCAAAACACTCTAATTAGTCACTAATCACAATACATAATTGCGTATAACCAATGAAAATTTTTGAATTGGTTTAGTCTTGGTTGAATTAAAAAATGTATAATTTATAGGGGCATTTCTGTTAACCATAAAGGGTAAACTGAAACTAATTGAGTAAAGCGTGATATCAGTAAATTATAAGGACTCTTTTAGTAATTCTATGAAAGTATAGAATAAAATGATAATAACAAAAACGTATGGAGTAATATGAAACTTTCTCTTTTTTTTTTTCCAATTGTGGAAAAATAAAGAGATTGCTCTCTCCCTTTCTCTCGTATTCTCGTGGATAGCCGCGTTTAGGGTTCGCCAACGCTCCGCCTCTCGCCTCTCTCGCCTCTCTAGCCTCAGGTACGTTGAATCTCTCACGCTTTGCGTCTATTCTGGATCTTATCCTTTTCGCTTCACGGTGATCAACGAGAGCGATCCTCGATCCGTTTTTTTTCTGTATGTTTTCTTCCTGAAATCGATTTCGCGATCCATCGTCAATATCAATGATTGTTTATTTTGTGTTGCCGATGAAGTTCTTTATGATCTGGTTGGCGATCTGAAATGAATTTCTTCGTCCTTTTCTCATCTTTGCGTTATAAATTGGATCGTTCGCTTCATGATTGATTTCTGATGGGGTCGGTAATTCATGGATTTCCATCTTTTTCTTTACCAGTCTCTGTTCTTAAAATCCTTTAAAAGTTTGAATTGATTGATTAGCTATGATAGTGGTTATCTGACTCCTCATTTTCCTGTCTTTTTTTTTCCTTTTTCAGCACTTGTTCTTTCATTAATATCAATATTTAATCGATCTAAAGGTTGTGTTTGAGTTGTTTGAATCTTTCTCACGTCGAATAACTTGGCTAAATTTGTGGTCTATTTCTGATCTTAATGATTGAATTAGGTCTTCATTTGCAGGTCATTAGGAGTTCTAGATTGGTCTAGTTTTGCAGTCTGTTATGTCAAGCAAGAAAGAAGAGAAGACCCAGGCTGCTGCTGACCGGGTCAAAGCAGCAGCACTTTCAGCTGCAAAGGGTCTTAGTAGGGCTCAAGCTGAGCGAGCTGCTACTGCAGCAGCTCGAAATGTGAATGCCTATGGGCAGAAGGAAGAAGGACCGAGCCGATGGCAGGAAAGAAAGGAAGCAAAGCGTCAAATGTATCTATTGAGCACAGAGAAAGCAGTCAGATTGGGTGAGAGGAAGGATTTGAAGTCTTCTGTTTCCTCTGCTGGTGGTGCTTCACAGTGCCAGAAGTGTTATCAGGCTGGCCACTGGACTTATGAGTGCAAGAACGAGCGTGTCTATATATCTCGGCCCTCTAGAACTCAGCAGCTGAAGAACCCTAAGTTGAAGATGACCCTGTCAGTATCTTATGAAATTGACAACCCTGACATTGGGAAGGAAGCAAGGGAGGAAAATCATGCTAAGGAGGTTGGAGGGAATAGTGGCACAAAGAGCAAAAGGAAGCACCGATCCAGTACTGATTCAGAGGAGGAAAGTAGTGAGGCTTCAGTGTTTGACTCAGATAGTGAGTCTTCAGTGACTGGTTCTGAAGATTCTTCTGGTGAATCTAGCTCCAGCTACACTTCCTCTGATTCAGAAGAAAGGAGGCGACGGAGAAGGAAGCACAAGAAAAGAAGGCATAGAAGGTCTAGCTCATCCTCTGATTCTTCTGATTCTGAATCTGCCTCAGATAGTGATTCTGATGAGAAGAACAGCAGGAAGAAGAGCAAACGTCACAGCCGGAGGCATTAGGAGTGGTTTCTCTTTTAGTATAGTTAGCATATATCAGTAAAGTTTGGTGTTATTGCGCTTGATTTAATCTGTTCTTTTCTGGTAGTAGATTTAATTTTTCCAGATGTTCATAGTAGTGATAACTTTATCATTTTATGTTGTTGCTTTGATTACTTCTGATTTTATTGGTCATTATACTGGCTGTTCTGAGGTGATAGAACGCTATATGTCTCATTATAGGACCTATAATCTGGGAAAGGGGTTTTTTTGTTGCGAAAGAATCTTGCCTAGATGACATAAAGAATTAGATTTAAAAAAAGTTTATCTATTAATGTCAACTGCTAAATTTAAATTACATAGATTGAACTCTCAAGTGTAGAACTTGTAGGAACTGCATATGTTATCAACCTCCTAATGGAAGATTTTGTATGAAGTCTGCACATGTTTCGTGATGTATACATACTGTGTGCTTGCAATGTTCCCTCTTTCTCTTTTAGTGTCACATGCTGCTAGAGTTTAGTGCGATATAAGAATCCATATAGCTGACTCCGGAGAAAATTTGATTGTTGTTATATGGATATAGTTGCTTACTTAGTGCTTGTCTGTTCAATCATGTTACTCAATTTTGTGCTTTTTATTTCTCTGAATGATTTAACTTTTTAATTTTCGTTTTTCTCTATCATGTGTCGTATGTTCTTGTCTAACATGATGATTTGGGTGTCTCATCACTGGTTTCTACATTGTAACAAAAGGGTCACCCGTACTGAGTTTTTCTCTTGGAGGATATGTATATATCGGGAATTAATTTCTTATTTTCTTGGTGTAAGTGTAGGATTATTACATGTGAGAGGATGAATTACGTGTATTTTAAAATATTCATTTTTAGTTTTTTAAAGTTGAGTATGGAGCGGAATAAAATTTGATGTCAGATTATTTGGACCCGTCAATTCCCGCACATTCAGTGAAGAGGTTAAACAAATATAACATCTAAATTTAAATTATTTGTTATTCATCAAAATCTGAATTTGACTATTAATGTTAACTGCACCAACGGTAAATCTGTCATTCTCTAGTCAACTAAATATTTCGTGGGGACATGAGTAATTTTTAGTCGACCGCTAAGTTAGTTAAGGGGTAAGAGGGGTTTTCTTGAAGGATATACGTCCGTTGGAAATTGATCTTTTGTTCTATTATAGTAAGTCTGTTACCTTTTAGTCAACCGGATATTTATCCAACTGGGTATCCATCCCATGGGGCATGACTGATTTCTACGTGATCACAATGTAAAATTGATTATGGCGAAATTTGTTTAAATAAACATATTACAACTCTCAGCATTCATGTGAATTTGAAATGACGAAAATTTTGATATTTTCAAATGTCTTCATGATGTTGTTTAAAACAATAACTATGCACATTGTCTAAGTAGATATTGTTTTGTCTTATGCCTTCTGTTTTTATATTGGATCTCATTAACGAAAATAGACAAATCTTCACTAAACAAACAACAAGCATCCAAAGTTGTTTAATTAGGGTGCTTGCCCTAATTAAACAAGTCTCATCTTATTAAACTCGCTTAGACTCCATAAGTGACCTCTAAACCTTAAATTGATTTTTGGAATTGCAGATAAGTACTCATTAAACTGAGTCCTTTTTGCCGTTGTAGAATCTTAATCAATTTCCATTAGTGTTTTTTTTCTTGAGCAAAGTTCCAGATACATATTTCTTTGGGAATGATTTGACTTTCATTCAACGAGAACTTTGGCATTGGTATTGACTTGTTCAACCTACGTAAAGGTTGAGCTTATCCATCATGAGTTCCAGTTTCTTTACAAGAAATCCAACCCGAAATATTGATAGTTTAAGTCTCTACTTCTAATTTTTTTCCACGTGAAAAGTATGAATGAGCAAACATTTCTTTAATATCAAATCATTTTCTCAAAAAAATTATGTTTTACAATGTTAATGAAATGAGTCAGTAGAAATATTTCTCAAGAGTAAACAAAGTCACGCTTCTTACTAGGCTCGTCGAATTAGCCCCTGGTCTACGTGCGATGGTAAAAACAGGATTTGCCTTTCTAGATACCGAGAGTTCCTTCTTAAAGCATCTACAACACAGACTCTATTTAAAAATTTTACTTAAAATTTTTGGTAACATAATTAAAATATCTTTGTATAAATTATAATATTCATTCCTTATATTATCTATTTATAAATAGTACATCTTTAAATTTAGAAAATAAATATAATTTCCTAAATATCACGGAGGTATAAATTATCCTATTTATTCCTTATATTATTTATTTATAAATAGTACATCTTTAAATTTAAGGATCCTTATATTATTTATTTACAAATAGTACATCTTTAAATTTAAGGAATGAAATATATTCCTTAAATATTATAGAGGAGAAAGAAGAAATAGGAAAGTTGATATATAATGTATTAAAAAGTGGATATTTAAATTTAATAAAGTAATTTTTTTATTCCAAATTTATTTTAATAAGAAAATTGGTATGAATAATTTTATTTATTCGATTTAAGGTTTTGTACGATATATTTAGAATTAATTATCTGAATTATTAAAAAATGAATAATAATGAACCCGATGAATAGAATCACAAATTTGTCACTTTGTTTCTTGTTCAACTCTTCAAGCGCAACCCAAAACGTGATAAATTCATCGACGTAATCTGCATCGTAAAGTCAACTACAGGAAAATTCCTAGAACTCTCCCAATATGCCGCCTCTCTCTCCTATAAATACCCCATTCGAGAGCCAGGCTCGACCTTCATCTACCTTCGCTCGACCTCTTCGTCCTGTTCGATCCTTTGTTGTCGAATCTTTGTGCTCGATCGAACCTGCGCTTCAAGTCTGGATCTTGGAAGCTGGTTTGGATCCCTCGCTCTTCGCGTTGGTTGCTGTCTCGTCGAGGAAAGCGATTTCTGTTCTGAAATAATCCAAAAAAAAATCCATCTTTTTCGATGGTGGGTTAGGTTTCCGCTGTCAATTTCTCGCGCCGATCAATCCCGTCAATCATCGACAGCCCCCTTCCAAGTTTCCACTTTTCGAGAGACATTGGAGTTCGAGATTTGCGCCTTCCTCTTGCTGCTCGACGCGATCCGTTTCCGGCATTGTTGTTGGCTCAAATACGGTCGCCTCTCTTTTCCCTAATTTGCGCTGGAAGGTCCTGTTGATGAAATCCGTTCAGTGAAGGTCATTTCCATTAATAGCCGCTCTGTGACCTTTATGAACGTCGCCGCCCATCTTCGCCGAATCTGCTTCCTCCAATCTTTCTCCGTGGTGCTCCTCTACTGGTTCTATGTCTTCTCCTGAGCCAAAGATTTGATCTTGGTCGCTCGATTTTCAATAAAGGAAGAATCCGCCTTTCAAGCCTCGCCGTCGCCGATCGAAGCGGAAACGAGATGTCCGGGTCGGAGATGGAGGAGAGGCAGCGGAAGCGGAAGCTCTCGAACAGGGAATCGGCGCGGAGATCGCGGATGAGGAAGCAGCAGCACCTGCAAGATCTGGCGAACCAGGTGGCGCACCTGACGAAAGATAACGCCGAGATCGTGGCGCAGGTGGAGGCGCTGAGCCAGCATCACCAGCGCCTGGAGGCGGAGAACGGCGATCTCCGGGAGCAGGCGGAGAGGCTGGAGAGGAGGATGCAGTCGCTCAGCGCGGTGCTCCGCCTGGCGGAAGATCTCGGCGGCGTGGCCATGGACGAACAGGGGATGCTGCAACGCCGCCGGGAGGCCTTCCCTTCAATGGGTGACGATGGGGGGTGGTTCGTGTAAGGAATAGCTAGCAATGAAACACGCACTTGGTTTATGATAGAAGCAATTAATTTCTATTTATATCTCTTTTTTTCCCTTTTTTTTTTTTGGTTTAATAAGTATAATTACATTAGTATAAATTTATATCTTATATAAATTTGTAATCTCATTTTCTTAAATTTTATTTTGAAGTTTTTTATAATCTTTATTTCATACTAATTAAACTTATGGATGAAGTAGTGATAATGAGTGATCCTGTCCGGAATCTGAGTCGGACGGATCATCGAGTGAGATGGATGGAATGTTGACCGAATCGTGATGTCCCAAGAGGGGAGGGAGGGGATGCTGAGATGGTTTCTATGTTGATCAAGTCGTCAGAAGTCCTCTAATCAACGCTACCTGTAGGCAGCGATCGGGTCGCCTCGGTCTCTGATACTCCGATACTCGAGACAGATCCAACAAATATACAAGTAACAGACTAAGATGTATAATAATGAAATGGACATAGAATAAGAATGGAGAACGTACCCTGGCACAGGGGGCACCCTCGGGTGGATCGGTGAGCTGGTCGAGTTGTCGTGGTCTGGAAGAGTAGATGACTCTGAACAGGCTGGAGAGCTGGATCTGATAACGCGGAGTCGGACATGATGGCACGAAACTGGATGTGACCTCGGCACGCAGGCCGGACTATGACATCGACACACAAGCCGAGACATGATATCGGCACACAAGCTGAGAGATAATAGCGGCACGTGGGTCGGGATATGACATCGGTATATAAGCTGAGATAGGATAACAACACACAAGTCAGATAGTAGTAACGACATGAAGGTCTAGACACAACAAATCAGATCAGAGCACAATAGTAATGAGGGCTCGGAGGCCCGATCCACGATAAAGGCTCGAAGCACTAAGGGAGTGCACATCAATGGAAGCTAGAAGGCCCGACCGGCACCGAAAGCGTACGACTTGGGTAGATCCGCACCGACAGTGGAGGTTCTGCATCAGCTCATTAATGGAGGTTGCTGGCAAGGCCGGCTCAGCGTGGAAAGTGTCAACCGGTCGGAGCAAGGGTGCTGGCCGGAAGACGAGGTGTGACGACTGGGGTAGTAACCGCCGGAAGCAGTGGTGGCTGATGGAGGCGGCCACAGGGTCCTTATATGCGAGAAGCAGCCTCCCGAAGCTGACGACCGCTGGAAGCGACGGGGGCGAAGAAGAGGGAGGTGGCTGCTAGCGTCGGGAAACGGCGTGTGAAGGAATCAGCAACATCTGCGTGGAGAGGAATAAAAGGAGGCTGCTTGCGGTGGTGTCAGCGCGGAGAAGGGAGGAGGTGGCGGCACACAAGCCTCCCTCTGTTGCCTTCCCCCTTGGCGGCGGAAGAAGCAAAGAAGCGAGAGAGAGAGTGGCGTATGAGCCTCCAGTGAGGTGGCGGCGAGAACCTCCGGCGAGGCGGCGCCGAATGGGGGTGGCGGTGTGCACCCCTCGCGGCTGTGGTGGCAGCGGAGAAGAGAACCCACCAAACCTAACCCCCCGGAATAGTGCTCACTGCCCCACTTATGCCCTAAACAATGCTTTTACGAAAAATACCCTCCTCTTTCTCCTTAATTCCACTAGGGTCCTCCAGATATATCTATATCACAATCCTCCCCTTCAAGTCTAGTTAAAGGAGGCACAAGTCCGACTGACTAGACCAAGCCTAACATAAAGCAGAATCTGAGCGCACGACTGAGAAAATGTCGACTGGAAAATCGAGATAATGCCGATCGGGTAGAGAGATGCTAGGCTAGCGGTGTCGAGCACGCGACCGAGCGACCGAAAGTGCTGACCAGGAAATAGAGAGAATGCTGAGCGGGTGGAAAGAGGACGAGTGAGCGAAGCTAAACGCATGACGGACAAATGTCGACCAGGCACCAGAGATAATGTTGATCGGGTGGAACCTAGAGGTCGATGGCAAATGAGAGTGAAACTCGTGAGCTGAGCAGGAGCTAATCCTGTGAACGGAGCGGGCATGGAGCCCGTGAGATTAAAAGTGAACGGGAGCAGAGCCCTTGAGTTGAGCAACCACAAAGCTGGTGAGCCGAGGGGGAGTGGGTCCCGAGAGATTGAAAAGCACAACGTCGATTCACCGAGCGAGCGTGAAGCCCATCGAAGACAAATGCAAGAGGGGGCAAAGCCGGAGATCCGAGTAGAGGGCGAGTGACAACCGAGCGACGAGTGAGAAGAGTACATGGAGGGCAGACTCGTTTATAACTTGTGCTTGGGCGAGAGTCTGGAGCCCGATCGAGAGGTCGTTGGTCGCGAGAGCATGCTCACTTATAACTCGCGCTGGAACGAGAGTCTAGAACCCGACCGAGAGGTCATCGGTGATACTCCGATCTGAGATCGGTGGCGATACTTTGGTCCGAGACCAGTGGTGATAGTCTGGTCCTAGACCGGTGGTGATAGCTCGACTCCGAACGAGGGAGGATAAGCCCTGAAGTCCATAGAAGCGGAACCCGTAGCAATAGGTGGGGGCAGAGCCTTTATCATACCTAATCGCGAAGTTGTGTCAACCGGCTGAGGATCTAACTTGATCCCTCGACTCCCAAATACCTATAAAGTCGGGGAGAGAAATAGTATCGATCCCTTGACTCCCAAATATCCGTGGAGTCAGGGAGAGAATAATTTGAGCCCTGACCGTCAAAGGGAGTGAAATCCATAGCAATATAAGGGAGTAGAGTCCATAGCAATAGAAGGAAGTAGAGCACCGTGGGTGAAAAAAACAGAGCCTGTAGCAGTAAGAGGATGCAAAGCCCCATGGTGAAGGGTGCAGAGCCTATAGCAGTAGGAGGATGCAGAGCCTATAGCAGTAAGAGGATACAGAGACCCATGGTGAAGGGTGCAGAGTTTATAACACACCTGACCGGAGAGCTGGGCGCCTAGTCCCTAATCGAAGAGTAAAGACCCTAGCCTGTAATCAAAGAACGAAGCCCCTAGATCCTGATCCGGAAGCTGTACCGCGAGTCTCTAATCGGGGAGTTGTGTCCCTAGTATCTGATCGGGGAGTTGTACCCCTAATGTCTGATCGGGGAACTGTGCCCCTAGTGTTTGATCAAAGATCTAGGGCCCTAGTTTTTTATCAAGGAATTAGGATCTTACTCTCTTATCAGGGAGCTATAGCAGATCCTATAACCGTAAAAAGGGAGCAGAGCCCGTAACGTACTTGATCGAGGAGTCGTGCCAACCGACTGAGGGTTTGTCTCGGTCGCTTAACTCCCGAATACCCGTGGAGTCAGGAAAAAATATAATGGAAAAACTAACCTGTCAGCCAGCTAAAGCTCCAACTCAATCCCTTGACTCCCGAATACCTGTGGAGTGAGGGTAGAAGATAATATATATGTCAAGATCCTCTGAGACTGTGATAATGGCAGAGAACCTCCCGACGTCGTCCATCTTCATGTTCCAGATCAGCTAGAGAAGATTCCCACAAAATGCGCCAAATTGATCCTGTCCGGAATTTGAGTTAGGCGGACCACCGGGTGACGTGGATGGAATGTTGATCGAATCATGATGTCCCAGAGGAAGGGTATCCTGAGATGACTTCTATGTTGACCAAGTCGTCAGAAGTCCTCTGATCAACGCTACCTACAACCAGCGATCGGGTCGCCCCAGTCTCTGGTACCCCGATACTCGAGGCAAATTCAACGAATATATAAGTAACAGATTAAGATGTATAATCATGAAATGGGTATAGAATAAGAATGGAGAACGTATCTTAGCCCAGGGGGCACCCTCGGGTGGATCGGTGAGCTGGTTGGGACTCTGGTCGAGTTGTTGTGACCCGGAAGAGTAGATGACTCTGAACAGGCTGGAGAGCTGGATCTGACGACGCGGAGCCGGACACAGTGGCACAAAACTTGATGCAACCTCGGCAAGCAGGTCGTTCTATGACATCAACACATAAGTCGAGACATGATATCGACACACAGGCCGAGAGATAATAACGACACATAGGTCGGGATATGACATCGGTGTACAAGCCAAGATAGGATAACAACACACAAGTCACATAGTAGTAATGGAATGAAGGTCTAGACACAACAAATCATATCAGAACACAATAGCAATGAGGGCTCGGAGGCCCGATCCACGATAAAGGCTCAAAGCACTAAGGGAGTGCATAACAATGGAAGCTAGAAGGCCCGACTGACACCGAAAGTGTATGACTTGGGCAGATCCGCACCGGCAGCGGAGGTTCTGCAC
This sequence comes from Zingiber officinale, assembly GCF_018446385.1. Taxonomy (NCBI): domain Eukaryota; kingdom Viridiplantae; phylum Streptophyta; class Magnoliopsida; order Zingiberales; family Zingiberaceae; genus Zingiber; species Zingiber officinale. Next base: position 124,862,051 of record NC_055989.1, read on the forward strand.
CAACTCATTGATGGAGGTTGCTGGCAAGGCCAACTCAGCGTGGAAAGTGTCGGCCGGTTAGAACAAGGGTGCTAGCCGGAAGACGAAGGTGTGACCGACTGGGGTAGTAACCGTCGAAAGCGGTGGTGGCTGCTGGAGGTGGCCAAAGGGTCCTTGTACGCGAGAAGCAACTGCCTGAAGCCGGCGGTCGCTAGAAGTGACGAGGGCAAGGAAGAAGGAGGCAACTGCTAGCGTAGATAGCGTCGGGAAGCGGCGTGCTGAGGAATCGTCAACATCTGCGTGGAGAGGAAGAAAAGGAGGATGCTCGCGGTGGTGTCTGCGCGGAGAAAGGAGGAGGTGGCGGCGGAAGAAGTAAAGAAGCGAGAGAGAGAGCAGCGTATAAGCCTCTGGTGAGGTGGCGGTGAGAACGTTCAGCGAGGCAGGACTAAATCAATCACACCTGTTGGTGAAATCGTCCTCGAGTCAAGGGTGACAAAGTTGACTAAGCTCGGGTTGGTCCGAGCTTAAGTTTCGATATTTGATAATATATAGAGAGAAGTTAAGTAGGTCAAGGGAGGACCGGATACTTATCGGGGAAAGTTATAACTAGAGGTTAAGCAATAGAAAGTCCTTAGTGATCAAAAGGTTAACCAAACACTTAGTGATCGAAAGTCTAACAGAGAGTTGGTAAGAAAAAAGTCCAAGTGGATAGCGGAGGACCAAACATTTTGAGATAGTAACTCCAAGTGGGTCATGAAGGATCAAGCACTTGTCACTAGATGAAAAGTCAAAGTGGGTCATGAAAGACGAGACACTTGACACAAGATGAAAAGTCCAAGTTGGTCAAAGGTTGATGGGACACTTGGTGAAGAAGTCCAAACAGGTTAAGGTTGACCAAATGCTATGCAACGAAAAGTCTCAATGAGTCACAGATGACTTGAGGGTAGAGAAAAAGAGTCCTAAACTCAGGTTTAAAGTTTAGGATTGGGAATTGATTAGCTCAATTGATTGGGTCAATTGATTAAGTGTTTTTCGCGAAGCACAGTAAGGTTGTGAATCAATTGGTCAATCAATTAAGCCTCTTGTTAATTGATTAGGCCAATCAATGAAGGGGTTTTCACGTAAGATCAGAAAGGCTTGGAATCGATTGCCCAAATCGATTCAACCTTGTCAATCGATTAGACTAATCGATTGAATAGTGATTATCCGCGAACAAAAAGCTTCTAAATCAATTGAGTCAATCGATTAGAAACTTGTAATCAATTGATATGACTCACCAATCGATTGGATGAGCGAAAAAAATCATTCTGCAAGTTTTTGAATGATCATCTGATGTGACAATTGATTGAGTAAGGTCAATCGATTAAGAGGCATAAGTTGACCCTAGAAAAGGGTTTTTGCAAAGGTTTAAAGCATAGATAGCTAACGCTAGTTCTTGAAGGGTTGAGGAAGAAGTGTTGTTGCATTTCCAACCAAACAAAAGATAATTCCAAGCAACAAGAAAGTGCACAAAGCAATACTCATGTAAAGTTGTGTATTCATTGTATCTACTTTTATTTATTATTGTATTTCTTGTGCTCAAGATTTCACGAGGTTTCTCCACCTCCTAAGAAATTTCAAGAAGGAAGTTTTCATAGTGGATAAGACCCTTGAATTAGTCACCTTAAGAAGGTGATACCAACTAAATCAAGGTGTTAACGTGGCTTCAAGTTTTCCATTACAAATCAAGTTCAAAGAAGCGATCAAAGTTATTCATCCTCTCTAACTCGCTATATATCCTAACAACATTAGGTCATCCCCAAGATTGGCTCAATTGGTAAAGTTGGTAAGTGCATGGAATAATGACTGTAGTGGTCGAGGCTTAAAACTTGACAGGGAATTTCATCACCTCTATGGATCCCGTCCATGCACTTACCAATTTGGGTTCTATTGAACTCTCTTTCAATGATATGGGACAGTTGTTTAGAGGCTGCTAACGTGACAATACCAAGTAAGAGTTGGATACCTGCATACAAAAAAAAAAACAAAAGGGTAGACAATCATTTTTTTTTAGATATTTTAGGAATAAAATATTTTGAACATTTTTTAAATTACCTAAAAATTTTAAATGAATAGTTTGGATCTATGATATTGGTAAATATCGAAATTAAGCCCCTTTGTTTAGAGTTGACTTAAAAATCTTTGTATATAATTTATCCTTCGAATGTAGGGGTTATTATCCAACGAGTTATTTAATTGTGTAAAATAGAAAGGTAAAAGGAGTTAGATATCTTAAATGAGAGGTTTTAGAGTGACTTATAAGTTTGTAAGGGTGACCTAGATAACACATTAGAAATGCCTACTGTCCTTTAGGTTAAGGGTTAGTCAAGTTAAGTTAATGATGAGTAAACCTAATTAATTAAGAAAGTAAAGTTAACCAAATATTTATAGTTAGTAATGAAGGTCTAGGTAAACCGGCTAAAAGGGAATTGAATAATCTACAAGTTAGAATTAAAAATTATCTTTTATTTTCTTCATAGCAAAGACAACACACGTTAGTTAATAATAAACAAATGTATAAAAAATAAAATAAGAAACTAAAGATTACCGATTTACAATTAGATAGTTGCTAGTCCAAGAACTATATAAAAGCGCTATAAAGACTCCTTTGAGCAAAGCATCGTAGGTGGGGGTAACATCTTATAGAAATTAAAGCACGAACAGAAAAGATAATTACAAAATTTGGAAGTGTTAGAATCCCAAGATAATTTTGATGTGGTCAACCAAGTTCAGTTAGGTCTTGTTGTGTTTGATCCTTGTGTCTAAGTGTGTAGGAGCTTAGGAACACAAGAAGTTGAGCTGAAGACATAGGTAGCAAGAAGGATGGCACAGGAGAGTGCTGACGGGCTCGATGCATCTGAGGGACGAGGTGCTCGGAAGAGTACATGGTGGACGAGAAGGACATGCGTGACATTTGAGGGACAAGAAGTCAGGGAGGAAGCCTGCTAGAGAAGAAAGCCAGAAGATGGATTCGGGTGAGCCCAATTTCGGATGGATGAAATCGTCCAGGCAATCAGAACATTGGAAGAGCTAAAGGGGAGCTGCAGAGCTGCTAGAGGCACCCTCAATATGATTGAAGGTGCCTCCGCGCCTTTCTGTGGGAAGGCGCCTTCAATAGGGTTGAAGGTGTATGATCGAAAAGAATTTAGATATCTCCACAATTGCATGATATTGTCCACTTTGGGCCTAAGCTCTCATGGTTTTGCTCTTGGACTCTACCCAAAATACATCATTCCAATAGAGATATCTTTTCTCTTATAAACCCATGATCTTTCCCATGTATTTTCAATGTGGGACTATGTTTGCAACCTTGCAACCCCAACAATCCCCCCCTCAAACAAAGGACCACAGGCTTCCTACGTCCGATCCTCGACCCACCAGGTCTTCGTGCCCCTCGGTTCACTCGACCTACTAGGACTTCCTTGCCTAGCCGCAACTAGGACTTCCTGCCTAGTGTCTGGTCCTCTTGATCCAAACATAGGAGCCCCCACTTTCTTTGTTTGAGGTCAATATTGTACCCATATAACTCAATCAGATCATAGTTCTTGTGCACATTTGGCGATTAAACTTTCTGGCAGTCCGAGCTCTGATACCAATTGTAGGATCGAAAAGAACTTAGATATCTCTACAATTGTATGATATTGTCCACTTTGGGCCTAAGCCTTCATGGTTTTGCTCTTGGACTCTACCCAAAAGGCCTCATTCCAATAGAGATATCTTTTCTCTTATAAACCCATGATCTAGACACCTTCAAACACCTATGGAAGGCGCCTTCAACCCTTTGAAGGCACTTTAGACTGAGCAAAATACAACCGTTGGAGAAAATTAGACCTTATCTTCGCTTACCTCGCTGGAGGCGCCTTCCACCTTATTGGAGGCGCCTTAGCCTTGGATAAGATTTTCCAAGGGCTATAAAAAGACTCCCTGCACCTAAGAAATAAACAATGATCATGTCGAAAAGAGGGAAGGTGAAAAATTGGGGATGTGACAGCTTCACTGACCGACTGTAGACTTCTCTCCACTCTGAAAAACAAGAAATGTCAGTGTCGAACTAGGAAAGGGGTCCTCGGCGTTGACCCTCAAACACTCAAGTCAATGACCAAAACTTGTAGAAGTGGGGCAACAGTAGAACTAGCACCAAACAGTAATCACGCGTACCTTCACCGGTGATGGACCCCCCTTTTTATATAGAGCCCTGGTGGGCAACGTGCGGACTCCTCGAGGCATGGGCACGCTCTCCAATATATCTTATGAAATGACCTGTCAGGAAAGTACCTCTAATAACATACCTTAACAGGACATGTATATCCCTGACAAGACATTAGAAGCTTCCATAGTACGATCCACTTGCCGACCATGTCTCGTGTCAGTGGCACTATCTCCCAAAAGGATATCAAGAGATACTACAGTGGTCCCATTGCTGGACTAAGCGAGGTAGCCGCTCGGCCGGGACTCCACTCCATCCATGGTCAGGTCCCCTTTCTTGGCCAAGCGGGGAAGTCGCTCGGTGAGGACACCTCCGCTCTGTCGACCTTGGTTTCTCTTCCGTGTGGTAACATGTCCTCCCCGTACTAAGCGTCGGTTGTCTTATGTATCATCCCGAGCTAGATGGGTGGTATGCTCGGACATGTCTTCCGTCGGTCTGGCCCTCACTGACCCAACCAGCTATTATAATTATCCTCCGTTTAGCCCTTTGCCACCTGGGTGTTGACTATCTTGATTTTGACCTCCACCATGGCAGTTGACCCCATGCCAAGTGGGTCTCCCTCTATCGCCGCATCACAAACCTCTCCCTCAAGTCTAGTCGAAAGAGGCTGCAAGTTTAACTAACTGGACAAGTAGCGTCTTCGGTGTCTTACGTAACTAATCAAACCCTACATGTGCTCCCCAGTTTCTGATCGTCACAAGCATATTCACCATTCATCTTCGTTTCGTCAATCTAGGTCTGTAATTGCCACTCGGATCGTGCCTTTCCTAGTGGATAAAGCCTCGGTCATTCGGCAATGTACAAGTACATTATCTGTGTCTGGTCGGTCCGATGAGCGACAACACTTAGGCGAATTTTCTTCTTTTCTGGCGCCTCCTCGGTTGAACGTCCTGACGTCATCCAGATTTCTTGAAGACCGTGCAAATCTTTGATCATTATAATCAAGCATGCACCCATACCTTTTAATTAAGCTTCATTAATGAATTTCACTGATTGAGCGTCACGTGTCCTCCTTTCTGCCGTCGCGTGTTTGACGTGACTGGAGGATATCCACTGGTGACTTGAGAGACGCCTTTTTAAATTTAACGGCTGGATCTTCTCCTAATTTTTCGCAACCCTAGATTAGACGGTTCAGGTCGATCGACCGTGAGGTTTGTAAACCTTGCATGCATCATTGTCTTCTCCATTTCGGGTGCCTTCATCTTCGAGCTCCTCCACGACGATTCACCTTCTCTTCTTCTCTGGCGATCTTTCCTATATGCTCCCTCTTTTTTTCTTGTTCCAATCTGTCTGTTGTTCTTCATTGAGTCTGTTTTTGATGGCTGATTACTCACAACCCCCTGTCTCTGTCTCTAGACTCTGGTATACTTCTACTAAGTCCAGGTTTGACAGGGATGATAGTTAAACCTTAAAACCCATCTATGAGTTTCCCTCCGACCATGAAATTGTCATTCCTTCCGCGTACGATCGGCCGCACGCACCTCCACCGGGGTTTTTTATGTGTTTCTTTAAGGACCAATTTATCGCCTTTCTTCTCCGCAGTCTGTAAATATTTCCGTATATCTCTTAATCAATTAGTGTTGAACTCCTTTCGGCTGCTGTGCAGGGTTGTTGTCTTATTCCGCCTGCACGACATTCCTTTGACTCCTCAGTTCTTCCATTATTTTTATTACCCTAATTTTTCCGAGTCGGGGACCTTCCTCTTCCAGGCCCGAGTGGGCTCGGTCTTCTTTGATAAAATATTGTCCTCCAATAAGCATTGGAAGGACCACTACTTCTTCGTTCGCTTTTCCAAGCGGCCAGATTTCTCGACCAGCTGGCAATTAGAAGTGATGAATCCACCCTCGCTCGAGAAGTACAAAGGCCAATCGAACTATCTCTAGGCAGCCTCAATCTTGGCCGGTTAAAAGTACCATATCCATAAGTTACTGCTGGAGGGCGTCCTCTACATTTTTAGCTTGAGTCTGATCTGCACGAAGCTTCCTCTAGCCTAGGTATGCTCTTTGTTTCCCCGATCTTTGAATCTAACTGATTTTCCTTCTCTTTTGTAGCTCGAATCATGTTGTGTGCATGTCTGGCTGGCAAATGCAAGCTCGTGGATGCAAAGATCAATGTTGCTATCATGGTAGAGCTGGAGAGTCACAGCCTGCAGCTGATCGACTCTCATGAGGATCCGCTCTATGAAGAAGAGGGAATGCGAGGGTTGGGGAGCGGTGTTGGGAGAAGTTAGATGATGGCAAGTGATGCAGCGGCCGAAAAATGGACCTTCCACCTAAACAGCCATCGATGGTTCCGATCGCGGTCGCTTTAGAGTCAGCTACTTCCGGCAAACCTCTATGACAGCGCAAGATACACCACGTGGAAGTGTCCTCCCGTTCTGCTACTTTAGCCTTGCAAACCCCAACACCGCTCGTCTCTCGACCTTCATCCGAGCGGGGCGAGACCTCCATTCATCTTGTTGAGCAGGGAGTCGCAGAGCTTCCGGCTTTCATGTCATCCGATCGGACACCCTCATTGTTCATGCTGCCTCAGGGGACACTTTGTGTTCTGCCAGTCGCCTTCATACCACCCTCTTTTCCGATGGCTCAAGTATCCCACATCCGCCCAGTTCCGACGTCACAGTCTTCTAGCAGGGTGACTTCAAACCCCTCTGGCCCGAACAGCCAGAGGCAAATAACTGCGATCATTCATTTGTCGAATGATGAGTATCGCAGTGCGGATGACCCAGTGTCCCTCACCCCTGAGCACCAGATAAGGATCCAAGGGTTGCTCATACAGATATGGGTCGATACTTGGGCCCGTGCGGCAGTCATCTCTCTAGGGGAGCTTGCCAACAGTCACACCCAAATGTCTACTGGGGTATGTACGTTGCTTTTTCATTTACTCTTTATCCGTTTGACATATACAATTTTCTGTTGTTGGAGTTTTGGGTAGAGAGTCTAGCTATGTGCTACAGGCTTGCCTATTTAGAGCACGAAGTCCAGGAGTTGCGTGCTCCAAGCAGCCAATCATCTGCTTCACAGGTGCACTTGGAGAAGATGAGAGTCGAAGTGGCCCAATTAAGGGTTGGCTTGCAGCGGAGCTTTGAGCTGCTGGAGGCAGAGAAGGGGAAGAGTGCCAAGCAGGCAACATAGCTGGCGAGGCTCAACAATCAAGCTTCCTCCTTTAAAGCAAAGATCCACTCGACCAACATCAGGAAGCTCCGAGCCAGCGAGGATTTGGAAATCAAGAACAAGGAGTTTCGGGTGTTGGCTCAGAGTCTGAAGGAAGCGGAGGCCTCCTTGAATGCCGAGCGAGAGGGTCAGTTGGTCGAGTAGTCTGCAGCGAGGGCCCAGCTCGACGCAAAGGATGAGGAGCTAGCCAAATTGGAGGTGGACTTGGAAGCTTCCCGAGCGGCCCTTGAAGTTTATCAAGGTGCAGAGTCCAGCCGATTCGAGCTCATGAAGAGGGACTACCTCCATTCAGATGCCTTCAATGAACAACTCACCGATCGGGCGCTCCGTCTCTTCAACCTTGCCATCAACGGGACACTCGACCAACTGAAGGCCGGTGACTATATCCCGACCACTTTGACAAACAAGGTCATCAGTCGGGACAAGATGACCAAGTCGCTGCCTGACGATGTACTGGATTACCTCAAGTGAGTCCGCTCCTGCGATGTCAGCCCGCCTTTTTTTGTATTGCTCCTTGGGCCTCTTCTTGTATTGCTCCTTAGAATTTTTCTAAGTGTTAATGGAAAATTGCCCATTCGGCATGCTTTTCCTTTTATGCATTGATCTCCACTCTGCCCGAATAGGACTATGAACCACTTATAGTTTTTACGAAAAATTTCTTAAGTGTAACCCCATGAACTACCAATCAGTGATGTCATATTCGTCGATCATCTTTATTTACAGAAGACTTAGCTTTAGAGCGGTCGATCAGTCATTTCTCGTCGTGGCCTCGGGTTTAGAGTAGTCACTCGACTATTTACGAATATAAACACAAGTCTAAGGTCGCCGCTCGATCGTTGAAATGCGTAGACACAAGTTTAAGGTCACCGCTTGACCGTCGATGAAGACGAGGGTTTAAGGTCACCGCTCGACCGTTGACGTAGATGAGGGTTTAAGGTCGCTACTCTACCGCAGCCGTAGATAATGGTTTAAGGTCGTCGCTCAACAAATGATGATGACAAGGGTTTAAGGTCACCGATCGACCACTAATGACGACAAGAGTTTAAGGTCGCTGCTCGACAACTGACGTAGATGAGGGTTTAAGGTCGTCACTCAACCGTTGACATAGACGAGGGTTTAAGGTTGCCGCTCGACCGTCGATAAAGAATTGGGTTTATAGTCGTCGTTCGACTTTTAACTTGGCAGATTAGCTCAAGAGTATGGAACACTTGTGATTTTATTCATACTTATCCTACATCCAGAAGTCATACATACACTTATACAGATACATTTGTATTTATTCACGCACCTCTCACCCGACCCTATAGAGTTGGAGATGGTTCGCGCTCCACGGCCGCTCGAGTTGTCTTTCGTCTTCGTCCTCCAAATAATAGGCTCCTGAGCAAAGCTTCTGCATCACCTTGTAGGGTCCCACCCAGGGGGCTTCAAGTTTGGTGACATCGCCGACCAGCTTTATTCTTTTCCACCCTAGATCACCGACTTAGAAGGAGCTCGGGATCACCCTCCGATTGTAGTTCTGCTTCATCCGCTGTCGGTACGCCATCAGTCGAACGGTAGCCTTATCCCGTGTCTCGTTCACTAAATCGAGCTCAATAAGTCTTCACTCAGCAGTCCCCTCATCATAGAGTTGCACCCGATCGGATTCCACTCCGACTTCCAACAGGACTAACACTTCACCGCCGTACACTAAATGAAATGGTGTTACGTCGGTCACCTCCTTTGCCATCGTGAGAAGGGCCCACATGACGCTGGGGAGCTTGTCGACCCAGCTACCTCCTGCGTGGTCAAGCCGAGCCCGTAGACCTCTGAGGATCTCCTAATTGGTGACCTTCACTTGGCCGTTGCTCTGGGGGTAGGCCACTGAGGTGAAGGCCTGTTGAATATAATAGCCTTCACACCACTCCCTGAGCCTCCGACCAGTGAACTGCCTCCTATTGTCTAAGACGAACCGGCGGGGATACCAAATTGGCACAAGATGTTCTGCCAGATGAATTTGATAACCATCTTCTTGGTTATTTTTGCTAACGGCTCAGCTTTTATCCATTTTGAAAAATAATCCATGACGACGAGCAGGAATCTTCGCTGAGTGGTCGCCATTGGAAACAACCCAATGATGTCTGATATGGGTTAGGTTTAGTAGGTCCCTGCTGAAAAAGGGAAAGGAGATAGCAGAATTAAGAAAATATATCAATATCGGCCGAGATATACCTTAAGAGAGATAGGCCAATCTTGGCCGGGAAATATCTTGGGAAGGATAGTTCAATATCGGCTGGTACATAACTTAATAAAACATAGCCCAACATCGGTCAGGATAATAGGCTTAAGAAGATACAGACCAATATCGACCGAGAAACACCATAAGAAGGATAGGCCAATATCGACCGGGATATACCTTAGGAAGGGTAAACCAATATCGGTCGGGTTTACACGTTTAAGATAGAAAAGCCATTGTTTAAGGTGGCATACCTGAACATAAACTAGTATTAATTGAGTATACATGATCACCCGGGAATGAAAAGATCTAAGACTTTATAGAATTTGTAATATATTACTAAACGATTAGTTGAACGGTAGTAATAAACCGACCGAACATGGTCTGGGTTCAATTTCGACCAATACAAGGCATAGTATCATATCGGGCTGCCTGTAACATAATAAAGACAGGGCAGGAGCAAATACATCCAGAATATTCATGAATAGTTTAATGAAAATATCTGTGGTATGTGATTGTATAACAGGTTCGCTAATTTGGCGGGAAGTATGTTTCTAGATTCTTTTACAGGTACTAGACGACAAAGAAGGTACATCTAGGGTACAAAAAAGATTCCTTAAAAGTTATTTTATGCAAGTACAGGGCTTACATCATCTCATAATAAACTCTAACAAACCGGGGTCCACTTCATGACTATGGAGGTTATATGAAATGGTATAAAAAGGGGAATCCTCTCCATTGGCCAGGTATGTTCATGTTGATGCTCACACTCACAACCCTAGTTTTCAGTTACTGTTCAACTTCTTCTTCTTCTTTCTTCCACACTAAGAGAGATCAGTGACTTGAGCATCGGAGGGCCTAGCCAGGGATTCCCACCCCGGTCTTAGGTCGTTGACAATAGTGTTGGTTGGTCTCTTGTGCGTAGGAAGCTTTGGAAGCTCCAGATCTTGGTTTTCTTCATTAAAGCTTTCCTTTCGTCTTTGGATCTTCACACGAGGAGGACATTCTTTGACTTCATTTTCCCAGATCCGCTTTGGGTTTCTCGAATCGGTATTCTACAGGTATTATTCTTCATCAGCAGTAGGTTTTCTCCTAGTTTTCCGTTTTGTCAGGCTTCTCAGACAGGATCAAATTTGGCGTCGTATGTGGGAACTTCACCTAAATCTGAGACTGCAAGATGGAAGACACTGGAAAATTGAACCTACTCACTATTAGTCATGAGGATATGGATTTCCTCATTAACACTCATGTACAGAAGGCTTTGCAACAACAACAACAACAACAAGCTCATACTGGAGCTACTCTGCCGGTAGCTCATAATCCGGCGATTTCGACTACTGAGCACCGAAAGGGAAAGGAGCTGGAAGAAGAAGATCATGTATATTTCCCTCCAACTGCCGCTTCTCCAACTAGGCGTCCTCGAGCTTTCCTTCATACTCCTTTTGAGCAGGAAGGACGAAGGCCTATATTTCAGGAATCCTCTGGTGAGGTGCCAGACAAAGAGAAGCGCAAAGCTAAGATAATGGTAACTAGTGATAGCTCGCCGAAAAAAGTCATTTTCCCATTTTCCCAAAGCGTACTGGATGATCCGCTTCCTAAGCGATATCAAAATTTGTAGATCGGCGAATACACTAGGATTACAGATCCAGAAGATCATTTGTTGAAATTTGAGAATGTAGCATTATTACAATAATTTTCTGATGGGGTGAAGTGCCAGATGTTCCTTACAACACTCGGAGGAGCTGCACAACATTGGTTCAAGAGATTGCCGAAAAAATCTATCCGAAAGTTTAAGGATTTCAAGAAAATTTTTCTATACCATTTTTCCAGCAACAAGAGGTATCATAAAACTCCCTGGAGTTTATTTTCAATTAAACAAGCATCTAAAGAGTCCATTAGAGCCTATATCAAAAGATTCAATCAGGTAGCTATTGATGTGTCCAATGCTACTATGGAGATATTAGTAAGTGTTTTCTCTCAAGGCTTGAATGATAATGATTTCTTTAATGATCTGGTGAGAAATTCTCCTGCCAATTTTGACTCCTTAATTGAATGTGCCACTGAATTCATTAATGTTGAAGAAGCTCAAGCTGCTTGCAGAAAAGAGGGTACTACTTCTTCTCCTACCCCTATTAAGGAGAAGGCTCCTGCTCTTGTCCCTCCACCTAGGGGACCTCGAGTGGTTCATCCACCCCATCGTCATCCAAAATATCGTCCACAAGCAGTAGAACATGTGGAGATACAGCAAGAAGCACCAAGGAGATGGTGCACCTATCACAAGACTAGCAGTCATCACACAGAAGACTGTTTTGTTTTGAAAAATAAAAGAGCTAATAGGGATCGATATCAGAGACAAAATTACTATCAGCAATAATATCCCAGGCAGCAGATTCCACTCAAATTAGAATATCGCCCGGTCGAACCTCAGCAGGGTATATCATCAACCCCGGTCGGTATATCTCAAATGCCTGAGAAAGCTCAGCCTGAAGCCGTGATAGCTCGACAAGAAGAAAACAAGAGCAATGTCGCCCGAGGCAGCATTAATATAATAGTGGGTGGGCCCACTGATGGAGATTCCAACAGGGCCAGAAAAGCACATGCACGAAGACTCGAAATCTATGTCGTAGGATGTAGCATGGAGAGAGCAGCAGGGCCGGAGAATAGTTTTGGGCCCAGAGATCTTGAAGGGGTGGAAATATCCCATGATGATGCATTAATAATCAAGGCTATGATAGCTAATTATACTATTTCTCGTACCTTTATAGATACTGGTAGTTCTGTAAATATTATCTTCAAAAAAGCTTTTGATTAACTGCAGATCGACCCGAGCGAACTTCAACAAATGGTGACTCCTTTATATGGATTCACTGGCAACGAGGTACAATCTCTGGGCCAAATAAAGTTGGCCATATTTCTAGGGGAGGAGCCCCTCATGAGAACAAGAAGATCTTACTTTATGGTGGTGGATGCCCCCTCCTCCTATAATGTGATACTGGGTCAACCTGCCTTAAATGAGTTTAGGGCGGTCGTTTCTACTTTCTGCCAGAAAATTAAATTTCCTGTTAATGACCAGGTCGGGGAAGTAAGGGGTGATCAGAAGATAGCTCGAAAATGCTATGTGGAGATTGTCAGAACCGAAGCCAATGCCGCTCGAAAAATTTAAAGAATGGAGGTCAATGTCATTCAAGAGAAGCCACCTGTTCTGGTTTATGATGAAAAGGAAGAGGTCCAGATACAGACCGGTCGACCTGAAGCTACTGCCTATGTTGCAGTCGATCTTGATACTACATTGAAGACAGAGCTGGTTCAATGCTTGAAAAGAAATAATGATGTCTTTGCTTGGATGCCCAAGGAAGTCACGAGCATTTCTCCTTCGATAATGGAGCATTCTTTACATGTCTTCCCAGATGCTCGGCCTGTCATGCAGAGAAAGAGAAATTTCAGTACAGAACAAAATCAAATCATCAAAGAAGAAGTGGCCAAACTCATGGAAGCCGGTTACATTAGGGAAGTGTAGTTTCCTAGCTAGCTAGCTAATGTTGTCTTGGTCTCTAAGCTAGGGAACAAATGGCGAGTATGTATTGATTTCCGTGATCTCAACAAGGCTTATCCGAAAGATTATTATCCTTTGCCCCGGATCGATCAATTAGTAGATTCTACAACCGGGTGTGAGTACATTTTTATGCTGGATGCCTATCAGGGCTATCATCAGGTCCCCCTAGCTAAGGAAGATCAAGAGAAGGTCAGTTTCGTAACATCTGAAGGTACTTATTGTTATAATGTTATGCCCTTTGGACTAAAAAATGCAGGAGCAACTTATCAAAGGCTTATGAATAAGGTCTTCCAGAAGCAGATTGGGAGAAATATGGAAGTATATGTGGATGATATTTTAATTAAGTCTCTTCAGGCTACTGATCTGTGCAGGGATGTAGAGGAGACTTGCGGAACATTGAGGCAATATGGGCTGAAGTTGAACCCTGGCAAATGTTTGTTTGGAGAAAAGGGGGAAAATTCCTGAGATATATGGTGTCCGAGCGAGGAATAGAGGTCAACCCGAGCAAGGTCAAATCACTTCAGAACATGGAGCCACCACGTAACATGAGGGAAGCCCAAAGACTTACTGGCCGGATCACCGCCTTGTCTAGATTCATTTCAAGGTCGGCTGATCGTAGCTTTCATTTCTTTAAAATACTCCGGAAGGCTAACAAATTTCAATGGAATGAAGAATGTGACAAAGCCTTCTAGGAATTAAAAGACTACTTGTCTACCCTTCCTGTATTAGCTAAGCCTGTAGTGGGAGAAACTCTATGGGTATATCTGTCAACCAATGAAAATGTTGTAGCCTCTGTGTTAGTTAGACAGGAAGGGAAAGAGCAACAACCTGTATATTTTTCCAGTCATTTATTAAAAGGAGCCGAGTGTAGATATACTACACTCGAAAAGTTGGCTTATGCATTAGTATTAACTGCCTGGAGGTTACACCCATATTTCTTAGCACATGTAATTATTGTATCGACCAACAATACTCTCGGGCGGGTGTTGCTTAACCCAGAAGCATCTGGTCGGTTGATCAAATGGACGACCGAACTTAGTGAGTATGATATACAGTACCAACCCCGCTCGGCCATCAAGGCACAAGCTCTGGCAGATTTCATCATAGAAGTTCAAGGTCCTAAAGAAGAAGATACTTGGAAAGTTTATGTGGATGGATCTTCAACCAGACAAGGCAGTGGAATTGGTGTTCTCCTTATATCTCCAAGGGAGGATAAGTTTCAACTTTCTGTCAGGTTGAATTATAGGGATACTAATAATGAAGCAGAATATGAAACATTAATAGCAGGATTACAGGTCGCTCGACATGTGGGAGCGTCTCGAGTTTATATTTATTCTGACTCTCAATTGACAGCCCAACAATTATCAGGTAACTTTGAAATTAATAATGATAGACTCAAGTTATATGCTGAGGCATTTGATAAATTGAAGGCTCAATTTCAAGAAGTAAATCTACGAAAAATTCCTCGATTTGAGAATCGAGTAGTAGACGAGTTAGCTAGATTAGCCTCTGCTATAATACCATGGAACTTGGATCGACCAATAAAGCAGACATTGTTAGTATCTTGTATTGAAAGGCAGGCTGACGTAGAGATACAAGGTGACTGGAGGGCGCAAAACATATTATATTTACAGCAAGGTATTCTTCCAATTGATGCAGAATGAGCAAGGATATTTAAGAAGAGGGTTGCTCAATATACTATGATAGGGGAATAGTTATATAAAAGGGCTTTCTCTAGACCTTTACTTAAATGTATTGGAGTCGAAGATATACAATACATCTTGCAAGAGGTCCATCAGGGCTTATGTGGTAGTCATATAGGTGGAAGGTCTTTGGCCTGTAGAATTTTATTAGCAGGGTATTTCTGACCTACTTTACATGAAGATGCTATAAAATTTGTAAGAACTTGTATTTCTTGTCAGAAACATCAGAATATTTCACACCATCCTATATAACTGTTAAGAACCTCTATAGTCTCCTGCCCCTTTGACCAATGAGGCATGGACATAGTTGGTCCATTTCCTATGGTGACTGCACAAAGGAGATTTTTATTGGTAGCAGTGGATTATTTCTCTAAATGGGTAGAAGCAGAACCACTTGCTCGGATTACTGAAAATGCAGTTCTTAAATTCCTGTGGAAAAATATTGTATGCAGATTTGGCATTCCTCACATATTAGTTTCTGATAATGGAAGGTAATTTTAAGGAGACAGAATCTTAGACTGGTGCAAAAGCTATGGTATTATTCAAGCATTCACTTCTGTGGCATATCCACAGACTAACGGTCAGGCAGAAGTAACCAACAGAGAGATTATAAGAGGATTAAATACCAAACTGGATCATGTTGGAGGCAGTTGGGTAGATGAATTGCCCAGTGTTCTTTGGGCATATCGTACTACACCCCGAGAGGCTACAGGAATCACTCTCTTCCAGCTGGTTTATGGAGGAGAAGCTGTCATTCCTAATGAGGTAGGAGTGGAATCCGACAGAAGACAACTATATGATGATGATAATGCTAGTCGACGGCTTATGGAGCTAGATCTGATAGAAGAAATTCAAGAAAAAGCTGTAACTCGCCTCACATCATATCGACAGCGAATGAGGCAGAATTATAATAAGAGAGTCAACCCAAGATTCTTTCAGGTGGGAGATCTAGTATGGAAACGTGTCAAGCCTGCTGGTGACGTTAACAAATTGGCACCACAATGGGGAGGACCCTACAAGGTGGTAGAAAAACTTGCATCGAGTTCATATTATCTCCAGGACACTGAAGGAAGAATTCTCGATCGTCCATGGAGTGCAAATCATTTACAGCCCTACTGAACTTAGCAAGCTCATATCATTCAAGAATACGTCCGAGAGAACAAATCAAAATTACCTGAAGTAGTTTCCCTGCGAACAAATGACAAGTATGCTCATAATTCATGTACTTCACGTAATTCGATAAATATAATGCAGGACAAATATTGCCCGAGAAATAAAAATGGTTCAAATGGTGTGATAATTATTGGGCAAACATTTTTAATTTTCTCAAGCGACCGTCGATTGGGAGCTTTAAGGAAGGACCTACCTTGTTTCCTTAAGAAAATCTCAAAGACGCTAAACCATCACAAGGTTAGTGCTAGCATTTTAGTTTTACATAAAGCATAGTTGATCGGAAAATTTCATGAAGTAACCCGGACGGGTCTTCATGGGAGGAACTGGAGACTTTAAACTATGATAAAGCATAGTCGATCGGGAAATCTCATGAAGTAACTCGGACGGGTCTTCATGGGAGGAACCAGAGACTTTAAATGATCATAAAGCATAGTCGATCGGAAAATCTCATGAGGTAACCCGGACGGGTCTTCATGGGAGGAACTGGAGACTTTAAACTATGATAAAGCATAGTCGATCGGGAAATCTCATGAAATAACCCGGACGGGTCTTCATGGGAGGAACCGGAGACTTTAAACGATCATAAAGCATAGTCTATCGGGAAATCTCATGAGGTAACCCGGACGGGTCTTCATGGGAGGAACCGGAGACTTTAAACTATGATAAAGCATAGTCGATCAGGAAATCTCATGAAGTAACCCGGACGGGTCTTCATGGGAGGAACAGGAGACTTTAAACGATCATAAAGCATAGTCGATAGGGAAATCTCATGAGGTAACCCAGACGGATCTTCATGGGAGGAACCGGAGACTTTAAACTATGATAAAGCATAGTCGATCAAGAAATCTCATGAAGTAACCCGGACGGGTCTTCATGGGAGAAACCGAAGACTTTAAACGATCATAAAGCATAGTCGATCGAAAAATCTCTTGAAGTAACTCAGACGGGTCTTCTTGAAAGGAACTGAAGACTTTAAACTATCATTAGCAAAGTCAGTTGAAATTGAATACCTGATCAAGATGTTGATAGAGCACAGGACTTTATTGACTCAAATTATCGGGATTTCACACTCAGCCGAAAATTCAAGGATTGATAAAATTATTCATATCAAATCATTCGGGATTATAAGCATGGCCTAGATTCAAAGTCATCTAGGTTCTCTTATAAAGATCACTCGATGTCACACTCCTGACCAGGATTCAAAGTTCAAAGGGAATTCTTTATATATATATATATATATATATATATATATATATATATAATCCTTCAAAATTACATTCCTTATCAAGAGTCACAATCATATGAAGTTCTCTATTTAAAATCATCCGGGGTTGTGCGCTCGACCAAGAAGACATAAATCCTATGGAGTTTTTCGTATAAAGTTGCTCGAGCTTACACGCCCTCCTGAAGTATGGATGGAATCCTATATATATTCCTGCTTGATCGTTTCAAGAAATAAGGAAGTATTTTTGAACAAGATAGCACTTATTCTTAGCTCTCAGGATCGTCTCAAAGGAAGCAGTATCAAGCTAACACAAGCCAGAAAAACAGGTAAGTACAAATTTTTTAATATTGCAAATACTTAATTACAAGTCCTTTAATTACAAATCTTTTATAAGTACATAATCATACTTATTCAAAATGGCTCGTCAAATCTTCGGGTAATTCCTGGTTAAGTCTGCGATGATTTATGAATAGAGAAGGGGGTTCTTGAGATAGATAACCGCCTTCCCTCAATTGTTGAATAACCCCTGTCACAGAATGATTTAGAGCCTCTATGATTCGATGGACATATTCTTTAACAAACGCCGGAGACCTTAGATAAGTTAAGCGCCTATCTTCCCATCGGTCTTCCTCCTGCTCCTTATAACTTTGAAATTCAGCTTGTAGTTTAGTATTTTGATCTTTGAGAGTGTCTCTCTCTAATTTAAGCTGTTCTAGTTCCTTTTGGAGTAAGGATATCTCGGCATCCTGAGCCTTCCTTTATTCTTGCTCTTGTAGAATAGCAAAATCTCTTGAAGCTGAATCTTGAGCCTGCTCAGAAACAAAGACATTATGAAATCTCTCCACTTTCTCTAAGACAATGTTTTTATGAGAAATATCGGAGATGACTTTGTCTTTCAAAGCAGTTTCCACCTGAAGGCTGGAATTCAACCGATCCACTCTCAACTCTAGAGTTTTTCTTTCAAGCTCTTTGTTTTTCAATAATTATTGTTGATGCTGCAATTCCTTTTTCATAGCCTCTAATTGTTGAGCCTGTAAAGTCATCTTCCCTTGTAATTGAGTAAGCTCAGTGTGAGAAGGAGGATGATTGGCTCTCAATGCCTCCACCTGAGCCTTAACGTGCTATTCTCCCTTTCTAAGGCAACGACTAACTGGTCCAGGTGAAGACTTGAGGCAAGGAACTAAAATAATAGTACAATTAACGGGAGTAATAAGAAGTTAACAATATATAATGAAAACACTTACAACAACAGCTTGGCGACTATGACTGTCGGCGTGGCTAGAAATACTGGTGCCTTTTAATAGTTCTTGGCTATGCAGCCAAGATTCAGACAATAGACCTTGCAGTTGTAAAAAACCATAACCAAGAGGGTTCAAAGTTTGTCTCATTTGAGAGGGAAGAATCATAGCTTGTCTAAATAAAGGCGTGGAGACAGAAGGTGTAGGAGGTCGGGAAGAAGAAGAAGGAATAGAAAGCAAGGAAGTAGTAGAAATGGGAACAACAGAAGAAGAACTAGAGGGGATGGAAGATGGCAACGGAAGGAAAGTTGATTCAGTTATCGAGGCATGGATAGCTGATGGCCCTGGACTCGGAGAAGATCTCCTGCAAGGTGTTCTCTTAGCACGTGGTCCAGAAGCCAGAGGAGGCAAGGCCAATGAAAGAGGTTGGGAGGATGCAGAGGGGGTAATAGCCATTTGAGAAGCAGAAGTAGCTGAAACAATAACAGAAGAGGAAGGAATAAGTAGAGCCGGTCTCATCATTCTAAGGGAAAGATTGGAGATAAGGTGGGTAGAGGACATTGGTGCCTTACCTCTCTCAAAAGAAATAGGAGAAGGAACAACGGGGGTCTGCACAAAAGTACCAAAAGTGTTGCAAAAAGAAACATCCTCAGTAAGCCGGGGTTTCTTGATTACGGCAACAAAAGGTTGTTCCTCTTCCTCTTCCATAGCAGCAACAGCTTCCGCTGTTTGCTCTTCTTTAGATAATAAACCTAAAGTAGAGGAAGTAAGATTGGCTCGACGATCCTGTAACCATTTTTCTCCAAGATTATTCAAAAAAGACTTAGTCATAGTAGTGTTCTTGTACATGAAAGTTGGCAGAAGAGTATCAGCTGAAATATAAGAATTAGGCGTTATTATAGAAAATAATTAACAAGTGATTAATAGACGTAGTTGAGAATGTCTGAACGTACCAAAAGAGACCTTCAAAGGGGTTTCAATAGAGCTTATTCCAAAGGGAAACATTAAACCCTCTACAGTCAGGGCCGATAGGGAAAATTTTGCCCCCTTTAGTTTGGATAAAGTGAAAAAGACAGAGGGATCATCGAGGAGATTGTCGGTACTAGGAACTGGAGGAAGATCATATATCCAGTTGATAGGAAAAGGAGAGGAAGAAGGGAGACACATAAAGAAAAAATTGTGACGTCATTCCCCTTGAGGAGGAATTCTGTTGAACAAAATACCCTTAGGGCGAGATTGAAATTTGAAGACACCGATGTCTACTTAGCGGGGAATGAAGAAGTGATGAAAAAGACGAGGGGATAGAGGAAAATCTAGCAGTTGAGACACCCCAACAAAATCTATGAGGATAGAAAAAGACTGAGGAATAAATTGATTAAGGGGAATCTCAAAGTAGATACTAACATCAGAAAAAAAAAGGGATGAAGAGGGAATCGAAAACCTTGTAAAACTTGATCCCGAAAGATAGATACACTCCATAGAGGAGGAAGGTGCGGACTATCCTGAGGAGTAGGGTGAACTATATAGGAAGGAAAACCATAGTTCACTTGTAACTCCACCTCCTCTGGCTCTATAAGGTCAGAAGCGCACAAAAGGAACCACGCAGGGGAAGAAGTGGCCAAGGCTGAATAGCAGGAGGAAGGTGAACAGGGAAAAGCAGGAGAAATAGTCGGGGAGCAGAAGAGAGCATCTTAAACCCTTGCCTTCCTCTGTGCCTTAGACCAAAAACCCTCAAACAGAAATAGAAGAAGAACTGGAAAGGGGGGAGAAATCCAAAGGCCGACGATAATTCGTACAGAACTTAGGTATAAAGGAAGGTAGGAAAAGAAAAAATGTAAACTCAATAAAGAAGAACATAAGGAGACATAACTGCCATAAAAAGAGATGGCGTCATTAAGAGATGGGATCAAATTCAAAAAGAAAGATGAATCCCAAGGAAAGGAAGGTAAGCTCAACGATCATCCTCGGAAAAACGCGACAAGGTTTTACTTTCTCTTTGCGCTTGATTCTAAAGGAATCAAAGAAGCGTGAGGAAAGTCGCTCTGGTATAAGGATGAGTGGGCAACTTAAGATTAACTATCTGATTAAACAATAATCCCGTATGAGTATACTAGATTGGATGAAAGGCCGCTACTTGTAAAATCCCGAACGATATTTGTAAACATAATAGTAAATCGGGCGGTTATGATAAAATCGGTCTAGATTAAGAACCTTATAACAGACCGTTCGAGATTTATGATGTTATAATAAATTGGTCGGTCAAGATTGACGATACTATAGTAAATCGGGTAGTTATGATAAAATCGGTTGAGATTAAGAACCTTATAATAAACCGATCGGGATTGATGATGTTATAGTAGATCGATCGGGAGTGAGGATGCTATAATAGATTGATCAAGATTAATAATACAGTAAATCGATCGAGATATGGTAAATCGGTCAAGATTGATGATGTTACAATATACTGGTGGAAATTAGGTCCTTGTGTAAACAATAATAGAGTGGAAAATATGATAAGGGTAGGGAGAAAAAGCTGATTATGAAAAGAAGATAAAATTTAGGAAGTAACCCACCCTAAATGAAAAGAACCAGTTTGATAGTATGAAACAAATAATTTTAAAACACATAAATATGAAAGATAAAAGCATGGAATAAAAATGTAAACCAAATGGTCTAACAGATTCATTAACACAAACAATTTTTGACAACAGATAATAAGAAGAAGTTTAACCTCACAAAAATAAATTAGGTTCTAACAGGAGTTGTCATGACCGGTAGTAGTTAACCTTACAACAATCAAGATTAAGGTAAATGAGTTAGTCTATAGACAATTGAGGAAATAGATCATCGGGCTTGTCAGCAAGAAGTCTGCGTCGATCCAAGAAATTAAGAAGAGGATCACAAGATAGGAAGCCCTGCTCCCGCAATTGCTTAATCTCTCCTTCAGCCCCAGCAGTATAGGTAGCCAAAATAGACTTTGTGATGGGCCTGTTGAATTCAGCAAAGCCAATCAGGACGGTGGGGTCCGCTCCTTGAAGCGAGTATCTTCACCAGCCTTGTAGACGACCAAAGTTGTTTGGGAAGTCTTCAGCTCGGCGTCTTTGGTAGATGCCTCTGCTTTAACTGTGTTCAAGGAGGTGTTTAGAGAAGCTATTTCATCATCTTTCAGATGTAGTGCCTTGAGTTTATCAGCTAACGCAGACTCATAATCAGACTTCAACTTGTTTGTCTCAGCAGTCTGTTTCTCTAATTTGGAAGTTAATTCCTTGTTGAGATCCGTAGCTTATTTGAATTGAGATTGAAGGCTCTCAATCTGGGCTTCATATTGTTTCTTGGATTCTTCTGAAATTTTAGCAAAGGGCATCTCAGCAACTTGTTGTTTCAGTTTCTTATTCTCATTATATAAGTTATGCATCAGCCGAGACAGACCCATGTTGGCTATCCATCGCTAAAAATATAATAAAGGGTCATAAAATAATCAAGAATAAATAATAAATAAATACTAATAAACATACCTGGGTTTCCTTGTGAGAGAATTGATCAATTGTCTCAGGAGTGGTGAGCTCTCCAAAGAGAGGATGAATTTTCTCCCAAGCACTAGCAAAAGAACCTCCCAGCAATATAGGGAGGATGGGAACGACAGAAGAACCCATAGAGAAGGAAGAGGTTGAAATAGAAGGGGGAGCGAAAACCAGATAGGAAGAAAGTGAGGAGGGTAAAGACCCAGATTCTGGAAGAGATAGGGGAAAAGTAAAAGAAGTGCCACCAGGAGCACTAGTACTGGAAGAGGGTGAGACAGAGAAAATGAGAGAAGGATAGAGGTCAGCCAAAGTAGGCTCAGCAGAAGAAGGATCTGCAGAGGCAAAACCTTCTGAAAGTAATTCTTCAGCGGGAAGAATAAGTCTCCTTTTGGGAGGAGGAGCTCTGGTAAGTTTGCATCTGGGGTGTTTGCCGGGAGCAACTTCAACAAAGGATTTACCGGAGCTCACAGGAGATGTAAGCTCAATGACGGGAAGGGAAGTGGCTGCTGAAGAAGCAACAACCACTGATGAAGAAACGGTTGGCAGAGGGACATCTGGAATTCCTGCAGGAAGACCCTCAGGAACTTCCAGAACCACCTGAGAGCTGGAAGCTTCAGCGGGAGGGGCTGAGACTTCAGTGGACGAGGGTGGATTAAGGACCATAAGAAGCTCTTGTTCTTTAGCATGAAGTGCAGCTTCTTCCAGACACAACTCTTCATCGATCAGAGCAGCATAAAAACTAGTCACTACGTAAATTAGAAGAAATATTTTAGTTAATAAAAACTGATAAAAGAAGAAACAGAACTTTACCAAGGAGCCGCGTATCTTATGTTTGACCGGGCTCAAACTAAACAGATATAGTAGATCGTTCTACAGCCATTTGGTGATAGAAAGACGACGACACAACAACTTTTCACAATAAATAGGAAAAGAAGGGTGAAGATGGAACTCCTTGATATCATGTAAAGGAGGTAAAGAAGATCTCCAAACATGAGACCAGGGAATAGGCCCAGGAAACTTCATAAAGAAGAAGCGAGATTTCCAGGCCTTGAGAGAAGAGGACATATCATCAAAAAGGACCATCTTAGTCCGGGATTGAAAAAGAAAGACACCTGGCTCTGCTACCTTTGGATAGGAGAACATGAAGACATTTTGAGGAGTAGGAGGAATATCCAGTGTACGAAACAACATGTATATACCACACAAATAGCGAAAGGCATTAGGCACAAATTGTTGGAGAGGAATATCAAAGTATTGGCTTACATCGATTAGAAAAGAAGGAATGGGAAACCTTAAACCCCCTATCAACTGGTCCCTAAAGAAAGTTACACAGTTAGTAGGAGGGTGATGAGGATGCTCATCTGGTTTAGGAATGATGATGTCATATTCCCTAGGAATTTCATATTGCATACAAATAGAAAGTCGAGCATTCTCATCGAAAGAAGAAGAAATTTGAGTATTCCAGGGGGAAATCGTTTCTTCAGCCATAGACAGAAGTAAAGATTAGCAGAACAACAAGTTACTTACTGAAGTCAAGAAAGAAGATCACTGGAAAGCGGTGAGCGCGAGGATTGATCAAAGACTGCAGCAAAGAAAGAATGCTAAGGCAAGGAAAAAAGGGTCAAAGTCGACAAGAAGATGAAGGGTTTAGGGTTCAGAAGACACACAACCACCGTTAGATTAGAACATCTTTTTTCAATAGACGCCGTTGATTATATAAAAAAAAAGGGCAAAGGCCAGTGTTACGCAGAAGAAAGAGAAGACACGTGTCATATGATCATAAATGGGCATTTATGTTGGATGCGACAAATCAAATCATGCTGGGGTTGGTAACACCTCATCGTGCGCCTCCAACATTCTCTTACCGTTGAAGAGCCAATCATAATCAAGGAAATTCGGGGGAAAAGGCGCAGTTTACTATGTGTGATAAAGGAGGATGCATTGAGTTTGACAGAACCCGGACCGAGGACAGAAAATAAAAAATAATGAGAGTCATTTAGGCGTAAAGCACTGTCCGAATTAATATAATTATAAAGCATGGGCCAGCATCAACCGGGATAACCTTAGCTGCAATAAACAGGCCAAAATCGGTCGGGATAACCTGTCTACCATAGATGAGTTGGTATCAATCAGGCCAACACGTTACCAGAAGTAGACCAATATCGGCTAAGTTAATATGTTTATGAAAGATAGGTTAATATCAACCAAAGTCAAAAGGGGTTTAATTGAGTCTAACATATTGATTGTAGTTAAAGCATTTAACCTTACATAACTCAAAATATATCATCAATTAAGTAAAGAACAAATAGGGTTTACATATACTTAATAGGCAAAGTCTGATTGAACACGTAATGTTGCCTAAACTAGGTAATTCAACTAAACATAAATTCATACACCTCCTTCAGCTAGACTTGAATAGAAACATGCTGAAACACGAGCTCTCATACTTCTTAGAAAACTTCAACCCAACTAAGGGTAAA
Organism: Zingiber officinale; assembly: GCF_018446385.1. NCBI lineage: Eukaryota > Viridiplantae > Streptophyta > Magnoliopsida > Zingiberales > Zingiberaceae > Zingiber > Zingiber officinale. Next base: position 124,886,554 of record NC_055989.1, read on the forward strand.
CCCGACCAAGCAACAGAAGTGGAAATATTTTGTCTGGCACGAAGGAAGCTTGCCCGGGCTGCAGAAGTGGGAATATTTTGCCCGGGACGAAGGAAACTATGAAGCAGAGTGGTCACATGAACAAGGAAGGGTAGATTTATTTATGCCCCGGTGGAAAGGTGACTGAAGAGTCCCTTTCCTGCTTGAGCCTTTGAGCTTTGCTTCCAGAGTGTCCGCCTTAACCTGCAAATAACCTGGGCTATGCCTTCATCGTGACATCCAGGGGGTAATTACTTGAACCTCCATGAATAGTGTGAACCCCTCTGGAGCCTGTCGGGCCTGCAGAGCAGTCATGTCTTTTGCTTGAGATTCTAGATCTCGAGGAACTTTGTTCCTCAGGGTAGTTTCTGAGTGCACTTGAAACTGGGCAACCGATAGAAATGTTTCCAGCTCTCGGACCAGAGAGTTAACTAAATCTAAAGCTTAGGCAACCTCATATATAGATTTCGCCTTGTTCAATAAGAATTACCTCCAGAAAGGGGAGTTTAAAAGACATACTCTCAGTAAGAAGGGGCGAAGCAAGGGGGAAAAAGAACTGAGGCGAGTGGAGAATGAAGAAAGGATCATAGCCCTATTTAAAGGATCAAAAGATTCACGGGATTACTATACTTGGGTTCACGGGATTGCTGTACCAAAAGTCACGAGGGCTACTATAAAGAAGATCACAAAGTCACTACAGTGCCCATGGCAGAGTCACGGGTAAAGATGGGCAAAGAAACAAAAATAGACTTGTGTCTAGTCAGTCGTCTACACCTCCTTCGACTAGACTTGAAGGGAAGGCTAGTGATATGGGTTAAGTTTAGTAGGTCCCTACTGAAAAAGGGAAAGGAGATAGCAGAATTAAGAAAATAGATCAATATCGGCCGGGATATATCTTAAGAGAGATAGGCCAATCTTGGCCGGGAAATACCTTGGGAAGGATAGTTCAATATCGGCCGGTACATAACTTAATAAAACATAGCCCAACATCGGTCAGGATAATAGGCTTAAGGAGATACAGACCAATATCGACCGAGAAATACCTTGAGAAGGATAGGCCAATATCGGTCGGGATATACCTTAGGAAGGGTAAACCAATATCGGCCGGGTTTACACGTTTAAGATAGAAAAGCCAGGATTGTTTAAGGTTGCATACCTGAACATAAACTAGTATTAATTGAGTATACATGATCGCTCGGGAATGAAAAGATCTAAGGCTTTATAGAATTTGTAATATATTACTGAACGATTAGTTAAACGGTAGTAATAAACCGACCGAACATAGTCTGGGTTCAATTTCGGCCAATACAGGGCATACTATCATATCGGGTTGTCTGTAACATAATAAAGACAGGGCAGGAGCAAATACATCCAGAATATTCATGAATAGTTTAATGAAAATATCTGTGGTATGTGATTGTATAACAGGTTCGCTAATTTGGCGGGAAGTATGTTTCTAGATTCTTCTGCAGGTACTAGACGACAAAGAAGGTACATCTGGGGTACAAAAAAGATTCCTTAAAAGTTATTTTATACAAGTACAGGGCTTACGTCATCTCATAACAAACTTCATAACTACGGAGGTTATATGAAGTGGTATAAAAAGGGGAATCCTCTCCGTTGGCCAGGTATGTTCACGTTGATGCTCACACTCACAACCCTAGTTTTCAGTTTCTGTTCATCTTCTTCTTCTTCTTTCTTCCACACTAAGAGAGATCATTGACTTGTGCGTCAGAGGGCCTAGCCAGGGATTCCCACCCCGGTCTTAGGTCGTTGACAATAGTGTTGGTTGGTCTCTTATGCGCAGGAAGCTTTGGAAGCTCCAGATCTTGGTTTTCTTCATTAAAGCTTTCCTTTCGTCTTTGGATCTTCGCACGAGGAGGACATTCTTTGACTTCATTTTCCTAGATCCGCTTTGGGTTTCTCGGATCGGTATTCTACAGGTATTATTCTTCATCAGCAGTAGGTTTTCTCCCAGTTTTCCATTTTGTCAGGCTTCTCAGACAGGATCAATGTCCATGCTCCATTGGTTGAACGGGCAAGACACCGTGGACTCCTTCATCTCCATGGTTTGCTAGTGATGGATACTGTGATAATTTTAGCGCCTTCATCTCCTTGGTCGGTGCATAATTTCATCACTCTGTGTAGCACCTTGAAGAACGGATGACTCTTGTTGGATGACTTGGAGATGAACCTTGATAGCGCGATGATCCGTCTAGTCAGTCGTTGGGCCTCCTTTAAGCTATGGGGAGGGGGCATGTCTTGTAGCGCCTTCACCTTGCTCGGATTCACCATGATGCCCTGTTCAGTGATGATATATATGAGGAAGCAACCACCCTTCGTGCCGAACAGACATTTGCTTCAATTCAGCTTTATCCCATATGCCCTTAAGGTTCGGCATGTTTCTTCGATATCTGCACAAAAATCAGCAGCTCGGAGGGATTTTATTAATATGTCATCGGCATATACCTCCATGTTACGACCGATCTGCCGATAGAACACTTTATTCATTAGCCTCTAGTAGGTGGGGCCAATGTTCTTCAGTCCGAACGACATCATATTGTAGCAGTATGTCCCATTGGTGGTGATAAAGTTGACCTTCTCCTGATCCTCACGGGTGAGCAGCACTTGGTGGTACCCTTGGTATGCGTCGAGCATGCAGATCAACTCGCATCCTGCCGTAGAGTCCACCATCTAATTGATCCTTGGCAGTGGGCAGAAATCCTTCCGGGCACGCCTTATTCAAGTCACGAAAGTCGATGCAGACCCTCCATTTATTGCCTGGCTTGGAGACTAGCACAACATTATCGAGCCAGCTCAGGAATTGGACTTCCCAGATGTGTCCAACCTTCAGCAATTTTTTGATCTCCGCTCGGATGATCAGGTTCTGCTCCATGCTGAAGTCCCTCTTTTTCTACTTCATGGGCCTAGCGTTCGGTCGGACATGAAGCTCATGCTAAGCCACACTTGGAGACATCCCAAGGAGCTCATGTGTCGACCAGGCAAACACGTTGTGATTTTGTCTAAGGCAGGCGACCAGCTTTGCCTTCTTCTCGCTTTCCAAGTCGATGACAACAAAGGTAGTTGCCATCGGTCGGCTTGGGTGAATTTTCACCTCCTCCTTCTCATCATAATCCAGCGTAGGAGGCTTCTCTATGATAGCGTTCACCTCCAAGTGTGGGTTCTTTCGAGCAGCTCTTGCTTCGGATTTGACCATCTCGACGTAGCACCGCCGAGTGGCCAACTGGTTGCCTTTAACTTCACCCACCTTGTCATCCACCGGGAATTTGATCTTTTGGAAGAAGGTGGACTTTGTAGGCTGATGGCATGTCCACCATAATAAAATTTGTGGTCCTTATCCTTTTGAGCAGCTCCTCCCCGAGCGAGACAGCCAGGCGAACTTGGCCGATAGACAACACTTCGTTGCCTGTGAATCCATAGAGTGAAGTCATCATGTGCAGCAAATCGCTCTGATCGATTTGCAGCTGATCAAATGCCTTCTTGAATATGATATTCACCGAGTTCCCTATGTCAACAAAAGTTTGGTGAATAACGTAGTTAGTGATTATCGCTCGGATGATCAGCGCGTTGTCATGAGGCATCTCTGTATGATCGAAAGCACTAGAGGGGGGTGAATAGTAGGGGTGACAATTTTTGACCCGACACGAAAACATGACCCGAACCGAACACGAAAAAATCAGGTTAGGGTTGGATAGTTTCGGGTTCGGGTCGAAATCGGGTCGACCCAATTTGCCCAATTAATAAACAGGTCGGGTTCGAGTCAACCTGAAATGACCCAATTACAACCCGCGAACCCGTTTATAAATAATTATAAATTTAAACTAAAATTACAAATTTAAAAAAGTTAAAACGGGTCGGGTTCGGGTCAACTAAAATTACATAGAGATATGCTATTGATTGCAATGTTGCCATGGCTTATCATTTATGATATGGATTTTCAATTTATGTAGATAAATATTATTTTTAATTTAATATACAAAATTTCTTTAATGAATTCAAGTCATGTTTGGGTCAAACGGGTCAAATGGGTTAAACGGGTCAAACGGGTCAGGTTCGGGTCAAGTGCAAATAAACAGATTAAGTTTAGGTTGAATAGTTTGACCCGAATTAATAATCAAGTCAGGTTCAGGTTGTCATTTGCCAACCCGTCAACCTGCCAACCCGAACCCGAACCGAATTGCCACCCCTAGTGAATAGCGCTCGTGGCTTTCACTTTTGTTTTAAAACTATCGAGTAATACGCAACGGAAATAAAAGAAACAATGCAAACACCAAGACTTACTTGGTTCGGAGCCTATGGCGACTCCTACTCCAACGCCCGTGATCGTTGATCGCTTTCGGTGGGCAATCACTATAAGTTCAAAAATTCTTTACAATTTGAAGTACAATATTAAAGTAGTAATAAAAATTATACCGACAACGGAAAATGGTAAACTTGAAGCTTTTGGTTGTTAGAATCTTGTTACTATTTTGTCGGATCGTTCTTTAAGCAAAGCACAGAAGGAAGATTGTGATTTCGAGTTGTGTAGAAGCTGCTGCTCGAATCTACCTTAAGTAGACTATTGAGGGTGCCTCCAACTGCATGGAGGGCACCCTCAAGCCCCGAGTCAACCGCGCGTGGATAGGCTTCGCATTGCCCGGTGCTTATCCGCCCGAGGGTGCCTCCAAGCCCATGGAGGGCGCCCTCCACCCAGCGTCCAGGGCTCCTCTAGCTCCATGGAGGGCACCTCCTGCTCTGCTGCGCGGAGTCTTCAAGCAGTGCACCCAAGGCGCCTCCAAGCTCCATGGAGGGCGCCTCGGGTACTATTCATCCGAGGCTTTAAGGCTTTTTCACTCCCTACAAGATATGTTAGTCCAAAATACAAAACATATCCTGCAAAACAAAGTTTAGCATAATAATATAAGAAATAATAAGTCATTTTGACAGTCTTCGGACTATCTAGTTCTGACTTCAGATTTCCATCCAGAAACCCTAGGTCGAACCGACGCATATTGTTCCCTCACTGGGGAACACGTCCTCACCTACTCCACTTAGGAGAGTTTATCTATTGCCAGACCGATCCTCCAGACCGACTGGACTTTTGCTCAACACCCGAGGCTCCAGGACTTTCTGCTGGGCGTTTGCTCCACGACCCATCCAGTCTTCCACCCGGTTCGCGACACCAGGATTTCAACCTAGAGTCCCCGACTCTAGGATTTCTGCTCGAATCACTCGACCTGCCAAGACTTTCCGTCTAGGATTACCACCCCCTAGGGTTTTCCACATGCCTAACCGTAGCTAGGTCTTTTCTTCACCTAGGGTTACCACCTCCTCGGATTTTCCACCTACCTAGAATCCATTAGGACGTTTGCCTAAGATAACTTAGGACTTTCCTGTGAGCTCAATCAAACTTGTTAGATCATAAGACAACTTAACTTTGGATCCTTTGACATAATAAATACTCAGGTTTGATCGTCTGGTGCTCCCTGCACCAACAATCTCCACTCCCTCTAGGTCCCTCAGGCCAAAGCTGATCTCGGGCCCTTCGACCCTCTCCTTGCTGTAGCCCGCGGTATGAATCTCGAGTCGCTAAGTGTGCGAATTCCTCGCCCGGTTGGAATCACCGCCAGTCATCCCACCAACGATCATTCCTATTTCTCCCTGAGCGGTGTTGCTCATGTTCTCCTCCTCTCGAGCCGAAGGCTTGCCCCACTTGGCAAATGCTCGGGTGAGACTTGTGTTGTTACTTCGCTGGGACTGGTGGTGTTGAGGCTCGACCGTCATCCTTTTTTCTTCCCTTCGCCCGACTTATTGGTGTTATGTTTCCGATCATGAGATGGTGATCGATGGTGATACCCCCTTGGAGCCAACTTGCTAGCTATCGACATCAGGTCATAGCAGTCCCGGGTGTTGTGTGTCGCCGACTGATGGAACAAACAAAACATTAGCATCTATATTTTACCTTTTGCAGCCTTTGGGTGACCGACTGTCACATGCTACACTGTTGGAGTGTATACTAAAAGCCTAGCTTTTGTAAACATTTATTTTTGAAATAAAAGAATCACATTGGTCAATATCTGCATTTATTTGTTAAATGTAATTGTTCAATTAATTTATATTGTAGACAACATGGTGAGTGGTGTCACACACAGAAGATCATGTTGTCGATTCTTTATAAACTATAAACAGTTGCTCACGACTAAGATGGAAAGGAACAAACCATCAGAATAGTCATAGTGTAATTAAGTATTAGTTTATCTTGATTAATAAATTACAATGATACACTCTTAGTGTATTGAGTAGGACCATTTTAGGTAAGTTCTTTTGTATTGACTTAATAAAAGAACTAGACCTTCATTATTATAGAAGTGTGTGCTCTTAATCCTAATATAATAACAAGCATATATATATTTAATATTTATTTCTTTGATTTATCAAAGGGTGAGGTTTAGCTCGATAAATCAATATGCCCGATAAGTTGAGAAATGATATTACTTATAGTGTGTGTTGTTGATTATAGAAGGAATCTGTGTCATAGTTATCTAGGTTGAGAATGTCCCCAAGAGGAGCTCATAAGGATTGTCATGTTAAACCCTGCAGGTGGACTTAGTCCGACATGACAATGAAGTTGAGTGGTACTACTCTTGGAGCTAGATATTAATTAAGTGAGTTGTCAGTAACTTACTTAATTAGTGGACATTCGTAATCTTAAACACAGGGAGACTAACACACTCATAATAAGAAGGAGCCGATAATGTAATTTGGGATTGGTGCGGTAGTGCGGTAATAACTCTCTAGTGGAATGAGTTATTATCGATGAACTTGAGTTGTGTGTTCGGGGCGAACACGGGATACTCAAGCTCATCGGAAGGCCAAAACCAATTTCTCCTCTAGGTCCCTGTCGTAGCCTCATTAAAGCCTCAAGTCCATCCAAAGAAAGGCCCATCTTGGTGTCCAAGAAGGGGGTCGGTCCATTGCTTGGTGACCAAGCAATGGCCGGCCACATCTCCTCTTAAAGGGCCGGCCCTATTGCTTGGTGACCAAGCTAGTAGGGGTCGGCCACAATATTCAAATAAGGAGGGTTGTTTTTGAATTTTTAAAATCTTTTCTTTGTAGAAAACTATAAGTTTTAAAAGAGAAATTTTAAATTTAAAAACTTTCCTTATTTGAATTTGGCCACATGTTTAATAGAGAGTTTTAAAAGTTTTAAAACTTTCCTTTTTTAACCATCCTCATGGTTTAAGAAAAAAAGAAGGAAGATAAGTTTTAAAATTAAAATTTTCTATCATCATGTTAAAAAAGGAAATTTTATAAGAGAAATTTTAAATTTTAAAACATGGTTTTAATTTTTTAAAACTTTTCCTTTTTTTAACTCTATGAAAGAGAGCTTGTAAAATTTTATAAGAATTTTTTCTTCTTGTAAAATTTTATAAAAAATTATTTTTTCTTTCCTAAATATGGTGGTCGGCCACCTTGCTTGGTGCCCAAGCAAGGGGCCGGCCAAACTCAATCCTAAACCAAATAGGATTGATCACAATCATTGATTTGGTGAGTGACAAGAGGAAAGAAAAGGAAAAACTAAAAGGAAAAATTAAAAGGAAAAAGGAAAAACTCTTGGATGATTTTATTTTTTGTAAAAAGTTTTTCCTTATTTGCCTTGGGCAAGTAATATAAAAGAAGGGGTGAGGGGGCTTCATGAGACACAACTCTTATTCTTTGGCTTGGAGACTCTCTTGGTGGCCGGCCCCTCTCTCCCTCTCTTCTCCCTTTGCTCTCTTTTCTATTGTGGTGGTGGTGGCCGAATATTACAAGGAGGAGAAGCTCTTTTGGGTGGTGTTCATCTTGGAGGATCGTCGCTCACACGACGTCCAAGGCGAGGCGAGGAATACGGCAGAAGATCTCGAGGTCATTCGCTTACAAAGAGAAGGTATAACTAGTAATTTTCTTCCGCATCATACTAGTTATTTTCTTTGTAAGAATTTTAAATACAAGAGACAATTAGATCTAGTTTTTTGAATAAGTTTTTCGAGTTTGTGTTTCTTCTTTTTTGAATTTGTGATTCGATTGTTTTTTTTTGTTAACCTAGAGTTATTTAAGGAAATTAAATATTAACTTTCCTTAAAAGGCTTTGACTAGGCGGTGGTGGTTGCTCCCATATCCAAGAAGGCCATGTGCCTCACCATACAGTCCTGGAAGCCAATTTTGGAAATTAATATTTAATGGAATTAATAACATAGGTAGATTTGAATTAATAGTGTTAAGTTCCGCTTGCGATTCAAATCTAAACCATTAAGAACAGATAAGTTAAATTTAGAATCAATGATGTTAAGTTCCGTCCGTGATTCCTAATTTAACTTCTAAAGAACACAATAGGTTATTTAAGGAAAGGTTCGACACTTATACAAAAAATTTTGTACAGTGGAACCGGTACGTTTTCCTAGGACTAACCAACATACACAGCATGCGCCCTAGGCTCATGGTGTAGCTGAGCTTCTCCCGATTGAGACCCCTTAGGGGGTTGATGGTTGCTCGGTTGTCGCCATTCAGATGCTCCTATGGCCTGGGCGGGCGTAACCCTCCTCCTCGCCACCTGGGCTTCTTCTACGTTGATATACTCGGTGGCATTCTTTTGCAAGTGGTCGAAGTCCCTTAGTTACTTTCGAATGAGTGATCGGAAGAACTCACCCTTAGTGAGCCCCTGGGTGAAGGCGTTTACCAGCATGTCTGAGGAGACTGCTGGAATGTCCATAGCCACCTGATTGAAGAGATGGATGTAGGCCCTCAATGCTTCCTTGGGCCCCTGCTTCAGCGAGAATAAATTCACGCTCGTTTTCTGATGGCAACGACTGCTAGTAAAGTAGTATAGGAACGCTGTGTTGGTGCAACCTTAGGTCAAGGTTGACCTGGTTGACCAGACTCGAGTTGACTTGACTCGAGTTGTGTTTTGATATTTGACGAGTTATGTTTGACAATGTTTGACGTGAACAGAAAAGTTGTATCTTGATGTTTTACAAGGATACAAGCTTGGGAGATTGTGGGTGCAACCCGTGGTCAAGGTTGACCTGGTTGACCCGAGGTGAGTTGACCTGACTCGGAAAAGTCCAAGCAGGGAGCTTGGCACGGGAAAAGTCCAAGCAGGGAGCTTGGCATGGGAAAAGTCCAAGCAGGGAGTTTGGCATGGTGAAAAGTCCAAGCAGGGAGCTTGGCACGGGAAAAGTCCAAGTATGGAGACTTGGCATGGAGAAGTCCAAGTATGGGAACTTGGCAAGTGGAAGTCGGAGAGGGCTCGGTAGCTCATTCTCCGGACTAGGTCAGAGAGGGCTCGGTAGCTCGTTCTCTGGACTGGATGTGGAAAGTCCTGGTGAGTGAAGCCAGGCAGACGGATAAGTCCTGGTGAGTGAAGCCAGGCAGTGGGAAAGTCCTGGTGAGTGAAGTCAAGCAGTTGTGAAAACCCTAGTGAGTGAAGCTAGGTGAAAGTCCTGGTGAGTGAAGCCAGGCAGTGGGAAAGTCCTGGTGAGTGAAGCCAGGCAGTTGGAAAGTCCTGGTGAGTGAAGCCGGGCAGATTGGAAATCTTGGTGAGTGAAGCCAGGTGAAAACCCTAGTGAGTGAAGCTAGGTGAAAGTCCTGTTGAGTGAAGCCGGGCAAGGGAAAATCCAGATGGATCAAGGGTGATCGGACATCTGGTGTTGAGAAGGTCAAGTAGGTCAAGGGAGTGACCGGATACTTGACACGAAGAGAAAAGTCCAAGTGGGTCAAAGGGATTGACCGGACACTTGGTGGGGAGTCTTAGCAGGTCAAGGGAGTGACCGGATGCTAAGCATGATGTACCAAGAGGTCAAGGTTGACCGGATATTGGTTTGGACTTGGTTTGGGCAAAAACCAAGACCTGGATCGGTCTGGAGACCGATCCACTGATACTGTGGCTTACTGATCGGTCTGGGGACCGATCAGCAGGAAGCCTGATCGGTCCCCGGGACCGATCAGGGTACGCACAGAGAGTTGGGAAACTCTCTGTGAAAGCACTCTGATCGGTCTGGGGACCGATCAGCATAGAGCCTGATCGGTCCCCACGACCGATCAGACTGGGGCCTGATCGGTCCCAGGATCGATCAGAGGTGCCCTGGACCGATCAGGCTTCAGCCTGATTGGTCCAGAACTATCCGTTGGCTCACAACGGTCTTCTGTCTTCTGCTGTCTTCTGGCTTCTTCTTCGCAGGTGGATGCAGGTATAAAAGAGGCTGAGGGCTTCTACAGTGTGGTTACTTCTTCCTTCTTCTTCCTCCTCTAAACTGAGCTGTTGTTCTTCTGAAAGCTGTGCTCTTGAGCTTTGCTGAGCTCCGAAGCTTCGTGTGAGCTTCTTTGACTGAGTTGCTTGTTGGCATTCGTCCGTGAAGTTGGTGCTTCATCCGGGACTTCAGTCGACGAGAAGGCAAGCGAGTATTCGTACATTCATTGTGTATTTTGTTCTTGCTCTTCTTTGTATTTCCATATTGCTGTTGCAAGCTATTGTGGCGAGGTTTCTCTACCCACAAGGAGTATTTATTAGCCGGTTCTCCGGGGACTCATCCACCGACGGATTGATAGGGCTCGTCCACCTTACGGACACGCCGAGGAGTAGGAGTATCACCTCCGAACCTCGTTACATCCATCGAGTTTGAGGTTTGTCTTTTTCCTTTTCGTTTCTACGGTTTCATTTTCGCTGCGCTAACCTTGATTTGTAGAAAGAAACGAACGATTTGGGGCGGCTATTCACACCCCCCTCTCTAGCCGCGACCATCGATCCTAACAAGTGGTATCAGAGCGAGGTCGCTCTTCGCCGGATTAACACCCGAGGGAGCACAAGCTAGAGATGGATCAACTCGGAGAAGACATCACCATTCCACCTTTCTATGACCGCGACGACTTCGCGTATTGGAAGGTAAGAATGAGGTATTTTCTTATGACTAACCTTGAAAATTGGAGTTGTGTTCAATTAGGTTTCAAGCCTCCAATGGATAAGGAAGGAAAACCACTCGAGAAGAAGAAGTGGACAAGGGAACAAATCCACCATTCCACAATCAACGATGAGGTAATGAAAGTATTTGAATTCTCATTACCTAATGACATTCTATGTAAGATAGGTGGATACAACAATGCCAAGGAGTTGTGGAACAACTTGGCTAAGTTCCATGAGGGGAACTCCACTTCAAGCCATGAAGAGGAGTCAAGTGAGCCAAGGAGTTCACTTCATGGAGGAATGGATTTAGAAGTTGAGGACCACTCAACATCTAAAGAAGAAGAGGAGGAGAGTTCCTCTTCAAGATCGGAGCAAGAAGAAGAAGCTTCTATCTCCGGAAGGGATGAAGAAGAGAGCTTTCATCCATCCTCAACCCTAGGTAACTCAAGCCATTTAATTTCAAGTAAATTACATATAATGTGCTTTGAGTGTAGGGAATTTGGGCATTACAAGAGTAAATGTCCAAAGAGGATTAGGAAGACTCCACCGGCACCAAAGGTCAAGGAAGCCGGAGTCCCGAAACGCAAAAGCAAGGAGCACGTGGTGTGCTTCCAATGCAAGCGAAGGGGACAGTATAGGAGCCAATGTCCGAGGGGGAGGCAATCTCACAAGGACAAGAGATCGAGCACGTCTATAGGGGGAGCTAAGGCAAACCCTAAGGTAATCTCTAAGGCACATTCTTGCAATTTGAATAAGACACATGTTAATAGTAGTTTCGTTGCAATTGTCAATAAAGATAGGCATGACAACAATAGAAATCGATACATGTGCTTAGGTGCCAAACATGTTAGCCTAGGTAAGGACAATTCTAGAAATTCTAACCCTAGAATTACCTCATCTAAGGTTAAGGAAAACCTAGGTAGAAATCCCAAATCATCTAGACATATGCCTAGGAATACCTCAAAGAAAAATGATAAATTAAAGCTTGAGGTATTAGAGAAAGAAAATCAAGTCTTGAGGTCAAGACTTGACTCTCTAGAAAAGGCTCTTGAGGATTTGACTCTAGGGTCTAGGGGTCAAAAACCCAAGTCCAAGGACAAGAAAGGTTTGGGTCACAAACCTAAGTCCCAAGTGGTCAAGCCCACTTACCATGATGTTCCATTCGATTATGGAACAAAACCTAGGACTAGGAAGACCATCACCAAGGTCACAAGGGGAGTCACCCCTAGAGTTGATCTTGATAAGTCCTAAATGACCAAGGCTTCAAAGCCTAGGAGGGTCATAGGAGGGTTGCTAGGGAAGTCATCCCTAGTGAATATTTAGTGAACCCAATGAGCTCAAATAGGTTTGGGTTCCTAGGAGCGTGATTTCATCACGCTAGATGAGTTAGGGTGTGCCAACCTTACTTGAATAGGTAGTTAACCTAATCATGGCAAAAGGTGGCACTTTAGGAATTTTCAAGGTGTAATCAAGCCTTGAAAATGAAATGGAAAGTTATTCCTAAGGTGATTAGGATGTGCCAATCAAATTTGAGGAGTTTTCTAGAGTCAATCTAATTGGCACATGGTGATCTAAAAATCTTTGGTATAAGATGCTAGGTCTATTACACTTAGGAATATAGAACCTATGGCAAAATTATCAAAACTATCAAAAATGGCAACTAAGGCTAGAATTAGGTATTTTCTATACCTTTATGTGCTATTTGCCATATATTGTTTGCCATATGCCATGTCATGACATCATATTTATTTTATGATCATTTAAAATGTCATGATAATGCTTAGGTTAGTTAAATGTCATGCTTTATTTAAGTTTCATACTTTATGCCATGACATCATGACATTGGCACATGTTTCCATTTATGACACAATTATATGTCATGTCATCATCTTGTGCATTAATGATCAATGAAATTGATTTAAGGACTAAAACACAATTTGATATGGAGATCAAATTATTGTTTAGAAAATGCATGAGAACTTAGCTTAAGATAACCTAAACCCATATCTCACATCAAAATTGACTTGGATGTGTTTCATACACCTTAGATGTGTGTGAGATATTAGGATGATGAGTTAGGAACAAGGTGCATAGTTCTTGTACCTAGATGAGCCTAATTTAAAATTGGGGATCATAGGGAAAGCTTATGTACAAGTCATGTACATTTAGCCCAAAGATTGTGGTCCTAAATTAAATGGTTTAAAATCATTTCAAAATTGATTTGAAAAACCTTGATGAAGCTTTTCTAGTGATAGCATTCATCATTGAGCAAAGTGATACAAAGATGAGTTAACTTTGAGCTATTTCAAAGACTTTTGAACTTTGTATCAAGATTTGAAAATGGAACTTAAATGATAGTATATGTTATGAGGAGTGTATCCTCAAAATTTTACAATTTTTAGAATTTTCTGTGATTTTCTAGAGGTTTCTGAATTTCGGGAGAAGAAATCAGAAATCAGAAATCAGAGGTCGTGGACCGATCAGGAGGTTCCCTGATCGGTCCAGGTCTGTGTGGATCGGTCACTGGACCGATCCAGAGGGAGCCTGATCGGTCTGGTGACCGATTAGGGCATGCCAAATTACTGAAATTCGACTGGTTGTCTGAAATTTCAGCTCGGGAGTTGGTATTTTGAAGGTTTGAAACTCTCCAAGACATTGTTGGTGCAATGGTCAAGGGGGAGTTGACCTTTAGGGGGAGTTTTACCTATTAGTCAAGGGGGAGTTGACTTTTAGGGGGAGTTTTTACTCCTAAAGACTTGAGTGATATGGGATTATCACTAAGTTAATTGTTGGACCTTAGTATCAAGGGGGAAACTAAGAGTTTCAATGAAAGGTATGGGACTTTCATTAGGAAGAAACTCTTGACCTTGATTCACTCTTTTTGATGTGTGTCAAAAAGGGGGAGAGTGTAGGTTTGAGGAGAATAGAGAATGTTCAGGGAAGAACATTGGAAAACCTAAGTTAAGTTATCGGGTTAACCTAACTTGATTATGGGTTTGATTATGGGTTTTGTCAAACATCAAAAAGGGAACGCTGTGTTGGTGCAACCTTAGGTCAAGGTTGACCTGGTTGACCAGACTCGAGTTGACTTGACTCGAGTTGTGTTTTGATGTTTGACGAGTTATGTTTGACAATGTTTGACGTGAACAGAAAAGTTGTATCTTGATGTTTTACAAGGATACAAGCTTGGGAGATTGTGGGTGCAACCCGTGGTCAAGGTTGACCTGGTTGACCCGAGGTGAGTTGACCTGACTCGGAAAAGTCCAAGCAGGGAGCTTGGCACGGGAAAAGTCCAAGCAGGGAGCTTGGCATGGGAAAAGTCCAAGCAGGGAGTTTGGCATGGTGAAAAGTCCAAGCAGGGAGCTTGGCACGGGAAAAGTCCAAGTATGGAGACTTGGCACGGAGAAGTCCAAGTATGGGAACTTGGCAAGTGGAAGTCGGAGAGGGCTCGGTAGCTCGTTCTCCGGACTAGGTCAGAGAGGGCTCGGTAGCTCGTTCTCTGGACTGGATGTGGAAAGTCCTGGTGAGTGAAGCCAGGCAGTGGGAAAGTCCTGGTGAGTGAAGCCAGGCAGTGGGAAAGTCCTGGTGAGTGAAGCCAGGCAGTTGTGAAAACCCTAGTGAGTGAAGCTAGGTGAAAGTCCTGGTGAGTGAAGTCAGGCAGTGGGAAAGTCCTGGTGAGTGAAGCCAGGCAGTGGGAAAGTCCTGGTGAGTGAAGCCAGGCAGTTGGAAAGTCCTGGTGAGTGAAGCCGGGCAGATTGGAAATCCTGGTGAGTGAAGCCAGGTGAAAACCCTAGTGAGTGAAGCTAGGTGAAAGTCCTGGTGAGTGAAGCCGGGCAAGGGAAAATCCAGATGGATCAAGGGTGATCGGACATCTGGTGTTGAGAAGGTCAAGTAGGTCAAGGGAGTGACCGGATACTTGACACGAAGAGAAAAGTCCAAGTGGGTCAAAGGGATTGACCGGACACTTGGTGGGGAGTCTTAGCAGGTCAAGGGAGTGATCGGATGCTAAGCATGATGTACCAAGAGGTCAAGGTTGACCGGATATTGGTTTGGACTTGGTTTGGGCAAAAACCAAGACCTGGATCGGTCTGGAGACCGATCAGAAAGCGATCAGTGTGCCTCTGTGAGCTTACTGATCGGTCTGGGGACCGATCAGCAGGAAGCCTGATCGGTCCCCGGGACCGATCAGGGTACGCACAGAGAGTTGGGCAACTCTCTGTGAAAGCATTCTGATCGGTCTGGGGACCGATCAGCATAGAGCCTGATCGGTCCCCACGACCGATCAGACTGGGGCCTGATCGGTCCCAGGACCGATCAGAGGTGCCCTGGACCGATCAGGCTTCAGCCTGATCGGTCCAGAACTATCCGTTGGCTCACAACGGTCTTCTGTCTTCTGCTGTCTTCTGGCTTCTTCTTCGCAGGTGGATGCAGGTATAAAAGAGGCTGAGGGCTTCTACAGTGTGACTACTTCTTCCTTCTTCTTCCTCCTCTGAACTGAGCTGCTGTTCTTCTGAAAGCTGTGCTCTTGAGCTTTGCTGAGCTCCGAAGCTTCGTGTGAGCTTCTTTGACTGAGTTGCTTGTTGGCATTCGTCCGTGAAGTTGGTGCTTCATCCGGGACTTCAGTCGACGAGAAGGCAAGCGAGTATTCGTACATTCATCGTGTATTTTGTTCTTGCTCTTCTTTGTATTTCCATATTGCTGTTGCAAGCTATTGTGGCGAGGTTTCTCCACCCACAAGGAGTATTTATTAGTCGGTTCTCCGGGGACTCATCCACCGACGGATTGATAGGGCTCGTCCACCTTACGGACACGCCGAGGAGTAGGAGTATCACCTCCGAACCTCGTTACATCCATCGAGTTTGAGGTTTGTCTTTTTCCTTTTCGTTTCTACGGTTTCATTTCCGCTGCGCTAACGTTGATTTGTAGAAAGAAACGAACGATTTGGGGCGGCTATTCACACCCCCCCCTCTCTAGCCGCGACCATCGATCCTAACACGCTGCTCAGAAGTCCTTGAAACTATGGATTGATCCGTCTGACAACCTCTTGAACCAGTGTGGTGCTGACCCAGAGAGAGTGGTGAGAAAGACTTGACACTTCACTCCATCAGTGTACTAATGAAGAGTAGCCGCGTTGTCAAATTTTGGCAAATGGTCGTCCGGGTCGGTAGTTTCGTTATACTCCCCTATTGCTAGTGGCGTGTAGTGCCTTGGCAGAGGGTCGTTCATAATCCCCTCCGAAAATTACTAATTGATTCGTTCGGGTGAATCATCCTCCCTAGGTGCCTTTCCTTTCCTTCTGTCCTGAACGGGTGCATCATCTGAAGAATACCCCTGATCCTTGTCTGCTCAGCCTCGTTCCTCTGATGGGGTCCTGAACAGCGCTTGGTGGAAGGGGATAGGCGCATTGGGCGCTTCCCCATATGTGCTAGCCGGCTTCTTGCTATTACCCCAAGCAGATACTAAGTCCGCTCGGTCACTATGCTCAGCTGGTCAACTAGCGGCTGATGTTGCGAGCTCCTGCGTTTGGCGTTCGGCCAGCGCCTATTGTTATTGATGCTCCACTATCTTGGTTGCTCGGGCTTGTACCAGCATGTCGAGCTCCTCTTGTGTTAGCATCACCGTGGTGAATCATCTAGCATCCTCCATCTTCTCGTTCGGATGCAAGCTACGTTCCCATAGACAACGCCAAAATGATCCTGTCCAAAAGCGGGAAGGTGGAAAACTGGGGTTGTGGCGACTTCGCTGACCGACTATAGACTTCGCTCCGCTCTGCAAAATAAGAAACATCAGTTCCGAGCCAGGGAAAGGGTCCCCGGAATTGTCCCTTGATGTACGTAGATTATATGCACTTTTATATATGTTTTGACGCACATTCACATACTTTACGCATGTTTTGTCTATGCATTTTTTACCCCTTGTCTTACTTTCAATATAATTACTCTTCTTTATTCGGAGATATGCTCTTTCTGCATTTTCTATTGACAAGAGTCAAAATTGGAGAGAAAACGACATTTGTGGTCGATCCAGGCAGCAACTAAAGGCAAACTGCACTAGGTCGTGTAACTCACACAGGCCATGTCAAAGAAGCAGAAAGCAAGAACTACTAGGTCGTGTGAAGCCACACGGTCGTGTGGCCTTGCCAGAGAAGGAGCAAGGCATGACCGTGTGACCCACACGACTGTGTGGCCTCACCAGAGAAGGAGCAAGGCACGACCGTGTGACCCACACGGTCGTGTCATCCCACAAGAACATCCAGAGAGCAAGCAGAGGTTGGTCGTGTGAATCCACATGGACGTGCAGCATCTCCAAAAAGCAAGAGCAGCTAGGCCGTGTGAGCCACACGACCATATGGCTCATCCAGAACCAAAGCAGAACACGATCGTGTGAATCCACACGGCCATGTCATCCCAGCCGTGAGCCAGAAGGAAGAGGTCGTGTGGATCCACACGGCCTTGTCATGGGCTACTAATCTAAGTTGAAAGAATGAGAAAGACATTTTCGTTTTATAGGCAATTCACCTCCTCTGGCTGGCCCCTCTGGGTCAATAATAGAGAGATGTTCAGTAGTGAAGAGCTTATTAAACTAACAGAGTCTAGTAAGAAGGATCTATAAAATGTTAATGTTAATGATTCAAATTCTTAAATCTCACTAGTTATACTATAAGTCATTAATGTTAAGGCAAATTTTTATTTAGATTTAAATCTTACTAGTTCTATCATATAAGTCATTATTGTTCTGGTTTAATTACTACAAGTATGAATGTGTGTGTGTGTTATAATGTAATTGTGCAAATATAGACATGTCGGATATGATAGCTGCACCCTATTGTGCTCTTTAGAAGTTAAATTAGGAATCGTAGACGGAACTTAACATCATTGATTCCAAATTTAACTTATCTATTCTTAATGGTTTAGATTTGAATCGCAAGCGGAACTTAACACTATTGATTCAAATTCACCTATGTTATTAATTCCATTAAATATTAATTTCCAAAATTGGCTTCCAGGACTGCATGGTGAGGCACATGACCTTCTTGGATATGGGAGCAACCACCACCGCCTAGACAAAGCCTTTTAAGGAAAGCTAATATTTAATTTCCTTAAATAACTCTAGGTTAACCAAAAAGAACAATCGAATCACAAATTCAAAAACAAAGAAAACACAAACTCGAAAAACTAATTCGAAATACTAGATCTAATGCCTCTTGTGTTTGGAATTCTTACAAAAAGAAATAACTAGCATGATGCGGAAAATAATTGCTAATTATACCTCCTTTTTGTATGCTAATGACCTCATGCCGTATTCCTCGCCTCGCCTTGGACGTCGTGTGGGCGACGATCCTCCAAGATGAACACCACCCAAAAGCTTTCTTCCTCTTCCTCTAAAATCCAGCCACCGCCACCACCAAGGAGAAGAGAGCAAAGGGAAAGGGAGAAGAGAGAGGGCCGACCACACCAAGAGAACTTCCAAGCAATAGAATAAGAGTTGTGTCTCATGAAGTCTCCTCACCCCTTCTTTTATATTACTTGCTCAAGGCAAATAAGGAAAGAATTTTTACAAAAATTAAAATCTTCCTCTAGTTTTTCCTTTTCCCTTTTATTTTTCCTTTTCTTTCCTCTTGATTGAATCAATCACCAATCATTAATTGGATGATGATCTTTTTATTTTCTTTTTGGCCGGCCACCTTAAAGAGGAAGAAAATATTTTTTTATAAAATTGTACAAGAAGAAAAACTCTTATAAAATTTTACAAGCTCTCTTTCCTAAAGTAGGAGTTAAAAAAGGAAAGTTTTAAAAATTAAAACCATGTTTTAAAATTTAAAACTTCTCTTATAAAATTTTCTTTTTTTAACATGGTGATAGAAAATTCAAATTTTAAAACTTCTCTTCCTTTTTTCCTTAAACCATGAAGATGGTTAAAAAAGAAAAGTTGTAAAACTTTTAAACTTTCTTTTAAAACATGTGTCTTAATTAAAATAAGGAAAGTTTTAAAATTTAAAATCTCTCTTTTAAAACTTATAGTTTTCTACAAAGAGAATATTTTAAAAATTCAAAACACCCCTCCTTGTTTGAATTATTGTGGCCGACCCCCTCTTACTTGGGCACCAAGCAAGGGGTCGGCCCCTTAAGAGGATATGGTGGTCGGCCATTGCTTGTGTGGTCACCAAGCAATGGACCGGCCCCCTTCTTGACACCAAGATGGGCCTTTCTTTGGGTGGACTTGAGGGTTTAATGAGGCTACGACAGGGACCTAGAGGAGAAATTGGTTTTGGCCTTCCGATGAGCTTGAGTATCCCGTGCTCACCCTGAACACACAACTCAAGTTCATCGATAATAACTCATTCCACTAGAGAGTTATTATCGCACTACCACACCAATCCCAAATTACATTATCGACTCCTTCTTATTATGAGTGTGTTAGTCTCCTTGTGTTTAAGATAATGAATGTCCACTAATTAAGTAAGTTACTGACAACTCACTTAATTAATATCTAGCTCCAAGAGTAGTACCACTCAACTTCATTGTCACGTTGGACTAAGTCCACCTTCAGGGTTTAACATGACAATCCTTATGAGCTCCTCTTGGGGACATTCTCAACCTAGATAACTATGACACAGATTCCTTCTATAATCAACAACACACACTATAAGTAATATCATTTCTCAACTTATCGGGCATATTGATTTATCGAGCTAAACCTCACCCTTTGATAAGTCAAAGAAATAAATATTAAATATATATATGCTTGTTATTATATTAGAATTAAGAGCATACACTTCTATAATAACGAATGTCTAGTTCTTTTATTAAGTCAGTACAAAAGAACTTACCTAAAATGGTCCTACTCAATACACTAAGAGTGTATCAGTGTAATTTATTAATCAAGATAAACTAATACTTAATTACACTACGACTATTCTGATGGTTTGTTCCTTTCTATCTTAATCGTGAGCAACTGTTTATAATTTATAAAGAACCGACAACATGATCTTCTATGTATGACACCACACACCATGTTGTCTACAATATAAATTAATTGAACAATTATATTTAACAAATAAATGTAGATATTGACCAATGTGATTCTTTTATTTCAAAAATAAATGTTTACAAAAGTTAGGCTTTTAGTATACATTCCAACAATCTCCCACTTATACTAAAAGACTAAGCTGCCAAATCTGTTGCCATACATCTGATTCTCATCCCTTCCACATGTCGATCAAAAGCTTTCGCCGGAAGGGACTTAGTGAAAGGATCTGCCAGGTTATCTGCTGATGCAATCTTAGTGATGACAACTTCTCCTCGCTTGACGATGTCTCGTATCAGGTGGTACTTGCGCTCTATATGTTTACTTGTCTTATAGGCTCGTGGTTCCTTCGAGTTTGCAACTACACCTCTATTATCACAATAAATTGTGATGATTTTGGGCAAATCAGGAATCATATCTAAGTCCATTAGGAAATTCCTGAGTCATACTGCTTCTTTGGCTACCTCAGAGGCTGCTACATACTCAGCTTCCATGGTTGAGTCCGAGACGCATTTCTGCTTAACACTCCTCCATGAAATGGCTCCACCTCCTAGAGTAAACACATAGCCTAACGTAGACTTACTGTTATCCCTATCTGATTGGAAGTCCGAATCCGTGTAACCCACAGGGAGCAAATCGTCTGCTTGGTAGACTAGCATATAATCTCTAGTCCTTCCCATTGGGAGGTATATCTGCATAAATTAATCAACTTAAGTAGTGTGACGCTATTGTGAGTTATAATCAAAGGTAAAATAATCTATACTCCAACACATACAACCCCGGGTGGAAGAATCATCTAAATTTTTCTTATCGTAATACCTGATAACCATGATTTTACTATACTATTCTCATTCATATAATCATGGTTTGATATAGTTTTCATATATATAACCCATATTTACATTACATTTTTATACATTGTATCAATTTTGGACTAAATTACAAATTATGTTATTATGGCTTAATTTGATGCTAATATTTGATCCTTATTTTGTAGGCATCAAAAGGGTCATGGACCCGATCAGATCAGGCTGCATTTGGGCTCAAATCAAGGGCTAATCAAGTCGATCAAGCATCGAAGCATTATAGGCCGTTCATCCAAGATTGAGCAGATCTGAGCCATCCGTTGAAGATATGGCCGATCCAACTTAATGGGGAGCAGATCTGATCTATTTATGAAGATCCAGAAGTTTTGATCCAGATCTGAGTTCATCCAGCCATTGATCCAGCAGGATTAATCTGGACCGTTCATTGAAGACTGGTCGGATCTGGACCATCTAGTGATGATCTGATCGATCCGACCTACAGGAGAGTAGATCCAGACCCTAGATCAACATCAGTACCTTCAGATCATATTTTGGATGACTTTTCACCGTTGATTTAGCCCGGAATCATCTCAGCCGTCCGATCAGATCCAGATCTGATTTAAATCTGAGAAGCTACAGTGCAGAAGACGGGCTCGGCTTCGCGATTTCTTGCTACAGTGTCGTCTTCTTCGCGCGACGATCGGCGCTCCCATTCCCTCATTCCAGATCCGTGAGCTATCCTTTTTCACCGGCGACGATCTATAAGCTGACGGCGATCATCGACCGAGGTCACAAAAGCGACAGGGGCGTTCTCCAGACCGCGCAGTTGGTTTCTGTCCATTTCACAATCCGGATGCAGGGGCGTTCTCCGATCCGCGATTTCCATCATCACCGGAGCTGTATGGGCGTTCTCTGAGGTTCTGATCACACTTGCGTTCTCCATTCCATCAGCAACTCCGGAATCGGTCTGATCAATCGATTGGAGTTTGCGCATCTTCAGATTCCGGCGCTGTTCCTTGTGCCTTGTGAATTCCACTCGGGTGTGAGCTGTATGGGCGTTCTCTGAGGCTAAGACATCCGGTGGATTAGTTGGAAGCTCGAGATCTGCTGTCGATTGCCATATGGGCGTTCTCTGAGGCAATTCTGTTGACAGCAGGATGATGAAGGTTTTACAGTAAGGATTTGGATGTGGAATGCTTTAGGGTTTAGTTTTCTTTATTTCTTAATCTTTGAATTGTCCACGAACATGCTCAGATCTTGTGATCTGATTACATTTCTTTGCAATTTCTATTTTGTTTCATGTTTCCTTATGCAATTCTGTTTGTGATTTCTTGCTTACAAACCCCACCCTTAGACCTAATTCTGATTAGTTTTTGCAATTCTGATACTAACAGTTTGTAGAGTTTTAAGATTTAGTTAGCAATTCAATCTTTGTTTCTATAATTTTGTTTAAGTGTTGGAATGTTTAATTTGATGTTTAGATTGCTACCTCTATTCAATTTTATTGTGACTGAATTCTTGAGCTTGTTTGTTGAGGTGATTGTTAATGAGAATTGGAGGTAGTTTGATTTATGCAAATGTGACTTGAGTTTTGAATTTACTTGGTTTGGAGTTCGGGAATTGAATTATTTGATTTGATGATGCTTTGGGAGCTAAACTTTACTGATATTAACGTGATGAGATCTAATAGAGCATGTCTAGTTAAGAATATTCTTACCTTGATTCTATTCTGGACCATGATAATGCAAGATTTTGAGTTGAAACAATTCTAGGATTTTCATACACTTACTAGTTGCCCTTGGAAAAAAATACGACTTGGGACTCGTTGCTACAACGCTTATCTTTATGTTAAATGAGTTTCAATTTTAATTAATTTGATGTGCCAAGTGACATGCAAAAAGGCTAACACCAAATTTTGGCGCCGTTGCTGGGGAACTAACTAGCAATGTGTGTTTATTTTAGATTGATCATTGAGTGATTTTATTTGTTAGCATGTTGATTGATTTGATTGCTTATTTTCTTTTTGTATTTTCATGTTGGTTTATTCTTGATTTTTTAAGTGCTTTTACTGTTCATGTTATCATGTGTTTGAAACTTTATGCTTTTGAGTCTTCTAATATTGAGTTTGCTAGTGTTGTAGTGAAGAACAGGAGATTTCTTTAGCATGGATCCATATTTTCATAATTTTGGAGGTGGAATGGAGAATTATCAGTGTTTTCAGCCTGAGTATCAAATTTATCCAAATTTGGATCAACAAAACAGGTATGAGTCATTTTCAAATGGTTTTAATACTAATTGGGTGGATAATTCATGTTTCAGGTATGAAAGTGCACAAGGATCATTTTTTGAGCCATATCCAGCTTATCAGAGTTCATATGGGTTCCAAGAAGTTTCAACAAATTTTATGCCACAACCTTACCAACAGAATGATTTTCAGATGGATGAATCAACATGGAAACTCAAGGAGATCATGCAACAAATGAGTGAACATCAAGAGCAACAATTTTCAAGGATACAGAACCTACAGATTCAGTTAGACCAGATTGCATCATCTATCAATCAGCTACAAGCACAGAATTCCAGTGGAGAGATGGAAAGTAGCGATTCTGTCAGGCCTGACCCTACTTCTGTCACTTCACATGATTTTTCTAGTATTTTTTGTGATAATTATGTAATTATGTAAATTTCTGATCCTAATGATTTTGTTGTTGAAGATGTTGATAGTGATTCAGGTTCTGAATATGTTGTTGAAGATTATTTAAGTGTAGGGGAATGCTTACCGGAAGCAAGCACTCAAGAATCACCTGGATTTGAAGAAGTTGAAGATGTAAGTGTAGGGACTTGTGCTATGGAGCCAAGCACCCAAGAATCACTACATGAGGATGAACATTTACCAGAACTAGAGCTTGAGCCATATATTGATGAAAAGGAGGTAACAATCACCACTCCAGGTACCGTTCAAAACGATAAGGTGAGTATTTTTTGTGATTCATCAGAAAATTCAATAGAGGTATCATTTGTTGATTTTATTAGTTGTGATGCATTCTTTGATATATTTTATACCCACACTAATACTCTCCTATTTTCTTTTTACCCCACAGCGTGTGGGAGTTTTTTTCTTTTCATGATGTTGTAGGAGAACACAAGCTTCCGGATTGGATGCTTGAACTGAACCGCCTCAGACCTTCGGAAAAAGCCTTGAAAGGAAAAATGATTAATAAAAAGAAATTGATTGCAACCACGATTACTCTATGTCCGGTGTGGATTTTATTGCTAAATCTTCTTCGGCCACCGGAATGAAAGGGGAGTTGGTTCTAATTTCATTTTCTTTTGCATTTTAATTCATGCTTTGTTAATAAATCATTTTTATGCATTTCTTTAGTTACATACTTTGCATTTTGCATTTTACTTCCACACTTTATTTTCAGATTTGCATTTTGTTTAGTATATAGCATTTCAATTGGAATAAATTCTCCCATGGAAATTTTCTAGTAATATTTTTAAGATGGTAAAAGTTTCTTAAATTTGATCATCAATTTTAGGTCATTTAACATGATTGGATGCTTTTCTTGCATGTTATTGGTTAATTTGGTGGTGGATTTCATATTGATTAATTGAGCTTGATTGCATTAAAAAATACCTAGAGATGACCACTTAAAGCCTAAACACATTTTATCTTTGTGTGGCATGCACTTACAACAATGAACTCTAGAACTTGCTTAGTTTCTTTTCAAAGTCACAATAACATATGTATGCGTGGAGATAAGGGATATTTGTCATTTTTTGTTCCCTCATTATTTCAATTTCTTTCTCCACAATTTTCTTGAAATATTCTCATCAAGTATTTTAATTCTTGATAATCTTTGCTTGCCATTCTTTCTATTGGGAGTTTTGGTTGAATACATGATGAGTTTGATTGCCAAGAGGACAAAGTTCAAGTGTGGGGGAGATGTTTGGTGTTTTTGAGTAAATGGATGTATTTTTAATTGGTTGGAGTGCTGAATTAGGTCTTTTTGAGATAATCCTTTCATAATCCAAGCTTAGACTAGTAGTGCCAATTGAAAATGCTTTTGAGAACATGTTTTTCAATTCAAGTTCTTAAGATGGCAACGAGCTTAATTTTTGAAGAAGCATGTTGCTGTATCAACAGAACTTGTCAAAACAGAATCTGTTAGTGCCAAATTGCAAATTTCATCAGTTCTCAACCATGTGTGATTAAAGGAAAATATAGTTGTAAGGAAGTTCAATGGGAGATGGAATTTATGTAAAATTCGGTTGATTTCAATATTGAATGGTGTTCTAAGAATTTCTGAATGTCTGAAATATAGGAATACAGGCTTGATTCTGAATTAAGAAGAGAATCTGTGTCAAAGACTAATCTAATTGCTTAAATTCCACTTGAAGCTAAATTCTGGAAATTCTGAGCTGAATTTAATACTTCACTGCACATCTGAAAATCTGCAGAAAATTGATGGAATTTCAAGTGAATGGAGTAGAATCTTAACTGCACAGATTTCTGTAATCTGTGCTTACAGATTTAGCCAATGATTCAACTTCAATGCTGAAGATAATGGAATAGAGCTATAATTTTGAACTTCTTAAGCTGGTTACTGATATCTGAATTAGGTATGGACAGAAGATGCAGAATTAAACAGAAAAAAAAACAGAGACAAAGCAAATGAAACAGAATTCTGCAGAAAGAGAAGAGCAGAGCTGAAAAGTTTGTATCAGTTTTGTATCAAGAATTAGAATGCAATATCCAAACGAGTGGAAGCTATGCCATATTGATTCTGGGCAGCTGGTATTCAGATTACAAGATATTGAGTTTGTGATGATTGCTGGAAGTAATTTCATATCTGAATCTGTTATGATTCCTGTCACAAATGTATTGCAAGTTGTGTACAAAATTTTGAGGCTGTAAGGAGTGTTCCATAGCTTTAAATAACTCTACTGATGAATTATATGGAATAGAGCTGTCACTCTGAATTTCTTAAGCTGAGTTATTTCTGCAATTTCAAATCCACAGGAAGCTGCAAATCTCTTAATTCATAATCTTTACTACTGAATTCTGATTTTGACAGAAATGAAGCCAATGTACCAACTAGTACATGTTGAGTGGAACACAGGAATTGTGAAGCTGCTGAAACAGAGAGTGAGTTGCTGTGTTCTGATTAAGGAGTAGGATTGGAAATTCAATTGGTGATTGCCATTCAGTTCGAGAAGCATTGCTGATGGTATATAAACTTTCAAAAAAAAATGGAAATAATTTCAGACAATTGATACTAAAAGTAGTGAAGAGATGAAAGATGATAACAGGGATTAACTCCATTCTAGAGTCTTTGTAGCTTGTGCTGGAATTCCATATGTGGTTCCTGGAAGTATGATATGCGGAATGAGGAATGAAAGAAATTAAGCTACAGATTTCAGAATCCAACTAGGCTTACTGAATTTAATCTGTTAAGTTGCTGATAAAAGTGTGGTTGCTGAAGTAAGAGCAGATTTTTCTGTGAACCTGATTTTTGGAGCTGTTTAATCTGAGAATTTGAATGTTGCTACTACTGGAAACTGTTGGTGCTTAAGTAGATTGCATTGGTATCCATAACCAGGTCTAGTGCAATGTCAAAGAATTCCAGAAGTGTTCCCGAAATTCAGCCCAAGGAATGGTAAACAATGAGAACTAAAGTACCAAGTGGAGTCTACTGTTCTGTTGTTTTAAGTTACTTCAAGTTGTCTTAAAATCTCAATTATGAAATTAAGAACTAAGGTACACGGTAAGAAAGATGGAATGATGATTACAGAATAGTGTAGAGATTATTTGAACATGGAAAAGTGGCAACAGTATAGGCAATGTTGATTTCTGGATATATCTGCTTATGCTAGTTTCTGAATTCAGGACTTCTCATTTGACAAATTTTGTTTCTTATCTGTTTGAATTCTGAGTTTGATTTCTTGGTGCTAGAAGGAAGGTTTGAAATTATGAATTGGATAAGTTTAGATCTGAAATTACTATCAGAATCAACTGCTTTCTGGAAAAGGGAATCTGTAGTGATAGATAAGAGCAGAATTTGTTTATGTGTGCCAAGTTTTCTGATTTTTTCTGATCTGAAATGACTGATATTAAAGCCATCTTGATTCGTTATCAATTGACTATCTTTCAATGTTTCGCATGGTGTTTAAATTTCATTGTATAGGATTATGGACACTAAAGAACAGATTTTTACAGAACTGTACAGAATCTGTGAAAATAGACCCTCGAGCCATATTTTGGAGTTGAATATGTGAAAAGGTCAAATGTGTTTGACTGAAAAAGGAAGTAGTTGTTGATTGGAAAGTTGCAGAATCTGATTTTTATGCTGCAGTTATGTGAATTTTGCTCAATTCAGTTGAATATGTTCAACACATTAATTTGGAAACAGATTAATTTTCAACAGATTTCATATTTCTGATACTACATGCATATTTCTGATTAAGAGAGAAACAGAACAGAAAAATGATGCTGCCATTGGCTGAAACAGAATTTTGTGAAGCTGATTTCTTGGTCCAAATTTTTGGAAACTTATCAATTTTATTGGAGATTTGAAAGGAGCTGTAATGTTCAGAAACAGAGACAGAGCATGTAGCTACAAAGAATGTGAATTCTGATACAAAGGAGGTAATGCAGAATTTTTCAAGGAAATGAATGTGGCAATTCTGTGCCAAATTGTTCAGGGATTGCTGAAACTGAAGATTGAAACTGAATTTGAATGGCATGACTACTGATATTTGTATGTTATTGCTGATAAAGCTTTGGTGATTTAGTTAAGTGTTTAGTATATGTGATGACAGCATCTAATGAAGATTTACTTGAGCAACATTAGAGCCTGCTGATGTTTGACAAGGGAACTACACTATAGAAAATAGAAAAACCATAAAATGTTTTGCAAAGAGAGAAGTTGATACATGATTAGTTTTATTGTCCGAGACGGCCAATGGATTAAGTGTGGGGGAGGGTGTTGGATACATGATGTGAGATAAGCTAGGGTGTTGGATACATGATGTGAGATAAGCTTCCAAATACTAAAATTTAAGTGGAAAAAAATGCAAAAACAGTGAAGAAGGAAATTGAAAAATGGCACATTAAAAGAGTATCAAATATGGAAGATAGAGTATCAAGATTCTTTGTTTGCCATCAAATTGAAGGAGATGTTAGCTTGATACTTTGAATTGGTAATGACAAATGGTATACAACTCTTTTCACATCAAATTGGTCAACTCATCAAGTATATTCCTCCAATACTCTCATTTTCATTTTCTTCATTGAAACTTTTTCTTTTGTCATTTCATCCAATTCACTTGTTCTTTTTGCTTTCATTTCAATTCTTGTTGATAAATCCTTTTGATTCATGTATGCTATGTTTTATGGTGGTGGAGAATTAGAAAATAAGCAAGCTTATGGAAGTGAAATGTTGTGAGTTGCATTGAGTTGAACTCCACTAATATGTATGTTTGAGTGTGAGGGCTAGAATAGGTGAATACCTTGTGAGATTGTAACTTGCTTAATTCTTCAATTGGATTGAAACCACCATACCTACTGATTATTGTTTGGATTGTATTCATGATTGTTGTGATCTTTAATATGGTCTTAGTTAAATTCTTTTTACTATCTTTTAGGTATTGCTAGGGAATTTTCTATGGAGATGATTTTTAATTTTCTTTACTTTCACGAGACGTTCAAGAGTAAGTGTGGGGGAATTTGATAACCATGATTTTACTATACTATTCTCATTCATATAATCATGGTTTGATGTAGTTTTCATATATAGAACCCATATTTACATTACATTTTTATACATTGTATCAATTTTGGACTAAATTACAAATTATGTTATTATGGCTTAATTTGATGCTAATATTTGATCCTTATTTTGTAGGCATCAAAAGGGTCATGGACCCGATCATATCAGGCTGCATTTGGGCTCAAATCAAGGGCTAATCAAGTCGATCAAGCATCGAAGCATTATAGGCCGTTCATCCAAGATTGAGCAGATCTGAGCCATCCGTTGAAGATATGGCCGATCCAACTTAATGGGGAGCAGATCTGATCTATTTATGAAGATCCAGAAGTTTTGATCCAGATCTGAGTTCATCCAGCCATTGATCCAGCCGGATTAATCTGGACCGTTCATTGAAGACTGGTCGGATCTGGACCATCTAGTGATGATCTGATCGATCCGACCTACAGGAGAGTAGATCCAGACCCTAGATCAACATCAGTACCTTCAGATCATATTTTGGATGACTTTTCACCGTTGATTTAGCCCGGAATCATCTCAGTCGTCCGATCAGATCCAGATCTGATTTAAATCTGAGAAGCTACAGTGCAGAAGACGGGCTCGACTTCACGATTTCTTGCTACAGTGTCGTCTTCTTCGCGCGACGGTCAGCGCTCCCATTCCCTCATTCCAGATCCGTGAGCTAGCCTTTTTCACCGGCGACGATCTATGAGCTGACGGCGATCATCGACCGAGGTCACAGAAGCGGCAGGGGCGTTCTCCAGACCGCGCAGTTGGTTTCTGTCCATTTCACAATCCGGATGCAGGGCGTTCTCCGATCCGCGATTTCCATCATCACCGGAGCTGTATGGGCGTTCTCTGAGGTTCCGATCACACTTGCGTTCTCCATTCCATCAGCAACTCCGGAATCGGTCTGATCAATCGATTGGAGTTTGCGCATCTTCAGATTCCGGCGCTGTTCCTTGTGCCTTGTGAATTCCACTCGGGTGTGAGCTGTATGGGCGTTCTCTGAGGCTAAGATCATCCGGTGGATTAGTTGGAAGCTCGAGATCTGCTGCCGATTGCCATATGGGCGTTCTCTGAGGCAATTCTGTTGACAGCAGGATGATGAAGGTTTTGCAGTAAGGATTTGGATGTGGAATGCTTTAGGGTTTAGTTTTCTTTATTTCTTAATCTTTGAATTGTCCACGAACATGCTCAGATCTTGTGATCTGATTACATTTCTTTGCAATTTCTATTTTGTTTCATGTTTCCTTATGCAATTCTGTTTGTGATTTCTTGCTTACAAACCCCACCCTTAGACCTAATTCTGATTAGTTTTTGCAATTCTGATACTAACAGTTTGTAGAGTTTTAAGATTTAGTTAGCAATTCAATCTTTGTTTCTATAATTTTGTTTAAGTGTTGGAATGTTTAATTTGATGTTTAGATTGCTACCTCTATTCAATTTTATTGTGACTGAATTCTTGAGCTTGTTTGTTGAGGTGATTGTTAATGAGAATTGGAGGTAGTTTGATTTATGCAAATGTGACTTGAGTTTTGAATTTACTTGGTTTGGAGTTTGGGAATTGAATTATTTGATTTGATGATGCTTTGGGAGCTAAACTTTACTGATATTAACGTGATGAGATCTAATAGAGCATGTCTAGTTAAGAATATTCTTACCTTGATCCTATTCTGGACCATGATAATGCAAGATTTTGAGTTGAAACAATTCTAGGATTTTCACACACTTACTAGTTGCCCTTGGAAAAAAAATACGACTTGGGACTCGTTGCTACAACGCTTATCTTTATGTTAAATGAGTTTCAATTTTAATTAATTTGATGTGTCAAGTGACATGCAAAAAGGCTAACACCAATACCCAAGAGCAAGGACCATCCATGGGGGCTAGACCAAGCTACCAGCCTGGACAACAAAGCTATCAATAGCAACAATCTTCTTAAGGTTGTCAACTATCCAAATTGGAGAAAATGCTTGAAAAAAGTATTTCTAACCAAAATGAATTGAAGCAAGAAATCAAGATGCTTAATCTGAGAATGGATAGTTCTGAGAAACATCATAAAATGAAAGATAGCCAAATTGCTTAGATAGCTTCATCATCCTCAAGAGCACCAGGAACATTTCTAAGAAAACCTGATGTCAACCCAATGGAACACTGTAATAGAATCGAGCTTCGGAGCGGATGGACCTTGGGAGATCCCCAAGTGACTGCTCAAAAAGGGATTGAAATTCAAGAAGAACTCTCTCCTCCAACACTTAAACCAGTTCAGATATAAGATGTTGAGGAGAATACCAAGAAGGTTGAAGGGGCTCTTCCACTCCACCCACAAAGCCAAACAATTCCTTTTTCGCAAAGACTAGCTATGACAAAAAAAAAATGAAGAATTCGGTAGGTTTCTTGATAAAGTCAAAGACATCTGTGTTGAAGTCCCCTTAATTGATGTTATTCAACAAATGCCAAAGTTTGCCAAGTTTCTAAAGGACATTATATCCAATCGAAGAAAGAAAGGAGAGATCAAGACGGTAGCTTTAACTAATGAATGCAGCGCTCTATTTGAGAAGAACACTTCCCCAAAGCCCCAAGACCCCAGAAGCTTTACATTCCTTGCACTATAGGGCCTGAATTCATAGAAAAACTTTTTTGTGATTTGTGGGCAAGTGTTAGCCTCATACCATATTCAATTTGTAATAAGGTAGGTCTCAAAAACTTTAAACTCACTACCATGACACTGTAATTAGCTGATTATTCTTGCAGGTACCCTATGAGTATTATTGAAGATGTGCTAGTAGAAGTGGGTGGCTGCATCATACCCACAGATTTTGTTGTGTTGGATATAGAGGAAGAGCTGAAAATTCCAATTATACTAGTAGACCTTTCCTTGCAACAGCTGGGGCCATCATTGATGTAAAAAATCATAAGATTTCTTTAGTTATCGGTAAGGAAAGGTTAGAGTATGATTTATCTAATTCTCTTAACCATGTCTCTTCTTTCCAGGTAAGCATGTGCAGCGAAGTAGATGCTTACAAAGTTGAGGAATGGAACTTCCATCCTTATGGAAGGCCGCCGGATGAAGTACATGATCCGACAAGTATTGGGAGAAGACCTCCAATTAATAATGAGAAGTACCTCTTCCCTCTGAGGGAAAAAATGAAGGAAGAAGCCACAACATCAACCCAAGGAGAAAAATCCATGCCTCCTTGGGTATAGTCCGTGGAAACGAAGACAGGGTCGAGCTAATGACTTTAAACAAGTGCTCTTGGGAGACAACCCAAGAGTTCTTTTAGTTAGATTCATTTTTAGTTCTGTTTTTCATTTGTTAGTGTTTTTAAACTTTTTTTAATTTGTTTTCAGGTTGAATATCGCCTCCATGAGCTGGCTGTGATCATCTCATGGGCATGGAGGTGTTGGAGAAGTCGGAAAGAGAAAATTCAGCAAATTCTCAACTTAACAGAGTCGGCCATGTACCTTACACGGTCGTGTGACACAAACAGAAATGGAGGAGTACTTGGCCGTGTGGTACACACGGCTGTGTGAGATCACCCGAGGAGAAGATGGAAAAGGCCGTGTGAAAATTCCAGAGGAAAAGAAGAAGAAGGTCGTATGACACACACGACCGTATGAGATCAACCGAGAAGGAGTCGACACAACCCGTGTCAATTGACATGGCCGTGTGGATCTGGTCGAGCACATGACCATGTGGGGCATAAAGACCTGGCCGTGTGTATAAGACACGGTCGTGCCTAGGCCGTGTCGGCCACACCCCAAGCCAATTTCCCTTTTTCTCAAACCCTTATAATCCTCAACCTTTCTTCTTCTACCTCTTTGATCTAGAACTATTACTCATTTTCCTCCAAGAACTAGATCTAGATATAGATCTAAAATAGATTTCTTCTCCCCCTCCTTCAAGATCTATTTCTCCTTCCCCAAGATACTCTTTCTCAAGATCTATTCTCAAGATCTCGCTTCTCCATTTAATCACCTTCCCTCTCTTAACTCGACATCATGTCTCATTTATTGAAGAAGCTTCAAAAAGGAAGTGGTAGATATAGTGGAGGAAAGGAACCATCAAAGGAAAAGGGTAAGGAGAAAGTCACGGCAAAGGGCAAAGGCAAGAGGATGGCATGTGACGAAGGTAACGACAATGAATTTAATATTATTTTTAGAAATGATGAACATAAATCTAAATATGATATTCTTATCGCAAGAAGGATTGTGTGCACATGATATATGGACCCAACTAATATG
Source organism: Zingiber officinale (assembly GCF_018446385.1). Classification (NCBI taxonomy): domain Eukaryota; kingdom Viridiplantae; phylum Streptophyta; class Magnoliopsida; order Zingiberales; family Zingiberaceae; genus Zingiber; species Zingiber officinale. Next base: position 124,919,361 of record NC_055989.1, read on the forward strand.
GATGTTTTAAAGATTAGAGACGATGTTGATTGGATGATTAGTACTTTTGATTAGGATGATATTATATACACACATCTATCCACATATCCTCGAATTATTTTTGAATTTTTTAGCTCAATAGATGTCCACTACTCTAATGAGGATGATTATGTTGGAAAAATTAGCTTTAGATTAATGAATCAAGAATTTTAGTGGACATTTAGTGACTTTAATAGTTGTTTTTGCTTGCCCATCGGTGGCTCTCGTAGGTTTGACCCAAGGTTTAATTGGAATATCATAGGAGCCTAAGTCAGTCTCCGGGCTTTTCTAGTTTCCCTTCTTGCCGACCACGTAGACCTCCTTTTCCCCGCCTCCCTCCTCCACCACCATATTGATTTCATCGGGATGATGAAAAGTTTAAGTCTAGAGGGGTGTCTTGCAACCTAAATTTTCTATATTTTCTTTTGCATTTTCTTTTACATTTTCAACATTTTCATTTGTTCTGCATTTTCTTTTGCTTTGCTTACTTTTAGTTTTTGCTTATTTAAGTTTTTGCTTATGTTCTACATTTTCCTTTGCTTTGTTTGTTTGTTTTTGATCGTCACTTGACTATCTTTTAAAATATTTTGTGGCATGTCGAGAACAACATCCCTCACTACTGCTGACTTGTCCAATAGCAAAATTATTTTCACTTTTATGTCTTGATTCATGATGTTATGGACATAATACTAGTATGTTTAGTGTACTTCTTTCCTCTATCTCAAGTAGCATGAAATGAGCTAAGTATTGTACAGAGACAAATTTAAGTTTTGGCCTAATATTAAGGATCTTATTCTCACTTTACTTGAACTTGAATGGTTGATATCATTGAAATAGTCATGATTCATCTTATTTGTTTAGTACTTAGTTCCCATGGTGAATTCTCAAACTATATTTTGATTACTGGATGGGGCTTAAATCATGAATAAAGGATATAGAAGAACAGTTGTCATGAGTGAAAACTAGAAAGTTACCTCTTTGAGACCGCGTTAGGTTACTAGGGAAATAACTACTATGTTTCTCTTGCCATTGAGTATGCCTTTGAGACCTTAGGTGGATTGAGGAATATGAACCAAGTGTGTGGTAGGTAAGTGTCTATCACTGGAAATATTAGGAACCCGATTGGATGATGACTTGACTAGGACAAATATTAAAACATGAAGAGTTCACTCATTGCACTGTGCACAAGAAACATATACTTAGGTTATATTTGAGTTATCTCTACGATCATGCTCACCAGTAAAACTTGTGGATAGAATTAGGAAAGTGTACTAGGGATTATGATGCATTATGGAGCACATGAGTTTAGATTGTGGCATTTTGCTTGAAGACAAACAAAAGTGTAAGTCTAGGGGTGTGATGTGAGTAGATTATATACATTTTTATGCATATTTTGACGCACATTCACATACTTTACGCATGCTTTGTCTATGCATTTTTATACCCCTTGTCTTACTTTCAACATAATTACTCTTCTTTATTCATAGATCTACTCTTTCTATATTTTTTTATTGACAAGAGTCAAATTCAGAGAGAAAATGGTGTTTGCGGTCGATCCGAGCAGCAACCAAAGGCAAACTGCACTAGGTCGTGTAACTCACATGAGCCATGTCAAAGAAGCAGAAAGCAAGAACTGCTAAGCTATGTGGCCTCACTAGAGAAGGAGCAAGGCACGACCGTGTGACCCACACGGTCGTGCCACCCCACAAGAACATCTAGAGAGCAAGCAAAGGTTGGTCGTGTGAATCCACACGGTTGCGCAGCATCTCTAGAAAGCAAGAGCAGCTATGCCGTGTGAGCCACACGGTCATGTGGCTCATCCAGAACCAAAGCATAACACGATCGTGTGAATCCACACGGCCATGTCATCCCAGCCGTGAGCCAGAAGGAAGAGGTCATGTGGATCCACACGGCCTTGTCACGGGTCGTGTGGTGCCTGTGCCCTGCTCTATAAAAGGGGGTTTCTTCCCTTTTCTTGGAGGAGGAAGGCTCTCCCTTGGGGAGATCCATCTTGGTGTCAATCTTCATCTTCTCTGACCTTGATTTGATGATCTGAGGCCGTCTCCATCTCTACATCAACTCCAGAAGCTAAGGATTGGTTCCGAATATCACTCATCGCCATTTGGATAAGCATTTCTCTTCTTTTCTCTCGATTTGAATTGGAATGCTTGTAATATTTATGTCTTCAGTTCTTTATCTTTGTGCTATAGAGTAGATCTATTGTTTTAGGATTAAGGGAGTAATTTTGGTATAATTTGATGTAAGAAATCATGGATATGTCAATTTCCTATCTAGATGATGTTAGCATGTCTTGTATCTATTCGATCTTGTGTGGATCTATGTGTTTGGACTTAATTACCATGTTTGATTGAATGTTTGTGATACTTATGGATCCCATAGAGGGATGCCCTAGATCGTATGACCGAGGGATGCTAGTGATAGGCAGCCCCACTAACGGACAACTAGGGTGTCATGTTGAAAGGTGAAGCAAGTCTCTACAAGGAGGTGGGATGGTTGAATGCAATTATCACCTTCATCACTATGTACATTAGATAGAGTATGAGTTTACTAAGGGACATTAGTAATAGGCAGATCCCACTAACGAACTTCATAGGAATCATATTTATTTGGTTGCTAGTGATATCAATCTAGGTCCCTTGCCGATTGTATTCTGTAGGAGAGAACCGACGACTTTCTACAAATGCATAGTAATTGAGGATATGAATTGGTGAGCCATGTTGTATTGATGAATATCACAATGAAATTGAATTCCTAGAATACTCGGAAAAACCAAGTTTCTCATTTACTTTTCTATTTCTTTGCCTTGTTTCTTTACTTAACACATTTCCTATCTTAGTCGATTGTTTAGCTAATTCTTCATGAGACATTTCTGGTGCTTATAACCAATCCCTATGAGTTCTATATCTTTTATTATTGATGACAAAATCGTGCACTTGTGATTGTGTAACAGCACTCCGACGCTTAAGTCAGTCATTGGAACTTGTAGAAGTGGAGCAACAGTAGAACTAGCACTAAACAGTAATCGTGCATACCTTCATCGATGATGGCCCCCCCTTTATACAGAGCCCTGGTGGGCAACGTGTGCACTCCTTGAGGCATAGACACGCTCTCCAATATGCCCTATAAAAGGATATGTCAGGAAAGTACATCTAACAACATACCTTAACAGGGCATGCATATCCCTGACAAGACAATAGAAGCTTCCGCCGTATGATCAGCCTGCCGACTATGCCTCGTGTCAACGACACTATCTCCTAAAAGGATGTCGAGAGATACTGCAGTGGTCCCATTGCTGGGCCAAGCGGGGTAGCTACTTGGCCAGGACTCCGCTCCATCCATGGTCAGGTCCCGTTGCTTGGCCGAGCGGGGAAGCCACTTGGCCGGGACTCCTTCACTCTGTCGACCTCAATTGCTCTTCCATACGATAACATGACCTCCCCATACTGAGTGTCGGTTGACTTACGTATCATCCCAAGCTGGATGAGTGGTTTGCTTGGACATGTCTCTCGTCGGTTTGGCCCTCACTGACCCAATAGGCTATTGCAATTGTCCTCCGTTCGACCCTTTACCACCTGTGCGTTGACCACCTTGACTTTTACCTCCACCTTGGTAGTTGACCCGTGTCAGGTGGGCCTCCCTCTATCGCCGCATCAAACAACAACTCAAGTATTCATTTCCTATAGCTTATTCCTGAACATTCAAAGAGTGTAAGAGGCTTCTCCGCCTTCAACGAAAGAGATTTTTAGTGCTTTCTGTTGGGGTTGCAAGGTTACAAATATAGTTCCATATTGGAAACACATGGGAAAGATCATGGGTTTATAAGAGAAAAGATATCTCCATTGGCATGAGGCCTTTTGGGGAGAGTCCAAGAGCAAAGCCATGAGGGTCTAGGCCTAAAGTGGACAATATCATGCTATTGTGGAGATATCTAAATTCTTTTCGATCCTACAATTGGTATCAGAGCCCTGACTGCCAGAAGGTTTAAGTGCCGACTGTGCACAAGAACTATAGTCTGATTGAACCATGTGGGTACAATATTGACCTCGAACAAAGAAAGTGGGGGCTCCTATGTTCGGATCAAGAGGACCAGACACCAGGCAGGAAGTCCTAGTTGCGTCTAGGAAAGGAAGTCCTAGTAGGTCGGGTGGATCGAGGGGCAGGAAGACCTGGTGGGTCGAGGATCAGACGTGGGAAGCCTATGGTCCTTTGTTTGAGGGGGGGATTGTTGGAGTTGCAAGGTTACAAACATAGTCCCATATTGGAAACATATGGGAAAGATCATGGGTTTATAAGAGAAAAGATATCTCCATTGGCATGAGGCCTTTTGGGGAGAGCCCAAGAGCAAAGTCATGAGGGTCTAGGCCCAAAGTGAATAATATCATGCTATTGTGGAGATATCTAAATTCTTTTCGATCCTACAATTTCTTTTTACCTTAGATTAACAACCATTTAGGTTGTAACCAAGTAACTCGTTTGTTTCTTTTTTTTTAAAGTTGTTCATTTAATTTGTTATTATAACTGTGCTACTAATTAAAGTTGGAAATCGAGAAAGATTTGTAATTGTTATATGGGTAATTTACCCCCTCTTGTCGGTCGTACGGGTCCTAACAGTGGTATCAGAATGAAGACGCTTCAGAAGGACTAACCGCCGACCGAAGTAAAATCAATGGCTAGAACAAGACTCATCCCACCAAAGTTCGAGGGGGAGTTCGCACACTGGAGATGTTGAATGAAGGTATTCATAAAAACTAACTTTGAAATTATTTTAATAATTAAGTACGATTTTACAGTTCTAAAAGATCAACAAGGCGTACAGAAAGAAGAGTACTTCTGGAAGAAAAAGGAGCAAAGCAATTTTGTAGCCAATAGCAGAGCGGAATATCTCCTTTTAAGTGTATTACCTGTTGGATCGAAAAGAATTTAGATATCTCCACAATAGTATAATATTGTCCACTTTGGGCCTAAACACTCATGGTTTTGCTCTTGGGCTCTACCTAAAAGGTCTTTTTCCAATGGAGATATCTTTTCTCTTATAAACTCATGATCTTTCCCATGTGTTTTCAATGTGGAACTATTTTTGCAACCTTGCAACCCCAACAATTCCCCCCCCCCCCCCTCAAACAAAGGACCACAGGCTTCTCACATCCGATCCTCGACCCACCAGGTCTTCCTGCCCCTCGGTCCACCTGACCTACTAGGACTTCCTTGCCTAACCGCACCTAGGACTTCCTGTCTGGTGTTTGGTCCTCTTGATCCAAACATAGGAGCCCCCATTTTATTTGTTCGAGGTCAATATTGTACCCACATAGTTCAATCATATCATAGCTCTTGTGCATAGTCGGCGATTAAACCTTCTGGCAGTCTGGGCTCTGATACCAATTGGTGGATCAAAAAAAAATTAGATATTTCCATAATAACATGATATTGTCCACTTTAGGCCTAGACTCTCATGGTTTTGCTTTTGGGCTCTACCCAAAAGACCTCATTCCAATAGAGATATCTTTTCTCTTATAAACTCATGATCTTTCCCATGTGTTTCCAATGTGGGACTATGTTTGCAACTGTGCAACCCCAACATTACCGTCTCAAGAAGTAAATCACATCGGAAGCTACACATCGGCAAAAGACCTTTGGGAGAAGTTCATGGAACTCCATGAAGGAACATCTTAAATGAAACTTGCACGATGGGGCATTCTTCATAACAAATTGACGAACATCCATTTAGAAAAAGGTGAGAAGGTAGCCAAACTGTACACGAAGATCAAGGAGCTGATCATCAGATTGGGCAACCTCGGTGAAATGGTAACCAATAGGGACTTGGTATGCTATGCACTAAACGTCTTTCCCAGAACCTTGAATGGACTTCAATCATAGATGCATACTACATCTCGAAGGACCTGGAGGTAAGAATAGGACCGGGTAGGCCAGCTGGAGAGGGTTAAGTTGCCTGAAACTCAAAAAAAACCTTTTTCATCTTTCAACTTAGATTAGTAGCAATAGCATAAAAATAAACAATACGAACCTAAAAGAAAGAGACTTAGAATTTACTTGGTTACAACCGGGGTTGTTGTTAATCCAAGGCAGATGAAAGCTCACTAAGATTCTCCTTCGGTGAAGGCGGAGAAGCCTCTTACATACACTAACAGCTCAGACTATTGCTAGGAAATAAATACACAAGTTGTTACATCTTTCCTAGGTCCGGGGGTATTTTTATAGCCCCTGGAAAAACTTATCCGTAAGCTGAAGGTGCCTTTCATAGGGCTGGAAGGTGCCTCCAGCAAGGCGCTGATTGATAAAATTTTATCCACTACAATGGCTCAAACCAGCCTGATCGAAGGCGCCTTCCATAGCCATGGAAGGCGCCTTCCATGATGAGTTGAAGGCGCCTTCCATGCGTAAGGAAGGCGCCTTCTATGAAGGCTTGAAGGCGCCTTCCAGCAGAAGGCTTCAGCTTCTTTTCTCTTCCTCTCGCTCTTCCGCTTGGGTGGTTTCGATCAACCGAAATAAGGCTCATCCGAACCCAATTTCGGCCTTCTCCTAGAGCAGCCTTCCTCCCCGGCTTCTCGTCCCTCGGATCGCTGCACGCGTCCTTCTCGTCCACTGGCGTACTCTTCCGCAGCACCTCATATCTCAGACGCACCGAGCCCGTCGACTCTCTCCCGTGCCGTAATTCTTGCTAGCTGCGTCTTCCGCTTGACTTCCTGTACTCCCAAGCTCCTACACACTTAGACACATGGATCAAAACATAACATGACCTAACCTAACTTAGTTGATCACATCAAAAACAACCTTGGGGTTCCAACAATCTTCCCCTTTTTTGATGTGAGCAACCCAAGTTATGTTAGGGTAAACTAACCATAAAGTAAAATAAAATTGCAATACCAAGTAAAGATAATAAAATTACAATTATGCAATTAAGTGTAAAAAGATTTTTAAATTTAAATTTAATTAAAAAATTGAATTGAACTACTACCTCCCCCTAGACTTAATCTTCCCTTCTCCCCCTTTGATCACATAAAAAATTGGGGTACAAAAAAAATCTAAGGGTAGCATTTTTAGAAAAACAAAATCCAGATTTTCCAAATTTAAAAAAAATTATCAAGTTTCTGACAAAATTTTGATCAAGTTTCCTACAAAATTTTGAAGTTTTTGACAAACTTTGAAAATAATTTTGTAAAAAAAATACAACGTCAATATTTTTGAAAAACTTTAAGTTTTGCAAAAATAATTTTCTAAGTAATGAAAATTTCAAACAATTGACAAAGATTAAAAGCATTATCTTAATTTCACAAGTTTATTAGTTTGTCAATTAAATATTCAATTCAATAATTGGCTTCCAAGCTGTGGCGAGGCACTAGGCCTTCTTGGTTATTGGATCATCAACCACTTCTAGACAAAGTCTCTTAAACAATTTAAACATTTAATCTATCTCTGAAAGCCCTAAGTCCAATTTTACTTTAATTTATGCAAGTTTTTGAAACCCAGTATAGGTTCCTTCCTATAGAATTAATTAAGAATTTTGGGGGCACATAACTTTTGAAAATTTTTCTAATTTGACCTATGTGAAATCTAAGATACCAGCTTAGTCTTTTAAAATTTTGAGCTTGAACAGTTAAACATGTATGGTTTTCTAAATTTTCTACTTGTGTCCTCAATTTATCATTTTCAATTTTTAATTTTGTAAAATCTTCTAACAGACAAGATTTGGCTAAAATTATTTTTAATTCTTTGTTTTCTTTTTCAAGTTTGCAACAGTTTTTAGTTAATAATTTAACAAATTTAAACAACTTATCAGGTGAAAGAGATAGTACCTGACTTACCTTGTCAATCTCGTTGTCCGTAGCTCCCACTGAACTGCTGCTTTCTTCTGTTGATACTCCCCCTTCATCGATGCTCTCAATGCTCATTTCGGACGAGCTTGCTTCGTGTTCTTCTTTTTGATGACTTGCCAATAACGCAAGTCCGGAGAAAGCTTCGACCTCTGATTCGGATGACATTTCATCCCACATCGCCTTTAGGGTCTTGTATTTGTTCTTTTGGATGAGCTTCTTGTTCTTACCTTTGTCCTTCTCGTTGATCTTTAACTTAGGGCAGTTGTCTTTAACGTGTCCTTCTTCATTGTAGTGGTAGAATCTGATTGTTCTTCTCTTTCTACCCTACGGATGGTTAGATTTTCTAGATTTAAGTAATTTTTTAAAACATTTTACTATCATTACCGTTTCGTCGTCGTCGAGAGAGGACTCTGAATCTTGTTCGTCCATCTTTGCCTTAAGGGCAATGTCATACTTCGGCTCCTTCTTTGCATCTGCACATCTCGATTCATGGACTTCAAAAGTTGAAAATAACTCTTCTAATGTAACAGATTCTAAATCCTTAGAGATATAATAGGCATCTACTAATGATGTCCATTTCGTATTTCTAGGGAATGCATTAAGAGCGTACCTTAGCGAATCTTGGTTGCTTACCTTTTCTCCGAGATTCGAAAGTCCAGTGATGAACTCCTTAATCCTCGAGTGAAGGTGTGCAATGGTTTCGTCTTCTTCAAATTAAAGGTTGCTGAGCTGGTTGCGAAGTAGGTCCCGTCTCGCAAGTTTCGCCTTCGAGGTTCCTTCATGTAGTTCTAGGAATTTCTCCCAGAGTTCTTTTGCAAACTCGTAGGCTCCAATCTGGTTGACTTCTTGTGACGGTAAAACGCTCAACAAATGAAACTCTGCTTTGTCGTTTGCCACGAAGTCGGCTTGTTCCTTCTTCGTCCATTGAAACTTTTCCTTGCCCTTGGGCGCTTCAAAACCAAATTCCATTATTAATAATAAATTGAAGTCTATCTTGAAAAATACCTCTATTCTCTTTTTCCAGCTTGCGAACTCCCCCTCCAACTTTGGTGGGTAGATGCTTGGTCCGACCATCTCATGTACTTCGTTCGGCAGTTAGTCCTCCTAAAGTATCCTGGCTCTGATACCACTTGTAGGACCGAGTAGGCCGGCTGGAGAGGGTCGAGTTGCCTGAAACATAAAAAAAAACCTTTCTCGTCTTTCAACATAGATTAGCAGCAATAACATAAAAATAAACAATACGAAACTAAAAGAAAGAGACTCAGAATTTACTTGGTTATAACCAGGGTGATTGTTAATCTAAGACAGATGAAAGCTCACTAAGATTCTCCTTTGGTGAAGGCGAAGAAACCTCTTACATACACTAACAGCTCAGACTATTGCTAGGAAATGAATGCACAAGTTGTTACATCTTTCCTAGGTCCAGGGGTCTTTTTATAGCCCCTAGAAAAACTTATCCGCAGGCTGAAGGCGCCTTCCATAGGGCTGGAAGGCACCTCCAGCGAGGCACCGATGGATAAAATTTTATCCACTACAACGGCTTGAACCAGCCTAGTCGAAGGCACCTTCCATTGCTATGGAAGGCGCCTTCCATGATGAGTTGAAGGCACCTTCCATGCGTAAGGAAGGCGCCTTCCATGAAGGCTTGAAGGCGCCTTCCAGCAGAAGGCTTCAGCTTCTTTTCTCTTCCTCTCGCTCTTCCACTTGGGTGATTTCGGCCAATCGAAATAAGGCTCACCAGAACTCAATTTCAGCCTTCTCCTGGAACAGCCTTCCTCCCCGGCTTCTCATCCCTCGGATCGCCGTGTGTGTCCTTCTCATCCACCGGTGTACTCTTCCGCAACACCTCGTCCCTCAGATGCACCGAACCCGTCGGCTCTCTCCTGTGTCATCCTTCTCGCTAGCTGCATCTTCCACTTGACTTCCTATGCTCTCAAGCTCCTGCACACTTAGACACAAGGATCATAACATAATAGGACCTAACCTAACTAGTTGATCACATCAAAATTAATATTGGGGTTCCAACAGTACGTACCCTAGAGGAATTGTTTTCGACTTTAGAATTACATGAGACTCGATATGTAGGTACAACAGTAGAGGCAAGCCAGAATCTGGCACTAAGAGCCACCAGGAAGGACAAACCCGAGTCAAACTTAGATCTGGAAGGAGACTAAGAAGCGTACATGGTAAGAAAGTTTAAAAAAAAAATTAAATCAAATAAATTTAAAGAATTACAAATAGAGAAAATCAAAGAAATAGAAGGAAGGTTCGATACTTACTAGTGCCAAAAAGGACACATAGAACAAAGCTCCAAACAAAACAAAAGCCAGCATCGATGAAGGGATGAAAGTAAAAAGGCAAAGGTCCCAAGCAAAACAAGCACAAGAATCTCAAGGTCACTTGGAATGAAAGCTTGTCATCTGAGTCAGAAATATAAGCATATGTCGGACTAGCACTGATGGCTAGTCACAAAGAACAAAGCTCCTCAGAAGCCAGCATCGATGAAGGGAGAGTGGCATCAGACGAATGTAGTGAAACAGGGGGAGAATCGAGCTTCAGATCTGACATAGTAAGTGATGTATGCCTCTTACCTCCTAATCAACTTTACTTTGACATTAAATCTATGACTAGATTAATGTACAAACTAAAAACCAAAAAGGAAAACTTAGAAATAAAAAGAATCTTAGCAAAATCTTGCTTAATAGAGGAGCTTGATAAATTAAAAATTAAAAATACAAATTTAAATAAACAAATAGAAAAATTAAAAAATTCTACATGCTCATATTCTAGAAATGATCAAGGACTCAATTGATATTTTAGATAATATAAGGGTCAAATTAGAAAGTTATCACCAAAATATGTTCCTAAAAGATAGTTAATCAATCCAATAGGACGAAACCTATATTGGGTTCCCAAATTCTACTTAGAATAAATTAAACTTTTTAAAAAGTTATAATTTGTAGAAAGAAAATTAAATGATTAATTTCTTTAAAAGACTTTATCTAGAAGTGGTTGTTATTCCAATATCCAAAAAAGTCTAGTGTCTCGCAAGAGCCTGAAAGTCAATTATTAAAATGAATATTTAATAGACTAACTGTTAAATAGTTAAAAGTTTTTTGGCCAATCTAAAAATATTTGTTAATTACTGAAAAAGGTAGTTTTTAAATTAAAGTTTTTTTGGGAATTTATTTTCTGCTTAAGTTAACTCCTTTGTGTAAAATTTTATATCTGCTTTATATATGTTTGTTTAACTCCTATTAAAATTTTTAGAATTTTTTAAAATATTTTTTCAAAATTCATTTTCCATTAGACATTTTTTTGGACTGACTTCCAAGTCATGTAAAAGTACCTTATTTTTTTAATGTGATCAAAGGGGGAGAAATACGTACAAGTTAAGGGGGAGTAAGAAATTTTGCTAAATTAAATATGAATTTGTTTGCTTAATTCATTACAATATTTAATTCTAATTGCAACTTATTTACATAAGTCATGTTATTTTTTTCTTTACATAAGTTATATTATTTTTAACCCTAACTTGAACTTAGGTTGATGCACATCAAAAAGGGGGAGATTGTTAGAACCCTGAGGTAGTTTTGTGGTCAACCAAGTTCAGTTAGGTCATGTTGCATTTGATCCTTGTGTCTAAGTGTGCAGGAGATTAGGAATACAAGAAGTTGAGTGAAAAACACAACTAGCGAGAAGGACGACACGGGAGAGATTAGACGGGCTCGGCACGTCCGAGGGGCAAGGTGCTGCGGAAGAGTACACTGGTGGATGAGAAGGACATGCGTGATGTCCGAGGGATGAGAAGTCGGGGAGGAAGCCTGCTCGAGGAGAAAGCCGGAAGATGGGTCTAGGTGAACCCAATTCCAGATGGACGAAATCACTTAGGTGATCGGAGCAGCGGAAGAGCCAAATGGGAGCTACGGAGCTGCTGGAGGTACCCTCAATGTGGTTGGAGGCGCATCCACGCCTTTCTATGGGAAGGTGCCTTCAACAGGGTTGAAGGCACCTTCCATGGGTGGTAGAAGGTGCCTTCAACCCTTTAAAGGTGCCTTAGATTGGGCAAAATGCAACCGTTGGTGAAGATAAGACCTTATCTTTGCTTGCCTTGCTAGAGGCACCTTCCACCTTATTGGAAGCGCCTTCCAATCTCGGATAAAATTTTTCAGGGGTTATAAAAAGACCTCTGTATTAGGGAAATAGACAGCAACTCAAGTATTCATTTCCTAGCTTATTCCTAAATGTTCAAAGAGTGTAAGAGGCTTCTCCGCCTTTAACGAAGAAGATTTTTAGTGCTTTCTTTTTGTCTTGGATTAACAATCATCTAGGTTGTAACCAAGTAACTCTTTTGCCTCTTTCTTTTTAAAGTTGTTCATTTAATTTGTTGTTACAACTATGATACTAATTAGAGTTGGAAGTCGAGAAAGGTTTGTAATTATTATACAAGCAATTCACCCCATCTTGTCGGCCACACAGGTCCTAACAGTGGTATTAGAGTGAGGATGCTTCAGAAGGACTAATCGCTGACTGAAACAAAATCAATGGCTGGACCAAGCCTCATCCCACCAGAGTTTGAGGGGAGTTCGCACACTAGAAACGTCGAATGGAGGTATTCCTAAAAACCGACTTTAAAATTCTTTTAATAATTCAGTACAATTTTACAGTTCTTAAAGATCAACAAGGCATAGAGAAAGAAAAGTACCTCTGGATGAAAAAGGAGCAAAGTGATTTCCTAGCCAATAGTAAAGCGGAATATCAGCTTTTAAGTGTATTACCGTCTCAAGAAGTAAATCACATCGAAAGCTACACATCAACAAAAGACCTTTGGGAAAAGTTCTAAGGCCACTTGGGACGAAAGCTCATCATCTGAGTCAGAAATAGAAGCATATGTTAGACTAGTACTGATAGCTAGTCACAAATAACAAAGCTCCTCAGAAGCCAGCATCGATTAAGGGTGAGCGACATCAGACGAGTGCAGCAAAACAGGGGGAGAATCAAGCTTCAGATCTGACATAGTAAGTGATGTATGTCTCTTACCTCCTGATCAACTTTACTTTGACATTAAATCTATGACTAAATTAATGTATAAACTAAAAACCAAAAAGGAAAATTTGAAAAAGGAAAACTTAGAAATAAAAAGAATCTTAACAAAATCTTGCTTAACAGATGAGTTTGATAAATTGAAAATGTAAATTTAGAGAAACAAATAGAAAAATTAAAAAATTCCACATGCTCATATTCTATAAATTATTGAGAACTCAATTGGTATTTTAGATACCATAAGGGTCGTTAAATTAGAAAGTTATCACCAAAATATGTTCCTAAAAGATACTTAATCAATCCAATAAGAAGAAACCTATATTGGGTTCCCAAATCCTGCTTAGAATAAATTAAACTTTTTTAAAAGTTACAATTTACAGAAAGAAAATTAAATGTTTAGTTTCTTTAAAAGGTTTTGTTTAGAAGTGGTTGTTGTTCCAATATCCAAAAAGGCCTAGTGCTTCTTCATAGTTTGGAAGTCAATTATTAAAATAAATATTTAATAGACTAATTGTTAAATAGTTAACTATTTTTTGGCCAATCTAAAATATTTGTTAATTACTCAAAAAGGTAGTTTTTAAATTAAAGTTTTTTTGGAATTTATTTTCTGCTTAAGTCAGCTCCTTTGTGCAACATTTTATATCTACTTTATATATGTCTGTTCAACTACTATTAAAATTTTCATAATTTTTCAAAATATTTTTTCAAAATTTGTTTTCCATTAGACTTTATTTTGGGTTGACTTCCAAGTCATTTAAAAGTACCCTATTTTTTTAATGTGATCAAAGGAGTAGAAGTAAGAACTACGCACTAAACGCCTTTCCCATAACCCCTGAATGAACTTCAATATTAGACGCTTACTACATCTCGAAGGACCTGGAGGTAAGTACCCTTGAGGAATTATTTTCAACTTTAGAATTACATGAGACTTGATATACAGGTACAATAGTAGAGTCAAGCCAGAATCTAGCACTAAGAGCTACTAGGAAGGACGAACCCGAGTCAAACTCAGATATGGAAGGAGACCAAGAAGCGTACATGGTAAGAAAGTTTAAAAAAAATTAAGTCTAATAAATTTAAAGAATTGCATAATAGAAAAAATCAAAGAAATAGAAGGAAGGTTTGATGCTACCAGTGCCAAAAAGGACACATAAATGAGGACTACCCGGAGCTCAAAAAGGAAACAGGCAAATGCCCCAATTGCAAAACAAGCACAAGAATCTCAAGGTCACTTAGACGAAAGCTCGTTATCTGAGTCGGAAATAGAAGCATTCACTGGACTAGCACTAATGGCTAGTCACAAAGAACAAAGCTCCTCAGAAGTCAGCATCGATGAAGGGGGAGTGACATCATATGAATGCAGCGAAGTAGGAGGAGACTCAGCTTCAGATCTGACATAGTAAGTAATGTATGTCCCTTACCTCCTGATCAATTTTACTTTGGCATTAAATCTATGACTAAATTAATGTACAAATTAAAAACTAAAAAGAAAATTTTGAAAAAAAAAACTTAGAAATAAAAAGAAACTTAGCAAAATCTTACTTAATAGAGGAGCTTGATAAATTAAAAATTAAAAATATAAATTTAAATAAACAAATAGAAAATTTAAAAAATTCTACATGCTCATATTCTAGAAATGATCAAGGACTTAGTTGATATTTTAGATAATATAAGGGTCAAATTAGAAAGTTATCCATTGGTATGAGACCTTTTGGGGAGAGCCCAAGAGCAAAGTCATGAGAGTCTAGGCCCAAAGTGGACAATATCATACTATTGTGGAGATATCTAAATTTTTTTCGATCCAACAATTGGTATCAGAGCCCGGACTGCCAGAAGGTTTAACCGCCGACTGTGCACAAGAGCTATGGTCTGATTGAGCCATGTGGGTACAATATTGACCTCGAACAAAGAAAGTGGGGGCTCCTATGTTCGGATCAAGAGGACCAGATACCAGGCAGGAAGTCCTAGTTGCGACTAAGCAAGGAAGTCCTAATAGGTCGGGTGGACCGAGGGGCAGGAAGACCTGGTGGGTCGAGGATCAGACGTGGGAAGCCTATGGTCCTTTATTTGAGAGGGGGATTGTTGGGGTTGCAAGGTTACAAACATAGTCCCATATTGGAAACACATGGGAAAGATCATGGGTTTATAAGAGAAAAGATATCTCTATTGGTATGAGGCCTTTTGGAGAGAGCCCAAGAGCAAAGCAATGAGGGCCTAGGCCCAAAGTGGACAATATCATACCATTGTGGAGATATCTAAATTCTTTTCGATCCTACAATTGGTATCAGAGGGGTTTTATAGTTAACTCTTTTTGGCCAATCTAAAAATATTTGTTAATTACTCAAAAAGGTAGTTTTTAAATTAAAGTTTTTTAAAATTTATTTTCTGCTTAAGTTAACTCCTTTGTGCAAAATTTTATATCTACTTTATATATGTCTGTTTAACTACTATTAAAATTTTCAGAATTTTTCAAAATTCGTTTTCCATTAGACTTTATTTTGGACTGACTTCCAAGTCATTTAAAAATACCCTATTTTTTAATGTGATTAAAGGGGGAGAAGTATAAGTTAAGGGGAGTAAGAATTTTTGCTAATTTAAATTACGAATTTTATTGCTTAATTCATTACAATATTTGATTCTAATTGCAACTTCTTTACATAAGTCATGTTGTTTTTTTTATTTACATAAGTTATATTATTTTTAATCCTAACTTGAACTTGGGTTGATGTATATCATAAAGGGGGAGATTGTTAGAACCCCAGGGTAGTTTCGATGTAGTCAACCAAGTTTAGTTAGATTCTGTTGTGTTTGATCCTTGTGTCTAAGTGTGTAGGAGCTTAGGAACACAATAAGTCGAGCAGAAGACACAGCTAGCGAGAAGGACGACACGGGAGAGAGCCGCGGGGCTCGGTGCGTCCGAGGTACGAGATGCTGCGAAAGAGTACACCGATGGATGAGAAAAATGTACGCGACGTTTGAGGGATGAGAAGTCAGGGAGGAAGCTTGCTCGAGGAAAAGGCCGGAAGATGGGTCCAGGTGTACCCAATTCCGAATAGATGAAATCGCTCAGGCGATCGGAGCAGCGGAAGAGTTAAAGGGGAGTTGCGAAGTTGTTGGAGGCACCCTCAATGTGGCTGAAGGTGCCTTATTGAGGGCGCCTTCGTGCCTTTATGGTGGAAAGTGCCTTCAATAGGGTTGAAGACACCTTCAACCACCCATGGAAAGTGCCTTTAACTCTTTGAAGGTGCCTTACCTTCTTGTTGGAGGCACCTTTCAGCATCGGATAAGATTTTCCAAGGGCTATAAAAAGACCTTTAGACCTAGAAAATTGACAATAACTCAAGTATTCATTTCCTAGCTTATTCCTGAACGTTCAAAGAGTGTAAAAGGCTTCTCCGCCTTTAACGAAGGAGATTTTTAATACTTTCTTTTATCTTGGATTAACAATCATCTAGGTTGTAATCAAGTAACTCTTTTGCCTCTTTCTATTAATGTTGTTCATTTAATTATTGTTATAATTGTGCTACTAATTAGAGTTGGAAGTCGAGAAAGGTTTGTAATTGTTATACAAGCAATTCACCCCCTCTTGTCGGTCACACAGGTCCTAACAAGAAGTTTAGATAGTGTATTTTATTAACTTTGAGAACCAGAGCTCTATTTATAGCACACTAGTTGAGTGTAGTTGTTGGCTAATGTGACAACTCCCAAGCGCCTAGACCAGGTTTGAGCGCCTAGACGTAGTTGCCTCAATCCACTCTGCTATGGTTCTTTATCAACGACTTATTAATTTCCAGGTGCATGGACCCAGTCCGGGTGTCTGGAGTCTGCTGATGTGGCCTCTAGCGTGGATCCTCTTAGCAATGGCTCATTGACGTGACACTTACCTTCCATGCACTTGGACCTGGTCGAGGTGCCTAGAGTCTAGGAGTCTGGACCAGGTACAAGCGCATGGATAAGGTTAACTACTCCAAGTTGACCTTGGGTGATTCTCCAGCCATCTAGAGTTGAACTCACCGGAACCCAACTCCGGTCTTCTCCTCAAGCAGTCTTCCTCCCTGACTTCTCATCCCTTGAAAATGTCGCGTGTATCCTTCTCATCCACCGGTGTACTCTTCCGCAGCTCCTTGACCCTCGGATGCACTGAGCTCATCAACTCGTTTCCAGTGGCATCCTTCTCGTTCGTTGTGTCTTCCGCTTGACTTCTTGTGTTCATAAATTTCCGCACACTCAGACACAAGGTATTAAAATCACACGGTGTAATTTAACTCGATTGATCATATCAAAATCAACTCGGAGTACTTATAGATATACCTAAATTGATTGAAAATTTTCATGATTAAGAATCAAAAAGTAAGTTCCAACATCCGACAAAAAACACACAAAAAAAAAAAAAACCTTTGAGTTGTGTTTATAAATTACTTGACCTCCATTTTAGACCAACCCAAGCTATTGCAAGAAGTAACCATTGGACAATGATTTAAAAATTTAAAAGAGCGAATGCAAATATAGGTTATACACCCTTGTGCAAAGCTGTGAGTAATCATTGGAAAGGTATATTATTTTTAGACATATAGAAACCATTCTCTCTTTGTTTTTTCACTACTTCAAGTGGTAAAAGACCATTCACTTATCTCATGTCTCTCTTAATATAATTTTAGGTCAACGTAAAAGAGGTCATAATTATATATTTTTAGATCAACATAAAAGAAATAAATTATGAATGACTATTAGTCATTAGTACTCATTGTATCTTCTTAAGAGGACTTTTTTTTTTAATAATTTAAGATGATAAAAGATGAATATGCTCGTCCCAGTGCCCCCGTCAATCCGTCTCAGGACCAACGCGGAAGAGGTAAATCACGGATGACTATTAGCCTTTGGAATAGTGACTAGAACATAAGTGAGACATTTACCTTGACTTTGACGAGATTTGAACCACATATCTCATGATGATAACACATCATGCGCTACCCATTAGTAGACCTGACCACGGTTCAGAACCGACGGTTCGACGATTTGGAACCGCCGGTTCGACAGTTCCAGGCAGGTCGACCCTTAACCTTAACCGCCCAAGACGGTTACGGTTCACAGTTCAGAACCGTCGGTTCACGGTTCGGTTCACGATTCGTCACGGTTCGTCACGGTTCAAGATTAATATGTTAAAAAAAATTAAAAATTAAAAATTAAACATTAAAAATTAGAAATTAAAATTTATTGAAAAAAGAGTTTGCACTTATTTAAGTTGCCTACGTATCCCTTTAGGGGAATCAAAGTCCACGTAGTTATTTTACATTTTTATCCTTTTACATTTTCATTCACTTCCATTTCCTGTTCCTGTCGTATTTGTTCCTTCAGTATCAAAATCTTCAACTTCGTCATCTGAAAGTTGCATTCCTTGGATTCTTTTCTCCGCTCTGGTCCAATCGTCCAGTAATGCTTGGGCTTCAAATGAGTCGGGAGACAAAGTTGATCGTCGTTCATCTAATATGTTGCCGCCGGCACTGAACGTCTGCTCCACAGCAACAGTTGACACTGGACAAGCTAAAATTTCTTTTGCGATCACGGAGAGAACGGGAAAGCTTTGAGCCTTCTGTGACCACCACTTTAAGATATCGAAGTTTTCGCTATCTGCTTCATTAAAATCAAAAGAAGTCGTAAAATAATTCTCAAGTTCCTGTGTGGAACTTGAGGATCCTCGTGGACGTTTTATCCGTTCTTTTAATAAGAGTTGTGCTTTTGTAAATTTTAAATTACTACTAGTAGTTTGTTGAATTTTAGAAATATTAATTTGTGTTCCATATTTTGCATAATATTGATTATAAATATCATATAAATAAATTCTAACATTATATATAATATTAACTGGATCAGGGGAAGAAGAATCTTTAATTGGAATTAAAGCGTCATAACATAAAGTTAACATTTCTTGTAAAACTTCTAATTTAAATCTAGGATCTAAAGCAAATGCAATTAAATAAATTTTAGGAATTAAATAAAAATATTTTTCCCATTTAGTTTTCATAGCTAAGATGCAAGGAGATAAAGATTCATTATTAATATGTTCATTTAAAACTAATACTATATTAGAAAAATTTTCTAAAACTAATTGAGTAGTGGGATAATAAACATCGGAAAGTTGTTCGGTTGCATCATTAAATACTTTTAAAATTTCACAAATACTACTACAAATATTCCATTGTTGTGAAAATAAATATATATTAGTATTAGTGTTTTGTGCAAAAAATGAACATAATAATTCTTTATATTGAAATGAATCTTGTAATAATTGGTATGTTGAATTCCAACGTGTTGGTACATCACGTGGAAATTTTTTAGATCTCATTCTATTAATTTTACAAAACCTACCCCATTGTTTCATTATAGATGGATGTGACCATAAATAAGAAATTGTAATTCTAATTGGTTTAATATAACTTTCTAAAATTTTTAAACTAGCATTATCTAATGATATTGAAAATATTTTATGAGTTAAACCATATTCTTCTAAAATTAAACATAATAATTGTGCGATATTATGAGCATTATGTGATTCATCAAAAACTCTATAAGCTAATAATCTTTTTTGGAGGTTTCAAGAGTTATCGATCCAATGGCAAGTCACACCCATATACGAATGTGTTTGCCAATGATCACTCCAAATATCGGAACATAAAGAAACTTTATTATCTAATTTACTAAATTCATCAATTAAATTCTTTTTTCCTTGTTTTACTAATTTTTTAATTGTACGAGTAAGTGTAGTCCTAGGAACACGTTTAGCACATGGATTAAGAGATTCTTTACAAAAATCTTCAAATGTGCATTTAGATCCAAAACTAAAAGAAAGATGTTCTACGGAAACAAATTTAGCTAATGATTCTCTTAATTTATTATCCGAATATAAAAATAAACTGGAATCGGTACTACCGCTAGTTGAAGAAAATCTTGATAATTGTGTTTGAGAACGGTCGAGTCCATATTCCGTCGGGTGGTTGTTTTAACGACCCATAGCCGCCGCCGGCTTGGAATTTGTAGGAAGCATTGCAGTGCTTACATTTTGCACGCATTTCTCCCGACGGAAGAGTGACCTTCTCAAAATGTTTAGTAAAAATAGAAGACTTTAGAGGAGGAAGTTCCCGAACCTTAGAAGTAATTGCATCGGTACTTCCTTGTGTTTCGGGTGTCGGATTCGGAAGATGCTCGATCTCATCATCGGTGGATTGAATGTTGGGGTCCTCCTCCCGCGGATTCATTATTTGCTTTCCCTTCCGAGCTCGAGATGATGCACCTCCGCGACCTCCTTCCATTGTAATTGAAAATTGAAAACGAAAGCGTGTAGAGATTAGAGAATACGAAAATGAGATTAAGAGTAGAGAAGATGTGTGTGAAAAATGATGAAATGATCTCTCTATTTATAGAGTTTTGATAGTAACGGACACTAAATCATAGTCATTGATCAAAAAACGGTCAAATAATCCTAACCGTTGAAAAAAAATATCCAAAAAACCCTCCCAACGGCTACGAACCGCCGGTTAACCGGCGGTTAACCGGCGGTTCAAGCCGTTTAAAAAAAAAAAATTGTTTGCGGCTGAACCGCCGGTTAACCGGCGGTTCGACCCGGCGAACCGGGTCAACGGGCAACCGGCCCGTTGACCCGGTTACGGGCCCGGGCCGGGTCTGGGCCAGACCCGGCCCGGGCCGGGTCCGGGCCAGACCCGGCCCGGGGTCGGGTCTACCCATTAGACCCATCCGAAGGGATCTCCCCTCGTATCGATAGTACATTTAGAAACATGAATAATTTAGAGACCCAATTATCAAATTATCCCAAGAGTTTCAATTCGATAGTACATTTCTTATTGGTCTTAAGATTTGGTTTTATTTAATAAAATTTAGTTTGGTCCAACAATTTAAGTTATTTGGTCTGTTAAGTTTAACCGCATGAAAAATTTAAAATTGAATCTGGATCGAATTAATCAATTGAAAAATTAAATAAATTGAATTAAATTTTAAAATTTGATAGATTCATTCAATTTATTTAATTAAATTACATTTTTACTGACCTTACCAACAACAAATCTCATTAGCTTGTATCTGAGCAAGATCTCAAATATTGGAGAATTTGTTTTTTTCTGAATTGATCTGGAAATTACCTACAATCGAGGGCAGTATTCTATGCATGAATTGTGACATGAGACACCTAATGACAGAGTGTACTTAGATTGACTACGTTTTATAATCTGGATAAATAGTTATCTATAATTTATTTTTTCAGTATTCATCTAAAAGATAAGTTAACAGAGATACTAGCAACTAACAAATCATGTTTTATTACATACTTAAATTGACGATGATCTTTTAGGATGATATGATGATTAAAATATAAAGTATTATCATATAAGGTGATGATGTTTGATTAAATGATGAAAATAATTATGGGTATGAATTTAATAGTAAGATGGAATAAGAATGAAAATGAAAATTAAACTCACCTAATTATATAGGTTTAATTGATTCCCATAAATTTAGAAATTACTTCTAATTTATCATTCTCAAACACATAATTTAATTACTATCTTCTACTATCATTCTATTCTCTTATTCTTAAATCCATCAATTAAACATCCCCAAAATTTTGAGGTCAAAATTTAATAAATATAATCTTTTGTCATAAATTTAGAAATTACTTCTAATTTATCATTCCCAAACACACAATTTAACTACTATTTTCTACTATCATTCCATTCTCTTATTCTTAAATCCATCAATTAAACAACCCTAAAATTTTGAGGTCAAAATTTAATAAATATAATCTTTTGTCATATATTTAGATAGTCGACGTACCTAAGATTGACCGTTGATATATATATATATATATATATTCGAGACCGTAGATATCTTCTCCTTAGTTCGTTCATTGGATGAAAGCATATGTTATATAGAGCACCGTAGATTCAAATCGAGGATAATTGTGAATATTATTGTGATATAAATTTAATATACAGATGCTTATTTTCTTATATCAAGATAGAAAATAAACAATTATTTATTTATCAAACTATGTTTATTCATCATTTTCATAAAATGAAAAATCTCTTATTTTTCTTAAATAATTTATTAAAAAAAGTAAAAGAGTAAGGGGGTGTTTGGTTTAAGGTAATAGGAGTGGGGAATGGGAATGAGAATCATTGATTCCCATTGTTAATGTTTGGATTATAGGAATAGGAATACAAATAAGGGAATGAATCCTTCAATGAGCCATTACCCTATTTTCATCAATCAAAATATTCCCTTATTCCAAAAATACCCTTGACTTAAAACTAAAAATTTTCTCCATTAATATCAAATATCAAAGTATATTTATTTTTTTTTTCTTTCATATCACTTATCTCTCCTTATTCTCTCTCATTATATTTTCTCTCTCATCATAGTTTCTCTCTCATCATTTTATCACACACTTTCTCTCTCCTTAATCTCTCCTATCACACTCTCTTTCCTCTTTTTTTTCTCATTACACTTTCTCTCTCATCATACTTTCTCTCTCCTCAATTTCTTCCATCGCACTCTCTTCCTTCTTTTGTTCTTCATCATACTTTCTCTCTCATCACACTTTCTCTCTCCTCAATCTCTCCCATCATACTCTCTTTTCTCTTTTTTCTCATCACACTTTCTCTCTCATCATACTTTCTCTCTCCTCAATCTCTCTTATCACACTTCCTCCTTTTTTCCTCAACACACTTTCTCTCTCATCATACTTTCTCTCTCCTCAATTTCTCTTATCATACGTACGCCTTTTTTCCTCAACACACTTTCTCTCTCATCATACTTTCTCTCTCCTCAATCTCTCCCATCATATTCACTTCTCTTTTTCTCTCACCATACTTTCTCTCTCCTCAATCTCTCTCATCACCTCTCTCTCCTTATTTTTCTCACTATATTTTCTCTCTCTTCATCCTCTCCTATCATACTTTCTCTCACATCATATTTTCTCTCATCATGCTCTCTCCAATCACTCTCTTTTTTCATTTTCTCTCATCACACTTTCTCTCTCTTCATTCTTTCTTAGCACACTTTCTCTCTCATAATACTTTCTCTCTCATAATATTTTCTCTTTCATCATATTTTTCTCTCACATTCATCTTTCTCTCACATCTAATTTTTTCTCTTATTTTCCTTTATGGGTAAAAAAGGAAACTTTGATTTATTCCGATAGAAGATATACAACTAACCAAACATTGCTTTTAAGAGTGATATCCATGCTCATACCCATTCTCATTCCACAATACAATGATTCCCATTCCGATTCCTATTCCTAGGAAAGAACCAAACGCCCCCTAAATATCTTGTATAATAAATATTATTGTTTATATTTAAAAATATAATAAAATAGTACTCCATTTTAAAATAACTTTCCATCCATATTATTAGAACACCTCTGACCAAAATTATTTTAACATAAAATAAAATTATTTCATTTTAATTAAGATCACTAAGAATTATCATATTAAAATATTTTTTAAATTTGATTAATTTTTTAATATTAATTAGAATTATAAAATTTCCACAATATTTATTAATTTTGAATAAAATAATAATAGTAATAAAAATAATAGAATAAAAATGTTTTTAGATAATAAATAAAATGCTCTTTTATTGAAAAAATATTAAACACTTTTTTCACAGCTGACGATAATGAAATCAAATGATAATTGTGGAGAAGAGCAGGATACCTCCGCGAGTGAGCGTACCGCCGTTGGATCACCACAAGGATGCTCGTATAATTCCAAGATTCCGCAGCCGGCGGCCTCTGGTGGTGACGTCAGCCCTAGAGTGGTAACCGGTGAGTCTATTTCCGTGCGGTGACGACATCACGTTAGCCGGGAAGCACAATCCCTGTGCCGGTGTCTTGCGGCAGGATCTCTGCCCACGTCATCGATCCGCGTCGTGTTCCATCCGTGAACGGTCGAGATCGTCGCTTCAGCCTCTTGCAGGTGTTCTTCGAAAATTCACACTCTGTCTCTCTCTTCCTCTTCCTCCTCTCAATCAACGCGATTCTTCTCCCCTCAATTTTCCGAGATTAATTTTGTGTTTGTGTGTTTTTCGGGTGGAATTTTCTTCTCGGAGAAGATGAAGGCAGTAGGTGTGGCGGCGGCGGAGGGGGAGAGGGAGATGGAAGCGGGGAAGAAGCGGCTGAAGGAGGGGGAGATCAAGTCGGTGAACGGAAAAACCGAGGTATACGACGTCGATGAAGACGGGGAGGAACCGGAGGATGTCGTGGAGCTGGATGACGACGACGATGACGACGGCAACGTTGAAGGAGACGATGACGACGACGACGACGACGATGAGGAAGATGGTGGCGACGACGAAGACGACGACGATGTGGAGGATGTCACCCCCCATGGGTTTCAGCCCCAAGCGCAGGCGGTGGATGAGGACGACGATGATGAAGAGGAAGAAGAGGAAGGTGCAGAAGGCGGCGGCGATGGCGACGATGACGACGACGAAAGCGACGATGACGACGGCGAGGGCGAGGAAGAAGAGGTATATTTCTCCTTACTCTCCCGTTTGCCATGGATTAACGGCTGGATCTTGGTACAGTGCTAAGGATCGCGTATCAATCCCGTCGTCTTTGTTTAACGTTTTCAGATCTGGAAACATTTCTCGGTTTTCCATTTGCAACTGCTGTTAGTTACCGCTCTTTTGTGAAGAAAAAAAAAGATTCCTCTTTTGTGCTAATTTAACTGTTTTTTATGCGATTAATTCTTATTTTCTCCGATCTGTTTTGCATAGCGCCCAGCAGTAAACTTGTTATATTTTATTATGAAAATTGAATAGCTAATTGCAATCCTTTGAAAATTCATCTTTTGAAATATTGACCATAGAGGAAGGAGGACAAGGACGAGAGGGGAAGAGAGATGGAATTTTGCCCTAGATTTCATGTTTTTTTCGTTGCCAACCCTGATGTTTACCTTCCCGTTTGATTTTTTTTTTCTACTTTTGCTTCCCAAAATATTCAATAATTTAAGGAACATACTAATTTGCTATTTTTTTCATAATAGAAGTTCCTTTACAGTAATTCCTTTTGCTGCCTAGTAACAAAGCAAAGTTCTCCAGGGAATGATCAGATATAAACTTTTTAAAGATTATTCTGTGTTTTGTCTACTCAGTTTGAACTGTCACTGGACACTTACAGGAAGAGTTAGGGACTGAATATCTCGTGCAGCCGGTGGGTCGCCCCGAAGACGAGGAGGATGCGAGTGACTTCGTTCCAGTGGATGAAACAGACGAGGATGAGGACATTGATGCCCCAGGCGGCTTTGGCGGCAGTGGTTCTGTGAAGGATGGAACATCCTCGAAGAGGAAGAGATCCGCAAAGGATGACTCAGATGATGGGGACGAGGATGAAGACGATGATGGTGAGGAGAGGCCGCCAAAGCGATAGCCCACTGTTGACCTACCTCTCTACCATTTGACATCGATTTGAGCTCTTAGGAAACCCAGTGGCAAGCTATCTGATAGCCTGGTAAAAGATGAGATTTGATGAGCTTCCATTGTTTAAGAAGTGTGGATTTGTTAGGAACTAAGAACAATAAACTTGCTTTCCTTGTTTCTCAGTGTGTTATTTCAGTTTAGTTTGACCATAACTTTTCTATTGATGCCTGTGAATTATGTTTATCATCAAGTCAGTAGATTGTTGAAAAATGCACCCTCAAAAAATACTATTCTTGTTCATACATGAACTTATTTGTTTATTAGCAAGGGGATTACTTGGATGATCTACCGTGCATAAGCTCAAAACACTAGTTTATGAGTCTTGTTGAGTGAATTGGTAATGCCACTTGGGTTGAAATCAAGCCTAGATCGATATTGTTACATAGTAGATGAGGTAGAGGATGATTTCCTAAGCAATAAATCAAGTTGTTTAGCATAACTTGCCAAGATGCTTAAGTGCAAAGTGCACCAAAGTAACACATTAAGCACCATATGCATTACATTGGTTTTATTTGTTACATATGCTCGTACAATTTGAATGTGTATGGATCCACATAAGAAGGCATATGGTGTGCTTTGCACACGACTCATCATATACTAATGCGATATGATATTTTGTGCTTGTGTGTCTTATATCATGAGTTTCATTTGTTACATATGTGCTCGTGCATCCTCTATATCATGCAATTGAATGTGTACGTATCCCCATAAGAAGGCACATTATAACACTTATAGGCTACTATCGTATACAAACGATATGATATTGTGTTTGTCTTATATCATGCACAATTTGCTTATGCATGTATCTAGTATGTGACCAAGACACTTCGAGAATCATACTTACTCTACTATATAAAAAAAACATATAATATCTCTACTATATTTAATTTTTATCAAAATATAATTGTGTTTCATATATAATTATACTTAAATAATGCCTTAATTTCTCTTTAAATTTTTAATGAGTACTAGAGTTTTTATGAAAAATCTAGAAGTTGTCTTTCTTTTTTTTCATTATTACCCAATACTATATTGTAACACGTGTCCATGGAATGGTTTATAAAAAACAAAAAGGTATATATACCTGGTTGGATTGGGTTCCTCAAGCAAGCGATATAAAAGAGCATCATCATCATATGCCAAAGTGGCCAAACCAAAGAATATAATTTTTTATCATATTTTTTTTAAAAAAAATTTCTAGCATTCCTTTTTTTCATATATATATTTTTATTTTCTAACATTCCTAATATTTTCTAACATCATCATCTTACGTATTTTTATTAGTTTTATAATATGTCATGCATGAGTATAAAGGTTATGAAGATCTATATGAAAAAAGATTCTCGTTCAAGCATGGATAGAATATAAATTTAAAATCTAGATTATATTAAATCTAAGTTAACTCGTATATGAATATAATCTGTGTAAATTAACCATCACATGATAGAATAATTCCTCAGTGCTATGAAAGAGTGAAACACCTATATAAGATGATTATAATTCTGAACAAACTACTTCTTTAGTACTCAACAATATTTTTTCGACTCGGCGTACCAGTAGCGACCAACGATAATGCACTCGACGTCACTCGGGCAGTCGAATCTGCAAGTGCCATTGGACACATGGCAGCCTCCTCAACGTCCCTGAGGGCGGCAGCAACTCCAAGAAAACCACCACAAGAATAGCAAGCTCTCTCTGTCATCTTCCACCATCGCTGCCGCTGCGCCTACACGCTTAAACTTCTAGCACAACCTTAGGTGCTGCACGTTGCTCTGGCAATCACTGTGGCCGTTGGTATCGGTGCCTCCCTGCCACCGCTTCCGCCGTTCTTCTACAACAGCGACTGAGGGAGAGTTGCAGGCCTCATTAGAGACGATCTCTTTGCTTTTCAGGTTCGTGGCGGCGGTTCCAAATGACGCTTGCAGGTCGTGCTGCGATGATTTTCTTTATTATGTTATTTGGTGCTCAGCCCACCCTTTCCACAATCCCAAAGTCAAAATCCTAATTCTTGGATCCGTTTTCACATTTATATTTACATTCCTGATTATGAACAGTGATTTTAAAAAAAAAACTAAATAGAAGTGGTAATGTTAAATAAACAAAATACCATTCAATTCACTTTTTTCTTAGAGAAATTATTTTTCAATGAAAAATTCGAACTGTTCTACATAAAACACTAGTCAATCCAACACAGTTCATATCTGATTGCAGCTGAAACATGAAAGTGCATTAAGCCTGATAAACATTTAACAAGCACCACAAACCCATTCAGAACAACACCGTGATCAATTGTATTTATCAGATTTCACTCATTCTATTATTTGGCTAAACAGGGGAAAAGAACATTAATGAGAGCTGGCAATATCCATCTTCTCATTTGTATCGCTTCTACCTAATTTCATCCCCCCAAAAACCTTAACCAAGAAGACAAGGAAGGCGATTAAACTAGTTAAGAGACAAATCTATACATAATACATGAGGGAAAAAAAACAAAATGAAACTGCATAAAACGAAAGGCTAATGAATCAGGTATGCTTCTTTAGCCAAAGTGAACTGTCCTTTAGTTTACACAAACCAGATTCTAATCAATAGTTTAAGCAAGATATCCTTTTAAATTTGATCGATCGAAAGATTATGGATAAAACAACCTCCACCAGTCTCTACATTCTAAATAAATTAAAAAGATGCTACATGTGGAATAATCGCTAAAGCTTGGTTTGATGTCGAAACCAAATGCTATTCCTTCTCTACACTTTTCTGCACAGGGTAGAAGAGTTTGGCCTAGTTAGCAGAAAACCAGATACAACCTTGCAGCTTTATTCTCCCTTCTGCACAATGATATCCAAACGGATCTATCGTATGTTGATGCTCCGTGAGGATAAACGATACAGATTAGCTTCTTTGATTCCTTTGACGTGCCAAACATGCAAATTAATTACAGAAAAGGTTTAGCCAGAGCTCCAGTGCGTTTCCCCTCTATAAATATGAGCCCCAGAGCAGGTTCATGTCTCAGGCCCTGAGAGTTCAACAGATTGCAATGGCTCGTATCAGTATCAACCCCGCAGCGTCCACCGTCCTCTCTCTCAGGTTAGTGCTGTAACTCCCAAAGCTAGTGAGTTAGTTGTTTATTTGTTTTTGTGTCTGCATGAGTGTAATTACAGAAGGCGGGCATTTGCCGTGGTGGCGGCGGAGGAGCGGCGAGCACCGGCGACGGGAGGGGCGATGGAGGGGAGAGCGACTTCGGCGGCGGCGGAGAAGGTGTACTGGATGAGGGACCCCAAGACGGGGAACTGGATGCCGGAGGATCGGTTCGGCGACGTGGACGTGGCTGAGCAGCGAGCACGGCTTCTCAGCTGCTGGCCTGCGGGCAGAGCAAGCAACTGAACCGTCTGCTGTTTTTATCTAAGATTTGGCATTGCAGAATAAGGAATCCGTGGTGTGAATTTCAGATTAATTCCGGAGTATTAAGCTTGTGGAAGAACTATGTGTTGGGATTTCTAGTTTCTCATACACTTTTTATAAATTTTTAGAGTTTTTTCTTTTTTCTTTTTTCTTTAATAAAAATTAGGTTCGCTGGGCTAGGCTTGTGTTGCGCGTAGACCTAGCTCAACGCAACTTAAATTGAACTAGGCCCACACAACTTTCCATAAGTGGGCATAGACCCGACCTATGCTAGTTCGAGTCCTTTAGGACTGTTTCATAATTAAATTAACTAATATTACTGATGCTCTCATTCGAATCACTAACGAATCTTTTGAAATTGCTGAAGAGGTTTCCTTTGTTGGATGTCGTGGAATTTGGGAAGAAAATTTGTTTAAGTGGGCTCACCGGGAATTGCCTGGCAAAATCCCTTGATGTCTAAGTCATCAGAGTAATAAGGGAGAGCGAGCTGAGAGAGTCAGCCCTTTCTGTTTTTTTCCCACAGCATATAGTTGATATTTATTAGTGTGAGTTACTGAGTTACACGTAGAAATTATGAGGAAGTGAAGAAGAAATCATGGGAAAGTAGAAATTACGGTCCATCTTTTCTTGTGGTCTGCCGACCTAGACTAAAAGAGCTCGGACAGCTCGGCTTAATAACTCAGTGACTCGACTTGACAAGTCGAGTCTTGGATCAACTCGGACCAACTCAGATAGACTATGCTACTCGGGGTGGGGTCACGTAGATGCATCATGCTAAGCTGAAGCTAGCCGTCAAAGCCAACTGGGATGAAATTTGGAAGAACTGGACTGACCCAACTGTTTTGAATTGGGATTAAGTCTAGCTCGAATTCTGTGCCATCACATGGTGTTTGTTGTTCCGACCGCATCAATTCTCAAGTTGAAGGGTTTCTAATTGAGCTAAATTTAGTTCAATTAAGATAGTTCAGGAATTCTCCTACTTAGTTATTTAATCATCAAATGATCTAACTATTCTATATTATATTAAGTCGTCCTCACATATCCTCTAACTAACTAACTAACTAACTAACTATATATAGAAAAATATAGTTAATTGAATTATGCTCTTAGGGCTTGGTGTGATAATAAAAAGCAGAGTGCATTTCTCAAATAATCTCAATTCAATTTTTAAGCAGGAGACACAAGAAGATTGAACTACTAGTAAAGTTAGAACGTTACGTTAACTGTTATTGTGCTTTTTGAATTTACTTAGTGAACAAAATATAATGTTAGACTATCTATACTAGAATTAATTAGATTATAAAATTTAGATACCTAATTAAAAAAGTTAATTCAATTATATCACCTTATATCATTTATTCTTTTACATAATCAATACTTTATTTGATAAGAGCCCAAGGTTTATCAGAAACTGAAAACAAAGATATGGGATGATTGGGAATCCTCAACTTTAAACGTTATTTATTACTAGAGTCATCTATTTAGATTTGACTCGTTGGATTGATTTGTCTCATTAAATAATTTAAACGAGTTGAATTAAAATTTTATCAATACATTTAAAAATAGATCCAGGGGTTTGACCTACATAGGTTGTGAGTCTAGACGGGTCAGCCCGTGGCTGACTCAGGTTGAGAAGATTTTTTTTTCAAAACTTAAAATTAATATGAAAAATAATGTGGTTGACCCATCTAATTTACAATTCAAATTTAAAAATTTCAATCTTTTCGACTCATGAGTTGACCTGCCTAACTCACAGCTAACCTTGAATTGAGTAGAAAATTTTTCAGCCCCCTACGATGATGGGCCAACCCACCCTGACTCATCACGACTCATTAGATGATGAATTTTTAACGACCGATACACTCCACCACAGACGGATATACCTGGCACAGGACGATCATAACAACTGTATTTATTACATGCCTATATAAAAGTAAAATTTAATAATAAAAATAAATTTGATACGACAATTTATCAAATAATGTAGGTGATTATGTGTTTTTCCTGATTACGTATTTCATTTTGGAAATGTCCAAATAACGTAGTCCCTTCCTTTTACCACTCTCTCTCTTCCTTTTTTACTATCCATCTAATAAAATTCCTAAAACCAATTTTTTTTATTGCATTGCTAATTTTTCAGCAATGCAATGTTATTGATTTCTGAAATTAGTAACACAATGTTGCTGATTTTTGAAAGTGTTATCAATTTTTGAAAATCAGTAACACCATGTTGCTAATTTCTGAAAATCAACATGGAAAATCTTTCGAACCACTTATTTTTTACTATGTTGCTGATTTTCAAAAATGAGAAATACAATATTGCTGATTTTTTAGAAACACAACGTTGTTGATTTTCAATAATGTTGCTGATTTTCAAAAATCAACAACAACATTATTGTTGTCTTAAACTTTAAGAGAACATAAATTTTGATTCTGGTTGAACTATAAGATGCATAATATATCAAACCGGAGCTCGTTCAAATATCTCGCTTTAATATATTGTGCGTCCTATAATTTAATTTGAATCAAAAGTTGTCATATCTTAATATTGAACTTTTAGTTGTAGCAGCTACGGTTTCGTAGCTACTACAACGTGTATGTTGAGTAAATTTTGAGAGGTCATAACTTTTGACTTAAATTTAACAAAAGGACACACAAAATATCAAATCGAAGATCTCTGAATGAACTTCAATATGATATATTGTGCGTCCAGTGGTTCAATCCTAGTCAAAAGTTATGGTTTCTCAAATTTTAAGTTAGCAACAATGTTGTGTTGGATCGTTGAGATGCATAAATAGCGATCGTCACTATTTCAGAAATCTAGAATATGCAGCAAAAATAAAGCTAAGGAGAAAGAAATGAGAAAGAAAAAGACAAACACTAATACAAGTAGTTTTTTATTTGGTTCGAAGCCTTATACTACTCTTATTCCAAGGTCCACACTCATTGAGTACTTTCGTTGGGCAATCCATTGATAGTTCTAAATGTTACAAAAATAAAGTACAAGAACTAAAAGGAAAGGTTACTGACAACAAAGAAGATAAGTAGAACTTGATCGTTAGTTGTCCAAGGAGTGTTACAGCATCGTAGAAGCTTCTTTGGAGTAGCGCGCAGGAACGAAAGTTGTAGCAGATGTTGTGTTTTAGCTGTTGGTCAAAGCCTCTTTTTATAGCCCCGTTCGTGCACTTGGATTCCCTCTTGGACACTTGGACAGTGTTGACGTGGTGAGCTCTCGTCGAAACTTCATCCTTGAAGTTTATCCACCTCCGGACGCCCGGCCCCCTATAGGCACTGGACAGTTGACGTGGGTTCGGCTAGTCAACACGCTCTAACTTAGCTTTAAAATGAGTTTTGCTATTCTGGTGCTTGGAGCACCTCCGGGCACCCAGACCGCTTTTGTGCTTGGCCAGACACTTGCTTTACTGAAGCTAGTTTGGGTGCCTAGAGTTCGAGCGCCTAGATCAACTCTAGGCACCTGGAATTCGGGCGCCTGGATCCCTTCTAGGCACCCCGAACAACCCTTTTTCACCCTTATCTTTCCTGCAAAAAAAAGTTAGTCTAGACAACTATAATATGTTTATGTTGTAAAACAAAGGTAGTAGTATTAATTAGATCATGTCTCCCTGAGACTAGGATCTAGTTAAGGTCTAAGTTTAGATTTCTCAAATAGACCTAAGCTAGACCGACACCTACTGTTCCCTCAATCAGGAACAAGTACTCACTGGATCTCTCCTCTAGTTGATTACCTCCACCTACTGTTCCCCTCAATCAGGAACACGTACTCACTGGATCTCTCCTCTAGTTGCTTGCCTCCACTTACCAATTGCAGACTTCAGGTCCCTTGACCCACCAGAACTTCTTGCCAGATTTCAACCAATCTGGATTTCTTCCTGCCAGATCACAATCGATCTAGATTTCATGCCAGCTATTTGTTGGGGGTTGCAAGGTTGTAAATATAGTCCCACATTGAAAACACATGGAAAAGATCATGGGTTTATAAGAGAAAAGATATCTCCATTGGCATGAAGCCTTTTGGGTAGAGCCCAAGAGCAAAATCATAAGGGCTTAGGCCTAAAGTGGAAAATATCATACCATTGTGGAGATATCTAAATTCTTTCCGATCTTACAATTAGTATCAGAGTCCGGACTGTCAGAAGGTTTAACCACCGACTGTGCACAAGAGCTATGGTCTGATTGAGCCATGTGGGTATAATATTGATCTCGAACAAAAAAAGTGGGGGCCCTTATATTCGAATCAAGAAGACCAAACACCAGGCAGGAAGTCCTAGTTGAGGCTAGGCAAGAAAGTCCTAGTAGGTCGGGTGGTCCGAGGGGCAGGAAGACCTTATTGTTGGGGTTACAAGGTTGCAAATATAGTCCCACATTGAAAACATATGAAAAAGATCATGTGTTTATAAGAGAAAAGAT
The DNA here is from genome assembly GCF_018446385.1 of Zingiber officinale. Lineage (NCBI taxonomy): Eukaryota > Viridiplantae > Streptophyta > Magnoliopsida > Zingiberales > Zingiberaceae > Zingiber > Zingiber officinale. Next base: position 124,952,597 of record NC_055989.1, read on the forward strand.
ATCATATCTCCATTGGCATGAGATCTTTTGGGTAGAGCCCAAGAGCAAAACCATAAGGGCTTAGGCCCAAAGTGGACAATATCATACCATTATAGAGATATCTAAATTCTTTTCGATCCTACAACAACCTAGTTGGACTTCCTTCTGCTAGATCTTAACCAATCTGGACTTCATGCTAGCTATCGAATTTTTAGAGTTTTTTAAATAAACTTTTTTTAAAAAAAAATAAAAATTAGGTTCACTGAGCTAGGCTTGTGTTGTGCGTAGACCTAGCTCACCGCAACTTAAATTGGACTAGGCCCACACAACTTTCCATAAGTGGGAATAGACCCGACCTATGCTAGTTCGAGTCCTTTAAGATTGTTTCATAATTAAAGCTAGGATTGTAAATGAACCAAGTGTTCGTGAATAAGTTTGGTATTCAGTTTGGTAAGAGTTTGTTTATGTCCGTTGAATATACACAAGATTAATTAAATAAACAAGCTTAAACAACTCATTAAACTAAACAAACAAGCTTAAACAGATATGTGTTCATCTTGTTAACGTTCGTGAACAACGTCCGTGAATAATGTTCATGAACCATATTTATTAATAAAACTTTTTTCAATATGCTAAATAAATAATAAAATAAAAAATAAATAAATAAGTTTGAATTATCAAGCTTAATAACCAATCAAATAACTAAAAGTTCCAAACAATCAAACAAACTTGAATTGAGAGTTCGATAATATCTAAATGAATAAACCTCAAACCAACCTCAAGTTAAGTTTGAATTGAGAGCTCGATAACATTTAAATAAACTAAGCTTCAAACAAGTTCAAATTTATAAAAAATAAACCAAGTTAAATTTGAATAATTATGCCAAAGGTTTGATTCATTTTAAGCTCAGCTCGGTTCGGCTTGACTTGATTACTTTATATATCAAATAAACTTGAACACCCTAAAATTTAACTCAGCTCATTTATAATCCTATTTAAATTAACTAATATGACTGATGCCCTCATTCGAATCACTAATGAATCTTTTGAAATTGCTTAAGAGGTTTCCTTTGTTAGATGTCGTCGAATTTAGAAAGAAAATTTACTTAGAGGACTCACTGGGAATTGCCTGGCAAAATCCCTAGATGTCTAACTCTATCATAGTAATAAGGGAGAGAGAGTCCTTTTGTCTTTTTCCCAAAGCATATAGTTTGATATTTAACTGGGATGAAATTTGGAAGAACTGGATCGACCTAACTGTTTTGAATGGATCAAGTCCTAGCTCGAATTCTGTGCTATCACATGGTGTTTGTTGTTTCTGTTGGCACGGTTAGCACTAATGATCTAACTCAAGTTTTGATGAATGATAAAGTAGGTTAACTTAGTTTCATTTGTGATCTAACACTCTGACCGAGTGTGCAGGAGAAGTCCAGATAAGTCGACGGGCTGACCGGATGTCTGGCACGAAGCCCAGCTAGGTCGACGGGTCGACCGGATAGCTGGCACGAAGCCTAGCTAGGTCGACGGTCCTACCGGATAGCTGGCATAAAGTTCGGACGGGTTGACGGGCTGACCGGACGTTTGACACGAAGTTCAGCTAGGTCAACGGGCTAACCGGATAGCTGCCACCAAGTCCAGACGAATCAACGGGATGATAGGACGTCTGACAGGTAAGTTGAGGTAAATCACTGGAAGGGAGTGACTGTGAGGACGCGTTCCTAGGAAGGGAACTTAGGCGCCGATCCAACTTAGAACTATTTCAAAACTCTAAGTTGAGATCTTGACTAGATTCCGGTCTCGATGAGACGAAATCTAATTACTATTATTTGGTTATCATAAACTGTGCTAACACTCTATTTTGCGGGATATTTTGCATTTATGCTTCGGACTAACATTTTCTTGCAGAGAAATGAAGTTGCTGGAAAATGGAGTACGGGCGCCCGGAAGGGATCCGAGCGCCTGGAATGTAAACTTTATCCCCAGCGCGCGTCGACACGTGGAGCTTCATGATTGGATGGGCTACGTCACATTCCAGGCGCCTGGAAGGGATCCGAGCGTCCGGAACCTCCTATATAAGGAGGGTCAAGGGTGGACCAAAGAAACAACTCAACAACTAATGATGTGCTCTCATGTGCTTCTGCGACGCTGCGAAGACTCTCCGACAAGTGTTATTTCTTTTTCTGTCTCTCTTTTATCATTGTCGATTTTGTCTTCTCTGAATAATTCCTGTACTTAATTTGTAATAATTGTTCAAATTATTAGTGATTGTCTAACGAAAACACTCAACGAGTGCAGGCCTTGGAGTAGAAATTGTCAAAGGTTTCGAACCAAGTAAATTGACCCTTATTAGCATTGTTGTTGTTTTCACTTTTCTGCTGCTTAGTACTCGTTTAAAGTTTTAAATCGCTATTCACCCCTACCCCCTCTCTAGAGAAACTCATCGATCTAACAGTTTCCACCTCATCATTTCTCAAGTTGAAGGGTTTCTAATTGACCTAAATTTAGTTCAATTAGGATAGTTCAAGATATTCTCCTACTCAGTTATTTAATCATCAAATGATCTAACTATTCTATATTACATTAAGTCATCCTCACGTATTCTCTAACTAACTAACTATATATATAGAAAAATATAGTTAATTCAATTATGCTCCTAGGACTTAGTGGAGTGATAAAAAATAGTGCATTTCTCAAGTAATCTTAATTAAATTTTTACACAGAAGACACCTATGATAATTGAACTATTAGTAAAATTAGAGTGTTATGTCAAGAGTCACGTACTTCTTGAATTTATTTATTGAACAAAATATGACATTAGACCATCTATTCTAGAATTAATTAGATTGTAAAATTTGGATACCTAAGAAAAAAAATTAATTCAATTATATCGCCTCATATCATTTATTCTTTTACATAATCAATACTCTATTTGATAGGAACCCAAGTTTTATCACAAACTGAAAACAAAGATATGGGATGATTGAGAATCCTCAACTTTAAACATTATTAAACATTATTTACTACTAGAGTCGTCTATTTAGGTTTGACCCGTTGGATTTATCTATCTCATCGAATAATTTAAACGAGTTAAATTAAAATTTTATCAATACATTTAAAAACAGATTTAGGGGTTTGACCAACACAAGTTGTGAGTCCAAACGGGTTGGCTCGTGGCAGACTCAGGTTGAGAAGATTTTTTTTTTCAAAACTTAAAATTAATATGGAAAATTCAATGTGGCTGACCCATCTAATCTACAATTCAAACTTAAAATTTCAATCTTTTCAACTCATGGGCTGACCTGCCTAACTCGCAACTAACTTTGAATTGAGTAGAAAATTTTTCAACCCCCTATGTTGATGGGCCAACCCACCCTGACTCGTCACGACTCATTAGACGATGAATTTTTAACGATCGATCGATACACTCCACCACGGACTGATATGCCTTGGCACAGGACGATCATAACAACTATATTTATTACATGCCTATATAAAAGTAAAATTTAATAATAAAAAAAAATTTAATACGACAACTTACCAAACAATGTAGGTGATTAAGTATGTGATTTTGGAAATGCCCAAACAACGTAGTCCCTTCCTTCCTTTTTTTATTGTTCATCTAAAAAAAATTCCTAAAACTATTTTTTTTACCGTGTTACTGATTTTTCAGCAACACAATATTACTGATTTATGAAATCAGCAACACAATGTTATTGATTTTCGAAGGTGTTGTCAATTTTTGAAAATTAGTAACTCCGTGTTGCTGATTTCTGAAAATTAACATGGTAAATCTTCCAAACTACTTATTTTTTACTATGTTGCTAATTTTCAAAAATCAACAATACAATATTGTTGATTTTTTAGAAACACAATGTTGTTGATTTTCGATAATGTTGCTGATTTTCATAAATCAACAACAACATTAATGCTGACTTAAACTTTACGAGAACATAACTTTTGATTTTGATTGAATTATAGGATGCATAATATATCAAACTGAAGCTCGTTCAAATATCTTCGTTTTAATATATTGTGCATCCTATAGTTCAAATTGAATCAAAAGTTATCATATCTTAATATTGAACTTGTAGTTGTAGCAGCTATGGTTTCATAGCTGCTATAACGTGTATGCTAAGTAAATTTTGAGAGGTCACATAACTTTTGACTTAAATTTAACAAAGGGATGCACAATATACCAAATCGAAGATCTTTGAACGAATTTCAATATGATATATTGTGCGTCCAGTGGTTCAATCATAGTCAAAAGTTATGATTTCTCAAAGTTTAAATTAGCAATAATGTTGTGTTGGATCGTTAAGACGCTAAAAAGGGGGGTGGGGTGAATAGTATTCATCACTATTTCAAAAATCAAGAATATGTAGTAAAAATAAAGCTAAGGAGAAAGAAGTGAGAAGGAAAAAGGCAAACGCTAATACAAGTGTTTTTTACTTGGTTCAGAGACCTATACGACTCCTACTCTAAGGTCCGCACTCGTTAAGTACTTTCGTTGGACAATCTATTGATAGTTCGAAATGTTACAAAAATAAAGTATAAGAACTATAAGGAAAGGTTATTGACAACAGAGAAAATAAGTAGAACTTAATCGTTGGTTGTCCGAGGAGCGTTACAGTATCGTAGGAGCTTCTTTGGAGTAGCGCGCAGGAATGAAAGTTGTAGCAGATGTTGTGTTTGAGCTGCTAGTCGAAGCCTCTTTTTATAGCCTTGTTCGGGCACCTGGATCCCATCTCAGGCACTTGGACCATGTTGACATAGTGAAGTCTAATCGAAATTTCATCCTCAAAGTTTATCCACCTCCGGGGGCTCGGACCCCCTCTGATCGCTGGACCGTTGACGTGGGTTCGGCCAGTCGACGCGCTCCAACTTAGCTTTAAGATGAGTTTTACTGGTTTGGGTGCCTAGAGCACCTCTGGGCACCTAGACCGCCTGAGTGCTTGACCAGGCACCTGCTTGGATGAAGCAAGTTCGGGTGCCCGGAGTTCGAGCACCTGAATCAACTCTGGACGCCCGGAGTTTGGGCTCTCGGATCCCTTCAGGCCACCTGGACAACCCTTTTTCACCCTTGTCTTTCTTAAAAAAAAAAGAGTTAGTCCAGACAACTATAATATGTTTTTCCTGCAAAACAAATTTAGCACAATAAGATAGTAGTATTAATTAGATCTTGTCTCCTCAAGACTAGAATCTAGTTAAGGTCTCAGTTTAGGTTTCTCAAATGGACCTAAGCTGCATTGACACCTACTGTTCCCTCAATCAGGAACGCGTTCTCACTGGATCTCTTCTCCAGTTGCTTACCTCCACTTACCGATTGTAGACTTTAGGTCCCTTGACCCACCAGGGCTTCCTGTCAGATTTCAACCAATTTAGATTTCATCCTGCCAGATCTCAACCGATCTGGATTTCGTACCAGCTATCAACCTAGTTGGACTTCTTCTACTAGATTTCATCCAATTTGGACTTCATGCCAGCTATCAACCTAGCTAGACTTCAGTATGGTGTTCCAGTCCTCTAGACCCATTAAGTCCTTCACACTTGGTAAAAGGTTAGACAAACAACACATCTAATTTTCAACCTATTTATCATACATCAAAACCTGATTATCAGTGCAGCCTGCACCAACAATCTTTTTATTTATGATGTAATGACAACCTATGTTAAACTTAGAAAAAAATATATAAATTTGAGTAAAGTGAGTTGATCTTTCTAATCTAATCGACTATATCCTCCATTTGGCATACATAAAAAAATAATGCAACGCATTAAACACAAATTTTGAATTATAAATATTTCAACTTGACTAGTGTTTAGAAACTTTTGAACAACTTAAATAAAGATTTAGCAAAATTAATAAATTTTGTAAACTGATTTTTTAAAACAAGTTTTCAAATAATAATTTCAAGTTTTTAAATAGTAATTTTGAAAATGAGTTTTTTTAATGAAAACCAACCACATTAAAAAGAAAGTGTTATATTTTGAAAGAATTTTTGCAAGTAATATTTTCACAAAGGTAAAGTAATTTAAAAGAAAATTTTCAAACTTTGCAAAGTAATTTTAAAATTTTCAAAATTTTAAAAATTGAATTTTGTAAAAATAAAATATTTTGTAAAGCTAAATTTTGTAAAGCATTTCCAGATAATTTTTAAAAAGTATTTTTTTCTAAATAAGTAATATTAAAACATTAAATTTTCAAAAGATTATTTTTTCAAATCTTGTAAAAGGTATTTTAAAAAAAATGAAGAAGTAATTGTAATCAGTTTTTAAAATAGATATTTGAAAAGTAGAAGAATAAATTTTGAAAGTTATTTTTCAAAATAATTATAAGGCAATTTTTCAAACATATATTTTCAAAATAATTTTCTAAAATGTTTAAAGGTTTTTTCAAAGTACTTTTCAAAATATTCATAAGGGTATTCAAAGACCAATGACTTTTCAAAAATCCTTGTTTACTTTTAAACTATTTGAAAAAAGTTCAACTCTTCTTTCAGCTTAATCTGACATATCCTGTTTATTCTTATTAGCAATAAGGATTTCTACCTAAGTACCTAGAAAATTTAGTGTTAGTAACACTTATGTTCAATAAATATATTATTTACATAAGTATTTTATATATACCTATTATAATTATTCATTTAAGTTTGATTAATTAAAATAATATTATTTAAATTAATCGTTAATAAATTATTCTTAAAATAAACATTGGATTAAGTTAACTAAGTTAAAATTAAGTTTTAGGTTAAATAAAATTATTGGTTACTAACTCAATAAAATTAAGTTTATTGATTAAATTTTACATAACTTAATTCACAAATTTGATTAATCAACTTAAATTTTGTATTAATTGATTGAGTTACTTGATTAATGAGAGTATTAGTTTAAATTTTATTTTAATTTACTATATCTTTAAGTTTTGATTAGATTTAACTTAAGTTAAATTATTAATTAAAGTTAATTTAAATTAAGATTAACTAAGTTTCGAGTTACTTAGGTTGCAAGTTTGAATAAGTTAAAATTTTAGCAAGATTTAACGATAGGTTATATTGAGATAAACATTCATTAAATTAATATTAAGTTATGTTTTAATTAAATCTTGAAGAATGGTTAAGTTAGATTGATGTTTTGAATTTAATTCAATTAGGTTTTAATTGTTTACATATTAATTATTTAACTAAGTTTTAAATTTAAATTTAAATTTAAATTTATTTAATTAGGATTTAAGTTTAAAGGTGATTAATTTAAGTAAACTTTAAATTTAACTTTATTAAATGTAAGTTTATTTAGTGTTTTTGATATTATTTTATTTTAAGTTAGATTTAATTTATGTTTTAGTATAAGTTTTAATAAAATTTTTAAGTTTTAGTTAAGTGTCTAAGTTTTAAATAATATTTAAAAGATTGTTAAACTAATATTTAAAATTAAAATATTTAAAATATTTTTAAAATAATTTAAAAGATTTTAAATAATTTAAAAAGACTTTTTAAATAATTTTTAAAGGATTTTTTAAAAGATTAAAATAATTTTTAAAGATTTTTTAAAAAATATTCTTTAAAAGGATTTTAAAATTAATTTTTAAAGTATTTTTTAAATAATTTTTAATTTTTTAAAAAAAAATTAAAATATTTTCAAAATAATTTTAAGAGCTTTTTTAAAATAATTTTTTTAAATATTTTAATGTAATACGTTAATTAATTTTAAGTTTAATTCAATTTTAATTTTAAGGTTTAGTTAAAATAATATTAATATTTAATTTAATTTATTTTATCCTTATTCATATCACCTAATCTATATTTTCAATTTAGGGAATCGTATAATTTTGTGAGATGAGTTAAGTTGAATTTCAGAGTTTAACTTATATTAGATTCAAGTTTAGCTTTTGGTTCAACGAATAGATATTCTCTGGATAAAGTTCTGTCCTCTGAACTTTGTACAAAACATTGGTCTAACCAGTAATGATTAGTAAGTGGTAGCTTTTGTTAGTTTCATTAAGCCAATTGTATTAGGTCGAAGTCATATTTTCTTAGACATGCACAATTAATTTCAAAATATTAATTAATTAATTTTGGAAATGTTAATTAATTTTAAGTTCATATTGACTATCAAATGTTATTTAATTTTAAAACCTTAATTAATTTTAAAACTTTAATTAATTTTAATTAACTTCAAATTTAATTATTCAAACTTGATTACTTTTCATGTGTTAATTAATCTTTAAATCAGAAATTAATTAATTGCAAAATTAATTACTTTTAAATATTAATTAAAAGTTTCAAAATTTAATTATTCAAACGTAAATATTTTGAAAAATTTAAACTTAATTACTTTGAAACTCAAATTTAAAATACTTTTTACAAATTCAAACCTAAATATTTAAAAAATTTAGACTCAATAATTTTTAAAATTCAAAATTAACCTAACTCCATCTTACACAAACTCATAAACTTAACATATTTGACAACTTAGAAAGGGTGAAATGAAAAATAAAAAAATTAAATGATTATTTTAAATATATTCTTAATTTTTTAATGTTTGGACTCTAAGATTCTCAAACTTAAATAAGTTACCTAATTTTTCTTTAGGCACTAATCAAGGGAGAGAAAAGGGGAGTTAAGTTAGTTTTAAATGTAAAAATATTTTTCAAAAAGGGAGTTAAGTTAGTTTCAAATGTCAAAGTATTTTTCAAAAAGGAAGTTAAGTTTTTTTAAAACTATTTTTGAAAGTTTTAATATTTTTAAATAGCAAATTTGAATATTTTTATATCTGGAAAAATAAATATTTGAAAAAGTGTTTATAACTAAGTTTTTATTTTGAAAATTCTCAAAAGCTTAGTACTTGGCAAAAAATTTTAAATTGAAGAATTTGGCCAAGTTTTTTCATTAAAGAAAAAGTTAAGTTCTTTTCTCAAAACCTTAAGGCATCCTTTAAAAAAAATTTCGAGGCTTTACAAAAATGCTAAGTTTTTGTTAAATTAAAAGTTGTAAATTTTTAAAAAACTATATTTTTAGTCAAGTTCTTTCTAAAAGTTTAAGTATTGTTCAAAAGTTTTTTTTTCACAAGTTTTTAACTATATTAAACTCCCTATTTGAATTTCTTTTCTCTTTCACTCCGCTTTTCAAAGTTTTTCAAAACAAAAAATTCTACTATCTTAAAAAGAAGAGTTTTGTTCCAAAGTATTGTTCGGAGTACTTGAAAAGCTAAACTATTAGATTTTAAAATTAAGTATTTTTTCCTCCCTAAATGGTTTTTAATATATGTTAAAGGGAGAGAGAATATTCAAAAGTTAAGGGGGAGAGAAAGTTAAGGGATTAAAAGGGAGCTAACAAGTTAATTCTTTATGAATGAATTTCTTAACTTTTGCTATGTTGTATTTTTTTTTCTATATGTTGCTATATATTTTACTTAACTTTTCAATCAAGTTGTCATATTAAACAAGAGGGAGATTGTTGATGTAGGGAGTACCAGAAGATCGAATCTGAGTTTTGATTATGGTAAAGGGGTCAAAAGCTAAGATGTCTTGTGATCTAACAAGTGTGACTGAGCTTTTAGGAAAGTCCTAAGTGTTCTTATGTAAAAGTCCTAGTAGATTATAGGAAGGTGGAAAACCCTAAGGGGAGGTAACCCTAGGTCGTAGGGGGAGGTAACCCTAAGTTATGAAAAGTCCCAGCCGCGGTTAGGCAACGAAGTCCTGGTTCGAGGGGCTAGGCGAGGTCTTGGCGGGTCGAGGATGTTCGGCGAAATCCTAGTGTTGAGGACACTATGTGAAAATCATGGGGTCACAAACACTAAGTCGAAGACTGGACAGATCAGGGATTGGACGTTCAACATGAAGTTATGATGTCTCGGTCGCTGAGCAAAATTCTAGATGATCTGGAGGACCAGTCTGGCAAAAGGTAAATTCTCTTAAGAGGAGTAGGTGAGGGCGCGTTCCCTATTGAGGGAATAGTAGACGTCGATTCGACCTAGGGTTTCTAGAAAATTCAAAAGTTAGAACCTAACAGTCCATAGACTATTGAATAATTTATTATTCATATTTTATTGTGCTAATTTTATCTTGTAGGGTATACTTTGTATTTGGACTAATATGTCTTGCAGGAAGTGAGATGCATAAAGAAAAGCTCGGAGGAACAATGTCTGAGGTGCCTCAAGGGCTGTTGGAGGCACCTCAATTGCTTTGGCCAAAGGCTAGTGCAGAAGAGGTGCGGAGGCTCCTTCGAAGCCCCTAAAGGCACCTAGGATCCCAGATGGAAGGCGCCTTCGAAGGGATAAAGTTCGCATAATGTGAGAATTATCGTCTCTATGGATTCAGGGATAAGGATTAGAGTTGGAGGAGCCTTCAAGGGGGTTGAAGGCGCCTTCAACAACCCATAAAAGAAGGCTTCAGGCAAGAGCTTCAATATAACTCATTCTTACGTTCTTCTCTTGTGCGCTGCTTCAAGGACGATCCTGCGACTTTGCGACATGACTCTGACGATCGAAAGTAGGACTCTCCAAATTCCAAAAGTCGTCAGTATAATCAAACCAACTAGAATGCTTGCTTAACTTTGGCTAACCAAGTGAAAACTCTATATCATGGTAAACAGTTAGTAGCTAAAGGTTAGACACTTGTTTAAGGAAAATAGATGTTTGTTTTGAAGATTTTTTGCTTTTACTTTGAACTATTATGCTTGGACTCTAGGACCCTAAAACTTAAGGCACTTAATTATTTTTTAGGCATTAATCAAGGGGAAGTGAAAGGAGTTAAGACACTAAATTTTATTTGGGTTAAATATTTTCTCAAAGTTAAAGTATTTCATTTTCCAAAATCTCAAATATTATTTTAAGTTTTTTAGAAGCTAAGTTTTTAAGGTTTAACTATTTTTGAAAAGAAAGTTTAAATAATTTTTGAAAGGAAAGCTTAAATATTTTTGAAAAAATAAGGTTAAACTAAGTATTTAAGAAAATATTTTTAAAGTTAAGTTTTTAAGAAAATCTTTTTAAATCTAAGTTTTTAAGAAAATCTTTTCAAAGCTAACCTTTAAGTATCCCTTAATTGTTTGTTTCAAGGCTTTATAAAAAAGCTAAATATTTGTGTTAAATGAAAAGCTATAAAGTTTTGAAAAGCTAAGTTTCAAAAACTATATTTTTTCCACTCTCCTTTTCGGAGTTTATCAAAACAAAAATTCTATCTCAAAAAGAAGTTTTTCCGAAGACAAAGTATTTTTCATAGTACTTAGAAAGCTAAAATATTATATTTTGAAATTATCTATTTTTTCAATACTCCCTAAATTATTTCGATATATGTCAAAGGGGGAGAGAATGTTCTAAAATTAAGGAGGAGAGAAAGTTAAGGGATTAAGGGGGAGCTAATAGAAAGTTAAGGGGGAGCTAACAAATTATTATTTTTTATCTCTTAACGTTTGCTATGTGTTGCATATGTTGCATTTTTTTGTAGATATTTTACTTAACGTTTGAATCAAGTTGTCATAATCAAAAACGGGGAGATTGTTGGTGCAGGGAGCACCAGACGATCAAACCTATATTTTGATCATGGCAAAGAGTTCAAAAGTTAAGATGTCTTGTTATCTAACAAGTGTGAATGAGCTTGAAGGAAAGTCCTAAGTGTTCTTAGGTAAAAGTTTTAGTGGATTCTAAATAGGTAGAAAGTCCTAGCTATGGTTGGGCAATGAAGACCCAGTCTGGGGGATTGGGCGAAGTCTTGGCAGGTCGAGCACTTTAGGCGAAATTCTAGAGTCGAGAACTCTAGGTGCAAATCCTAGTGGTCGCGGACCAGGTGGAAGTCTAAACGGGTCATGGAGCGAACATTCAACATGAAAACCTAAAGTCTCGGACGCTGAGCAAAAGTCTAAACGGTATGGAGGACTAGTCTGACAAAAGGTAAACTCTTCTGAGATGAGTAGGGTGAGAACACATTTTCCAAAAGAGGGAACAATAGGCGTCGGTTTGACCTAGGATTTCTGGGAAATCTAAAAGTCAGACTAGACAGTCCGAAGACTGTCAAAACTGTTTTTTACTTTATATGTTATCTACCTATTTTCTAAACTCTGTTTTGCAGGAAACTAATACTTTTGCAGGTTGAAGAGTCGACCTTTATCGGTCGATCGAACCTCCAAGCAAACAGATTAGATTTTCGACGAGTTAATCAGGTTCGACCATGGGTTCAGTCGATCGAACCATGGGTTCAGTTGATCAAACCGTGGATAGGCGTCAACGTGGTCAGACTGAGTTGATCGGACCAGATAAGTTAGGGATCATCGATGGATTAGTCGACCGAACAATGAGATTGGTCGATCGAACAAAGACTCTTATCCGAGCAGTAACATCTAGATGGAAAGTCGGACAGGCTTAGCAGGTTAGGTCGATCGAACACCTGGATTGATAGATTGAACAGTGTCGAGTCAAACATGATCCCTAGATCAGTGGATCTTGATCATGTCTAGCTTGGCCATAAAAAGGAGCCTCGACGATCACTTCAAAGACACTGAAATTGAACATCTTCTGCTTCCTTGTGTGTTGCTTTGAGACAATTCGACGACGTCCAAATACTACTCTAACAATCAACGAACTACTAATCCTTTGTTGTCGGTAAACTTTATTTTTTCAATACTTGTACTTGCCATCTCTATAAAGATTTATCAAACTTATAGTGATTGCCCAATAAAAACGATCGACAATCACGGACCTTGGAGTAGGAATCGCCACAGGCTCCGAACTAAATAACCAAAAGTGTTAGCGATTGCGTTATCTATTTGTTTATTTCCACTGCGTTTTATTCTGTCCGTTTTCTGAAAACGTGAAAAAATCCACGAGCGTTATTCACCCCCCCTCTAGCGTGTATCTATCTTACAAGAGAGGTGCAAGAAGCAAGCAAGCAGGGCCTTCCTCTTGAACTCCTCTTTCCTTTTGATGGGTTGTTGTTGACGCTGCCAGATTTGGTGGTGGTAACGTGTCACTAGTGTTGGCTTATTATTATTATTGAAGTAATTTTTGCGCTCTGACATTGATGAACAACTCCAGATCTTCTTGTGTTAAGGTGTTAGTGTTGAGTTTTCCAGCCTCCTCCATCTCATAGCTTCAGATTTAGGCAAAGATTCCCACAGACAGTGCTAAATTTGATCCTGTCTGAAGGCTGAGGAGATGGCGCGCTAGCCGAGGTGGATGATTTATTGACGGATAGTTGACTCTCCGATCTGGGATGAAACTCCTCAATGATCTTGCGCACAAGCAGACGATCCAACGAAGCGTTAGTGACCAAAGACCAGGGAAAGAATCCTTGGCAAGACCCTTCGACGCTCAATTCTGTCCCGGAGAAGAAGAATAGTAGTGGATGTGTGAATGAAGGGTTCAGATGTGAAAATTACGTACCTTGCCAATGGAGAGGGTCCTCTTTTTGTACCACCTCTCACGATCTTTATGACCATGAGGTGACTTCATGTGTCAGAGTTTGCTAGGTAATTCCTCAAAGAGCTTCGGAGGAATCTTTTTTGTACTCACATATGTACTGCTTTTGTCATTTATAACTTAAACTCTTTCTGAAGTCGTTGGAGGGAGATGTCATTATAGATGAATCACTAATGAGAAACCAAATAGACTCCGGAGGAGCTTCCAAATATTTCCTGACACTTATGCCAGACTGTTAAAATATTATCAGTTGTTTGTCTGTTGAATATATCTCAGCCGGTCCGTAAGGCCGACCGTATTTCTTGTCATTGTATTCTGTCATAGTATGTCGGTCGGTCCATAAGGCAGGTCGTATTGCTTACCATTGTATCAATCTGCTCTATTATATGTTAAGTACTACAAAGATCTGTTCAGAAATTAACATTGTGCTTATAGTATGTCAAAGCTTCATTCAAGAAGTCATATGATAAATTATGTATATTAGAGCTTTATTTTAGGGACAATGTGACATTAGGTAACTTAAACTCTATAGACCTGTGCCTGATTGAGTGAATATGTAGAGTTCCCTACATATAAGTGTATTTAAGCCCGTCCGATCTTTTCCCAGTAGAGCACACACGGATATCCTTATGCTCGACAAACTTCTGTCCGACCAACCTTATACTAAGAACTTTATAAGGCCAAGTATCCTTAAGCTCGCTTGGTTTTTAGCCGACCGGACGTATATAGACAGCCTTGTGTTCGATCGACCTTCATCCAGTCGATCTTACACTAAGATTTGTATGAGGTCAAGTATCTTTAAGCTTGTCTGGTCTTTACCCGGTCGGATGTATACAGACAACCTTATGTTAGATCGGCCTTCATCCGACCGATCTTATACTAAGATTTGTATGAGGTCCAATGTCTTTAAGCCCACATTGTCTTTACTCAGTCGGGCGTACACAGACAACTTTATGTTTGATCGACTTTCATCCGGTCGATCTCATATTAAGACTTTTATGAGGCCGAGTATCTTTAAGTCCACCCGATCTTTACCCGGTCGAGCGTATACAGACAACCTTGTGTTCGATCGGCCTTCATCCGGCGGGTCTTACACTAAGACTTGTATAAGGCCAAGTGTCTTTAAGTCCGCCTGGTCTTTACCCGGCCGGGCATATACAGACAGCCTTGTGTTCAATCGACCTTCATCCGGCTGATCTTATACTAAGACTTGTATGAGGCCTAGTGTCTTTAAGCCCGCCTGGTCTTTACTCGGCCAGGCGTACATAGACAACCTTATATTTGATCGACTTTCATCCGACTGATCTTATACTAAGACTTTTATGAGGCCAAGTATCTTTAAGCTCACCCGGTCTTTACTCGACTGGACGTATATAGACAACCTTGTATTCGATTGATATTCATCTGACCGATCTTACACTAAGACTTGTATGAGGCCAAGTGTCTTTAAGCCCACCCCGTCTTTACCCAACCGGGCGTATATAGACAGCTTTGTGTTCAATCCGCCTTCATCCGACCGATCTTATACTAAGACTTGTATGAAGCCGAGTGTCTTTAAGCTCGCCCAGTCTTTACTCGACCGGGCATACACAGACAACCTTATGTTCGATAGACTTTCATCTGGCCGATCTTATAATATACTAAGGAGGGTGTATTCAATCAAGAGATTGAATGATTTTCATTGACTTTTTTTTAATGATAGACTTTTGTAGAGTTGATTGATTTTTATTGACTTGTATCGAATCTCGCGTAGTTGTAAAAAGAATTCTATGGAGTTCTATAGACTTTTTTGCAAGACTTTTACAGACATTTATAAACTTTTTCATGGAAACTTGTGAATTTATGAGAAAGAAAAATTCGTTTCGTTATTGCCAATATGATAAACATCGCTCCACATTCGATCCGCTATTGTATCTCTCCATGCATTGACATTTGCTCGTTGTTATTCTTGAGTATCAAATAATTGATCAAAGCAATCGACACCATGAACTTATTCTGGTAAGGATGACGAAGCTTCATTATCTGGTTCAACTAGAAATTCATCAGAACGACACTCCTTGCAAAGAAAATTATGCAATTCGGCACAAACCAAACTTTTTATAATAAAAATTTTATTTTAAAAAAGATCGTAAACTTTAAAAAAAATTAAAGAAAAATTAAAAAAATGGTAAACTAATAAAAAAACATAAACTAAAAAAATCGTAAACTTAAAAAAATGTAAAGAAAAAAACATAAACTTTAAAAAAAAAACTTAAACTAAAAAACGTAAAGTCAAAACTTAAAAAAAAAACCTAAACTAAAAAAAACATAAATTTCAAAAAAAAAAAACGTAAACTTTAAAAATAAAAAAAATAGAGAAAAGCATAAAATTCAAAAAAATAATAATAATAAAGTTAAAAAAAACATGTATAGTTAGTTTTGTAACAGAGGATAACACACAAATCTCTATGGTAGACCATCGATGTGATCAAGATGGTGAAGGAATAACATCGAGAACAGTGTTAAATTTGATTAAGGTGGTGAAGATTCTTTGTTGAATATGCGTCAAGTTGGACTGTATACTATTGTATTGGTAGGCTCTGGACGGGGCTCAAAGAAATAATCAAAATCGAGGAGCGGAAAGAGAAAGGACTTATTTGTAAAAAATTAAAATGATTTGAAGTCTATAGAAATCTCAAGGATGAGGAGAAGACTTTTTTATTTTATATTTAAACTTGTACCAAGTATTTTGGAGAGCTCTCATTAGTTAAAATTTATATTCAAGGAATTCTAAAAGAATCCATGAAAATCTATTAAAATTTTGGATACCAAAAGATTTTCATAGAGTTTTTAAAAGTCGAGTTTGAATACCACATGACTTTTTAAAACTCTATAAAAATCCAATTTGGATACCATTAGATTTCTATAGAGTTTATAAAAATCTAGATTGAATACATCTAGACTTTTAAAATCCACAAAAGTCATTCAAAGTAATTAAAAGTCCAACATTGAATACACCCCCCTAAGACTTTTATGAGGCCTAGGTGTATAATGACATCCTTGGTATGATTTTCACCTGGTTAGGCTCCCTTGCACTTGGTCGACTATTCGACTAATCAGGTACATTATTTCTTGACTTTCAATATAAAATACTAGAGTCCTTATATCTGACCGATTTTGCGTCCGATCGACTTTATTCAAACATCATACTCGATAGCCACTTAGGTAGGACCTTATAGTTTTAACACAGAATGATCAACAAAGATATCTGGGAGGCACTTCCCTATTCTAACTTTCGATCCTCATCGTATCCTAATTTTGATCATCACATTATGTTTGACATCAGCTCGTTATAACTTATATTAATAATAATTAACGTTGTTTGGTAATGGTTGAATTTAATAACCTATAATGTTCGAAGGGAAAATTTGCATGCAGTCTACATTAACAAACACAACTTTGCATGCACTCTCCACTGGAAAAAATCTTTGTTTTCACTCCCTAATCTAATATACTTACCTAATTGCCCATGATATTTTAAGTATAAAAAGTCTAAAAATGTGTATAAATCCTCTTAAATTCAGTACATTAAACTAGGATCTAGTATATTTTTTTATCAAATTGAGTACGATTTTTTTTTCACCTCAATTGGATATAAAATATACTAGATTTTCTTTAAATGATACTCAATTGGATGGAAAATACACTAGATTTTCTTTAAATGATACTTAATTGGATGAAAAATATACTAGATTTTTTTCAAATGGTATTGAATTTAGGAAAAAAATCGTACTCAATTTAATAGAAAATATACTCGATTCTAATTTAAAATACTGAATTTAATAGGAATTATACTCATTTTTAGACTATTTATACCTAAAAAATATGAAGGGTAATTTTAATAGAAAATATACTCGAATATACTAGATTTTTTTTAAATAATACTCAATTAGATAGAAAATATACTAGATTTTCTTTGAATAACACTCAATTAGATAGAAAATATACTAGATTTTTTTTGAATGATACTTAATTGGATAGAAAATATACTAGATTTTCTTTTTATATGGTGCTGAATTTAGGAGGAATTATATTAAAACAGGAAAAAATATGCTCAATTTAATAGAAAATATATTCGATTTTAATGTAAAGTGCTGAATTTAACAGGAATTATATTCATTTTTGAACCTTTTGTACATAAAAAATCTGAAGGACAATTAGATCATAATATTTGCATGAGAGAGTTGAAGCAAATAAAACTTTACATGCAGGGAGTGGAAACAAAGTTTTCTATGAGTGAGAATTGTATATAAAATTCAAGTTGTGATTGAAGATTTTTCTCTATTTTAAATAAATTATTAATTTTTAATAAAACAAAATGATGGGTTTTTATTTTATTCCTATTTTATGGCCTAGTGATTAATGTTCGTATTCCAAGTAAGGTGCAAAAATAATACGTGAATAATTCAAGAAAGGGAAGTCCAGGTCAATTCTCAAATTGGAAAAATGTCGATGTATATATTTATAACAAACTAGTAACTCAAACCCAACTTGGTTTCTCCCCAGTTCACACGCTTTCATAACACCGCCTTAGGCATCCTGCTCGCCTTCTCGGCTCGTATTCCTCCTTCTTCCTCCTTTCTAGCCCTAATTCTGGTTCCTCTCTCGCCCAAAATTTATTGGAGCGGACGCTCGCATCTCGATCTCTCGTCGTCTCCCTGTGGACCAGGTTCGGCAATCCTAGGTTCGATCGGTTTCCCGTGTTTATTCGATCCAATCGCGCTTTGTCAGAACGCCTTTCATCTGTGTTTTTGCGCTTATTGAGGTGGATAAGATCGATCGATTGCTCAATTCCTGATTTCCGTCCTGTTTAGCGTTTTCTCGGATCTCATTCTGTCGGTTCCTTTCAGGTTCCAGCGATTGAAGGCTTGCTCTCGTCCCCGAGGTAATTCGACTAGAATCACTTTCTTTTGGGGAATGCAGCATCGGTACGATTAGTTTGGGTAGCCACTTGACTCGTTGATTTATAGCAAGGGATGTTCTTCTCGGGGGATTCATCCGCTCGGAAACGAGTGGATTTAGGTGGACGTAGCTCCAAGGAGAGTGACCGGCAGGTATTACTGGAGCAAGCGAGACTTGATAGGAAACGACGTTTAGAGCTTCGGCAGCAAACTTCGGCGGCCATCAAAATCCAGGTCTGGATTGCACTTTGTTACATTTGGTTTCGGCTCATTTGCCTTTTCTAACCATTAAATATGTCAACTTGGAATCATTCCATTTTTTGCATGCTTGTATCTGCTTCTTATGAACTTATGAATAAAAGGTTCCTAATTAAACTTGACAAATTATTTGCTGCAGAAATGCTTTAGAGGGAGAAAGGATGTGAAAATGACACGCTCAAAAGTGCGGGAGCAATTCAAGGTTACATTCGGGGCCCATGGAGAGAAGGCAAATTGGTAGGAATTATGCTCTTGTTCATCCAGAGTTTTGGCTTCTTGAGATCCTTAACCACTTTCTTCAGCCAAATATTATTATTATTAAATTTTTAAACCAGGCAATGCTTTGGTCCTGACTCAGAGTTTCTACCTCAACTGCTTTTCTTCACTTCAAACAACAGCACTGATGTTACTATTCTTGTAGAAGCTTGCCGACTGCTTTTGCAGTATGTTCAACAAAATGGTACGATCAAAGAATGCTCTTTACTTCAAACAAAATTTTATTGATTATTCTTCTGTTCTTTCACATCCTTCCTGGAGAGATACATCGGGTTTAATTATTTCATAACATAGTCCAGTGCTTTCAATTGATGCCATCAACTTTGTGGGATCAGGATTAGTAGAGTGGATATTCTGCAAATTTTTTTGAATTCTCTCCCCGACCATTGTCTATTAGTGTTGCGATGGGGGACAAGCTGATATGTTTCAGCATAGCAGCTTAGACAATTACCATCAAATGGCCAGCATAATATCTTTTGCATGTATTTTATATTGTACTAGCATGTTGTCATTGTTCTATTTTTTTCCTTTCATTTTCTATACTGTTGCGAACTTGTCTTTCTGATTTCTGCTATAAGCCTATAGTAACCTCTTTCACAAAGGAGGCCTCATCTGCAGTGAATTGAGCATGCTAATTCACTCTAAGTAGGCATCTAATTGTTGGAATGACTATATATATTGCCTTACTGTATACTTAATTATTGCCCTAGGTTATATTTTTGTTAGAGATTTTGATTGGGATACTCAATGTTCCCAAGTCCTCTATAGGCTTCTTTTGTTTACTTGTGTTCTATGTTGGTTGGTAAGCAAAAGCTTCTTTGAGTTCATAAGCTCATTGCTTTTCTATAAGCAGAATGGGTGGGAAGCAAAAGCGAGTAGTAGACTCTGAACTAAGGAAAGTTGAATTAATTACAGTGGATGGTGCAAGGGGCAGGTGAAGTTCAAACAAAATTTTAGTTAGTGTAATAAAAAATTGATTTGATTCATTTGAACATAGCTGGTGACATTGCTTGTAGAGAGCTCAATTGAGAGATAAAATTCATATAGATGGTTGATGCTACTACTGCCTCCAATATAATCAAATTTATGAAACAAAGGAAGCCAGCTTTGGTGCTAAGCTTTGATTGGACATGGCATGTGGTGCCTATAATTGAGCTCCCTTTCTGAATTCGTACTTATTTGTTTTCACATCATTGTTACATGAATCACATTTTTTTTTTACAGAATACATAAATGTACAAAATTTTCTCTGGTCTTTGTGGAATGGTTGTAGTTCTGCCATATGTGTTCACAGCACAGTTATTGTGAGCACACAATTATTTGACAAAGAAATGAGAAGCACCTAAGGAGCAATTGCCCCTCTCACATGAGACTCTTTGTTGCCTCATATCTACCACCTTGCTTCATGTCTGCATCATGGCATGCCTCCTTAATTAGTGATTCTGGCTATATTTCTTCTTTCTGATATTAACTGAGAGTTCCTCCTCTTTTCCTCTGTTACAAACCCACTCTCCTCTCTCCTATTACATCTCTAGCATGCATGGCTGTACCGGTCATTCCTATAACAGGTTGTACTATACATTACAACTTTCTTAACTTGAAGTCTCCAGCAACCTTTTCCAGGTAGTATTCTGTAAGAAGTTGATTTTTTTCAAGGAAAATTGTTGACTCTTTATTAGTTATACATACTGCTTGCTTTGAATGAGAAATAACAGACCTATTAGTCCAATTATGTGATTCCTATCTAATGGATGCAATTCTTACCTCCATTGAACCACAATACTATTTGGGAATTATAAGTAAATCCAATAAATTGTACTAGATTTTCTCTGTACAATTATTTTCTATTTTTAATTGTCATATATGAGTAGTCATATATGCTACTTACTCCATTTCTATTGTTCTTTTATCTGTGCAAAATAACAAAAATTTGAGCAGCAACATTTTGGGAGTGATACTAAATATGCAAAGTTAACCAGTAATTTTATTTTAAATTATTTAACATTTTCAAATAAAAACTTCTTATATCTTAATTTCAGAAATTGGTTCTTGAGGGAAACCAATCTGATGGTTATCATTAATTCATGACTAGAGAAAGTTAAAAGTCAAATGATTGATATATTACTTTTCTAGTGTGATTGATGTTGAAATTTGCATTGCGTTTAGTATATCTTCACTTAAGAGCTAGACACATTATATATTAGAGATATCACACTATATTATTACAAGGAAACAAAATATATTTGAACTTTATTCTGGCAGCCCGTTACACGAAGCTCCCGCTAATACGGGTCCCGAGGAAGGGTCTATTGAACTTTATTCTATAACTTGTTAAAATTTGCATTGCTAAAAATACAAAATATTGAGCAGTTTTGAAGTGTTTTGTCGAGTCAGTGGAGAATTGGATGGAGAATGAGTAAGGAGATGAAAAAGAAGAAGAAAAAGAGAACACATGTACATTTCTAACTCTCATATGAAATCGTACAATGTTGACATTGTATTGTAAAATAAAACCTAAAATAATACCAATATAACATGCCAAAGGGTATCGAATGTTAGTATAACACGATACTCATCGATTACGATTGACACAACAACACAAGATAAATTACCTGTGCCGAGTAGTTTTCAATTTTGGTAATTTATTGGAACATTACATTTCGATTGTGTCGCTTGGCACAAAATGAGATTTCAAAATGATGAGTACAAGTCCCATGAGCTGCAATAGGAGGCGTGATGTGGAATTAAGAAGAAGGATGAGTGTCTTGCTTAGTTTTGCAAGTCTCGAAAGAAGTTGTGATCCTTTCTATCCTAGACAATTCATTTCAATGATTTTGCTGCGAGGTTGTCTGAAGCAACTTCGTCCTTTATTTGACCTCTTTCTTGCTTTGAAATGAATGGTCTCAATGAGGTAAGCCTTTGGCAACGATACATTTTATGAGGTAAGCCTCCACTTATTCCTCTTATTCTACTACTTGGTTCTATTATCCTCCTCATCAGTGCCACCGGCACCACATGTTAGCTTGCTGACATGGCAGCCACTATCCTCAGTCTGCAAGCTTCCACCAAAGCTGCCATCCTGAATCTGCCAGAGAATTTGTAGAAAAGGCTCCTCTGCTAGGTTGTCTGCAAGCAACTCCATCCTTCATCCATTCTCTTTGTTTTGACAAGCAGCAACAAATTTTTTCAATGAGGTAAGCCTCCTCTTCTTCTTACTCCCTTCCAACTTATTCTTCTTCTCCTGCTGGCTCCATTCCCTTCCTCATCATTGCCACCACGCGCTGGCATGCTGGCATGGTAGTCACACTCTTTAGTTTCATCCAGGTACCTAAACTTTGCTCTGAATGAAACATTAAACGTAGGATAAGAAACAGTTCTGTCTGAAAGCGGAGAAGATGGCAAGTTGGGGATGTGGCTGGAAGTTTGACGAAGTGAAGACTTCACGTAATCCTGCAGCACAAAATCGTTAGTGCCGGGTCGGGAAGGGGTTCTCGGTGTTGGCCTTCTGACGCTCAAGTCAGTTTCCGATGAGTAAGAGAATAGTGGAAAACTGTAGCTAAAGCGTGTAGAATAGCGAAGTTGCACATACCTCTTCCTGTAGATGGGAATCTCCTTTTATAGTGCCACTATAGTGCCTGCACACGCATCTCAAAGTGTGCACACGTTTTTCTAAGTGTCCTATGAAAAGATAAGTCAAAAAGTGTGCCTGACATTTTTCTTTAAGCGAGCATGCATATCTTTGATGTAACGGTCTGGAAGCTTCTACCGTATGATTTGCCTACGGAACATGCTCTATTTAGTGGCATAAACCTCCAAAAGAGTACGAGGAGATATACAGATGGGTCCCACTGGAGGCCGATCGGTGGCCGCTCGGTCGGGACACGCCATCTCGGCCGAGCACTTTCCCTTCACTTATCTTTCTCGTTGTCGGAGGGCTGCCTCTTATCTGGACGGACATGCCTCTCGCTCGGCAGGTACGGTGATCGGGGGATGTACTGCCTGTTTGTCTCTTAACCTCAAGTTATCCTTTGACCCTACTTGTCTGCTTGGACATGCCATTTGCTTGGCCGGCCGTAACTTGCTCGCTCGGCCGACTTTAACTTTTTCCTTGACTTTGACTTCCATGTTAGCCGGTCTTCCTTGCTTTGACCTATATTTGGTGGGGCCCTCTTCATCACCACATCACAAGCCTTCCCTTCAAGTCTAGTCGAAGGAGACTGTAAGTTCGATTGACTGGACAATTAGTGTGGCCTATCATTCTTTCTTCCCGACCGGGTGTGCTAGGGTTTAGAGCCGTTGTTCGACTATGATGTCTACTGCTTCAGAGTTTATAGCCACCGCTCGACTGCGTTCTTCAATGTTCAAGGGTTTATAGTCGCCGCTCGACTATGATCTTTGTTCAAGGGTTTATAGTCGCCGCCTTCTTTGTTTAAGGGTTTATAGTTGCCGCTCGATTGTGATCTTCAATGCTCAAGACTTTATAGTCGTCGCTTGACTGTGATCTTCTTTGTTCAAGGGTTTATAGTTGCCGCTCGGCGATATCATGGCCAACACTTAGCTGTCTTTTGCCTTCTTTCTGATCTCTGCTCCAACCGCTCAACCCATATAGTGCCTTTTAATTACCATAATTTTTCGAAAGCCATTCAAATTCCTAATCATTAATGCGAAACACGCCTAGCCACGCCCTGTAATCATGCTCTCTGCCTCCTCATTAATACCACCTGTAATCGAATGCCATGCGTCACCCTTGCATGTCGCCGCATGCGTGATGTGATAGGCGGTTGTTGGAACTTGATGTGACGACTGCCTTTTTGAATTCAACGGTCACGATGAAGCCTCGTTTTCCAAAGCCGTCGACCGGACGGCTATGGTTGATCATCCATAGGGTTTTTAAACCCTTACCTTTTTCCTTCACGTTATTGCCTTCTTCGTCTTCGTCTCCGTTGTCTCCGTGCTTTCTTTTCTATGTTCGTCGCCGGCGATCTCTTCTTCTTCAGTAAGTCCTCGCTTTTTCTTCCTTTCAACCTTGGCTTTCTATCCTTTATTCGATGGCCGTTTCTCCTTCCTCACTCCCAGCTATCCCCAGGTTGTGGTACACTTCCACCGAGTCGAAATTTAATGGCGATGCTGAGCGGCAAGTGCAGGCTCTCCGATGCGGACATCAATGCCAAGGGTGTGGCCGAACTCCAAAGCCGCGACCTTTTGCTAGTCGAGCATTCGGATGAGCCGACTTGCGAAGTTGGAGGAAGTCGGGTAGAGGCTAGCGAGGCGGGAGGTAGCCGGGCGGCGGTTAACGAGGTGGCCGCTCATATTGGTGAGCTATCGCGCGAGTGCCTATCCATGGTGCTGGTCGCGGTCCCATCTGAGTCGGCTTCTTCTGGCAAGTCGCTGATACGCCGTAAGCAGCACCGAGCCGAGTCCATCTCGCTAGGCTACATCGGCTTTCCAGGCTCCGCTTCGGTAACGACCCTTCATCCTCTGTCCGAGCACGGCGAGACCCTTCCTCCGCGCTTCTAGAGGGGGAGGCTGTCTTACCAACTCCCCCTTCTTCCGATTAAACCCCTCCGCATTGCCGGCTGAGACAACACTCGCTCAGCCGATCGCCTATCTTCCTCCTCCGCCTGCCAGCGTAGAGGTCCCCATCTCCA
Source organism: Zingiber officinale (assembly GCF_018446385.1). Classification (NCBI taxonomy): domain Eukaryota; kingdom Viridiplantae; phylum Streptophyta; class Magnoliopsida; order Zingiberales; family Zingiberaceae; genus Zingiber; species Zingiber officinale. Next base: position 124,977,104 of record NC_055989.1, read on the forward strand.
TCATTCGCTCCTCCCCGATGTCCAAGTCCAAGGGCTCGGCCACCTCAGAGCCCTCTGATTTGAGCAGCCGTAAGCATATCAAGGCAATTCTCTGCCTACCGACCGACGAGTGGCAACGCTCAGATGACGCCAAGTCACGATCTTTCCAGCATCAAATTACAATCCAAGGTCCCCTAGCGCAAGTCTAGGCAGACGCTAGGACCCGAGCGGCGACAATCTCGCTTGGGAGCTTGCTTTCCCGATCAACACTGACTAACTCCATTTGACTTGTAGTTTTGGATGGAGAGTCTGGCTATGTGCCATTGGCTGACCTTCCTCGAACATGAGAACTAGCAACTGCGAGCGTCGGGCGGGCAAATAGAGGTGTCTCGGGCTCGGGTCGAGCAAATGATTGCCGAGGTCGTCCAACTTAAAAAAGACTTGGACATAAGCTCCGAGCAACTACTGGGTCTGAGCGGGCCCTTACCGTCGAGAAGAACAAGAACCATGACCCAGCTTTGTAGCGCAATCAGCTGACCAAGTAGGCTCACCACTTTGAATCGAAGATAAATTCTGCCAACGACAGAAAACTCTGAGCCATTGAAGATCTGGACATCAAGAAAAAGGAGGCTCGGGTCTTGGCACATAAACTAAAAGAGGCAGAAGAATTCCTTGCGGCGGAGCAGGTCAGTCGAACGACGGAGCAGGCGACGAGTGAGCTCCAGCTCGGGGAGTAAAAATGAAGAATCAATGAGCAAGCTGCCGAGCTGGCTACGCTAAAGGCCGAGTTGACGGCGTCCTAGGCTGCATTTGACAAATTCAAGGAGGAACCCGATCGACTGGAATCTTTCCGAGTGAAGTATCTTCTCTCCCCAGAATTTAATGAAATGTTTATCGACCAGACTCTCTGCCTTTTTGACTATGGTATCGATGAGACCCTCCAACATTTGAAGGACGACGGCTATATCACTCTCGATCTATCGAGCAAAATTATAAAGAGGGAGAAGATATCAGATTCGCTGACGACATGCTCAATTACTTGGCATAGTTTCTTCTTTACGTTCTTCATCCTTTTCTTGTATCGCCAAGTGCAACTTGTAAAAGTTTTCTAAGTATAAATCAATGCATTTCCGTTCGGCGCTCTAGAGCTCTGTTTTTTGAACTTATCCTTCACGTAAGAGACTTGGCTTTGTATGCTTGTCCGTGCAATATGTAGAACATAAGCTGAGCTCGCTCATACTACGACTGAACGATTTGTGAGTCTTCGACACTTAGCGCGAGAGCTCCGCTCGCTTATAACACGGTCGAACGACATGTGAGTCTTTGACACTTAGCGCGAGGGCTTTGCTTGCTTATAACATGATCGAACGACACGTGAGTCTATGACATTTTAGCGCGAGGCCTTCACTCGCTTATAACACGGCCGAACGACACGTGAGTCTTTGACACTTAGGCTTAAGAGCTTCGCTTGTTTATAACACGGCCGAACGACATGTGAGTCTTTGACACTTGTCGTGAGGGCTTTGCTTGCTTATAACTCGCTCGAACGGGTCGAGAGTTTTTGACACTTAACGTGAGGGTTTAGCTCACTTATAACTCGTTCGAATGGATCGAGAGTCTTTGACACTTTAGCGCGAGGGCTTTGCTCACTTATAACACGACTAAACGACACGTGAATCTTTAACACTTTAACGCGAGGGCTTTGCTCGCTTATAATATGACCGAACGACACTTGAATCTTTGACGCTTTAGCGCGAGGGCTTCATTCGCTTTTAATATGGCCGAACGGCACGTGAGTCGAAACTTTTGCACGAGGGCTTCGCTTGTTATAACACGGTCGAATGATACATGAGTCTTTGACACTTTTGGGCGAGGGCTTTGCTTGCTTATAACACGGCCGAACGACTCGTGAGTCTTTGACATTTTAACGTGAGAGCTTCGCTTGCTTATAACACTGCCAAACAGCACGTGAGTCTTTGACATTTTAGCGCGAGAGCTTCGCTCGCTTATAATACGATCGAATGACACGTGAGTCTTTGCCATTATTTTCATTCAAAACTTCCTGCATTCATAGAATAAACACTCGTACGTGTTACATAAATTTATTTACAAACTTACTACTCGGCCAGATAGGGTGGTTCACGCTCCAGGGCCGCTTTAGATTTTTCTCCATTTCATCTTGTAAATAGTAAGATCTCGAGTTGAGCATTTGAATTACTTTGTACGGTTCACCCCATGGGGCCTCCAGCAGCTTTTCCACTTCCGCTCATATGCTCTGACTCTTCTCCGAGCTGAAGTCTCTTTATTTCCCCGGTTTGGTGTCTGGTCGGACGTGCAACTCCTGCTGTGCGAGGGTTGGTGAAATACCCGGGAGCTCGTGTGTCGCCCATGTGAATACATTGTAGTTTTGCCTTAGCTAGGCAACAGGCTTTGCCTTCTTTTATGCACTCAGCCGTGATGAAAGTGCTTCCGGCCGGTTGGGATGCACTTGGACTTCTTCTTTCTCATTATAGACCAGCGCGTGAGGCTCTTCCAGAATTGCACTTACCTCCAGTTGTTGAGCTTTCCGCGCAACCCATGACTCAGTTTTCACCATTTCGACGTAGCACCATCGGGCTGCTAGCTGGTTGCCCTTAACTTCGTTGGCTAAGTTATCAATGGGAAACTTGATCTTCTAGCATAATTTGGACATCACCGCTCGAAACTCGTTCAACGTCTGTCGGCTCAGTATGACATTGTAGGCGAACAGGGCGTCCACCCCAATGAAGCTCATCATCCTTGTTCTCTTGAGCGACCCCTCCCTGAGGGATATGGCAGTCTGGCCGATCGACAATACCTCATTGTTCGTAAACCCATACAAGGGCGTTGTCATGAGCTGCAACTCGCTCCGATCGATTTGTAGCTGATCAAACGCCTTCTTGAAGATGATATTTACCGAGTTTGCCTATATCTACAAATGTGCGGTGAATATTATAGTTAGCAATTACCGCTTTGATGATCAGGATGTTATCGTGAGGGACCTCCACTTCTTCTAAGTTTTGAGGACCGAAATTAATCTCTGGTCCTTCTGCTCTCTCCTTACTGCATCCGACAACGTGGATCTCTAACCACCGGGCGTGCGACTTCTGAGTCTGGTTAGAGTTGCCGTTAGTTGGGCCTCCTACGATCATTCCTATGTCACCCTGAGCGGCGTTGTCGTGATTCTCTACCTCCCGAGCTGACGACGTCCTGCTCGGCTGATGCCTGGGCAGACCTTTGATAATCTCCGTGCTGGTGCTGTTGTCAGTGCTCTTCGATCGCCGACCTCCTCTCTTCGCATCGCTCTCCTAATCGGTGGTGATAATGTCCATCAGGAGAGGGGGATCGACAGCGGAATCTCAGTGAAGCCACTCAGCGGGGCTTCGGTTTGAGACTGTAGCAATCTCTGGTGTTATGGGTTGGTGAGCGATGATAACTGCAAAATAGTGGAGTCCACGATCGGGACTCAGTGGACCTCGCCTGCTCAGCCTTCACATGTTGGACTGCATGGGTCTTGGGCTCCTGGTGTTGCTATGTCATGCTCGCTCGGGGCCGCTTGGGCGATTGATGTGTGTGGGCCGCTTGGCGCTCCAGGACAAGGCCGACTCAGGGATCACTTCCTTCTTCTGAGTTGCCTGGGCCTCTTCGACGTTAATATACTCGGTAGCACGCCTGAACAGATGATCTAAGTCTCTCGGGGGTTTCTTGATGAGTGACCAAAAGAACTCACCCTCTACAAGTCCTTGGGAGAAAGAACTTATTAATATTTTCGGAGTGGCCGATGGAACTTCCATGGCCACTTGGTTAAACCTCTTAATGTAGGCCCGTAATGCTTCCTTGGGCCCTTGGTTGACAGTGAACCGGTTGACGTTAGTTTTCTGATAGCGGCGACTGCTTACATAGTGTTGAAGGAATGCCATTCGGATGCCTTTAAAGCTGTATATCGATTCGTTCCACAACCACTTGTTCCACCGGAGAACTTGGTGATGAATACTCAGCACTTGACTCCATCGGTGAACTGGTGGAGTGTGGCCATGTTGTCAAATTTAATAAGATGATCCTCGGGGTCAGTGACCCCTATGTATTCTCGATCGTCAGTGGTCTATAATAACACGACAGTTGGTCGTTCAAGATCTCCTGAGAGAATTGCTTATTTATCTGCTCGGGCGAGTCGTTGGTTTGGGATTCCCATTCCCGCATTTCTAAATTTAATTTATATTATTATTATTATTATTTAATAATAATTATTAATGATAATATTAATATTAATATCAAGTGTACAAGTCACAACTAGATGGAAAAATGAAAGAAAGAAAGAAAGTGTTTCAGTGTGTAATAGCAAAAGGACTGCCATGATGGAGTAAAGCAAACAGAATCTGATGAACCAGGCCAAGTTAGTTCACGAGCATAAGAACCTCTTGTCCCTACCATATCCGCTTAACGTCGCAAAATTACCTAGCATATTCTGCAGGAAGATAAGTCATTGTAAGCATCAATTGTAATTTCAATAAAAAATGACGGGAAAATTGCCATCCCTAGGTGCTTTTCCCTTCCGCTCATGCCGGGTGGGCATGTCCTCTAAAGAGGAACTATGTCGGCCCTGCTCTTCTGATGGTGTGCGGAATAATGCACGGTGGTAAGGGATTGGCGTGTTCGACACTTCTCTAAAGGCGTCGATCGACTTTTTTCTTGGCTTGCGACCGATGGGGTTTTCCGCTCGGCCTCTTTGATAAGCTTGTTGGCCGGTCGCCGACGCTGACGCCGCTGTGTCGATCGCTTGGCCGTCGGCTGCTATTTGTTGCTGCTCCACCATCTTCGCAGCTCGTGCTTGTATCAACATCTCCAAGTCTTCTTGCGTTAGTGTTACCTTAGTAAGTTGTCCAACATCTTCCATCTTTTCGTTTCGGATGCAGTTTCACAGACGAAGCCAAATATGTTCCTATTAGAAAGCGGAGAAGATGGCAAGCTGGGGATGTGGTTGGAAGTTTGACGAAGCGAAGATTCCACTTAATCTTGCAACACAAAATCGTTAGTACCGGGTCGGGAAGGGGTTCCCGACGTTGATCCTCCGACGCTTGAGTCAATTTTCGGTGAGTAAGAGAATAGTGGAAAACTGTAACTAAAGCGTGTAGAATAACGAAGTTGCACATACCTCTTCCTGTAGATGAGAACCCCCTTTTATAGTACCACTGTAGTGCTTGCGCACGCATCTTAAAGCGTGCACACGTTTTCCCAAGTATCCCATGAAAAGACAAGTCAAAAAGTGTCCTGACACTTTTCCTTAAGCGAGCATGCATATCCCTGATGTAACAGTCTGAATTTGTCTGCGAAACATGCATTGTTGTTAGTAGCATAAGCATCCAAAAGAGTATGAGATATACGGGTAGGTCCCGCTGTAGGCCGACTGGTGGCTGCTCCGAGCACTGCCCCTTCACTTAGCTTTCTCGTTGTCGGAGGGTTGCCTCTCATCCGGACGAACACTCCTTCCGCGTGGCAGGGACGACGGCCGGGGGATGTACTGCATGTTTGTCTTTTAACCTCGAGTTATCCGTTTGGCCTTGCTCGTCCGCTCGGACATGCCGTCCGCTTGGCCGTAACTCGCCCACTCGGCCGACTTTGACTCCATCCTTGACTTTGACTTCCATGTCAGTCGATCTTCCTTACTTTGACGTATCTTTGGTGGTCCTCTCTTCATCATCGCATCATATACTAATAACTGAATTTGGAGACCCAAATTGTCGGATAGTTTTTGACCTTGTTTCAACCTAAAAAATTAGTTTATTTGTTTTATGTTTTGTTAACTTTTCTATGTATTTAAATTATCCTCTCAATTGGTCAAGCTGTGTTTTAGTGTACTTATTTATAATCTATTTCTTTCAAATATGTTGTCAAATTTGCGCATATCAGGGGCTGCCTCAAGGGCCTTTCTTTCCTCATTGATTTTGCATTTTTTCCCCTTCTTTTGATTAATATAAGTATTGAAATATTTCTTTTACTTTATTGTGTTCACATGAGGAGTGACAGTTATTTCTTTGGTGTCTATTTCATTCTAACCAAGTTGCACCCCGAGATGCGGGGTGTGGCATAATGCCATTTTTTGTTCATATATTTGGTTCTATAGGTTCTATTATAGTCATTGAAATGGTGTTTGTTTTTCTTTTACTTATTTTATAGCTTTTATGTTAATGAATTGCTACTTCAGAAAGGAGTAGAGCTATTTTTCCCTTTTGCATAACTTTGATATGGTTAATGGATCAAATCATGTTGATAGATTTTATGATGTGTAATTTGATTAGTATATTCCATAGAATTTCTGGTCTCTTGTTTACTGAGATGTTTTATACGTTATTCTGATATTAGCCTGCACTTTACTGGTGTTACTACACAATCATAATGTATTATTGATTCTATTTATTTGCTTGTAGGCAATATTGTATCACTTTTTTCTGGTTTGGATTACTCTTCTCAAAATCATTCTCTAGTGGATTTTAGGGTGAAGAAGCTTGCATATGCTTGCCTTCATGCAATCTTCCATAATCGGTGAGTCAATATGTTCAGGTTGAAATTTGAATGTCCATTGACACTGCTTTACATTCATCCTTTTTCTTGTTTGTTGATTTCTTTAATATTTATGTTGGTTGGAATGGAGAGATGCTGCAAGATTAGTTTTAGACCAGCATCTATTATAAACGACTACTTTTTTAATGGTGTTTATGTTGTTTTGGTGGTTGTTTTAAGGCTCTTACTATTCCCTGATTGGTTATTAAATAACAAAGTTGGCTTTTTCTTTTGAATTTTAATCTATTAAAAAAAAAATGGACCTAAGGCTTCTCTACATTATGGTTCCAAATAAAATGGTTTGTCAAGGGAATATTAGCAACATTAACTTGAAGGCTTCGAAGTCTCATGGAAATCTATGGTGGATCATTGAAATCTATAGTTCAAACTTTAGATTTATTTCTTAGTGGTTGCTTATGTACTAGCACTGTTGTTTTTGTAAGCGGTGAAACTTGTTGAACTATCACACATAGACAAAACTATGAGGTTATAGCGATTACAAACTAGGAGGATACAGCGAATTCTGCTCACTATCATGAGGCGAACTAATAATATATTCCTTAGCAGGAGTGTGCTTCACAATTGCAAGCTTGTTATGGCAAATGACCTTGACATCCAAGTATCCTAACACAACATGTAGTTTTACAGATGATTACCATTAGTTGATGTGGTGCAATAGGTTGTACACTACTATGCATGCGATGCTTATGATATGGAATTTGCAAAGAAAATGACAAAAATAAGATCACCTAGGGCAATGTGTGGGAGGTGGCATTCTTGGTTCAATTCTGATCTTAATATCAGGGAATTTAATGTGGAAGCATAATGGAATTTGCTCATGCAATTTGATGCGATCAGGTTAACTTTTAAAAATTTCGTTTTGCATAAGTAATCTGAATTCTAACCATCTTTGTGCTTTTGATTCACTATTTGGATTTATATACATATCATCCACTAAGGTATCTGAAGCTCAGAGATAGCTTCACGATCACATGAATTACAGGGGAGTGGCATGGGTATTTTGATTGCTATTGTCAACATTACATTCCATGTTGCAAGAGGCCATGGGCCAAAGCTGGACCTTTTTTGTTGGTTGGCATGGGGAGGTTGTATGCTGTAGGCTAGATATTTACATGATTGCATGCTGCATCAGAGTTTTGTATGAATTTAGATCAGATTTTGGCCAATTGTGATGGTGACGGTCTTGTGCTAACAAGATAAGACCCATTGTCTTCTTTGGATATATAAAATTTGGTTCACAATCATTTTACTATGGTGAGAAAATCCTTGTCTATATATGGTTGAAAAGGAAAAGGTAATCCTTTAGATTTTGAAAACAAATGTTCTTATTCATTAGTATTCTAAAGAGTCATATTAGTTACTAATTTAGTCATCATAGAGATTCAGGGTTAATTTTATGGACTAGAGGATAGGAGAACATTCATTAAAGCACAAGCATGAAAGAGTATGTTGGAAAGGTTTTCTTTTTTATTGATACAAAATGAATTTACAAGTAAGCGTGTAAGTATTGTTGTGTCTCTGGCAAAGCATAAGTTTTTTCTACATTTGATAGTGTCCATGATAAATTTTTTACTATGTTTGATTGATGTTTACATGGCTTAGTTCAGGTTTTGAGGTCTTTAAGGTTTAGTTACAATGAAGTTGATCAAATATAGTTTGTTTAGTTACCATTTGAAGCTGCCTATTCTACACTCAAGCCAATATTGCACAAACTTTCATATCCCTTGTTTACTTGGAGCGCATTTGCAAGTTAGTGGATACAATGAGTTAGCTGTAAATCAGCTTGTAAATTCATTCTGTTGAAGCCTGTTTAAGTTTTAGACATTTTTTTCTATACTGAATTATTAGAATATTCATAGCTTTATAGACCCAAAGGTAAAAGATGACATTCATGTCTTATTTAATGTATTCTACTTTTGAAGTTGTTGTAGCTTTGAGATATGCTTGTCAGAAATTATGCTAATGTGATTGCTTTTTCTGTGTCTGATTTTCCTTTATTCGTTCTACTCGACATGGAATTTAATCTATTCTACTTTTGAAGTTAATTGTAGCTATGAGATATGCTTGTAAGAAATTATGCTAATGTGATTACTTTTTCTGTGGCTAATTTTCCTTTATTCATTCTTTTCCATAAAGGAACCAGTGGAAGGACAATTTACTGGTGTCGTCCACGTACCCTTACTTGCCAGTGGTTGTCTTATTTGAAACGGTGACTTGTTTAACTGCTCCTGCCCTTCCATGGAACTGTACTGTCATTGATTATCTGTCTCAGAGAAAAGTTTTTTTGCTGTTGCGTTGCATCATTCTTACTGGTTTGGTATGTGCCTTCGCAATATGTTCAAGCAACATATTTCTTTTATTGTTATTTTGAATTAGAATAAAGTTTGAATATGTTATCTGTAATAAGAAGTTAGGCAACAAAACAATCTTGCACTGGAAGGAAAATTCTATATGCCTTATTAGTGGAAGTTAGGGTTGATGCTATCGATGATAATGACCTTATATATGTAAAAAGCAAGACTGATATTACTCAAGTGACCAGAAATATGGGATTAGAAACATTATTTGTAACACACTTTAAACTTGAGCCCATAAATGTTTGATAACCAACTTAGTCCTAAATGGCTTTGATAATAAAGGTAGCAATCAGTCCAGTGGCATCTCATGCTGTTGAAATAGGGAATTTTTTTTAGTTATTTCATAAGGAAGTCTCCTCATGTATGTTATCTTGTTTGTCACTTTACATTTGCATTCTTATATTTAGTATATTTATATGCAAGACGTAATTCATTAACAATTAAATCCTCAACTGTGCCCCTTAAGATGGTTCTAAAGTGTTGCAAATTATAGTTTGTTATTGTAAAAGAGAAAGAGACCATATATTTTTTACCCCAATAATCCGCTTACATGTAGATATTTATATACATAAGGAGGGAAAGAGAATCCTATAATTATGGTATGTCTATTAATTACAATCATTCACAATCTCTATAATCAAGTTAATCTAAATTCATCATAATCCCTACAATTAAGGGAATCTTCGGAAGTATTTAACACTCTCCCTCAAGCTAGAGCATATATGTTAATCATATCCAACTTGTCACAAAGGTCTGAGAATCGTTTTCCTCCCAATGCTTTAGTGAAGACATCGACAACTTGGTTGGATGATGATGTGAATGGAGTGATAATTTTCTGGCTCATTACACACTCGCGAATAAAGTGACAATCAACCTCAATATGCTTAGTTCTCTCATGAAAAACTAGGTTACTTGCAATGTGAATAGCTGCTTAGTTATCACATTGCATTGACAGTGGTTTATTGTAGGTGAATCCTAATTCTTCAAGCAAATTTTCAGCCATAATATCTCGGTTACAGAATGAGCCATGGCTCTGTACTAAGCTTTGGCAGTTGACCTAGCAACAACAATTTGTTTCTTACTTCGTCATGTTACTAGATTTCCCCCTATATAAGTGTAATACCCAGAAGTGGACCGCCTGTCGGTCTTATATCCAACATAGTCGGCATCAGAATAAGCTTGCCCGTTTCTATTAAATGACAAACCTTTTACTAGAGATTTCTTAATGTACTTAAGAATCTTGATAGTTGCATCCCATTGAATTTGCTTTTGCTTATCCATAAAATGATTGATTATTCCAACTGCAAAAGAGATGTCAGATTTCGTTACTGTGAAGTAGATTTTACCTTGTCCTCAAAGAACTCTCCAGTATTATCTCAAACACTTTAATTGATATTCATTGGCATATCAACCGACTTCATTCCAAGCAATCCAGTTTTTTTTGAGTAAATCTGTAGCATACTTTCATTGAAACTCTAGATTTGTTGTGCACAATTTCAATTCTCAAGAAATACTTAGGACGCCCCATATCCCTCGTCACAAAGTGTTACTGTAAATACTTCTTAGTTTCATCTATCCCATATATATCACTGCCGGATATTAGGATGCCATCAACATAAACAATAAGAATGATAATCTCATTCGTGCTCCAATTTACATTGTTTGAAGCTAACAACACTGATTATATTATTTAATTTATCAAACCAGGCTCTGGGGCTTTGTTTAAGACCATAAATAACCTTTTTAAGTCTGCAAACCATAGTAGCATTCTCTCTTGAGCAACATACCCTCGAGGTTGCTCTATAAACACGGTCTCGTGCAAATTACCATAAAGAAAGACATTCTTCATATCTAGCTTACATTGGCCAAGATTGATTGATAGCTAAAAAGAACAAAACTCTAATAGAATTCAGGCGAGCAATAGGAGAGAACATCTCAAAATAATCAACACAAGTCTGTGTAAATCTTTTGGCCACTAGACAAGCTTTGTATCATTCAATAGTACCATCAGCTTTAAATTTTAGAGTAAATACCCAATGACAGACAATAATATCAACAGAAGGTGGTGCAGTCATCAACTCCCAAGTACCACGAGAGATAAGGGCATACATTTCCTCATCTATTGCAGTTCGCCAAGCCGAGTGTTTATAAGCCTCAGAGTAGGAAGTTGGAACGTCTGTAGATGATAGAGAAACAACAAAAGTGCGGAATAATCAAACGAAATATGATTAAACAAAGGATTGAGTAGTGCAAAATCGAATACCTTTATGAAGAGCAATAGGCAGATCAATATAGGAGGGGCGAGGAGCATCAGGATCTGCAGGAAGAGGAGGTGAGGGACATGAATCTGGTTTTGGCCGAGCACGCCTCATGTACATTTGCAAAGGTTTAGGAGATAGAGCATCTGTAGTGGGAGACATAGATGGTGGGATAGCTTATGGAGGAGATGCTAATGTCTCATGTGACTGAGCTACATGGGAGAAAGGTATGGTCGAGACTCAAAAAATGTAACATTAGCACAGGTGTAATTGCGTTTTGTGAGTCGGTCAAGACAACAATATCCTTTTTGTGTGCGAGAATATCTAAGCATGATGCATTTAATAGAGTAAGGAGACAATTTATCCAAGTAGTAAATTATGAATAAAACAAATACAACCAAATATGCGAGGAGACATAGAAAAGAGATTTATCAAGATGAAGGCAAGAGAAGGGGATATCCCCATGTAACACTAGAAGTTATCTTATTTTTGAGAAGCAAGCTATAAGTACAACATCATCCCACAAAAACTTAGGAACATGCAGGTGACAAAGAAGAGTACTTGCTATGTCTAAAATATGACGGTATTTGCGTTCAACAACTCCATTTTGTTAGAAAGCGTATGAACAAGAGGTTTGATGAAATATGCCATGAGAATTATAGAATATAGACACTGTCTTATGAGTGAACTCAAGGCAACAAATATAGACACTGTATTATGTAGGAAGAATGCGCAAGGCAACAAAATATTGAGTTTTTATTTCGTTATAAAATGATGTTAACACCTCAGAAACCTCACTCCTATTTATGAATAAATATAACGAAGTCATGTGAGAATAATCATCAATAAAAATTATAAAATACTGAAAACCTCCTCTCGACTTAACTCTACTAGGTCCCCAAACATCACAATGAACAAGTTCAAAAGCAAAAGAACTACATTTATCAACTCTAGAAGGAAAAGGAGTATGATGGTGTTTGCCAAACTCACAGGACTCACACCGGAAATCAGTAGACGGAATAGGAACTAAACTTTTGAGAGCGGAAGAAGATGAGTGACCAAGACAACAATGCACTGATAAGGTGACAGTTGTTGAGAGTGCCCGGGAACTTATAAGTGTAACCGAATCCAGATAGTATAAGCTATCACTCTCAAGTCCTCTACCAATTATCCTCTTTGTATGCAGATCCTGAATAATACAATAGGATGTATAAAAAGATACAGAATAGTTGTGAGCTTTTGTTAGCTGGCTTATGATCAGTAAACAGGAAATTTGGGTGTAAAGAGAGCATTATCAAGAGTGATATTTGGCTGACAACACCTCTTCCTATAATCGGAGAATAGGTACCATTGGCTATACTGACAGGGGATAAAGATGAGGAAACAAAAGAGGAAGAGAAAACAGACTTGTTACCCGTAATATGAGTAGACGCACTAGAATCCAACATCCAACACTTATCACGAGACAACAGTGGCAGAGGGAATGCTAGTAGAAGAGCGATGCAATTTCTCATCATTAGTATGAGAAACAGAGGCCATATCATCATGACCGCCAATTTCTAGTTACGGAGTTGATAGTTCAGTAGATGCATTATTAGCTTACCAAACTTCGTCCAACTCTTTTCGGAGGTATGGTTGGAATGACCATAGTCAACACACGAACGACTACTCTTGGTGGTATCAGTTTCACCACCACGACTGCGACTATTATTATAACCCCGAAAGAACCCACCACCGCGAGCAGCCATAGCCGAAGTGTTGGAAGATGAGGAAAAACTGGTGTGAGGATGACCTGTAGTCACAAAGAACCTGAGGTAGAAAAGGATGATGTAGAAATCAATAGCATAGGGTATTGTTGCCAAAATCGGTAGAAAATGGCATCGACGTCGAAATTGACAGCACATGGCAGCCAAAATTGGCAGAAAAGGACGTCGGCATCGAAATGCAGAAAAGGATGCCGGTACCGAAATCGATAGCAACAATAATAGGAAGAAGCAATGGGAGGCGGCAGAAAAATTAGGTTTGAGAAGGAGAACTTGACTCTAATACCATGTAAAAGAGAAACAGACCATATATTTTTTTATCCCAACAATCCTTTTACCATGTAAAAGAGAAACAGACCATATATTTTTTTATCCCAACAATCCTTTTACATGTAGGTATTTATATACATGAGGGAAAGAGAATCTTATAATTATGGTATATTTATTAATTATAATCAATCATAATCTCTATAATCAATCTAATCTAAATTGATCATAATCCCTACAATTAAGGGATTCGAAGTATTCAACAATTATGAAGTATCTAATTCTAGGACATGTGAAGGATTTAGTCGACAGATGTGCTAGTTGATCTTTGGAACTTAAAACTATGTATTGCATCTCTCCCTTTCCCTGATAAAAATGTAAATATGTCTATATATTTTTTCCTCACATAAAATAATGGATCAGAAAGAATGAGTATAACAACTTCATTTTCACAATATCGCTTCATTGACTCAATATGAGCATTACCAACCTACTCAATAATCATTTGAGCTAGATAAGCTTGCATGTGGCTAAAGTTATAGCCCTATATTTGATATTGTACAGTAGTTCGATGTGGATCAGTTATAGAGAGCCTATGCAATCATCAGTATATCCATAACCTCGAGCTGACCTTTTTTTGAGGTATTTTTAATATAAATCCTTAATGCTGCCTCCCAATGATCCCATACATATAAGGAATTGACTGATCACAGTTGTATTAACAGATTAGATATTAGGGTTACTAAATAGTTTAGTAGCTTCGTGAGTTTGCTAATAGATAGTAAATTCATAGAAAAATTTTGTATTTTGAGAACCGAAGAAAGTGGTAAAGATGATGTAGGAGTGACCTGACCAATGCTCTACATGGATAGAATGAGGTAGGCTTAAGACCAGAGAAAAAGGGACATAACCGGACATATGCTCATAGGATTCAGAACTGAGAATCCAGATTTTGGAGGATGTGATGGTGCATTCTCAAATTTAGTCTGACATTGGAGGAAGCAAACATATTTCTCAATTGCTATATCAACAATATAAGATCTTCTGTCAAGGATACTATCCTTATTGATTTGTTTATACTTTATACTGTTTTTTTGACGACAACTGGGGTGAAGTGCTGGAATTGAGAAGAAAGCAACAGATAAAGAAAGAAGAACAGGTTTTCCAGGCAAAGAAGAATCTGTAGCAGATAAGATGAAAAAGAGATTAAATAAAATGAGAAAACAATAGATGAATCTGAAATCCACAAACTGCAGATGCAAGAATTTGATTCAATTTGGATCCACAAACAGATATAATCTGGAATTCTAGGAAGAAAAACAACAGAAATCTCAGAGATAAAAGATAAACAGGGAAAAATCCTAGAGAGATTTGATCAGTGATGGAGCTAAAGTGGAACTCCTACTTGATTGGAGAAATCATGATTGGGAGGAATCAGGAAGCCTCTCAAGATCTACGTCGCTAGTGGTTTCTGCCTTGAGGAATCCAGAGCATGGTTTAAAGTGCCGTGTTGAGACGGCTGAAATGGGCGAAACATCTCATTCCGCTCGGCGACCGACATCGGCACTGGCACGACCCCGACACCAGACCCGCGACAGGTGCGACGTGTTGTGTGACCCCGTGGTCACAGTGGAGGGGTCGCTCGACCTTGCAACAGAGGAGTCGCATAACCCTTCCGCTGTCGCCGCGGAGGCATTGTGCGACCCTGCGATCGCAGAGTGATCGTATTACCAACGTGGTCGCGCCGAAGGAGTCACGCAATCCCCGCGGCCATGGCTGGTCGCGCAACCCCGCGACAACACTGAAGTCGTGCAGGCTCGCAAGTGGTGTCGGATTTTAGATTTTTTAAAATTAAACTTAGGCTAATTATTTTAATCAACTCCTAGATATGATGGAGATAATCTAAAGAGACTTTATTAAACCCTAATAAAATTATCTAATTAATTTTATATTTCATTTATTTTAATTTAAAATTATAATAAAATTATAATTTATTTACTTATCTATTTTCATATCTTTTTCTTTTTTTAAAGATTATTTTTTATATTGTTTATTTTTTAAATATTTATGTTAAATATTTTAATTTTTAATTAATATACTTTATATTTAAAAAATACTGAAACTATATCGACACGGCACGATACGGTACGGAAACCGTATCGTTCCGGTCCAGGACCGAAACCTCGGCACGGGTCGAAATTTTAAACCTTGATCCAGAGGTTCCCTAAAGAAATCTAGATCAATTTTAGTTGTAGTAGAAGAATTCCAGCAGTGTTCGGTGAATTCCTCACAGAGATGAGTAATAGACAGGTGAATAGAATCAATTTGATATTGGAAAGATTGGATGATAATTGGTTAGCTTGATGCTGGAACAAATGTTGGATTGTCAGAGAAGCAGATTCTTCATTCAATGCTGGTGTAGAATCAAAAGAAATAGGAGATGTTTGCTTGCAGGAAAGCAAGAATCAAAATCAGGCAGAGACGCTGGAAGTTCATTCAAATGAGTAAGAGATGCTTGGCTGTGCGCTTGTATTATTTATCCAAAGAAGATGCATTCCTGTGAATGTGTTGTGAAGACAAGCATGGTATGGGAACGATGCTTTTAAATTGTTGTGCAAGAATGACAATGAATGAAGAAGATGAGTACACGGGAGAATTACTGCTCTGATCCAATATTGAAATGGAGAAAAAATTACTAGTTATTACATATACATATATATAGTATATTGTCATTTTTACATATACATCACTTAGTTTAGTATATTTACATATGAAACCTAATCTATTTATTATTTGCTTCTCAAAACATGCAAATCTTCTTGACTGTAATTATTGAATGACCTGATGTTTCATGTGTAATGCATTATTGAAATGTTGAATTTTTGCAATGTAAGTAAACACTTAATTTTCACAATGCTTATTAGTTGGTTCAATGCTTGGAAATCCTAGATCTTCAAGTAAAGGCTTGAGCTACATCATTTCTGTCTCTTTCCGTCAGTTGTATATTTTGCTTTAGAATGAATTGTAACACGTTGCTTCTTGCGCCTATGTTATTAAATTTTATCGAACATAAGTGCATAATATTACTGTCAAACCTCCTACTCCTACCTATAGCTGACCCAATGAAATTCACACAATTTAATCTTCAGAATGGTTTGTAGATTTGGCCCTTCCAGATGAGGATAAACCCAGTTGGATCAGGATTGACTATTACTGATCTGATCGTGGCTGGTTTCTTGGACATCTGTTTAACAAAAACAAATCAGTGCTTTAGTTGGAAATCTGCATATATGGTTTGCTGCAATACTGTCTGAGACAGTGGATGAGGTTCAATCCTGAGGGAGGAAGAGATCCCCTCATGGATTGCAAAGGAGGGTTCGATAGTTTGATCAGGGAAGTAAACACTTGTGGTCCCAAGTAGGGAGCGTTACTACATGGAAACCTAGTTTTGCGTGTTATTATTTATTTATTTACCTACTTTTGTTTTTAATACCAAATCAATATGAGTAGAGGTGTAATGTTAGATTATTTAATATAATAGGTTATAAAATATTACAATTCATACTCAACTGTTACAGAATAAGTTATATAACACTATCTTTCATTGGTTTATTTTTTTTTTTAATTTTAGTATCAGCATGTTTAACAATATCAAAATGATAATAGATATCATTAATAGGATAACTATTTTTTAGTCTGTGCATTAATTATTATTATTTTGCGTGTTTTTGTATCGTATTAATATTATTAATAACAATGATTAGTTACTTATATATATTTTTATTTAAGATAACTCTCTTAATAATAATATTGATATATTTACTATATCAGATTGATCTGATTAATAATAATATTATTTATTCTTAATATCGTATTAATTATTATTATTTTTATAGTACCATCATTAGTAATAATATTTATTTATTTATCAATCTATTTTTGGTATTGGAGTAACCTTGCTAATCATATTATTTATACAATTTTTCTATTTTGAATATCAGATTAATCAGAATAATATATTTTTATGCCAGATTATTATGCATATGTATGAATTATCTTAATATTATATGATTATCATTATATCATTTTTTTTTGGATAAGTAAAGTTGTATGACATGTATCAAAATGTACAAAATGGGGCTTTAGAAGTTACTCATGTCTGATAAAGTATAAGATGACACCTAAAGTCCTGTATGGATGGAGCTGTATGTGTATCCTCTCAACATCTAACTGCCCCTCACTAAAGAAACTTTTATTTCGGGCCCTCTATACATAATAGATCACCCCTCACTAAAGAAACTTTTATGTCGGGCCCTTTATACATAATAGATCATATATGACTAGGCAAAATGTCGCCTGAGGATTCTCATCGTCCATTGATAGGTGGACATTTGCTGGCGCATATGAAGCCAATCTTTGATCCTCCACCACAACTCCACAATAGGGGGCACTTGAAGAATAGGTGCTCCTGTGTCTCCACCACCTGACCAAAAAAGTGTACTGTCTATCCTCTAGGTAGTATCTTTAGTGGGAAGTCAACTCTGCGCTAACATCCAAAAAAATGAGTGCATGACTGGCTGTAAGTCTTCCACACGGTCCGACCCCACGACTTCTAAGGATTAGGATGCTTAAAGAAGTCGTAAGACCTGGCCACCCTATCATCTTGCACAAACCAATTTGCCAATCCTTGTCGATCAGCCTCTGGTGATTTGACAATTGCTACTATGAGATCCCGTATATGCAACAATTACTTAATCAGTGGGAAATTTGAACAGGCTGCTTTCCACGCCATAATGTCGATGTGAGTCAAGTAGTATGGTATACCCACTTGATCCAGAGTGTGTCCTCCTGTACGTGACACAATACTTTCGCTAGGAGAGCTAAATTTTAGGCTTGCAAGTCTCGGAATCTCAATCCGCCTTCATCTTTTGGTTTGCACATATCTGCCCATGATCCGGTAGGTTGGACGTTCACATGAAAGGCTTGCAAATACTGTACATGCGATCGATGATGCCCTGAGGTAAAGGTAGAATAGATAGCCAGAAGCACTTGATGCCTTGAAGTACTGATGTGATAAGCTCCGCCTTGCCAGCGTAAGACAACATATTCCGTGACCAAGTGTTGATCCGACAGATTAGGGAATCTAACAGGGGGGTTGTAATTTGATATCCGAAGATGCATTGCAGTTGTGGAATCCCCATATATCGAAAAGACATGGTGCCCTCTAGAAAGCCAGTGATGGAGAGAAGCCTCTTGCGCATAGTGTCGTTAACTTCCGCCGGATAGATGCTTGACTTTAAGCTAGTAACCCAAAGTCTAGCAGCCGCCTCAAAATCCTACAAGTATGTGGTCAAGTTCCCAATGGATGCAACATCTCCTCTGCTAAAGTAGCAAATCATCCGCATAAGCCAGGTGGGCTAATCTGAGGTGGGAACCCTGGGGATGATAGCCAAATCCCGGCTGGGATGTGCACTGCTGCAGCTGCCTATGATTATATCATTGATATTACATATCATACATAGTGCATATTATTCTTTTAACTAATAATGATAGTTTTTATATTGTATTGCATTATCAAATCACATTATGATTTTATTTTATTGTTTGTATTTACATTAATTGTTCTTGATTATTAATCCTCTAGTTATATAATATGTAATTATTGAACAGTTAGTAATTATTTATTGATTAAATTGTGTTGTTATTTTACTTAGTGTTGGAAAGAGATTTTAGATAATAGATGACTAGTTTAAAAGAGAAAGCAACAATCAAAGGGATTTGATGATAACATGGCAGATCTATTAAATTATTGGATGGGAACATGAAATATTATTAAATCCAGCACTTAAAATAGTTAAATGCAAATGCATAATATTATAAGGAAAAATTTTACTTCTACGATCCTGATATTTAATGGAATATAAGTTGCATCATTCGTAGAGTTTTTAATGTTCTTTGTTATTATTAAACTAACTTATTTTGTTGCTGTAATTTTTATCCATCCTTTAGAATTTCTTTTTAATTAACTGATTCTGATGCAGCTAATTCTATATGGCCAATTCTCCATGTCTCTGGGCTGTTCAATACCCATGACACTGCCGATATTGACGGCCATGATTTTAACATCCAGAACCAGAAGAAATCCATGGATTATTATTCCATGGATTTCTTCTGCTCAAATGCTAATTTCTTTTAAGCATTTTGAAAAAGATATGCAGGTCTAGGATGAACCCTTTGATAAGTTCATAGTTTGTAGATACTGAGGTTATAGATTGGTGAACTGATCCTTAAAATGCATACTATTGTCCATAGTTAATGGATTACAGTAGATCCTAAAAGATCCATGACAGTTCAAGAACATAATTGCACATGACATATTTTGACCTAATTTTCACCTACTAACTTTTTTCTTATCATAATGGTGCAGCATGACGTGAAAACTCCTTTGCTCCGTGGCAGCGTATCCTCTTTGGAGCATGTCCTTATAAGTCTTGCTTCCCATGTTGGTCAGGAACCATGCTATTGTTCAAGTGTTGATCAAAGATGGAGTTTTTCTTTGCAAATACTTTCAATACCATTTTTGTGGCATCACCTTCCTTTCTTCAAAGAGGTAATTTCTTGTTATAAAGTTTCTTGGAGGGTGCTGTAACTAACAACACTATGTTCCAAACTTATAAGGGAATTCTACCACTTTTTTCAGGTTCATGGTTTTC
Organism: Zingiber officinale; assembly: GCF_018446385.1. NCBI lineage: Eukaryota > Viridiplantae > Streptophyta > Magnoliopsida > Zingiberales > Zingiberaceae > Zingiber > Zingiber officinale. The sequence continues at coordinate 124,997,038 of NC_055989.1, forward strand.
TGATGGAATTAATTTTAATTTGATTAGGTGTTTTCAAATCTCCGTGTGTTCTCCACACAAACTTTTAAGAGAATCCATGAAACTCTATCTATAGATATCCTTACTGGCCCCATGTTCTGGTGCTAGTTGTTACTGATTTCTAATTCATATTCTTAACTGGTTCTTATTGAATTTAGCTTTTCTGTCAGGTCTTTTGGGCAAACCATTTGGGCAGACATTATATGCATCAAATGGCTGATTTTTTGCCTAATCATTCCAGTATTGTTCTGAATGATGTATCACAAGAATACCCAGGTCATGCATGTTTGCTTGGGAATTTGACTGAAGCTGCTGGAGTAGTCCTGTCTGATCTAAACTCCAGTTCTCATACTGTAAGTGTGTCTGTTTAGTTGATTTTGACATATGGTTAGTGCATGATGTTAAATTTTTGTTCCCACTGAAGGAATTGAGTGTTCCATGCCCATGCAATTATGAGCCTTTTCAAAGGAGTTGAATGTTAAATTTCTGTAAATGCTTTTTTGACATATGCCTTTTTGCACCAGTGCCACCACTTAGCAGAGTCAAACCTTGGCCTGAATTATAGTTTAATGTCTACATTTAAACTGAACTAAACATAGTATCTGTTGGAATGAGACACATCCTAAACCGCAGCTAATAATAATTTTCAGATTGGGTGAACTTCACCTTGCTCACATAGTTGATGGCCAATGCAATTATTGTCAAAGTGCAAAATAGTTCACAGATCTGAAATCCTAGTCAATTTACACCATGTGACTAGAGTTTCATAATATGGGTGATAAATTGACTAGGGTTTGTAAAGTGTGGTTTGTGTATTTTGACAATATTGAAACTTTAGGGCCATCCTCCTAACAATACCGTGGCCATGGGGCATTTTGACAATATTGGTATGTGTTGAATTTTGATTTCAATATATGAAAAGCTATGCAAATATACAAAGCCATGGATTAAAGTTTCTTGCAATTTTAGTTGACAAAATTGTAACTTCTTGTTTGTTGGTTGACCAAAACCAACCTTCATACCAACACAAGTTTTTTTTTTTGCTTGTCATCTGTGCCGCCATAGTACCACCAATGTTAGAGGAGGTTCATCTGCTTTGGGCAATACAAATCAAGACAGAATCTGATTGTTGGACATAGGATATAAGCAGGGAGAACAAGAAAATAAAAATATGGAGAAGAGAAGGATGCGAAAACTGAGTGGGTGAAAACAAACATCATAGGCGTATTTGTCTCAATCATCTGAAGGAGGTGGATCACACAGGGAAGATGGAAGGTGGAAGAAGAACACGCCTAGGTCATGAGGGGGAGTGGTATGTATAGTGTAATTAATCTATTAGTTATTTACTAAGCTATAATGTAATTTATTAAGTTATAAAGGCTATTCAACTTATTAATTTAATTACTCTATGCTAACTTAATAACATTAATTAATTAATCTATAAGTTATATTAACTTGCTAAGTTATACAAATATCAGTTTATAGGTTCTAGATTTTATAGATAATTTAATTAATTTTTTAGTTACATTAATGAACTTAATAAGTTGTAAAATTTATTATACTCGATAAATTGAAAATATGTATTAAATGTAAGTGTATTAACTTATCTTTAAACTTAATAATTTATTAATATAAATGATTTATTCAATTCAATATTAAAAGTTTTTGGTTATTAGTGTAGCTATAAATTTATAAAAAGGTTATTATTGAATAACTATAAACTTATACCAAAAGTTAGTTATGCAAATTAAGATCAATATTCTAAAGTAATTTGTATTTGGTATTAATTAATTTTATAGGTTAATAATAACGTAAATTTACTATTAATATTTTATCTCTTTGTAACCATTTAAAAATTAAAATTAATTTATGATAAATTTAAATGAATTAAAATATAGTCCATTAATAAACTACGATAATTAAATTATAGTTCAATTAATATTAAATATTTTTATCTATATTTGATTTTTAAATAGCCGACCCCACCTAGTGGGTTAAAAGTTAAAATTAATTTATGATAAATTTAAATGAATTAAAATATAGTCAATTAATAAACTACGATAATTAAATTATAGTTCAATTAATATTAAATATTTTTATCTATATTTGATTTTTAAATAGCTGATCCCACCTAGTGGGATAAGACTTGGTTGTTGTTGTAGTATTTGATTCTTAAATAGTTAAAAAAATTAACTTTACTCTATACTATATAATTATATTTATCTATTTAATTATTTTTAGTTGATTTTAGTTTATAAATTTAATCATAAATAAAAAAAAATTTATGTATAACTCTTGCTGTGAAAATAAATGTGAAAATAAAATACAAAATTGTTTGATTAGATATCTCATTATATAATGATATCATCTTTTAACTTATTACTAATATTTGATATTATATGATAAAATTGAGTTGATAAATTTTCATTATAATGCATTAGTAGACATTGGTTGAGATGCCACTAAGTTTATTATATTTTTATAAACTGAATTCCTCATCTTATTTGAGAAGTAAACAAGTAAAGACCTTATTTTAGAAGTAAAAATAATTAAAGATGAAAACCCTTTCAATTTCTTCTAGCCACACTTCTAAATGTGCTGAATATTGGTGTGATATGCTATTGAAATTGTACTGTTTCATCCATGCTTATTTAAGGCATGAAGCGCCCAAAAGAGCATAGATGCTGTGGGGCCTGAAGTGCTAGGCACAAGGTGAAGTGCACGTCTTACCGAAGTAAAACACTTTGGGTACAAATTTTTACAATTTAAATATATATAGACAACTTATGTCAAAATCTTTCACTAACAAAATTCAAATATTTCACAAACTATTAGATAATAATATAAATATAAAATTCACTAACATTCAAATTCACAAACTATTTCACCGATTTTCTTTGTGGTGTTGATTTCCAAAAATTAATTTTAACCGCCACAATGGTGCTGAAAATCAGTGAAATAAGTGGGAGGGGAGGGGAGAGGTTGATGTTGATTTTTTAGAAGAGAGGAAGAGTCACGTAGAGAGAAAATCAATGAAATAAGTTTGCAAGGACTAAGGGAGGTTGATGTTCATTTTCTAGCGGAGAGGAAGAGTTACGCAAAAAAAATGTGTTGCATGCATACAAGATAATGCAACCTAATTACTTTTAAGGGTAATTAAAGGTATGGGTTGACTTTATTTTTTTTTAAACTTCAATAAGTGAGGAAAATCGCTCCTAAACCTCTCTAAAGGCCCATTCAAGTACTGCGCCGGGGTCACTGCCTAAGCACAAATGTCGTGCCTAGTTGCGCCTTGCGTCTAGGCGTAGCCAGGTGCGTGCTTTTCACAACTATGGTTCCATCCATTGATCCATTCTCCGACATTGAAATATGATATAAATGCTAAGTGGTTTCTCTAAGTGCAATTTTCCTCAAATGGATCACACTATCCCGTTGTGTATCTTTTCGCTCACTGCTCAACATTGTTATCGATAAAGATGCTCATCTTACAATTTTCATTTAGTTATTTCTTTTTAATCATAAAGCCAAACTCCTATAGTTTTCACTTTAACACGTGTTTGAATGCTGATTTATTATTAAGTGAATTAGTATAAGAAATTAAGTTCAAATTGATACTTTTCTCTAGTTTGGAATATTTATGTCACTATGATGGATTTTTGGAAATATTTCTGATCTAATTTCTATGTTTTTGATGCTATTGCTACTAGTTTGATGTCTTTTTGTTTTATACTATCAACTAGTTTCCGTCAGAGTTTTTTGGTTGGGAATTTTCACCACTTGTAAGTTTGATTCGTTGTGTTTTCATCACACCACGGTACAGATTTATGCAAACAATATGATGATTGAAATGGATGGTGTGTTTATTGGTTTTTATTAACGATTTAACCTCACAAGTTAACTGTTAATCTATAAATCAGGAGGATGAGTTAAACTATTTCTTTATATTATAGTTGATATTTATTGTGACAACTTATTTGTTTTTTACTCTGTTATCTAGGCAATCGACTTCCTAACTGTTTCAACATTTTTATTGGGATTATTGCCTTGCATGGATGAATCGCCTAGACAAAGTAAGTGATTTGGTTTGTTTGCAGTTCTCTGTGTATACTTCTCTTGGATGCTAAATATGAATATGAAATTGGCCATGTATAAAGATTTTGGAAGTGGACCATGCATATACATTCCTTCATCACTTTGAATATTCTTGCATATTCAATTACATACAACATCAGTAAGACTAAATTATTAATTTAAGACCATATATAACTAACTCCAAGCTGGAGCATAGATAATTTAGCAACATCCAACTTATTATAGGAGCCTTAAGTAATCAACTACACTCCATAATGATAATAAAGAGGGTATGATTGGAGAGTTTGGGAGTCTATCCGTAGTACCCTTTAGATTATGATTGATGAGTTGGTCTAATTTGCAAATTTTCTTTATCCTTAATCCCTTCTAAAATTTAAGATATCATAGTCGGGATACGAATTTGAATAAAATTTATTAAAATTTGCAGAGAAAAAGTACATTTACTGATAGACTATGTCAATGCAATACTTTGGATTGAAGTTGTTTAGTTGATCTGATTTTCAAATGAATAAAATATTCTCAGATATTATCCTCTTAATCCCTCAAATTGTAGATATCTCAGGATATTGATTTGTAAAGATGGATATTGTTGGGATTGCAAGGTTGCAAACATAATTCCACATTGCAAACACATGGGAAAGATCATGAGTTTATAAGAGAAAAGATATCTCCATTGGCATGAGGCCTTTTGGGTAGAGCCCAAGAGCAAAACCATAAGGGCTTAGGCTTGTGGACAATATCATACCATTGTGGAGATATTTAAATTCTTTTCGATCCTACAAATACGAGCCTTGCTTGGACCCGTGCTGGTTTTGGTGATGATATTAGCAGATAGTTTTTTTTCTTTTTCTTCTTTTTAATCAAGCATTCTAAGTGTGTACTTGTGATGGGGGTGATCTAACATGCTCAGTGTGAGCTTGCGGTGAGGGTTGACTTTTTTGTTATAAAAATGACACTAAGATTATCTATGGCAGATCATCTTGAGGTAGTCATTGAGAATAGCAACTAATTGGTGGTGGTAATTCTGATGAGAGAGAGCAAAAGTTGTTGCAACCCAAAGTGAAATCTTAGATCATGGCTTAGAGATACAATGGAATATGATTGAGGTATAATTGTGTTTGCATGGTTTAGGACGTTGATAAGATTATACTTGAAAGGATTCTTGAGGTTAAGGAGATTGTGGTTATGGAATTTGGTCTATAATGATAAATCAAAAGCTGACTTGTGGGAGGGGTCAAAATTGATTGTGGTGCTTGGCTGTGGCCACCTTTGAATTTGGTTGTGTATAGTCAATGATAGTAGTAAGCAGTGTTTTAAATGGTGTTCGAGGCGGCCGCTTAGGCGGGAGGCGGGCATCAACTACACCGCCTTAGGCTGAGGCGGTGCTTTATGTGGTAACTCACCTTCCGCCACTGTCGTGCCAGGAGTCGCCGCTACTATCGTTTCACCACCACGATGCATCCGGACGCATCTCTTGGGCTCGACGCGAGGTCGGAGACATCACGGGAGCTCAGATGCGTTGCCCTAGCTTGGTGATGCATTCAAATGTGTTGTGCAAGCTCGGACGCATAGCCCGAGCCGAAGGCATTGCCCTGACGCCACACGCATCGCCTGAGCCGAAGGCATTGACCCAACACCCACACGCATCTCCCGAACTCGATGACAAGCCCAGACAGATCGCTAGGGCCCGACAATGCGTCTGAACTTGTCGCGTGGTCCCGACGATGCGTCAAACCTATCGTCCAACTGAAACAGGGTACATGGGTAAGTTGTAAGTTAGGGTTTAATTACATTACTTTAGGTTAATAATTTTAATCAACTTTTAACTATGATTTGGATAATTTAAATAGATTTAATTAAAGTCTAATAAAATTATCTCATTAATTTAATATATATATATATATATATATATAAGTTGTAAGTTAGGGTTTAATTACATTACTTAATATATATATATATATATAATTATATTTTTTTTATTTTAAATATTTAGATTAAATATTTAATTTTAATTAATATATTTGATTAAAAGTAAATATTATAAAGAATAATGATTATTTATAATATTATGTATAAAAAATAGTAAAAAGATTAAACCGCCTAGGCACTGCGTAGGCACCGCCTAGGCGGTTAGGTTGTCTGCCACCGCCTACCACCATTTACAATATTGGTTGTAAGATCACATGTACGGAGAAGAGAAAGAAAAGTGGGGAAGAGGAAGAGTAAGAATCAAGGCTCTCTCTCTATATATATACATAGCTAAGTTACGCTGTGAACTATGCACACTCTCAACTAGGGGGTGAGGTCTACAACATATCAAAATTATATATATATATATATATATATATATTATTAAGAATCCGCCCTCTTTACTAATTAACTTTGGTGAAGCCTAAAATGTAATTACGTCAATGTCCTTTTTTTTTCTTTTCACACCGAAAATAATTTCAAGGTTTATTAGTAATTTCCACAAACATATCAATTAGGTATCTAGAGTTCGAGATTCAGCTATAATGTTTTATTAGAAAATTTTCTAATTAATCAATCAGTGATCTAAAGTTCGAGACTTAGCTACGGCATATTATTGGGAATTTTTCTCATTAATCAATCAGGGATCTATAGTTCGAAACTCAACTACAGCGTATTATTGAGAATTTTTCTCATTAATCAATTAGAAATCTAGAATTTTCTTTAGTCCCACATCTTAGAATTGGTAACACTGCGAACAGAGAAATTTCTATAAATACCTTGGGCTAGCGATCTTAGAAAACATACTTTTCTCGGTTTTTTGACTAAGATCAAGTATAGTATTAAATTAATTTTTTATAAGGGGGAGTCCATTGCAGTAGCTTGCTGTTGGGATTCTCGAGCGTCATCCTAGCATTGCATTATTGTATGGGTCTCCTTATCCAATTTATGGGCGGTCTTTTAGCTAAGATTAAGCATACTATTTGTTCTTATCAGTTTAATATTTGATATAAGAATTAAATTATTTTTTTTATGAATGAGACTCTGTTATCCGCACGCATTCATGTATGATATTACATACGCAACCAGGAGTGAAGCTACGTATAGCTTTGGTGGGGTAGTTGCCCACCTTTAACTTTTTGTAAGTAACCCTAGAGGTGTATAAAATTATAAAATTATTAGAGTCTTGCCATACTAAAAAAATAAAAGTAGGGGCAATACTTAAAAATTAAAACTATTTTCTATAAAACAATTCTTTTTCCCTTAAATCTCTCTCTGCATTGCCCTACCTGATATAAGGAGCCTAGCTCACGCAATGCATGTGTACGATCGCTAGTATATATAATTATAATTGTTTTTATGACGTTTTATTATTATAATGATTATAATAGTCTTATATAATACTAGCATAATAACTATAAGGGTCCGTTTGGTTCAAGTTATCATGCATAGCTAATCACAAAACCAAGGGGGAATAAATGATAACCTAATGTTGTTTGGTTTAATCCTAGGTAATGCTATAACCTAATTTAACATTTACTATATTACCCTTGGTTCAATTATATTAATGTGATAATATAATTAGGGTTTGAGAAAGCCTATTTAAATTATTCTATTAAATTAGGAGTTAATTAACTAAAGTTTAATTATTAGTTCACTGTATTGTTGTTTTCACCTTCACCCCATTTCGCTCGTTGCTGCTGTTGCTCTCTCACAATCCCCGGCTGCGCATCATAAATCAGCCGTCGCCTCTGCGTTCTCGGCCACTGCCCCCTCCCTTGTCGGTTCCTTCTTCACTGTGTCGTTCTTCGTCCGTCGTCTACTAGGGATCGTGCACTGCTCACCAAAAGTTTGGATTTTGTGAGGCGAATTAGTATAATACGAGGTCAAACCGCTAGCGACCGACTGTTGGGAGTTGGATATGTTCTTGGTTCTTGATGAAGTCCTCCAATCACCGGCTCAGCTCGTCCTGGGTCGTCGGGGTGATGACTCATCCGTTTCTTCTTCCAACTCGACCTCCATTAGCTTGTCCTCGATCTCTTCCACCCCTATCTTCGACACATTCGTGGGGGCGTCCATTGATTCGGTTGTCAACGATGACAAAGAGGAGTCACCACGGTTGTTGACCTTCATCGTCTCCCGGGTTGCTTCGTCATCTCCTTTGTGGTCCACTCCTCCGGGCCGTTCTGAATCTGCTTTTGACCGGATAACTTCCAGATGGTGAGAATGATGAAATGCACGACTGCGAAGAGGTAGGGCGGTGCAATCCATGAGCGAAGGGATGTCTAGGGTGGAAAGAAGAGAGTGCACCGGAAGCAGGGGCGACGATTGCCTCGATTACTTGAGAATCGTTCATTATCTAAACCAAACAGACTTAAACAATATAACCTTGGGTCGATAACTAAAGTTATTAACGATAACCCCTAACCAAACACACTCTAACAGTTATATTATCAATATTAATGTTATATTTATTATAATTGTTGTAACTATAATTAATATATTAATTAATTAAATTGATATAATTAATATGTTAGTGATATAAAAATTTATTTTTGTCATTATTATTATTGATGATGAAGAAGGGGAGCCTTAGCGTAATAGTAAAGTTGCTTTAGTGTGACTTGTATGCCACGAGTTTGAGCTCAGAAACAACTTCTTGGAAAGTAGAATAAGATTGCATATCCGGGACTCCGTATTGGCGAGAGATTCGTGCACTAGGCTGCCATTATTATTATTATTATTATTATTATTATATGATGTAATTATGAACAACAAAAATAGAATAGATTAAAGAATTAGATGATAATTCTCATTATTCAAATTTATTTGAATATGTAAATTTAAATTAATTTTTAGATTTTAAAAAATAATTTTAAAATCTCAAAAATTAGTATAAGATTATGATTAATTTTTTTGAATAACAGGTAATTTATAAATTTATCTTAATTTTTTAATTTTGGCCAAAACTTACTTGTAAATTTAAGATATTGAAAAAGCGATATATAATTCTCAAACTATAGTTTTAAAATTTTCAATAATTATTTTTTTAAAATAAAAACTTTCAAGTATATTAAAAAATAACTTTAAATCTCTAAATAACTTAAGGAAATGATGAATAATTTATAAAATTATTCTTAAACTCTTTGAATTAATTTAATTTTTTAAAAATAATTTAAAATTTTCAAAAATATTTTTTTTTTTTTCATTTTTATAAACAATTATTTTAGTTTACATATTTAAAAAAGGAAAAAGTACTGAGGTGTGACGTGCTACGCTACTAAAATTATATTGTTTCAATCTAAAAGCGTAATTTCAACACGACTCGAATTTTAGACCTTGGTCATTTGAGGAAAACGTTATTCCATATTATTGGGACGTTTACCTATTAAAGTTCAACATTAGGACAAGCTAATGTTATCCTTGCAATTTGTTTCTCATTTGAAAATTGCTTCTATTTTATTTTAATTGGTTATCATTTTTCTATGTTTACTCAACTGTTCTCACAAAACCATAATTTTTTTCTCATCACAAAAGATTAAAAAGGTTTGTTTAGACTTTATTTTCTTGTTATACCTTCATATTTTAATTTGTCCTTGAATAAAAAAATATCATAATAGTCCTTTATTTGTACCCTTAACTTAACAATGCCATAAATTTTAATATGGCATTACTTGTGAACTTTTGGAATGACATGCTAAACCCCATCATGGAAGATATGGATAGTAGGTGCGATATACTTGAAACCAAATGTAAAACATTGTTGGCGAGCTTAAAACCATAAACTATGCTTGGACATCTAGAAAAGGTTAAAGAATATACTTGGGAAAAAATCAAATGGGCGCCCATCGGACGAATGAGCGCCCCTCTGCACCCTTTTTAAAGTGACCTGTCCAAAATACACTTACATTATCTGATCATTCGACCATGTAGAAGCTAGCAACTGGCTTTTACAATTGTAGAAGCTAACATCTAGCTTTTACAATACATTATCTGATCATTCGGTCGCGTTGAAGCTCGCAACTAGCTTTTACAACGTATAAAAGCTAGCAACTAGCTTCTATAATACATTATTTGATCATTCGGCAGTGTAGAGGCTAGCAACTAGCTTCTACAATTATAGAAGCTTGATGGAAGCTAGCAACTAGCTTCTACAATACATTATCTGATCATTCGGCCATGTAAAAACTAGATGCTAGCTTCTATAATAGTGACTTTATATCATTCTGATTTTGCTTATTTGAGTGATAGCCTGGTTAAAACAACATTTCAACGAGCAAAATAACTGATTGAGGCTCGATGATCGCATGGGGCAGTTCTGGAGGGGCCCCGGTGAGGGTTATCACCTTTTGATGCAATAAATGATAATCAAATAAAAGACTAAAATAATGATAAATTTGATTTTTTTAAAAAAATATTTTAATAAACTCTTATAAATAAAGTAACTATATAGATATTTAATTTTCTTATATGTATAATTGTTTATTCATATTATATAATAAATATACAACAACAGCTAAGCCTTTATTTAACTAAGTGGAGTTCGTTATATGTATGAATCCTTCTACACTATTGGGCTTCATCTATTACTATATCCTCATTTATATTTAAATAAATTTTTATTTCTGGTTCATTGTTACTAATCAAGCCTTCTTTGGTCTCTCTTCCTCGATTAATCTGCAATTTGCCAGGGTTTCACATCGACTATTTGAGATATTTATTGGTTATCTAAGTACATATTCATACCATCTTAAATGAATCTTTTAAAGTTTTCTATCAATAAGTGCAATCTTGAATTTCTTTCTAATGACCTCATTTCTTATTTTGTTCATCCTCGTATGTCCCTACATTCACTTTAATATCCTTGTCTTTGCGACTCTCATCTTTTGCTTGTGTGCCCACTCTATAATTCTCCATATAATATTTATCAAGACTCTGCCATAAGCTTTTTGTAGGTCAATAAATAACATGTGTAAATCTTGCTTCTTTTCTCGATATTATTTAATTAATTGTATAGGAAAATGAATAGCTTCAACCTTTTAGACATAAATCTAAATTGATTTTCACCTTGGTCTCATTAATTTTTTTCTATTATTTTTAAAAGTTTCATGATATGACTCATTAGCTTAATGCCCTTACAATTCATATAATTTTGCATGTCTTCTTTGTTTTTATATAGGGAATTAAAATACTTCCCTCCACTAATCATGCATTTTTTCATTTTTAATAAAAATGACAAAGCAATTGGACATATTCCAATAGAGTCATAAAAGTGTCTAGAGAAGTAAAGTATTTTTTCATTGCTTCTTTATTTCCTCATCCTTCACTAGTATACTATTGAATTCATCATTAGTGCTTCTCATTTGGGTAAGATCTCTTATTTTATGCTTTCTCGCTTTAGCTATTCTATAGATGCTCCTTTCACCTTCTATTGTATCAAGCTATTGGTACAAACGTCGGAAAACTTCATTCTTGGCTTCACTCATTACTTTTTCTACCTCTTTCTTAGCTATTACATGTTATTTTTAGCTTTCTTCATTTTTACAAGTTTACACTAAGTTATAGGCTATTCATTTTATTTTATTTTTCAATTTCTCTTGTATGGTCTCATTCCACTACTAAGATTCTTTATCTGGTAATGTCTTGCTTGTCTCACTTAGTATGCTCTTGGCCACTGTTTTCAAGTTTGACATTGTACTTGTATTCGAGTCATTGTGTATTTCTCCTAATATTTCTGCTCCTACTCTCTCAGATACTTTGTTTTCCATTTTTTAAATTCCATCACTTAATCCTATGACCCATGTACATGTACATTTTCTTTCTACTGTACTATGCTTGAGGCACATATCCAACACTACTAACCTATGTTGAATGCTTAAATTTTCTCTAGAGATGACCTTACAAACTTTATAATCTTTTATTCCTCTACTTGTTAATAAGAAAGTCAATTTCCAATTTATTATTTCTACTTTTGAACTTAGTTGATTGATTTTCTCTCTTATTGTAAAACACATTAGCTATTATTATAGATTCTATCATGAAATTCAATATGACTTTTCCTTCTTCATTTCTTGTTCTAAAATCATATCCCCTATACACTCTAACATATTGCTTTTTTTTACTCCTACATGCCCATTTAGATTTCCTTTTAAAATGATCTCGTTTGTCAGAATTTTTTATACTATTTAATCTAGGCCTACCCAAATCCTAATAGTTTTTTTGTTATCACTATCTTGAGCTCTCTTCCTAGCTACTTGTAAGTCATTTGACGAACTTCCTGCAACCATATCTACCCCATTTCTTGTCTCACTTTCCAGTGTACCATAACTTAAATCCAAGTTCTCTATCATCTTTACTTTCTCCTCTATCTATTTTGTCTCTTGTAAACACAAAATATTAATTCTTATCATAATTATTGTACTTTCATTGTTTTGCCAATGAACATTTCAACGTTCCGTGTTTCAAAACTAATACAACTAATATTTTTATAATGTTTGTTCTTATCCAACTTAGGATGTGAGAATTCTTACATATTTAACACTATGATGTGTGGCCGTGTACGGAGATGTCAAGTAATAAAAGATATTGATCCCACGAGGATTTTGAATCAAGTACTAGTCAAAATTGCAAAATAGGTTATTTAGACAATCAAGGATTTGTGTGTCACTAGGACAGGGAAGGAAGTTAGAGTTGAGAGAGAGAGAGAGAGAGAGAGAGATGCAGAGAAGATCACAGCAAGAAGGTAGAGAAATTAGAGGTGAGATCATAGAGAGAAGATAGTAAGATCCCAATGAGAATACAGAGATGATCATGGAGAGAAGGCAATGTGATTAAAGCAGGAATTAGTGAGTGATCTAGATCAGAAGGTAGAGAGATCACAGAAGGAAGATAAAGTGATATAAATCAGAAGGCAGAGAGATCGTAGAAGGAAGACAGAGAGATCTAGATCAGAAAGCAGAGATATCAAGAGATTTCACCCAATTGATCGTAAACACCTAATCTATGTTTGGTTTCCTATCTTCAATGGGTATTTATGTAGATAGACCATCCTATGACATCCGATGTGAAATTTTGCTTCTACAACTGCGTAGCAACCCTAATCATTGTCGGAAGAATCATAACTAGTGATCGAAATCTAGGGGGACTTGTCACAAGATCCCTCGACCTTTAATTAACCACGTTTCCTACTACGTGACAACGAATTAGGTTTGATCCATTAAGCTCTATGACGGCCTAGGGTTCCTTGCATCATACCGGGTTGCACTTTTGTATCCAACTCTCAGCGTCTCGATTTTCTACGGATCGAAGGGTTGGATTCTCCTTTCGGTTCATTTCCAAACCCTCATGGGATACGAATCTTGTGCTTTTTGGCATTGAGATCATGTTAATAAGGTAGATCCCGACTATAAACACATTTCATTAAACAAGAAACATGCAAATATATAGATTAAACGAAAAGATGTTCACATATCAAAAGGGCTACTCCCTACATACTAGAATCAAGAAAACTATTCCATTGCAAGGAAATTACAAATCAAAAACACAAATAAAAACATTCATATATATTAAAATAGAGATTAGAGATAGAGAAATGCTCAGGGAGAAGATTTTCGATGTCTTTCGTTCCCTTGCGTCGAAGGTGGACAGATCGCCGGAGTGATAAAAATGAGTGCTTTAGGGTTTCCCTTAGAGGGGGAAACCTCTTCTAAAGAGGAGGACGAAGCCCTCTCGTCCAAGACCCCTAATCCAATCGAGCGAGTCCCTTTATATAGGCGATGAAGACGGTTGCCTGACACAGACCATGTCGCTGGGCACAAGCGCCCGTGTCGGGTGTTGAGGAGCATATCTTGTAGGCTATGGCTCGTGCCACTGGGCACGGGCGCCCATGGCGAGGCGACCGAACGTGGCACGACTCGTGCCATTGGGCACAACCGCCCGTGGTGAGGTAGCTGAATGTGGCACGACCCATGCTGCTGGGCACGGGCGGATCGTGGCAAGGATGCAGAGTCTGGCACGGGCCGTGGAGAGTGGCACGGTCGCTCGTGGCAGAGCAGGGCTTCTACCCTTGATCACCGTTGCTCTCTGTTTCGCTCCAACCTTCGCTCCTGTCTACCAAAATACACGAAAGCAGTGTCTTGGAGTAATAAAACATGAAAACGAAGCATAAAATCAAGATATCACGAATCATTCATGCAAAAGTAGCTCGAATGTAGCATGAAAATATAATGAAAACCCTATATACTTCACACTTATCACACTACACCTAAGTTCTTGGAAGATGTAGCCATCTTTGCCAAGGTGTTGTAGCGGATTCTGCAATGCATTCTTTCTGCCCAATTAACCTAGCATTAACACAATAGTTTGGTAAATTCATATATAATATTTGCTTATATTTTAATGCTACGTGACAATCAAATGCAACCATCTTCCTTTATTCAGGTTTGGGATTGGCCATGACAGAGTATTCGTCATTGACAGAGTTATATATATATATATATATATTGAAAAATAATTTTTTTAAAATTTGTAATTGATTTATTTATAAGTTTATAAATACTATATAATATAACTGCAATTATATATTATAATTATTACTGTAATATATTATATAACTCTAATAAACTGATATAAGATAATAAAAAAATTATAACAACATAATAGTTATAACATAATAGCATTGTTTGGATTGAAATCTCAAGTTGATGTAGGTTTCAGTCCCTTTCAAATCAAGGCAATGCTGCCAGTGCTGGTATGGAAGACGAAGGTGTGCCAAAGGACGAGAAAGGGGTGCCATTGTCAAAGAGAGAGAGGGAGAAGAGTAGGTGCCGACATTGATGCCGAAGGAGAAGGGGGCTTTATTATTAGAGGAGGAAGGGGGGAGCAAGAATGCTAGTGTTAGAGGAAGAGGAAAAGGAGTAGGAGATGAGTTTACCTTGAGGAGGAAGCTTGTTTGCATTGGAGGAAAAAGCTAGGCTGCTAGGGTTTTGACTTTGATGAGGAGAAAAGTTCGACACAAAGGAGCCAACATTGAGCTTGGGTCATGACTCGTGGCACCGTGGAGGACTAATGATGCATAGGTGGCACTGTGATATGGAAGAGAGAGCATGAATGGTGTGCCAATAAAGAAAGTCACACTTGCGACCGCTCACTGTCTTGACGTATTGATAATCTCGCATGTCGGGTGTTTGGTGGAGCATAAAGTTTTACATGTCTTTATCGGCACAACTTGAAATTTTAGAAGCTAGTTATAACTATTACTTGGTTATGCTCCTAATTGGTATATAAAGACTCCGGCATGTTTAACTTCTGGATTGGCAGTATTAGCAATATTGATGGTATTAGCGGTAATAGAGTTTGAAATCCCTAGAGGAATACATCATGGCACAGTTAACACCTTAAGGTAAATTCCTCGTGTCATTCAGTGTTGTGTTTTGCAACTTCAACGTAATGTTTAATCTTAACTATGCCAGGCGATATGACTCGAGAAGTCAATCCATGCTTTGTGGTCAACTACAAGTTTGTTATGTTATGGTTTATTAGGTTCATTTATTTCATTTTTTTTAAATTTTCTTCTATCATACTTGATAAAAGTTGGAACATGGCTCTTTTATTGAAGTCCTACATCATCTTTTGCAGGCGATGTATGAGGGTATCCTTGTGGACATACCATTTGCAACATTCTTCCTTAGTAAATTGAAAGAGAAGTGAGTTCTCCTGGTCCTCTACTTTTGTTCTACTAGCTTTCTCCAAAATTACCAGTCAAAATATTTTCCTCAAGTAGTAGTTAAATAGTGTTTATCTTCTTGGAGATTTCTTTTACATTGAAGCATTTAAATAAATATTAATGAGTTTCTTGTTTATTGATGTTTTTTTTTGAAGGATTTCAGTGCATATTTTTATTTCACGGTTGACTATCTTATTTCTTAATTGATCATGTTTCATTTCTTGGCAATTAGGAGCAACTTTTTGCATGATTTGCCTTCACTAGATCCAGAGCTGTATCGCCACCTTCTCTTCTTAAAGGTGAAAGCCCTACTCTTGGTGTATTTACAATGTTAAATTTTGTCTCTAATCCTCACAACTTCAATAAAATATGGACTATACTTTATTTGATGACTCTTCTAGGGTTTGGTATTTCTTCCCAATCTTTTAGTTGGTGATGCAAAATATCTTTTTATGGTATAGAGTCTATAATGGGTAGCAGAAAGAAAGGATATTGAACAATATAATTAACTGTCAAATATCTTGTACCTATTGTCTAACACTTAGAACCATAATATTGTTGTATCTTCAGTTGTGTTTTCAAATTCTGACTTGGGTATAAATGGATTAGGGGATCCTCTCAAGTGGAATCTCTCTTTCTAATGTAACCCAAATAAATGTATTGGCAAATACAGGGCACTCGTGAAAATTAGGAATATATATAAAAATGAAAATTCATTTTTTATTATTTCTTAATAATCTCACTGAACTCTTGTTTAATTACGAGCCATTCTCATTACGTCATTTTAGTTTCCCATCATTTCAGTTTAGCATTGGAATTTAGCCATATGGTTGGTATCACGATGAATTTGTAGAAGTTGGAATCAAGGGTTTCAATCCTGAAATCATGCCATTTTTCATCAGAATCACTTCTAAATTAGATCATAGAAAACAATAGGTAAAATTATTTGCACAAGTAAATACGATTTGTGCTTACTGATAAATTGGTGTTAGGTGTGATTATCTTATATTTGGTTGCTTGCTGAATCTCATGTTTGTTCTGTATTTGTATGCCAAGTGAACTTAATTCGTTTATATCAGTCTAGCATCTGTTGAAACTTTTCCAAGTTTTTTAAAAGAGAAATTGATGTATGGTTAAGCATCTGGAAAGGAAAATGTTGATGCATGACTGATTTGGATTACATCTAAGGACAATGTATTTCTTTTCTGTTCCACCAATTATTTTACTTTTTGTTCTCTTCACTCTACATTCATTTACAGTTATATCATCTGTGCGTAGTATCTGTCTATGTTTGCGGACAAAGTAAACTTCAATATTATTCCATCATCTGGTCTTCTTCAATCTTTCTTCAGTCTTTCTAATTTTAGATTTATTCCTAATCTGATATTATTGTGAGTCACTTGATAACATATTTAAACATCTTGAACTTAAAGTACTAATGAGATTAGCAGCGTGAAGTTTGTCTTCAGAAATTGTAAGTGCTATTTGCACACTAGTTTTTACCTTTTCAGCTTGATTTTACTCAGCTTGTAAAGCATAGTGTATGCTTTTCCTAAATTGAAGTGTCCAACAACATTTCATGCCTAAATTATTTGTCCAAACTGTAGCCTATCTTCCTTCCCTGACGTGCCATTTGTATTTGGGCATTTTTGTTATACTGCAGCATTACAAAGGTGATGTGTCGGAACTGGAACTGTATTTTGTTGTTGTAAAAAATGAATATGGAGAACAAACAGAAGAGGAACTAATTCCTGGTGGAAAAGATATGCGCGTTACGAATGACAATGTGATCTCTTTCATTCATCTTGTTGCGAATTATCGCTTGAATTATCAGGTTTGCACTGCTTTTTCTTTTTCTTTTTCTTTTTTGTTATTAAGGCTTCTACATACCTATTTGTCCTTTTCAACGTGCAGATTCGCATTCAAAGTTTACACTTTTTACGAGGATTTCAACAGCTTATCCAGAAAGAATGGATTGAAATGTTCAACGAGCATGAAATTCAGGTTAAGTGCATTTTAGTTTTTTGACACATTGACCATGCTGTTTATATCAGTGGCATAGCATTGAAAGGGTATGGAATTGAAAAGTTGATGCAGACAACATCTTGTTTCTTTCGGAGTCTTTGCTAATTCACTAATCTCTTTTATGTATTTTGTCATTTGTTTACCCATTTTTGCCACATCATCATCATAATTGCTCAATTAATTATAGAACAGAAATGGTTTTATTTTACTTAGGATTTCATCACCACTACCATTGCAAGAAAGGCATGATTTCAAACCACATTCCTTACCCGTCAAAATTGACGAAACGCATTCTGCTTGTTGACCAAAATGAAACCATGTTGTCACCGAGTCTATATTGTCTGATACGAATCATGTTTTTTACCGGATAATAATAGCCTTCAATTTTTACTTGTGTTGAGTGAAATTGATTTCACAAGGCGGTTGGTGAGTAAGACAGGTTTAACTACCAAGGGCTAGAGGCAAGTTGGATTTGATTTTGGCTCTCGGTGATCGCAAACAACTCAAATAATACTTGAGCCTTAATTTGAACTCATTTGGGTTCAAATATAATTCTTATTCACTCAATTATATCTAAAACTTGGTTGGACTGGTTTGATTGTACTTGATCTATACCTAGTGCCAGTACGATGTAGCACAAAGGCAGTACAGATCCAGATTAATACCAAAGAGTATTCAATTTCATAGTTATACTTGCAAATTTATATTTCTTCTTTCCTATGTATTTAAGAATGTAGATAGGTTCACAAGTTCCATAATGATGTTCATTACACAATAGTAACACCTGTTAAATCAAATACTATTTGCTGTAATATTACAGCCGAACAATGAATCATTTATTATTAATTGGGTCCCTGAAAAAGAGATGTCTATTCTCAGATTGATTTTAATTATTTGGGAGAATTCAATTTTTCTCGTTGAAGTTTATTCCTTTCTAAAACATCATTGAGTCTCATTATTCTCATAATACTCTTGGTTTTAACTGCAAAATGCTCCCTTTGGAGTTTAATACTATCAATATGCCACTCTAATTTGCTTAAGTTTACTTATATTAACAAATTGTTCCCTATTGTTTACCTTTGTACAATGCCTTGACATACTTCAAAATCTCTAGACAAAGCCATGAGTCTATGCAAAAAAGGTAAAATCTAGTTCTCATAAAGTTGGCCAGTGGAACTTAACATTTGCCATGGATTTTTTTAAAATAATCTAGAAGCCTTTAGACAATTGAAACAAGGAAAAATCTAGCAAAATAATTGGTGACTTATTCCATCATATTAAAAAAAAAAAATAATTGTCCTAAAATAGGAAAAATAAGAAATAGAAAGAATCTAGAAACTAAAGTGAAATCCCATAATTGGAAGAATATTACAGGTAACAAATTTTATAGTAAGTAACATATAACTAAAAATAACAACAAATTAAAATCCCCTAAATCAAGGGGTTTGGGTTGATCCTCCAAGTGTTCTTCTGCCAATCCTCCGAAATTCCCCCTCAATCTGGTGAATAGTTATCTATAATTCAAAGGTTCCTGACTTCCTATAGGAATATAAGCAAGATTTTAGTCACCTTCCTCAATCACCTTTATAAAGCTTCAAAATCCTAATAATGCTTTCTGTTAATATAAAGTATTGTTGGAGAAACATGTGGCAATGCTAAGTGTTTCGCTAGTCTATGCAATCTGATCAAAAACTCATAAATGGTTCTGATCTCTGCTTCTGCACTTGCTTTATGCTATAATTTATTGATTTTTTGCTTTTCCAATACGTCAACTGGCCAAATTCTTCTGTAGCTTGGAATAAAACAAGGAGGTTGATTGGCTGTCAAGAATGCATCGTGCTAGTTAGAACCTTTTGAAGGCTTCAGCTCCTTGTTTCATTTTTTTTAGCAATCTGATTCACCTACATATCCCAAATTACCTGACTTGCACCTTAACTCATATGCTTCATAGTATGTCTAGGGTGAATAAAGAAAATAAATAAAATACTTCTAATATTCCTCCAAATAAAAGTTTAGAACTTTTACCAACAAGGGAGCCACAACTCTCACTGAACCAGTTCATTATTGATTCCATCGTAAAACACTTATTTAGAATCCAAATTGTACTCGACTTGAGCCAAATTAATGTTGATCTCTTAGTTCACTAATAAACTCCAACAATAACCCAATCAAAGACTCAATCTAACCAAACAATTAATTTTTGCTATGGACCTTCACACAATCAATCTAATTCTAGCCAAGCCCAATTCTAATGCAACTTAATATGGATATAACACTCTTAACCACAACCCCAAGACAACAAATGATATTTGAATTGAACTTTCTCCAATTCCAATGGTATCAAATCAGTCCTAACTAAAATTGATTTAACCCTCAATGCAACTGCTAAAATCCTAAGAAATCATAATTATAAATTTTTGATATTATAACAAGCTCGATGCAGAAGCCCCATTGCAGAGTCTGAATCCTTGCCTCTATGGGCAAATAACTTTTACAGTAGGTAACAAACAACAACTTGCAATTCTCTTAATCAGGTATCTCTTATCAATCCTCCAAGGGATCTTCTGCTGATAATCCAACAATAATAAATTATGGTCATTTTGCAAAAAGGAGGGACATGTTGGGGCAAAGTGAAATTTGGATATTTTGAGTGACAATTTTATGGGTTTGATGTAGTCACAGGTAGATGCATTCTTATTCGACTCAAACAACTATATCAACTCATTGATAAATCTTAATTGAAATGATTGTTCAATTTTCCCTGATTATGATTTTAAATGTTAGCTATCATATGACTGCTTTCAATTTATGGTGATTGTTCTAAATCTCAAGTTTATTCCCAAAGAAATTCAATTAACGTGAGCTCTTCTTGGCTATGTGATAGGAAACTTGTAGCTTTATCTGAGTGACTAATTTTAAGATATGCATTTCCTCTCTTTATTTTTCTTCATTCTCTTTATGAGATACGTGGGTCAGAGTACGCGTAACTGATTCGTTGCATCGACTAAACCACATTAAATCATATGTATAGACCAAGAATTAATTGTGTTTACCAGCATTACATTATTGTATATTTTGTTTTGTTTATGAAGCAACACCTCTTCATTTACTCTGGTGTTTTTCTTCCAGCTTCTTATATCAGGGTCACTTGACAGTATGGATGTGGATGATCTGCGTTCAAACACTCATTATGCTGGTGGCTACCATCATGTATGTTTTGGGCAATTTGTTTCTTGTTACATGTCAATTATTCTCGATTTTTTTTGTTGTTGAAATACTTGCTTGCCTTCTTTGTTGAATGCTAATTGATGCAAATTAATTGGGATCTCAAATTTCAATTTGTTATTGAATTTTGATATTATTCTATTTTAGAATTGGTATCTTATGTTTCAGGAGGATTTTAATGGCTGTAAATCTATCCATCCATCCCATCTTAAAAATCGTGTTTCACTCATTGCTAATATTGATTTCAATTTCATGGTACCCACTATGCAAGTCAATGTTAGGGAGCCATCAGGCTTCTGCTATCAAATTATGTCTTCAAGTTTAGGTGTGAGAGATCTAAACTTAACAACAATTTTGTTGATGACACGACTAATAATGCACGCTCCCAAATAATCTTTTTATTTGTCACTAAATGAAGCTTTAAGAATTTCTTGACTTGCCTATTTAATTCAACATGATCCAAGTAGTTCATGTTATAGTAGTGAAAATTATTCAATTAAGACCTCAAAACATATTCTGCGCTGAATTATGCACATAGGTGGATACTCATCAAGTCTTCTGGAATTTTTTTTGTAATTATGTCTTGGAACTCGCTTAGAACCTTCTTGACCTTTGGAGGATGACTAACAAGAGAGGCACTGTACTTGACTATAAGGTTCTGGGCAAGCCAGTAAGGCTATTATAACTCATTACTCCTTTTCTTTCTCAAATTGGGATTTGTCTGAGAAGGTGAAGGGGATGTCTTAGAGATTGGACAACTTTGTTGTTGGCTTGGGTTTTGGACTCAGCTTCATTAGCCTTGACTAACATTATGTCCATTGCGCTTGAAGAAATGTGCTTTTTCTCTCCCATACTATGTAATGCCCATTCAACCCATCTTCTACAAAGGCACCTCCACTTTGCACTATGTTTAGTGCCACAAAGGGTGATTTGGAAAGTCTTATCTCTCTATCCAATAGGATGAATGCTTCTTGGTAGGGGAGGACGATGCAAATTAATTGAGATTTCAAATTATAATTAAATTTTAGTTGTACTCGTTTTGGATAATATCTTATGTTTTGGAAGGAATTATTTGTGTTAGTTTGTTTCTAAATTTATGGTAAGAGTTGAGTCTATAAAAGTGTTGTTATCTTATGTATTTATAAGCGCTTGACTAATAAAATTCCTTTTTCAATTTTCCATGTGAAATTCCCTCTATGTGAGGGCTTGTGCTACGCCATTGGTCCATGCTAATATATAGAACCTATGGTTGCTTTTTCCGGTAACTTAAGTGCTATGACTAAATTCTCTACATCTGCACAATAATTTATTTGAATTAGCTTATTTGTATATAGCCAAACACTTGCAAAAGTTTGACGAAATCATGATGTTGTTGAGGAGTTTTCCCCCTCTCTTTTTGGCTTTTGATTTGATCACGCAATCTTTTCTAGTTTTGTAGAACTGATGTTGGTTCTCTTGGCAGGATCATGATGTCATTGTGATGTTCTGGGAAGTGCTCAAAAGCTTTTCTTTGGAGTACCAGAAAAAGTTCCTCAAGTCAGTTTTCAATTTTACATACCTGTTAATGATATATTTTTTAAGAATATAACATGGTGAATCTTTTTTGCAACCATTATTGAATGTTGTAGTAACTTGATAGACAGTTAAAATTCAATAAGAATTTCCCATGTGATGTTACTGTTTTCAGTTTATGATTGATAAATAATAGAGACCAGTACTGCTAAACAAATAAATTATGTTTATAGAATCTAGAGTTATTATACGAAGGTAATTCTTTTTCAGAAAATTTATGCTTAGTGTACGAGCTTAGGCTATATTGATCAAAATGCCCCTCGTGATTTAGATAAAGCCTTAGTCCCCAATCTTCCACTTCACTGCGTAACCAATGCTAGTGTTCTCTTCACGTGCCTCATTCGTTGGATATCATGAGTCAGGTGTGCAACACCTCTCTTTAGCATCTTCATCTCATCCATATGAAGTGGAGTGTTGATTCATCGTCTTTCTTGTGAACATCTCCATTGCACCTTAATTGCATGATGCTTGCCCCTATGAAGCAGTGAGCCTGGAGTGATTCGAGAATGAAATGACTTTGCTTAGGGTTCTTTTACTTGTTCTTGCAAGAGGTCCATCAATTCATACCCATCGCCTAGGCCTAGTCGCTATTCTCTTCCTGCGCATTGCAACATTTGTAGCAGCACTGTGTGGTCTTCTATCCTTGTTCTGAAAAAGAGATGAGGCTCTCTCACAACTTGTAAGGCTACAACTGAACAATGTTGCCTTTATTCTCTAGATTTAATTTCCTTTTTGGTTGCCGCTTCTTCCATCTGCTTTCCTTTCTCCTTTTGTTGGGACTATTTTCGCTATTTCAAGGCCAGTGATCATCATAATGGACAAATCTTCGTCGTTCCTATATAGTTTGTGGATCAAGGTCACCTAGAGCATCTTACTAATTAAGTTTTCAAGATCGATGAGTTCACTTGTTCATTGTGGGAGCGGATAGGTGCCTAACTATTGGCTCTTTTATGGCAATTGATTCTTCCAAGTCTTTTGAACATCTTTTGCTGCTATCTTTCCTCTTACAAGACCCACATATATTTTGACTTTATATGGGTGATATCTCCCAAGCCTATGATGTCATTGATAGTCTCTTTTAGATACACCATGGTGACACAGAGATGACTACTAAGTCATTTCCAAAGTATCACAATCAACTTTAGATGTGTCCTTTCGACCTCTTTTGATGTCTAGGAGATGTAGGACCACCATTGACAAGTTATTCTACATTATATTTCTCCATGCTACTCACCTTGAATTGTAGATAGTGAGATCTTGAACCCTATGTGGTCAATCTTCTATTTTTCCTCTATCTAATGTGTATGGATGTCATGTGCTTCAACTATTGCTTCATCCTCTTCCATCCTGGGGTAGATTGATGTATCTGCATTGGTAATTGATTCACCTCTCGGAGGATCATCAGGTGATCGTGAAGGTTGACAATGAGGTGGTTTCCCGAGAGGATATTACAAATTCAAGTAATACATTATATTCTCTTCATGGATTCCCCCTCCCCTCTGGTCATTTTGCCTCAAACTCTACTAATATATCCTAGCCTAATGCTCTCCTCAGTCAACTCAGTCAGACAACTAGAGCAGTCTTTGCTCTTTCTACTTCAGATGACTGTGTTAGTGCATCACCTTGGTTAGTTACCTCATTCACCCACAACTACTTTTTTATCATGTACCTTAGTCATCTTCTTAGATCCTAAATTCAGGCCTTACATTTCTGATAACACAGCCCTTTTTTAATCTTATATCCCCTGAAATCTTTCTAGTGTTACAATAGCCAATGGGTCTCACTCGATATTAGAGATGTTTTACTTTCACCCTTGCTCCTCTTGTCTTCTATCTTATACGTTCCTAAGGTTCCATTGAGCTAGTTGTTCATTAGTCAATTTACTAATCTTTGAATTGTTGTTTTGTTTCTGACAAGGTGACTGATGTAGGAAATGAGTCTCATAGACTTTATTGACTGAATGTGTTTTTGCTATCATTAAATCTTTTGGCTACACTCTTATCTTGAGTTGCAGTCATCTTGGTCATCCTTCTCTTTAATACTTGAAGCAAATGGCCTTTAGTATTTCTATACTTCAGTCTCTTATGTGTGATTTTTACTAACTTGGTAAACATATTATGTCCTGTTTCCCTAGGACATCAACTCTTTTGGCTACACTATCATCTCGAGTTGCATTGTCATCTTGCTCATCCTTTTCTTCAAGAAGCAAATGGTCCTTAGTATTTCTATTCTTCAGTCTCTTAAGTGCAATTTTTTGCAAACTTTGTCAACATATTAGGTCACTTTTCCCAAGGAGTTTCTATAAAAGTGCCCTACAACTTTTTTTTTGCTTTGGTTCATTTAGATGTGTTGGGTCTAAGTCATGTCAATCCTACTTTTCATTTCAAACATTTTATAACTAGAATGAGTGTTTTCTAATGAAATATTTTTTTTTATTTAGTATTATTTTAATAAGAAATAAAAAATTAGTTTGACATCCCTATAGAATTCTAGCAGTGAAATGCTTGGTAATACTGCTCTTAGATTTCATGTCATTCCTATCTTGCAATGGCATTCTTCATCAGTCTATGCCTCACACACCTTAGTAAAATGGTATGGTAGAACTGAAAAATCTACAATAAAGCTGCTTGGATTCTACTCTTGCACATGTATATATCCCTTTCGTTTTGGGAAGTATTCTCTCTATTTGTTATCTTATGAATCATATGTATTTCGACACTCTTCATGGCCAGGGCTCATTCAGTGTTCTCTTTCTACGTGATACTGACTATTCTTTTCCACCATGGGTCTTTGGATGCAATAACTTTGTTTATTTTGTGTCCCTTGGTTGTGATAAGTTATCACCTTGCTCTGTCAAGTGTATCTTTCTTAGTTGCTCATGCTTCTAAAAAGGCTATTGTTGTTACTTTCTTGAGTCTTATGCCTATCTTTATTGGTCTCATCTTCTAAAAAGATCATGGCTTTTGATCTTTGGATCACTCTTTCATCTGGTGGCAAATGAACCTATATATTGATTTGTCAGAATGTTAAAATAGTTTAAATGTTTCAGATACCTTATTTGCCGTTTTATTGCCTGGATTCTAATCTCTGATGTTTGATTATTTAAGGCTTGTGGGAACCCATCATTGTTGTTACCCAACCTCTATATTTAGCCAGCACGCGGGTTTCTCAGACAAGCATTTGCCTTTTGCTTCCAAGCCTATCAAAATTGGAGTCTGATGCTTGACCAAACACTAACATTTTTTTAAAAACCTGATATTACTAAAATTTGAACTTAATGAACAAGTCAAACTTGTATCTCTATGCAAACAAGAAATTGGTATCTCCAACAAGTTCAATTTTTTCCTAACAATGCCAACATTTGATGAGGTTATTCTTAAAGTTCTTTATATTTTCATGGTGTTATAAGCTTGTAGGATATTGGATTCATCCTTAATTTGACTTCCTCCAAAGGATTGGTGCGTGCAACAACTAATCTACCCTTTATGATTTATAGGTTTGTGACTGGCTGTTCCAGAGGGCCACTTCTTGGTTTCAAGTATCTTGAACCAAAGTTCTGCATACAAAGGTTTATTCAACTAATTTTTTTTCCGTTTATGCTGTTTGACTCCTTACATTTTGTTAGTGTTTTGCTTAAAATAGGGCTGCTCCTTTTGATGTTGCTGAAGAAGATCTTGACCGCCTACCAACTTCTGCCACATGCATGAATTTACTGAAGTTACCTCCATATCAAACGTATGTTACCTCCATATCTACTGAGAAATACTAGGATCATTTCTTTAAGTGAACCTTGTAACTTGTGTTCTTTGACCTTTTTTCTTATAAAAGCCATGAATATTCCAAACTTTGCAATTTATATTTGGTCGAGTTTTTAGTTCAAAGCTGCAAGGGTCTGCATCTCCTGATGACCTCTCTACTTTTACAATTTGTGTTAGCATCTGGTTTTACCAACTTTTTTTTTCTCACATCTTATTGGCTTCATACATGTGGTTTTGCAGGACGGAACAAATGAGAACCAAATTAGTCTATGCAATAAGTGCAGATGCTGGTTTTGATTTGAGCTGATTCCTGGTCATCGACACTCGTAGTTTACATAAAACAGCTAGAGCAGATTCCTGCTTATCTTGTCTTCGCATGCTTTCTGATGATTGGGTTGTCGAAGGCCTGATTGAATGATTCTAGCCTCCATCATGAAAGCGAACACAGGGTGTTACAGCGGCTCCATAAAAGGCTATGACAAACAAAGACAGTGGTACTTGTAGATACTTGGGAAGACGGTGGGAGCTTCCAAATTGGAAAAAAAAGATTATATTCAAATCTGTAAATACTGAAATCGATGTCTGGTCACCCAATGTTAGAAATGAGGTTAATTGAAATGTACACGCCTTCTTTTTTTTGTGTACTGGTGATGCTATCATCCTACTTGTAAATTTCTGCATACTGGAAGTTAGTAGCATAGGGCTTTCTAGTTTGTGTATAATTATTGGATGGTTGGAAATAATTCAACAGGTTTTAATTATAAGTACTCTGCTATTTTAATTTTATAGATATTTTAATTAATGCTGATATTTTTTGGAAGTTAAACTGTGTTAGTTATCGAACAGAATACTTTGACCATTTACTCGTAGACGGTCAAGAAAAGCAGAGCCTACAGGAGACAGTAGCACACCACACGCTTAGGATGAAACCTTCAATCCTTTTTTCTTTGCCCCTTGCACCAAAATTATTATTAATTTGTTCTACTCTGAGATCCTATAAGTGTAGCAGTGCCTAACTCCTTGGCCTACGAAAGGAGAATAAATATGAAAGCATCTCATAGTTGTTGTAATCGGAGTGCTCCGAGTAGTAGACACGGACAAAGTGACTAGTCATCACTGTAGTTGGCAAAGTGACAGATAAAAGTGATCTACATTATTCTTTCACATCGACGAGCCTTTTCTGAGGGCATCTGCATTCTCGCTGGTGCTTTGAGCCCTTGCTAGCCACTGCGAGTGCTTGTTGGTAGCACTCAGTGTTTGTCTCATCTATTTTAGTTTCCTAGTCTTTTACCCTGTAAATTGCAAAAATAATATGGCAAACTTTTCTATCCTTCCCATTTGCTTATCATTTGGCTTCCGAGTTGTATTTTTTTGAACATTTTTCTTCCGTGTTAAGAGTTCCAAATTTCTTTTCTCCAGACGCATGCGTAAGAAGAGTTATCTTAGAATTGTACACTCTGAACAATCTTAATAATAGTAATTAACTCCACAAAGGTTCTCTCTAAAATTCACCAAAAGTATTGCTTAAAAACTGGTTTTCGAAATGCGAAATTTCTTTTTTATATTAAACTTCATTAATACTGTTAAAATACTTCCAGAACTTTAAGAGAAAACCAATGCTGAGAGATATTGAAGCTGCAAGAGCTTTAAACTAGAGTAGCAAATGTAGCTCCGGGGCAGAGTGTCATGGTCAGGTCTTCCGTTGATAAATCAGACATTTAGAGTTTGAAATTCAATTAAGACGTATTATGAAGGATTTTCTCCCTAATAGGTAGTGGATCCGAGAATGTTGGTTATCAAATTAAAATGGGTTTTCATGTGTATTTTCCTAATTTATCCAGATGGTTAGTGGAAAATTTACGTGGGATCGAATCAGTCATCCAAGTTTGTTGCTATCTGATTCATTATTTTTTGTAGAGTAGCAAATATATGTTTCAATTCAACTAGGGTAGCATACTTAAACTTGATCAAACCATTGTAGCAATCCAAAGAAAAAAAAGAAAAATATTACTCAATTCTGACCAGGGTTAAACAATCGGTTCAAAATTGAATCTACCAAACCTATTAAACTATTTTTTTTTGAACTAATCAAACTTTCCAACAAAAATTGAAGAAATTGAATAAAAGAATATTGGTTAATTTAGTTTTCAATTAAATAACTAAATTAATTCAGAGAGTCCAGCATCGAAAATTAGTTGTGCTGATTTTTGAAAATCAGCACTACTGTGATGTTGATTTTTGCTGTGATGTTAAATTTTAATTTATCCAGTTAAATCGAATTAAGAGTCTTAAAATTGAAATTGAATTGTCTGAAATAACCAATTTTTTAAATAAAATTCTACAATAACTGAACCAATCTTTAAATTCGATTAGTTCGGTTGGTTAACTTCGTTTAACTAAACTTTTGCTCCCCTAGCCGTGACTTAAAATAAAACACTAGTCCAAACTGAATTCCATCTTAAAGCTTCTTCATTTGCACAATGAGCTCCATCCACTGTGCTTCAACTCTCAATCCTCCATCCTTTTGGTGGAGAAGAGCCACCTTCTTGAACCTAACAACAAGTCATTTTCTCCCTTCAATCTCTTGTTTTGCATGCATAAAAGAACATAGAAAGAATTTTGTCTCTAGTTATGCAGTTCTTACCTCCATTTACTTCCTCCGTCTGAAGATTCATTTATAGGTTAACTAGATCATTCGCCAAAGGTTTGATTTCTCATTCCAACTCCAGATGTTGGACAAACACAATAAGATTTAAATGAGATTTCAGCAATATTATTCAAGAATTTGGTTACCTTCTCCAACATTTTCTCTCGTGTATCTTCCGTCTCTCAAAGCTCTGTGTTCTTCTTACTACAACCCAAGATCTTATTGAGGAATAAAATTTCGGTCGTTGATTAGCGATTGAATAAACTATTGGTCATTAATTAGCGATCAAATAAAATTTTGGTGTAGACAAAATAAATTTTAAGATTTCGGTCACTATTTAATGACCGAAAAAAATTCAGTGACTAATCTAACGACGGAATAAATTTTCCTAGCTAGATTAGTGGATGAATAAATTTTGGTGGCTAACTTAGCAATCGAATAATTTTTTTTTTGTTAAATTAGCAACAAAATAATCTTTTGATAGCTATAAACTACAATAGAATAAATTTTTTAATGTTTCATTTGCGACGACATAAATTAGTGACGAAATAATTCCGTTGGTTCATTGCTAATATTAAAAGTTTAAAGTTTGGATTAGCAAAGGGACTAGGTAATCCCTTTTTACTAGGGGTTAGACTATCCCTTTTGAAAATCAATATGTGGTGAAAGATTTTTAAAATCAACACCACCGTGCAAATTAACACAACCCAAATTGGCATGATGATGTTGATTTTCAAAATCCAGCATCAAAGTCGGACTTATTTGGGATAATTTGGTTTGAATTTTGATTTTAAAATTTCAAATTTAGTTAAACAAAATTAATTGATATTATCAACACTACAATGGTATGGTACTGATTTTTTTTTTTAAATCAACACCACAATAGTACTGTATTTGTGATTCTTATTTTAAAAAAATTAGCACCACTATGTTGCTGTATTTTGATACAACACCACTATATCATTAGTGAAAAATTCAGTTGAAGTTAGGTTACTTTTCAAAATCTACAAGCTTCTATTTGTTTGGTTGATAGTGAAATATAAGCTTTTCTCAATACTTGCTTGTTAAGAACTTGTTCTTCTTTTGAAAAAGGATATAAGTTTACTTGCAAGTTTATGCCCCTCCTTTTATAGGTTTTACAATTGCTACAGTGCACCTCTTGAATTAAAAAATAATTTCATAAGTAAACATATAAATCTCACTAGTTCCATCATATATTCTTGTACTGATTTGATTATTATTTGAAACTTGTATGTGCTATAATGTTATTTTACAGATATAATTATTTCAGATCATACGTACAAGATGACCTGATTATACTAAAAATTATTGTTGATAAATAAGTATATTCATTATATATTGTTAAATAATCGATGTTATTAGTAATTCATATTTAGACTTTTCTTAATTATTTAAAATATTAAAGATTTATTATTATTGTTATTATTATTATTTTAAAATATTAGAGATTTTTTTAATGTAATTTTTCTCCTGATGGTCCTCGCATATCCACATATATTACTCAAAAATTTAAAGAATATCAATACTTTTTTAATTATATATAGAGGCACTTAGACTAAGGACATTAAAGATTTCTATTATGGTATTTTTTTAGTAAGGATTTGAATATAATATCTTATTTTACTAATTTTCTTGGTATTGTTGCAAACAAATATATTTCGAAGTCGGACATGAGGCTAAAGTTAAAGTAACAAGGAACTTGTATTGTCAAAAATAATATAAGGAATTTTTATAGAAGTGGAGAAATATATAGACAAATTCTTCGTCGATGTAACAGATGAGTTTGCGATGCTTTAAAAAAATTTGGACCATACAAAAATAACAACAAAATTTAAAAATAATAGACATTGTTAAAAATAATAGAAATATTGAGGCCACTGGCCCAAGTAACAAGAGCCACAAAGCACATGGCTGGATTATGATCTATCATAGAACTTGCAATAAAGTTAATGAGTTTACAATAAATTTATATAAGTACTTTTTAATAATTATCAATGAATTTATTTTAATTTATAAAAAAAATATTTATATAGGAAAATACTTTACAACGACCAATGCAGTTATCTTGCAGTACGGATCGACAAAAGAATGATACTTTTATCAATGCTCTATCACAAGCCATAAACATAAATATCTAAACTTTATTATCTCCCACATATAACAACTAACTTTATTATTTGTATATTAGATAATAATAATATTTCCTTTTATATAGGACAATATGACTGATAGAGTTGAACAAGTGTCTCAATTTGTTGTAGAGGGAGTGGAGCCGCAGATTCTATTACACGATGTTATAAATGATATGTATTATGAAGTTTTTGTTGGAAGCAAAAAATAACTTCCTCTATGGCTTTGGCTCTTAAGCAAAGGTTGTATTTGATTGTGTGTTGTGTACTCTTAGGCTTAGGGATTGTCTGAGTTCTTCATATGTTGAAGTGAAAGCATTAAGGACGGAGAATAAGAATTGAGAGCTTGGGCCATGACAATAGAGCAATCAATAAAAGATCAGATCCCAACAATAATAGACCATTGGTTCAAGGCGGCAATAGATCATTCAATGCAAGATTTCATGTCTGATTCATTAGCTCATCCTTCTTCATTTCTTGACTTTTTGAGTCCATCTTTGATCTCAGGAGACTCAAGATCTTAGAGCTACTATTTGGAGATTATATGTTGTGTTTTGGTTACAAATACTTTTGGATAAATATTTGTATTTTGAAATTGATGATTCGAATGTCATGTCGTTACTAAATATTAAATTGATCGGTATTGATATTGTAATTGTGTAGATTTAGATGAGTTACTAATATTATTCTGATTGGTATGATATTGTAATTTTGTATTGGTTTCTATATATTAAATTGTATTATACTAAAATACAGATTTAAAATTTTTATCGCTAATTTAATGATGGAATTTAAATTCAATCACTAATTTAACCAATGATTTTATATTCGGTCATTAAATATGAAACATTAGTATATTAATTTAGCATTGAATTAGTGACTAATTTAAATTTAGTAGCTAAATTTAGAGACTGTTTTTATTTAGATCTCTAAATTTAGCAGAATTTAAAGTTTCGGTTGCTAAAATATAACGATTGAGTTTATTTGAGTCTCTAAATTAGAGATCGAATTAAAATTTTGATCGTAAACCCTTAGCGGCAAAAATTAGAGTGACTAACCAAATCAGTTGCTAAATTCTTTTAGTGATAGATTAGCAACGGAGTCGATAGTCATAAATTGATGATTTTCTTCAAGTGAAACCGAAGAACATCGACCGTGGTGAGAGAGGAGAGTTTATGCCTACATTTATAGTGAAGATTTTTCTGTATTTTTCAAAATGCATTCTACAATTGTAGAAATTGCAAATAACCTCTCGAGATTTTTCTTTTGAAAAAAAATCCTATCAGTGCTCATAAAGGGAGGCATTTGTTATGCTGCTTGACTTTCTCATCCGACTGAAGTGATCTTGATGCCCAGATGTCTGTGAAAGTCATGGACAAATTTGTGCACAGGGTGTCGTGCAACACACAATGGCGGAGTCTGTTCGGATGATCTACTTGGGTTGTGGGCCACGAGCGTCGACGCCAATGTCGTCACCCTGGACTAGGCGTCGATGTCGACGTTGTTTCCCCGGGCTAGCCACCGACGCCGACATCGTTACCCTGGGCTAGCCATCCCTTTCTCACATTTTTTTCCTTTCTTCCCTGATAAATTTCTTTACGACTTTTATTAGCTACCAAGGATACAACACGAGTAGCTGTTAATGTGATTTCGCCACTGGCAAAAAGGCTCAGGTGAAGCTGCTGCCTTCAAGAACTTCAATAAGTATATCATAATTCATAGGCCTCAAATTGCCTTTTCGAAAACACTTATGATGCTCTCTTCTTCTAGTGTTATTTTTCTAAACATGAATGCATATGTAGGTGGGGATCATTGAATTTCCTCTTCCTTTTGGTAGTGTCCTGAGCTCTTTAAGTTTGTTCATGAACTTGATGAGAAGGTAAGAGGCCTACATTTGATAGTTTTCATTTAGATTTTATTAGAATATTTATCAGAAGAGTATAATATTTGACTGTGGGAACTATCTTCTTTGTTAATTTAGATGAATGAGCTTGAACCACACCTCCTTTTTGGATTAGCAAGAAATAACAAAAACAGCCCGAGGGGTAACAGTGCAATGGTAAGATGTCTTTTCTAGACATCTAAGAATTGAGTCTCAACTTCGATGAATTAATAAATGAATTTTACTCAATGAATTTTTGACCTAAGAATACTAACTAATAGATTATATGTAACGACTGCTTCTCGATTTACATTGATGGTCGATGAAAATTTTTTATAAAACTGAGTTGGTCATCCCAAAAATTAATCTGCATTACTTAAATACGCGCCAAATATATATATATATATATATATAAAAGAAGTACAAAACCTAATTGGTCGAAACTTTAAAGCAATTAATTAATATATCATAATTTTTATATAATGATGAAACTATCAAACTTTCCTTTTAGAAGAAACCGTTTGGAATACATTTAGTTGTATAAATATGCATATCCACCTGTGATAAAAAAAAATAGTTGGAATTGATGTGTAGCCAATTGATTGCCAGTTATTGGAGTTAACAATTAACTTCAAAAATTATTTAGTTGTTGGATTGTGTTATGTCTAGTTTAATTTTCATGGTTTAATAGTTCTCCGTTATTAATAAATACAATAGTTTGTTTCTCTAGGATTAGAGATTTTATGGTTTAATGGTTCCATATTATGTTCCCTTCTAAGAATTTAGCATTATCTCGATTAATTTTGAAAGTGATCGATTCAGTCCTACGAAATTTTTCACTGACTATTAGAATAAATTAAAAATTACTCATGAAGACTAATCCAATTGATCAATATTTTTAGAATTATCATTTTATTAAAGAAAAATCTCTTGCAGTTGAAATTCAACTCTTAAATGCTTGGTTAATTGTTTGAAAGATTTAACCGCTATACCATTGTCCCCTCGGATGGGTCTATTGACTAGTACATGAGGTGTTGCCACAATGAGGTCTGAGGTTCGAATCTCGGTAAAGCCGAGGTAATACCTCACTTATGTGCTAGTCATTATTTCAAAGGTTAGTAGCCGTCCGTGATTTACCTCCTCCGTGTTGACCCTGATAACATTGTTTGATGAGTTTTCTTCTTCAATCTGCCTACAGGGAGATCACATTGTTTGATAGCAAGAGACAACCTATCCTCCCTCCAACATCGAAAAATATAAATAGTGTCTCTCTCCCCTTCACCTCAATGCCAACGTCCACTACGCAATTCATTTTCACGCCCTTGCCTTCCTCAAGCCTTGCCAATCACACCTCCATCAAACCAAACCAATGCCAAAAAAAAAGCTGTGAAAAAACCCAATGTTACATATTCTTTAGCTGACCGCGCTGTTCTACTCTGGCATTGGCATCGACACTGTTAGTAAAGAAACAACAATTGCAAACCCAATCTTCAAGCTAGTTAAAGTATTCTTGATTGAGAATTACTTCCCTCTTCTCCATCTCCTATGGGGCTATAGGTGTGCATTTATTCGTCTCCAAGATCATAGTGTAATGAAAAGATATTTAATTATCATCTAAATATTCATCATTCGATCCACATTTCAAATACACGATATATAAATAATAAAAAACATCATCAAGTTTCACAGCCGAGGTCACGGACAACACGTTTTTGATAGATTTACCACTGATCGGTCAACGCTCGAGGGCAGTGAATCACTCAAGATTACGCTATTGACTTACCATAAAACCGGTCAACGCTGGGGGGCAAGTTAATCGAACAAGATTTCGCTATTGACGCGGCGTGAAATCTACGCCCTTTAATGAGCTAAGCGGACAGCGTTGACTAAACGATATCCGTGTAGACCGAGCCGTCTCCACTTAAGCTACCGATTTGGCTAAATAAATCGAGCCCGAGCGAGTCGAGTCGCGTCGCAACTCGATCCCGACTCATCACCACGCGTCCTTCGGACCGAGTCGCAACTCGCACCGAGCGAGGTCACCAGCCATGGCCTCCTCCGGCGAGGGCGACGAAGGGCGCGCTGCCGGGGAGAGACCGGAGGGATCCAGTCCGAGGAAGGAAGAAAACTCTTGTGAGGCTCTTATGACTCTTTCCGTCGCCGGAGGCGAGGAAACGACGCGGCGGGGGTTTCAGAAGCTGTGGACGGACGCCGACGAGATCGCGGTGCTGCAAGGGTTCTGGGACTTCACGTCTCGGCGGGGGACGGCGCGGGCGGACTACCAGCACGACACGGGTCCTTTCTACGACGAGATCCGCGGCCGACTCTGCTTCGATTTCAGCCGGAGCCAGCTGGTGGAGAAGCTCCGCCGCCTGAAGAAGAAGTACCGCAGCACGGCCGGGCGGATGGCCGCCGACAAGCGATTCGCCTTCCGGAGCCCCCACGAGGAGGCCACATTCGAGATCGCGCGCAAGATCTGGAACCCGGTCTTCAAGCGCGTCCGCGACGCCCAAAGCGGCGATCTTGACCACGGCGACGCCCTAAAAGAGGGATCTTTGGACTCGGATCCCGATTTTAATCCGAGGCCTCGAGGCCGCCTCAAGAAGGGAAAGGAAACGGAGACGGCGGGGGCGCTGCCGGCGAAGATGGTGGAAGCGGAAGCCGCCTCCGTGGTGGCTCCGCCAAACATGCCGAATCTCGACATAGTGGAGCAAACCTTGAGGAGCTGTCTCTCGCCGCTCTTCAACGAGATACTTTGCAGCACAGGTATCGGCATAACAATATCCAACACCCCTCCATTAAACCCCAAGCCACTGAACTCGAGGGCAGCGGCAGCGCCGGCGCCGGCGCCGGCGGGTGATAGATGGAAGCACCACCAGATTCTCGAGTTGGAGGTCTACCTGAAAAGGCTGGAGCTTGTTCATGAATACATCAAATTGAAGCTAGAGGAGCTCAAATCTCAGGGAAGCTGCTAAAACTAGAGATATTCTATCGAAAAACAGAGAG
This sequence comes from Zingiber officinale, assembly GCF_018446385.1. Classification (NCBI taxonomy): domain Eukaryota; kingdom Viridiplantae; phylum Streptophyta; class Magnoliopsida; order Zingiberales; family Zingiberaceae; genus Zingiber; species Zingiber officinale. The sequence goes on from NC_055989.1 coordinate 125,033,105, forward strand.
GAAAAAAACCATCTTGCTTCCAAATCTTCTTCAGATTTATCAGTGACTGCCACTTTGATAATTTATCTCTTGTAAAGGTGTATAACCCATCGGAATCTACAAATAAACTTTTGCTTTTACCATCCTAACTACCAACTTTTTCTATCAAATTAGCATTTTTTTTTCAGTAAAATTCTCAGCTTTGTTCTTCCCTCTTGATTGGTTCCTGAACGACGCCCACATGTTCTTGCCTTTTTTTGTGCGACGAACTGGATTGTTTGCTTGCGTAGGGAAGGTAATGGGTGGAATTGATACATTGAAATTCATGATCTCAATTTGTAGAGAAAAACACAAGTCCATGGACATTCCATTCATAGACTCTAATGTTCGTAAGTTGAGCTGAAGCTTTTGCCAGGAGTTATGCTCATTCGATGACCGCGAACCATATCAAGGTGGGTGGCGATGGAGAAGAATTGCAGGCGAGGAAGTTACTAGTTACCATAATTCCAGTGGCAAAGTGCCTTCTCATACAGACAAAGTTCATGAATGACAGTGAATAAAAGGGATCAAGTCTTTCGATAAGAAAGGCATTCATAAGTTTGAAATCTTATTGCCTCCGGGAAAAGTTACTTCAACCGAAACATTCCTTTGGTCCTCTCAAATACCTGCTCAGCTTCGACGGCCACATTTCCACCAGCCCTTATGACCTCCAGATGAGCCTTACGATAGTATGCGGTACCTCTCAGCGCATCGCCAACGGAGGCATCGAACCCAACAGCTATAGCAGCCTCAGCTTTTGCTCCGTAAACCAGTCTCTGGTCACATAATGCCGAAATACAACATGAATTTTGGTGATGTAAGAGCCGAACAACAAAGAACCAAATTACGATCCGATTGCACCTTTATTCGGGAAAGATAAATCGCTCCAAAGCACATCGGACACGGCTCACAGGACGCATACATCTCACAGTCGCCGAGCTCTGTTCTCCCAAGTTTCTTGCATGCCTACAACAAGATTGAGTTGCGCTGAAACTAAACTTATACCAAACTCAAGCTCATAAAAAAAAATCTACTTCTTTCAACGGTTTAATATCACAAATAAAATCGTAGGTAGGAGAAGCAAGATAAATTGTATGCGTGAAATAAATACTGAAAATTATTTCAGAGGAAGGTATTCTATTTTGTAATGGTGTATGGTAATTTGAAAAAACTAAATAATTTACCTCTCTTATTGCAGTGATCTCGGCATGAGCAGTAGGATCAGTGTTCTTCCGGACCATGTTGTGGCAACTAACAACTATCTCATTGTTCAGAGTAACTACAGCACCGAATGGACGTCCATCGCCACATTCGACTCCATCATACGCCTCTTTGATAGCTTTTAGCAGTAAATCATCGTCTCCATCTCGAACAGCTGCTCGAAACAATTTGTCATTCGAGTAGATAAAAGCATTAGAAAGATTGAAACACAAGAAATCAAATATATAGTTTAGGAAGATACAAACTTTTTCAAAACTTAATCAAAACAGCTCTAAGATGATATATGTTGTTTAATTTTCTACGAAGCAGTTCCAAAGTGAAATTGTTTGTACAAATTTAGCAAATTCAAGATGGAGTTCAGAGGAGCAAACCATCAAACTCAAGATCAGCTAACGAGGACAATTTAAATAATAATAGAAAAGAAAATAAATTAGAGCAAAGTGGTGTTGTTGCCTACCTGATGCATATTCTCCTTCTTTAGTCGTCATTCTCTCATGAGATTCGCCTTTCTTCTTCGTCGAAGTTTGCTTGATTTTCTTGTAAGAGTTGAAAATGGCCGCAAGTATGGCCCTGAATTGCTGTGGTGATCTTTTAAAATATTCATTAACCTGTGTCAATTACAGAACAGACAACTGCTGATCTGTATCCAATAAATTTTTGGGTAAATATATATATTTAAATAGTGTATGATTGGATAGATATTGAAAGGTTTTGAAGAATTTTATTTTATTTTATTCGAAAGGCGGACAAAGTATAAAGAACGCATTAATTTTCTATTTTACCCCATTAATTAACATCATTCTGATACATTTTTAAAATATAGCACCACATGGTGGTATTAATTTTAAGCTGTAGATCAACCAAGGGCTTGAACTGTAATCGGCTTGGTTCTTTTTATTTATTTAGATGACTGATACAAATTTTTAATGAATCCGGATTGATTATTTGAGTTTAACGTTATTTAGTTGATTAATTATTTTAAGGTTATGATGCACGATTAAGTTATTTTTTAGATATTTATAATTCAATTCTCAACTATAATTTTATAGGATTTTTTTTTAAATGAAATTTACAATTAAAAGGTATTGGACTTTTGAATTATTTATCGTGAATATTTTTTGATTTATCTTAATAATATAGGATAGGATCAATCATCCCAAACTCAACTCGACATTATAATCTAACTTTTAATAACTCGCTAGCGACTTGATTCATTTCATCCCTATTATTGACGGTTGATTTGAGTAACATACCTAGCTAGACGGCCACTAGATCAATATATTTGATATGCAAGTGCCCCTGGAGCTATGGTGTAGCGGTAGAGTATTCAAGTTGTTACTCAAGTACCCGCGGTTCGAGCTTTAGAGCGGTTCGAGCTTTAGCTATGATGATAAATTTATAAGAATTTTTTTTTCAAATAGGGCACGCAACTAAAGGATACTGGGCTTCTGGGCTGCCCGTTACGAGCGCTTCCCGATTTATCCTGGTGACCATTGGAAAACTTTAGTGGGACCGGACCGATCACCCTTACCCAGATTTTTTTTTTTTTTTTTTTTTTTATATGTAAGCGCCCAAAACTCTAAATAAAAAAAAGTCAGGAAAGCTTTTTTTTTTAAAAAAATACTTAAATAAGTTTTTTTATTCTGAGATAAATGAAACCTAAACGTTAAAGTACACATGTTAGAAATCCACGGTCCCTACTTAATTTTCTGTCAAGTAAATATGGCCATGGTGATTAAAACCAAGGGATTAACTCAGTTTAAAACAAAGGGTACGTTTAATGATGAACAAAGCAAACTCCTAAGTCAGTTTATACATTTTTTTAATAAAGTACCACAATAATATTAATTTTAAGATTTATATAGTATCAAAATGATATTAATTTTTAAAATACAATAGAACTTTATATATCGACCAAGGGCTTGAACTGTAATTAGCCCGGCCTCCGGTTAGATTGGTTACGGTTTAATGACCCAATTAAGTGAAATTGCCGATTCATTTCTGCCGGTACAACAAGTTTTACTTATTTATAAATGATATTTTTTAATAAAAATTGTTAAAAAGAATTGTATTGTGGCGACTTGAATGAGTCTCTATCCTAGCCAATTAAACTATAATAAATTGATATTCATAAGTGGTAGTTAATCAATAGTTTTTTATATATAAAAAGAATAATAGGAGAGTAAATAATTATTTTTTTAACTGTTTTTTATCAATGATTATAATTTAATGTATGTTATTCTCCAAATTCTATAAATAAGAAATCAATTTTATCATTTTCATGTTATCTTCTCTACTCTCATCTTTCAATTTCAAAATCTCAATCATTTTTGACTTTAATTCTCTAATTAGCATAGAAGGAGAATAAATGATGATCACGATATTCAATTTACCGATAATAAATCTGAACAAATTTTGACACCCGAGATTAAAGAAGTACTTATGACGATACTTTTGAGTTTCAAAATATTTGTTTAAAATCCTAAGCTATTTTTTTTATATCTTTTATAATTTTTTTAAAAAAATAATAATAATTTTGAACTATAGCGAGCCATGAACTGAATCGTGAACTAGCAATTCCGAATCATGAACCATAACTTGTTAGGACATTTCGGGAGCTAGAGGAGGAGGAGTGATTAGCTCCAATTGTTTTGTCTTGTTGAATTATTGCAACGAAGAACTCGAAACAATGCTAACACTCTTGATTTTACTTGGTATTCACCTCCTTGAGGTGACTAATCCAAGGGTTCATTCTCCTCACGATCTCATCCACTATGAAATCTACTTCCTTCTTGAAAAGTACAATCCGGAGGCGAAGAAGCCTCGTACAATCTCACAACAAGAATTCAATGAAAGCAAGAAGTAAATACACAATATAAATAAAACCTTACTTGCTTGATCTCTTATTGCTTGTAGATGTCTCTTGAAGCTTGGAAAGTTCAACAACATTTCTCTTCCAAAAGCTCCAAGAACTATTGAAGAAGGGCGAAGAAGAAGAGGTGATTCAAATCCTTGTGAAAACGCCTTTTATCTGCGATCTAAGGTTTCCAATCGATTGGTCTTACCCCAATTGATTGTCATGTCAGATCCAAACAAATCTAGTCATCTAAACCTCACAACATTTTTTTCTTCTTCTCTCAATCAATTAGTCAATTGATTACGAGCCTTCTTAATCGAGCACCCAATCGATCCAAAAATCCACTATTTGCTCGCAAACTTCTCCCAATCGATCACCTGATTGATTCACGTGGTTCAATAGATTACCTAATCGATTCAGAAGCGCACTATTTGTCACAAGCTTCTTCCAATCGATTGGGTATTTTTCCAATCGGTTCAACACATTAAAATACTGTGCTTCACGAAAACCCCACTTTAATCGATTACCCAATCGATTGAAGTGGGCCGAATCGATTAGCCAATTGATTTAGCACTTCTCTATTCTCGTGGGAATAACTCTCACCTGATCGATTGACTTTGGCCCAATTGATTGCCATCCTTAACTCACTTAACCGGAGTCTAGGGTTCTCTTGCCCAACATCCGGTTAACCGTGACCTATTGGGACTTCTTCACCAAGTGTTCAGTCAACCATTTACCCACTTGGACTTTTTCATCTCGTGCCAACTTCTCGTTAGACTTCTGATCACCAAGTACGGTCCTCCTTGACCTACTTAGACTTCCCTTTGCCTAACTGCAGTTAGGACTTCCCTTTACCAACATGCGGTCCTCCTTGACCCACTTGGACTTTCCTTTGCTTAACCGTAGTTAGGACTTCCCTTTGTTAACGTGCAGTTCTCCTTGACTCACTTAGAATTTCTTTTGCCTAACCGTAGTTAGGACTTTTTTTCCAACACAGTCCTCCTTGACCACTTGGACTTTCCATTGCCTAACCGTAGTTAGGACTTTCCTTTGCCAATATGCGGTCCTTCTTGACCCATTTGGACTTTCTTTTGTCTAACCCTTGAATTAAGACTTTGCCTTGTCGTACCTCTGAGTTAGGAGTTTGCCCTTATCTAATCTTTAGTTAGGACTTTACTCTTGCCTAACCCTTGAGTTAGGACTTTGCCAATCAAGTATCTGGTCCTCCACAACCTACTTGACTTTCCTCTCACATATCGTCAAATATTCGGTCAACCTTGATTTACTTTACCTCTTTCAAATATTTTCCAAATATATTGTCCAAAAATCAAAACTCAAACTAGAATCCACTCTAGCTTAGTTAAACTGATCAACCTTGACCCAGGGGTGATTGCGCCAACAATCTTCCCCTTTTGATGTTTGACAATATATTTAAGTTAGACTAACCCATATTAGCCCAATTCCCATGCCAAATGCATGAATGCGGGTTTCTAACTTAAACCCCACATTTTCTCTCCTTTGACACATATAAAAAATTCTTCACCTTAAGAGTCAATTTTGTCAAAGAAACTCAATGAAAGTCTCATACTTTTCATTGTATCCTATGATCAACCTTAAGCATAACTCTATCATAATGAATATTTCCAATCTTCCATTGTTTCCAATGTTCATCCTCGAGCATTCATAACGATGAAAGTTTTCTACCTTTCATTGTTTCTTCATCCTTATATATATAAAAAATCATGTTTTTAAGGAAGACCTCCCCCTCAAAACATGCACTAAACTTCTATCATTGCACCAATACTGATTTAAAGTTCCTAAACCTTTAGAAAATCCAAGATTGAAGTTTTGAGGTTCAAAATTCAACTTTAAAACTAAACCTCCTCCCAAACTCCAAGTTAGTCCACTTTAACTGTTCCTTTCTTATTTTCATCAAGGAAATTTACTCTTAGATATTTATCAAAGTATTTTAGAGGGTTAGGGATGGTTAACTTAAATAAACGTGGCTTAATGGACTAAAATCAAATCACTAAAACTAAAAATAACTTTCCTAATAGATTGGTTTCAACTACCAATCGATTTTGGCATGACTTAATCGATTGAAGTTGGGTTTCAATCTATTATTGCAATCTTAATGGATTAGCTGATCGATCCAGAGGGCTGATGCTCGTCAAAACCCCATTATCAATTGATCACCCGATCGATTAACATGTCCTAATCGATTGGAATTTCTGATTTTTTGAATTCAATTTCAGATCCAATTTCAAAAACTCATAAATAATTTTATGATTATCAAAAAATTATAAAATTTTACGTAGATATCATTTATGTCATATACTATGAGAAAAAAATAGTTATATGTGAAAATAACTCTCATTTTTAAAGATTGATAAAAAATTAGAAACCATTGAAAACTTCAATGTTTCACTCTACTTTGTATCCAATTAATCAATGGTGATTCCTATCAAAAGATAAACTTTACCAAGGTTTTCCAAAATAATTTTGAAATGATTTTCAAAATAAATTTCTAACCATATTTTTAGGCTAAATACACATAACTTGTATACTTGCTTTACCAATGATTGGACTTCACATAATCTATTATTTTGATGATACTAAGACTCCAAAAGGATACACTAAATCAACATCTTGAGCTTTGTTTATCTTTTTAGCATCTCACTTATATCTAATGTGTCTCAAAATACATACAAGTCAAACTTATGGTCTTGTGAGATGTAAAATAAGTTTTCCCTAAAACTAAGGGATCATGCAATTTTAACTAGACATTTAAACTTTGATCATCCAACCTAGGATGTCAATTGATATCATTATCCTTAATTTTAAGAATTAAAATAATGCATGAAAATGATTATGACATACATCAAAATAAATATTTTTCAAAAGAAAAACTATCATAAATAATGATGTATGTATAACTTGACATATGACATTTTTTCATAACAAATATGAATGTAAAATATGATATCATGTCATATGACAGGGTACACAAAATATGATAATTTTATCATAAATAAAATACCTAAATTCTCTATCTAAGTATCATTTAACTAATTGCTAAATTTAAAATAAGTCTAAGTTGCCCTTATCTCCCTAATAAAATGTCAAGATCCCAACTTGACATTTCTTTGACTTTTAACCGGATTGTGCCAATTTAATAATTAATTCCTCAAAAATATTGACACACGTTTACTCTTCAAGAGTAAAGATTTAAATCTTTATTTTCAAGGTGTAATATTACTTTGTAAATGCCCCAAAATGACAACTTTGTCACGATAGAGTTAACCACCCTTCCATTTAGAATTGACACACTCTAAACCCATCTAGAGTGTAGAGAACACACTCCTAGGAATCCAAAATCTATTGGTGCTCCTCGGATGTTCTACATATTCAATAGAAATAACTTTTCTTGTGACATTCTTAATGATTTTCCTAGGCTTCTTAGAAGCCTTAACCATGTTGATCTTCTCAAGGTTAACTCTAAGGATAACTCCCTTGTAACCTTGGCTTGATTCCTAAACCTAAGGCTAGTTCTATAACCATATGGAACTTTATGGTACGAGGGCACATTCTTCTTGGCTTTTGATTTGAATCCCAAACCTCTCTTGCCATTGAATGACTCTTGTTCTTCTAAACCCAGGTTTTGCTATTTCTAGCATGCTTTTTATCATTATTTAGATAAGTACCATTTACTAATGGTATCTTAGTTTTCCCCTTGGAAGATCTCTCCTGACTTGAGCTTCCTACTATCTTTTTGGTCTGATTTCTCCCATTTGGATATTCACTCCGATAATGTTCTCTTTGATTGCAAGAAAAGCACACAATGTGGTCCTTGCCCTTGTGTACCACGGGGCCGACTTACTTGCCCTTGGGTGACACTTAACCCTTCTTCTTGGTCAACTTTGGGCACTTGCTCTTGTAATGTCCATTCTCCCTACACTCAAAGCAAATGACATTATTTTTATTTTTACAAATTAGAATTTTTATACCTTTACTTATAGGGGTGACATATGTTTCTTCATTTGATTTGGAAGTAGAGACTACTTTTTGTTTCAGTATCTATGAGCTTCACTCCCCCTCAATCCTTGAGGTGGATGGCTCTTCAACTTTATCCTCGGATGTTGAGCATCTCTCAACCTCTGAAACCTCTTGTTCTTGATCCAAAGAGTTTTCTTCTTTGGATTTTGCTTCACTTCGCCTCGAGGTTGGATTTTCATGAAGTTGTGCCAACTTGCTCCATAGCTCATTGACATCTTGATATTCTCCAAACTTGCACAAGATGGTGCTTGGTAATAAATTAACCAATAATTTGATTACTTTCTTATTGGTCTCGTATCTCTTAATTTGCTCCTCATTCTATTTTTTTTGTCTTAAGGAGTTTTCCCTTCGAATCTCTCGGAGCTTCAAAACCCCCCATTAGAGCAAATTATTGCTCTATCTCCATCATGAAAAAAAGTTGACCTTTGATTGCCAAAGATCGAAGTTTCTAATTCTGAATAGTGGAGGTGCTCGGACATCAAATCCGAATCCATCTTGACACTCTATTTTTGAACTTGATCTCTTGAATAATAACTTCTTGACTTGTTAAAATTAGAGCTTCAAACTTTAAACTTCGTTTTCTTTCTCTAGCTCGTTGCTCTCTTGGCAATTAGTCTAATGAAGAACGACTTAGCTCTGATACACTTGTTAGGACACTCCGGGAGCTATAGGGGGGTGATTAGCTCCAATTTCATCGTCTTGATGAATTGTTACAGCGAAAAACTCGAAACAATGCTAGCATCCTTGATTTTACTTGGTATCCACCTCCTTAAGATAAGTAATCCATCCACTCTTCTCATGATCTCATCCACTATGAAATCTACTCCTTGGAAACAATCCAGCGACGGAAAAACCTTATACAATCTCACAACAGGAATGCAATGAAAACAAGAAGTAAATATATAATACAAATAAAACCTTACTTGCTTAATCTCTTGTTGCTTGCAGATGCCTCTTGAAGCTTGGAAAGTGTAGAAACACTTCTCTTCCAGAAGCTCCAAGAACTAGTGAAAAAGGGTGGAGAAGAAGAGGTGATTTGAATCCTTACGAAAATGTCTTTTACCCGTGATATAGGGTTTTCAATCGATTACCACGTCAGATCTAAGCAAATCCAGCCGTTTAAACCTCGCAACGGCTCTTTTCTTCTTCTCTTAATCGATTAGTTAATCGATTATGAAGCTTCTTAATTGATCACCCAATTGATTCAGAAGCTCACTGTTTGCTCAAGAACTTCTCCCAATCAATCACCTGATCGATTCATATGGCTCAATTGATCACCTAATCGATTCGGAAGCTCACTATTTATCACGAGCTTCAACCAATCGATTGGCCACTTTTCCAATCAATTCAACACAGTAAAACACTATGCTTTGTGAAAAGACCTCACTTAAATTGATTACACAATCGATTGAAGATGGCTAAATCGATTCAACGCCTCTCTGTTCTCCTGAGAATAGCCCCCAATCGATCACCTGTCGATTGACTTTGACCTAATTGATTACCCAATCGATTGCCTAACCCTAACTCACTTAACCTGAGTCTAGGGTTCCTTTGCCCAACATCCAGTCAACTGTGACCTGTTGAGACTTCTTCACTAAGTGTCAATCAACCTTTGACCCACTTGAACTTTTCATATCGTTCCAACTTCCCATTGGAGTTTAGATCACAAAGTGTAGTCTTCCTTGACCCACTTAGATTTTTCTCTTGTCTAACCGCAGTTAGAACTTTCCTCTCGCCAAAGTATGATTCTCCTTGACCCACTTGAACTTTCCTTTATCTAATCATAGTTAGGACTTCCCTTTGCCAACGTATGATCCTCCTTGACTCATATAGACTTTCCTTTGCCTGACCGCAGTTAAGACTTTCCTTTGTCAACGTACGGTCTTCCTTGACCCACTTGGACTTTCCTTTGCCTAACCGTAGTTAGGACTTTCTTTTGCCAAAGTGTGATCTTTCTTGACCCATTTTGACTTTCTTTTGCCTAACTTTTAAGTTAGGATTTTGCCTAGCCTAACCTTTGAGTTACCACTTTGCCCTTGCTTAACCCACAGTTAGGGTTGTACCATTGCCTAACCCTTGAGTTAGGATTTTACCAGTCAAGTATCCAATCCTTTATGATCTACTTGACTTTGCTCTCATATATTGTCAAGTATCTGGTTAATCTTAACCTAGTTGATTCTCTTTCAGATATTTTCCAAACATATTATTCAAACATCGAAACTCAAACTCGAAGCCACTCGAACTTAGTCAAACTGATTAACATTAACCCAAGGATGATTGCACCAATAATTTCCCAACATAACTGTCTTTGAGAGTTAAGGTTAAGGATTGATTTGTCATGAACCATCAAACTAGCGATTTCGAATCGTCGATTTAAAACTCCGGTCGAGTGAAAATCAGCACTAATGTTGTTATTTGAATGTAGTATCATGATAATTGACGGAAAAGATAAAATGAAAATAAGTATTACTAGTAACCAGATTTATCCCCTAGCTAAGTATTTTTAAACACTTCTTTATCATATTTCATTCGATTTCGCTACTTAGCCCAATTTGAAAAAGGAATATCTGATCATAATCAGATTTACCCCCAAGCTAAGTATTTTTAAACACTTCTTTATCAGACTTTATTCGACTTTACTCCTCAGTCCGATTTGAAAGAGGAACATCTAATGATAACCGAATTTATTCCCGAATAATGGGGTACTGATCTTTTTTCAAACTTTGGGATTATTTCCATCCAAGTATTATAAGCAAGATCTATCGAGTAATATGGCTAAATTCCGTCAAACAATATATTCAAATTTGTCTGATCAATATGCCCAAGGTCCATCCTAGCAATATAATCAAGTTGGACTCGAGCAACCAAAGCCTCATAGCTATAGTACGTTGTATTAACATCTATGCTACAATACATGCTACAGTAATAAAGATACCGTGGGAAATCAGATTTATCTCCCAAAAGACTTCGGAGCTACAGTAGATTGCAGTAGCAGCCCTGCTACTTGATACAATAATGCTACAGTATATGAGCTATATTGTCTTCAAAAGATAACTTCTTCTCCTGAGCAATCACATTTTCAGATGATATAGTGACAACATTTCTACAATAATCTATAATAATACTACAGTACGGTGCTCCACAACCCGCTTGCTCTCCCGAACATTCTCTTTCCGGATGCTACAAGACTGCAGTCGCTACAGTATGCTACAATACCAAACTGCTACAGTAAATTACAGTGCTCTCTCAATTAGGATATCCTCCCGAGCAACTGCATCCTAGGATGCTATATATATAGTACCGATGATGCTACAATAGGTTACAATACTACAAAACTACGGTGCTCCAGAAATTAGTGTACTTTCCTTGAGTAACATGTTTAAGTTCTCTCGAACAATATAATTAGATCTGCCGAGCAATATGACTATCTTCCACTAAGCATCGAGCATTAATGGATCTGAAGTTTCTGGTTATGAATACATGGCGATCAGTGAATGGAAAAGCGAGTAGTGGTTTTTAGATCTGGTCCCTTTAATGTCTTCCTTCCAGTACATGATGATCAATGAGTAGAGGAATAATAACCGATTGTCAGAGATCTCGTCTTCACCAACTCACATGGGAAGAAGTGAAAGAGCGCAAAACGTTGGACATTGAGATATCGTTCACATGTCTATATAATTCTCACGGAGGATAAGTTCTAGGGAGGTTGATTCTCTTATTCTTGCAAGAGGAGGCAACTCTTCTCCACTAAACTCTTCTCTTCCTCTATTCTATTACTTCTTCATCGTCATCTGCTTCGATGACTAACTTAAGCTTCAAGACAGCTGAGTCGGTAAGCCGATCTAGGCTCTAATTGGTGTTATATCTCAGGATGATTAGATCTTACAAGTTTGGAAGTCGATCCAGTTTCTGGAGAGGAGAGGGCTGAGCGAGTAGAAAAAGAAATCATAAATATAATTTTTGATAAATTTAAAAGTTAGATGCATCTTTAAAAATTTTATATTAAAAATTTATTATAGTAAAAAAATAATTACACTCATATATTCCTTATACTTCGTCTCTAAATTATATAAACAAAAATAAATTTTGAAATCAACTTATTATAGGATCGAAAGCGCTAGAGGAGGAGGAGGAGGAGGAGGAGGGGGGGGGGGGTGAATAGCGCTCGTGGCTTTCACTTTTTGTTTCGTAAATACGCAGCGGAAATAGAAGTAAACAAAAAACCAATCGCTAACACTTTTGGTTACTTGGTTCGGAGCATGTATCGACTCCTACTCCAAGGTCCGCACGTAAGAGTACTTTCGATGGACAATCACTAATCAATCCGGAATAAGTGCAAGTACAATGATTGATTACAAATAATTAAAAACTTTAAAGAATACCAACAACTCAGAAGTATGGATCTTCAGTGCGATGATTGTCGGAGCAGTTTTTGAGAGTCGAGGAGGCGTTTTCTGAGAAGCTTCAAGAAACGAAAGTCGTTCGTTGTGTTGTTCTGAGGCTTCTGGTCGAGACTCCTTATATAGGCTGTTCCGGACGTCCGGAATCCCTCCGGGCACCTGGACCATGTGGCTCGGCCACTCCACGCGCGCCATGTCAGCTTCCCGATAACTTTTGGATTCCGGGTGCTTGGACCGACTCCGGGCGCCTGGACCAGCTCGGGGCGCCCGGACCAGTTCCGGGTGCCTAGACTCTGGGTGCCTGGACCCCTTCCGAGCGCCCGGACCCCTTCCGAGCGCCCGGACCCCTTCCGAGCGCCCGGACCAACTTTCTCCAGCTCCCTGTTTTATGCAAAACAAAGTTAGTCTAGGCAAAAATAATATAATATGAAATTAGGACAACCACTGACTGTCCGATTTTGACTTCGGATTTCCATCCGAAAATCCTAGGTCGAACTGACGCCTACTGTTCCCTCACCTACTCCACTAAGGAGAGTTTGCCTGTTGTTAGTTGATCCTCTAGACCAACTGGACTTTTGCTTAGCGCCCGATGCTTCAGGATTTTCTGCTGGACGTCCGCTCCACGACCTGTCCAGTCTTCCACCTGATTCGCGATACCAGGACTTTCCACCTAGAGCCTCCGACTCTAGGACTTTTGCCCGAAGCCCTCGACCCGCCAAGACTTTCGGTCTAGGATTACCACCCCCTACGACCTAGAGTTATCACACCCTAGAGTTTTCAACCTATCTAATCGTAGCTAGAACTTTTGCCTAAGTATACTTAGGATTTTCCTGCAAACTCATTCAGATAACAAATTACCTTAATTTTGAATCCTTTATCATTATCAAAATTTAAATTTGATTATCGGATACTTTTCGTACCAACCCTTTACCTAATCGTCCATCCGAAGCAGAATTATGGAGGGTAAATGACGCTTAATTTATTCCGGAAAAATGGATTATCGGAGTGACGGTTTGTATGGGAGTTCGAGACATTGACCATTAATCTTACTCTGTTTATTGCTTAGTGGTCCCGCCCAAATTTATATAAGAGGGTAAGGTCAACTTTTACATGTGCATAAAGCAAGTCTTCTATCTTATTCAAAATTAATCTAGTAAAATTTAAATATCAAACTTATTAAAAATAATTAAAAATATATATTATATTCTAATATTTATTAAAGATTATATTTTGCTTCTTAAAATACTCCTCCATCAAAATTACTTTACTCTTGTTTTAAGCACCGCTAAATTTCAAATGTTTTGTAGTATTTTTATGTTCATTTATAATTTTGAACTTCTACAGGATGAACTAACATTTTCGGCCTTTGTGAGTCGTGACTAATTCATCTCATACTTTGGGCCAAAGTTAATTGGAAATATAAAGACATTAAATTCTTATTAATATTGGGACCATTGACACTGTCAGAAGGGTGAATAGTGATTTTTTTTAAAAAAATCATTTTCATGTTTATATCTATAATTTATTAGTATACAACGAAAATAAAAACACAAACACATGAGACATGAGATTTTTACATAATTTGAAATTTCTATCTAGTCCTAGCGACACTCTATCAACTTTCTCTAAGAAAATATTTCAAAAATGAAACCCTTACAACCTCTTCTTTACAAATAATACAAAGCAAAGATAGATATACAAATAATATCAAAAGAAATTAAAATAAAATGATTTATCAATTCTAGTTTGACCATAAATAATTGATTGTTACTATTTATCAGCCGATTGATGCTCAAACAATCGAGTGTTGTAACCAACTCAAAAATATTTTATTCGCTACAACAATACCAACAATTGACTACTCAACTCGATTGATTAACATGAATCTAGTTGATCAACTAATTTCCTAGTTTTCTGTTTGATATAGTAATATTAATCAATTGTCCAACTCAACTAATCAATCTTAGTCAAGTTGATCCACTGATTTTTTAAAACTTTTTGTTTGTTATAAACAAAGTCATTTGCCTAACTCAATCATCATCAGTCGAGTTCATCAATCGATTTCCTAACTTTTTATTTGCTATAGTAACAATCGATTATTACTATTTATCAATCAATTGTACTATAGCAGAAACAAAATACTATACCATAAGCCCTAAATCCTAAGCACTGCCATAGAAATTCTAACACCTAAACATGGTAGCAAAAACCTTAAATACTATAACAAAAATCCTAAACTCTAAACAATGTTCACAATGGTGAAAAAAATATTCTGAATACCCTTATGCTAGGGACCCTTGTGTCTCCAAAACTTTCTCATATGATTAATATAGGTCAACTCCGACTTTTTAGGACTTTATGCTTACTTAGTATATGATATCCAATCAAACTACAGGGACTTTTCATTATCTAATATTAAATCAATTTTGACATGCTGAGACTTTTTTCTATTTAGCATCTAGTTGACCTTGACTTGTTAGAATTTCATCATTGCCTAACTAGCATCCAACAAACTTTCACCATCTAGGACTTCCCGTCTCATGTCTAACCTACTATGATTTCATTGTTATCTAACATCTGACCAATTTTTACCACCTATGACTTCCCTATTCGTGCCTAACATCCAATATGTCAATCTTGACATGTCAGAATTTCACTTTCTTGTACATAGCATTTGGTCCTCCATGACTTAGCTTATTAGGACTTCTTTCATTGTCAAGTATCCGGTCAACTTCGACTCGCACTTAGACTTCGTCCTTGTCAACTCTATGTTGAACTTCAAATTCAACAAATGTCTGATCAACTGTAATCTACTTGAACTTCTTCATGATTAAATATTTATTTAACCTTGACGTACTTGACTCTTCACTCTAATCAATATATATATTGATTGATTATTAAATGTCCAGTCAACCTTGATATGTATCATCACTCAATTAACTAACATATTGAACAAATATCAAAACTAAACTCGAGTTAACTTAAACTTGATCAACCTATCGATTGCACTAACCATTAATGTGTATCATTGCATGCATAGTACGTATTCCTTTGAATTTGTTTGACAACCTACATATATATATAAATGAGTATTGTTGCACTCTTAATATTATTCTCTTTAAGTTATTATATATTTATTAAAAAGAAAAAGAAATTGAATCATATATGATATTTAAATACTCTTGACCAATCAAGTGAAATTAATAATATCTCTTCTGTAGTCACCCCCAATCGATTCTTGGTTCGATCGTAGTGTGTGAGAAATTTGATAAATCTTAAAATATAATATACTCTTTGAATATTAGGTATAATTTTGGTGCACCCTCTTTAAAAATTTGTCGTTATATATTTCAATATTCGATTAAAAAGTTCTCATCAGCTTATTAGCCAATGAAATGATGATAGAAAGGCGATCCATGTGTTAATCCAATAATATTAGCTATCCTCCTCTTATGGATCTTGCCCACCCTTTTATTGTTCCTACAAATAACACATAATACTTCGCCATCTACCTTCAAAATTTCAAATTTCGATATCTCATATCATACCATATGTAGACATGGGCTCTTGGTTATGAATAGAAGTGTAAACTAATCGAATCGAGCTGAATATGTAAAAAAATTTAAGGCTCGAATTCAGTTTGAAAGAGATATATTCGAGTTCGAGCTCTATTAAAAGCTTGAAAAATTCAAAATGTTTGGTTCGAATTCGGTTCGAATTAAGGCTCGGGTTCGAATTCGGCTCAAAATATTCGAACATGTTTACAAACTATTCGAATTATTACTCGAAAATAGATTCGAAAGGCTCGAAATTTATTTATTTAATATATATTTAACTTATATTAATAAATATTAAGGCTCGCGAGCGGTTCGAACAATATAATTTGGTCTCGAGTTTGGTTCGAAAAAAATTTGAACATGTTCGAGTTCGGCTCGAATTCGATAAATTCGAATACGAATCGAATATTTTTCGAGTCAGCTCGAAAAACTCGTGAGCCAGCTTGATTCGTTTACAGCCCTAGTTATGAACCACTACTTCCCCCTCCGAAAAGGCTTAAACTCTAGTTCACACACACGGTGATAAGAATTCACAAAATCCAAGTAAATTTATGTGATATAGTAATGCATAGAGTTCCGTAATTTCTCATTGGCAAACCAGTGTGGACACTAGAGAATGATTTTAATTTTTAGAGTTTAGGGTTTAAGATTTAATGTTTATGATTTAAGATTTAAAATTTGGAATTTAGGGTTTGGAATGATTTCAATCTTCTTCCTTATTTATTATCAAAATAGCCTTCTATTTTATTTCAATCTATTTTTATTTTTAAAAATATATTTATTTCTGACAATTATATAGTAATTATAATCGTATAGTTATTATATAATTATAATTGTTATGATTTCTTAAGAATTACAATCATATAATTCATATAATATAATATTAATTAATATTGATTAGAAATATAATATGTATGTTGTAGCAGTTAAAATTAACTATTATAATATAATATCGATCAATCTTAATCAAAGATGATGATTATAATTGTATTATAGTAATGATTCCATATCTATTATAATATAATATTGATCATTGTTATCAGAAATAAATTATCTATATTATAGTAATTATGATTCATAATTATTATAATATAATATTGATTATTTTTTTAAGTAATCCAAGTAGCTAATTCTTATAATCCAACTAATTCGGTAGGTGATTAACTGGTCTCACGGAAGTTTTCTACTGATCATCAGTATAAATTAGGAAACACAGATGATCCTTTTTATAATTTAGGCATCCAACTCTTATGGTTCGACCAATCCTAGAGGAGACCGATACGAAAGATTTTTATCGACCATCAGGATGAATCAGGAAGCACAGATTGTTGGTGCAGGGAGCTCCAGATGATCGAACTTGTGTTTTGATAATAGCAATGAGGTTCAAAGTTAAGTTGCCTTATTGTCTAACAAGTTGAACTAAGTGTGCAGGAAAGTTTTAAGTGATCTTAGACAAAGAAAGTCCTAGCTGCGGTTAGGTAGGTGGAAAGTCCTAGCTGTGATTAGGTATGTGAAAAGTCTAGCTGTTGTTAGGCAACGAAGTCCTGGTCTAGGGAATTGGGCGAAGTCTTGGTGGGTCGAGGACTTTGGGTGAAATTCTAGAGTCGAGGACTCTAGGTGAAAATCCTGAGGGTCGCGGACACCAGATAAAAGACTGGACGAGTTGTGGATCAGACGTTCAGCATGAAGTTCTGAAGTTTCGGACGCTCAGCAAAAGTCTAGACAGTCTACAGGACTAGTCTGGCAAAAGGTAATTTCTCCTGATAGGAGTAGGTGAGGACGTGTTCCCCGAAGAGGGAACAGCAGACATCGGTCTGACCTAGAGTTTTAGCGAAACTCAAAGTCAGAACCGGACAGTCCGGAGACTGTTAAAGTTACTTTTTATATATTGCTTGCCTATTATTTTAACTCTATTTTTCAAGAAAATAATAATTTTACAGGTTCAAATTTTGCCTTGTTCGGTCCACCGAACCCCTAAGCTAAAAGATCAAATTTTAGCTCGCGATGAAGTGTAGGTCAAGGGATTGATCGACCAAACAGGGAGGTTCAGTCAATAGAACGGTGGATAAACTTTAGACTGGGTTGATCGGACCAAATAAGCCGAGGAGCCTCGAGGGTTCGGTTGATCGAATGGTAGAATCGGTCGTCTGAACAAAGACTCTTATCCGAGCAGCAGCATCTAGATGAAAAGTTAGGCAATTCAGGCAGGATCAACCAATCGATCAGGAGGATTGGTCGACCGATCAACATCGAGTCAAACAGCGATCTCGAGATCAGTGGATCGGATCATGTTAAACTTGGCTATAAAAAGGGGTTCCACCAGCAGCTTTAAGAACAACTATTCCAACGTCTTCTACTCCTGCGCACTGCCCAAAGACAAGTCCACGAAGTCGTAATATTGTTCTGACGACCAAAAGCTCTCATCTCCAACCCTCTAAGTCGTCAGTATAATTTCATTGATTGCACTTAATCTTTAATCATATTATAATTGTACTTGTCTTTGTAATTTTACGAACTGATAGTGAATTGTTCAAAGTAAACACTCAACGAGTATGAGCCTTAGAGTAGAAGTCGTCACAGGCTCCAAACTAAGTAAAACTAACTTATGTCGTTATTTTTGTTTATTCCTTTATTTCCATTGCACGAACTCTTACACTAGTGTTTTCAGAAAAAATGAATGTAAAAGTCATGAGTACTATTCACCCCTCATCCTCTAGTATATCTTGATCCTACATAGATGGGGCTTAGAGAATGACCCAAATCACAAGTACTTCAAACTCCCCAATTTAATGTGCCAAGGGTGAGATTTATACCCTTATTGTCTTAGGTGTCTGTCTCACCTTTTATCCGTTGGTATAATTATCCTCGGGTCAAGGTTGACCAAATTGACTCAGCTCGGGTTGGTCCAAGCTTGAGTTTTGATGTTTAATTTGATGATATATGAGAGAAAAATCAAGTAGTTCAAGGGAGGACCATATACTTGTTTGGAAAAGGTCTAACTAGAGGTTAGAAAATGGAAAGTCATAACTAAGGTGAGGCAAGGGAAGGCAAATGGAAAGTCCTAGTGGGGTCAGGTGATGGAAGACCTAGTTAGGAACTAGGCAATGAAAATCCTAGTGGGGCTAGGCGGTGAAAGACTTAGTTGGGAACTAGATGATAAAACTCCTAGCAGAACTAGATAATGGAAATCGTAGCAGGGCTAGGCAATGGAAAAGTCCAAGTGAGTCAAAAGTTGACCAGACACTTAGTGAAAAAGTCTTGCGAGGTTAGGCAATGAGAAAGTCCAAGTGGGTCAAAAGTTGACCAGATACTTGGTGAAGAAGTCCTGACAAGTCAAAGCTGATCGAATGCTAGACAACGAAAAGTCCCAACAGATCATGGATGACCGGATGTTAGGCAATAGAAGTCCTACTAGGTTGAGATCAAGTGGATATCGGGCAAGATATGATTTCAACCTCGAAAAGGTTGAAATTAGGGTTAGTAATTAATTGCCAAGGAGTAGAATCAATTGACAAGCCCTAAACCTAAATTTTCAAATTTGGGTGCTCGAACCAATTGACTTAATCTATTAAGTAGTGTCAATCGATCAACATGATCGATTGGCAGGAGATGCAATTTGAACAGAAGATGTTAAAATCGATTAGACAGGTTGCCTAATCAATTGAAACATATTCTAATCGATTAAGATGATTACCTAATTGATTGGGAGTTGTCTTGGTGAAGAGCAGTAGGGTTTGGAATCGATTAGTAAATTGATTAACCTTAAGGCTAATCGATTGAGGCAATCAATTGAGTATATTTTTCACAAGAGCACAGAATGTTATAGAATAGATTATTGGTTAGCTAATCAATTAGTATGATTCATCAATCGATTAGCCCTTTAAAAAAGAGTCATTCTGTAGGGTGAACTATCGAATTATGATGTGACAATCGATTAGAAAGAAGAGCTAATCGATTAGGAGGCGGAAATCAGCTTGAGGAGAATCTATACAAAGGGGAGTTTGTGCATATCTCCACATGCCAATTCTTGAAGGGTTGAGGAAGAAGTGTTGTTGTATTTCCAACCTGACAAGAGTCAATTCCTAGCAACAAGAAAGCATTGAAAGCAAGATTTATGTAAAGTTGTGTATTTATGGTATTTTCTTTCATTTCTTGTGCTCAAGATTGTATGAGGTTTCTCCACCTCTGGAGGAATTCCGAGAAGGACGTTTTATAGTGGATACTGTGAGAGAGAGTTGGACCCTTAAATTAGTTATCTTAAGGAAATGGATACCAAGTAAATTGATGTGTTAGCATTGCTTCAAATTTTCTACTACAATATCAAGTTTGAAGAAGCGAAACAAGTTATTCACCTCTCCCCTCTAGATTTTTACATGTCGTAATAAGTGGTATCAGAACGAGGCTTCTCTTCTTTAGATTAATCGCTGGAAAGAGCAAAAAGCTAAAGGAAGAAAAAGTTAAAAGTGAAGCCCTAAAAATCAACAAATCAAAGGACATCATTGTATTTGTTGTCGGGTCTTCTTTTGCTAAGAGGTCGCACCTCCGGGACTTTATCCATTGCCAAGTCACACTTAGATTTACATTGCCAAGACTACATGCTTGGATTTATACCACCAAGACTCACCCTTGGACTTTTCTCCTTTTCCAAGATCACACTTGGACTCTCTTTGTTGTACATGTATCTGTTAGGATGTATACTAAAAGCCTAGTTTTTGGAATAAACATTTATCTAGAAATAAGAATCACATTGGTCAAATGTCTACATTTATGATAAATGTAGATTTTTCAATTAATTTATATTGTAGATAACATGGTGTGTGGTGTCACACACAGTGGATCATGTTATCAGCACCTTATAAATTATAAAAAGTAGCTCACAACCAAGATGGAAAGAAACAAACCATTGGAAGGTCGTAGTGTAATTAGGTATTAGTTTATCCTAACTATATAATTACACTAGTACACTTAGAGTGTATTGAGTAGGACTATTAGAGGTCGTTTCTTTTTATACTGACTTTATAAAGGAACAAAAACCTCAGTTATTATGGAAGTGTGTGCTCTTAATCCTAATATAATAACAAGCACATATGTTTGATATTTATTTCTTTAATTATCAATGAGTGAGATTTAGTTCGATAAATCAATAAGCCCGATAAGTCGGGAAATGATATCACTTATAGTGTGTGTTGTTGATTATAGAAGGAAACTGTGTCCTAGTGATCTAGGTTGATAATGTCCCCAAGAGGAGCTCATAAGGATTGTCATGTTAAACCCTGCAGGTGGACTTAGTCCGACATGATGATAAGGTTGAGTGGTACTACTCTTGGAACTAGATATTAATTAAGTGAGTTGTTAGTAACTCATTTAATTAATGGACATCTGATATCTTAAACACAGAGAGACTAACACACTCATAATAAGAAGGAGCCCAAAAATGTAATTTGGGATTGGTGCGGTAGTTCAATAATAATTCTTTAGTGGTATGAATTATTATTGATGAAATTAAGTTGTGTGTTCGGGGCGAACACGGGAAGCTTAATTTCATCGGGAGACCAAAATCAATTCCTCCTCTCGGTCCCTATCGTAGCCTCTTGTATATAGAGATTTGTACCCACCGCATACCCACCTTCTTACCCATCCTAATGGAGCCGGCCAAGCTAGCTTGGAACCCAAGCTAGGGCCGGCCAAGACCAAGTGGATGAGCCAAGTTGGTGGCCGGCCACTAGAATATTAAAAATGATTTTTATTAAAATTATTTCTTATGTGGATATCATGGTTTTAAAAGAGAGTTTAAAATTTAAATCTTTCCTTTTATACCTTTCTACAAAAGATTAAGAAAAGATTTGAAATCTTATTTGTACATTGAAAGGAGATTTTAATTTTGAGAAAACTTTCCTTTTTAACCATGATCATAATTTAAAAGAGAGTTTTAAAAATTAAATATTCTCTTTTATTAGTTTCTACAAAAGATTAAGAAAACATTTGATATCTTTCCTTATTTGTAGATTGAAAAGAGATTTTAATTTTTAGAGATAACTTTTCTTTTTGGAAATTATCCACATGTTTAAAAAAAGATTTTAATTTATAAAATTTCCTTTGTATAACCCACGGGAAAAATTATTGGAGAAATTTTTTATAAATTTCTGGAAACAAATTAGGAAGTTTTAATTTTTGTTTTAATTAAAACTCTCCTTGTTTTGGGGAAATAAGTGGCCGGCCATGTAATAATGAAAAGGAAAATTGTTTTTAATTAAATAAATTTTTCCTTTTCATGGTAAAAGAATTAAGGAAGTTTTTAATTAAATTTCATTATTTACCAAGACCAAGGAATATAAAAGAGGAGGTAGAGGTGCTTTCATGGCGGACGACTCTATTATTTTTCTTCCTCTCTTTTCTTCCTTGGTGGTGGCCGACCCTATTATTTTTCCTTCTTCCTTTTCTTTCTTCTTCATTGAACGGACCTTGTAATCTCATGGAGCTTGAAGATGGCCGGATTTTAGCATGGAGAAGAAGGAGAGAAAGGAAGTATCCCTTGGAGCTTGGTGGTGGTGACCGAACCACATCTATTCATGGAATATTTGTGGTGGCCGAATCATGCTTGGAGAAGAAGGTGGCTTATGTGGATTCTCATCTCGGTAGATCGTTGCCCACATAATGTCCGGGATAAGAAGAAGAATACGGTAGAAGATCAAGAGGTCGTTGCATACAAAGGAAGGTATAATTAAGTAATTAATTTTCGCATCATACTAGTTGTATTTCTTTTGTATGAATTCCAAACACAAGAGACATTAGAATCTAGATTTTCAGATTTGTTTCGAAGATGTGTTTCTTTTTGTTTTGTTTTTCGAATTTGTGATTCGATTGTTCTTTTTGGTTAACCTAGAGTTATTTAAGGAAATTAAATATTAGCTTTCCTTAAAAGGCTTTGTCTAGGCGGTGGTGGTTGCTCCCATATCCAAGAAAGCCATGTGTCTCGCCATGCAGTCCTGGAAGCCAATTTTGGAAATTAATATTTAATGGAATTAGTAACATAGGTGGATTTGGATCAATAGTGTTAAGTTCCACTTGTGATCCAAATCTAAACCATTAAAGAACAAATAAGTTAAATTTGGAAATCAATGATGTTAAGTTCCATCTGTGATTCCTAATTTAACTTCTAAAGAACACAATAGGTTGTTTAGGAAAGGTTCGATACTTGTACAAAGTTTTTGTACAGTGAAACCGGTACGATCTTCCTAGAACCAACCAAAAGTATCTTGCACACTCACAATGCATATCAAATAGAATAATAAACCTAACTTAAACCTTTTCTCAAACATCAAAATCTAGGGCACCTAAATTGCTCCAACAAGGAAGTTCTAATTCGAGGGGCTGGGTGGAAGTCTTAGTAGATCGAGAATGTCGGACTGAAAATCCTATGGGTTGAGGATAGTAGGTGAAAGCCCTGGAGGTCGCGGAAATCAAGCGAAAGTTTGGACAAGTCGAGGATTGGATGTCCAGTGGAAGTCTCAAATCAAGATCACTAAGTAAAAGTCCAAATGGTCTGGAGGACTAGTTTGACATCAAGTAAAGTCTCTTGAGAGGAATAGGTGAGGACGTATTCCCCGTAATAGGCATTAGTTCAACCTAGGATTTCACAGAATTTCGAAAGTCAGAACTGAACAATCTCGAAACTGTCAAATTTAATTATAATGTTTTTCTTATTGTGCTAACCTTGTGACGCAGAAAATTAAAAGGCTAGAAAAAGGGAGTTCAGGTGCCCGGACACAATCTAGGCACCTGGACATAGTCCTGGTGCCTGCACATCCGAGCCCCCAGAGTTGGTTCAGCTGCTCGGGAAAGTGGAGAACCAAGTAGACGACATGAGGTAACACTTGTTGATTGGCCAGCACATGTCAGGGTCTAGGCACGTAGATCAGTTTAGGTGCCCAGAGTTGGATAAATTTTTAGAGATAAGTTTTCGACGAGGTGCAACCACGTCAGCACTCCAGGAGTCCAGTTGTCCAAATGCTCGAAATAGTGATATATATAGGGTCTCGACCAGTAGCATCTAACAACAATTTTTTATGACTTCCATGCTTGTGCGCTGCTCCTAAAAGTTCTCGACGACGCTCAAACGCTACTCCGACAATCTATGATCAAGTTCTTCTAATTCTCTTTATTGTTGGTAACTTTACTTTATAATTCTTATACTTCAATTCTGTAACCTTATTCGAACTGATAGTGATTGTCTAACGAAAGAACTCCCGGAGTGCGAGTCTTGGAGTATGAGTTGTCGAAGGCTTCGAACGAAGTAAAAAAAAAATACTTGTGTTAGCAATTGTCTTTTGTATTCTTGTTTCTTAATTCTATTTCTGCTATGTTTTCTCAATTTCTTTACGAAAAATGTGGAAAAGCTACAAGTACTATTCACCCTCTCTTTTAGCCTTTTTGATCCTATAGTCTTGAGGTCAAGACTTGAGATATTGGAGAGGACCCTTAAGAAAAAAATGAAAAATGAAATCAAGGGGTTTAAGAATAAAAAATTAGGGTTAGGAAGACAAAAACCATATATGGACAAGAAAGGTTGGGATATAAACCTAAGTCCAAGGATAATGTATCCTCTTACCATAGAGTTCCATATAAATATGGAACTAACCCTAGGTCTAGGAGTCAAGCCAAAGTTACAAGGTAAGTTATCACTAGAGTTGACTTTGAAGAAACTAGCGTAACTAAGGCTTCTAAGAATCCTAAGAAAGTCATTAGGAAGGTTTCTAGGGAAGTTATCCTTAGTGAATTTAGAACACCTAAGGAGCACCAATATATTTTGGGTTCTTAAGAGTATGTTCTCTAAATATTAAATGCGCTTAGAGTGTATTAACGGTAATTGGAAGGGTAGTTAATCGAACAATAGTAAAGTTGATACTTAAGGAAAATTTTAAGGTATTATGAAACCTTAAAAATGAGAAGTTAATTTTTACTCTTGGAGAGTAAAAGTGAGCCAATCAAATTTTTAAAATATTGAGCTTGATCAAATTAGTAAAAATAGGATGAAATTTACAAATATGTCAAATTTAGATTTTGACCCATTCTAGGGAGATGAGATCAACTTATGCTTATTTTGGCATAATAGTTAAGGATGAAAGTTAGATGAAAATCTAGGTATTTTCTTTATGTTATAATTGTCATGTTTTGTGTGTCCTATCACATGGCATGACATCATATTTTATATTCATATTGTTATGAAAAATATTATATGTCATGTCATACATATATCATTTAGCTATGATAGTTTTTTTTTTATAAAATACTCATTTGATGTATGCTATATTCATTTATCATGCATTATTTTAAATTTATTATAATTAAGGACAATGACATTAATTGATATTGTAGGTAGGATGATCAAAGTTAAAATGCTTAGATAGAGATACATGATCTATTAGTTTAAGGAAAACTCATTTTACATTTCACAAAGACTATAAAGTTGACTCGTATGTGTATTAAGATACACTAAATACAAGTGTGATGTTAGAAGGATAAACAAAGCTCAAAGTGTTGATTTAGTATATCCATTTGACTTTTAGTTTCATCAAAATATATGGATTTTATGAAGCCCAATCATGGGGAAAGTTAATGTGCAAGTTATGTCCATTTAACTCAGATCATCGTTGGAAATTATTTTTGAAAATTATTTTCGAAAACCTTGGTGAAGTCTATTTGTTGATAGGAATTACCAATGAATAATTAGATATAAAGTTAAAGTGAAACATTGAAGTTTTTAATAGTTTTTAATTTTATATTATTCTTTGAAAATATGATATATTTTCATAGAAAACTATTTTTTCATGATTATATATGACATAAATAATATTTATGTGAAAATTCATGATTTTTTGAATATCATAGAATTTTTTATGAGTTTTTGAAATTAGATATGAAATTAAATTCAGAAATCAGAAACCCCAATTGACTAGGCACTGTTGTCAATCAATTGAGACGTACTGTAATTGATTGACAGTGGATGTTGTTGACTCTCCGCAAGTGTACGGAAATGTCATAAATAATAATAAAAGATATCGTATCCACAGGGGATGGAATAACCACTAAAGATGTCTCAACGTGAGTTAGCTAAACAACTAATCAATTGATTCACAAAAGCAAAGTGTAACTATGAAAAGTAAAACATAGAAACAAAAGAATAAGAAACAAGAACAAGGGCAATGATAAGGGATGTTCTAGGAGTTTTGGTTTCTTTGTAAGGTTATCAAATGTAAATGATCTACCAAATCTTATTCCTCAATTGCCCATTATTTGTAGAAGGTTGTCGGTTCTCTCTTGCAATAGACAACCGACCTAAGACTAAAATCTATACCTAAATGTGATCAATTAGGTATGAATCTATGTTGTCCTTACACGGACTTGTTCCTGTCACGAACGTCCCTCGGATAATCAACATAGGAATTCACAATTCATCAACCGCATAAAGATACAAAGATTAATGCATACTATCTATCCTATCCCCTTGAATAACCCTATTTCACCTTCGAGATCATCCCTCAAACGTCCTTACACGGGCATGTCTGTCACGTACGTCCCTCGAAAAATCGAATGAGGAATTACCTCTACAAGATCTATAAGATATCTAAACATTCAATCAAGCATGGTAATTAAACCTTAATCACAACAATCCACACAAGAAAGAATGGATACAAACAGGGCAAAATCATAGAAATAGGAAATTGACATATCTACAATAGTTTTACATCAAATCATCTCCATAAAATGGGAAAAGAAATCCGAAGACAGGAAGATTACAAGCATTCTTGATCCTAAATCCAAGAAGAGGAAGAAAGAAAGCTTATCTATTATGAAGAACCGTCTCCGGATCCGATCCACAATCTTGGAGTCGAAGCGTTGAAGATCCGCCCTTGAATCGCCGAAAAATCCCTCCAAGATGGTGGAGGAACGCCCAAATCTTGATTTCCCCCAAAAAGGAAGAAGACCCCCTTTCAATTCATGAAGGAGGCCTTATATAGAGGGGAGGTTTGGGTGCCACACGGCCCCGAGGCATGGCCGTATGAGGTTCACATGGCCAAGGTCACTCCCTTCTCTGCCTACCTTACACGACCGTGTGTGATATATGGTCGTGACATGCTTCTTCCACAACTCCCTTTACATGGCCGTGTAGATCTACACGGCCTGCACTGCCTCTGCCTCTGGAAACCTTGCACGGCCGTGTAGTGCACACGACCAGGGCCTTCTTGGTCTCTGGAAACCTTGCACAGTCGTGTGGTGTACACGACCGAGGTTTTCTTGATCTCTGGAAACCTTGCATGGTCGTGTGGTGTACACGACCTATCTCCTTTTGGCTTTAAATCTTGGCACGACCGTGTGAGGTTCACATGGCCGAGGCCACTTCCTTTTCTGCTGCAACCACACAGCCAAGGATCTCCACATGGCCTGGGCAACCCCCCATGGCAAGGTCGTGTGAGGTTCAGGAACAACGCCTTCCTCTCTAGTTTCGCTTGTAGATTTGGCCTCAAATATGAATCCTTTACCAAATTCGACCCCTGTATACAAAAAATGCACAAAAGCATATCTCCGAACAAAAAGAGTAAATATGCTAAAAGGAAAACTGGAAGTATGAAAATGCATAGATAAATCATGCTCAAAGTATGTGAATGTGCGTCCAAACATGCTTAAAAGTGTATATAATCTACGCACATCAGATGTCAATTGATTTACATAAGCTGTAATTGATTGGTAGTTGAAATCAATCGATTAGCATGACTATGTTTTGTTAGCAACGGTGGGCCGACAAGAGGGGGTGAATTGACTTGTAAAATAAAATCGAACAATCTTTTGCTTTTTAAACTCAGCAAGGATATAAGTTAATTATGCACAAGCAATTAACATTAAAGAAATAATAACAACTTTAAAAGAAAAGACGACAATAATTATTTGGTTACAACCTAGGTGGTTGTTAGTTTAAGGCGGTTGAAAGCTCAATGAAATTCTTCTTTATTGAAGGCGAAGAAGGCTCTTACATTATTTGAAAGCAAATAAATAAATTAGGAATTGATTATAAGAGTTGTTCTTCATTCAGAGCTCAAAAACTCCTTTTATAACCGCTGGTTCGACCATTGGAGGGGTCTCGGTTCCATCAAAGGCGCCTCCTTTGAGGATAAACTTTTATCCTCAAGCAATGACTATTATGCGCTTATCCACTCAACCCGAAGCACCTTGGTTCCTTCTGAGGCGTCTCCATCAGCCAACACTTATCCTCTACTCCGAACACGCAGAGGCTACAGATTTACAGCCGAGGTGCCTCCAAACACACTGAGGCACCTCGGGTCTTCAGAAGTCAAAGGTTAACTTCTGAGTTAACCTTTTTCATCTACTCCCGTGTGGGTGATGATTCAGACAATCAGAGTTGAGCTCACTCAAACTCAACTCTGACCTTCTCCTCGAGCAGGTTTCCTCCCCGACTTCTTGTCCCTTGGATAAGCTGTGTGCGTCCTTCTCGTCCACCGATGTACTATTCTATAGCACCTCATCCCTTGGATGCACCGAGTCCGTTGACTCTTTTCCTGTGTCATCCTTCTCGCTAGTTGTGTCTTCCACTCAACTTCTTGTGTTCCTAGCTCTTGCACACTTAGACACAAGAATCAAACACAACGTGACCTAACTTGACTTGGTTGATTACATCAAAACTACCACGGGGTACTTGCATATTTTGGCTAAAATATTTGATTTCAGCCTATTAAGCCACATTTAATCTATTTAACTATCTCTTACTCTCTTAAGTTATTGGGTAAGTATTTAAGGGTAATTTTCTTGATAAAATGGAAAAAGAATAGTTAAAGAGGATTAATGTGAAGTTAAGAAGGAGGTTTAGTTACAAGGGTGAATTTTTGACTTCACGACTTCAAATTTTAGAACTTTCTAAAGGTTTAGGAACTTCGGATCATTGTTGGTGCAATGATAGAAGTTGGAGCATGCCTTAAGAGGGAGGTTCTCTATAAAGTCATGATATTGGTTGAATGCTCAAAGAATATTGGATATAATGAAAGGTATGAGACTTTCATTGAGATGCTTGGAGGTTAATAGGAATGAATCTTGGGAGAATACTTTTTATGTATGTCAAAGGGGGAGAAAGTATAGTTTAAGTTAGGAAACTCTCATTCATACTTTGGCATGAGATGAAGTAGGAAGTTGGGCGAATATGGGTTAACTTAAATTAACATATTGTCAAACATTAAAAAAGGAGAGTTTGTTGGTACAATCATTCTGAAATCAAGGTTGATCAAGTTAACTAAGCTCGAGTTGGTATGAGCTTGAATTTTGATGTTTGACAATATGTGAGAGAGAAGCTAAGTAGGTCAAGGGAGGATTGGATACTTTTTTGGGAAAATCCTAACTAGAGGTTATGGAATGGAAAGTCCTAAGTGAGGTTAGGTAAGAGAAGACAAATGGAAAGTTCTAGTGGAATTAGGCGGTCGAAGACCTAGTTGGAAACTAGGCAATGGAAGTCCTTGCGATGCTAGGTAGTGGAAAACATAGTTGGAAACTAGGCGATGAAAGTCCTAGCGAAACTAGGTGATGGAAATCCTAGCGGAACTAGACAATGGAAAAAATTCAACTGGGTCAAAGGTTGACCAGACACATGGTAAAAAAGTTCTAGCAGGGTTAGGCAAAGAGAAAGTCCAAGTAGGTCAAAAGTTAACCAGCCACTTAGTGAAGAAGTCCTGGTAGGTAAAGATTAATCGGATTCTAGGCAATAGGAAGTCCTAACAGGTCACAGATAATTAAATATTAAGCAAAGGAAGTTATAGTAGGATGAGGTCAACCAGATATTGGGCAAGATGTGATTTAGACTCAGAAAGGTTAAAATTAGGGTTAGTAATCTATTATTAAGGAGTGGAATGATTTACAAATCCTAAACCCAAATTTTCAAGTTTTGGTGCTCGAATCAATTGACTTAATCGATTAAGCAATACCAATTGGCAAGAGATGTAATTTGAACAAAAGATATTCGAATCGATTAGGCAGATTGCTTAATCTATTGAGACATGTTTTAATTGATTAAGTTGATTACCTAATCGATTAGGAGTTGTCTTCATGAAGAGCAGTAGGGTTTGGAATCAATTAACCCTAATGTCAATTGAACGATTGGGGTCTTTTTCGCGAGAGTAGAGAATGTTATAGAATCAATTGGGCAATCGATTAGAGGCTGATAAATCGATTGGTATGACTCACCAATCGATTAGACATTCGAAAAAGAGCCATTTTGTAGGGTGAACGATCGAATTATGACATGAGAATTGATTGGGAAGAAAAGCTAATCGATTAGTAGGTGGAAATTAGCTCGAGAAAAATTCATATAAAGGGAAGTTTGTGCATATTTAGGGTTTAGGAATCAATTAACCCTAATGTCAATCGATTGATTGAGGCCTTTTTTGCAAAAGTAGAGAATACTATGGAATCTATTGGGCAATCAATTAGAGGCTAACTAATCGATTGGTATGATTCATCAATCGACTAGACGTTTAAAAAGAGCAATTCTATAGGGTGAACGGTTGAATTATGATGTAACAATCGATTGAGAAGAAAAGCTAATCGATTAGGAGGTGGAAATCAGCTCGAGGAGAATTCATATAAGGGGGAGTGATCCGTATGTGAGGGGGCTAAAGGCAATTAAGGGAAAGAAGAAGGGTATTTTGCTTAAGGCCAGCACTGTAGAAGGGAGAAGGGGCATTTTTTTTGGGTGGGGGGGCCCGCGAAGGGGAGAAAAAAAAGGGAGCTTCTTGATCCATCGTCACCGACGCCGGAGAGGTCCGCCGACAACGATCATCCTCGGGCCACCTCCTCCCTTCTCTCTCGACATCGTCGCCTCTCACCGTTGTTGCTAGTGCATCACACGGCTCCGCCGCCATCGAGCCATGGCTCCACGCCACCGTGAGCATCGTCTGCCGCCGCCACCTCCTCTTCTTTTCTTCGCGCGAGCAGCGTTCCGCGGACAAGCATCACAATGAGTTCTCCATGCCTCCATCTCCAGCGACGGGCGCCGCTGCTGCCCGCAAGCGCCGCCTCCTCCAGTTGCAGCCGGCCTCCCCCGCCGTCACTGCTACTTCCGGCGGCTACCATAGCCACCGTCGGCGTCTCCAGTAGCCATTGACACCTCTGCCACCGCCGCCGGCACTTCTAGTAGCCATTGTCGGCGACTACAGTTGGTATTGCCTCTTGGCAGCAGTCCGCCGCCGCCATCCGCGCAGCTGTCCGCCGCCACCATCCGTGCGGCTGTTCGTCGCCACCCTCCGAGCAGCCGCCGTTCAGGTATCATGCTATGTCTATATGCCGGCCTGCGAGCCGAGAGTGTATTCGGCCTTCGTGCCACTGTTGTAGTCCGGCCTGCGAGTCGAGGTTGTAGTCGGACAGTGCGTCATCCTACGGATCCATATCGCGTTCGGCTCCGAGCCACCGGAGCTGGCTACTCATCAGGCGGACATTCACCTACTATGCAGGGTCGCGACGACTCGATCAGCGCCGCGACCAGCTCATCCATCCATCCGAGGGCGCCCCCGGGGGCAAGGGTACGTCGTCGTATTCATTTTGTACTTATTTTATTGTCCTGTTATTATGTGGATGCTTATATGTTCGCGGGACCCACCTCGAGCATCGAGGTACCAGGGATCGGAACAACCCGATCACTGGTTGCAGACGTTGTTGACCAGAAGACATCGGATGACTTGGTCAACACCGGAGACAGCTCATCAGCTGAGTCATGGGGGTGCGGTCAACCTTTCAGACACGTCATTCCGGCAGGTTCGTCTTCTCAGCTTCCCGACAAGATCAAGGAGTTTGTGCAAATTTTCACATGTCAATTCTTGAAGGGTTGAGAAAGAAGTACTGCTGCATTTCTAACCAAACAAGAAGCAATTCCAAGTAATAAGAAAGCATTCAAAGTAAGATTTATATAAAGTTGTGTATTCATTGTATTGCTTTCATTTTTTGTTGTATTGCTTGTGCTCAAGATTGTATTTTTCTACCTCCGAAGGAATTCCGAGAAGAAGGTTTTCATAATAAAAATATAAATTCATTATCTTAACGGTCCTCGTAGTGTCGGTCTGAATTTTTTTTATATAATAGATACTGTGAAAAAGAGTCAGACCTTTGGATTAATTACATTAAGAAGATGAATACAAAATAAATCAAGATATTAATCTTTTTTTTAATTTTTCGTTGCAACATGAAGTTAGAAGAAGTGAAGCGAGCACCCCCTCCTTTCCAACACTTTACATGTCTAAATAGTATCATCGGCTCATTGCATAATAGTCCCGGGGTAATATTGACCAATATTGTTATCATCGTATTAAATAGCGCAAAATAAAAATATTTTAAAAAATGTGTTGAGATGTTATTTTAATAATAAAAAAAATGCTCCCGACTATTCTAATAAAAAAAAGTAGGATGCTGTTGGTGTTAACAACGACATTAAGATGGAGGAGAATCTATATTAAAAAAATATATGTTTATAAAATAATATTAATAAAGTTAAGTAAATACAATTTGTACTATACAATTTTAGAAGCTAATAAAAAATTTATTATAAAATATAAGATATGTTTAAAGAATAACATTGAATTGATGTACGTTTTAGAAAGTTGGCAAAAGATAGTGACATTTTCAATGTGATTATTTTTAATCGTGGGCCAATTTAAAAAATATGAGTATACTATAATGATAATGGTCTCCTATGATGCATATATTTATTCGTATTTGAAATTTATGAAGAAAATAATCAAATGGAAGCTTGAATAACAATTAATATACGTTTTTGAATTGTTTAATCACTTTAATGCTCTCCTACAACAAATCTATATATTTAGAGCAAATTTTGATTAAAAATTATGATATAATTTTGTAAAATTATTTTATAATTTTAAAATCATTTAATAAATTTGAAAGAATGAATAAATTCACACACCCTCCCAAAACCCATTTATCTATTCAAATTTAAAAATTAATTAAAATATAATCATACAGTAAAATTTATTGATTATTTTGAGATTATAATTTTGACTTCACATTTAAATTTATAAAACTATTACATGATATTTATTTTAAAAATACATCAACTAATACATTACTACATGACTTATTTAATCCTTAAATTAAGAAAATTTTAATTTTAATTAAATAACTAACATATAATATTTTATCTTATTAAAAATTCCTCATTTTAATACTATATAATATATACAAGTCAATTAATGATATACCAAACTGAGTATAGAATTGTAAAACCTTGAATTTGATCAAACATTTTAAACCTTCTTTATATATATATTTTTTTAAAAAAAAGATTCCTGCGAATATTATATATTAATATATTAAATACAATTTATAAATGACTTGCCATTTCAAAACTTTTTTCTATATAAATCGTAAGTGCCAAAGAGTCGTGAGGTGAATTACTGTGAAGGCTCATTATTGGATCGTTAGATCTACGTTATTAATCTTGATCGTCAGTCCATTAACGCTTGAGATTAGAATGTCAGATCTGAGTGGTGGATAGGCCCATTTCACAAGAATAAAATGAAGTCGGATTAGTTTGTTCATTCACGACTTCTTCCCAAATTGACTCCGGCGACGCGCTTCTTTTGCCACTCCCTTATCGCTTAATCGCTATAAAGAGGAAGAAGGCAGAGGAATCGATCAATGGCAAGGCGGAGGGTGAAGTTGGCGTTCATCGAGAACGAGGGCACCCGGCGGTCGACCTTGAAGAAGCGGCGGAGCGGCCTGATCAAGAAGGTGCAGCAGCTGAGCGTGTTGTGCGACGTGGACGCCTGCTTGCTCATCTACTCCCCCGGAGAGGAGGTGACCACGTGGCCGGAGCCGGTGGACGCCCGACGCGTGGCGCTGCGCTTCAAAGGCGTCCCCCACTGCGGGCGCGAGAGGAAAATGGTGGACCACGTGGCCTTCCTCCAGCAGCGCCTCGCTCTGCTCAGGGACACCCTCCGGCGGAGGCGCCGCGAGAACAGGGAGATGGAGCTGCGGTCGATGATGTTCGAGAGCATGTGGGACAACGGGAAGATCGATCAGCTCAGCACGGTGGACGCCGCCGCGCTGGCCGTGATAGTGGACGGCAAACTGCAGGTAGGTGGTGATCAAATCAATCGACCAATCGCTTGTCTTAAATTTCCATCTTAATTTTATGACGGAGAAATCGTGGCAGGAGCTGTACGAGAAGAGGGAGGAGGCGATGAGGAGGCTGGCCATGGCCCAACCGCAGCCGCAGTCGTTGCAGCCTTCGCCGGCAGATTCAGAAGATCCTCTGGGGATGATTCTCCGGAAGACTACAGAGAGGAGGAGCGACTACGATGATATCATGGTCGTCCCGGCACCTCCACCTCCACCGCCGCCGCCGCCGTCGATGGATGAGAATCCTCTGGGGATGGTGCGGCGGCAGGAGACGTTTCTGTCTTTAAGAAATTCCCAGTTCGGGGAATGGAACTACAGCATGTTCTCCGATTATCGTCGACTATAGATATCATTATATTTCATGCAAAATAAAACCATTCCAATCAAAATTCTACAGAGACTTGCTTTCATATTTCTCTTTGTGTGCATGGATTACCTCACATAAATTTTAAAAAATATTTAAAAGTATACAAAATCAAAAAATTGCTGAAAAACTTTACTTTTCTCTATGTTCAACCGTCGATGAGCTATTTTGGATGCTGATGGAGTCGTCAATCTTCAAGGGGAAGAAAGAAAGCATGACTAAGAGAGACAGAGAGAGGGAGGAGTTAGAATGAATGCGGAGAAAATGAATGTGTAACTTTGCCCGCGAAAACGGACCACTTTTATAATACTATTGGAGAATGAACAATACCTCCCTTTAGGAATTAATTAACTGGACGTTATTATCTCAGTAAGAAAAACGTCATGTCGTTGTATCTTCAGTAGTATCTGTATAGTTATATTGTTCCAATGTTCTGATAACCCACATATTATCCCCACGAGTATGCTAGTCCACGTGTTGTCTCACGCGTTACGTCTACCCATAGACTAGGACAGCCCATAGGAAGGGAATAATTGGACCAAAGGGCATGACTAGTTAAGTACAGAAGCATTTGATCGATAAAGTTGATTCAACTGAGCGACGTAAACCTGAGCGTTCAGTCGACGGGGCCGATCGAAGAGGAGCTTGAGCGTCAGATAGGCGGGGCCGAGCGAAGAGGAGCTTGAGCGTCAGATAGGCGGGGCCGAGCGAAGAGGAGCTTGATCGTCCAGTCAGTGGGGTTGAGCGAAAAGGACTGGCCGAGCGGAGAGGAGATTGAGCGTTCGATTGGCTGGGTTGAACGGGGAGGAGCTAAGTGTCAGATTAGCAAGGCTGGGTAAAGAGGAACTTGAGCGTCAACCAACGGAGAGAAGATTGAGCGTCTGGTCGGCTAGGTGGAGCGTAGAGGAGCTTGAGCGTTCGATCTACTAGGATGAGTAAATAGGTGCTTGAACGTCTGACCATCAGGGTCGAATGGGAAGGAGTACTTGAGTGTCTGATCAGTAGGATCTGACGGAGAGGAGCTGGTGGTGTCTGAGGATTGTCCTGCCTATCTTAACTTTGTTCACCATCTCAGCATTGACTTTTCATATTCTTGGACTCATGGAGGCATGAAATATTCCCTGCGTCTCGTCCGTGTTGATCCTCAGATAGATTGACGGGAATGGTAGGGGCGAACATATTCACTTTTAGTCACCATGAAATATTCCCCGGGTCACTCCATTTTTCTCCTCCTTCCTACTACAATTTATCAAAACGTAAAACACTTTTTTTGTCTGCGTAGAATCTCACTCTTTTAAATTATTTTAATTTTTATTTTACCTTTAAGGTGTGCGACATGGGGAAAAATAACCGTTTTAAGTTACCTTTGACAAGTCGAATTTAATTAAAACCGTATGCTAACTAGATTTGTAAATAGACTGTAGATCGTGTGTGTTTATACACCCTAACAGCGTTAATAATCACTTAATTCTATTATGATTTGTCCTATATTGATTGTCATAATTTACAAGTTATTCTTGTTTGCGGTACACAAGTTCCTCTTTCAAATTTGAAGTTAAATTTGAAAGACTTTTCCGTCAATAAAACTATTTTTAAAAATTATTCAAAATGCTCAAATTAATCATGAAATTTGTTTGTCAAATTTCTAAATATTAAAAATTAATTTCTCAGGAGATTATTTAGAAAACCTTAATTGTATTTGTCCAATAAAAAAGTTTTTGAATTAATATTTAAATTCAAGAAATGAGAAGAGTTTAAATTATTTTTAATTAACCAATTGAGTCTAAATTGATCTGAATCTACCTAATTTAATTCAAAATTTAAGCTAAATAAATTCTCTACATGCATCAACCTCAACACTCCACTCTTCCTTCTTTAACACTTGAGACACCCTTTTAGATTAGGATGTTAAATACTATTTTTTTTATAAGAAAAAAATTTTAACTTTAAAATTTTATAAAATCTTGAATTGATAAAAAATCGACGAATCAAATCCTGGAATACTAAATAAGGGCATTGAGTTAAAGTCGTATAAATACGGAGATAAGGATAATGTGGGTTTAAACTAAAATTGAATTGAATTGAATTATGATTTGACTGGATATGTTGATTCCTTATTTGATTTGATTTTTATTTTTTTATTTTTGTTTCATTGTTAGTTTTATTCTTCTAATTTTTATTGTTTATAAAGAAAATGATATAAATAAGTAAATTTGATGAGTTTCTTGATTATCCTATTTGTATGATTTCTAAATCTCTTTTATTATACTATAATCAGTTCAAAATCTAATTAATCGAACTTATTTAATTAAAACTAAATAAATTAATTTTTTTTGAACTAACCAAATCAATTAAACTTTTCAATTCAAAACTAACAAACTGAATCAATTAAATATTGATTAATTCAATTGTTGACCTAATTAATCAAACTTTTCAATAATGATACATTTCTATCCGATAAAAACATGTGCTCGGCGTGCCATGTCCATTGCCCTGTGCTAATTAGGAGACAGTCTAATACTTCACATCATTGTGGTGCGTTGAAGGACTAGTTTGACTGAAAATATTGATTTATTTAATTTAATTAAATTTTAACTTTTAAAATCAAAATCGAATTGATTTAACTGATATTTTATTTAAAAATAAAATTTTGAATTAATTGAATCGAACTGTGGTTAATTCGATGGATTCATTTGCTTTAGTTGGATTTTTGTTCACCCCTAATATTGTCACCACCTTTTGATACGCAAGAATTACATTTCTAAGGATGTGACATAGGATAAGCTTGAAAGTGGGCCAAACAACCCTAACTTAGATCAAAATCTTTAGACTAATGTTCTTTGAGATATTTAGTTTTGCAGCAATCAAAATGATCAAAATGTTTTTAAATTATGCCATATGCCCTAAGAAAAGTAGTTTTTCAATACAACTAGCAAGTTTTTATCGAAATCAAAGTTATATATTCTCAAGTTATGGAAATGCAATGTTCCCAAACCTCAGACTTAATTTACTCAACTATTTAAAAATTATGTCTTGGTGTGACAATGATAATGCATGTCTAATGAAAAAGAAAAGAAAGAGGGGCACTAACCTAATCGAGCATCCAGTACTATATATATATTTTGTTGATAGGATATTAAAGTAGCCATGAAGCATACAGGCATACAGCCAAATAACATCGAATGCCCCTACAAGATAAGCAATGAGTCCATTCAATCAGTGACAACAAAAGTGTTTTTCCTTTCCTTTCTCTTAGTGTGGAATATACTTAGGAATACACATTTTTTGCATATAAAATGTAGGGAGGGCATTTCACTTCTGCTGGCTTGGTTCGAGTGGACTTATTTTTCTCGATGATTCGACTGCTCCAAGTGCACGCCATTCTTTCTTTCATTTCGGAGATGAAATCATTGAGGCCTTTCTCCACTTTGATGATTCATATGGGAGAATTATGGAGCATCTGATCCCCTTTGCAAACTCTAAGCTACCTTGATATATGCATCTTTTAACTAAAAGCATTTGGCCACCTGCCAAGGAATCACTCTCATGTTGTTGCTGGATGATTAGCAGGAATAGGGGCGGATCTTAGTACCATGAGGTTCCACCGGTGGAGATAGAGGATATCATCCCTTGTTTTACGTAAAAATCAACCTTTCATGCTTGAATTCCTAGATCCGTCATTGAGCAGGAACAAGTTCAATACCGGTGTGTGTACATAGTACATTTGTGGAGTGAATTTGAGCTTCGACCACTTGAGTTCGAGGTCATTAATTGTGTGCTTAAAGTGTTGTTAAAAGATCATATTCTATTCGTGGTAGTTCTTAGAAAAAGAAGCCTCTAATATTACTATATTAATTCATGGTTATACACGTGAAAGCAATTCAACAACTCCGAAGCTAAGTGATGGTTGATTCTTAAATTATTCTACTCTTTCTTGGTAATACAAGTGTCTAGAGGTAGGCGGTCTCCTCTTGATTTATCTACTGGCTAAATTATTCATAGACGCACAACTTATACACATTCAAAAATGAACCTTGAGAATATTCAAACAAGATTTTAATTGATTGCCCTAGTTTAGTAGTTTCATCGGCCTTTCTATCAAACGACTCCTCGCACAAACCTCCCTTTCACTGTCCTTCATGGGTGATATGATATTGATCCAGTTCACGGCTGCTAATTTCAAGTCTCAGCCCCGCTTTTCCTCTTTCGTGTCAGTGCAGGGGTGATCCAGTTCACTGTCCTATTTGGGAGTTGTCCCAGTAGCAAGGTGTTGGAGATGGCTCGTATGAAGTTATGTCAGGCATGGTCGTGTTGGAGATGGCTCATATGAAGTTACGTGAGGCATGGTCGTGCCATCAGATACATCCTAGCCATGTTCGAGTATGAGAAAAATAGCACGATCGTGCCACCGAACACGGCCTAGCCATGTCTAAATATGACAGGATGAGCACGGTCGTGCCATCAAACCAAGCCTAGCCGTGTCCCGGCCTAGAGGAACAGACACGCTTGTGGCACGGGTGTGCCCAGAGGCACGATCTGGCCGTGTCCAGTGTTGGAAGTGCCAAGTTGAGCGGGATTTTAGGTTTACTTGGTATTTTTTTGTCCAAAATATCATCTATTGCTTGGGATGTATAAATAAGATAACTGTAACTATAAACCTAATTCTAATAGAGAATTCTTGGTCGTTTTGTGGAGTAGACACATCGTCGAACTACGACAATTCTTTGTCATCTTCTCCTCCTGTCTCGATTCTTCTTTCTCTTCGATTTTCTCTTCTGTAATTTGTCACACTTATTGTGTCACAATCTCAACAACTGGTATCAAAGCTAAGACATCATTTCTAATATCTCTTCTGCAAATTCGATATGATGAAGTTCAACAGAATTGAAAATTTTGGTTTGTGGCAGAGGAGAGTTAAAGATCTACTAGTGTAACAAGGCATAATAAAGACGCTAGACGAAAAGAAATTATTAGGGGTGTAATCGAGCCAAGCTAAGTCGAACTTTAAATGTTTGAGTTTAGCTCGAGTTTTGTTTAACGAATATATTCATGGCTCACAAGCTTATTCGAGCTTTTATCGAGTCTAAACGAGCTTAATAAATATAAATTATAAATTTAAATATTCATTAAAACTAAATTATATATTTAAAGAAAATTATAATAGTCTTATTAAAATTTATAATTTTATTCTAATAAATAAATTTAATATATTTTTCTATATGTTTCATAAGTAGAGTATAAAATCTATAAATTCAATATCAAAATTATTATTTTTTATAATTTAAAAGTTAATTCATGAGCTTAACGAGTATGTTCACGAGCTAACGAATCGAATATTGTGAACTTTGAGCTTAGTTTGTTTATCTTAACGAGCCTAATTAAATGAGCTCAAATGGGCTTTTATCGAATCGAGATTCGAATAGCTTATGAGTGGCTTAGTTCATTTACATCCCTAGAAATCATAAGTGATTAAAAGGTCAGGTTGGAAGGAACTACAAGAGAAAGCGGAGGCAACAATCAAGCTTTGTCTAACGGATGATGTGATCTATCACGTTATGGATGAGGAATAACCGATATCAGTTTGACAGAGTCATTATATGTCCAAGTCGTTGACAAACAAGTTCTATCATAAGCAAGTATTATTCGGGCATAAGATGTCAGAGAGCACAGATCTAAGCTAGTATATCAACGTCTTCAATCAGATTGTAAGTGATCTAAAATAGATTGATGTGAAGACCAAAAATGAAGATAAAGTGCTAATGTTATTGAATTCTCTACCGTCATCTCCTACGTACGAGAATTTGGTTATGACTCTGATGTAGAGAAAAGAAACCCTCAAGATAGAAAAGTCACATGTGCTCTGTTAGGATTTCATCAATGGAAGAAAGCCAATGATGAGATATCTCAAGGTGAAGGCTCATGATGAGAAGTAACCAAGAACATCGTAGGAGTAAGGTTTGATATGGGTCAAGGAATGATAATAAAACCCGTTCTAAATCAAGAAAGAAGAAGGAGGTCACACACTACAAGTGAAGAGTAAAGTGTCACTTTAAGAGAGATTGTCCAGAGAAAAAGAAAACAATGTAAAGAGTAAAGATTGTTTATCGAAGTTTGCAAATATAGTGAAAGAAGAAAATTCAAAGAACAACAATGGTGATATGCTTTATGTTTCATCTAGTTCAAAACAATTATCATATTCTTGGATTATAGATTCAAAATGCTCTTATCACATGAAGCCTAACAAGGATTTGTTCAACACCTACAGTTTAATGAATTTTAATTTTGTTATGATGGGTAACGATGCATCCTACTATCCAACGCAGAGTACCTAAACAATGTTAAACAATCAGCCAAGTATTAAAAAAATTACTAAAACTTATAAAATTAAAAGAATGTGGAACAAAATGTAGAAAATCATATAATTTTGTGTATATTATATCAAAGGGTGATAACCTTCATCCCAAGGGCTCTTCATTCTTTAAGATCGCCCCAAGCACATTAGAAGAGAGTAAATCACGGGGATTATTCGGCCAGCCGAGTGGCCTCCTAGGTGCGGAGGCCTAGCACGAGGTAAACCCCACGTTTTGAATCCAAGACCTATTGTAGCAACTCCTCACCCGAGTACCAACTTGGCTATGCCAGTGGGGGGTCGGAATTCTATATATATTATAGCAAAAGATGATTACTCTTACCTTAGGTGCCTCTCACAGTCCTTCCGCAGGTTAATTAACTATTAGGACTCGTGTGAGCTAGAGGGGGTGAATAGCTTCGATCACTTCTCGTCTGGATCTGTGCTCATCTTTTGAATACGCAATAGAAACTTGAATTAATATCGATGAGACATACATAATTTTAGGATTTACTTGGTATCTGCGCCTAAGGTGGCTAATCTAAGGTGAATTCCTAGATCCGTCATTGAGCAGGAACAAGTTCAATACCGGTGTGTGTACATAGTACATTTGTGGAGTGAGTTTGAGCTTCGACCACTTGAGTTCGAGGTCATTAATCGTGTGCTTAAAGTGTTGTTAAAAGATCATATTCTATTCGTGGTAGTTCTTAGAAAAAGAAGCCTCTAATATTACTATATTAATTCATGGTTATACACGTGAAAGCAATTCAACAACTCCGAAGCTAAGTGATGGTTGATTCTTAAATTATTCTACTCTTTCTTGGCAATACAAGTGTCTAGAGGTAGGCGGTCTTCTCTTGATTTATCTACTGGCTAAATTATTCATAGACGCACAACTTATACACATTCAAAAATGAACCTTGAGAATATTCAAACAAGATTTTAATTGATTGCCCTAGTTTAGTAGTTTCATCGGCCTTTCTATCAAACGACTCCTCGCACAAACCTCCCTCTCAGTATCCTTCATGTGTGATATGATATTGATCCAGTTCACGGCTGCTAATTTCAAGTCTCAGCCCCGCTTTTCCTCTTTCGTGTCAGTGGGGTGAGTTGTTTAGCCTATTTGGGAGTTGTCCCAGTAGCAAGGTGTTGGAGATGGCTCATATGAAGTTATGTCAGGCATGGTCGTGCCATCAGATACAACCTAGCCGTGTTCGAGTATGAGAAAAATAGCACGATTGTGCCACCGAACACGGCCTAGCCGTGTCTAAATATGGTGGGATGAGCATGGTCGTGCCATCAAACCAAGCCTAGCCGTGTCCCGGCCTAGAGGAACAGACACGCTTGTGGCACGGGTGTGCCCGAGGCACGATCTGACCGTGTCCAGTGTTGGAAGCGCCAAGTTGAGCGGGATTTTAGGTTTACTTGGTATTTTTTGTCCAAAATATCATCTATATATTGCTTGGGATGTATAAATAAGATAACTGTAACTCTAAACCTAATTCTAATAGAGAATTATATTCTTGGCCGTTTTGTGGAGTAGACACATCGTCAAACTACGACAATTCTTTGTCATCTTCTCTCCTGTCTCGATTCTTCTTTCTCTTTGATTTTCTCTTCTGCAATTTGTCACACTTATTGCGTCACGATCTCAACAACTGGTATTAAAGCCAAGACATCATTTCTAATATCTCTTCTGCAAATTCAATATGATGAAGTTCAATAGAATTGAAAATTTTGGTTTGTGGCAGAGGAGAGTTAAAGATCTACTAGTGTAACAAGGCATAATAAAGACGCTAGACGAAAAGAAATAATTAGGGGTGTAATCGAGCCGAGCTGAGCCGAACTTTTAAATGTTTGAGTTTGGCTCGTTTAGCTCGAGATTTATTTAACTAATATATTCATGGCTTACGAGCTTATTCGAGCTTTTATCAAGTCTAAACGAGCTTAATAAATATAAATTATAAATTTAAATATTCATTAAAAACTAAATTATATATTTAGAGAAAATTATAATATTCTTATTAAAATTTATAATTTTATTCTAATAAATAATTTTAATATATTTTTTATATATGTTTCATAAGTAGAGTGTAAAATCTATAAATTTAATATCAAAACTATTATTTTTTTAATTTAAAAGTTGATTCATGAGCTTAACAAGTATGTTCACGAGCTAACGAGTCGAATATTGTGAACCTTGAGCTTAGTTTGTTTATCTTAACGAGCCTAATTAAATGAGGTCAAATGAGCTTTTATCGAATCGAGATTCGAATAGCTCATGAGCGGCTTAGTTCATTTACACTCCTAGAAATCATAAGTGATTAAAAGGTCAGGTTGGAAGGAACTACAAGAGAAAGCGGTGACAACAATCAAGCTTTGTCTAACGGATGATGTGATCTATCACGTTATGGATGAAGAATAACCGATATCAGTTTGACAGAGTTATTATATGTCCAAGACGTTGACAAACAAGTTCTATCATAAGTAGGTATTATTTGGGCTTAAGATGTCAAAGAGCACATATCTAAGCTAGTATATCAACGTCTTCAATCAGATTGTAAGTGATCTAAAATGGCTTGATGTGAAGATCGAAGATGAAGACAAAGTGCTAATGTTATTGAATTCTCTACCGTCATCTTCTACGTACGAGAATTTGATTATGACTCTGATGTAGAGAAAAGAAACCCTCAAGATAGAAAAGTCACAAGTGCTCTGTTAGGATTTCATCAATGGAAGAAAGCCAATGATGAGACATCTCAAGGTGAAGGCTCATGATGAGAAGTAACCAAGAACATCATAGGAGTAAGGTTTGATATGGGTCGAGCAACGACAATAAAACTCGTTCTAAATCAAGAAAGAAGAAGGAGGTCACACACTACAAGTGAAAAGTAAAGTGTCACTTTAAGAGAGATTGTCCAGAGAAAAGGAAAGCAATGTAAAGAGTAAAATTGTTTATCGAAGTTTGCAAATATAGTGAAAGAAGAAAATTCAAAGAACAACAATGGTGATATGCTTTTTGTTTCATCTAGTTCAAAACAATTATCATATTCTTGGATTATGGATTCAAAATGCTCTTATCACATGAATCCTAACAAGGATTTGTTCGACACCTACAATTTAATTAATTTTAATTCTATTCTGATGGGAAATGATGCATCCTACTATCCAACACTGAGTACCTAAACAATGTTAAACAATCAGCCAAGTATTAAAAAAATTGCTAAAAATTATAAAATTAAAAGAATGTGGAACAAAATATAGAAAATCATATAATTTTGTGTATATTATATCAAAGGGTGATAACCTTCATCCCAAGGGCTCTTCATTCTTTAAGATCGCCCCAAGCACATTAGAAGAGAGTAAATCACGGGGATTATTCGGCCAGCCGAGTGGCCTCCTAGGTGCGGAGGCCTAGCACGAGGTAAACCCCACGATTTGAATCCAAGACCTATTGTAGCAACTCCTCACCCGAGTACCAACTCGGCTATGCCAGTGGGGGCCGGAATTCTATATATATTATAGCAAAAGATGATTACTCTCACCCCAAGTGCCTCTCACAATCCTTCCCCAGGTTAATTAACTATTAGGACCCGTGTGAGCTAGAGGGGGTGAATAGCTTCGATCGCTTCTCGTTTGGATCTAGTGCTCGTTTTTTGAATGCACAATATAAACTTGAATTAATATTGATGAGACATACATAATTTTAGGATTTACTTGGTATCTGCCTCTAAGGCGGCTAATCTAAGGTCTATTCCTAGTGATCTTTGTCCACTATGAACTTCTCCTTTTTGGATACCTTCTGAAGACAGAGAAGCCTCTTACAACATGTTCTTACTAGAACAAGATAAGAAAATAAATACAAGGATAAATGAAATCGAAAATGACTTTACAATGAGGAACTGACTTTGGATGCTTTGTTGTTAC
The DNA here is from genome assembly GCF_018446385.1 of Zingiber officinale. NCBI lineage: Eukaryota > Viridiplantae > Streptophyta > Magnoliopsida > Zingiberales > Zingiberaceae > Zingiber > Zingiber officinale. The sequence goes on from NC_055989.1 coordinate 125,078,040, forward strand.
TTGGAAATACCTCTTGTTGATCCGGAAATACACTGACACTTCACCTCAGAATCTCCACGAACCAACACCTTCAAATCTTCATAAACCCCTATTTTATAGGATTGCATTCGGGATGATTTCCATTTACCAATCAATTAGTAGACTTTACCAGTCGATTATCATGTTAGATATGACCATTTAAACCTACAAAATAACTATTTTTTTTACCAAACTAATCGATTGATGAGACTCACCAATCAATTAGCTGCTTCCAGTGGATCTGGCCAATTGATTTCTTAACATTCTATTCATTGTTACAGTGCCGCCAATAGATTGTTCCACAATAGCAACAACCCTAAACTTGGTCATTGTATCCACCTCTAAAGTCAGTATAGCAACTCCTAAAGCTACTGTAGTTCCCCCCCCCCCCCCCCCCCCAAAATTACTATGGCAACCTTAATTTATGGGATTTTAGATTTGCAATGAACCCTAGTTATTTTAGTAGAAATCATAGTTACTGTAGCAAACCCTAAAAACACTTAAGACCTTCAATTTTAGAGTTTAGAGTTCATCGGTCGATTGATGTGCCCTATCAATCAACTAATACTCCTATTTCAATCTTACCATGTTGAATTCTCACCTTGTTTGGTATCCGATTGACTTCAACCTACCAGGACTTTCTTTGCTCTGCATTTCGTCAATCTTGACCTACTGAGAATTTTCATTGTCTAGCATCTTATTAACTTTAATATGTCGGAACTTCATCATTGTCTAACATTCGATCAACGTTGATCTACCAAGACTTTTGTCATCACTAAGTGTCTGATCCTCCATGAGACACTCGGACTTTCTATCTCCCAAGATTTCCCTTTGTCTAACATTCAATAAACCTTGACCTATCAGAATTTCATCATTGCCTAGTATCTGATCAATCTAAACCTATCAGGACTTCCATCATCACCAAGACACACTTCCATCATTACCAAGTGTCTGATCCTCCATGATCTACTCAGACTTTCTATCTCATACCAACTCCATGTTGGACTTTCGACTATCTGGTCATCTATGACCCACTTAGACTTTTCATATCTTGTCAAATATCCAGTCAACCTTGACATACTTAACTCTTCGCTCAACCAACTTAACATATTGATCAAATATCGAAACTCCAATTCGAGTCAACTCGAGTTTGGTCAACTTAGTCAATTTTGACCAAAGGTCGATTACACTACCATTAACAACTAAGGTTAAGAATTAATTAGGATTAACTAATTAGAAAGCACCACGATTAAAGATTAGAAATCCAAACACTTGTCAGGACTTTGTTTTTGGCCCAAATATGATAATTGACTAATTAATTCAGAATATATAAGTCAATAAATCTAAGTTAAACTGGATTGTCACGAGCCTTTCCTTATGGCATAAATAAAGAGCACTTAAGTGCGTTGAGGTAATCTTGATTTAAACTAATTGTCGGCAAAACCATCTTGGCTCTGCATAATTGATACATATTTAATTGATTGCAAGTGTTTTAATGAAAAAAAAAATATAAAGTGGTCACATAAGTCGTCTCTAGAGTCGATCTCATGGATATAAACGAAGATACAAACAAGAATCTAAACTGCTAATTGCATGTGCAGAGGTGTAACAAAGGCTGATGAAATTCTTAAATTTTAATCCTCCGATCTCTAAGGTCATTATGCATGTACCCACCAGCTGAGTCAATCATGGGGACACAAGTATTTTAATGAAGGGTGAGCCTCGTGTTGTTAATTAGATCTGTCATTTTCAGTAATTAAATAAATTTTCCATGCAGGATTTCGTCTAATGACATATCAAATGAGTTGAATAGTGCCTGTTGAGATCAATTAAAGTAATCAATAAATTCTTTTATTATTATTAAGTATGTCATAGTGTGTTTCCGATATCTAGATTATTCACACTTTTATAAATCGACAAGGTCATATATTTCACTATATAACCTTCTTGGGATATGATCGTAGTCCTTACTTTCGCAACCTATTGGAAAATGTCCTGGATTGTTGATCATCTCCGCCACTTGATGCCCTCGCATACTTATCTTTACCTCTGCCATTTGATCAACAGCATTGATCACTAAAAAAAAAACGACCTTACCTCCGGAATATTCCGTTGTAATTTCATCAATGAAAAGATTTAAGGACAAAATTATGACGGAAAATAATTTATCGGGAATTGATTCGTCGGAAATAATTTTACTGATGAAATATAGGGTCTGTCGATGGTTACCGACGAAGAGTCATCGCTAGCAATATCATTTAATATTACCAATGGAAAATATATTTTTGTCGATAAATATTGATTTTATTGATGGAAAATATAGTTTACGTCTGTAAAAAAAAGTTTCAGTATTATGTTAGTAATAGGAAAAAAAATTCTAGAAACCATTTATATTTAATATCTACTCTATTTACAATTTCCATATATACAAAGAAATCATTGCAGACGATGACAATTCATACATTTACATCCATACAATCAAATTTCAAGCAATCCACACATAAAAACATATTTTATATATCTTCACAATCCATACATACATTTCTTACAACCCATAATATTATAAATACTAACATATACAAACAAACATACTAAATTATAAAAATACTATAGAAAGTATATAAATTTCCAACCATCACAAGCATATAAAATAAATAAAATCTAAATAAATCATAATAATAGAAAAAAACTAAACTATTAATGTGCGTAGACTACATACACTCTTATGTACGCTTTGGCGTACATTCACTTATTTTTTTAGTATGTTTTATGCTATTTTACTCTTATCATATTTTCAGTTCATTATTCCCTTTATTAAAGATTTGCTCTTTTTGTGCTTTGCTAATGAGAGAATGCATTTCAAGAATGAAAATAGAGTTGAGATGTGCTTCGAAACAATCCAGGAAGAAGAGCAGAGTCTGGCCGTGTGGTTTTACACGACCATGGCTCCACATCGTGGGCAAGCAAGCCCTGACTGTGCAAAAAGGGCACAATCGTGCCACTCTACCAAAGCGTAAGCAAACCTAAGTCGTGTGGTTTCACACGACCATGCCAAATTTTCAAAGTTGAAGCAAGGTGAGGCCGTGCCAAAAGGCACGACCGTGCCAAGTATCTAGAGTTAAATCAAGGGGTGGTCATGTCAATTGGCACGGTCGTGCTTCTCCACCAAAATAGCTTCATACCCTGGCTGTACCAAAAGGCATGGTCGTGACATGAGCCATGCCTGGGGTTGTGCTTGCTCTATAAAAGGGGATTCTCCCCCCTTTTCAAAGGAGTAAGGTTCTCCCTCTTAGGAGGCCCATCTTTGTCTAGATCTACACCTCATTTTCGCCCCGATTAAAGATTCAAAGCCATATTCGCCATCTCCTTCGACTCTAGAAGCATATGATTGGATCCGAAGACCTCTCGACGTCCTGGATAAGATTTTCTCCATCTTTTCTTTAGATTGGGTTTTAAGCCTGTAATTTCAATGTCTTTTGATTCATCTCCTCTTGTCATGGAGTAGATCTCTTTGTTCTAGAATTGAGAGAGTAGTTGTGATGTGTAATTGATGTATTCATATGACATGTTTATGTCTTGTATTCAATGATCTTATGTGTGTATGGTGTTTGTATACTTAGATATCACGTTTGATTGAATGATTGTATTATTTTGTTCACCCGATAAAGAGGATGTTCTAGATTGTATGACCGGGGGCCCTAGTGATAAGGGTATCCCTTGAATTGACTTCTAGAGTATCACCTTGAAAGGAAAGATGATTCTCTACAAGGAAGCATTGAATTAGGCTTAATGGGTTATTTCTAAATCTATGTTATCATGTGTCTTGTGTACCCTAGTAAATGTATGACCGAGGGACCTTAGTGATAAGAGTATTGTTGGTGCAATATCCCTAGGTCAAGGATGACCTAGGTGACTAAACTTGAGTTGGCTCAAGCTCAAGTCTTGATGTTTAGATTTCGATATTTGACAATACATGGAGACAAGACATGAAGATTGCAAGTGCAATTGTTTCATGTGGGTAGATTGTGAAGAAGAGTCAAGTAGGTCAACGTTGACTGGATACTTGACTGGAAAGTCCTGGTGAGTGAAGTCAGGCAGATGTGAAGTCCTGGTGAGTGAAGCCAGGCAGATGTGAAGTCCTGGTGAGTGAAGCTAGGCAGATGAAAAGTCCTGGTAAGTGAAACCAGGCAAATGAGAAGTCCTAGTGAGTGAAGCTAGGCAGAAGGAAAAGTCCTGGTGAGTGAAGTCAGGTAGAAGAGAAGTCCTAGTGAGTGAAGCTAGGCAAAAGAAAAGCCCTGGTGAGTGAAGCCAGGCAGATGAGAAGCCCTAGTGAGTGAAACTAGGCATAAGGGAAGTCTTAGTGAGTAAAGCCAGGCACGGGAAATCCAGGTGGATCAAGGTTGATCGGACACCTGGTGGAGATAAGTCCAAGTGGGTCAAAGGGATTGACCGAACACTTGGCACGAGGAGAAAAGTCCAAGTGGGTCAAAGGGATTGACCGGACACTTGATGAGGGAGTCCTAGCAAGTCGAGGGTGACCGGATGCTAGGCATGATGTACCAACAGGTCATGGTTGACCGGATGTTGGTTTAGGGGACTTTGGACTTGGTTTTGGGCAAAAACCATGAGCTGGATCGATCAGCCTATCGATTGGCTCATGCCCAATCGATCGGCTGATCGATTGGATCGATTGGGAGAAGCTCGCGATCGGACAGAACAACTCTGGATTGATCGACAGATCGATTCAGAGCCTCTAATCGATCGCCCGATCGATTGGGAGCTGCGATTTCGCGCGATAAGTCCTTGATCGATCAGCCGATTGATCCAGGCAATTCTCGAGAGCACAGAGGCGCTCTGGATCAATCAGCCGATCGATCCAAAGCCTCCCCAATCGATTGGGAGCAATTCAATCGATTGGAATTCGACCGTTGGCGTTGGATAAAGACGTTGGCGTGCGATTTCGTCAATACAATTCTCGATTTTCTTCTCCAGCGACACCAGCGATTCCACAGCTTCTCCATAGAGTTCTCACCGCCAGTTCTTGAAGATTCTTAGAGGTTTGTGCTGGTGCACGTCCAAGTCAAGAGGCGAGGAAGAAGTTAGGGGTTCTTGTGCAAACTTGTAAGATCTTATTATATTTTGTTTCCATTTCCTTTCTTCTTGTACTGAGAGCTTGTAAGGCTTTTCCGCCTTCGGTAGTTATCGAAAGGAGTGTTTTCATAGTGGAGGGTGTGTGAGTGTGTGGATCCTTGAATTAGTCACCTCTTCTTGAGGTTGATACCAAGTAAATCCCTAGAGTTAGCGTTGTGTGTTTGTTTCTTGTATTTCCGTTGCACATCATCCCAAGAAGCGAGCAACGATGAGCACGAGATCGCACCGAGCTATTCACCCCCTAGCTATATTTCGTTCCCAACAAGTGGTATCAGAGCAAAGTTGCTCTTCACCGGAATCATCGTCGAAAGGGGCAAAAAGTTAGAGGGTGAAGAAGTTGGAGCAATTCGACAAGTCGAAGACTTCATTCAAGAAGCTCAACTTCAAATGGAATTCCAAGATGGACTTGGATTCGATACAAGGGTGCCTCCACCGTTCACAATGACAAGCTTCGATTCTTGGAAATCAAGAATCGAGAATTTTCTTATGATGGAGATAGAGCAATGGTTTGCTCTCATGGAAGGCTTCAAGGCTCCAAAAAATTCAAAGGGCAAAATCCTCAAAAAGAGCAAATAGAGCCAAGAACAAACTCAAAGGTACAAGGCGAATGATAAGGTAACCAAATTATTGGTTAATTTATTGTCAAGCACCATTCTTTGCAAAATTGGAGAATTTGAAGATGCAAAGGAATTGTGGAGCAAGTTGGCCAAACTTCATGAAGAACCCTCCACTATACCAAACCAAGATAAATCTAAAGAGGGCAACTCATTGGAGCAAGACCAAGAGCAAGATGACTCCGAAGTTGAGAGATTCTCAACTTCCGAAGAAGAAGAAGTCCAAGAAGCCTCATCTTCAAAGGAATACAATGAAAAAGGCAAAGAGAGAGCATACTCTTTGGTCCATATACAAGATGAAGATGAAGAAGCCTCCACCTCTAGGATTGAGGGGGAGTGACTTTCGGTGACGCCGGATCAAGAAGAAGGAGAAGCTTCTACATCCGGGTCAAATGGAGAAGAAGACATTGCATCCTCCAAAGATCAAGAAACATCAAAAGGAGGAGCAAGTGTCATCCCTACATGTGAAGGTATAAGTATTTCAATTAAAAATAAAAATCATATCATATGTTTTGAGTGTAGGGAACATGGACACTACAAAAGCAAGTGCCCTAACTTGGCAAAGAAGAAGGACCAAGTGACACTAAAGGGCAAGGAGAAGCCTAAAGAGACCGCCCCCGCTACAAAGAAGAGCAAGGAGGACATTGTGTGTTTCTCGTGCCATCAAAAAAGGACATTACCGGAGTCAATGTCCTAAGGGGAAGAAAGCGGTCAAAGCTAAAGGAGGAAGCATGGATTAAGGGGAAGCTTCAAAAGTAAAACACAAGGTATCATTTATTGAGCCTACCTCTTTAAATTATGGTAAAAAGCATGTTAGTTCTAATTTTTATCATTTTAATACTATTTACTACAAAAATAGGAAGTATGATAGCATTAAGAAAAAATATGTAGCTTTTCATGCTAAAACCACTCAACCTAAGGTTAGAAAGGTAGATAACCAACTAGGAAATAATTCTAAGGGTTTTAAGCATATGCCTAAGAAAAGGAAAAATCAAGATTTTAGTGAAAAATCTAAGGTTGAGGAACTATGGAAGGAAAATCAAGTCTTGAGGTCAAGACTTGATAAAATGGAAAGGATCCTTAGGAAAATCACAAATGAAACACAAGGGTCCAAAAATCATAACCTAGGTATAGGAGTACAAAAGTCATCCAATGATCGTAAGGGGATGGGATACAATCCTAAAACTAAGAAGGATGTAATTTCTTACCATAGGGTTCCATATAGCTATGGAGTAAATCCTAGGTCTAAGGGTCAAGTCAAGGATACAAGGGAAGTTATCCCTAGAAGTATTTTTGAAACCACAAATATGACTAAGACTTCTATTGGCACAAGAAATCAAGTGTAAAGAACTATCAAGTTGAGAATTTGGTATGTTCTTAAGGAATTAAAAGCAAATCCGGGCCTAAAATTTAAAGTGATTACTCCGTTTGGAAGGATAAATATGTCAAAATTTGAGGGATGTGTTTGATTTTAATTGGCATAAATAAATCAAGAGATTAAACAAATGTCCAGTTGGGCTTTGACATTTTCTTGAGAAAAAAATGTCAAAATTGGGATTTTGACATTATTTGGGAAATCTAGGATTTAAGTTAAGTTAGCTAAGGTTTTAGGATACTTAGATAGATAATCTAGGTATATTTTATTTATGCTAATTTACCATGCTTTGTTTGCCCATTATATGTCATGACATCATATTTATTCTTGCACTCATGCCTTATTATGAAAAACACAAAAATATCATGTCATGTCATACATACATCATGTAGTCATAGGAAATTTTCTTTTGAAAATTATTTATTTTGATGTATGTCATATCACATCATGCATTATTTTCCTTAGAATTAAGGACTAATGGCATGTACTAACAAGTAACATCCTTGGTGGATGTTCATAATTCAAAATGCCTAGATAGATATGCATGATCCCTAGTTTAGGATAAAACCAAAATTTTACATCTCACAAGAACTATAAGGTGACTTGTATGTGGTTTCGTACACATTAGATACAAGTGAGATGTTAGGGTGATGAACAAAACCCAAGGTGTTGATTAAGTGCATTCTTTTGAGTGTTAAGTTCATCAAAACAACATTAGTTATGTATTTTCCAATCATTGGAAAAGCTAATGTACAAGTCATGTGCATTGGGCCCAAAGAACATGGTTGGATATTGGTTTTGAAAAAGGTTTTAAAATGCCTTTAAATAACCTTGATGAAAACTATCTTTTGATAGTGATCATCATTGAATAGTTAGATACAAACTTGAAGAAAATACTAAGATTTTTATAAGTTTTCAAATTTGTATCAATCTTTGAAAATGAGAAGTATTTTCATAAAAAACTATTTTTCATTGATAAAACACACCCTAAATAATGTCTACATGAATTTTCATGATTTTTAAAATTTTGTAGATTTTTTTAGGGGTTTCTGAAGTTGACTGAAATGAAATTTTAGCAACTTCAGACCTTCGATCGATCACCCAATCGATTGAAGGGTCTCAATCGATCGGATGATCGATTGAGAGTGAGCTTCTCACGAATAGAAGCTCACTGGATCAATCCACTGATCGATCCACACTTGCTGAATCGATCAGTGGATCTATTCAAGCAGGCTCAATCGATTGGGGCCCAACTCCAAACGATTGAAAATGTTGATTTTGGCTGGGTAAGCTAAATTTCAGCATTTTTAGTCTATAAAACCACTCCTAACTCCTTGGAACATGTTTGTATACTTTTAGGGGGAGTTTTCATGATGAGAACAAAGATGGATTGGTTAAGAAAGACTAAGTAGAGGTTTAAGTTGAGGTTTAATTTCATTATTGAATTTATGAACCTCAAAACTTCTAAATTTGGGTTTCCTATATGTTTAGGGATTCCAAGTCATTATTGGTCCAATGACAGAAGTTACGTGCATGTCTTTAGGGGGAGTTACTCTTTAAGGACATGAAAATCTATTTCTCATACACCTTGGAAGGTGGTTAACCTTCGTTAGCGAAAATGCTCAAGGTTGAGCATTTGAATGTAACGGAGAGTGGATATCTTCATTATTCAAGTGGTGTATGCTCACGGATGAACATTTGATGCCAATGAAGGGTATGAGACCTTCATTTGAATTGTGTGTGAATATACCAAGTGGTATATGCTCAAGGATGAGCGTTAAGAATAATGAAAGGTATGGAACCTTCGTTATTGTGTTGTGAACAACGAGTGAAGTTGTAAACAACGTTGGGTAACTCTTTTGATGTGTGCCAATAGGGAGAGAATGTGTGGTTTAAGTTAGGCCTTCATTACCTATAGAGGGAGTTTGCCCTCTAGGAAAGGGGGAGAATGAAAGAAACCCTCATTCATACTTTGGCATGAAGGAAGTTGAGGGTATGAGATTAGCCTAACTTAAATGTATTGTCAAACATCAAAAAGGGAGAGATTGTTGGTGCAATATCCCTAGGTCAAGGATAACCTAGGTGACTAAACTTGAGTTGGCTCAAGTTCGAGTCTTGATGTTTGGATTTCGATGTTTGACAATACATGAAGACAAGACATGAAGATTGCAGGTGCAATTGTTTCATGTGGGGAGATTGTGAAGAAGAGTCAAGTAGGTCAAGGTTGACTGGATACTTGACTGGAAAGTCCTGGTGAGTGAAGCCAGGCAGATGTGAAGTCCTGGTGAGTGAAGCCAGGCAGATGAGAAGTCCTGGTGAGTGAAGCCAAGCAGATGAGAAGTCCTAGTGAGTGAAGCTAGGTAGAAGGAAAGTTCTGGTGAGTGAAGCCAGGTAGAAGAGAAGGCCTAGTGAGTGAAGCTAGGCAAAAGGAAAGTCCTGGTGAGTGAAGCCAGGCAGATGAGAAGCCCTAGTGAGTTAAGCTAGGCAGAAGGGAAGGCTTGGTAAGTGAAGCTAGGCATGGGAAATCCAGGTGGATCAAGGTTGATCGGACACCTGGTGAAGATAAGTCCAAGTGGGTCAAAGGGATTGATCGGACACTTGGCATGAGGAGAAAAGTCCAAGTGGGTCAAAGGGATTGACTGGACACTTGGCACGAGGAAAAAAGTCCAATTGGGTCAAAGGGATTGACCGGACACTTGGTGAGGGAGTCCTAGCAGGTCGAGGGTGACTGGATGCTAGGCATGATGTACCAACAGGTCATGGTTGACCGGATGTTGGTTTAGGGGACTTTGGACTTGGTTTTGGGCAAAAACCATGAGTTGGATCAATCAGCCGATCGATTGGCTCATTCCCAATCGATTGGCTGATCGATTAGGTGAGTCCACGCGACAAGCCTCCTCCCAATCGATCAGTGGATGGTTTGGGAGAAGCTCGCGATCACACAGAACAGCTCTGGATCGATCGGCCGATCGATTCAGAGCCTCCAATCGATCGCTCGATCTATTGGGAGCTGCGATTTCTCGTGATAAGCCTTGGATCGATCAGCCGATCGATCTAGGCAATTCCCGAGAGCACAGAGGCGCTCTGGATCGATCGGCTGATCGATCCAAAGCCTCCCCAATAGATTGGGAGTAATTCAATAGATTGAGATTCGACCGTTGGCGTTGGATAAAGACGTTGGTGTGCGATTTCGTCAATACAACTCTCGGTTTTCTTCTCCAGCGACACTAGCGATTCCACAGCTTCTCCACAGAGTTCTCACCGCCAGTTCTTTAAGATTCTTGGAGGCTTGTGCTGGTGCACGTTCAGGTCAAGAGGCGAGGAAGAAGTTAGGGTTTCTTGTGCAAACTTGTAAGATATTATTGTATTTTGTTTCCCTTTCCTTTCTTCTTGTACTGAGAGCTTGTAAGGCTTCTCCGCCTTCGGTAGTTACCGAAAATGAGTGTTTTCATAGTGAAGGGTGCGTGAGTGTGTGGATCCTTGGATTAGTCACCTCTTCTTGAGGTGGATACCAAGTAAATCCCTAGAGTTAGCGTTGTGTGTTTGTTTCTTGTACTTCCGCTGCACATCATCCCAAGAAGCGAGCAACGACGAGCACGAGATTGCGCCTAGCTATTCACCCCCTAGCTATATTTCGGTCCCAACAAGTATCCCTTTAACTGGACTTCCCGATGACCACTTCCACTCGGTAGCATTTGATACAAATAGAGATAGCACTCAGTCATGACTATCGCAAGGTAATGTCGATATTGAATTAAACTTCCTGCATGTGCATAAAAATAGAGGATAAGTAATAGGTAATTCTTAATATATTGATTAGCATCACAATAAAATCAAACTCTTAGAACGCTTCACTCGACTAAGCTTCCTCAATCAGCTCTCTTTGCTTGCTCTCTCTCTTTCTCTTCTCTTACTTCTCTATTACTTTAAGTGTAAAAGTTTACAAATCTCGATCGTTTAGATAATTTATGGTGTTAAGTCTCTAGTACTTATATCCAATCTCTATGGGTTCGATATCTTTATATTACCGATGACATAGTCGTGCACTTGCAGCTTCGTAATAACTATCCAAATATTCATGTAGGTAGTAATAGAAAATATGCAGAAAGTCAAATATTAAGATTTATATCAGATTTATGTATAATTAAAAATTGTGTATATATGTATAACTAATTTTGATACTTGGATAAAATGAGCAGATGATGATGATCATCAATATGTCAATAGGTCAGGACTCCTGAAACATATAATAATATAATAGTCAGAAATGAGAATATTAGAATATCAAAATAGAATAAATATATTTTATTGAAATAAATAAAAAAGTAAGTTTTCGTTGAACAAACCTTAGAAATAACTAATCACCATGATCTGATGGGTCTTGACTCTCCTGTGACTCAAAACCATGTGGTGTTTGGATCTGGTTGAAATTAGCCGCGACCGCTAGCATATGGGCCATGAGAGCCTCATGATCGGCTCTCCTCTGATCATCCTCGACTCTCCTTTGTTCATTAACAATCCTCCTCCTCTGCTCCTCAACGACCATCCACTAATTCATCCTCTTATCCATTGAGGTAATTTGAGTCTGCAGTTCTTGATTTTCCTATCTTAAAGACTGCACCTCAGTAGAAGAAGAGGAAGAGGAACTATCATAACCCCTAGGAATATTCAAAGGATCAAATGCAACTTTAGCCTAGGAGCCAAGGCCGTAGAGGGTGGAGTTTTATGTTCGTCCACTGACAATATCATAATAAATCTCATTAAGTACTTCGGTGGATAGAGGCAATGACTCCCCCCCCTGCTGGTGGCTAAGATGCCTAAACTACTCTATTTGTCATTTGATCCTGTGTGAAAAATATAATATGACTAATATTCAATTTGATCACAATTACTAAAGTTAATTAAGATAGAAATAATTAAATATAATAAAGTTAATAATTTTATGTGTATGGCCTGGGATCAAGGATTAACAAATGTGTCATCCTTCTTGTTGTGAGTCTTGAGAAAGACCTTCATACAAGTGGGCTGGAGGGCTAGTTCACTTTCCTGTATACACAAATAATTTAGGACAAAATTATTAAACTTTGGCAATAAATACAAAATTTTCTTATATAACTTTAAATTAAATTCACCAGATCTATGACATACTCAACAATAGATCTAGATCCGGACATATATCGAGCGGTTCCGGTGCTCGGGCCACCTGACTCTGTGTTCCTATTTGCTCGTGCCTTCTCGACATTTGTTTGCCACCTTTTTGCAACCTAGGTGGTCGTCCATGTACTTCATATCTCGATTGACACATACACCTACCCGATGCCCTTCTTTCTCATATAATAAAGGTCTCTGTAAAGTTTGGAATAATAATTATTCTATGTATCTTTAAATTGTTCATCGTGACTTTCCTCTCATATATATTTTTTCTGTAATTATAAGTTGAATAAAAAATTTAGTATATTAAAAGATAAATATATTATAGAATACAAAACATATTAAATTTACTTACTACAAATTCATTATAATAAAATATCTCTGGCTCTTGGTCTACATGCCTCTATATAGTACCAAAAGTGCATACTCTTTCTTTGAATTTTTCAGTTATATAGATGACAACTCGGTGGCCATCTGGAGTAAACCTACATGAAAAAATATTAAGGTATGAGAAATATATTATAAAAACAACCATATATGAAATTAAATTACTAATAACAAAAATATTTATGAGTCCCCAATAACTCGTAGCACCTTGTAGCCACAGAGTGTTGCTGCCTAATGCTACTTTGCTATAATAATGTTTGTAAAATAACATTACACACATCATAATAAAGTTACTAATATGATAATATAAATATAAAATAATATGGAAGCATAACTCAATGAACAATAATTAACACGCATCAGACTAATCAACATTAACAGTTTCTAAATCCTTATCGTTAGACTCTGTTAGTTCAAAAAGATCTTCACTACTAGACATCTCTCCATCATCTATGTACTCATAAGTGATATTAACATCTACAAATAATTAGGATATGGATTGGAGTTGTGATTGCATTGCAATATCATTAGTTGATGATTCTATAACAACAGTTGTGTCAAATGACAAACCACCAGAAGACCCAATTGATTCATACAAATAAGGTACTCCGTGATAGTATCAATTATAGTAATTTGGTACAAAACTATTTCTACATATATATACTTTCATGGTATCTTCATCATGGAATGCTCTATTTTCCCACTTGGAATTATTACATTCTAGATGATTCTTATTAAAGTTTACAAACAGATCAACTTCAGCAATACAATCATCTCTAATAAATTCATTTTGTAATTGATTGTACATCCAAGCTTTGTTCATAAACATTATCACCTAATGATAATATAATTTTATACAATTTGTTACAAAGTATACAAATTTCATAAAATAAGAAACTATACTATCTTTTATATTCCAACCATAGATAATGAGGGCTAAAATTATCTTAGATGTATATATACTAATAGTAAAATAACAAAATGACTATATCATATTATATATCTAAATACTAACTTAACATAGGTATTGTTTAATAAACTATATTGGAAAATGAGTAATATAGCTGGAGAAGAACAACAAATGTAGTAACCTACAAAAAAAATAATTAGCTAAAATTAATCACAAAGAATGATAAACTAGGACAAATTCATAACAGGACCAAGCTAGCGCTCAGATAAGCTGTCGGTCGCTTGCTAGCGAGCGGCCACACTGCTAGTCACGACTAAGCTCGTAGCCAACAGCTAGTGGCCAACCTGTTAGGACACTCTTGCGAACTAGAGAGGAGGGTGATTAGCTCTAATCGCTTCATTAATAATTTGTTGCAATGGAAACTCGAAGCAAATGCTAACACCCTTGATTTTACTTGGTATATATTCACCTCTTTGAAGTGACTAATCTAAGGGTACATTGTCCTCACTCACAGTACAGTATGGAATCCTCCTTTTATGAGGCGAAGAAGCCTCATACAAGTAAATACACAAGCCAATATGAGATATAACAAGAGATACAACAAGAATAAGAAAATAGATACAACAATGAAGAACTTGGTCGAACTAATTTTAATTTTTAAACTAATTTAACCAATTTAAAATGAGTTAGGGAATTTCTAAGAAAATATATTCTCTCTCTCTCTTTTTTTAAATTCTCTTCCTTGTATGTAGTCTCACTCCCACGGTCTAATGTGTAAGCCTCCACTCACAACCACGACAACTCCTTCTGTGGCTAGGCTCTCTCCCTTAGAGGCATAGTCATCAACATGGCCACCCTCGGTTGCCACTATCAAATAAACGTGCCCTCCACACCAATGTACCCTTACCCTTACGAGTTATGTCTACGCCTGAGCCGAACAACTATGGTTGGAGGTCCTATGCGAAACACTCAAGCACAGTCTCACGCACTCTCGCTAGCCAACTATCTCTACCTCACTCTCTAACAGTGCATCAGTGGCTAGACCTTTCACCATCAGTGGCAGATCCAGGAATTCAAATATGAATGGACAATTTTTACATGGAACAGGAGGCAGTATCCTCTATCTCTACCGGTGGAACTCCATAATACTAGGGGTTCCACCGCCAACAAAGGGGGGGGGGGGGGATCGCTGATGCCGCCCCCCGCTAGATCCGCCCTTGTTCACCATTACCTTCAAATTTTAATATCTACGAATTGGATATCATTATTCGTAAATTAATTTAATAATTTCATAAATAATGAAAAACTTATTCAATAAAAAAATTAAAATGAGGTGAAATATAGGAAAAAAGTGAAATGATAATGTGCTTGTACAAAGTGAACTTGGACCTCTTGACAGACTCAGCCAATGCGAGATCAGCCCAACCCATCTCTCATTCTTGGATCCATCCCTGGTAGTAGCACTTTGCTCCAAGAACCTTCAAGAACTGGCAGAAGGAATCAATCTTCGTCATCACCATTATATACCATGGATTAGGGCTCCCAATCGATTGACTTTACTCCCAATCGATTGTCACGTCATATCCGAGAGCATCTAGCCGTCCAAATCTCATAACGGCTCTTTTTTTATCACTTAATTGATTATCCAATCGATTACGGGCCTTCTTAATCAATCATTAATCGATTACAAAGCTTTCTATTCACTGGCAAGCTTCTCCCAATTGATCAAGCGGCTTCAATTGATCACCTGATCGATTCAAAAGCTTTCTGTTTGCTCGCGACCAAGCTTGATCGATTAAGCCTTTCGTCATTAGCCTCATAATCGATTGGACGCCTTCCCAATCGATTCACCACTTTCGCGAGGAGTTCATGAAAAACTCGCCTCAATCGATTACCCAATCAATTGGCCTCCGGCTGAATCGATTAACCGATCAATTCACTACACCTCTTCGTGACAACACTCCTGATTAATCACTTATTGATTAAACTTGTGTCAATCGATTACCCAATCGATTGCTCCAACCCTAACTTAATTAACCCGAGTTTAGGGTTCCCTTGCCTAACCTTCATTCTGTTAGAGTGTATACTAAAAGCCTAGCTTTTGGTATAAACATTAATCTAGAAATAAGAATCGCATTGGTCAAATGTCTACATTTATGATAAATGTAGTTGCTCAATTAATTTATATTGTAGATAACATGGTGTGTGGTGTCACATACAGAAGATCATGTTATCGGTTCCTTATAAATTATAAACAGTAGCTCACGACCAAGATGGAAAGGAACAAACCATTGGAAGGTCGTAGTGTAATTAGGTATTAGTTTATCTTAACTATATGATTACACTAGTACACTTAGAGTGTATTGAGTAGGACCATTTGAGGTCGTTCCTTTTATACTGACTTTATAAAAGAATAAAGACCTCAGTTATTATGGAAGTGTGTGCTCTTAATCCTAATATAATAACAAGCACATATATTTGATATTTATTTCTTTAATTTATCAATGGGTGAGATTTAGTTCGATAAATCAATAAACCCGATAAGTTGGGAAATGGTATCACTTATAGTGTGTGTTGTTGATTATAGAAGGAAACTGTGTCCTAGAGATACTAGGTTGATAATGTCCTCAAGAGGAGCTCATAAGGATTGTCATGTTAAATCCTGCAGGTGGACTTAGTCCGACATGATAATAAGGTTGAGTGGTACTACTCTTGGACTTAGATATTAATTAAATGAGTTGTCAGTAACTCACTTAATTAGTGGACATTCGATATCTTAAACACAGGGAGACTAACACGCTCATAATAAGAAGGAGCCCAAAATGTAATTTGGGATTGGTGCGGTAGTTCAATAATAGTTCTTTAGTGGAATGAATTATTATTGATGAAATTAAGTTGTGTGTTCGGGGCGAACACGGGATGCTTAATTTCATCGGGAGACCAAAACCAATTCCTCCTCTCATCCCTATCGTAGCCTCTAGTATATGAGATTTATACCCACCGATACCCACCGATACCCACCTTCTTACCCATCTAATGGGGCCAAGCTAGCTTGGAACCCAAGCTAGGGCCGCCAAGATCAAGTGGATGAGTCATATATGGGTGGCCAAAGCTTGGGTCCCAAGCTTAGGTGGGCCATTAGAATATTAAAAGGATTTTTATTAAAATTATTTCTTATGTGGATATCATGATTTTAAAGAGAGTTTAAAAATTAAAAATTTCCTTTTATAGTTTTCTACAAAGATTAAGAGAAGAGATTAATCTCTTTCCTTATTTGTAGTTTAAAAGGATGATTTTAATTTTGGTAAAAACTTTCCTTATTTGTAAATCATCTACATGTTTAAAAGAGAGTTTAAAATTTGAAATCTTTCCTTATTTGTTGATTAAAGGTGGATTTTAAATTTTAAGAAAACTTTCCTTTTAACCATGTTCATGATTTAAAAGAAAGTTTAAAAATTAATAATTCTCTTTTATTAGTTTCTACAAAAGATTGAGAAAAGATTTGATATCTTTCCTTATTTGTAGATTAAAAGAGATTTTAATTTTTAGAGATAACTTTCTTTTTATCCACATGTTTAAAAGAAAGATTTTAATTTATTAAATTTCCTTTTTATAAACCAATCATGAAGGGATTAAATTATTGGAGAAATTTTATAAATTTCTGGAGACAAATTAGGAAGTTTTAATTAATTAAAACTCTCCTTGTTTGTAGCTTTGGTGTGGCCATGTAAATTGAGAAAAGGAAAATTGTTTTAATTAAATAAATTTTTCCTTTTCATGGCAAAAGAATTAAGGAAGTTTTTAATTAAATTTCCTTATTTGCCAAGACCAAGGATTATAAAAGAGGGGGTAGAGAAGGCTTCATGGTGAACAACCTCTATTATTTCTCTCCCTCTTTTCCTTGGTGTTGTGGCCGGCCAACCTCTCTTCCTCTCTTTCTCTTGGTGGTGGCCGAACCTTCTCTATTTGCTTGGAGCTCTTGTGGTGGCCGGATACTACTTGGAGAAGAAGAAGAAGAAGGAGAGAAAGCTTGTATCCCTTGGAGCTTGGTTGGTGGAAAAGATCTTCATCTTTTGGAAGCTTTGTGCTTGGCCGAAACTTGAAGAAAGGAGAAGAAGGTGCTTTGGTGGATTCTCATCTCGGAAGATCGTTGCCCACACAACGTCCGAGGTTAGAAGAGGAATACGGTAGAAGATCAAGAGGTCTTTCTAAAAGGTATAACTAGTATTTTTTCTTTCCGCATCATACTAGTTATTTTTGGAAATAATACCAAATACAAGAGGCTTACGATTCTAGTATTTCGAATATGTTTTTCGAAGTTGTGTTCTTTTGTTTTATTTTTCCTTGTGATTTGATTGTTCTTTTCGGTTAACCTAAAGTTATTTTAGGAAATTAAATATTAGATTTCTATAAAAGGTTTTGTCTAGTCGGTGGTGGTTGCTCCCATATCCAAGAAGGTCATGTGCCTCGCCACGTCAGTACTGGGAACCAATTATGGAAATTAATATTTAATGGAATTAAGAACTTAAGGTGATTTGGGTCGAACGTGTTAAGTTCCGCAGGAGATCCAAGTCAAAACCTAAAAGAACAAATAGATTAAGTTTTGGATCAAACGTGTTAAGTTCCGCAGGCGATCCAAAATTTAATTTAAAAGAACACATGGTAGTTAGGAAAAGGTTCAGACCTTTGTACAAAATTTTTGTACAGTGGAACCTCTAGGCTTTCCGAGTAGCAACCAACAATTGGTATCAGAGCTAGGGTTTTGCCTCTGTGTATTTGGTATTAGTTTAATTATGCACATGTCATACATAATTTAGGCAGGTTAATAGTAGGATGTGCTAACTTTGTGGATGCAGGATCCAACTATTATGGCTTATAGTTATTATGTGTGTGATTGGACCCTTGGACATGTCAAGGGCATTTATATGTGTGTGCATGATTGTATTATAAAATACAGGAGTGTATTTAGTTTTATTAGGATTTTATTTTGATCTAGATACATGTACATTCCTTTTATGGAATATAGGATCAAAATGTAAAATTCTATTTATGTCATGGATCGAATCTTGCAAAGCGTGGAACCTTCTAAGGACCAGAGGCGCAGCGGAACTAGGAGCAAGATGGATGTGACAGACCCGGTGGCGGTGGCCAAATATGGCAGCAGCTTGGGATGACAACACGGAGGATAACTAGAGATAAAAGCCATAATAGTTGAAAATTAGATTTTCTATTTATTGCTTTTATATTGTCTTGTGTGCATGTTGGTTTACATATTTAGTAGGCTAGCATAGTTAAAATTCCTCATTTATAAATAACTAAGTGGGAGAGGGATTTTTAAGTAAATCCCATGGTCTCCATTACTGGTTTGTAAGTGATGCAAACAAGCTTGCGCGTTGGCTCTGAGTGCCTTCCTCCATAACGGATGAGCTTGTTTGCGGATCACTAGAACAGACTTCCATTTTTGGATGACTATAGGAAGTTAATTAAGAGCGTGTGATCTTCCCCAACGGAAGGGGCATAATCTTATTAATGGACTTAGTGTCAAGTAATGGTATACACTTAGACACATTTAATAGTATCCTCCCCAACGGAGTCACTACTATCACTTGTGTGACCAAAGGGAAACCAACTATTGATTTGTCATAAAACTAGATTGGCAATATAATAAAATTAATTAACCCCTCTTACAAATGTTTGAATTTGTATACGTCCACACTAACGTGGCATACAAGATTCATGGTGTTTGAGGTAATTTTATTTGTCAAAAAGTTATATTGACAAGATAGTCAATGGGTAAAACCCTCCTCTTACAAATGTTTGAATTTGTATACGTCCACACTAACGTGGCATACAAAATTCACGGTGTTTGAGGTGTTGGTGAATTTAAATAATATTGTTTGAGGAATCAATGTTATTTTAAATTCAAAGAGTTTTGACCAAATATTTGATCAAAGACAGATCAACTATTAATTTTATTCGTCATAAAGTAAAGTAGACGAGATAATAAAATTAATGAATAAAATCTCCTCTTCGATTTTGTATACACAAAATTCATGGAGATTTTAAGGAGTTGATCTTGACCAAATATTTTTGTGATTCTTAGGATGTTTGTCAATCCCTAGTAGTCATACTATAGAAAAGACTTAGTAGTCCCAATTGTAATGATTGGAAATAGGACTTGGACATTAAGGTAGACTGTCTTCTAAGAACTAAGAACAATTTAGGTGTATTTAATTCATTAGTTGAAACATGTCTAGTGGTGTTATCAACCAGAACCTGGAGTGTAGATACAAGATGCCATTAATCATGTCTGCAATTCATTGCAAGATTCCAGGAAACCCGACAACTAAATGAAAGGTAAATCACCGTCCACATGGGTACTACTGTAAAAGTGGTAGCTGTTGCAGTGGGAGATGTTTATCCTTTGATAAGAATAAAATATGGATTTTAAGTAATTGTCTTTACGTACCAAGTTTAGAAAGAACCTGATTTCAGTTTCTAAACTATTATAGATATTGTGTCTATTTTGATAACAAAGTTGTTATCAAGAAAAATAGGGAAGTTATCTATTCTGGTATGATGGTTGACAATTTATAATCCAATAACTCCCACGATGCAACAAATGGAAATTAGTAACACATCTTCTAATTTTAAGAGAAAGCAACCTTCGGAAATGAACCAATTATATCTTTGGCATCTAAAGCTAGGTTATACTTGAGTAGGATTCATTGGTAGCTGATGAACTTTTGGGTTCATTGATAGTGGAAATCTTTCCAACCTGCGAGTCTTACTTGGAAGGAAAATAACCAAGAAGCTTTTAGTCCAAGGGGTATGGAGTCAAAGATATGTTGAAATCGGTTCATTCTGATTTGTGTGATCCTATGACTATCCAGACAAGAGGTAGTATTGAATATTTTGACAACTATTCAAGATACAAATAAATTTTCTTAATGTACCGCAAGACTAAGTACTTTGATTAGTTCAAAGAGTACAAGGTTGATGCGGAGGAATAAAGTACAAAGTCACTATGGAAGATCGTAGTGGCAAGTACCTCTTGAGAGATTTTAGGAGTCACTTATCAGAAGTTGGATTTCAATCCTAACTAACTGCATCTGGTACACCCCAACAGAATGGTGTAGTAGAAAGAAGGAAAAGAACTCTTATGGAATAATTAGATAGATGATGAGTTATTAAGAAAATTACCAAATTTGTTTTAAGGATAAATTCTGAAAATGAAAGTGAACATAGTGCCTTCCAAGTCATAACTCTCTACTCATATAGAATTGCTGAATAGGCGTAAGCCTATTTTGAAGCATATTCGGATTCAAGTAATCCAGCATATATGTTAAAGAGAGATAATGATAAGTTGGATAGGAGTTCACTTGTTTGTAAGTTATCCTAGATAAACAAAAGTAGGTTTATAGTCTTAAAAATCAGAAGGTCATTGATAACATCAATGACTGATTTTTATAAAAGGACTATATAATGAACCACGTGCTCATAAGTAAATTTGTTCTTAAGAAAATAATAAAAGACATGTCTAATCTAGTACCAACTGTACAAGATGAGATACCACAAGAAAACTGCAACACGTATCACAAATGATACACAATTGCAGAAAATGCCTTGTCGTAGTGGGAGGGTTGTTAAGCAACCTTAAAAGATTCATGTTTTGGGAGAGTTTTTTAACTCGATCCCTGAAGGACATGAACCTGATCTCCGTACATATGACGAAGCACTCCAAGATAAATATGAAGCATCTTGGCAAAGAGTAATGAATAATAGAATTAGAATATATGTATTCTAATAAAATCTGGAAGCTTGTAGAACCACCAAGTGGTGTAAAAGCCTTTGGGTGTAAAAGGTCTATAATAGAAAAAGAGGGATAGACAGGAAGGTAGAAACCTTCAAAGCAAGGCTTGATGAAAAAGGAAACCTTTTTCATTGGTAGTCATGCTTAAGTCTATCCAGATTCTTTTATCTATTTGGCAAGTGGATGTCAAGACAGCATTCCTTAATGGAAGTCTTGAAGAAAGCATCCATATAAAGCAACCAGAAGGGTTCATTGCAAAGTGCTAAGAGCATCTTGTGTGCAAGCTCAATCAGTCTATGGACTGATACAAAGCTTCAAGGTCTTGGAACATCCAGTTTATCAAAGTAATCCACACCTATGGATTTATTGAGTAAACGGATAAAGTTTTGTGTATACAAAAGATGTGATGGAAACGTGGTGGTATTTCTTGTACTATACGTAGATAACATTTTTGGTAGTTGGAAACAATATCAAAATGTTGTCAGAAGTAGGGGTATGGTTGTCCAAATAATTCGATATAAAGGACTTGGGAGAATGTATATATTTTTAAGATCAAAGTAATAAGGGATCACAAGAAAAAATATATTTATTCCAAGCTTGATACATCGGAAAAATCCTTGCTCGTTTAAGCATGCAAAACTCCTCAAAAGGTTTCTTACCTTTTAAGCATGGAGTGTCTTTATCTAAAGAGATGTCTCCGATGACATTAAAGGAGATTGAGGACATGTAGGCAGTTCTTTATGTTTCGGCAGTTAGACAACCTAATGTATGCTATGCACGAGATCTGAAATTTGTTTTGCCAAGGGCATAGTTAGCAGATATCAAAGTAACCCTTGACAAGGACATTGGACTGCAGTAAAGCATATATTAAAGTACCTTAGAGGCGCTAGAGATTATATGCTAGCTTACAAGGCAGTTAATTTGGTTCTAGTGGGTTGCATGGATTTTGGCTTCCAATCGGATAGGGATAATAATAAGTCAACCTCGGGGTTTTGTGATTACTTTAGGAGGTATAGTCATAACTATGGAAGAGTGATAAGCATAGGTGTTTTTCTGGACTCCACCATAGAAGCTTAGTATATGGCAAGCCTCTGAGGTAGCCATAAAAGCTGAATGACTCAATAACCTCAAGATAGACTTAGATATGATTTCTGGTTTGTCCAAAGATTGTTACAATTTATTGTAATAATGTTGGTGCAGTAGCAAACTCGAAGAAACCATAAGTCTATAAGGCAAGTAAACATAATAAGTACCACCCAATACGAGAAATCGTATAAACGAGGAGAAGTTGTTGCTGCCTAGATTGCATCAGGTGATGACCTATAGATCCTTTCACTAAGGTCCTTAAGGCAAGAGCTTTTGATGGGCATGTTGAAGGGTTGGGAATCAGATGTATGGCAGCAGATATGGCAGCTTAGTCTTTTAGTATAAGTGGGAGATTGTTAGAGTGTATACTAAAAGCCTAGCTTTTGGTATAAACATTAATCTAGAAATAAGAATCGCATTGGTCAAATGTCTACATTTATGATAAATGTAGTTGCTCAATTAATTTATATTGTAGATAACATGGTGTGTGGTGTCACATACAGAAGATCATGTTATCGGTTCCTTATAAATTATAAACAGTAGCTCACGACCAAGATGGAAAGGAACAAACCATTGGAAGGTCGTAGTGTAATTAGGTATTAGTTTATCTTAACTATATAATTACACTAGTACACTTAGAGTGTATTGAGTAGGACCATTTGAGGTCGTTCCTTTTATACTGACTTTATAAAAGAAATAAAGACCTCAGTTATTATGGAAGTGTGTGCTCTTAATCCTAATATAATAACAAGCACATATATTTGATATTTATTTCTTTAATTTATCAATGGGTGAGATTTAGTTCGATAAATCAATAAGCCCGATAAGTTGGGAAATGGTATCACTTATAGTGTGTGTTGTTGATTATAGAAGGAAACTGTGTCCTAGAGATACTAGGTTGATAATGTCCTCAAGAGGAGCTCATAAGGATTGTCATGTTAAACCCTGCAGGTGGACTTAGTCCGACATGATAATAAGGTTGAGTGGTACTACTCTTGGACTTAGATATTAATTAAATGAGTTGTCAGTAACTCACTTAATTAGTGGACATTCGATATCTTAAACACAGGGAGACTAACACACTCATAATAAGAAGGAGCCCAAAATGTAATTTGGGATTGGTGCGGTAGTTCAATAATAGTTCTTTAGTGGAATGAATTATTATTAATGAAATTAAGTTGTGTGTTCGGGGCGAACACGGGATGCTTAATTTCATCGGGAGACCAAAACCAATTCCTCCTCTCGGTCCCTATCGTAGCCTCTAGTATATAGAGATTTATACCCACCGCATACCCACCTTCTTACCCATCCAATAGGGCCGGCCAAGCTAGCTTGGAACCCAAGCTAGGGCCGGCCAAGATCAAGTGGATGAGTAGGTGGCCGCCAAAGCTTGGGTCCCAAGCTTAGGTGGCCGGCCACTAGAATATTAAAAAGGATTTTATTAAAATTATTTCTTATGTGGATATCATGATTTTAAAAGAGAGTTTAAAAATTAAAAATTTCCTTTTATAGTTTTCTACAAAAGATTAAGAGAAGAGATTAATCTCTTTCCTTATTTGTAGTTTAAAAGGATGATTTTAATTTTTGGTAAAAACTTTCCTTATTTGTAAATCATCTACATGTTTAAAAGAGAGTTTAAAATTTGAAATCTTTCCTTATTTGTTGATTAAAGGAGGATTTTAAATTTTAAGAAAACTTTCCTTTTTAACCATGTTCATGATTTAAAAGAAAGTTTAAAAATTAATAATTCTGTTTTATTAGTTTCTAAAAGATTGAGAAAAGATTTGATATCTTTCCTTATTTATAGATTAAAAGAGATTTTAATTTTAGAGATAACTTTCTTTTATCCACATGTTTAAAAGAAAGATTTTAATTTATTAAATTTCCTTTTTATAAACCAATCATGAAGGGATTAAATTATTGGAGAAATTTTATAAATTTCTGGAGACAAATTAGGAAGTTTTAATTAATTAAAACTCTCCTTGTTTGTAGCTTTGGTGTGGCCGGCCATGTAAATTGAGAAAAGGAAAATTATTTTTAATTAAATAAATTTTTCCTTTTCATGGCAAAAGAATTAAGGAAGTTTTTAATTAAATTTCCTTATTTGCCAAGACCAAGGATTATAAAAGAGGGGGTAGAGAAGGCTTCATGGTGAACAACCTCTATTATTTCTCTCCCTCTTTTCCTTTGTGTTGTGGCTGGCCAACCTCTCTTCCTCTCTTTCTCTTGTGGTGGCCGAACCTTCTCTATTTGCTTGGAGCTCTTGTGGTGGCGGATACTACTTGGAGAAGAAGAAGAAGAAGGAGAGAAAGCTTGTATCCCTTGGAGCTTGGTTGGTGGAAAAGATCTTCATCTTTTGGAAGCTTTGGCCGAAACTTGAAGAAAGGAGAAGAAGGTGCTTTGGTGGATTCTCATCTCGGAAGATCGTTGCCCACACAACGTCCGAGGTTAGAAGAGGAATACGGTAGAAGATCAAGAGGTCTTTCTAAAAGGTATAACTAGTATTTTTCTTTCCGCATCATACTAGTTATTTTTGGAAATAATACCAAATACAAGAGGCTTACGATTCTAGTATTTCGAATATATTTTTCGAAGTTGTGTTCTTTTGTTTTATTTTTCCTTGTGATTTGATTGTTCTTTTCGGTTAACCTAAAGTTATTTTAGGAAATTAAATATTAGATTTCTATAAAAGGTTTTGTCTAGTCGGTGGTGGTTGCTCCCATATCCAAGAAGGCCATGTGCCTCACCACGTCAGTACTGGGAACCAATTATGGAAATTAATATTTAATGGAATTAATAACTTAAGGTGATTTGGGTCGAACGTGTTAAGTTCCGCAGGAGATCCAAGTCAAAACCTAAAAGAACAAATAGATTAAGTTTTGGATCAAACGTGTTAAGTTCCGCAGGCGATCCAAAATTTAATTTAAAAGAACACATGGTAGCTAGGAAAAGGTTCAGACCTTTGTACAAAATTTTTGTACAGTGGAACCTCTAGGCTTTCCGAGTAGCAACCAACACATTCAACCTTGACATGTTAGGACTTCTTCATCAAGTGTCTGGTTAACCTTTTGATCCACTTGGACTTTGCCAATTTCCCATTGGACTTCTGATCAACAAGTGCGATCCACCTTGACCCACTTGAATTTTTCTCTTGCCTAACCATAGTTAGGACTTAACCTTTCCAATGTGCAATCCTACTTGACCCACTTGGATTTCTCTTTCCTTAACTGCAGTTAGGGTTTTCCTTTGCAAATGTGTGATCCTCCTTGATCCACTTGGACTTTACTTGCCTAATCGCTGTTAGGACTTTCCTTGCCAACGTGCGGTTCTACTTGACCCACTTGGATTTTCTTTTGCCAAACCGCAGTTAGAGCTTTCCTTTATCAACATGCGATCCTCTTTGATGTACTTAGACTTTGCTTTACCTAACTACAATTAGGATTTTTCTTGCCAACGTGCGGTCATCCTTGACCAACTTGGACTTTCTTTTATCTAACCGCAATTAGGATTTTGCTTGCCAACGTACGGTCCCCCTTAACTCACTTGGACTTTCCTTACCAATGTGCAGTCCTCCTTGACCCATTTGGACTTTCCTTTGTCTAACGCTCGAGTTAAAACTTTTCTTGCCAACGTGCGGTCCTCCTTCACTCACTTAGACTTTCTTTGCCAACGTACGGTCCTCTTGACCCACTTGAATTTTCCTTTACCTGACCCTCGAATTAGGACTTTACCATTACCTAACCCCAGTTAAGACTTTATCATTGCCTAACCCCTAGTTAGGACTTTACCAGTCAAGTACTGATCCTCCATGAACTACTTGGCTTCTCTCTCATATGTCCCACAACATATTGTCCAAACATCAAAACTCGACTCCACTCGAGCTTAGTCAAACTGGTCAACCTTAACCCAGGGAACGATTGCACCAACAACTCCCAACACAGCCAAGCTACGACCACCCATGCTTTTGGCTGTGAGCTAGCTGCCAAGCCGCCTAACGCCGCCGACCACATTGGTAGCAATGGCCTAGCTACCAACGGCGGCTGACACAACAACCAATCGATTGCTGGTGGTTAGCACAACCACCAGCTATGTTATGGCGATTGGCACAACAGCTTGCAACACACATGTCGACGGTCGACACAATCGCCAGCCGCGTGTTGGTGGCTGGCACAATTGCCAGCAACGTTCTAGAGACCAGCACAACAGCCGACAACACGCGTGCTTACGGTCGACACACTCACCAACCGTATGTTGTGCCGCCGCTAGTCA
Organism: Zingiber officinale; assembly: GCF_018446385.1. Lineage (NCBI taxonomy): Eukaryota > Viridiplantae > Streptophyta > Magnoliopsida > Zingiberales > Zingiberaceae > Zingiber > Zingiber officinale. The sequence continues at coordinate 125,104,814 of NC_055989.1, forward strand.
CTGCCAGTGTTAGGAAGAGGGAGAGAGAGGGGGAGGAGAGAACTCACCAGAAATCTCTGGAGTAGATCGAGATTAGGGATTGAACATGCACGAGGAAAATTTGGGGCTATGCCCTAAAATTTTATGTGGACTTACTGACGGAATTATGTTTGTTGAGAATCCGTCGATAATTACCGATGGAACTTGATACCCATTGGTAATCCTTATATTACCAACGGAATATGTGCTTCGTATGTAATTACAGACGAAAAAGTCATTTCGTTGGTAATTTCTATTTGGTATTACTGACGAAATAGTCATCTCGTCGATAATACTTCTTTGATATTATCGATTATCGACGGAACACATATTTCATTAGTAAATCTGTCGATAAAGCTAAGATTCTCGAGTTATGACTAGTCTTACTGATAAAACTTTAATTTCGTCACTATTTTGAGATAATTTTTTAGTGGATGCTCTTATTTCGCTCATTAAAACTCTTTCGAACTCCCCTTATACACTACATTGACTAGTTCAATCTTCATAGTTAAATCAAACCTCACCTATTACACATTTTATAAAATTCCCATTGAATACAACCACTCTATATTTATATGCACTTTTAAATTTTATTAATTTAAGATAAGACTTATAAAATTTTTCAACTTCTAATGAATTCTTTATTTTTATTTTTTCAACCATTAATTGCTTTTTAGCTTTGACAAAAAGAAAAGGTGAAATAATAATAATTGTTACAAAGTAAACATTTAATAACGATTTATTAACTCATTTAAGTTTCAAATAGCTTGATTTCTATAATTCGCCCTAAGAATTTCATTCAAATAATAAATTATTCATCATCAAAAGTATTCAAGAAATGTAGATAAAGATATTCAATGCGAAGAAAGGTTAATCTTTTTTTAAAAAAATGTTAATAACAAGGTATTTTCATGCTATAATTTAAAGCTAGAATAACAAGATAAAATCCTTATCTTTAATCGAATTTTTAATCATGATCTATTAATTGTCAATTCAAAGAGAAAGCTCTTAATACTTTATGCTAAAATTCTTTAATATGGAATCTACTAAAGCATAGGCCACCATCGAGGTGCCAAAGTAACCACACACATGACACTTTAGGCCTAAAATTCCTTCGCCAATGCATTGTGGAGATATCTTGATATCATAATTATATGGACAATCTACAATACCAAACGTAATGTTCCCTCAAGAACATACTAATATTTCAAAACTAATGTCTCTCGATACCAAATTTTAGATATTCATTTGAGGTCTATGGATTTATGTTCTAATACGTGCTAATTAATTGTGTTCAAAAGTTGTCATTACTCCATAAATTATTATGTTACCTCATATTTCCAACTATTAGTTAATTATAATGATATTATAAAACATAACATGTATACCACTGTTCAATTGGAATAACAAATCTCTTCAAACTTTTTTTTTTTATCGATTTCTATAGTATATATTATCATCTTCTTCAACTCATGAATGATTCCTCCTCCATTTATATAATGATTTATTTAGTCTAATTATTATATTATCGTAGGGGGTCATTATTTCCAATGGCTTTTGAACCATCATATGGGGCCTCCAACCATTCCAAAAATAGACACTTTGAGTAAAAAACTATGGAAGATTGTGATGACTCTTCCACGACAACAAAACACACTAGGAAGAATATTATTTTTAAACAATGATTTAAATTTTTTTTAGAAAGAATATTTTAAAACTCATAGTTGAGGTGATTTAGATCAAGACTATTTTATTATATATTATGTATTCAGATTTTACAACTTGATTAATTTTAAGTAGACAGTTCAACTCCACATTCTGCCCATTAAATAAATCAAAAAATACTTATAATTATCCGTCCAGAGCAACTAGCATCCTTAGATTTATTATCTATTGAAAAAAAAATATCTATTAATATGTTATACTTGGAATTCAAATCTCAGGTGTCTAATTAACTTTTAGAGTGTCTAATCGTTGCCCTGGGAGAGCATGGTTGATCATGCTAAAGAATGATCGTTATTAAAATTATTTCTCAATCAACAAATTATAAAAGAAAATTATTTTGTGTTGTTTTTCTGCATTATTTAGTTTTTAAAAGTATTTTAAAAATTATTTATTTCTTCTTTCAGGTAAAAGAATTTAGGGTAAAAACTTAAAAGAGCATTTTTACGGGTTAATATCTGTTACAATATAAACATTTCAATTTTGATTAGCTTTAATAAATTATATTATAGCAACTACAATTTATGAATGTTATAATATGAGCACTTCATCTTTGATAAATACTAGTTTATATTATGTTATAATAATAATTTGACTGATGAATATTATTATCATTGTGTTGTAGTAACTAAAGTTTCTAATTTTTTTAATATAGATATTTTATCTCTAGTCAATACAGATTGTGTTATAGTAGCTACAAATCATAATTACTATAATATAAAAAATTTATCTAATAATAGACCAGACATCTGGAGTTCGAAATTTCTTTAATGGGTAGCGAATCAAAGAATGTGGATAGACCTTTATGTACAATTTTTCGATTTATTCAAGTGACCGATGGAAAGCTTTCGTAGGACTGGACCGACCAACCGCAGGATTAGTCGAGCTAAATATTTGGATATTTGATGCCAACTTTATAAAAACCTATTTGAGCAATAATCAAAAGGGTTCATTTTTTTTTTTATTAAAAGGATGACCCACCCCACTAGCCCTCTATGTAAAATGACAGTTTCCTTTAAATATACTTTTCGATATTATTATCTTCCGTTTCCGTTACACACATTAAATATTGAATCGTCTAGCGCGTCTTAATAGCTACGATTTTGTAAATACTATAAGACATAATTAATATGTAAGAAAACATTTACAATTATAGTAATTAGGATTTCAAAATTGTTATAATATGAATTCAACATGTTCACCTAATATTTATATCATAATAATTACAAAATTATAATTATTATAACGTTTTCTTTAAGATTTAATTACAACGTTTTCTTTAAGATTTAATGTGGGTAACGAAATTTGAGGTCAACTGTATTATTTAAAAAGATATTATCCGCCCCAACTATTCCAAAAAATAGGGGCGTTTTTTTTTTTAAGTTTTGCCCAACTTATTTCGATTTTTATCCAAAGATTTAAGCATTAATTTGCAAAGGTACAGTTGTTGTCAATCACCTCACTACGGCCCGGTTCTCTTGCTTATGAACCACCGAACCAATCTGCTGCTCCGTATCGGACAGGCACGCATGCCAAATTTGGTGTTCCTGAGCAACGGTACCTATTCAACGGGAGATATGGCAAGGAAAATCCTGCTCCCTGTCTGTGAAACACATGCAATCATCACCTTGGCTTGCATGGAGGTTTGCATTAATGACACCGGTCAACTTCCATAACTTGCACACAACTACACAAGCGAGAACCACGAGATGAAGCAATTTTTAAAAATGGCTTTTAATAATAATAAAAAAACCTTTAAAATATTAATTAATATAAATTATTGGAGCTCAGCAGGCGTGCTGCCGTGCTGGTTGACGTCAGCCTCCACGGGGAGGTCAGAATGCAGCGCAAAGAAATTAAATATAAAATTTAAATTAAAAAATGCCTTTTTTTATCCTAAAAAACTCCGCCGTCGAATTTACCTGAAGCGACCGGTGCCGTTGGATGATTAGTTCTGGTCACCGCCTTCGCCATTTGGCACGTCGGCTTGGGGGAGAGCTCGCGATTGGAGTCGGCCACTATAAATTCTCCTCGTGGTGCGGGGGTTGTCTCATCCTCAGTTTTGTACTCTTTTGCTAAGCGTTTCGGCATCTCGGTGGTTTTGTTGGAGTGGGTGATGGCGACCTCCGTGGCGGGGGCCGAGACGAAGGCGGCGGTGTCCGAGGCGTGCGTGAGGGATGCGATGCTGGGATGGTTCCGAGGGGAGTTCGCGGCGGCGAACGCTATCATCGACGAGCTGTGCGGGCACCTGGCACAGATCGGAAGTGTGGAGGAGTACGAGTCGTCCTTCGCCGCGATACACCGGCGGCGCCTCAACTGGATCCCGGTTCTCCACATGCAAAAGTACTATACGATTGCCGAAGTCGCCGCCGAGCTCCGCCTCGTGTCCGCTAACCGCTCCGGCGACTACTGCCTTTTGGAGGACTCTAGGGGATCGGATCTGGAGAAATCAACGGAGCAAGAATCCGCTCCTGTGGTGGAGGAGGCGATCGATAGCGCGAGGGTCCCTATGGAGGAGTTAGAGCCACCCGCAGAGGTGATGCAATCGGAGGCCCAGATGGCGCCAGAGGAGAACGACGGCACTCCAACGGAGGAAGCGGCCGAGAGCGAGAGGGACGCCTTGGGGAAGTTCGAGCCGCCTGCAGAGGCGGCGATGCAAGCGGAGAGTGACGCAGCTCCAGAAGAGGAAAAATCTGACGCTGCGGAGGCGGCGCTAACTACCGACTCTGCCATCGACCTGGAGGAACCGCTTGAGCATGCAGAAGAAGTTTATTCCGGCGACTCATCGGATCACAAGGGCGTCGAAGACGGTGATGAAGCTAACGGAGGTAACCGTTACTTTCCTCTTTTCGATTTTTCATTATTCAAATTGTTGCAGATATTTCTGTTCGAAACTTCTAGATCGAAACTTTTGGGGTCTGTTGCCGCTGAAGGGTATGATCCGACGGTTACGATGAGAGATGATCCCTGATCCTTGCCATCGGATCCCCGTGAGTCGGCCGCGGTGCCGGCTCGTAGAAGAGTTCACGGGAGGCGGCGGCAACGCCACGACCCGATGCCCGTACTTTTCTCGCACGGTTTTGGGCATCGTGTGAAGCCCACGTTTTACAATAACTTCCACTTTTTGGAGCCGTTTGGTTTAGAAACCGTGGCGGTGCTTTGTAGAACAAAGGAGCAGAGCAGCCTGCACGACGACCGGGGAAAGTAAACCGGTCCCCACAGCTCCCTTTTATTTTCCACGTGTCGCTTCCACGTAGTCCGACGGGAGCGTCGGTTGGTTAACGCCGTCCGATTGTTTGTGAGGAAAGCTGATTTGTGCGCTTGGTACCCACCTGATCTCCTGCGCTGCTGGCTACGACAGGCACGGAAAGGTTGAGCCCGACGTTGCCCGGTGATGGAATAACCCGTGGGCCCCATTTTTTCCCGGCGTCACCTGTTCTTCCCGTCGCCCGCTTAGTTATCTAGGGTTTTGTTTTGACGTTGGAGAATATGCGTTGAATCTACGAATCTTGGTAAGGTTTAGTTTGGAGAATATTCTTCGAATCCAAGAATAAATTGTCAACTGGATCCATCATTCCTTGTAGTAGATCATTAAAAGTTGATTTCTGAAAGTCTTTTTTTTAATACAATTTCTGATCTAATTCTTGTGCTTATGAGTAATTCTTTAGCACAAATTGTACTGAAAAATTTCTCTTTTGTAGGATCCCAAGAGGAATCGGCTTCAACGCAGAATCCGAACGCCTGCGGAGAGCAAAGTGTTTCCGGGATGGCGGGTCGTGAAAGGATCAAGATCTTAAAAGGTTTTGTGGCCAAGGAGTCAGTTAAAGGGCATATGGCGAGTTCCAACTTAACACCATTGGGCACAATTTCTGTATAGAGATCAATATAAGATACCGTAGGAAATAGTAGTTGATGAATGCTACATTTTTTGGCTTGCCGTTTGGACAAATTCATTGATCGCCATTTATAATGCTTGAACAGGTCAATGTCCTAAAAGGTCTCAAGATGTACGAGGGCATCTTCACAAACTCGGAGCTTCTCAGCGTCACTGAATTCATAAATGAACTCCGCCTTGCAGGACGCAACGGCGAGCTCTCAGGTATCTATTTTCATGTATCTTGTATCTTCCCAAAAAATGAGGTAGAATCGTTACCTCCGTTTGATCATCAGATTGCTACTTCTTTGTTTTGTTTTTGTCAGGTGAAACGTTCATCTTTTTCAACAAACAAGTGAAGGGAAACAAGAGAGAGATCATTCAATTTGGTGTGCCACTATTCCAATCAGCAACCGAAGAAGCAGCAAGTAAATCCTCAACGAGCTTTACTAGTTAATACTCTGGTTCATAAACCATCCCGAAGAACTCAGGCATTTCTCTGTTCTGTAACAGGCAATATCGAACCGATTCCTGCAACTCTACAGGCAGTAATTGATAACCTCGTACAGTGGCGTTTGATTCCAGAAAGCAGGAAGCCCAACAGCTGCATAATCAACTTCTTCGACGAGGTTGTAAGGCAGCCCTTCCTTTCCACGGTCTTAATTAGGAAATTTCACATCTGCCGTCTTCTTTATTGTTTTGCAGGATGAGCATTCACAGCCATACTTGAAACCACCACATTTGGACAATCCCATCTCCACGCTCGTCCTCTCCGACACTACTATGGCTTTTGGACGATCTCTAGTCAGCGATCAAGATGGAAACTACAAGGGCTCTCTCGCCCTTCCCATCAAAGAAGGGTATGCAATATGAACTCGACTGTACTTCTTCCTCGATTGTTAATTAGTATCCTGTCAAGGGATTTGATATGAAATATGTTGTGGCAGAACGCTGCTAGTGATGCGGGGAAATAGTGCAGATATGGCCCGGCACGTTGTCTGCTCCTCGCCTAACAGGAGGGTGATCATCACATTCACGAGGGTTCGACCCACGACTTACCAAACCGACTCGCCCACCGCGCTAAAATCCCTAGCGCATCGGCAGCCGAGCTCGCCACTGCCGCTGCCGCTGCCGCCGTCGCCAGAAGCACCGGTCGCCGGCGTCGCGGCCTGGCCTGCAGCCGTGATTCCGACCGCTTGGGGGTTGGCTCTTCACAGCCCAATCATCGTGCTGGCGCCGGCTCCGCCGCCGCGCAGGACCACTTCGCCACCTAGCCCCGGCGGCAAGAAGTCTCCGCACGGCGGCGGCACGGGCGTGTTCTTGCCGTGGGCGGTGCCGGCGCCCAAGAAGTACGCCAAGAACCTCCCGCCTCGGTTCCAGAAGGGGAAGCTGTCGTCGTTGCTATCTCCGCCGCTGGAAGCGCGAGCTTAAGCATCACAGCAACCAACCAATACATATATATATATCTTGAAGTAACTATAGAGGTCAAAGTCAACTTTTGAGGTGCGTCGTCTATTTTTAACTTTCAGGTCGGGGCCAGTAATGCGAGTGTCGACGTGGTTATGGCGCAATGGCCTTTTGCTTCCTGTGCCATGTTTTTTTTTTCTGTTTTTTTTCCCGGTGGCAAGTAATGGTTAAGCAAAGCTTATTATGAGGTTGGTGAGGGATTTAGAGCTTGTAACTTAATGGTACGTAACTATGTCAACAATTATCTATCTCTTGCTGGTGTAAACTCGTGGAGTTTAACTAATTTAATTTAGGGAAAAATTAAAAGTTTCTTTTAAATATGCAAAGGGCATTTCTTTTTTTAAAAAAATATAAATAAAATTAAAAGGGTTTTTTTTCAAGAATATTTTTATTTTTAGTATTATAATAGCAACTATTAGTTATTATAATTTGTAAAGGTTAATATAATAATATTGTAGTATTGTAGTAGTTATTTAGTATTCTTATAATTATATAGTAATTATTTAGTGGTTTTTATAGTTGTTTTAAAATAATTTTAGTTAATTTAAAATGATTTTGATAAAGCATAAGATTTAGAATTTAAGATTTAAAATTTTAAAATTTAGAATTTAGAGTTTATCTATAAAATTTAGAATTTTTCTATAATTGTGTAGTTATTATTAAGTAATTTTTATAATTATAGTAGCTAGTTAATAGTTTCTATCATCATTTTAAAATGATTTGGACTAATCTAAAATAATTTTAATAAAATTTAATTAATTTTGATCAAGTTAATAAAAAAATATTTTGATATAATAATGTTTAAAATTTAAGATTTAAGATTAAAGATTCTAAAGTTCATTAATCCTGTCCAAAATCGATGAAGATGGCAAGATAGGGATGCTACATCAAAATTGATGCGGTGGAGACTTCACGTAATCCTGCAACATAAAAATATCAGTACCGAGTCGGGAATGGGTTTCCAGCGTTGGCTCTTCGACGCTTAAGTCAGTTTCTGATGAGTAGCAAAGTGGAGAACTATGGCTAAAGTGTGTAGAAAATGAAGTTGTGCATACCTTTCCATGTAGATGGGAACCCTTTTTTATAGCGGCAATGTAGTGTTCGTGCACGCATCTCACAGCGTAGACATTTTCTTAGGTGTCCCAGGAAAAGATAAGTCGAAAAAGTATCACTAACACTATTCTTTAAGCAGCCATACAAACCTCTGATGTTATAGCTTGGAAGCTTCTAATGTACGATTTGTCTGCTGGATATGCTTTGCTATCAGTGACACAAACTTCCAAAAGGATATGATAAGATATTGTTAGGATGTATACTAAAAGCCTAGCTTTTGGTATAAACATTTATCTAGAAATAAGAATCACATTGGTCAAATGTCTACATTTATGATAAATGTAGTTGTTCAATTAATTTATATTGTAGATAACATGGTGTGTGGTGTCACACACAGAGGATGATGTTATCAGTACCTTATAAATTATAAACAGTAGCTCACGATCAAAATGGAAAGGAACAAACCATTGGAAGGTCGTAGTGTAATTAGGTATTAGTTTATCTTAACTATATAATTACACTAGTACACTTAGAGTGTATTGAGTAGGACCATTAGATGTCGTTTCTTTTATACTGACTTTATAAAGGAACAAAGACCTCAGTTATTATGGAAGTGTGTGCTCTTAATCCTAATATAATAACAAGCACATATATTTGCTATTTATTTCTTTAATTTATCAATGGGTGAGATTTAGTTCGATAAATCAATAAGCCCGATAAGTTAGGAAATGATATCACTTATAGTGTGTGTTGTTGATTATAGAAGGAAACTGTGTCCTAGTAATCTAGGTTGAGAATGTCCCCAAGAGGAGCTCATAAAGATTAGCATGTTAAACCCTGCAGGTGGACTTAGTCCGACATGATGATAAGGTTGAGTGGTACTACTCTTGGACTAAGATATTAATTAAATGAGTTGTCAGTAACTCACTTAATTAGTGGACATTCGACATCTTAAAAACAGGGAGACTAATACACTCATAATAAGAAGGAGCCCAAAATGTAATTTGGGATTGGTGCGGTAGTTCAATAATAGTTCTTTGATGTATCGAAAGCGCTAGAGGGGGGGGGGGGGTGAATAGCGCTCGTGGCTATTTTATCGATTTACGGAAATCGTTCGAGTAACTAAAGTAACGCAACGGAAATGAAAAGTAAAGTAAATGCAAAGACACAAGTGTTTACTTCGTTCGGAGCCTATTTCGACTCCTACTCGAAGGCCCGCGATCCTTGACTGCTTTCGGTGGGCAACAACTATATAGCGCAAATCTTTACAAGTGAATAAGTACAAGTAAGTGCAGTAAAGAAATTATACCAACGACAAAAGAGAATAGAGAACTTCGGAATGACTCGTTGGAGTAGCAGAGCGTTGTTAGCAGCAGCACAAGGAAGAGCAGAGTTTTCTGTTCGGAATTCGATGATCTGAGCTGCACCTCGAGGCCTCCTTTTATAGCTCTGTAAGGTCTGATCCAGATCCCCAAGTCTCGGGATCAGCTTTGACCCGAAGCGGATCGGTCGACCGATCTCCACGTTCGGTCGACTGATCAGATGACCTCCACCGCATCTGATCCGTCCATCCGTCGCTCCGCTTCGATCTGGTCAAACTTTATCCCTGGGTTCGGTCGATCGATCCCAAGGTTCGGTCGACCGATCAGTCTCCTCTGACCCGCACACCTCGGCTTGATCCAGTCGACACCTATCCCAGGTTCGGTCGACCGATCCCGAGGTCCGGTCGACCGATCCCTGGTCGAGCCTGGTCCAACTTCTGGAGATCTGATCTGGTAGCTTGGAGGTTCGGTCGACCGATCCTGGTCAATTCTAACCCTGCATAAAACTGTTAGTTACCTGCAAAACAGAGTTAGAACACAAAAAGATAATACGATAAATAAAATTGTCAGTCATCGGACTAACCGAGTCTGACTTCGGACTTCCGACCGGAAACCCTAGGTCGACCCGACGCCTACTGTTCCCTCTACGGCGAACGCGTCCTCACCTACTCCACTCAGGAGATTTTACCTTTTGCTAGTGCAATCCTCTAGATCGACTGGACTTTTGCTCAGCGTCCGATGCTTCCGGTCTTCATGCTGGATGTCCGGTCCTCGACCCATCCAGACTTCTACCCGGTTCGCGACACCAGGATTTTAACCTAGGGTTACCACCCCGTAGGATTTTTGCCCGAAGCGCCAACCCGCCAAGACTTCCCGCATAGGGTTACCACCCCCTATGACCTAGGGTTACCTCCCCCTAGGGTTTTTCTTTTGCCTAACTGCAGCTAGGACTTTTCTTCACCTAGGGTTACCACCCCCTAGGACCTAGGGTTACCACCCCCTAGGGTTTTTACCTTGCCTAACCGCAGCTAGGACTTTCCTGAAATACTCAGTCACACACATTAGATAACAATTAAACTTAACTTTGAATCCCTTTGCCATTATCAAAACTAAGGTTCGATCGTCGGATGCTTCCCGCACCAACAATCTCCCCCTTTTTGATTATGGCAATCGAAATTCAAGGTTAAGTAAAAATGCAGTAAAGGTAAATAAAATCTAAGCACATTGAAGCTCCCCCTTAATGGAAGCTCCCCCTTAAGCTGATTTCTTTTAGTTTTGAATTTTTGATACCTTTTGGTTTCCTTTGAATTTCCTTATCTTTGAATTTCCTTTCGAATTTCCTTATCTTTGAATTTCCTTATACCCTTATCTTTGAATTTCCTTATACTCTCCCCCTTTGCCATATATCAAAATAAAGAGGGAAGAAGGAAAAAAAAAAAATGAGTACTAAAGTAAACACTTAGCTTTTCATTAAAGTCTAAGTGTTTCTTTTAAAATTTTTAACAAGATTTCTTCTAAATTCTAAGTATAAGAAATGATTTAAATTATTTTGGAATAATTTTCAAAGTATTTTTCAAATAATTTTTGAAATTAATTTTTCAAGGATTTTTAAAGATAATTTTGAAATTAATTTTCAAAGGATTTTAAAATAATTTTGAAATTAATTTTTCAAGGATTTTTAAAATAATTTTGAAATTAATATTGAAAGAATTTTTCAAATAGTTTTGAAATTAATTTTTCAAAGGATTTTTAAGATAATTTTGAAATTAATTTTTCAAGGGATTTTTAACATAATTTTGAAATTAATATTGAAAGAATTTTTCAAATAATTTTGAAATTAATTTTTCAAATAATTTTGAAATTAATTTTTCAAATAATTTTGAAATTAATTTTTCAAAGGATTTTTAAGATAATTTTGAAATTAATTTTTCAAAGATTTTTAAAATAATTTTGAAATTAATATTGAAAGAATTTTTAAAATAATTTTAAAATTATTTTTTCAAGGATTTTTAACATAATTTTGAAATTAATTTTTCAAGGGATTTTAAAATAATTTTGAAATTAATTTTCCAAAGATTTTTAACATAATTTTGAAATTAATTTTTCAAGGGATTTTAAAATAATTTTTAAATTAATTTTCCAAAGATTTTTAACATAATTTTGAAATTAATTTTTCAAGGGATTTTAAAATAATTTTGAAATTAATTTTCAAAGATTTTTAAAATAATTTTGAAATTAATTTTGAAGGATTTTTAAAGTAATTTTGAAATTAATTTTGAAGGATTTTTCAAAGTAATTTTTGAAATTAATTTTTCAAAGGTTTTTTTTAAGTTAATTAAGTCATTTTATTTGATTAAATTGAATTTGTTTAAGACTAAGTTTAACCTAGATCCATCTCACCCGATTCTAAGTTATTAAACAGGTAATCTTACGTATTTTTGTGAGATGATTATCTTTGATTTAAATAGTTTCTAAAGATTAACTTACATTTGAGTTAAAAATAGATTTTCCAATTAGTCAATTAAATAAGTATTTCAAAGATTGATTCCCAGGTCAGGGCGAGGCTCTAGGCCTTCTTGGGTATGGGATCATCCACCCCTTCCTAGACAGAATCGCTCAAAGAAATATATATTTAATTTTCTTTTTGAAACTCCTAGATTTAACTAGCAAGTGTAACTTATGCCTGGATCCTTAAGCTATCCTAGTCTAAGCATGTATATTGCAAGGAAAATAAGTAAACAAGCATTTTATCTATTTATTGAGATAGTTTTTCTATTTGCTCCCCCTAGATCATAGCCTCGATATGGTCTATCAAGTAAATGGATCTGATCCTTAGGGACCCAATAGTGACCAAGTCCAACTTGATTAACCAAGTTTGACTTGGGGACCCATGCTTGAATTATGTTTCTATTATTTCTATTTACTAACGACAAGTATGATTTAAATTTTGTTTTGGTCTTAAATCCAAGTCTGGATTTGTTGTAAACGACTTGCTGTTTTCCAAGAATCAGATCCAAATTCTTGGAACCCATAGTGAACCGTTCCAACGTGTCCTTGAGTTCCTTAATTTGAGTTTTCAAATTAGAATTTTATTTCTCAAGTTGTTGGACTTGAGTTGAACTTCCAATTTGAACTAACTCAGTTAAAGAACTCGAGTCAGTCGCTCCCTTAAGGGTTGTTATCTCCTTTTGGAGCGACTTAACCCGGACGTTAGATTTAGCCAACTTTTTAAGCAAGTACGGAATTAAATTCTCAGCGTTATCTAAGTTAATACTAGACATTAAAGCACTTACAGTGGGGTTCGGTCCTTCGGAAACGGATACGGATCCGTGGTTTCGCTCGGACTCAGTTTCCGACTCGCTTTCGATTTCGGACTCGAATTCTGACTCGGTTTCGTCAATATTTACTTGTACTAGCAACGCGAGGAAGCTTGTCGGTTCTTCTACGTCGGAATCGGATTCATCTGATGATTTGGACCAGGTCGCCTTTAATACCTTCCTTCTTTTCTTCTTGTTTGGACAGTCTGGCTTGTAGTGCCCCTTTTGGTTACAGCCGTAACAGGTGACTTCAGACTTGTCCTTCGTATTTGTTCGATTCGCCTTTTTCGACTTGGATATTCTCCGTACAAGCTTCATCAGTTCGGAAACAACTTCGTCATCATCCTCTGCATCTGATTCATCTTTGGACTTGGGCTTAGTTTTATGCTTTGACATTGGTTCATGCGTTCTGCTGGTACCTGCAACCAAAGCAACCCCTTTCTCGACCGGGCGTGCATTAGTCTGTTCATGTAATTCTAATTCTGAAAAGAGTTCATCTAACTTAATAGTAGATAAATCCTTAGAAACCTTGTAGGCATCTACCATGGATGCCCACAAGGTGTTCCTCGGAAAAGCGTTTAAAGAATACCTTATGATGTCCCGGTTATCTACCTTCTGTCCAATTGCATGAAGACCGTTGAGCAGATCTTGAATCCGGGCATGGAGTTGGGCAACTGTCTCACCTTCCTGCAGTTTGATATTAAATAATTTATTGAAAATTAAGTCTCTTTTACTTACTTTGGTGTCGGACGTCCCTTCGTGAAGTTCAATGAGCTTCTCCCACAGCTCCTTGGCACTGCTGAAGGGGCCGACACGGTTGAGTTCTTCTTTTGATAGACCACACTGGAGGGTGCAGGTCGCCTTGGCATTAGCTTCCACCTTCTTAATCAGAGATGCGTCCCAGTCCTCGAAGGGTAATGGTTTGCCGGCGCTATCAGTTGGTAGTTGGAGTCCGATTTTGACAATCATCCAGACTTCAAAATAAGTCTGGAGATATGCCTCCATCCGACCCTTCCAGTACCCGAAGTCGTCTCCGGTGAATAGAGGGGGATGGACTGTACTGTAGCCTTCTTGAAGGGCCATTTAGATCAACTATATAAAACAAATAAACAACAAGAAAATCCCAGGACTTGGTCCTGGATTAGTAGTGCGGTATGAAAAAAATAGATCACGAACTCGGGTGGTGTTGCACCAACCTCGAGCAAAAAACCGATTCGAGAAAAGAATTATAATATGGCTATAAAGCCAAATGCTAATCGACTCCGAAAAATCTGAAAATACCAAGAAAAAAAATATTTTGAATGGTGGTTGCACCAATTCAAAATAACCCCGCTCTGATACCAATTGATGGATCGAAAGCGCTAGAGGGGGGGGTGAATAGCGCTCGTGACTATTTTATTGATTTACGGAAATCGTTCGAGTAACTAAAGTAACGCAGCGGAAATGAAAAGTAAAGTAAATGCAAAGACACAAGTGTTTACTTCGTTTGGAGCCTATTTCAACTCCTACTTGAAGGCCCGCGATCCTTGACCGCTTTCAGTGGGCAACAACTATATAGCGCAAATCTTTACAAGTGAATAAGTACAAGTAAGTGCAGTAAAGAAATTATACCAACGACAAAAGAGAATAGAGAACTTCAGAACGACTCGTTGGAGTAGCAGAGCGTTGTTAGCAGCAGCACAAGGAAGAGCAGAGTTTTCTGTTCGGAATTCGATGATCTGAGCTGCACATCGAGGCCTCCTTTTATAGCTCTGCAAGGTCTGATCCAGATCCCCAAGTCTCGGGACCCGAAGCGGATCGGTCGATCGATCCCCACGTTCGGTCGACCGATCAGATGACCTCCACCGCATCTGATCCGTCCATCCGTCGCTCTGCTTCGATTTGGTCAAACTTTATCCCTGGGTTCGGTCGACCGATCCCAAGGTTCGGTCGACCGATCAGTCTCCTCTGACCCGCACACCTCGGCTTGATCCAGTCGACACCTATCCCAGGTTCGGTCGACCGATCCTGAGGTCCGGTCGACCGATCCCTGGTCGAGCCTGGTCCAACTTCTGGAGATCTGATCTGGTAGCTTGGAGGTTCGGTCGACCGATCCCAAGGTTCGGTCGACCGATCCTGGTCAGTTCTAACCCTGCATAAAACTGTTAGTTACCTGCAAAACAGAGTTAGAACACAAAAAGATAATACGATAAATAAAATTGTCAGTCATCGGACTGACCGAGTCTGACTTCGGGCTTCCGACCGGAAACCCTAGGTCGACCCGACGCCTACTGTTCCCTCTACGGGGAACGCGTCCTCACCTACTCCACTCAGGAGATTTTACCTTTTGCCAGTGTAATCCTCCATATCGACTGGATTTTTTCTCAGCGTCCGATGCTTCCGGTCTTCATGCTAGATGTCCGGTCCTCGACCCATCCAGACTTCTACCCGGTTCGCACCCCCTAGGATTTTTGCCCGAAGCGCCGACCCGCCAAGACTTCCCGCATAGGGTTACCACCCCCTATGACCTAGGGTTACCTCCCCCTAGGGTTTTCCTTTTGCCTAACTGCAGCTAGGACTTTTCTTCACCTAGGGTTACCACCCCCTAGGACCTAGGGTTACCACCCCCTAAGGTTTTTACCTTGCCTAACCGCAGCTAGGACTTTCCTGAAATACTCAGTCACACACATTAGATAACAATTAAACTTAACTTTGAATCCCTTTGCCATTATCAAAACTAAGGTTCGATCGTCGGATGCTTCCCGCACCAACACTCTTTAGTGGAATGAATTATTATTGATGAAATTAAGTTGTGTGTTCGGGGAGAACACTGGAAGCTTAATTTCATCGGGAGACCAAAACCAATTCTTCCTCTCGGTCCCTATCGTAGCCTCTTGTATATAGAGATTTATACCAACCACATACCCACCTTCTTACCCATCTAATGGGGCCGGCCAAGCTAGCTTGGAACCCAAGCTAGGGCCGGCCAAGACCAAATGGATGAGCCAAGTTGGTGGCCGACCAAAGCTTGGGTCCCAAGCTTAGGTGGCCGGCCACTAAAATATTAAAAAGGATTTTTATTAAAATTATTTCTTATATGGATATCATTGAGAGTTTAAAAATTAAAAATTTCCTTTTATATCTTTCTACAAAAGATTAAGAGAAGAGAATAATCTCTTTCCTTATTTGTAGATTAAAAGGATGGTTTTAATTTTTGTCAAAAACTTTCCTTATTTGTAAATCATCTACATGTTTAAAAGAGAGTTTAAAATTTGAAATCTTTCCTTATTTGTTGATTAAAAGGTGGATTTTAAATTTTAAGAAAACTTTCCTTTTTAACCATGTTCATGATTTAAAAGAGAGTTTAAAAATTAAATATTTTTTTTATAAGTTTCTATAAGAGATTAAGAAAAGATTTGATACCTTTCCTTATTTGTAGATTAAAAGAGATTTTAATTTTTAGAGATAACTTTCTTTTTATCCATATGTTTAAAAGAAAGATTTTAATTTATAAAATTTCCTTTTTAACCAATCATGAAGGGATTAAAATTATTGGAGAATTTTTTTATAAATTTCTGGAGACAAATTAGGAAGTTTTAATTAATTAAAACTTTCCTTGTTTTGGGGAGAAGAGTGGCCGGCCAAATAAATTGGAGAAGAGAAAATTATTTTTAATTAAATAAATTTTCCTTTTCATGGCAAAAGAATTAAGGAAGTTTTTATTTAAATTTCCTTATTTGCCAAGACCAAGGATTATAAAAGAGGGGGTAGAGGTGCCTTCATGGTGAACTACTCTATTCTATTTTTCCTCTCTTTTCTCCTTGGGTGTGGTCGGCCCTTCCTTTTCCTCTCCTCTCCTTTGTGTGGCCGAAACCTTCTCTTGGTGGAGATAGCTTTGGTGGCCGGATCTAAGAAGGAGAAGAAGGAGAGAAAAGAAGTCTCTTTTCTAGCATCCCTTGGAGCATTGGTGGTGGTTGAATCTCTTCATCCTTGGAGTTGCTCTTGTTGTGGCCGAACCTTGCAAGGAGGAGAAGAAAGTGCTTTGGTGGTTTCTCATCTCGGAAGATCGTTGCTCACACAACGTCCGAGGTTAGAAGAGGAATACGGTAGAAGACCTAGAGGTTTTTGCTTGTAAAAGAAAAGGTATACTAGTATTTAATTTCTGCATCATACTAGTTTTATTTCTTTGTAAAAATACCAACTACAAGAGGCATGTGATTCTAGATTTCGAATTAGTTTTCGATGTTGTGTTCTTTTGTTTTCTTTTCGAACTTGTGCTTCGATTATTCTTTTTGGTTAACCTAGAGTTATTTAAGGAAATTAAATATTAATTTTCCTTAAAAGGCTTTGTCTAGGCGGTGGTGGTTGTTCCCATATCCAAGAAGGCCATGTGCCTCGCCATGCAGTCCTGGAAGCCAAATTTGGAAATTAATATTTAATTAACTTTGTGACCTAGGTGATTTGGATCGAACGTGTTAAGTTCCGCAGGAGATCCAAGTCTAAACCTAAAAGAATATATAAGTTAAACTTGGGATCAAACGTGTTAAGTTCCGCAGGCGATCCAAGTTTAATTTAAAAGAACACATGGTAGCTAGGAAAGGTTCAGACCTTTGTACAAAATTTTTGTACAGTGGAACCATTAGGCTTTCCAAGTAGCAACCAACAATTGGTATCAGAGCTAGGGTTTTGCCTCTGTGTATTTGGTATTAGTTTAATTATGCACATGTCATACATAATTTATGCAGGATAATAGTAGGATGTGCTAACTTTGTGGATGTAGGATCCAACTATTATGACTTATAGATATTGTGTGTGTGATTGGACCCTTGGATATGTCAAGGCATTTTATTGTGTGTGTATGATTGTATTATAAAATACAGCAGGAGCTGTATTTTGTTTTATTAGGATTTTATTTTTTGATATAGATACATGTACATTCCTTCGAGGAATATAGGATCGAAAAATGTAAAATTTTATTTATGCCGCGGATCGAATCTTGCAAGGCGTGGAACCTTTTGAGGATCAGAGGGGCAGCGGAACAAGGAGCAAGATGGATGCGACAACTAGACCCGGTGGCGGTGGCCAAAGATGGCAGTAGTTAGGGTTGGTGACACACGGAGGACAACAATAGATAAAAGCCATAATAGTTGAAAATTAATTTTTCTATTTATTGCTTTTTATGCTGTGCTGTGTGTGCTTGTTAGTATGCATGTTAAGTAGGCTAACATATTCAAAATTCCTCACTTTAAATAACTAAGTGGGAGAGAGATTTATTTTTAAATAAATTCCACGGTCTCCATTACTGGTTTATAAGTGATGCAACAAGCTTGTGCGTTGGCTCTGAGTGCCTTCTTTCATATCGGATGAGCTTGTTTGCGGATCACTAGATTAAACTTCCATTTTGGATTACTATAGGAAGTTAATTAAGAGCGTGTGATCTTCCCCATCGGAAGGTGCACAATCTTATTAATGGACTGAGTGTCAAGTAATGGTATACACTTAGGCACGTCTAATAGTATCCTCCCCATCGGAGTCACTGCTATTATTTGTGTGACTGAAGAAAATCAACTATTAATTTGTCAAATAAATAGGTTGACAAGATAATAAAATTAAAAACCCCTCTTATAAATGTTTGATTTTGTATACGTCCACACTATCGTGGCATACAAAATTCACGGTGTTTGAGGTAATTTTATTTGTCATAAAGATTTATTAACAAGATAATTAATGGGTAAACCTCTCCTCTTACAAATGTTTAATTTTGCATACGTCCACACTATCGTGGCATGCAAAATTCATGGTGTTTGAGGTGTTGGTGAATTTAAATAATATTGTTTGAGAAATCAATGTTATTTTAAATTCAAAAGTTTTGACCAAATATTTGATCAAAGAAAGATCAACTATTAATTTTATTCGTCATACAGTAAAGTTGACGAGATAATAAAATTAATGGATAAAATCTCTTCTTTGATTTTGTATACGTCCACACTATCGTGGCATACAAAATTCATGGGGATTTTAAGGAATTGATCTTGACCAAATATTTTTGTGATTCTTAAGATTTAAAATGTTTGTCAATTCCCTAGTTGTTATACTATAGAAAAGACTTAGTAGTCCCAATTGTAATGATTGGAAATAGGACTTGGACATTAAGGTAGTCTGTCTTCTTAGAACTAAGAACAATATATGTGTATTTAATTCATTAGTTGAAACATGTTTAGTGGTGTTATCTACCAGAACCTGGAGTGTAGATACAGATGCCATTAATCATGTCCGCAATTCATTGCAGGGTTCCAGGAAACCCGACAACTAAATGAAAATAAAAACACCGTCCACATGGGCACTGCTATAAAAATGGCAGCTGTTGCAGTGGGAGATGTTTATCCTTTGATAAGAATAAAATATGAATTTTAAGTAATTGTCTTTACGTACCAAGTTTAGAAAGAACTAGTTTTCAGTTTCTAAACTATTCAAAGAAATTGATATTCTGCCTCTTTTAATAACAAAGTTGTTATTAAGAAAAAGAGGGAAGTTATTTGTTCTGATACGTTGGTTGGCCATTTATCCAATAACTCCCACGATGCAACAAATGGAAATTAGTAACACATCTTCTAACTTTAAGAGAAAGCAACATTCGGAAATAAACCAATTATATCTTTGGCATCTAAAGCTAGGTTATATTAACTTGAGTAGGATTCATTGGTAGCTGATGAACTTTTGGGTTCATTGGTAATAGAAATCTTTTCAACCTGCGAGTCTTACTTGGAAGGAAAAATAACCGAGAAGCTTTTAAGTATAAGGGGTATGGAGCCAAAGATACATTGGAATAGATTCATTCTGATTTGTGTGATCCTATGACAAGAGTTAGTATCGAATATATCGTCTATTTTATAGACAACTATTCAAGATACAAATACATTTACTTGATGTGCCGCAAGACTAAGTGCTTTGATTAGTTCAAAGAGTACAAGGCTGATACGGAGAAATGTTAAAGTAAAAGTATCAAGTCACTATGGTAAGATCGTAGTGGCAAGTACCTCTTGGGACAATTTAGGAGTCACTTATCAAAAAGTAGGGATTCAATCCCAACTAACTGCACCTGATACACCCCAACAGAATGGTGTAGTAGAAAGAAGGTATAGGACTCTTATGGAAATAATTAGATTGATGATGAGTTATTCAGAAAATTACCAAGTTCGTTTTAAGGATATACTCTGAAAAAGAAAGTGAACATAGTACCTTCCAAAGTCAGAACTCTCTACTCATATAGAATTGCTGAATAGGCGTAAGCCTATTTTGAAGCATATTCGGATTTGGGTAGTCCAACACATATGCTGAAGAGAGACAATGATAAGTTGGATAGGAATTCACTTGTTTGTGGGTTATCCTAGAGAAATGAAAGTAGGTTTATAGTCTTAAAAATCAGAAGGTCATTGTTAGCATCAATAACTGATTTTTAGAAGAAGACTATATAATGAACCACAAGCCCATAAGTAAATTTGTCTAATCTAGTACCAACTGTACAAGATGAAATATCACAAGAAACTGCAACACGTATCACAATTGATACATAATTATAGACAGTGCATCATCGTAGTGGGAGGGTTGTCAAACAACCTAAAAGATTCATGTTTTGGAAAAATCTTTGGACTTGATCCCAAATGAACATGAGCCTGATCCCGGACATATGATGAAGCACTCCAAGATAAAGTTGCAGCATCTTGGCAAAGAGCAATGAATACAGAATTAGAATATATGTATTCTAATAAAATCTGGAAGCTTGTAGAACCACCAGATGGTGTAAAAGCCATTGGGTGAAAATAGGTCTACAATAGGAAAAGATGGATAGACAGGAAGGTGGAAACTTTTAAAGCAAGGCTTGATGAAAAAGGAAACTTTTTCACTGGTAACCATGCTTAAGTCTATCCGGATTCTTTTATCTATTTGGCAAGTGGATGTCAAGATAGCATTCCTTAATGGAAGTCTTGAAGAAAGCATCCATATAAAGCAACTAGAAGGGATCATTGCAAAGGGCAAAGAGCATCTTGTGTGAGCTCAATCAGTCTATGGACTGAGGCAAAGCTTCAAGGTCTTGGAACATTCGGTTTATCAAAGTAATCCAGACCTATGGATTTATTTAGTAACCGGATAAGTCTTGTGTATACAAAAAGTGTGATGGAAACGTGGTGGTATTTCTTGTACTATACGTAGATAACATTTTTGGTAGTTGGAAACAATATCAAAGTGTTGTCAGAAGTAAGGGTATGGTTGTCCAAACAATTCGATATGAAGGACTTGGGAGAATGTATATATTCTTGGGATCAAAGTAATAAGGGATCGCAAGAAAAGAATATTTTACTTATCCCAAGCTTCATATATCGAAAAAATCCTTGCTCGTTTTAAGCATGCAAAACTCCAAGAAAGGTTTCTTACCTTTTTAGCATGGAGTAACTTTATCTAAAGAGATGTCTCCGTAGACATCAAAGTAGATAGAGGAAATGAAGGCAGTTCTTTATGCTTCGGCTGTCGGAAGCCTAATGTATGTTATGCACGAGATCAGAAATCTGTTTTGCCAAGGGCATAGTTAGCAGATATCAAAGTAACCCTGGACAAGGACATTGGACTACAGTAAAGCATATATTGAAGTACCTTAGAGGCACTAGAGATTATATGCTAGCTTACAAGGCAGTTATTTTGGTCCCTGTGGGTTGCACGGATTTTGACTTCCAATCGGATAGGGACAATAGTAAGTCAACCTCGGGGTTTTGTGTTTACTTTAGGAGGTAAAGTCATAACTATGGAAGAGTGATAAGCATATGTGTTTTTCTGGACTCCACCATATAAGCTTAGTATATGGCAAGCCCTGAGGTAGTCATAAAAGCTGAATGACTCAATAACCTCAAGATAGATTTAGATATGATTTCTGGTTTGTCCAAAGATTATTACAATTTATTGTAATAATAGTGGTGCAGTAGCAAACTCGAAGAAACCATGAGTCTATAAGGCAAGTAAACACAATAGAGCGCAAGTACCATCCAATACGAGAAATCGTATAAACGAGGAGAAGTTGTTGCTGCCTAGATTGCATCAGATGATGACCTATAGATCTTTTCACTAAGGCCCTTAAGGCAAGAGCTTTTGATGGGCATGTTGAAGGGTTGGGATTCAGATGTATGGCAGCAGATATGGCAGCTTAGTCTTTTAGTATAAGTGGGAGATTGTTAGGATGTATACTAAAAGCCTAGCTTTTGGTATAAATATTTATCTAGAAATAAAAATCACATTGGTCAAATGTCTACATTTATGATAAATGTAGTTGTTCAATTAATTTATATTGTAGATAACATGGTGTGTGGTGTCACACACAGAGGATGATGTTATCAGTACCTTATAAATTATAAACAGTAGCTCACGATCAAAATGGAAAGGAACAAACCATTGGAAGGTCGTAGTGTAATTATGTATTAGTTTATCTTAACTATATAATTACACTAATACACTTAGAGTGTATTGAGTAGGACCATTAGATGTCGTTTCTTTTATACTGACTTTATAAAGGAACAAAGACCTCAGTTATTATGGAAGTGTGTGCTCTTAATCCTAATATAATAACAAGCACATATATTTGATATTTATTTCTTTAATTTATCAATGGGTGAGATTTAGTTCGATAAATCAATAAGCCCGATAAGTTGGGAAATGATATCACTTATAGTGTGTGTTGTTAATTATAGAAGGAAACTGTGTCCTAGTAATCTCGGTTGAGAATGTCCCCAAGAGGAGCTCATAAAGATTATCATGTTAAACTCTGCAGGTGGACTTAGTCCGACATGATGATAAGGTTGAGTGGTACTACTCTTGGACTAAGATATTAATTAAATGAGTTGTCAGTAACTCACTTAATTAGTGGACATTCGACATCTTAAACACAGGGAGACTAACACACTCATAATAAGAAGGAGCCCAAAATGTAATTTGGGATTGGTGCGGTAGTTCAATAATAGTTCTTTAGTGGAATGAATTATTATTGATGAAATTAAGTTGTGTGTTCGGGGCGAACACGGGAAGCTTAATTTCATCGGGAGACCAAAACCAATTCTTCCTCTCGGTCCCTATCGTAGCCTCTTGTATATAGAGATCTATACCCACCACATACCCACCTTCTTACCCATCCAATGGGGCCGGCCAAGCTAGCTTGGAACCCAAGCTAGGGCCGACCAAGACCAAATGGATGAGCCAAGTTGGTGGTCGACCAAAGCTTGGGTCCCAAGCTTAGGTGGCCGGCCACTAAAATATTAAAAAGGATTTTTATTAAAATTATTTTTTATGTGGATATCATTGAGAGTTTAAAAATTAAAAATTTCCTTTTATAGCTTTCTACAAAAGATTAAGAGAAGAGATTAATCTCTTTCCTTATTTGTAGATTAAAAGGATGGTTTTAATTTTTGTCAAAAACTTTCCTTATTTGTAAATCATTTACATGTTTAAAAGAGAGTTTAAAATTTGAAATCTTTCCTTATTTGTTGATTAAAAGGTGGATTTTAAATTTTAAGAAAACTTTCCTTTTTAACCATGTTCATGATTTAAAAGAGAGTTTAAAAATTAAATATTCTTTTTTATAAGTTTCTACAAGAGATTAAGAAAAGATTTGATACCTTTCCTTATTTGTAGATTAAAAGAGATTTTAATTTTTAGAGATAACTTTCTTTTTATCCACATGTTTAAAAGAAAGATTTTAATTTATAAAATTTCTTTTTTAACCAATCATGAAGGGATTAAAATTATTGGAGAAATTTTTTATAAATTTCTGGAGACAAATTAGGAAGTTTTAATTAATTAAAACTTTCCTTGTTTTGGGGAGAAGAGTGGCCGGCCAAATAAATTGGAGAAGAGAAAATTATTTTTAATTAAATAAATTTTCCTTTTCATGGCAAAAGAATTAAGGAAGTTTTTATTTAAATTTCCTTATTTGCCAAGACCAAGGATTATAAAAGAGGGGGTAGAGGTGCCTTCATGGTGAACTACTCTATTCTATTTTTCCTCTCTTTTCTCCTTGGGTGTGGTCGGCCCTTCCTTTTCCTCTCCTCTCCTTTGTGTGGCCGAAACCTTCTCTTGGTGGAGATAGCTTTGGTGGCCGGATCTAAGAAGGAGAAGAAGGATAGAAAAGAAGTCTCTTTTCTAGCATCCCTTGGAGCATTGGTGGTGGTTGAATCTCTTCATCCTTGGAGGTGCTCTTGTTGTGGCCGAACCTTGCAAGGAGGAGAAGAAAGTGCTTTGGTGGTTTCTCATCTCGGAAGATCGTTGCCCACACAACGTCCGAGGTTAGAAGAGGAATACGGTAGAAGACCTAGAGGTTTTTGCTTGCAAAAGAAAAGGTATACTAGTATTTAATTTCCGCATCATACTAGTTTTATTTCTTTGTAAAAATACCAACTACAAGAGGCATGTGATTCTAGATTTCGAATTAGTTTTCGATGTTGTGTTCTTTTGTTTTCTTTTCGAACTTGTGCTTCGATTATTCTTTTTGGTTAACCTAGAGTTATTTAAGGAAATTAAATATTAATTTTCCTTAAAAGACTTTGTCTAGGAGGTGGTGGTTGTTCCCATATCCAAGAAGGCCATGTGCCTCGCCATGCAGTCCTGGAAGCCAAATTTGGAAATTAATATTTAATTAACTTTGTGACCTAGGTTATTTGGATCGAACGTGTTAAGTTCCGCAGGAGATCCAAGTCTAAACCTAAAAGAATATATAAGTTAAACTTGGGATCAAACGTGTTAAATTCCGCAGCGATCCAAGTTTAATTTAAAAGAACACATGGTAGCTAGGAAAGGTTCAGACCTTTGTACAAAATTTTTGTACAGTGGAACCATTAGGCTTTCCGAGTAGCAACCAACAGATATTTGGTGGAGCTTTACGTGGCCGGCTAGAGTCCGCTCGGTCGGGTTGCCCCCTGCTTGGTAGTGTCCATCGGACCTGCTAGCTCGTCATTTTCCTTACTTCCTGACCGTCATCGGTTACTTCGTCTGACCGGATGTGGAGATCGGTCAGGGAGACCAGGTGCTACTTAACTTTCTTTGTGGAGGGTTATCTTTACCCGGTTGGGAAATGCACAGCTTGCTTGTCTCATAAGCTTATGCAGTCCGTGTTGGTCCAGGTGGGCCGGTAAGACGGGGTGAATTGCCTATTAAAAAAAATGAACCTTTTCCAACTTTCAACTCAGATTAGTATGAACAGTATAATTATAACAAGTAAATTAAACAACTACAAAATGAAAGAAGAGGCAAAGAAATTTACTTGGTTACAACCTAAGTAGTTGTTAATCTAAGATAAATGAAAAGCACTAAAAGTCTGCTTCGATGAAGGCTGAGAAGCCTCTTACTCTTATTAAATGCTCAGATAGTTGCTATGAAATGAATACAAGAGTTGATATTAATTTTCTAGCTCTAAGGGTCTTTTTATAGCTCCTTAAAAATTTTATCCGGGGTTGAAAGGCGCCTCCAACAAGCTGGAAGGCGCCTCCAATGAGGCAAGCAAGGATAAAATTTTATCCTTGCCAACGACTAATTTTTGCCCAGTCTAAGGCGCCTTCAAGTGATTGAAGGCGCCTTCTATGAAGGCTTGAAGGCGCATTTCACCAGAAAGGCGCGACATCGCCTTCAATACCATTGAAGGCGCCTTCAGCAGCTGCTTTCAAGCTCTATGCTTCTACTTTGACTCTCTCATTGCTTCGCTCGCTTGGGTGATTTCTGTCAACCGGAATAGGGCTCACCCGAACCTATTTTCCGGCCTTCTCCTCGAACAGCCTTCCTTCCCGACTTCTCATCCCTAAGACCACCGCGTGCGTCCTTCTCATCTATCAGTATACTCTTCCGCAACACCTCGTCCCTCGGATGCATCAATCCCATCGACTCTCTTCTCGTGCCATCCTTCTCGTTAACTACCTCTTTCACTCGATTTCTTGTGTCTGTAAGCTCTTGCACACTTAGACACATGGATCAAAATACAACATGACCTAACTGAACTTGATTGACCGCATAAAAACTACCCTGGGGTATTAACAATCTCCCCCTTTTTATGTGCATCAACCCAAGTTCAAATTAGGGTTAAAAAACATAATAACATGATGAAGGTATAACAACTATAATTATGCAATGATAGTAAAGCAATGAATTTAAACAAGTTAAATGCAAAATCAAAATAAATATAAGGATAAAAATCCTAACTCCCCCTTAATCCCCCTGAACTTTTCCTTATCTCCAAGGGCGGATCCAGAATTTTAAATTGGGGTGGAGGGGCATGTTAAGTGACAAAAATAATTATTGTCAGAAATTTGTATACCCTCGAACAACCTCCGAATTCTCAATTTAGGACTAAAATCGAGGTGAAAAACTTCCTAGAAATCACCATCCTATGTTACACAGTGGTTGACGAGACAACAATAGCGAACAAGTTCAATATAGCTCTAACACGAAACAAGGGCCAACGACTCTTCTCAAGTTGCAATATTACTTCAAGATTTTAGTATCAAACTACCAATAGAAAGTTTAGGTTGCGGACTTTCTAAATATGTAATCAATTTTGAATTCTGGCGATTGACGATGGCACAATTGACAATGAAAGCAACAACAATGGTTTTGGAGTGAATTGGAGAAGATCAAGATATCTAGCCATCGGAGAGAAAATCCCTATATCATAAATTAGAAAAGATTTCTACATAGTAATAAACTAATATATATATATATATATATATATATATATATATATCCCAGCATATATAATGTAACCATGCATGTATAGGGCTATGGCCTCCCTAGTCCCCATCTAAAGCCGCCACTGCTTATCTCCTCCTTTGATTACATTAAAAAAAATTTAGGAAAATATAACAAAGTGTTAAAATTTGAACAAATTTCTAAGAGTATATTACAAACATTATCAATAGGCTAATTTTGACACAAACATTTAACCAAAAAAAAATTTGTTTGTGGAAAATTTTTATAACAGTTGACCGTCTTAACAGTTAGTCAATTAAATATTAATTTCAATAATTGGCTTCCAGGCTGTGGCGAGGCACTAGACCTTCTTGGATATTGGAACAACAACCACTTCTAGACAAAACCTTTTAAAAAAAATAAATATTTACTTTTCTTTTTGAGACTTCTAGGTTTTTTAAAAATTGAATGATAACACTTTAATCTAAGTATGAACTTGGAACCCAATACAGGTTCCTATCTACTGGATTTACTAAAAATTTGGGAGGTACGTAACTTCTAGGGAATTTTCTAATTTGTCCCTGCTGTTTTCTAATGTACCAGTTTAACCTATCATAATTTTTAAATTTTAGTTTTTGAAAATTATTCAGTTTCAAATATGCATGTTCATTTTTTAAACTTTCTATTTGTATTTTTAATTTATCGTTTTCTAATTTTAAATTATCAAACAAATGTAAAGGGCATGCATTGGCTAATTGTCTTGTCAAGTCTATATTTTCTTTTTCTAATTTTATTAAACTTGGAATTTTTTTTAATAAATTTAAATGACTTTTTAGGAGATAAGGCACGTACCTAACTTACCTTGTATTCTGATGCTCCTCTTTCATTGCAGCTTTCCTCTGATGATCCTCCCCCTTCATCAATGCTCATCTCTGAGCTGCTTTCATCTTTCTTTTGATGGTTTGCTATTAAGGCTAGTCCGACATAGGCTTCAACTTCAGATTCTGATGATGATGTTTCGTCCCTCGTCACCTTCAGGGTTTTGAGCTTAGATTTTGTTGATCTTTGCCTTTGTCCTTGTCCTTTTTCTTTAGTTCCCGACAATCATCTTTGATGTGCCCTTCTCCTTGGTAGTTGTAACACCGGACCTTCCTCTTGCTCCGAGTTTGTTTCTTTTCCTATGACTTATTAAATTTATTAGAATTAATAAATTTATTGAATTTTCATACCATTAGAGATGTTTCGTCTTCATCGATTGATGCTTCGGAGTCTGGATCTTTCTTCTTGGCTTTCAAGGCAAGATTGCTGTTCGACTTTTCGATTTCTTTAGGATCTACACATCGAGTTTCATGAAGTTCCAAAGTAAAAAACAAATTCTCTAGTGTACTTACCTCGAAATCCTTAGAGATGTAGCATACGTCTACTAAGGATGACTATTCTGGAGTTCTCGGTAAGGCGTTGAGTGCGTACCGGATTAAATCTTGGTTCATTATCGATTCTCCAAGATTGCTGCGCTGAGTGATGAGTTATTTGATCCATGCTTGGAGTTGCGCTACCTTTTCTCCATGGCTTATCATCAGGTTTGTTAGCTGGGTTCGGAGGATGTCTTGCCTTGTTAACTTTGCTTCTGAAGTACCTTAGTGGAGTTCCAGGAATTTCTCCCAAAACTCTTTGGCAAATTCGTAGCTGCCAATTCGATTGACCTCCTAGGGCGGAAGGACGCTCAACAGATGGAAATATGCTTTACCATTCGCCATGAAGTCAGCTTGTTCTTTCTTCATCAATAAACACTCTTCCTTTCCAGTTCCATGTTGGTCCTTGGGGGGTACAAAATCATATTTCATAATTAACAGGATCTCAAAGTCCGTTTTAAAAAATACCTCCTTCCGGCATTTTCATTACGCGAAGTCACCCTCGAACTTCGGTGGATGAATGCTTGCACCGACCATCGTTTCGTTGCTTCAGTGGCGGTTAATCCTTTCTGAAATGACCTTGCTTTGATACCACTTGCTGGTCCAGGTGGTCGATAAGAGGGGGGTGAATTGTCTGCTAAAAAAATGAACTTTTCCCAACTTTCAACTCAGATTAGTAGCAATAGTATAATTATAACAAGTAAATTAAACAACTATAAAATGAAAGAAGAGACAAAGAAATTTATTTGGTTACAACCTAGGTGGTTGTTAATCCAAGACAAATGAAAAGCACTAAAAGTCTCCTTCGATAAAGACGGAGAACCCTTAGACTCGTTAAATGCTCAGACAGTTGCTAGGAAATGAATACAAGAGTTGATGTTGATTTCCTAGATTTAGGGGTCTTTTTATAGCCCCTGAAAAATTCTATCCAGGGCTAGAAGGTGCCTCCAGCGAGGCAAGCGAGGATAAAATTTTATCCTCACTAACAACCAATTTTTGCCCAGTCTAGGGCGTCTTCAAGTGTTTGAAGGCTCAAAGGTGCCTTTCATGAAGGCTCGAAGGCGCCTTCAATAGATTGAAGGCGCCTTCCACTAGAAAGGCGCGAGGGCACCTTCAATACCATTGAAGATGCCTTCTATTGGTTAATCCTTGGAAAATGTACAGGTTCTATTGTACAAAAATTTTTGTACAAGTGTCGAACCTTTTTTTAAATAACTTATTGTGTTCTTTAGAAATTAAATTAGGAATCGCAGACGGAACTTAACATCATTGATTCCAAATTTAACTTATCTGTTCTTAATGGTTTAAATTTGAATCGCAAGCGTAACTTAACACTATTGATTCAAATCTACCTAAGTTATTAATTCCATAAATATTAATTTTCAAAATTGGCTTCCAGGACTGCATGGCGAGGCACATGACCTTCTTGGATATGGGAGCAACCACCATCGCCTAGGCAAAGCCTTTTAAGGAAAGCTAATATTTATTTCCTTAAATAACTCTAGGTTAACAAAAAAGAACAATCGAATCACAAATTCGAAAAAGAAGAAAACACAAACTTGAAAAACTATTTCGAAAAACTAGATCTAATTGCCTCTTGTATTTAGAATTCTTACAAAGAAAATAACTAGTATGATGCGGAAGAAAATTACTAGTTATACCTTCTCTTTGTAAGCTAATGACCTCGAGATCTTCTGCCGTATTCCTCACCTCGCCTTGGACGTCGTGTGGGCGACGATCCTCCAAGATGAATACCACCCAAAAGAGGCCTTCCTCTTCCTCTAAGATTCGGCCACCACCACCACCAAGGAGAAGAGAGCAAAGGGAAAGGGAGAAGGGAGAGGGCCGACCACCAAAAGACCTCCAAGCAATAGAATAAGAGTTATGTCTCATGAAGCCCCCTCACCCCTTCTTTTATATTACTTGCCCAAGGCAAATAAGAAAAAACCTTTTACAAAAAATAAAATCATCCAAGAGTTTTTCCTTTTCCCTTTTTATTTTCCCTTTTCTTTCCTCTTGATTGAATCAATCACCAATCAATGGTTGTGATCAATCCTATATGGTTTAGGATTAAGTTTGGTTGGCCCCTTGCTTGGGCACCAAGCAAGGTGGCCGACCACCATATTTAGGAAAGGAATAATAATTTTTTTATAAAATTTTACAAGAGAAAAAACTCTTATAAAATTTTACAAGCTCTCTTTCCTAAAGTAGGAGTTAAAAAAGGAAAGTTTCTAAAAATTAAAACCATGTTTTAAATTTAAAAAACTCTCTTATAAAATTTCCTTTTTTAACATGATGATAGAAAATTTTAATTTTAAAACTTATCTCCCCTTTTTCTTAAACCATGAGGATGGTTAAAAAAGGAAAGTTTTAAAACTTTTAAAACTCTCTATTAAAACATGTGGCCAAATTCAAATAAAGAAAGTTTTTAAAAAATTAAAATCTCTCTTTTAAAACTTATAGTTTTCTACAAAGAGAAGATTTTAAAAATTCAAAGACAACCCTCCTTGTTTGAATATTGTGGCCGACCCCTTCATGCTTGGTCACCAAGCAAAGGGCCGACCCCTATAGGAGAGGATGTGACCGACCCTTGAATGGTCACTAAGCATTGGACCGACCCGACCCACTTCTTGGACACCAAGAAGAGCTTTTCATTTGGATGGACTTGAGGCTATAATGAGGCTACGACAGGGACCTAGAGGAGAAATTGATTTTGGCCTTCCGATGAGCTTGAGTATCCCGTGTTCGCCCCGAACACACAACTCAAGTTCATCGATAATAACTCATTCCACTAGAGAGTTATTACCGCACTACCGCACCAATCCCAAATTACATTATGGGCTCCTTCTTATCATGAGTGTGTTAGTCTCCTTGTGTTTAAGATTACGAATGTCCACTAATTAAGTAAGTTATTGACAACTCACTTAATTAATATCTAGCTCCAAGAGTAATACCACTCAACTTTATTGTCATGTCGGACTAGGTCCACCTGCAGGGTTTAACATGGCAATCCTTATGAGCTCCTCTTAGGGACATTCTCAACCTAGATAACTAGGACACAGATTCCTTCTATAATCAACAACACACACTATAAGTAATATCATTTCCCAACTTATCGGGCATATTGATTTATCAAGCTAAACCTCACCCTTTGATAAGCCAAAGAAATAAATATTAAATATATGTGCTTGTTATTATATTAGGATTAAGAACACACACTTCCATAATAACTAAGGTTTAGTTCTTTTACTAAGTCAGTACAAAAAGAACTTACCTAAATGATCCTACTCAATACACTTAAAGTATATCAGTGTAATTTATTAGTCAAGATAAACTAATACTTAATTACACTACGACCATTCTGATGGTTTGTTCCTTTCCATCTTAGTCGCGAGCAACTGTTTATAATTTATAGAGAACCGACATCATGATCTTCTGAGTGTGACACCACACTCCATGTTGTCTACTATATAAATTAATTGAACAATTACATTTAATAAATAAATGTAGATATTAACCAATGTGATTCTTTTATTTCAACAAATAAATGTTTACAAAAGCTAGGCTTTTAGTATACACTCTAATACCTTCAGCAGCTGCTTCCAAGCTCTATGCTTCTACTTTGGCTCTTCTGCTGCTCCGCTCGCTTGGGTGATTTCGGCTAACCAGAATAGGGCTCACCCGAACCCATTTTTCGGCCTTCTCCTCGAGCAGCCTTCCTCCTCGGCTTCTCGTCCCTCGGACCACCGCGCGCGTCCGTCTCGTCCGCCGGTGTACTCTTCCATAGCACTTCGTCCCTTGGATGCACTGAGCCCGTCGACTCCCTTCCCATGTCATCGTTCTCGGTAGTTGCGTCTTCCGCTCGACTTCCTGTGTTCCTAAGCTCCTGCACACTTAGACACAAGGATCAAAACACAACAAGATCTAACTGAACTTGGTTGACCATATCAAAACTACTCCGGGGTACTAACAGTCCGCTTGGCCATACTCGGTCCGCTTGGCCATACTTTGTCCGCTCGGCCATACTTGATCCACTCGGTCATACTTAGTCCGCTCGATCATACTCAATCTATTTAGTTGACTTGGACACCTTGCTTGACCTTGTTTTCCACGTCAGTCGATCTTTCTTATACTTTGACCTCTTCTTAGTGGACCCCTCATAGTATCGGATCATTCATGATTTAAAATTTAAGTTTTAGTTATAATTGTTGATCCTGTCCGAATCGCCGATCCAAGGGACGCTGGGCGCGTGGCGCTCTCCTAGTCGATGGCACAGGCCTCCGAAGCTCCGGCGATCCTGCACAAAAGTCGGGCCGGGAAGGGGTTCCCGGCGGCGACCCTCCGACGCTCAAGTCAGGTAAGTAGTGCAAAAGGGAGCTCCCAAGCTTGTAGAATGCGTACCTCCGGCGAAGTCTACGATTCTTTATATAGGGCGATGAAAAAGCTCCTACACGCCTATCGAGGCACGTGCGTATCCGCAGCCCATGCCTCGGTGTGTGCCTGTCAGAAAACTTACCTGACGCCATACTGCAACAGTCCCATCGCGCCTTCGATGGGACAACAAGACACCCCGTTGTCAGACTAGGAGTATGACTTAGTCATGTGACTTGACGGCTATCAGGAGATGTTCCTGTTCTCCTTTACCGCCGGCCGGGACGTACGTCTGGCCGGCTGGATGGAGAACATCGTTCAGACGGCCTTCATCCCCTGTGCCGGCAGGACGGCACGCCCCTCACATCTCGCCTGTCGCTTGTGCTGAGATGCCGGGGAGACTTCCAGGCGAGTGACTTCCTCTCGGCTCTGAGACATTGTTTCATTGAGCGTCGGAACCCCAACCCGGTCAGGGCGCCTTTTACTACCAAATGTCCATTGGTCGGCCGATCGGCCTTATCTATTTCTTCCAAGTCCGGTCGGCTCACCCTTCTCTGGCGGGCTACTTGGCCATTTGACCTCCACGTGGCGTTGACCCCTCGTTAGGGGGTCCCGGGCTCTTACCACCGGATCACTTGCCTTCCCCTCGAGTCTAGTCGAAGGAGGCGAAGTCCGACTGACTGGACTGCCGATCTAACAGAACAACGATAATTGCATTGGGCCGCTCGGCTAGGTCTAATGATGCTCGCCCGTTCGGCGATCTCTGGTCCGTGCCTTGTGGTCTCTTGGACTCCATGTCCTATGCTCTCCCCTACTATTCATCACGTGCACTGCGCACGGTAAGGGGAGCTCATTAAATGCGGCCAGTATCCAGCTAACACGTGGCGATCATGCGTTTGTCAGAGTATGGCGGTGGCGTCACTTCCGATGGGACAGCCGCCGTTTGAAATGGACGGCTGGATGATGACCTCGTTATCGACGACCTGGATCGGACGGTGGAGGTTTCTCCCGGGCCACGATATAAAGCCCGCGACTCCGTTTCCGCCGCCTTGTTGCTTCATCTTCCTCCGGCGCTCCTCTGCTCATTTTTTTCTCCGGCGACCTCGCCCCTCGATTCTTCGGCAACCCCCAGGCCCCCGTCGATCATCTTTCTTGCTCGTAAGACCCTCCTTCTCGTTCCCAACGTTTTCTTTTTTCTGTTAATCGTTTCCTTCAGTCGGTTTTCCTCCATTCCTTGCTTGAACCTTCCCTTTTAGTCCCGTATCCTTGTCTGTCGACCATGACTAGCACCTCGCAGTCGACCGGCGGTGCTCCGGTTCTTTGGTATTCGAACATGGAAAGCCGGTTCGACGAGGAGGACGCCTTGCGCCTCACTCGAGCCTATGACCTGCCGCTCGACCACCAAATAGTGTTAGCCACACCGGCCTCACGATCCGCCGTCCGGCACTGTTCTTTTCTTCCGAGACCAATTTCTGGCCGGACTGCGTTTTCCACCCCACAAGTTTTTCTTAGAAGTTTGTAATTATTTTCGCATTCCGCTCGGCCAGGTAGTTCCCAACTCTATTAGGCTGCTGAGCGGAGTGATAGTTTTATTCAAACTGAACGGCATCCCCTTAGAACCAAAAATTTTCCACTACTTTTTTTATCCCAAGCAAGCCGAGTGGGGCACCTTTGTTTTCCAGTCTAGGATAGACTTCGTCCTTTTTGATAATATGTCGAGCTCCAACAAACATTGGAAGGAGCATTTTTTCTATATACGTTTTCCCAAGCGGCCAACTTTTCGCACCAAGTGGCAGACGGCGTTGCCATCGCAACCGGAGCTCGACAAATTTAGAGGTGACGCGGCCTACCTTCATGCAGCCAAACGGCTAGTTGGCCAGCGCTATCATATTGACAAGCTACTCCTCTCGAGAGTAATGCACATATTCGGCTTGTCCTCTAGCACAGCCAATCTGCCCTGCAGCATGAGTAAGTTTCCTTATCTTCCCGTTTGTTTTGTTCTAACTGATTTATTTTTTGCTCCTACAGCTGAAGTCATGTGGCGCGCCAAAGCTGCCGAGAAGCTCAAATTGAAGGCCGCTCAGATTGAGGCGGTGACGAACAAGGAGGCCGCCGAACGGGGCCTTGCTCCAACTGATCCGGCCGGCGAAGAAGGTGAGGGGACACCAACTATCCCCGAAGCCTCAGACGCCCCTGCCTCTCACGATGAGGCCGCGGGCGACATAGAACCTCCTACCGAAGCCGAGGTGGAGGGTCGTGCGGCCGATGATGTGCCGCCACGTGCTCGGAAACGCCGACGACTAGAATCCGCATCTGCCTTGACTACACTTGATGAGCCACAGCCCGAGCGGGGCGCGGATGCACCGGTGCTGTCCGGGACGGTTTCCCTCGAGAGTACTCTGACCCCTCATGGTTCTCCGAGGGCCAGCTCTGAGGTGTCGCCGTCCAGCCCTTCAAGAACTTTGCGCCGCATCAGGCGCTTGGGCGAGCTTCCCTCCTCGTCCACCGGTGGGCCGTCCGGTAAGGCCGACGCTTCCCAGAGCGAGCCGAGCGGCCAAAATTTAATTAAAACCGTTCTGCGCCTTCCTTCGGAGGCGTACATGGCTGCTGCTGATCGGCCTGTGGTCCCCAAGCAGCAGATTACCTTGACAGGCCCTCTGGCCCAAGCTTGGGTGGACGCTCGGCGTCGAATAGCCAAGATGACTCCCGGGCAACTCGGCGACAGCAATCTACAACAGGCCACCGGGGTATGCTCTGTTTCTTTGTTTACGTATTCAAATTATGTTTTTAACCTGTTCACATTTGTTAGCAGAACTGGGTGGAGTAGATCGCCATTAGCGATCGATTGGCCGAACTGGAGGACGAGTTGAAAAAACAAAAAGCTGTGGGGGGTGCCGGGCCATCGACGGCCGCTCTGGAGAAGGCCAAAAAACTACTGGATGTCGAACGGAAAAGGGCTTCCGATCTGGCGAGCAAGGTCGTTCGGCTTAAAACGATGATCAAGCAACGAGATAAGGAGATCAAAACGGCGACCACTCGGAAGCAACATGCCATCAATGATATGGACCACATGAAGGTGGAGATCAGGGGGCTGGAACAACGCATCAAAGATTTGGACGCCCTGCTAGCCACCGAGAAGGAGAGCCGCTCGGCCGATCTCCAAAGATTTGATGGAGATTTGAAGGATCTTCAAGCCGCCAGCGATGCTGCCCACGCCGCGCTCAAAGAATATCAAGAGGGGGAGTCGGCTCGCTCCGAAGAAGGGAGGAAGGCGTTCCTCCGCTCGGAAGACTTCGGAGAGAATTTTACCGACAAGATATCCCTCACTTTCGAGGAGGCGATCAAGGCGGCGGTGGGCTATCTGAAGACCAAAGGCCACCTGCCTGCCGAGCTGACCATCCCCCCCGAGGACCTTGCGAGCGTGATGGACTCCATCCCCGATGCTCTTTTTGATTTTGATATGTGAGGAGCGTTTTTATGAACTTTTTTGTATTCCCGCCGTTCGGCCCAACTTATTTCTGTAATGACTTGTTTGATTTTCTGCTCCTTTCACTTCTGTTTTAGCAAGGCATTTTTCCCTCGTTACGCCAAAGTGTTCTTTATATCCTTTCCGCTCAGCACCACGCTTCCGTCCGGCTCAATTCGATCGTCTCAATGACATCTATCATGCGACCGCGCGGCCGCTAGGTTTTCGGACGTGACCGCTCGGCATTTACATGCTAATATCCCTAACTTCCACTGGCCCACTTTTTCTTTGTGCCTTACCCCCAAAGGATTTTTCCGTACATTTTTGATAAGCGAGCCGCTCAGCCGTATAACCAGGCTATCGTGGATTGCATCATGTGACTGGCTATCCGCTCGGACATTTATAGACGCCGGCTCGTCTCTCGATATTTAACGTCGGAGCTCGACGGTCTTCCGCTCGGACGTTTATAGACGCCGGCTCGTCTCTCGATATTTAACGTCGGAGCTCGACAGTCTTCCGCTCGGACGTTTATAGACGCCGGCTCGTCTCTCGATATTTAACGTCGGAGCTCGACGGTCTTCCGCTCGGACGTTTATAGACGCCGGCTCGCTCGATATTTAACGTCGGAGCTCGACGGTCTTCCGCTCGGACGTTTATAGACGCCGGCTCGTCTCTCGATATTTAACGTCGGAGCTCGACGGTCTTCCGGTCGGACGTTTATAGACGTCGGCTCGTCTCTCGATATTTAACGTCGGAGCTCGACGGTCTTCCGCTCGGACGTTTATAGACGCCGGCTCGTCTCTTGATATTTAACGTCGGAGCTCGACGGTCTTCCGCTCGAACGTTTATAGACGCCGGCTCGTCTCTCGATATTTAACATCGGAGCTCGACGGTCTTCCGCTCGGACGTTTATAGACGCCGGCTCGTCTCTCGATATTTAACGTCGGAGCTCGACGGTCTTCCGCTCGGACGTTTATAGACGCCGGCTCGTCTCTCGATATTTAACGTCGGAGCTCGACGGTCTTTATGGTTAACTTTTTAACTGATTATATATGCCTTGCCGAGGGGCGAGGGGTCTTCGATATTGAGCGTGCGGCTCGTTTAATATACCTCCGGCCCAATGGTCCGGGGCCTTCAATATCGAGCCTTTGGCTCGGATACAATTCCCCCTGCCGAACGGCGTGGGGTCTTCGTCCTCGAGCATTCGTCTCGTATATTTATATGCCCCGGCCGAACGGCACGAGGTCTTCACGCAGTAAGCCGTTCGGCGGAGGATGCTCAATGTGTTTTCATCTTTTTGCTTCCTGCATTACAAGTACACAGGCGACTAGCATATACACAAAAATGAATTACATTCGTGCACCTTTCATCCAGCTCGATAAGGCTAGAGATGATTTGCACTCCACGGTCGATCTAGCTGCCGCCCGGCTTCATCCTCCAAATAATATGCGCCCGAGCGGAGCTTTTCAATAACTTTGAAGGGGCTCGCCCACGGTGCCTCCAGTTTGCCGACGTCGCCGACCGGCTTGACTTTCTTCCAGACGAGATCGCCGACCTGGAATGATCTGTGTAACGACCCACCTTCTACTACTAGGCTGTAAGGCGAATCGCTACAGTTATTGCTAAACTATGCTGTGCGGAAAGCTAGGCTAATTAAAATTTTTCTACTAAACTGATCAAAACTTAATGCTCTGGGTGTACCTAGGAGTTGTACACTTGCTAGGGGAGACAACCTATGCCTCCCGGATGACCTGCTGGCTGAAAACAGGCATTTCAATCGATCCACAGATCGATTGGGCTGTCGGACCGATCACGGGATCGATCCAGCTTGATACTGGCATGGTAGAAGTCTCTGGATCGGTCGGCAGACCGATCCAAAAGCTTTCTCTTCTTCTTTCGCTTCTGTACGCACCTGGATCGGTCTGCCGACCGATCCAGGACCTCACTGATCGGTCGGACTGACCGATCAGTGAGCCTCCGTGCGTCTGATGCGTTGGGCGCAGCTGGATCGGGCTACCGACCGATCCAAGAGCACCCTGATCGGTCGGTAGACCGATCAGTTCACCCCCCATGTCTCTGTTCGCCTCTGGATCGGTCGGCTGACCGATCCATGAGGATACAGTAGCATACTGTATCCGTCTGGATCGGTCGGCTGACCGATCCAGTGACACAGCCAGGCCCTGATCGGTCTGGAGACCGATCAGAGTTCTGATTTCGAATCTGAACTCTGATTTCAGACCCTGGGTTGTGCCAAGACTCCACCTATCAACTATCCCATGCATGATAACTATTCTAACAACATGTAATAACAATTTTAGACTTAAACTAGAGTAAGGTTCACTGGGTCATGGCATTTCAAGTCACTAAACACATTTAACAATTGAAAGTGTATGAAAGTAAAAATTGCTAGAGTTCTAATTGGTTAAACTTGCTAAGTTCCCTAAGGATCTTTGATTCCGGTTCCTGCCACACACACCATCCTTGCATTGCCCTCCAGCTTCCTCTGTTAGTCCATCTTTCCTTTACCTTTATCTGCAGTATAAGGAAAAGTAGAATCTGTAAGCTTAAAGCTTAGTAAGAAACCATCTACCTCACAAAATCATGCATTCGATGCAATATGCTTTTAAATCATGCTATTTGAAAATATGCACTGAACTTGCTAAGTCATGGTATACTGAAATCATAAAGCATAATATATAAGCATGGCATAAGCACTGGATCATGGCAAAGCAAGCAATAAAACACTGAACTGAACATAAGCTAAACTAACTGAAACTAAATCTGTAACTGGAAACAAACTCAACTAGCATAATTGATTTTGAGTTTTGAAATCTAATACATAATAGGTGAAAATACTAAACATGCTGTTGGGCCCGGCAACTGTACTTGCTGTGCGCGCATCCCTACTAGACCCGGGGTTGCAAGTCCCGAATTTAGCAAGGTTGTCTAGGCTATCTGAACCTAGGGACGACTGTGGGAGTCCAACCCAATGGATATCTAATCCAGTACAGTGCCACTGAAAATAAAATACTGATATCTATAGCTAACTGATATAACATGCTGTTTCTAGGTTATCTGAACCTAGAGCTAGGTTATCTGAACCTAGAGGCGACTGTGGGAGCCCACCCATTGGACCGTAGTCCCATAAAACTGAACTAAACTAATGTGCTGGTTTAAATGCCTCTAATGCATCTAACTGAGCTATTAAACATAACTGAGGTGGTATCTAGCTACACTAACATTTTACCGATCACTTGGTGTGCTCCAACTCTCTCCTCTAATAGGGAGATCACCTCTAGGCACCCGACAACGTCTAGAATCTCCAACTAAAGGGGAACAACGTGTCCGGCCCATCTAGAGGTGTTCAACTAGATCCCTAAATCCTCGAGGAGGGTTAAAACACACCCTATGTGCCGAAAAACCTGCATATAGCTAAATCTAACAGTATGCAATCAAACGAAAGCTATTATACTGCAGGTGAGGGGTTTCTTACCTCTTGATCGTAATTTCTTACGATTCTATTCGCTAGAGTTCCGGTGGAGATGATCCTCTCGACGATCCGATCACGTCTTCGCGTTCCTCTCGCGGAGAAGAACCTCTTTCGTGTTGGAGTCGTCGCCGGAAGGTGAACCGATGGACCTTGGGCTTGGTGTGCCGTGCGTGAGGAAGAGGAGAAGAAGAGGGGCGCCGGCGTGAGGGTTTGAGAGGAGAAGGTGCCGAACCAAAATAATAATAACCCAACTCCAACTTAAGTTTATTATTTATATTAAGTGGTTTACTGAACCCAACTCTAATATAAATATATTTGGTTCTCCTTTCTTTCAGCACGGCCCTGCTGGGTTCACCGGTTACTAATCTTATCTGTAAACCATAGGTCTCGGGTTCGATTCCCGCCTAAGCTATTTTACGGTTCTAATTATTTTTGCTACTTCCGATACTCGAAAAATTCCGGGAAAATATCTAAAAATTCCAGAAAAACTTAGAATAACTCTAAAATAGTTTTGAGAATTTTCGGGCGTTACAGTTGTGCCCCTGATGCCTAATCAGGGGGATATGCCCCTGGTCTTTGATCATGGGGCTAGACTCTTACTCTCTGATCGAGGATTTGTAGCGGATCCTATGTCCGAATAGGTCTATTATAGAATAATTGATCTGCTGACTAACTACGGATCTGAGCTCAATCCATCGCGTCCGGAATATGCCTCTTCAGCATGGAGACATGAAATACGTTGTGGACAACTGACATCTCCCGAGGTAGCTCTAACTCATATGCTACCTTGCCCACTCTTCGTGATAAGGTATGGTCCCACATATCCGGGAGCTAGCTTGCCCTTCTTCCCAAAACGCATGACTCCCTTCATGGGAGCTACTCTGAGGAAAACTGTATCCCCAACTGAAAACTCTAAGGGTCTGCGCCGTGTATCGGCATAGCTTTTCTGGCGGCTCTGTGCTGTCTCTATCCTCTGGCGGATCTGCTGGATGGCTGCTGTGGTATCTGCCACTAGATCTATCTGAAGCTCTAGTTCCTTCTGTTCACCACTCTCATACCAACAGATTGGTGATCTGCACCTCCGCCCATAGAGTGCCTCATAAGGTGCCATGCCGATAGTGGCCTGATAACTGTTGTTGTATGCAAATTCTGCTAAACTCAGATATTTGCACCAACTTCCCTTGAAGTCTAGGGCACACGCTCGGAGCATATCTTCGAGTACCTGATTTACTCGCTCCGTCTGACCATCTGTCTGAGGATGGAATGCTGTGCTGAATTTCAATTTGGTGCCCAATGCTGACTGTACGCACTCCCAGAAGTGTGATGTGAATCTGCTGTCTCTGTTTGAGATGATGGTTCGTGGGACTCCATGTAGTCTGACGATCTCCTGGAGATACAATTGAGCTAGCTTCTCCATGGAGTAGGATATCTTGATAGCTAAAAAGTGGGATGATTTAGTCAATCTGTCGACTATTACCCAGATGGCATCAAAACCATTCGTGGTTCTGGGTAGCCCCACTATGAAGTCCATCGAGATATCCTCCCACTTCCATTCTGGGATCTGTATAGGCTGCAGAACTCCTCCTGGTCGCTGATGTTCTGCCTTGACCCTCTGATAGGTGAGGCAGATGCTAACATATCTGGCGATGTCTCGCTTCATCCCGGGCCACCAAAAACGTTTCTTCAGGTCTTGATACATTTTGGTGGAGCCTGGATGCATCGCATAAAGAGTCGTGAGCCTCATCTAAAATCATCTCCGTAGCTCCTCGATCTGGAACACGAGTCTATCACCAAAATACAGCACCCCGCTATCGGACACTCGAATTCTCTACTTTCCGATTCTGGCCCTTGCTTGATTTTCTGAATTTCAAGGTCATCCAGCTGAATGAATATCACCAAGCAAGGTAGACTCTAAGGTCATAGTAGAGAGCTGTCCGGCGATGAGTTCGAGACCAAAATCCGCGATCTCCTTCTGTAGGGGTGGTGACATGGTCGCTAGAGATAATAAGGTAGCGGATTTTCCGCTAAGTGCATCTGCTACCCTATTGGCTTTCCCAGGTGGTAGAGGATGTCTATGTCATAATCTTTGACTAGCTCTAGCCACTTGCGCTGTCGCATATTCAGATCCTTCCGAGTGAAGAAGTACTTCAGACTCCGATGATCTGTATACACTCTGCGAGCTCCATACAAGTAATGTCTCCAATTTTGAGAGCGAACAACATCTGGCAAGCTCAAGATCATGAGTGGGGTAGTTCTTCTCATAATCCTTGAGTTGTGGAGGCATAGGCGATTACCTTGCCATCTTGCATCAAGACTGCTCCTAATCCCAATTTAGGCGTCACTATATATCGAGGTATGCGTATTTTACGGCGGTGTCGAATAGGTGCACTAGTCAATCTCCTCTTGAGTTATTGAAAGCTCTGTTTCTCTCACCATTGAAATTTCTTGTTCTTCCGGTGAGGACTGTAGTGGGGAGGCTATCTGGAGAAGTCCTCTACAAACTTTCTGTAATATCCTGCTAATCCCGAGCTGATCTCACTGGCGTTCTTAGGTCTCCTCCGGTTACTTACTTCTATCTTGTTGGGATCTACCATAATACCATCCTTTGAGATGACGTGACCCGGGAAGGACACTGATTTCGCCAAAACTCACATTTCGTGAACTTGGCGTATAATTGATTCTTGAAGGGTCTGCAATACTAGTTTGGTGCTTCGAGTGTTCTTCTGAGTTCCTAAGTAGATAAGAATGTCATCGATAAATACAATAACAAACTTATCTAAATACTCCATGAATACCCTATTCATAAGATCCATGAATGTAGCTGGAGCATTTGTCACGCCAAAGGCATGACTACGAACTCGTAATGTTCGTCTGAATGTTGTCTTTGGTATATCACCCTCCTTGACTCGACTTGGTGATATCACGATCGAGGTCAATTTTTGAGAACCTGCTCTCCTTTAAGCGGTCGAACGGTCATCTATTACGGGAAGCGGATACATTCTTGATCGTGACTGATTCGATTATCTGTAGTCTATACATGCCGCATGCTTCCATCCTTCTTCTTCATGAACAAACACAGGTGCTCCCCATGGTGAGTGACTAGGCGTATGAAGCCCTTGTCAAGTAGCTCCTGTGGTTGCTCATGAAGTTCCTTCATTCTGCTGGAGCCATGCGGTAGGCGCTTTGGAAATAGGATTGGTGCGGGGAAGAGTTCTATCTCAAATTCAATCTCACTGGTGCTAGGCCGGTAACTCTTCGAAGACGGCTGGGTAGTCACATACAACTCGGACCTCTGCTTGCTGTTGGTCCTCGTCCCGGCCGGTAGTGACTACATGTGCTAGGTACCCCGTACATCCCGAATCCATCAACTTCGTGCCTTCATAGCTGAGAGAAATTTTCCGGCTTTTCTCTTTGGTTCTCCGATGTACTCGAACTGTATTCGCTTCGGGTTGGAATACGACTTACGACACTCTATGGAAGCACCATATTTGATCGAAAGTCCATCCCAAGGATGATGTCGTAGTCACCATTTCTAGCGGGATCGGATCACAAAAGAGTTCCCGATCTGCTATAATGACTGGCATTCTGAGCGAGTGCGTGGATGCCATGACCTCCCCGAAGGTAGTGCCGTCAGACCGACCATTGAGTACTTCGGGGCATTTCTAATTTCTCGGAGAACATCCGGCTATATATGAATGGGTTGCCCGATGTCGAATAGACGGTAGCACTATCTTGAAAAATGCTAATCGACTGTGACGGTATCGAGGCATTTGCTCGTCCTCTCGGTGAGTGAGTAGATCCTCGCGTTCGCCATAGGTGGAGGGGCTTCTAATCGGCCACAGGCGATGAGTGGACCTTCTAGAGCGGCCTACATCGATGTGTAAG
Source organism: Zingiber officinale (assembly GCF_018446385.1). Lineage (NCBI taxonomy): Eukaryota > Viridiplantae > Streptophyta > Magnoliopsida > Zingiberales > Zingiberaceae > Zingiber > Zingiber officinale. The sequence continues at coordinate 125,147,900 of NC_055989.1, forward strand.
CGGGGTGGTGGCTGCATCTTGGATCTCGTGGTGAGGAAGACCGGTCTTGTTCGGGCTGCTTGGCCATGTGCCCTTCTTGTCCACATTCAAAGCATCCTCGTGTGCCCTTGCGACAAACCCATGGGTGGAATCTCCCACAAGTGGCACACTTTGGATAACTGGGTCGCTTGCTAGATGGTCCTCCTTTGAGTCACTCCCGATTTGCGCTTGCTTTGGAGTTCCCTTTCCAGTTAGAGCTGTGGCCTTGCTGTTTTTGAGTGTGAGAGTTTCCTTGGCCCTTGGACTCGAGGAGACTTGCTTCTGCTGCCTCGTGCTGTTCTGGTAATGTGGTCAAGGCACCGCTCACCAATTCCTCTGTGGTTTGTGGCCTATGTATGCCACCGACCACGTTCTGCTATCTCCGGCCTCGGCATCTTGAGCATCAACCCGATCCGTTCTCTTTCAGTGTCGACTAGCTCGGGTATAGGCGAGCCAACTGTTGAACTTCTTCACGGCTTCCTCAACGAGAGGTTGCCCTGACGAAACTCGATGAACTCGTCATAGTGGCGTTTGTAACCCGCGTATGAAAGAACTCCTCAAAGAATTCTTTCTCAAAGTCAGCCCATGTCATCTGGTTCCTTCGTTCTGATTCTTTCCCACCACATGCGTGCGTCTCCTGTCAGGCAGAAGGAGGCACACTTCACCTTCTCGTGTTCTGGCCAGTCCAGAAGCTCCATCGTGCTCTCCAGGGTTTTGAACCAGGCTTGTGCATCCCATGGTTCACTAGCGCCTGAGAAGTTCTCTGGCTTGACTCGCTGCCACTGGATCAGATAGGCTTCCTTTCTTGGCTCAGCTGCTGGGGCTACTGGTGCTGGTGCTGGTGTTGTAGGCTGAGCTGGTGGAACCTCTAAGACTACCGGAGTCGTCAAATTCGGTTCCGGGGTGACTGTGGGGGTATTCTGCTGATTAGCCTTTAAGGTGGCTATTTCCTGTTGCTGTTCAGCTAGCTGCTGCTGTAACTGAGCCACTAATGCTGTAAGGTCTGGAGGAGGCACTGAACTGCCTGCCTCTTGTTGGGGCTCAGTAGCTAGTGCCCTTCTAGCTGGGCGTCCTCGTGCCATTTCTAAAGACATAGAGAACATATGTATAACTAATACTATCACAGTTATATAATTACTGATATCATGTTCAAAGACTATCTCATGCTAACAGGAAGTAGGCATATAAACATGAACTGTAATAATAAACAAGAAGCATAAATAAAGTAGAGGTGTTCTTACTTGGAAGCTGTAGGCACAATGCTGATGTGTGTGTAGGAAGTATGGAACACTGCTCTGATACCACTCTGTAACGACCCACCTTCTACTACTAGGCTGTAAGGCGAATCGCTACAGTTATTGCTAAACTATGCTGTGCGGAAAGCTAGGCTAATTAAAATTTTTCTACTAAACTGATCAAAACTTATTCCAGGTGTACCTAGGAGTTGTACACTTGCTAGGGAGACAACCTATGCCTCCGGATGACTGCTTGGCTGGCAGGCATTTCAATCGATCCACGGATCGATTGGGGTGTCGGACCGATCACGGATCGATCGACAATCTGGCATGGTAGAAGTCTCGGATCGGTCGGCGGAACCGATCCAACTTTCTCTTCTTCTTTACACATGCGCTGGATCGATGCAGGCGATCCGGACCTCGATCGGTCGGATGACCGATCGGTGAGCCTCCGTCGTCGATGCGTTGAAGGCATGTTGGATCGGACTGGCCGATCCAGAACACCGATCGGTCGGTGAGCCGATCAGTTCACCATGTCTCGTTAGCCTTTGGATCGGTCGGTGGCCGATCAGCGAGGATCTGATGGCATCTTGTATCCGTCGGATCGATCGGTGACCGATCGATGCTGAACCGTACGATCGGTGCAGGCCGTCGAGTTGATTCGAATCGAACTCGATTTGAGACCACAGGTTGTGCCAAGACTCCACCTATCAACTATCCCATGCATGATAACTATTCTAACAACATGTAATAACAATTTTAGACTTAAACTAGAGTAAGGTTCATTGGGTCATGGCATTTCAAGTCACTAAACACATTTAACAATTGAAAGTGTATGAAAGTAAAAATTGCTAGAGTTCTAATTGGTTAAACTTGCTAAGTCCCCTAAGGATCTTTGATTCCGGTTCCTGCCACACACACCATCCTTGCATTGCCCTCCAGCTTCCTCTGTTAGTCCATCTTTCCTTTACCTTTATCTGCAGTATAAGGAAAAGTAGAATCTGTAAGCTTAAAGCTTAGTAAGAAACCATCTACCTCACAAAATCATGAATTCGATGCAATATGCTTTTAAATCATGCTATTTGAAAATATGCACTGAACTTGCTAAGTCATGGTATACTGAAATCATAAAGCATAATATATAAGCATGGCATAAGCACTGGATCATGGCAAAGCAACCAAATAAACACTGAACTGAATATAAGCTAAACTAACTGAAACTAAATCTGTAACTGGAAACAAACTCAACTAGCATAATTGATTTTGAGTTTTGAAATCTAATACATAATAGGTGAAAATACTAAACATGCTGTTGGGCCCCTGTACTTACTGTGTGCGCATCCCTACTAGACCCGGGGTTGCAAGTCCGAATTTAGCAGGGTTGTCTAGGCTATCTGAACCTAGGGACATTGTGGGAGTCCAACCCAATGGATATCCAATCGATGCAGTGCCACTGGAAATAAAATCGATATCTATAGCTAGCGATATAACATCTTTGTTTCTAGGTTATCTGAACCTAGAGCTAGGTTATCTGAACCTAGAGGCGATGTGGGAGCCACCCATTGGACCGTAGTCCCATAAAACTGAACTAAACTAATGTGCTGGTTTAAATGCCTCTAATGCATCTAACTGAGCTATTAAACATAACTGAGGTGGTATCTAGCTACACTAACATTTTACCGAACACTTGGTGTGCTCCAACTCTCTCCTCTAATAGGGAGATCACCTCTAGGCACCCGACAACGTCTAGAATCTCCAACTAAAGGGGAACAACGTGTCCGGCCCGTCTAGAGGTGTTCAACTAGATCCCTAAATCCTCGAGGAGGGTTAAAACACACCCTATGTGCCGAAAAACCTGCATATAGCTAAATCTAACAGTATGCAATCAAACGAATGCTATTATACTGCAGGTGAGGGGTTTCTTACCTCTTGATCGTAATTTCTTACGATTCTATTCGCTAGAGTTCCGGTGGAGATGATCCTCTCGACGATCCGATCACGTCTTCGCGTTCCTCTCGCGGAGAAGAACCTCTTCGTGTTGGAGTCGTCGCCGGAAGGTGAACCATGGACCTTGGGCTTGGTGTGTCGTGCGTGAGGAAGAGGAGAAGAAGAGGCGGCGTGAGGGTTTGAGAGGAGAAGGGTGCCGAACCAAAATAACCCAACTCCAACTTAAGTTTATTATTTATATTAAGTGGTTTACTGAACCCAACTCTAATATAAATATATTTGGTTCTCCTTTCTTTCAGCACGGCCCTGCTGGGTTCACCGGTTACTAATCTTATCTGTAAACCATAGGTCTCGGGTTCGATTCCCGCCTAAGCTATTTTACGGTTCTAATTATTTTTGCTACTTCCGATACTCGGAAAATTCCGAAAAAATATCTAAAAATTCCAGAAAAATCTTAGAATAACTCTAAAATAGTTTTGAGAATTTTCGGGCGTTACAATCTGGGATAACGCGGCGGTTGTAGTTTTGCTTCATCTGCTGCCTGTACGCCATCAGCCGAACGGACGCCTTGGCTCGCTCCTCGTCGACCAAATCCAGCTCCATATTCCTCAGTTCGGCGTTGCCATCATCATAGCTCATCCTCCGGACGGACTCAACGCCGACTTCAACCGGAATGACCGCCTCGCCGCCATACACCAAATGGAACGGTGTGACGTCCGTCCCTTCCTTCGGAGTCGTTCGGATGGCCCATAAGACGCCCGGCACTTCATCTGGCCAACTTCCTCCCAAATGGTCGAGCCGAGCGCGCAGGATACGAAGAATTTCCCGATTGGCCACTTCGACTTGACCGTTGCTTTGGGGATAAGCCACGGACGTGAAGTGTTGTTCGATGCCGTAGCTTTTGCACCAATCCCCTAGCATCTTCCCTGTGAATTGCCGCCCATTGTCTGAGATCAATCGGCGAGGGATGCCGAACCGACAGATGATGTGTTGCCAGATAAATTTTTTGACCATCTGTTCGGTGATCTTGGCTAGCGGCTCGGCCTCCACCCACTTGGAAAAATAATCAACCGCCACTAGCAAAAATTTCCGCTACCCGGTCGCCATCGGGAATGGACCAACAATATCCATTCCCCATTGATCGAACGGACATGAAACCATTGATGCCTTCATTTCTTCCGCCGGTTGGTGGTTGAAGTTATGGTACTTTTGGCATGAAAGGCACGTTGATACTGTCCGAGCGGCATCTGCTTGTAAAGTCGGCCAGAAGTATCCAGCTAGCAGGATCTTCTTAGCTAGTGCTCGTCCGCCCGGATGTCCTCCGCACGATCCTTGATGTACTTCTTGGAGGATGTAAGCCGTGTCCTCCGCACGATCCTTGATGTACTTCTTGGAGGATGTAAGTCGAGTCCTCCGAGCTCACGCATTTCAACAACGGGCGTGAGAAAGCCTTTTTATAAAGCTGACCGCCGATGAGCGTGAACCGACCGGCTCTCCTTCTTAGCAGCTGGGCTTCATACTCATTGGATGGTGTGGCGCCCGAGCGGAGGAACTCTATGATGGGCGTCCGCCAGTCGCTTGGAAATGTGAGGCCTTCCATCCGGTCGACGTGCGCTACCAACAGTACTTTTTCAATTGGCTGCTGAATGGCGACCGGCGTTATTGAGCTCGCGAGCTTGGCTAGCTCATCGGCCGCTTGATTTTCTGCTCTGGGTATCTTCTGAACAATAACTTCTCGAAAATCAGCTTTGAGCTTCTCGAAGGCTTCAGCGTAGAGCTTGAGCCGAGCACTATTGATTTCGAAGGTACCAGAGAGCTGCTGAGCGGCCAACTGCGAGTCCGAGTGGAGTGTTACCCGACCGGCTCCCACATGCCGGGCGGCCTGCAAGCCAGCTATGAGGGCCTCATACTCCGCCTCATTGTTGGTAGCTTTATAATCCAGCCGGACGGATAGGTGCATCTTTTCTTCTTGTGGGGAGAGCAACAATATTTCAATCCCGCTTCCGAGCCGAGTGGACGACCCATCCACATATATTCTCCACATAGCTTCCGGCTCCGGCCTTTGCACCTCAGTCACAAAATCGGCCAAGGATTGCGCTTTGATCGCCGAGCGGGGCTGGTATTGAATGTTAAATTCACTTAGCTCTGTCGTCCATTTGATGAGCCGTCCGGATGCCTCGGGATTTAGTAGAACACGTCCGAGCGGACTATTGGTTTTGACAATAATAGTATGCGCCAGGAAATATGGACGAAGGCGCCGAGCGGCGAGACCAGCGCAAAGCTATTTAGCCAGTGTAGCGAGATTCGACATCTTTTAAAATGTGACTAAGGAAATACACAGGCTCCTCTCCGCTCGCCCTCACCAATGCTGAGCTGCTGTCGAGGACAGATAAATACAAAGTGGCTCACCAATAGTCGGCAGCTATCTGGGGCGAATTCAGATATGCCTTCAAATCTTGAGCGGTCGCATTCTTCGTCGATAAAATTTTGTTGCTTTGCGTAAGATCTTGAAAAAAGGAAGGCTCCGGGCGGTTTTGGAGATGAATCTGGATAGAGTGGTTATCCGACCGGTCAAACCCTTGTATTTCTTGAGGCGGCATGTCTTGTAGGGCTTTCACCTTGTTGGGATTTGCTTGATTCCCCTCGGTCACTATGTACCCCAAGAAACGCCCTTGCTCCGAACAGGCACTCGGGATTTAGCTTGACTCCATATTTGCCGCGTTCGGAAGGTTTCCTCCATGTCTTTGAAGAGATTTGCCGCTCGGACGGATTTGATGAGAATGTCGTCCACATAAACTTCCTCCCGATCCGCTCTCTGAACACTTTATTCATTAACGCCGATATGTGGCTCCCGTTTTTTAATCCGAACGGCATCACATTATAGCAATAAGTGCGGTCGGCCGTAGCTGACCTTTTCTTGATCTTCACAGGCGAGTGGCACTTGGTGATAGCCCTGGTAGCGTAGAAATATGATTCACATCCGGTAGTAGAGTCCACCAGCTGGTCTATTCGGGAGGATAAAAAATCTTCGGGCAAGCTTTGTTGAGATCCGAAAATCTATGCACACTCTCCATTTGTTGCCGGTTTGGAGACTAATACTACGTTCGACCGGCTCGGGAACGAACCTCATGAATATGGCGGCTTCGAGCTTCTCCACCTCGCTTGGGATGATGACGTTACGCTTCGGCTGAAATCTCTTTTTCTTTGCTTGATCGGCGTCCGGTCGGACATGTAACTCGTTCTGCGCTATGCTCGGCGAAATTCGGGCAGCTCGTGTCGACCGGATGAAGACATCATGATTTCGTCGGAGGCATTGGGTCAGCTCTTCTTTCTGCTTCTCCTCCGGATCGGACGCAATAAAGGTTGTGGCCTCCGTCGGATGGGTGAATCTGCACTTCCTCTTTTCTTCATAAATTAAAGAGGGTGGCTTTTCGGTGATGGCGTTTACCTCGATCCGGGCGCCTTCCGAGCGGATTGGCTTCTGTTCGGACCATCTCGATGTAGCATCGCCGAGAACGATCTCCTCGTACCTCTCCCACTTTGTCCTCCACGGGAACTTGATCTTGATGGAAGGTTGAGACGACCGCTCGAAATTCGGCGCGGTCATCCCAGAATGGCGTTGTGGGACGAGGAGAGTCGACCACCAAAGTTTGTTGTCCTTGTCCTCTGGCGGCTCTTCTCCCAACGGGTAGCCAGTAGGATCTGTCAGGCCAGGTGAGCTATGTTACCCGTAAACTCGTAGAGCGGAGTTGTCATGGGTAACAGCTCGGCTCGATCAATTTGCAGCTGATCGAACGCCTTCTTGAATAAGATGTTGACTGAGCTCCCTGTGTCAACAAATACGCGGTGAATTGTGTAATTGGCTATTACCGCTTTGATGAGCAGAGTATCGTCGTGGGGTACTTCAACTTCTTCCAAGTCCCCTGGCCCGAAACTGATTTCTGGTCCGCTCGCCCGTTCTTGGCTGCAGCCAACGACATGGATTTGGAGCTGCCGGACGCTCGCCTTTCTAGCTCGGTTGGAGTCTCCTCCGGTCGGCCCGCCAGCAATAATGTTTATCTCGCCTCGGGAAGTATTGCTTCTATTTTCCTCTTCCCGAGCGGACGGTTGAGACCGTTCTCTGGACGCTAGGCGATTCTCCTACCTTGGAGAACGATGCCGATCGGGAGTTTGTTGCTGCTATGGCCTATCAGCTTGCGTCCGATCGGCTTCATGAGTTCTCTGTCGCCTGTCGACTGAGGGAGACCGTCGTCCGACATTCCGGGGCACAGGATGAGTCACGAAGGGAAGACTTAGACAATCCCTTGTGTTGTGCGTATCCGTCCGGTGGAAGGAGCAGAACATCGGGGTCCATCTCTTCTTTGGCTTGGGTCGGGCGGCAGCTATCTCTTGCACATGGAACCTGGCGTGGGGGGATCGGATTGCTTCGGCCCTTGGTCCTCTAGGCGGCTGATGAGCGGCGTGCTATTTCCGCTCGGCAGGGGGAGCCCGCTCGGTTGGAGTTTCTTTTTTCCTGGCCGCTTGCGCTTCCTCCACGTTGATGTATTCGTTCGCCCGGTGTAGCATGTGATCATAGTCTCGGGGCGGCTTTCGGATGAGTGATCGGAAGAAATCCTCATCCACTAGGCCTTGTGTGAAGGCATTCATCATAGTTTCCGAGGTGGCCGTTGGGATGTCCATCGCCACTTTGTTGAACCGCTGGATGTAAGCTCGGAGCGATTCACGGGCTTCTTGCTTGATGGCGAACAGGCTCACGCTTGTTTTCTGGTAGCGTCGACTGCTCGCAAAATGGTGGAGGAAAGCCGTTCGGAACTCCTTGAAGCTAGTGATGGATCCGTCCGGCAACCTCCGAAACCACCGTTGAGCCGATCCCGAGAGAGTGGTAAGAAAAACTCGGCATTTCACCCTATCTGTGTATTTATGGAGCGTAGCTGTGTTATCAAACTTACCCAGATGATCATCTGGGTCGGTTGCCCCATTATACTCGCCGATCGTCGGAGGCACATAGTGCTTTGGCAGAGGATCTTACAAAATAGCCTCTGAAAATTGGCGATTGATCCGCTCGGGCGATACGTCCGCTCGAGGGGCTTTCCCCTTTCTGTTATCTCGTCTAGGCATTTCATCCGAAGAAGATCCCCTATCCCGGTGGGCTGCCACGGCTTCAGGGGTGCGGAACAGAGCCCGATGAAACGCGACGGTGGCAGGTGGTGCTTTCGCTCGGCCGCCAGACGCTGAAGTTGCTTGCTGCTCCGGCCGCTCGGCTGCCGCCTTCTGTTTTTGCTCCACAAGCTTGGCGGCCCTTATCTTGATCAGAGCGTCGAGTTCCTCGGTCGAAAGTGTCACCGCGTCGTTGACCCCTTCCGATCGATGAGAGGCGTATTCTCACGGCGCCAAATTGATCCTGTCCGAATCGCCGATCCAAGGGACGCTGGGCACGTGGCGCTCTCCTAGTCGATGGCACAGGCCTCCGAAGCTCCGGCGATCCTGCACAGAAGTCGGGCCGGGAAGGGGTTTCCGGCGGCGACCCTCCGACGCTCAAGTCAGGTAAGTAGTGGAAAAGGGAACTCCCAAGCTTGTAGAATGCGTACCTCCGGCGAAGTCTACGATTCTTTATATAGGGCGATGAAAAAGCTCCTACACGCCTATCGAGGCGCGTGCGTATCCGCAGCCCATGCCTCGGTGTGTGCCTGTCAGAAAACTTACCTAACGCCATACTGCAACAGTCCCATCGCGCCTTCGATGGGACAACAAGACACCGTTGTCGGACTAGGGTATGGCTTAGTCATGTGACTTAGCGGCTATCGGAGATGTTCTGTTCTCCTTTACCGGCCGGGATGTACGTCCGGCTGGATGAGAACATCGTCGGACGACCTTCATCCCATCTTGCGGCGGACGGCACGCCTCACATCTCGCCTGTCGCTTGTGCTGAGATGCCGGGGAGACTTCCAGGCGAGTGACTTCCTCTCGGCTCTGAGACATTGTTTCATTGAGCGTCGGAACCCCAACCCGGTCAGGGCGCCTTTTACTACCGAATGTCCATTGGTCGGCCGATCGGCCTTATCAATTTCTTCCAAGTCCGGTCGGCTCACCCTTCTCTGGCGGGCTACTTGACCATTTGACCTCCACGTGGCGTTGACCCCTCGTTAGGGGGTCCCGGGCTCTTATCACCGATCAATTGTAAACTATGTAACATGTATTTAGAGGTCTTTATAATTGTTTTAAAATAATTTTAATAAAATTTATATAATTTTAATAAGTGGATAAAAAGTATTTTGATATAGTAGTACTTTTATATAGAGTAGTTTTGATTAAAATAAAATAATTAAAATTTTATATTGTCGAATCGCTATAACTTGTAATAGCTAGTTGCTACAACATATCTGATAGAGCGTTTTCAGAATTTGCATAATTTTGATTTTTCCCCCCATTTTATTACATATCATCCAACTAACAAGGAATGTAAACTTGTGGGGTTTAATTACATATCAATAAGAGAGTTGTATGCCAACATTACTTAGAATCTATCATCCTGATTTCAATGCCAACTATACAAATTATCTTCGCTCCGCTAGGTTATCCCAATCCGACATTGATTTGGTAAATGAATAGAACGTTGAACAAGTTTAGTGTTCAATTTAGTAAAAATTTATTTATGTCTGAGGAGGAGGGTTGCATTAGGTTACCATCCAATGTCAAACTATGATAAATATTCAATAAATGAATCCATTAAACTATTATGCTAATGCTAAGTGTAGGACTGTTGCGGCCGACTAGAAGGGGGGGTTGAATAGCCCTGTAAAATAAAAGCAAAAACACCCTTCTCAAACTTTCAACAGAACACTTGCATCAAATAAAGTAAACAGAAAACAGAAAGTAAAAGACTCACATAGAGTTGACTTGGTTACAACCGGGGAGGTTGTTAATTCAAGGAAGATGTCGTACTATTATCTCCTTCTGGCGGAGAAGCCTTTTTACAGTAGTGAAGTGCACAATTAGAGAAGCTAAACTCGAGAGAGCGTACAAGTGTTGTTACAATGAGTTGTTCTGAATTATGTGAAAACTTCTGGACCAAGGCTATATTTATAGCCTTGGTCGGGGCGCCTGGAAAGGTTCCGGGCGCCCTGAGGAGGATAAATTTTATCCCCCAACGTTCAGATCGAGATTTGACTCGATCTGGTCAAAATTCAATCTCCGGGCGCCCGGAATGGTTCCGGGCGCCCCGGACTGGTCCGGGCGCCCAGGGCTAGTCCGGGTGCCCCGGACAGTTCTGGGCGCCCCGGACCCTAAGTCAACTCCGGTTGACTTTTTTCGCCTCGGTCCTGGTCTTCAACTCCGGTTCCGCTCGCTTGGGTGATCTCTGCCATCCGGAAAAGGGCTCACCCGAACCCAGGTTCTAGTCTTCTCGAGCAGGCTTCCTCCGGCTTCTCGTCCCTCGAAATCGCCGCGTGTTTCCTTCTCATCCACCAGCGTACTCATCCGCAGTCTTCGTCCCTCGGTCGCATCCCGTGCCGACCTTCTCGCTAGCTGCGACTCTTACTCCTCGAGCAGTCTTCCGCTCCAGCTTCTCGTCCCTCGGAACCACCGCACGCTTCCTTCTCGTCTGCTGGTGTACTCTTCCGCAGTGCCTCGTCCCTCGGACGCACCGCGTGCCGTCCTTCTCGTTGGCTGCGTCTTCCGCTCGACTACCTGTGCTCCTAAGCTCCTACACACTTAAACACAAGGTTAGAAATAAACAGGACCTAACTTAACTTATTGATCACACCAAAATAACCTTGGGGTTCTAACAATCTCCCCCTTTTTGGCGTGAGCAACCCAAGTTAAGATAGGGTAAAAATAGACATAAAATAAACTTTAACTAAATTTGCATTTAAGTGCAAAAGATAAAACAAGTTAAATTTTGGTCTACCTCCCCCTAGACTTATACTAATCCTTCTCCCCCTTTGATCACAAAAAATGGGGTTTTAAGAAAAAAATCTAAGAGTTAAAGACTTAGAAAATTTTGAGATTCTTTAAAAAATTTGCAATAATAAGCCGTCTCTTAAAAAAAATTTAAATAAGAGTTAAAAAAATTTTAAGTGAAATTATAAGAAAAAAAAATTCTAACTTAGATAGTTTTGCAAAAAAAAAATTCTAAAAAAGATATTTTGAAAAATTTTGAAAGCATTAATTAATTCTAATTTTAATGCTTTAACAAAAAGTTAATTAAACATTTATTTCAATATTTTGGCTTCCAGGTCGTGGTGAGGCACTAGACCTTCTTGGTTATTGGAGCAACAACCACTTCCTTAGACAAAGCCTCATAGAGAAATTCATTGTTTAATTTTCTCACTGAAAAACACTAATTTTAATTTTAAAACTTAGACTAAGCAAGATTTAGGAACCCAATAAAGGTTCCAGCCTACTAGATTGATTAAAAATTTCTTAGGAACATATTTTCTAGAGATATTCCTAATTTGTCCCTGGTGATATCTATAATACAATTCAAATTTTTAAATCTTCTAAAATTAGATGAGCAAGCATAGTTTTTCAAGTTGTCTATTTGAATTTTCAAATTTTTATTTTCTAATTTCAGTTTTTCATTTTCCAATTTTGATTTTTCTAATTCTTCTAACGGGCAGGATTTAGCTAAAATTATTTTTAATTTTTTTATTTTTTTTCTAATTTACAGCAGTCTTTAGTTAAAAACTTAACAAACTTAAAAAGTTTGTCAGGAGGAAGAGAACGTACCTGACTTACCTTGTCTAATTCGTTGTCCGTGTCTCCCCCTGAACTGCTGCTTTCTTTTGATGAAGCTCCTCCTTCATCGATGCTCTCGATGCTCATCTCGGAAGAGCTTGAATCAGAGTCGTCGTCTTGATGACTCACCATCAGTGCGAGTCCGGAGAATGCCTCAACTTCCGATTCGGATGACGTATCCTCCCACGTCGCCTTTAGGGCCTTTCACTTTTGGATAGGCTTCTTACCCTTCTCCTTGTTCTTCAGCTTGGGGCAATTGTCCTTGACGTGCCCTTCTTCGTCGCAGTGGTAGCAGCGGATCATCCTTTTCTTCTTCCCCTGCGGATGGTTAGTAGATCTAGATTTACAAAGTTTCTTGAATCTTCTTACCATCATACCATTTCCTCGTCGTCGAGAGAAGATTCCGACTCGGGTTCGTCTCTCGAAGCTTTGAGGGCGACGTTGTTCTTGGGCTCCTTCATTCCTGCACACTTAGACACAAGGTTAGAAACAAACAGGACCTAACTTAACTTGTTGATCACACCAAAACAACCTTGGGGTTCCAACACTAAGTTGTTCCCCGGAAGGAACGCGTTACAGGGTCCGACTGTAACGTCTCGGCAAGGATCGTTACATCTCCAGACCTCGGGTGTAGTGCTAAATATGCAAGAGTTTGCTTTACAGGGTCTGACTGTAATGTCTCAGCAATGACCGTTACATCTCCATGAGAACTTGAGTGTAGTGTTAAATAGGCAAGAGTTCTCACACCATAGGTTGGATAAGAACAAATATGATAAGAAAACTAATAATCTAAGATTTGGAACATGGAACATAGGAACTCTCATGGGTAAATCAATGGAGGTAGTACATATGATGATTATGAGAAGAATTAGTATTTTGTGTGTACAAGAGACAAAATGGATAGGCGAGAAGGCAAAGATGATAGATAACTCGGGTTTTAAGTTATTGTACACTGGAAAGAGTAAAGTAAGAAATAGAGTGGGTATTATTGTCGATAGTTTGTTAAAGGATGAAGTTGTAGTAGTTAGAAAAGGGGATAGAATTATAGCCCTTAAGATAATAGTGGCGAAAGAAACTATGAACATAATTAGCGTATATGTACCACAAGTAGGATTAGATGAAGCTACCAAATCAAGGTTTTGGAAGGACTTAGATGAAATATTACAAAATATTCCATCAAATGAAATGATTTTAATAGGATGTGATCTAAATAGGCATATCGGAGTGAAAAATGAGGAATATGAGAGAGTACATGGGAGTTATGGGTTTAGAACGAGGAATGAGGAAGGGAAAACTATATTAGATTTTGCGATAGCATATGACCTTATATTAGCTAATACGTTTTTTAAGAAAAGAGAAGAATACTTAGTCACATTCAAAAGTGGGAATAATAAATCATAAATTGACTTTTTTATGGTTAGGAAGAAGGATAGAAAGATTTGTAAAGATTGCAAAGTCATCCCTGGAGAAAGCTTAACTACCCAACATAGGGTAGTAGTGTTGGATATACACCTCAAACATAGTAGCAATAGAAAGAAAATATATACAATTCCTAGAATTAAGTGGTGGAAGTTAAAGGATGAGAAGCAAAATATATATAAGGAGAAGGTAGAAGTATAAGAATTAGGTGAAATATACGATGACTCTAATACAACATGGGATAAGATGGTATCAAAGTTGAAAATAGTAGCTAAGAGTGTACTCGGTGAGTCAAAGGGACATGCACCACTAAGTAAAGAATCCTGGTGGTGGAATGAGAAAGTACAAGAGAAAGTGAAGGAAAAACGAATAGCTTATAAGGAATTATATATTTGTAAGAATGAGAAAAATTTTAAAAAATATATAATAGTCAAGAAAGAAGCTAAGAAAGTAGTGAGTGAAGCAAAAAATGAAACTTTTGAATGGTTATATCAAAAATTAGATACAAAAGAAGGGGAAAGAGACATTTATAGAATAGCTAAAGTGAGAGAAAGGAAAACAAAAGATCTTAGCCAAATAAAATATATTAAAGATGAATGTAATAGAGTATTAGTAAACGATGGAGAAATAAAAGAGCGGTGGAAGATGTATTTTCATCAACTTTTTAATGAAGGTTTAGGTGACCAACTTAATTTAGGTAATTTAAGTAGGTCAAATGAGCATAGATATTTTAATTTTTATCGTAGAATTCAAATTTCAGAAGTAAAACAGACTTTAAATGAGATGCACAATGGAAAATTCGTTGGACCAGATGATATTCCAATAGAGGTATGGAAGTGCTTAGGAAAATAAGGTATTGAATGACTTACAAAATTATTTAACATGAAAAATGTCTGATCAATGGACGATAAGTACTCTAGTTCCCTTATATAAGAACAAGGAAGACATACAAAATTGTGCAAACTATAGGGGTATTAAACTAATGAGTCATACTATGAAACTTTGGGAAAAAGTAATAGAAAAAAATTAAGAAAAGAGACCACAGTGATAGAAAATCAATTTGGGTTCATGCCTAGAAGGTCGACAATAGAAGCTATACATCTTCTTAGACAATTAATTGAAAAATATCAGGAGCAAAAACAAGATCTACACATGGTATTCATTGACTTAGAAAAAACTTATGATACAGTCCCAAGAGAAATTATATAGAGAATTTTAGAAAAGAGAAGTGTTAGCGTAACATATATTGAACTAATTAAGGATATGTATGAGGATGTAATGACCAGAGTAAAGACTTCAGGTGGAGTAACTGAAGCATTTCCAATAAAGATAGGGTTACATTAAGGATCAGCTCTAAGTCCCTATCTTTTTACACTAATTATGGACGAACTCACTGCATATATTCAAGACACAGTACCGTGGTGCATGTTGTTTGCAGATGATATTATTTGGTAGATGAGACACGTGAAGGAGTAAATGCTAAACTAGAATCTTGGAGGGAAACACTAGAAGGGAAAGGTTTTAAGCTTAGTAGATTAAAAACAGAATATATGAAATTTAAGTTTAGTAATATTAGAAGTAATGAAACAATTGTTAAGATAGGAGAGGACGAGTTGCCCAGAACCGAGAGATTTAAATATTTAGGATCATTTTTGCAAAATGATGGAGGGATTGAGAGAGATGTCTTACATAGAATACAAGTAGGATGGGTGAAATGGAGGGGAGCGTCGAGTGTTTTATGTGACCGTAAAGTACCTCTTAAACTTAAAGGTAAATTCTATAAAACCGCAGTTAGACCTGCTATGTTATATGAAGCTGAATGTTGGGCTATGACTCGAGCACATGAGCAGAAGATGAGAGTTGCAGAGATGAGGATATTAAGGTGGATGTGTGGACATACGAAGATGGATAAAATAAGAAATGAGAGCATTAGAGAGAAAGTCGGAGTTGCATCTATTGAGGACAAACTCTGAGAGACACGTTTAAGATGGTACGGACATGTACTTAGACGACCAATAAATGCTCCAGTTAGGCGATGTGAAACTATGATAAACATGCATATCAAACGAGGAAGATGAAGACAAAAAAAACTTGGTTAACAACAATAAAACAAGATAAAATTATTTAAATATAGATGATGATATAATATGAGATAGAGCTCAATGGCGTAAAAGGATCCATACAGCCGACCCCACCTAGTGAGAAAAAGCTTCGTTGTTGTTGTTGTTGTTGTCGTCTGTTAAATACAGTAAATCAATTAATTAAATAAGTTTGAACAATTCATTAAACTAAACGAATAAGATTGAACACACACACACACACACACATATATATATATATATTCAATTTATTAATGTTCATGAATAATATTTATCAATAAAACTCTTATTAACATACTAAATAAATAAAAAAAATAAAATAATTTGTATTATCAAACTCAATAATCAATTAAATAAGTTTAAAATATAAAAGTTTCAAACAAGTTTGCATTAAGAGTTTGATAACATCTAAATGAATCAAACTCAAGTTAATAAAAAATAAATCAAGTTAAACTTGAATAATTATTTTAACAATTTGATTCATTTTAGCCTCAACTTGACTTCGTTTGGCACTTTATCAAACAAGTTTGAATAACATAAAATTTAGCTTGTCTTGGCTCGTTGATACTGGATCAACCTAACATGTCTCCTTAAACTTCAAAAGGTCATAACTTTTGACTCGGGACTAAGAATCAGGCTCTATAGGCGGTCACACATGTAGAATTCAGAAATCTATATTTATTTTGGAAACCCCATAACTGCCAAGTTTCGGACTAAAAAATAACATTTAGACCCTCGTCTGAGTCTATGAAGATTTTATTACTATTTTTAATAATTTTTATTTTTATAGTATTTAAGATAATTTTGGTATTTTTGATATTTATGGGTCGTAGTTTGTCAGTATTAGCATACTGTTATATTAATTTCAATTTTTGTAAAGATTTCTTTTTTTTTATAACGATTTCTTTTCTTCTCTACCAGATTGAACTTGAGGTCCATATATTAGGATTTCTTTATTTTTTTTTTAGTTTTAATGTCTAGAGTTTATATAAACATATCTTTGGCTGTATAAAAAATTAATTCTCTATGGATAATAAAAAAATTTGATAAAACTTAGAGAATGATAATTTTCTCTTTATTTTTGATGATTTTTTTTTTATTTTCCCCTTAATTCGCTATTTTATCCGGCATTACTAGTTTACAACCCTATTTGGAAGAGGTCACTCAACCTAATTGGTCAACTAAAACTCCATCCAAAAATAATTTTATGGAACAACAATTTGTTGACTTTAGCCCGCTTGTCACAAGTAAAAAATAAAATCCAACAAGGAGTTACATAAAGAATCTCACCATCATGCCACTTCATAGACCAAACCAACTTTGAGTTGTCTCTTAAAGAACCCTCTATGTAAAAAATAATCAATATAAGATTAAAATGGAAGATTTAATATAATTGATCCTAAGTTCGCTAAAAAAAAGGCACCAACACAATCTTTAAACTTTTTATACGTAAGAAATCAATTTATTGAGCAACATCGCTACACATAGATTGAGTGAGTAATGTTGTTAGCTTTGCGGCCCTTTGACAAAACACGATGATGAAGAGCATCGGCAAGGTGACAACAAAACTATCTTGCTTCAGATTTCTTTGCCATTTGAACTATCATTCCACACCGGTTAATCTACCTTTGCTTTAGCCGGAGGCCTATTTTAGAGTTTAGGGAAGAAGTCCATACATTTAGAAATCTCTCCATTTATTTAACCATATATATAAAACTCTTTTCATTGACTGAATGCCCCCGACTATGGTGCGACGGTAGAACATTCAGATTATCATTTAGGTACTCACGGTTCGAGTCCTAGTTATGACGAATTTATAAGAATTTTGTTTCCAAATGAGACATGTAACTAAAAGATGTTGGATTCTTGGGCTGTCCGCTGCGAGCACTTTTCGATTTATCCCGATGACCGATGGGAAATTTTCATAGGACCGAACTGATTATCTTAAACTCGACGTTACTAATTATCTTTTCATCAGACTAAATAGCATGGATAGATTATATTCTAGCTTTGCCACTGCTCTTATCGACAAGCAACAGCCTTAGGATAGTCTAATTGAATAAATGCTGCATCTTTTCTAGGTTTTTGACGCAACTTGATGATCTTTGTAGCATTGGTGTAGCAATCAACAACGTCTTTTTTTTTAAGAAGGTAAATTGAGGTACCCGCGGGTGAAACTTATTGAGACCTTGATGTTCGGCTAGGGAAGATGAATAGACGGTCCATCTTAAATCATTTGTTTACTTCCTACATTTATTAGCGTACAGCGGAAATACAAATACAAATCTAAACTAAAACAAGAAAGTAAACCTAATTAACACATTGATTTACGTAGTTAAGAAATTAGGGCTCATACTCCACGGTTGTCCGTAAGATGGACAATCCCTTAATCTGTTCAGCGATTAATCCACGGAACTCTGGTTAGCTTGATCCTCCTTTTTGGTGGAGAAACCTCACCACAATCTCTTGATCACACATAAAGATCACATTAAGAGCTTTAGAGACTCTAATAAGCTTTAACTAAGTCAATTATCGTCACCCAAGTCAGTCATCCTAAGCTCCATTATATAGAGCTTAGGAGAAAATATCCAAGCTATTTTTTTGCTACCAGTCAACTGGCCTTTATGAAAAATCGACCATTATACGCCAACTACTCGATATCAGTTGACTGGTAAAGTCACCAATCTACTGGTAAACCATAAGCCTAGGATTTTATCCCGAGTACAATCTCTCATGTACTCATCCTTACTCGCACAACCTCGACCTTGCCTTCTAGCCTCCTCTATCAGCCCTGTGTCCCTCAGATGTTTCCCCATCCTTCACGCCTACCTTCAAGAACTTCCTTTGGCCTTGTCCTTTGTTGTCAATTCTTCCATTACCAAGAGCTCCTTGCTCCAAGACTTCAACCTTGCCAAGTCACACTTGGACTGTAAAATACCGAAATAGGCGAATATTAATAAGGAAATTTTCCAGAATTTTTGGAAATTTTTCGAGAATTTTTCGGAGCTCATATGGACGAGTTAACAGGGATAAAAACGGGGTCCGGGAAAGCCTGTTTAGGTTACCCATTTAAGCGAGGAAATGTTTATATTTACAATTCCTTTTTCTGTTTCTTTTTATTTTTATTATTTCTTCGTTTGTTTTTCTCCCCTGCCGAACCCCACGCCCGCGCCTTCTCCCCCCTTGTGCCCGATCCTTACCCTAACCGGCGCCGCAAACCCCGCTGCCTCCCTCTCCTCTGCCCGACGCCGATGATGCCATGGAACAGAGAGTCGGCGGCTGAGCATCCCCTCTTCTCCCTCGTGTGCACGCCCTCACCCCGATCCGCCGGCGTCCGAGCCCGAGCGCCGGTGCTGATTTTTCCTTCTCACTGCGAGCCCTACCGGCCGAACCCTTTCCTCACGTCGACGCCTCTCCTCTGAACGCCGAAGGCCACCGCCGGTGCCTAGGTGTCGCCCTCTTCCCACACAGAGCAGCGTCGACGTCGCTACAAACTGACGTCGCTACAAACTGACCTCGCATGTGCCCTAGTGTGGAATCCAAGCCCTAGTTCTTCCTCTTGCTGCCACTGCCGAGCGAGCTTGCTTCTTCCTTCTATTTTAGGCAGTCACCTCTGTGCCGACCACCAAACCTGCCACTGCCCTTGATCAATTCACGATGAGGCTCAGTTGTTGGTTGGGAATTCTGTAGATTAAAGGATCTTGATGAATTGTTTTCTTTTGTGATGATCTATTGTTCTTGATTAGAGGAAAACATGGGACTGCTGTGGCTTTTCTTGTGATCCTGGCAGTGTGGAGGGTTTCCAGCAGCAACTACTTCGTTTGGCAGCAAGTTGTCCAACGGTGGAACACATGCTGAGGCTTCGGATTTAGGTAAGGTTGTAGTGTTTTGGGGGCTTAATTCTAGTAAGAATTGTTTGTGCTAACTGGGGTTGTTTGTAGTAACTTTACAGTAGCACCATCCTTAGATTTTCAGCGAGAGCTACCTCCGGATAGCCATTTATTCCTCGACAGCAATACCACGATCAAAGTTGGGATGAATTTGGTATGAGTTGGATTGTGGTTAGGTTTATGTGATTGTTGATTAGGGTTTTGCCCTAATTTAGTGTAAGGGATTTTTATTTAGCTATTTGTAGGAGTGTAGCTAAATCAAATATTTATTTATTGGTGACTCAGGGTTTGACACGAGACAAGCATCTCGACATCCGAGTTGGACCGGATTGATTTTATCGATTGGAGGTGGGTACTTTTGACTTTATGTCTTTGATATGCATAGTAGTGAATTTAACAAGTAGCAATAATTATGTTCTCTTATTTGTTTCGGTTAATCACTACCCGATACCCGTTACATGATTGATTGATTGCTTATTTTGCATCTCATGTATTCCTTACCTGTTGATACATGCTTATAGGGGTAGTGATATATCATGCTTCACCATGTTCAGGACCTAGGTTTTATACATTCAGTGTACCTTTGATTTGATTGGTTGACCTATGGTGCACTTTTATATATATATGGATTAACTCAGGACATTTTGTGGTTAGTGCCATGCACCATTTGCATGATTGCATGCTGTGCGATAGTCCGCTCCATTATTGTTGAGCACATCGCCAGTTACATGGATCTGCACACACCACCACTCATGGGTTAGTGGTCGATTCAGGCAGTGTGTGTTGCAGCAGGGACTTTGTTTGGCTCCGTTGGTCCGCTCATGGGTAGCGTGATGCAACGTGTTAGCCGGCAGGGATTCCTCCCCGTCATCGTGTACCGGGAGTTGAGAGCATTGCGCTCCCCCATTTATGATTTGGGGTAGGAGGATAGATGTACTCCGACAGCATCCCGTCCACTCGGTCACTCATCAGGAGCAGTGACGACAGAGTGCACGGTTGTCACAGCTCTACCCACTCTGTCTCACTATTGTGTGTGAGATGGTTGACTGGTGTCAGGGGTGACCAGGACGCATCATTGGCATCATATACATGATGCATTTATTGCTTGTATTTGTGCTTGTTGCATTTATATGCTGTATATTGTTTGGGCGCCTATGTTTGACATGCATACAGGATTTCTATGCCACTCGGACTGTTTGTCCTTATACCCAGGTCCTAGTTAGTACAGTTTTTCTCCTGTTTACTTCAGTTGCATTTTATCTTTTTATATCAGGAGACTGTACGCATGATTAGTGCTAGATGTTATTTCCCTACTTTGCATATCAGTTGTACCTGCTGAGTGTTGGACTCACCCCGCCTCCATTGTTGTTATTTTTCAAGTTGATATTATCAGGAGAGAGTTCTAGTTGCTAGTCCCTGCAGATCTCAAAGATATTGTTGGTATTTTGGTTTTCTTACTTAGATTATGCTAAACTTGTTCTGGTTGATGGTATAGACATTGTATGGATTTTGTGATGTCGATGGATTTTTATTCGATATGTTTTACTACATGTCTGTTTGGACGACAGAAGAGGTGAGTTTGTCGGATTTGTGTTTTATGGGTGTAGTGGAGTAGGGTTGGTTTCGAGTCGTGGTATTACTGTTTTGTTTACTTATATATAAACTGCGTGGATGTTTGTGTGGTTGTATTTTATTATTATTTTTATTCCAGCCGCATGTGGCTGAGGTATATGAGGATGTTGAAAAGTTTTAGATTGTCCGCCGTACAGGGGAGATGCTGCCGAAATTTCTTCGGACAGGGACTCCTCCGGGGTGTGACATGGACATACGTTACCAAGACTACACACTTGGACTTACACCGCCAAGCCTCCACACTTGAACTTTGCCTTGTTGTACCTATATTCTGCACACTCATAAGCACATATCAAATACAATAATAATCTAACTTAAACCTTTACCCAAACATTAAAACCTAGGGTCACATGGATTGCTCTAACAATCTCCCCTTTTTTGATGTTTGGTAATCCGTTTAAGTTAAGGAAACATATAATGCAATAACATGCAAATAAATATATAATCTACTTATGCATATATCATGAAACCTAATTCTAGGCTCCCCTTCACCTAAGCTCCCCCTTGAATTAGGATTTCCCGCAAAGGTATTTAGGTTTCCCACTTAAATCTAAACTTCTCCCCCTTTGCTATACATCAAAAGGAGCTCCAATAATATCTCAATTATTAGACTCTTTAACTTTTAATAGCCATAATTATTATGTATTAATCTCTCATAAGATTACATACATATATATCATCCTTTTGGTCATTTTCTATTGCTGAAAAATAGTTTCAAACTGTATCAGTCGATGGCTATAGACACCAGTCGACTGCTCTCATCGAAACAACCTCACAGAACCATTCTGTGTTCGATGAACAATGTTACCAGTCGATTGATATCTAAGCCAGTCGACTGACACCTGTTTTTAGCCCAAACTATATTTTGAACTCAATTTCATAAATGCACCAATAATGCTACAGACCTCCAAAAATTTTTAAATTTTATGGAAAGGTCTATTTTACCCTTGTATATACTTGGGAAAAATATATTTAAAAATATATTCTTCACGGATCCCAAGATTGACACAAAATCTAAAACCATCTAAATGGTTCAATTAAATCTTGACCTAAAGTTCTAGTTTTCGCTTTCTCTTGATGTATCTACCCATACTAAATCATAATGCATCTTTAGCATTGATTTATATGACATCTATACATCTAAAATCAATTATCATGCAATATGAACTCCATTCATATTCTCATGTATGAATCTCATCTTCTATGTGCCAACCAACTAGATTAGAGACTCAAGTCCACCTCTAACCCCTTTGGTACATTTCATGACTCATTTAGAATCCCAAGCAAGGTCCACTTGAGATCTATTGACCATGAGCTCCAATTTGACTCTTTGAGCTCCCCCTAGAGTTCTAAACCTGAGCCACCTCTCTAGGTGACCCATCTAAATATATGAGGCCACAACGGTGCACCTCGGGTGACACTTCACCTGCAAATTTAACCTTCTTAACCTTAGATATCTTGTCTTTGATTAATTTCTCTTTCTCCTTAAATGGCTTTTGCTTATCATTTCTTGACTTCTCCTTCCTATAGTCGTATGTCATCCTAGCATATGACTCTTCTCTAGCTTTGAAGAATTTTCCTTTATCATTTGCACTTGCAATCATTGTGTGTGACCTTCTTTAGGCCTTAGGGAACTCTATTGTGGCATACCTGCCAAAGTGCTCCATGAGTAACTTCCCCTTACCTTTGTTTGATGAAGATCGGTATCTCAAATCGGATTTATCACCATTGGGTCTTTGACTACCTAACATTATACCTAATCCTTTAGATCTAATATTGGATCTTTCAAGGGATTTCTCTAACCTATCAAGCATTTCCTTTAAAGTTTGATTCTCCACTTCTAGGTTTTTAACCCTAGAATCAACATGTCTACCTTGAACACTCCTAAATCTACCCTTCCTAGGCATATGTCTCCCCTTTTTGGGATTAATGCCCTAATAATTTCCTACCTCCTTTCCTTTAACCGAGATAGGGCTTCCATTTATAGGTCTAACATTAAACTTTGATTTCTTAGGGTCATTAACTAAACCAACCCTATTCCTATCGTTATACCTAAATCCATAATTATACATGGGTAAATAACCTACATTGTTATCTTTAGCATGTATGCCCCTAAAACTTGAATTAATATTAGAATTAAGGATCAAATTAGGGATTACCTTCCTAACTACCATTTGAGCTTTCCCTTGACGCAAGCATCCATATGGTTTTATTCTCCTCCATTGCTTCAGTTGCTCCATCTTCATGAGCGCTTCTTTCCTTGGGCATTTTGTGTGGTAATGCCCACTTTCACCACACGTGAAGCAAATAATGTGTCACTTCTTCTTCTTGGCACCACCCTTTCTATAATTCACATTAGATTTTAAATGAACTTTAGTGGGTTTAGAGTTTACTTCTTTTACCTTCTTGAGCGATGGATATCTACTCTTGTAGTGTCTCATTTTCCCACACTCAAAGCACTTAATATAGTTCTTCCCACTCTTCTCGGTAGATGAGGTTGAGGGTTGAACTTTCAAGACTTCTCTCACCTGTCTTGGATTCTTCTTTCTCCTTCGAAGACATGGACAATTCCACTTCTTCCCCCTTCGAAGATGTGGTCGATTTCACTTTTTCCTCCTCATCGGATGTTGAATGCGTCTCCACATCCGATTGGTCCTTCTCTTCCTCTTGGACCAATGAGTCCTTCTCTTTGGGCTCCTCCACTTCTTGTGCTTGTGTAGGATGTTCATGAAGTGCAATCACTTTGCTTCATAGCTTATGAGCACACTTGTACTCACTTACACATGACATAATATTAGAAGGTAATAGATTCAATACAATTCTAATTACCTTCTTATCCGTCTCCGATTATAGCCTTTGCTCCTCAGTCCAATACCGTGGCTGCAGGCGCTTGCCCTTCTTATCCGTTGGAGTTTTGAAAGGAACTTTCAACATGATCCAATGGTCCCAATCCATTTAGAACCAAGTCTCCAACTACTTCTCCAATACTCGAAATCTTCTAAATTGTATAGAGGTGAGATTCGGATATCCTATCCTAATGGTCCTTCTACATCCATCTTCTTCCTCTAGCACTTGCTCCTTTCGGTGATTAGTCCAATGAAGAGTGATCCTGCTTGATACCAATTGTTGGGAGCTTGATGCCCGACTAGAGAGGAGGTGAATAGACGGTCCACCCCGAATCGTTAGTTTGCTTCCTACACTTGTTAGTACACAGCGGAAATATAAATACAAAAGCTAAACTAAAACAAGAAAGCAAACGCAACACGTTGATTTACATAGTTCTTAGATTAAGGCTCCTACTTCACAACTATTCGTAAGGTCACTACAGCAAAAATGTTAAAAGATAACACCACAAAGACAACTGTTTTAAGAGAAATCGTTACGAATTTGGTCAAAGATTATAGTTTTTGACAAAACCGTTGTCTTTGAACTCCCATTAAATATAAAAAGACAAGGCTTTTGTGAAAACTGTTGTCATTGAGTGACTTTCTTTTAAATCAACAACACTGTTTACAACGTTTTTCTAAAATCGTTGTCTTTAAGCACTTTTTTAGGGGCTATGACAACAGTTTTTGATAAAACCATTGTCTTTGACTTTATTCGTTTGCCATTTGCTCCGTTCGTAATTTTACTTTCCCTCACTCCGAAAAACTTTTGGCGTCGTGTTTTCCCCCTTAGCATTCCCGAACCCTAATTTATTTTTCTTTCCCTCACCTCGTATGATCTCTTCATGCCATCTTGTCGACCGTGCGATAGGAAGGGGTGGTGCCTCTGCTGGTTCTCCCTCCACAACGGTGTGCTCTCCTACTCCAAGATCGTCGGCCGGATCTTACCTACCGTACCCTCGAGAAGCTGAGTGTGCCTCATTAGAAATTCCAATTCCATGTTCTCCTCCTTCTATTCCTGTGGCGGATATGGCTGTTGGCAGCCCCGGATACCTGTACGATTAGTCCAACTCAAGGTACACAAGCAAAGCATACAAGGTATGTTGGCTGCGCCTCCACTGAAGTCCTCGTCGCCGCCCCCACCTCCGCCCCTTCGCCCGCGCCTTTAGTTTTTATCGCCATGTTGAGTGTCGACGCCGAGCTTCAGGCTATTCGCGTTGCGCCTCCTCCATTGCCATGCCCCTGGACCTAGGTAAGATCCCTCTTCTCATCTTTCTTATGTGTTATTTGTTTGTTTTTCCGATTTATGTCTCTACAATCTCGAGATCCTCTTTTTGGCTTCCGCCGATATTTTTTGTAGGGCATCGATGAGGAGTTCGTTTGCTGCTTGATTGTATCAGTTTTCACTCGGGCATATGATCTTCTCGGTCGATATGTTGATTGTAGCGAGATGATAGATGTTTTAGGTTCTAGGGCTTCCTCATATATGGGTTCCTGTTTATTCTTGAATTAGGAATTTTGTTCTAGGTTTAAATTCAATCTGCCTATTTTTCCTATTATGTTTTTAATCTGTGTTGAGTTTGTGTACTTTTGGAAATGCGTAATTAAGATATGGTCATAGGAGATACTAGCATCGGTGTCTTGATTGATTCTTCATGCTTTATATTGTATTCTCCTATTCCTTTGAAACCGGATAAAGACCTCTTTTTGGTAAATTACTTTAATATTGTAGGTTACAAGTGTTGATTAGAATAGAACTATTCTTATGCAAAGACCCTGATATCTTAGAATGTATGCTTTAATATGTTATAGCTAGTTACTACAAAATTACTCTATACATGACTCTAGGAAGTTATCAGAACTAACTGTCAAATCTCAGATATTACAATTAGAAATTAGCTAGTTGACTATTGCGATATAATGTCCCCTTGTTGCTTAGAAATTCTTTGATCTATAAGGGTATTGGATGTAATTCTGCTCTATATTTGACTCTGGAAGTTCTTTCAAATTTTCATTTGCAGATACATGACAGTTCTTTCCTTTAAATACACTTACATATTTGCTGGATTTTGTTACATTTACATGCCTTTTCTTCAGCCATTTAGTTTGCACTTGATAGTATTAAAAGTCTACAGGTTCTAAGCATTGTTTGGCATTTGTGTGGCAGAGATTCCTATTGATCTGTTCAAAGAAGTGAATTGACTGTTTGTTCAAGTGTGCCTTCTCACATCTACATAAGGTAAAATTTTGATCCTATGTTTCTTCCTTAGTGTGTAATTTTCTTTCTAATGAATCTTTTAGTATTCAATACCTCTCAAACACATACATATTTGTCTGATTCTTTGCTATTTTTCCAAAAGTTAGTTTATAGATGAAGAAAAATTTACAGAATTTACTATTTCCAATGCTAGACATTTACTTCAGGGATCTGTTATTTTGCCAACTATAATCTTAGGGTAGTTGTCAAAAAGTCATTATAGTAGTTATAGATAAAAATTGATGTATTACCTGAAATTTCAATATTAGCAATATGATTGTCTAGAAATATTTTCTCACTTATACATGATCCATAACATAGATGGTAGGAAAATTGAGCACTATATGGTAGTTACATTTTAGAAATACTAAAATTATGCTTTATGATGCACTGAATCCCTAGTGTTTTGACTCGTGAGATACTTGAAGAGTTAACATTGTTTTTTTTCTCTTTGTGATGCACTTCCTTGCATCATTTCACAGATATGCAGGTTTCAAGTTTTTATTGTATAGTATCAAATGGACTGCAAGAAGTTCTTGCAATTCATTGAAGAGAAGAATTAAGAAGATAATTCTGGATCAGAAAGAGGCCCCCTTGAAATGGGAGCAGAAGCTTGAAGCTGCTGCTAAGGCGAAGGCTGATGTAGAAGCAAGGGAGACAAAATTAAAGGCTTCAACAAAGCACAAAAGAAGATCCTACTCTAAATCAGACAGTGATAATAAAGATAACATGTAAAACATATTTTGAATCAGACAGTGACAGTGATAGTGATCAGCATATTTTGGATTTCGATTACATGTACAACTATTATTTTCTCATTTTGATGTGTAGTTAATTTTTGAAATTTGAAGATAACATTTTCATGGATTGAGTGTAGTAAATATTTAACTCTGTATTGATGATTTATTTATATTAAATAAAGATTGGTTGTTTGTTATTATCATGTTACAACATGAATATTAAAGACAACGGTTAGAAACATTGTAAAAAGTACGTAACCACAATGGATTTTTTTTGTGAAAAGTGATAAAAGACAACAACTTTATCCATTATAAAACATATTAAAATTATCTACCACAACGGTTTTAAAACATTGTCGTATAAGGTAAAATTTTTTTGAGTATATAAATAACAACGGATAAAAATCGTTGTCGAATGTCTACAAAGACAACGGATTTAAAATCGTTGTCGTAGGACAATATATTTTACAACGCTGTCAGTTATAACGGTTTTTTGACCCTACGACAACGGATAATATCCGTTGTGGTTTGCCATTTTTGTTGTAGTGGGTGGACGATCCATCAATCCATCGATGGATTAATCCCTAGAACTCCGGCTAGCTTAATCACCCTTCTCGATGAAGAAATCTCACCATAATCTCTTGATCACACACAAGGATCATACTAAGAGTTTTAAAAATTCTAATAAGCTTTAACCAAGTCTATTGTCATCACCCAAGTTAGCCATCCCAAGCTCCATTATATACAGCTTGGGGGAAAACATCCAAGTTGTTTTCCTGATACCAGTAGACTAGTAAAGTCACAAGTCGACTGGCCTATGTGAAAAATCGACTGTTACACCCAACGGCTTGATACAGTCGACTGGTCTACTTCGGTTGAGAGAACAGAAACATTCTGTTCACTCTCGCCAATCGACTGGTAAAGTCATCAGTCGACTAGTAAATGCTAAACCTAGGGTTTTATCTTGAATACAATCTCTCATGTACTCGTCCTCGCCTGCACAACCTCGACCTTGCCTTCTAGCCTCCTTCAACAGCCTTTGCGTCCCTTAGATGTTTCCCCATCCTTCATGCCTTGCCTTCAAGAACTTCCTTCGACCTTGTCTTTTGTTGTCGAGTCTTCCATTGCCAAGAGCTCCTTACTCTGGGACTTCAACCTTGCCAAATCATACTTGGATTTACATTACCAAGACTACACACTTAGACTTATACCGCCAAACCTCTACGCTTGGACTTTGTTTTGTTATACATGCATCCTATATACTCATAAGCGCATATCGAATACAACAATAACCTAACTTAAACTTTTACCTAAACATCGAAATATAGGATTACATCGATTGCTCCAATAAAATCAAGTTGGTACTCGATAGGATTTGCCATCAAAGAGGTATGATCTGATTCTCGGCATATATAAATACTATTTTAGATTATCTTATGCTTCCTATCTAAGAAGATCATTCAGGTAAAATTGAATAAACCCTTATAATTTATTCCTTTTCAGAATATATGAGGTCGTCTCTAAAAAGCTGATAACTTTATCTTTTACTAAGTTAATTTCTTATCTAATAACATGCATGATAGATTAAAATTTTAATAAAAGTAAAGATAATGGGTAAGCCTATTGCAATTCAAAATAAATTTATAGATAGATTTTTGTTATGAATTTAATAGTACTTTTATTTGTCAAAAATAATATAATTTGAGAAATTATAGAGAAACATTATAGAGGGATAAAAGAATAAAAGATATACTGATTTTAAATTTTAAATTTTAAATTAAAGAAGAAGATTTTTTTTTATACATGTGATAATTACTGGGTAAATAGAGAAATTCAGTAATGAAAATATAATTACAAGGAATGTGTATAGTCACGCTGTTTTAAATCACAATACCAATATATTAAAACACTGTAGTTAAACTTACGCAAATAATGTCCCACACAATCCAAATGCACACTGAAAATAATGTATATAGATTCATAAAATAATAAAATTAAAAGGCAGAAAATCAAAACGATATTTTTTTTATATGGTCAATTTATAGTGAAAAATGATTACTTTCAATGTTTCTTATAATTTATTATTATGTGAAAAATGATAAATAATGTGATCAATTAATTATAGGGTAATAGGATTTTTTTTTCCTAAGACTATACTTTTTTAACATTATAAATAAAAAAAGACTCTTTCAATTTTCTGACAATTAAAATTATATGCAGATGTATTTTATAAATAAAAAAATTAATTAAAGGGTAATATGGATTTTTGTAACTACCAGGGCTAACCTCGCTCCCGTATTCTATATACGACCAGGTGGGGTCCTCATCCACGTCATGCATGGGGCCCAGCAGCAGTTGGGTGGGTCAGAGGCCGCTGCCTCTCCCTCTCGCGCCACACGTCGACGTGCATGCCGCCGCACCGAAACGGCATGAACGCCAGCCTTCCCTTCTCCGCCTGCTCACCGCAGCTTTAGTTTAAACAGGACAGAGTTGTCGCAGGTAAGCAGTGCGAGCCATTTGGGGGATCCGTTGAGCCGGTGAAATCCACGGTGGCGTCTCTGTCTCATCCACCTCGTAGCCTTCGCCGCCAAAATCCATGCGAGTATAAGTAGAGAGCTCCTTCTTGAGCAATGCAATGCTGTGCCAGTGCAATTCATCGGCCAAGTCTAGTTTCAAACTCGAGAAATGGCTCCTGCTGGTCGGTGTTCGCAGAGGGTGTTCGCCTTTGGCAAGGGGAGGAGCGAAGGCGACAAGAGCATGAAGAACTTGGTAAGCGCGCGCGACATGTTCGACGCAATGTCCGATCGAGCATTTTTTACTGACTTTTTAGCTGCATAACGTGTAGCTGGGTGGGAAAGGTGCCAACTTGGCGGAGATGTCTAGGATTGGACTGTCGGTGCCGCCAGGATTCACGGTGTCGACGGAGGCCTGCCGGGAGTATAACGAGGAGGGTGGGAAGCATCTCCCGAACGGCCTCTGGGAGGAGATACTGGAAGCTCTTGGGAAGGTGGAGGAGAACATGGGAGCACGTCTCGGCGATCCTTCAAGGTCGCTCCTCCTCTCCGTTCGCTCTGGCGCTGCGGTATGTTGTCCATGCCAGAGGCAAATAACTTTGATATCTCCTTCAATACAGAATAGCAAGAGAGAGAGAGAGAATTAGCCACCAAATGGATTCAATTACGATCCTGTTTGACACATATATGCAATACTTGTGTGTAGGTGTCAATGCCGGGGATGATGGACACAGTGCTCAACTTGGGACTCAATGACGAGGTGGTGGTTGGGCTGGCGATGAAGAGCGGGGAGAGGTTTGCTTACGACTCATATCGTCGATTCTTGGACATGTTCGGCAATGTGGTAGGCATTAGTGCCGAATATTTCTCCAATTCATGCTGGTGTTTTTTTTTCTGTGCTCTATTATTTTAGCTGATTAATTCTTCCTTGAAAGACAGTATATGTTAAATGTTCATGTTGGGCCAATAGGCATGGAGCATCCTGGTTTGAATATGGATAATGCATTTTAAAGTTGAACAATATAAGATTCATTTTAATCTTTAATTGACCAGTAATAATTGCATGATATATATCTTTCAGACTAAAACAAGACTGATAAATACTGCAATGGTTTTTGAAGGTTATGGGAATCCCGCACTCTCTGTTTGAAGAAAAACTTGAAGCTCTAAAGATGGCAAAAGGAATCAAGACAGACACCGACCTTACTGCAACTGACCTCCAAGAATTGGTTGCTCAGTACAAGAATGTGTACCTTGAATCCAAAAGGGAGCAGTTTCCTACAGGTAAATTTTCTCCCGTGAATCCTTAATCACATAAATTAGCCTTCTATGGCAAGATGCCCTAGATCATTCTTTGAATTACAGCTTCCTTTAAGTTCTTTTTTAGTTGCTCATTGCTAGACGTAAATTTAAACACCTCCAAATTAATTGACCGCTCCATTGCTTCCAGATCAAAAAAGGCAGTTGTATCTGGCCGTGGTTGCTGTCTTTGACTCATGGAACTGTCCGAGAGCAAAGAAGTACAGAAGCATCAATCGAATCAAAGGGTTGAAAGGAACTGCAGTGAATGTGCAATGTATGGTGTTTGGGAATATGGGGGACACCTCAGGAACTGGAGTGCTCTTCACTAGGAATCCAAGCACGGGTGAGAAGAAGCTTTACGGGGAGTTCCTCATCAATGCCCAGGTGTTTCACATATCTCTATATTTTTCTCCTTTCCATCTCATCCCTTTGAGAAACGTTGGGAGACTTGCATCATGATCTCTACTTCTCATTTGGTGTTAAATTCCACTGTTCATTTGTTACCAAACAATCAATTGATACACCATATTAAGTGTATTCTTAAAGAAAAGGTTAATGATCTTTGAGCATGATTCGGTTGACAAGTGTCAATTACTCTAGGAACATTCTCGGATATAGATGATCTCTCATTGATATATTGTGAATTACATTTCTGTTTCATGTTTATATCTTTCTTGTTCAACAGTACTTTTTTTGTGATAGTTTCTGAATTCATTGTCAACATGCATCTGCACTATTTTTCACAATTTATTATAAATTTTCTTTATAGGGTGAGGATGTAGTTGCTGGAATCAGAACTCCACAGGACCTGGATACTATGAAGAAATGCATGCCCGAAGCTTATAATGAACTTGTGAAGAATTGTGAAATCCTAGAGCGTCATTATAAAGATATGATGGTTAGATTCTTTCTTCGAGGTCTCTCTTAAACCACATGAAGTTTCATGCTTAAAATTGATTCATGGATGTCACCTAGTGGAATATGTTTTGCTATGTTGCTGCAGGATATTGAGTTCACTGTACAGGAAAAGAGGCTTTGGATGTTGCAGTGTAGAACTGGAAAGCGCACTGGCAGAGGCGCAGTAAAGATTGCAGTTGACATGGTCAAAGAAGGCCTTGTCGATACTTGTACTGTTATTAAGATGGTGGAGCCAATTCACTTGGACCAGCTTCTTCATCCACAGGTATATTGTTTTGATTTGTCCATGATCAGACCAACATTTCAAATGCCAAATGTGAAACGACTAGTATATATTTTCTAATGATCCCAATCATTCTTGTACTAGTCTCCTTTCGCATATTATTCTACCAGATGATGAAGATCAATGGATCAACTAAAAGTGGTTTCTAAAATAACCATACGCTAAGAATTCTCATCATAGATACTTGTGGTCTATATTAAAGACTTCCATGCAATTTAACTGGTTGAGCACAAAATCTTTTGTTTTAAAAGTGGTATGGAAGCTTTACTATGCAGTAAGCATTTTTAGTGGCATAACTTCGATCTGTATAGTAAGTACTATGGCAACCAAAACAACAAAATATATTCCCATTTTTTATTTGAAATCTCCGAAGAGAAAATGTGCAAGATGTTGGGTTTATTTTACTAAATTCTTTTGTTTAGTTTGAAGATCCATCCATGTACAAGGATAAAGTGATTGCAAGAGGCTTGCCTGCATCACCAGGAGCTGCAGTTGGTCAGGTTGTCTTCACTGCTGATAATGCCGAAAAATGGCACGGTCAAGGGCTGACCGTTATTTTGGTCAGTTGCAATATTATTTCTATAAATTATTAATTCAACTTTTGCATTAGGTGGTTGTTTCATTTGACATTTGTTAGGAACATCTACAAATCTTGTTTGATAAAGTTTATTCAAGTTTCTTCTTTTCATCCTATAGAATGGTTTACCCCTTTGTATTACCTTCCCTACAAAATATAAAATAGCACTCAATTAAAAAGAAATTGATAAATTATGGTACATTGTTTTAGAAAAAATTATGTTTTTGTTGAGAAAGGGCATGTTTAAATAGTTGACTTCATCAATATGTTTTATATTCATAAAGTTGTTGATTATGCATTTAATTATTATGTTATTTACTATGCTATAAATTAGTTTAACTTGCAATTCACTAATTACGAATGACAATCTTTTCAACATTTAAAGGTAAGAACAGAGACAAGCCCAGAAGATGTTGGCGGTATGCACTCAGCTGAAGGAATTCTAACTGCGAGAGGTGGCATGACTTCCCATGCAGCTGTTGTAGCACGTGGGTGGGGGAAATGCTGTGTCTCTGGCTGCTCTGATTTAACTATTATAGAAGCAAATAAGGTGTGCTGAAGTTTCAAAGTCATTTTTGTCACTATAGGAAAAGTAACATTTCATGGAATCACGATACACATCGTAGCAACTAGTTAATGACCAATTTGTTTTTTTGCTGATTGCCATGGTTAAACTTCATTAACACTCATGGTGATAACTTATTTCTGTGTTCTTGACAAATAGCATTTAATTGTTGAGTTTGCTTTAATTTTAGGTGGTGCTGATTGGAGACAAAACGATACATGAAGGTGACTGGATATCACTCAATGGATCAACAGGTGAAGTAATTTTAGGAAAGCAAGCACTTACACCACCAGCTTTAAGTGGCGACTTGGAAACCTTCATGTCATGGGTTGATGAGATAAGGAAACTCAAGGTATCATATTGAAGTAATAATTAATGATTTTCTTATTAATTACAGACAGTACACCTCACATTCACTTAATACCCATGAGAATTTAGGTTCAACAGATCGATAGGTTGCATATATTAATCAGAATAGAAATACTTTCTTTAGAACCATCCAACATTTATTTCATCTTTTTCTATTATTCCAAAAACATTATTGATATTCAACAAAATGGCCATCCTTTTAGGTCATGGCAAATGTGGATACACCTGACGATGCACGAACAGCAAGAAAAAATGGTGCAGAAGGGATTGGACTTTGTAGGACAGAACACATGGTTTGTTAATATGTTCACTCGTTTTTAGAGGCAGTTCATCTTTAGTTCTGATTCTCCAATTTGAAATTTCATCAATTTTTTAGGATTTACTTGTAAATTAGATGATCCAACCTAATGCTATTGTGTTTGGTACAGTATTTACAAAGTTGAAACTTGAATGCAACACTAAACCTTGAAATATTCTCACTAATTATGTTTGCTTTTTTAATTTTCCTTTTATTCATATTTAACATCCATTGTTCCGCAGTTTTTTTCTTCAGATGAAAGAATAAAGGTTGTTAGACAGATGATAGTGGCACCAAATAGTGAGCAAAGGCATCGAGCCTTAGATCTCCTCTTGCCCTATCAGCGATCAGACTTCCAAGGAATCTTTCATGCCATGGATGGTAGGTTTTCATTAAAAAAAAGTTCATTTTCAACTTTGTTGGAAACTAGGTTTAAAGTATCAATCTGATCGAATAACAACAACAACCAAACCTTATCCCACCAGGTGCGGTTGGCTATATGGATCCTTTTATGCCATTGGACTATATCTCCTACTATATCTTTATCAATACTTAAATAAATTTTATCTTGTTTTATTGTTGCTAACCAAGTCTTTTTTTTTGTCTTCCTCTTCCTTGTTTGATGTGCGTGTTTGTCATAGTTTCATAACATCTAACTGGAACATTTATTGGTAGTCTAAGTACATATTCGTACCATCTTAAGTGTCTCTGTCATAGCTTCCCTCAATAGATGCAACTTCGACTTTCTCTCTAATGCTCTCATTTCTTATTCTGTCTACCTCGTATGTCCGCACATCTACCTTAACATCCTTATCTCTACAACTCTCGTATTCTACTCGTGTACTCGAGTCATACCCCAACATTCAGCTCTATATAATATAGCAGGTTTAACTATGGTTTTGTAGACTTTTCCTTTAAGCTTTAGAAGTACTTTACAATCACATAAAACACCCGACGCTCTCCTCCATTTCGACCATTTTGCTTGTATTCTATGTAAGACATCTCTCTCAATTCCTCTATCGTTTTGCAAAAATGATCCTAAATATTTAAAGCTCTCAGTTCCAAGCAACTCGGCATCTCCTATCTTAACAATTATCTCATTACGTCTAATATTGCTAAACTTAATTTCATATATTCTATCTTTATTCTATTATGCCTAAAAGTTTACCATATGTTGATGCAAACATTATATTAATGCAGTTTTGATATAATGTTTGCATCGACATATGGTATACTTTTAAAGTGTGCTGAAATCAATTTAAATGACTTTTAGTTCTATGAATGTTTTTACTCAGCTTCTTTAGTTCCAATTATTATAGGAATTAGAAAATCAATTAAATTAATTTTTTTAGCAACATGTTAAAAATATAGCAGGTATATCAACTATTAATTGTATCTTCTTCCAAAAACATTGACGTCTTATTGTGCAATATAGCAGGTATATCAACTATTAATTGTATCAACTATTAATTGTATATCAACTTTTGATTTGCAGGGCTTCCTGTGATTATTCGGTTGCTAGATCCACCACTTCATGAGTTTCTCCCAGAGGGTAACCTGGGGGATATTGTTAGTCAACTTGCTTTAGATACTGGCACAAAAGAAGAGCAAGTACTTTCAACAGTGGAGAAGCTCTCTGAAGTTAATCCCATGCTTGGTTTCCGAGGTTGCAGGTTGGACTTTATGCTTTGATTGTCTAACGGTAGTGTGCAAACCAATATGATTACAGTATCTTTCTAGTTTTTAGAATCTTCCCCTCTTTTTTTATCTCTTGACTTAGATATCGCCTATCTGATTATTCTTAATTTCTATTTCTATATTTGAAAAACAATATTTGATCACTTCTTTGTTTATTTCTAGTTTACTCATAGGGTAATACTATTATAATTTTGTGTGCTTGTGAAGTTTTGGCTTATGGTTTTGTGTGAAGAGTAAGTGTTATCTCTTTTAGGCTCGGCATATCATACCCAGAGTTGACTGAAATGCAAGCACGAGCTATATTGGAAGCTGCTATTATTATGAGCAATCAGGGTATCAAAGTGTTTCCAGAAATTATGGTTCCTCTGATTGGCACACCTCAGGTTTGAATCTGTCTTTTGATTACTCCTCCTAAGTAATATTTTTCCCCCTCCATACCTTGCTTGATTCAGAGACAAAAACTCATGTTCTGCAACTTTTTATCATAACTTTCCTGTAAATTATATGACAAAAGTGAGCATTTTTACCTGAGTCATTGATTGTCAGGAGCTGAAGCACCAAACTGATCTGATACGGAAGACAGCGCAGAAAGTTTTCTCTGAGATGGGAACCTCAATAAGCTATAAGGTCGGAACTATGATTGAGGTTCCGAGGGCTGCCCTTATTGCTGATGAGGTAAAATGTGTACTCGAATGTCTTTTGGGTGGCTAATCTGCTTATCGTCAACTATGAAACTTTTGATTGCTTATTCATACTATATCGAATATGATGTTGGTAGATAGCTGAACAAGCAGAGTTCTTCTCATTCGGAACCAATGACCTCACACAAATGACATTCGGCTACAGCAGAGATGATGTCGGGAAGTTTCTTCCTATCTACTTATTGAAAGGCATCCTGCAAAATGATCCCTTTGAGGTAAGTTTCTTCTGCTAGATGTGGTTTTTGATAATTTCATTAGTGAATCAGCCCCTACGGCCTCGAACTGGATAAATAGATTCAAGTGATAAGTTTTTGAATTTGATGAAGTTGTTTGTTTCAATAAAAAATTTTCATATACGGATATAGGTTCTTGATCAGAAAGGGGTAGGTGAGCTCATTAAGGTTGCAGTGGAACGAGGTCGAAAATCTAGGCCTGATTTGGAGGTGAGATCCATCAAATATGTACTTTGTGAAGATGCAAAATGAATTATAATGTCGATCGGTCTCTATGCAGATAGGAGTGTGTGGTGAACATGGTGGAGAACCCTCCTCAGTTGCTTTCTTTGCGCAAGCTGGCTTCGACTATGTCTCCTGTTCTCCGTTCAGGTACTCTTCGTCGTCAACGTTCTTGTCGATCTGAATTCTTGCTCTATGCCACCCGGCACACAAATTTTTTAGCCAAGTTATGTCGACTTATCAAAATGCATTGGCATAATTCTACTCAAGCTCATCTTTGTGAACTCCTTTTGCAGGGTGCCCATTGCAAGGCTTGCAGCTGCTCAGGTAGCAGTGTGAGGGAGATCTAAATTTGCAAAAGAAACCCTAGAATTTTAGCTTTTCAATGTCTGTCATCGAATAAATATTTCGGTATGTTGCAAACTGTGTGATGTTTTACCAATAAGGAATGGCGGTTCCATGTTTTATCTCTTGCAATGGGGAGTGCTCATCTGATCTGGTAGAATTTATAAAATGTATCGGGGGTTAAATGACAATAATAGAATTAGAGGCGTATTTTAGTATATAGGTGAAATGATAAATAGTAAAATTGCAGGGATTTTTTTTTAAAAAGAGATTCCGGATGCTGTGATTCGTTTATTTTAATTCGGCTTCTTTACGATTCGCGCGTGGTTCTGATGGATGGCTGACATTAAACGAAAGGCCGTTATCCGCCAACGGTACAGAGAGGATAAGAATACAATTCTCCGCCGGCGCTTCGGTTTAATCTGCAAAAATGACCTCCGCCGCTTGCCTCCGCTCCGCCTGCGACAGTGTCTCCGCCCTCTCTTCCTGTTCCCAAGCGCACCTCCGCCACCTCCTTTGATACACCTCGCTCCACCTGGCATTGAAGCTATGAATGGAGTGGTATCGATTCCTTATCTCTTTGGTTCCTCTTATCTTGTTTACTGTACGAAGGTATCGCATTTGGACATTGTGGTGGAGGAATTTAACTTTCCATTGTTCAAGAAGGGCAGGAATTTAACATTCCATCACCATTTATGTCTGGATCAGTGTTGAATTTGGGTATAGGACATTTCATTGCAAAATGGCTAATCATCTACAAGGGCATATAGATAAAAACATATGAAACCAGTTTCCTTGTCCATGTGAAGCTAATGAGCAGGGAGAAGCTAGTTTCAATATCATCACTTAGTGGGTCTAACTTTGATATCCTATTGAATTAGGGTGGAACCTTTTCCATCCCAAAATTATTAGTCACATTTAGGAGGATGTATACCCTCTTAATCTATAGTTGATCCTGTCCAAAAACGGTGAAGATAGTAAGTTAGGGATTTTGCTCCAAAGTTGATGCAGCGAAGACTCTACGAGCCCTACAACACAAAAGCGTCAATGTCGGGCCGAGAAGGGGTTCCCAGCGTTGGTCCTCCGACGCTCAAGTTAGTCTCCGATTATCTCAAAGAACGGAGAATTGTAGATAAAGTGGGTAGAAAACGAAGTTGCGTATACCTCCTCCTATAGATGGGAACCCCCCTTTTATAGCGGATTCGTGCATGCATCTTAAAGTGTAAGCACATTTTCCTAGATGTCCCAGAAGTCGAAAAAGTGTCTCTGATACCATTTCTTAAGTAGTCATGCAATCCTCTGATGTGACAGTCTGAAAGCTTATAAAGTACAATTTGCCTGTTGAACATATCCTCCTATTATCGGCATGAACTTCCAAAAGAATATAAGATATTTGGTGGGGCCACGCGCGGCTGACAGGAGTTCGCTCGGCCGAGTTGCCCCCGCTCGGCAGTGTCCATCGGATCTGTTGGCTCGTCATTTACTTGCTTCTTGGCCATCATCAATTGTCTCAATCTGACTGGACGTGGAGCCTGGTCAGCAAAACCAGCTACTACTTAACTTTCTTTGTGGTCAGAGGACTACCTTTACTCGGCCGGGAAATGCACGGCTTGCTTGTCTCAAAGCTTGTGTAATCTACTCGACCATACTCAGTCTAGTCGGCCATACTTGGTACGCTCGGCCATACTCAGTCTACTCGATTGACTTGGACACCTCTCTTGACCTTGTCTTCCACGTCAACCGGTCTTCCTTTGGCCTCTCCTTGGTGGGACCTCTCATCATTACCGGATCATAGGTCTCCCCCTCGAGTCTAGTCGAAAGAAGCTGCAAGTCTGATTGACTAGACAGTTGATGTGGTCTGAAACTTCTCCTTCCCCTAAGGGTGTCCTGGGGTTTATAGCTATCGTTCAGCTGTTGACGTTGAACCCATACGATTTTATAGCCATTGTTCAGCTACTATGTCGAACCCATACGATTTTATAGCCACTGTTCAGCTGCTGATGTCGAACCCATACGGTTTGATAGCCGTCGTTCAACTGCTGATGTCGAACCCATACAATTTATAGCCGTCATTCGACTGCCGATGTCAAACCTATATGGTTTTATAGTCGTCGTTCGGCTGTTGATATCTTCGGCTCAAGGGTTTACAGCTATCGTTCGGCTCTATCATGCACGACACTTAGCCAATTTTTTTTTAACTTCTTACTAATCTGTGCTTTTGACTGTAGTGTCCTCTAACTGTCGTTGATGCCATCGTAATTTCTCGAGAATCGTTCAAATCTTCTCCCATTAATGCAGGCCACGCTTAGTCATGCCCTATAATCTTGCTTTCTGCCTCATCATTAATGCCACCTGTAATAGAATGACATGTGTCGTCTCTTCATGCCCCCATATGCATGATGTGATAGACGACTGTTTGTGTTTGATGTGATTGCTATCTTTTTGAATTTAATGGTCGCGATGAACCCCTATTAAAGCCCTCGATCGAATGGCTCAGAGCGGCCGCTCTCCAGGTTTTTAAGCCCCCAGCCTTCTCTTTCGCCCTATCATCTTCCTTGCACTCACAGTCATCTTCTCTTCTTTGTCGGTGATTTTCTTTGTAGTAAGCCCCTTCTCCTCTCTTTATTTAAATTCTTGATTTTCTTCCCTCTACTTCATGGTTGAATCTCCTCGTCCTCTCCCGGTCGTCCGCGGACTCTGGTACACCTCCACCGAATCCAAATTTAACGGTGACGAGGTTGCCCAGATGCAATTAACCTACCGTTTCTCCGTGGGTTATCAGATTGTCATCCCCTCTGCCTATGACCACCCTCACCTACCCCCGAATGGTTTTTTTACATTCTTTAAGGACCAATTTTACGCCGGTCTCTACTTTCCCGTCCACCCCTTTTTCTCGAAAGTTTGTATATATTTCCATATCTCGCTACATCAACTAGTGCCTAATTCTTTTAGGTTACTGTGCGGGGTGGTCATATTATTCTGTCTGTATGACCTTCCCTTAGTACCCCACGTGTTTTATTTCTTTTACTATCCCAAGTTGTCCGAGCTAGACACTTTTCTATTTCAAACCCTCTTGGGCATAGTTTTATTTTGATAAAATGCCTTCCTCAAATAAGCATTTGAGGGAGCATTACTTCTTCATCCATTTTCCTAGCTGGCCCGATTATCCGACCAGTTGGAAAATAGAATTGGTGAAGCCTCCTCTACTCAACAGATATCGTAGCAGCCATATTACCTCCAAGAAGCCTCAAGTCTGGCCAGTCAGAAGTACCACATACACCGGCTATTGTTGGAGGGAGTTTTATATGTGTTTGGGTTAAGCCCTATCCTAACGCGGCTATCCATCCCCCTAGGTATGTCCTTTTTCTTCCTGCCGTCTTTGAATCTAACTGATTTCTCTTCCTTTTTTGCAGCTCAAATCATGCTGAGGGCTTGACTGAGTGGCAAGAGCAAGCTTACCGATGCGGAGATTAAAGCTTGAGGTGTCGCCAAGTTGGCGAGTCGAGGCCTATTGCTGGTCAAATACTCCGAAGATTTGACCGATGAAGCAGGAGGAAGTTGTGCGGTAGCTAGCGAGGTAGGAGGAAGTTGGGTGGCAGCTAGTGATGCCACAACCACAACAAGCTAGCTACCCCCCGAGCAGCAATCCGTGGCGCTGATTGTGGTGCCTTCGGAGTCATCCACTTCAGGTGAGCCGTTAATCCAATGCCGCAAAAGGCACTAAGCAGAAGTTTCTTCCTGCTCGGCAACCTCCACTCTACAGGCCTCTGCACCTACAACCTTTCACCCTCCTTCCGAGATGGGCGAAACCTCATCTTCTACCATCCCAGAGAGGGCGACTGCCACACCCACTCCTCCATCTTCTGATCGGACACCCTCGTTGTCTACGCTGCCAGTTGAGACGATATGCGTACTGCTTATTGCTTACATACCACCCTAGCCGATCAGCTCAGCCGCCCAGGTGACTATAATTCGCTCCTCGCCAATGTCCAAGTCAAAGGGTCCGACCACTTCAAAGCCGTTAGATCTGTCCGGTATGTGTAGCATCAAGGCCATCATTCGCTTGCCAATCGACGCTTGGCATCATCCGGATGATGCTGAGCCGCGCTCCCCTCAACACTAAATAATCATCCAAGGCCCCCTAACACAAACATGGGCAGATGCTAGGGCCAGAGTGACGACCATTCCGCCCGGGGAGCTTGCTGATGGCTTCACTCAGAAATCCACTAGGGTAAATTTTTAGCTAAGTCCTTTCTTTGCATTTCCCAATCGGCTCTAATAAGGTTTTCTTTCCTGTAGTTCTGAGTGGAGAGTCTGGTCATGTGCTAGAGGCTGACATTCCTAGAGCACGAGCTCTAGTAGCTGTGCGCTCTGATCGGGCAATCAGAAACCTCCCGAGCCCACATTAAGCAACTGACTGCAAAGGTGGTCCGACTGCAAAGGTGGTCCGACTGAAGGAAGACTTGGACTACAATTCCAAGTAGCTGTTGTGCTCCGAACAGGCGCTTAGCGTAGAGAAGAATAAGAATCATGAGCAGACCCTTCAACTCTACCAGCTAACCAAGCAAGCTCATAATTTTGAGTCGAAGATAAATTCTGCCAACGCTAGGGAGCTCTGAGCCATTGAAGACCTCGACATGAAAAACAACGAGGCTCGGGTCTTGGCCTAGAATCTTAAAGAGGCAGAAGCTGCTCTGGAGGCCGAGCGGGATGACCGAACTACAGAGTGAACGGTGAGCAAGCTCCAGTTCGATGAGAAAGATGCTGAGCTAGCTTCACTAAAGGCCGCTATGGAGTTGCCCAAGGCCGAGCTAGAGGAGTCCAGAGAGGAATTTAATAAGTTCAAGGAGGCGGAACCCGATCGGCAAGAATCTTTTTGAGTGAAGTACCTTCGTTCCCTCAAATTCAACGACATGTTCACCGACTAGACTATTTGCCTTTTAAACTATGGCATCGATGGGATCCTCTAGCAACTAAAGGATGGTGGCTATGTCTCTCCTGATCTGACGAGAAAAATTATAAATAGGGAGAAGATCCCTTAGTCGCTCCTGGATGATGTTCTTGATTACCTAGCATAGTTTTCTTCTTTAAGTTTTTTAGCCTTTTGTTGTACTGCCAAGCGTAGTTTGTAAAAATTTTCCAAGTATGAATTAACACATTTCCGCTCGACAACCCAGAGTCCTCCACTCGAAAGTTTCACATAGTTTCTAAGTATGAATCCATATGCTCCCATTCAGTGCTCATAGGTTCTCGCTTATTAATTGCCTGTTCGGGTCAAGAGTCTTTGTCACTTGGCATGAGGGCTCCGCTCACTCATAATTCGACCAATCGGGTCGAGAGTCTTTGACACTTGGCGTGAGAGCTTAGCTCACTTATAACTT
The DNA here is from genome assembly GCF_018446385.1 of Zingiber officinale. Classification (NCBI taxonomy): domain Eukaryota; kingdom Viridiplantae; phylum Streptophyta; class Magnoliopsida; order Zingiberales; family Zingiberaceae; genus Zingiber; species Zingiber officinale. The sequence goes on from NC_055989.1 coordinate 125,190,163, forward strand.
AGCCGAACGACTCAAGAGCCTCTAACACTTTGCACGAGAGCTTCGCTCACTTATAACTTGGACGAATGGCTCAAGAGTCTGGAATTTTGAGAGTTCCGCTCACTTATAACTCTCCCAATCAGGTCAAGAGTTTCTGACACTTGGTACGAGAGCTTAGCTCACTTATAACTTGACCAAACGACTCAAAAGTCTATGACACTTGGGGCGAGAGCTTAGCTCGCTTATAACTTGGACGAACAACTCAAGAGTCTGGAATCGTGAGAGCTTCGCTCACTTATAACTCACCCGGATCGGGTTCAGAGATTCTGACACTTGGCGCGAGAGCTTAGCTCGCTTATTACTTGGTCGGATGGCTCAAGAGTCTGGAATTGTGAGAGCTCTGCTCACTTATAACTTGTCCGATCGGGTCGAGAGTCTCTAACACTTGGCACAAGAGCTTAGCTCGCTTATAACTTGACTGAATGACTCAAGAGTCTAGAATTGTGAGAGATCCGCTCACTTATAATTTGCTCGATCGGATCTAGAGTCTCTGACACTTGGCACGAGAGCTTAGCTCGCTTATAACTTGGCCGAACGTCTCAAGAGTCTCTGACACTTGACAATTTTTCATTCAAAACTTCTTGCATTCATAGAATGAACATTTTTACAGGTTACATAATTTTAGTCACGAACCTACTATCCCGCCTGATAAGGCTGTAGATGGTTCGCGCTCCACGGCCACTCTAGGTTTCTCCCAGTTTAATCTTGTAAATAATAAGACCTCAAGCTGAGTTTCTGAATCACTTTATAGGGTCCTTCCCATGGGGCCTCCAATTTACTGATGTCGCCGATCGACTTGACTCTTTTCTAGACTAAATCGTCGACCTGGAATGATCTGGGAATCACTCGTCTGTTGTAGTTCTGCTTCATCCTTTCCCGGTACGTCATCAACCGAATAGCTGCCTTATCTCTGAACTCGTCTATTAAATCTAACTCCATGTGACACGTTCAGAATTATCCTCGTCGTAGAGCTACATCCCGTCGAACTCAAATCTCATCTTGACTGGCACCACAGCTTCTCCTTCATATACTAAGTGGAATGGGGTAATGCAGTGGCTTCTCAAGGCGTGGTGAGGTAGGCCCACAACATGCTCAGAAATTAATCCGCCTAGCTCCGTCGGACATGGTCAAGCCGAGTCTTGAGTCCTCAGAGGATTTCTCTATTGGTGACCTCCGCCTAGCCACTGCTTTGGGGATAAGCCACTGAAGTGAAGGCCTGCGTAATACCGTAGCTGACACACCATTCTTTGAGACTCCTTCCTTGAAACTACCTTCCATTGTCAGAGATGAGTCGATGAGGGACGCCGAACCAACAAACGATATTTTGCCACAGAAATTTTATAATTATCTACTCGGTTTTCTTGGTGAGCGGCTCGGCCTTCACCCATTTTGAGAAGTAGTTTACCGCCACTAAGAGAAATTTCCTTTGTCCAATTGCTATTGGGAATGATCATACAATGTCCATGCCCTATTGCTTGAACGGGCAAGAGACCATGGATGCCCTTAGCTCCTTAGTGGGCCTGTGCAGTATGTTCTGATATTTTTGACAAGATAGGTAGGTTGCTACTGTCCACGCGGCGTTGGCTTGCAGAGTAGGCTAGAAATACCCCGCCAGTAGGATTTTTCTTTCCAATGAACAGTCACCCAGATGATTTCCGCAGGAGGTTTGGTGAACTTCTTGCAAGATGTACCGAATGTCCTCCGATCCTATGAATCTGAACAGAGGCCTTAAGAAGGCTCTCTTATATAGGTGGTCCTCAATTCCTCAATTAATATAAACCATCCATCCCTCTTTTTTTTTTTTAATAACTGAGCATGTTCCCGATCGGCCGGAATATTACCCGATCGGAGGAATTTGATTAGAGACCTTCTCCAGTCGCTTGATGCTCCTCCTCTGGTTGGCCTATCGATGTGAGATACCAACATTACTTGCTCTATCGGCTTATCCAATACAACTAGGGTTAAGAAGCTTGCTAATTTTGCCAGCTCATCCGCATATTGATTCTCCGCTCGGGAGATTTTTTGGATAACAACATCTTGAAATCCATCGTTCAATTTTTTGAACGCCTCTGCATATAACCTTAGCCTAGCATTGTTTATCTCAAAGGTACCCAAAAGTTGTTGGGCTACTAGTTGGGAGTCCGAGTGTATGAGGACTTGGGTGGCTCCGACATATCTCGCTGCTTGTAGACCGACGATCAACGCTTTATACTCCGCGTTGTTATTCGTGGCCCTATAGTCAAGTCGAACGGACAGCTGTATTTGATCCTCGTGTGGTGATATCAGAAGTATACCCACACCGCTACCTTACCGCATGGACGACCCGTCCACATAGATCTTCCAAGTTGCTTCCAGCTCTACATTCTGCATCTCCATCACAAAATCAGCTAAGGTTTGCGCCTTGATCACCGATCGAGGCTTGTACTGTATGTTAAACTTGATCAGCTCCGCGATCCACTTGATTAGTCGACCGGATGCTTCGGGGGTTAAGGAGAACCCTCCCTAGCATGCTGTTAGTCAATACAATGATTGGATGCGACGAAAAGTATGAGCGTAACCTCTGAGCAACAAGGACCAGCCCATACACCAGCTTCTCGAGATAGGTGTAGCGACACTCAGTATCTTTCAATATATGGCTTAAAAAATAGACTGGCTATTTTTCAGTGTCGTTCTACCGCACCAACACCGAGCCCACCACCTGTTCTGTGGATGATAGGTACATCCAAAGCGGCTCACTAGCGATGAGCTTTGCCAATACAGATAAAGAAGTTAGATAATTTTGGAGCTCCTCCAGTGCCTTATCTCACTCGCATCCCATTGGAATTTTGTCGTTCAGTGTAGAACCCTACAGAAATGGTGACTCTAATTGGATGACTTGGATATGAATCTCGAGAGGGCGGTAATTCGTCCAATCAATCGCTGAACTTCCTTCAGGTTACGTGGAGGTGGCATGTTCTGGAGCGCTTTCACTTTGCTTGGATTTGCTTTGATCCCTCGCTCAGTCACTATGTAACCGAGGAAATATCCACTCCTTGCTCCGAATAGGTACTTACTTGGATTGAGCTTGATTTCGTACCTTCTCAGTGTTCAACAAGTCTCCTAGATATCTGTATAGAGATCAATGGCTCGGAGGGATTTTATCGAAAAGTCATCAACGTATACCTCCATGTTTCGGTCGATTTATCTTCGAAACACCTTGTTCATCAACCTCTGATTGGTGGCTCAAGTGTTCTTCAATCCAAACAGTATCACATTGTAGCAGAAGGTACCATCGACCATTATAAAGCTAACCTTCGCTTGGCCTACTTTGGCGAGTGGCACCTGGTAGTAGCTCTAGTATGCATCCAACATTCAAATTAGCTCGCAGCCCGCCGTTGAGTCCACAATCTGATCAATGCACGACATCAGGTAGTAATCCTTCAGGCATGTCTTATTCAAATCTCGGAAGTCAATGCAGACCCGCCATTTATTGCCCAGCTTGAAGACTAGCACTACATTAGCTAGCCAGCTCGGGAATTGTACTTCACGTATATGGTCGGTCTCCGCAGTTTTTCTACTTCTGCCAGGATGATCTGATTTTGCTCTAAGCTAGAGTATTTTTTCTTTTATTTCACCGGCTTGGCGTCCGTTCGGATATGTAGCTCATGCTGCGCTATGGGCGGTGAAATATCTAGGAGGTCGTGTGTCGTCCATGCGAACAAATCATGATTTTACCTAAGACAGACAACTAGATCCTCCTTTTCTGTAGTCAGGTCGGCGGCTATGAAAGTAGTAGCCTCCGATCGGTTAGGATGAACTCTAACCTCCTCCTTTTCTTCATAGACTAGTGCGGGAGGCTCCTCTAAAATTGCATTTACCTCTAGCCGTTGGGCCTTTCGAGCGACTTTTGACTCGGTTTTGACCATCTTGACGTAGCATCGCCGAGCGGCCAACTGATCACCCTTTACTTCATTGACCGAGTTTTCGACGGGGAACTTAATCTTCTAGCAAAATGTAGAGACGATCGCCCGAAATTTATTCAGTGTCGGTCGGCCGAGTATGACGTTGTAGACGGACGGGGGTCCACCATAATGAAATTCATCATCCTTGTCCTCCTGAGTGGCTCATCCCCAAGGGATATGGCTAAATAAGCTTGACCGATCGGTAATACTTCGTTGTCAGTGAACTTGTGTAAGGGAGTTGTCATGGACTGCAACTCGCTCCGGTCGATTTATAGTTGATCGAATACCTTTTTGAAGATAATAGTCATCGAGTTACCTGTATCTATAAAAGTGTGGTGAATATTGTAGTTAGCGATTACCGCTTTAATGATCAGGATATCATCATGAGGGATCTCCACTCCCTCTAATTCTCGAGGACTGAAACTGATCTTTGGTCCTTCTGCTATTGCTCTGATGCACCTGACAACATGGATTTCGAGGCACCGGGCATGTGACTTCCTGGCTTAATTGGAGTTGTCATCAATCGGGCCACCTACGATCATACCTATATTGCCCTGAGCTGCATTATTGCGGTTCTCCTCTTCCCGAGCTGACGGACGAGACCGCTCAATTGATGCCTTAGCGGGCCCCTCATAGTCTTTATACTCGGCCAACCATTGGTGCGACTCAATCGCCTTCCTTCTATCTTCACGCAACCCTCCTGATCGACGGTGACTATATTAGTCAGGAGATAGGGATCGATAGTGCGATCTTGGTGAAGCCGCTTGGCGGGGCTTCGATTTGAAATTGTAGAAATCTTTAGTGTTGTGTGTTACTACCCGATGATAAGAGCAGAGGAGCGGCCTCCATGGTCGACTTTCCGTGGACCTCATCCGCTCGGCTTCCACATACTAGACTGTGTGTGTACGGGGCTCTTGGTGATGTTGTACTGTTCTCACTCGTGGCCCCTTTGGTGGTTGATGTGTATGGGTCGTTCGGCGCTTCGGGACAGCAGCTGGCTCGGGGAGCGATTCCTTCCTCCGAGCCAGCTGGGCCTCTTCAATATTGATGTACTCGGAAGCCCATCCGAGCAGGTGATCACATTCTCTCGCAGGCCTTTGGATGAGTGACCAAAAGAACTCGCCTTCTACAAGTCCTTGGGAGAAAGAACTTATCACGATCTCTGGTGTGGCTGATGGAACTTTCATGGCTACTTGGTTAAGCCTTTTAATGTATGCCAACAATGATTCCTTGGGCCCTGCTTGACCATAAACAGGTTGACATTTATCTTCTAGACATGACTACTCGCTAAGTGTTGTAGGAACACCGAGCGAAAGTCTTTGAAATTGCAGATCAATCCGATCGGAAGCCGCCTGAACCATCTCTGCGCTGATCTGGAGAGCGTGGTGAGGAAGACCCAGCATTTAACTCTGTTGGTGTACTGAGTGTGGCCATATTGTCGAATTTAATTAGATGGTCCTCGGGGTTAGTCGCCCCCATGTATTCTCCGATCGTCAATGGTATGTAGCGTCACGGCAGCTGGTCGTCCAAGATTTCTTACGAGCACTACCTATTCATCCATTCGGGAGAATCATTGAGCCTTGGCGCTTTACCCTTTTGCTCGTCCCGAGTGGGCGTATCCTCCGATGAGGATTCTTGTGCCCTATCCACTCGGCTTTGTTCCTCTGAAGGGGTGTAGAACAATGCTCGGTAATAAGGGATCGGCATGTTCGATGCGTCTCCAAATGTGCCGGTTGGCTTGTTGTTCGGCTTGCAAGCGACAGGGTTTTCCGCTCGGCCTCTACGGTCAGCTTGCTGGCCTATCACCGACGCGACAGGTTCGTTTGTCTGACGGCCGGCTATTGCCTGCTGCTGCTCCAACATCTTAGCAGCTCACGCTTGTATCAGCATTTCCAACTCTTCTTGCATCAGTGCCATAGTGGTGAGACATCCAGCATCCTCCATCTTCGTGTTTCAGATTCAAGTAAACTTCCCATAGACGGTGCTAAATATGATCCTGTCCAAAAATGGTGAAGATGGTAAGATAGGGATGTGGCTCCAAAATTGATGCGGCGAAGACTCCACGTAGCCCTGCAACACAAAAGTGTCAATGCCGTGCTGGGAAGGGGTTCCCGGCGTTGACCCTCTGATGCTCAAGTCAGTCTTCGGCGATCTCAAAGGATGGAGAACTGTAGATAAAGTGTGTAAAAAACAAAGTTGCGCATACCTTCTCCTATAGATGGACACCCCCCTTTTTATAACGACAGTGTAGTGTTCGTGTAAGCATCTCAAAGCGTAGACACATTTTCCTAAGTGTTCCAAGAAAAGATAAGTCGAAAAAGTGTCTCTGACACCATTCCTTAAACAACCATGCAATCCTCTGATGTGATAGTTTGGAAGCTTCTAAAATACAATTTGCCTGCTGTCAGTGGCACAAACTCCTAAAAGAATATGATGAGATATTTGGTGGGGCCACGTGCGACCGACCGGAGTTCGCTCGGCCGGGCTACCCCCGTCGGTAGTGTCCATCGAACCTACTGGCTCGTCATTTTCCTTGTTTCATGATCGTCATTGGTTATCTCCGTCTGACTGGACGTGGAGCCCGGTTAGCAAGACCAGCTGCTGCTTAGCTTTCTTTGTGGTCGAGGACTATCTTTACCCGGCCGGGAAATGCACAACTTGCTTGTCTCATAAGATTGTGCAGTTCGCTCGGCCATACTCAGTCCGATTGGCCATACTTGGTCCGCTCGGCCATACTCGGCCTACCTGGCTGACTTGAACACTCCGCTTGACCTTGTCTTTCATGTCAACCAGTCTTCCTTACTTTGACCTTTTCTTGGTGGGGCCCCTCGTCATTACGGGATTAATAGCTATTGTTCACGTGGAACTGATGGTCACAGAGCATTCTAGCTTCAACAATTGAGATTATGCAAGAATTAAAATGATTAAAATGTTATTTTGCATTAGATTTTTCGTGTTGGACAACTAGAGCAAATCGTGATGGGATCATAAATAATGGAGCAAGATGGGCAGGGCAGGTTGTGTGGGCTTCCATAGGGGCAAATCAAATTGTGGTCCCTTTGTATCCTCTTTTTTCTTTCATTATTAGTTTCTTATTGACCTGATATTGTCAAAGATATGGTGAGAACTTAAAGGTAAGGTTTCATGGTGACACAGGAGATTGAAGGTCGACCTCTGCAGTTAAGTCTTGCACAAAGGAGACCTTCTATTAGTATTTCAGTGCATCAAGGAAGTCCCTTGGAGTTGAGTCTGAACTACTGACCTGATACTGCATTGTTACAACTCTGGTGGATGCTCAGCTCTGACTTGAAGATACTGCAGTTGTTAAGAAGCATATGAATTGTGAGATTATTTTTCCACATAGATCGCAATTGTCTATGCTGGAGAACATAGAAAAACCTCCACAAGAAATGTGCAGAACTGGAGAAGGATACAAGGCAGTATATTTGTTTTTTATTCATATCTTTTATTTCAGATAATGAACATGATGTAGCTGCATTGTGGCGCAACTTGCAAACATAATTCCAACTTATCAATTATTTCCTCACTAGCTGAAAGATCTGATTGAGACACAGCGAAGGAAACAAAAAGAGATGGCATGAAAACAGCAGTCTCCGAGTGTTTGCTTTCATGCGTTCACTGTCAAGGCACCACTTTCAGTCAAAGCTGGAAACATTGCCAAACTGCAAGACTTGATTGTTCTTGTGATGTCCAATCTATGCACTGCATTGTCTCTCCCTTCTTTGTCCATTTTTTATTTTTATTTTATTTTTATTTTTATCTTTATCTTTGCGGTGTTGTTTCCTGATCTGTCAAACCATACAGTTTCCTTAGGCTTTTTGTGTTCCCAATACTTCTTTTTTGCATTTTTTTTTTCTTTAACATAATGGCAAAAGGTGGAACCGTCATCCTAACGGCCCTCTGGCCCCGGCCTCACAAGATTTCAGAGAGAGTAAATCACAATTAATGCTGGGCAGGATAGATGACTGGGGGTCGAAGGAATTTTTGGCACAACAAACCAAGATTTTATTCCCGAGTGTAACTGATAACCCTAAATCCTTTAACATAACGAGAGGCAGAAGAGTGGTTCGTTTCACAAGGTATTTATTCTTTCTAACGAACCAAGGTATTTATTCTTTCTATTCTGCTCTCTTGAAAGTGAAAATGGTGCAGAGATTCATTACTTCTTAATGAATTAGTTTACATTTGTCAAATATTTTGTTTTTCTTTAACCATTTAATATAAAAAATTATAATTGATCCTGCCTAAGAACATCGATGGTCAACTAGCTAGTGAGATGTCATTGATATTGACTGTCTGGGGGATCACCAAGCCACGTAATCTCGCGAAGCCTTTCCAAAGCGCCTAAGATGAAGAACATGCCCAAAGGAGCATGTTAGAATGACAGTCAAGGGGTTCCCGGTGCAGCCACTCCAATGCTCAAGTAAGACTTTGGAGAGAGAGAGAGTTGTCATAGAAATTAGGGTTTAATGCTTTATATGTGTGTACCTTTGCTCATAAGGGTCGGCTACCTTTTATAGGATCAAGACTCTCCGCCATGTTCTACCCGTGCCTCCTCGTTTCTCGCAATTGTGGCCACGTTCCCTGGAATAAATGACCATTCTGACCCATTTATGTTGGGTTAAATAGCTACGTTTTCCACCTTTTTCGTGATAACAGTTGTATTGTCTATGCCCTCAAAGAATAACTATTTGTTACTGTAATTATTTATAACTAGGGTCATTTCAGTTTAGTTTGAGAGAGCCTGAAATGAGAGTCGATATTCGATAGTTGGGAGTTGGAAGCCTGGAGTCGGGAGTTGATAACCTAAAGCTGGGAGTTGGGAGTTGGGAGTCGGGAGTCGGAAGTCGGGAGTCTGTAACACGACTTTCTTACTTTAACTACTATCATAGCAAGACTTTTGACCTTTTTGGCCATGTGACCTTCGTTGATTACCCATGTATCATTAATCTCCTCCTTAAGTCTAGTTGAAGGAGGCGAAAGTCCGACTGACTGAACTAATATGATGTGACATTACATCTCTCTTTCATTCTTGATTCTTTTGCCACATGGCAAAGAGCAAATCAAGGGCACATTCTTTAACAAAATCTATGCTTTAATTGTCGCCACACTCATTAAATGTGGGGCATATTTTATCAGCTTTGACTTTCGAACCTAGAAGATGGCATTGCCTCCGAGGTTATATTACATTAATGTGAGATAACCTTTTAGCAGAGAAGGCTAATCACCTATCTCAATGTAATGATTATTAGGAATTGTTGTAATCTATATTTGATCGAGTGGTTAATGATCTCTCTCGCTTTTTAAGATGATTTGGATCCAAGGGTCCTAATCAAACACCCAACTATATAGATAAGATTGCGATGACTATTTTCACTTTGTGTAACCCTTGTTTGTGTGTATATTGATCTTTGTCATCTTTGCTTCACATCCTCTGAGTTTCCTTCCTTAAGTAAGTTTCTAGTCTTCCCGTTGTTGAAGGTTTACCAGCCTATCTTTGGCCTTCCCTTTCCTTGGTAGCACCTGCATCCCAGTATCGGTTTTGTGATAGCTACGGGGTCTTTGTCTACTCCTTGGTACCGGCCTATAGAGTCTAGCTTTAGTAGTGCTTCATTAGTTTGAATAAGGGCCATTTATGGGATTCTAGCTGACCATGTTCTGATACTCCCCAATGGTAACTACCATCTCGATTGTTCCCCTCCAAGATGCGTAATCTTCTTCCGAAGTCATCTGATAAGCGGGCTTCGCTTTCCTATTCCTACTTTCTTCTCCGATGTATCTTATTGTCCTAGTTGAGGTCCAATTCATACTGTATCTTAACCGGAGTAGTCATATTGTTTCATCTGTATCGAATCCCTCTATCTACTCAACTATTCCATTGCTTCTTTTATCCTAAGAAAATGGAGGATGAAGTGTTCTTCTTTTCATCCCGAGTTGGTCATGACCTACTCAAAGATTTTCCCTCATCGCACAAGGGGTGTAAGCCATAGTTCTTTTTTTATCTAACCACCAAACCCTATGTCTTGGCCAACCCGATAGCAACAAGACCTATCGGCACCGCCTCCATAAAAGATAATCACTTGGTATGAAATTATTTCCGTGTTCGAGCAACTTAAGGACTTGAAGTTTAATAGCACTTCCTTACTGGAGGAAGGGTTGCTTCACATATTCAGGCTGAGCCCTCTGTCTATTCCCCTTCAATTTTCTTTTGGTAAACCCCTTTTTTCTCTTCTTTGAACTTTAATTTTTAACTGCAAACTTATCTTTGTTTCTACAGTTGCCACCATGTTGAAAGCCTTTTTAGGTTAGGCGATAAGGCCAACAGATGTTGAAGGCCCGAAGCCTTGAGATTGTCAATTCAACCAGGGAGGCAGAAGCCAATAGGGAAGTCTTCCTCTACCCAGCACCATTAGTGGTGGAAGATACTTTACCCGACCCAGCACCAACTTTGATAGAAGTTCCTCCTCTTGTACCAACGTCAATTTTGATCGAAGTCATCCCTCTCCACCATGGGCTCGAGACTCGACGGCTCCCTTATGGATGACCCTCAAGAGGAATTGATTATTCAACCGAGATCCCTCTCCACCATGGGCTCGGGACTTGGCATCTCCTCCCTATTCACATAATTCCCATGTTGGGATTCTACCCGCTAGCGGTCCTTCACATTTGCCTATCCAACTTTTGATTCTGCCCACGAAGATAGAAGATCCAACAGATGCAAGTTATTTACATCCGTATGTTTTGATTCCTCCCGAGGCTATAACCCCAACGTCCCTCTTACGAGGAGGTCCAGGTGCTAGCACATCGCCCCCCCCCCCCCCCCTCTCACATTTGCCTATCCAACTTCTGATTCTGCCCACGGAGATAGCAGATCCAACAGATGCAAGTTCTTTACATCCGTATGTTTTGATTCCTCCAGAGGCTATAATCCCAACCACCTGATGATTCACCTATCAGACGCTCTCTTCCCACAGTGAGTTAAGGTGTCACCCCTACTAGTGTAGGAATCTCCTTATGATAAGAAACACCAGGAGATTTCCAACTGGAGTTGACTTTTGTTCGCACTTTGGCCAAGCAGTGAGCGGATGGTGAAACAGCGACAATGGGTCTTTCCTACAAAAATCTGGCTGACGATCTCTTGAATACTGGCGCTGACCACATGTCCTTACTGGTTGTTTCTAGTTAGCGGCTCCCTAAGTTGTGTCAAGGCGTCGGGAGATGTAGGCTCGTGTGGAGGAGCTGGAGGCTCAACTGGATGCATCCAAAATAGAAGCTTCTTTGTCACAAGGGAGGGTCGTCTGATTGAAGGAACTGGAGGAGAATCTCACCTCAGTGTTATCTAAAATCCGTCAACTCAGAGCAATCGTAGCTAGTGAGGAGGCGGATAATATTCAAGCCAAGTATGAGGTGAGTCGGTTGTGAGTGAAAATTGACTCCCCTGAAGTTCAAGTTAAGGAGTCGAAGTTGAGGAAGAAGAGACAACAAAAGGAGATAAAGAAACTAAAAGCCACGGTGGCACAAGAATAGCCCAAACTTGGGGCAACCGTAGCGGAGGCTAAAGCCACTAAGGATGAACTATAGGTCTGCCAAAAGGGGCTTAACCTTTAGGAGGTGGAGTTAGCTGCCACTCATGAGGAGTTTAGATCCAGCAAAGTTTTGGCTAAGGATTGACTGCATGAGTTGGAATATGATTGCAACGAGGTGGAGGCTACTCTCGCAGGAGTCAAGAATAAACTTTGGGTGGCCTTGGAGTCTACACACCAAGAAGCAAAATCTTCCCAAGTATTAGCTGAGGTCTAACTTTTTGAGCTAGAGACTACCCGCTCTGAAGCTGAGACCAACCAAGTAGAGATCGAAATCCTGAAAGTCTCCAAGGTTGAACTGCAAACCATCTTCAAGGCTCAAAGGTATCAGTTGACAGGCTTGATGGCTGAGCTCCAAGAGTACCGTGCTGGCAAAACGAGTTTGGTCCATTAAGAAGAATGAATTTCTTAAATTCGAGGAATTTTGTACTATGGTCGGCACTCATTTGGCTCGAATGGTGCGATCTGGCGTGGACAACAACTTAAAGCAGTTGTAAGAGTCTGGCCACCTGCCCTCCGACAAGCCTTTACCAACCGTTAAGTTATCCAAGATTTTGGACAACATCCCCGAAAAAGACATGGTGCACTTCATCTGAATTTTTCCTTTTTCTATGTATAACTTTTCTGTATTTGGCCTTAGTGTGTATAATGAAACTTTTGGTTTCCTGATTCCCTAGCTAGACTTGCATTCTTGCTTAGATTTTAATGATTTTGTTGTGGCTTTTACCTCGACTTCGACTATGCTCGAGCTGGGGAAAAATTGGGCCTTGAAAAAAACCTGGGTGATACGATATGTGCTCAACCCTTTTGAGGAGGGAGTTATTTTTTCCTTTGAGGGGGGAGGTTGATATCGCAGTCGGAAGGATCTCGACCATGACTATGCCCAAGTTGGAGGAGTTTGGGCCCTAATAAGGATACAAGTGATACGATATCTACTCGATCCCTTTGTAGAGGGAGGTTCATATCATAGTCGAAAGGATCTCAACCTCGACTATATCTGAGTCAAGGGAGTCTTGGCCCTGAAAAGTACACGGGTGATATGATATATGCTTGACCCCTTTGTAGGGAGAGATTGATATCGCAGTCGAAAAATCTCGACCTAGACTAAGTCTGACTCGGGGAAGTATGAACCCTGAAAAGGACACGTGCAATATGATATATACTAGACCCATTTGTAGGGGGAGATTGATATCGCAGCTGGAAGGATCTCAACTTCGACTGTATCCGAATCAGGGGAGTCTAGGCCCTAAAAATTACATGGACAATACGATATATGCTAAACCCCTTTCTAGGGGCAGTTGATATCATAGCCGGAAGGATCTCGACCCCGACTATACCCGAATCAGAGGAGTCTGGGCCCTGAAAAGGATACGGGTGATACGATATATGTTCGACCCCTTTGTATGGGAGGTTGATATTATAGCTAGAAGGATCTTGACTTCGACTATGTTCGAGTTAAGAGAGTTAAGGTCCTAAAAGGGATACGGGCGATACGATATATGCTTGACCCCTTTACAAGAGGAGGTTGGTATCGTAGCCAGAAGGATCTTAACCCTGACTATGTCCAAGTCAGGGTAGTCTAGGTCCTGAAAATGATATGGGCGATATGATATATGCTCGACCCCTTTGTAGAGGAAGGTTGATATCGTAATCAGAAGGATCTCAACCCCGATTTTGTCCGGGTTAGGGGAGTCTAGGCCTTAAAAAGAATAAGAATGATATGATATATGCTCGACCCCTCTGCAGGGGAAGGTTGATATTACAGTCGAAAGGATTTTGACCCTCACTATATCCGAGTCGGAAGAGTCTGGGTCCTAAAAAGAACACAGGCGATATGATAGATGCTCAACTCCTTTGCATGGAGAGGTTAATATGACAGCAAAAAGGATCTTGACCCCGACTATATCTGAGTTGGGAAAGTCTGAGCCCTGAAAAGGACACGAGCGATACGATATACATTCGACCCCTTTGCAGGGGAAGGTTGATATCGCAGCTGGAAGGATCTCAACCCCGACTATATCCGAGTCGAGGGAGTCTGGACCTTAAAAGGTACACGGGTGATACGATATAAGCTCGACCCCTTTGCAAGGAGGAGGTTGATATCACAACCGAAGAGATCTCAACCCCGACTATGTCTGAGTCGGGGGAGTTTGAGAGGACCAATCTAAAAAAGATGCTTCCATATCTGTTAAAAATTTGGATACAATAAAAGCTTTTCAAGAAAAATGCATAAAAAGATAACTGTAGGATATTGGGATAGCTTAGAAGCAATAATATTTCAAATGATTGACACTCCATGGTCAATCCAGCCTTTTGCCGCTTAAATTTACAAGGTAATATGATCCTAAGTTTAACCTTTTCATTACCCAAAATGGTCCCTCCCATTGAGGTTCTGGCTTGCCCACATCCCCTATGGGGTTCACTTTCTTTCAAACTAGGTCTCCGACTTAGAATGAGCTAGGGATTACCTGTTCATCGTTGTCTTGCCTAAAAATATTTCTTCTGATAGATTCATCGCCGACTTTCACTATAACGACTGCCTCCCCGTCATAAACGAGATAAAATGGAGTCATTCCTGTACTCTCTTGAGGGGTTGTTTGATAGGCCCAGAATATACTGGATAATTTATCTACCCAGCTCCCCTAGACATGATCTAATTAAAATTTTAGCCCCCTTACTATCTCCCTGTTGACCACCTCGACTTGTCCATTGATTTGAGGATATGCCACCGAGATGAAAGCTTGTTGAATGTCAAAGTCTTCGCACCACTCCTTCAACTAGTGGCCCTGGAATTGTCGGTCATTGTTTGAAATAATTTTATAAGGTAGACCGAATTGAACTTCATGAACTCCTATTCAGTTATCAGGGCTAATGATACAACCTCTACCCATTTAAAAATTAGTCTATGATACAACCTCTAGCACACCACTCCTTCAGCCAGTAGTCCTGGAATTGTTGGTCATTGTTTGAAATAATTTTGTATGGTAGACTGAATCAACAAATAATATTTTACCACAAGAACTTCATGACCTCCTATTCAGTTATCCGGGCTAACAATACAACCTCTACCCATTTAAAAAATAGTCTACTGTTACCAAAAGAAACTTCTTTTATTGTCTCCTGATGGAAAGAGACTCATGATATCTGTACCCTATTGATCAAAGGGACAAGCCACGATTGAAGTTTTTAAGAACTTGATTGGGTGAGAGAGAGGTTCTGGTATTTCTAACAAGGAAGACAAGTAGCGAAGAATTGAGCCATGTCTACTTGTAAAGTTGGCCAGAAATAACCAGCCAGTACTACCTTCCGGGATCATGTTATTCCTCCCTTATAATTACAACAGATGCCCTCGTGAATTTTTCATATGACATAGTTGGCATCATCGTAACCCAAACACTTAAGGAGAGGTCAAGAAAATGACTGCCGATATAATACATCCCTGATTAGAGTGAATTAGCGCTCTCCTTTTGAGTAATCGAGCTTGTTTGGCGTTAACAGACAGAGTTCCTCACTCTAGATAGGAAGTGATGGATACTCTACAGTTGGTAGGTGCACTTTGGTTCTTGGTTTGTTTAATCTATGAGATCAATAAAACTTGGGACACAGTTATCGATCGTCCAATTTAATAGTGTGCGATGGCACAAGAACAACCCAAACTTGGGGTAGCCACAGCGGAGGCTAAAGATGCTAAGGATGAACTAGAAGTCTCCCGAAAGGAACTTAACCTTCAGGAGGTGGAGTTCTATTGATCCAAAAGAACAACCCAAACTTTGGTTAGCTCATTTTCTTTTTAATTCCCTGCCCAAAAGATTTTTGAAGAATAATCTCTCGGAAGTGAACCCCAAGTCTTTCAATAGCTCTAGCATAGAACTATAGTCGTTCATTTATGATCTCAAAATTTTTGGCTATCTGTTGGCCTACTAACTTAGAATCTGAGTGGATTATGACTTGAGAGACTCCCACCTATCTAGCTGCCTGAAGTCCTGACAACAAGGCCTCATACTCTGATTCATTATTTGACGCTCAAAAATCAAGCTGAATGGAAAGATGGAGTACATATTCTTAGGGGGATATCAATAGAACCCCAACTCCACTACCTTGCTAAGTGGATGAGTCATCCACATAAACCTTTCATGCTCCTTTGGCCATCTGCTCGGGCATCTTCATAAATAAATTGGCCAAGGATTGAGCTTTGATAGTCGTTCTCGATTGATACTGAATGTTGTATTCACTTAATTTAATGGTCCATTTAAATAGTCTCCCATAGGCCTCTGGGTTGGTGAGCACTCGACCTAAGTTACCATTGGCAAGGATGGTGATTGGATGAGCAAGAAAGTATGATCTTAATTGACAAGCAATCAAGGTTAACCCGAATGCTAGCTTTTCTAGATTGGTGTACTTGTTTTCAGTCTCTTTTAATAGATGACTAAAAAAATATATAGGGCGTTGTACCTTATCCTCTTGTTGTAGCAAGACTACTACGACTATTCTATCAGAGGTTAACAAGTATGCTCATAATATTTATACCACCATCTGTTTAGAGAGGAGCCAGAGTTGGGATAAATATTCCTTCAACTCTACAAAGGCTTGATCACATTTTTCATCTCATTTAAAGTTAGTATCTTTCCTTAATATCTTAAAGAAAGATAGACTGTCAGTGTCCGAATGGAAGATGAATCGAGACAATGTTGTGATGTGGTCGACTAGTCGTTATGCCTCTTTGAGATTGCGAGGTGGTAGCATGTTTTGAAGAGCTTGAACTTTCTCCGGATTAGCTTCAATTTCTCATTTAGTAACGATGTATCCGATAAATTTTTCACTTTTGACCCCGAAAAGACATTTGTGGGGTTTAGCTTAAGCCTGTATTGTCTTAGAGTACAACAGATTTTCTTAATGTCAGAGATAAGGGTTCTAGCTTGTAGAGACTTATTTAAGATATCATCGACATATACCTCTACATTTGTATTTGAAAACTCGATCCATAAGCTGTTGGTAGTTCATCGCTACATTCTTTAGACCAAATGACATAATAGTGTAGCAAAAGATTCCATTGGGAGTGATAAAACTAACATTTTCCTGATCCTCCCAAGCTAAAGGAATTTGATGATAACCTTGATATGCATCCAAAATGCATATGATCTCACAACCAGAAGCCAAGCCTACCAATTGGTTGATACAAGGAAGTGGGTAGCAATCCTTTGGACATGCTTTATTGAGGCTTTGGAAGTCAATGCAGACCTGCCACTTGCCTCCTGATTTAGAGATTAATACCACATTGGATAGCTAGGCCGGGAATTGAATCTCCCGTATATACTCGGCTTCTAATAATTTATCCATCTCTGCCTAAATCACCTGGCTTTGCTCAGGTGAGAATTTTCACTTTCTCTGGCAAATAGGTCGGGCCCCTGGAACGATTTTCAGCCGATGGACCATTACCGAGAGAGAAATGCATGTGACTTCTTTAGTCGACCAGGCAAAGATATCGTGATTGCGAGAGAGACAAGTGATAAGTTCTCTAAGTTTTGACTCCCTCCTGGTTGGGTAGGGTGAATTTGCACATCTTGGTGACACTCGTCAAGTCGAGTTATTGGTGTCTTTTTGATAACTTGGAAGAAAGTGCTATGAGTTCGGCAAGCTTTTAGAGAATCAACCAGAATGACATCCATGTAACACTTTCTGGCTACCAGATGACTCCCCTTTACTTTCCCGATTTGATTATCCACTGAAAATTTGATCTTTTTGTAGAAAGTGGAGATAACAACTTGAAAAGCGCTTAACACCGATCTTCCCAATATAGTATTATAAACTGACTCCGTATTTATGACTAGGAAATTTGTGCATCTGGTTCTTATCCTAGGGAAAGAGAAATATGAATTTGACCTATGGGTTGTATTTGATGTTTGGTAAATCCAAATAGAGAGGTGTTTACAGGGTGTAGTTCCCCCCCGTCCAATTGTAGTTGATCAAAGATTTCTTTGTAGATGATGTTAACAGAACTGTCTGTGTCTATGAATACCCTCTTTATTATATAGTTGGCTATGAGAGACTGAATTACCAAGATATCTTCATGAAGAATTTCCGCCGCTTCTAAATCAATAGACTCAAATCTGATTATGGGGCCTTGAGTCGTACCTTGACTCTAGTTGACCCCGTAGCTTTTTAATCGGCGACCGTGGGCCTTTCGAGCCCGAGTGGAATCAATATCTGTTGGACCTCCGAAAATCATATTAATCATTCCTAGAGGATCAATTTTATCTTTTCCCTTCTTGTCATCGTTTTTCTCTCGACCTAACTCCTACTGCAGTCAGATGTTGACATAAAGCTGCTCAAGAGAACGAGATCGTTAGTGCGGACTACGTCCGGTATCTACCTTTTGTCCAATATTTTGCTGACAATGATGAGACTTAGTAAATCTCCTGGTCAATTGATTACGGTTGGCTTTTCTCTTATTAACTTCGAGTGGTAATTCCGAGCATACTGCTAACGTTCTAGAGTAGAGTGAGTATTCGACTGATGAAAGTCATAATAGGGTCCTGCCATAAACTCTCGCCTTGGCCCCTTGGTAGGGGTTGATGGTACTTTCCACTGTCTGCACCGCTTTCTCCTCTTTGCAATTTGTGAAATCCTGATTTTGTAAAGGGGGAAGGGGCACCTTCCGATTCAACTGAATGGACACAGAGATAGGGATTGACACTTCTTTCCTTTTGTTGATTGAGCTTCTTCTACTTGGACATATTTCAGAGCTCGAGCATGTAACCCATCGAAGTCGGCCGGGACTTTTTCACAAGGGATCTAAATAAATTCCTATCGATTAAGCCCTATGAGAATGCTTGACTTGCACCTCGGAGTAACCAAAGTCGCATCTATCTGATTGAACCTCTGTAGGTATTCTTTTAAAGGCTCTTTGGGTTTTTGTTTGAGAGAGAACAAATCATGCAGAGTTTTTTGATACCTCTTACTAGTGACAAAACGTGGCATGAACACAACTTTAAAGTCTTTAAAGATCGGATGGAAGATGGTGGAAGATGATTAAACCATCTTTGCACCGAGCCTGAAAGAGCTATCAAGAAAACCTGACATTTGATGTCATCTATGTATTGATGCAATAGAGAGGCATTTTTGAATTTACAAATATAGTCCTCTGGATTAGTTGTGTCATTATACTCTCTGATTTGTAATGCTCGAAAATGTCTTGGCAGTTCATCTCAAAGGATATTTTGTGAGAAGGGAGGACCCCTGGAGTCCTATACTTTGCCTAATACACACGCCTTTTCCTTTGGGGGACTTCAACGGGGAGTTACCCCTAAAGACCCAAAGATTCTTCTTTCATAGTGGAAATACCCACTTGGGTAAGGAATGCCTCTCTAGGCATTTTAACAAGTGGAGTCAACTTCTTCAATGAGTTGGGACAGTAGCTCATTTAAGAGGCTGAGCCTAGGCGATGTTGACTGTTGGGGTTGTCCTCTCAACACAACCTATAATGTAGTTCTCACTAGTTTATTGAAGTCTTTCATCGTCATAGTGATGACGTTTGATTTTTGACTATCCTCAGCATTGGATCTTCCGATTTTGTCCATCTTACAACATCTCAGTTTAGTTCTTAGCTCAAAATTTCCATAGACGACGCCAATTTGATCATGCCTGAGCACGCCGATGATCAACTAGCCGGTGAACTGTCGCCGATGTTAACTGTCCGGGGGATCCCCAGGTCACATAATCTCACGAAGCCTTTCCAAAGCGTTTGAGATGTAGAGCACACCCAAAGGAGTGGGTTAGAATGATGACCAAGGAGTTCCCTGCCGCAACCACTTTGACACTCAGGTAAGACTTTGGAGAGGGAGAAGTTGTCATAGAAATTAGGATTTGATGTGTTACGTGGGTGTACCTTTGCTCATGAGGGTCGGCTACCTTTTATAGGATTAGAACTTTCCGCCATGTTCTCCTTGTGCCTCCTTATTTCTTATGATCATGGTCACGTTCTTCGAAATACATGACCATTTAAATCCATTTATGTCAGGGTAAATAGCTGTGTTTCTGCCTTCTTCATGATAACAACTGCATTATCCATGTTCTCAAAGAATAACAGTTCATTGCTTTAGTTCTTGATTATTGGGGTCATTTCAGTTTAGTCTGAGGGAGTCTGAAATGTGAATCAAGAGTTGGTAGCCGATAGTCGGGAGTCGATAGCATGGAGTTGAGAGTTGGGAGTCGGTAGCTTGGAGCCGACAGTCAGAAGTCAATAGCCTAAAGCCGAGAGTCGATAGCCTGAAGCTGGGAGTTGGTAGCCTGGAGCCTGGAGCCGGGAGTCGGGCGTCGGGAGTCGGGAGTCAATAGTCTAGAGCAGAGAATCGGTAGCCTGGAGCCAAGAGTCCAGAGTCGATAGCTTGAAGCCGAAAGTCGATAATCTAAAGCCGAGAGTTGGTAGCTTGAAGTCGAGAGTCGGTAGCTTAAAGTAGGGAGTCTAGAGCCCGGAGTTGATAGTCGAAAGTCAAAAGTATGTAGCATAACTTTCTTAACTTTAACAATTATCATGGTAAAACTTTTGTCCTTTTTATCACACGTAGCCTTTGTTGATTACCCTATATCAATAGTCAATAACTAAAGAGTTTAATAACATTTTATTTTCTCTCCATAATGCTTCTGTGATGAAAAAAAAACTAAAACGAAAACTAAGACCAAAACTTAACCAAAAAAAAAAAACATAAACTCCAATAAACAATTCTTACCGACCTTTGTGCTACACCTTCACCTTTATCTCCTGTTTTTTTTTCCGCATGCGGACAATGACACAAGAACTTATTTTTCCACGACCACAAGGAAACAAGTCAGACTGGATGATCAGATTAATGTTCTCATTGTCAACCTTTTCAACTCCTTGAGCCCTGTGATCCATGTGAGTCCTACAGCTCGTGGCCACTTAGGCGTTATTCTTAATCAGCACAAGCATAATGTATCCATGCACACCTACCCCTGCACAACAGAGCATAATTAGGAGTCTGACTAGAGCTGCAAGATCTCTCGCACACACAAGGAAGGAACACTGTGCATAGACTCTGGAAAGGCCTCGCGTACAGTGTGGACTGTCGAACAGTGGGAGGGAGGACTCCAAGTGGGAAATGGCGCGACGAGTGAGAGCAGGTTTGCTTGCAGTGGGTTATGGCAGTGTGCCATGCACGGAACTGGGGCACTGGCCTGGGAGAGAGGTAGGGAGGGAGGGGATTGTTCATGCAAGGAAGAGAAGTTTCCTCTTTGACTTGTAGCTTCAACAACTCAATGTCACAAATATTTTTTTGTTTTCAATTGTGACATATTTAACTTTTAGAGTATAAGTATGTGGTACTGATTTGAAAATACAAACATAAGTCACTGCCGCATTACAAGTTAGCAGTGTTCCAGTGGCCGGAGGGCCCTGGAATTCCGAGCACGGCTGGGACTTTGGAGTGAGGGGATAGTGAAGAGACTGTTTGGACTTAGTGACAGACAGGAGCTTCGGAGACAAGTCTCTGGGAATTTGTGGGGGTGGTAACTAGGAGAGTTGCCATTGGACTTGAAGAATCCTTTGTAGTCATTTTTTTTATTTTTGTTTATTTTTTTTTTAAAGTAGTACTTAAGGACGCCTCTTTTTGAAAAAAAGAAATAAAAGAAGCGACATGAAAGGATGTCCTGAATCGTCAAACGATTCAGCTGTTTTTTTTATTAATTATCAAAATAATATTCTATTCTTAGTTTATTTTTATTTTTAAAAATATTTTTATTTTAATACCATAATTGTTACGGGGTTATATCAACTATAAACTTGTAATTATGATTTTATAAGTCCTTAGGACGTAGCACAGTTGAAGGCGCATTGTTTTATGATCGAGAAGTCCAGGATTCGATCCTCGGAGTATCACAGTCTGGGATTAACATCTCCGCCATACGCTTTCAACTGTGTATCTATATTTACCTTTTTCTATATCTATGAGACTGGTTTTAGGGGAGCCGCTAATGTGACGATTCCATAATTTTTTTATA
The DNA here is from genome assembly GCF_018446385.1 of Zingiber officinale. Classification (NCBI taxonomy): domain Eukaryota; kingdom Viridiplantae; phylum Streptophyta; class Magnoliopsida; order Zingiberales; family Zingiberaceae; genus Zingiber; species Zingiber officinale. The sequence goes on from NC_055989.1 coordinate 125,211,761, forward strand.
ATTATGATTTTATAGTTATATAGCTATATTTTCATTAGGGTTGTAAACAAGCCGAGCCGAGTTTTGAGGTGTTCAAACTTATTTGCTAAGGTAACCAAGCCGAGTCAAACCAAGCTTAAAATGAACCAAGCTTTTGAAATGAGTGTTCAAACTTGGCTTGGTTTATTTTTTATGAGTTTGAGCTTGTTTGAACCTTGACTTGAGCTTGGTTCATTTATATGTTATCAAGCTCTCAATTCGAGCTTGACTTGAGCTTGGTTCGTTAGATGTTATCAAGCTCTCAATTCAAGCTTGTTTGATTGTTTGAAACTTTTAGTTGTTTGATTGAATATTGAGCTTGATAATTTAAATTTATTTATTTTATTTTATTATTTATTTAACATATTGAAAAGAGTTTTATTAATTAATATGGTTCGTGAATATTGTTCACGAACATTATTTATGAACGTTGTTCACAAACATTAACGCGCTAAATAAATGTGTTCAAGTTTATTTATTTAGCTTAACGAGCTGTTCAAATTTATTTGTTTAATTAATTATATATATATTGAACGAAAATAAACAAGCTCTTATTAAGTCGAACATCAAAATTTGTTCATGAATACTTGATTCATTTAACACCCTAATTTTCATAATTATTATAATTAATATAGTTGTAACCGTTATTGAATTAGTAATTGTATAATATAATATTGATAAAAATGAAGTATTCGTGTCATACCAGTTATGAATTTTAACTATTATAATATGATATTATTAGTGATCATCAAAATTGAAATGTCAATATTATTATAATTATGGGATTATAACTCCTACAAAGATAATACTGGACACCAAAAATATAATAAAGCTCTCTTTTAAAATTTTTTTCCCCTTAAAAAAATATTTTTTTAAATTTATGTGTTTGATTTTGCCTTTTTTTTTCTTCTTTTTCCAGAAGCATAGGTCGAGGTCAAATTTCTCAGGCACCCAACTGGGTCAATGAATTCAATCAACTGTTTGGGACAGCAAAGTTGGCCGACCGAGAATATTGGGCAGGATGGGGATACGATAATGGAATGAGCCTGCCCTGCCCTGCCCTACCCTACAGGCCAGGGATGGGGATATGACCCTTCCGATGGGACTCTCTATGAATCATCCTTCTTTGAATGACCTACCATGTGTTTCTTTGGGCGGAACTAACTAATTCTTAATTTTTATATTTTACCCCAGTAACAATCCACTATTGGAAAATATTTCACAATTTATAGGAGATTATTGTCAAATTTTACAAGGGGAAGCTCTGAATTTAAATTACAAAATAACTCAACTTACTTATCTGATATGAACTAATAATCTTAAGTTGTCGAACTGCTAGGATGACTGTCAAGTGCTCCTGAATGTCTGCTTTTAGAGCTCGAGTGAGAAGTGAAAGCTGAGTCAGAATGTCGAGTTACGAGTCAGGAAGTTAAGAGTCGAATCGGTTTAGTCGTTGACTATCGAGTTTGTTGACTGCTCAATCTAGTTGAATCCATGAGTACTACTGAGTGACATCGAAAGATGCTGAGTGGACTCATCGCCCAACTATTGAATGTGTCGTCGCTGCTTGTGCGTTGAGTCGAGATAGTGATGCAGAGTCAGGAAGCTGCATGCCTAGTTGTCGAGTGTCGTTTGGCCTCGAATGGGTCACTATACCCGTTCAAGAAAGCGATGTTGAGTCGAAATATAAAATGTCGAGACCTATGTTTAATGTAGTTGTCTTAAAATAAATTTATCCCCCTTCAATAGTGTTTCAAGATTACATGAGTCATCTGTTTCTTATAATACAATAGTAAACCATGATCATCACTAAACATGGGTTGGTCACAACGAACTGAGTTTGTACCCGAATGCTATCATATGTAGACTACCAAACGGAACAAATACACAACAAAGAAGAAGATGAGGGGAGCGAAGATGAAAGGCTTATGTACATGTCTACTTATCGTTGTGTGCCTCTATTGCTTGAGGTTGCAAGCTCCTTGTATATGAGCTCGGACAAAGTGCTCACACTTAAGCAGAAAAATTCATGTGATAAAATATTGGTTGATTCGCTTTGGCAATTTTTCTTTGACATGTTCGGTATTCGACACGTGTAGGTCTACTCACACACAAATCATCTTAGGCTCATTGCAATTTATACCCTAGATTTATACCTTTACATAACTTTAATGCTTATGACACGTTATAAATCAATCATAATGTCATAAAACTTTCAATGTATATTAAAACCTTATTCATAAACCTTTCTACCCTTTTTCCATTCACATTTGGCATCCAAGACTCCACGAGAAAGGTTAGTGTAGAGTTGTTTGAAGTTTGACGACGGTGATTGAGCATATATGGTTGAGTCACTTTTACTTTCAATAATGTGATTGCGGAGACGCACATTTGTTGCTACAATCTCCTCTCTCCTCTCCGGCCACGGCCACGCCGATTGAGGTAAACAGGGCTAGCTAGTAGCCATAATTGTGGTTTGGATACATGTGGAGTCCCATGGAATATGCGTCCCTCATCTCATCTCATCTCATCTCATGCTCCACATTAATTAAGTTGGTAGATTGCCTTGGATTCTCTTCCCCTCTGTACCGTGCTAATTGCCAATGGCACTGAACATATCTGAGCGTGGCATGCATGTTTTAGTATTCAATTTGGCCTCCTTCAATTGCTAGATTAATGGGGAGGCGAGGCTCATTCAAAGGCCATAAACCTAGCTAGCTAATGGCGTAACACTTGTTGTCTTCATGCATGCGTCCAAGTACAGACACACGTACCAGCCCCCAGCAAACAACAGACACGGTGCTAGTCGTACCTTAATAATATGCTCATGCTCCACCACCTGACTCTTTCCACATGCACTCCCGTCAAAAAATAAATAAATAAAACTAAATCATAATGAAGAGGGTTTTTCTTCAAGAGTAACTTGTGAAGGGCTGAACTCGTATCCAGCTCTAGCTCGTGCGGTTGTCTGGACTAGAGTGAAGAGGGTTTTATAGTGTAAATCATCTCTAGTATGTAAAGAGGGCAAAATTAGGGTGCATTGGATGAAAACCCTCTTCACATGGTAAATTTGTAGAACAAAATCCATCATGTATGAAATACCTTTCACTAATACGGAATCCATCTTGGATTTTGAAGAAGAGATTTGGTGGCAAATTGTGTTAGCCCGAGATTGAGGAGGCATGGGTTGATTCCGTAGAACCACAAGCGAAGTGCTCTATTTTGCTTTCATCTTCACCAGGCCAACTAGTGCACAGGATTATTAGAGTTTAGGATTTAGAAATTAGGATTTATTCTCCCAATATGGAAATTCTATAAGAAAAATGAGTGACAAAGATTTCATGCATAGCAAAGGGCTCAAGTGTACGACAAGAAGGTTCCACAAGTGAGCTTGGGCAAACAATGGGGTGGTTTTTCTTCGCGAGCATCATTTTTTAGTTTTACTCTCGTTCCCTATTGTGTCCGTTCTATTAAAGAGTAAACAAAGCGTAAAAAAGCATCGGATCTACTTGAGTTAGCTTGCATTTAACCAGTCGATAGTCGATCCAGTCAACTTGAGTTAGCTTTCACCACCTCAGCCTCCTATAAAGAAGGGTTGTGGCCAAGCCTTCAACCCTCCTCCCTCACACAAGAAGTACAAGAGCTAGCCGACGGCCAAGAGCCACCACTGCGACGCCAGCCTCTCTCCGCCGTTCATGGATCAGCAACCTCCGATTCCTCCTTCCGATCTCAAGCTCCTCGGCTCCTGGGCCGACTCCCACACCCACCGCGTCCAGCTCGCCCTCAAGCTCAAGGGTCTGCCCTTCCAGTACCAAGAAGAAGACCCCCTCCGCCCCTCCGCCGCCCTCCTCATCCACAACCCCGTCTACAAGAACCTCCCCGTCCTCCTCCACCGCGGCTGCCCCGTCCTCCACTCCATCATCATCCTCCACTTCCTCGACGACACGTGGCCGCACCACCGCTCGCTGCTCCCCTCCGACCCCTTCGACCGCGCCACCGCTCGCTTCTGGTCCCACTTCGCCGACGACAAGCTCGCCCCCGCCGTCGCCGCCGTCTTCTCCTCCGAGGGCGACGGCCAGAAGGCCGCCGTCGACCAGGTCCACCAGAACCTGAAGCTGCTGGAGCTCGAGCTCGGCGACGGCGGCGCGTTCGGCGGGCGGAGGTTCTTCGGCGGCGACGAGATTGGGTTCCTCGACATCGTCCTCGGCTGCGGCTCCTACTGGCTCGCCGTCTTCGAGGAGGTCATGGAAGTGAAGCTGGTGGACCCCGAGGCGTTCCCGCGCTTCCACGCCTGGCTCCGCGACTTCGAGGACCAGAGGGAGGTCAAGGAGACGATCCCGGCCATCGACAAGCTGCTCGAGTACGCGAGGACCGTCCGGCAGATGATGCTGGGCGGTGGCGCCACCGCAGCCGCCGGCGACAATGCCGCTTCTAATTAGTTAAGTACTCTGCTTCAGTAGCTCCACTGCTCTTCGTTTCTGTAATTACAGTCCTCGTCGTCCACGTCCTCGTCGTTTCTATGTTTAATTAATCTGGTTTATGGCAATTAATGAAGGATTATCAGGCAGACACAATTCCATTTTGCCCCAAACTTTTTCATTTCGTCTCACAGATCAGAAATATCCCGTTTCACCCCTACAATTTAAAAAAAAATATTTCTACATTTAAAAGGAAAAAACAAAAGAACAAAAAACTCGTGGTCCCTTCGAGTGATGCAAGACGATCATTTTAATTATGGAAGCTTATGAAAAGGCGAATCTAACTGTATCAAAATATTCATGATACTTTAAAATTTATGAAAAGATTGATTTTCTAAAACATTCTTTTGTCGAATCAACTATTCAACTGACATTGCCCAATGACATAGCACAGTTGGTACATGGGTTTGGTAGTGAACCCATTGGTAACAAAAAAATGAATATATTCGTCCTCAACGATCTTGTCAATTCGTCCCAGGGCCAACAGATTTGGTAGTGAACCCATGAAGCAAGGTTTGATTTCCTTGGACGCATATATTGCAGTCTAAGGACGTATTTAGTTCGAGATTATCATAGATAATCTTAGTTATCCACTTATAGTTATCAACGATTATTATGTTTAGTTTGAGATTTTTTTTTGTATTCCAAAGTTTTTCTCAATTTCGAAAAGTCAATACATGTCATCAATTGGGAGAAATATATTGAGATGGGAGCCAAATATATTATGTGATTCAATCATTCATTCAAAGTGAGAAAGCAGAATGAAAGATAAGATCGATTATGCCCATAAAAATAGATCAGATAGATTAGGCAATACTTTCTAAAGAGTAGAATGTTAAATTAAAATAAGGTAGCATGACCTATTCAAGCCGGGCAAGATATATTGGAAATTATTTTAATACTATAAGAAATAATTGCAAATAAAATAGACATGAACTATAATTTAACACATACTTGTCCCTGCAATATTCATAAATTTAGATGTAGATACATGAATAAGAATATGATAATTAATATACATATGGAGAATTAATAGGTTCGTTTGTTTTATATATATATCATCATCACTCCAGGAAAATGGAGATTGGACTTCTGATCACATTCCTCGCCGGGGAAACCCATCTCAATTGCCCTTCGACAGCCGGTGATGACGCCCCATAGTCACTCCTTCGCTTGAAACTGATCCTGAAGCTCTTCTCATTAACCTTCTAGATCCTGAAGCTCTTCTCATTAACCTTCTAGAAGGTTAAGCGTCTTGGAACTACATGTGCCGAAACCACATCGGGGATGTCCAACTTTGCGTAGTAAGTCGCTGCTGCCTCGCCGATGTTGGTCGCAATCCTTGTGAAGGTTACCATCCTTGCCTCGTTCGCCAACAATCGAATGGTGATGGAAGGATAGTTGAGCTCTCCTTCTAGGATGCTCTTGATCAATGAGCAGTTGATTTTATGATGGATGATGATGCTCATGTCGGAGACACTATAGCCAAGGCCACAGAGGTTGGATAATAGTCCGTCGGAGAGATCGTAGATGAGTCCTGGGTTAAGGACCTTTAGAGGCATGACAGACTCCCACCGTGAAGAGGTCGGCTGGAAGGTTCCTTTTGTCGTAGATGAGGTTGTTGGTGTCATCTTTTACGTAGGCCATCATCATTATGGCTTTACAATACTTTTCAAACTTCCTCGTGGTTTAGTTTTATTTTTTAAATGTGCTTTTATTTTTTTAATGATTTGAATGAATATATTTCGCTAGATTAATTTTGAAGATAGATAATTTTTTTTTCTTAATTCACCTATTAGGTAAATCGAAAGCAAGACTTATCCACATTTAGAAGTTAATCACTACTTAGTTATTTGTCTCATTTAATATTTAAATTTTAAATCTCTTTATGCTCCTCTAAATTTATTACTACACTATATATTTTTTAATTGCTTTTTCTAATTTTATTTTTTTGATAATTTATGTATCATAGTTTTCTATAACTAATTTTGAAGATAGACTATTACTAATATTATTGAAATAATCTAGATGTTCTAACATTGATCCACTTGAAAGTAAGCGATTGTCATGACGTGAAGGTTTTCTTCTCTATAGTAGGGATAGTCGTCTTGCTCGGACAATATTTGTCACCGTATAAAAAATTATAAATAACATCCTTGAGGATATGTGCACCAGATTGTACAAACATAAATATGTAATATTCTTTTTTAGCATAGAGGATGAGTTATTATAAGAATCAATAAAAAGGAAATTCAGTAAAGACTATATTTTCCCTCCAGATTAATAAAAGCTATATGAACAAAGATGAATTATTATAAGAAACAATAACCCATTTTAGAGGATATCAGTAAATGATATATTTAATATAGAGTATTTTTTGGATTAACACTCTACTTTGTATTTTGTAACCCAAGAAGTTTGTGCAAGTGTGAATCTTAGTATGAATTTTAGATAAAGAAGAAGAATTGACAATAAAAAGGGAAAATCATAATCACACATTTGCTCGCCATCCGTCTAGCAAATTGGACTAGAATCAGCCTCAAATCAATCGCTCTGCAACTCACACTATCAAGTTTCATTGCAAATCTTTTTTTAAAACATATAAACTAAAATAAAACCAAATCCAAAACTGAATTAAAAATTAGAACCAAAAGAAAAGAACTAAAATCCATAAGACAAAATTCAGAACCCATAATTAATAAAGTTGTAACTTAGAGACTAAAAATCAAAAACTCAAGAATCAAAACACATAATTCAAAACTCAAAATACAAAATTAGAATCCAGAATAGACTAAATCTGAATGTTAGAATTAGAGTTTTCTCCTAGTCATATGAATTCTAGAAATCAAAAGAACTCGAATAGATAAAAAAATAATCCTAAGCACAAAGATTTAGTTTTATCATATCCAGGCATAACAATTAAAGGAACCAAAAAACAATAATGGAACCTGAATACATCGTAAAATAGTGAATTTAGTTAAGCTCACTAGAGTAGTATTAATAAATGATTACCATACAATATCTTATTCCAGCAACTCGAGCAAGGTGTCATAGCTCATATCTATAACCCTGAGTATGAACACACACACCAAAAAAACTAGGCATGTGTTAGCCATGTGTCCTAACTTTTATCCTGAACTTATATTAGAAATTGTGAATTAAGCATTGAAATAATGAATAAGACTAGGCTAGGAGATACTACAGTTACGGTACAAGAAAACTTTTATCATGAATAACCTTTTCAATATGCAAGAAAATTTATTGAAAGTTACAAGTAAGATTAAAGATAATAGAAATTGAGTGCATGTCTCCCTTAGCAGAAAATACACAAGACGGGAGATGTGGAATTAAAATTAAATGTCAATTTAGTCAACTTTTCATGCTCAGAAAACAAAATTAAGCCAGAGTAATTAAAAAGACAAGCAAAATAAAATAGATACTAATTCCAGACATGACTTAGTTAAGCCTAGTTTGATAACAAGAATTAAGATCACACTAATAAATCACTCACCTTAATGTTGTTTATAGAGTTGACAATTATGATGTTGTCTTTAGATAATGACCTATCAACTTCTGATCTAAGCGCACCCCTCAGGTTTTCTCCATCGGCATATCTACAAATAAAGACAGGAAGCATATGAATTAGTTAATAAATTTTTGAATCAAGCACTAGATATTGAAATTTATGATATAGCATAGAGTTAGCACAAAATCTAAAGTTCTCAGCATCTTTTCTTTTTGAGGATATAAATTGCAACAAAAACTATTAGAAAATTAAATTTCAAGGAATCATACTAAATAACAAATACAACACTTCTAAAACTTGAAAAGTCATGGCACAGAAGGGATATCGGTGTAGCTTTGGTTCCGAACAAGGTGTAGGGACGACTCGTATATAATCCCCACCAACGGTTTGGGTCATCTACGAACTGAATAACGTCGACGAGGAAGGCAGTCGCCGTTAACTTACCACTGCAAGGCTGCTCGCAGATCACCATGAGCCACATCAGAAAACAACAAAAAAAACCCTAATCGCTTGAGATCGTGAAATGGAAGGAGAATGTAGAGTTTACCGAGAGATTACACTTGATGACTAATTAGAACTGTGAACTTTTGATGGCAAGGCAGCGATCGCCTCGGGTGTAGCCGCCCCTCGTTGCCTCGTCGGCCGACGGTCGCTGCCTCCTTGCCAGTTACTGGAGAGCAAAGATTTCGTTGCAGAGAAGGAAGGAGTGACAAAGGATACGACGCAGCAGGGAGAAGTTGGGAAAGTCTAGGTTAAACAAATTAAATAATTTTGATTAATTTATTTATTAATTTATAAAATCCGTCATTATAAGGGTTCAAATCTAATATTTTAATTTTAAAATTAATCAATTTTATAAAGTTTTCTATATTGATCCTGTCTGAACGCTGAATCAACGGACGCTGGGCACGTGGCGCTCTACGAACTGATGACGTGGATCTCCAGCCGGTCGTAGCGGTCTCCGGTGAACCTGCAAGGAAGTCGGGCCGGGAAGGGGTTCCCGGCGACGACCCTCCGACACTCAAGTCAGGTAAGAGGAAACTAGGAAGTGGCTTCGAATATCGGAGAATGCGTACCTCCGGCGAAGTGTGAAGACCCTTATATAGAGCTGTGAAGAGGTTTATGCACACATACCGAGGTGAATGCGTGTCCTCTTACCATACCTCAGTATGGGCTTGTCAGAGGAGCTTGCCTGACACCATACTGCTACAGTCCGAGCACTTCTCTGATGGGACGGCAGAACCTTCTGTCGTAAGGTTCAGTGTATGACTTGAACGTTGGAGATGCTTGTTGTCAGAAGATGTTTCTCGATGTTTCCCTTGTCCTTTTGTCTCTTCTGTTCCCGCGCCGAGCGTCCGACGGCTCGGAAGTCCCATCACATTCGACCGGACGTAGGTACTGATCCGCTTGGGAGATTCCAGGTCGTGTGCTCGGATAAAACTGTTCACGGCATCACTGCTTTACGCCTCGGCCGAGCGGGCTACCCGCTCGGCCCGACGACCCTATTCACCATGAGCGTCGGAGACCCGACTCCCCGTCGGGTTGTCTTTGATTCCGCTTAAACTCTGTTCGGTCGGTCGGTCCCCCCTTTCTGGTCGGCCGTTTGACCTTTGACCTCTACGTGGCGTTGACTCCCCTCAAAGGGGGTCCCGCGTCCGTACTGCCGGATCACTTGCCTCCATCAGCTAGTCGAAGGAGGCGATTAGTCTGACTGACTGGACCATCAGTCACGCCGAGCGACGTCTATATGCAATTATCCTCCGCTCGGCCCCCATGGGGGTAGCTATAACGCCAGTCAACGCCAACATTCCTCGATATCTTTTCGAAGTTTTCGTCAATCTCCATCATTAAGGTCGAGCACGCGCTCTGTGCCTCGATAAGACGCTTATTAAATGTCATCCCGTGGTGGAATGCCATGTGGCATTGCTGCCGTCATCGTACGGCGGCGGCGCCGCTGTGATGAGACCGAGGCGGTTTGAAATGGACGGCGCGATGCATGCTCCGATTCTCGCGACCTGAATCCGATGGTGGAGGCCGCTCGGGCTCAACCCTATAAAGCCTTCGCCTTCTCCGCCTTCGCCGCATTTCTGCTCTCGCGTGCCTAGAAGCTTCCTTCGGCGTTTCAGTGCTCCGGCAGCTTCGGTTCTCTTTTTCCGGCGATCCTGCGTTCTTCGTCGATCCTCCTTCTTCTCTGTAAGGCTCTTTTTCTGTTCTATCTTTGGTTCTTGTGTTTTCTTTGCCTTTCTTTTCCCGAGTTTTGGTCCTCGGGGCGCTGTTTCGTTTGCCATTTTCTTTCTTCTGTCCTCTGCTTCTCTTCGCCTTTTTTGGTTTCGTCCGCTCAGACAATGGCTAGTTCCTCTCAGCCTCAAGAACACACTCTCGCCCCATGGTATACTACCCTGGAGTCGCGCTTCGATCGGCGCGACGCCGATATTCTGATGGAAAATTTTGATATCCTCTCTGACTTTGAAATCATCCTACCCTCCCCCTCCGCCCGACCACACAAACCGCCGCGCGGAGCTTTCTGTGTTTTCCGTGACCAGTTTACAGCCGGTCTGCGATTTCCAATTCATCCCTTCATCGTTGAAGTTTGCAATTTTTTCGGCATTCCGCTCGGAAGCCTAGTCCCTAACACTTTCTGCCTTTTATGCGGCGTTGTCATTTTGTTCAAAATCCACAATATCCTGTTGGTGCAGCGGAGACCGACAAGAGGGGGTGAATTGCTGAAAACAAAAACAAACTATACCCTCCTCGGATTTCAACTTAGAATTTAAATCAGCAATCAAATAACAGCAACTAAATTAATGAAACAGAAAAAGAAATAGGAACAGAAAAGACCCAGAGATTTAACCTGGTTACAACCAAGGAGGTTGTTAATCCAGGACAGTAGAAAAGAGCGCAGTAAGAAAAATCTCCTTCTCTGAAGGCGGAGAAGCCTTTTACACTTTTGAAGCTCACTAGTTGCTTAGGAATTGCTTACAGATTGATTGCTTGAGTTGTTCTCTAATTCCTATCTCCAGGGGCCTTTAAATAGCCTCTGGAAATTCTATCCCGAGGGTCCAAGGCGCCTCCAACAAGGTTCAAGGCGCCTCCACAGCTCGGTTAGCGGATAGAACTCTATCCGAACGCAAATGGTCATTTTGACCTGTTGAAGGCGCCTCCAATCAGGCTGAAGGCGCCTCCAGCCTGGCTGAAGGCGCCTTCAACCTGGTTGAAGGCGCCTTCAAGCTGGAGGCGCCTCCAAGCTGGCAGCTCAGCTCTTTTGACTTCGTTTCCAGCTTGTTGCGACTTCCGATGCTCCGATCTTTTGGGTGATTGTGGCCAACCGAAATAGGGCTCACCCGAACCCAATTTCCGGCCTTCCTCGAGCAGCCTTCCGTCCCGGCTTAAGGTCCCTCGAACGCTGCGCACGCTCTTCACTGTTAGGACCAAAAGTAGCTAGAGGGGGGGTGAATAGCTCGTCGCGTTCGCTCGGTGCGCTTCGTTGCTTGGCGTTGCTTGTTTCTTCTTGGATGTGCAGCGGAAAATACAGAAACAAACACAAAACGCTAACACTAGGATTTTACTTGGTATCCACCTCACAAGAGGTGACTAATCCAAGGATCCACACCAACGCACACACCCTCCACTATGAATAACACTCCTTTATGGTAACTACCAAAGGCGGAGAAGCCCTACAACACTCTCAATACAAGAAGAAGAAAGGGAAATACAAGTTAAGCAAAAGCTTACAAGATGTGCAGTAAAAACCCTAACCCTAACTTCTTCCTCTTGCAATAGATCCGCCTCTTGACTTGGAAAGCCTCCAAGAACCTTCAAGAACTGGCGATCACGTGCTTGTAGAGAGCTGTGGAGGAGCTGGAATGAATCTGAGAAGAGCTCGTGAAGAGATCCCGAAGACCATCGCGCGAAGCAGCATCGTCCCGATCGATCGGCTGATCGATCGGGACCTCTGGATCGATCCACGGATCGATCCAGAAGCTTTCTGTTCGCTGGGAAGAATCTGGATCGATCCACTGATCGATCCACATCCTGGATCGATCCACGGATCGATCCAGAACTTGGTTTTTGCCCAAAACCAAGTCCCAAACCTCCCTAACCAACATCCGGTCAACCTTGACCTGTTGGTACATCATGCCTCGCATCTGGTCACTCCCTTGACCTGCCAGGACTCCCCACCAAGTGTCCGGTCAATCCCTTTGACCCACTTGGACTTTTACTCATCGTGCCAAGTATCCGGTCACTCCATTGACCTACTTGGACTTCCACCAGATGTCTGGTCAACCTTGACCCATCTGGACTTCCTTCCTTGCCAAGTATCCAGTCAATCCCTTTGACCTACTTGGACTTCCCAAACACCAGATGTCCGATCATCCTTGATCCATCTGGATTTCCTTCCTTGCCTGGCTTCACTCACCAGGACTTTCACCTAGCTTCACTCACTAGGGTTTTCCATCTGCCTAGCTTCACTCACTAGGACTTTCACCTGGCTTCACTCACCAGGATTTCCTTCTGCCTAGCTTCACTCACTAGGACTTTCACCTGGCTTCACTCACCAGGACTTTCACCTAGCTTCACTCACTAGGGTTTTCCATCTGCCTAGCTTCACTCACTAGGACTTTCACCTGGCTTCACTCACCAGGATTTCCTTCTGCCTAGCTTCACTCACTAGGACTTTCACCTGGCTTCACTCACCAGGATTTCCTTCTGCCTAGCTTCACTCACTAGGACTTTCACCTGGCTTCACTCACCAGGATTTCCTTCTGCCTAGCTTCACTCACTAGGACTTTCCTTCTGCCTGACATCTGGTCACTCCCTTGACCTACTTGGCTCTTCTTCAATCAAGATCTTATTGTCAAACATCTAAACCCTAACCAAGACTCAGCTTGGTTAACCAGGTCACCCTTGACCTGAGGGATATTGCACCAACAATCTCCCCCTTTTTGATGTTTGACAATACCACAATAACACTTACAATCCCACATGTAAGTTAGGCTAATCCTATAGCCTCCTTCTTCATGCCACTAGGTAATGAACCCATAAATTAAGCTTTCCATTCTCCCCCTAAGAGGGCAAACTCCCTCTAGGTAATGAAAACCTAACTTACTTCCTTTCATTCTCCCCCTATTGGCACACATCAATCCCCTACAAAAAAAAACATCAAACCGTCTTTGGACACACATCAACCTATGCTCCAATTTTGGGCACACTTCAACAACTCCATTTGTTGAAGACTCTCCCCCTGAAGAGTTGCTCATCGTGATCACAATTTCACTCATTGTGATCAACTCAATATTGAAGGTCCCATACCCTTCATTATCTTTAACTTCTCCCTCAATGTTGACAAATACCCAACCTTGAGCATTTTCAACCACTTGAGTTGCCACTTGAAATGATGAGGATATCCACTCCCCATTTATCCCCATTTCAAGTTTAAATGCTCAACCTTGAGCAAGTTCACAAGAAGGTTAACCACCTTCCAAGGTTCATGAAAATAATTTTCATGTCTTTAAAGAGTCCCTCCCTAAAGACATGGTGGTAACTTCTGTCATTGCACCAACAATGACTTGGAATCCCTAAACCTTTAGGAAACCCAGATTTAGAAGTTTTGAGGTTCAAATGTTCAAAATTTGAAACAAACCTCAACCTAAACTTCAACTTAGCCTTCCTTTACCATTCTATCCTTGTTTTCAACACGAAAACACCCTTTTATGTATACAAATGTATTTTAAGGGTTTGGAATGGTTACCTAGACTAAAATAGGTTCAAAGTGCTGAAATCGGGCTTTTCCAAAATCAACAACTTGGATCGATTGGAATTGGGTTCCAATCGATTGAACCTTCTGAATCGATCCACCGATCGATTCAGACTACCTGATCGATCGGCTGATCGATCGTTTTCCACAGATGGCTTCCGAATCGATCCATGGATCGATTCGGGCACCTCAATCGATCCATGGATCGATCGAGCTCGATAGTTGCTGAAATTCCATTTCAGTCAACTAAAACCCTAGAAAATTCTACAAAATCCAAAATTATGAAATTTCGTGTAGACATTGTTTAGGCATATATTATCAAGGAAAATAGTTTTCTATGAAAATACATCATATTTTCAAAGATTGACACAAACTTGAAAACTTGCAAAACTTTAGTGTTTTCTTCAAGTTTGTGTCTAACTATTCAATGGTGATTACTATCAAAAGATAGCCTTCACCAAGGTTTTCCAAAAACATTTTAAAAACATTTTCAAAACCAATATCCCATCATGTTCCTTGGGCATAATGCACATGACTTGTACATTAGCTTTCCCAATGATGGGAATACACATAACTATGTGTTTTGATGAGCCTAAAACTCAAAAGAATGCACTAAATCAACATTTTGAGTTTTGTTCATCTTCCTAACATCTCACTTGTATCTGATGTGCACTAAAACACATACAAGTCATCTTATAGTCCTTGTGAGATGTAAGATTTTGGTTTTGCCCTATTCTAGGGATCATGCATATCTATCTAGGCATTTTAGATATATACTAGATATCCACCAAGGATGTCACTTGTTAATAATTGTTGTTAAATGCCTTTTGTCCTTAATTACAAGGAATTGAACTAATGCATGATAATGTTATGGCATACATCAAAAGGAAATAACTTTCAAAAGAAAATATCCTATAACTACATGATGTATGAATGTCATGACATGGTATTTTTGTATTTTTCATAATAAGTCATGAATGCAAAAGTAGACATGATGTCATGGCATATGATGGGCAAACAATCATGGCAAGATTTAGCATAAATAAAATATACCTAGATTAACTATCTAAGTATCCTTAAAACCTTAGCTAAACTTACAACTTAAACCTAGATTGCCCTTAAGTGCGTCAAGAAAACGCCAAAACCTAAATTGACATTTCTAATTCCCTTGATTAATTTATGCCAATTGAAATTAAGCATATTCCTCAAATGTTGGCATATTTCATTTTTCCACAAGAGTAGCACTTTAAAGTTAAGGCCCGGATTGCCTTAAATTTCCTAAGAACATACCAAAATCCCAACTTGGTAGCTCTTATGAATTTCCCAATATGTGCCTTTTAAGATTAAAATCAAATTTTCACCACTAGGCACATTTTACTCTTTCAAGGAGTAAATAATAGTTCCATTTCATTTTCAAAGGTTAACAAAAACCTTGAAAATGCTCCTTGAGTGTCAATTTCCTCAAAGTTGGGTTAACTACCCTTCTAATTGGAGTTGACACTCTCTAACCCATTTATGGGATAGAGAAGATGCTCCTAGGAACCCAACACCTATTGGTGCTCCTTGGATGCTCTAGGTACTCACTAGGGATAGCTTCCCTAGATACCTTCCTAGTGACCTTGTTGGGCTTCTTAGAAGCCTTGGTCACATTTTCTAGGTCAACCCTAGGGATAGCCTCCCTTGTGACCTTGTTAGTGACTTTCTTAGACTTCTTAGAAGTCTTAGTCACTTTGGTTGCAAAAATACTCTTAGGGATGACTTCCCTAGTATTCTTGACTTGACCACTAAACATAGGGTTTGTTCCATAACTATATGGAATCCTATGATAACTAGGCACATCCTTCTTAGCCTTTGGTTTGTATCCCAAACCTCTATGGCTATTTGATGGCTTTGACTTTCCTAGCCCTAGGTTTTGCTCATTTTGCCCTTTTAGGATATTTTCCATCCTTTTTAGGGTCTTTTCCATTTTATCAAGTCTTGATCTCAAGACTTGATTTTCTATCATTAAATCCTTAGAATTTGGTTTTTCATTAAGTCCATGAGCATGTTGGTTTTTAGGCTTGTATCTAAAATCCTTAGAGTTATTTCCTAGACTTTTACCTACATTCCTAACCCTAGGAGTGATAGTCTTAGCATGTAGGGCCACATGTTTTTCCTTAAAGCCCTCATGCTTTCTATTCTTATGGTAAATTGCATTAAAATGATAAAAATTAGAACTATCATGCTTTTTACCATTTTGCAAAGGAATAGGCTCAATGAAAGTTACCTTCCTTTTTACCTTGGAGGCTCCCCCTTGACTAGTGCCTCCTTGAGCCTTGACCTTCTTCTTCCCCTTGGGGCATTGACTACGATAATGCCCCTTTTGATTGCAAGAGAAGCATATAATATGCTCCTTGCTCTTCTTTGTGTTGGGGATGGTCTCCTTGGGCTTCACCTTGCCCTTTTGTGCCACTTGGCCCTTCTTCTTGGCTAATTTAGGGCACTTGCTCTTGTAGTGCCCATGTTCCCTACATTCAAAGCATATAATATGATTTTTATTATTAATTGAAATATTTATACCTTTGCTTGTAGGGGTGGCATCTTTTTCTTTGGATCCGGAGGTAGAAGCTTCCTCTTGATCGGACCTTGATTCTCCTCCATTTGATTTTTCTTGACTTGTGGAGGTAGAAACTTCTTCCTCCTCTTCTTCTCTTGACCCGGATGTAGAGGCTTCTCCTTCTTCTTGATCCGGTGTCACCAAGGATTGCTCCCCCTCAATCCTAGAGGTGGAGGCTTCATCATCTTGAATATGAAACAAGGAATATGCTCCCTCCTTGTTCCCTTCGTTGCATTCCCTTGAGGATGAAGCTTCTTGGATTTCCTCTTCTTCGGAGGTTGAGCATCTCTCAACCTCGGAATCCTCCTCTTGGTCTTGCTCCAAAGAGTCTCCCTCTCTGGATTCTTCTTGATCTCGTACAGTGGAGGGGATCTCTTCATGAAGCTTGGCCAATTTGCTCCAAAGCTCCTTGGCATCTTCGAATTCTCCAACTTGAGCCAAGATGTGGCTAGGCAATAAGTTGACCAAAAGCTTGGTCACTTTGTCATTTGCCTCGCCCCTTTGAATTTGCTCCGAGCTCCATCTGCTTTTCTTTAGAAGCTTGCCCTTGGAGTTCGTTGGAGCTTTGAAGCCTTCCATTAGAGCAAACCATTGCTCTATCTCCATCATAAGAAAGTTTTCGATTCTTGATCTCCAAGAATCAAAACTTGTAGAAGTGTATGGTGGAGCCACCCTTGTGTCAAATCCAAGTCCATCTTGGAATTGCATCTTGAAGTTGAGCTTGATGAAGTCTTGAACTTGAAGAATTTGCTCCAACTTCTTCACCCTCTAGCTTTTCTTGATATGCTTGACCCTTCCGGCGATGATTCCGGTGAAGAGCGGCCTTGCTCTGATACCACTTGTTAGGACCAAAAGTAGCTAGAGGGGGGGTGAATAGCTCGTCGCGTTCGCTCGGTGCGCTTCGTTGCTTGGCGTTGCTTGTTTCTTCTTGGATGTGCAGCGGAAAATACAGAAACAAACACAAAACGCTAACACTAGGATTTTACTTGGTATCCACCTCACAAGAGGTGACTAATCCAAGGATCCACACCAACGCACACACCCTCCACTATGAATAACACTCCTTTATGGTAACTACCAAAGGCGGAGAAGCCTACAACACTCTCAATACAAGAAGAAGAAAGGGAAATACAAGTTAAGCAAAAGCTTACAAGATGTGCAGTAAAAACCCTAACCCTAACTTCTTCCTCTTGCAATAGATCCGCCTCTTGACTTGGAAAGCCTCCAAGAACCTTCAAGAACTGGCGATCACGTGCTTGTAGAGAGCTGTGGAGGAGCTGGAATGAATCTGAGAAGAGCTCGTGAAGAGATCCCGAAGACCACGCTAGCCTGCGACTTTAAACCAGCGCCAGCGGTCGGATCCCGATCGATTCAAATGTTCCGAATCGATCGGAGGCTTGATCGATCCACGGATCGATCCGAGCGCCTGCTCGAAAGCGCTGGATCGATCCACGGATCGATCCAGCGCTATCGCGCGAAGCAGCATCGTCGATCGGCTGATCGATCGGGACCTCTGAATCGATCCACGGATCGATCCGAGCTTCTGTCTCCGGAAGATCTGGATCGATCCACCGATCGATCCACATCTGGATCGATCCACGGATCGATCCGACGGATTTTGCCCAAACCAAGTCCCAAACCTCTAACCAACATCCGGTCAACCTTGACTGTTGGTACATCATGCCTCGCATCCGGTCACTCCCTTGACTGCCAGACTCCCCACCAGTGTCCGGTCAATCCCTTTGACCCACTTGGACTTTTACTCGTCGTGCCAAGTATCCGGTCACTCCATTGACCTACTTGGACTTCCACCAGATGTCTGGTCAACCTTGACCCATCTGGACTTCCTTCCTTGCCAAGTATCCAGTCAATCCCTTTGACCTACTTGGACTTCCCAACACCAGATGTCCGATCATCCTTGATCCATCTGGATTTCCTTCCTTGCCTGGCTTCACTCACCAGGACTTTCACCTAGCTTCACTCACTAGGGTTTTCCATCCGCCTAGCTTCCCTCACTAGCACTTTCGCCTGGCTTCACTCACCAGGACTTTCACCTAGCTTCACTCACTAGGACTTTCACCTGGCTTCACTCACCAGGACTTTCACCTAGCTTCACTCACTAGGGTTTTCCATCTGCCTAGCTTCACTCACTAGGACTTTCACCTGGCTTCACTCACCAGGATTTCCTTCTGCCTAGCTTCACTCACTAGGACTTTCACCTGGCTTCACTCACCAGGATTTCCTTCTGCCTAGCTTCACTCACTAGGACTTTCCTTCTGCCTGACATCTGGTCACTCCCTTGACCTACTTGGCTCTTCTTCAATCAAGATCTTATTGTCAAACATCTAAACCCTAACCAAGACTCAGCTTGGTTAACCAGGTCACCCTTGACCTGAGGGATATTGCACCAACATTCACGCCCACCGGAGTACTCTTCCGCAGCTCTCTCGTCCTTCGGACGCACCGAGCCCGTCGGCTCCCTTTCCGTGTCGTCCTTCTCGCTAGCTGTGTCTTCCGCTCGACTTCCTGTGCTCCTAAGCTCCTGTACACTCGGACACAGGGATCAAATACAACGCAGAACCTAACCAACTTGGTTGATCACATCAAAACTACCATGGGGTCCAACAATCTCCCCCTTTTTGATGTGCATCAACCCAAGTTCAAGTTAGGGACAACATAGACATAAATAGTAATTTTAAAGGTAAATTACTAAACTGACAAGTTAAACATAATTTTTGCAATTAGTAAAATTGCAACACTTTTTATAAAAATAATAACAGAAATTTTAAATTATTTCTAACTCCCCTAAACTTGTACCTAACTCCCCCTAAACTTGTACTTCTGTCTCCCCCTTTGATCACAGCAAAAATGGGGTCTTAAGAATATTCAAGTAAGATTGAAGTTTTTTGAAAATTTTCTAAGTTAAAAATGAATTTTTGAAAAAAAATTGCTAAGTTAAAAAAAAAATTCTAAGTCAAATTTTTGAATTTTCAGAAAAAATTTGCTAAGTCAATAAAAAAAATTTCTAAGTCAAATTAAATTTTTTTAATTTTCACAATCTGACTTTTTAGAATTTTAAAAATATTTAAAAACTTTTAAAGCATTATTTGATTCTAGTTTAATGCTTTTTCAGAAAGTTAATTAAACATTTTCTTTCAATATTTTTAGCTTCCAGGTCGTGGCGAGGCGCTAGGCCTTCTTGGTTATTGGAGCAACAACCACTTCCTTAGACAAAGCTTCCATAAAAAATTTCAATGTTTAATTTTCTCACTGTAAGCTTTTTAATTTTTGAAAAATTAATTAAGCACAGATTTTGGAACCCAATAGAGGTTCCTTCCTACAGGATTATTCAAAAATCTATGGGGTACATAGTTTTTTGGTATTTTTCTAAGTTGACCTTGATGCTTCCTTATATACCAATTTAATTTACCCTAAATTCTTAATTTTGAATTTGGAAATTGATTTAAGCATGCAGCATATTTCAGTTTTTCAATTTCTAATTTCAAATTTTCATTTTCTGATTTTAGATAATCATACATTTCTAACGGGCATGCTCTTGCTAGGTTCAACTTTAGTTCAGCATTCGCTTTTTCTAATTGATCTAACTCTTTAGAAAGAGACTTGATAAATTTGAAAGATTGAGTTGGGGTTAGATTGCGTACCTTACTTACCTGGTATGGTGACGCTCCCCCTTCACTGCTGCTTTCTTCTTCTGAGGTTTCTCCCCCTTCATCGATGCTCATCTCTGAGCTTGAGTCTTCTTCCGGTTGATGGTTCGCCAATAGCGCTAACCCTGAGAATTCTTCGATGTCCGACTCAGAGGTTGACGAATCTGACCAAGTAGCCTTCAGATTCTTGTGTTTGGAGGGTTCTGGCTTCTTGTATTTTGGCTTTTCCCTTTCTTTCTCCTTTCTCTTTAGCTTTGGGCAGTCATCTTTGATGTGCCCCTCTTCGTTGCAGTTATAGTAGCGAACCGTCCTCTTCTTTCGATGATGCCTCTGCGGTTTAAATTTATTAGTACTGAAAAACTTATTGAAGCGTCTTACCAGTAGTGCCGCTTCGGATTCGTCGACCGAGGCTTCGAGTCGAACTGTTCATCTTTGCCTTTAAGACAATATTCTGACTTGTCTTCTCTGCTCCGTTGGGTTCTGAAACTCGAGACTCGTGAAGTTCGAAAGTGGAAAATAATTGTTCTAACGTACTTACCTCGAGGTCCTTAGAGATGTAATACGCATCTACTAAGGAGGCCCACTCTGGAGTTCTCGGGAAGGCATTGAGCGCGTATCGGATAGAATCCCGGTTGGTTACCTCTTCTCCAAGGTTCGTTAGTTGCGTTATCAGCTCCTTGATTCTCGCTTGGAGTTGCGCTACCTTCTCGCCTTGGTTCATCCGGAGGTTCGTTAACTGGTTCCGGAGGATGTCGCGCTTCGCTAGCTTCGCTTCGGAAGTACCTTCGTGAAGCTCCAGGAATTTCTCCCAGAGATCTTTCGCTGAGTCGTAGCTTCCGATCCGATTTACCTCCTGCGGCGGCAACACACTGAGCAGGTGGAACTCTGCCTTTCCGTTGGCGATGAAATCGGCTTGCTCCTTCTTACTCCATGTGTTTTCTTCTTTGTCTTTCGGCGCTGCAAAACCATATTTCATTGTAATAAGAATATCAAAATCCGTTTTAAAAATTATCTCCATTTTGCGCTTCCATGTGGCGAAGTCTCCGTCGAACTTCGGGGGATGGATGTTTGCTCCGGCCATCGTCTTGATCGTAGTGCTTCAGTTGGCGGTTAGTCCTTCTGAGGCGATCAGGCTCTGATACCACTTGTTGGTGCAGCGGAGACCGGCAAGAGGGGGGTGAATTGCTGAAAACAAAAATAAACTATACCCTCCTCGGATTTCAACTCAGAATTTAAATCAGCAATCAAATAACAGCAACTAAATTAATAAAACAGAAAAAGAAATAGGAACAGAAAAGACTCAGAGATTTAACCTGGTTACAACCAAGGAGGTTGTTAATCCAGGACAGTAGAAAAGAGCACAGTAAGAAAAATCTCCTTCTCTGAAAGCGGAGAAGCCTTTTACACTTTTGAAGCTCACTAGTTGCTTAGGAATTGCTTACAAATTGATTGCTTGAGTTGTTATCTAATTCCTAGCTCCAGGGGCCTTTAAATAGCCTCTGAAAATTCTATCCCGAGGGTCCAAGGCGTCTCCAACAAGGTTCAGGCGCCTCCACAGCTCGGTCAGCGGATAGAACTCTATCCGAACGCAAACGGTCATTTTGACCTGTTGAAGGCGCCTCCAATCAGGCTGAAGGCGCCTTCAAGCTGGAGGCGCCTCCAGTCAGGTTGGAGGCGCCTCCAAGCTGGCAGCTCAGCTCTTTTGACTTCGTTTCCAGCTTGTTGCGACTTCCGATGCTCCGATCTTTTGGGTGATTGTGGCCAACCGAAATAGGGCTCACCCGAACCCAATTTCCGGCCTTCCTCGAGCAACCTTCCGTCCTGGCTTAACGTCCCTCGAACGCCGCGCACGCTCTTCACGCCCACCGGAGTACTTTTTTGCAGCTCTCTCGTCCTTCGGACGCACCGAGCCCGTCGGCTCCCTTCCCGTGCCGTCCTTCTCGCTAGCTGCGTCTTCCGCTCGACTTCCTGTGCTCCTAAGCTCATGCACACTCAGACACAGGGATCAAATACAACTCAAGACCTAACCAACTTGGTTGATCACATCAAAACTACCATGGGGTCCAACATATCCCCTCCGACCGGAGGTCTTCTACTATTTCTATTACCCTAAACAGTCCGAGCTGGGCACTTACATGTTCCAGGCTCGGCCCGGTTTAGTTTTCTTTAATAAATTACCCTCTTCCAATAAGCATTGGAAAGAATATTATTTCTACCTCCGTCTTCCCGAGCGGGCCTCCTTCCGAACCCAGTAGCAGATCGGATCGCCAACCTCCCCAGAGCTCAAAAGGTTCAAGACCCGACCGGATTATCTGCATGCTACCAACATGTTAGCCGGTCTGAAGTTTGACATCAATAAGTTCCTACCTGAAGGGGTGATGTACATATTTGGCCTGAGTTCGATCAGGACCCCCCTTCCGAGCGGTTTCGGTAAGAATTTTACTTGTGCATTTGTCTTGATTGCTAACTGATTTTCTCCTTTTTTCCTTTGCAGCGAATATCGTCATGGAGTCCGTGATGGCCGGCATTTTGAAGAGGAAAGCGGCGACGCTTGAGGCCGCGGCTGCCAAAGAGATGGAGGTGCTTGGCATCGAGCCGGTCGGCTCGCATGAAGGAGAGAGCGACACGAATGCGGGGGAGTCGACCGCTCAGGCTTCTCTCCTGGAGCCGGCAGTTGGCGTAACTTCCAGCCGAAGGCCTTCCGCTCGGGAGGAAGGCTCCGCTCAGGAGGAAGAGCGTCCTCTTCGAAAAAAGAGGCCCCGAGCGGAGACACCGCTGCGCTCAGCTACTTCCGCGGTGTAGTCGTCCGAGCGGGCCACCGCCGATTCTCACGGCAAAGCCCCAGCGGTTGAGGCTATTTCGTCCGATCGGACTCCATCCCAACTGGACGCGTATGCGAACCCCCTCGAGGTCGTTCCAGTCAGCGTCCTTCCGCCCGCTCCACGCCGAGTCGAACGCTCGGCCATTTTGTCCCAGATGTCTGCACCGGCCTCCGATCCTTCCCCGGCTTTCGCCCAGACGACTCCCGGTCGGCACCGTACCATCAGGGTTACCCTGCATCTTCCCACCGAAGAGCTACTGCCCGAGTCCGCTCGGCTAACTGCGCCCGAGCACATGATCACAATGAAGGGGCCTCTAGCCGAAATGTGGGCCGACGCTCGGGCACGCGTCGCCATGATTCCACTCAGCAATCTGGCCAACAGCCATATGCAACAGGCTACTGGGGTAAGCGTGTTTTCTCAAGTCCTTTATGCGCTCTTTCCAATCGGCTATTAATGATTTTGTTAATTGCAGAGATGGGTAGAGGAGATCGCGGTCTCCAATCGTCTGGCTATGATGGACGAGGAGCTAAAAAGGTTAAGGAGTTCAGGTGGCGCGCCCTCCCAGGGTCCTTCTTATGCCGAGCTGCAGAAAGAGCTCAAAAAGACCCAAGATCTACTGGCGGCCGAGCAAAAGAAGACCGCCGATCAGGCTTACACTCTGGGAGAACTTGAAAGGCAAGTGAAGACGCTTGAGCGGAAGAAAAACCTCACCACCGAGCGGAAGAAGACGGCAATCTCCGATCTGGAGAAGAAGAATGTCGAGGCTCGGGGCTTGGAGCAAAAAGTCAAGGAGCTGATAGACCAGCTGGCCGGTGAGAAGGCGGCCCGATCGGACGTAGTGACGAAACTTGAGGCTGCCCTGCAAGAACACCAGGCCGCCGCCGACGCCTCCCGAGCGGCCCTCAAAGAATACCAGGAGGCTGAGCCGAGCCGGGTCGCCGCCTTGAGGCAAAATTACATCCGTTCGGTCGAATTCTCCGAAAAAGTCTGCGAACGGATGTACACTGCATTCGAGCTTGCTATGAATGCCACCACGACCTACTTGAAGTCCAAGGGTCATCTTCCCGACTCCGTCCTCATCCCGGCCCAAGACCAGGCGACGCTCCTCAGCACCATCCCGAAGGATCTCTACGATTATCTAGAATAGAAGTTTATATGTAATTCGGTCGCTCGACCAAAAACTATCCTTGTTTTGTAATTCGGCCGCTCGGCCTTAATTTCTTTAATGGTATGCTTTTGTGTGCTTTTTCTTTTGCTAATCAACACGAGTGCTATCCGCTCGGCTCGCCAACTACCGTTGTTCATGTTCCTTCACTTCTCCTCGCTATTCGCTTTTCATCCCACCTTTCTTGTGTTCGAAAGGGGTTTTTTACGAAGTATTTTGTGTAGCCAGTCCGCTCGGCTGAATATATCCTGTTTCGCAAACGGGATTTCCGCCAGATGTTCACGAAGTACCTTTGGTTACTTGGCCGATCGGCCAAACGACTTAAAAGTCGACCTCTATATTGTCTTCTTTCGGCGGGAGGGTTTATAGTCGCCAGCGTGACTCTCGATTTTTAACGTCGGAGCTCGAGGGTCTTTCGGCCAGGGGGTTTATAGTCGCCGGCACGACTCTCGATTTTTAACGTCGGAGCTCGACGGTCTTCCGGCCGGAGGGTTTATAGTCGCCGGCGCGACTCTCGATTTTTAACGTCGGAGCTCGACGGTCTTCCGGCCGGAGGGTTTATAGTCACCAACGCGACTCTCGATTTTTAACGTCGGAGCTCAACGGTCTTCCGGCCGGAGGGTTTATAATCGCCGGCGCGACTCTCGATTTTTAACGTCGGAGCTCGACGGTCTTCCGATTCGTCTGACGATGCCTTATACTTGTGCTAATTTCCCAATTTTTACTCATGCATTTCAAATATACAGCCGAACGGAAAATATACAATATTCATTACATTGGCGCACCTTTCACCCCACCCGGTAAGGTTGGAGGTGGTTCGCGCTCCATGGTCGGTCCAGTTGTCGTCCGTCTTCATCCTCCAGATAATAGGCACCCGAGCGGAGCTTTTCGATGACTTTGAAGGGGCCCGCCCAAGGAGCCTCCAGCTTGCCAACGTCTTCGACCGACTTTACTTTCTTCCACACTAGGTCGCCGACCTGGAACGCTCTGGGGATCACGCGCCGATTGTAATTCTGCTTCATCCTCAGCCGGTACGCCATCAGCCGGACGGACGCCTTGGCTCGCTCTTCGTCAATTAAGTCCAGCTCCATGTTCCTCCGCTTGGCATTGTCATCATCATAGTTCTGGATCCGGACGGACTCTACGCCGACTTCAACTGGGATAACTGCTTCGCCGCCGTACACTAAATGGAATGGCGTGACTCCCGTTCCCTCCTTTGGGATCGTGCGGATAGCCCATAAGACGCCTGGCAGCTCGTCCACCCAACTTCCTCCTATGTGGTCAAGTCGAGCCCGAAGAATTCTGAGTATTTCTCTGTTAGTTACTTTTGCTTGGCCGTTGTTTTGGGGATACACCACGGAAGTAAAGTGTTGTTCGATGCCATAACTTTTGCACCATTCTTCGAGCTGCTTCCCGACGAACTGTCGTCCGTTATCAGATATGAGCCGGCGAGGAATGCCGAACCGACATATTATATGCTGCCAGATAAATTTTTTGACCATTTGCTCGGTGATCTTCGCCAGCGGCTCGGCCTCCACCCATTTGGAAAAGTAGTCGACCGCCACTAGTAGAAACTTCCGCTGACAGGTCGCCATAGGGAACGGACCCACGATATTCATTCCCCATTGATCGAACGGACAGGATACTGTAGACGCTTTCATCTCCTCTGCCGATCGGTGGGAGAAGTTGTAGTACTTCTGGCAGGAGAGGCACGTCGCGACGGTCCGAGCGACGTCTTCTTGCAGTGTTGGCCAGAAGTACCCAGTCAGCAGGATCTTCCTAGCCAGCGATCGTCCGCCCGGATGTCCTCCGCACGATCCTTGGTGCACTTCCTGGAGGATGTACGCCGCATCTTCCGAGCTCACACATTTCAAAAGTGGGCGGGAGAAAGCCTTCTTGTAGAGCTGGTCTCCAACGAGCGTGAACCGACCGACTCTCCTCCTCAATAACTGGGCTTCCTCCCGATCGGAAGGTGTAGCACCCGAGCGGAGAAACTCCATGATGACTATCCTCTAATCGCTCGGAAATGTGAGACCTTCCATCCGGTCGATGTGCGCCACCAAGGATACTTGTTCGATCGGCTGCTGGATGACGACCGGTGATATTGAACTTGCAAGTTTGGCTAACTCATCTGCCGCTTGGTTCTCCGCTCGGGGTATCTTCTGGATAATAACTTCTCTGAAGTGAGCCTTGAGCTTTTCGAAGGCCTCAGCGTAGAGCTTGAGTCGAGCGTTGTTAATCTCAAAAGTGCCTGAGAGCTGCTGAGCGGCCAGCTGGGAGTCTGAATAGAGTGTCACCCGACCGGCGCCTACATGCCGGGCTGCCTGCAAGCCGGCTATGAGGGCCTCGTACTACGCTTCATTATTTGTGGCTTTGTAGTCCAGCCGGACGGATAAGTGCATCCGTTTTTCCTGGGGGGAGAGTAATAGCACACATATCCCGCTCTCGAGCCGAGTAGACGATCCATCCACAAATATTTTCCACATTGCTTCGGGCTCGGAATTTTGCACTTCGGTAACAAAATCTGCCAAGGACTGTGCCTTTATCGCCGATCGGGGTTGATACTGAATGTCAAATTCGCTCAACTCCGTCGTCCATTTGATGAGCCGTCCGGACGCTTCTGGATTCAGCAGTACTCTTCCCAATGGGCTATTCGTCCGGACGATGATTGTATGTGCCAGGAAATAAGGACGAAGTCTCCGAGCGGCGAGGACCAAAGCAAAAGCCAGCTTCTCGAGCCCAGTGTAGCGGGATTCAGCATCTTTTAAAATATGGCTCAAGAAGTACACAGGTTGCTCTTCACCGCTCGTCCTCACTAATGCTGAGCCGACTGCCCACTCGGTTGAAGATAGATAAATACAGAGCGGCTCACCTACAGTTGGCTTGGCTAATACGGGCAAAGAGTTTAGGTATGTCTTCAGCTCTTCAAACGCCCGATCGCATTCCTCGTCCCAATGGAACTTAGTAGCTTTGCGCAGGATCTTGAAAAAAGGGAGGCTCCGATCGGCAGTCTTGGCGATGAATCTTGACAACGCGGTTATTCGACCGGTCAGGCGTTGTACTTCCCTTAGATTTCTTGGGGGCGGCATATCTTGCAACACTTTTACCTTGCTGGGATTTGCCTCTATGCCCCACTCGGTCATTATGTAGCCCAAGAAACGCCCGCCTTTTGCACCGAACAGACATTTCTGAGGATTCAGCTTGACTCCATACTTCCTCAGCGTTCGGAAGGTCTCCTCCATGTCCGCAAAAAGATCAGCCGATCGGACGGACTTGACGAGAATATCATCCACGTACACTTCTAAATTGCGTCCGATCTGCTCTTTGAATACTTTGTTCATCAAACGCTGATAAGTTGCTCCCGCGTTCTTCAGTCCGAACGGCATTACATTGTAATAGTAAGTGCTGTCGGCCGTGACGAAGCTGACCTTCTCTTGATCTTCTTGGGCGAGCGGCACTTGATGGTAGCCCTGATAGGCGTCTAGCATGCATATCAGCTCGCAGCCGGCTGTGGAGTCCACCAGTTGATAAATCCGGGGCAGAGGGTAAAAATCCTTTGGGCATGCTTTGTTGAGATCCCTAAAGTCGATGCAAACCCTCCACTTGTTGCCCGGCTTGGAGACTAGCACTACATTTGCAAGCCAGCTCGGGAACCGGACCTCCCTTATATGGCCGGCCTCCAGGAGCTTTTCGACTTCCGCTCGGATGATGGCGTTTTGTTCGGCGCTGAAGTCCCTCTTCCTTTGCTTCACCGGCCAAGCGTCCGGTCGGACGTGAAGCTCATGCTGTGCGATACTTGGCGAGATTCCCGGCAGCTCGTGCGTCGACCAAACGAAGACATCACAGTTTCTCTGGAGACATTTAATCACCTCCTTTTTCTGGCTTGCCTCCAGATCGGCCGCAATAAATGTGGTGGCCTCTGATCGGGTGGGGTGAATCTGCACTTCCTCTTTTTCTTCATAAACCAAAGAGGGTGGTTTTTCGGTAATGGCGTTCACCTCGATCCGCGGCGTCTTCTGAGCGGAATTAGCTTCTGCTCGGACCATTTTGACGTAGCATCGCCGAGCCGCCAGTTGGTCTCTCGCACTTCTCCGACTTTATCCTCAACAGGGAACTTAATTTTTTGGTAGAAGGTGCAGACGGCCGCTCGGAACTCACTGAGTGCCGGTTGCCCTAAGAAGACATTGTATGCAGAGGGAGCGTCGACCACGACGAAGTTTGCAGTCCGCGCCCTTCTGAGCGGCTCTTCTCCCAGCGAAATAGCCAGTCGGACCTGTCCGACCGGCAGAACTTCATTGCCCGTAAACCCGTAGAGGGGGGTTGTCATGGGCAGCAGCTCGGCTCGATCGATTTGCAGTTGGTCGAAGGCCTTTTTGAAGATAATGTTGACCGAGCTGCCTGTATCGATAAAAATGCGGTGAATTGTATAGTTAGCTATTACCGCTTTGATGAGGAGGGCGTCATCATGTGGCACTTCAACTCCCTCAAGGTCCCTGGCCCGAAGCTGATTTCAGGCCCGCTCGCCCGTTCTTGACTGCAGCCGGCCGCATGAATCTGGAGCTGCCGGACGCTCGCCTTCCTTGCTCTGTTGGAGTCACCTCCGGTCGGCCCACCAGCTATTATGTTGATTTCGCCGCGAGACGTGTTGCTTCTATTTTCTTCCTCCCGTGCGGACGACCTAGGCCGCTCCTTAGCTACCCGGGAATTGTCCTCATGCCTCTGAGGATGATACTGCTCGGGCGACCGTCGTCGATCGGCTTCACGGTGTCGTTGTCGCCTGTCGGATGATGGTGATCGACGGTGGCCACCCCGGGGAACGGGGTGGGCGATCAGGGGAAGGCTTCGGCAATCTCTTGTGTTATGCGTGTCCGTCCGGTGGAACGAGCAAAACATCGGGGTCCATATCTTCTTTTTTGGTTTGGGCCGCTCGATAACTACCTCTTGAACGACGTGGGACCTTACGTGGTGAGGGCGGACTGCTTCAGCTCGAGGTCCTCTGGGCGGCTGGTGGCCAGCGAGCGGCTTCCGCTCGGCGGGGGCTGGCCGCTCGGTTGGAGCTTCTTTTCTTCGGGCCACCTAGGCTTCCTCCACATTAATGTATTCATTGGCCCGGTGTAACATATGATCGTAGTCTCGGGGCGGCTTCCGAATGAGTGAGCGGAAGAAGTCACCGTCCATGAGGCCTTGTGTGAACGCATTCATCATCGTCTCTGAGGTGGCCGTTGGAATATCCATGACCACCCGGTTGAACCGCTGGATGTAAGCTCGGAGCGGCTCCCTGGGCTCTTGTTTGATGGCAAACAGACTGACACTGGTCTTCTGATAACGCCGACTGCTTGCAAAATGGTGGAGGAAGGCCGTGAGGAACTCCTTGAAATTTGTAATGGATCCGTCCGGCAACCTCCGAAACCACCGTTGCGCCGATCCCGAGAGGGTTGTGAGGAACACCCGACACTTTACTCCATCTGTGTATTGATGTAGGGTAGCTGTGTTGTCGAACTTACCCAGATGGTCGTCCGGGTCGGTGGTTCCGTTGTATTCCCCGATCGCCGGTGGAACATAATTCTTTGACAGAGGGTCCCGTAGGATAACCTCTGAAAATTGCCGGTTGATCCGTTCGGGGGATGCGTCCGTTCGGGGAGCCTTGCCTTTTCTGTTGTCTCGTCTGAGCGCCTCGTCGGACGAAGATCCTCGGTCACGGTAAACTGTTGAGGCTTCAGGAGGCGTACGAAATAGGGCCCGATGAAATGGAACTGTTGCCGGTGGTGCTTCCGCTCGGCCTCCCGACGCGGACGTCGCTTGTTGCTCCATCCGCTCGGCTTGCGCCTTCTGTTTCTGTTGTTCCACAAGCTTAGCTGCTCTTGCCTCGATCAGAGCGTCGAGCTCCTCCGTGGAAAGCATCACCGTATGCGGTCGTCCAGCTTCGTCCATTGCTTCCGCTCGGATGCAGGTGTGTTCCCACAGACGGCGCCAATTTGATCCTGTCCAAACGTTGAATCAACGGATGCTGGGCACGTGGCGCTCTCCGAACTGATGACGTGGATCTCCGGCCGGTCGTAGGGGTCTCCGGCGAACCTGCGAGGAAGTTGGGCCGGGAAGGGGTTCCCGGCGACGACCCTCCGACGCTCAAGTCAGACAAGAGAAAACTAGGAAGTGACTTCGAATATCGGAGAATGCGTACATCCGACGAAGTGTGAGGACCCTTATATAGAGTTGTGAAGAGGCTTATGCACACATACCGAGGTGAATACGTGTCCTCTTACCATACCTCAGTATGGACTTGTCAGAGGAGCTTGTCTGACACCATACTGCTACAGTCCGAGCACTTCTCTGATGGGACAACAGAACCTTCTGTCGTAAGGTTCAGTGTATGCATTGATCGTTGGACATGCATGTTGTCAGAAGATGTTTCTCGATGTTTCCATTGTCCTTTTGTCTCTTCTGTTCCCGCACCGAGCGTCCGGCCGCTCGGCAGTCCCATCACGTCCGACCGGACGTAGGTACTGATCCGCTCGGGAGATTCCAGGTCGTGTGCTCGGATAAAACTGTTCACAGCATTACTGCTTTATGCCTCGGCCGAGCAGGCTACCCGCTCGGCCCGGCGACCTTATTCACCATGAGCGTAGGAGACCCGACTCCCCGTCGGGTTGTCTTTGATTCCGCTTAAACTCCGTTCGGCCGGTCTGTCCCCCCTTTCTGGTCGGCCGTTTGACCTTTGACCTCCATGTGGCATTGACTCCCCTCAAAGGGGGTCCCGCGTCCGTACCGCCGGATCATATATAATGTTTATAAGAACATTTTTTTAATAAATGTCATCGAGAAAATGGCATGATAAACTTTTTTTCTTGTAATGTCCCCCATTTCTTGGGGAGGGTTTTCTCTCTAGGAGGAATCCTAGAGCCTTCACTTCGTCGATCTGTCCACCTCCGGAGCAAGGAAGCATTTCAAAGACACCGATAATCTCCTCGAAAAAAGCATTTTTCTTCTCTATCTAATATTTTGAATGTAAGAATGCTTTATTTTGTGTCTTTAGTTGTAAATCCTTCGCAATGGAGAAGATCTCCTATTCTTAGGATGTAGGAAGTAATTGTAATGTGATTGTTGATGTAAACACTTTGTATTTCGTAATTTCATATCTCATGAATTTTGTGCGCCTAGTTCATGTTTGATTAAATGTTTGTGTGAACTTTAATTATGAATATGTGTTATTTAATTAAACAATTATATTGATTGATCACCTTGTAGAAGGTATCACTACAACAAAACCGCACAAAGACAACATCACAAAGATAACAATTTTAGGAAAAACTATTATAAATTTGGTAAACGACAACGATTTTTGACAAAACCGTTGTATTTGATGCAACGGTTACTCCAAAAGAACCATTGTAACAATAGTTAGGACAACGGTTAAATGAACTGCTGTAAAAGAAAATATTTTCTCAAGGCTTGGCACAATGGTGCATAAACCATTGTCGTTGTGATAATAAGACAACGGTAAAAATCGTTGTCTATAAAATTATTAACGTTGTATTTTTTCCCCTCCTTAAAACTCATGCATCGGGAACACACACAAAAAAAAACCCTAAACATTGCATCTATTTAATTTTTGTGCACAACAATCACCGCCCGCATCCCTTTCAAGTAAATATGCCAAAAGGGTTGCTTAGTGTACACTTGCCATTGTATGCCTAACCAGTGGTTATTTCTTTGCCAGTACAAGTAAGGTTCTTTTCCTTTGTTATTATTTGTTGTCTGTTGGTAACTATTTGATTCTTTTCTATATTTTGTTCATTCTTGAGTGCTCACCTTGGCTTAACCATAATTGTTGTCCTTTATATTCTTATTTGGTGACAACTAAATTTGTTTAATTTCATTGTTCCTTATCTCTATGTAATTAGCTTCTCTCATTATCTTAATTACTTCTTTTAGGTTTTCTTCCTAGTAACTTCTTCATGTATGTTGTTACTCTTTCATCAGCTCTTTTTCTTCTTCAAAAGCATGCAATGGTTTTTACTTTAGTTGTTGTTGGAGTGATCATAGGCTAGCCATTCTCTATTTTAGTTTTTCTTCTAGTTACTTTCTTTTCATTGACAAAGGGAGGCTTCAGAAGAGTATTTTTATTAGGGCTATTAACCTCTTTACTTATTCTTGTAAGGACATAACAACATTTATTAGTAGTTCAACAATCTCTAACATTGGCCATGAGTTTATTTTTTTTTGGGAAAATTTTTTTGGCAAGCTATTTCATTGTTTGATGATTTGTATTGCTACAGAAGATGAGCATCCTTAGTATTTAATCTGTTGAAATATAATGTTTTTGGAGGTGGTCAGAGTAACTTATATAGAATTGAAGGATTCTCATTTTACTTCAGGAACATATTTAACAACTTCAATATCTGTTTTATTCTTTCATTACTTTCCATGCCATTTGTCCCTGTTGTGAGGAGGAAATATGACCCTGAACTGTTGATTGTGGTCTCTCCCGTGTATATTTGGCTGGCTTTCATATCATTACAGCCTCACAATGAAGAAAGGTATTGTTCATGAAGATTGATTACTTTGTTGATCTCATTAGAAAATTGATTCTCTATAAAGCTAAACATTTAAGAATTCCTTTGGTCTTAAACAAGTTTAGAATGATTTCGCTTAAGCCATTTTATACTCCATTCTAATTTTCTCTCAGTTAAACTAGATCATCTCATTTCAACTACTTGTTCTCCTTTTCTTAAATGTTTATCTAGGTTTAGAAATAATTTGTCCTTAGTTGTATATGATACTTACTCTCTTGTCTAACATCGCATACATATCTTCATCGAGATATGTAAGCAAATTATAAATGCACATCTTAATTTAGGTCTTATGCTAGGCTAATTTGTTGTGTCGTCACAAATTTCTCTATCCAATATATCCGCTTATCGACATCGCAACAACTGCTATCATTGATAGTTTCCTGGATCTTTTGTTGTGTCTTATTTGCATCATAGCAACTGCTACCATTGATAGTTTTCCCGGATCTTTTCCGCAACAAGTATGTAGTGGAAGACTCATTGATTGTTATGGTATGTTCTTACTTTCATAATATGGTCCATTGTTTAAGCAAGTAACTATACTATGTTTGATTTCTCCTTGTCTATCTACACAGATTGCTAAGGGACTAAGACCCATTTTTCTTGGCCTCTGATTGTGTGCATCCCATAGCTGCACGTTCTCTATATAATGGTTACTTTGCGCCTTTGGAAATATATAAACACTTGGGCCATCACGATGTTATTGGAAATGGTAAGCTTTTTTTTTTTTTTTTGAACTAGAATTATCCTATTTGTAGTAAATTCAATATCAAGTTTTAAGATGCAACATCTCTACCTGTTCTTTTCGAATGATCAGCATTACTTTTCCATCGTTCTTATGTACCTTTGATAGTGTTTAGAGTAAAAGGAAACAAACATGAAAATAATTCTACATAATTGATGCTTAAGGTGATCAAAGTGTCACTTCATTCTCAAATTTTGTTTTGAAAGTCTCGTTGATTACGCATATTGTTTGATTAGATTATAATTTTAAATTTGATGGAATTGCCTTTATGCACAAAGACTCTGCTTTGGATCAGAAGTGAATGGCATTGTTATCCTTCTTCAATTTTTGTGCCTTCGTACATTAAGGAAGTTCAATGGATAGATGAAGAATTTAGGGGTCTTCTCCCATTTCCATTTAATTCAAGTTTGGGAGGCATGGCAGCTTCCCCACCTCATTTCAATGACAAGAACAAGGCTTCCTATGGCCAATATATAATCTATCAGTTGTGTCTATTAATGGGATTTTTCAATGTCTTGCTTACCACGCTAATCTTACTCGTGTCTAGATTTGCAGCTTCGAGACATCAAACTCTGCACCTTCTATGTGGATCTAGATTTGACCAAACATCCAACTCGAGGAAGTGACTTATCAACATGGGAGGTAGACGTACCTTCTTTAGTTCCACTTTTAACCAAATATCCCCATAAAGATTCATTTGTGTGTTCTTAACAGATCTGTTCCTACAACGTTGTTATCTATGATTAGCATTTATTCTATTAAATGTGATTTATACACTTGTAATTATTTTGGTGATGTTAGAATTCTGTTAAACTAGATTATGACCTTTGCAGAGAATTTATTGGTAACCATGGACCTTGTGAAGATAGCATATTTTGGCCTTGCTCGTGAAGTTCATTCGAAGTCACCATTCATAGAATATGTTTCAACACGTTGGTAAGCATGTTTGTGACAAGCACTTGTGATCTTATATTTTTTAATTTCACGTGCTTTGGTTGTGGTGATGTCGTAGGCATTGAGCTCCGGAAGTTTTGCTTCAATCTTCTATTTACAGTTCTGCAATTAGTTAGTGAACTGATCCAAGATATGCATATAATCAACTTTATTTTTATATGAAATTATTATATTATTCAAATGTCAGATATGTGGGCAATGGGAGATATCATGGTTGAATTTTTCACACTTCTCCTTTTTCTTGGATTGAGGTTCTCGTCAAATTGGTATATGTTCTTCGTTAACTATAAAACTTATAATTTCTTCTATCATATTACTATAAAGGGATATTGTAGACCCTTTGTTGACTAGCTATTTACACATTGTTTTTTTGCTAAATGACTGATGCTTTAGGTGAATTTGAACTTTCTATAGAGGTTAAGCAGTTTTAAGTGTCAAGCTAAATTGATGGAACCTTGAATTTCATTGTTTGATGTCTCACCCCTCTACCAGCTAATTTATTTGGACTACAATTTTTAGTGAGGCAAATGAGTTATTAAAAATATGCAATGTTATTATATCTCCAAATAGCTACTCTTAGTCAGAAGGACTACAACTTGCAGAAGCAATGAAATATCAGTTCCCATAGGTGTGTTTGTTGCTCTGTAAATTTATTTTTCCCCACTCCAAATGCCTTTTCTATACAACTGATTTATTAGGATCACTGGGTTCTCATTCTTTTGAGATTTTTTTTTTACCATTTATCAATTGGTTTGCACATGTGAATTGCAAACTTGAGATACTAACATAACCTATCTTTGGCGGCAACATGGTTGTTGTCTTGTTGCTTCTTTGATGATCTTAGGTTTTGTGTCCAGATATGGAAAACATTTGTTTTATGTTTTGCTTTCTTTGTGTTTTGATTCAAATTGAGGAATATTGTTTATATCCTATGAAAGCTTGAATAAATTTTTGATAATGTCTTATTTAGACTACCTTAATTAGCTTGCTGGTATCCCTCTTTTCGTGCTGATTCCAACAGCCAGCAAGGATGCAGTTGATCTTATCTCGGCAAGTCACAAAATGAATACTTCTGCTCTCATTGTTTTGATCGCCTTGTTGCATTCTAATATCTTCACTTATTTGGCAGTCACTTTGTTCGTGGGACTCCACTAAAAGACCCTTTGCACTGGAGTTTCTTCATCATTTTGTCTTCTAGGTAATGTATTGCATAGTGATCCTTGTTAAATATGATTTGTAGAACCGAATATTTTGAGAAACAATAAGATTTATTATGTTCATGCTATTTGTCAACTACTTGCAGCCTTGCTTTCACATCCCACCATTACCTCAGTTGAAACCAGAGGGAGTGCACAAAACACCTTCATTAGTTTAAGTCTCCAATAATTTTATTTTTATTAACTTCAATTATTCTCTAATCTTTTAATATTAAGCATCCATTAAAGGTGTGTTGGTGTCAAAAAGTGCTAGAGTACAAGGCTTGCAAGAAACTTTCCATCTCATGGTAGAAATGAGTTTTCAAGGATAGGTGGCCTTTATTGTCCTATCTGTTTATACTTTCTTAGTTTTTATAAAATAAATATTCTATAATTTATTTTATTTTCTGACTTGTAGGTGTGCAAAGAAAGATGGAGATGAATCATTAGATAGTTTATAGTTAATTTAATTTTTTTGTGTGAAAACTTGTTTAGTTGTCTTATCGCCTATTATTTGGTATAATTGCAGGACTGCCGGAAGGATAGAACAATTGAGAATGATGTTAAATCATATAACCATCAGATAACTATTGGTGCAGGAAGTACTAGACGATTGAACTTGTGTTTTGATAATAGTAAAGGGGTTCAAAATTAAGTTGTCTTGTTGTCTAACAAGTTGAACTGAGTGTGCAGAAAAGTCCTAAATGATCTTAGGCAAAAGAAAGTCTGAGCTATAGTTAGGCAACGAAGTCCTAGTTCGGATGACTGGGCAAAGTCTTGGCAGGTCGAGGACGTCAGGCGAAATCCTAGGGTCATGGATTCTATGTGGAAGTCCTGGGGGTCACGAACACCAGTTGAAAGACTGAACTGGTCAGGGATCAGACGTCCAGCGGAAAAAGTCTTGAGGTCTCGGATGCTCAGTAAAAGTCCAGACGATCTGGAGGACCAGTCTGACAAAATGTAAACTCTCCTGAGAGGAGTAGATGAGGACATGTTCTCCGAAAAGGGAACAGTAGGTGTTAGTCCAACCTAGAGTTTCAGCGAAACTCAAAGTCAGGACAAGACAATCAGGAGGTTGTCGAAGTTACTTTTTATATATTACTTGCCTATTATTCTAACTCTATTTTGCAAGATACTAATAATTTTGAAGGTTCAAATTTTGCACTATTTGATCAACTGAATGTCAGGATCGGTCAACTGAACCCTCAAGCTAAAAGATCAGATAAGTAACAACTTAATCAGGTTCAACCAAGGTATCAGTCGACCAAACCTCAGATTCAGTCCATCGAACGGTGGATAAGTAGTGACTTGATCGAACCAAATAAGGCAGCGAGGACAGCGGGATTGGTCTATCGAACGATGGGATCGGTGGACTGAACAAAGGTTTTATCTGAAGCGACAGAATTTGGATTGGAAGTGGGGTAGATTTAGAAGGTTCGGTTGACCGATCATAGAGGATCAGTCGACCGATCAACATCGAGTCAAATACTGATCCCGAGATCAGTGGATCTGGATCAAGTC
The DNA here is from genome assembly GCF_018446385.1 of Zingiber officinale. NCBI lineage: Eukaryota > Viridiplantae > Streptophyta > Magnoliopsida > Zingiberales > Zingiberaceae > Zingiber > Zingiber officinale. Next base: position 125,248,775 of record NC_055989.1, read on the forward strand.
TAGCTCGGCTATAAAATGGGGTTCTACCAGTAGCTTCGGGATAGAAATTGACACTTCATTCTTCACAATCTTTCTCATGTGCGCTGCACTAATGATGATCCTGCAACTTTGACAACCCAGAGCACAACCCTCCAGATCCTTAAAGTTATCGGTATAACTTTCAATTGTAGTGCTTAAATTAAAAATCTATTGTACTCCTCTTTGTAAAGAATTTTTGATACTATAGTGATTGCCCAACATAAGTGATCAACGATCGCGGACCCTAGAGTAGGAGTCGTCACAGGCTCTAAACCAAGTAAACCAAAAGTGTAATAAATAGATTTAATATATTTGTCTTTATTTTTTTTTTAAGTAAACTGTAAAATCTATAAATTCAATATCAAAACTATTATTTTTCCATTTAAAAGTTGGTTCACGATCTTACTAACGAACATATTTACGAGCTAACAAGCCGAGTATTATAAAGCTTCTGCTTGGTTTGTTTATCTTAACAAGCCTCATTAAACGAGCTCAAATGAGCTTTTATCGAATCAAGCTTCGAATAGCTTATGAGTGGCTTGATTCATTTACACCCCTAGTTTTGCTACACGTTTGTATATATGCTTGTAAGAAGTGATCATTGGAAATAGGATAATATATATACAATGGTTTATTGTATAGATGTTTATAGATAACGGTTTATTGTCCTATAGTGTGTTGAGAAATAATAATGGTTAAATGGTTAAAATGATAATATTTCAATACGAATGACAACGGTTAAAGTCTAAGACCCCAAAAAAATTTGTGGTAAATCAAGGTATTGATAAAGATAGGTCATTCAAAGACAACGGTTATAAACTGTTGTCTTATCACTTAAAACACAATGGTAAAAAACCGTTGTCAAAAATCGTTGTAAATCAACGCATTGAGAAAAATATGACACTCAAAGACAACGGTTATAAGCTGTTGTAATTTCACTTGAAACACCACGATGAAAAACCGTTGTAAAAGGCCCAAAAAATCTATTGTAAATTGACACGTTGAGAAAGATAAAGCCCTTAAAAGACAAAGGTAAAAAACCATCGTCTTTTCCTTAAAACAACAACGGTTAAAAATAGTTATCTTTTGAGGGTTCTATCTTTCTCAACGCGTCAATTAATAGAGGAATTTTGGGACATTTAACAACGGTTTTTCACCATTATCTTTCTGTAGTTTTGTTGTAGTGTATGCTTGAGATCATAAGACCAGGGGACTCTCATATGATAGGGGGTATCCCTTTAACCGGACATCTTGAGTATTGCCTTGAAATGGAGACCAATTCTCTACAAGGGATGGTTTAATATCTTAATGGGTTTCTCTCTATCTAGTGTTAAGAAGTGATTTGTGTAATCTAGAGATGCATGACCGGGGGGGGGGTGGGGGGGGGGCCCTCATGTGACGAGTATACCATTAATCACACTCTCTAAGTTACCTTCTCCACTTAGTGGCATTAGATACCCATGGGGGGGAAACATTCTGGTGCACCATCTCAAGAGGATATCACTGGTACATAGTTAGGATCCCTACAAGTTCATACACATTGAGGGTAGGATATAACCAAGACATAGCTCATTAACTAGTATTGCAATGAAACCGAACTCCTAGAATTATTCCCCCAATCACTCTCTCTCCCTCTTAGTGCACTTCCTCTCTCTCTTCCTTTCTCTCTCTTTCTCTCTGTCAATCTCACTTGCTCTCTTGTGCTCGTGACCTCAACCAACCTTCGAATGTCTAGATAATTTGTCAAGTGAAATCAACTAGTACTTAATCAATAGTCCTTGTGGATCGATATTTTTATTTTATTTTTATTTTTATTTTTTATGAAAAGGTAAATAAGATATCACCAAAAACACATACAGACAAATGATAAGGTCGGTCCCAATCTCATCATGTTTGAACAAATGTCAAATCAGTGTGGGTACTCGTCATACCATCTAGCTAGATGGTGTCATACTCGAAGGCAGAGCACTGCTAAAATGGGCTAGTGTATGCGCAGGTACACCAACCTACATCCCTGTCCACCATGGTCCAATGACAACCCTTCACACATACAACTACGATATACAACACATCACTGTCACTAATGTACTGCTATCATCGTCGCTGCGATCCCGACTATCTATGGCTGCTCCTCCTAATGGTCACTGGTCCTAGTCCTCCTCCACACCGGTGGCCTCCAAGAAAACTGGCAGCCATCATCAAAGAACCCCTGAATCTGAAAGAGGGCAGCACATTGATAGCCAAGCTCATCGCCTACACAATCTGAACAATACAATCCAAATGGGAACTCCACCACCAATCGGTTCTTGCTTCGGCTAGGTCACTATCACCGCCAAAGGGGCATAACTCTGACCAATGAAGGTCTGGTCCCATGTAGAAAATGCTGAGGTAAAGCTCAGGATCAATATTATTATTACTTCACGATGTAATAGGACACTTGCAGTTTCACATTAATCAGCTAGGCCCATGTTAAATCTTGAGTTCAACATGTCTTTGATAGATTTGATTATCTTATCATTACTCTCAATAATAAGTATATCATTTATATATAGGCACAAAATAACATAGTCATTTTCTGTGGCTTTTATGTAGACATATTTATCATCTTCATTAATTTTAAATTCATATTCATTCATGGTATTATAAAATTTCTCATGCCACTACTTTGGTACTTGTTTCAAGCCATATAATTATTTCACCAATCTACAAACTATATTTTCCTATCATGGGACAGAAAATCTTTCAGGTTGCTCCATGTAGATTTCCTCTTCTAAATTTTCATTTAGAAAGGTTATCTTTACAACTATTTGATGTATTTTCAAATTCTATAAAGCAACAGTAGTCAACAATACTCTAATGGAAGTTATTTTAGGCACTAGAGAATACGTATCAAAGTAATCAAGGCCTTCTCATTATCGATAATCTTCAATTACCAATTTGACCTTATAAATATCAATCGTACCATCTGATTTCATTTTCTTCTTGAAGATCAACTTGCAACCTAGTGATTTACTTCTCGGAGGAAGATCCACAAGTTCCCAAGTGTGATTTTGCAAGATAGAATTTATCTCATATGCAATTATCTCTTTCTAGTAAAGTTGACGGACTCAGTGCATTCGAGGGACGAGGAGATGTGGAAGAGTACCCTGGTTGACAAGAAGGACATGTGCAACTTATCCGACGGATGAAAAGCTGGGGAGGAAGCCTACTCGAGGAGAAGGTAAAAGTTGGGTTCGGGTGACCTCAACTCTAGATGACCGGAGCATCACCCAAGCGAGTGTGAGGAAAAGGATGGTCAATATTGTAATTGACCATTTGGATAAACAGTGCTTCGGGCGCCTCAAAGTGGATTGGAGGTGCCTCGAGCACCGATAGTATTTCTGGAGATTTCGAGACCTGAGGCACCTTTGATGGCCCTAAGGTACATCAGATGAATAGTACCTAAGGCATTTCGGCTATTTGGAGGCGCCTCAAATGAACAGTAGCCAAGGTGCCTTCATTTGAGCATAGTCGTTGGTTGACCGTTAAGTAGTGGATAAAACTTTATCCAATTGGAGGCACCTCCAATTGTTTCGTGGCGCCTCCAATGCCATGTCAGCAAATAGTAACTTTTCTAGAGCACTATAAATGCCAATCTAAAGCTATGGTTCACAACATCATTCACTGTATCAATCTTCTTAACTATTTCTGAGCTTTTAAAGATTGTAAGAGGCTACTCCACCTTCATGAAAGAGTTATTTTTAGTGGAATTTTTCATTGTCTTGGATTAACAACCTCCCTAGTTATAATCAAGTAAAAAAAATCCTTAGTCCTATTAATTTATTTCTTTTATTTTATGCAAATTATTTGTTAATTGTACATCATTGCTAGAGTAAAAGTAAGAGAAATTTGTCTAACTTATTTTTCATGACTATTCACTCCCCTCTAGCCGACCGCCAACGGTCCAACAGATTGTACTAAGATACTTAGAACTAATGAGATGATAAGGACACTTAAATTAAAAATATTTTTAAAAAACCTTTAAAATTTATAGATTATTTTTCAAAAACCTTTTTCCAAAATAGTGATTCAACATAGTAATGTTTTAATGGAATTCATGCTTGATTGAGTACACTTATAAATAGTTTCCAAAAATTTATATAACTTTGAAAATTGGTTGACCGACACTTGACATAGACTCTATAGGTCAGCAATAAGTCCCCTAGACACTTCGGTACAGTTCCTTATGGCTAACAAAGGTAATCAGGAGGTGTCAGGTTAAGGGGAGGTAACTTTAAAAGATTACTCAAATATTTTTTTAAATGTCTTTAAAAAATCTTTGCTACTTTAAAAAATAGTTTGAAAATACTTTGAAAAATCATTTGAAAAACTACTTCAAAAATTCTTTGAGAAATCATTTGAAAAACTACTTTCATTCATATTTTGAAAAATATAATTTAATTGTTCTTTTGATTTTAATAATCTCTAAGACACGCAGGTAGTTTTCTTTGTAGTTAATAAAGATTTCTAAGGGTGTGTCAGGTTAAAGGGAGCCCTAATTGATGGATCAAATATACTTTTCAAAATTATTTTAAAAATTAGTTTTGAAAATCTTTGAAAACTCGTTTGAAATTTATTTGGAAAATCTTAAAAACTACTTTGAAAATGTTTTTGAAACTATCTTCCATTGAAAAAAAAAACATCTTGAAAAATTCTTAAAATATTTTTTTGAAAATCGATTGAAAATGTATTTGAAAATATTTTGAAAGACAATTTCAAGAAGGACATGTTCAAAAATAATTCATATATTCAAACAAAAAGGGTGTTAGAGAATATCTTTTTTACCAAGATAACCCTTTATATTGTTGGTACAAAGCTTATAAAATTATCCATGTTTGATGTTTGTCAAAGGAGGAGTGTGACCTTAAGTTAAACAATCTGGTAACCCTCCCACCTTGATAAAAACCCTTAAGACCCAAGCTTAACTTAAGAAAATTTTCAAACATCAAAAAGGAGAAGATTGTTGGTACAATCAACCTCTAGAATTTTGATGTTTGACAATGTACTTAAGTTTGGTCAATTTGATCAAGGGTTGAACGAAACATGATTTGATGTTTAGAGAGACAAAGTTTAGTCAGGATGACTAGCAAGGACAAATCCTAATTGGAGGTTAGGCATGACAAAATCTAAGCAGGTTTGTAGAACCGAATGTTTGGCAAGGGTAAGTCTTAACTGGAGATTAGGCAAGACAAATGTAGGGGATCGGTGGCCAGCTAGAAGGGGGGTTGGATAGCTAGGTCACCCCCAACTTCCTTTCTTCTCTACACGGTTAGTTTAGGCAAGCGGAAATACAAAACTAAAACAATGAAATCAAACAAGAATACAAACGCTAACACAATTCCTTTACGTGGTTCAGAGATTGCTTGTTCCTACTCCACGGCGTGTCCTTGAGGTGGATGACCCCTTGATCCTTTGGTGGATCAGTCCCTGACAATCTCTGGCTAGCTTTTACTCCTTCTCGGTGGAGTACAACTGTAACGCCCGAAAATTCTCAAAACTGTTTTAGAAATATAGTATGATTTTTCTGGAATTTTTAGATATTTTTCCGGAATTTTCCGAGTAGCGGAAGTAACAAAAATAAATACAAACGAAAATAGCTTAGGCGGGAGTCGAACCCGAGACCTATGGCTTAGGGATAATGTTGGGAACCAGTTGAACCCAGCAGGGCCGTGCTGAAAGGAAAGGGAACCAATTATAATTATAATTGGGTTGGCCGAATTAGTCACTTAGTATAAATAGGAAGGTTAAGTTGGGGGTTGGTTTATTTTGAGAACTTGGTTCGGCAATATCAATTTCACCGTGACCTATCCCTCTCCCAAAACCTTCACCGCCGCCCACTCCTCTTCCTCCTCCTCTCTCGGCGCCCAAGCCCCAAGGGCTCTCGGCTCATCTTCCGGCGACGACTCCAACACGAAAGAGGTTCTTCTCCGCGAGAGGAACGCGAAGACGTGAGCGGGTCGTCGAGAAGGTCATCTCCACCGGAATTCTAGCGAATAGAATTGTAAGGAATTTAGCATACGAGGTAAGAAACCCCTCACCTGCGGTATAATAGCTCCGTTTGGTTTCCTACGCATTAGTTTTAGCTATATGCAGGTTTTTCGGCACATAGGGTATGTTTAAACCCTCCTCGAGGATTAGGGATCTAGTTGAACGCCTCTAGACGGGCCGGACACGTTGTTCTCCTTTAGTTGGAGATTCTAGACGTTGTCGGGTGCCTAGAGGTGATCTCCCTATTATATGAGAGAGTTGGAGCACACCAAGTGTTCGGTAAAATGTTAGTGTAGCTAAATACCACCTCAGTTATGTTTAATAGCTCAGTTAAATGCATTAGAGGCATTTAAACTAGCACATTAGTTTAGTTCAGTTTTATGGGACTACGGTCCAATGGGTGGGCTCCCACAGTCGCCTCTAGGTTCAGATAACCTAGCTCTAGGTTCAGATAACCTAGAAACAGCATGTTATATCAGTTAGCTATAGATATCAGTATTTTATTTTCAGTGGCACTGTACTGGATTAGATATCCATTGGGTTGGACTCCCACAGTCATCCCTAGGTTCAGATAGCCTAGACAACCCTGCTAAATTCGGGACTTGCAACCCCGGGTCTAGTAGGGATGCGCGCACAGCAAGTACAGTTGCCGGGCCCAACAGCATGTTTAGTATTTTCACCTATTATGTATTAGTTTTCAAAACTCAAATTTTGTTATGTTAGTTGAGTTTGAATTCAGTACCAGTTTAGCTTCAGTTTAACTCTTCCTTGCTTATACATTATGATAGCTCATGTTCAGTTCTTGATTGTTATGCTTGTATGATCATATGCCATGTTTATATGTTTAGCCTAGTCAGTTTATTTCAAATAGCATGCTTTGAAAATCATATTGCATCGTCGCATGTTTTTGTGAGGTAGATGGTTTCTTACTAAGCTTGTTAGCTTACAGATACTACTTTTCTTATACTGCAGATAAAGGTAAAGGAAAAGTGGACTAGCAGTGGAGGCTGGAGGTCAATGCAGATGAGGATGTGTATGGAACTGGAATCAAAGGTCCTTAGGGGACGTAGCAAATTGAGCATTAGACTCTTTAGCATTTACTTTAGCATTTTATTTATTGGTTTTGGTTTTCATGTTCTAGGCACTTTTAGTTGTGTGTTGCCTTGAATTCCTAAACTATGCCCCATGTTAAGTTAGATTACTAGTTTATGTCGTTAGAATGTTGTTACCTGTTGTTAGAATAGTTTATGATGCATTAGTTAGATGTTAGGTGGGGTTTTGGCACGCCAAAGTGCTGAAATCAGAGCTTAACTACAGAAATCAGAAACCCCAATCGATCGGTGGATCGATTGGGGGGGGTTCCAATCGATCAGCTGATCGATTGGGCAAATTGCTCCGCGAACAGTAGGTTTTTGGATCGATCAGCCGATCGATCCAGAAATCTCTGTCGCGAACAGAGAGCTCTGGGATCGATCACTGGATCGATTGACCAGTCTGGATCGATCAGCCGATCGATCCAAATTATTACCCGAGCACAGTAGCGTGCTGGATCGATCACTGGATCGATCCAACTCAGGCTCCGCGTGCAGCAGCCGGCCAGATCGATCACTGGATCGATCCGATGTTCCAATCGATCAATGGATCGATCGGGAGGTCTGTTATCAGCGAGAAAATGTCTGGGTTCAGTTCTTTGACCATGGGAAAGGTAAACAAGTCATGAATAGTTCATTTACCTACCTTAGCACATGTAGAACCCAGGAAGGATGATAGTTTAGAAAAATTTTAATTAGTACAGTTTCCGCACAGTATAGTTTAGCACAATTGTAGCGATCCGGCTCACAGCTTAGTAGTAGAAGTTGGGTCGTTACAGAGTGGTATCAGAGTAGTGTTCCATACTTCCTACACACACATCAGCATTGTACCTGCAGCTTCCAAGTAAGAATACCTCTACTCTCTTGATTGTTATTGCTTTCTAGTTACAGTTCATGTTTATATGCCTACTTCCTGCTAGTATGAGATAGTCTTTGAACATGATATCAGTAATTATATAACTGTGATAGTAGTAGTTATACATATGTCCTCTATGTCTTTAAAAATGGCACGAGGACGCCCAGCTAGAAGGGCACTAGCTACTGAGCCCCAGCAAGAGGCAGGCAGTTCAGTGCCTCCTCCAGACCTTACAGCATTAGTGGCTCAGTTACAGCTAGCTGAACAGCAACATGAAATAGCCACCTTGAAGGCTAATCAGCAGAACACAACCCCAGAACCGAATCTGACGACTCCCGAAGTCTTAGAGGTTCCACCACCAGCCTACAGCACCAGCAGATGAGCCAAGAAAGGAAGCCTATCCGATCCAGTGGCAGTCAAGCCAAAGAACTTCTCAGGCGCTAGTGAACCATGGGATGCACAAGCCTGGTTCAAAACACTGGAGAGCACGATGGAGCTTCTGGACTGGCCAGAACACGAGAAGGTGAAGTGTGCCTCCTTCTGCCTGACAGGAGACGCACGCATGTGGTGGGAAAGGATCAGAACGAAGCGCCCAGTGCACCAGATGACATGGGCTGACTTCGAGAAGGAATTCTTTGAGGAGTTCTTTCATATGCGGGTTACAAACCGCCACTATGACGAGTTCACCGAGTTTCGTCAGGGCAACCTATCAGTTGAGGAAGCCGTGAAGAAATTCAACAGGTTGGCTCGTCTGTGCCCAGAGCTAGTCAGCACAGAAAAGGAACGGATCAGGTTGATGCTCAAGATGCTGAGGCCAGAGATAGCAGTGAACGTGGCTGGTGGCATACATAGGCCACAAACCACAGAGGAGTTAGTGAGTAGTGCCTTGACCACAGAGCATTACCAGAACAGCATGAAGCAGCAGAGGCAAGTCTCCTTAGAGTCCAAGGGCCAAGGAAACTCTCACACTCAAAAACAGCAAGGCCACAGCTCTAACTGGAAAGGGAACTCCAACAGCAAGCGCAAATCAGGGAGTGACTCAAAAGGAGGACCATCTAGCAAGCGACCCAGTTATCCAAAGTGTGCCACTTGTGGGAAATTCCACCCAGGGGTTTGTCGCAAGGGCACACGAGGATGCTTTGAATGTGGACAAGAGGGGCACATGGCCAAGCAGTGCCCGAACAAGACCGGTCTTCCTCAGCCACCACAGATTCAGTATGCAGGCCAGCCAGCCCAGTTACATCAGATGCAGGCCGCTCTAGAAGGTCCACTTATCAGCCAGGGCAGATTAGAAGCCCCTCCAGCTATGGCGAATGCGAGGATCTACTCACTCACCAGAGAGGACGTAGCAAATGCCTCGACAGTCGTCACAGGTCAGATTAGCATTTTTCAGTATAGTGCTACTGTTCTATTTGATACTGGGGCAACCCATTCATATATAGCCAGGATGTTCTCCGAGGAATTAGAAATACCCCCAGAGGTACTCAGTGGTCAGTTTATGACAACATTACCTTCGGGAGAAGTTATGGCGTCAACGCACTGGCTCAGAGCAGTGCCAGTCATTATAGCAGACCGGGAACTCTTTTGTGATCTGATCCTGCTGGAAATGACTGACTACGATGTCATCCTTGGAATGGACTTCCTGATCAGATACGGTGCTTCCATAGAGTGCCGTAAGCAGAAAGTCGTATTCCAACCCGAAGCAGAAGCACAGTTCGAGTACATTGGAGAACCAAAGAGAAAAGCCATAAAATTTCTCTCAGCTATGAAGGCACGGAATTTGATGGATTCGGGATGTACGGGGTACCTAGCACAAGTAGTCAATACCAGCCAGGACAAGGACCAACAGCTAGCAGAGGTCCGAGTTGTATGTGACTACCCAGCAGTCTTCCCTGAAGAGTTACCAGGCCTAGCACCAGTCAGGGAGATTGAATTTGAGATAGAGCTCTTCCCCGGCACCAATCCTATTTCCAAAGCGCCTTACCGCATGGCTCCAGCGGAACTGAAGGAACTTCATGAGAAACTACAGGAGCTGCTTGACAAGGGCTTCATACGCCCTAGTCACTCACCCTGGGGAGCGCCTGTACTGTTCGTGAAGAAGAAGGATGGAAGCATGCGGCTATGCATAGACTACAGAGCACTGAATCAGGTCACGATCAAGAACAGGTATCCTCTTCCCAGAATAGACGACCTGTTCGACCAGTTAAAGGGAGCAGCAGTGTTCTCTAAGATTGACCTCAGATCAGGATATCACCAAGTCAGAGTCAAGGAGGGTGATATACCGAAGACAGCATTCAGGACCAGATACGGACATTACGAGTTCGTAGTCATGCCTTTTGGCGTGACAAATGCTCCAGCTACATTCATGGACCTCATGAACAGAGTATTCAGGGAGTATTTAGATCAGTTTGTTATTGTGTTTATCGATGACATTCTTATCTACTCAGGAACTCAGGAAGAACACTCAGAGCACCTGAAACTAGTATTGCAGACCCTTCAGCAGAACCAGCTATACGCCAAATTCACGAAATGTGAATTTTGGCTAGATCAGGTGTCCTTCCTGGGTCACATCATCTCAAAGGATGGTATTATGGTAGATCCCAGCAAGATAGAAGCAGTAAGTAATTGGAAGAGACCTAAGAATGCCAGCGAGATCAGGAGCTTTCTGGGATTAGCAGGATATTACAGAAAGTTTGTAGAGGACTTCTCCAGGATAGCCTCCCCACTGACAGCTCTCACCAGGAAGAACAAGAAATTTCAGTGGACAGAGGACTGCGAGAACAGCTTCAGCGAACTCAAGAGGAGATTGACTAGTGCACCTATTCTGACACTGCCAGAGAATACAGACAGCTTCGATATATATAGTGACGCCTCTAAATTGGGATTAGGAGCAGTGCTGATGCAAGATGGCAAGGTAATCGCCTATGCCTCCAGACAACTCAAGGATTATGAGAAGAACTACCCTACTCATGATCTTGAGCTTGCAGCAGTAGTGTTCGCTCTCAAAATTTGGAGACATTACTTGTATGGAGCTCAGTGTAGAGTGTATACAGATCATCAGAGTCTGAAGTACTTCTTCACTCAGAAGGATCTGAATATGCGACAGCGCAGGTGGCTAGAGCTGGTCAAAGATTATGACATAGACATCCTCTACCACCCAGGAAAAGCCAATAAGGTAGCAGATGCACTTAGCAGGAAATCCAGTGCTACCTTATTATCTCTTACAGCCATGTCACCGCCCCTACAGAAGGAGATCGTAGATTTCGGTCTTGAACTCATCGTTGGACAGCTCTCTACTATGACCTTAGAGTCCACCTTGCTTGGGGATATTCAGTCAGCTCAGGAGCAGGACCCAAGCAAGGGCTAGCAGAATCAGGAAGTGGAGAATTCAGAGTGTCCGATAGCGGGGTGTTGTATTTTAGTGACAGACACTGTGTTCCAGATCAGGAGGAGCTACGGAGACAGATTTTAGATGAGGCTCACAGGACTCCCTATGCGATGCATCCAGGTTCCACCAAAATGTATCAAGACCTGAAGAAACGTTTTTGGTGGCCCGGGATGAAGCGAGACATCGCCAGATATGTTAGCATCTGCCTCACCTGTCAGAGGGTCAAGGCAGAACATCAGCGACCAGGAGGAGTTCTGCAGCCTATACAGATCTCAGAATGGAAGTGGGAGGATATCTCTATGGACTTCATAGTGGGACTACCCAGAACCACGAATGGTTTTGATGCCATCTGGGTAATAGTCGACAGGTTGACTAAATCAGCCCACTTTTTAGCTATCAAGATATCCTACTCCATGGAGAAGCTAGCTCAGTTGTATCTCCAGGAGATCGTCAGACTTCATGGAGTCCCACGTACCATTATATCAGACAGAGACAGCATATTTACATCACACTTCTGGAAGTGTGTACAGTCAGCTATGGGCACCCAGTTAAAATTCAGCACAGCCTTCCATCCTCAGACAGATGGTCAGACAGAGCGAGTAAATCAGGTACTCGAAGATATGCTCCGAGCTTGTGCCCTAGATTTTAAGGGAAGTTGGTGCAAATATCTGAGTCTAGCAGAATTTGCATACAACAACAGTTATCAGGCCACTATCGGCATGACACCTTATGAGGCACTCTATGGGCGGAGGTGCAGATCACCAATCTGCTGGTATGAGAGTGGTGAACAGAAGGAACTAGAGCTTCAGACAGATCTAGTAGCAGATATCACAGCAGCCATACAGCAGATTTGCCAGAGGATAGAGACAGCACAGAGCCGTCAGAAGAGCTATGCTGATACACGACGCAGACCCCTAGAGTTTTCAGTTGGGGATACAGTTTTCCTCAGAGTAGCTCCCATGAAGGGAGTCATGCGTTTTGGGAAGAAGGGCAAGCTAGCTCCCAGATATGTGGGACCATACCTTATCACGGAAAGAGTAGGCAAGGTAGCATATGAGCTAGAGCTACCTCAGGAGATGTCAGCTGTCCACAACGTATTTCATGTCTCCATGCTGAAGAAGCATATTCCAGACGCCACCCAGGTGATTGAGCCCCAGTTGGTACAGGTCCGTGATGATCTCATGATAGTCGGCCTATTCAGATAATAGACCGAGCAGTTAAGAAATTGCGGAACAAGGAAGAACCATTAGTCAAAGTCATTTGGCACAGTCACACAGCAGAAGAGGCAACTTGGGAGACAGAAGCCAGCATGAGACAGAAGTACCCAGAATTATTCTAAGTTCGAGGACGAACTTTTAATGCCCGAAAATTCTCAAAACTGTTTTAGAAATATAGTATGATTTTTCTGGAATTTTTAGATATTTTTCCGGAATTTTCCGAGTAGCGGAAGTAGCAAAATTAATTAGAACCGCAAAATAGCTTAGGCGGGAATCGAACCCGAGACCTATGGCTTAGGGATAATGTTGGTAACCAGTTGAACCCAGCAGGGCCGTGCTGAAAGGAAAGGGAACCAATTATAATTATAATTGGGTTGGCCGAATTAGTCACTTAGTATAAATAGGAAGGTTAAGTTGGGGGTTGGTTTATTTTGAGAACTTGGTTCGGCAATATCAAATTTCACCGTGACCTATCCCTCTCCCAAAACCTTCACCGCCGCCCACTCCTCTTCCTCCTCCTCTCTCGGCGCCCAAGCCCCAAGGGCTCTCGGCTCATCTTCCGGCGACGACTCCAACACGAAAGAGGTTCTTCTCCGCGAGAGGAACGCGAAGACGTGAGCGGGTCGTCGAGAAGGTCATCTCCACCGGAATTCTAGCGAATAGAATTGTAAGGAATTTAGCATACGAGGTAAGAAACCCCTCACCTGCGGTATAATAGCTTCGTTTGGTTTCCTACGCATTAGTTTTAGCTATATGCAGGTTTTTCGGCACATAGGGTATGTTTAAACCCTCCTCGAGGATTAGGGATCTAGTTGAACGCCTCTAGATGGGCCGGACACGTTGTTCTCCTTTAGTTGGAGATTCTAGACGTTGTCGGGTGCCTAGAGGTGATCTCCCTATTAGAGGAGAGAGTTGGAGCACACCAAGTGTTCGGTAAAATGTTAGTGTAGCTAAATACCACCTTAGTTATGTTTAATAGCTCAGTTAAATGCATTAGAGGAATTTAAACTAGCACATTAGTTTAGTTCAGTTTTATGGGACTACGGTCCAATGGGTGGGCTCCCACAGTCGCCTCTAGGTTCAGATAACCTAGCTCTAGGTTCAGATAACCTAGAAATAGCATGTTATATCAGTTAGCTATAGATATCAGTATTTTATTTTCAGTGGCACTGTACTGGATTAGATATCCATTGGGTTGGACTCCCACAGTCGTCCCTAGGTTCAGATAGCCTAGACAACCCTGCTAAATTCGGGACTTGCAACCCCGGGTCTAGTAGGGATGCGCGCACAGCAAGTACAGTTGCCGGGCCCAACAGCATGTTTAGTATTTTCACCTATTATGTATTAGTTTTCAAAACTCAAATTTTGTTATGTTAGTTGAGTTTGAATTCAGTACCAGTTTAGCTTCAGTTTAACTCTTCCTTGCTTATACATTATGATAGCTCATGTTCAGTTCTTGATTGTTATGCTTGTATGATCATATGCCATGTTTATATGTTTAGCCTAGTCAGTTTATTTCAAATAGCATGCTTTGAAAATCATATTGCATCGTCGCATGTTTTTGTGAGGTAGATGGTTTCTTACTAAGCTTGTTAGCTTACAGATACTACTTTTCTTATACTGCAGATAAAGGTAAAGGAAAAGTGGACTAGCAGTGGAGGCTGGAGGTCAATGCAGATGAGGATGTGTGTGTATGGAACTGGAATCAAAGGTCCTTAGGGGACGTAGCAAATTGAGCATTAGACTCTTTAGCATTTACTTTAGCATTTTATTTATTGGTTTTGGTTTTCATGTTCTAGGCACTTTTAGTTGTGTGTTGCCATGAATTCCTAAACTATGCCCCATGTTAAGTTAGATTACTAGTTTATGTCGTTAGAATGTTGTTACCTGTTGTTAGAATAGTTTATGATGCATTAGTTAGATGTTAGGTGGGGTTTTGGCACGCCAAAGTGCTGAAATCAGAGCTTAACTGCAGAAATCAGAAACCCCAATCGATCGGTGGATCGATTGGGGGGTTCCAATCGATCAGCTGATCGATTGGGCAAATTGCTCCGCGAACAGTAGGTTTTTGGATCGATCAGCCGATCGATCCATAAATCTCTGTCGCGAACAGAGAGCTCTGGGATCGATCACTGGATCGATTGACCAGTCTGGATCGATCAGCCGATCGATCCAAATTATTACCCGAGCACAGTAGCGTGCTGGATCGATCACAGGATCGATCCAACTCAGGCTCCGCGTGCAGCAGCCGGCCGGATCGATCACTGGATCGATCCGATGTTCCAATCGATCAATGGATCGATCGGGAGGTCTGTTATCAGCGAGAAAATGTCTGGGTTCAGTTCTTTGACCATGGGAAAGGTAAACAAGTCATGAATAGTTCATTTACCTACCTTAGCACATGTAGAACCCAGGAAGGATGATAGTTTAGAAAAATTTTAATTAGTACAGTTTCCACACAGTATAGTTTAGCACAATTGTAGCGATCCGGCTCACAGCTTAGTAGTAGAAGTTGGGTCGTTACAACAACCTCTCACAAGGCTCTCTTCATCTTACAAGATGGAACTTGATTTGAGAGGAAGTGAATAGGCTTTGGAAGCTTTAAACAATGACAAGGAGTGACTCAACAATAATCAGTAACCTCCTTCATACCTCAAAGCTTCCCTTAAATAATAGGACAGAGTTGATCATCATATCAACTCAACCCTGACACTAGTCGAATGATCCATGCATCAGTCATCTGGTGTGACTATTGGACACAGCCAACGACACTCTGTAGAATTCGTGATCCTGCCAACGACTATGTGCTAGTCGACTGGTCCCCTTTGCAGATGAGCACAGAACTATTCTGTGCCTTCTGTGAAATTGGATCAGTCGACTGGTCCATTACATTCTCACGCACTTATCCTTTCTGGAGTCGTCTTTGAAGCCCTCTTCCTCGACCTTCGTCCCTCAGATGCACCCGAGCCTGCGTCTCCTCTCCGTGCCATCCTTTACGTTGCCTTAAAATCTGCTTCCCTTGTCTCCACTCCATTGCTCCTCGTCCGATGGTCCCTCGGATGTCTTCCACACCACCCTTCACCAACTCAAGGATCTGAGCCCTTCGATGAGCTTCCCACACTTGGCCGCACCAAGCTCCTCATGTGTGTTTCACCAAGTCCTGCATGACTCAAACACACATATCAAACCAATATAAAAGCCTAACTTAAACTCTTTGACACACACATCAAAACCATGATCATACCGATCAAACTTGGGTCGATTGCACCAACAACAAAGTCTAGGAAGGTTTGTAGGACTGGATGTCTGGCAAGGACAAATCATAACTGGAGGTTAGATAAGGCAAAGTCCAGACAAGTTTGTAGGATCATATGTCTGGTAAGGGTAAATCCAAGCAGGTCAAAGGTGACCGGATGCTTGGTAAAGGGAAATCCTTGGGGGAGTGAACCCTGGATGGTGAGAACTTAAAGAGTAGGCATTCGGTGGTAAAGTCTTGGATGCAAGTCAAACATAAAGCCTAGTAGGTCAGATAGAATTAAAGGAGTGCGGCTAGATCCTAAGAGATTGACCCTTAGGTGATAGACTTGGAGAAGGAAGCTTCATGCAAAAGGTAAGCCTAGTAGATAAGATAGACTTACATGATTAAGGCTTATGTTGCTTGTTTGTTGTTGTATGATTTTTTTTGGAACTTAGAGTTGAAAGCAAAACATAGAGCAAACAAATGCAAATGGTTGAACTGAACTTGACTCGGATTGAACCGAACCCAAACATGTTTAATAGACCGAACTAGCGATTCGGTAGACCAATTGGGTTCAGTTCCAGATTGGTGAGTTTTTAGAAATGTTGACATATAAGTTAATTAGGTTCAACTTTATGATGTGGATGAGGAAAATGATAACTCAGATGAAGTGGATAAAGATAAGACTTGATCCAGATATGGCTTTATCTAGATAAAAGTTGATCCAGATATGACTTCATTTAGATGAGGATCTAATCTAATTCTATAAGAGGGGACAAAGGCTCTACATTCAAGATAATCATTCTTCCATTATTCTACCTCTATGCTTGAAAGAAAAGACAGCAAGGCGAAGCTTTGTGATCAGGGAAGATCTAGGAGGGGTGCGTTGCGCTATGCTCGGGACTTCTAGATCAGTCGTTAACTAAGTTTCTTTGTATTTGCAAATCATACTTTATCTTACTATTTGTGCTTGTGATTTAAATCAATAAGTGGTTTCTCCACCTCCAGAAAAGTTTCAGAAAGGAGAAAAACTAGTGGGTGGGCGCCTCTCGTACTTAAGCCTTTGACATATTGACCTTGGGGGTTAGGAACCAAGTAAATCCGCACATCTGTTTTCGTTCATTATTGTTTTTATTATATACCATTGCGACTAATTTTGATAGAACGAACACGACAAAATGAGTCAAAGAAAAGCGACGAGTTAATATTCACCCCCTCTATCGACGCCACCGGTCTTATTGTTCTTGAGGACTATAGAGAAGACAGCGTGCCGGAGAGGACGACGTCGGCGTTCGGGGAGAGAGATCAGTGAGATAGGGGAAAAGTCGGGCTGGAAAAACCCAAAATTTGCAAAATTAATGACTGAAATTTAATAATGTCGGTAATTAGAGACGAAATTTCATTTCTGTGGCAAATTTTATGATGAATTTTATTTTTCGTCAATAATTTTGCGATGGAATTAAATTTTCATCGCTAAATAAGCGACATAAACAATTAGCAATGGAAATTTAATGACAGAATATTAATTACGTCACTAAGTTGTGGGCTAAATAATATTCGGTCACTAAAATTTGGATTGTTAATTGTAGGTTTTCTTGTAATGTAGAAAAAGTATGTAGTTATGCGAATAAGATATGACAAAAATATATGAAAATGTATTGACTCAAAATCCCCACTTGAGTCGATTAAATGAGCTAAATATATTGAGATGCGAGCCAAATATGTTACGTGATTCAATCATTCAAAGTGACAAAGCATGATGAAAGATGAGATTGATTATGCCCACAAAAGTAGATCAAATAGATTAGGCAATAATTTCTAAAGAGTGAGAATGTTAAAGTAAAATAAGGTGGTAGCATGATCTATTGTTCAAGCGAACCAAGAGATATTGTAAAATTATTTTAATAGTATAAGAAATAATTACAAATAAAACAGACATGAATTATAATTTAAAATTTTTACAAAATGAAAAAAAATGGATAAATGCTTGTCCATGCAATATTCATAAATTTAGATGTATATACATGAATAAGAATATGATAATTAATATACATATGGGGAATTAATAGCTTCCTTTGCTTATATAAATCATCATCACTCCAGGATGATGGAGATTGGACTTCTGACCACACTCCTCGCCTGGGAAACCCACATCAATTGCCCTTTAGCAGTCGGTGACGACGCCCCATAGTCACTCCTTCGCTTGAAACTAATCTTGAAGCTCTTCTTTTCATTAACCTTCTCGAAGGTTAAGCTTCTCGGAACTACACGTGTCGAAACCACGTCGGGCACGTCTAAATTTGCGTAGTAAGTCGCTGCTGCCTTGCCGACATTGGTCACGGTCCTTGTGAAGGTCACCGTCCTTGCCTCATTCGTCGGCAGTCGGACGGTGATGGAAGGATAGTTGAGCTCTCCTTCTGGGATGCTCTTGATCGACGAGCAGTTGATTTTGCGGTGGACGATGATTCTCACGTCGGAGACACTGTAGCCAAGGCCGCAAAGGTATGGATAATAGTCCGTCGGAGAGATGTCGTAGATGAGTCCCGGGTCAAGGACCTTTAGAGGCATGACGTGGCCGGCTCCCACCGCGAAGAGGTCGGCTGGAAGGTTCCTCTCGTCAAAGATGGGGTTGTTGGTGTTATCTTTTACGTAGGCCGTCGTCATTATGGCAGATTTGATAGCTGCGGGCGACCAGTCGGGATGGGCTTTCTTGATAAGGGCGGCGATGCCGGAGAGATGGGGGCAGGACATGGAGGTGCCGGAGATGACATTGAATTTTTGTGTGTTCCAAGCAGCAAGGACGTTGACACCAGGGCCGGTGATGTCGGGCTTGAGGATCCCCGGTGTATTTTGGCTAGGCCCACGGGAGGAGAAGGAAGTTATCGCCGGAGAGTGGGGCACATGGGTAATGGTGCCTTTGAAGACAATGGTGGCCGTCGGGAGGGAGGATGAGTTGATGTAAGCCTTGATCTTATGTCCAAAGGCATAGGGAATGTGCGACGCCGGCAGTACGTGGAGATCGGCGATAGTGCTGTAGCCGTCTTTCGGTGCATTGACAAGCACCATTCCGGCGCCACCGTCTTGCTTGACGACTTCCCCCTTCTCGATCCGCCCGTTGATGCCGCGGTCACAGAGCACAATCTTTCCCTTCACGTCGATACCGTTAAGGGAACCGTTGAGACATAAGGTGGAAGCGCCGCCAGGGAACACTAGAGGATACTTCTTCGATGAGAATCCCTGCGACTGGTAGATGCTCTCGCCGTAGAACTCGCTACCGTCGCCAAGCTTTACGGTGGCCAAGAACTCACGGTCCATAGTGCTGGCCGCCACAGTGAGTAACCATGGCGCGTCATTGGATACGGTGGAATTAAACGGCCCTGAGTTGCCGGCCGAGCAGCTGACGAAGACTCCCTTGCGCATGGCGTTAAAACCGCCGATCGCAATTGGGTCGCGGTAGAATGGACTAGGGTCACTACCGAGCGAGATTGAAAGCACATCCACACCGTCCTCCACTGCGGCGTCCATCCCAGCGAGTATGTCGTGCGCCTGACACTCGTCATTCGCGCAAACCTTATAAATGGCGAGATGCGCAAGGGGGGCCACTCCAGCGGCTACTCCCCTGGCTAGCCCGTACACATTAGCGCGCTTCACGAATGCGCCGGCGGCGGTGCTAGACGTGTGAGTACCGTGGCCATCGTTATCAATAGGCGAATCCGTCGATCCGTTCCGGGACCGATTATAGTTGATGAAGGATCGGGCGCCGATGAGATTATTGTTACAGAACTACTCGGTCGATGACGACACGTTCCCTAAGTCGCAACGTCCATTCCACTTGGGTGGAGGAGGCGGCATGGCGCGGTCACTATACGAAGGGTGGCCAGGGGTGATGCCGGAGTCGAGGACGCCTATGATGACGCCTTCCCCCATGTTGGTCGCGTTCCACACACTGTGAGTGCGGTGACGCAGCCCCAAAAACAGTGGCGTGTGGGTGGTCAACGGACGGTAAACCAAGATCGGAACGGCGCGCACAAACCAGTCGACGTTCGACATGGCCGCCACATCCCTCTCCGTCAGCATCGCCGAGAAGCCGGTCATAACATTCCGATAGGAGTGTATAACCCGCGACGCCGCATCATCTTCTTGGATCTCTAATGTTCCGGCCAAAAGGAAGGTGTAGTAGTCTCCATCATTCGCGGAAACATCCGGTTGATCTTCGACGTGAACAATGTATGCTTTAAGCTCTTCGTCGCAGGCAGCCCCTTTGGCGAACAAGAGAAAAGAAACAAAGAGAAAGAAGAAAAAGATGGAGGTCATTGGTGCAGTAATTGAACGTTATCTTTTCCTTGTGGATGATTTACAGAAGAGAAGAGGTGCTTATTTATAGTCTCCAATTAGCAACTATTCGATATGTGATTTGTTATTTTTGGTTTAATTTGACAACAAATAAGAAAAACTTACTATAATTGTCAAAGCTTAAGCATTATGATCCGTGGTTTTGAATATCTCTCTTGTCCTTGTGGATGATTTACGGAAGAGGAGGTGATTATTTATAATTATAGCAACCAACTCACATTCGTTAATGATTCGGTGTTTGATCTTGTAGTTTCCTTCGATTTGGCGACAACTAAGGATAATCCAATTAGCAATGTGATTTATTATTTTTGTTTAATTTGACAAGAAATTAGGAAACCCTATTATTCATTAATTATCGAAACTGAAGCATATCAAAATGTGGGTTTGAAAATCAAAATAAAAATAGAAGGAAGTACAGTACTTTTCAAACTTCCTCGTGGTTTAGTTTTGTTTTCTAAATGTGCTTTTATTTTTTTAATGATTCGGGTGGGTATATTTCGCTAGATTAATTTTGAAGATAGATAGTTTTTTTTCTTCTCTTAATTCACCTATTAGGTAAATCGAAAGCAAGACTTATCTACATTTAGAAGTTAATCACTACTTAGTTATTTGTCTCATTTAATATTTAAATTTTAAATCTCTTTATGCTCCTCTAAATTTATTACTACACTATATATTTTTAATTGATTTTTTAAATTTTATTTTCTTGATAATTTATGTATCAGAGTTTTCTATAACTAATTTTGAAGATAGACTATTACTAATAATTTTTTGGGATAATCTAGATGTTCTAGCATTGCTCGACTTGGAAGTAAGCGATTGTCATGACCCGAAGATTTTCTTCTCTATAGCAGGGATAGTCGTCTTGCTCGGACAATATTTGTCACTGTATAAAAAATTATAAATAACATCCTCGAGGGTATGCGCACCAGATTCTACGAACATAAATATGTTAAATTTTTTTAGCATAAAGGATAAGTTATTAAAAGAATCAATAAAAGGGAAATTGAGTAAAGACTATATTTTTCCTCCAGATTAATAAAAGCTATATGAACAAAGATGAATTATTATAAGAAACAATAACCCACTTTAGAGGATATCAGTAAATGATATATATAATATACAGTATTTTTTGGATTAACACTCTACTTTGTATTTTGTAACCCACGAAGTTGGGGCAAGTATGAATCTTAGTATTAATTTTAGATAAAGGAGAAGAATTGACAATAAGAAGGGAAAATCATAATCACACATTTGCTTGCCATCCATCTAGCAAATCGGACTAGAATCAACCTCAAATCAATCGATGTAGGAGGGGTGCGTTGCGCTGTGCTCGGGACTTCTAGATCAGTCGTTAACTAAGGTGGCGTTTGGTTCTCTCCTAGGAATCGGAATGGAAATGGGTGTCATAGTATTGTGGAATGGGAATGTGTATGAGCTTGGGTATCAGTCTTAAAAATAATGTTTGGTTAGTTGAATATTTTCAATCGGAATGAACCTAAATTTCCTTTTTTACCCTTAGAGGAACATAAGAGAAAAAATTAGATGGAAGAGAAAGTTGAATGTGAGAGAAACATATGATGAGAGAGAAAGTGTGATGAGAAAAAATGAAGAAAAAGAAAAGTGTGATGAGAGAAAATGAGAAGAGAGAACGTGATAGGAGAGATTGAAAACAGAAAAGGTATGATGAGAGAGAAAGAGTGATAGGAAAGAAATAAAGAGAGAGAAAGTATGATGAGAGAAAATGAGAGATTGAGGAGAAAAAGTATGATGAGAAAATATAATGAGAGAGAAAGTGTGATGGGAAAAAATAAAAAGAGAGAAAGTGTGATGAGAGAAAATGAGAAGAGAGTGTGATGGAAGAGAATGAAGAGAGAGAAGGTATGATGAGAGAAAATGTAGAGAGAGTATGGTAAGAGAGATTGAGGAGAGAGCAAGTATGATGAAAAAATGAGGAGGGCATGAAGAGAGAGAAAATGATGAGAGAGAGTGTGTGATGAGAGAGAATACAGAGAGAAAATGGTAGAGAATGTGTGATGAGAGAGAATGAGGAGAGAAAATGTGATGATAGAATGAGGAGAGAGAACATATAATTCGAGAGAAAGTCTGATGAAAAAATGAGGAGAGAATGAAGAGAAAGAAAATGATGAGAGAGTGTGTGTGATCAGAGAGAATACAGAGAGAAAATAGTAGAGAATGTGTGATGAGAGAGAATGAGGAGAGAGAAAGTATATTGAGAGAGAAAATGTGATGATAAATGAGGAGAGAGAAAGTATGATGAGATAGAAAATATGATGAAAAAAATGAGAGAATGAAGAGAGAGAAAATGATGAGAGAGAGTGTGTGTGTGATGTGAGAGAATATAGAGAGAAATGATAGAAAATGTGTGATGAGAGAGAATAAGGAGAGAGAAAGTATATTGAGAGAGAAAATGTAATGAATGAATGAGGAGAGAGAAAGTATGATGAGAGAAAATAAGGAGAGAGTGAAATGAAAGAAAAATTGAACATATATACTAAGGGTATTTTCGTCCAAAACTTAATTCTCATTCCCATTACATCAAAACCCAAGTTTTTTGATTTCATTCCAAAATCTTGATTCCATTCCCATTAACCAAACACAAGTTTAGAAATGAATTCATTCCCTCATTCCCAAACCTCTAAACCAAATGCCACCGAAGTTTGTTTGTATTTACAAATCGTACTTTATCTTACTATTTTTGTGCTTGTGATTTAAATCAATAAGTGGTTTCTCCACCTCCAGAAAAGATTCAGATAGGAGAAAAACTAGTGGGCGGGCGCCTCCCGTACTTAAGCCTTTGACGTATTGACCCTGGGGGTTAGGAACCAAGTAAACCCGCACATCTGTTTTCGTTCATTATTGTTTTTATTATATACCATTGCAACTAAACTTTGATAGAACGAACCCGACAAAATGAGTCAAAGAAAAGCGACGAGTTAATATTCACCCCCTCTATCGACGCCACCGGTCTTATTGTTACTTGAGGACTATAGAGAAGACAGCGTGCCGGAGAGGACGACGTCGGCGATCGGGGAGAGAGATATTCAGTGAGATAGGGGAAAAGTCGGGCTGGAAAAACCCAAAATTTGCAAAATTAATGACTGAAATTTAATAATGTCGGTAATTAGAGATGAAATTTCATTTCTGTGGAAAATTTTATGATGAATTTTATTTTTCGTCAATAATTTTGCGATGGAATTAAATTTTCATCGCTAAATAAGCGACATAAACAATTAGCAATGGAAATTTAATGACAGAATATTAATTACGTCACTAAGTTGTGGGCTAAATAATATTCGGTCACTAAAATTTGGATTGTTAATTGTAGCTTTTCTTGAAATGTAGAAAAAGTATGTAGTTATGCGAATAAGATATGACAAAAATATATGAAAATGTATTGACTCTAAATCCCCACTTGAGTTGATTAAATGAGCTAAATATATTGAGATGCGAGCCAAATATGTTACGTGATTCAATCATTCAAAGTGACAAAGCATGGTGAAAGATGAGATTGATTATGCCCACAAAAGTAGATCAAATAGATTAGGCAATAATTTCTAAAGAGTGAGAATGTTAAAGTAAAATAAGGTGGTAGCATGATCTATTGTTCAAGCGGGCCAAGAGATATTGTAAAATTATTTTAATAGTATAAGAAATAATTACAAATAAAACAGACATGAATTATAATTTAAAATTTTTACAAAATGAAAAAAAAAGGATAAATGCTTGTCCATGCAATATATTCATAAATTTAGATGTATATACATGAATAAGAATATGATAATTAATATACATATGGGGAATTAATAGCTTCCTTTGCTTATATAAATCATCATCACTCCAGGATGATGGAGATTGGACTTCTGACCACACTCCTCGCCTGGGAAACCCACATCAATTGCCCTTCAACAGTCGGTGACGACGCCCCATAGTCACTCCTTCGCTTGAAACTAATCTTGAAGCTCTTCTTTTCATTAACCTTCTCGAAGGTTAAGCTTCTTGGAACTACACGTGCCGAAACCACGTCGGGCACGTCTAACTTTGCGTAGTAAGTCGCTACTCCCTTGCCAACGTTGGTCACGGTCCTTGTGAAGGTCACCGTCCTTGCCTCATTCGTCGGCAGTCGGACGGTGATGGAAGGATAGTTGAGCTCTCCTTCTGGGATGCTCTTGATCGACGAGCAGTTGATTTTGCGGTGGACGATGATTCTCACGTCGGAGACACTGTAGCCAAGGCCGCAAAGGTATGGATAATAGTCCGTCGGAGAGATGTCGTAGATGAGTCCCGGGTCAAGGACCTTTAGAGGCATGACGTGGCCGGCTCCCACCGCGAAGAGGTCGGCTGGAAGGTTCCTCTCGTCAAAGATGGGGTTGTTGGTGTTATCTTTTACGTAGGCCGTCGTCATTATGGCAGATTTGATAGCTGCGGGCGACCAGTCGGGATGGGCTTTCTTGATAAGGGTGGCGATGCCGGAGAGATGGGGGCAGGACATGGAGGTGCCGGAGATGACATTGAATTTTTGTGTGTTCCAAGCAGCAAGGACGCTGACACCAGGGCCGGTGATGTCGGGCTTGAGGATCCCCGGTGTATTTTGGCTAGGCCCACGGGAGGAGAAGGAAGTTATTGCCGGAGAGTGGGGCACATGGGTAATGGTGCCTTTGAAGACAATGGTGGCCGTCGGGAGGGAGGATGAGTTGATGTAAGCCTTGATCTTATGTCCAAAGGCATAGGGAATGTGCGACGCCGGCAGTGCGTGGAGATCGGCGATAGTGCTGTAGCCGTCTTTCGGTGCATTGACAAGCACCATTCCGGCGCCACCGGCTTGCTTGACGACTTCCCCCTTCTCGATCCGCCCGTTGATGCCGTGGTCACAGAGCACAATTGTAAAATACCGGAAAAATGATAATTATTAATAAGGGAATTTTCCGGAATTTTTGGAAATTTTCCGGGAATTTTTCGGAGCTCGTATAGACGAGTTTACGGGAATAAAAACAGGGTCCGGAAAAAAAAAGCCTATTTAGGCTATCCTGTTTTAATGAGGAAAAGTTTTAATTTCTTTTCCCTTTTTCCTTTTTCTTTTTCCTGTTTTTCGCCGTTCCTTTTTTCCCTCTCCCTCGCGCACCCGAGCCACACTTCTTTCCCCGCCCGACGCCGTGCCCTAACTGCACACACGGTGGTTTTCTTCTTCCCTCATCTCTAGCGACGCTGCCCTTCTCCATACCGACACCTCTGCCCTAGCCACCCGGCGCCGCACGACAGTGTCGACGCAGTGTTCTTCTTGGCCGATTCGCCACCGCCGGCCACCAGATCTCGGCCCTTCTTCCGATTTGCCGCCGTGTGCCCTAGCCGAGCCTGCCGACGCCGCTGCCTATCTGGACCGGAGTAGTGTTGTCCTCAACCCTAGTTCTCCGGCCGACTCCTCCTCGAGCCGAGCCACATTGCCGAGTACTCTTTTCCCTCCGTGTCATCTGCCCTAGTTTGTATTCGGCGTCACTGCCGTCTCTCAACTTGAACCAGCACTGTTGTCGCCTGTGCCCTAGCGCCGGCGGTCGACTTCGTCTGTGCCCTAGAACCGATCTGCCCATCTCCGGCTACTCAGGTTAGTGACTTCACCTGAGTTTTTATTTTCAGCAATTTCATGGGCTGTGAGGCTACAAATGAGTGTTTGGGTTTGGTTTCAGACAGGAGCAGGTAGCGCCGAGTTCTTCCTCTATTCCAGTCGGAAGAAAAGGGTCGATTGGGGGTAAGTGGTTGGTATAATGGTTGTGCATTAGTATTGGATCTAATGTTTAGCTGTTGATGTATCGATGTTCTTTAGGGTATATTGTTTTGGAAATCCACAGCTCCAACCTCGCTCCAGTCAGGGTTACTGCTGTGGATCACCGGCAGACCATCCGGATTTGGGTGAGTCTAGATGCTATTTCATTTTTTATAAAGGATGATCATGTGTAGATTTGAATTAGGGTTATGTTTGAATTAAATTTAAAATGGAATATATGATTCATCATGTTTTAGATGAATGACAAATTGGACTTAGGTTTTAGATTTTTAATCAAAGGGTGGATTGAGGATTAGGTAACTAATCCTAATTGATCGTCCAATTGTTTAGACAGGATGATGGTCATATGATTTGGGGTTTCCCCTAATTTAGGGTTATAGATTTTTATTTGGTTATTTATGAGAAATGTAGCTAAATAAAATATATTACATTGGTGAAACAGGACCTTGACGCGAGTATCTCGACGTCATGTTTGGACCGGATTGGACCTTTCTATTTTTGGAGGCGGGTACTTTTGACTTATGTCATTTGATATGCTTAGTAATTAAATTAACATGTTGCATTAATTGTGTTTCTTATCTGTTTCGGTTAATCACTACCCAAATCTTACATGCTTGATTGATTGATTGGTTTTTGCATCTCAGGTATACCTTTACCTGTTTATACATGCTTATGGGGGTAGTGATATGCCATGCTTGATCATGTTCAGGACCTAGGTTTTTATACCTTCTGTGTACCTTGATTTGATATGATTCTTTGACCTAGGGTGCACATTTCTATATATATGGATTAGGTCAGGATGTTTATATGTTTATTGCCATGCATCATTTGCATGATTGCATGCTGTGCGATAGTCCGCTCCATTATTGCTGAGCACATCGCCAGTTACATGGATCTGCACACACCACCACTCATGGGTTAGTGGTCGATTCAGGCAGCGTGTGTTGCAGCAGGACTCTGTTAGGCACCGTTGGTCCGCTCATGGGTAGTGTGACACAACGTGTTATCCGGCAGGATTCCTCCCGTCATCGTGTACCGGGAGTTGAGCATTGTGCTCCCCATCTATGATTTGGGGTAGGAGGATAGGTGTACTCGACAAACATCCGTCCACTCGGTCACTCATCGGGAGTAGTGACGACAGTGCAGTTGTCATGACCCTACCCACTCGGCCTCATTTTTGTATGAGATGATCGACGGCGTCGGGTGACCAGACGCATCATTGGCATCATATGCATGATGCATTTATTGCTTGTGTTTGTGGTTCTGCATTTATATGCTGCATATTGTTGGATACCTATGTTTGACATGCATACAGGATTCCTATACCACTCGGACTGCTTGACCTTATACCCAGTTAGTACAACATTCTCTGTTTACTTCAGATGCATATTTATATCTTTCTTATATCGAGACGCATGATTAGTGTTAGGTGTTATTTCTTTACTTTGCATATCAATTGTACCTGCTGAGTGTTGGACTCACCCCGCCTCCATTGTTGATATTTTCAGGTTGATGCTGTCAGGAGAGAGTTCCAGTTGCTGGTCCCTGCAGACCTCGAGGATAGGCTTTGTTTCCTTTTTGGTTTCTTTTCTGTTCTAGACTGTTTTAAACTTGTTATGTTTTAGATTTATTCCACATATGGACGTTGTATGGATTTTAATATATCGACGGATTTGGATTTGGTTTTTATTTTACTACATGCCTGCCTGGACGGCAGAAGAGGTGAGTTCGTCGGATTTGAGTTTTACGAGTGTAGTGGAGTAGGGTGGATTTCGAGTCAGAGTATTATTACTGCGTGGTTGTGTCAGCCAGAGGCTGAATATATATATAAACTGCGTGGTGATTGATTTTATTTATTGTTATGATTCCAGCCGCCTGTGGCTGAGTATTTAGTGCTTGTAGAAATTTTTGATTGTCCGCCGTACAGGGGAGATGCTGCCGAAATTTTCTCGGACAGGGACTTCTCTGGGGCGTGACAATTTAGTGGTATCAGAGCACAGTTATACGATCTTTTGTTTTCGTATTTTGGATGTTTGGGATAACCTGATACCAATTTATTTACTTGGTATCAGAGCGCCAAGTTTGGCGATACTTATTGGATTTTTGTATTTTGGATTTTCGAGATTTATCTGATACCAATTTATTGGTATCAGAGCGGGTTATGATACCTGCTTTTGGTGTTCTGGAGATTTATCAGATACCTGTTGTTGGTATTCTGGATATTTGGTTTAGCCAGGTTTGCGAGTCAAACTGGGCATTTTCGGATTTTCGATATGGTTATGTTTCGGATTTCCGTTTCGGATTTATTTGGATTTCCAGCGATGTTTCTCGTTCGGAGTTTGAGGTTAAAGGTTGGGGACAGGACAGCGACGGAACATCTCCAGACAGCAAATAGGTATGATGTTTATTTTATAATAGTTATGACATGTATTAGCACTTTATCTTTAGTACCTGTTTGGTTGTTGTAGCCATATTACATGTGATGGGTTAGCCATTGATCTGGGTCGACCCTCATAGAGATCAAGGATTATAGTCTCTGGTGATTTTTCATATCATACCATCAGTAGTTTTAGTTTCTGCTACTACTAGTAGGAGTTGGAGGCACATACCAGCCTCTGCTATTGTTAGCTGGCTAATGGAGGATACCTATATATTCCTGTTGACTTAGCCAATAGAGTTATTATACTCAAATCTTTTGGATACTAGAGTATCTGATATGATGAAAATTGGTCATTTGGAGAGTTATCATGTTTGATCATTGTTGAGAATGATTTGAGGTTGAGGGATTTTGGAAGATCTGATATTGTGATGTGTTGATTTCTAATGATTTATGAGAGTAAATGTTATGTGGTTGTTTGATGATCCATTATTAGATATTTGTTTGATGATCTATTAGTGGATAACTATTTTGATGATTTATATTTGGGTTGTCATTGATGGTGACATAGTGAGTGTCATTTATAATATTCACAGGTTTGATGATTATGGTTGGTGATCAGATTATAAATTGGGTGCTAGAGAGTTTATGGTTGAGTGTGCCTATGAGATTTTAATAATCTGGTTAGTTGTGGTTAGTTAAAAGGAGGATAAAATGGATAATTGCTTCCTCTGATATTGGACTTCGTGGATAAATAATGATTTGATGTTTTGAATGCTAACTTGCCCTCATGGGGAGTAGAGACTGATTCATCTGATATTATGTGGGCTGATATTTTTGAGGATAAAAATGAGAGTGTCTTGATGATCTTGAATTCTGACTTTTTATTTTGGGTCGTACACATTTATACATATGGTATTATGTGGGTTGACATTCTCTAGTTTGAATTGATGTAATTAGTGTTGAATTGACCCATGAAATGATTTAGTTTTGTTGGTTGATCTGTAAAGGATTGCCATGATCTATTTTTAGAGGTTCGAACCTTTAGGTTATTTGTGCTTAGTTATGTATCTAGAGCACCTTTGAGTACATGTTTTGTACTGACGTGGGAAGGACTGATTTAGTCATAGATCATTTTCAGCTTGGATAATTTATAAATGATCGATGTATCCTATTCCATGAAGATTTTGACCGTGGACTGTATATACCTGGTGGGATAACTTAGAGGGTGCTTTGGGATATATGACCCCGCTGATGTAAGGAAGTGTAGAGCTAATTGCTTAACACTTATGGGATACAATCGTTACTAGTGTATACTGGGAGAGTACATTTGAATTTATGATGATAAAATTTTTCCCATTGGATATAGTCTTGGTAGTGTATGACATTGACTGACAATGTTATACCACGGTGTGTATATCGTTCTTGTCCGATATCAGTTCCTTTGAACCTAGAGCAGGGTTGTTACTGGATGATTAGGCTGCTTTATTTTGGGTTGCCTTTGATTGATGTATTCATGCTTGATACATATGCATGAATTTTGTTTAGATATACCGGTAACCCAGGAGTGTTGGTAGCATAAGGTTGGTCTCTTTGATAGAGCTGGTGTGCTGATTTTGCATGTCTATGTTACATGTATATTATGATTGTTATGTGTTGTAGGAGTCATGTGGTATGCTGCTCATTTGCAAGTAGTATATGTATCCATGTTCTGATATGGTTTGAAGTTTCCTTGTGGATCATAGCTATGTAGTTCGGTGTATGTATCTGGATGTATTATTGAAGATATCTTGTTGATTAAATCCGAGATGTAGTATAAGTACATCGGTGGTGTTTTGATGGAGGCATTTGATGATTTAATCTGAGTTGTGATATGTACATATGTGTTTGGTGTGGTATCTGAGGTATCATACTGAATAAACCTGAGTTGTATGTTTGGTGTATAATAATTGGAGGATTTTGCTGATCATACATATGTTGTGTGAGCATGTGTGCTAGGTGTATACATTGGTAGCAGTATGATGATTTTACTTATACTGAATGTAGAATGTGGAGTGACTGCATTATGTCGTTTGTTGGATTAACCCATCAACTAATTTTCCTATCAGTGGATGACCCACTAGGATGCTGATAGAGTTGATGATGGATTTGATTAGTTACTAGGTTGTTATAGCCTAGGCTTTGTGGTAAAGAGATCTTGTACAGCCTCTAGCTGGATAGTTAGGTGCTTTGGGGTACTTATGTATTGTTTTGTGGTGGAGCGTTGCTCCCACATATCACGGATTGCTGGTAGCGGAGCATTGCTCCTATATTTATTGCAGATACATATTTCAGATTAATTGTGGTGGAGTGTTGCTCCCACATATTGAGGATTTCCTGTGGTAGAGCGTTGCTCCCACATATATGGTGTTTCCTGTGATGGAGCGTTGCTCTCACACTGGAGGATTTATTCTTTGGTGATTTATGTTATTGATGATCAGATTTTTTGATTTATTATTGGAGATCTTATGGATAGGAAGGTCTGTGATACGGACATTATGTGTATTGGTTTTTGCCATATAGGCTTACAGTGCCTTAGATGTTTTCAGGGACTCGATGATCCTGGTATGTCGAGGATGTTTGGATAGGTGTCCATTATCTTTGTGGACGATGTTGTGATCTATTACGGATCCTCGGTGAGTCACGTACACTACCTTTGCATAGATCTAGAGATGATTCGACAAGAACATCTATATGTGATTATCAGTAGTGCTGGTTTGGATTGTCTTTTGTTATGATGTTTGGGACACACAGTCACCAGTAGGAGTGTACCGTGGTTCCACAGGAGATAGAGGTTGTTACCGTTGGGAGCAGCTGAAATCAGTGTAGGAGATCCGCAGTCTTTTGTGACTCGCATGATATTACAGACCTTTCGTCGAGGGTTTCTTCCACATAGCTATGCTACTTTCACGCGTGACCATGAAAGGCGTGAAGTTTACTTGGACTGAGGATTGCAAGACCAGCTTCTAGGAGCTGAAGCGGAGACTAGTGTCGGCTTTGATTTTTGGTTTTTACCTTCGGAAGAGGACGAATTTGTCCTCTATACCGACGCGTCCCTATAGGGTATGGGTGCTGTTCTGAGGTAGCACGGTAGAGCGTTCTTATATGCTTATCGATAGTTGATGGAGCATGAGAAGAAATACCCAGTTCATGATCTGAGTTGGCCGCTATTATTTTTGCCCTGAAGAATTGGCGGCAGTACCTGTATGATATTACATTGAGATTCTCACTGACCATCGGAGTCTCAAATATCTGTTCACTCAGAAGGAACTTAATCTTCGACCGAGGAGATAGATGGAGTTCCTGAAGTATTATGATTGTACGATTAGCCATCACCTGGGAAAAGCTAATGTGGTTACCGATGCACTTAGCTAGAGGCCCAGAGGGACTTTAGCTTGCCACCGAGTTGTGGTCACAGATTTGATTTAGGATTTCTCTGAGTTAGACATTGAGGAGCAAGGACAGATAGAGCAAGGTATTCTTGTTACCGTAGTTGCTCAGCCGTCGATCAGGACGAGAATCCGAGAGACCCAGTTGTTGAGACTTCATAGAGCTCAACGTGAGGCAGAGTGGTCCTTACTATCGGACAGAGGATGACAGAGGCATAAGACTGCCAGAAGTGTTATGTTGACCGGAGTCGGAGACCCTTAGAGTTCTCCATTTGCGACCAGGTATTTCTACGAGTTTCATCCACGAAAGGGGTGAAGAGATTGGCCTCAGAGGTAAGCTAGCTCCGCGATACATTGGACCTTTCCAGATCTCGGAAAGGATTGGAGCAGTAGCTTATCGGTTAGCACTATTGCCGTCCTTGGCAGACGTTCACGCCGTATTTCACGTATCTACGCTGAGGAGATACGTACCCGATTTGATACATGTGTTGATAGATAATCCCAGTTCCAGTTCAGCCTGACATTACCTATGAGGAGGTTCCGGTACGGATTCTCGACCGGAAGGAGCGTCAGTTGCGGAACAAGACCATCCGGCTGGTTAAAGTCGGATGGCAGCATCATTCGGACGAGGAGGCTACTTGGGAGCTCGAGGACACTATCCGAGCTCGATATCCCCATCTTTTCCCTTGAGGTATGTGATTTATTTACCGTTCAGCATTTATACTCTATATCTGTTGTTAGTACTTGCTGATGGTAGATAACGAAATTTGGGGACCAAATTTTAATTAGTGGGGGAGAATGTAAAATACCGGAAAAATGATAATTATTAATAAGGGAATTTTTCAAAATTTTTGGAAATTTTCCGGGAATTTTTCGGAGCTCGTATAGACGAGTTTACGGGAATAAAAACAGGGTCCGGAAAAAAAAAGCCTGTTTAGGCTATCCTGTTTTAATGAGGAAAAGTTTTAATTTCTTTTCCCTTTTTCCTTTTTCTTTTTCCTGTTTTTCGCCGTTCCTTTTTTCCCTCTCCCTCGCGCACCCGAGCCACACTTCTTTCCCCGCCCGACGCCGTGCCCTAACTGCACACACGGTGGTTTTCTTCTTCCCTCATCTCTAGCGACGCTGCCCTTCTCCATACCGACACCTCTGCCCTAGCCACCCGGCGCCGCACGACAGTGTCGACGTAGTGTTCTTCTTGGCCGATTCGCCACCGCCGGCCACCAGATCTCGGCCTTTCTTCCGATTTGCCGCTGTGTGCCCTAGCCGAGCCTGCCGACGCCGCTGCCTATCTGGACCGGAGTAGTGTTGTCCTCAACCCTAGTTCTCCGGCCGACTCCTCCTCGAGCCGAGCCACATTGCCGAGTACTCTTTTCCCTCCGTGTCATCTGCCCTAGTTTGTATTCAGCGTCACTGCCGTCTCTCAACTTGAACCAGCACTGTTGTCGCCTGTGCCCTAGCGCCGGCGGTCGACTTCGTCTGTGCCCTAGAACTGATCTGCCCATCTCCGACTACTCAGGTTAGTGACTTCACCTGAGTTTTTATTTTCAGCAATTTCATGGGCTGTGAGGCTACAAATGAGTGTTTGGGTTTGGTTTCAGACAGGAGCAGGTAGCGCCGAGTTCTTCCTCTATTCCAGTCGGAAGAAAAGGGTCGATTGGGGGTAAGTGGTTGGTATAATGGTTGTGCATTAGTATTGGATCTAATGTTTAGCTGTTGATGTATCGATGTTCTTTAGGGTATATTGTTTTGGAAATCCACAGCTCCAACCTCGCTCCAGTCAGGGTTACTGCTGTGGATCACCGGCAGACCATCCGGATTTGGGTGAGTCTAGATGCTATTTCATTTTTTATAAAGGATGATCATGTGTAGATTTGAATTAGGGTTATGTTTGAATTAAATTTAAAATGGAATATATGATTCATCATGTTTTAGATGAATGACAAATTGGACTTAGGTTTTAGATTTTTAATCAAAGGGTGGATTGAGGATTAGGTAACTAATCCTAATTGATCGTCCAATTGTTTAGACAGGATGATGGTCATATGATTTGGGGTTTCCCCTAATTTAGGGTTATAGATTTTTATTTGGTTATTTATGAGAAATGTAGCTAAATAAAATATATTACATTGGTGAAACAGGACCTTGACGCGAGTATCTCGACGTCATGTTTGGACCGGATTGGACCTTTCTATTTTTGGAGGCGGGTACTTTTGACTTATGTCATTTGATATGCTTAGTAATTAAATTAACATGTTGCATTAATTGTGTTTCTTATCTGTTTCGGTTAATCACTACCCAAATCTTACATGCTTGATTGATTGATTGGTTTTTGCATCTCAGGTATACCTTTACCTGTTTATACATGCTTATGGGGGTAGTGATATGCCATGCTTGATCATGTTCAGGACCTAGGTTTTTATACCTTCTGTGTACCTTGATTTGATATGATTCTTTGACCTAGGGTGCACATTTCTATATATATGGATTAGGTCAGGATGTTTATATGTTTATTGCCATGCATCATTTGCATGATTGCATGCTGTGCGATAGTCCGCTCCATTATTGCTGAGCACATCGCCAGTTACATGGATCTGCACACACCACCACTCATGGGTTAGTGGTCGATTCAGGCAGCGTGTGTTGCAGCAGGGACTCTGTTAGGCACCGTTGGTCCGCTCATGGGTAGTGTGACACAACGTGTTATCCGGCAGGGATTCCTCCCCGTCATCGTGTACCGGGAGTTGAGAGCATTGTGCTCCCCCATCTATGATTTGGGGTAGGAGGATAGGTGTACTCCGACAGCATCCCGTCCACTCGGTCACTCATCAGGAGTAGTGACGACAGAGTGCACGGTTGTCACAGCCCTACCCACTCGGCCTCATTTTTGTATGAGATGATCGACTGGCGTCAGGGGTGACCAGGACGCATCATTGGCATCATATGCATGATGCATTTATTGCTTGTGTTTGTGGTTGCTGCATTTATATGCTGCATATTGTTTGGATACCTATGTTTGACATGCATACAGGATTCCTATACCACTCGGACTGTTTGACCTTATACTCAGGACCTGGTTAGTACAGCATTCTCCTGTTTACTTCAGATGCATATTTATATCTTTCTTATATCAGGAGACTGTACGCATGATTAGTGTTAGGTGTTATTTCTTTACTTTGCATATCAATTGTACCTGCTGAGTGTTGGACTCACCCCGCCTCCATTGTTGATATTTTCAGGTTGATGCTGTCAGGAGAGAGTTCCAGTTGCTGGTCCCTGCAGACCTCGAGGATAGGCTTTGTTTCCTTTTTGGTTTCTTTTCTGTTCTAGACTGTTTTAAACTTGTTATGTTTTAGATTTATTCCACATATGGACGTTGTATGGATTTTAATATATCGACGGATTTGGATTTGGTTTTTATTCTACTACATGCCTGCCTGGACGGCAGAAGAGGTGAGTTCGTCGGATTTGAGTTTTACGAGTGTAGTGGAGTAGGGTGGATTTCGAGTCAGAGTATTATTACTGCGTGGTTGTGTCAGCCAGAGGCTGAATATATATATAAACTGCGTGGTGATTGATTTTATTTATTGTTATGATTCCAGCCGCCTGTGGCTGAGTATTTAGTGCTTGTAGAAATTTTTGATTATCCGCCGTACAGGGGAGATGCTGCCGAAATTTTCTCGGACAGGGACTTCTCTGGGGCGTGACAACAATCTTTCCCTTCACATCGATACCGTTAAGGGAACCGTTGAGACATAAGGTGGAAGCGCCGCCAGGGAACACTAGAGGATACTTCTTCGATGAGAATCCCTGCGGCTGGTAGATGCTCTCGCCGTGGAACTCGCTACCGTCGCCAAACTTTACGGTGGCCAAGAACTCACGGTCCATAGTGCTGGCCGCCACAGTGAGTAACCATGGCGCGTCATTGGATACGGTGGAATTAAACGACCCTGAGTTGCCGGCCGAGCAGCTGACGAACACTCCCTTGCGCATGGCGTTAAAACCGCCGATCGCAATTGGGTCGCGGTAGAATGGACTAGGGTCACTACCGAGCGAGATTGAAAGCACATCCACACCGTCCTCCACTGCGGCGTCCATCCCAGCGAGTATGTCGTGCGCCTGACACTCGTCATTCGCGCAAACCTTATAAATGGCGAGATGCGCAAGGGGGGCCACTCCAGCGGCCACTCCCCTGGCTAGCCCGTACACATTAGCGCGCTTCACGAATGCGCCGGCGGCGGTGCTAGACGTGTGAGTACCGTGGCCATCGTTATCAATAGGCGAATCCGTCGATCCGTTCCGGGACCGATTATAGTTGACGAAGGATCGGGCGCCGATGAGCTTATTGTTACAGAACTGCTCGGTCGATGACGACACGTTCCCTAAGTCGCAATGTCCATTCCACTTGGGTGGAGGAGGCGGCATGCCGCGGTCACTATACGAAGGGTGGCCAGGGGTGATGCCGGAGTCGAGGACGCCTATGATGACGCCTTCCCCCATGTTGGTCGCGTTCCACACACTATGAGTGCGGCGGCGCAGCCCCAAAAACAGTGGCGTGTGGGTGGTCAACGGACGGTAAACCAAGCTCGGAACGGCGCGCACAAACCAGTCGACCTTCGACATGGCCGCCACATCCCTCTCCGTCAGCATCGTCGAGAAGCCGGTCATAACATTCCGATAGGAGTGTATAACCCGCGACGCCGCATCATCTTCTTGGATCTCTAATGTTCCGGCCAAAAGGAAGGTGTAGTAGTCTCCATCATTCGCGGAAACATCCGGTTGATCTTCGACGTGAACAATGTATGCTTTAAGCTCTTCGTCGCAGGCAGCCCCTTTGGCGAACAAGAGAAAAGAAACAAAGAGAAAGAAGAAAAAGATGGAGGTCATTGGTGCAGTAGTTGAATGTTATCTTTTCCTTGTGGATGATTTACAGAAGAGAAGAGGTGCTTATTTATAGTCTCCAATTAGCAACTATTCGGTATGTGATTTGTTATTTTTGGTTTAATTTGACAACAAATAAGAAAAACTTACTATAATTGTCAAAGCTTAAGCATTATGATCCGTGGTTTTGAATATCTCTCTTGTCCTTGTGTATGATTTACGGAAGAGGAGGTGATTATTTATAATTATAGCAACCAACTCACATTCGTTAATGATTCGGTGTTTGATCTTGTAGTTTCCTTCGATTTGGCGACAACTAAGGATAATCCAATTAGCAATGTGATTTATTATTTTTGTTTAATTTGACAAGAAATTAGGAAACCCTATTATTCATTAATTATCGAAACTGAAGCATATCAAAATGTGGGTTTGAAAATCAAAATAAAAATAGAAGGAATTACAGTACTTTTCAAACTTCCTCGTGGTTTAGTTTTGTTTTTTAAATGTGCTTTTATTTTTTTAATGATTCGGGTGGGTATATTTCGCTAGATTAATTTTGAAGATAGATAGTTTTTTTTTCTCTTAATTCACCTATTAGGTAAATCGAAAGCAAGACTTATCTACATTTAGAAGTTAATCACTACTTAGTTATTTGTCTCATTTAATATTTAAATTTTAAATCTCTTTATGCTCCTCTAAATTTATTACTACACTATATATTTTTAATTGATTTTTTAAATTTTATTTTCTTGGTAATTTATGTATCAGAGTTTTCTATAACTAATTTTGAAGATAGACTATTACTAATATTTTTTTGGGATAGTCTAGATGTTCTAGTATTGCTCGACTTGGAAGTAAGCGATTGTCATGACCCGAAGATTTTCTTCTCTATAGCAGGAATAGTCGTCTTGCTCGGACAATATTTGTCACTATATAAAAAATTATAAATAATATCCTCGAGGGTATGTGCACCAGATTCTAGGAACATAAATATGTAATTTTTTTTTAGCATAAAGGATAAGTTATTAAAAGAATCAATAAAAGGGAAATTGAGTAAAGACTATATTTTTCCTCCAGATTAATAAAAGCTATATGAACAAAGATGAATTATTATAAGAAACAATAACCCACTTTAGAGGATATCAGTAAATGATATATATAATATACAGTATTTTTTGGATTAACACTCTACTTTGTATTTTGTAACCCACGAAGTTGGGGCAGTATGAATCTTAGTATGAATTTTAGATAAAAGAGAAGAATTGACAATAAGAAGGGAAAATCATAATCACACATTTGCTTGCCATCCATCTAGCAAATCGGACTAGAATCAACCTCAAATCAATCGATCTGCAACTCACACTATCAAGTTTCATTGCAAATCTTTTTTTAAAACATATAAACCAAAATAAAACCAAATCCAAAACTGAATTAAAAATTAGAACCAAAAGAAAAGTACTAAAATCCATAAGACAAAATTCAGAACCCATAATTAATAAAATTGTAACTTACAGACTGAAAATCAAAAACTCAAGAATCAAAACACATAATTCAAAACTTAAAATACAAAATTAGAATCCAGAATAGACTAAATCTGAATGTTAGAATTAGAGTTTTCTCCTAGTCACATGAAGAACTCGAATAGAGACAAATAATCCTAAGCACAAAGATTTAGTTTTATCATATCCAGGCATAACAATTAAAAGAACTGAAAAGCAAAAATGGAACCTGAATACAACGTAAAATAGTGAATTTAGTTAAGCTCACTAGAGTAGTATTAATAAATGATTACCGTACAATATCTTATTCCAGCAACTCGAGCAAGGTGTCATAGCTCATATCTATAACCCTGAGTATGAACACACACCAAAAAAACTAGGCATGTGTTAGCCATGTGTCCTAACTTTTATCCTGAACTTATATTAGAAATTGTGAATTAAGCATTGAAATAATGAATAAGACTAGGCTAGGAGATACTACAGTTACGGTACAAGAAAACTTTTATCATGAATAACCTTTTCAATATGCAAGAAAATTTATTGAAAGTTACAAGTAAGATTAAGGATAATAGAAACTGAGTGCATGTCTGTCCCCTTAGCAAAAAATACACAAGACGGGAGATGTGGAATTAAAATTAAATGTCAATTTAGTCAACTTTTCATGTTCAGAAAACAAACTTAAGCTAGAGTAATTAAAAAGGCAAGAAAAATAAAATAGATACTAATTCCAGACATGACTTAGTTTAGCCAAGTTTGATAACAAGAATTAAGATCACAATAATAAATCATTCACCTGAATGTTGTTTATAGAGTCGACAATTATGATGTTGTTTTTAGATAATGACCTATCAACTTCTGATCTAAGCGCACCCCGTAGGTTTTTCTCCATTGGCATATCTACAAATAAAGACAGGAAGCATATGAATTAGTTAATAAATTTCTGAATCAAGCACTAGATATTGAAATTTATGATATATCATAGAGTTAGCATGCACCAAAATTCATAGTTAAGGGTGTTGGTACAGGAAGCATCCGACGATTGAACCTATATTTTAATTATGGCAAACGATTCAAATTAAGTCGTTTTGTTGTCTAATGTGTTGAATGAGTTTGCAGGAAAGTCTTAACTGCGATTAGGTGGGTGGAAAACCCTAAGGGGTGGTAACCCTAGGTCCTAGGGGTGGTAACCCTAGGGGGTGGAAAATCCTAAAGAGTGGTAACCTTAGATCCTAGGGGGTGGTAACCCTAGGTGGAGGAAAACCCTAAAGGACGGTAACCTTAGGTTCTAGGGGGTGGTAATCTTAGGTGGTGGAAAATTCTAAGGGGGGTAATCTTAGGTCCTAGGGGGAGGTAACCCTAGGTAGCGAAAAATACTAGGGGGTGGTAACCCTAGGCGAAAAGTCCAGTCGGTCTGGAGGACCGGACTGGCATCAGGTATGCTCTCTTGAGTGGAGTAGATGAGGACGTGAATAGTAGGCGATGGTTCGACCTAGGGTTTCTGGTCAGAAATTCGAAGTCAGAACCGGACAGTCCGGAAACTGTCAAAATATTTATGTTATTGTGCTTATTATGTGCTAACTTTGTTTTTCATAATATGTTGGTAGTGTGTGAACTAACATATTTTGTAGGGGAAAAAAAAGTAAAGTATGCCTTGGAACAGTACCCGAGGCACCCTCATGGAGCTTGGATGCGCCTCGGGTGCAAAGGAGAAGATGTGCGCGTGGCAAGCCTGGAGGTGCCCTCATGGAAGCTTGAGGTACCTCAGACAGGCTTGAAGGCGCCTTCAAGGGGTATGAAGGCGCCTTCAAGAGGATCAGCGAGGACTTCTTCAACGCTCATCCGCACGGCTGACTCGGCAGTAATGGAGGCACTCACAAGGGGCTTTGAGGTGCCTTCAACAGTCATTATATGCAGATCTCGACCAGCATCTCTATACAACAATTCCCAAGCGATCCTTCTTCCGAGTGCTGCTCAAGAGACATTCCAAAAGTGCTATAACAAGCCACCGACAACTCGGAGCTTTAGTTTTACAATTTCTAATTGTCGGTATAATTTCTAGTGCATTTAATTGTAATATTCAAGTGTATTCTTTTGCGACATTATAGTTGTTGCCCTCCAAAAGCGATCAACAATCGCGGGCTTTGGAGTAGGAGTCGTCCTAGGCTCCGAACCAAGTAAATACTTGGGTTCCTCTGTGTTGTGTTTTCTTATTCCGCTGCTCTTTACTCGTATGTTTTTCGAATATGAAAAGTGAAAGCCATGAGCGCTATTCACCCCCCCCCCCCCTCTAGCGCATCTCGATCCAATAATTGGTATCAGAGCGGGGTCGCTTCGATTTGGTGCAACCACCAATCAAGCATTCTTTCGTGGTGATTTCAGTTTTTCGGAGTCGACCGGAATCGGTATTATTATCGTCTTCCGATCTAGTTTTCTTTCGTAATCGGATTTGTTTCGAAGTTGGTGCAAACACCACTCGAGGTCGTGAAATATCTTTTCTTTTGAACTGCACTACTAATCCAGGATCAAGTCCTAGGACTCGTTTCTTTGTTTTCTTTTGTTATTGTGTGCTAGATCTTCAATGGCTCTCCAAGAAGGCTATAGCACCGCTCGCCCACCGCTCTTCACCGAAGATGACTTCGGTTACTAGAAGGGCTAGATAGAGGCGTATCTTCAGACTCAATTTGAAGTCTGGATGGTCATCAAAACCGGGCTCGAACTACCAACTGACGGCGCCGGCAAGCCAATTCCATACGAGAACTAGGACGCGACCCTGATCAAGAAAGTAGAAGCCAACGCCAAAGCGACCTACACCCTCCAATGTGGACTAACGAAGGAGGAGCTGAACCGCGTCGGCCCATTCTCAAGCGCCAAAGAACTATGGGAGAAGCTGATCGAATTACATGAAGGAACGTCCGACACTAAGGTAAGTAAGAGAGATCTGATTCTTAACAAATTGTATAATATTAAAATGCAAGAAGGTGAGACGGCTA
The DNA here is from genome assembly GCF_018446385.1 of Zingiber officinale. NCBI lineage: Eukaryota > Viridiplantae > Streptophyta > Magnoliopsida > Zingiberales > Zingiberaceae > Zingiber > Zingiber officinale. Next base: position 125,289,935 of record NC_055989.1, read on the forward strand.
ACCAGCTCCATGCCCGGATACAAGATCTACTTAACGGACTCCACGTAATCGGACAAAGAGTGGAGAACCTTGACATCCTAAGGTATGCCTTAAACGCCTTTCCGAGGAATACCTTATGGGCATCCATGGTAGATGCTTACAAGGTTTCTAAGGATCTATCCTTAATCAAACTAGATGAATTATTCACAGAATTCGAATTGCATGAACATATTAACTCACGTTCAGCCGAGAAGTGTATAGGTTTGATTGCAGGTACTAGCAGAGCCCGTGAACCAAAAGAAAGATGTAGAACCAAACCGGAGTCCGAAAAAGGATCAGACTCAGAAGATGAAATTACTGCCAAGCTCATGAAACTGGTCCAAACGATATGCAAGAAAAAGAAAAAGGTGACTCAAATGAACACGAAAGTCAAGACCGGAGTTACTTGCTACGACTGCAACTAGAAGGGGCACTACAAGCTGAAATGTACAAATCAGAAATAACAAAAGAAGAAAGTGTTGAAGGCAACATGGTCCAAATCATCAGACGAGTTCGATGAAGAAGAACAAGCAAACTTCCTCACTCTACTAGTACTAGCATCTGTGGCAGAAACTGAGTCCGAGTCCGAGTCAAATATCAAGAGCAAATCAGGAACCGAGTCCGAGCGAAGCCACGGATCCGTATCCATTTTCGAAGGGCCTAACCCCACTGTAAGTTCCCTATTTGTATGTACTCAAGTAGATGATTTACAAAACTTAGTGTCTTATTTGTTAAAAAAATTGGCCAAATCCAACATTCGGGTCAAGTCACTCTAAAAGGAAGTAACATCCCTTAAGGAAGTGACTAACTCGAGTCCCTTAACTGAGCTAATTCAAATTGGAAATTCAACCCAAGTTCAACAACTTGAGGAAGAAAATTCCAATTTGAAAACTCAAGTTCAAGAACTCAAGGACACGTTGGAACAGTTTACTGTGGGTTCCAAGAATCTGGATCTGATTCTTGGAAAACAACGAGCCGTTTACAACAAATCCAGACTTGGATTTAAGGCCAAACACAAATTCAAATCGTATCTGTCAATTATAAGTAGATCAAATAGAAACATAGTTCAAGCATGGGTCCCCAAGTCGAACTTGATTAATTAAGTTTGACTTGGACACTATTGAGCCCCCAAGGATCAAGTCTATTACCTTAATAGACCATATCGAAACTATGATCCAGGGGGAGCCAATAGAAAGACCATTTTTAAAATTGGTTGATGATTGCTTTTATTGTTTTTATATAAATGCTTAGATTAGGTTAGATAAGGACTTAGGTATAATTTACACTTGAATGGTTAGTCCTAGGAGTTTCAAAAAGAAAATTAAATATATACTTTTTTTGAAAGGTTCTGTCTAGAAGTGGTGGATGATCTTATACCCAAGAAGGTCTAGTGCCTCGCCATAGCCTGGGAGTCGATCCTTGAAATGTGTATTTAATTGACTAATTGAAAAATCTAAGTCTAACTCACATGTAAATTAATCCTTAGATATAATCTAAATTAAAGTTAACCATCTCACAAAAATATATAAGGTTCCCTGATTGACAACTTGGAATCGGGTGAGATGGATCTAGGTTGAACTTAGTCTAATTAATCAATCTTAATTCAATTTAACTTAATTAATTTCAAAATCTTTCTTAAATATTATAATTAATTTTAAAATCATAATAATTAATTTTTAAAATCATAATTAATTTCAATTTATAATTAATTTTTAAAATCATAATTAATTTCAAATTATAATCAATTTCGAAATCTTACTTAATTTTTATAATTAATTTTAAGATCATAATTAATTTTAAAATCTTACTTAATTCTATAAATATTTTCAAATTATTTTTCAAAATGATCATTACTTTCACATCATTATAATTATCATAATTAATTTCAAAAAAAGTTAATTATCTTTAATTAATTTTAGTAAAAGTTCAAAAATCTTAATTTTTATAATTAAAATTTCAAATTATTAATTCTTAGAATCTTAATTTTCAGATCATATAATAATTAGTTTTCCAAATTATATTCAAAATCTTAATGACAATTAATTTTTAAAATCTTAATTAATTCTCAAATCATATTTTCAAATTATGATTACAAACTCAATTAATTTTTAATATATTTCCAAAATCTTTAAAATTTTAAATGCTTACTTATTTGGAATTCAAACTTATTTTTATAAATGTTGATAAAATTAACGACAACTCCATCTCATATGCACTCATAAGCTGAACATGCTTGATAACCTAGAATGAGTGAGATGAAAAATAAGGAAAATAAACTATAATCGTTAAGCTTTTGTTTCCCTTATATGCTTGGACTCTAGGATCCTAAGAATTTATTAAGGTATTAATCAAGGGGGAGTGAAGAGAGTCGAGCTAAGTTTTTAAAGGGTTTAAATTATTTCTAAAAATAAAATAAATTATCTTTGAAAAGACAAAAACCAAAAATTGGCTAATGTATTTTTAGGTATTGTTACAATAAAATATTTTTAAGTTAAGCTTTTATGAAATTATCTTTAAAGCTAAGTTTTTTACTTGATGAAACAATTATTTTCAAAAGTCTTTGGTAAAATCTAAGTATTTTCAAAGCTAAAAATTTAACTAAGTTTTTTTGTTGAAAAAGATAAGTATTTTTACAAGAATTTTCTTTTTCAAACTTAAGCGTTTATTAAACTACCTTTCAGCTAAGTTTTTAACTAAGTTTTAGCTGAGTAATTTTCAAAACTAACCTTAATTAGTTAAGGTAGTTTCTAAACTTAGCTATTTAGCAAAGTATTTTTCTCAACAAAATCATTTTTTAAAGCTAAATTCAAGCTAAGTCTATGTTTTCTTTACAAAGGATAAATATTTTTTAAGGCTAAGCATCTTTCAAACTAAACTATGATTTTATAAAAGTTATTGTTAAGCTAACTACTTAAACTTTTGATCAACTTTTTGAGACTAAACTTTTATTATATTTTGCTAATTAAGTCCTTAACTAAGCCTTTTATCGAGTTTCTGTTACTTAACTATTTTTTTTAAACTCCTTTCCAAAAGAAATCATTTTCAAAAATTAAGTTCATCTAAGCCTGTGTTGAAAAAAGTTAAATATTTCTAAATTAGCTAAGCATCTCTCAAAAGAAACTATTTCTCAAAGCTAAATTCAACTAAGTGCTACCATTCAGGGGGAGCGTAAACTTAAAAAGAATAATTATTTTTTCTTCTCCTTGTACTCTTTTTGATATATGACAAAGGGAGAGAGTATATAAAAGTCAAAGTTAATTAAGAATTAAGAATTTAAACATAAGGAGGAGCATAAGTTTTACAAATTTTTACATTCATGCTCATGTTTAAAGTTCTTAATTTAATATTTAAATTTTGTTATATTTTTACTTAACTTTGAACCGTGTTACCATAATAAAAAAGGGGGAGATTGTTGGTGCAGGAAACATCCGATGATTGAACCTATATTTTGATTATGACAAAGGGTTCAAGTTAAGTCATTTTGTTGTCTAATGTGCTGAATGAGTTTGCAAGAAAGTCCTAACTGCGGTTAGGCAGGTGGAAAACCCTAGAGGGTGGTAACCCTAGGTCCTAGGGGGTAGTAACCCTAGGGGGTAGTAACCGTAGGTGGTGGAAAACCCTAAGGGGCGGTAACCTTAGGTCCTAGGGGGTGGTAACCCTAAGTGGAGGAAAACCCTAAAGGGCGGTAACCTTAGGTCCTAGGGGGTGGTAATCCTAAGTGGTGGAAAATCCTAAGGGGGTAACCTTAGGTCCTAGGGGGAGGTAACCCTAGGTGGCGAAAACCCCTAAGGGGTCGTAACCCTAGGTTCTAGGAGGTGGTAACCCTAGGCAAAAAGTCCAGTCGGTCTGGAGGACCGGACTGGCATCAGGTATGCTCTCCTGAGTGGAGTAGGTGAGGACGCGAACATTAGCCGTCGGTTCGACTTAGGGTTTCCGATCGGAAATCGGAAGTCAGAACCGGACAGCCCGGAGACTGTCAAAATATTTATGTTATTGTGCTTATTATGTGCTAACTTTGTTTTGCAGGATATGCTGGTATTGTGTGAACTAACATATTTTGAAGGGACAAAAAAGCAAAGTATGCCTCAGATGAACAGTACCCCAGGCGCCCTCATGGAGCTTGGAGGCACCTCGGGTGAAAAGGAGAAGATGTGTGCGCGGCAAGGCTAGAGGCGCCCTCATGGAAGCTTGAGGCTCCTCGGATAGGCTTGAAGGCGCCTTTAAGGGGTATGGAGGCGCCTTCAAGAGGATCAGCGAGGACTTCTTCAACGCTCATCCGCGCGGTTGACTAGGCAGCAATGGAGGCACCGTCAAGGGGCTTTGAGGCGCCTTCAACAGCCATTATATGCAGATCTCGACCAGCAGCTCTATACAACAATTCCCAAGCGATCCTTCTTCCGCGTGCTGCTCAAGAGACGTTCCAAAAGTACTGTAACAAGCCACCGACAACTCGGAGCTTTAGTTTTACAATTTCTAATTGTCGGTATAATTTCTAGTGCATTTAATTGTAATATTCAAGTGTACTCTTTTGCGATGTTATAGTTGTTGCCCACGGAAAGCGATCAACGATCGCGGGCCTTGGAGTAGGAGTTGCCCTAGGTTCTGAACCAAGTAAATACTTGGGTTCCTCTGTGTTGTGTTTTCTTATTCTGCTTCTCTTTACTCATACGTTTTTCAAATACGAAAAGTGAAAGCCACGAGCGCTATTCACCCCTCCCCCCTCTAGCGCATCTCGATCCAACAAAGGGCAGATAACACAAATAATGTTGTCTTTTTATACGATGGCATGTCAAATAATGACTACATTATACAAAATCTAAAGTTCTCAGCATCTTTCCTTTTTGAGGGTATAAATTGCAACAAAAACTATTAGAAAATTAAATTTCAAGGAATCATACTAAATAACAAATACAACACTTCTAAAACTTGATGCAACGGTTACTCCAAAAGAACCGTTGTAACAATAGTTAGGACAACGGTTAAATGAACCGTTGTAAAAGAAAATATTTTCACAATGCTTGGCACAACGGTGCATAAATCATTGTCGTTGTGATAATAAGACAACGGTAAAAATCTTTGTCTATGAAATTATTAACGTTGTATTTTTCCCCCTCCTTAAAACTCATGCATCGGGAACACACACCAAAAAAAAAAAAAAAACCTGAACCTTGCATCTATTTAATTTTTGTACACAACAATCACCATCCGCATCCCTTTCAAGAAAATATGCCAAAAGGGTTGCTTGGTATACACTTGTCATGCTATGACTAACCAGTGGTTATTTCTCTGCCAGTACAAGTAAGGTTCTTCTCCTTTGTTATTATTTGTTGTCTATTGGCAACTATTTGATTCTTTTCTATATTTTGTTCATTCTTGAGTGCTCACCTTGTCTTAACCATAATTGTTGTCCTTTATATTCTTACTTGGTGACAACTAAATTTGTTTAATTTCATTGTTCCTTATCTCTATGTAATTAGCTTCTCTCATTATTTTAATTACTTCTTTTTAGGTTTTCTTCCTAGTAGCTTCTTCATGTATGTGGTTACTCTTTCATCAGCTCTTTTTCTTCTTCAAAAGCATGCAATGGTTGTTTCTTTAGCTGTTGTTGGAGTGAGCATAGGCTAGCCATTATCTATTTTAGTTTTTCTTCTAGTTACTTTCTTTTCATTAACAAAGGGATGCTTCAGAAGAGTATTTTTTATCAGGGCTATTGACCTCTTTACTTATTCTTGTTGTTAGAATTTTTCGGGCCACGAAAACCGCTTTTCGCGTCGCGGAAACCCCGAAACACCCTAGCCAAGGATCCCGTGCAAAGAAAAAAAAATCCGATTCGAAAAATTCCACGTATTTATATCATGCTTAATACCCGAATATGTTAGATCTACTCCTAGATCTATAGTTTAAAGAAAAACTACCTTTGATGCGTGCCCTTCGCTTATCCCGCTCAACCAAGGTTGAAGTTGGATCTAGAGGGCACAAAGTAGAGCCCCTCTATATGTGTCCACACAAGCAATTAGGTGGAGAAGATGACCGAAAACAAGGTGTGCTAGCACCTATGTGGTTTTCGGCCAAGAAGAGGAGGAAGAGAGGGAGAAGTTGCCAAGAGCACCAAGGAAGAGGAAGAACCAAAAATTTAATTCAAAAAATTCAATCAATCCACCATATCATGTGGCCGGCCACATAAATGTCATTAAGTGGGCAATTAATGCTCTTAATTGCCCCCTTAATGTGACCGGCCACTCATGGGTAACCTCCCATGAGGTGGCAAGCATGAGGTGGCATGGTGATGTGTAGCATCCCCATTGGTTCTCCCATGCCACCTCATCAAATGTGGTGGCATCCAAGTCAAGTCAATATTGACTTTCAACCTTCCTAATTTGGCCAAAGTCAAACATGACCAAATTAACTCCCTTAATTGATTTATCCAACATTTGGATCATACTTGAGTCTAACTCATAGTCAAGTCAAACTTGTGGATTTAGGTCAAGTCAAACTTGCCTTTTATAGACTTTCCATATTTAGCCAAGTCAAACTTGACTTCATCTTTCCTCTTGGTTCATCATATGAACTAGTCTCCATCTATTGCTCTATGTGTGTGACCCTATAGGTTCTTGTCAACGTTGGCAATGTCCCTAAATCCAATTAGGGACATAAGCAATGAGAGGTATCTAGCAACACATCATTGCTACCCAAGTTACAAGAATGTTGAGATCCAACATCACCAATATGACTAATAATTGTGACTCTCACAATATGTGACATTGTCCTTCTATCCTTGATATCTAGATTGATCTTATATGAGGCATAGACCGTGTCATCCTCCAATCAATCTAAGTGTCTTGAACTCCAAGTAGACTCACTATAATCAAATAAGCGCAATATCACATATTGCCTTATTTGGGCATGGCCATGCACTTAGTGATCTCACTCTATCAAGACTATGATATCACTCCTGTAATATAGGAGGGATAGATCCCATCTACATCACTCACATCCCTCCGCATAATTTGTTACATACCCAGTAATCGCCTTTATAGTCCACCCAGTTACGGGTGACATTTGACGAAACCAAAGTATATAACTCCTTATGTAGGGAACCATGGTGACTTCAGGTCTAAGGACTAAAGTCATACTAATAGTCACTTGAGAAAGTATATGACACTCATATAACGATCCATGATACTTTCTCATGGCGGGTCATTCAGTATACATTCTCCAATGTATACCCATGTGTCAACTTGATATCTCATATCCATGACTTGTGAGATCAAGTCATCATGTTGACCTACATGCTAGTCTCAATGCATTAACATTGTCCTTCTATGTTAATACTTGACTAGGAATAATTAAATGTAGTGTTCTCTATATCATCTCACTATCGATTCAACTAATCGATTGATATAGATATGAACCTACTACCCTAGGACATTATTATACTTATTTATATAGCACAAATACACACAAGTATAATAATCACAATGCCTTTATTTATATATCCGAAATATATGTACCAGAATATGATACAAAGAGTCCAAAAAGTAACCATCACATGATTGGCTCTAGGGCTCTCACTAACAATCTCCCACTAGCACTAGTGCCAATCAGTAGTATCTAATACCCAATGACCTAGTGTGACCATCATGCTTAGTCCATGCCAAAGCCTTGGTCAAGGGATCTGCGACGTTAGCCTCTGTGGTACTGCAAATCTTCACATCTCCTCGATCGATGATCTCGAATGAGATGGAAGCGCCGTAGTATATGCTTTGTCCGCTGGTGTGAGCGAGGTTCCTTAGCTAATAGCTCCATTGTTGTCGCAGAGAGCTCTACGGATCAGATATGCTAGAACCACCCCAAGCTCGAAATGAACTTGCGGATCCAAGCGCCTCCTTTGCTGCCTCGATGCAGAATATACTCAACCTCCATTGTAGAATCGTGTCCCTTGAACTCTTCCACTCACACTCCACCATTCAAGCGAACACGAACCACGATCGCGATCCGTAATCATCCGTCGGTTTGGAAGCTAGCATCGGTGTAACCCTTTACAACTAGATGCTCATCACCTCCAAATATCAAGAAATAATTCTTAGTCCTTCTCAAGTACTTAAGGATATTCTTGACCGCAATCCAGTGATGCTCACCTGGATCTGACTGGTATCTGCTCGTCATGCTCAAAGCATACGAGACATCGGGAGTACATAACATGGCGTACATGATAGATCCTATGGCCGAGGCATAGGGGATCTTATCCATGCGGTCCCTCTCCTCTCTAGAAGAGGGACTTTGAGTCTTCGAAAGACTCACACCATGTGACATCGGCAGATTTCCCTTCTTGGAATTCTGCATGGCAAACCGAAGTAATACCGTGTCAATGTATGTATTCTGACTTAGGCCAAGCAATCTCTTAGATCTATCTCTATAGATCTTAATGCCTAGAATGCAGGCTGCTTCACCTAAGTCCTTCATTGAGAAACAATTCCCTAGCCAAGTCTTCACAGACTGTAGCGAGGAAATGTCGTTCCCAATGAGAAGTATGTCATCCACATACAATACGAGGAAGACAACTGTGCTCCCACTAACCCTCTTGTAGACACAGGGTTCATCTTCGTTCTTGATGAAACCAAACTGTTTGATTGCATCATCGAATCAAAGATTCCAGCTCCGAGAGGCTTGCTTCAGACCATAAATGGCCCTATGCAGCTTGCATACTCTGCTAGTATGCTGTGGATCTACAAAACCCTCAGGCTGTGTCATGTACACATCCTCGAGGAGGTTTCCATTCAGAAACGCTGTCTTGACATCCATCTGCCAGATCTCATAATCGTGGTAGGCTGCAATAGCAAGCATAATCCGAATGGACTTAAACATCGCTACTGGAGATAAGGTTTCATCATAGTCAATACCATGAATCTGCTTGAAACCTTTAGCTACCAGTCTACCTTTATAGGTATGAGTAAGTCCGTCCATGTTAGTCTTTCTCTTAAAGACCCACTTACACCCAATGGGTTTGACCCCTTCAGGTGGATCAACCAAGGTCCAAACTTGGTTGGTGTACATGGAATCCATTTCAGATCTCATGGCTTCTAGCCATGACTCAGAATCTGGGCTCATCACAGCTTCCTGATAGGTGGTAGGCTCATTCTCAATGAGCATAACGTCATCCTGGTCAGGCAAGAGAAATGAGTATCTCTCAGGCTGACGACGTACCCTATCAGACCTGCGAAGAGGTAGGTCTACATGAACAGGTTGTTGTTCCACAACTTCTTGTGCAACAATCTCATCATCCACAACTCTTTGTGGTTCCTGTTCAGTATCCATCAATGGCTCAGTGTTTTGGTCGTTGTCTTGAACTTCTTCAAGATCGAACGTACTCCCACTAGTTTTTCTAGAAACAAAGTCCCTTTCTAGAAATACCCTAGTTTTAGCCACAAACACTTTGTGTTGACTGGGAATGTAGAAGTAATATCCCTTCGTTTCCTTGGGATATCCTATAAAATAGCACTTATCAGATTTGGGTCCTAGTTTGTCCGAGACTTGAAGTCGAACGTAAGCCTCACAACCCCAAATCCTCATAAAAGACACCTGTGCATCTCTCCCAGTCCATATCCTATATGGTGTCTTTATCACAACCTTGGATGGAACACGGTTAAGTGTGAAGGCTGCTGTGTCTAGAGCATATCCCCAAGAGGATATATAAAGATCTGCGTGACTCATCATAGATTGTACCATATCTAATAGGGTATGATTCCTCCTTTCGGATACACCATTCCCCTGTGGTGTTCCAAGAGGAGTGAGTTGGGATAGAATCCCACACTCAGCTAGATAGTCACGAAACTCATGGCTAAGGTATTCACCACCTCGATCTGATCGAATTATTTTAATACACTTGCCTAGCTGGTTTTGTACTTCATTCATGAATTCTTTGAACTTTTCAAAGGATTGTGATTTATACGTCATGAGATACACATAACCATATCTACTGAAGTTATCAGTAAATGTAATAATGAAGTACCTATAAACCACCTCTGGTAGCGACAATGAATGGGCCACATATATCACTATGTATAAGTCCTAAGATGTCAGTCGCTCTCTCGCTATGTCCACTAAAGGGAGTCTTAGTCATCTTGCCTAGAAGGCATGACTCACATGTCTCATATGATTCAAAATCAAATGAGTCCAGCAAACCATCCTTATGGAGCTGGGACAAGCGACTCTCGTTTATGTGGCCTAGGCGGCAATGCCAGAGATAGGTTGGGTTCAACTCATTTGATCTCAACCTCTTGGTACTCACGTTATAGATAGGGCTCTCTAAATCTAGAATATAGAGGCCATTCATCAGATGTGCACTACAATAGAACATATCTTTCAAATAAACAGAACAACATTTGTCCTTTATTATGAATGAAAAACCTTTATTATCTAAACAGGAAACTGAAATAATATTCTTTGTTAGTGCAGGGACATAACAACAATTATCTAGTTCCAATACAAGCCCAGCGGGCAGAGATAGAAAATATGTTCCTACAGCAACAGCAGCAACCCTTGCTCCATTGCCTACTCGTAGGTCCACCTCGCCCTTTGCCAATGTCCTGCTACTTCTCAGCGCCTGCACATTAGTACAAATGTGAGATGCACATCCAGTATCTAATACCCATGATGTAGAAATAGAAAGGTTGACTTCTATAACATTTATACCTGAAGTAGAAGCCTCGCTTCTTTTCTTCTTAAGATCCTTCAAGTAGATCTTGCAGTTCCTCTTCCAGTGCCCTGTCTGACCACAGTGGAAGCAGGTAGCATCCTTTTGCACCCCGCCCTTGGGTTTGAGTGCTGAAGAGCTGGCTTTGCCCTTGGTCTGGGTCTTACCCTTATCCTTGGGCTTCCACTTGCCCTTACCCTTGCCCTTTTGTACCATCAGGACGGTACTGGTCTTGGTAGTGGTGAGATTGGGCTCAGCAGTTCTCAACATGTTGAGCATCTCGGGCAGTGGTTTGTCTAATTCGTTCATGTTATAGTTCATGACGAATTGACGGTAACTTGCCAGCAACGATTGCAGGATCAAGTCAGTGGCCAGCTCTTGGCCCAATGGGAACCCCAACCTCTCTAGGTTCTCGACGTACCCAATCATCTTGAGTACGTGAGTTCCTACAGGGGTTCCCTCTTTCATCTTACATGAAAAGAGGGCCTGAGTCACTTCAAACCTCTCATGCCTGGCTTGCCCTTGATATAATTGCTTAAGATGGCCAATCATATCAAAGGCATTCATGTTCTCGTGTTGCTTCTGAAGCTCAGAGGACATGCAGCATATCATTAGGCACGACACGTCTAACGCATCGTCTTGATGCTTCTGATGAGCATCCTTAATGCTACGGGCGGCAGAGGCTGGTGGTGCTTCAGGAACTGCTTGCTCCAGAACATACAGCTTACGTTCCTGCATGAGGACTATCCTCAGGTTCCTGTACCAGTCCAGGAAGTTAGCTCCTGTGAGCTTGTCCTTCTCAAGGACAGATCGTAGGGAGAGAGTGTTCGCGTTTGGTGACATGGCAATCTAAAACATGCAGAGAATCAATATCATATTCTATCATCTAATTAGGCCTTTAATTAAATGATGCTCCCACTGAATTTTGTGGGACAAGATCCACATCATACTACATCTTGAGTCAGCTTTGGCTGAATCACCCAAGACCTAGTATGATCGGTAGGTAGCTAATTACCAATTACATCTCCATGCAACTCTTGTTTATAGGATCAAGATTTAACTTTTACAAATAATCTTGAGTTAGCTTTGGCTAAATCGCCCAAGATTATTTATAAACGTGATCTTGTCCTACCTTTCCAACTATTGGAATACGCCTATAGCTTCACTCGATCCAATTGAGCTTTGCCAGCTACTCAATCTAATTGAGCTCAATCTAACCCGAGCGTGATAGGCGGGACCAAGGTTGTCCCTCCGCATCCTACCAAGATTAAATGCGTTGCTCTGCTTTGGCAGATACGACAATCGCATATGATCGAGGTAGTGATGGGTATCATGGCCCGGTAGGCGTTTACGAGTTGATTTCGATTTAGATCTAATCTAATCGACGATGTGCATCATATTTAGGCGTAAATTAAATCTAATTTAAATCCTAAATGTGTATTGTGCACATCAAGATGTGGTTCCCACATCACATGTGCATCACATACACTCATGCATATTCTATTCTACACAAACATGCATCACATACACATAAGCAAAAATAAAATATATACATTTAAATTATGTGATTGGTCATGGCCCTACTAGGATCCTCTCTAGCCAAAGAGAAGATCCAATGGTCATCCTAGGGTCTAGGTGGCAGCTTCTCCAAGCTCCTCCTTCCGATCCCCATGTGTTGCCGGCATGCTCCCGCGAGTCCGTCTTCTCCGGAATTTCGTCATCTTCAAATTTTGTACATTACAAAATTTATACTCGAGTTACATTCGAGTCTTAAAACTAATTTTTACAGAAATAAAATAATGGAAAAAGGCAACACGCAGGTCGCATCCACAATACAGCACACACAACACATGACGGCACGCAGGCCGTATTATGAATTACACGCATAATTTTTCATAAAAAATTTTGGGACTTGGGCCATGACCAACACATACTGTACATAATTCAGAATTGTGTTTTTTTTTTTTTTTTATTTAAAATTTTTCTACTGATTTTTCTGAATTTTTGAGTCCCTTCTCCACGGCGGTCCCGCTAAGCGGGTTTCGGGCGTAATCGCGGGACAAGGCCCCTTGCGGGGTTAGGGGCAGCGCCCCTATTCGCGAAATAACCTTCGCGAGTGTCCTCTTGCGATTATACAGCGCCCTTACCCGCTGTCCCAAAATCTATTTGGGTGAAACTTGCCGTTTCGGAGAAATTTTTCTCGGTGACAAAAGTGTACAAGTGCTTCGCACTCGTTCTTTCGCCTCTACGAGAAAAATACCCAAAAATTCCTAAAATTTAGAAAAATCACAGAAACTTAAAAGCATCTAAATTTTGTATCTAATACAAAAATAAATAAATACGTGCTTCGCACGATGGCTCTGATACCACTGTTAGAATTTTTCGGGCCACGAAAACCGCTTTTCGCGTCGCGGAAACCCCGAAACATCTTAGCCAAGGATCCCGTGCAAAGAAAAAAAATCCGATTCAAAAAATTCCACGTATTTATATCATGCTTAATACCCGAATATGTTAGATCTACTCCTAGATCTATAGTTTAAAGAAAAACTACCTTTGATGCGTGCCCTTCGCTTATCCCGCTCAACCAAGGTTGAAGTTGGATCTAGAGGGCACAAAGTAGAGCCCCTCTATATGTGTCCACACAAGCAATTAGGTGGAGAAGATGACCGAAAACAAGGTGTGCTAGCACCTATGTGGTTTTCGGCCAAGAAGAGGAGGAAGAGAGGGAGAAGTTGCCAAGAGCACCAAGGAAGAGGAAGAACCAAAAATTTAATTCAAAAAATTCAATCAATCCACCATATCATGTGGCCGGCCACATAAATGTCATTAAGTGGGCAATTAATGCTCTTAATTGCCCCCTTAATGTGGCCGGCCACTCATGGGTAACCTCCCATGAGGTGGCAAGCATGAGGTGGCATGGTGATGTGTAGCATCCCCATTGGTTCTCCCATGCCACCTCATCAAATGTGGTGGCATCCAAGTCAAGTCAATATTGACTTTCAACCTTCCTAATTTGGCCAAAGTCAAACATGACCAAATTAACTCCCTTAATTGATTTATCCAACATTTGGATCATACTTGAGTCTAACTCATAGTCAAGTCAAACTTGTGGATTTAGGTCAAGTCAAACTTGCCTTTTATAGACTTTCCATATTTAGCCAAGTCAAACTTGACTTCATCTTTCCTCTTGGTTCATCATATGAACTAGTCTCCATCTATTGCTCTATGTGTGTGACCCTATAGGTTCTTGTCAACGTTGGCAATGTCCCTAAATCCAATTAGGGACATAAGCAATGAGAGGTATCTAGCAACACATCATTGCTACCCAAGTTACAAGAATGTTGAGATCCAACATCACCAATATGACTAATAATTGTGACTCTCACAATATGTGACATTGTCCTTCTATCCTTGATATCTAGATTGATCTTATATGAGGCATAGACCGTGTCATCCTCCAATCAATCTAAGTGTCTTGAACTCCAAGTAGACTCACTATAATCAAATAAGCGCAATATCACATATTGCCTTATTTGGGCATGGCCATGCACTTAGTGATCTCACTCTATCAAGACTATGATATCACTCCTGTAATATAGGAGGGATAGATCCCATCTACATCACTCACATCCCTCCGCATAATTTGTTACATACCCAGTAATCGCCTTTATAGTCCACCCAGTTACGGGTGACGTTTGACGAAACCAAAGTATATAACTCCTTATGTAGGGAACCATGGTGACTTCAGGTCTAAGGACTAAAGTCATACTAATAGTCACTTGAGAAAGTATATGACACTCATATAACGATCCATGATACTTTCTCATGGCGGGTCATTCAGTATACATTCTCCAATGTATACCCATGTGTCAACTTGATATCTCATATTCATGACTTGTGAGATCAAGTCATCATGTTGACCTACATGCTAGTCTCAATGCATTAACATTGTCCTTCTATGTTAATACTTGACTAGGAATAATTAAGTGTAGTGTTCTCTATATCATCTCACTATCGATTCAACTAATCGATTGATATAGATATGAACCTACTACCCTAGGACATTATTATACTTATTTATATAGCACAAATACACACAAGTATAATAATCACAATGCCTTTATTTATATATCAGAAATATATGTACAAGAATATGATACAAAGAGTCCAAAAAGTAACCATCACATGATTGGCTCTAGGGCTCTCACTAACACTTGTAAGGGCATAAGGATAAGGACACTGACTATTGACCCCCAGCCCATCTCTTTCAAATTATCAGTAGTTCAACAATCTCTAACATTGGCCATGAATTTTTTTTGGAAAATTTTTTGCCAAGTTGTTTCATTGTTTGATGATTTGTATTGCTATAGAAGATGGCCATCCTTAGTATTTAATCTGCTGAAATATAATATTTTTGGAGGTGGTCAGAGTAACTTATATGGAACTAAAGGATTCTCATTTTACTTCAGGAATTGATTTAACAACTTCAATATCTATTTTATTCTTGCATTACTTTTCGTGCCATTTGTCCCTGTTGTGAAGAGGAAATATGGCCCTGAACTGTTGATTGTTGTCTCTCCCGTGTATATTTGGCTGGACTTCATGTCATTACAAGCTCACAATGAAGAAAGGTATTGTTCATGAAGATTGATTACTTTGTTGATCTCATTAGAAAATTGATTCTCTATAAAGCTAAACATTTAAGAATTCCTTTGGTCTTAAACAAGTTTAGAATGATTTCGCCTAAGCCATTTTATACTCCATTCCAATTTTCTCTCAGTTAAACTAGATCATCTCATCTCAACTACTTGTTCTCCTTTTCTTACATGTTTATCTAGGTTTAGAAATAATTTCAGTCCTTAGTTGTATATGATACTTACTATCTTGTCTAACATCACATACATATCTTCATCGAGTATATGTAAGCAAATTATAAATGCACATCTTAATTTAGGTTTTATGCTAAAATTAAAGAAATATTGAGTGGATTAACAAAGGTAGGTGAGAAGTTCTCCAACCGAGATATTATGATGAAAGCCTTCAATGCTTTCCCAAGAACCACAACTTGGAGCTCAATTGTAGATTCATTCTACATTTCAAAAGACCTAGAGAAATATTCTCTAAATTAATTCTTCTCAACAATGGAGTTCCATGAAACTAGAGTTGAAGAATTATATGGAGAAGTTCATAGATCAAGAGGAGTAGCCCTTGTGGCAAACAAGGGAAAGGGCAAGAAGAAGAAGTTTTCATCCCCACCATCCTCCGACTCTGAAGAATCAAGCGCCTCAATGGATAGCGATCAAGAGGCGTATATGGTAAGAAAAATGAGAAGAGCATTTACGAATTTTTCCACTAATAAATCTCATGCTAGGAGAATTCAAGAGGCAAGAGTAGAACAAGGAGGGTCATTTGCTACAATTGCCAAGAAGAAGGACACATGAGGGGTCAATGCCCTCTCTTGAAGAAGAAGGACACATGAGGGGTCAATGCCCTCTCTTGAAGAAGAAGGAAGAGAAGAAGAAGACAAAAGAAAAAGGGAAGAAACTCAAAAATCTAAAGGCAACATGGGATGATCCATCATCATCAAAGGAAGAAGAGAACCATGTATCCCATTTTTCTCTAATGGGAGTTGATGACTTTGCCTCCACCTCATCTGAAAATGAAGAAGGAAAGAGCTCAAGTGAAGAAAAAGGGAGCTCAAGTGAAGGGGGAGGTCAAACTTTAGATTCAGACTTTTTGGTAAGTCGTGTATATAATCTACCCACTCATACTTTGGTTAAAATTATTTCAAGTATAAATGAAGATTTGTTTAAGGCTAGAAATAAAAACAAATCCTTGAAAAATAAGATTAGTATTTTAGAGAAAAATTAGAATCCATGTCTTATAAGTTAAATAATTCCTCTAGTATGCATGCTTCTTCTAGTTTAAATGATCCATGTTAAGACGAAGAAAATAAGGAATTAAGGGAAAAGGTAGAATACCTTAGTAAAACCCTTGAAAAATTCACAATTAGCTCCAATATCTTAAGCATGATCATTGGGAGCTAAACGGCAAGTTTCAACAAAAAGGGATTAGAATACAATGAACCTAAAAATGAGAAAGCTTATCATTGCTTACTTGCTAGGGGCAATCAAAAACAAAGACCATAGATAGGAAATGGATCCCTAAGGGGTATTTGGTTAACCTGATTAGGAAGAACTCCTATTGGATAACAAAGTCAATCCTCAAGGGTAGAGAATTTTTGGGTTAGTCAACCATTAAGGTCATATTTTAAATTTTTTTGAAAAATAGTTGACTTTAGACCTTAAGGGGGAACACTTAGTATTGATAAAAATTTATGATAAGAAGGGCTAAGTAGAGGTTACCTTTATTTCATCTCACAATGACTTGCATTACATTTCTAAACATCTCATAATTCACTTATGCTTATGGCATATTGTTGAATCATGAAATGTGTCAAAATAGTGGTCATAGACCAACTATGGGGAAAGTAAATGTTTTATTAATAGACATCTTGCTTATAGATCATAGTTGGACATTTTAAATGTTTTAAAAATAATTCTATGTTTTATTTATAGTGGCATAGTTATTTTGAAACATATGAATTAGAATAAGATTTCAAATTGATACACAATTGAATGTTTTCAAGGTTTTTAAGCTTTTGTCAAAACCTCAAAAATATAATGAATTTTCATAAAAATATATTTTTCCTAGTTAAAGGGCATTATAAGAAATATACGTTCAAAATTTCATGATTTTTCATATTTTTTATAATTTTTTATGTATTTCTAAAATTGACTTCAGAAAGTTGAAATTCGGTATGACTCATGCTAGTCGACTGCAACAGTTAGCAGTCGACTAGTAGCTATTTTTTAACACTTACAGAAATTGGTATTAGTTAACTTAGTCCAAATTTGATACCATGGTATGTATAATTATTTGGTACAATCTTTTTGATGGTGTCAAAGAGCGAGAAATGGAAAGTTTAAGTTAGAAACTTATTTCTCCCATTTTATGCAAAACTTGAAAATTAAGTGTTAAAGCATATGTTAAGTGGGAGCTCAGATTTATGCTTCAATGTTTACACTTTGCTTTCAATTTTTCAAGTATTCTTTATGCCTAAATTAAATATATTGTCGCACATCAAAAAAGGGGAGATTATAAGTGCAATTGACCTAGGATTGATTAGGTATGATCATGGTTTTGATGTGTGTGTCAAAGAGTTTAAATTAGACTTTCATATTAGTTTGATATATGTATTTTGAGTCATGCAGGACTTGGTGAAACACACATGAGGAGCTTGGTGCGGTCAATCTTGAAAAGCTCATCCTATGACTCGGGTCCTTTAGATCAGTGAAGGATGGTGCATCCAAGGGACCGACGGATGAGGAGCAAACTGTTGGTTGCTACACCTGGATTCCATTCTGTTTCTCCTGTATAAAAATTTGTACAACCACAAAACTTAACCTAGCTACCCATGTGCTCTACTGAAGTTAAACTTGGATTGCAAACGATGCTTAACATTATTAATCCAATGTAACACCCCACCCTCCTCACTACTAGTCTGTAAGGGTGGAGCGCTACTGGACTACTAACTTAACATAATTAGAGTTGTTCACATGTAAATATCAATACATAAAATTCTAAAAATATTGTAATTAGTGACAGCGGAAACATGAATAATTTATCTCTACATTCTACTCCAGCATGTATACACAACTAAAACATATCAATCTGAACATGCTAAAAAAAACATATCTATTAATCTGAACATGCATGCAACATTAACACAACTCAATAGTGATACTAATATGCATAGCAATTCTAATGAGAAAAATTCTAAATACATAAAGTCATTTTATGAATTAAATCATCTACATGAATAAACAATCTCAATAGTCTAAATACAAAATATCTTAATAAAATCTTTAACTAAATCCCAAGGCTTCTATAGTCCAGGCATCACACATCCATCCACACCTCCTTGTCACCTTCCTTCGCTATAGCTTTTCCTTTCCTTTATCTGCAGTAAGAGGAAATGCAACTATAAGCAAAATTTCTTAGTAAGCGCTATCTAACTCACAAAACTCGAATAAGCATGTGAATAAGAATAAATCTAAAACTGAATGCTTTGAAGGAAATACTACACATGCTCATCTAATAATAGAGGAATCAAACATACTGAAATGCTAAACATGTAAAGCTGCTTATGCTCATCTAACAACAGTATGAAAATCTAAACAACATGCTAGCATATCAGGAACTAAACTTGCTGAACTTTAAACTTATGTGAAGCTTATTTCACTTGTTTAAAATCTTATACTTTTATACTTCAAAATAATAATCAATTCTTTCTTGGGCCCAGGCGTAGTACCATTGCGCGCTCCCTAGTAAAACTGAGGTAGCGAGCCACCAGTTCTACAAGGGTAAAGACCTTGGTCTTACCAGGGCTAAGACCTCGGAATTGGTCACCTGGATTTGTTTAACGACAACCTCGGAAGTCGGGTACTAGCCCCTTAAAGTAAAATACTTATTATCTTCTAATTCTCCTAGTATAGAATGCCTCGGCATTTCTTCAAACACTAGGCGTGCCTTTGATCCTCAACTTCTGGAATTTGGAATCAAATCAAGACCTTGGTCTTTTCTTGCTTATACTTCTCACAAAATCATTTATGAATTCATATAAAAATCTGAAACCATGCTAAGAAACTATTCTTTTAACAATTGGTTTTAGGTAGCAAGAAATCCAGACTGAAATCGAAAACTGCAATGCTAATCATAATAGAGTTCAAGCTTTATACGGTAACAAAAGAAATTAAACCGCATGCATGCTTAGAAATGAAAGGTTGTCCAGGCCTGTTAAAATAACAAGAACTTGCATTGAATTATTGAGCATCACAGAAAAGCCTAAACTTTCGTACTTGAATCAAACAACATGATCTAATCTGGAATACTAAGCCAAAATCACAAACTGAAAACTAAATCTGCAGGGATAAACATAAGCCAATCATGCCCATTAAGGTAACAAGGGAAACCTAAATCTGTGCTACTAATGAATCACACATGCATTCAAAACTAAAATAGAAACTGCTCAAACTTTAAAAGAAACCCCACGGCATGCTCACCAAACCATGCAGCAGTGTATACCCATTGCAATTTGAAAGAAATTGGCTACTGGAAACCAACTCAAGCATAACCAATCCTCATTCTCAGTGCCACAGCAAGAAGAACAGAGGATACCAAGACACTACACATAGCCACCCAACTAAAAACATGTTGAAGCTTAAAACCTATGTGAAACTTATTCAAAACTCTTACTTTCATTGAGCAATAGAGATCTTTAAACATGCTACAGCAGAAATGCAAAGGAGAAAGCAATTCCTGAAACTACCTTTAAGCCTCTAACAAACAAATTCTGCATAGCATAATCCGAAAGCCCCAAAAGAAAGCCATATCCCTAGCAACCACAATTCTTAACAACATGTTTCAAAAGCCAAAAGGAAACCTAAATCCTTAGCAACCGAAATTCTCTATAGCATGTTCTATAAACGAAAAGGAAACCTAAATCAAAGCTCGAAACTACCCTTGCTACAGGTGAGTAGCGCTTACCTTAGTGTTCATGGACTTACAACCGAAGAAAGGCAGCTAGGGCTTCGGGAAAACTCAATCTCTCGGCCTCTGCTTCGTGCTTACGGCTTCTCCTCAACGAGAGGATCACAACCGTGTAAAGAACCCACGAAATTAACCCCTCGTCGGCCGTCGGAGACGAACCCTAGGTTCGGCTCTGTTTTCGCTCGAGCAGATCGCCATCGCACGCAGAAGAGGAGAGGAGAAGAAATTAGGTCACGACAAATTAATCCCTAAGTTCTCCCTTTATAACTCCAATATTATGTTAACTATCTACCACATAAATATATTTCACCATCTCTTTTAAATAGTATGGCCCTACTGGGTTCTTGGTCATCACGCTTCGCTTAAGTCTCGGTTCGGGTCGGAGGTCGCGGGTTCGAACCTCGGCCGAACTTTTTTTTTTTGAAACTTCTTCCTTTTGGTAAAAATACCAAACGAACTCCAAAAATTACATAAAAATACTCTAAAAATTCCTAAAAATCTCTAGAATATTTCTAATGCATTTCTAAATATTTTTAACCACTATTAAAATTCGTAATGAGGAAATTTGGGTTGTTACATCCAAGTTGCTCTTCAGAAGTTAAACTTGAATTGGAAACAATACTTAACATTTTTACTCCAATTCTAACCGATATGATCTTCCTAAGTTAAACCATATTAAAGAAGTTGATTAAATATCTATTTCAAAGACTGGCTTCCCGGTTAAACATGGTGAGGCACTAGGCCTTCTTGGTTATAGGATCATCCACCACTTCCTAGACAAAGTCTTTCAAAGAAATTGGATATTTAACTTCTTACAGTAACCCTAGGCTTAACTACAGAGAGCACAATAGAAACACAAGATCGAAACGCAAAATCGAAATACAAAATCGATAGCATGAAATCAAAACATAAAATCGCTAGCCTCTTGTGTTGGTGTTTCAGAATCCATGCAAAGAAAACTAACTAATTAATTCGAAGAGGAAACCATTACTTCGTTATACCTTTCTTTGTAGCTAAAGACCTCTTGATCTTCTGTTGTATTTCTCTCCTCCTCTTAGACGTTGTGTGGGCAACGATCTACCAAGATGGAATCCACCCGAACCACTTCTTCTCCTCCAAGACTCTCGTGCCACCAAGGTATGACAAAATAGGAAACTACATTCTCTTCTTCTTCTCCTCCAAGTAGTCGGCCACCAAGGAGATGGAACTTCTTTGATGTGCCGCCGACCTTGAGATAAAGAAAACAAGGAGAAAGAAGAGAAGCAAGGGTCGGCCACCAAGGAAAAGAGAGGAAGAGCTAAGGTTGTGTGTACTCTCATGAGGCACCCTCTACCTCTCTTTTATAATCCTTGGTGAATGAAAAAAAGGAAAGTATTTTAAACAAAATTTAAAACTTCCTTATTTGTGCCCTCCCCTTTTAAAAAGAAAATTTTAACAACAATTAAAATCTCTCTCTTTTAAATTTCCTATTGTACATGGCAACAAAAGGAAAGTTTTAAAATTAATCTCTCTCTTTTAAATCATGTAGACATCTACAAAAAAGGAAAGATTAAAATTAAAACTTCTCTTTTAAATCATGGTTACAAAAAATGAAAGTTTTATCAAAAATTAAAATCTCTCTTTTAAACTACAAATAAGGAAAGATTTTAAAATTTTAAAACTCTCTTTCAAAACCATGAGGATGGCTATAAAAGGAAATTTTAAAATTAAAATTTCTCTTTTAAAATCCCTTCATGAATGGCTATAAAAGGAAAGATTTTAACAAAATAAAATCTTCCTTTAATCCTAGTGGTGTGGTCGGCCCCATGCTTGGACACCAAGCATGGTTTGGCCGGCCACCTCTTGGGCTCCAAAATTATGCTTGGCCGACCCCCTTTGCTCCAAGCAAGGATGTGGCCGGCCCATTACTTGGGTAAGAAGTGGACTTTATGGATACAAGGATTTATAGAGGCTACAATAGGGACCGAGAGGAGAAATTGATTTTGGTCTCCCGATGAGCTTGAGCTTCCTGTGTTCACCTCGAACACTCAACTCAAATTCATCAATAATAACTCATACCACTAAAAAGTTATTATTGAACTACCGCACCAATCCCAAATTACATTATGGACTCCTTCTTATGGTGAGTGTATTAATCTCCCTGTGTTTAGGATATCGAATGTCCATTAATTAAATGAGTTACTGATAACTCACTTAATTAATATCTAGCTCCAAGAGTAGTGCCACTCAACTTCATTGTCATGTCGGACTAAGTCCACCTGCAGGGTTTACATGACAATCCTTATGAGCTCCTCAAGGGGACATAATCAACCTAGATTACTAGGACACAGTTTCCTTCTATAATCAACAACACATCATATAAATAATATTATTTCCTAACTTATCGGGCCTATTGATTTAACGAACTAAATCTCACCCATTGATAAATTAAAAAAATAAATACTAAGTATACGTGCTTGTTATTATATTGGGAATAAGAGTACGC
Organism: Zingiber officinale; assembly: GCF_018446385.1. Classification (NCBI taxonomy): domain Eukaryota; kingdom Viridiplantae; phylum Streptophyta; class Magnoliopsida; order Zingiberales; family Zingiberaceae; genus Zingiber; species Zingiber officinale. Next base: position 125,312,743 of record NC_055989.1, read on the forward strand.
ACATCCATAATAACAGAGGTTTTATTCTTTTATATAGTCAGTATAAAAAGAAACAACCCCAAATGGTCCTGCTTAATACACACATAGTGTACCAGTGTAATTTTATAGTTAAGATAAACTAATACCAAATTGCACTACAACCACTCCAATGGTTTGTCCCATTCCATCTTGGTTGTGAGCTACTATTTATAATTTATAAGGAACTGATAACATGATATTCTGTGTCACACCAAACACCATGTTATCTACAATATAAATTAAATGAACAACTGCATTTAACTCAATGTAGACATGACCAACGTGATTCTCATTTCAAAATAAATGTTTTATACCAAAAGATAGGCTTTTAGTATACATCCCAACACAAAGGAGTGGAGCCAAGGGATGCGGACTTCAAGGCAATGCGAAGGATGAATGGAGAGGAGCCGCGGGCTTGAGGGCATCTGAGGGACGAAGGTTGAGAAAGAGGGCTTCAAGGGTGACTCCGGAGAGAATGAGTGTAAGTGTGTAACCAGGACCAATCGATTGATGGAAGTTGTAGTTGACTGGTCTAGTCGACTGCTCAGTCGACTGGGAGCAAACAAAAGTATTTTGTTTGCTTAGCCAACAGCGACCAATCAGCTGGTACTTTCACCAGTCGACTGGTAAGTGGTCATTGGTGATCGTTGGCGGAATCCTTGATTTTGTGAAAGTAGCCGTTGGCTACCAACGGTAGCACCAGTCGCCTGATGGAAGTCGACTGGTGCGCAGGAAATGAGTTGTCTTGTGATCAACTCTTTCCACTCTATTTGAGGAAGCTTTGAGGGATGGAGGAGGTTACTGATTCTTGCTAGAATATTTCAAGTAATTCCCTCAAGCTTCCAAGCTAATTCTCTTCCTCCTAAACCTAAGTCTCATCTTGTAAAAGAAGAAGAGGGTTGCATCTTCCGTGCAGAGTTGGCCTCAATTTTTATTATATCAACATAACACTTGCGTGTCATTAATCGATCTCCTATGACTTCCCCAACTTGATCATCCACGAAGAACTTTATTTTCTGGTAGAAAGTGAAAATTATGGTCCGGAACTCATTCAGGGTCGGTCAACCCAAAATGACATTGTAGGTTGAGAGCACGTCTACTACTATGAATGTTGATTGGTGCATCCTCACTAAGGGCCCCTCCACTAAAGATATGGCCAACTTTATTTGACCGAGCGGCTGGATCTCATTACCCGTGAATTCATACAAAGGAGTCGTCATGGGTTGAATCTCGTTCGAGTCTATCTACAACTGCTCAAACAGTTGTTTGAAAATGATATTAACTGAGCTACTTATGTAAACAAAAGTACAGGAAATATTATAATTAGCTATAACTGTTGGACCGCTGTGGCCGGCTAGAAGGGGGGGGGGTTGAATAGCCTAAAAAAAATAAAAGCAACCGTTCTCAAACTTTCAACAAAATAACACTTGCATAAAAAATAAATTAACTAAACAGAACAGAAAGAAGAGGCAAGAGGATTTTTACTTGGTTACAACCGGGGAGGTTGTTAATCCAAGGAAGATGTCGCACTAGTATCTCCTTCAGGCGGAGAAGCCTCTTACAACGATAAAGCGCAAAAACAAAGAAGCTAATCTAGAAATGAGGTGTACAAGTGTTGGAAATGAATTGCTTGAGATGATTAAAACTTCTGGACCAAGGCTGTATTTATAACCTTGGTCGGGGTGCCTGGAAGGGTTCCGGGTGTCCTAGGGAGATAAAACTTTATCCCCTTCCCAACGGATCACGTTTGACGCGATCCAGGTCAAAATCCAACTCTGGGCGCCCGGAATGGTTCCGGGTGCCCCGGACCGTTCCGGGAGCTCTGGGTGGGGAAAGTCAACCTCGTTGACTTTTCCAGCCCTGGTCTTCTACTCTGGCTCCATTTGCCTCGGTCTAGGTCTTCCGCTCACTTGGGTTATCTCGGCCATCCGGAATAAGGCTCACCCGAACCCAACTTCCGGTCTTCTCGAGCAGGTTTCCGCTCCTGCTTCTCATCGCTCGGAATCGTGGCATGCTTCCTTCTCATACGCCAGTGTACTCATCTGTAGTCTTCGTCCCTCGGTCGCACCTCGTGCCAACCTTCTCGCTAGCTACGTCTCTTGCTCCTCGAGCAGTCTTCCGCTTCGGCTTCTCGTCCCTCGGAACCACCGCACGCTTCCTTCTCGTCCGCGGTGTACTCTTCCACAGCGCCTCATCCCTTAGACGCACCACATGCCGTCATTCTCGCGAGCTGCGTCTTCCGCTCGACTCCCTGTGCTCCTAAGCTCCTGCACACATAGACACAAGGTTAAAACACACAGGACCTAACTTAACTTGTTGATCACACCAAAATAACCTTGGGGTTCTAACAATCTCTCCCTTTTTGATATGAGCAACCCAAGTTAAGATAGGGTAAATAGACATAAAAAATGAACTAACTAATTTGCAATAAAGTACAAAAAGATTGAAAAATTGGTCTACCTCCCCCTAGACTTATACTTTTTCTTCTCCCCCTTTGATCACATAAAAAATAAGGGTTCTAAAAAAACTCTAAGGGTAAAAATTTTGAAACTTTGAAAAAATCATTTTGAACAATGTTTCTAAGTTTCTAACTTAAATCTTTGAGAATTTTCTAAGTAAAACTTCAAGTAAGAAAATCTTCTAAGTAAAAACTCTTAAGTAAGAAAATTTTCTAAGTAAAGCTTAAAAAAATCTGACTTAGGCAACTTTACAAAAATATTTTTGAAAATTTTTCTATGTAAAAATTTACAATAATCTTCAACAAAGTTTCTAAGTAAAAATTCGAAGTTCAAGAATATGCACGAATTATTTTTAAACAAAATTCTAAGTTAGATAGTTTTTTGCAAAAATTATTTTAAAGAAATTTCTAAGTTAGATAATTTGATTTTTTTATTATTAAAAATTTCTAAGTCCCCATTTTTTTATTATATATAAAAAAAAATTTAAAATTTTCTGTGTAAAATGTTACACAAGAAAATTTTTCTAAAAAAATATTTTTTGAAAAATTTCCAAAACATGTTTAAATTTTTTTTTTAAAGTATTATTAGATTTCAATCTTAATGCTTTATCGTAAAGTTAATTAAATATTTTATTTCAATATTTTGGCTTCCAGGCAGTGGTGAGGTACTAGGGCTTCTTAGTTATTGGAGTAACAATCACTTTCTTAGACAAAACCTCATAAAGAAATTTAATGTCTAATTTTCTCACTGAAAGCTCTAAATCTAATTAATAGTTCAAGCTAAACAGGACTTTGGAACCCAATATAGGTTCCAGCCTACTAGATTAACTAAAAATTTCTTAGGGGCATACCTTTTTGAAATATTCATAATTTATCTCTTGTGGTATCTAAAATACCAATTCAAATTAAATTTTCTAAAATTAGATGATCATACATGGTTTTTCAAATTATTTACTTGTACTTTTAAATTATCATTTTCTAATTTTAATTTTTTATTTTCTAATTTAATTCTGTCAAATTCTTCTATTGGACAAGATTTAGCTAATATTATTTTTAGATTCTTAATTTCCTTTTCTAATTTACAGTAATCCTTAGTTAACAATTTAATAAACTTAAATAGTTTATCGGGAGTAAGAGATCGTACCTGACTTACCTTGTTGATCTCGTTGTCCGTTTCTCCCCCTGAACTGCTGCTATCTTCCGACATGGCTCCCCCTTCATCGATGCTCTCGATCCTCATTTCGGAAGAACTTGACTCGCAGTTGTCGTCTTGATGACTTGCCATTAGTGCAAGTCAGGAGAAGGCCTCAACTTCTGATTCGAAGGGTATATCGTCCCACGTCGCCTTTAAGACTTTGCGTTTTTGGACAGACTTCTTACCTTTATCCTTGTCCTTGTTCCTCAGCTTGCGGCAGTTGTCTTGGACATGCCCTTCTTCGTTGCAGTGGTAACAGCGGATCATCCTTTTCTTTCTACCCTGCGGATGGTTAGTTTTTCTAGAATTACATAACTTCTTAAAGCACCTTACCATCATTACCATTTCCTCGTCATCGAGAGAAGACTTTGACTCAGGTTCGTCTCTCAATGCTTTGAAAATGATGTTGTGTTTGGGCTCCTTCGTACCTGCACATCTTGATTCATGCACTTCAAATGTGGAAAATAATTCTTCTAATATAATATTTTCTAAATCTTTCGAAATATAAAAGGCATCTACTAGTGATGCCCATTTCGTATTTCTAGGAAAAGGATTTAATGCGTACCTTAGCGAATCTCGGTTACTTACCTTTTCTCCGAGATTCGAAAGTTCGGTGATAAGCTCTTTAATTCTCGAGTGCAGATGCGCAATTGTCTCGTCTTCTCCAAGTCGCAGGTTGGTGAGCTGGTTGTGAAGTAGATCCTGTCTTGCAAGCTTGGCTTTGGACGCCCCTTCATGTAGCTCAAGGAACTTCTCCCAAAGTTCCTTCGCGGAGTCATAGTTACCGATTCGGTTGACTTCTTGTGGCGAAAGTACGCTCAGCAGATGGTACTCTGCTTTGCTATTTGCCACGTAGTCGGCCTGCTCCTTTTTCATCCATTGATCTTTCTTTTTGCCCTCCGGTGCTACAAAATCGAATTCCATTATAAGAAGTAAATCAAAGTCTGTTTTAAAGAATATCTGCATTCATTTTTTTCCAGGTAGCGAATTCTCCTTCAATCGGCGGTTAGTCCCCCTGAAGCGCACTTGGCTTTGATACCACTTGTTGGACCGCTAGGGCCAGCTAGAAGGGGGGTTGAATAGCCTGAAAAAATAAAAGCAACCCTTCTCGAACTTTCAACAAAATAACATTTGCATAAAAAATAAATTAACTAAACAGAATAGAAATAAGAGGCAAGAAGATTTTTACTTGGTTACAACCGGGGAGATTGTTAATCCAAGGAAGATGTCGCTCTAGTATCTCCTTCAGGCGGAGAAACCTCTTACAACAATGAAGCGCAAAAACAAAGAAGCTAATCTAGAAATGAGGCGTACAAGTGTTGGAAATGAATTGCTTGAGATGATTTAAAACTTCTGGACCAAGGCTGTATTTATAGCCTTGGTCGGGGCGCTTGGAAGGGTTCCGGGCGCCCTGGGGGGATAAAACTTTATCCCCTTCGCAATGGATCGTGTTTGATGTGATCCTAGTCAAAATCCAACTCCGGCCACCCGGACCGTTCTGGGCGCCCCGAATCGTTCCGAGCACCCCGGACCGTTCCGAGCGCCTCGGGTGGGGAAAGCCAACCTCGTTGACTTTTTCAACCCGGGTCTTCAGCTCCGGCTCTGTTCGCCTCGGTCTAGGTCTTCCGCTCACTTGGGTGATCTCGGCTGTCTAGAATAGGGCTCACCCGAACCCAACTTCCGGTCATCTCGAGCAGGCTTCCGCTTCGGCATCTCATCCCTCAGAATCGTAGCATGCTTCCTTCTTATCCGCCAGCGTACTCATCCACAGTCTTCGTCCCTCAGTCGCACCTCGTGCCGACCATCTCGCTAGCTACGTCTCTTTCTCCTCGAGCAGTCTTCCACTCCGGTTTCTCGTCCCTCGGAACCACCGCACGCTTCCTTCTCGTCCGCCGATGTACTCTTCCGCAGCGCCTCGTGTTGGTGCGGGAAGCATCCGACGATCGAACTCATGTTTTGATAATGGAAAAGAGATTCAAAGTTAAGTTTAATTGTTATCTAATGTGTATGCTTGAGTGTTTCAGGAAAGTCCTAGCTGCGGTTAGGTAAGGGGAAAACCCTAGGGGGTGGTAACCCTAAGTCATAGGGGGCGGCAACCCTATGCGGAAAGTCTTGGCGGGTCAAGGGCTTCAGGCAAAAGTCCTAGGGGGAGATAACCCCAGGTTGAAAGTCCTGGTGTCGCGAATCAGGTGGAAGACTGGATGAGCCGGGAAGCGGGAGTCCGGCAGAAAGTCCGAAAGCATCGAGTGCCGAGCAAAAGTCCAGTCGATATGGAGGATCGAGCCGGCATCAGGTACCTCTCCTGAGAGGAGTAGGTGAGGAAGCATTCCCCGCAGAGGGAACAGTAGGCGTCAGGTCGACCTAGGGTTTTCCGGTCGGAAATCCGAAGTCAGACTCGGACAGTATAGAGACTGTCAAATTTATTTCTATATATTATCATTTGTGTTCTAACTCTGTTTTGCAGGAAACTAATATTTTTATGCAGGGTTATGTCTGACCAGGATCGGTCGACCGAACCCCGAAGCCAGCAAATCAAACTTCCAGAGATTGGACCAGGCTCGACCGGAGGATCGGTCGACCGAACCTTGGGGTCGGTCGACCGAACCAAGAATCAGCGTCGACTGGATCAGGCTAGGTTGATCGGGTCAGAGGAGTTGATCGGTCGACCGAACGATGGGATCGATTGACCGAACCGAGGATGAGACTTGACCAGATCGAAGCGGAGCGAGCGGATTGGATGGGAGAAGACTGTCTGATCAGTCGACTGAACGCAGGGATCGGTCGACCGATCCGCCTCGAGTCAAACCTGATCCCGAAGCTTGGGGATCTGGTGTAACGCCCAAAAATTCTCAAACCTATTTTAGAAATATTCTATGATTTTTCTGGAATTATTAGATATTTTTCCGGAATATTCCGAGTAGCGGAAGTAGCAAAAATTATTAGAAAACGAAAACGGCCTAAGCGGGAATTGAACCCGAGACCTATGGTTTACGGATAATGTTAGTGACCAGTTGAACCCAGCAGGGCCGTGCTGAAAGGAAAGGGAATCAATTATATTTATAATTGGTTTGGCCGAATTAATTACTTAATATAAATAGGGAATTAATAGGTGAGTAGGTGAAGAATTATTTGGGTTAACGTGACTTTTCTCCTCCCTCACCCTAATTCCGCCGATCCCCTCTCCTCCTCCTTCTCTCGGCGCCAACCACAAGAGGGCTTAGGGTTCCTCTCCTAGGGCCCCAAGGACACCTTCCGGCGACGATTTCAGCACAAGGACGTTCCCCTCCGCGAGTATAGCACGTGGACGCGAGCGAATCGTCGAGAAGTCGTCTCCACCGGAATTCCTAGCGATTAGATTTGTAAGAAATCTAGCACACAAGGTAAGAAACCCCTCACCTGCAGTATAAGTAGCTTCGTTTGGTTTTATACGCACTAGTTTAGCTATATGCAGTTTTTATCGACGCATAGGGTGAATTTGACCCTCCTCGCAGATTTAGGGATTTAGTGAGTACTTCTAGATGGGCCGGACACGTATTCTCTCTTCAGTGGGGGGTTCCTAGACGTTGTCGGGTGCCTAGAAGTGGTCTCCCTAATAGAGGGGTGAGTTGGGGCACACTAGGTGTTCGATAAAATACCTAGTTAAGTTAAAATACAAATTAGGCATTTTAATAGCTCAGTTAAATGCATTAGAAGCATTTAAAACAGTAAATCAGTTTATTTTAGCTTATATGGAACCACGGTCCAATGGGTGGGCTCCCACAGTCGCCTCTAGGTTCAGACAACCTAGTTCTAGGTTCAGATAACCTAGATTCAGCAAAATAGTATTAGCTATTTCAGTATTTTACTTTTCAGTGGCACTGTACTGGATTAGATATCCATTGGGTTGGGCTCCCATAGTCGTCCCTAGGTTTAGCTAACCTAGTAAACCCTACTAGATTCGGAACTTGCAATCCCGGGTCTAATTAGGGATGCGCGCACAGCAAGTACAGTTGTCAGGGCCCATCAGCAGCATGTTTAGTATTTTCACTTACTATATGTATATGGTTTTCAACCTTTCACAAATTAGTTCGTGAATTCAGTACAGTCCTAGCAGTAGCTCAGTATTAGCTTAGTATCAGCTTAGTTCTTCATTGATACCATGTGATTGATATCATGTTCAGCTTTAGATATGCCATGATTGTATGCTTATATGTCATGCCATGTTTAGTTTATTCAGTATACTTAGCATATCCTTTCAAACAGCATGATTTAAAATCATATTTGCATCGTATGCATGTTTTAGTGAGGTAGATGGTTTCTTACTAAGCTTTTTAGCTTACAGATACTATTTTCCTTATACTGCAGATACAGGTAAAAGGAAAATGGACTAGCAATGGAGGCTGGAGGTCAATGCAGATCAAGATGTGTGTGGAAGGAACTGGAATAAAGATCCTAGGGATCTAGTTTTATTTTATTACGCATTAGAACGTGTTCAGTATGCATTAGTACTTATAGCAAGCGTTACCTTATGTTTCTGTTAGTTAGCAAGAGAACAGTTTAAAACCTTGTTAGTTTTGGTTTCCATATGTTTACATGCCATGAATTAGTATTCTATGCCTTAATCATGTTTAGTATGTTAGTCATTACCTAGTAGAATGTTTCTCTTAGCTTTTATAGTATTGTGTAATGACTTTGGCACGCATCATTGCTGAAATCAGACCTATGGGTCGAAACCGATCAGGGAGTCTCTGATCGGTCGGTAGACCGATCAGAGACCTGGTTTCTGCGAACAGAAGCTTTCTGTTCGTTCCCTGATCGATCCATGGATCGATCAGGAGCTGGGTCGAGAAAAAAATGGCTCACTGATCGGTCAGCAGACCGATCAGTAAGCCACTGATCGGTCCCATTGACCGATCAGGGACCACCTGGATCGGTCGGTAGACCGATCCAGCAGCGTACAGAATTGCAGTGTAGTTTATGGATCGATCGGTTGAACGATCCGGAGTTTCCTACCGTGCCAGTATCAGTAGATCGGTCTGTGGATCGATCCGAAGTTTATTTTCAGTTGCAAACACCTCCCCTAGCATGTGTACAACTCCTAGGTACACCCAGAACACTAAGTTAAACTTTACAGCATTTAGTTCAGTAAAATTTTAAATTAGCCAGTTTTCATTCCGCATTAATAGTTTAGCACAGCATAACTGTAGCGATCGGCTTCGCAGCCTAGTCAGTAGGAGGCGAGTCGTTACAGAGTGGTATCAGAGCCAAGTTCCATACTTACTACACACACATCAGCATTGAACCTGCAGCTTCCAGGTAAGAATACCTCTACTTTATTTATGCTTTCTGTTTCCTTGTTATAGTTCATGTTTATAGATAAACTGCTGCATGATAGTATATAACATGATAACGATAGTTATACAATTATGATTGTAATAGTTATTCATGTTCTGTCCTCTATGTCTTTAGCAATGACACGAGGACGCCCAGCTAGAAGGGCACTAGCTACTGAGCCCCAGCAAGAGGCAGGCCGTTCAGTGCCTCCTCCCGACCTTACAGCATTAGTGGCTCAGTTACAGCAGCAGCTAGCTGAACAGCGACAGGAAATAGCCACCTTAAAGGCTAATCAGCAGAGTACCCCCGAATCTGACGACTCCAGAAGTCTTAGAGGTTCCACCAGCCCAGCCTACAGCGCCAGCACCAGTACCAGCACCAGCAGTCCCAGCAGCTGAGCCAAGAAAGGAAGCCTATCTGATCCAGTGGCAGCGAGTCAAGCCAGAGAACTTCTCAGGCACTAGTGAACCATGGGATGCACAAGCCTGGTTCAAAACACTGGAGAGCACGATGGAGCTTCTGGACTGGCCAGAACACGAGAAGGTGAAGTGTGCCTCCTTCTGCCTGACAGGAGACGCACGCATGTGGTGGGAAAGAATCAGAACGAAGCGCCCAGTGAACCAGATGTCATGGGTTGACTTCGAGAAAGAGTTCTTCGAGGAGTTCTTTCACATACGGGTTACAAACCGCCACTACGACGAGTTCACTGAGTTTCGTCAAGGCAACCTTTCAGTTGAGGAAGCCGTGAAGAAATTCAACAGGTTGGCTCGTCTATGCCCAGAGCTAGTCAGCACAGAGAAGGAACGAATCCGGTTGATGCTCAAGATGCTGAGGCCAGAGATAGCAGTGAACGTGGCTGGTGGCATACATAGGCCACAAACCACAGAGGAGTTAGTGAGCAGTGCTTTGACCACAGAGCATTACCAGAACAGCATAAAGCAGCAGAAGCAAGTCTCCTCAGAGTCCAAAGGCCAAGGAAACTCTCACACTCAAAAACAGCAAGGCCACAGCTCTAACTGGAAAGGGAACTCCAACAGCAAGCGCAAATCAGGGAGTGACCCAAAAGGAGGACCATCTGGCAAGCGACCCAGTTATCCAAAGTGTGCTACTTGTGGGAAATTCCACCCAGGGGTTTGTCGCAAGGGCACACGAGGATGTTTTGAATGTGGACAAGAAGGGCACATGGCCAAGCAGTGCCCGAACAAGACCGGTCTTCCTCAGCCACAGCAGATTCAGTATGCAGACCCTTCAGCAGAACCAGCTATACGCCAAGTTCACGAAATGTAAATTTTGGCTAGATCAGGTGTCCTTCCTGGGTCACATCATCTCAAAGGATGGTATTATGGTAGATCCCAGCAAGATAGAAGCAGTAAGTAACTGGAAGAGACCTAAGAACGCCAGCGAAATCAGGAGCTTTCTGGGATTAGCAGGATATTACAGAAAGTTTGTAGAGGACTTCTCCAGGATAGCCTCCCCACTGACAGCTCTTACCAGAAAGAACAGGAAATTTCAGTGGACAGAGGATTGTGAGAACAGCTTCAGCGAGCTAAAAAGGAGGTTGACCAATGCCCCCATTTTGGCTCTACCAGACAACACCAGCAGCTTTGACATCTATAGTGATGCCTCTAAGTTGGGACTAGGAGCAGTACTGATGCAAAACGGCAAGGTGATCGGCTATGCCTCCAGACAACTCAAGGATTATGAGAAGAATTACCCTACTCATGACCTTGAGCTTGCAGCAGTAGTGTTCGCTCTCAAAATTTGGAGACATTACTTATATGGAGCTCAGTGCAGAGTGTATACAGATCATCAGAGTCTGAAGTACTTCTTCACTCAGAAGGATCTGAACATGCGACATCGCAGATGGCTTGAGCTGGTCAAAGACTACGATATAGACATCCTCTACCATCTAGGGAAAGCCAATAAGGTAGCCGACGCACTTAGCAGAAAATCCAGTGCTACCTTATTATCTCTTACAGCCATGTCACCGCCCCTACAGAAGGAGATCATAGATTTCGGTCTCGAACTCATCGTTGGACAGCTCTCTACTATGACCTTAGAGTCTACCTTGCTTGGTGATATTCAGTCAGCTCAGGAGCAGGACCCTGAAATTCAGAAAATCAAGCAAGGGCTAGCGGAATCAGAAAGTAGAGAATTCAGAGTGTCCGATAGCGGGGTGTTGTATTTTGGTGACAGACTCTGTGTTCCAGATCAGGAGGAGCTACGGAGACAGATTTTAGATGAGGCTCACAAGACTCCCTATGCGATGCATCCAGGTTCCACCAAAATGTATCAAGACCTGAAGAACCATTTTTGGTGGCCCGGGATGAAGCGAGACATCGCCAGATATGTTAGCATCTGCCTCACCTGTCAGAGGGTCAAGGCAGAACATCAGGGACCAGGAGGAGTTCTGCAGCCTATACAGATTCCAGAATGGAAGTGGGAGGATATCTCTATGGATTTCATAGTGGGGCTGCCCAGAACCACGAATGGTTTTGACGCCATCTGGGTAATAGTCGACAGGTTGACTAAATCAGCCCACTTCTTAGCTATCAAGATATCCTACTTCATGGAGAAGCTAGCTCAGTTGTATCTCCAGGAGATCGTCAGACTACATGGAGTCCCACGAACCATCATTTCAGACAGAGACAGCAGATTCACATCACACTTCTGGGAGTGTGTACAGTCAGCGTTGGGCACTAAGTTAAAGTTTAGCACAGCATTCCATCCTCAGACAGATGGTCAGACGGAGCGAGTAAATCAGGTACTCGAAGATATGCTCCGAGCGTGTGCCCTAGACTTCAAGGGAAGTTGGTGCAAATATCTGAGCTTAGCAGAATTTGCATACAACAACAGCTATCAGGCCACTAACGGCATGGCACCTTACGAGGCTCTCTATGGGCGGAGGTGTAGATCTCCAATCTGCTGGTATGAGAGTGGTGAACAGAAAGAACTAGAACTTCAGATAGATCTAGTAGCAGATACCACAGTAGCTATACAGCAGATCCGCCAGAGGATAGAGACAGCTCAGAGCCGCCAGAAAAGCTATTAGAGTTTTCAGTCGGGGATACAGTGTTCCTCAGAGTAGCTCCCATGAAGGGAGTGATGCGTTTTGGGAAGAATGACAAACTTAGTCCCAGATATGTGGGACCATACCTTATCAGCAGAAGAGTGGGCAAGGTAGCATATGAGCTAGAGTTACCCCAGGAAATGTCAGTTGTCCACAACGTATTTCATGTCTCTATGCTGAAGAAGCATACCCCAGATGCCACCCAGGTGATTGAGCCCCAGTCGGTACAGATCCGCGAAGACGTCAGCTATGATAGTCGGCCTATTCAGATAATAGACCGAGCAGTTAAGAAATTGCGGAACAAGGAAGTACCATTAGTCAAAGTCATTTGGCACAGTCACACAGCAGAAGAGGCAACTTGGGAGACAGAAGCCAGCATGGGACAGAAGTACCCAGAATTATTCTAAGTTCGAGGACAAACTTTTTATAAGGTATGGGGGATTGTAACGCCCGAAAATTCTCAAACCTATTTTAGAAATATTCTATGATTTTTCTGAAATTATTAGATATTTTTCCGGAATTTTTCGAGTAGCGGAAGTAGCAAAAATTATTAGAAAACGAAAACGGCCTAAGCGGGAATTGAACCCGAGACCTATGGTTTACGGATAATGTTAGTGACCAGTTGAACCCAGCAGGGCCGTGCTGAAAGGAAAGGGAATCAATTATATTTATAATTGGTTTGGCTGAATTAATTACTTAATATAAATAGGGAATTAATAGGTGAGTAGGTGAAGAGTTATTTGGGTTAACGTGACTTTTCTCCTCCCTCACCCTAATTCCGCCGATCCCCTCTCCTCCTCCTTCTCTCGGTGCCAACCACAAGAGGGCTTAGGGTTCCTCTCCTAGGGCCCCAAGGACACCTTCCGGCGACGATTTCAGCACAAGGACGTTCCCCTCCGCGAGTAGAGCACGTGGACGTGAGCGAATCGTCGAGAAGTCGTCTCCACCAGAATTCCTAGCGATTAGATTTGTAAGAAATCTAGCACACAAGGTAAGAAACCCCTCACCTGCAGTATAAGTAGCTCCGTTTGGTTTTAAACGCACTAGTTTAGCTATATGCAGTTTTTATCGACGCATAGGGTGAATTTGACCCTCCTCGCAGATTTAGGGATTTAGTGAGTACTTCTAGATGGGCCGGACACGTATTCTCTCTTCAGTGGGGGGTTCCTAGACGTTGTCGGGTGCCTAGAAGTGGTCTCCCTAATAGAGGGGTGAGTTGGGGCACACTAGGTGTTCGATAAAATAGCTAGTTAAGTTAAAATGCAAATTAGGCATTTTAATAGCTCAGTTAAATGCATTAGAAGCATTTAAAATAGTAAATCAGTTTATTTTAGCTTATATGGAACCACGGTCCAATGGGTGGGCTCCCACAGTCGCCTCTAGGTTCAGACAACCTAGTTCTAGGTTCAGATAACCTAGATTCAGCAAAGTAGAATTAGCTATTTCAGTATTTTACTTTTCAGTGGCACTGTACTGGATTAGATATCCATTGGGTTGGGCTCCCATAGTCGTCCCTAGGTTTAGCTAACCTAGTAAACCCTACTAGATTCGGAACTTGCAATCCCGGGTCTAATTAGGGATGCGCGCACAGCAAGTACAGTTGCCAGGGCCCATCAGCAGCATGTTTAGTATTTTCACTTACTATATGTATATGGTTTTCAACCTTTCACAAATTAGTTCGTGAATTCAGTACAGTCCTAGCAGTAGCTCAGTATTAGCTTATCTCAGTTTTTAGTATCAGCTTAGTTCTTCATTGATACCATGTGATTGATATCATGTTCAGCTTTAGATATGCCATGATTGTATGCTTATATGTCATGCCATGTTTAGTTTATTCAGTATACTTAGCATATCCTTTCAAACAGCATGATTTAAAATCATATTTGCATCGTATGCATGTTTTAGTGAGGTAGATGGTTTCTTACTAAGCTTTTTAGCTTACAGATACTATTTTCCTTATACTGCAGATACAGGTAAAAGGAAAATGGACTAGCAATGGAGGTTGGAGGTCAATGCAGATCAAGATGTGTGTGGAAGGAACTGGAATAAAGATCCTAGGGATCTAGTTTTATTTTATTACGCATTAGAACGTGTTCAGTATGCATTAGTACTTATAGCAAGCGTTAACTTATGTTTTTGTTAGTTAGCAAGAGAATAGTTTAAAACCTTGTTAGTTTTGGTTTCCGTATGTTTACATGCCATGAATTAGTATTCTATGCCTTAATCATGTTTAGTATGATAGTCATTACCTAGTAGAATGTTTCTCTTAGCTTTTATAGTGTTGTGTGATGACTTTGGCACGCATCAGTGCTGATATAAGGGGTCTGATACGAAATCAGAAACCCCTGATCGGTCAGCAGACCGATCAGGGAGTCTCTGATCGGTCGGTAGACCGTCAGGGACTGGTTTCTGCGAACAGAAGCTCTCTGTTCGTTCCCTGATCGATCCGTGGATCGGTCAGGAGCTGGGTCGCGAAAAATGGCTCACCGATCGGTCAGCAGACCGATCAGTAAGCCACTGATCGGTCCCATTGACCGATCAGGGACCACCTGGATCGGTCGGTAGACCGATCCAGCAGCGTACAGAATTGCAATGTAGTTTATGGATCGATCGGTTGAACGATCCGGAGTTTCCTACCGTGCCAGTATCAGTAGATCGGTCTGTGGATCGATCCGAAGTTTATTTTCAGTTGCAAACACCTCCCCTAGCATGTGTACAACTCCTAGGTACACCCAGAACACTAAGTTAAACTTTACAGCATTTAGTTCAGTAAAATTTTAAATTAGCCAGTTTTCATTCCGCATTAATAGTTTAGCACAGCATAACTGTAGCGATCGGCCTCGCAGCCTAGTCAGTAGGAGGCGGGTCGTTACATCTGGATCAACTTCACTGAAGCTATAAAAAGGAGCATCGGAAGCAGCCGGACACAACATCTTGAACAGAACAACCTGTGCTCGTCCGTGCGCTACTACAAATGCTCCAACGACGCTCTGCTACTCCAACGAATTAAAGCTCCAAATTTCTTTGTTCTCGTTTCATTGGTATAGTTTTTCTTTTATTTGCACTTAATTGTAATTCAGATTGTATTCATCTTTTCGATACTATAGTTGTTGCCTACCGGAAGCGATCAATGATCGCGAGCCTTGGAGTAGGAGTTGCCCTAGGCTCCAAACCAAGTAAATTCTTGGTGTCCTCTGTCTTCTGTGTGTTTGTGCTTATTCCATTTATCTTTCCGCTGCTTTAAACTCTATACGCTTTTCTTACGATTCTGAAACGTGTGAAATAGCCTCGAGCGCTATTCACTCCCCCCTCTAGCGCTTTCGATCCAACAATTGATATCAGAGCGGGGTAGCTTGGATTTGGTGCAACCACCAATCAAGCAATTTTTCGTGGTATTTTTAGTTTTTCGCAGTCGACCGGAATTAGTATAATTACTATATTCCGATCTATTTCTCGTTCGAATCAATTTTTTTTCTCGAAGTTGGTGCAACACCACTCGAGTTCGTCTTTTCTTTATACATCCCGCACTACTAATCCAAGACCCAGTCTTGGAACAAATTCCTTGTCTTTGTGCGCAGGTTTTAAAATGGCACTTCAAGAAGGTTATAGCACCGCTCGACTACCGCTCTTCACCGGAGATGACTTCGGGTACTGGAAGGGCCGGATGGAGGCATATCTCCAGACTCATTTTGAAGTCTGGATGATTGTCAAAACCGGGCTCCAACTACCAACTGACAGCACCGGCAAACAACTACCATATGAGGACTGGGACGCAACACTGATAAAGAAAGTAGAAGCAAACGTAAAGACTACCTGCATACTCCAGTGTGGTCTGACAAAGGAGGAACTCAACAGAGTAGGACCGTTCTCAAGTGCAAAGGAGCTATGGGAAAAGCTAATCGAGCTACATGAGGGTACATCATAAACCAAGGTGAGTAAGCGAGATTTGCTTTTCAATAAATTATATAATATTAAAATGCAGGAAAATGAGACGGCTAGTCAACTCCACGTCCGGATTCAAGATCTACTCAACGGGCTTCACGCGATCGGACAGAAAGTGGAGAACCGCGATATATTGAGGCATGCTTTAAACGCCTTCCCGAGAAATGCCTTGTGGGCATCCATGGTAGATGTCTACAAGGTTTCTAAAGATTTATCTTCCATTCAATTAGATGAACTTTTTTCTGAATTTGAATTGCATGAGCAGACTAATGCACGCCCGGTCGAGAAGGGTATAGCTCTCGTTGCAGGTACTAGCAGAACGCGTGAACCAAGATTGAGGCGCAGAACCGAACAAGAGTCAGAAGAAGAACCTGACTCTGACGATGAAGAAGACGAACTTACGACTGAGCTCATCAACCTAGTAAGGAAACTCTACAAGAAAAAGAAAGGCTTCACCAAGAAGGATCTCAAGAAGGCAATTCAATCCAAGGAGGCTCAACCAAAGTCAAAAGTAAAATTCGAAGTGACATGCTACGGCTGCAATCAGAAGGAGCACATCAAAGCTAACTGCCCAAATCAAAAGGACACAAAGAAGCAGCAACGGAAAAAGAAGGCTTTGAAGGCGACCTGGGACGAGTCATCCTCGGAAGAGTCCGACGACGAAGAACTCGAACATATGAGTTTTCTCGCGATGACAGCCCGGGAGTACATTCAAGAATCCAGAAGCGAGGACGAATCGGAAGCTGAGTCCGAGAGAAGCCACGGATCCATATCTGTTCCCGAAGGGCCTGACCCCGCTGTAAGTATCCCACGTTTACACAATTTAGTAAATTACTTAATGCGAAAATTAGCAAAATCGAACATTAGGATCAAGTCACTTCTAAAGGAGGTAACAACCCTCAAAGAAGTGACCAACTTCGAATCCTTACCTAACCCAGTTCAGACTGGAAACTCAACTCAAGTCCAAAAGCTTGAGGAAGAAACTCCAGTCTGAAAACTCAGGTTAAGGATTTGAAGAAAATGTTGGAATGATTTTCTTTAGGCTCCAAGAATCTTGACCTAATTCTTGGAACACAAAGAGCCGTTTACAACAAATCTGGATTAGGTTTTAAGACCAAAAAGAAATATTGATCTTATCTAACCTTAGTCAATAGATCAAATAAAAATGTAGTCCAAGCATGGGTACCTAAGTCCAACTTGGTCAATCAAGTTGGACTTGGTCAATATTGGGTCCCCAAGGATCAAGTCAATTACCTTGATAGACCTTATCGAGGCTATGATCCAGGGGGAGCAAAAAGAAAAATTATCTTAACAAACAAATAAATTAAATAAATAAATACTTAAATTATTTTAAAATTATCTTAATAAACAAACAATCAAATTAAATTATTTTAAATAATTAGTTAAATTAAAGTTATAAAAAGTATCTTAAAGGAACATAATTAAAGGAAAATCAATAATGGAGGCTCCAGAATAGCTGGCACCTCCAAAAGGAACTTACCCGACAGGGTAACCTAACACAACCTACCCAGCAGGGTAATTAGGACTAGAATAAAAAGGGCTAAGTTTAACTTGACCCACGGTACTGGTGAAGTATTAGATGATAGTACGTTATGGAAGCTTAATCTATGCATGTCTAGGAAGATATGGCTTCGACCTGGTGCATTTGGCTAAGTGGAACTGACCGAAGCTACCCTTTATGGATCCTAACTAGTTAGACCAAGGTTTTGTACTAAGTTCATTGGATAGGACTATTTGGAAAACTTTGAAGGCATCGTTACTTTAATGATGTCCGAGTGACTCACCATAGCCTAGAGATTTATCCAAAGAATGCCTCTTTGCTGAGCCCAAAGCTAAATCTGAATCTAACACAAAGTTAAATCAAATCCTATAATTGAACCTAATTCATCTCACAAAATTATAGGATCCCCTGATTGAAAAATCTAGATCGGGTGAGATGACAAAAGACAAAACTTAAATCAAATTAAATTAAATTAAATCAAATTAAATTAAATCAAATCAAATCAAATTAAATTAAATTAAATTAAATCAAATTAAATTAAATTAAATTAAATTAAAATCAAATTAAATTAAATTACAATTAAATTAAATTAAAATCAAATCAAATTAAATTAAATTAAATTAAATCAAACTAAATTAAATTAAATTAAAATCAAATTAAATTAAATTAAATCAAATTAAATTAAATCAAATCAAACTAAATTAAATTAAATTAAAATCAAATTAAATTAAATTAATCAAATCAAATTAAATTAAATTAAATTAAATTAAATTAAATTAAAATTAAATTAAATTAAATTAAATCAAATTAAATCAAATTAAATTAAATTAAATTAAATTAAAATAAAATAAAAATAAATTAAATTAAATTAAATTAAATCAAGTTAAATTAAATTAAAATCAAATTAAATTAAAAAAAAAATTAAATTAAATTAAATCAAATTAAATTAAATTAAATTAAATTAAAATCAAATCAAATTAAATTAAATTAAAATCAAAATAATTAAATCAAATTAAATTAAATTAAAATCAAATCAAATTAAATTAAATTAAATTAAAATTAAAATTAAAGTAAATTAAATTAAATTAAATCAAATCAAATCAAACTAAATTAAATTAAATTAAAATCAAATTAAATTAAATTAAATTAAATTAAATTAATTAAATTAAATAAAACTTATTTAAAAATTCTTTTAAAAAACTTATTTAAAAATTCCTTTAAAAACTTATTTAAAAAAAATCTTTTAAAACTTATCTAAAAAAAAAATTAAAAAAAAACTTATTTAGAAAATTATTTTAAAAACTTATTTACCTTAACCAATTTAATTAACTTAACCAACACCTACTTAAATTCAATTAGATTAAGCCAATCATCTCCCTTTAATGGAGCTAACTTCAATCGAACTATCTTTTCATCAAAATGATTCCAATTCAGATACTTTATGTGTAGGAATTGGATCAGTGGATATTGGATAGTGGATGCTCCAGACACATGACTGGAGACAGATTAAAGTTCACATAGCTCAAGTTAAAGAATTTAGGCTCAGTTGCATTCGACAATGACGGTAAACTTAAGGTAATCGGAAGAGGTAACATCGAACTCAAGTTAGACTTTATTATTCGAAAAGTCTTATTAGTTGAAAACTTTAACTTTAATTTACTCAGCATTAGTCAATTGTGTGATAGTGGGTACTTAGTCAACTTTACCAAATCGAGTGTACAATTAAAAATGCTTATAACCCTAAAATTATACTTAAGGCCATTAGAATAAATAATGTATACACAATTAACCTACCAACATTCTCAACAAAGTGTCTCCTGACACAATAAGAGGAAACTGAGTTGTGGCACAGGAGACTGTGTCACACTCACACCAGACTTATTTCAAAAATAAGTCAAAATAGTCTAGTTAGAGGTCTGCCCAAATTAAAATTTGTTGAAAATTCAATTTGCAATGCTTGTCAACAGGGTAAACAAACCAAATCAACCCATAAATTAACCAACTTAAATAGAACAACGTCAATACTTGAGCTCCTTCACCTAGACTTGTTTGATTCGCATAGAGCCAAGTCACTAAGCAAAAACTAATATTGCTTAGTAATAATCGATGACTACTCAAGATATACTTGGGTAAGATTTTTAAAAACTAAAGATGAAACCTTTGAAACATTTAAAATATTTTGCAAATTAATAGAAAATGAAAAAAGACACTCAAATAAAAAGAATCAGAAGCAACCATGGGGGAGAATTTGAGAATCACAACTTTACTGAATTTTGTGAAATAAATGGGTACAAACATGAATACTCCTGCCCTAGGACCCCTCAACAAAATGGTCTAGTAGAACGTAAAAACAGAACCCTACAAGAAGCTGCTAGGATCATGTTAAACGAATATAAACTATCTAATCAATTCTGGACTGAAGCAGTTAATACAGCCTGTTACATTCAAAATAGGATTTTAATTAACAAATTTCAAAATAAAACACCCTATGAAATTTATTATAATAAAATTCCCAACTTAAACTATTTAAAGGTATTTGGGTGTAAGGTTTTCATTTTGAACACTAAAAACTACTTAGGAAAATTTACATCAAAAACTACCCCAGGAATATTTTTAGGGTATTCAACAACTAGTAGGGCATATAGAGTGTATAACAAAAATACCCTAAAAGTAGAAGAAACAATAAATATAATATTTGATGAAGAAAATAAATTACCCAACACAATAAATGAAAATGAAAATATAGAAAATGCTAACTCAATAAACAGAGAAGATGACGAAATTCAACTTGAACCTAGCTATTGAATCTAAAGAACAAATCACTAACTCAAATGGTATAAGACCAATAAGAACAAGCACAAATCACCCATCTGACCAAATTTTGGGTGATCCAACTTTAGGAGTCAGAACTAGGTCATCTTATAGGAACCAGAGCCAAATAGCCCTGATTTCAAAAATTGAACCCAAAACTATAAAAGAAGTCCTACCAGACCCAGATTGGACCCTAGCAATGGAAGAAGAATTGTCCCAATTTGAAAGAAATCAGGTCTGGGAATTAGTGCCTAAACCCGTTAACAAGACTATAATTGACACTAAATGGGTTTTTAGAAACAAATTAAATGATCAAGGTGAAATAGTTAGAAACAAAGCTAGGTTATTAGCTAAAGGGTTCAATCAAGTAGAAGAGTTAGACTATGATGAGACATATGCCCCTGTAGCAAGACTTGAATCCATTAGAATGTTGCTGGCCTATGCAGCACACAAAGGATTCAAGTTATTTCAAATGGACGTAAAATCTGTATTTTTAAATGGATTTATTAAAGAAGAGGTGTATGTAGGTCAACCCCCAGGATTTGAGGACTCAGAACAACCAAATTATGTCTTTAGACTAAAAAATTCCCTATACGAACTAAAACAATCACCTAGGGTTTGGTATGAACATATGTCCAATTATCTAATATCAAAAGGATTTAACCAAGGACAAATAGACCCAACCCTTTTGGTAAAAATATTAGAAAACGACATCTTTATAGCCCAAATTTATGTCGACGATATTATTTTTGGATCAACCAACTCTAAATTTCTAAAAGAATTCACGAAACTAATGGAAAATGAATTTGAAATGAGTTTGGTAGGTGAACTTAATTTCTTCTTAGGTTTACAAATTAAGCAAACTAAAGATGGAATTTATATTTATCAAACTAAATATGCTAAGGAATTAATTAGAAAATTTGGAATGGAGAACTCAAAAATCATTAATACACCAATGGCTACTAATGCTAAAATTGACTCAGACCTAGAAGGTAAACCAGTAAACTTGAAATACTATCGAAGTGCGATAGGAAGTCTACTATACCTAACTGCGAGCTGACCAGACATTATTTTTGCAGTAGGTATGTGTGTACGATACCAATCTTGTGCAAAAGAGTCTCACTTAACCCTTGTCAAAAGAATCCTTAGGTATGTTAAGGGAACCCTAAATGTAGGACTATGGTACCCTAAATCTGGCACCCTTGACCTAACCGGCTACTCTGACTCAGACTATGCTGGGTGCAAGCTAGATAGAAAAAGCACAAGTGGTAGCTGTCAGTTTCTAGGACAATGCCTAGTAAGTTGGTCAAGTAGAAAGCAACACTGTGTTGCTTTATCTACCACTGAAGCTGAATATATAGCCTTAGGTGAATGCACATCTCAGTTGCTATGGATGATGCATACCCTTAAAGACTATCAACTGGAATATCAGAAAACAAAAATCTCAATTGATAATATAAGTTCAATAAATTTAACAAAAAACCCAATTCATCATTCAAGGACTAAACATATAGAAGTGAAGCACCATTTTGTAAGGGATCACGTAGCTAAGGGTTATATTGTACTCAACTATGTTGAGTCAAAATCAAACCTAGCTGACATCTTCACAAAGCCCTTATCTGAACTTGAGTTCAACTCACTTAGAAGACAAATAGGGATGTGTTTAGTAGAATAGGACTTATCTTCTCTTGAAAATTTTGTCTTTAAATCAATTTGGCTTTAAAATCTTAGGAAAAATGATTTTCAAAGCTCCAAATTTTGTTAGTTTTTCAAAATCTGGTTTAGCATAGGATTTCCCCCTAGAAATCTTGCACCCCTAGTTTCAGCTAGAGCATCTCACAAAGCACACTAGGACTACCTTGCTTGTGTTTAAAAATACGTAGAATGGTGTGAGGTGCATAGGGTACTGCCTAGACTTAAGAATGCTTATGTCAGTGCATCGACATAAGTCTGGGCGTTAAATACTTAACTTACAGTAATCAAGTCAAGTCATCCAGTCCTAATCAAATCTAACTGGATCTATTGACTTAACTTGACTAACCAAATGAAAGTTGTTGTCCTCTAGGCAATCAACTAGTAGCTAAATGGTTAGACATGTGGCCAAGAAATTAAGTTTTTGATTCTGACGGTTACTCAACTTGCACATTAGGGCTCTGATACCTTACTAAAAGAATTTAGTTAACTGGCAATCAATTTAACTCGACTCATGCTTGGACATTAAGGTTTAAACTTATTGCTCCTCCAAATTATTGTTCAAAAAGCTTATTCAAACTTAAGAAGATATTTACCAACAAAGCTTTTCGAATCTATCTAAGAGTCTTACAATGAAAAATAATTATAAAAAGCTAAATGCTTTTCATTAAAAGTTTCTTCCTTTCTTTTTTCAAAATTAACAGAGTTGTTTTGCACTTAGACCATTTTCTTAGAAATTTTTTTTTCTAAGTCTTCCTACAAAGTTTTCCCTACAAAGTTTTAAAAGCCAGGTGTTTTAAATGTTATTTTTGGGCTTCAACATTTTTACTAAGTTTTTTCTACAAAGTTTTATGATGTATGACAAAGGGGGAGAGTAGGACAAAATTCAAATTTAGTAGGACAAAAATTCAAATTAAGGATAAGAGTTCTCTTGTTAAGGGGGAGCTTTAAGGTGCTTACATTTTATTTATGCTTGTGCTAATTTATGTTTATCTTTATTGCATTTTTTCTTAACACTACAAGAAAAACCCTCATAGACATCGGTGGAACAACAGCGGTTTTAAGCAAAAACCGATGTCTTTGAGCATTTTACACCGGGTTTTTCAAAAACCGGTGTCTATAAGCGCAGATTTTCGCTCATAGACATCGGTTTTTTAAGCCGAAGTCTATGAGCGCTTTTTTTTCGTTAATAGACACCGATTTTAACAGCGGTTTTTAAAACCCGGTGTCTATGATAAAATAAAATAATTTAATTTTCCCACCGGTACTTAGCCGAAATTTGCAACACTTCACTCTTCCCTCCAAACCGAAACCTATATCGCGCCGTCCACCGTATACCATCGCGACGCCACCACCACTTTCCTCCTCCCCTCATCTCCCTCTTCCCCTTCCTAGATATACAAAAGATGGCATCTTTTTCATGGACGGAGGAGCATGTGCTGTGGTAGCAAGCGTTTCGTCAAGGAGCTCGCCTCCACCTCGTCATTTTCTGACCTCCACCACGCAATCCAATCCTCCCGTGGGATCTGGTTAAACTAGGTCGCACCTTTGAACCTCTTCTTCTACCTCTTTCTCTTTTTCAATGTTTCTTTTTTATTCTTCCTTCCAGCCTCACCACCCTTCTTATTCCATAATTCTTTCTTTATATTTGCTTTTGTTTTCTTTAATCCGAATCTCTTATTTCTGCCCCGTTGTTGTTTTGGTGTTCCCGTGGAGACCTCCCTACGCGTCTTCCGCCGCCCCCTTCTTCTTGTAGCCGCAGCAGATTCATTGTGACCCCATCATCGAACACTTCCTCGTCCTTCTACCTCATCACCGCAGAGCGCGCCATTGGACGCGGAGGTAGAGACACCGTTTCAGCGGGCTTCATCATGCTCTGCCCTCCTATTTCCATCATTCGCCCACTGCTCGGCACGATGTTGCCGGACAAAGTATACGGATTCACAAGCGATTGAATTGGATTACCTGTAGGAAAATTTCCGGACGCCATGGTCGAGTCGGGGAAGTAATTCACGAAGCCAGCGGGCGCCTTGCCCTTCTGCCAAGAGTAGGAGTCGGTGCTATCCGCGAAATTGCGGAAGTAGGAAGTCATCGGTGAGTTATTCGACGAAATGTCACCGTATTCCGGGCGGTAGATCGAGAAGGCACTCCTGCTCAGGTTGCTGTGATCGTTCTCCTGCGTGTGATGTGAGAATGAATTTATGTTTCCAGGCACGGATTTTAGATTCGGAAGTGAGGTGAGGAAGCTTGGCTCGGGGGCCGGCGGCAGCATATGCTCTTATTGCTGAGTTTGGAAGAGATTCGTCAGCGTCTTCATCACCAGACCGGAGAAGTACGAGGGCAAGGGAGCGATTGCGGTGGAATTCATCAACCCCGCCTTCTGCAGCAAGGTTGACCCGGATGAGGATCCGGAGATCACTGGAGCTTGGAATTGCTGGCTTGTGTTGTTGTTCATGAAAGAGAAGCTTCCGAGCATTGGGATGGCGGTGCTAGGGTTACTCTTCTGCCCAGTCTCAGTTAGGGAGGCCGATGTGTTATCCAAGAAATCATTTTTAGCTGTGGAATTTGCTTGGACAGATGCCTTTTCCCCTGTTCCATAGAGACACATGTTTGTCAAAGAACGATTTGTCGACCCAAATCCAGCCGATTTCTCTATCGAATTCATCAAGGAAAAGGAAGAACCCAGACAGAAATCGATGGCCGAGCCATTCTCTACTCTCAATCCATCGATGTTATGAGCCGATTTCTTGCGGCGCGCTGGGGTGCGGCAGGACTTCTTGAGCTCGTAGTTGATGTTATGAGTGCGCATGTGGAGCTGCAGATTCTGGTCGCGCTGGAAGCCCTTGCCGCACACTGTGCAAATGTACCGACCGGTGGCCAGCGGATCCTCCGGCCGCAGTGCCACCACCTCTGCACTAGGATCTGGTAATCTAAAATTTTTGTTTTGCCATCAATTTTAATGGCCAGCAATTTTAGATGATCATATAGACACCACATACGTTCACACAAAAATGAGAAAGATATTATATGGTTCATTACTAAATCTAATATGCAGTTTGAACTTAAAAAATCCTAAATTTTTGCATGTATTACTAAATTTGTATGAAGCACAGTTAAATCTTATTGTTCTACTTGCTATTGTCATATACATACAAATTTGACTTCATATCCTTGTTAACAACCTCATCATTACTTATGCTTCATGTTTGGTCTTGTTCTTTTTTGTTATACTACAACTGCTATCCATATTGGGCCTCCAATATATCTATCATACCATACAATAAAGATCTGTTTTGATACTAAAATTACTAGCCTTGATTGAATTAATGTTAATCATAAACAGTGCATGTCTCCTACAAAGGAAACTGAACTAAGACATGGTAATACAAGTATACAGTAGGTGTTGTTAATACGAAATATGAGTTGTCAAGGAGGAAAAACCAAAGAAGAAACTTAATTTTTGGCTAACTTGAATCCCTTAATAGTTAATACAAACATAAATCTGTATATATCCTAAAAGAAACAACACATGCAACAAAGTCTGTATATATCCTTATGTTAACAAAATTATTATTTCCTATTTTTCATGTTAGATGTTGTTCTTTTTTTGCTATGACAACATCCATATTTAGTCTCCAATATATCTACGATATCACACAACAATGTATTTGCTTTGGCTAAAACAGTAATGCAACTCTAGATAAAATACAACTTGGTGGAAAGGAACTGACACTATAAGTTTACAAAAAAAATTACCTTAAACAGTGCCTTTAATTTCCCTTTAGCTAAAAGCACACATAACATTGGATAACTGGCTTTAAATCTTGGTTTGTATAATGATAGTATGATACAAATCTAGGTGTGTATATTAATTCTCATCAATGTCTATTAGTAGATATATTTTTTAAAAAAATTGTTTTGTTGTATGATAAGTTGCGATAGGGGATTAATTTCTCATTGGCAAAGAGGAAATGTTACATATATATGCCTGAAAAGTGATTATATCTCTTAAACCATCTTTCAAGAAAAGGAAAAATTACCAATGTCTCTCAAAGCATACTCGACTTGAAGGTACAGCCACAAGTGTGCAAATATTCTCTTCAAATAATGTGTTTGTGCTAATGCTATGAGCTTTCAATTCCTTATTAGGAACCTTAATGAGCAGATTTTGTCTGCAAATAGTGAAGAGTTTCATTGTCTTACGAAATCTAAAGATATTTCTATCAAATTGGAAGAGTGGTTTACACCTGCATAGACTCACGCCCATGTTAATGTGAACAAGGATACCCTCATTCAAGTTGACATCTATATCCACATGGTTGATACAAAGATGGTATGTAGAGTGATCACTTTGCATGCAAAGTAAACAAAGGTTAGAATTAATGAATATCATTTAATACAATTTTTAATCAAACTTGATGATCATAGATGTGATCTATCTAGGTAAACAGATAAAAAATGGTTAAGGTACTTAACAACTTCAAATGCATGAATAACACTACTTAGAAGGAAATATAAGACAACTGCAAGCCATCACAGAACACATGTTCAATTCAAGGATGCTGATACATAGACACATGCTCGTAAAACAATGGCTGCATTTCTCGATTGTACATCATATAGTTTGTTGCAGCATCCTTTCATACAGGTGTTCACATTCTAATCTCAGTTGTTAGGTTGTTAGCATTTCTGCTACAAAAGGTGTTTTCATTTTTAACACAGTTTCTAGTGCTACACTATTTTGTTTTATTGACATCACAATGGTTTGTGACAATGGGTACACCATCAATATCTATTTCTGGATTAATTCATTTGAGAGGCACCATCATTTTCAGTTATTTTCTATATTTAGCCTAAAATTTCAATCATCAATGAATCTAATCATAACTCTTTTTCTTATATTAAGTTCAGTCATCATTTTCAGTTTGGATTATATTAAGTTCCCAGGAATGATAGATCTATCACTATATGATGTGGTTGAGATAATTGATGAATGTTTCTCTTTTTAAGCATTCTAATTAGTCATCTTGTTACCTGGTGCTCTTATTATTTTTTCAACAATGATTTTTGGTCTTGGTTTACTAATATATTATTTATGTATTTTTACAGTTTACAAATCTCAAGTACTCCAGAGTTGAAATTGATGAAGTGTGGTTCGAGTGGGCTGAATGCATGCTAGATTACATTTGAGTAGGAAAGGTATTTGATTTTTTTAAAACTTTGGATGATGCATGCATTTGCATGGAATATAAATTGCGGATACTACCTTGATGTGTACAATATCTATTATCTTTTGATGTTGTAAAAAGAATATTTGTGTATTTTATGGATACTATTGTAAGAAGAATATTTGTGTAATTTGTGGATACGGATTTGATGTGTACAATATCTATTATCTTTTTATGTTGTAAGAATAATATTTATGTATTGGTTACATGGATATTGACTTGTTTGTATAATATCGGTTTTTCACTGTTTCGGAAATCGAATCCGTGTCGTTAAACAATACTGATATTACATCGGCTTTCCACCCCTACTAAAACCGGTGTCATTAACTAATATTACATCGGTTTTACACCGTTGTTGAAATGGTGTCGTTAAGTGATACTACACCGGTTATAACCCGATGTCTAAAATGGCAGACCTTTTACATCGCCTTCATAGACATCGGTTGATTTTGTAATAGACAGCGGTGGAAAACCGATGTCTATGAGGGTTTTTCTTGTAGTGTAACTTTGAATTTCGGTTCCCATAATCAAAAAGGGGGAGATTGTTGGTGCGGGAAGCATCCGACAATCGAACTCAAGTTTTGATAATGGCAAAGGGATTCAAAGTTAAGTTTAATTGTTATCTAATGTGTATGCTTGAGTGTTTCGGGAAAATCCTAGCTGCGGTTAGGCAAGGGGAAAATCCTGGGGGGTGGTAACCCTAGGTCATAGGGGGCGGTAACCCTATGCAGGAAATCTTGGCGGGTCGAGAGCTTCAGGCAAAAGTCCTAGGGAGAGATAACCCTAGGTTGAAAGTCCTGGTGTCGCGAATCAAGTGGAAGATTGGATGAGCCGGGAAGCGGGAGTCCAGCAGAAAGTCCGGAAGCATCGAGTGCCGAGCAAAAGTCCAGTCGATCTGGAGGATCGAGCCGGCATCAGGTAACTCTCCTGAGAAGAGTAGGTGAGGACACGTTCCCCGCTGAGGGAACAGTAGGCGTCGGGTCGACCTAGGGTTTTCCGGTCGGAAATCCGAAGTCAGACCCGGATAGTATGGAGACTGTCAAAATTATTTCTATATATTATCGTTTGTGTTGTAACTCTGTTTTGCAGGAAACTAATATTTTTAAGCATGGTTAGGTCTGACCAGGATCGGTCGACCGAACATTGGGATCGGTCGACCGACCCCCGAAGCCAGCAAATCAAACTTCCAGAGATTGGACCAGGCTCGACCGGAGGATCGGTCGACCGAACCTTGGTGTCGGTCGATCGAACCAAGAATCAGCGTCGACTGGATCAGGCCAGGTTGATCGGGTCAAAGGAGCTGATCGGTCGACCGAACGATGGGATCGGTTGACCGAACCGAGGATGAGACTTGACCAGATCGAAGCGGAGCGAGCGGATCGGATGGGAGAAGACTGTCTGATCGGTCGACCGAACGCAGGGATCAGTCGACCGATCCTCCTCGAGTCAAGCCTGATCCCGAAGCTTGGGGATCTGGATCAGCTTCACAGAAGCTATAAAAAGGAGCCTCGGAAGCAGCCGGACACAACATCTCGAACAGAACAACCTGTGCTCGTCCGTGCGCTGCTACAAACGCTCCAACGACGCTCTGCTACTCCAACGAATTAAAGCTCCAAATTTCTTTGTTCTCGTTTCGTTGGTATAGTTTTTCTTTTATTTGCACTTAACTGTAATTCAGATTGTTATCATCTTTTCGATACTATAGTTGTTGCCCACCGGAAGCGATCAACGATCGCGGGCCTTGGAGTAGGAGTCGCCCTAGGCTCCGAACCAAGTAAATTCTTGGTGTCCTCTGTCTTCTGTGTGTTTGTGCTTATTCCATTTATCTTTCCGCTGCTTTAAACTCTTTACGCTTTTCTTACGATTCCGAAACGTGTGAAATAGCCTCGAGCGCTATTCACCCCCCCCCTCTAGCGCTTTCGATCCAACACCTCGTCCCTCAGACGCACCACGTGTCATCATTCTCGCTAGCTGCTTCTTCCGCTCGACTCTCTGTTCTCCTTAGCTCCTGCACACTTAGACACAAGGTTAAAACACACAGGACTTAACTTAACTTGTTAATCACACCAAAATAACCTTGGGGTTCCAACAATAACAGCCTTAATTATTAAAGCATCATCATGGGGTATTTTCATCCCCTCCAAATCTTTGGGTCTAAAGCTAATTTTGGGCTCAGCCGCCTGCTCCGTGCTGCAGCCGACCACGTGAATCTCCAAATGCCAAGCATGTGACTTTCTCACTCGGTTGGAGTCTCTATCAGTTGGACCTCTAGCTATCATGTTGATGTTGCCCTGGGAGGTATTATTATGGTACTCATCTTGTCGGGTTGGTAGCTGTGGTTGGACCCGGGTTGGAGCTGGTGCCTAGTCTGCTGGCAGTGGGGGTATTCTTTGAAGCTGCCTAGTCTCTCACCTATTCCTCTTAGGTGATCTATTCAGTCTTCGATAAGGGCGGTGATTGAGTAACAGAGAGTGTCGACAGAATATCTGATCGTTGTTCTGATGATTGGCCAAACTATAGCAATCCTCGGTGTCATGGGTAGCAGATCAATGGTATGTGCGCCACTGACGCAGAGCTCCCCGATAGGACTCGGGATATCTTTCTCGCTCGACCTGCACATGCTGCACTACCAGAGGTTGTAGTTCTTAATGCTGACGTTGAGGACCAGTTCGGGGCCCCTTAGAGGGAGAAGCAAGCAAGGCTCGGCGTTCGGGCGCCGGAGTTGTAGCCGGTGCGATGACCTCCTTCCTTCGGGTGGCTTGCACCTCTTCGACATTGATGAATTCGATCACCCGATCTAGTAGATGATTAAAAGTTCTTAGAGGTCTTCTAACCAAGGAGATGAAGAAATCATTATTGTTTATCCCTTCGTAAAAGGCGCTCACCAAAATCTTGATAGTAGCGGTAGGGGTGTCCATGATCACTTGATTAAATTTTTAAATGTAGGCTCTAAGTAATTACTTAGGCCCTTGTTTGAGTGAGAAGAGGCTTAGGGGGCTACTGGCAAAATGATGAAGGAAAACCTTGTGGAAATGCCTAAAACTGTGAATAGATTCAACCGGTAGTCGCTTAAACTACCTCTACGCCGAGCCGCCGAATGTGGTGAGGAACACTCGACACTGTACCCGATCGGTAAATTGATAAGTAGGGCAGTGTGCTTAAATTTAAGGAGATAATTTTTAGGGTCAGTCGACCCTGAGTTTTCACCTATCACTAAAGTTTGATAGTGCTACGGCAGCTTATCTTCTAGCACCTTCTAAAAGAATGGGGTGCTAAACCCCAACACTTATCTCGGATTGAACGTTGAGACGAGCCTCGCGTCGCTACCTCTTATCCACCTTGAGGCGCCTCAATCATCACTCTGAGGTGCCTTAAAGGTAGCTTTCAAGGTGCCTCGGATGTCCTCTAAGGTGCCTCCAGCTCCTTTGCGCAACCATCTCCTGCCTTGCACCCGAGGCGCCTCCATGCTCCATGGAGGCACATCGGACACTGTTCATCCGAGGCTTAAGGTTTGTCCTTTGCACCTGCAAGATACGTTAGTCCCAAACAATACCCTGCAACACAAAGTTAACACAAAATACCATAAATATGATAAATTGAATACTTGACAGTCACCGGACTGTCCGATTCTGACTTTAGATTTCCAACCGAAAACTCTAGGTTGAACCGACACCTACTGTTCCCTCTACCGGGGAACGCGTCCTCACCGACTCCACTCAGGATAGTTACCTTTTTCCAGTTCGGTCCTCCAGACCGACTGAACTTTTGCTCAGCGTCCGATGCTTTCGGTCTTCATGCTGGACGTCCGGTCCTCGACCCATCCAGACTTCTACCCGGTTCGCGACACCAAGATTTTAACCTAGGGTTTCCACCCCCTAGGATTTTTGCTCGAAGCTCCGACTCGCCAAGGTTTTCCACATAGGGTTATCGCCCCCTATGACCTAGGGTTACCGCCCCCTAGGGTTTTCCCTTTGCCTAACCGCAGCTAGGACTTTTGCCTAAGTAAACTTAGGACTTTCCTGCAATGCTCATTCAAGATATCAGATAACAAAAGATCTTAACTTTGAACTCTTTGACATAATCAAAACATAGGTTCGATCATTGATGCTTCCTGCACCAAAAAAATCCTCCTTTTTTATTATGCCAATATAGTTCAAAGTTAAGAAAATATAGCGGTAATATTAGGAATTTAAAGCAAAGGAATAAATGAGATCAGAAAAGAAAATTTTCTTATATTCCCTCCTTACTTAACTTTGATCTCTCTCCCCCTTTGACATAAATCAAAAAGAAATTACTTAGGGAGAAGGATTCTATTTTTCATGTAATTTTTAGCTCCCCCTGAAGAGTAGCTAAATTTGAAAAAATGTTTGAAAAACACTTAGTTAATTTTGAAGGTGTTTTGAAAAATTTTAGTACTGTCAACAAAAACTTAGCTTAAATAATTTTTTTGAGAAATACTATGCTAAATTCTTTTGAAACCTTTTTAGAAGAATTTAAAATAATTTTCAAAGTATTTTTAAATAATTTTTTAAATGATTTTGAAATAAGTTTTTAAAGTATTTTCTAAATAATTTTTCAAATGATTTTGAAAAGATTTTTTAAAGAATTTTTCAAATAATTTTAAAAAGGTTTTTTTTAAGAATTTTTCAAATAATTTTGAAGATTTTCAAATAATTTTAAGGATAAATAAATTTAATTTATTTGATTGAGTTAAATAAATTTGATTAATTAAGTTAAGATTGTTAATTATTTAAATTGAGTTAATTAAATTAAATTTATTTAAGATGACTTAATCAAATTTATTAAAATTATTTTAGACTAAGTTTAACCTAGATTCATCTCACCGGATTCTAGGTTATCAATCAGGTAATCTTAAGTAATTTTGTGAGATGGTTATCTTTTAATTTTGGTTATTTCTAAGGTTTAATTTACATTTGAGTTAAACTTAGGGTTTTCAATTAGTTAATTAAACACACATTTCAAGGATTGGTTCCTAGGTCATGGCGAGGCACTATGCCTTCTTGAGTATGAGATCATCCACCACTTCCTAAACAGAGCCGCTTAAAGAAATTATGTATTTAAAATACTTTTTGAAACCCCTAGGTTTAACTGGGCAAGTGTAAATTACGCCTAGCTCCTTAAACTATCCTGATCTAAACATGCATATTAAAAAGTAGAAAGTTCAAGCATCAAACAATTCATTTTATGATAAACATAGTCTTTTTATTGGCACCCCCTGGATCATAGCCTCGATATGGTCTATCAAGGTAATGGATCTGATCCTTGGGGACCCAATATACTCCAAGCCCAACTTGATTAACCAAGTTTGACTTAGGGACCCATGCTTGGACTATGTTTCTATTGTTTCTATTAACTAGGGATAGATATGATTTATATTTTCTTTTGGTTTTAAATCCAAATCCAGATTTGTTGTAAACGGCTCGCTGTTTTCCAAGAATCAGATCCAGATTCTTGGAACCCAATGTGAACCGTTCCAACATATCCTTGAGTTCTTTAATTTGAATTTTCAAATTGAAATTTTCTTCCTCAAGTTGTTGGACTTGAGTTGAATTTCCAATTTGAACTGGCTCATTTAAAGAACTCAAGTCAGTCGCCTCCTTAAGGGATGTTACCTCCTTTTGGAGCGACTTGACCCAGACGTTGGATTTTGCCAGCTTCGTTAATAAGTAAGGTACTAGTTTTTGCAAGTCATTAAATTGAGTCTCGGTGAGTAGAGAACTTACAGTGGGGTTCGGGCCTTCGGAAATGGATGCGGATCCGTGGCTTCGCTCGGACTCGGTTTCTGACTCGCTCTCGGTTTCAGATTCGAACTCAGAGTCGGTTTCGACGATGTTTGCTTGTACTGGTAACGCGAGGAAGCTTACCGGTTCTTCTTCGTCGATCTCTGATTCATCTGACGACTCAGACCAGGTTGCCTTCAATGCCTTCTTTCTTCATTGCTTTTTGTTTGGACAATCCGGCTTGTAGTGCTCCTTCTGATTACAGCCGTAGCAGGTGACTCCATATTCGTCCTTTGGGTTTGTTTGAGTCACCTTTTTATTTCTGCAAATCTTTCGTACAAGCCTTAATAGCTCAGAAACAATTTCGTCGTCATCCTCTGATTCATCTCTTGACTCGGGTTTGGTTTTGCGCCTCGATCTTGGTTCACGCGTTCTGCTAGCACCTGCAACCAAAGGCATACCCTTCTCGACCGGGCGTGCATTAGTCTGCTCATGCAATTCTAATTCAGAAAAGAGTACATCTAATTTAATTAATGATAAATCCTTGGAAACTTTGTAGGCATCAACTATGGATGGCCACAAAGTGTTCCTCGGGAAAGCATTCAAAGAATACCTGATTATGTCTCGGTTGTCTACTTTTTGTCCGATCACATGAAGCCTGTTTAGTAGGTCTTATATCCGGGCATGGAGTTGAGTGGTCGTCTCACCTTCCTGCAATTTAATATTATATAATTTATTAAATATTAAGTCTCTTTTGCTTACCTTAGCGTCGGAAGTGCCTTCGTGCAGCTCGATCAGCTTTTCCCATAGTTCTTTGGCATTGGAGAAGGGGCCGACTCTGTTCAGTTCTTCATTTGTAAGTCCGCATTGTAGCATGCATGTTGCTTTGGCATCTGCTTCAACTTTTTTCTTTATGCTGGTGTCCCAGTTGATGCATGAAACTAATTCTCCGGTGTCGTCACGTGGAAGCTCGAGACCGGTCTGGATAATGATCCACATCTCAACTTGCATCTTAAGGTGGTATTCCATCCGATTCTTCCAATAGCAAAAATCGTCTCTGGTGAAAAGTGAGGGTCAAACTGTGCTAAAGCCTTCTTAGAGGGTCATTCAAGAATCTAGCACACAATAAAAATAAAAAACAAATCCCAGGACTTGATCCTGGATTAGCAGTGTGGGATGTATAATAAAAAGAACACAAACTCGAGTGGTGTTGCACCAACTTCAAGCCAAAAATTGATTCGAACGTAAAAATAGATCGAAATATAGAAATTATACTAATTCTGATTGACTTCGAAAAATTGAAAAGACCACGAAAAAATTTGCTTGGCTGGTGGTTGCACCAAATCGAAGCGACCCTGATCTGATATAGGGATGTAAACAAGCTAAACTGAGCCGAACAGTATCAGGCTCGAGCTCGGCTCGTTTAAGTTATATTCGGGCTCGAGCTCGAATCGAGCTTTTATCACAAGGCTCGAGCTCGGCTCATTTTAGAATTATCAGGCTCGCGAACAGTTCGAGCTCGGCTCGTTATTAGCTCGATTATCAAAATTAACGAGCCTAACTCGTTAAGCGAGCTCAGACTCATTTTCGGGCTCGTTTTAGAGCTCATTTTTTGGCTCATTTTAAGGCTCGTTTTTTTGACTCGTTTTAGAGCTCGTTTTTTGGCTCGTTTAAGGCTCGTTTTAAGGCTCGATTTAAGGCTCATTTTAAGGCTCATTTTTTTGGCTCGCGAGCCTATAAATGAACATGTTCGCGAGCTCACGAGCCGAATATCCTTAAGCTCGAGCTCGGCTAGATAAAACTGTCGAGCTCAAAATCGAGCTCGAGCTCGGCTCGATAAGATAAATGAACGAACTCAAACGAGTTTTTTACCGAATCGAGCTCCGAATAGCTCGCGAACCGTTTGGTTTATTTACATCCTTACTCTGATACCAATTTTTGGATCGAGAAGCGCTAGAGGGGGGTGGGTGAATAGCGCTCATGGCTTTCACTTGTTTCAAATTCGTAAAGCAATAGAAAATTAAAGCAGTGGAATAGAAAACACGCACAGAAGACCCAAGTGTTTTTACTTGGTTCAGAGCCTTGGGCGACTCCTACTCCAAGGCTCACGCTCGTTGAGCATTTACTTTGGGCAATCACTATAATCGCGTAAAAGTACAAATATGAATTGAGTACAACAAGAATTTTAAGTGATACCGACAACAAAAATTAAGGAGATCGGAGTGCCAGGTTGTCGGGGGCTTGTTGTAGCTTGGATGGAACGTCTCGTTAGCAGCTCGTTGCTCGAAGGTTTTTTGGAAGGTGATTCTTTGTACTGCTGGTCGAGATGTCCTTTTATTGGGCGTTGAAGGCACCTCCAATGCCAGTCAAGGCGCCTTAAACCCCAACACTTATCCCGGATTGAACGTTGAGATGAGCCTCGCGTCACTGCCTCTTATCCACCTTGAGGCGCCTCAATCATCACTCTCAGGTGCCTTAAGGTAGCTTTCAAGGCACCTTTGATGTCCTCTAAGGCGCCTCCAGCTCCTTTGCACAGCCATCTCCTGCCTTGCACCCGAGGCACCTCCAAGCTCCATGAAGGCCCTCGGACACTGTTCATCCGAGGCTTAAGGTTGCTCCTTTGCACCTGAAAGATACGTTAGTCCCAAACAATACCCTGCAATACAAAGTTAGCACAAAATACCATAAATATGATAAATTGAATACTTGACAGTCACCGAACTGTCCGGTTCTGACTTCAGATTTCCAACCGAAAACCTTAGGTCGAACCGACGCCTACTGTTCCCTCTACCGGGGAACGCGTCCTCACCTACTCCACTCAGGAGAGTTACCTTTTTCCAGTTTGATCCTCCAGATCGACTGGACTTTTGCTCAGCATCCGATACTTTCGGTCTTCATGCTAGACGCCCGGTCCTTGACCCATCCAGACTTCTACCCGGTTCGCGACACCAAGATTTTAACCTAGGGTTTCCACCCCCTAGGATTTTTGCCCGAAGCTCCGACCCGCCAAGGCTTTCCGCATAGGGTCACCACCCCCTAGGGTTTTCCCTTTGCCTAACTACAGCTAGGACTTTTGCCTAAGTGAACTTAAGACTTTCCTGCAATGCTCATTCAAGATATCAGATAACAAAACACCTTAACTTTGAACCCTTTGACATAATCAAAACATAGGTTCGATCATTGATGCTTCCTGCACCAACAACTATATCTTGCTGGAACCTTTCCCCTACATCTTTCTTGGATAAGCACTTCTAAAGAGGATTCTTGATGTCATCTCCCTTGGCCCAAGTGCTCGGGTGGTGTGCTAAAGAGTGTGTGATGGCATGGAAATGATGAGTGGGACGCCTGCAACAAAGGAGCTAGGCCTTCCTCCCCAACTCCTCTCTCCCTCTAATGGGATGTTCTTGATACGGCAGGATTGGATGGTGATAGGGTGTCACCGGTAGCCACTTGTTGTTGGTATTGTTGTTGTAATAATCTTTACGCTCGAGCATTAATGAGCATATCCAGGTCTTCTTGTGTCAGGGTAATGGTAGTAAGTCTTCCAGCTTCCTCCATCTCTAACTCTCAAATTCAGGTGAAAGTTTCCACAAACGGTGCTAAATTTGATCCTATCTGAAAATTATAGAGATGACACACTGGGCACAATGGATTGATGGTTGACTGGTAGAAGACCTTTCTCTCCCAGAAAAGCTTTCCTCTGATCCTGTGCACATGAAGACGATCCAAAAACATCAGCGCCTAGAAAACATGGGGAGTCCCTAGCAAAGAACCTCCGATGCTCAAGTCAGTACAAGTCCAGATGAGTGAATGAAGAACCATGGGCGGAGCCACCCATGCGTTAGGGTGGGCTCTAGCCCCACCTAATTTTTACTTCTCATTTGTTAAATTTTTTATCCAACCCCAATAATTTATGGATTATTTCCATTAACTCTCTCCCCTTTTCAATTTCCAATGGATTACCACCCAAAAAAAACTACCAGAAAAAGTTTGAATTAAAATATTTAGTAAGAAATAGTGAAAAACAAAACTTAATTCAAGCATGTCATATGCGAGTTGCTCTCCTTTGATTTTAATCATTTTGTCAGCGATTTCCTTGAATTTGGGTCATATGCGTGACCACTTTATTTTGACCCAAATCGATTTTGCTTCATTTTTTGAGGAGTTTTCACCTTGATTCTTGATCCTTGGTTTGAGTTTTTCAACATACGATTGTGAAAAATTTTGCCTACTCAATTTAACTAATTTTGAGAGTTTTGAAGCTTGATTCTAGCTTGTATTGTTTGATTTGTGGGCTGCCTTGAGTGAAATTTTTACCTGTTTGATTTAGTTTGATTTTCAACTCATGTATCAAGCTAATATTATTTATTGATTGGTTTATTATTGTAGGTTCTAAAATTGTGTGACTTTGAGGTAAAATATGATAACTCTAAAATTATGTTGAATATTTAGTTATAATTATTTGAGTTGCGATGATATTTACAAATGATGTTTATGAATTTTTCAAGTTCAGATTTTTGGTCTAAAAATTTATTTTTGTGAATTTTAGAAAAATAATCATCGGTTGAAATATTTGAGAATTATAATTATATGATTTACTTATATATTAAATCTAATATATTTATTTAATTGGCAGGTTAATGATGAGTTATTTGAAAAAATTGATAACGAAAATAATAATTAATTAATTTGGTTATAATATTGTTGATTAAAAAAAATCATAGAACCATTTCAATGATATTTTTATTTAATGTTTTTAAATGTATTAAATATTAAATACTTTTATTACATATTTTTAGAAAATTAATATTCACATAATTTTTTTATTTTATTTAGATTTTTAAATCAATTAATTTATGCTATCAATTATAATCGACTGTTATCCCAAGGTACTTTTGAATCTTGGCTCCGCCCCTGTGAAGAACAATGAGGAATGTGCGCGTAAGAGTAAGTTGCAGATGTTCAGAGAACATACCTTTACGACGGAAAGAATTCCCTTTT
Source organism: Zingiber officinale (assembly GCF_018446385.1). NCBI lineage: Eukaryota > Viridiplantae > Streptophyta > Magnoliopsida > Zingiberales > Zingiberaceae > Zingiber > Zingiber officinale. Next base: position 125,350,734 of record NC_055989.1, read on the forward strand.
ATATACCACCTATCAGAACCTCCACAATCGTAAGGTGACAAAGTGTGTCCGAGTTTGTTAGGTACTGCGTAATAATTATCCGAGGAATCTTTCTTTTACCCATACGTATACCTCTTTTGTCGTTTATAGTTTTCGTTATTGCTGGGGTTGATGAAAAAAATATGTTGTTATAACTGGTCTACTGATTTGGGGCACGATGGTTCTTCGAGAAGTTTCCAGAAGAATATTCTCTAACACATAATTGTTATTATAACAGGTTGTTAGGATATTGTCTGCTAAGTATGTCTCGGCCAATTGTTAAGGTCGGTCGTCTCTATTGAGTTGCTCGGTTACATTATATATAGTTTGCTCTATTATGTATTATACTACATGTATCTGGGCAGGCCAATAAGACCGACTACCTTTACACATGTCTCAGCATTAATACATTCAGTTATATTCTATACAGCATTGTAACCTTCGTTAGGAGAATAATACAATGCCTTGGTCATGCTAGAAATCCATTTGAGAAATAATATGATGTCGTATGCTTCCTGGAAGTCCATCTGACAACCTATGTTTCACTGGAGATCTGCCCGGGCAGTGTCATGAGGATAAGTGCTATAAACTCGAGCGACCCTTTACCCGGCCAGGGCTTTGCTGGAAATCCGCTAGGGTAATAATATGAGGTTAAACACTCCAAACATAGTCGACCTTTTATCCAGTCGAGCATGCATAGAGCGATCCACGAGCCTCGAGGAGGTTGACCCATACTCTAACCAAACCTATAGCTAGTCGGTGGTGAGATGGCTTGAACATACCAACCGGCCTAAAAAGCCAGTCGCCTCAAAACTCGGTCGGTTATTAAATGATCGGACGTTTTATCTTTTAGGTAGAGTACTAGGCTCCATCAATTTGACCGGCTTAAGGGCTGGTCGGCCACTACCAGCTAGTAATCCAATCAGGCTGGACCTGAGAGCCCTAATGTTGGATGACTGATGAAACCAGATGGGAGATGTTCTCCCCTGTTAACTTTGACCTCACCTTAGCCACCACATCATCTTGACCTTGATCATCACATCATCTATTGGTCCGCTCGTTACATCCTGTATCATTGAGCATGGTCATCCACCGCAGAGACTTGACCTAGACATCTAGGTTCATGGTTCAAATAATTGTCCTAAGCGTTTTTTTTTATTTCATTCATAGTATTAAAAGATGAAATAGTCACCTTAAGTGTTCCTCCAAGACCGTTCCATAAACTTAAAAGAGGATAAATTATGAATAATATTTAGTTTAACACAGAGGTCCTCTATTTCATTTATAGTGAACCTTGTCAAAGTAGTTCTTACCGTTTACATGAATATGAATTATAAATTAAAAATATTAAGCATTCATTTATAAAAAGGATAAAATTATAAAAATAGTCTAGATCATTATTTTTTACTCAAAATTTAAATATTTTAAATATATAAATTCACTCTAGAAGACTATTAGAGTTAAACTATGCTTTCAAAATAACCAAATTATTCAATAATAATAATCATATAGCAAGCCAAAATTGTTACATGATCATTTTCTATGCAAAAAAAAAAATAAAATACAAAAATATACAATGCACGCTAGGAGATCATTGGAGTCGAGCCATTTGCTTAAAGTGATTAAATGACTTTAAAATAACCATGTAATAGTTTTAATTGAAAAAGAAGATATAAAATTGAATCAAATTTTGACTCTAATATGAATTAACATACTTGATATGGATTATGATAGGACGGTCTATCAAATGCAAGAGTCAGGATCGAGCAAGATAAGAGAGGTATATAGCTAAAGTGTCTTCGTGCGCTTGGTCAGGCAAAGTCTGACCGAACACAAAGGAACTTAGCCTTATAAATAGCTCTCAGCATACTATCGGCCGACTGAAGGCCGAGCAAGAGCCAGTGCGCGTATATGCGCTTGGTCAGACAAAGTTCGACCGATTGTAAAGGCATTTAGCTTTATGAAAACTCTTAGTATATTACCGGCCGAGTGAAGGCCGAGTAGGCACCAATGTGTGCCTGCACGCGCTTGATCAGGCAAAGACAGACCAAGCATAAAGGCATTTAGGCTTATGAAAATCCTTAGTATATTACCAGCCAAGTGAAGGCCAAGTGGGTACCAATGAGTGTCTGCACGCGCTTGGTCATGTAGAGCTCGACCAAGCGTAAAGGCATTTAGCCTTATGGAAACTCTTAGTACATTACCGGCCGAGGGAAGGTCGAGCGGGCACCAATTTGTGCCCGTATATGCGTTTGGTCAGACAAAGCCCGACAGAGCGTAAAGGCATTTAGCCTTATGAAAACTCTTAGTATATTACCGGCCGAGTGGGCACCAATGTGTGCCTGCACGCGCTTGATCAGGGAAAGCCCGACCAAGCATAAAGGCATTTAGCCTTATGAAAATCCTTAGTATATTACCAGCCAAGTGAAGGCCGAGTGGGTACCAATGAGCGCCTGCATGCGCTTGGTCATGCAGAGATCGACCGAGCGTAAAGGTATTTAGCCTTATGGAAACTCTTAGTATATTCCCAGCCTAGTGAAGGCCGAGTGGATACCAATGAGTGCCTGCACACGCTTAGTCATGTAGAGCCCAACCAAGCATAAAGGCATTTAGCCTTATGGAAACTCTTAGTACATTACCGGCCGAGTGAAGATCGAGTGGGCACCAATGAGTGCCTGCATGCACTTGGTCATGCAAAGCTTGACCAAGCGTAAAGGCATTTAGCCTTATGAAAACTCTTAGTATATTACCGGCTGAGTGAAGGCCGAGTGGACACCAATAAGTGCCTGCACGTGCTCGGTCAGGCAAAGCCCGACCGAGCGTAGAGGTATTTAGTCTTATGGAAACTCTTAGTATATTATTAGTCAAGGAAAGGTCGAGAGGGCACCAATTTGTGCCTACACACGCTTGGTCAGGCAAAGCCCGATCTAGCGTAAAGGTACTTAACTTTATAGTAGCTTATAGTATATTACCGGTAGCCAGCTTATGGGCAGTATGCGTTCGGCTGGATAAAGTCTGACCAAGCGTAAGGGCACTCAACCTCCTAAAGTTCATAAACATTCTTGGTCTAAACATGCTTAGCAGGAGATATTCTCAATATATGTATGATCGGCTTAAACGATCAGTCGAAACATGCTTAACAGAAGTATATGAGTATGACAGCCCGGCAAACTTGTCAGGAAATATCTTCTAGAAGCTTCTTCAATTATAATGACGTGTTCATATACATATCTCATCATAAATATGAGTCACAAACGACAAACGAGGTACATCTGGGGTACAAAAAATATTTCTTAAAAAGATTATTGCACGAAGCTCGGGAGATGACTTCATCTCCTAACAAACCCTAACGAACCAGGGACTACTTCACGACTACGGAGGTCACATGAGGTAGTATAAAAAGGGGGATCCTCTCCGTTGGCAAGGTATGCAAGTTCTAGCATCTAAACTCTGTTTCAAAGTACTTCAGTTACTGTTCTTCTTCTTCTTCTTCTTCTTCTTCTTCTTCTTCTTCTCCTTTCACCCTTGAGAGAGAAACTAGCTTGAGCGTCGGAGGGCCTAGCCAGGGATCCCCCCTGGGTCTTAGGTCACTAACGCTTTGTTGATTTGTCTCTCTATGCACAGGATCGTGGAGAGGTTCTTTTAGGTCTCCAGGAGACTATCTTCATCAAGGATCGTCATTCATCGGAGCCAGCGCACAATTCACATATTTTAGACAGGATCAAATTTGGCGCCATCTGTGGGAAACTATTCACCTGAATCTAAAGCTAAGAAGATGGAGGAAGCTGGAAAAACCCAACACTATTATTATATCGCATGAGGATCTAGCATTTCTCATCAATGTTAGAGTGCAAAAGATAATGCAGTAACAATAACAAATCAATACTAGTGGTATGCTACCTGTAGCACCTCATTCGGCGATGTCTATAACTTTGCATTATAGGGAAAGAGGGATCGAAGGGGAGATCCGGTTCGTTTGCTCTCTACCCCTCTCTCTCCCACTCGACGTCCTACAGTGTATTTCCGAACACCTCTTGAACAAAGGGGACGAAAAGTAATTCTTCAGGAGTCTTCTGGAGAAACCCTTGTAAGAGAAAAATGAAAAAGGAATATTATAGCCAGTGATAGTTCTCCTGAAAGGATTATCACTCCATTTTCTCAATGAGTGCTAGATGATCCTTTGCCGAAGCATTATCAAAATTTAAATGTCGAAGAATACTCGGGGACAACTGATCCCAAGGTTCATCTTCTCAAATTCAAACATGCGGCGCTCCTCCAACAATTCACCGATGGTGTTAAATGCTGGATGTTCCTTACTACATTTGGGGAAGTAGCTCAGAGGTGGTTCAAGCAACTACCGAAAAATTCTACTTGGCGCTTTAAGGACTTTCGCAAGGTGTTCCTACATCATTTTTCTAGCAATCGGAGGTATCATAAAACGTCTTAGAGTCTCTTTTCAATCAAGCAAGCACCTAAAGAATCTATCATAGCTTATATTAAAAGATTCAACCAAGTGGCCATCGATGTCCCTACAACCACCACGGAGATCCTGGTAAGCGCTTTCTCTCAGGGGTTTAATGATAATGACTTCTTTAAGGATTGGTCAGGAACTCTCCTACCAATTTTGATATATTAATCAAGCAGGCTTCAGAGTTCATCAATGTGGAAGAAGCTCAAGCTGCTTGGAGGAAGGATACCACTACTTCCATGCCCGTTCCTACCGCGATACGTCCTGCAGGGCCTATTCAGCCTCCTAAGGGGCCTCGGGCGGATCCGCATCATCATCATCTGGAACCTCGACTTCAAGCAGTGCAACATGTGGAGTTCCTCAATGCTTTCCTTAGAGATGGTGCACATATCATCTAACAAGTACTCATAATACTGAAAATTATTTTGCTCTAAAGAATCAACAAGCGGGTAACACCCACTACCGTCGGTCTTCCCCAGTTCCAAATTGTCGACAATATCCACGGCAGAATAGCCTGCTTAAGATCGAATATCAACTGAGTGGATCACAAGCAGGAATATTATCTCTCCCCACTGTATAGGCACAAACGCTGAACCAAGTACAATCAGAGCAACCATCGGCTCGGCAAGAAGAGAGTCATAACAACGCTGCTCGGGGCAATATCAATATGATAGCGGGAGGACCCACTGATGGTGATTCCAACCGGGCAAGGAAGTCACACGCTCGGCGATTAATGATACACGCTATCGGATGCAGTGCCGAGAAAGCGGCGGGACCGAAAATCAGTTTTGGGCCCAAAGATTTAGTAGGGGTAGAAGTGTCCCATGATGATGCATTAATAATTAAAGTTGTTATAGCCAATTACAACATTTCTCGTACTTTTATTGACACTGACAGTTCTGTTAATATTATATTTAAACAAGCTTTTGATCAGCTGCACATCGACCCAAGCGAGCTTCAACCTATGGTTACTCCATTATATGGGTTTACATGCAATGAAGTACAGCCACTAGGTCAAATAAAATTTGCCATATCTTTAGGGGAGGAGTCCCTTATGAGGACACGCTGATCTTCCTTCATGGTGGTTGACGCCCCATCAGCTTATAATGTTATCTTGGGTCAACTGGCCTTGAATGAATTCAAGACGGTCGTTTCTACTTTATGTCAGAAGATAAAATTTCCTGTGGATGATCAAGTGGGGAAGTCAAAGGAGATCAAATAGTAGCACGTAAGTACTATGTGGAGGTTGTGAGAGCAGAAGCTAATGCCGCCCAAAAAGCTCAGAGGATGAATATCAATGTCATCCATGAAAAATCGCCCACCCTTGTATATGAGGAGAAGGAGGAAGTGCAAATACAAATCGACCGACCGGAAGCTACTACCCACATCACGCCCGATCTTGCTCCTGATCTCAAGGAGGACTTGATAAAGTGTCTAGTGAAAAATAATGATGTGTTCACCTGGACACCCAAGGAGGTGAAAGGTGTAGCACCAACGGTTATGGAGCACGCTCTTCATGTATATCCAGATGTCCGGCCAATCAAACAAAAGAAAAGGGACTTCAGAGTCGATCAGAATAAAATTATCAAGAAAGAAGTGGATAAATTGTTGGAGGCTGGATATATTCTAGAAGTACAATTTCCAAGCTGGCTGGCTAACGTCGTCTTGGTTTCTAAGCTAGGTAATAAGTGGCGAGTATGTATTGATTTCAGGATCTCAACAAGACTTGTCTGAAGGATTATTATCCTCTTCCTTGTATAGATCAAGTGGCGGATTCTACGGCTGGATGTGAATTTATTAGTATGGTGGATGCCTATCAGGGGTATCACCAAATTTCACTCGCTAAGGCAGATCAAGAAAAGGTTAGATTTATAACTGCTGAAGGTACTTATTATTACAATGTTATGCCTTTTGGTCTAACGAATGCAGGAACTACTTATCAGAGGCTCATGAACATGGTTTTTTAGAAATAAATTGGAAGAAACATGGAAGTTTATGTGGATGACACACTTATTAAATCTATACAGGCTTCTAGTTTATATGTTCACATAGAAGAAACTTGTAGGACCTTGAGGAGGTACGGACTCAAGCTCAATCCCAGCAAATATTTATTTGGAGCCAAGAGTGGAAAATTCATGGGATACATGGTGACCAAAAGGGGAATAGAAGTTAATCCCAGCAAAGTAAAAGTACTACAGGATATGACTCATCCACGGAACCTAAAGGAAGCACAAAGATTGATAGGGAGGATTATTGTCCTGTCCCGCTTCATCTCTCGGTCGGTCGATCGGAGTCTCCCCTTATTCAAAATACTCCGACGAGCAACTAAATTTCAATGGGATGAGGACTACAGCAAGGCATTTGAGGAGCTGAAAGAATATTTGTCTACTCTCCCTGTATTAGCTAAACCAATAGTAGGAGAGACCTTGTGGATGAACTTATTAGCTAACGAACATGTTGTTGGTTCTATATTAGTGAGGCAAGAAGAAAAAGAACAATTACTTATGTATTTTTTGAGTCATTTATTAAAAGGAGCAGAGTGTCGATATACGACACTAAACAAATTAGCTTATGGATTAGTTTTAGCAGCTCGGAGATTACAGTCTTACTTTCTGTCACACCCAATTATAGTATTGACTAATAGCACTTTGGGTCGGGTACTCATTAACCCAGAAGCATCTGGAAGGTTGATTAAGTGAACGATTGAGCTTAGTGAATATGATATACAGTATCAGCCTCGAACGACCATCAAGGCTCAAGCTTTGGAGGATTTCATAACAGAAATACCAAATCCAGAAACAGAGGAAACTTGGATCATCTATGTGGATGGATCTTCTACTCGACAAGATAGTGGAATAGAATTCTTCTTATATCTCCTAGAGAAGATCGAATACAGCTCTCTGTTAGATTGAATTATAGAGCCACCAACAATAAGGCAGAATATGAAGCATTTATAGCAGGCTGCTAAGCATGTGGGAGCTGCTCGAGTGGTAATTCATTCTGATTCTTAATTGGAAGCACAACAATTAACAGGTAATTTTTGAATTAGCAATGAACGACTCAAGCTATATGCAGAGGCATTTGATAAATTAAAAGCTGAATTTCATAAAGTATAAAGAAAATTCGCCAAGCAAACAATCAAGCAGTAGATGAATTAGCTAAATTAGCTTCTGCCATTATACCTTGGAATTTGGATAGACTAGTGGAGCAAACATTATTAGTATCTTGTGTTGAGCAACAGGCTAATCTAGAAATTCAGAGTGATTGCAGAACACCTATCATTCTATTTTTACGGCAAGGAATTCTACCCATTGATGCAGAACAAGTTAGGGTATTCAGGAAAAGGGCGGGCCAGTATACTATGATTGGAGATCATCTATATAAAAGGATCTTCTCTAGTTCTTTACTTAAATGTGTTGGATCAGATGATATACAATATATCTTACAAGAGATGTATCAAGACTCTTGTGGTAGTCATATGAGAGGTCGATCTCTTGCTAGAAAGATATTATTAGCTAGATATTTTTGGCCTACTTTACAAGCAGATGCTTCTCAACTTGTGAGAACATGTTTATCTTGTCAGAAACATCAAAATATTCCTCATCATCCCACTAAACTATTGAAGACTTCTATACTATCCTGTCCTTTTGATCAATGGGGCATGGATATAGTGGGGTCTTTTCCTCTTGTACCTACTCAAAGGATATTCTTATTAGTAGCTGTTGATTATTTTTCTAAATGGGTAGAGGCAAAACCATTGGCTAGAATTACTGAACATGCAGTTATCAAATTTCTATGGCAACATAATATTTGCAGATTTGGTATTCCATACAAAATAATTTCTGATAATGGAAGACAATTTCAGGGCAGGAAAATTAAAAAATGGTGTTCTGATTATGGCATCACACAAGTTTTTACCTCTATGGCGTATTCACAAAGTAATGGACAAGCCGAAGTAACTAACAGGGAAATTATCAGAGGACTCTAAACCAAAGTAGATCATGTTGGTGGTAGCTGGATAGATGAATTACCAGTGTATTGTGGGTATATCGTACCACTCCTTGAGAAGCCACAGGAATTACTCCTGTTCACCTAGTTTATGGGGGTGAAGTAGTGATTTCGATTGAAGTTGGAGTGGAATCTGATCGAAGAAGGCTTTATGATGATAGCAATGTGGATCAACACCTCATGGAACTTGACTTAATAGAGGAAGCACGGGACAAAGCGATAACCCGGCTCATTTCATATCGTCAAAGAATGAGACAAAATTATAACAAAAGAGTTATTCCAAGGTTTTTTCAGGTAGGTGATGTTGTATGGAAGTGCATCAAGCCTGTTGGAGATGTTAACAAGTTGGAACCCCAATGGGGAGAACCTTATAAAATCATACAGAAACTTGTATCAGGCTCCTATTACCTCCAAGATGCAGAAGGAAGAATACTCAAATGGTTTTGGAGTGCTAATCATTTGCAACCATATAGAACTTAGCAAACATGCATGTAAGTTATTCATATATTTTGTACAAACGTTGTTGATATGAATAACAGAAAAGGTGCAAGCAATATTATTTGGAGGGGTCATATACTTCTCTTTAACCTATCATATAGTAGATCGGAGACCTTAAGGAGTGATCAGACAGGCTTCTTTAAGGGGAACCAGAGACTTTAAACTATCATCCAGTCGATCGGGGATCTTAAGGAGTGATTGGACAGACTTGCTTAAGGGGGACAGGAGACTTTAAACCATCATCCAGCCGATCAGGGACCTTAAGGAGTGACCGAACAAGCTTCCTTAAGGGGAACCAGAGACTTTAACCATCATCCAGTCGATCGGGGACCTTAAGGAGTGACCGGGCAGACTTCCTTAAGGGGAACCAAAGACTTTAAACCATCATCCAGTCAATCGGGGACCTTAAGGAGTGACCCAACATGCTTCCTTAAGGGAAATCAGAGACTTTAAACTATCATCCAGTCGATTGGGGACCTTAAGAAGTGACTGGATAGGCTTCCTTAAGGGGAACCGAAGACTTTAAACCATCATCTAGTCGATCGGGGACCTTAAGGAGTGACCGAACAAGCTTCCTTAAGCGGAATCAGAGACTTTAAATCATCATCCAGTCGATCGGGGACCTTAAGGAGTGACCGGACATGCTTCCTTAAGGGGAACCGGAGACTTTAAACCATCATCCAGTCGATCAGGGACCTTAAGGAGTAATCAGACAGACTTCCTTAAGGGGAACCAGAAATTTTAGACCATCATCCAATCGATCGAGGACCTTAAGGAGTGACCAGACAGGCTTCGTTAAGGGAACTGGAGACTTTAAATCATCATCCAGTTGATCGAGGACCTTAAGGAGTGACCAAACAGGCTTCCTTAACGGGAACCGAAGACTTTAAACCATCATCCAGTCGATCGGGGACCTTAAGGAGTGACCGGATAGGCTTCCTTAAGGGGAACCAGAGACTTTAAACCATCATCCAGTCGATCGAGGACATTAAGGAGTGACCGGACAGGCTTCCTTAAGGGGAATCGGAGACTTTAAATCATTATCCAGTCGATCGGGGACCTTAAGGAGTGACTAAACAAGCTTCTTTAAGGGGAACTGAAGACTTGAAACCATCATCCAGTCGATCGGGAACCTTAAGGAGTGACCGGACAGGCTTCCTTAAGGGAAACCGAAGACTTTAAATCATAATCCGGTTAATCGAGGACCTTAATGAGTGATCAGACATGCTTCATTAAGGGAACCGGAGACTTTAAACCATTATATAGTCGATCGGGGACCTTGAGGAGTGACCAGACAGGCTTCCTTAAAGGGATCCGAAGACTTTAAACCCTCCTTAAGATCAACCATGGGTTTTAGCATCAACATTACTTATTGTGCAGAAAATTAATTTTGCTCAGGCATACAAATCCAACTGATCCATCATACAGTCAGGGAAAGCCCAATAGAGCATTTATATTGCTCTCTCCCGGGTATATAAATCCGACCGATCCATCATACAGTCAGGGAAAGCCCAAAGGGGCATTTATATTACAAATGTTTTATCTCATCCAGAAATATACGTCTGACCGACCTATTAAACAGGTTAGGGGTTATATATATAAGCAAGACATTTAACTCATCATACAAACTCGGAGATCATCAGAAAAAGTTCATTCAGCATTATATATTACTCAAAAGGTAACTATGAGATCTACTTCCTTCGATTATAATTTTTCTATGAAATTTCTCTACATATGGCGAGTATATTAAAAAAGTTCATTTATATGAACACTTGGGTGGTTCTGAAGATAGGAAAGTTACACAAGGAAAGACAAGTAAGTGCAAATTTTCATTAACATTTGATAAACAATAAGTAGTATACAGTAGTGATGAAATGATAAAAAATATAGATACAACATCCCAAGTTCACTCAAATTTGCTTAGAAAGTCTCTTGGAGGCTCTTGGTTAAGTCATCAGTGATCTATGAAAAAGGGAGGAGGTTCTCTTGATAGGTAACCCTCTTCTCTTAACTGTTGAATTACCCCTTCAACAGAATGGGTAAGGGTTCATATGATGCAATGAGCGTATTCTCCACCAAACTCAGGAGAATCCAAATAGGATCTATGCTTGCTCTGCCAGTACTCTTCCTCACTTGCCTTATATGCTTAAAACTCAGATTATAGGCTATCTTTTTTCCCCTGCAAAGTAGCTTTCTCTGCCTTAGCCTCCTATAGTTCTTGTAAAAGTGAGCTTATCTGTGAGTCCTAGGCTCGTGATCCTTCTTGTTGCTAAAACAAGGTAAAATCTTTAGAAGCTAACTCTAGGGATAACTCAGGGGACTTCGAGCTATAGGACAGCTGTAATTGATCTAGAAGAGCAGTTTTGTGAGCAGCATCCGAGAGAGCTTTATCTTTTAAGGTCTTTTCAACATCAAGCTTAGAATTAAGCCCTTGTAATTATAGTTCTAAGTTTTTCTTTTCTTCTTCTTAAGACTGTAGCAATTGATGGCAGTCTTGTAGAGCTTTTTCTAAGCTAGTGTTGAGTTCAGTCTGTGAATGCACCTTATCTCGTAGTTGAAGGAGTTCATTATTAGGGAGGTTGGAAGCAGCTTGTAATTCCTCTACTTTATCTTTCAAAGTTCGGTTAGTCCTTTCTAAATCCTTAACTAGCTTGCTCAAATGTAGGCTTGAAGCATAGAGCTGAATAGAATAACAACATGGTTATATTTTGTGGTTACCAATTAAGAAAGTTTAATCAGAAATTTACTGCAGTAGCTTGACGACTATGATCATCAGCACTTTCAGATATTGTATTCCTTTTCATATGTGTTTGCGACTGCAACCAGGACTCAGCTAATAATCCTTTCAATTGAAGTAGCCTATATGAGGTGGGAATAGAGGTTTGACCAAGTTGGGATGGTAGCCCATGAGATTGTTTGAAAAGGATAGAGGAGCTGGTAGAGACAGTAAATGGTGAAGAAGAAAAAGAAGGAAGTTTAGAAGCCTGTGAAGAGATATCAGGAGATGAAGGGCTAGCTAATGAAGGATCTTGTTCAGTAGATGTTCTATTGGCCCAAAGGTAATTGATCTCCTGCAAGGAGTTCTTTTGGTACGGGGCTTAGTAGAAGAAGAAGGTAGAGCCGGAAGAAGGGGCAATGGAGCCACAGGAATAGTTGGTGCTTCCTCAAGTGAAGGAACAGCTGGAGGAATATCAATAAACATAGGAATAAGAAGTCCTGGCCTCATCATATTCAGAGCAAAATAAGAACGATCATATGTAGGAAGGGCAAGTTCCTTACCTCTGTTGTGGGAGATTTAGGAAGAAGTAATAGAAATCTGTTCAAAAGTAGCTATGGTAGAAGAAAGTGGACACGAGGAGGAAACACGAGGCTTTTTACTCTTTACAACAAAGGGGCCTTCCTGATCTGATAAGCTTGATGATTTTTGAGGTTGCTCAGATAGAAGTAGTAAACCAAAAGAGGAGGAAGGGTGATTGAGACGACAATCCCTTAATAATTCGTCTCCCATTCTAGTCAAGACTACTTTTGTGAGTCAAGTATTCTTATACATGAAAGAAGGGAGGATAGCATCAGCTAGAAAAAGAGAGAAATTCATGTTAAAAATAATATGAAAATGACCAAAAAGCATGCATAAGGAGAATAATCTTACCAAAGGAAACATCCAAGGCTGTGTCGGATGGGCTAAGACCAAAGGCAAGCAATAAGCCTTTGACGATTAAGGCAGGCAAGTTAAACTTTGCTTCTTTTAATTTTTCTAGGGAAGAGTGAAGAGAGGGATCTTCAAAAATATCGACCAATTAAGGAATGGGAGAAAGGTTGCGATGCCAGGCTATGGGATATGGTGGGGGAGAAGGAAGATGCATAAAAAAGAAGTTGTCTCACCATTCTCCTTGAGGCAAAATTCTATGGAACAGAGTGGTTTTAGGGTGTTATTGAAACTTAAAAACACTATCTTCCACTTTACAAGGAATGAAAAAAATGGTGGAATAGTCGAGGAGATCAAGGAAAGTCAAGTAGAGGAGAAACAACAACAAACCCAACCATAATAGAGAAGGATTGGGGAATAAGTTGATTTAGGGGGAGATCAAAATACCTACTAACATCAACAAAAAAGGGATGAATAGGAAATCGGAAACCACATAGGACTTGTTCCCAAAATATGGCAACACTCTCTGGAGGGGGAAGATGACGATGATCCCTGGAGGTAGGGGTGATTGGGTATGGAGGAAAGTCATAGTTCTATTAGAGCTCATATGCCTCCTGTAATGAAAATTAGGAAGAGAATTGAGTATACCACTCACCGGGGGTCGACATTGAAGGACCAATGAGAATAAGAAAAACAACTAGTGAAAGGCAGAAAGTAAGAAATATGCACGCTGGAGGAAGAAGACGAAGTGTTAGGGATTCTCCTCTTTTTTCTCTTTAAAAAACTTAGCAAGGAAGATGTTTTAAGGGGAAACGTTAGATTAAGGTAAGGAGAAAAGTGAGGTCAAAGAAGAACCGTCGGATGGATTGATAAGGCGGCAGACATAATGAGAAATGTACAGTTCATAAGTCATGGGGATGTATTGTAGGACCGTTGAGGCCGGCTAGAAGGGGTTGTTGGATAGTCCTGTAAACACAAAAACGAAACAACCCTTCTCGAACTCTTTAATCTAACACTTGCATAAATAAAGTAAAACAGAAAATGAAAATCATAAAGAACGAGGCACCAGTATTTACTTGGTTACAACCGATGTGGTTGTTAATCCAAGAAAGATTAACTACTAAAAACTCCTTCAGGAGGAGAAGTCTCTTACAACGTTGAAGCGCAGAAACAGTAGTTTAACTACAACTAAAGCGTACAAGTGTTTGGAAATTAAGTGCTCGTGATTGTTGAAAAGCTTCTGGACCAAGGCTATATTTATAGCCTTGGTCGGGGTGCCCCGAAGGGTTCCGGGCGCCCTAGGGGGGATAAACTTTATCCCCCAACGATCAAATCGAGTCAAAACTCGATCCTGGTCAAAAGGCTGGTCCGGATGCCCGGAAGGGTTCCGAGCGCCTCGGAGGGCTCCGGGCACCCCGGACCCTGAAAGTCAACTCTTGTTGACTTTTTCATCCAGGACCCCTGCTCCGTTTCAGTCCCGCCTCGGCCCGGGTCTTCCACTCCGGATCCGCTTACTTGGGTGATCTCTGTCATCCGGAATAGGGCTCACCCGAACCCAACTTCCGGTCTTCTCGAGCAACCTTCCGCTCCAGCTTCTCATCCCTCAGAATCGCTGCATGTTTCCTTCTCATCCACCAGCGTACTCATCCGCGGTCTTCATCCCTCGGTCTCACCCAGTGTCAACCTTCTCGCTAGCTGCGTCTCTTGCTGCCCGAGCAATCTTCCGCTCCGGCTTTCATCCCTCGGAACCACCGCACGCTTCCTTCTCGTCCACCGGGGTACTCTTTAGCAGCACCTCGTCCCTCGGACGCACCGCGTGTCGTCCTTCTCTCTAGCTGCTTCTTTCGCTCGAGTACCTGTGCTCCTAAGCTCCTTTACACTTAGACACAAGGTTAGAAACACACAGGACCTAACTTAACTTTGTTGATCACACCAAAACAACATTGGGGTTCCAACAATCTCCCCCTTTTTGATGTGATCAACCCAAGTTAAGATAGGGTAAAAAATAGATATGAAAATTAAACATTTTTCAATTTTTCAATTACGTGCAACAAGATAGAAAAATTAAATTTCAAAAAAATTCTAATTTTCAATTTTTCTACCTCCCCCTAGACTTATACTTTTTCTTCTCTCCCTTTGATCACATAAAAAATTGGGGTTGCAAGAAAAGTCTAAAGGTTGACACTTAGAAACTTATAAAAAATCTATCTCAATGATATTCAGAAAAAAATATTTCCAAGACAAGGAAAAATTTCTAAGTCAAAAATAACTTGTGAAAAAATTTCTTAGTTTTCGCTATCAAGAAAAAATCTTTCTAAGCCCAAAACTTTATGAAAGAAAAACTTTAAGACAATTGATAACATTAAAAAAAATCCTATGCATTTATTTATTATTATTATATATACATATATATATTTTTAATTCTAAAGCTTTTATCAAAAAGTTTTAAATTTTCATTTTGATTTATCATAACTTCTTAAATCACACTTTTTCAAATTTAAAGTAACCATGATTAAACATGCAAAGATTTGTATCATGTTAATCTCTATTTCACGATAATATTTTGATAATCTAAATTCTAACTTGATAAAAAATTTTGACAACATTTCTAATTTGCAAAATTTGTTTGACAAAATATTTTGTAATTTGTAATATTTTGACAACATAAATTTTAATTTGAACAAAACTGTTGATAATGGATTTTCTAATCTGAAAAACTCTTTCGATAATATCTCTAATTTACAAAATTCGTTCGAAAAAATATTTCGTATTTTGTAAAATTTATTCGACAGAAGATTTTCTAATTCGAAAAATTCTTTCGACGATTCAATTTTTAATTCGCAAAATTCTTTCGGTGACATTTTGATTGATTTAACTAATTGTTCAGAAGTTGGAGTCCATACCTGACTTACCTTTTCGGCCATTGGTTCTCCCCCTGTTGAGTTGTTTTCTTCCGACATTACTCCCCCTTTATTGATGCTCTCGATGTTTATTGAGGAATAGTTGAATGCGTCTTATGGTAGATGCTCAGTGGTGAGATGTTTCGGCAATTTCCTTGATCTCTGACTCTTCTGTTGGTAACTCGATGTCTATTGAGGTGTTGGCTTCTACTGCAGGTGGTTCTTCGTAAAGCTTCAAGAACCTTTCCCAAAGTTCTTTTGCGCTTTTGTATGTTCCGACTCTGTCGAGATCCTTAGCAGGTAACACGCTAAAAAGACTGGATTCAGCCTTACCATTTGCCATGAATTTGTCGCGTTGCTCGTCAGTCCATTGATGCTCCTTAAGTTCTTCTCCTTCTTCGCTTTTGGGCATTACAAAACCATACTTCATTATTAATAACATATTGAAATTAGTTTTAAAGTAAACCTCCATTCGTCGCTTCCAGAATGTGAACTCCCCCTCGAATGTTGGTGGATAGATATTAGCTCTGGCCATATCGTTGCTTCGATCGGCGGTTAGTCCTCTTGAAGCGCCTCGGCTCTTATACCACTTGTAGGACCGTTGAGGCCGACTGGAAGGGGGTTGTTGGATAGTCCTATAAACACAAAAATGAAACAACCCTTCTCGAACTCTTTAAGCTAACACTTGCATAAATAAAGTAAAGCAGTAAATGAAAATCATAAAGAACGAGGCACCAGTATTTACTTGGTTACAACCGATGTGGTTGTTAATCCAAGGAAGATTAAGTACTAAAAACTCCTTCAGGCGGAGAAGCCTCTTACAACGTTGAAGCACAGAAACAGAAGCTTAACTACAACTAAAGCGTACAAGTGTTTGGAAATTAAGTGCTCGTGATTGTTGAAAAGCTTCTGGACCAAGGCTATATTTATAGCCTTGGTTGGGGCGCCCCGAAGGGTTCCGGGCGCCCTAGGGGGGATAAACTTTATCCCCCAATGATCAGATCGAGTCAAAACTTGATCCTGGTCAAAAGGCTGGTCCAGGCGCCCATAAGGGTTTCGGGTGCCCCGGAGGGGTCTGGGCGCCCCGGTCAGCTCCGGGCGCCCCGGACCCCGAAAGTCAACTCTGGTTGACTTTTTCGTCCGGGACCTCTGCTCCATTTCAGCCCCACCACAACCCCGGTCTTCTGCTCCGGATCCGCTTACTTGGGTGATCTCTACCATCCAGAATAGGGCTCACCCGAACCCAACTTCCGGTCTTCTCAAGCAGCCTTCCGCTCCGGCTTCTCGACCCTCGGAATCGCTGTGTGTTTCCTTCTCGTCCACCAGCGTGCTCATCCGCAATCTTCGTCCCTCGGTCGCACCCCGTGCCGACCTTCTCGCTAGCTGCGTCTCTTGCTCCCCGAGCAATCTTCCGCTCCGGCTTTCGTCCCTCGGAACCACCGCACGCTTCCTTCTCGTCCACCGGGGTACTCTTCCGCAGCACCTCGTCCCTCGGACGCACCGCGTGCCGTCCTTCTCGCTAGCTGCATCTTCCGCTCGAGTACCTTTGCTCCAAAGCTCCTATACACTTAGACACAATGTTAGAAACACACAGGACCTAACTTAACTTTGTTGATCACACCAAAACAACCTTGGGGTTCCAACACGTATGTGTCACCAATAGGAAAATAGTGTGGATAACCGATACAAAAGGTTATGTTCCCAAGATATTAAAGTCATTATCAAGGTTAAACTTAAAAGTTTCAAGATCCCGAGAAAGACTAAATATTTACATAAAATAAAAATTATATGCTTCTTGTATTGTAAACTCGGCTAGCCATTACCGATCGATCAAATCTTAAGGCCAATTCAAATATGCGTATGTGTGTATAAACCTGGTCGAATAGTATCAACTGATCGGTTCTTAAGACTATTGGCTGATCGAGTCCAAAGGTTAGTTAAAGATATATGTACATATATATCTAAACTTGACCGGTCATTAAAGGTCGGCCGAGTGTTAAGTTCAAGTGAAATTAAATAGAAGTGAGCTTAGCTGGTCGGAAAAAGTCAGACAAAAATTGTTATCAAAGAATAATGTATAGATTAAAATAAGGATAATCTGCTTATAAGAAGATTAATAAATAATAACCCTAAAGGCAACAAAATAAATCCGAGCGAATGATGAAACTTAAATAAATGCCAAGCATAATTAAAAATAGTAATTTAACCCTTCAGTAATAAAACCAAATCAACTAAAGTCAACCTAAAATCAAGCAAACATCTGAGTACCCATCAAATGGAGACAGAAACAAATGGTGCCAATAGTTAGAACGTTATAAGAAATAAGAAAAAAGTTAACTCTGCTAATTCTCTAGAGGCATGAGAAGAGGATGCTCTAGGGGTTTGCTACTTGAGTGTGTTGTTTTTTTGAGACAAATTATATAATTGGTGGGCCACACTCATATTAATGACCCACCGCTGTAGAAAGGAAAGTTGTGGTTAGAGTGCATTAATGAAAAAACAAAGGGACGAAGAGCATGTTACCTTAGTTTCCTCAAAAGAAAACTTATCAGCCAACTCAGCAAAGGTGAGTTTCTCAAGTTGGTTGACATGCCTCCGCCCAAACAGTGGTCAAAGAACCCCCCCCCCCCCCCCCCCCCCAATAATATTGGAAGGGTGGAAGAAGATGTGGAGGAGGAGGATAGAGAACTGTGAAGTGAAGGAAGAGAGAATAGAAGAATAAGAAGACCCTGAGTTCCTTAGTTAGGTAAAGGAATTGGTTTTGGAAAGGTCATCATGAACTCAGGATCCAAACTAGTACTTGGAAGGGAAGGATTCTCTGGTGATTGAATAGGTGGGGAAGCAAGCATAGGGCATAAGGAAGAGAGGGTAGGTTCCGTAGAAGGAGTTGGGATATCTCTTGTAGGTATATCCTCAGGAGCAGAGATAACATGTTTCTTGGGGAGGGGTGTTAATGTTAATCTCCACCCAGAGCATTTTCTTGAGGGAGTAGGTTCTGGTGCCTGCTCTGGTGGCTCCAAAGGGGCGTCTTCTAGCAGGGGAGGTAAACTTGTGGATGTCTCCCCAGAAGTATTGTAAGAACTAGAAGTGAGCGTAGGTTGGGCAGAGGGCTCAGGCAAAGGAGCATCATAAGTTGGAATTGATGTAGAATTAAGCTCTGCGTTGAGCTCCCATTCCTTGGCTAATAATGCCTCCTCTTCCAGGCAGATTTCCTTGTAAACCAAAGTCTAAATATAGCATCCGCTACACACTACAACAAAAATGTTAAACGACAACACCACAAAGACAACGGTTTTAGAAGAAACTGTTGTAAATTTGGTAAAAGACAACAGTTTTAGATAAAACTGTTGTCTTTGAGCTCCCATAAAATACAAAAGACAACAGTTTTGTGAAAACCGTTGTCGTCGAGTAATTTTTTTTCAAATCAACAACACATTTTACAACGGTTATCTAAAACTGTTGTCTTTAAGCGCTTTTTTAGGGGCTACGACAACAATTTTGTAAACTGTTGTGTTTTTATATTGTTTTATATAACCAAAGACAACAGTTTATTAAAATCGTTGTCTTTGACTTTATTCTTTAATAATTTATTTTAGTTATTTATTTATAAATTTGATAAAAAATTTATTAATAAATTATTTATGATATATTTTTATGAATATTAATAAGTGTTTATTAAATTTAATTTGGTATTTAATTTTCCTTAATTGGTAGCAGTTGGCGAAGTAGGGAATGGGGAAGGCGACGAAGGGATCGCGAAAGGGGAAGAAGGGCATGGAGGGCTGACATCACCACCAACCACATCGGCGATTACTTCCACGAGTCCATTAAGGGCGCCCTCATCGGCAAGACCTCCGACACGAAATCCATTGACAGTAAGTGTCCTCTACTTTTTCCTCCTGCATCTTCTCATCGGAAACCCTAGATGCTCCACCACCTTCTATCCTAGATGGGCCTCAGGTTCGCATCCGCCACAAGCACCGCTACCGCCTCAACTAAAAGGCCTCTCTATCATGCACTCTTCAACATGCGACTTAGCGATCAAACCCAAACCCTAAAGAAAACGACCTTGCGATGGAGGAAAAGATCACACTCTACTACTCTTTGACGAACTTCTTCTCCGCGTACTCGCCACTATCACTGACACCCTTCGCCTCCCCATCTCCCTCGTTTTCAAATCATTTGAGGGGTTTTGTTCCTTGCATTAGTAGCTTCGTATTGAACCATGAATCGTTAATTTTTATGCTTGTTTTTGCCCAAATAGAGCCCTTTTGTGACCTATTTCTACATTAATTTTCAATCACAAAATCTTCAGATTTTTGACTTATTTCAAGTCGATTCGTAGGGTTCCAGTCATGAGATGTTGTGTTCAAGCTTAGAAGAGTTTTGAACCTACTCATCCCTTTTTCAACGATTTCTGGCAGTAATTTAGATTTTTCTGGTTCCAGCTTTTTGTACATCGAGTTTAAAGATTTTTAAGAGTTCGATTTCAACCTCTAGTGTGAAATTGCAGCTGGGTTTCGTGAGGTATACAGGGTGCCCAAAATGGGAATTTTATCTACTTCGATTTAAATTTGTCACTGCAATGATTTAGCTCATGATCAATGTAAACTTAAAGGATTAATCCAGACCCTATGGTAACTTTCTGAATTCATTTTATTTAAGGCATTCTTTCCTTTAATTGTTGTCCCTTTAGTTTTATTTGTATCAGTATATTGTTATGTTACATATCTATTTGTTGTTGGAATACTGAAGGTATTTACATGATTATCTATCATAATTGCAAATAACACTAAATTTTTATGTTTGGGGTATTTTTTGTTGTCTGCCTTATCTTTGGGTATTTTCTAAATTATTTTTAGAGTTCAACTATGTGGAAGGAAAATGCATTTGGTAAATATACATACAACAAGACAGTTAAGATTATGTTGCTGGTTCTTGTATTGGATTTATTATTAATTATGTTTTTTTTTCTTTTTCATGGTGTTAAGTTGATTTTAGAATTAAATTTTTATAGATAACTATGTCAGCTTCAATGGTGAATTATCAGATTTCTTTAAATATAAAAGGCATTGAATATTGTGTAAGCGCACCAATGTTTAAACCCAAAACTGAATGCAATGCTTATGCTAAACTGAATGTAAGTGCTCCAATGTTCCTATCTATATGATTGTTATTTGTGTTGTATTCTTTAGGATATAATCATGCTTTCAAAGAGTGGAATGGTTACTCCACATACATGAATCAAGATGACATGCAGGTGTGACATATAACTTACACTAAAATATGCACAATGTCTATCTACTTCATAACTAATATGTGCAAATGTTGTAAATTAAATTAGCTTGTTCAAAAACATTAGTCTGTTCACCCAACTTCGTAAATTTTATTTTGTCTAGATTTTTGGAATCAGCTTTGGAGTCATCCTCTGTGAGATAGTGTTTTTTTTAAGCTCTTCCATAGAGTTATTTTGGATGTTATGCTTGTTAGAGAGAAAAAATGCTTCTCGTATGTAATCGTTTAGAGTAACTTGATTCTTCTATTTCCATTGCACTTCACTAATCAAATTGTTTTTCTCTTGTATTGGAAGCAAGTTAAGTTCTCACTATTTATGCTTGAGCTCCTAGTAAAGCAAACATGTCTTGTTGCTGTTAGACACTAAGTGTGTCTGTCTTCATGCATTATAAATAAATGTTTCCCTATTGGTAATAGGGAGTCCATAGAGACATGTATCAAGGTTACGAATATCCTGCATACAGTGCTTATTCTTCTAACGGGACATCAACTTCATCAATGGGACATGATAGAAAAGTTTATGGTCAGTAGAAGCATCGATATCCACTTCCCCTTTTCCAGACACATCAGAAAACTAGTTCAAGTTATCAGGAAGACCTTTCTATGTCTGTTGCCTTTGACTAGCTTTCAATCACAGTGGATACATATACAAATGATGATATCAATGGAAATACAAATAATGGGCTAGGAACCACGAGGTCTAGCCACCAAAATTTACAAAATGTCTCAGAAGGGAAGAGAGATTCTCAAGACTCTCGGTATAGTTCTGATGAAATTGGGTCAATTAAAGTGTGGTATGATTATCTACTAATATGTACATTTCCTATTGAACTGTTATGGCAATTTGATTATCAATATGATGCATGATTAATGAATTAAGTCTACTTTATGAGATTTCAGATATTTTTATTATTCATAGGCATATAGTTCAGATCAAGTGACCTTTCTTTATCTTCTTCTTACAGGCGGAGTTTGAATGGTCCACTTCGATCCAAGTAGGATGCAAGCATGGCAAGGATGACGAAGATGAAGGATTAGGAGAAATAAGAAGCAGTTTTTTGTTACTCTTATAGTGTTATACATGGAAAAAGTAGTTCGAATGATCCAACTCTTCAAAACTAGATATCAGGATTAGGATGTTTTGTTACTCTTCTAGGATTAGGATGTTGTGTTGCTCTACCTTTGTTTTAATAGTGTCATTAGTTGTCATTTTGTTGGTTGCTTATGAAATTTCTTCAGAATATTGTAAATATTATTTTCGAATGTTAGAAAATTATATGTTAAATTTTATTTTCAAATTTAATATTATGAATGATTTATAATACTAGAAAATTGTATAATAAATTTTAATATTTTTTTATTTTTTTATCAAAAAAAAAGATAACAGTTTTTCACTGTTGTTGTAGGTAGTTTAAATTTATTATTAAATGTCCTGTTATTAAAGGCACACACTCAAAGACAACAGTGAAAAACTGTTGTCTTTAAAGGAAAAGACAACGGTTTTTCACTGTTGTAAAATTGTTGTCTTTGCCTTCAAAGACAACAATTTTTAACTGTTGTCTTTGAGCACCCCCTTTAACAACACGACATTTAACAACAGTCTTAAAGGGGTTACGACAACGGTGAAAAACTGTTGTTGTTAGACATTTTTCTTGTAGTGACAACAAATAAAAAGAGTGTTTTAGTTAGTAAAAGAGTGATGGCTAAAGTGTAAAGACTTACCAAAGGAACATTGCAATCTTTTTTTAATAGGGCTTAGGTCAAAAAGGTAGATAAGATCATTACGTAGCCATTTATGGATAAAAAAGCAATGACCAAGTAATCTATTGTAATAATCATAGAAGGCCAGTTGTCGATGAACTTCTTTTACATCAGGAAGAGGAGGGAAAGAAGATTGTCATGCGGTAGACCATATAATAGGTCTAGGAAATTTTATGAAAAAGAAACAGATTTCCAACCCTTGTTGGAGAAAGGCATTTCTGTGAAGAACACCATCTTAGGACGAGACTAAAAAAGAAATACTCCTGGTTCTGATTTTGTGGGATAGGAAAACATGAAGAAGTTTTAAGGATTAGGAGGAATGCTGAAAAGGCAGAATAACATGTATAACCCACATAGATACCTAAAAGCATTTGGGGCAAATTATTGTAAAGGGATACCGAAATATTGGCTTATTTCCGACAAGAACGGAGGAATAGAGAAACGTAAGCCTACTGTTAATTGGTCTTTGAAAAGGTAACACAGTTATCAGGAGGAAGATGGGGATGAGCATCAGGTTGCGGGACCCGAATGTGATATTCTTTAAGTATTTCATACTTAGTACGAATGAAAATTGATCATCGGTGCTAAATGAGGAATAAGTCAGAGTGTACCAAGGAACTAGTGACTCCTCAGCCATGGAGAAAAACAGAAACACTTAAGGGATAGGTAACTTACTAGGTCCTTAAGGATGGAATGTAACAGAAGAAAATCGGGGAAGAGGAAGAAGAAAAATGTTGAAGAAGGTCGAAAAAGAGAAGCGTCAGAAAATGAGTTAAGGGAGATGAAGAGTGAAGAAATAAAAAAGAGTTAAGGTTTAAGAGGGTATAAGCATCTCTGTCAAAATGAAACGGCTCGCGATGGGAAAGGTGTTGATTTGCTAAAGGGCATGTGATAGGATGTCAATAAAGAAGCATGTTAAAAGTTACTTCAAGAAATAGAAAAAAGGTCACATGGCAATCACCCATAAAGAGGCATTTATGATAGACAGAACAGACCAAATCATATGCCTAGACGTCATATCATATCTTCGAGCGCCTCTGACATTCTCTTTCTGTTGAAGGATCAATTACCAAAGAAATAATTTTGAAAAACCGCTTGATTCTCAAAGTATAAAAAGAGAAAAAAGAAAAAATAATAACTTAGGCAAATAGAGCAAACAAACAAAATTGAAACTCATGTCTAATCAGTCGATCATACCTCCTACGACTGGACTTGAAGGACAGACTAGTAATATGGGTTATGATAGGATGGCCTATCGAACGAAGAAGGAGTCAGGATCGAGAAAGATAAGAGAGGTATATAGCCAAAGTGCCTTTGTGCGCTCGGTCACGAAAAGTCAGATCGAGCATAAAGGCACTTAGCCTTATAAATAGCTCTCAGCATACTACCGGTCGACTGAAGGCTGAGCGAGAGCCAGTGCCCGTATACGCGCTTGGTCAGGCAAAGCCCCACCGAGCGTAGAGGCATTAGCCTTATGAAAACTCTTAGTATATTACCGGTCGAGTGAAGGCCGACTGGGCACCAATGTGTGTCTGCACGCGCTTGGTCAGGCAAAGCTCGACCGAGCGTAAAGGCATTTAGCCTTATGAAAATCCTTAGTATATTACCAGCCAAGTGAAGGCTGAGTGGGTACCAATGAGTGCCTGCACGCGTTTGGTCATGCAGAGCCCCACTGAACGTAAAGGCATTTAGCCTTATGGAAACTTTTAGTACATTACCGGCCGAGTGAAGGTCGAGTGGGCACCAATGAGTGCCTGCATGCACTTGGTCATGCAGAGCCCGACCGAGCGAAAAGGCATTTAGCCTTATGGAAACTCTTAGTATATTACCGACCGAGTGAAGGTCGAGTGAGTACCAATGAGTGCCTGCACGCGCTTGGTCATGCAAAGCTCGACCGAGCGTAAAGGCATTTAGCCTTATGGAAACTCTTAGTATATTACCGGCCGAGTGAAGGCCGAGTGGGCACCAATGAGTGCTTGCACGCGCTTGGTCATGCAGAGCTTGATAGAGCGTAAAGGCATTTAGCCTTATGGAAACTCTTAGTATATTACTGGCTGAGTGAAGGCCGAGTGGGCACCAATGAGTGCCTGCACGTGCTCGGTCAGGCAAATCCCGACCGAGCGTAGAGGCATTTAGCCTTATGGAAACTCTTAGTATATTATCGGCCGAGGAAAGGTCGTGTTGGATTGTAAAGTTCGCTAAAGGGGAGGTGAATACCGATCGTCGAAAATCAAAACAGAAATCGAGTACGCAGCGGAAGAGAAAAATTGAAGCAGTGCTAACAAACCAATTTTACTTGGTTTGGAGCCTTCGTCGACTCCTACTCCAAGGCCCGCACGTGAGAGTACTTTCATTGGGCAATCACTAATAATTCGCAAAAAGTATTACACAATTTAGTACATGAAATATAAAAAAATACCGACAATAAGAAAAATGAAACTGAGTTGCAGGTTGTCGGAGAAGATTTGTAGCATCGCAGGAGTGTCTTTGGAGTAGCGCGCAAGAAAGCAATCGTAGAAAAAGTTGTGTTTGGCTCTTGGTGGAAGACTGCTTATATAAGCAGTTCCGGGCGCTCGGATCACTTCCGGGCACCTGGACTGTGACGTCGGTCTAGCCAATAAGAGCGCTACATGTTTGCGACGAGATAGAGTTTTGCATTCTAGGCGCCCGAACCAATTCTAGGCACCCGGACTAGCTCTGGGCACTCGGACCAGCTCCAAGCACCCGAATCCCTTCCATGCGCCCGAACTCCTTTTTCCAGCAAAGCTTTTTCTTGCAAGAAAAAGATTAGTCTGAAACAATAAACATTATACTACCCTACAAAATAAGAGTTAGCACAATTTATAAAAATAGAGTAGTAATTAGATTCTATTTGCTCGAGACCAGAATCTAGTCAAGATCTCAACTTAGATTTTTGAAATGAATCTAAGTTGGATCCAAGCATACTGTTCCCTCAAACAGGGAACATGTCTACACCAAGTCACTCCCCTCCAGTGACTTACCTTAACTTACCATTTTGCCAGACATCCGGTCAGCTCGTCGACCTATTTAGGCTTCGTGCCAGCTATCCCGTCGGCCTGTCGACCTGTCTGGGCTTCGTGCCAGGTATCCGGTCGTCCCGTCGACCTAGCTGGACTTCGTGTCAAATATTCGGTCAACCCATCGACCTATCTGGACTTCGTATCAGCTATCCGGTCAGCCCGTCATCTTAACTGGATTTCTTGTAAGATATCCGATCAGCCCGTCGACCTATCTGGACTTCTCCTACACACTTAGTTACATCGTTAGATCATAACAAATCTAACTTAACTTACTTTGTCATTCATCAAAATCTGAGTTCGACCGTTAGTGCAACCTGCACCAACAGTTTTCTCCTTTTTTTATACAATAACAACCTGGGTTAAGTTAGAAAAAAAATAATATGAAAAAATGATATGATTTTTAAGTTAGTCTTGTTTTAATGTTAATTTTGCTAACTTAAACCACCTAACCCTCCCCTTTGGTATTTATCAAAAAATTAGAAATAGACAAGTCTTGGAAAATTTGCTAAGTAAACTAAGTAAAAAAATTTGACAATAGAAAAATTTTCAGGATTACTTGGGGAGTTTAACTTAGAAAATAAGTTAATTAACTTGATGAAATTTTTGATGATATCTTATAAAGTGATAAAAGTCAAAACTTTAAATATAAGTTTTGAAATTGTTTTAAAGATAGCTTATATTTTTAAAGAAATTTTGAAAGTGTTTTTAAAAACCACTAAGTTTTCAAAATATAAACTTTTCAAAAAACTTGATAACCTTAAATATTAGAAAATTTGAAATTATTTTCAGATTTACTAATTTTTCATAAGGTTTTCAAAAGAAAAGGTTTTGCAAAAATAACTTTAAGGTTAGAAAAAAATTGAAATTTTTGAAAATAAGAACAAGAAATATTTTGAAAATAATTTGATAAACCAAAAATTGAAACTTTGAAAAAGATATAAGGAATGTTTTCAAAAATGAATGAAATGGTAAAACTGAAGTTTTCAAAACAGTCTTTTTAAAGCAATATTTAAAAAAAACTTAAGCAGTTGTCAAACTAATTCTTTAAAAAGCATCTTTTAAAACATTTTTGAAGTTTGTAAGGTTAAAATTTTACAACTTTGAAAATGCCAAAAAAAAATGAAGTAGCTTTCAAAAATATTTTAAATATTTAAAGTTATTAATCCTCCCCCTGAACCTGACATTAATTCAAAATAAACAACTAAAAACTGTCTTTAACTGTCTGACCATTTGTTACTTACTGACTATCAAAAGATAGCAGTTTTCATTTGGTTAGTCAGGTTAAGTTAATTTATTCAGTTAGTGTTTGACTAAGCTGAAAACTTAACCTGATTACTGTAAATTTGATTTTTAACACCTAGACTTGTATTGATGCACTGATATAAGCATCTTAAGTCCAGGCAATCTGCTTATGCATCTCACCCTTTTCTAGGTTTAGCAATACACAAACAAGGTAGTCCTAAGGTGTTGGTGAAATGCTCAAGTTCTAGACTTATAGAAGCATGCTTTCTAAGGGTTTGATCTAGACTAAGGCTAAAAATAATTTTGAAAATTCTAAAAATAAATAAGGAATTTTATCCTAGAATTTAAAAAAATTGAAATCAATTTTGAAAGAAAGAGTCCTAGTCTATTAAATATAATATGGCAAGTCAATTTCTGAAGTGAAAAATAAGTCAATATACAAGGACAAGGTAAAATACATGGAGATAATAGCAATCTAGTCTATTGTGATGAGGAAGAGGGTGGTCCGGAACCCAAAGAGCATAACATCTCTATCAGCTCACGTGATGAGTCCGGTCATCCTCTTAAGAGCTAGATATGTCCCGTCGAAGATCGGAGACATCCTGTCGTATGTCTCGTCCAAGATCGGAAATCTCTTGCTACATGTCCCGTCGAAAATCAAAGACCTCCTGCCGAAGACCGGTCATAACTGTCTCAAGGCCGGCAACTCGGTCGGCTAGAGTGCGAGGGGAGGGACGTGGTGCTCAAGATGGAGGCAGTGCTGGAGCAGGGGGATCGCCAAAAAGCGCATCCATGAACTCATCCATCCCTGCCTCCTCCCCCTCGGTATCTTGCTGTGGCTCGACGTCCGAGTCAAGCTGGTGTTGGGCCCCCCTCCGCCAAGACAAGACACCCTCATCATTGGTATGTATACCACCTAAAGAAAAGTTCCTAGATCCTACCATGTCAAACTCAGTCAGGGCTCTAACATCACCTCTGGTGACATCAATATCTAAGGATGCAAGGTATGCGGTCAAGATGTGGCAGTAGGACATGTAAACCCATCTGTTGGTGATGAGTCAAACTGAGTAATTAATGACATGAAAAATATGTAAACTAATATCTATATCTAATCTATGACATAAGGCATATAGTAAGAATGAGTGAAAAGGATGCATCATCGCGACGTCGCGAGTGATCAACGGCAAAATGCAAGAAACTAAGACTCTATAAAGGACATAATTCTAAACTCTAAGGGAGACTGACCTAAATAGGGTAACTGTGGGTACTCACTCTTCTCCAAAAAAATATGAGTAAATCGTATCAAGTGTGATGTGTAAGGATCACCAGATGATGGATCCCTAAAGGGATAGCACTGAAAAGTGCGTGCAGATGGACGTAAACCTAGAAAGGTACGGATGACAACAGGGGATAGCGTGATATCAATACCAGCTACCCTAGTGGTGTATATGAGGTCATCTACTCTAACTAGGTTATTGTACAGTTCAGGACATAAACCTATGTTAACTGAACTGGTACAATAAACCAGATGATGCAAGTTATAGTAGTCAATGACTTCTATAGCAGGAATGCATAAATGCATAAAAAAGTGTCTATCTAAACACCTAGTCCATAAAGGCATGTAGATAGTACTAGCAAACCTAATCCTAAGCTCCTTAGTAGGAAACCTAGGGCCAATACTAGCACTAGAGGGCCTAACACCAAGTCTAAAACGTTTCCTAATTTATCAAAGAAAACTAAACAAAGCATAAAATACTAAAACAATAAATAAACAAAATTTAAGAAAGAAAAGAAAATTTACCGAGGTATTGTTAATAAAGATAATAGAATTGACAACCTCGGTTGTTCTGCTGCGACGTAATAACCGGAGGAGAAAAAGAAAATTTAAAATTTGATTTCTTTTACGTTAAAACCTGGTGAAGGCTTTTGCAAAAGAGAAAGGAGAGGTGTAGATATTGGGAGCGCCCTTGCCGCCCCTTATATAGGGCGATCCGTGCGCCAGGACGAGGTTCGAACGCCTGGAGCAGGGTGGCGAGGCGGGGCGTCCAGAACACGTTACAGGCGCCCCGAATAGAATACCAGGGGTGTCCGCCCTTGGTTTCTGACTTTTTTTTTTTTTTTAATTTAAGTTAATTTAAAAGATAATTTTAATTTAAGTTAATTTTATTAATTTAAATCTCAATTTAATTTTTAAGTTTAAGTTTAATTTTTAATTTTAATTTAATTTTTAATTTTTTAAATTTAATTTTTAATTTTTTAAGTTTAATTTTTAATTTAATTCTTTAGTTTAACTTTTAATTTGATTTTTTAACTTTAATTTTTAAGTTTAAGTTTAATTTCTAATTTTAATTTAATTTTTAATTTTTTAAGTTTAATTTTTAATTTAATTCTTTAAGTTTAACTTTTAATTTGATTTTTTAAGTTTAATTTTTAATTTAATTTTTAAGTTATTCTAAATTTAATTTTTAAGTTTAATTTCTAATTTGATTTTTTAAGTTTAATTTTTAAGTTTAATTTTTGATTAAATTTTAAAGTTTAATTTTTAATTTAGTTTTTTAAGTTTAATTATTAATTTAAGTTTAATTATTAATTTAATTTATAATTTATTTTTTAAATTTAATTTATAATTTAATTTATAATTTAATTTTTTAATTTAATTTTTTTAATTTAATTTTTTAATTTAATTTTTTAATTTAATTTTTTAATTTAATTTTTTTGTTTAATTTTTAAGTTTAATTTTTTTGTTTAATTTTTAAGTTTAATTTTTAATTTAATTTTTAACTTTAATTTTATTTTAATTAATTTTAATTTAATTTTAATTTAATTTTAATTTAATTTCAATTTTAATTTAATTTTAACTTTAATTGAATTTTAACTTTAATTTTAATTTAATTTAATTTTAAAATTTAATTTAATTTAATTTTAACTTTAATTTTAATTTTAATTTATTTTAAATTTATTTTATTTTAATTTCTTAGTCATCTCACCTGATCTATATTTTCAATTAGGGAATTCTAAAATTTTTATGAGATGAGTTAGGTTCAATTTCAGGGTTTGGTTTAACTTTTTGTTAGATTCAAGTTTAGCTTTGGGCTCAACAAACAAACATTCTTGGGATAAACTTTTGGGTTATGGTAAGTCACTTGAACATCATTAGAGTAATCATGCCTTCGAGGTTTTCCAAATAGTCTCATCCACTGAACTTAGTACAAAACCTTGGTCTAACTAGTTAGGATCCGTAAGCGATAACTTCAGTTAATTTTACTAAGTCAAATGCACCAGGTCGAAGTTGTATCTTCCTAGACATGCATAAACATAGCTTCCCTAACCTACTAT
This sequence comes from Zingiber officinale, assembly GCF_018446385.1. NCBI lineage: Eukaryota > Viridiplantae > Streptophyta > Magnoliopsida > Zingiberales > Zingiberaceae > Zingiber > Zingiber officinale. The sequence continues at coordinate 125,380,947 of NC_055989.1, forward strand.
CATCCAAAACTTCACCAGTACCGTAGGTCAAGTTAAACTTTTGTCCCATTTTACTCTAATCCTAATTACCCTGCCGGGTAGGTTACTTTTAGAGGTGTCAACTAGTTTGAAGTCTCCCCCTGAATTATTGATGAGAATTTTTAAGTTTTAGTTTTGGGTTTACGTCGATTACTTTTGTAATTATAATAGACTTGATGATAGTTTGGGTTTGAGTTTGTTCTATAGTTATTTTTATGATTTAATTTTGATTTAGTTTTATAGTTAGGATTTTGAATTGGGTTGTTTGATTTTACATAATATATTTTATTTTTAGGTATATAGTATTGGTTAATTCCTACTTACGTGGTTAGGCGCGCTTTTGGAACCCAAGCTTTAGTTTGTGTTTTATTTTGAGTTACAAGTGACATAAATGATTTATTTGTTGAGCTGAACTTGTATCCAAGCATAGATTTGTTGTATACACCTTTTTGATTTTTTAGAATTAAATCCAAGTTTTTAGATCTAGTTGTAAAGTTTTCTAATAGCCCTTTAAGTTTATTAATTTCAAATTTTAATATTGAGTTTTCCTCCTCAAGCTTTACAACTTGATTTGGATTTTCAATCTCTTTCTTGAGTTGTTTATTTTCCTCAAGGAGCATTTTATTTTGATTTTCATTTTCAGTTAATTTTCGATTTAAGCATGTGATGACTTTAAAAAACTTTTTGCTTAAATTAAAACATACTTCATTGAACCTTCGGAAACTAGTACAGACTCATGGCTTGATTCGGGTTTAAACCCATCTTCTGATTCGTTCTCCAATTCTGATTCGCGGGTCATCAGCGCGAGGTAGCTTCGGTGCTTCTGATCTTTGGCATCCGATTCATCTGATGATTCGTCCCACGTCGCCTTGAATGCTTTCTTCTTGGTTGTTTTGTTTGTCATTCTTCAGCTTTAGGCACTCATTCTTGTAGTGACCCTTCTTATTGCATCCGAAGCAAGTCACATTTTTTGGTTCGTTAGTGGAGTTGATCTTGTGCAAGTCATTTCTGCTGAAGTTCTTTTTTCTCCTGGTGAACATTTTTCTTACCAAATTCACCAGGTATTCTTCATCTTCTGAGTCTTGGTCAGACTCACCTTCAAATTCAAGCTTGATTCTTGTCTTTTTCTTGGAGGAACCTGCGAAAAGTGCAATTCCTTTCTTGGCCTGCTTTGAGTTAGCCTGCTCATGGAGTTCGAGTTCACAAAATAATTCGTCAAGTTTTAATTTAGAAAGATTCTTCGAAATCTTGTAAGCATCCACGATAGATGCCCATAGTGCATTTCGAGGAAATGCGTTCAAGGAGTACCTTATTAGATCACGGTTCTCCATTTAGTGGCCGATAGTGTGAAGCTCATTGAGGATGTCCTTTATCCTCGAGTGGAGTTGACTCACAGATTCTCCTTCCTGCATTTTAATATTAAATAACTTATTTAAGTAGAGGTCTCGTTTGGTTACCTTCGCGTCGCTAGTTTCCTCGTGCAGTTCGATGAGCTTGTCCTATAATTCTTTTGCATTTTCATGTGGACCGACGTGGTTCAGTTCCTCCTTTGTTAGCCCGCACTACAGGGTGTTGAGAGCTTTGAATTCTATTTGAGCTTTCTTCTTCATCTCTGGATTCCACTGTTCCGGGTCCATTGGATTTCTGGAGTTGTCAACGAGAGCCTTATAGCCTCTAGTGACGCTGAACCACTGGTCGAAGTCAGTCTTTAAATAGACCTCCATTCGCTTCTTCCAGTATGGGTAGTTGTCGCCATTGAAGAGGAGAGGACAGACAGTGCAGAATCTCTCGATTTGAGCCATAACTCTTGCACACAAGGAAACAAGAAAGATGATCCCAAGACTTGGTCTTGGATTTAGCGGTGTGGGAGAAAAAGAAAAAACTTTAAGACTGAATTGGTGTTGCACCAGTTCAGTTTAATTTGCTACGAAAAAGAATTTCCAAAGAGATAATTATACTAATTTGGATTATGTCGAAAAACTTAAAATCGAAAAGAAAAAAAACACCCCTTTACCTGATTGATGATTACATCAAATCAGAGCGGTACCTGCTCTGATATCACTTGTTGGATCGTAAAGTTTGCTAGAGGGGGGGAGGGGGTGAATAGCGATCGTCGAAAATCAAAACAGAAATCAAGTGCGCAGTAGAAAAGAAAAATTGAAGCAACGCTAACAAACCAATTTTACTTGGATCGGAGCCTTCGTCGACTCCTACTCTAAGGCTCGCACGTGAGAGTGCTTTCGTTGAGAAATCACTAATAATTGGTAAAAAGTATTACACAATTTAGTACATGAAATATAAAAAAAATACCGACAACAAGGAAAATGAAACTGAGTTACAGATTGTCAGAGGAGTTTCGCAGCATCGCAGGAGCGTCTTTGGAGCAGTGCGCAAGAGAGCAATCGTAGAAGAAGTTGTGTTTAGCTCTTGGTGGAAGATTGCTTATATAAGCAATTCCAAGCGCCTGGACCATGATGTCGGCCTAGCCAATCAGTGCGCTCCATGTTTGCGACGAGATAGAGTTTTGCATTCCAGGCGCCCGGACCAGTTCTGGGTGCTCGGACCAGCTCTGGGCGCCCGGACCAGCTCCGGGCGCCCGGACCCCTTTTTCCAGCAAAGCTTTTTCTTGCAAAAAAAAAAGATTAGTCTGAGGCAATAAACATTATACTACCCTGCAAAACAAGAGTTAGCACAATTTATAAAAATAGAGTAGTAATTAGATTCTGTCTCATCGAGACCAGAATCTAATCAAGATCTCAACTTAGATTTTCGAAATGGATCTAAGTTGGATCGACGCATACTGTTCCCTCAAACGGGGAGCGCGTCTTCACCAAGTCACTCCCTCCAGTGACTTATCTTAACTTACCATTTTGCCAGACATCCGGTCAGCCCATCGACTTATCTGGGCTTCGTGCCAGCTATTTGGTCGGCCCGTCGACCTGTCTAGGCTTTGTACCAGCTATCTGGCCGTCGGTCAGCCCGTCGACATATTTGGACTTCGTACCAGCTATCCAGTCAGTCCGTCGTCCTAGCTGGATTTCTTGCCATATATCCAGTCAACCCATCGATCTATCTGGACTTCTCCTGCATACTTAGTTACATCATTAGATCATAACAAACCTAACTTAACTTACTTTGTCATTCATCAAAACCTGAGTTCGACTGTTAGTGCAACCTGCGCCAACAAGTCGAGCGGGCACCAATGTATGCTTGGACACGCTCGGTCAGGCAAAACCCGACTGAGCGTAAAGGTACTTAACTTTATAGCAGCTTATAATATATTACCGGCCGACAGCTTATGGGCAGTATGGGTTCGGATGGATAAAGTCTAACCGAGCGTAAGGGCACTCAGCCTCCTAAAGTTCATAAACATTCTCGGCCAAAACATGCTTAGCAGGAGATATTATCAATATATGTACGACCGGCTTGAACGATCAGTCGAAACATGCTTAACAGAAGTATATGAGTATGACAGCCCGGTAAACTTGGCGGGAAATATCTTCTAGAAGGTTTTTCAGTTATAATAACGTATTCATATGTATATCTCATCATAAATATGAGTCACAAACGACAAACGAAGTACATATTGGGTAAAAAAAGATTCCTTAAAAAGATTATTGTACGAAGCTCGGGAGATGACTTCATCTCCTAACAAACCCTAACGAACCGGGAACTACTTCACAACTACAGAGGTCATGTGAGGTAGTATAAAAAAGGGAATCCTCTCCGTTGACAAGGTACGCAAGTTCTAACATCTAAATTCTGTTTCAAAGTACTTTAGTTACTATTCTTCTTCTTCTTCTTCTTCTTCTTCTCCTCCTTCCACCCTTGAAAGAGAAACTTACTTGAGCGTCGGAGGGCCTAGCCAGGGATCCCCACCCCGATCTTAGGTCACTAACGCTTTGTTGGTTTATCTCGCTGTGCGTAGGATCGTGGAGAGGTTCTTTTAGGTATCCAGGAGGCTATCTTCATCAAGGATCGTCGTTCATCGGAGCTAACACACCACTTCGCAGATTTCAGACCGGATTAATACTAAAAATATACAAACAAAGACGTAATAATCCTCATCTCTATGAAAACTCACATAGAAAATAAATGAAAAAACTATATTTATTCAAATAATATATATAGAAGTTTACTAGTGGCTCACACTAGCCCAAACCCTAATCGGAGAAAGCTCAACCATGTCTAGATTCAATTTGAGTGGTTAAGGAATTATAATGAGGTGCAACTAAGTTTTGTAGGGTGGTGTGGTAGGGCAAGAAGTAGGAAGACAGCTAAGTGCCTATAGCACTAAGCATGTCGACCTAAAAACACTTAAAAAGAGTACATGTTTACAAAGTCCCTTTCATTTGTAGACCTCAAAGCACATTGAACCAAGATGCCTAGGTAGATCTAACTTCTCTCCGAAAACATTTTTCACTTGTAGATCGAAGAACCCATGCGCATCACTAGTTGCCTTGCTTCCCTTGAAGATTTCTTTATAAGACTTGCCACATGCCAAAGATCAAATTGGTCTAATTCGATAATTCTAACAAGTCTGCATTGGATGTGTCTTGTTCAACTCGAACACTCAATTGTGTAAATTTAGCAAAAGAAATGAACAATAGTGCAGTGCTGACATCTGTGATGAACAAACAAAAGATGGCCAACCACCTCAAGTCTTTTGAACTTTTTCTTTTATCAACTAGTTTACATCATTGTCTTGGTGCCTAAGCATAGCAGATAACAATAAGAAAAGCCTGTGTTCTTCCCCATTAATTCATGGAGGCAAGGAAGAGTCCACCAATTAAAGTTGCAAGGTGAAGGAATAAAGTTAAGGGGAAAGAAGTCAAAGAAAGGGACTGCAAATTAAAAGTAGAGGTGAGTGCAACAAGGACATTGGAAGAGTTGGGGAAGAACAAGTGGAGCCAAATCCTTGAATCCATGGCCACTGGCCCCTTTCAGTCCTCTAGTCCACTAACCCTACCACTGTGCCATGGCTAGAGGACAAGTCTTATGGTATCTTGTGCTGCTGCTCCACATGCTAAGGTTCTTTGAGTTACATGGCTCTCTTCACAGATGAAGGTATCAATTTTATCTATTACTGTGGTCTCAATCTCAGACTCTTCTAGGTGAGAACACAAAAGTTTGCAGAAGAAAAGAAAGGAAAAGAGTTCATCACCTTTTAGCTGGGAACAAAGAAGTGGGTTCTTTATTGCCCGTCTGTTTTCTCCACAAAGCAATGCACTTTCATGAAGAGGCAAATAGTTGCTTAGTAATACAGAAATATTGCAACAGAGAAAACTTAACTCATATAACTTTGGTGGTTTACGAAGTAATATCAGAATTCTTTGGTTGAATTAGCGATGAGTTAAAGCGCGTACATACAGTTACTCAACAGCAAGCTACACCAAGTGGTAGAGCAATGGTCTTTCACATTGCATTTGCATGATTGACAGATCTAGTTCTACCTATTTGCCCAATTCCTAGATTGATTTCTGAATTTCTGAATAGGTTGCCTGTTGATGTGAGCTTGCTTTGGTAAATCTTGCAACTCCATCACTTGTATCGTTCGCTGTTTTTTTGCTGCATCAAACAAAACGTATGGAACCCATCAGCCGGACTTTAGCAAATGGTTTCATAGATATAAGTGCACCAGGAATAAATTAGGAGAAATGGATTGAGGGTGTAAGTTAACAAACCATTTTCTGCTTGTTGATAGCCTTCATGAAGTTTGCGCTTTGCCGCTTCCAGCTTAGCCCGAACAAATGATTCCTCAGAGCATTTTGATTTCTAAATGAAATCGAGGTGTTTAGAAACCCAAGCTCCTGTAGAACAAGCATTGTTTCAATTTTTCAGTGTCCAGATGAACTTACTTCTTGGGGAATCATTGGCATCTTCCTCTGAATTGTAGCAGTATCCTGCTGCCATTTCGTTTTCATCTCAGTGCATATTTGTTGCTCAGAGGTATACCTTGTCGGTCTGCCAGGCCCCGATTCAGCAATCAACAGCTTAGATTGGTTACTTGGAATGTTTTGTGAGTTTGGGTTCCCAATAGAAATTGTCTGCGGCTTTGATTGCTTCATCTCATTTTCATATTTTCTCATATGAAGCTTTTCTTCCGAAATTGCCAACTTTGATTGCTCCATCAGCTGTTTGCGATCATCCTTCTGGTTTCTTCCAGTTTCGCATTTCTTGTCGAAGTCCCTACTGTTCCTAAGATCTGCAACAAATGGCAGCAGGATGTAATTAGTGAACTAGGGAACTCAACAAGGAGAAACGACGGAAACCTGGCTACTCACTTCCATCATCGTCCATTCCATCGAAGAACTTCAGAACCAAACAATGGACAGACACATCAAACGGAACCAGATCAGTATATGCAGATAGAGTGAATTCCACAATAGTAAAATTTTAAGGGAATGCTACAAAATATAACATTTTATACCGCAGAAAGTGGGATGGAGGTAGTCTGAACAGCAAATAGAGCTCCCTCATCTAATGGAGGAGAGGGAAGCCCTTCCTCTTCAAACTCACCAGAAGGAAGAGAATGCACAGAGTTCTCTGCAAATCACGAGTTCTTAATTATCCAGATGATACGAGGCCATAAGTAGCTCATAAGGTCAACAGAGAGAAACATAGCATACCAGCAATGGCAGCGGTAGCATTGACCCATTCGTCAACTAAAACCTTCCAGCCACTGCCGAAAATAAAATCAAATTGATCAGAAAGATCTCAAAAGAACAGCTACAAGTCTATATATTGGCAATTGGTTGCTTGCTATCTCTCTTTCAATATACAGCTACGAGAAGCTATTAGAAGCAAAAGAACGAGTGAGTTAATGCAAGATGAAGCATTACTTTCTAAGTGAAATCAGAGGGAAACACTCTCTTAGAATGGAATTTTTCTGCAATAAGCTAAACTAGATACTGTTGCAGGCAAATGTATGACGAGCTCGAATTTGGTTATGAACAGCAAAAACTTTCACAGAAACATCAAATGTTATCCAGTTGTTAACAGACTAAATTATCCTGCAAGTAGTAGTTTAGGCAACAAGAAAGCATGGATCACAAACAAATAGTCCATCAGGAATGATGTCTTTTTATTTCTGAGAAAGATCAGCAATTACATCAAGATCACTGGACTGCATCAAATTCTACTGAAACTTCAATCTTTATACCCTGTGGATCATTTCCATTGAGAAAGCAAAAGGCACTTACTCGATGAGAGTTCGCACTATGTGGCGAATTTGCTTCGAAGCATGCTTTCGCAAAAGATTAACAGCCCTTCCAATCTCGGTCGCCTGTGTTTCAAAGGAAAGTTTGAGGAGAGTAATCGATCAATATCAGGTTTATGAATCCAAGATGAAGCAAATAGCACACTGAATCTGCACCTTGAGGACATCAACGGTGAGTTCCATTAGCTGAAGCCTCCTCAGTGACTCGAACAAGATGTTATCGGACTGCAAAAGCAGAAGAAAGCACATCAAGCATAGAAAGGTTCGAGTTTTAGTGCATTAGAAGAGGGCAGGAATAAACCTCATCCTGATGGTGGGAGAGGAGCTCCTTGATCCGCCGGACTTCTTCGAGTGTTTGGCCCTCCTCTTCGATCTCCTCAGTGAGCGCCTCCGCCTCGTCGAAGGTGTAGTTGCTGACGAGGCGGTGGGAGAAGTCGGGGTCGTCGTTGCAGCTGTCGATCTTGCTGTCCTTTTCTAAGACTACAACTCTTTTCACGCTGCCGCGCCCTTCCTCCGCCTCGGCGCCTTGCGGCTCGACGCGATCGCAGGCGAAACAGCGCGGGAGCAGCGCTGTGAAAAACTTCTCCACGATCCGGTCCCGCCGGGTCCGCAGCTCCTCGGGGTGATCGGAGGCGGCGACGAGAATTGCTTGCTCGATCACATCAAAGATGTCGGAGTCGGCGCTGCGGAAGAACTTCCGCCAGTAGCCCACTGATCCGGACGAGTTCGCCATGGCGCGGCGGCAGTGGAACAGTTCAAGGCCGCCAAATCCGCCCCAAAACGACCTAAAAGTCGAATCTTGGACACTGATTCCGCGTCCGGTGAGCGGAATGGCTCGAATGCCACAGATCTTTTCGCCGATCAACGGCGGCTTAAATTCACTTCTCTATGGCGAGAACAGAACCGATTTTTTCCACAAAGAAACAACAACAACAACAACAACAACAGGCAAATTGTTCTCCTTTTTTTCGCTCATCCGCAGATGAGTCCGATGGATCACAACCCCAAATGCAAAATTCCTCGACGAGTGAGGAGGAGAAATCCGATCGTCTATCTCGATCGCCGCGGGGGCTGTCCCTTTTCGTAAGCTGATGACGATGAGGAGGATATCTTGAAGCTCCGCACTTATCCGGATGACCATCACCACCCTCCCTCTCTCTCCCCACCTCGCTTTGCCACGCGACCACAACCGCCAAATAGGGTAAATCGACCAAATCGCGCTCGATTTCTCACCCCGGGAGATTGATCGAGTCCAAGCCGAATCTTCCACCCGCGGATTGCAGTAAAAAAGTTCAATCCTTCCTATTCCACGCTTCATCGTAGAACAACTCCATCCGTCCAACACGCGGCCTACTGTACATGGCGACCCGCTTCGATCAATTATAGAATTAATTACATTAGATTCGGATAATTTTAAATCCCCGTGACAAATTTATATTTATATAATGATATTATTTTTAAAAAAAACTCAAATTTATTATTTTAAAAAATATTAATTTTTTTATACAGATATTCAACCTTTGAACTTAGGTGGATAGTCCAGTCCTACAAATGGACCGTCAAATAAGTATAATTGTATAATTGGATCCTGATATGACATCCAATATCATCATTGATTCGAACTCTATTGATATTCTGAAATACCTACATGAGATTTGAATCTTCATTATACGAAAATCATTCGTACTTCTTATCATCGCATTATGTCTCAAGATATGAAAAATAATATATGTGCTAGTCACTATTCCAAAGATTAATAGTCGTTCGTGATTTATCTCTTTCATATTGACCCTGGAACGAATTAACGGAGGTACTGGGAGCGAACGTATTAATCTTTTATCATCAAGATATGAAAAATAATGTCCCCTCGAATGGGTCTAGTGGTTAGCGCATGAAATGTTGACACCATAAGATCTGAGGTTCGAATCTCGATAAAATCGAGGTAAATGTCTCCCTTATATGTTAGTCATTATTCTAAAGATTAATAGTCGTCCGTGATTTACCTTCTTTGTGTTAGCCCTGGAATGAATTGATGAGGACGTTAGAAATAAGCGTTAGTCCTGGAACATATTGACAGGGATACTGAGATGTAGATAAATTTAGGAAGTATGACACTTGATAGTTCTTCATGTGAAGCCCCACCTTCATCGGCAGTGCAATTACCGTAGGTGTGCTTAGCGGATGAATTGAATTTGATTGCTTGAAAATATATCCTATTTTTAATCATCACACTAATCACTAAATACTGGACTTATGGTAATTCAGTATTTCCCGATTAACCTTGACATCCGATGATCAATCATCTCAAATTTAGTATTATCTGATTTATTATTTATTTTTATCATACTTCTTTACCAAAGACAACCCAGTAACATTAGTTTCAAAGTTAAGGAGTTCTTCCTATTTTTATATTTATTCTGATAATTGATTTTATGGTCCTAATTGATCATCTCGATCAGAAAGAAATTGAATATTTAGATTATAAAAATAGTATTAGAGTAAGTTAATTAGTCCGATTAAAAAAACTTAAGATTTAAATTTTAAATTAAATAAATTTTTTAACATCAGTTTAGTTCTGAATTATTCAGAAGATAAACTAAAAAAATATTGTCTATTTTAAAAATTAGTCGGGCAGAATTATTTTATAAAAAAAATCTCTAATAACCCAAACCTATTGAGTATTAAAATAATAATAATAATAAATTGATAATGACAAATAAGAAGCCGCATTGGGGCCCACGGCGGCGGTAACGCGTGGGTCTCCTTGCTGACTTGAATCGGCAGCTGCAACAATGTAAGATAGTAACATGTCGCAGGGAAAGGCAAATCCAATGGTACGATCTCGCTAGATCTCTAAATGGACAGTGATGGATACAGTTTTAAGCTCTAAAATGATGGTGAAACTTGCCCCCCATCGCCGAATTCGCCGCCTAAGTCGGCAAAGGAAACAAAACAATAAAATAAAATTCTTACCTTTGAATGTACAACGTTAATACACCAAAATTAGTGAGATTAATTGGATTACATACAAGATTAAATTTTCATTTAGCCGAAAATCTCGGTTTAAAGTTGAATAAGTCATATTTTTCGACATGGATGGTAAGTTTATCATGGACGCGTCTCGTTAATTATTTGACTAAATTTGATCGAAGACCAAATTATTTAATACTTAGTGATGACGCCAGCAATGATGTCAGCGACCCTATCCAATGGGCACCGTTGCACATGGTTGTCTATTTTTTTTTCCCAAAAATAAAATTCCAGTGCCAATTTTAGGAAATCAAGCAATTAAATTGCCAAGGTGCACCAAAAACCGTTGGATTGAAATTTTAATAGTTTGACTAATTTTGTATAAAAAATGTTTGTTTATTTGTGAATCAATTACATGAAATAATTGGCAATAAATATAAAAATAAATTTTTATTATTTATTTTTTAAAAAATTGATTATCTTAACTAGAGTTTTATTTAATCATTTTTTCTTTTAATAAATTAAACTAGTATAAGCGTAAATGATGTGGTTGAAAACGTTAGTCCATTGGACACTAAAATGAATACTTTAATGACGGATGATAGGGTCATTAGTTTCTCAGAATTCATTCTTAAGTTATATACACGAAAGTAAATTATAAGATGAATTTATATTACACCATCATATTATTTAGAGATAGGAGTTTTTTCTCAAATATATGCGTCTATCGAGAATTGGAGATGAAGGTTGTCTATAAACATATGTTAGAGGGCATTCTTGTTTGGAGATTGTTAGTGTAATCATCCTCAGATCAAGGTTAATCAGTTTGTCTAAGCTCGGGTGGATTTGAGTTTGAGCTTCGACATTTGGATAATATGAAAGAAGAGGTCAAGTACGTCAAGATTGACGGATACTTGGCAATACGTGAGAAAGAGAAGTCAAGTAGGTGATAAGAACTGGATACTAGACTAATAAAGTCCTAATTGGAGGTTAGACAAGAAGAAATCCTAACTTGAGGGTTAGGCAAGGGTAAAGTCTTAACTACAATTAGGCAAAGGAAAGTCCGAGTGGGTCAAATAGGACCGTACGTTGGTAAAGTAAGGTCCTAACAGTAGTTAGGCAAATAAAAGTCTAAGTGGATCTGGGAGGACTGCACATTGGTAAAGAAAGTCCAAGTGGATCTGAGAGGACCGTACGTTAGCAAAGGAAAGTCCAAATTGTTAGATATTAGTGGCCGGCTAGAAGGAAGGTTGAATAAACGTTGCCCCTAAATCACTTTCCTACGTATTTGTTAGCATAGCGGAATACAAATACAAATACTAAAGGTTAAAGACAAGAAAGAAAATAAGCAAACCATTACACGTCGATGTAACATGGTTCGGAGATAAAGCTCCTACTCCATGGTTATCTATAAGGTGGATGATCTCAATCCGTCGGTGGATGACTCCCTAAAAAATCTCCGACTAGCTCACGTGGCTCTTTGTGGGTAGAGAAATCTCACCACAACTCTCACAAGAATTATCGAGACGCTAGGGCACTTGGAAGACTACTAATAGGGTTATCTATCACTATTTCATCAACATTAACCAAACTCCAAAACTTTAGTTATATAGGTCATGGGTTAGAAAACTCCGTCTATCAGTTGACTATTACTTCCATCAGTCGACTGCCCTCTGTGGAAATTCAACCATTATAGTCCAACGGCTCGATACCAATCAACTAGTGAAAGTATCAGTCGACTAATCCACACTGACCGAGCGAACATATGTATTCTGTTCGCTACAAGTCGACTGATGAAAATACCAGTCGACTGTTACAGTAACTACTACAGTAAAATTCTAAACTTATGAGTTTACCCTGAGTACAATCTCTCATATACTCGTCCTCTCACAACTCACTGACTCTTCTTTACAGCTTTGACCTCCTGCCTTCAAGTCTACTTCCTTTGGCTCTTGTCCCTTGGATGCATTCAAGCCCGCAGCTTGTCCTAATACCATCTTTTGCGTATGCCTCAAAGTATGCTTCCCTCGGCTCTTGTCCTTGCTACCTTGTCTACGATCCCTCGGATGCTCCATAGTTCACCGGACTTGAAGTCATCAAACTGAGTCATATGTGTATCCTGCAAATCTATGCACTCACATACATATATTAAATATAAGGCTGAATATAACTTAAATCTTTTATCCAAATATCAAAACACGTAGTCACACCGAACTATCGGGATTGCTCCAACATAAATGGATCTAGAAGGACCGTATGTTACCACAGTGCACCAAAAACTGTTTGATTGAAGTTTTAATAGTTTCCCTAATTTTATAAAAAAAAATGTGTTTGATTATTTGTGAATCAATTAAATGAAATAATTGGCAATAAATATAAAAATAAGTTTTTATTATTTTTTTAAAAAATTGATTATCTTAATTAGATTTTTATTTAATCAAATTTTCTTTTAATAAATTAAACTAGTATAAGTGTAAATGACGTGGTTGAAAATGTTAGTCCATTGGATATAAAATGAATACTTTGATGAGGGAGATAGAGTCATTATGCTCCTGTCAGGTGTTCCACCAAATCCATTCTCAAATTATATAAAGAATGGTAAATTAGGATCAGTTTATATCATACCACTGAGTGATTTAGAGGGTAGGAGGAGTTCTTTCCAAATATATGCGTCCGTCAAGAATTGGGGATGAAGGTTTGTCTATAAACATATGTTAGAGGGCATCCTTGTTGGAAGATTATTAGTACAATCACCCTCAAGTCAATATTAACCAATTTATCTAAGCTCGATTAGATTTGAGCTTTAGTTTCAACGTTTAAACAATATGTGAAGAAAAGGTCAAGTAGGCCAAGTAGGGATGTAAACGAGTCGAATCGAGCCGAACAGTATTAGGCTCGACCTCGGCTCGTTTAAGTTATATTCGGGCTGGAGCTCGGCATGAGCTCGAATCGAATTTTTATTACAAGGCTCGAGCTCGGCTTGATTTGGAATTATCAAGCTCGCGAACAGTTCGAAATCGGCTTGTTATTAGCTCGATTATTATAGTTAACGAACCTAATTCGTTAAGCAAGCTCGGGCTCATTTTTGGACTCATTTTAGAGCTCGTTTTTTGGCTCGTTTTAAAGCTTGTTTTAAGGTTCGTTTTAGAACTCATTTTTTTGCTCGTTTTAGAGCTTGTATTTTAGCTCGATTTAAGGCTCGTTTTTGTTGGAGCAATCCTAATGGTCTGTGCGACCATGTGTTTTGGTGTTTGGGCAAAGGGTTTAAGTTAGGTTCACCCTTGTTATTTGATATGTGTACTTGAGTTGTGCAGGACTGCAGGATACACATGTGACTCAGGTTGACGGCTTCGGGTCCAGTGAAGGATGGAGCATCCGAGGAACCGTGGACAAGGCAACGAGGACAAGGACCAAGGGAAGCGACTTTGAGGCATACACGAAGGATGGCATTGGGGACGAGCCGCGGGCTTGAATGCATCCGAGGGACGAGAGCCAAAGGAAGTAGGCTTGAAGGCAAGAGGTCAAGGCTGCAAAGAAGCGTCAAGTGAGTCATAAGGGTGAGGGTACGAGTGCACGAGAGATTGTACTCGGAGTAAAATCTTAGTTTTAGGGTTTTACTGTAGCAGTACTATAGAAGTACTGTAGTGTGTACTGTAGCAGTAATGTAGCGTTACTGTAGCAGTACTGTAGCAGTCGACTGCATATTTTAATAGTCGACTGGTGCAGTCAACCTCGCAGTCGACTGGGTGCGAACAGAATGATTCTGTTCGTTCGGTCAGTGTGGATCAGTCGACTGCATGTTTTAGCAGTCGCACCAGTCGACTGCAAGTTTTAGCAGTCGACTGGTATCGAGCCGTTGGGATGTAACGGTCGAATTTCCACATAGGGCAGTCGACTGCATGTTTTGGCAGTCGACTGATAGGTGGAGTTTTCAACCCGTGGCCTATATGACTAAAGCTTGGGAGCTTGGTTATAGCTGACGAAATAGAGGTGGTTAATCTCTATTAGTAGTCTACCTGTGCCCTAGCGTCAAAGGAGTTCTTGTGAGAGTTGTGGTGAGGTTTCTCCACCCATAAGGAGCTACGTGAGCTAGCTGGAGTTTGCCGGGGAGTAATCCACCGAAGGATCGGGATCGTCCACCTTACAAACAGCCGTGGAGTAGGAGCCCTAATCTCCAAACCACGTTAAACGGACGTGTATTGGTTTGCATTTCATTTCTTGTCTTGCTTTTAGTTTAGCTTGTTTGTTTTGTTTGTATTTCCGCTATGCAAGCTAACAATAGTGTAGGAAGCTATCGATTTGGGGGTGTTGTCTATCCAACCCCCCTTCTAGCCGGCCACCGATCCCCAACAAGTGATATCAGAGCGAGGCCGCTCTCCGTCGGACTAACCACCGAGGAAGCAAAGATGACCGGCTTGATTGAACCTCCAAAGTTTGAAGGAGGAAGCCTTGGGGACATCACATTTTGGATGATGAAGATGGAAGTCTTCTTCAACACGGATTGGGACACCATGATGGTGATGAATGACCCATTCGAAGTACCAAGAGACAAGAAGGGAAAAAGACTCCGACCACAACATTGGATGGAAGAGCAAACCTCTCGATCGGAGGCAAACTCAAAGGTAATATCAATCTTAATAGATATATTGTCGTCTAATGTGATGAGTGGTGTAGGTGAATATAAGAACACCTATGATTTGTGGAGCAAAATGAAGATGGTTCTACGGGAAGAACCTAAACCTATACAAGAAGAAGAAGAACCCAAGGAGATGGGTTTAATTGCTCAAGTTGAGGAGGAGCAAACGGAAGTTGAGTCATGCTCAACATCCGAGGAAGAGAAGGATAAAGAAAGGCCACCCACAAGTGTGGATGAGGAAGATGAAGCATCATCAACATCCTCAAGGGTTGAAGAAGAATCCAAGACAAGTGAAGAAGAAGAAGAAGTTTTGGAAGTCAACCTAGTGAGCACCTCCACCGAAGCAAAGTCAAAAGATCACATTGTGTGCTTCGGGTGCAATGAAAAGGGACACTACAAAAGTAGATGTCCTATGGGTAAGAAAAAGGTATCTCCTAAACTCAATTCAATTTATTTTGAATCTAATTTGAGTTGTAGGAAGAAGAATGAGAAAAAGCACATAGTGTGATTCACGTGTGGTGAGCGGGGTCATTACCACACCAAATGCCCAAAGAAGAAAGAGATCAAAAAGTTGGCGCATTTGAAGAAGGAGGAGAAGAAGTGGAGGAAGAATGGAGGCTCATGTCAAGGGGGAGCTCCAAAGGTAAAGGGTAAGGTAAACCCTAATTTAAATTTGAAGTCAAATTTAAATTCCTCCATGCGTGTTAGGAAAAATAATGTTAATCATTATATGCCCATGCAAAATTTTGGTTTCAAATATCATGATAGGAGTAGGGTAATTGTAGATCAAAACCCTAGGAGACTCATTCATGAAAAAACTAGAAATGGTAGACCTAAGGAGACCCAAGGCATTAATCCCAAGAAGGGGAGACATATACCTAGAAAGGGTAGGTCTAGGAATGTCCAATTTGGACAAATTAACTCTAGGGTTAGGAACCTAGAGAAGGAGAATCAAGCCTTAAGGGGAAAGCTTGATAAGTTGGAACAATTCCTTAAGAGATTCAATGTTGGATCTAAGGAATTAAATATAGTGTTGGGTAGCCAAAGGCCCAACCATGATAGATCGGGCTTGGGATACTGATCTAGTCCCTCCAAGGCTAATAAGAGATCATATGCTAGGGTGGCAAATGATCATGGCAAGGGAGAGTCCTCCAAAGCTAAGGGAAAGTCTTATGCTAGGGTTGCATATGACTATAGCAAGGAAAAGCCAATAAATGGCAAGGGAAAGTCATTTAATGGTAAGTTTAAATTAACTAAGGACAAGGTGTCCAAGGTTAAGAAGGTTAGGTTTGTAGGCCAAGTGTTACCGAAGGTGTACCGATGTGGCCTAACAATTGTGGATGAGTCACCTAGGGAGGTGGCTAAGGTTAAGAGCTCTAGGGGGAGCTCAAAGAGTCAAGTTGGGACCCATGGCCAATGGATCTCAGGTGGGCTTTACTTGGGAGTTTAGACGAGCCATGGAATGTGCCAAGTGGTTTGGAGACGGACTTGAGTCTCAAACCTAGGGTTTTGGCACAATTGAGTTATGTTTCATGCTTAGACATATGACATTGGGGTCATATAGCATGATAATTGGTTTTGGATATATAGATGTCATATAAACCAATACTAGGGATGCATTATGGGTTACTATGGGCAAATACATCAAGAGGAAGCCAAAACTAGGACTTTAGGTCAAGGTTCAATTGAACCATTTAGCTAGTTTTGGATTTTGTGTCAATCTTGGGATTAGTGATAGATATATTTTTTTATATATTTTTTCCAAGTAGACATTGATATAATATACCTCTCTATAAAATTTGAGAATTTTTGGAGGTCTGTGGAATTTCTGACGCATTTTTGAAGTTGGCCAAAAAAGGCTAATTTTTTCATGAATAGTGTACCAGTCGACCGGTACAGTTACCAGTCGACTGGTAACAGTGTTTTTGAGTACAGAATGTCTCTGTAAGCTCGTTTTCATGAGGGTAGTCGACTGGTACTTCTTGCAGTCGACTGATACTAGTCTGAAAGTGTTTTCGGCACTGGATTTTGACAGGGTCAGCTCGTATAGATGTATATGATCCATGGGGGATAGATACATGAGTTTAGGGTCAATTGGATGATAAGTTTTCAACAATTGGGATATTGTTCGAAAGCTTTTTGGATGTTAGGCAAAGGGGGAGAAGTAAGGTTTAGTTGGGAAAACCTTAGTGTCTTTGCGTAGGGGGAGCCTTGGGATAGGTTCTTAAAAATCTCTGTGGGAAAATTCCTAGCTCAATGGGGAGCATAGGTGTAGGGGGAGCCTTGGGATAGGTTCCAATGCATGATGCATTGTTTCGGCATTGTAAGTCCAAGTGTGTAGCCTTGGCATCGTAAGTTCATTCGGCGTTGTAAGTCCAAGTGTGTAGCCTTGGCATCGTAAGTCCATTCGGCGGTGTAAGTCCAAGTGTGTAGCCTTGGCATCGTAAGTCCATTGTTTTTAGCATGTTTATTTGTTATTTGTTTTCCCTAACTTAAACGTATTGTCAAAGATCAAAAAGGGGGAAATTGTTGGAGCAATCCCAATGGTCTGTGCGACCATGTGTTTTGGTGTTTGGGCAAAGGGTTTAAGTTAGGTTCACCCTTGTTATTTGATATGTGTACTTGAGTTGTGCAGGACTACAGGATACACATATGACTCAGGTTGACGGCTTCGGGTCCAGTGAAGGATGGAGCATCTGAGGGACCGTGGACAAGGCAACGAGGACAAGGACCGAGGGAAGCGACTTCGAGGCATACACGAAGGATGACATTGGGGACGAGCCGCGGGCTTGAATGCATTCGAGGGACGAGAGTCAAAGGAAGTAGGCTTGAAGGCAAGAGGTCAAGGCTGCAAAGAAGCGTCAAGTGAGTCATAAAGGTGAGGGGTACGAGTGCATGAGAGATTGTACTCGGAGTAAAATCCCAATTTTAGGGTTTTACTGTAGCAGTACTATAGAAGTACTGTAGTGTTACTGTAGCAGTACTGTAGCAGTCGACTGCATGTTTTAGCAGTCGACTGGTTGCGAATAGAATAATTCTGTTCGTTCAGTCAGTGTGGATAAGTCGACTGCATGTTTTAGCAGTCGACTGCACCAGTCGACTGCACCAGTCGACTGCACTAGTCGACTGCAAGTTTTAGCAATCGACTGGTATCAAGCCGTTGGGATGTAACGATCGAATTTCCACATAGGGCAGTCGACTGCATATTTTGCCGGTCGACTAGTAGACGGGATTTTCAACCCGCGGCCTATATAACCAAAGCTTGAGAGCTTGTTTATAGTTGATGAAATAGAGGTGGTTAATCTCTATTAGTAGTCTACCTGTGCCCTAGCGTCAAAGGAGTTCTTGTGAGGGTTGTGGTGAGGTTTCTCCACCCACAAGGAGATACGTGAGCTAGCCAGAGTTTGTCGGGGAGTAATCCACCGAAGGATCAGGATCGTCCACCTTACGGACAGCCGTGGAGTAGGAGCCCTAATCTCCGAACCACGTTAAACGGACGTGTATTGGTTTGCATTTCATTTCTTGCCTCAGTTTTAGTTTAGCTTGTTTGTTTTGTTTGTATTTCTGCTATGCAAGCTAACAACAGTGTAGGAAGCTATCGATTTGGGGGTGTCGTCTATCCAACCCCCTTCTAGCCGGCCACCGATCCCCAACAGTTTTTTTGGCACGTGAACCTACAAACGAACATGTTCGCGAGCTCACGAGCCGAATATCCTTAATCTCGAGCTCGGCTCGATAAAACTGTCGAGCTCAAAATCGAGCTCGAGCTCGGCTCGATAAGATAAACGAATGAGTTTTTTATCGAACTGATCTCTGAATAACTTGCGAACCATTTGGTTCATTTACATCCCTAAGGTCAAGATTGACCGGATACTTGACAATATATGAGAGAGAATTCTAATAGGTCATGAAAGACCTGATACTTGACTAGTAAGGTCCTAATTGGAGATTAGGTAAGGAAAAGTCCTAACTCGAGGGTTAGGTAAGAGTAAAGTCTTAACTGCAGTTAGGCAAAGGAAACTCTAAGTGTGTCAAGGAGGACCACACGTTAGCAAAGTGAGGTCCTAACAATGGTTAGGCAAAGGAAAGTCTAAGTGGATTTAGGAGGACTGCACGTTGTCAAAAGAAAGTCCAAGTGGGTATGAGAGAATTGCACGTTGGCAAAAGGAAAATTCAAGTGGGTTAAGAAGAACCACACTTGATGATCAAATGTCCAACAAAAAGTTGGCAAGAGATGAAAAGTCCAAGTGAGTCAAAGTTTGACTAGACACTTGGTGAGAAAGTCCTAACAGATCACGGCTGATCAGATGTTGAGCAAGAGAACCCTAAACTTGGATTAAATAAGTTAGGGTTAGACAATTGATTGGGGCAATCGATTAAGCCTAATCTAATCGATTATGTAATCGATTAGGAGGTTCTTGCGAGAACACAAAAAGGGCTTCAATCGATTGGTCAAACGATTGGGCTGAGCCTAATTGATTGAACCAATCGATTAGGACTAGGAGTTTCACGAAGAGGAATTAGTAAAAACAAAGCTGAATCGATTCAATCACTGCTAATCGATTGGGTTAATCAATTATGCAATGTTTTGTTGTGGGGAGGAAGAATCGATTGAGGTCTTAATCGATTGGGCTAATTTATTAAGACCTATTTCGCGAGAGAACATATGGTTGTGGAATTGATAGGGTAATCGATTAAAATCTTCTGAATCAATTGAGATAACTCACCAATCGATTAGAGTTTAGAAAAAGAGTCATTTTAGAGATGTTCGAACAGTCGAATGGCGTGGCAATCGATTAGAGAAAAGTTGAATTGATTGGGAGACATTGAAAAACCCTAGAAAAGGGTTTTCATGGACATTTTGAAAAAAGACTCACACATTTCTTTGTCACCGGTTCTTGAACGTTTCAGAGTGAAGCGTTGCTACATTTCCGAATCTACAAAAGGCTAAATCAAAGCTAGAAAAGAGCAAGCAAAGTAAGGTTGATAGTTGCAATCGTTTTTGATTTCTTATGTAGCATAGTTTATATTTCTTGTATTTTTTTTATTGTGAGATTGTACAAATCTTCTCTGCCTCCGGATTATTTCCTTGAAGGAGTGTGTTCATAGTGGAGCTGTGTACATAGTATAGATCTTTAGATTAGTCATCTCAAGGAGATGAAGACCAATTAAGTAAAATTCAAGTGTTAGTATTAATGAATTTTCACTTCAAAATATTCATTGTAAATCATCAAAAAAAAACGATCAAAATTATTCATCCCTCTCTACCTCTCAACATATCCTACCAATCCTAGTTGTCTGATAAAGTGTCCCTCTGATGCTTAAATTAGATTGATGGTAGCAAAAAATAGTACTAAAAGATGAGAAGCTATATTAGACTAGATATGTTAGAGTGTATAACTAAAAGCCTAGCTTTTGAAAACATTTATTTTGAAATAAAGAATCACATTGGTAAAAAATATCTACATTTATATGCTAAGTGTAGTTGTTCAATTAATTTATATTATAGATAACATGGTGTGTGGTGTCATACGCAGAAGATCATGTTATCGGTTCTTTATAAATTATAAACAGTAGCTCACGACTAAGATGGATAGGAACAAACCATTGGAATAGTCGTAGTATAATTTGGTATTAGTTTATCTTAACTATAAAATTACACTAGTACACTTTGAGTGTATTGAGCAGGATCATTTAAGGTAAGTTCTTTTTATGCTGACTTAATAAAAGAACAAGACCTTAGTTACTATGGAAGTGTGTACTCTTAATCCTAATATAATAACAAGCACATATATTTAGTATTTATTTCTTTGACTTATCAGAGGGTGAGATTTAGTTCGATAAATCAATAGACCCGATAAGTTGGGAAATGATATTACTTATATTGTGTGTTGTTGATTATAGAAGGAAATTGTGTCCTAGTAATCTAGGTTGATAATGTCCCCAAGAGGAGCTCATAAGGATTGTCATGTTAAACCCTGCAGGTGGACTTAGTCCGACACGACAATAAGGTTGAGTGGTATTACTCTTGGACTAAGATATTAATTAAAGTGAGTTGTCAATAACTCAATTAATTAGTGGGCATTCAACATCTTAAACACAGGGAGATTGACACACTCATAATAAGAAGGAGCCTAAAATGTAATTTGGGATTGGTGCGGTAGTTCAATAATAATTATTTAGTGGTATGAATTATTATTGATGAAATTAAGTTGGGTGTTCGGGGCGAACACGGGAAGCTTAATTTCATCGAGAGACCAAAATCAATTCCTCCTCTCGGTCCCTATCATAGCCTCTTGTTTATAAAGTATTATACCCACCTATACTCACCTTTATACCCATCCTAAGGTGGCCGCCCAAGCAAGCTTAAAGCTCAAGCTTGGGCCGACCAAGACAAAAGGATGAGCCAAGTTTTGGTGGTCGGCCCTAGCTTGGAGCCCAAGCTTGGTGTGGCCGGCCACATATAAAATAAAAGGATTTTATTTTTTAAAATATTTCTTATGTGGAATCATGGTTTTAAAAGAGCGTTTAAAGTTTAAATCTTTCCTTTTATAGCATTCTACAAAAGATTAAGTGAAAGAATTTGATATATTTCCTTATTTGTAGTTAAAAGGAAGATTTTAATTTTTGATAAAACTTTACTTTTATGAAATCATCCTCATGATTTTAAAA
This sequence comes from Zingiber officinale, assembly GCF_018446385.1. NCBI lineage: Eukaryota > Viridiplantae > Streptophyta > Magnoliopsida > Zingiberales > Zingiberaceae > Zingiber > Zingiber officinale. The sequence goes on from NC_055989.1 coordinate 125,402,462, forward strand.
GAGAGTTTTAAAATTAAATATTTCCTTTTATAGTTTCTACAAAAGATTAAGGGAAAGAATTTGATATCTTTCCTTATTTGCAGATTGAAAGAAAGATTTTAATTTTGAGAAAACTTTCCTTATTTGAAATTATCCGCATGTTTTAATAGAGAGATTTTAATTTATAAAAGTTTCCTTTTATAACCAATCATGAAGGAAATTTTAATAGAGAAATTTTTATTAAAAATTTCCTGAAGCAAATTAAAAAGTTTTAATTCTTGTGTTATTAAAACTTTCCTTACTTGGAGCTATGAGGTGGCCGGCCATTTTAATTTAAGAAAAGGAAATTATTTTTAATCAATTAAAATTTTCTTTTCATGGAAAAGAAAATAAGGAAGTTTTTATTAAAACTTTCCTTATTTGCCAAGACCAAGGATTATAAAAGAGAGGGAGGGGGTATCTTCATGAGATACAACTCTCTTCTATTTTTCCTCTCTCTTTTCCTCCTTGGTGGTGGCCGACCCTAGCATCTTCTCCTCCTTTTCTTCCTCCTTTGTGGCTGAACCTCATCAATCTCAAGGAGCTTGTTTTGGTGGTCGAATCTAGCTTGGAGAAGAAGAAGAGAAAGGAGGATTTTGTTTCCTAGTTTTCCTTGGAGCTTGGTTGGTGGCCGAGACTTGTTTTTCTTGGAGAAAGTTGCTTGGCCGAAACTTGGAAGAAGGAAGAAGAAGGGCTTGGGTGGTTCTCATCTCGGTAGATCGTTGCCCACACAACGTCCGAGATAAGAAGAGGAATACGATAGAAGATCAAGAGGTTGTTTCTTACAAAGAAAGGTATAACTAGTAATTCTTTTCTGCATCATACTAGTTTTTTTTTGTATGAATTTTGAAATACCAAACACAAGAAACTAGAGATTCTAGATTTTCAAATTTGTAATTCGAAGTTGTGTTTCTTTTATTTTATTTGTCGATCTTGTGATTCAATTGTTCTTTTTGGTTAAACCTAAGGTTATATAAGGAAATTAAATATTGAATTTCGTTAAGAGGCTTTGTCGAGACAGTGGTGGATGTTCCCATACCCAAGAAGGTCAAGTGTCTCGTCATGTTTGACCTGGGAGTCGATTTCTGAAATAAATATTTAATTAAATTTGTAACCTAGGTGATTTTGGATCTATAATGTTAAGTATCATTTGCGATCCAAGTCTAAACCACTAAGAACAGATAAGTTAAATTTGGAATCAATAATGTTAAGTTCCGTTTGCGATTCTGAATTTAATTTCTAAAGAACACAATAGGTTGTTAGGAAAAGTTCGACACTTGTACAAAAAAAATTTTGTACAGTGGAACCGGTACGATCTTCCTAGAACCAACTAACAAGATACTCATACCACTATCGACTTTTTTTTTTTTAAAGAATCATTATTTAAAGCTCTAGTTATTTATAGAGGAACTATATCTAAATCATAAATCCTAGATTTGTTTGATCCCAGTAGTCTAGTAGCCATGTCTAATTATGACTCGTAAGAAATTAGGCTATTAGGAGAATAAGAAACTTGCGGAACCGAGCTAAGAGGGAGTTTAAAATGCTCAGAGGAGAAAGCTTAGGGAGCTTGGATCAAAGAGCTCGAGGAGCTTAGAGTTGCTGTCGGAGAGAGCTAGGGGACTCAAATACCAAGTTGCACGTAAGGCTATAAATGTAATGAACTTTTGTGAATAAATTTAGTGTCTGATTTAATAAGAATTTATTTATGTTCGTTTAATATACACAAGATCAATTAAATGAATAAATTTGAATAACTCGTTTAAGTAAACAAACAAACTTGAACACATATATATTCAGCTCATTAACGTGTTCATGAATAATGTTCTCGGACAATGTTCGTAAACTATATTTCACTACAAAAATTCCTGTAAATAACGACGGGATTACCGACTAAACTTAATTCAGTCGATAAATGTCGACTGAATTTAATTCAGTCGGTAATTACAGTTGGTAAATGTTGACTGAATTTAATTCAGTCGAAAATTCCCGAGTGGATTAAATTCAATCGGCATTTACCGACAGAATTGGTTATTCCATCAAAAATTACCGACTGATTTTTTAAATCAGTCGGTAATTTCTGAATTAAATTCAGTCGGAAAATCGCCCTAGGGTCAATGGGTTTACAAGTTCGGGGTTAGGGGTTTCTGATATTACCGACGGAATTATTAATTCCGTCGGTAAATGCCTCTAGTTAACGAGTAAAAGTTAACGGGTTTTAATTTAACTAGTGTGGGCGGAAAAGCTACCGACAGAAAATTAATTCCGTCGGTATTTACCGACGGAATTAATTTTCCGTCGGCAGTTACAGACGAAATTAAGTGTCCGTCGGAAAATATCGACGAAAGATTGATTCCGTCGGTAACGTAGATTAAAATTAGGGCACGGGAGCTCCCTTTCCTCTCGGCGCGACCCGTGCTTTTTCCTCTCTCGATGAATTTCCGGCTTCGGCGATCTCCTCTCCTCGTCTAGCAGCCTCATGCCCTCTCTCGTTCACCGTGATCCGCAACCAACGACTCAGGTATGCTCTTCTCCTCTCTCATCTCTTTCTTTTCACACACGGCAGCGGTCGTGGCCTGCTCGCGGCCGGCGGGCCGGTGGGCCGCCACTAGTGGCTTCTCGCGGCAGGCCAACCGTGGCAGCCCAGTCGTCGCAGGCAATTGTCTGCGGCATGTCGGCCGCCATAGGTCGGCTGATGGAGGTCGGTTGCCACAGGCGCTTGTCTGCGGCATGCCGGCCGCTAGAGGCCGGCCGCTGCAGGCACCTGCAGCGCCTACTCGCTGCCTAATCGCGGTTAGCCGCGGGAGCCTGCTCACGGCCCCCGCAGAGTCCTACTCACGGTTGGCCGCTTTAAGCGCCTGCTCGCGGCTGGCCGCTTTAAGCGCCTGCTCGCGGCTGGCCGCAGGGGTTGCTTGCGGCCTGCTCTCGGCTAGCCACAGGGGTTGCTCACGTCTATGTCGGCTATCGCAGGAGTGCATATCGTGGCCATTATATTGTTTGTTGCATGTTCATTATTCTATATATTAGATTTGTTTTACTTTCATATATGTATGTTTATTTTATTTAATGATGTTCTAACCAACAACATGTGTATATTAGTTTTATTTATTTGCTTTAGTGTAGAGGAAATTTTCGGTAATATGATACGAAGATCGTGAGATGAAATTGTGCACATAATGCTTTATTTAAGCTTATTTCAAGTGATACAAGTTTAATAATGTTTCAAATTATAATATCATTAGGTAACAATGTATATGAACAAAGGTTAGATGTACAATCGATTAGACAATGATTTTATCAGAGATGATTTTATTGCCCAAGTTGAACAGTTTGTGAACTTTGCTAAAAGTCATTCAGAATGTATGAATGGTGATGAGTTACGGTGTCCGTGCAATCATAAAAAATGTCAAAATAGAGCTTTTCGTAATGAGGATACTGTAAAAATGCACATATGTAGAAATGATTTTATGTCAAATTACTACAATTGATACTGTCACGGAGAATTTTATTTATATGAATCAATTGAGCTTTCTGGTGGTTCGTCTTCTGGGACTACTGTTACCGCTGCTGAAGCATCAAATAATATTGATATTTCAATGCAATCAATGGTTCAAGATGCGATGAATGCAGTTGATTATTCGAATATAGATGAAATACCAACCCCTGAATATTAGTAACTATATGAAATGCTAAAGGCTAGTGAAAAAGAAGTGTGGGAAGGCATTCCTTATGGTCATTCTCAACTATCAGCTATTGCAAGGTTATTGAATATGAAAGCAGAACATCATTTTTCTGAAAGATGTTACGATGACATTTATCAATTGATGTCAGAGTTACTCTCTGCTGATAACATAATGACTGATAGTTTATATGAAACAAAGAAATTGATCAAAGGTTTAGGTTTGCCTGTAGAGAAGATTGATTGTTGTATAAACAACTGCATAATATTTTGGAATGAAGACAGTGATCTGAATGAATGTAAAATCTGTACTCACCCTCACTTTAAGCATCATACTCGCATACTGATGTGCGTAGATTATATACTCTTTTATGCATGTTTTTACGCACATTTACATACTTTGAGCATGCTTGATCTATGCATTTTTATACTTCCAGCTTTCCTTTTAGCATATTTACTCTTTTGGTTCGGAGTGTTGGTGCAACCTTAGGTCAAGGTTGACCTGGTTGACCCGACTCGAGTTGACATGACTCGAGTTGTATTTTGATGTTTGACAAGAACAAAAGAGTTGTATTTTGATGGGAGATTGTTGGTGCAACCTTAGGTCAAGGTTGACCTGGTTGACCCGAGGTGAGTTGACCTGCCTCGGAAAAGTCCAAGCAGGGAGCTTGGCACGGGAAAAGTCCAAGCAGGGAGCTTGGCATGGGAAAAGTCCAAGCAGGGAGCTTGGCACGGGAAAAGTCCAAGTATGGAGACTTGGCACGGAGAAGTCCAAGTATGGAAGCTTGGCACATGGGAAGTCGGAGAGGGCTCGGTAGCTCGTTCTCCGGACTGTGGTCAGAGAGGGCTCGGGAGCTCGTTCTCTGGACCGGATGGAAGTCGGAGAGGGCTCGGTAGCTCGTTCTCTGGACCGGATGTGGAAAGTCCTGGTGAGTGAAGCCAGGCAGTCGGAAAGTCCTAGTGAGTGAAGCTAGGCAGTTGGGAAGTCCTGGTGAGTGAAGCCAGGCAAGGGAAAGTCCTGGTGAGTGAAGCCAGGCAGATTGGAAATCCTGGTGAGTGAAGCCAGGTGAAAACCCTAGTGAGTGAAGCTAGGTGAAAGTGAAAGTCCTGGTGAGTGAAGCCAGGCAGTTGGAAAGTCCTGGTGAGTGAAGCCGGGCAGATTGGAAATCCTGGTGAGTGAAGCCAGGTGAAAACCCTAGTGAGTAAACCTAGGTGAAAGTCCTGGTGAGTGAAGCCGGGCAAGGAAAAATCCAGATGGATCAAGGGTGATCGGACATCTGGTGTTGAGAAGGTCAAGTAGGTCAAGGGAGTGACCGGATACTTGACACGAAGAGAAAAATCCAAGTGGGTCAAAGGGATTGACCGGACACTTGGTGGGAGTCTTAGCAGGTCAAGGGAGTGACTGGATGCTAAGCATGATGTACCAAGAGGTCAAGGTTGACCGGGTATTGGTTTGGACTTGGTTTGGGCAAAAACCAAGCTCTAGATCGATCAGTGGATCGATCCAGTGATACACTGGGTATCTGGATCGGTCTAGTGACCGATCAGTAACCAAACAGTAGCCTACTGAATGCTATCTGATCGGTCTGCAGACCGATCAGGAGACAATGATCAGAAGGCCAGAAGTTCGGGAGAAAAGGGTGCTGATCGATCCCTGGACCGATCAGAGGAAGCTCTGATCGGTCCCCGGGACCGATCAGAGTACGCACAGAGAGTTGGGAACTCTCTGTGAAGCAGCCTGATCGGTCTGGGGACCGATCAGCATAGAGCCTGATCGATCCCCATGACCGATCAGCAGCACCCTGGACCGATCAGGGTGGAGCCTTATCGGTCCGGGTATAGCCGTTGTGAGTGACAACGGCTATCTCCGTCTTCTTCGCTGTCTTCTTTGCGCAGGTTATAAAGGAGATCGAGGGCTGCTACAGGACTACTCTTCTTCCTGGTTCCTTCTGTTCTTACTGAGCTTTGCTGAGCTCCTTGTTCTTGAAGCTTCGCGTGAGCTTCCCTGCTGATTTTCTAGCTGAGCTTGGATCCGAGAAGTTGCTGCTTCATCAGGATTCCAGTCGACAACGAGAAGGCAAGCAAAGGGTTTTACATTTCGATTGTTCTTGTTTGCTTTCTCTACTGTTGTACTCCTTATTGCTGTTGCAAAGATATTGTGGCGAGGTTTCTCCACCCAGAAGGAGTGTTACATTAGCCGGTTCTCCGGGGACTCATCCACCGACGGATTGATAGGGCTCGTCCACCTTACGGACACGTCGAGGAGTAGGAGTTTCATCTCCGAACCTCGTTACATCCATCGAGTTTGAGGTTTGTCTTTTTCCTTTTCGTTTCTACGGTTTTATTTCCGCTGCGCTAACCCTAATCGTAGGAAGAAACGCGAACGATTTGGGGCGGCTATTCACACCCCCCTCTCTAGCCGCGATCACCGATCCTAACAAGTGGTATCAGAGCGAGGTCGCTCTTCGTCGGATCAACACCCGGGGGAGCACGAGCTAGAGAATGGATCTATTTGGAGAAGATGTCACGATTCCACCCTTCTACGATCGCGACGACTTCGCGTTTTGGAAGGTAAGAATGAAATACTTTCTTATGACTAATCTTGAGAATTGGAGTTGTGTCCAATTAGGTTTCAAGCCTCCGACGGACAAGAAAGGAGAAACCCTAGAGAAGAAGGAGTGGACCAAGGAACAAGTCCACCAATCCCTAGTCAACGATGAGGTATTGAAGATTTTTGAATTTTCTTTACCTAATGATGTTTTGTGTAGGATAGGTGGATACAACAATGCCAAGGAGTTGTGGAATAACTTGGCTAAGTTCCATTAGGGGAACTCCACTTCAAGCCATGAAGAGGAGTCAAGTGAGCCAAGTAGCTCACATCATGGAGGAGAGGAATTAGAAGTTGAGGGCTACTCAACATCTAAGGAAGAAGAGGAGGAGAGTTCTTCTTCAAGAAGGGAGCAAGAGGAAGAAGCTTCTACCTCCGGAAGGGATGAAGAAGAAAGTTTTCATCCATCCTCAACCCTAGGTAACTCAAGCATTTCAATTTCAAATAAATTACACATAATGTGCTTTGAGTGTAGGGAGTATGGACATTACAAGAGTAAGTGTCCAAAGAGGATTAGAAAGTCTCCACCGGCGCCAAAGGTCAAGAAAGCCGGAGTCCCGATACGCAAAGGCAAAGAGCACGTGGTGTGTTTTCAATGCAAGCGAAGGGGACATTATCGGAGCCAATGTCCAAGGGGGAGGCAACCTCACAAGGACAAGAGAAGCACCTCGATAGGGGGAGCTAAGGCAAACCCTAAGGTACATTTTAATGCGCATTATTGCAATTCTAAGAAGACACATGTTAGTAGTTTTGTTGCAATTGACAATAATGACAAGCATGTTAACCTTAGAAATCAATACATGTGTTTAGGTGCTAAACATGTTAACCTAGGTAAGGAAAATACTAGAAATGTCAACCCTAGGATTAACCCATCTAAGGCTAAGGAAAACCTAGGTAGGAATCCCAAATCAACTAGACACATGCCTAGGAATACCTCAAAGAACAATGACAAATTAAAACTTGAGGTATTAGAAAAGGAGAATCAAGTCTTGAGGTCAAGACTTGACATTCTAGAAAAGACCCTTAAGAATTTGGAGAAGTCAACTCTAGGGTCTAAGGGTCAAAAACCAAAGACAAAGGACAAGAGAGGTTTGGGTCACAAACCTAAGTCCCAAATGGTCAAGCCCACCTATCACAATGTTCCATTCGATTATGGAACAAAATCTAGGGCTAGGAAGACCATCACCAAGGTCACAAGGGGAGTCACTCCTAGAGTTGATCTTGATGAGTCCCAAATGACCAAGGCTTCAAAACCTAGGAGGGTCATTAGAAGGGTTGCTAGGGAAGTCATCCCTAGTGAATACTTGGTGAACCCAATGAGCTCAAATAGGTATTGGGTTCCTAGGAGCGTGATTTCATCACGCTAGATTAGTTAGGGTGTGCCAACCTTACTTGAATAGGTAGTTAACCTAATCATGGCAAAAGGTGGCACTTTAGGAATTTTCAAGGTGCAATCAAGCCTTGAAAATGAAATTGAAAATTATTCCTAAGGTGATTAGGATGTGCCAATCTCATTTGAGGAGTACTCTTGAGTCAATCTAATTGGCACATAGTGATCTAAAAATCTTTGGTATAAGATGCTAGGTCTATTACACTTAGGAATATGGAACCTATGGCAAAATGATCAAAATTATCAAAAATGGCAACTAAGGCTAGAATTAGGTATTTTATATACCTTTACATGTTATTTGCCATATATTGTTTGTCATATGCCATGTCATGACATCATATTTAATTTAGTATCATTTGAAATGTCATGATAATGCTTAGGTTATTTATATGTCATGCCTTAGTTAGAGTTTCACACTTTATGCCATGACATCATGACATTGGCACATGTTATTATGTATGATATCATTTTATGTCATGTCATCATTTCTTGCATTTATAATCAATGAAATTGATTTAAGGTTAAAAACACAATTTGATATGGAGATCAAATTGATGTTTAGAAAATGCATGAGACCTTAGCCTAAGATAACCTAAACCCATATCTCACATCAAAATTGACTTGGATGTGTTTGATACACCTTAGATGTGTGTGAGATATTAGGATTGTGAGTTAGGATCAAGGTGCATAGTTCTTGTACCTAGATGAGCCTAATTCTAATTTGGGGATCATAGGGAAAGCTTATGTACAAGTCATGTACATTTAGCTCTAAGATTGTGGTCCTAAATTAAAGGGTTTAAAATCATTTCAAAATTGATTTCAAAAACCTTTATGAAACTTTTCTAGTGATAGCATTCATCATTGAACAAGTTGATACAAAGATAAGTTAAACTTGAACTATTTCAAAGTTTTTCGAACTTTGTATCAAGATTTAAAAATGGAAGTTATTTTCATAGAAAACTATTTTTCCATGATAGTATATGTTATGAGGAATGTATCCTCAAAGTTTTACAATTTTTGGAATTTTCTGGAATTTTCTAGGAGTTTCTGAATTTCGGGAGGAAAATCAGAAATTCTGATATCAGACTTGTGGACCGATCAGAGAGGATTCTGATTGGTCCAGGAAAGAGTGGATCGGTCACTAGGACCGATCCAGGGGATGCTGGATCGGTCACTGGACCGATCCAGTGAAGGCTGATCGGTCTGGTGACCGATCAGGGCGTGCTAAGTTGCTGAAATTCGACTGGTTGTCTCAAATTTCAGCTCGGGAATTGGTGTTTTGGATTTCTAAAGGTTTGGAACTCTCCAAGACATTGTTGGTGCAATGGTCAAGGGGAAGTTGACCTTTAGGGGGAGTTTTACCTATTAGTCAAGGGGGAGTTGACTTTTAGGGGGAGTTTTTACTCCTAAAGACTTGAGTGATATGAGATTATCACTAAGTTGATTGTTGAATTTAGTTTCAAGGGGGAAATTAAGGGTTTCAATGAAAGGTATGGGACTTTCATTAGGAAGAAACTCTTGACCTTGATTTACTCCTTTTGATGTGTATCAAAAAGGGGGAGAGAATGTCTAGAGAATGTTCAAGGAAGAACATTGGAGTTAGTGGGAGAGTTTGTTGATCACAACGAGTGAAGTTGTGAACAACGATAACTTACTCTTCAGGGGGAGAGTTTGTTGATGTGTGCCAATAGGGGGAGAATGAAGGGTTTAAGTTAGGCCTTTATTATCTAAGAAGGAGATTGCCTTCTTAGAAGGAGAATGTAAGGTTGTAAATTATGTTTCATTACCTAGTGGCATGAGGAAAGTTGAGGCTATTGGATTAGCCTAACTTAAAGGTATTGTCAAACATCAAAAAGGGGGAGATTGTGGTGCAACCTTAGGTCAAGGTTGACCTGGTTGACCCGACTCGAGTTGACCTGACTTGAGTTGTATTTTGATGTTTGACAAGAACAAAAGAGTTGTATTTTGATGGGAGATTGTTGGTGTAACCTTAGGTCAAGGTTGACCTGGTTGACCCGAGGTGAGTTGACTTGACTCGGAAAAGTCCAAGCAGGGAGCTTGGCACGGGAAAAGTCCAAGAAGGGAGCTTGGCACGGGAAAAGTCCAAGTATGGAGACTTGGCTCGGAGAAGTCCAAGTATGGAAGCTTGGCACATGGGAAGTCGGAGAGGGCTCGGTAGCTCGTTCTCTAGACTGTGGTCAGAGAGGGCTCGGGAGCTCGTTCTCTGGACCGGATGGAAGTCGGAGAGGGCTCGGTAGCTCGTTCTCTGGACCGGATGTGGAAAGTCCTGGTGAGTGAAGCCAGGCAGTCGGAAAGTCCTAGTGAGTGAAGCTAGGCAGTTGGGAAGTCCTGGTGAGTGAAGCCAGACAAGGGAAAGTCCTGGTGAGTGAAGCCAGGCAGACGGAAAAGTCCTGGTGAGTGAAGCCAGGCAGACGGAAAAGTCCTGGTGAGTGAAGCCAGGCAGATTGGAAATCCTGGTGAGTTAAGCCAGGTGAAAACCCTAGTGAGTGAAGCTAGGTGAAAGTGAAAGTCCTGGTGAGTGAAGCCAGGCAGTTGGAAAGTCCTGGTGAGTGAAGCCGGGTAGATTGGAAATCCTGGTGAGTGAAGCCAGGTGAAAACCCTAGTGAGTAAAGCTAGGTGAAAGTCCTGGTGAGTGAAGCCGGGCAAGGGAAAATCCAGATGGATCAAGGGTGATCGGACATCTGGTGTTGAGAAGGTCAAGTAGGTCAAGGGAGTGACCGGATACTTGACACGAAGAGAAAAATTCAAGTGGGTCAAAGGGATTGACCGGACACTTGGTGGGAGTCTTAGCAGGTCAAGGGAGTGACCGGATGCTAAGCATGATGTACCAAGAGGTCAAGGTTGACTGGGTATTGGTTTGGACTTGGTTTGGGCAAAAACCAAGCTCTGGATCGATCAGTGGATCGATCCAGTGATACATCTGGTATCCGGATCGGTCCGTGACCGATCGGAACAAACAAGAGCTCATCGAGTGTTATCTCGATCCGTCTGCACCGATCGGAGACAATGATCGAAGGCCAAGTTCGGGAGAAAGGGTCGACGGTCCCCGGACCGATCAGAGTTCGATCGGCCCCGGGACCGATCAGGGACGCTGAGGAATCTAATCTCGGCTGATCGGTCTGGGGACCGATCAGCATAGAGCCTGATCGATCCCCATGACCGATCAGCAGCACCCTGGACCGATCAGGGTGGAGCCTGATCGGTCCGGGTATAGCCGTTGTGAGTGACAACGGCTATCTCCGTCTTCTTCGCTGTCTTCTTTGCGCAGGTTATAAAGGAGATCGAGGGCTGCTACAGGACTACTCTTCTTCCTGGTTCCTTCTGTTCTTACTGAGCTTTGCTGAGCTCCTTGTTCTTGAAGCTTCGCGTGAGCTTCCCTGCTGGTTTTCTAGCTGAGCTTGGATCCGAGAAGTTGCTGCTTCATCAGGATTCCAGTCGACAACGAGAAGGCAAGCAAAGGGTTTTACATTTCGATTGTTCTTGTTTGCTTTCTCTACTGTTGTACTCCTTATTGCTGTTGCAAAGATATTGTGGCGAGGTTTCTCCACCCAGAAGGAGTGTTACATTAGCCGGTTCTCCGGGGACTCATCCACCGACGGATTGATAGGGCTCGTCCACCTTACGGACACGCCGAGGAGTAGGAGTTTCATCTCCGAACCTCGTTACATCCATCGAGTTTGAGGTTTGTCTTTTTCCTTTTCGTTTCTACGGTTTTATTTCCGCTGCGCTAACCCTAATCGTAGGAAGAAACGCGAACGATTTGGGGCGGCTATTCACACCCCCCTCTCTAGCCGCGATCACCGATCCTAACACGGAGATCTGCTTTTTGTGCATTTTCTGTACACAGGAGTCGATTTGGTGAAGAATCTACATCTTTGGGCAAGCATTGGAGGAAACAAAGGGAGAAAGCACCGGGCCGTGTACCTCACACGACCCTGCACTGGTATGGAGCTCGGGCCGTGTGGAGTTTTGCACCAACAGAAGTGGAGAATTACATGGCCGTGTGAACTTCACACGACCGTGTCGAGATTTGAAGCCAACGAGAGCAGAAGCCTTACATGGCCGTGTGGATCTACACGGCCGTGTGAGGTTTCCAGAGACTAAGCAGGCTATGGCCGTGTGCACCACACGGCCGTGTAGCATTTCCAGAGACTAAGCAGGATGTGGCCGTGTGAACCACACGGCCGTGCAGTTTTGGCAGAGAAGGAACTGGACATGGCCGTGTGAATCTCACACGGCCGTGTCACGGGGCCGTGTGGCGCCTGATTCCTTCCTCTATTTAAACCCTCCTTCATGAATTGAAAGGGGATCTCTCCCCCTTTGCGAGAAGGCAAGATTTGGTGGTTTCCTCCCATTCTTGGGAGGATTTCTGGGCGATTCAAGGGGAGTTCTTGACGATTCCGGCTCCTGAGCGAGGGTTGGATCCGAAGACGAAGCTTCTTCGTAGATAAGTTTTCTCTTTCCCCCCTTATCTTGGTTTCTTGGATTGAGGATTTAAGAAATGCTTGTATTATCTATTTCTTCGGGTTTTCTTCCTCGATTCATGGAGTAGATCTTGTATTCTAGGATGAAGGGAGTATTTGTATGATGGATTGATGTAATCTCTTATGGATTTGTCATTTTCTTGTTTCAATGACATTATCTTGCTTGTATCAATTAGATCTTGAATGATTAAAGGTGATTCGTGCTTAATTCTCATTCTTGATTAATTGTTTGGATTTCTTATGGACTTTGTAAAGATAAACTCTCACTCGATCATCCGAGGGATCCACGTGACAGGTGCAAGCCCGTGTAAGGACGTTTGAGAGACAATCTTGAAGAGGAAATAGGAATATTCAAGAGAGTAGGATGAATTTTGTGATTAGTTTCTTGTATCTTTATAGATTGATAAGTCGTGGGCTTCTACGTTGATATCCGAGGAAGGCATAGTAATAGGTGCACTTCTGTGTAAGGACAACATAGGTTTATGTCTAATTAATCCTATTTAGATACATTTCTCAGTCCTTAGCCGGTTGTCTATTGCAAGAGAGAACCGGCAACTTTCTACATGTTTGGCAATTGAGGGATAAGAATTGGTGAACCATTTACATTCGAGAAATCCTACAAAGAAACTGAAATTCCTAGAATCCCCCTTTATCATAACCCAAAACACTAAACTCTTGTTTGTTGATCTTTAAGATTAGATTTGTTTACTTCACTTTGCTTTTGAAACGATTGGATAGTTGTTTGGATAATTCGCATTGAGACATTTCTAGTGCTTATTCCAGTCCCTGTGGATACGATAATCTTTTATATTACTTGCGACATTTCCGTACACTTGCGGAGAGCGAACAAGTTTTTGGCACCGTTGCCGGGGACTGCGCTATAACATTAGGAATTATCAATTGAGTTAGACTAAACATAACATTTGTTTTCCTTTCATATTGCATAGTTGTAACTAATCATTAGATTTCTATTTTTACTTTCTTGTATAACTTTCACTTCTTGTTAGTTCTTTTTGTACAAATTTAATTCTGCATTTTTGATTCTTTTATTTTTCTTTTTCTGTTGAATTGCCATTTGCCATCTTGTTCTTGTGTATGCGAAGATCTAACTTTGCAGGGGAATTCTTTCCTTTTGACCCTGAGATTGATAGAACTTTCCATAAAAGAAGAATTCTGCAAAGGCAAATTGAAGAACAGGAACATTTGAACATGGCAAATAGACCACTTAAGGATTATGCGACACCCTATGCAAGAGGTTTTCGATCTAGTATTTCAAGACCTTTAGTGGAAGCTAACAACTTTGAGATCAAACCCGCAATCATATCTATGGTGCAGCAGAACCAATTTGGTGGAGGACCTCATGAAGACCCCAATCAACACTTAGAGGTCTTTTATGAAATATGTGGGACCATGAAAATGAATGGAGTTCCTTCAGATGCAGTTAGATTATTATTATTTGGGTTTTCTCTAAGAGATAGGGCAAAGCAATGACTGAATTCTTTGGCCCCTAATAGCATCACCACTTGGGAGCAGTGTGAGCAACAGTTTCTTGATAAGTTCTATCCACCAAGAAAAACAGCTCATATGAGAAATTTAATTGCAAGCTTCAAGCAAATTGACTCAGAATCTCTTTTTGAAGCTTGGGATAGATATAGTAGTATGCTCAGACAATGCCCACATCATGGGTTGGAAAGATGGTTAGTGTTGCATACTTTTTATAATGGTATCAATTATCATACCAAAGTGTCCCTTGATTCAGCTGCTAGAGGGGCACTTATGAACAAAAGCTTGGATGAAGCCGAAGAAATCATTGAAAGTGTAGCACAAAATCATCATCAATGGGCAAATGAAAGAAGTGGTGACTATTCCTCTGTGAACCCAATAATTAAAGCATCAGGGAAGTTTGATGTAGATGCAGTCACTCTTTTGTCTGCAAAATTGGACGCTCTTACAAAGAAATTTGAGAATATGGGGACTAGTGCTAATATGGTCAATGCTATTAGTACATCTTGTGAAGTATGTGGGAGTTCAGAGCACTCAAATGACTCATGTCCATTGGGAGCTATCACTGCACAAATCAATCAACTTGAACAATGTGATGCAATCATGAGTTCCAATCAAAGGCAGAACAACCCATACTCAAATACTTATAACCCTGGATGGAAGAGTCACCCAAATTTTTCTTACAGAAACAATCAAGATCAAGGACCATCTATGGGGGCAAGACCAAATTTTCAAGCTGGGCAACAAAATTTTCAACATCTATCTTCTCAAGGCTTACCAAAGTCAAATGTTGAAAAGATGCTTGAAGAAATTATCTCAAGTCAGAATGAAATGAAGCAAGATTTAGCAAAGCTCATTCAGAGAATGGATAATTCTGAAAAGCATCAAAAGATCCAGGATAGTCAAATCGCCCAACTAGCTTCCTCATCATCCAGAGCACCAGGACAGCTTCCAAGAAAACCTGATGTGAATCCTATGGAGCATTGCAATAGGATTGAGCTTAGGAGCGGACGGACCTTGGGAGACTCCCAAGTGACTGGTCAAGGATACAAAGAAGAAGAGCTCTCCTCCTATACCAAATCAGATTCAAGCTAATGAGGAGAGTACCATTGAGGTTGAAGAGACTCTTCCACTGAACCATCAGAGCAAAGCTGCCCCTTTTCCTCAGAGACTTACAATGCTCAAGAAGGATGAAGAATTTGGCAAGTTTCTAGAAAAAGTTAAGGAAATTTGTGTAGAGGTACCTCTTATTGATGTTATTCTACAAATGCCTAGATTTGCCAAATTCCTGAAGGATCTCATGTCAAATAAGAGAAGAAGAGGAGAGGTCGAGACCATTGCGCTTAGTGAGGAATGTAGTGCTATTTTTGAGAAGAACACTTCTCCAAAACTGAAGGACCCAGGGAGCTTTTATATTCCTTGCAACATAGGAAAAGAATTTTTTGAAAAAGCTTTTTGTGATTTGGGGGCGAGTGTTAGCCTCATTCCCTATTCAATTTGTAATAAATTAGGTCTCAAAAACATTAAACTTACTACTATGGCACTTCAACTTGCTGATCATTCCTGCAGGTACCCTTTGGGTATCATAGAAGATGTGCCAGTAGAGGTGGATGGGAATGTTATTCCCACAGACTTTGTCGTGTTGGACATGGAAGAGGACCCTAGGATTCCTATCATATTAGGAAGACCTTTCCTTGCTATAGCTGGAGCTATAATTGATGTCAAAAATCATAAGCTTTCTTTGGTAATTGGTAAGGAAAAGTTGGAATATGATTTATCTAATATCTCTAACCATGTCTCGTCTCTTTTAAATGCTTGTAGCAGGACAAGCATTTATAAACTTGAGGAATGGAATTTCCATCCTCATGGAAGGCCACCAAATGAAGGAGACAATGTGGTGGAAGATGTTGGGAGAAGATCTACCAACAAAAACGAAAAGTATATCTGTCCTCCAAGGGCGAGGAAAAGAAGAGAATGATAAAGTTTGGTCGAGCTAAAGACCTTAAACAAGCGCTTCTTGGGAGGCAACCCAAGGGTTCTTTTAGTTAGTTTTGATTTGTATTGTAATTTCTTTTAGTTTGATGCATTCTTTTGATTTTGTTTTCAGGTTAGGTGCAAAACAGAGTCAGGCCGTGTGCTATACACGGCCAGGCAAAGGTTGCAGAGAAGGGAAGTGCTTGGGCCGTGTTATCCAGACACGGCCGTGTGGGATCTCCCGAGGAGAAAAAGGTATAGGTCATGTCCTAGACACGGCCGTGTGAGGAATCCAGAGAAGGAAGAGGGGGAGGCCGTGTAGATCTACACGGCCCGTGTAGGAGAACTATTAAAGTCTTCCTCCTACCTCGCACGGCCAGATCTTGGCCGTGTTCCGCACACCCCCAGCTCTCCAAAACATATCTTTCTCTCCCAATCTCTTAAAAACTCCTCTCTAATCTCTCGAGATCTCTTAGATCCGATTCTCCTCCTCTCTAAGACTTGGACTTTTTGTTCTCTTAACCTAAGATCTTTTGTTCTTTGAAGTTTTGTTCTTTGAGTTCCACAACTCTAGATAATTCTTCCCCTATCTAAACTCATCAAGATGTCCAATATTTTGAAGAGACTTCGCAAAGGAGGTGGTGGATCTAGTGGAGACAAAGAGAAGGAGCCATCAAGAGACAAAGGAAAACAACCAGTGAAGGGCAAAGGCAAGAGGACTTCACGCAACGAAGGTAATGACAATGAATTCAATATTGTGTTCAGAAATGATGATCAAGTAACTAGATTTGCAATTCTTGTCAATAGAAAGATAGTGTGTACTAGATATATGGACCCAACTGTTCTTGATATGCTTGGAATTAGGGAAGATGTGGATTTGATGATTGGGTTTTTGGATTGGAGTGATATTATGTACACACATTTGCCTATATATCCTCGTCTTGTTTTGGAATTTTTAAGTTCATTGGATGTCCATTTTACTAATGAAGATGATTATTTTGGAAAAATTTCTTTTAGATTAATGAATCAAGAATTTCTATGGATATTTAGTGACTTTAATTCTTGTTTTGGAATAACCACCGGTAGCCCTCGTAAGTTTGATCCAAGGTTTAATTGGAATCATTTTTGGAATGTAATAACTGGGTTAGATCAACCTTATGAGCCTTCAAGAGCTAAGGCCTCCCATATGCAAAACCCCATCTTTAGGTATCTACATAGAGTCATGAGTAAAACTATTTTTGGTAGGGGAGAGAGTGATGGGGTGGTTAAGAAGATAGAGTTTTATGCTTTATGGGCTATGCTTTATAAGGTTGAATTTGACTCTGGTTTTCATTTTGTTCAAACCTTATTGAGATCGGCTAGGGCATCATCGGGATCAATTGTTTTTGGTGGTTTGATTACCCGAATAGCTTGTAATTTAAATCTTGATGTTGATGGGTTGGAAATAATTCATGGTAATGACATGATTGACATTGATACACGTCTTGCTATGAAAATGATCGTTCGGGATGAGAATGGTTTCGCGTTTCCTAGGAGGAGTGGTTCTCCTTTACCCATTCCTTTTCCTGAACGAACTACTATTCGTAACCGGGCTAATTGGGTAATTTCTGAGTTAGATTTTGAGGATAACCCTTCTATACCTGGAGACACTGAGCCACATCATGAACCCTCGTCATCTGGACATACGCAGCCTTCTAGTTTTATGGAGCCTGCTAGGCATTCTTTTGCATATGGCACGGGATCTTCTAGGTTTGATTTTTCAGATTTTCGTACGTCTCTAGAATCACTTCATGAGAAGCAAAATTCCCAACGAAAAATGTTGGAGGGGCGCTTCTCTTTATCTGATGATCAGTTTAGGGAGGTACAAAATCATTTTCAGTTTACGAGGAATTTTCAAGGTCAAGTGGCTGAGTTTGTGCAGGATTATGATACTGATCAGACTAGGATGAGAGATTTTATGCAGAGTATGACGCTTACTAGCCAACAAGTTGATGCTTTATATGAGTATCATAGATCCTTGGGTGAGATTCCAGGTTTTCCTAGTTTTCCTATTGGCCAACCACGTCGTAGACCTCCTTTCCCTCGTCCACCTCCACCTCCTCCACCATACTGATTTCATCGGGACGATGAAAAGTTTAAGTCTGGGGGGGTGTCATGTATTGTTTAGTGTGGTTTTCAGTTTTGTATTGTTTAGTGTGGTTTTCAGTTTTTTTTTGTTTTTGTTAGTTTTTCATGTTGGTTCTTATTTTCATTGCTTGTTGCTTTATTTTGCTTGTTTTTTGAAATAATCATGGCAAAAATTTTTTTTGAGAACATCAAATCTTCACTTTTATGCTTTCTTGTCTTCAAGATAAAATGTTAGCACGATTATTGTCTTGATTCATGATGTTCGAATGATGCTAGTAGTAAACTTTATGTACTTCTTTTCTCTATCTTGGGTAGTATGAAACAAGCTAAGAATCTTATGGTGATGAGTTTTAGTTTTAGTTCAACCTTAAGGATTTTATCTTCACTACACTTGTGCTTGATGCTTGAATAGTTGATGTCATTGAAATAGTCATGATTCATCTTGTTTGCTTAGTACTTGGTTTCCATGGTGATTTCTCAACTTTCATTTTGGTTACTGGATGAGGCTCAAATCATTAAAGCTCATTTGGAAAAATCAAAATATCCCAACATGTGTGCTAAAAGTACATTTGTGAATAAGTTTTGCACAATGCAAACATTTTAAAAAAAAAATAAGGGATATAAAAAACAGTTGTCATGAGTGGAATCTAGCAAGTCACCCCTTTGAGACCGAATTAGGTTATTGGGGAAATGACTGCTTAGCTTCCTTTGAGATTGAGCACACCTTTGAGACCTTGGGTTAGTTGAGAAATATGAACCAAGTGAATGGTGAGTAAGTGCCTATCACTGGTTACTTGTCTTTCACTAGAAACACTAGGAATTCAAATTTGATGACGACTTGACTAGGACATGGATTGAAACTTGAAGAGTGTTGAGTTACTTTTACACTGTGCACAAGATTCTTATGCTTGAACCATACTTTACCTGTTTCTATGATCATGCTTTCTAATGAAACTTTTTGATAGAGTTAGGAAAGTGCACTAGGTTTTATGAATGTGTTGTAGAACATATGAATTTAGACTGCGGCATTTTACTTGAGGACAAGCAAAGGTTTAAGTCTGGGGGTGTGATGTGCATAGATTGTATACTCTTTTATGCATGTTTTTACGCACATTTACATACTTTGAGCATGCTTGATCTATGCATTTTTATACTTCCAGCTTTCCTTTTAGCATATTTACTCTTTTGGTTCGGAGATCTGCTTTTTGTGCATTTTCTGTACACAGGAGTCGATTTGGTGAAGAATCTACATTTTTGGGCAAGCATTGGAGGAAACAAAGGGAGAAAGCACCGGGCCGTGTACCTCACACGGCCCTGCACTGGTATGGAGCTCGGGCCGTGTGGAGTTTGGCACCAACAGAAGTGGAGAATGACATGGTCGTGTGAACTTCACACGACCGTGTCAAGATTTGAAGCCAACCAGAGCAGAAGCCTTACATGGCCGTGTGGATCTACACGGCCGTGTGAGGTTTCTAGAGACTAAGCAGGCTGTGGCCGTGTGCACCACACGGCCGTGTAGCATTTCCAGAGACTAAGCAGGCTGTGGCCGTGTGAACCACACGGCCGTGCAATTTTGGCAGAGAAGGAACTGGACATGGCCGTGTGAATCTCACACGGCCGTGTCACGGGGCCGTGTGGCTGTCACGCCCCGGAGGAGTCTCTGTCCGAAGAAATTTCGGCAGCATCTCCCCTATACGGCGGACAATCTGAAACTTTTCTACAAGCACTATATACCTCAGCCACATGCGGCTGGAATAATACAATAAAAGAAAACAAACACCACGCAGTTAATAATAAAGCAGCTCACTCGGCTGTACCAAAACCAAAACACAAAACTGCTAGCCGGCTAGGCTTACACAACCAATAACAAATACAAAACACCACATAACAACATCAACCCTCCAAAAATAAAAACCAGAGTACAGAGCTAAACAAACTGATACATAAAACAACCAAAACATACGTGAACCGATAAGTCCTCTGATGTGACGTGGGGACCAGCAGATAGGATGCTCCAAGCGACACCATAAATAACCTGGTACCTGAAAAAAATATAGAGTCCACGGGGGTGAGTTCAACAACTCAGCGAATACCAATAGACATGCCTAGTAGGATATATCTAACAGCAATAAACATGGAATACAGCTTCCTAATCATATATCTAGGAAAGATGCAAAACTGAAAGGTAACTAAGGAAGCTGTACTCACCAGGAACTCCTATCCAGACAAAAAGGGTTGTCAAACCGAAAGTGCCCTAAATCCTGTATGCATGTCAAACATATGCATCCAACCAAATGCAACAAATAAATGCAGCAAACACAATCACAAGAAATAAATGCATCAATGCATATGATGCCAATGATGTGTCCTGGTCACCCCTGACGCCAGTCAGTCATCTCACACATAAATGGCGAGACCGAGTGGGTAGGGCTGTGACAACCGTGCACTCTGTCGTCACTGCTCCTGATGAGTGACCGAGTGGACGGGATGCTGTCGGAGTACTCCTGTCCTGTGACCCCAAATCATAAATGGGGGAGCTCAATGCTCTCAACTCCCAGACACGATGACGGGAGGTATCTCTGCCGGCTACCACGAGTCCGACCAACGGAGCAAACAGAGTCCACCGTCTGCCGCTACTACGCTGCTACACTAAATGCCAGCGGAGCCAAACAGAGCGGAATGCCGGCTACCACGCCGAGTCCTCGGACCAGCCAAGCAGCAGAACCGCCACACACCTGTCTGATATACCACTAAACCATGAGTGGGGGTGTGTGCAGTACATGTAACTGGCGATGGGCTCAACCATAGTGGAGCCGACAATCGCACAGCATGCAATCATGATGCATGTCACTATGCATAGCAAAAACTGATCAACATAACCATATCCATACATACAAAATGGGTACTGTAAAAGCGATGGTCACATACCAAGATCTAGAGTACACAGGTCAGATAGAATATCAAAAAAAAACCTATGTCCTGAACATAATAAGTATGGAATATCCTGATCAGCATAGAAAAATCCATATATACATAATATGGGTACCACAGTATCAGTAGGTCAAATCCACGGATCTAGGGTATACAAGTCCTCTAAGGTATAACAACCTAGACCCTAATCATATCCCTCTTCCATAGTATATGTACCAACAATATACACAGATCAAAGAATCAGGGTCTAAACATCCGAATCATATATGATATACAAATAGAGGTACACAAATCTGATATGGCACAAAAACCTAAGTATCAGATAATCTAGATACACAGGCCAGGAACAAAAATCCAAATCCTAGTCCTAACCTCTGTAAGCATGGTATGTCACTCTAGAAACCAAGATACTCATGGTAACAAGATAATCATGGCAACAAATCACGAGATATAAGCACGGATACATCACAGGTGACAAACCTAACATGCTATGGATATCAAACAGTGACATACCAAAGGCAAACATGTTCATTTCATGTAGTTATAAAATACTATGCATATCCAATGACAATATCATAAAAGATAAGTCAAGAGGTACCCGCCTTAAAATCTGTCGATCGTGATAAGCTATCCCGCGTCGAGACGCTCGCCTCAAAACAAAGTCCTGAAATCACAAACTGTATTTAGTTAATTACTTATACAGTAAATAACTAAATAAACTCCCCAATCAAATTAGGAAAAACCCTAATCACAACAATTAACCTAATTTCATAATCTAATTAGGTTTAACTAAATCCAAAATCATTCACTTCAATCCAATCAACCTATCAACCATATCATCAATCACAAACTCTACCATCCTTTAGAAACTAAATTTAGCAACAATCCTAATCAACAACCGAAGCTTACCTCAACACTGACCGCCGAAAATCCCTAGATCAACGATGGCGGTATGTGATCGGTAGAGAACCTCAACTTCTAGCTCCTGTCCAAAACCCAAAGTGAGCTGCTGGATCAAAAGACATCCACAGCGCATAAAATTCCAAATCCACAGGACACGATACCTGTACCTCACAGCCGTGTTTGTTGCTCCACAGCCCTCAACTAGTTGCTCTTCCTCTCCACTGGTCGGAGGTGATAAGGATCCGGCGACCGCGCTAGGGCACGGTGAGGTTGGCTGCACTTGGCAGATGCGAGGAGAGTGACTTCCAATGCTAAGGCTGAGGAACGACACGTTCTTGATCTCCCTGTTTTAGGGCTCGGCTGCCAGCGCTCGAGAGAGGAGAATAGGAAGATGGCCGACGTCGCTGGAGAGGAGAGGGAGTCGGCTGGCTATGACCCAAACTAGGGCACGACTATTGTGCTCCCAAATCGCAGCAGAGGAGCGCGATCAGTGCCGGTAATAGAGCACAGGGGAGGCCGGCAGTGAGTATGTGGCGTCGCTGTGATCCGGTGGCGACAAATCTGAACTAGATTTCCTCTCCTAGATTCGGTGGACAGCCGTGGAAGCAAACAAATCTGCGTCGGCGGCGCAGTGCTCAACGAAGAAGAAAGGCTGAAGAGAAGATGGTCGGCGTGTCGCAAGAGGGTGAGGGATACTTGCCGGCGGCCGACGCTCGGGAGAGGAAGAGAAGAAGGGCGATCGGGTTGGCTTGGGAGAAGGTAACCGCAAGGGTGTGGCGCATGTTCGGCGAGAATCGGGAAAAGAACGGGAAAAAGAAATAAAAGGAAAAGAAAAGAAATTAAAAAGGAAAATAAAAAATTTCCTCAATTAAATGGGTAGCCTAAACAGGCTTTCCCGGAGCCCTGTTTTTATCCTCGCTAACTCGTCCATACGAGCTCCGGAAAATTCCCGAAAAATTTCCAAAAATTCCAGAAAATTCCCCTTATCATTATCCTCCATTTTCCCAATATTTTACATTCTCCCCCACTAATAAAAATTTGGTCCCCAAATTTCGTTGTCTGTCATCAGCAGGTACTAGCAAAAGATAACCTGTATAAATGTTGAACGGAACCATTACTCACATACCTCAAGTGAAAAGATAGGGGTATCGAGCTCGGATAATATCCTCGAACTTCCAAGTAACCTCCTCGTCCAAATGATGATGTCATCCGACTTTAACCAGCCGGGTAGTCTTGTTCCACAATTGACGCTCTTTCCGGTCTAGAATCCGTACCGGAATCTCCTCATAAGTGACGTCAGGCTGAATAGGAACTGAGACATCTGTCAATACATGTGTAGGGCCGAGTACATATCTCCTCAGCATAGATACGTGAAATACGGCGTGAACGACTGCCCGGGACGGTGGCAGTGTCAACCGGTAAGCTACTACTCCAATCCTTTCCGAGATCTGGAAAGATCCAATGTATCACGGAGCTAGCTTACCTATGAGATCAAATCTCTTCACTCCTTTCGTGGGTGAAACTCGCAGAAATACATGGTCGCCAATAGCGAACGCTAGGGTCTGTGTCTCCAATCAGCATAACACTTCAGGCGATCCTGCGCCTCTAACATTCTCCGTCTGATAATACAGACCAGCTCTTCGTTCTGCTGAGCTCTATGAGGTCCCAACATCTAGACCTCCCCAACCCCATCCCAAAGGGTGGGTGTACGATAAGACCTACCATACAACGCTTCAAATAGTGTCATCCGGATAGCCAAAAGAAAGCTGTCGTTGTAGGCGAACTCTACAAATGGCAAGTGGTCCTCCCCACTGCCTCCGAAATCCAAGACACCCAAACTCAGCAAGTCCTCTAGTGTCTGAATGGTCCTCTCCGACTGTCCATCTGTCTGCGGATGGAAAGTTGTACTGAAACAGAGCTGAGTGCCAAGGTCTGCGGTAGACTCTGTTAAAATCGAGACGGAAACCGAGAGTCTCTATCCGAAATGATACTCAAAGAAACACCATGTAAACTGATGACCTCTCGACAATACAGATCTGTTAATCGATCCAGGGAATTAGTCTTCCGGATCGCTAAGAAGTGCCCGATTTGGTAAATCACTCAACGATTACCCAAATCGCGTCATGGCCCCGTCGTGTCCTCGGCAAACCCACCACAAAGTCCATGGTGCTATGTTCCCATTTCCACTCGGGAATAGGAATCCACTGAAGAAATCTGACGGTCTCGAGTGCTCAGCCTTCACCTGCCGACAAACAAGACATCCAGCTACAAATTTCGCGATGTCTTCCTTCCTACCGTTCCACCAATAGGAACGCCTCAAATCTCGATACATGAAAATCCCGCCTGGGTGGATCGCAAATCGAGAGCGATGAGCCTCCGGAAATAGCTCCTGTAAAATCGGATAAGACTGAGGTACGCATAAATTGCCTCGGATGTGTATAACACCCTCCTCGTCTCGTGTGAACTCGGTCTGCTACTCGGAAGCTATCTGACTACTAATGAACTGTAAATGCTGATCACCAGCCTGTGCCTCTCGGATCCTCGTCCTGGTCGATGACTGAGCAACCAAGGTAACCAAAATACGCTGCTCTGTAGATCCCTGCTCCTCAAGGTCTAACTCGGAGAAACCCTAAATCAGGTCCGTGACTACAACTCGGTGGCAAGCTAGAGTCCCTCCAGACTTTCTACTGAGTGCAACGGCAACAACATTAGCTCTCCTCGGTGATAGTTAATGGTACAATCATAATCCTTCAGGAACTTCATCCATCTCCTCTGTCGGAGATTTAAGTTCCTTCTAAGTAAACAGATATTTGAGACTCTTATGGTCAGTGAAAATCTCAAATATAACGCCATATAAATAATGTCGCCAAATCTTCATGGCAAAAATAATGGCGACTAGCTCCAGATCATATACAGGGTAGTTCTTCTCATGCTCCTTCAACCGACGTAGAAGCATAGGAGACTACTCTATCGTGCTGTATCAGAACAGCGCTCAAACCCTGAATAGATGCGTCGGTGTAGAGGACATATCTGTCCTCTCCAGAAAGTAAAACCAAAACTGAAGTCGATACTAATCTCCGCTTCAGCTCTTGGAAGCTAGTCTCGTAGTCCTCGGATCACATGAACTTCACGCCTTTCCTGGTCAGGCGTGTCAGTGACATAGCTAACCGTGAGAAACCCTCAACGAATCTCCGGAAATATCGAGCCAAACAAAGGAAGTTGCGAGCCTCTTCTATAGACTCCGTTTACTCCCAACAGTAACAACCTCGATCTCCTGTGGAACCATAGTATACTCCTACTGGTCATCATGTGTCTCAAACATCTCACAGAAGACAACCAAAATACGCGCTACTGATCTTCACATATAAGTGTTCTCGTCGAAACATCTCTAGACTATGCGAAGATGGTGTACGTGACTCACCGCGGATTCGAAATAGATCACAACATCGTCAACAAAGACAATGGAAACCGATCCAAACATCCTCGAAATACCAGAATCATCATGATAACATCTAGGGCACCGCAAGCCATAATGATAAAACCAAGACACAAAATGTGCGTATCACAAACATTCCTAACCATAAGATCCTCAACAATAAATAGATCTGATCACCAACGATATAAATCACCAAAGAATAGAACCTCCAGTGTGAGAGCAATGCTCTATCACACGAAATACCACATATGTGGGAGCAACGCTCTACCACAAGAAATCCTCCATATGTGGGAGCAACGCTCCACCACAAATAATCCAAAATATGTATCCACAATAAATATGGGAGCAATGCTCCGCTACAAACAATCCGCAATATGTAGGAGCAACGCTCCACTACAAAACAATCCCTAAATATGTGGGAATCCAAAATATGTGGAAGCTGCGCTCTACCACAAACGATCCATAACATGTGGGAGCTACTCTCTACCACAAACAATACATAAGTGCCCAAAGCACCTAACTATCTAGCTAGAGACTGCACAAGATCTCTCTACCACAGACCAATGTGGGTAGCCTAGGTATAACCACCCAGTAAGCAAATCAAATCCATAGTCAACTTTATCGTCCTCCTAGTGGGTCGGTCACCCACTAATGAGAGAATTAATTGACAGGGTAAAACAACCAATATCATAATGTAGACATTTAATATTCTACATTTAACATAGGTAGAATCATCATGATGCTACCAACCATACATCTGACATACATGCACACACCACATATGTATGATCGACATAATCCTCCAATTGGTTCACACCAAAAATACCCACATCATAGGTATAAATCACCGTGATACCTCCAACAATGTATACCGAACTCGTGTGCATATATCATCGTAGGTAAAATCAACAATACCCCTCAAACAATACTCACATGACAAACATACATATATGCCAAGAGTATAATCAACATATACTTCCAATAAGGCATACTAAAACCCAGGTGCACTCACAAATCGCACATAATCAACAAGATACCTCAGATACCACACCAAACACATATGTACATATCACAACACCGATGTAGTCGACAAGATACTTCCAACATGACACTCACACCCATGTGCACATACCACGACACAGATTTAAATTGATAAGATACCTCCAATATGTCAATCAAGCACGTACAGCTAACTAAATAGCTATAATCCACAAGGAACCTACAATAACCATATCTAGATGGGAATACCCACACTATCTACAAATGAACTATCCATCATAGAACTCCTTCAACTCATAAAAATCATATGTACACTTCATAGTTATGCATAATCAGCATACTTAATCCAATCTACCACACAAACCCTATATCACCTTCTAAGTTATCCAATTAGGTACATACAGTCTATAATTAAAGTACTCATGGAATAGGATACATCGATCCTCTATCGACTGACCAAATCGTCAATAGTATATGGCTAATTCAATCCTTTCCCACGTCAGTATAAGCTAGGTACTCGATGTGCTCAAGATATCCAACTAAGCACGAATAACCCAAAATTCAAACATCTAAAAGTAAAGTAGGTCAAACCCTTACTGATGGGATCAACAAAACTAATCGGTCATCTACTAACTAATCAAGAATAAATAAAGCCTCTACAAGCATCTAAGGTAAATCGATCATGACTACCCAAGTCAACAAACGTAAATCTATCTTCTACTGACCGATTTAACAAGAGTAAATCAATTATCTACAGATGAAATTAACTAGGATAACATGGTATACTACTGGCTAGGTCAACATAACGATATAAATACTATCCACTACCAAGCTAATAAAAGCAGAGACTGGTATGTGCCTCAATCTGCTAACCAACTAGTAATAACATAAGCTAAAAAAAACTACTGGTGTATGACATGATAAATCACCAGAAACTGTAACCCTTAATCTCTATCAAGGTCGATCATCATCAGGGTTTAACCTAATACATAAAATATCTACTATCTCAACTAGATAGGTACTAATAAAGAATACTAATACATGTCATAGACTGTAATAGTGAACAGGGCATAAACTAATCAAAAAGGTAGGATAACATATACCAACATACCTCCTATAGCTTGGAGATGTCCTGCTGCTGCCAGGTCCCAAAACCCAAAAAGTCACATCGAGAATATCAAAACACGAAATCCGAAATACAGGAAAAATAAGACTCGTAAGTCGATCTCTGATACCAAATAAATTGATATCAGATAAATCTCAAAAATCCAGAACACATAGCAAGTATCGTATACCTGCTCTGATACCACTAAATTGTCACGCCCCGGAGGAGTCTCTGTCCGAAGAAATTTCGGCAGCATCTCCCCTGTACGGCGGACAATCTGAAACTTTTCTACAAGCACTATATACCTCAGCCACATGCGGCTGGAATAATACAATAAAAGAAAACAAACACCACGCAATTAATAATAAAGCAGCTCACTCGGCTGTACCAAAACCAAAACACAAAACTGCTAGCCGGCTAGGCTTACACAACCAATAACAAATACAAAACACCACATAACAACATCAACCCTCCAAAAATAAAAACCAGAGTACAGAGCTAAACAAACTGATACATAAAACAACCAAAACATACGTGAACCGATAAGTCCTCTGATGTGACGTGGGGACCAGCAGACAGGATGCTCCAAGCGACACCATAAATAACCTGGTACCTGAAAAAAATATAGAGTCCACGGGGGTGAGTTCAACAACTCAGCGAATACCAATAGACATGCCTAGTAGGATATATCTAACAGCAATAAACATGGAATACAGCTTCCTAATCATATATCTAGGAAAGATGCAAAACTGAAAGGTAACTAAGGAAGCTGTACTCACCAGGAACTCCTATCCAGACAAAAAGGGTCGTCAAACCGAAAGTGCCCTAAATCCTGTATGCATGTCAAACATATGCATCCAACCAAATGCAACAAATAAATGCAGCAAACACAATCACAAGAAATAAATGCATCAATGCATATGATGCCAATGATGTGTCCTGGTCACCCCTGACGCCAGTCAGTCATCTCACACATAAATGGCGAGACCGAGTGGGTAGGGCTGTGACAATCGTGCACTCTCCTGATGAGTGACCGAGTGGACGGGATGCTGTCGGAGTACTCCTGTCCTGTGACCCCAAATCATAAATGGGGGAGCTCAATGCTCTCAACTCCCGGTACACGATGACGGGGAGGTATCTCTGCCGGCTACCACGCTGAGTCACCTGACCAACGGAGCCAAACAGAGTCCACCGTCTGCCGGCTACTACGCTACTACACTAAATGCCAGCGGAGCCAAACAGAGCGGAACTGTCTGCCGGCTACCACGCTGAGTCCTGACTAACGGAGCCAAACAGCAGAACCGCCACACACCTGTCTGATATACCACTAAACCATGAGTGGGGGTGTGTGCAGTACATGTAACCGGCGATGGGCTCAACCATAGTGGAGCCGACAATCGCACAGATGCAATCATGATGCATGTCACTATGCATAAAAAAAACTGATCAACATAACCATATCCATACATACAAAATGGGTACTGTAAAAGCGATGGTCACATACCAAGATCTAGAGTACACAGGTCAGATAGAATATCAAAAAACCTATGTCCCGAACATAATAAGTATGGAATATCCCGATCAAGCATAGAAAATCCATATATACATAATATGGGTACCACAAGATCATAGGTCAAATCCACGGATCAAGGGTATACAAGTCCTCTAAGGTATAACAACCTAGACCCTAATCATATCCCTCTTCCATAGTATATGTACCAACAATATACACAGATCAAAGAATCAGGGTCTAAACATCCGAATCATATATGATATACAAATAGAGGTACACAAATCTGATATGGCACAAAAACCTAAGTATCAGATAATCTAGATACACAGGCCAGGAACAAAATCCAAATCCTAGTCCTAACCTCTGTAAGCATGGTATGTCACTCTAGAAACCAAGATACTCATGGTAACAAGATAATCATGGCAACAAATCACGAGATATAAGCACGGATACATCACAGGTGACAAACCTAACATGCTATGGATATCAAACAGTGACATACCAAAGGCAAACATGTTTATTTCATGTAGTTATAAAATACTATGCATATCCAATGACAATATCATAAAAGATAAGTCAAGAGGTACCCGCCTTAAAATCTGTCGATCGTGATAAGCTATCCCGCGTCGAGACGCTCGCCTCGAAACAAAGTCCTGAAATCACATACTGTATTTAGTTAATTACTTATACAGTAAATAACTAAATAAACTCCCCAATCAAATTAGGGAAAACCCTAATCGCAACAATTAACCTAATTTCATAATCTAATTAGGTTTAACTAAATCCAAAATCATTCACTTCAATCCAATCAACCTATCAACCATATCATCAATCACAAACTCTACCATCCTTTAGAAACTAAATTTAGCAACAATCCTAATCAACAACCGAAGCTTACCTCAACACTGACCGCCGAAAATCCCTAGATCAACGATGGCGGTATGTGATCGGTAGAGAACCTCAACTTCTAGCTCCTGTCCAAAACCCAAAGTGAGCTGCTGGATCAAAAGACATCCACAGCGCATAAAATTCCAAATCCACAGGACACGATACCTGTACCTCACAGCCGTGTTTGTTGCTCCACAGCCCTCAACTAGTTGCTCTTCCTCTCCACTGGTCGGAGGTGATAAGGATCCGGCGACCGCGCTAGGGCACGGTGAGGTTGGCTGCACTTGGCAGATGCGAGGAGAGTGACTTCCAATGCTAAGGCTGAGGAACGACACGTTCTTGATCTCCCTGTTTTAGGGCTCGGCTGCCAGCGCTCGAGAGAGGAGAATAGGAAGATGGCCGACGTCGCTGGAGAGGAGAGGGAGTTGGCTGGCTATGACCCAAACTAGGGCACGACTATTGTGCTCCCAAATCGCAGCAGAGGAGCGCGATCAGTGCCGGCAATAGAGCACAGGGGAGGCCGGCAGTGAGTATGTGGCGTCGCTGTGATCCGGTGGCGACAAATCTGAACTAGATTTCCTCTCCTAGATTCGGTGGACAGCCGTGGAAGCAAACAAATCTGCGTCGGCGGCGCAGTGCTCAACGAAGAAGAAAGGCTGAAGAGAAGATGGTCGGCGTGTCGCAAGAGGGTGAGGGATACTTGCCGGCGGCCGACGCTCGGGAGAGGAAGAGAAGAAGGGCGATCGGGTTGGCTTGGGAGAAGGTAACCGCAAGGGTGTGGCGCATGTTCGGCGAGAATCGGGAAAAGAACGGGAAAAAGAAATAAAAGGAAAAGAAAAGAAATTAAAAAGGAAAATAAAAAATTTCCTCAATTAAATGGGTAGCCTAAACAGGCTTTCCCGGAGCCATATTTTTATCCTCGCTAACTCGTCCATACGAGCTCCGGAAAATTCCCGAAAAATTTCCAAAAATTCCAGAAAATTCCCCTTATCATTATCCTCCATTTTCCCAATATTTTACAGTGGCGCCCGATTCCTTCCTCTATTTAAACCCTCCTTCATGAATTGAAAGGGGATCTCTCCCCCTTTGGGAGAAGGCAAGATTTGGTGGTTTCCTCCCATTCTTGGGAGGATTTCTGGGCGATTCAAAGGGAGTTCTTGACGATTCCGGCTCCGGAGCGAGGGTTGGATCCGAAGACGAAGCTTCTTCGTAGATAAGTTTTCTCTTTCCCCCCTTATCTTGGTTTCTTGGATTGGGGATTTAAGAAATGCTTGTATTCTCTATTTCTTCGGGTTTTCTTCCTCGATTCATGGAGTAGATCTTGTATTCTAGGATGAAGGGAGTATTTGTATGATGGATTGATGTAATCTCTTATGGATTTGTCATTTTCTTGTTTCAATGACATTATCTTGCTTGTATCAATTAGATCTTGAATGATTAAAGGTGATTCGTGCTTAATTCTCATTCTTGATTAATTGTTTGGATTTCTTATGGAATTTGTAAAGATAAACTCTCACTCGATCATCCGAGGGATCCACGTGACAGGTGCAAGCCCGTGTAAGGACGTTTGAGAGACAATCTTGAAGAGGAAATAGGAATATTCAAGAGAGTAGGATGGATTTTGTGATTAGTTTCTTGTATCTTGATAGATTGATAAGTCGTGGGCTTCTACGTTGATATCCGAGGAAGGCATAGTAATAGGTGCACTTCTGTGTAAGGACAACATAGGTTCATGTCTAATTAATCCTATTTATATACATTTCTCAGTCCTTAGCCGGTTGTCTATTGCAAGAGAGAACCGACAACTTTCTACATGTTTGGCAATTGAGGGATAAGAATTGGTGAACCATTTACATTCGAGAAATCCTACAAAGAAACCAAAATTCCTAGAATCCCCCTTTATCATAACCTAAAACACTAAACTCTTGTTTGTTGATCTTTAAGATTAGATTTGTTTACTTCACTTTGCTTTTGAAACGATTAGATAGTTGTTTGGATAATTCGCATTGAGACATTTCTAGTGCTTATTCCAGTCCCTGTGGATACGATAATCTTTTATATTACTTGCGACATTTCCGTACACTTGCGGAGAGCGAACACATACCAGGGAAGAAGAGGAAAAATATTGTTTGGAAAGTGATGTATTATTTTCCGTTAACTGCTAGACTTCAATGCTTGTATGCATCTACAGCTACAGCTGGCCACATGATGTGGCACCATGAGCATGAGCACGAAGGAGGTATAATGTGAGCACGAATAGCTGGTCCTGTGCAGTACAGATGGATGTATCCATTTGAAAGGT
Source organism: Zingiber officinale (assembly GCF_018446385.1). NCBI lineage: Eukaryota > Viridiplantae > Streptophyta > Magnoliopsida > Zingiberales > Zingiberaceae > Zingiber > Zingiber officinale. The sequence goes on from NC_055989.1 coordinate 125,434,343, forward strand.
TTTTGAGAAAATTAAAAAATAATGTTCGTGATAAAGCAAGAGTTGAAGGGTCAATATGTAATGCTTATCTGGTTGAGGAAGCATCTTCTTTCTGCTCTTATTATTTTGATGATAATGTTAAAACCAGACATCGTAAATATCCTAGAAATTTCAATGATACTCAGAATATAGACCCATCGATGCTTTCTATTTTCAAATTTTCTGGTAAACCAATGGGTGCATCTGTTTCTAGATGGTTAACTCAACAAGAATACCATGCTGCAAGAACATACATACTCTTAAACTGTGATGAGGTCAAACCATACATAAAGTAAGTTAACTTCTCTAATCAAGCTTTTATTTCGTTGTATTTATTTGTTTGATATCCTAATTTTCTTATAATTATCTTCTTTCAAAGCTTGTATGAACAACAATTATATCTACAAAATCCATCAATGAATGCAAGTGAGGTTGCTGAAAAATTAGAGACCGAATTTTCATTATGATTTCAAATATATGTAAGTTAGAGAAATTTTTATAATTCATTATTAAATTAAGTTCGGTCCTAATTTTTCTCATAATTATTTTGATAGGTGAAAGACCGCAGAATATCAAATGTGCAAGATGATAGAATATTGAATCTTGCATCTAGACCCCTTCGCCAAATAATGGTCTATTCGGGTTACTATGTTAATGGTCTCAAATTTCATGTGACACAACGAGATTCACAGAGATTAACTTTTAATTCTGGTGTTTGCGTTAAAGGATCTATCGACACCAATAATACTAACTTTGATTACTATGGTAGACTTGAGGAAATTATAGAGGTTGAATATCTTGTATTACCGATAAAAAGGTGTGTGTTGTTCAAATGTTCATGGTATGATCTGACCCCAAGAACAAGTATCAGAATACATCCAAATTATAATTTAGTTGAGGTTAATGCAAACAGAAGGTTCAATAAGTTTGAACCTTTCATTTTTGTAATACAAGCGGGTCAAGTTTTTTATCTTGAATATCCTACGAAGAGAAGAAGAGCTAGTGAATGGTTGTCTGTTTGTCGAATGAAGCCTCGTTCGACCATAGAAATGTCGAACACCATTACTGCTCAAAACCATGATGCATTTTAGAATGACTTAGTAGAGAGACATTCGATTGATTCACAACTCCAATTTACATCACAATTACTTGTAGATGGTAATGCCACTGACGAGGAGATAGATGATGGAGAGATATCCAGAAGTGAGGATTTTGCTGAACTAACAGATTCTAGCGACGACGACTTACAAATTGTTATTGTTGAGTAGAAATGCTTCCAGAGTCTAGCATTGATTAAATTTTAGCATTATTGTTCATCTAGTAATGCTTCAATCATATTTTGTTGCTTATTTATCATGTTATTAAATTGTATTATGATGTGCTGTAATATTTTTTTTGTAGATATCAGGTATCATGGCAGATCTTCCAACACCACTCCGTGGATCCACCATCCTTAGGGTTGTTGGAGAGTCGTAAGTATTTTTTTATTATTAGTAATTCAAGTTCTTTATTTATAACATATATCTTATGTCTTAATATTGTTTATATGTAGGTTTACTCCTGACAGTCATCGAGTATCGACATATATTATACGAAAATTTAAGGAAAGAGTCTGTATATCTAGTATTACATGGAGACATGTAGATGCTGAAACTAAGGATTTTTATTATCAAGAATTTGTGGTAAATAAATTAAATATGTACAATATATTTATCCTTTATTATACTAAAATTTTAATTTTTAATTGCAGAAAAAATATACGTGGGAGGATGGGCACGAGGCAGAATTTGCAGCAACTTGGAATATTTATTATGTCAAGTTGTACAAAGACCTATTATACTATGTGAGAATGGATGGCACACGACCAGTTTATGTATCCGATGAGATCGGGGGTGCATGGACGACCACTTGGTCTGCAGAAAGATGGCAGACAAAGGCTCTAAAAGCTCGAGCGAATAGGAATATAGAGCCAGGTGGCCTGAGTACCGGATCTGTTCTGCATATATCAGGATTTCGATCCATTGTTGAGCACGCTATGGATCTGGTGATTTTAATTTAAAGTTATATAAATCAAATTTTTATTTATTAATAAACTTGTATAATTTTAGCCAAACTTATTTGTGCATGCAAGAGTTCTTTAGAAAGACAATCCACTTGCCTAGAGATCTTTCCCAAGACTCACCAGAGAAAGGATGACACATATGTTGATCTTCGATCCAAGAACATTGGGGTTTGAATTATTAACTTGCAATTTATATTTAATCTTTAATAATGATTAATTAGATTTAATAATTGTGTATAAGATATAATTATATATTTTTTCTACACAGGAGGAATGACAAGTAGGGTTGCTCAGGCATCTTAGCCACCGGTAGAGGGAGGGGAGTCACAGGATCTATCCACCCAGCAAATAAATGAAATTTATTATGATGTTGTGGGCGGAAGGACAAAGAACTCCTCCCTCTACGGCCTTGACTCCCAAGCCAAGGTGGTATTTGATCGCTTGAGGACTCCTAGGGGTCGTGCGAGTTCCTCTTCTTCTTCTTCTTCTTCTGAGGTGGAGTCATTAATAAAAGAAAACCAAGAATTGAAGACTCAAATGACTACGATGGATCAAATGTGGGAGGAGAGGTGGGTTGCTCAGGAGCAGACATTGGCCAAGATGCAAGCAATTATTACTAGATGGGACCCATCACAATAACCACATTCCCAGCAGCCCCAGTCAGAGGAGACCCAAGGCACATTAAACCCTACTGATGATTAGATTTTTTTGAGGTACGTTCAACTATAACTTGAATTTTTTAGCGTTTATTAGAAATTAATTAAGTCAAATATATTTATTCTATTAGGATATTATTAGATGTTTATCTTAAAGTGTTTTACATTTTTCAAGAGTTCATATTGATACATTCACCATCACCACTATTATTGGATATCCAAAATATAATCCAGGTATTTTTTTTACATGTAAAATTAGTTATATGTTACAATGTATGAGTTATATTACATTTGCATCGATTCATTCTAATCATAATCTCTTGTATTTAACTTTTACAGGATTATATTTGGATATATGTATAGGTGATGTATCATGGTAAGTATTTTAGATATTTTGTATTTGCCGTTCACTTATTTACTTTTAGATACTTATGATTGTGAGCACTTGACACTTGGATTCTATTGTATTTTGGAGATTTTGTATTTGTCGTTCACTTATGTTTATGTATTGTATTGTATTGTATGTTGTATTTTGGAGATTTTGGATTGTTTTATATTGTGATCTTGTTGTATGTTGTGAGTATATTGTGTGGATTGTGATATATGTATGAATTGTGTTTGTGCTGTCATCGCTTGTGATGACTTGTATTTATATTAAAATTGTATATGGGAAATGAGTAAAATTAGAGTAGGTTTTTATTTTTATTTTCAATTTTTTACCGACGGAATTATAGTTTCCGTCGGTAAAGTATCGGTAGCACAATAAATTTTGCGATATATTCCCGACGAAATTACAAATTCCGTCAGAAATTCCCAACAGAATTGTTTTTTCCGTCGGGAAGTCCCGACGGAAACCCAGATTCCATCAGGAAGTCCCGACGGAAACCCATATTCTGTCGGGAATATTCCGACTAAATAAATTTCAATCGAAAATTTTCGTTACCTGCCGTTTACTTTTTTTATCGACGGGACAAATTTTCAGTCGTTAAATTTACCGACGGAAAATGTAATTCCGTCGGTAATTACCGACGGAATTGTATTTCTGTTGGTAAATTGCATTGCCGACCAAATGACTCCCGATGCCATAAATTCCGTCGGTATTCCGTCGATAATATCAAATACGTACCGACGGAATATTCAGCCGTTATTAATAATTATTTTTGTAGTGTTTATCAATAAAACTCTCTTTAACTTGCTAAATAAATAAAGAAATATTTAAAATGAATAAATAAATTTATATTATCAAATTCAATACGTAATCAAACAAGTTTAAAATGTAAAAGTTTCAAATAATCAAATAAACTTAATTAAGAGTTTGATAGTATATAAATAAATCAAGCTTAAGCTTATAAAAAAAATCAAGTCAAGCTTGAACAATATAATTATTTTAAATATTTGGTTCATTTTAGATAGTTCGACTCTTCTTGACTCGATTATTTTATCAAATAAGATGGAACATTACAAAATTTGATTGGATTTATTTACAACTTACTTCTACAAGGTATCTTGAATACCGAACTATATGAAGAATTCGAAAAACTGAATGGGATAAGAAACTCAGAAAGTCTAGCTGCACGGAGCACTCAAGAATCCAAACTGACCTAGAGAAGGGCGACATAGGCACGTCCGATGACCTAAAATGGAGTCGATCGATATCAATACTTTCAGGTGAAATTTATCCCTTGTGTTTAATTTTTATATTTAATTAGGAGAAGAATAAAATGGAAGAGAGTATAATTTGAAGAGACGACATAAAGTTGTGATCGGAGTTTGTGTCAATTGGATCCACTTCTATGATTCTATAGAATCAATTCGGAGCATCCACTTCAATCATACATGAAAGTAATTTCACTTTCGGTGCCATTTGACTGATCATGCATGCCCATAATATAATATGTAAAGCGACACTATAATCATATACAATAAAAGCACTTTATGACCATTTTAAAATATATATATGAACACTTTGAAACTATCAGTTTAGGTGTTTTTTTTTTTTTTTTTTTTTTTTTTTGACTAATAAAGCAAAATAAGAACAGTTGGTAGGAAACACAGGATGGAGTTTTGGGGATTTAGGGTAGGATGGAGTTTTGGGGATTTAGGGTTTGAGATGTTCTTTCCTGGTCTCTAAAGTCTCAATTATAATGCTATGTTTGGACTGTGTGAGAGTCGAGACACTCTCACTTATTTACATACACTACTAAAATAAGACCCTTTAACAACAGGAATTCCCGTCGTTAAAGGAACAATTCTCGTCGTTAATACTCATCAATATATTAAAAATAAAAACACCATGTATATTAAACTATCATCTATTAGTTCATGATTATTATATGTAGATTTATCTCTCTCGTGATGACCTTGGGTCGGGTGCGGCGGGGGCGCTGGGGGCGAGCGATTTCGCCTTTTGCCACATGATGATTATATGTACATCATTAAATTTATAAAATTTACATAAAAATATTCAATTCCTCTAATTTCTCTAAAGTCTTCATTTTACTGACATTCTCAAAAGCTTAAAAAAGACTATTTCGCATCAAATCTCCAATACCTATAATAGATATACAAAAAATAAGTATCACAATAAAATTTTTAAAATAATAAATATTAAACCTACAATTTAATTTCAATAACAATCCTATTGAGCTTCAACAGGATAAACATTAGCCTACAAAAAGTTAAAAAAAAAATTTAACTAAAATATAATAGGTACCATCTGCATCCCAGTGGACTTTACAGCATGAACACTAAATCAAATTAAATACATTGTTAGGAAATGACAGCTTCTGAATTCCAATTATTGATAAAAAGGTTGGAATACCATGCTCTAATGCAAATTGTATTTGAGCATCGTGCTCGTCTTTTGGCGCAAAGGACATAGTGATAGCATTCCTATCCCTTAAAATGGATAATCAACAATGGATAATCTTGCAATGAAAATTTATTATAAATTTGGAATTGATAAAGAGCATTGTACATTTTAAAGAAAGTAACAGAAGAAACAGAATGGAATAGAGCATGCATTCATGTCATTACTCAATAATATCAAAAGGTAAGCCTTAGGTCATAAGCGCTAATTGAACCAATTAAAAGTAAAATTCCACCTACGCGATAGAGAAAAAAATAACCAAACGAGAAGCCCATAATTATAGAAGGAATATAATCTTGGCCTCTAGTACAGGCATGCCCAACAATTTCTTTGGTTGAAATAAGCAACACAATATCAAAATAGTTGAGAATACTTGCTTACCTGCTCGATGAACTCGTTGTATTTAGAAACACTATCTTTCAATTGAATTCCACCTCCAGGGAAAATCAGGTAATCACCTAAACTCCGTACCCAGTTTTGGTCTTTTTTATATTCAATGAGTTTGATGTGAGGAACATCATCATACCAAATCTGTTGACATCAAAATAGAGAATTTAGGAAGACCAAATAAATGAGAGGTTAAGCTCCAAGCAACCAAAATATCATCGGATAGCAAGCAGAATACTTCCATCATTTTCCTTTCTATTTTCACACTTATCAAAGTTCCATGTATGTGAACTCTAAAATACTGAGTCAACTCGATTACACGAGGTCCAAAAATGTTTCCAATAAGTTCAAAATTCAAGACTGAATATTTTTAAAAATGAATGAAAAATTTATAGAGAGCAAGGTGATTATTAATGTACCATTGCTGAAGAGCAGCAACAAGGAAAATAAGAAATCAACTACTGAGGTACACATAACGTATCTCGAAGGAAACAATGTGAGATAATCATACTCGACAGATGCTAACTTATCATAACATGTTCTACTCAAAGTGGTATCACGTTCTTTCTTTATAGATCAGTCTGAGTCAACACGGGAATCAGAAGCAAGGAGAAACTAGATAGGGCAATCATCAAGGTTAATCAGATACATTGCGACTATCAATGAGAGAATTGGGGAAAAAGAAAACCATAGTTGGCTTACCCAAGAATCAATCGCACCATGTCTCTGCTCTTGGGCCATGGAACCGGTACCTTGTACCTCCACGGCAGCAGCACAAGACACCTGAGGCTGGGCTTGGGGCAATGCCGCTCCCGGTGCTCCAGCCTCCATGTGTTGCCGTGCTCGAGGGTCTTGATTAGGGGTGCAAACAAACCGAATCGAGTCGAATAATGTGAAAATATTAATATTCGAATTCGAACTCGAAATATATATATATAATGTTCGAATTCAATTTGAAGCTCGAAAATACTAATAACTTTAGCTCAAATTCGATTTGAAATAGGATTCGAGCTCGAATTCGATTCGAATTATTCGAATATTAATTCGAGCATAATCGTACTGTTAAATAGAAATGCCTTAAGTTCGAGTTCGATTCGAATTATTCGAATCTAAATTTAGTTATATTCAAACTAAAATTAGGTGCAATACAACAAAAATAAAACCACAAAACAAATACATAACAGTGTCATAACATAAACAAAATATAAATACAAAATAGAATAAAAACTACACAACATATAACATATACAAAATAAAAATGAAGACTAAACAAGTAAACAACATATAACATATACAGTTATACACAATAAAAATACAAAACAGAATGAGATTAGTCATTAAAGTAGAATAATGGCCAAAATGAGATACACATGCTAGAAGCATATCGCTTAATGCATATCCCAAATCCCAATTCCAGAAGCTCATAACATAGACAAAATAGAAGTTTAACTTGAGTTAAAATGAGATTAATGGCCAAAAAACTAATTACGGGAAACCTCCTCTTAATGCATCCCAAACTCCCAAGTCTAGACTCCCGAAGCTCTCCATTTCTACTGCATTCCAAAACTATCCAATCATGCTTCCATTCCAAAGCTCTCCATCCTTCTACCATCCCTGAAGCTCTCCATTCCTCTTGTTGCATCCAAAGTTCACCTGTCATTGCATTTCCATGTTACACAAAACAATACAAAGACTTTAGAAAATAAAAAAGCTTTATACTTCCACGGTTTCAGGCTTCCGTCTTTTCAATCTGTGCAAAATTTAAAAATAAAATATATAAATGATTAAATACGTTAGCAATCTCAAAATATAAAATGTTAAAAATTAAATTTATACCTCAATCCGTGACATAACCATTCAATTTCTAATTATCAACTTTATTTATAGGTAAATCAATTGTCAAATGTTGTTTTTCAACCTACAATAACAAGGATAAAAAGTATCATTTATTTTTAAATTTGTTTTCTGATTAGAAGCAAAAAAAAACATAAACAAAATATTTTAACATCATACCTTAGACTTTTTAGTCACTCCATGTCGCTTTCGACACCAATCTCCACCGCACATCAACATTTCTACTATTGTAGGATCTAAAGAAGCACGATACTTGTCAATAACACGACCTCCAGCACTAAAAGTTGTCTCTGAAGCTACTGTGGAAATGGGTATTGCTAATATATCTCTAGCCAAAGTTGACAACACTAGAAATTTGTATGTATTGAGCTTCCACCAACCAAGAGCATCGAATGCATCATTTGGATTATGCCTATGACACCCTTCCTCTAGATACACATCCAGCTCAGATTTTTCAGGTTGTACCATTTCAATTTCTTTTAAATTGGAAAAGAATTCAGTCCATCCAGAAGAAAACGTAGTATGTTCTCTATTACTTTGAATTGATGTGTTGCTATCTTGAGATTCAGAGTTGCTATTTGATCCTTGAAGCTTTTTAATAGCAGCATCTGAATATTCCTTATAAATTTCATACAAAAACCTTTGGACCTCTTTAATATTACTTTCTGATTCAAATGAGTTATAAAGTTTAGGAAAAGTGAATTCAAGTACTCGCATTTTGCATCTAGGATCCAAAACTGAACCAACAACCATTAATAAATTGCATTCACCCCAATATTTATCAAACTTTTCCTTCATTTTTTGCACCATTTTTCTAATAAACTCTTCTTCATCACAAGATTTCTCATCCAAGATTACTTTTACTCGATAGACTTCATTTAGAAAAAGATTGGCAGTAGGATATTCACTTCTAGAAATAATTTTGGTTGCTTCATAGAATACTTTCAAAATTAAAAATACTTTATGCAATTTCTCCCAATCATCTTCTGTTGGACAATGAGTGTAGCTAGGTTCACGATCTTTAAATCTTGAAAATACTTCTTTGAAAGCAATTGTTGTTCTTAACATCTCATAAGTTGAATTCCATCATGTCTTACAATCATCAACCAATTTTCTTTCTTGTAACTTCAATTGTTTCACAATTTCAGCAAATTGAATGAGTCTAGCATCTGTTCTTCTAATGAAATCTACACTCTAACGAATTACATGAATAATATCCTTAATTTCATTGAGGTCATCCTGAGCTATAAGATTTAAAATATGTGCACAACACCTAACATGAAATAATTCCCCCCCAAAAATCAGATTTGTATTAATTTTCAAGAAATCTTGCTTCATATATTTAATTGCAGCATCATTAGCACTTGAATTATCTACATAAACAGTATATATCTTATTTTTAATTTCCCATGCCCTTGCACACTTTAGAAGGGTATATGAAATTTGAGGACCACCACGAGGAGGAGGAATATGAAAAAAAATTAAGAACACGTTTATTCAATTTCTATGAAGAGTCAATCCAATGACCAGTGATAACCATGTACTCTATTTTTTTATTTTTTGACTTCCATAAATCTGTCGTGAGGCTGATCTTTGTTACATTTTTCAGCAAACCATGTAATTTTTTTTTCTCGACTTCATATATTGCAAAACAACTCTTTTTTGCTGTTGTTCGTGATATACGGGTTCACTCAGGCATTCCACATCTACAAAACATATTAAAGCCTTCTTCTTCTAATAATGTAAATGGATGTTCATGCATTAGGATCCATGATGTAGCTGCTTCTTTCATTCGTTCCATACAAAATTTTCCATCGACTAATAAAGGTGACATAGTTGTTTCAACACTTTCGAAGCCTAACAATAGTTGTTGTTGTTTGAGTTTATCTTCAAGTTTCTTTTTAGACTCCAAGTGTTTAGTACAATGATCCAAGTGTCATCTTAAGTGTGTTGTAGTGCCTGACTTCATTTATGCAAGGAAGAGATTACAATGTTTACACTTGTACTTATCGCCTTTTGGATCCTCAACCTCAATCATGTCTGACCATATTAGAGACCTCTTTTGTTTCTTTGACTTGTGAAGCAAATTACCATCCTCAATCAAATTTTTAGTCACACTATCTCCTTTATCTATTATTTGTTTTGAGATTTCATTAGACTCTAATGAAGCTTGAATAGCTGAATTTGCTGCTGGAGCAGAATCAGCAATATCTTTGAAAATCAAAAGAGAAAGTATAACTAAAAAATATTAATAATGCAATAAATTATTCAAAGTATCCTAAATCCTAATCAACATATCTTCAAGAATAAAGCATAAATTACACAAATAACTTACATGGAACTATTATTGTATTTAAATATGTAAAATTGTAACTCTAAAGTTATCAAATTCAACAACTATTGCATTAAAAATCAATATTTAACAACTACTTCTTTAAGAAAAAAAACAAATAGATAGATTAAAGGAAAAAAAAAGAAAATAATTCCTTCAAAAAAAAAGGATAAAAAACAACTATGGAAAGGGTTGAATCCATTATGTACTTCAAAGAAAAATTAGAGATTGAGGGAAAAAGACATACATCTTAGGTTTTTCCAAGCAAAAGTAGCATGTGGACTTTGGCAAGAGCAGAGAGAGCAAAAAAAGTTGCACTTGATCTTCCGACAGAGGGGGAGGCAGCAGAGCCACCTGGAGCTCTCGACGCCGGTAACGCAGAAGAGGCAGTAGGCACGAGCAGTGATAGCAAGAGAAGTTGCGCTTGATCTTCTAGCAGATGGGGAGGGGAGACAATAGAGCCACCAGAAGCCCTCGAGTCTCGACTCTCAACGTCGATAACGCAAAAGAGGTAGTCCCCCAGCGCCTTCTCCTTCTCCAACACCAGCTCTAGATCCTAAGCACTTGAAGCACAGTCGCACAACCTTATCATCTTGATTCTTCAACTTCAGCACTCTTCGCAATTGCACTTGAAGCACAATCGCATGCCAGGAACCCTAGCTACCTTCTGCTCCCATCTGAATTCCTTCACACTTGTTTTGTGGAAAGATTAGGGTTAGCTTTGTAAAAGGATTGGGTTATAATATAAATATAAACTATTATCCATTAACCCATAATCCATTAACCCGCAATTTTTTAACCCATTAAGCATTGCAGATTGCAGAATCGTTACTCATCATATTCAAAGTTTTAAAACCATTACAATACATTTATTGAATAACATATTAGAAAATAATAAATCTATAATAAAATTATACAAAAGCTCGCGAGCGGTTCGCGAATATTCGAACAAAATGTTATAGATTCGAATTTGACTCGAAATCTTATCGAACATGTTCGAGTTCGGCTCGAATTTGATAAATTTGAATACAAATCGAATATCTTTCGAGCCAGCTCGAAAAGCTCGCGAGCCGACTCGATTTGTTTGCAACCCTAGTCTTGATGGCTTTCCAATTATCTAGGCACGGAATGTAATCGGTAGCTTGGAACGTCTTACCACCCTTACAAACCTCCCATTTGATATTCACTTCCTCTTCGCGACTTCGCCCTCGTTGCCTCTGCCATCCTCCTCGAGGAGGCCACATCTCCATTGTCGCCATCTGCCTCCGTCTCATCAAAGTTTGCAACGGATGTAGGGTTCGATGGGAGCTCCGGCATCGAGATCAACAAGGGAGGGAACAATCGGGAGGAGAAAGGAAGAAGATCCTTGATGGAGGTCGTATACTAGTGGAATTTCTGGGAGAAAGGGGGTGCTTCTGTTGGAACCCCAAGATTATTTTTGGTGTGATCAACCAAGTTAGGTTAGGTTCTGTTATGTTCTGATCCCTGTGTCTAAGTGTACAGGAGCTTAAGAGCACAAGAAGTCAAGCGGAAGATGTGACTAGCGAGAAGGATGGCACGGGAGAGAACCAACGAGCTCGGTGCGTTCGTGGGACGAGACGTTGCGAAAGATTACATCGACGGTTGAGAAAGACGTGCGCAACGTTCGAGGGATGAGAAACAGGAGCGGAAGCCTGCTCGAGGAGAAGGCCGAAATTAGGCCCGAGTGAGCCTTATTTCGGTTGGTCGAAATCATCAAGGTGACCGGAGCAACGAAAGAGTTAGAATGGAACCATGAAGCTGCTAGAGGCACCTTCAACAGGAGTTGAAGGCGCCTCCGCGACCTTCAGGCAGAAGGCGCGTTCAACGGATGAAGACACCTTCAACCAGTCATGGAAGGCGTCTTCTATAGCCACGGAAGGCGCCTTCGACCAGACAATCTAGTCGTTGGCGGAAAGGATAAAGTTTTATTCTTTGCCACGCTGGAGACACCTTCCAGCCCTATGGAAGACGCCTTCAGCATGAGCATAAGTTTTTTCAGGGGCTATAAAATGACCCCTGGACCTAAAAATGATACAACAACTTTGGTATTCAGTTTACTAGTCTTTCTGAGCTATTAACGAGTCTAAAAGGCTTCTCCGGATTCAGTTAAGGAGATTCTTAGTGAGCGTTCATTTGTCTTGGATTAACAATCATCTAGGTTGTAACCAAGTAAACTCTGATGTCTTTTACTATTTTTTCTTTAAGTTGTTATTTCTGTTATAATTGCATTACTAATCCGAGTCGAAAGATCGAGAAGTGTTGGATCAAGATGCGTTAAAGGGGAGGGGGGGGGGGGGGGGGAATCGCGCTCGTGACTTTCACTTATCGTAATCGAAAACGTATCGAGAGTTAAGCAGCGGAATAAGAAAACAAAACACACAAAGACGCCAAGTATTTACTTGGTTCGGAGCCTAGGGCGACTCTCACTCCAAGGCCCGCGATCGTTGATCGCTTTCGGTGGGAAACAACTATATTATCGCAAAAGAGTACAATTGAATGTTACAATTAAATGCACTAGAAATTATACCGACAATAAGAAATCGTAAAACTGAAGCTCCGTGTTGTCGGTGGCTTGTTACAGCACTTTTGGAACGTCTCTTGAGCAGCACGCGGGAGAATGATCGCTTGGAATTAGTTAGTTTCGAAGCTGCTCCTCGAGGCTCCTTTTATAGCCTCTGTAGAACTGATCCAGATCCTCAAAGCTCGGGATCAGGTTTGACCCGAAGCGGATCGGTCGACCGATCCCCACGTTCAGTCGACCGATCAGATGATCTCCTCCTCATCCGATCCACTTGTTTTGCTTCGATCTGGTCAAGTCCTATCCTTAGTTGGGTCGACTGATCCCAAGGTTCGGTCGACCAATCAGATGACCTCCTCATCCGATTTGATTCCCCCAGCTTTGATCTAGTCAACTCCCATCCTTGGTTCGGTCGACTGATCCCCAAGTTCGATCGACCGATCCCTCGACTGAACCCGGTCTGTAATATGGAAATCTGGTCCTTTTGTGCTGCGGTTCGGTCGACCAATCAGGCCGTTCGGTCGACCGATCATGGCTAAGTCTGATCCTGCAAAAATGTTAGTTTCTTGCAAAATAGAGTTAGACAAATAGCAAATAAGTTGACAGCTTTCGGGCTGTCCAATTCTGACTTCAAATTTTCGACCGAAAACCCTAGGTCGAACCGACTCCTACTGTTCTCTCTTCCAGGGAACACATCCTCACCTACTCCACTCAGGAGAGCATACCTGATGCCAGTTCAGTCCTCCAGACCGATTGGACTTTTCGTCTAGGGTTACCACCCCCTAGGACCTAGGGTTAACATCCCCTAAGGTTTTTTGCCACCTAAGGTTACCTCCTCCTAGGACCTAAGGTTACCCCCCTTAGGATTCCCACCACCTAGGGTTACCACACTCTAGGACCTAAGATTGCTTCCCCTTAGGGTTTTCCTCCACCTAGGGTTACCACCCCCTAGGACCTAGGGTTACCACCCCCTAGGGTTTTCCACCTGCCTAACCGCAATTAGGATTTTCTTGCAACCTCATTCGCGTATGTTAGATAACAAATAATCTTAACTTTGAATCCCTTTGTCATTATCAAAACTTAGGTTCGATCGTCGGATGCTTCCCGCACCAACAAGAAGGTATTTTATTTTTGTGTTTCAGGCAGCCTGACCCTCACCAGCAAGCCTACCTGGACCAACAAGTGGTATCAGAGTCGAACAGCTTTAGGAGGACAAACCGCCAAACGAAGCACACGAGATGGCCGGTTCAAGCATCCACCCACCAAAGTTCGAGGGGGACTTCGCCAACTGGATAAAGAAGATGGAGGTATTTTTCAAGACTGATTTTGATTTATTTATAATGATGGAGTTTGGTTTTGTAGCACCCGAAGGTAGAGATAAATACCACTGGACGAAAAAAGAGCAAGCTGATTTCATGACAAACGGGAAAACAGAGTTCTATCTGCTAAGCGTTCTATCGCCATAAGAAGTCAATCGGATTGGAGCTTATGAGTCTGCGAAGCAGCTCTAGGAGAAGTTCTTGGAACTACACGAAGGAACCTCGGAGGCGAAACTCATAAGACGAGATCTGCTCAGAAACCATATCAGCAACATCAAACTGGAATAAGGCGAAACAGTTGCACACCTTCATTCAAGGATCAAGGAGTTCATCACTGGACTCACGAATCTCAGAGAAAAGGTAAGTAACCGAGATTCACTAAGGTACGTGCTTAACGCATTCCTTAGAAGTACTGAATGAGCATCATTAGTAGATGTCTATTACATATCTAAGGATTTAGACTCAACTACGTTAGAAGAGTTATTTTCTACCCTTGAAGTCCACGAAACAAGATGTGCAAATCCGAAGGAGCCGAAGCACAATATTGCCCTTAAGGCAAAGATGGATGAACAAACTTCAGAATCCTCTCTCGACGACGAGAAATGGTAATGATGGTAAGGTGTTTTAAAAAATTACTTAAATGAAGAAAAACTTGTTGAGTTCGGAGCGCAGCGGAAGACATATATTGAATCATGGATCTTTCGTGGTACATATAGTTTTACACAAAAACAATATAAAACATACCTCGAGTCCTCGATAGGTGTGAATAATATCACGGACAAATAAGACAGATAAGAGCCCCACGTGTGACTCCTCTAGCGGTATCCACGCGCACTAGATCACGAACTTGACACGATCCGTTAGGTGCTAGCCACTTGGATCGACAAAGTCTTGGAAGCACTACCGATCTCTTCCGGTGGAAGACGAAGTTGACGAAGGAGAAATGGAGAGAATGAAATCCTTACCTTGATTCTTTCCGAGGATGGCTATTTATAGCTTCCAAGGAATACGAAGAGTTAAGCTTTCAATTAATTCATCATTTATGATCTTCATTAATAAGGAAGATGAAGAGTTATAGGCTCCATAAATTCTTCATTTATAACCTTCATTATGATAACTCTTCAAATTCTTCATTAATTATCATTATGATGACTCTTCGAATTCTCCATTAATCATCATGATTATAGCTATTCGAATTCTCTCTTCTTTGTATCAAATAAATTCATATTTGATCTTGATCTCGACTAGCTTCCGATACTCTTGTTCATGTCTACGTGCTATGCATGCGACCCTCTAGGTTTTATACACGAAGGCAGTGTAAATCCATACACAGACTAAGGTAACCGTCTAGCAACAGTTTTTAGTCACCCAACGCGATAAAATTAATATCAGTCATAAACTGTAAACCACTATGAACCGATTACTGTGTAATTCAATCTCTTCATCTAAAGCCTACATCCCAATTAATTCGATACATTATGCATCATTATCAAATTAATTGTTTTACTTGATTTCCAAGATATAATAGACTCCTCTTGAATGATAAATCATTCCTCCCATGGCCATGGATTTTGAGTCACTAATATCTCTATCAAGCAGCCAGGATGTTAACTCCTAATCCAAGAGAGCGATGAATCCTCTATTGACTCAACACTATTCTCTCTACGTTTTGTCATACACCCAACTACCGTATTAATCATAATCCGATTAAAGACTGCTTTTAACGGCGTCAAAGCACATAACTCCACGCATAGAATAAATGAAGGTCTCAAGTCAAAAGATCAGTTACACTCGTTCATAAGAGGAATAACCAATGATGCTTAATATGTGGTCTCCTCTTGAGCGGATCGTGTCCAGTGTACCTCTAAACTCAAGGTACCCCCAAGTACAACTTGGATATTCATCCCTTCGATCTATCTCGACCTAGTCATACTCAGCGTTGATCTAGATATCCATGTCCCCTCTAGATATCTATCCGATCAAGGACTGTTTTCAGATTAATATACCCATTAATCTGTGGGACTTTATCATTAATCATATACGTACAGAAAAGTAAATAATTAATGATAAATTCTTACCTTTATTAAATAATTATCCACAAAATACATAAGGAGTGTCTTGGCACATAAGTGCACACACTAACTGTTGGTGCAACATCCCTCAGGTCAAGGTTGACCTGTTTAACCAAGCTGTGTCTTGGTTTGGGTTTAGATGTTTGACAATAAGATATTGATCGAAGAAGAGTCAAGTAGGTCAAAGGAGTGACCGGATACTTGACTGGGAAGTCCTAGTGAGTGAAGCTAGGCAGAAGGAAATCCTGGTGAGTGAAGCCAGGTGAAAGTCCTAGTGAGTGAAGCTAGGCAGAAGGAAATCCTGGTGAGTGAAGCCAGGTGAAAGTCCTAGTGAGTGAAGCTAGGCAGATGAAAATCCTGGTGAGTGAAGCCAGGTGAAAGTCCTAGTGAGTGAAGCTAGGCGGATGAAAACTCGTGAGTGAAGCAGGTGAAAGTCCTAGTGAGTGAAGCCAGGCAGATAGGAAACCCTAGTGAGTGAAGCTAGGCAGATTGAAAGTCCCGGTGAGTGAAGCCAGGCATGAGGAAAACTAGATGGATCAAGGATGATCGGACACCTGGTGTTGGGAAGTCCAAGTAGGTCAAAGGATTGACCGGATACTTGGCAAGAGGAAGTCCAGATGGGTCAAGGTTGACCGGACATCTGGTGGAAGTCCAAGTAGGTCATGGAGGACCGGATACTTGGCACGAGAGTAAAAGTCCAAGTGGGTCAAGGATTGACCGACACTTGGGAGTCCGGCAGGTTAAGGGAGTGACCGGATGCTAGGCATGATGTACCAACAGTCAAGGTTGACCGGATGTTGGTTAGAGAGGCTTGGTTTTGGGCAAAAAGCGCCGGATCGATCCGTGGATCGATCCAGCTCGGATCGATCGCTGGATCGATCCGCATTCTTCCCGCCGGTCAGAAGCTTCGGATCGATCCGTGATCGATTCAGAGGTCCCGATCGATCAGCCGATCGACGATGCTGCTTCGCTCGATAGCGCCGGATCGATCCGTGGATCGATCCAGCGCTTTTCGATGAGCGCTTTGGATCGATCCGTGGATCGATCCAAAGCCTCCCCGATCGATTCGGAACATTCGAATCGATCGGGATCCGACCGTTGCGTCGGGTTTAAAGTCGCAGGCGAGCGTGGTCTTCGGCATCTTTTCACGACAACTTCTCAGATTCATTCCAGCTTCTCCACAGCTCTCTACAAGCACGTGATCGCCAGTTCTTGAAGGTTCTTGGAGGCTTTCCAAGTCAAGAGGCGGATCTATTCCAAGAGGAAGAAACTAGGGTTAGGGTTTGCACTCATTGTAAGCTTGTAAGCTTCTATTTCTTGTACTCCTTCCCTTTCTTCTTGTATTGTGTCTTGTAGGGCTTCTCCGCCTTTGGTAGTTACCATAAAGGAGAGTTTATTTAGTGGAGGGTGTGTGCGTTGGTGTGGATCCTTGGACTAGTCACCTCTTGTGAGGTGGATACCAAGTAAACCAACCGTGTTAGCGTTGTGTATTTGTTTCGTGTATTTTCCGCTGCATATCTTTGAAGAAACAAGTAACGTCAAGCTACGAGCACGCGACGAGCTATTCACCCCCCCCCTCTAGCTAATTTTGGTCCTAACAAGTGGTATCAGAGCGAGGCCGCTCTTCACCGGAATCATCGCCGGAAGGGTCAAGCATAACAAGAAAAGCTAGAGGGTGAAGAAGTTGGAGCAAATTCATCAAAGTCAAAGAATTCATCAAGCTCAACTTCATGATGCAATTCCAAGATGGACTTGGATTTGACACAAGGGTGGCTCCACCATACACATCCACAAGCTTCGATTCTTGGAAATCAAGAATCGAAACATTTCTTATGATGGAGATAGAGCAATGGTTTGCTCTTATGGAAGGCTTCGAAGCTCCAACAAACTCAAAGGGAAAGCATCTCAAGAAAAGTAAATGGAGCTCGGAGCAAATCCAAAGGTGCGAGGCCAATGACAAAGTGACCAAGCTTTTGGTCAATTTATTGCCAAGCACCATCCTTTGCAAAATTGGAGAATTTGAAGATGCAAAGGATCTATGGAGCAAATTGGCCAAGCTTCATGAAGAGATCCCCTCCACTGTACAAGATCAAGAAGAATCTAGAGAGGGTGACTCTTTGGAGCAAGACCAAGAGGAGGACTCCGAGGTTGAGAGATGCTCAACCTCCGAAGAAGAGGAAATCCAAGAAGCTTCATCCTCAAGGGAATGCAACGAAGGGAACAAGGAGAGAGCATACTCCTTGTTTCATATTCAAGATGATGAAGCCTCCACCTCTAGGATTGAGGGGGAGCAATCCTTGGTGACGCCAGATCAAGAAGAAGGAGAAGCTTCTACATCCGGGTCAAGAGACGAAGAGGAGGAAGAAGATTCTACCTCCACAAGTCAAGAAAAATCAAATGGAGGAGAATCGAGGTCCGATCAAGAGGAAGTTTCTACCTCCGGATCCAAAGGAAAAGATGTCACCCCTACAAGCGAAGGTAATAATATTTCAATTAAAAATAAAAATCATATTATATGTTTTGAGTGTAGGGAAAGTGGGCACTACAAAAGCAAGTGTCCCAAGTTGGCCAAGAAGAAGGGCCAAGTGTCACAAAAGGGCAAGGTGAAGCCCAAGGAGACCGTCCCCGGAACGAAGAAGGGCAAGGAGCATATCATATGCTTCTCTTGCAATCAAAAGGGGCATTACCGGAGTCAATGCCCTAAGGGGAAGAAGACGGTCAAGGCTCAAGGAGGAAGCTCATCTCAAGGGGGAGCCTCCAAGGTAAAAAGAAAGGTAACATTTATTGAGTCTACCCCTTTACATTATGGTAAAAAGGATGATAGTTCTAACTTTTATCATTTTAATGCAATTTACCATAAGAATAGAAAGCATGAGGGCCTTAAGGAAAAGCATGTGGCCTTACATGCTAAGACTACTACACCTAAGGTTAGGAATGTAGGTAAAAATCTAGGCAATAACTCTAAGGATTTTAGATACAAGCCTAGAAACCAAAATGCTCATGGACTTAATGAAAAACCAAATACTAAGGATTTAATGATGGAAAATCAAGTCTTGAGGTCAAGACTTGATAAAATGGAAAAGGCCCTAAAAAGAATGGAAAATATCCTAAAAGGGAAAAATGAGCAAAACCTAGGGTTAGGAAAGTCAAAGCCATCCAATGGCCATAGAGGTTTGGGATACAAACCAAAGGCTAAGAAGGATGTGCCCTCTTACCATAGAGTTCCATATAGTTATGGAACAAACCCTAGGTTTAGTGGTCAAGTCAAGAATACTAGGGAAGTCATCCCTAAGAGTATTTTTGCAACCAAAGTGACTAAGACTTCTAAGAAGTCTAAGAAAGTCACCAACAAGGTCACAAGGGAGGCTATCCCTAGGGTTGACCTAGAAAATGTGACCAAGGCTTCTAAGAAGCCCAACAAGGTCACTAGGAAGGTATCTAGGGAAGTTATCCCTAGTGAGTACCTAGAGCATCCAAGGAGCACCAATAGGTGTTGGGTTCCTAGGAGCATCTTCTCTACCCCATAAATGGGTTAGAGAGTGTCAACTCCGATTAGAAGGGTAGTTAACCCAACTTTGAGGAAATTGACACTCAAGGAGCATTTTCAAGGTTTTTGTTAACCTTTGAAAATGAAATGGAACTATTATTTACTCCTTGAAAGAGTAAAATGTGCCTAATGGTGGAAAAATTGATTTTAATCTTAAATGGCACATATTGGGAAATTCATAAGAACTACCAAGTTGGGATTTTGGTATGTTCTTAGGAAATTTAAGGCAATCCGGGCCTTAATTTAAAAGTGCTACTCTTGTGAAAAATGAAATATGCCAACATTTGAGGAATATGCTTAATTTCAATTGGCATAAATTAATCAAGGGAATTAGAAATGCCAATTTAGGCTTTGGCATTTTCTTGAAGCACGTTAGGGCAATCTAGGTTTAAGTTGTAAGTTTAGCTAAGGTTTTAAGGATACTTAGATAGTTAATCTAGGTATATTTTATTTATGCTAAATCTTGCCATGATTGTTTGCCCATCATATGCCATGACATCATGTCTATTTTTGCATTCATGTTTTATTATGAAAAATACAAAAATACCATGTCATGACATTCATACATCATGTAGTTATAGGAATCTTTCTTTTGAAAGTTATTTTATTTTGATGTATGTCATAACATTATCATGCATTAGTTTAATTCCTTGTAATTAAGGACAAATGACATTTAACAACACCTATTAACAAGTGACATCCTAGGTGGGTGTCTAATATCTCCAAAATGCCTAGATAGATATGCATGATCCCTAGATTAGGGCAAAACCAAACTTTACATCTCACAAAGACCTATAAGATGACTTGTATGTGTTTTTAGTACACATTAGATACAAGTGAGATGTTAGGATGATGAACAAAACTCAAGATGTTGACTTAGTGCATTCTTTTGAGTTTTAGGTTCATCAAAACACATAGTTATGTGTTTTCCCATCATTGGGAAAGCTAATGTACAAGTCATGTGCATTAAGCCCAAGGAACATGATGGGATATTGGTTTTGAAAATGTTTTCAAAATGCTTTTGGAAAACCTTGGTGAAGGCTATATTTTGATAGTAATCACCATTGAATAGTTAGACACAAACTTGAAGAAAACACTAAAGTTTTTGCAAGTTTTCAAGTTTGTGTCAATCTTTGAAAATATGATGTATTTTCATAGAAAACTATTTTTCCTTGATAGTATATACCCTAAATAATGTCTACACGAAATTTCATAATTTTTGGATTTTTGTAGAATTTTCTAGGGGTTTCTGAAGTTGACTGAAATGGAATTTCAGCAACTATCAGAGCTCCGATCGATCCATGGATCGATTGGAGTGCCTGAATCGATCCATGGATCGATTCAGAAGGCATTTCCCGCGAGCAGAAGCGCAGCGGAAGACATATATTGAATCATGGATCTTTCGTGGTACATATAGTTTTACACAAAAACAATATAAAACATACCTCGAGTCCTCGATAGGTGTGAATAATATCACGGACAAATAAGACAGATAAGAGCCCCACGTGTGACTCCTCTAGCGGTATCCACGCGCACTAGATCACGAACTTGACACGATCCGTTAGGTGCTAGCCACTTGGATCGACAAAGTCTTGGAAGCACTACCGATCTCTTCCGGTGGAAGACGAAGTTGACGAACGAGAAATGGAGAGAATGGAATCCTTACCTTGATTCTTTCCGAGGATGGCTATTTATAGCTTCCAAGGAATACGAAGAGTTAAGCTTTCAATTAATTCATCATTTATGATCTTCATTAATAAGGAAGATGAAGAGTTATAGGCTCCATAAATTCTTCATTTATAACCTTCATTATGATAACTCTTCAAATTCTTCATTAATTATCATTATGATGACTCTTCGAATTCTCCATTAATCATCATGATTATGGCTATTCGAATTCTCTCTTCTTTGTATCAAATAAATCCATATTTGATCTTGATCTCGACTAGCTTCCGATACTCTTGTTCATGTCTACGTGCTATGCATGCGACCCTCTAGGTTTTATACACGAAGGCAGTGTAAATCCATACACAGACTAAGGTAACCGTCTAGCAACAGTTTTTAGTCACCCAACGTGATAAAATTAATATCAGTCATAAACTGTAAACCACTATGAACCGATTACTGTGTAATTCAATCTCTTCATCTAAAGCCTACATCCCAATTAATTCGATACATTATGCATCATTATCAAATTAATTGTTTTACTTGATTTTCAAGATATAATAGACTCCTCTTGAATGATAAATCATTCCTCCCATGGCCATGGATTTTGAGTCACTAATATCTCTATCAAGCGGCCAGGATGTTAACTCCTAATCCAAGAGAGCGATGAATCCTCTATTGACTCAACACTATTCTCTCTACGTTTTGTCATACACCCAACTACCGTATTAATCACAATCCGATTAAAGACTGCTTTTAACGGTGTCAAAGCACATAACTCCACGCATAGAATAAATGAAGGTCTCAAGTCAAAAGATCAGTTACACTCGTTCATAAGAGGAATAACCAATGATGCTTAATATGTGGTCTCCTCTTGAGCGGATCGTGTCCAGTGTACCTCTAAACTCAAGGCACCCCGAAGTACAACTTGGATATCCATCCCTCCGATTTATCTCGACCTAGTCATACTCAGCGTTGATCTAGATATCCATGTCCCCTCTAGATATCTATCCGATCAAGGACTGTTTTCAGATTAATATACCCATTAATCTGTGGGACTTTATCATTAATCATATATATACAGAAAAGTAAATAATTAATGATAAATTCTTGCCTTTATTAAATAATTATCCACAAAATACATAAGGAGTGTCTTGGCACATAAGTGCACACACTAACAAAACTAACCATCCGCAGGGTAGAAAGAAAAGGACAATTAGATGTTACCACTGCAACGAAGAAGGGCACGTTAAAGACAACTGCCCTAAGTTAAGGAACAAGAACAAGGACAAAGGAAAGAAGCCTGCCCAAACGAACAAGTACAAGACTCTAAAGGTGACATGGGATGAAACGTCGTCCGAATCGGAAGTTGAGGCTTTCTCCGGACTTGCATTAATGGCAAGTTATCAAGAAGATGAATACGAAGCAAGCTCATCCTAAATGAGCATCGAGAGTATCGATGAAGGGGGAGCTACATAGAAAAAAAGCAGAAGTTCAAGGGGAGCTACGGATAACGAGATCGACAAGGTAAGTCAGGTATGATCTCTTCCTTCCGATAAGTTATTTAAATTTGTTAAATTATTAACTAAAGATTGTTGTAAATTAGAAAAGGAAATTAAAGAGCTAAAATTAATTCTAGCAAAATCTTGTCTATTAGAAGATTTTGATAAATTAAAGCTAGAAATGATAATTTACAAAAAGAAATTAAAAACTTAAAAAATCATACATGCATATATAGTACAAGTATTAGAAAATATAATTTGAATTGGTATTTTAAATATAACAAAGGACAAATTAGGAAAATTTCTCAGAAATACATTCCACAGAAATTCTTAATTAACCCAGTAGTTCTCAAAAATATTTTTTTCTTGCAAATTTGTTTAACTTAGATTTTTTTTTTCAAAACTCGTAAAACATAGAAAAAGTTTCTCATTTTTTTCAAATCTGTTTAACCTAGGATTTTTTTTTAATGGCTTTCCTTTACAAAAACTTATAAAACTTTTAAAATGTTTTAAGGGATAAACTTTCTTAATTTTGAAAAAGTACCCTTAAATTTTTTTTAGGTACCTCATTTTTTTTTTTTATGGTCAAAGGGAGAGAAGGGAATATTAAGTCTAGGGAAAGGTAGCTTTAAATTTTTATTTTTTTGCACTTTGTTGCAATATTTATTGTTTTTACTTCATATTACTTTATGTTTTGTTTACTCTAACTTAACTTGGGTTGCTCACGTCAAAAAAGGAGGAGATTGTTGGAACCCCAAGGTTGTTTTTGGTGTGATCAACCAAGTCAGGTTAGGTTCTGTTATGTTTTGATCCCTGTGTTCAAGTGTACAGAAGATTAGGAGCACACGAAGTCTAACGGAAGACGCGGCTAGCGAGAATGACGACCAGGAGAGAGCCGACGGGCTCGGTGCGTCCGAGGGATGAGACGCTGCGGAAAAGTACGTCGATGGACGAGAAGGACGTGCACAACGTTCGAGGGATGAGAAGCCAGAGCGGAAGCCTGCTCGAGGAGAAGGCCGAAATTGGGCTTAGGTGAGTCTTATTTCGGTTGGCCGAAATCATCCAGGCGGCTGGAGCAGCGGAAGATCTAGAATGGAGCTATGGAGCTGCTAAAGACGCCTTCAACAGGAGTTGAAGGCGCCTCCGTGACCTTCAGGCAGAAGGCACCTTCAACAGATGAAGGCGCCTTCATCTGTTGAAGGTGCCTTCAACCAGCCATGGAAGACGCCTTCGACCAAGCAATCTAGCCGTTGGTGGAAAGGATAAAGTTTTATCTTTTGCCACGCTGGAGGCGCCTTTCAGCCCTATGGAAGTCGCCTTCAGCCTGAGGATAAGTTTTTCCATGGGCTATAAAAAGATCCCTGGACTTAGGAAAGACACTATAACTTTAGTATTTAGTTTCCTAGTCTTTCTGGGCTATTAACGAGTGTAAAAGACTTCTCCGCCTTCAGTGAAGGAGATTCTTAGTGAGCGTTCATTGGCCTTGGATTAACGACCATCTAAGTTGTAATCAAGTAAACTCCGGTGCATTTTATTGTTTTTCTTTAAGTTGTTATTTCTGTTATAATTGTATTACTAATCCGAGTTGAAAGATCGAGAAGGTGTTTTATTTTTTTGTTTCAGGCAACTCGACCCTCTCCAGCCGGCCTGCCCGGACCAACAGTTTCCTCACACCCCCGCGCCCCCTTGCCAGTGCCATTGGCTGCGGCAATCAGCCGGGCGATGGTGAAAATGGAGGAGGATGGACATCGGCCGACGGATTGAGTTCAGCGTTCGGCATGAGGCAGAGGCCCACGTGAGTGGGGTGACGGCGTCCAGAAGAGAAGTTCATGGGTTTGATACTCTGATGGAGCGTTTTTATAGGGAGCCTTAGGCTTCGTTGTCTTCTGGTATCCAACGGTCTAGATCATTTCAGATTTAGATGGAGGGCTAGATGGCTAGATTTGAGTGAAGAGTCTTGATTATTCCATTTTACATCAACGGAAATGCTAGATATGAGTGAATAGTTGTCATTCCAGATTAATAAATATCCTAATAGAGTATCTATAGTTACATTTTAAAATAAGTATCATTAAAAAAATATATCATTAGGCCAATGAAAAATTAGAAAAATAATAACGACGGGATAAAAAATCTAACACTGAATGTCTTGCAATAACGACGGAAGGAAATCTCTTCGTTAAAAGTATGACATCATCAACCGAAACTAAAAATATGATTGTTGAGGACAAAGTATCAATGAAGAAACAAAATATCATTGTTAATATGTATACATCAATGATGGATATTAAATTTCATTATTGTTGAACTACTAATAACAATAGTATCAATTATCATCGTTAATATTTATCGTTAAAAATAATTTCTCTAGTAGTGCTATTAACAAAAATAATCGATGGATGAATGGATTCCAAATTCATCCGTTGCCTATTTCTTATCCTATATTTTTTTTTTCTATTCGAAATTAGACGGAATAAGTTTTCATCTTCCCTCCTCTTTGACTATAAAGAATTATCCCAAATAAAAACTAGTGGCAACAGGATTTCGAGATGAGATCCTCTATCCCGAAAATATTGTGTCCCCGTGTCTCAGCACCGATCGGATGACTATGACATTTTCATTATGTACACACTACTTCATTGTGTGATTTAATTCATCCGATCGATGTTGAAATACGGGAACATAATATAATATTTTTGAGACAGAGCATCTCATTTCACAGGATTTCACCACGAGCGTGGGGGCCATCGCCGAGAGGTGAGGCTGCAATCAACTTCTCAGTGTCGCGAGAGGTGAGGCTATAATTGGCCTCTCTGTGGCTGTCGTGAGAGGTGAGGTCATGAATGATCTCTTTGTCGTTATTCCGATTAAATTTCACCACGGCGATAGAAATCCTCCTAACAATAAATAGTGATAAACAATGGTGATGTCAAAATCTTCTCCTTGCAATTTTTCTTGTGACGTAGTTAACTTGGGTCGATTCCTATGGCGAATAACACGTGTTAGAGGACTCATCGGAAGTTACCTCGCCGGGGTTTCTCTAATTCCTAAGTCATCGGGAGCCAGAACAATTATAATAGAAAAGAGAAAATGCTAAAGAATAGAATAAAAAATAAAACAAAAGATGAGATAGTAAGTATATAAGGTAATCACCTCGTTAGAACATCCCCTCCGCTCCCCTCCCCTTGCGTTACATATGGAGAGAAGAGAAAGGATTGCACATTTATATAGAAAAGTCCAAAGGATACACCCCCTTAAAGCGCAGCATTGTAATCACCATGTCCCTTCATATATTGGTAGCTGCTGTGTACCTTCGCAAGTCAGGAGGTCGGGTAGTCGGTAACTCAAGAGGTCAGGAAGTCGGCAATTCAAGATGTTGGATTGGCTTGACAAGTGTGATCTACTCGGCAAGTCGAATCTACTCGGGCAGTTGGAGACCGATGATATTTGTGTTGACCAATTCATAGAGCATGCTCTTAGTAATGGAAACTTGCAAACATAGGAATGTCTATGATACACACGTTATTCACTTATAATAAGAAAAATTATCATTATACCCTTAAAAGATCCTGTTATATATGTGTCCAAGTCATTCATCATAAGGTGTTGTGTGAAAAAAAGATAGAGAGACAAGAAAACATGATTTGATTCGTGAATTTGTGAAGGACTCTTTGATTCTATGATCGTTCTTCTGATAACGAGTAAACATAAAATTTATTCTTCGTCTTTTAGAGACCGCTTTGCTTCGAGAGATCATCGTAAATTTCTACAATTTATAGATTTCAATTTTATGATTCATGCATTAGAATTGCTACATTGATATCAGAGCATATTTTAGTTTTAAAAGCATGGAACTCCCAAATATCTTTCATACTGTGAAATTTGCGGTTCGATGGAGCTGGCTCTGTCATGTTTTTTCGTCGCCTATATTGTCGCGCCAGGTGAGATAATGGCAGTGTCTGCCACAGTCGTCAAGTGAAAACGCTACCTTATTGTGATCCGTCACATTGCCAATGTCGTCGGGGACATTGGCGATCAGCAGCTGATGCCGGCCCAGAATTAGTCCTCCATTTTTATGGGTTCTGCCGAAGGAGGCGGCGGAGAAACGAAAACGGCGTTGGCTGAAAAAAAAAAGGGCGAATTTCACGGGTTTCGTGGTTCATCGAATAAAAAAACTAGTATTTTTTTATTGGAAGGATAAGTGTTTTGATTTGCAAAAAATCAAAATTAAAAAAAAAAAAAACATGATGAGTTCACGTGAAAGAAAGATAATTTGCTCACGTGATGAAAAATAGAAAATAAAACAGGAATGAAAAAAACTAACAAAAAGTTTTTTTTTTCTTTCGTTTTCTTCTCTGAATGGGTCAGGTTCAAGCCAAATGGACTTGAACCAGATTAATTCAATCATATTTAAATTTAATTTAAATAATTGATCAATTTAATTAAATCATTTTGGTTTAATTAGATTTGGATTTGATTTAAATCATTAGTTGATTTACCTAAATCAATTTGATCTAAATCAAAGTCAATTTAGGTTAATTTGATTAAATGAGCTTAGACAAGAACAACATAGGTTAGACATCCTATCCAATTATATTAGTTCTAATGAGATCAATGGACTAAGATCAAGATCGGGATTCTTAATCGACTGGTCCAGTATGTCAATCCACTGGAGCTTGTATATTATTCATATTTTCTATACATATGTGTGAATTGAAATGAACCAGTTTTGTTATTGGTTTGTCGATTTTATACTGACATTATTATTTTTTTAATTTCAGATGCCATTAATGATATGCACGATGGCTCGTCACGATGTGCAATGGAATGAGCTACGAGAGTAGATTCAGGAGAGTGAGTATGACTCATATCATGGAGTCAGATGACATTGAACGACTCGATTGATTGTTCTGGAAACTCGAAAAGGAAGAGTTTTCCATCCTCAATAATTACAGGATCTATGCTTTGATTCATTCACTGCAGTGAAATCCGAAGGTGGGTAGCACACCATATATGGGAGCTCTCTGAAGGGTGAATATCATATGCACAGTTGTGTGTAGAACTAGTTCACCATGAGTTCCCAGAGGAGGATCTAGAGGAAGATTCTGAAGAATCTGAAAAAGATCCAGAGGAAGATCCTGAAGAATTTGAGGAAGATCATGAAGAATTTGAGGAGAATCCTGAAGAATCTGAGCAGGATTTTGAAGAAGGTTTGATGATAGACCATGATGTCATCCGAAAGCTGAGTCAGATGAAGGTACCGATGACGATGGCGAGAACGTTGATGAAGAGAGGGATCCGGGGTACGGGGGAGAGAATCATTATCAATACCCACGACCCTAGAAGCACCATAAATCAATCACCCAGAAGCGTTAGAGAGAGAACAAGGGAAGAGGTCCCTAGCACAGGTCCTCTAACGCTCAACTCAGAAGAGAGGTTCAGCAGAAAAACATGAAGAACAGTAAATGTGTGTATGTATGTAAGACTACTGTCTAACGCATACCTAGCCAAAAGAAAGGACCTCCTTTTTTATACTACCTTTTGTAACCTCTGCAACCATAAAACATCAGAGAATGTTGCATGGTAGGAGATGTCTGGTGAAAGAAGATGTACGACGAACTTCCATTGGACAGAGGAAAGTTCTGAGGTTTGTATGTGATCGAGTATTGAAATATTCCCTGACAAATATCTGTTATTCTCTGACAAGTTGTTGCGATTCCCTGATAGCATTGTTCCCTTAGGGAGTTCGACCAGTGAAGAGGTCAATCGGGAGTAAGATTGGGACGGTTCCCAGAAGAAGTGAAGGAACTGAGCCCTGGGGTCCGACCAGCTAAGATACTGCTTGGAGGTAAGACTGGGCTGGTGACCAAGAGAAGTGAGGGGACTAAGCCCTGGGCGTCCGACCAGCTAAAATGCTAATCGAGTGTAAGAATGGATGGTGTCCAGAAGAAGTGAGGAGACTGAGTCCTGAGAGTCCGACCGGCGTAAAGTCAACCGGGATTAGAGAAGTAAACTGCTTGGACACGTAGTCTTTAACCATGACCACCACCTTCTCCAAACTTTTGACTGTCACATCATCTTGACCATCGTTCTCGTCCTAGCAGTGGGGTCATCCACTATTTTTCATATCACAAACCTTCTCTTCAAATCTAGTCGAAAGAGGCTCATGTCCGATTGACTAGACTATAGTCTATTCATTGTCTTGCTATTTATCTAGGTGGGAGATGCTCGTATGTAGCCGACCGGACTAGATAGATTGCAGACATCTTAAAAGCAAGAAAAGAACCTTATAATGGTGCGCCTCTTCTCCTTTTGCTGTCACAATAATTATCGCTCCTTTCCAATACTACCATGTGTTTGTCTGCTTTGTGTTCCCCCGACAATATAGTCAACATGCAACTTTCTAAAACAATCCTCCTACCCTTTGATCTAATGGTTTTTGGAGTTGGCTCTTCTCCCGATGAGATTATATGGTTTGTCTTATGATCATTCTTTTGGAAATGGGGCCCTCCTCCCCCAGCTCCTAACACCTACCTCTCCTCCTTGTCGTGCTTCTTTCTTGTCTTTAGGCGACTTTGCTATGCTTCTCTATTTTTCGGCGAATCCCTCAAGGTAATGGAGCCAGAATCTCATTTCGAGACATTGATTGAAGAGATCCAACAGCTACAACTAGAGATGCAACAATGAACTCAGCTACTTGCTGAGGAGGAATCTTTATTGGAGGCATTGCAAGTCCTGAATCTTCAGCACTCGAACCAGAAGGAACTGAAGGTGCATCTATTTGCTGCTTAGTCCAAAGTCTGAGCCAAACTTGCCATGAAGAAAAAAAACTTCTATGGACTTAGCATAAAGGACTATGGAATTATATGACCTGAAAATGGCACATGCCTTCGCAATCTCTCACATGACTAGGGAGGCAAATGCTAAGGATCTAACAATACTGCAGCAACAGTAGGACTTGAAACTATGAGCAATTGAGCTGAGCTCCCTATAAGCCAAATTAGATCGAACCAAATTTGAGCTAGCGTCTTCCTTGCAAGTCTACAAGGGTGAGTCAAACAAACGTTTGAAGATGGGCTAAGCAGCTTATTTCTGCTTTGGCTGTAGTTCAGCTACTCATTCATATCTGGGGTGGGAGGAGAAATCCAGCACCCCCGCGAGGAAGGATGCCTAACGACTAATCCACTCGATGAATGCTTTAGACCATGAAAGAATTGTAGGAGAGAGACCAGAAACTACTTTTTCTATGTTTTATTTAATCAGACTATCTTTATATTGTGTATTTATTGATGACATATTGACCTCTATGTCATCTTTATTATCTTTTAATCATTATTCGGTTTACTCTTTTCTTCTCTCATAGAAGAATGATTAACTCTTGTGCTGAAGCATTGATCAAATCATGAGGTTGCAGTTGTGGTGTTAAAGAATTATAATATGCCTGTATTTGCCGAGTGTCACTATGATTATGTTAAAGCATAGGACAGAGCAGCTATTGAGATAAGAACTAGACAGAACGGCTGTAGGGATAAGAGTCGGGCAGGGCGATTGTAGAGATAAGAGCCAGGCAAGGCGGCTGTAGAGATAAGAGTCTAACAGGGAGGCTATAGAGATAAGAGTTGGGATGCTGTAGAGATAAGGGCAAAGCAAAGAAACTGTAGAGATCAGGGTCGTCTAGGGCGGCTATAGTGATAAGGGTTGGGTCGAGCGGCTGTAAAGATAAGAGCCAGAGCAGGGCGGCTGTAGAGATAAGAGCTGGGCAAGGCGGCTGTAGAGATGAGAGGCAGGCAGAGCGACTGTAGGGATAAAAGTGGAACATAGTAGCTGTAACGATAAGAGTTGGGCAGAGCAATTGTAAAGATAAGGGTCGGACAGGGAGGCTATAAATATAAGAGTTGAGCAAGGCGACTATAGAGATAAGAGTCGGGCAAGGCAGCTGTAAAGATAAGAGCCAGGTAGAGCGGCTGTAGAGATAATGGTCAGGCAGGATGGTTGTAACGATAAGAGCCAAGCAGAATGGCTGTAGAGATAAGGGTCGGATAGGGCGGCTGTAAGGATAATAGACGAGTAGCTTGAGCTTCTTCTACATTAATGTATTTGGCTGCTTTTCCTAGGAAATCATCGAAGTCCTTTGTAGGTTTCCGGATAAGGGCTCTGAAGAAGTCTCCCTCTGACAAGCCTTGAAAGAAGGTGCTTATTAATGTCTCAAAGGTGGTGGATGGGATATATAGTACCATTTGATTGAAATGCTTAATGTACACTCTTAAGGACTCTGTAGCCCCTTATTTAAGCGTAAATAGACTATAATTAGTCTCTTGATATCTTCTGTTGCTGGCGAAATGGTGTATGAAAGCATTCCTAAATTCCTTAAAACAAGTAATAGATCTGACTAGAAACTTTTCGAACCATCTTTGTGCTGAGCCAAAGAGAATATTTAGAAACACTCAGCATTTTATTATGTCGCTGTATTGATGCAATAGAGCAACATTTTGGAAATTTAGGAGATGATCCTCCGGATCATTATTACCTCCATACTCTCTGGTAGATAGGGGTTTATAATCCCTAGGAAATTTCTCATCTAGCACTTCTTGGGAGAAAGGAACGGTAAGCTGTTCAGGTGTCTCCTGAATGAATGGGGTTTTCCCCCTCTTTGGGTCCCATTAGGGCAAGTTCCTAGCCGAGGAGGCTTGAGATTGCTCTATTCTGTTGCCACCTTCTCCTGGGGCTTGATACAACACCCAGGGGAACTCGCATTGTTGCATCCTCTTGGACCTTCCGTCTAAGGCGGAGGGCTCGTTCTTCGAGGCCATATGTGCATAGCATAGATGAGAATTCGTCGTTTGTTTTTTCAGATCCGTTGTTTCTTTGCATCCTTGAATAACTCATATTTCCCCGGCGTCATAGTGACATTGATTTTACTAGTGTCCTCCATTTTCGTGTTCCCGAGTAGGTGAATGTTTTTCCACAGATGATGCAAAATTTGATCATATCCAGAAGATAAGGCAGATGGGAGTATTAGTGATGATGGTGAAAACGTTTACAAAGAGTGGGATCCGAGGACCGGGGGAGAGGATCACTAACAAGACCCATGACCATGCAAGAACAACAAACTAATCATCCAGAAGTGTTAGAGCGATAACCAAGGAAGATTTTCCTTGCACAGACCGTCTGACGCTCATGTCAGAAGAGAGGACAAGCATAAAAGGATGAAGAACAATAAATATTTACGCGTAAGTAAGACTCCTGTCTAGTATGCACCTGGCCAAGGAAGAGGACCTCCCTTTTTATATTGCCTTTTGTAACCTCCACAATCATAAGATATTAGATAATTTCGCATGTCAGAGGATGTCAGGTGAAAGAAGATGTACGACAAACTTCCATTGGGTGGAGGAAAGTTCAATGGTTTGTATGTGGCAGAGTATTAGAATATTTCCTGACGAATATTTGTTATTCTCTAACAAGTTATTATGATTCCCTGACAGCATTAACCCCAGGGGTTCGACCAGTGAAGAAGTCGGTTGGGAGTAAGACTAAGATGATTCTCAAAAGAAGTGAGGGAACTGAGCCCTGGGGAACCAATCAGCTAAGAGGCTTGCCGGGAGTTAGACTGGGCTGGTACCCAGAAGAACTGAGGGGACTAAGCCCTGGGGTCTGATTGGCTAAGAGGCCAGTTGGGGTGAGAATGGGATGGTGCCCAGAAGAAGTGAGGAGACTGAGCCTGACCGACATAAAGTCGACCGGGATTAGATTGGGAGCTCTGCCCATTAGAAGTGAGGGAATTGAGTCCTAGGTTCTGACCAACTAAGAGTCCGACTGGGAGTAAGACTAGGATGGTACTAGGAGAAGTGAGGGTACTGAGCTCTGGGGATCCGACTGGCATAAAGCTGGCCGGGATTAGATTGGGAACCTTGTCCATGAGAAGTGAGGGGACTGAGACCTGGGTGTCCGACCGACATAAAGTCGCCCGAGAGTAAGACTGGGATAGTACCCAAGAGAAGTGACAGAACTGAGCCCTGGTAGTCCAACCGGCGTAAAGTCGACCGGGATTAGAGAAGTGAATTGCTTGGACATGTAGTCTTTAACCATGACCGCCACCTCCATCTAACTTTTGATTGTCACGTTATCTTGACCATTGTCCTTGTTCTAGCAGTAGGATCATCCACTATTTCCTGTATCAGACCAAATTGAAAATCCTGAAGTTGGTCTACCTGAAATTCCTCAAATGAGTCCAGGTTGAAACTGATTGAGTTGACCACTACATTGATATTTATTAGAGTTCTGTTATTGTTACTGTCGTTATTGGATTGACCACTACATTGGTGTTTACTCCCACTCCTTGTAGGAGTGGAAGTGCCCAGCAACAGAATGATGGTACGAGAATCGAGTCAATAGGCTTGGTACATCCGAGGGACTTAAAGTTGTAGAAGAGTACACCGGTGGAATGAGAATGACTCATGCAACACTTCTGAGGGACGAGAAACCGGAGCGGAAGATTGCTAGAAGAAAAGGTCAGAGTTGGGTTTGGGTAAGCTCAACTCTGGAAGGCCGGAGGATCACCTAAGAAACCGAAGATGAACTTCTCTGTTGGACCGTCAGCATGTGGCTGACTGATCTGAGCATTTGGACCAGCTAGTTCGGGCGTCCGGACCACCAAGGCACCGAACAAGCACCTCGTCACAGAACCGTTGTTGTGGATCACTTTCGGGTCCACATCAGCACTCTGACATGAAAATACTCTATTGTCCAGTCATTGCATGAAGATAGAGTTTGCCATACTAGAGACACCCAAATCACCATCTAAGCGCAACAGATAGACTTGACCAGAACATTATAAATAGATCTCTAGCCCGCCTAGTTTTAAATACAACACAAGTTAACGAACTCTGAGCTTTCATTTATAATTATGTAGTTTTGTTTCTGTACTTCAACTTATGTAAGAGGCTTCTCCTCCTACATCAAAGGAGATTCTTAGTGAGTTTCCATTGCATTGGATTAGCAACCTCCCTAGTTGCAAATCAAGTAAAGCATTTTGCCTCTTCTCTAATTCATGTTCATTTTATTTGTTAACTTGTGTTTGTCCTTGCT
This sequence comes from Zingiber officinale, assembly GCF_018446385.1. Classification (NCBI taxonomy): domain Eukaryota; kingdom Viridiplantae; phylum Streptophyta; class Magnoliopsida; order Zingiberales; family Zingiberaceae; genus Zingiber; species Zingiber officinale. The sequence goes on from NC_055989.1 coordinate 125,468,250, forward strand.
AAACTTGAAAGCAAAAGAAAGTCTAAAGTTGATTGCAGGACTATGCCCTCCACCCCCTCTAGCCAGTCGCACCTAGACCAACAATTGGTATCAGAGTTAGGATGCTTCAAAAGGATTAACCGCCAACCGAAGTACACAAGAAATGGCCAGACCAAGTATATGATGGTGCAGTGGGGCCGACAAGAGGGGGATGAATTACCTACAAGAAAAATAAACCTCTTTCTTGATCCTTTAATTAGTAGCACAATAACAATAATAAAAAAATAACAACTTAAAAAGAGTAGATAAAAGGTCAGAGTCTTACTTGGTTACAACTTAAGTGGTTGTTAATCTAAGGAGTTGAAAAGCTCACTAAAAGATCTCCTTCGTTGAAGGAAAAGAAGCCTTTTACACACATTGATAACTCAGAAATGACTAGGAAAGTTATTACTGAAGTTTTTCTATATTTTCTAAGTTCAGGGGTCTTTTTATATCCCCTGAAAAATCTTATCCGAGGTTGGAAAGTGCCTCCAACAGGTGGAAGGCGCCTCTAGTGAGGCAAGCGAAGATAAGGTTTTATCTTCGCTAATGGTTAATTTTGCCCAGTTTAAGGCGCCTTTAAACGGTTGAAGGCACCTTCCCACAGAAAGGCGTGGAGGTACCTCCAACCAAATTGAGGGTGCCTCCAGTAGCTCTGAAGCTCCCCGTTAGCTCTTTCACTGCTCCCATTGCCTGGGTGATTTCGTCCATCCGAAATTTGACTCACCCGGATCCATCTTCCAGCCTTCTCCTTGACGAGGCTTCCTCCCCAGTTTCTCATCCCTCGAACATTGTCCACGTCCTTCTCATCCACCGATGTACTCTTCTGCAGCATCTCGTCCCTCGGATGTACCGAGTCCGTCGGCTCTTTTCCCGTGCCATCCTTCTCGCTAGCTGCGTCTTCCACTCGACTTCTTATGTTCCTAAGCTCCTGCACACTTAGACACAAGGATAAAACACATACAGGAACTAACCGAACTCGGTTGACCACATCAAAACTACCCCCGCGATTTTTACAATCTCCTCCTTTTTGATGTGCATCAACCCAAGTTCAAGTTAGGGTTAAAAATACAATAAAATAACTTATTTAAAGAAGTTGCAATTAGAATCAAATATTGTAATGAATTAAGAAATAAGCAATAAAATTCTTACTCCCCTTAACTTGTACTTACTTCTCCCCCTTTGATCACAGAAAATGAAATTTAGGGAAAATAAAATAAACTGTTAGAAAATTTGAAATATTTTTCTAGGGGTACTTAGTTAGCTAACATGTTTTAGATATTGATCCTGTTTAAATCTGATGAGATGAAGCGCTGGTGGTCCTGTGGATGAAGATGAGTCCCGAGGATCTAAAGAAGCTCCAGTGCGGTGGATATCCGGCGAAACTCTGAGGGGTGACTAGGAAGGATGATGAAGAAGATCCCGACACTGTGGATCTGAAGAATGAAACCTCCAATGAAGTAGATTCGAAGAAGATGAAGTCCGACGAAGTGGATCCGGTGAAGAAGAACTCCGGCGAAGCAGATCTGCTAGAGAGAACCTCGCCTGCGCACCACGAGATCCGTCAACAAAGTGTTAGTGACCTAGGACCGGGGTGGGAATCCCGCGCCAAATTTGATCCTATTTAAATTCAACGAGATGAAGTGCTGGTGTTCTGGTGGATGAAGATGATCCAGAAGATGAATCCTGAGGATCTAAAGAACAAGTGCGGTGGATCTCCGGTGAAACTCCGAGGGGTGACTAGGAAGGATGATGAAGAAGATCCCAGCGCTGTGGATCTGAAGAATGAAACCTCCAATGAAGTAGATTCGAAGAAGATGAAGTCCGGCGAAGGGGACCCGATGAAGAAGAACTCCGGCGAAGCAGATCTGCTAGAGAGAAACTTGCCTGCGCACAACGAGATCCGCCAACAAAGCGTTAGTGACCTAGGACCGAGGTGGGAATCCCTCGCTGGGCCCTCCGACGTTCAAGTCAGTTCCCTCCTTTGAAGATGGGAGAAAAGGAAGAAGAAGAAGAAGAACAGTAAAAGAGTTTTCTCTTAGTGTTTGCTTCCTGATCCTTCGATGATTAGGTGAGATGAGATGAGATGAGATGCCATGCCCTCGGAAAGAATTTCTCTTTTTATACCACCTCATATAACCTTCGTAGTCATGAGGTGGACCCCGGTTTGTTAGAGTTTGTTAGGAGATGACATCATCTACAGTAATAGTTCAAGGAATTTTTTTTGTACCCCAGATGTACCTTCTTTGTCGTTTAGTTCACTTGCAGAAGTTTCTAGAAAATATTTCCCGCCAAATGAAGCAGACTGTCATATGATCACATATTATTCATATATCATTAATATAACATATGTATTTGTATATTGAGAATATTTTCTGTTAAGTTAATTCTGGTCAGGTATATGTAAAGGATGTAACAAGGTTGATTATGCCCAGCCAGGTTTTGCCAGGTCGATCTTATACCAATAACCTTAGAAAAGTGTGTGTCTATATGCCCACCCGAGATTCTATTGTCGGGCGTATTATGCCTATGCTCGATCGGATATTTCCAAGCCGAGCCCGTTCTGATAACCTTAATAAGTTATATGTCTGTTCACCCGCCCGAGATTATATTACCGAGCGCGTTATGTTCATGCTCGGCCGGGCTTCTACTACCGAGTGTGTTATATTATATTGTGTTTATGTTCGACTGGGCTTTGCCTACCGAATCTTGTTGAGCCTTATGATACGCAATCGGTCTTCGCTTGGCCGGTTATATGATAGAGATTACTTAAGCCTAAATGCCTTTTAAGCTCTACCAAGCTTTGTCTGCCGAGCGCTTCTAGGTTCATTGGCCCTCTGTTGCTTTAGTCTGACCGGTACTTTATGGTCGGTCGGAACTCAACTACCAAGCGCATCTAGACGTGCTCGTCCTTTGTTTATTTTAGTTCAGTCGGGCTTATATTCTCGACTTAGCCTATATTCTCTGTCGAGATTTCATGCTCGACCGAGGCTTGCCTGTCGGGCGTATGTGCGCATGCTAATACTTCACCTATTTCGGTTCGACCGATACTCCATGCTCGGCCAGGATTTGCCTGCCGAGTATATCTACACGCGTTATACCCTTAGTCGGTTTTAGCCCGGTCGGTCTTACATTCTCGACCGGGATTTGCTTACCAAGCGTATCTATTTTACCCAAGCCTCCCTATTTCTTCTTTCTTCTCCTTATATCCCTTTTCACATTATTACATGAGATCCGCTCCTTATAACCCATATCAGATATAATTTTTAAAATTATTCTATCTTTACTAATTAATCTTCTATTTCGAAAAAAATAATTTAGAAATTCATTATCTATTATAGAAAATTTTGAAAATTTTTGTTAGACTTAAATAGAATAAGTTTATGAAATATTTTTTAAAAATACTATTTTTCAAAAAAAAAACCAACTCAGCGAAATTTTTTTTAAGAATATTTTCATTTTGTTGAGCAAAAAAAATTAACCAGAATACAAATGATTGATTTTATCAATAAAAATAAATCAGATAAATTAAATTTCAAGCATGCATTACTTTGTCTAATAAGATAAAGATAATTTAGGTATGCAGACAAAAATTTATTTAATTATCTAAATAAGATTTAGGAACCCAAAATAAATTATCTCCTACTGGATTAACCAAATATTTTCTAGGAATGAATGGTCTTTCCATTTTTATAATTTGGCCCTTATGATATCTAAAATATCAGTTAAACTTTTGATGATATTTGTAATTTCTTTCTGGAGTATGTAAAGAATTTGAGCATAAGTTATCTTTTTATAGTCATTCTATTTTATCTTTTAATTTATTATTTTCAAATTTTAATTTATCAAAGTCTTCTAGACCGCATGCATTTATTAAAGCCAATTTTAACTTTGCATTCTCTTTTTCTAGATCCACCATATTTTTAGAAAGTATTTTAATGAATTCAAACAATTCTTCAGGAGGTCAGGAATGTACCTTACTTACCGTTATGATTTCATTGCCCGATGCTCCCTCTTCGTCACTGCTCTCTTCCGAAAACTCTCCCCCTTCATCGATTCTTATCTCGGATGAGCTTTCTTTGTCTTCAGGTAGGTATTCGGCTATAAATGCTATTCCGGCAATTTCCTCAGTCTTGGGTTCTTTGGACGATGACTCGGTGTCTATCGAGGAGTTAGATTCAGGTTCTTTTGTTTCTTCATAGAGTTTTAAGAACTTTTCTCAAAGTTCTTTTGCACTCTTGTAGTTGCCAATTTTGTCAAGTTCCTCAACTGGTAGTACACTCATAAGGTGAAATTCAGCCTTACCGTTTGCCATAAACTCGTCGCACTACTTTTTGGTCCAAAGGTGTTCTTCGAGTTCTTCTCCGTTCTTGTTCTTTGGTGCTTCAAAACCATATTTCATTATTAATAAAATACTAAAATCTGTATTAAAGAATATCTCTACTCGTCGCTTCCAAAACGTGAACTCCCCTTCAAACACTGGTGGGTGGATGCTAGGTCCGGCCATCATCTTTGTACTTCAATCACTACAACAAAAATAGTTTTTCGCAGCTTGCTATTAACAGCGCACATTAAAAGTACGTCGTTAATAGTATTATTAAGGACGTGCATATTGATGCACGCTGTTAATAGTATAAACTTGAAGAAGGAAAAAATTACGTCAAGATATTAACAATGCACATTAAAAAGTATGCCGTTAATACTATAAATATTTAATAACAATAACGGCGTGCAAAAATAGACACGCTGCGAATGCTTTTTTTAATTATCAACGGCATGCAGCATACTGCGATTAGTTTAAAAAAATAAAAAAATTTATTATTTACGATCATGATTAAAAGGAATGTGTTTTGACCGAACATGTTTTAACCAACTTCAAATTTCTTTTAAAATTATAGTTTAAAAGAAAGTTATCTTTAAAAAAATTAAATTAAAAAAAACACATGATTAACAGGATTACGTGTTTAAAAAAATAAGTAAAGAAAAATTTAAAGTAAGTAATTAAACACAAATGCAATAAGTAAATAAAAAAATACAATTAAAATTAAAAACAATGCTAGGTTAAAAAAAATAAGTCGATCAAAGCCGAAGCCATCGCCGCACAACTTTCCTCTATGTAACAACTCTCCGCCTCTCTTCACTACCATCGCCGAACTCCTCTCTACCTCTCCGCACTCACCGCCACCAGCCGTAGGACTCCTCTCTACCTCTCCGCACTGACCATCGTCGGCCACACGACTCCACTCTGTCTCTCCACATTCGCGGTCGTCTGCCGCAAGACTTCCATCCCTTTGATCGTAGGGCCACAGCAAGAGTAAGCAAGTCCTCTGCTAACCACTCCACACTCTGCATCAAGCCAAAAGCTCAAAGCTAAAGGTAACCCTAATCTGTAAGTCCCTAAACTTACTGCTTTGCCCGCCTATGCTCCAATTAAACTTTTTCTTGATTTTCTTTGTTATAATGGGTGTAGACTCTCATTAAGGAAGACATGGGGGATGAGTATTATAGCAAAAGAGTTATGAATGGTGATTATTGCCTCTTAAATTCTTATTCTAGATTTTGGTGGAAATTGTGATAACGCCCAAAAAAAATTCAATTTTCTTTCCACTATGCATGTGTTAGCACTTCTTGTTCATTCTTCCACAAGTTGAATTGTGATGTTAATTATTTGATATTCACTTGACATGTATAGTGTAGTCGTTCTACTTATCTTCTCATCTTTAAATTACAACAACAATTTATTTACAAAAGATTCAACTTCTTTTGTTGTGTGCACACATTTCAAATTCTTGAATATCAATTTGGAGTTCATCAGCGATGAAAGTATAAATTTCAGTCGAAAAAACATAAACACCTGATTTAATCAATTGACCACTCATTTCCTATTTGATTTTTTTACAAGGGCAGGGAATATTGCAACGTAAACTGCATGCCATGTACTACTCTACTCCACCTTGCAATTCTTTTCCCCACTATTTTAATTTTCAAACCGTAGAAAAGCATTTCCGGTTAGAATTAACTGATCTTGTGTGCTACATACATATATTAATACTTGTGAGTTGGTACATGTGTTCAAGCTATTTTTTCTATACCTCCTTGTACATGTGTTCAAGCTATTTTTTACTTGTAAGTTGGTACATGTGTTCAATTTCATGGTTGTCTATCTATTAGATGCTGCATGTGCAACCTTAGTAATGTTTTTCAAAAGAAACGAAACTTATTAATCACTATTATTTTGAATGTCCTTAACAAAACACAATTATCTAGAATAACAGTCAAGGGAAAGGAATTTCCAAATTCAATTCGAATTCAATTGATGCAATTGACTGTAGTTGAATGCACAAATTTAAGAAATGTCTTTGTTGTTAAGCATATATTTTCCATATGTTTCCTAATACCATCAACCGTTTTAATTTCCAAATGTCTTTGAATCTTATTCCATGACAATATTACGGCATACAAAAAATTGTAAATCTTATACTTTGTTGTGATGCCTGTGTCACCAGTTGTTTTCCCTTAGTTTGTAATCAGTAAGTTACCTGCCGGATTCACACTAGTTATTTCAAGTGCTTAATTTACCTTATATCACACTAGTTATAAAAACAAAATGGAACGGTGTGTCACCAGTAGCCAAGCTTTCATGCTTTCATGTTGTGGATAAAAAAGTTTTCATACCTTGTGTCACCGGCAGTCAAGCTTTCATGTTGTGGATAAAAAGTTTTTTTTTGTTGCAAAAAAAAAATACTAGAATGTCCACCAAAATCTCAAAACACAACTAATATTGTTGATGATGCAATTAGCATTGTGTTTGGCAAGGAAGCTCAGGGTAGAGTGCGCGGATTGGGCTTTGGAGTAACACCGTCGAAAGTTGGAGCTTCTGTGCAACAAAATGGAACAATTCAACAACTTCAAACTATCGTACAGAACGTTCAACAATAAATGCAAGAAATGAGGCAACAAAATCAACTAGAAATGCAAGAAATGAGGTCCATGTTTTTACAAAGAATGAGGCAACAAAATCATTCAGAACAGGTTAGTAAGTAAACAACATATATAAAATAAGTTTGATATGTATACTTAAATGCTTTTGAATTATCATGATGACATTGTTTGATACTATTTGGTTGTAAAATTAGATTGCTAGTGGTGGCATTTGTAGTGGTATTGGGAATGATTTTGGTAGCAATAACGATATCAATATTGGGACAAAAAAAAAAAGTGATGGTTTTGGTCATGCTTTCCAGGTAATTATCATAAATTATGTATTTCTAAATCACAAAATTGTTACAAAAATATACATGATTGAATTAATAATTTTTTATTATTTATTTGCAGTCAAATTTGAGAAATGTGAGTCATGGAGATATCTGTGCTAATACTAAATGTAAGCTACTTCATTGGTCTGTCGATGAATTAGTTGTTGCAGAAGGTCGAATTGCATCCACAGATCTAAACACAAAAGTGCATCATGTTATTCTTGGTGGATCATGTTGGAAAGTTTGGGTTGATAAGGTTTTGGTGGAAAAGGTGGACCTAATTCGACCAAATGATGAAATGCAATTTCTTGATGATGTAATAGGAAGCACGGTTGCATGGTTATCTAAATATATAGTATTGTGTGATTGATACATATTATACTAATTTGTTTGGATTGTAAGTTTAATTGCTAGTTTGTTAGAGATTTCATATTTTGTTTTAGATCTTTTTGTTGGATCGAGATCGCGCTAGAGGGGGGGTGAATAGCGCTCGTGGCTAAATCGTTCGATTATCGTAAAACTTATCGGAGTTAAAACAACGCAGCGGAATAAAAACAAGCAACACAAAAGACACAGAGTATTTTTACTTCGTTCGGAGCCTGTGACGACTCCTACTCGAAGGCCCGCGATCCTTGATCGCTTCCGGTGGGCAACAACTATAATTCCGAATATTACAAATTACACTGAAAGTATTTGAAATAAGCTTGTACCGACAACTTAAGAAAGAAGAAGATTGGAGCTCCGAGTCGTCGGAATGTCGCAGCAGCACTTCGGAATGACTTTGTTAGCAGCACGTTGAAGAAGGAAAGCTTAGAAAGTTGTTGTTCAGAGCTGCTGGTCGAAACCCCTTATAAAGGGTGTTCAAGGCGCCTTCTACTGTTCACCAAGGCGCCTTGAACATCCGAGTCAGCCGCGGAGATGAGGAGCGAACTGGTCGAATCTTATCACAGACTCAAGGCGCCTTCCACTGTTCACAAGGCGCCTTCATCTGTTCAAGGTGCCTTCCACTGTTCATCAAGGCGCCTTGAACAGCTTTTCGCAGCCAGCTCCTTGCCTTGCACCCGAGGCGCCTCCAAGCTCCATGGAGGCGCCTTGGACACTGTTCATCCGAGGCTTTAAGTTGCTCCTTTGCACCTGCAAGATACGTTAGTCCCAAACACTACCCTGCAGCACAAAGTTAGCACATAATACAATAAATATTATAAATGAAGTATTTAACAGTCTCCGGACTGTCCGAGTCTGACTTCAGATTTCCTACCGGAAACCCTAGGTCGACCCGACGCCTATCGCTCGACCCGACGCCTACTCTCCCTTTTTCCAGTCAGGTCCTCCGGGGAATCGGACTTTCCGCCTAGGGTTACCACCCCTAGGACCTAGGGTTACCGCCCCCTAGGGTTTTTCTCCACCTAGGGTTACCACCCCCTAGGACCTAAGGTTGCCGCCCCTTAGGGTTTTCTTCCACCTAGGGTTACCGCCCCCTAGGACCTAAGGTTGCCGCCCCTTAGGGTTTTCCTCCACCTAGGGTTACCGCCCCCTAGGACCTAAGGTTACCACCCCTTAGGATTTTCCTCCACCTAGGGTTACCGCCCCCTAGGACCTAAGGTTACCCCCCCTTAGGATTTTCCTTCACCTAGGGTTACCACCCCCTAGGACCTAAGGTTACCCCCCCTTAGGATTTTCCCCTGCCTAACCGCAGTTAGGACTTTCCTGAAACACTCATACAACATATTAGATAACAAGGAATCTTAACTTTGAATCCCTTTGCCATTATCAAAACTGAGGTTCGATCGTCGGATGCTTACTGCACCAACAATCTCCCCCTTTTTGATTATGGCAACCGAAATTCAAAGTTAAGTAAAAATGCAATAAAGATACACATAAATAAGCACAGGCATGAATAAAGCATAGGCACATTCACAACAAATTCACAACAAAATTTTTGTTTTAATTTAATTTATAATATTCTTTGAATTTCTTCCTACTCTCCCCCTTTGCCATATATCAAAAATACCCAAGAGAGTGAAGAAAATCTAGGCCTTAGCTTAACTTTCAAAGATATTTTCAATCTTATCTTTCAAAGAGAAAAATAGAGGGTTAAGCATATTTTTGGAAGACTTTTAGCTAGGTGAAATCATAATTTTGAAAGCAAAATTCTTCCTTTAGTTTGAAAGATACTTTTAGTTGATATAAAGTTATTTTGTCTTTAAACAGTAACTTAGCAAATTTTTGTGATATTAAAAAGATTTAGTTTTTCAAAAAAAAAAAAAATTGTTTTGATGAAATTTTGAGAATGCTTTGGAAAATACTTAGCATTTTCAGCAAAACTTAGTATTTGAGAACAATTGCTTTGAGAGACATTTAGCTAAAATTTTTTTGTTTTAAACACTTTAAAAAGTACTTAGCTAAATGTTTTTGAAAAAAATATTTAGCTAACTTTGAAAATACTTAGCTATGTTTTCAGCTTAAAATGATTGCGTTGAGAAAATATCTTGCCAAGATAATTTAAAAGTTAGGTCATAAATAATTTTAATTTTAAAGTTAATAATAGCTTGAATTTTCGAAGATATGCCAAAAATAGTTTTTAATTTCAAGGTCAAGTCAAAAAATTTTTTAAAGAAAAACTAATTTTAAAACCGACTGAAAATCACTCCCCCTTAATTAATGCCTTAATAAATTTTTGAGTTCAGGAGTTCAAGCATGAGAGGTTAAAAAAAATTATTTTCTTAATTTTCCATCTCACTCATTCTAGATTAACAAGCATGTTTAGCATATGAGTGAGTGTGAGATGGAGTTTACTCTAATTTACAGCATTGAAAATATCAGTTAGAATCCCAAATAAGTGATCATTATTTTGAAGATTTAAAAATTAATTGAGTTTAGAATTTCAAAGAATTTAATAACTTCCGAAAAGGGTTTTGAAATTAATTTTTCAAAGGATATTTCAAATGATATTTCAAGTAGTGATTTTTCAAGTAGTTTTGAAATAATTTTGAAATTAATTTTTCAAGGGATTTTTCAAATGATTTTGAAATGATCATTTTTCAAATGATTTTACAAATAATTTTTGAAATTAAGTTTTAAATGATTTTGAAAAGATTTTTCAAAGATTTTGAAATTAAGTTTTAAATGATTTTGAAAAGATTTTTCAAAGATTTTGAAATTAAGTTTTAAATGATTTTGAAAAGATTTTTCAAAGATTTTGAAATTAAGTTTTAAATGATTTTGAAAAGATTTTTTCAAAGATTTTGAAATTAAGTTTTAAATGATTTTGAAAAGATTTTTCAAAGATTTTGAAATTAAGTTTAAAATGATTTTGAAATTAAGTTTTAAATGATTTTGAAAAGATTTTTCAAAGATTTTGAAATTAAGTTTTAAATTATTTTGAAAAGATTTTTCAAAGATTTTGAAATTAAGTTTTAAATTATTTTGAAATGATTTTTCAAAGATTTTGAAATTAAGTTTAAAATGATTTTGAAATTAAGTTTTAAATGATTTTGAAAAGATTTTTTCAAAGATTTTGAAATTAAGTTTTAAATGATTTTGAAAAGATTTTTCAAAGATTTTGAAATTAAGTTTTAAATTATTTTGAAATGATTTTTCAAAGATTTTGAAATTAAGTTTAAAATGATTTTGAAATTAAGTTTTAAATGATTTTGAAAAGATTTTTCAAAGATTTTGAAATTAAGTTTTAAATGATTTTGAAAAGATTTTTCAAAGATTTTGAAATTAAGTTTTAAATGATTTTGAAATGATTTTTCAAAGATTTTGAAATTAAGTTTTAAATGATTTTGAAAATATTTTTCAAAGATTTTGAAATTAAGTTTTAAATGATTTTGAAAAGATTTTTCAAAGGTTTTGAAATTAAGTTTTAAATGATTTTGAAATTAAGTTTTAAATGATTTTGAAAAGATTTTTCAAAGATTTTGAAATTAAGTTTTAAATTATTTTGAAAAGATTTTTCAAAGATTTTGAAATTAAGTTTTAAATTATTTTGAAATGATTTTTCAAAGATTTTGAAATTAAGTTTAAAATGATTTTGAAATTAAGTTTTAAATGATTTTGAAAAGATTTTTTCAAAGATTTTGAAATTAAGTTTTAAATGATTTTGAAAAGATTTTTCAAAGATTTTGAAATTAAGTTTTAAATTATTTTGAAATGATTTTTCAAAGATTTTGAAATTAAGTTTAAAATGATTTTGAAATTAAGTTTTAAATGATTTTGAAAAGATTTTTCAAAGATTTTGAAATTAAGTTTTAAATGATTTTGAAAAGATTTTTCAAAGATTTTGAAATTAAGTTTTAAATGATTTTGAAATGATTTTTCAAAGATTTTGAAATTAAGTTTTAAATGATTTTGAAAAGATTTTTCAAAGATTTTGAAATTAAGTTTTAAATGATTTTGAAAAGATTTTTCAAAGATTTTGAAATTAAGTTTTAAATGATTTTGAAATGATTTTTCAAAGATTTTGAAATTAAGTTTAAAATGATTTTGAAATTAAGTTTTAAATGATTTTGAAAAGATTTTTCAAAGATTTTGAAATTAATTTTAAGTACTTAGTCATCTCACCCGATCTAAATTTTCAATCAGGGAACCCTATAATTGTTGTGAGATGAGTTATTGTTGAATGTTAGGTTAAGGTTTAACTTTGTGTTAGATTCAGGTTTAGCTTTGGGTTCAACAAGTAAGCATTCTTTGGATAAACTTCTGGGCTATGGTGAGTCACAAGGAACTCATTAAAGTAACCATGCCTTCGAGGTTTTCCAAATAGTCCTACCCATTGAACTTAATACTAAACCTTGGTCTAACTAGTTAGGATCCATTTAAGGGTAGCTTCGGTCAGTTCCACTTGGCCAAATGCACCAGGTCGAAGCCATATCTTCCTAGACATGCGATGCCCAAGCTTCCCTAACGTACTATCATCCAAAAACTTCACCAGTACCGTTGGTTAAGTTAAACCTAACCCATTTTATCTAACCTTAATTACCCTGCTGGGTAGTCTACTCTTGTTTACCCATTTCGGGTAGATTAAGTTCGGTTACCCAGTCGGGTAGTTTAGTTTGGGGGTGCCAACTATTCTGGATCCTCCTTCTATTTGATTATATTCCTTTAATTTTATTTGTTAAGATAATTATTTATTTATTTATGAATTAGATTTGGGTTATATTTAGATTAACTTTAGTAAATAAAAGGTACTTGATTATAGCTTGGTATGTAGTGTTTAAGTTTTACTTTAGACTTATAACCCAAGTCTAGATTTCGAGATTTGATTAAATTGTTAACAATCTTCTCTAATTTATCAATTTTATCTTTTAAAATATTATTTTGTATCTTTAATTTTCTAAGAGTTAATTTCTTATTTTTATTTGCATTAATTTTATTCATTACATTATTAGCATGCATATCTAATTTTGAAGAGAAATCTATACTAGAGCAAGCAGGATTAGTTAAATTAGTGCAATCATGTGTTGCATAAATTGGATTTTCATATAATGTAAATGTACTAACCTTGATTTCTTCCTCTGGATTCTTGGGTCTTCTTTCTGGGCATTGTCTTTTGCAGTGACCCATTTGTTTGCATTTGGAGCATTTAATTTGTTCCTTCCCCTTTTTGATCATTTTCTCCTTCTTCTTCGATTGTACCGGCCGAGTCTTATGAGTAGGACACTCGTTTTTATAGTGTCCTCTCTCCCTACACTTAAAACAAGTTATGTGACATTTGCATTTTGAATTTACAATCTTACCTCTCAAATTCATGACAGGATCCTCCCCCTTGACTGTTGCCACCTTGAGTTCAGACTCAGATTCAGCAATTTCCTCTCTGGCCATTAGTGCTATGAAATCGGTCTGATCTGATTCTTCTGAGTCTGGTTCGGAGGTTGACTCTGGAGATTCGTATTTGGGTTCGCAGTCTTGTTCAATTTCTGACTCTGAAGGAATCTCATGAAGTTTGAGTAGTTTCTCCCAAAGCTCTTTAGCAGTGTCGAACCTTCCGACTCGATCAAGATCTGAATTTGATAGTCCGCCTAGGAGAATACATGTTGCCTTTGCATTTGTCTCGAAGTTTCTTATCGTTTGTGCATCCCACTTGTCATAGGTGATGGATACACCTTCTTCATTTGGGAGGATGAGTCCGATTTGGACTATGGTCCATGTCTCCACTTGGATTTTCAGTTGGTGCTCCATCTGGTCTTTCCAGTAACCAAAATTATTGATGGACAAGAGTGGTAGGCTTGCGGTGTTGTATCCATCTTCATAGGCCATTTAAAAACCTAGCACGCAATATAAACAAAAAAAACTTGTTCCAAGACTTGATCTTGGATTAGTAGTGCGGGAGAGAAAAAAATAGTAATTCAGGAATTTCGAGAGAAAATAATAAAATATTGTTAAAATATTATTAAAATATTATAAAAAATATTACTACAAATTTTTGAAAACACGATATTTCACTAATTCCAATCAATGGTGAAAAGATGAAAATGGATTTTTTGAAAACAGTTTTGGAGGGAAAAAAAAACGAAAGGCGTAAGGTTATATTTTCAACCTATACAAACGACAAAGCCACGAAAAATGCTTGAATGGTGGTTGCACCAGTTCAAAGCGACCCCGCTCTGATACCAATTGTTGGATCGAGATCGCGCTAGAGGGGGGGTGAATAGCGCTCGTGGCTAAATCGTTCGATTATCGTAAAACTTATCGGAGTTAAAACAACGCAGCGGAATAAAAACAAGCAACACAAAAGACACAGAGTATTTTTACTTCGTTCGGAGCCTGTGACGACTCCTACTCGAAGGCCCGCGATCCTTGATCGCTTCCGGTGGGCAACAACTATAATTCCGAATATTACAAATTACACTGAAAGTATTTGAAATAAGCTTGTACCGACAACTTAAGAAAGAAGAAGATTGGAGCTCCGAGTCGTCGGAATGTCGCAGCAGCACTTCGGAATGACTTTGTTAGCAGCACGTTGAAGAAGGAAAGCTTAGAAAGTTGTTGTTCAGAGCTGCTGGTCGAAACCCCTTATAAAGGGTGTTCAAGGCGCCTTCTACTGTTCACCAAGGCGCCTTGAACATCCGAGTCAGCCGCGGAGATGAGGAGCGAACTGGTCGAATCTTATCACAGACTCAAGGCGCCTTCCACTGTTCACAAGGCGCCTTCATCTGTTCAAGGCGCCTTCCACTGTTCATCAAGGCGCCTTGAACAGCTTTTCGCAGCCAGCTCCTTGCCTTGCACCCGAGGCGCCTCCAAGCTCCATGGAGGCGCCTTGGACACTGTTCATCCGAGGCTTTAAGTTGCTCCTTTGCACCTGCAAGATACGTTAGTCCCAAACACTACCCTGCAGCACAAAGTTAGCACATAATACAATAAATATTATAAATGAAGTATTTAACAGTCTCCGGACTGTCCGAGTCTGACTTCAGATTTCCTACCGGAAACCCTAGGTCGACCCGACGCCTACTGTTCCCTCTACGGGGAACGCGTCCTCACCTACTCCACTCAGGAGATTTACCTGTTGCCAGTCCGGTCCTCCAGACCGACTGGACTTTCCGCCTAGGGTTACCACCCCCTAGGACCTAGGGTTACCGCCCCCTAGGGCTTTTCTCCACCTAGGGTTACCACCCCCTAGGACCTAAGGTTGCCGCCCCTTAGGGTTTTCTTCCACCTAGGGTTACCGCCCCCTAGGACCTAAGGTTGCCGCCCCTTAGGGTTTTCCTCCACCTAGGGTTACCGCCCCCTAGGACCTAAGGTTACCACCCCTTAGGATTTTCCTCCACCTAGGGTTACCGCCCCCTAGGACCTAAGGTTACCCCCCCTTAGGATTTTCCTTCACCTAGGGTTACCACCCCCTAGGACCTAAGGTTACCCCCCCTTAGGATTTTCCCCTGCCTAACCGCAGTTAGGACTTTCCTGAAACACTCATACAACATATTAGATAACAAGGAATCTTAACTTTGAATCCCTTTGCCATTATCAAAACTGAGGTTCGATCGTCGGATGCTTACTGCACCAACACTTTTGAGTTTTTTTGGTATAATGAAAAACTATGACTTTTGTTAATTTGTATAGATTTGATTTGCACTAAATTTGTTGTAAAATTTTAGTTTATTATTTTCATCAAATTATTTTTTTTAAATATAGTTAAGACTATCAACAGCGTACGTTTGCACGTTGTGAAATATATTATCCACAGCGCACAAAGCACACGGCGAAAACTATTATTCGCGGCATGCTTTGCGCGTTGCGTATAATATTTTCCGCGGCGCGCAAAGCACGCCGTGGATAATTTATGACTTTCAACAGCTTTTAATTGTGTAGTGCGCAATGCACGCTATGAAAAGCCATTTTTATTGTAGTGGTAGGCGGTTAGTCCATCTGAAGCGATTGGGCTCTGATACCAATTGATGGTGCAGTAGGGCTGACAAGATGGGGGGGGAGGGAGGTGAATTGCCTATAAGAAAAATAAACCTCTTTCTCGATCTTTTGATTAGTAGCACAATAACAATAATAAAAGAAACAACAACTTAAAAAGAGTAGGTAAAATGCTAGAGCTTTACTTGGTTACAACCTAGGTAGTTATTAATCCAAGGCGTTGAAAAGGTCACTAAAAGATCTCCTTCGTTGAAGACGGAGAAGCCTTTTATACATGTTAATAACTCAGAAATGACTAGGAAAGTTAATACTGAAGTTGTTATGTATTTCCTAGTTCCAAGGGTCTTCTTATAGGCCCTAGAAAATCTTATCTGAGGCAGGAAGGCACCTCCAATAAGGTGGAAGGCGCCTCCAGTAAGGCAAGTGAAGATAAGGTTTTATCTTCGCTAACGGTTAATTTTGGCTAGTCTATGGCGCCTTCAAAGAGTTGAGGGCGCCTTCCCATAGAAAGGCGCGGAGGCATCTCCAACCAAATTGAGGGCACCTTCAGCAGCTCCAAAGTTCCCGGCCCCTTGGCTCTTTCGCTGCTCTGATCACTTGAGTGATTTCATCCATCCGAAATTAGGCTCACCCGGACACATCTTCCGATCTTCTCCCCGAGCAGGCTTCCTCCCCAATTTCTCATCCCTCGAACGTCATGCACGTCCTTCTCGTCCACCGATGTACTCTTCCGTAGCATCTCGCCCCTCGGATGCACCGAGCCCATCAGCTCCTTTCTCGTGCCATCATTGTCACTAGCTGCATCTTTCGCTCGACTTCTTGTATTCCTAAGCTCATGCACACTTAGACACAAGGATCAAACAGACACAGGACATAACTAAACTTGGTTGACCACATCAAAACTACCCGGAGGTACTTACACCATCTACCCGAGGGAGAGTTCATAACATAGAAAAAGAAAATGGAGGTATTTTTCAAAATAGATTTTGATTTATTATTAATAATGAAATATGATTTTGTAGCATCTAAAGATTAGGAAGGAGTCGATAAAGAAGAATACTTGTGGACAAAGAAGGAGCAAGTTGACTTCGTGGCAAACGACAAAGCAAAATTTCATCTATTGGGCATTTTACCACCACAAGAAGTCAACCAGATCAGAGCCTATGAGTCAGCCAAAGAGCTCTGGGAGAAGTTCTTGCAGCTACACGAAGGGACCTCAGAGGTGAAACTCACAAGACCGAATTTGCTCCCGAACCAACTCAGCAACCTCTGAATGGAAGAAGCTGAAATAATAGCACATATACACTCAAGGATCAAGGAGCTGATCATCAGACTCACGAATCTCCAAGAAATGGTAACAAACTGAGATTCATTAAGGTACACTTTAAATGCATTTCTGAGAACACCCAAGTGGACATCCATTGTTGACTCATTTTACATCTCTAAGGACCTCAAGGTGGGTATATTAGAAAATTTGTTTTCTATTTTTGAACTTCATGAATCAAGATATTCAGATTTAAGAAATAAAGAAGAAACGACAGCTCAAAATCTAGCACTAAAAGCTAACCAGAAAGGTGAACCATATTTAGACACATCACTCAGCGAAGATAAAGCTACTTTTATGATAAGAAAGTTTGGTATATTCCTTAAGTCTAACAAGCTTAACAAGTCGTAGGCTAAGAAACTTTCACGAAGTAAGTGAAAGGTGCAGTGCTATAACTGCTAAGAAGTAGGGCACATTAAGGACAACTGTACAAAATTGAAGGAGAAGAACAAGAACAAAAGACCAACTCGGACGAGACACAAAAACCTAAAGACGATGTGGGATGAATCATTGTCATCAGAGTCATAAATTGAAGCCTACGTCGGACTTGTACTAATGGCAAGTCACCAAGAAAATGATGAAGCAAGCTCATTCGAAATGAGCATTGAGAGCATCAACGAAAGGAGAGCTACTTCAGAGGGAAGCAGCAATGAAAGGAGAGTGTCAGACAATGAGATTGACAAAGTAAGTGAGGTACGATCTTTACCTTCCAATAAATTATACAAATTTATTAAAATACTTTCTAAAAGTTTTTGTCAATTAGAAACAGAAAATGATAAATTAAAAAAGGGAGATGTAGAATTAAAAGTGACTTTAGGAAAATCTTGTCAATTAGAAGATTTCAACAAATTAAAAATTAAAAGAACAAATATAACTATTGAAAAAGAATGATATATGCTTAAATTCAAGGTCTTTACAAAATTCTAATTTTAGAAATTATGGTAGGCTTAATTGCTATTTTAGATATCATAAAGTTCAAATTATAAAAGTATTATGAAAATTTATTTCTAGAAAATATCTTATTAATCCAGTAGGTATTAACCTATATTAGGTTTCAAAATCATGCCAAATCTAAATTCCTTTTAAAATTTAATTGATTTACTATATTGGAATTGCATTACATAGAAAAATATATTTTGCAAACTTTCTTTTAGAATTTTTTTTGTTCAAATTTTTTCAGTAATAAGATAGTAAATCCTTTATTAGAATAATTTTTTTAGAAATTTTATGGCTGTTAATGGATTTTCTATAAATTTTTTTATCAAAATAATAATTTTTAATCTTAAAAATTCTCAGAAAAGTCAATCTTTGGAATTTTTTATTGTAGATATACTTTTCGTGTTACATACTTAAAAAAAGTTGAAAAAAAAAATTCAAGCTTAAAATCATTTTTTAAAGTATTTTCTTACAAATACATCTTTTTGCGTAAATAATTAATTTTTACTAATATTAATGTTATTTTTTTTTGTGAAAACTATATCTCGGCATGGGATAAGTATGTCTAATAGTGATAAAAAGTTTTATAATTTTTCAAAGATTAAAAATAATTTAATATTTTTTTTTTCAAAAATAGGTTTTTAAATCATAAAAATTTATATTTTCTATAAAAAAAATTCCCATATTTTTTTAAATGTTAGTTACTATTTATGTAACCCTTAAAATTTTTTCTTAAATTTATTTTCAATGTTTACCCCTATTTTTAATGTGATCAAAGGGAAGAGAAAAAAAATTAAGTCTAGGGGAAGAAATACCTTTTTCTAATTTATTAATTGCATTGCACTTAATTTTGCATATTTATTACTTTTGCTATTTTTTTATTAAATCTAACTTAACTTGGGTTGATCACATCAAAAGAGAGAGATTGTATATACTCTGTGTTAGTTTTGATGTGATCAACCAGGTCAAGTTAGGTCCTGTGTATTTGATTCTTGTGTCTAAGTGTGCAAGAGTTAGGAACATAAGAAGTCGAGCGGAAGATGTAGCAGATGAGAAGGATGACACGAGAATCGAGTCGACAGACTCGGTGAATCAGAGGGATGAGAAGTTACGGAAGAATACACTGGTGGAGAGAAAAGGACACGTGCGGTACTTCTGAGGGACGAGAAGTCAGAGCGAAAAACTTTGAGGAGAAGAGCGAAGTTGGGTTCAGGTGAGCTCAAAGGCCTGAGGATCACCCAAGCAACCAGAGATGAACCCAGTGACTAGAGAAAGTGTCTGACAGTCAACATATGGTTGACTGATCCAGGCGCCTAGACCACCTAGTCCGGGTGCCCGGACCACCATGACACCGAATAGCCGTGTCGTCGTAGAACCATTGCTGTGGATCACCTTTAGCTCCACGTCAACAATGCTCTGGGCGCCCGGACATGAAAAAACTCTATCGTCCAACCGTTGTGTGGAAATAAAGTTTGTCACGTAAAGGCATCCTGATCATCATCCATGTGCCCAGAGTTCGCCATGTTAGCAATGGATAGACTTGACCAGAGGACTATAAATAGAGCCCTGGTTCACCTAGTTTTAAACACAACACAAGTTAATGAACTTTGAGCTTTCATTTCTAATTCTTTAGTTTCTTTTCTATACTTCAACTTTTGTAAGAGACTTCTCGACCTACATCAAAGGAGATTCTTAGTTAACTTTCACTGTCTTGGATTAGTAACCTCTTTGATTGCAAACCAAGTAAAACATTCTTGTCTCTTCTCTAATTCATGTTTATTTTATTTGTTTACTTAACTTGTGTTTGTCTTTACTAAACTTGAAATCAAAAGAAAGTCTAAATTTGATTGCAAGGCTATTCACCCCCTCCCCCTCTAGCCAATTGCATCGGGACAAATAGAAGGATCATAGCAAACAAAGCCCTTGTGATGAGTACTATCTCCCATAAATACACATCTAACAGATGGAGCAGAAAGCTTGTGATGAGATAAATGAACGAAACAAAAACAACCAAATGTATGTAAATGCCTATATTGAGGATGTTGTTGATGAAATCGAAAATAAGGAGATTCAAAGTGCAACATTTGAGAAGATAGTATATTGATGAGATAAATTGTGGTAGATAAAGCTTCTACCCAACACTTAGGTGGAATGGAAGATTCAAGTAACAAAGCACGAGCAACTTCTAGAAGTACGATTCTTTCACTCTGCCATATTATTTTGTTGGGGTGTGTGCAGGCAAGAGTGTTGCAAGAGAATACCTTTTTCTTTTAAAAAGTTATGAAATTCAATAGACATGTATACTCTCCCCTAGAATCAAATCGAAGAGCATTAATAGTAGAAAATTGAGTTTCAACATAAGCAACAAAAGTTTTGAAAATTGAAAAGACCTCAAATTTGGAATAAAAATAATAAATCCAAGTAAATCGACTGTAGTCATCAGTAAATGTCACAAAATATTTATAATGTTCATGAGATATAACAAGTGTAATATCCTATACATCGCTATAAATAATATCAAAACATTTATTCACATGACTACTAATAAGAGGAAAAGGAAGAATTTTACTTTTTCCTAATTTGCAAGTTGAACAATCAAAGGAAGTACTTGAAAATTGATTTTTATTGCCCAATAAACTAGAATTCAATAAATGAGATAATACGACAGAATTTGACATTTATGTGACATCTCACTTTTATTCTCAATAGTAGAACAAGCTAAAGAAACCTAACTAGGAATAGAAATATGTAAAGGAAACAAACATCCAACTTTAGGACCCTTCATGATCACCATCCCTAAGACTTGATCCTGCACATTGTTGGTGCAGTGAGCACCAGATGATCGAATCTGAGTTTTGATTATGACAAAGGGCTCAAAGTTAAGCTGTGGTGTTATCTAACAAGGTTCATGGAGCTTGCTGGAAAGTCCTAAGTGATACTTAGGCAAAAGTCCTAGCTGCGGCTAGGCAGGTGAAAACCCTAAGGGGTGGTAACCCTAGGTCCTAGGGGGAGGTAACCCTAGGGGGAGGAAAACCCTAGGGGGTGGTAACCCTAGGTCCTAGGGGGAGATAACCCTAGGTGGAGGAAAACCCTAAGGGACGGCAACCTTAGGTCCTAGGGGGAGGTAACCCTAGGTGGAGGAAAACCTTAAGGGGCGGCAACCTTAGGTCATAGGGGGTGGTAACCCTAGGTGGAGGAAAATCCTAAGGGGGGGGGGGGGGGGGGGTAACCTTAGGTCCTAAGGGGTGGTAACCCTAGGTGGAGAAAAATCCTAGGGGGCGGAAACCCTAGGTCCTAGGGGGTGGTAACCCTAGGTGGAAAGTCCAGTCGGTCTGGAGGACCGGATTGACATCAGGTAAATCTCCTGAGTGGAGTAGGTGAGGACGCATTCCCCACAGAGGAACAGTAGACGTCGGGTCGACCTAGGGTTTTCGGTTGGAAATTCGAAGTCAGATCCGGACAGTCCGGAGACTATCATCATATTCTATTATCATATCTATATTGTTGTTTTGTGCTAACTTTGTTTTGCAGGGTATGTGTTTGGGACTAACACTTTTTGCAGGACTAAAGGAGCACAACTTAGCCTCGGATGAACAGTGTCCGAGGCGCCTCCATGGGGCTTGCAGGCGCCTCGGGTGCAAAGCTGAGCTGGCTACAAAGCAAGCTTGGAGGCGCCTTGAAGGAAGCTCAAGGCGGCTTGGACTGGTGGATGAATGCGCCTTGGAGAGCACAGAAGGCGCCTTGAAGGGATAAGTCACGACCAGTTCAGGCTTGATCCACGCGGGCGACTCGACCATCCTGGAGGCGCCTTGGATGGCTTTCAAGGCGCCTTGAACACCCTTTATAAGTAGCACTCGACTAGCAGCTCTCAATAACTTCCTCCAAGCAACCTTTCTTCAACGTGCTGTCAACGAGACGACCCAGAAGTTCTGCGACTACTTCCCGACGACCCGGAGCTCCAAATTTGATATTTCTTAAGTGTCGTTGGTATTTTTAATTACTACTTTAAATTGTATTTAGTTTGTAATAATTTCGTGCTTATAGTTGTTGCCCACGGAAAGCGATCAAGGATCGCGGGCCTTCGAGTAGGAGTCGCCACATGCTCCGAATGAAGTAAATCCCTTGCGTCTTTCTGTGTGCTCTTTTATTTTTCTGCTGCTTTTATTTACTCGACTGCTTTTACGATTCCGAAACGAACGAAATAGACACGAGCGCTATTCACCCCCCTCTAGCGCTTCTTGATCCAACACACAGGTCAACCAACATGAGAAAAATTCACATCGTAGTTATTTTTAACCAATTGACCAACTGAAAGAAGATTATCAGAAAGACCAGTCGAGAAAAAAGCATTGTTCAAAACTAGAGTAATATCATCAACAACAATAATGAACAAATTATTTCCATGAGCAACCTTAATATATTCCGAACCATGACATGAGTGAATATTTTGTAGCAAATTAATTGAACTAGTCATATGATTTGATGCCACAGAATCAACAAGCCAAGACTTAGATAAGGGATTACTAGTACCTTGAAACCCTAAACCTTAGAGCATTGAAACTATCATTTGTTGCACCATTTCAAGAGTAAACCCTAGAGCATTGAAACTATCATTTGTTGCACCATTTCAGGAGTAAGAATATTAGTTTGAGTATTTTTGATTGACAGTTGACATTGTCAAGGAACTAATTTGAGTTGGTGTAGTAGAAAGTTACCAACATTTGCTTGAAAAGCAATAACTTGGCGATTCTGAGGACCAATTGAACACTCTTTGATGATGTGCCCTTGCTTTTTGTAATAATTGCAAAAAAAATTAGTGCAATTTGCAGCAATATACCTATAATTCCTACCTCAAAAACATTGAAGTTTACTCATATTTTTGCTGTTGCCTTTTTCTTGAGCCAAAAATGCTTTATGTATTGTAGCCATCTCTTGCATGACAAGGTGTTGTTCTTCATGGAGCAATTCACTAAAGCATACATCCAAGGTAGAAGGAGGATGACGATTCATCAAATTAGAATGAGCATTTTCAAAATATGATCAAAGCTTCATCACAAATTGATCACACTTGTTAATCTCATCTATAACCAATACATCAGCTATAGAATCTTTGGACACATTAGTACAAATTATATCAAAAATTTTAATCCATAAATTTTGAAAATCATAATAGTATTATTAAATAGATAGCTTCCCCTGTGTATAATTTGCAATCTCACATTCCAATTGAAACTTTCTAGTCGAATTAGTTTGATTGTAAAGTTTTATTAACCTATGCCCACATTGTTTGAGTAGTTTTATAACAGTTAAATTAAGAATAATCTAAGGATCACATGATCCAATAATCCAAGACATCACCTCACATCTTTAATCTTCCATTGGACTAATTGAGTAGCATATGTAGGAGTTGGATTAGTGTCATAAATATGTCCCCACAATTTTTTCCAATAACATGTTGAATAAATGAATGGAGAAGAAATGGAAGAGGAAAGAGACTCCATTGTGAATGAGACTTTAGTCCCACATTGGAAGTTTCAAGGCATTTTTGTTGATTTATATTGATTCACATACATTGAGGATGTGAACAAATGCATAGGGAGAGACTTTCTCTCACGCGTGGGTGCGCAGGGGGGGTGCAAATCCAGGGCCCGGATTGCACTGAACCAAGTTGACTCGTGTGCGAGCGCGACCTGCGCACACGAATGCCGACCATTAAGATCATTAACTCTGGCCATTGATCTGAGCTCCTATATAAGGAGGCTCCGATCATAGACAGAGAACGAAACAGCAGCAAGCAAAGCAAAGACTCTCCATTTTTCTTCCTCCTCCTCTGTCGTGCATCTCTTGCTCGGCGGAGTGTCCGTGGTAGCATTCGGGTATCACTCAGTTCGTCGTGACCACCAGTGCTTGGTTTTGGATTCACGATCGGCCGTTGTATCCTAGGAAACAGACGACCCTTGTAAGCCTCGAAACACAGCCGGAGGTGGGCAAATCTGTTTCAAGGAAACTGTGACTCGCAGGCCTCGATCAGCTCGCCCGGTCGGTCTCTTTGTCAGACCGATAGACTTCTCTGCCTGCTCGGGATCTTCGCCCAGCCTGTCAGCTCTCCCGGTCGGCCAGTCTCTTTGACAGCCTGACCTGTCTGCTTCACTCGGCCTGTCTGCTTGACCCGGCCAATCTCTCTGACAGCTCGACCTGTCTGCTCGACTCGACCAACCTCCCTGACAGCCCGACCGGTCTGTCTTCTCGACCCAACCGACCTCTCTGATAGCCCGACCTGTCTACCGCTCGATCTGTCTGCTCGACCGACTGACCTCTCTTGCTCGGCTTGTCTGCCTCATCCGATCGGCCTCTCCTATTAGGCCTGTCTGCCTCATCTGACCGGCCTCTTTGCTCGGACGCTCTGTTCACTCAGTCACTCTGAGGTTGACACTTAGATAAAAACCAGCCCCTGCTGGTAGCCTGAGATCATCTGCTCAGGTTAGCTCAACTGTAAGTTAAATTTAAATTCTGTGTAATTTTTAAATTCAACTAAATCCCATAAAAATCTCCGGCAACAGATTGTTTGTATTCCAACAATCTTGAAACAGACTCGCTTCTGTTGAGATGGCCATGGAACGAAATGTTGAGGTGCAACAGACTCAACATGTGCAGGCTCCCTCTGCCCCGATTGGAACTATGCCAATCAGTCATGGGGAAAAGCCAGAGAAGTTCATTGGACTAAACTTCAAGAGGTGGCAGCAGAAGATGCTCTTCTACCTGACCATACTCAATCTGGCTCGGTTATTGACCGAGGACCCTCCCAAGCGTGTTGAGAATGCTGATGCGCAAACCATCAGTATAGTGGAGGCATGGACTCATTCTGAGTTTTTTTTCCAAAACTATATCCTCAACTGCCTTGCCGACTCGCTGTACGCTGTGTATATCATGAAAAGAATGGCTAAGGAGCTGTGGGAGTCCCTAGACAAGAAATACAAGACTAAGGATGCAGGGGCAAAGAAGTTCATCGTGGGCTGATTTATGGACTACAAGATGGTTGACTCCAAGACGGTGATCAGTCAAGTCCAAGAGCTTCAGGTGATCTTGCACGAGATCTGCTCAGAAGAGATGGTTCTGAGTGAAACCTTTCAGGTAGCTGCTATCATTGAAAAGCTACCTTCCGGTTGGAAGGACTTCAAGAACTACCTGAAGCACAAGCGGAAGGAGATGAATGTGGAAGAACTCATTGTTCGACTTCGCATCGAAGAAGACAACAAGAGTTTAGAGAGAAAGTTGTTCTCTCATGCTACTATGAAAGCCAATGTCGTCGAGCATGTTCAAAGCTCGAAACAGAAGAACCCCAAATCTTCCAAGATGGGACCCAGAGGAGGCATCAGTAAGAAGAAGTTCTCTGTGAAGTGCTTCAACTATGACAAAGTTATTAGAGTATATACTAAATGCTTAGCTTTTGTAAACATTTATTTTTGAAATAAAAGAATCACATTGGTCAAATGTTTATATTTATTTGTTAAATATAGTTGTTCAATTAATTTATAAAGAAGATAACATGGTGTGCGGTGTCACACACAGAAGATCATGTCATCAGCTCTTTATAAATTATAAACAGTTGCTCACGACTAAGATGGAAAGGAACAAACCATTAGTATAGTCGTAGTGTAATTATGTATTAGTTTATCTTGACTAATAAATTACACTAGTACACTTTAAGTATATTGAGTAGGATCATTTTAGGTAAGTTCTTTTTGTACTTTATGAAAGAACTAGACCTTAGTTATTATGGAAGTGTGTGCTCTTAATCATAATATAATAATAAGCACATATATTTAATATTTATTTCTTTGACTTATCAAAGGGTGAGGTTTAGCTCGATAAATCAATATGCCCGATAAGTTGGGAAATGATATTACTTATAGTGTGTGTTGTTGTTTATAGAAGGAATCTGTGTCCTAGTTATTTAGGTTGAGAATGTCCCTAAGAGGAGCTCATAAGGATTGTCATGTTAAATCCTGCAGGTGGACTTAGTCCGACATGACAATGAAGTTGAGTGGTACTACTCTTGGAGCTAGATATTAATTAAGTGAGTTGTCAGTAACTTACTTTATTAGTGGACATTCGTAATATTAAACACAGGGAGATTAACACACTCATAATAAGAAGGAGCCCATAATATAATTTGGGATTGATGCGGTAGTGCGATAATAACTTTCTAATGGAATAAGTTATTATCGATGAACTTGAGTTGTGTGTTTGGTGTGAACACGGGATACTCAAGCTCATCGGAAGGCCAAAATCAATTTCTCCTCTAGGTCCCTATCGTAGCCTCATTAAAGCCTCAAGTTCATTCAAATATAATCTCATCTTGGTGTCCAAGAAGGGGGCCGGTCCAATGCTTGGTGACCAAGCAAGGGTCGGCCACATCCTCTTCTATGGGGGCCGACCCTATTGTTTGGTGACCAAACAAGTAGGGGTCGGCCACATTAATCAAACAAGGAGGTTGTTTTGAATTTTTTAAAATCTTCTCTTTGTAGAAAACTATAGGTTTTAAAAGAGATTTTAATTTTAAAAACTTTCCTTATTTTAATTAGGCCACATGGTTTAATAGAGAGTTTAAAAGTTTTAAAACTTTCCTTTTTTAACCATCTTCATGGTTTTAGGAAAAAAGGAAGAGAAGTTTTAAAAATTAAAATTTTCTATTCATGTTAAAAAAGGAAACTTTTGAAGAGAAATTTTAAATTTTAAAACATGGTTTTAACTTTTAAAATTTTAACATCCACTTTAGGAAGAGAGCTTGTAAAATTTTATAAGAGGATTTCTTCTTGTAAAATTTTATTAAAATTTTTTATTTCTTCCTATAAGTGGCCGACCACCTTTGCTTGGTGCCTAAGCAAGGGGACGACCAAGATTAAATTCATCCAACCATTAATTTGGTGATTGATTCAATCAAGAGGAAAGAAAAGGAAAAATAAAAGGGAAAAGAAAAAACAAGTGGAAGATTTTAATTTTTGTAAAAATTCTTCCCTTATTTGCCTTGGGCAAGTAATAAAAAAGAAGGGGTGAGGAGGCTTCATGAGACACAACTCTTATTCTCTTGCTTGGAGGTTCTCTTGGTGTGGCCGACCCTCTCTCTTCTCCCTTTCCCTTTTCTCTCTTCTCCTTGGTGGTGGCGGTGGCCGGTTTTTAGAGGAAGAGGAAGAAAGCTTTTGGGTGGTGTTCATCTTGGAGGATTGTCGCCCACACGACATCCAAGGCGAGATGAGGAATACGGCAGAAGATCTCGAGGTCATTAGCATACAAAGAGAAGGTATAATTAGCAATTGTTTTTCGCATCATGCTGGTTATTTCTTTTTGTAAGAATTCTAAACACAAGAGGCATTAGATCTAGTTTTTTGAATTAGTTTTTCAAATTTGTGTTTTCTTTATTCTTCGAATTTGTGATTCAATTGTTCTTTTTGGTTAACCTAGAGTTATTTAAGGAAATTAAATATTAGCTTTTCTTAAAAGGCTTTATCTAGGCGGTGGTGGTTGCTCCCATATCCAAGAAGGTCATGTGTCTCACCATGTAGTCCAGGAAGCCAATTTTGGAAATTAATATGTAATGGAATTATTAACATAGGTGAATTTGAATCAATAGTGTTAAGTTCCGCTTGCGATTCAAATCTAAACTATTAAGAACAGATAAGTTAAATTTGGAATCAATGATGTTAAGTTCCGTCTGCGATTCCTAATTTAACTTCTAAAGAACATAATAAGTTATTTAAGGAAAGGTATGACACTTGTACAAAATTTTTGTACAGTGGAACCGGTACGATTTTCTTAGGTCTAACCAACAATTGGTACCAGAGCTAGGGTTTGCCTCTGTGTGTTTTGGTTTTCTAATTAATTATGCACATGTCATACATAATTTAGGCAGGATAATAGTAGGATGTGCTAACTTTGTGGTTGCAGGCTCCAACTATTATGACATTTAGATATTGTGTGTGATTGGACCCTTGGACATGTCAAGGGTATTATTTTGTGTGCATGATTGTATGTATCAAATACAGCAGGAGCTGTATTATTTTTAGAATTTTATTTTTGTTTGATCTAGAATACATGTACATTCCTTTATGGAATATAGGATCGATATATGTAAAATACTATTCTTATCGCGGATCATATCTTTGTGAGGCGTGGTGCTTTTGGAGGACTAGAGACGCAGCGGAATAAAAAGCAAGATAGATGCGACAACTCAACCCGATGGCGGTGGCTAAAGATGGCAGCAACTAGGGTTGGAGCACACGGAGAACAGTGACAGAAAATGCCATAATAGTTGGAAAATTAATTTCCATATTTATTGCTTTTATTTACTGTGATGTGTGTGTGATGTATGCTAGCATAGTTTAAAATCCTCATTTTTAAATAACTAAGTGGGAGAGGGATTTTAATAAATTCTACGGTCTCTATTACTGGTTTGTAAGTGATGCAACAAGCTTGCGTGTTGGCTCTGAGTGCCACCCTCCACAACAGATGAGTGCCTCCCGATCGCCGATGTCGTCCTCTCCGGCACGCTATCTTCTCTATGGTCCTCAAGTAACTATAGGACCGGTGGCGTCGATAGAGCGGGTGAATATTAACTCGTCGCTTTTCTTTGACTCATTTTGTCGTGTTCGTTCTATCAAAGTTAGTCGTAATGGTATATAATGAAAACAATAATGAACGAAAACAGATGTGCAGATTTACTTGGTTACTAACCCCTAGGGTCAATACATCAAATGGTTAAGTACGGGAGGCACCCGCCCACCAGTTTTTCTCCTTTCTGAAACTTTTCTGGAGGTAGAGAAACCGCTTATTGATTTAAATAACAAGCACGAAAATAATAAAATAAAGTACGATTTGTAAATACAAACAAACTTAGTTAACGACTGATCTAGAAGTCCCGAGCACAGCGCAACACACCCCTCCTAGATCGGTTGATTTCAGGCTGATTCTAGTCCAATTTACTAGATGGATGGCAAGCAAATGTGTGATTATGATTTTCCCTTTTTATTGTCAATTCTTCTTCTTTATCTAAAATTCATACTAAGATTCATACTTGCCCCAACTTCTTGGGTTACAAAATACAAAGTAGAGTGTTAATCCAAAAAATACTCTATATTAAATATATCATTTACTGATATCCTCTAAAATGGGTTATTGTTTCTTAATTATAATAATTCATCTTTGATCATATAGCTTTTATTAATCTGGAGGGAAAATATAGTCTTTATTGAATTTCCCTTTTATTGATTCTTATAATAACTTATCCTTTATGCTTAAAAAAAATATATTACATATTTAGGTTTGTACAATCTGGTGCACGTATCCTCAAGGATGTTATTTATAATTTTTTATACAGCGATAAATATTGTTCGAGCAAGACGACTATCCCTACTATAGAGAAGAAAAGCTTCGGGTCATGACAATCGCTTACTTCCAAGTCGAGCAATGCTAGAACATCTAGATTATCCCAAAAAATATTAGTAATAGTCTATCTTTAAAATTAGTTATAGAAAACTCTGATACATAAATTATCAAGAAAATAAAATTTTAAAAAATCAATTAAAAAATATATAGTGTAGTAATAAATTTAGAGGAGCATAAAGAGATTTAAAATTTAAATATTAAATGAGACAAATAACTAAGTAGTGATTAACTTCTAAATGTAAATAAGTCTTGCTTTCGATTTAACTAATAGGTGAATTAAGAAAAAATAAACTATCTATCTTCAAAATTAATCTAGCGAAATATACCCACCCGAATCATTAAAAATATAAAAGCACATTTAAAAAGCAAAACTAAAGCACGAGGAAGTTTGAAAAGTACTGTACTTCCTTCTATTTTTATTTTGATTTTCAACCCCACATATCGATATGCTTCAGTTTCGACAATTAATGAATAATAGGTTTTCGTAATTTATTGTCAAATTAAACAGAAATAATAAATCACATTGCTAATTGGATTATCCTTAGATGTCGCAAAATCTAAGGAAACTACAAGATCAAACACCGAATCATTAACGAATGTGCGTTGGTTGCTATAATTATAAATAATCACCTCCTCTTCTGTATATCATCCACAAGGACAAGAGTGATATTCAAAACCACGGATCATAATGCTTAAGTTTTGACAATTATAGTAAGTTTTTCTATTTTGTTGTCAAATTAAACCAAAAATAACAAATCACATACCGAATAGTTGCTAATTGAAGACTATAAATAATCACCTCTTCTCTTCTGTAAATCATCCACAAGGACAAGAGTAACCTTCAATTACTGCACCAATGACCTCCATCTTTTTCTTCATTCTCTTTGTTTCTTTTCTCTTGTTCGCCAGAGGGGTTGTCTGCGACGAAGAGCTTAAAGCATACATTGTTCACGTCGAAGTTCAACCGGATGTTTCCGCGTATGATGGAGACTACTACACCTTCCTTTTGGCCGAAACATTAGAGATCCAAGAAGATGATGCGGCGTCGCGGGTTATACACTCCTATCGGAATGTTATGACCGGCTTCTCGGCGATGTTGACGGAGAGGGATGTGGCGGCCATGTCGAAGGTCGACTGGTTTGTGCGCGCCGTTTCGAGCTTGGTTTACCGTCCGTTGACCACCCACACGCCCCTGTTTTTGGGGTTGCGCCACCGCACTCACAGCGTGTGGAACGCGACCAACATGGGGGAAGGCGTCATCATAGGCGTCCTCGACTCCGGCATCACCCCTGGCCACCCTTCGTATAGTGACCGCGGCATGCCGCCTCCTCCACCCAAGTGGAAGGGCCGTTGCAACTTAGGGAACGTGCCGTCATCGACCGAGCAGTTCTGTAACAATAAGCTCATCGGCGCCCGATCCTTCGTCAACTATAATCGGTCCCGGAACGGATCGACGGATTCGCCTATTGATAACGATGGCCACGGTACTCACACGTCTAGCACCGCCGCCGGCGCATTCGTGAAGCGCGCTAATGTGTATGGGCTAGCCAGGGGAGTGGCCGCTGGAGTGGCCCCCCTTGCGCATCTCGCCATTTATAAGGTTTGCGCGAATGACGAGTGTCAGGGGCACGACATACTCGCTGGGATGGACGCCGCAGTGGAGGACGGTGTCGATGTGCTTTCAATCTCGCTCGGTAGTGACCCTGGTCCATTCTACCACGACCCAATTGCGATCGGCGGTTTTAACGCCATGCGCAAGGGAGTCTTCGTCAGCTGCTCGGCCGGCAACTCGGGGCCGTTTAATTCCACCGTATCCAATGACGCGCCATGGTTACTCACTGTGGCGGCCAGTACTATGGACCGTGAGTTCTTGGCCACCGTAAAGCTTGGCGACGGTAGCGAATTCTAGGGAGAGAGCATCTACCAGCCGCAGGGATTCTCATCGAAGAAGTATCCTCTCGTGTTCCCTGGCGGCGCTTCCACCTTATGTCTCAACGGTTCCCTTAACGGTATCGACGTGAAGGGAAAGATTGTGCTCTGTGACCGCGGCATCAACGGGCGGATCGAGAAGGGGGAAGTCGTCAAGCAAGCGGGTGGCATTGGCATGGTGCTTGTCAATGCACCGAAAGATGGCTACAGCACTATCGCCGATCTCCACGTACTGCCGGCGTCGCACATTCCCTATTCCTTCGGACATAAGATCAAGGCTTACATCAACTCATCCTCCCTCCCGACGGCCACCATTGTCTTCAAAGGCACCATTACCCATGTACCCCACTCTCCGGCGATAACTTCCTTCTCCTCCCGTGGGCCTAGCCAAAATACACCGGGGATCCTCAAGCCCGACATCACCGGCCCTGGTATCAGCGTCCTTGCTGCTTGGAATACACAAAAATTCAATGTCATCTCCGGCACCTCCATGTCTTGCCCCCATCTCTCCGGCATCGCCGCCCTTATCAAGAAAGTCCATCCCGACTGGTCGC
Source organism: Zingiber officinale (assembly GCF_018446385.1). Lineage (NCBI taxonomy): Eukaryota > Viridiplantae > Streptophyta > Magnoliopsida > Zingiberales > Zingiberaceae > Zingiber > Zingiber officinale. The sequence goes on from NC_055989.1 coordinate 125,500,076, forward strand.
CCGCAGCTATCAAATCTGCCATAATGACGACGGCCTACGTAAAAGATAACACCAACAACCCCATCTTTGACGAGAGGAACCTTCCAGCCGACCTCTTCGCGGTGGGAGCCGGCCACGTCATGCCTCGAAAGGTCCTTGACCCGGGACTCATCTACGACATCTCTCCGACGGACTATTATCCATACCTTTGCGGCCTTGGCTATAGTGACTCTGACGTGAGCATCATCGTCCACCGCAAAATAAACTGCTCGTCGATCAAGAGCATCCCAGAAGGAGAGCTCAACTATCCTTCCATCGCCGTCTGATTGCTGACGAATGAGGCAAGGACGGTGACCTTCACAAGGACCGTGACCAACGTCGATAAGGCAGCAGCGACTTACTACGCAAAGTTAGACGTGCCCGACATGGTTTCGGCACGCGTAGTTCCGAAAAGCTTAACCTTCGAGAAGGTTAATGAGAAGAAGAGCTTCAAGATTAGTTTCAAGCGAAGGAGTGACTATGGGGCGTCGTCACCGACTGTTGAAGGGCAATTGAGGTGGGTTTCCCAAGCGAGGAGTGTGGTCAGAAGTCCAATCTCCATCATCCTGGAGCGATGATGATATATATAAAGCAAAAGAAGCTATTAATCCCCATATGTATATTAATTATCATATTCTTATTCATGTATATACATCTAAATTTATGAATATTGCATGGACAAGCATTTATCCATTTTTTTTCTTTTTGTAAAAATTTTAAATTATAATCCATGTCTGTTTTATTTGTAATTATTTCTTATACTATTAAAATAATTTTACAATATCTCTGGGCCCGCTTGAACAATAGATCATGCTACCTTATTTTACTTTAACATTCTCACTCTTTAGAAATTATTGCCTAAACTATTTGATCTACTTTTGTGGGCATAATCAATATCATCTTTCACCATGATTTGTCACTTTGAATGATTGAATCACATAACATATTTGGCTCGCATCTCAATATATTTAGATTAAATTATATTTAGCTCATTTAATCGACTCAAGTGGGGACTTAGGGTCAGTACATTTTCATATATTTTTGTCATATATTATTTGCATAACTACATGCTTTTTCTACATTACAAAAAAACCTATAATTAATAATCTAAATTTTAGTGACCAAATATTATTTCGGACACAACTTAGTGACTTAATTAATATTCTTGATATGGGTTAGGTTTTGTAGGTCCCTGGTGAAAAAGGAAAAGGAGATAGCAGAATTAAGAAGATAGGGTAATATCGACCGAGATATACCTTGATGAAGGAAGACCAATACCGAACGAGATATACTTTGGGAAAGGCATGTCAATATCGACCGAGATATACCTTAAAGGAAGTAAGCCAATATCGACCGATATATATCTCAAAGGAGGTAGACTGATATCGATCGATACATACCTCAAGGAAAGTGGGCTAATATCGGCCGAGATACACCTTAGGGGAAGTCAAGTTAATATCAACTGATATATACCTTGCGGAAAGTAAGCTAATACCGATCGAGAAATACCTTGAGAAGAGTAGGCCAGTATCGGCCGGGATATATCTTAGGAAGGGTAAATCAATATCGACCGGGTTTACACGTTTAAAATAAAAGCCAGTATTGTTTAAGAGGGCATATCTAAAATTAATTAAGTATACATGATCGTCCGAGAATGAAAAGATCCAAAGATTTATAGAATTGGTAATATATTACTGAACGATTAGTTGAATTATAATGATAAACTGACCGAATAAGGTCTGGGTTTAATATTCGGTCAATATAAAACATAGTATAATACCAAGCTATCTAAAGACAGGACGAACAAATAGACTCATAATTAATTTAATAAAGATACCTGTATGTGATTGAATAACAGGTTTACCTATTTGGCGGGAAGTGTGTTTTTAGACTTTTCTGCAGGTGCTAGATGACAAAGAAGGTACATCTGGGGTACAAAAAAGATTCCTTAAATGTCATTTTACCACAAGTATGCAGCTTACATCATCTCAGAACAAACTCTAACAAACCGGGGTCCACTTCATGACTACGGAGGTTATATGAAATGGTATAAAAAGGGGAATCCTCTCCATTGGCCAGGTAAGTTCACATTACTGCTCGCACTCACAAACCCTAATTCTTAACTACTGTTCGTCTTCTTCTTCCTTCTTCCACACCAAGAGAGATTATTGACTTGAGCGTCGGAGCGCTTAGCCAGGTATTTCCACCCCGGTCTTAGGTCACTGATGATAGTGTTGGTTGGTCTCTTGTGCGCAGGAAGCCTTAGGAGCTCCGGATCTCGGTTTTCTTTAGTCAGATTTCTCTCTCGTCATTGAAGCTTCGCATGAGGAGGGCATTCTGTGACTTTATTTTCCCCGATCCGCTTTGGGTTTCTCGGATCGGTATCCAGTCAGTCAGGTATTACTCTTCATCAGCAGTAGGTTTTCTCCCCAGCTTTCTATTTCATCAAGTTTCTCAGACAGGATCAAATTTGACGCCGTCTGTAGGAACTTCACCTGAATCTGAGACTACAAGATGGAAGAGGCTAGAAAATCAAATCTACTCACTATTAGCCACGAAGATCTAGATTTTCTCATTAATACTCATGTACAGAAAGCTTTGCAACAACAACAACTTCAAGCTCATACTGGGGCTACTCTGCTGGTAGCTCATAATCTGGTGATTTCGACTACTGAGCACTGGAAAGGAAAGGAACTAGAAGAAGAGAAACATGTATATTTCCCTCCGGCTACAGCTTCCCCGACTAGGCATCCTCGAGCCTTCCTTCGTACTCCTTTGGAATAGGGAGGATGAAAGCCTATATTTCAGGAATCCTCTGGCAAAGCACCAGAGAGGGAGAAGCAAAGTTAAGATGATAGCCAGCGATAGCTCGCTGGAAAGAATCATTTTTCTATTCTCTCAAAGTGTACTGGATGATATACTTCCCAAGCGAATACATTGGGACTACAGATCCGGAAGATCATTTGTTAAAATTTGAGAACGTAGCATTATTACAATAATTTTTTGATGGAGTGAAGTGTCGGATGTTCCTCACAACACTCGGAGGAGCCGCGTAGCGTTGGTTTAAGAGATTGCCAGAAAAATCTATCTGAAAGTTCAAGGACTTCAAGAAGGTTTTCTTACACCATTTCTCTAGCAACAAGAGGTACCATAAGACTCCCTGGAGTCTATTTTCAATTAAAAAAGCATTTAAGGAGTCCATTAGAGCCTATATCAAAAGATTTAATCAGGTAGCTATCGATGTGCCCAGCGCTACTATTGAAATATTAGTAAGTGCTTTTTCTCAAGGTCTGAATGATAATGATTTCTTTAAATATCTAGTAAGAAATCCTCTTGTCAATTTTGACTCCTTGATCGAACGTGCCACTGAATTCATTAACGTTGAAGAAGCTCAAGCTGCCCGCAGGAAAGAAGGCACTACTTCTTCTCCTACCCCTGTTAAGGAGAAGGCTCCTGCTCCTGTCCCTCCGCCTTGAGGACCTCGAGTAGTTCATCCACCTCATCGTCATCTAGAATATCGTCCGCAAGCAGTACAACACGTGGAGATGCAACAAGAAGCACCAAGAAGGTGGTGCACATACCATAAGACCAGCAATCATCATACAGAGGACTATTTTGTTTTGAAAAATAAGAGAGCAAATAGGGATCGTTATCAAAGGAAAAATTATTATCGACAACAATACCCCAGACAACAAAGTCCGCTTAAATTAGAATATCGCCCGGTCGAGCCTCAACAAGGCGCATTACCAACCCCGGCCGGTACAAGCCATCCGCCCGAGAAAACTCAGCCTGATGTCATGACCACTCGGCAAGAAGAAAACAGGAGCAATGCCGCCCGAGGCAACATTAATATGATCGCGGGTGGGCCTACTGATGGAGATTCCAACAGGGCCAAAAAAGCACATGCACGGAGACTTGAAATACATGTTGTAGGGTGTAGCATGGAAAAAGCAACTGGTCCAGAAATTAGTTTTGGACCTAGAGACCTTGAGGGAGTAGAAATACCCCATGATGATGCATTAATGATTAAGGCTGTGATAGCTAATTATCCTATTTCTCGTACCTTCATAGACACTGGTAGTTCTGTGAATATTATCTTCAAGAAAGTTTTTGATCAGCTGCAGATTGACCCGAGTGAACTTCAAAAGATGGTAACTCCTTTATATGGATTCACTGGTAATGAAGTACAACCGCTTGGTCAAATAAAATTGGCCATATCTCTAGGGGAGGAGCCTCTTATAAGAACAAGAAGATCCTACTTTATGGTGGTGGATGCCCCTTCCTCCTATAATGTGATACTGGGTCGGCCAGCCTTAAATGAGTTTAGGGCGGTCGTTTCTACTTTCTGTCTAAAGATTAAATTTCCCATTGATGACCAGGTCGGGGAAGTGCGGGGTGATCAGAAGACAACACGAAAATGTTATGTGGAGATCGTCCGAACTGAAGCCAGCGCCGCTCAAAAAATCCAAAGAATGGAGGTTAATGTCATTCAAGAAAAGTCATCTGTTCTGGTTTATGAAGAAAAGAAAGAAGTCCATATACAAACCAGTCGACCTGAAGCTAATACTTATGTCGCGGCCGATCTTGATCCTACATTGAAAGCTGAGCTGGTTTAGTGCTTAAAGAAAAACAATGATGTCTTTGCCTGGACGCCTAAAGAAGTCATGGGCATTTCCCCTTCAGTAATTGAGCACTCTTTGCATGTTTTCCCAGATGTCAGGCCGGTCATGCAAAGAAAAAGAAATTTCAGTGCAGAACAAAATCAGATCATCAAGGAAGAAGTGACTAAACTCATGGAAGCTCGTTACATCAGGGAAGTACAATTTTCTAGCTGGCTAGCTAATGTGGTTTTGGTCTCTAAGCCCGGTAACAAATGGCGGGTATATATTGACTTTCGTGATCTCAACAAAGCTTGCCCGAAAGATTATTATCTGTTGCCCCGGATTGATCAATTAGTAGATTCTACATCCGGGTGTGAATACATCTCTATGCTGGACGCTTATCAAGGCTATCATCAGGTTCCCTTAGCTAAGGAGTACCAAGAGAAGGTCAGTTTCATAACATCTGAAGGTACTTATTGTTACAATGTTATGCCCTTTGGACTAAAAAATGCAGGAGCAACTTATCAGAGGCTTATGAATAAGGTCTTTCAGAAACAGATTGGAAGAAATATGGAAGTATATGTTGATGATATCTTAATTAAGTCTCTTCAAGCTATTGATCTGTGCAGGGATGTAGAGGAGACCTGCAAGACGTTGAGGCAATATGGGCTCAAGCTAAACCTAGGCAAATGTTTATTTGGAGCAAAGGGGGGAAAATTCTGGGCTATATGGTGTCCGAGCAGGGGATAGAACCCCACCCAAGCAAAGTCAAAGATCTTCAGAACATGGAACCGCCACGCAACATGAGGGAAGCTCAAAGACTCACCGGCCGGATTACAGCCTTGTCTAGATTTATTTCGAGGTTGGCCGATCGTAGTCTCCATTTCTTCAAAATACTTCGGAAGACTAACAAATTTCAATGGGATGAAGAATGTGACAAAGCTTTTCAAGAGTTGAAAGACTATCTGTCCACCCTTCCTGTTGTTGGTCCCTTTGGATGGCGGCAAGAGGAGAGGGGTGAATTTCCCTACAAAAATTAAACCAAAAACCTTTCTCGGATATTCAACTAATTAACAGACACTTGTAATAATAAAAAGAAGAGACTAAATGAAAAGATCATACACAAGAGATTTACTTAGTTTGCAATCAGGGGATTGCTAATCCAAGGAAAGTAAGCGCACTATTTGATGATCTCCTTCGGGCAGAGTAGCCTCTTTACAGCGTTGACAGCACAAATAAAAAGAAAAGAAATGAAAGCACAGAGAAAACTGATTACAAGTGACTTGAATTGACTGTGCAGATCAGTGCTATATTTATAGCACTGGTCGGGGCGCCCTGAAGGGGTTCCGGGTGCCCTGGGGGGATAAAACTTTATCCCCCAACGTTCAGACCGCGTTATAATCGATCTGGTAAAAAACTTCATCCTGAGCACCCGGAATGGTTCCGGGCGCCCCGAGCCTTAAAGTCAACAGAAGTTGACTTTTTCCTCTCCGGTTCAGCTTGTCTCGGTCCGGGTCTTGTTCACTCCGACTCCGCTAGCTTGGGTGATCTCACCCATCCGGAATAGGGCTCACCCGAACCAAAGTTCCGGCCTTCTCCTCGAACAGCCTTCCTTCTCGGTTTCTCGTCCCTCGAACGTCGCGCACGTTCTTCTCATCCACCGGTGTACTCTTCCGCGGTCACCTCGTCCCTCGAACGCACCAAGCCCGTCGGCTCTCTCCCCGTGCCGTCCTTCTCGCTAGCTGTGTCTTCCGCTCGACTTCCTGTGTTCCTAAGCTCTTGCACACTTAGACATAAGGGTTAGACAAAACAGGACCTAACTTAACTTGTTTGATCACATCAAAACACCTTGGGGTTCCAACAATCTCCCCCTTTTTGATGTGAGCAACCCAAGTTAAGTTAGGGTAAAACAGATGCAATAAAAATAATTTATTTGCAATTAAGTCCAAAGATATTTCAATTTAAAAATTATAATTACCTCCCCCTAGACTTAATATACTTCTCCCCCTTTGATCACATAAAAATTGGGGTTATAAACAAGTCTAAGGTAAATTCTCAAAAAAAATCTTAAGTGTAAAAAAGTTTAAGCAAAATGTCTAAGTAAAGACACTCTTCAAAATTTTTCTTTGGAAAAAAAATTTAAGTAAAACATTTTTCAGGAAAAAAATAATCATAAGTGTTAACAAAAATTTCTTAAAATTTAAGTTTGAAACTTATTTCAACATTTCCTTAAAAAAATTTCCATAAGTAAAAAAAATTCTAAGGCAATATTTTTTAAAAAATTTCTAAGTTAAAAAAAAAAATTCTAAAAATAACAAACATTTTCTAAGTTTAAACAAAATTTTCAAAACAAATGTTTAACAACTTTTAAGCATTATTTAATTCTAACTTTAATACTTTTTCCAGAAAGTTAATTAAACATTTGATTCAGTATTTTGGCTTCCAGGTCGTGGCGAGGCACTAGGCCTTCTTAGTTATTGGAGCAACAACCACTTCCTTAGACAAAGCCTCATAAAGAAACTATCTGTTTAACTTTCTTGCTGAAAAGATGCTAAGTTTAGTTTTAAAATTCAAGTTAAACATGTTTTCGGAACCCAATAGAGGTTCCTACCTACAGGATTAACCAAGTATTTCCTAGGTACATAGACTTTTGATATATTTCTAATTTGACTTTCATGAAATCTATAATACCAATTTAAACCTCTATAATTTCTATAAGTAGAAATATTTGAACCATTAGATTTTTTCAATCTTTCTATTTCTTCTTTTAATTTTTCATTTTCAATTTTCAACTTATCAAAATCCTCTATAAGACATGATTTTGCCAAAATTCTTTTTGTTTCTAAGATTTCATTTTCTAATTTAGTATTTTTATTTTCTAATTTATACATGGATTTAGTCATTGCCTTAATACCAAAGTAAAGTTGATCAGGGGGTAAGAGGCATACCTCACTTACCATATCAGACTTGAAGCCTGATTCTCCCCTTGCTTCGCTACTTTCATCTGAGGTCGCTCCCCCTTCATCGATGTTGGATTTTGATGTACTTTGTCCTTCGTAGCTTGCCATCAGTGCTATCCCGGCATATTCTTGAATCTTGGACTCAGATGAAGAAGTGTCGTCCCAAGTAACTTTTAGGTTCTTGTGCTTCTTCGGAATCTTGCCTTTGTCCTTCTTGAGTTCTGGGCAATCTTCTTTTAGGTGTCTTTCCTTTTGACACTGATAGCAACGCATCCTTCTTCTATTCCTTGGAATCTTTTTATTCTACATTTTTTTAAATTTATTAGATCTAAAAAACTTTTTAAAGTTTCTTACCATGTATGCTTCCTGATCATCTTCTGAGTCTGACTCGGGTTCATCTCTTTTGGTTGTGTTTAGTGCGATCATCTGGCTTGATTCCTTTGTTCCTGCACACCTGGTTTCATGCAATTCAAGAATGGATAACACTTCTTCTAAAGTACTTACCTCCAGGTCTTTCGAAATGTAGTAGGCGTCAACAATTGATGTCCATTCTGAAGTTCTGGGAAACGCGTTGAGTGCGTAGCGTATGCTGTCCCGATTTGTTACCGTTTCTCCGAGGTTCTCGAGACCAGTAATCAGTTCTTTTACCTTCGCGTGTAGATTGGCTACCTTCTCACCTTTTTCAAGATGAACGTTCATCAGCTTGTTCCGGAAGATGTCTCTTCTAGCGAGCTTCGCTTCGGACGTGCCTTCGTGGAGTTCCAGGAACTTCTCCCAGAGTTCTTTAGCAGATGAATAGCTTCCGATGCGGTTGACCTCTTGAGGCGGCAACACGCTCAGTAGGTGATATTCCGCACAGCTGTTCGCTACAGACTCATTCTGCTCCTTCTTTGTCCAGTGGCTCTCTTCTTTTTCTTCTCCATCTTGATTCATCGGAGCTACAAAACCATACTTCATAATAGACCGTATTTCGAAATCAGTTTTTGGGAATACCTCCATACGATGCTTCCAGTCTGCGAAGTCCCCCTCAAATTTTGGTGGAACGATGCTTGGTCTGGCCATCTTGTTGCTTCGATCAGCGGTTAGTCCTCCTGAAGTGCCTGGCTCTGATACCACTTGTTGGTCCCTTTGGAGGCCTGCAAGAGGGGAGGGGTGAATTGTCCTACAAAAATTAAACCAAAAACCTTTCTCGGATATTCAACTAATTAACAGACACTTGTAATAATAAAAAGAAGAGACTAAATGAAAAGATCAGACACAAGAGATTTACTTGGTTTGCAATCAGGGGATTGCTAATCCAAGGAAAGTAATCACACTTTCTGATGATCTCCTTCGGGCGGAGTAGCCTCTTTACAGCGTTGACAGCACAAATAAAAAGAACAGAAATGAAAGAACAGAGAAAACTGATTACAAGTGACTTGAATTGACTGTGTAGATCCATGCTATATTTATAGCACTGGTCGGGGTGCCCCGTAGGGGTTCCGGGTGCCTTGGGGGGATAAAACTTTATCCCTCAACGTTCAGATCGCGTTAGAATTGATCTGGTCAAAAACTTCATCCCGGGCGCCCGAAAGGGTTCCGGGTGCCCCAGGCTGGTCCGGGCGCCCGGAAGGGTTCCGGGCGCCCCGAGCCTTAAAGTCAACAGAAGTTGACTTTTTCGTCTCCGGTTCAGCTCGTCTCGGTCCGGGTCTTGTTCTCTCCGGCTCCGCTAGCTTGGGTGATCTCGACCATCTGAAATAGGGCTCACCCGAACCCAAGTTCTGGCCTTCTCCTCGAGCAGCCTTCCTTCCCGGTTTCTTGTCCCTCTAACGCCGCGCACGTTCTTATCGTCCACCGGTGTACTCTTCCGCGGTCACCTCGTCCCTCGGACGCACCGAGCCCATCGGCTCTCGTGCCGTCCTTCTTGCTAGCCGCGTCTTCCGCTCGACTTCCTGTATTCCTAAGTTCCTACACACTTAGATACAAGGGTTAGACAAAACAGGACCTAACTTAATTTGTTTGATCACATCAAAATACCTTGGGGTTCCAACACCTGCATTAGCTAAGCCTATAGTAGGAGAGACCTTGTGGGTATATCTCTCAGCTAATGAAAATGCTGTAAGCTCTGTGTTAGTTAGACAGAAAGGGAAAGAGCAACACCCTGTGTATTTTTCTAGCCATTTATTAAAAGGAGTCGAGCATAGATATACTACACTCGAAAAGTTGGCTTATGCATTAGTGCTGACTGCCCGGAGGTTGCACCCATATTTTTTTAGCACATACAATTATTGTGTTGACTAACAGTACTCTCGGGCGGGTGTTGCTTAACCCGGAGGCATTGGGTCGATTGATCAAATGGACGACCGAACTTAGTGAGTATGACATACAATATCAACCTTGCTCGGCCATCAAGGCACAAGCTCTAGCATATTTCATTATAGAAGTTCAAGGCCCTGAAGAAGAAAATACTTGGAAAATTCATGTGGATGAATCTTCAACCAGACAAGGTAGTGGAATTGGTGTTCTCCTTATATCTCCAAGAGAAGATAGACTTCAACTTTCTGTCAGGTTAAATTATAGAGCTACTAACAATGAGGCAGAGTATGAAGCATTGATAGCCAGATTATAAGCTGCTCGGCATATAGGAGCAGCTCGAGTTCTCATTTATTCTGATTCTCAGTTAGCAGCCCAACAATTATCAGGTAACTTTGAAATTAATAATGATAGGCTCAAGCTATATGCTGAAGCATTTGATAAATTGAAGTCTCAGTTTCAAGAAGTAAATATACAAAAAGTTCCTCGATCTGAAAATCAAGTAGCTGATGAATTAGCTAAATTGGCCTCTGCTATAACACCATGGAATCTGGATCGGCCAGTGGAGCAGACCGTGTTAATATCTTGTATTGAAAGACAAGCCGACGTAGAAATACAAGGTGACTGGAAGGCACCAATCATATTATACTTGCAGCAGGGCATTCTTCCGAATGATGTAGAACAAGCAAGGATATTTAAGAAGAAGGCTGCTCAGTATACTATGATAGGGGAGCGGTTATATAAAAGAGCTTTCTCCAGACCTTTGCTTAAGTGTATTGGCACAGAAGTTGTACCATTTATCCTACAAGAGGTTCATCAAGGCTCATGTGGCAGTCACATAGGAGGGAGATCCTTAGCCCGCAGAGTTTTACTAGCAGGATATTTCTGGCCTACTCTACACGAAGACGCTAACAAATTGGTAAGAACTTGTATTTCTTGTCAGAAACATCAGAATATTCTGCATCATCCTACATAATTATTAAGAACCTCTATAGTCTCCTTCCCCTTTGATCAATGGGGCATGGATATAGTGGGTCCGTTTCCTATGACAACTACACAAAGAAGATTTTTATTAGTAGCAGTGGATTATTTCTCTAAATGGGTAGAAGCAGAACCACGCTCGGATTACTGAAGATGCAGTTATTAAATTCCTATGGAAAAATATCATATGCAGATTCGGTATTCCTCATAAATTAGTTTCTGATAATGGAAGGCAATTCCAAGGAGACAGAATCTTAGATTGGTGCAAAAGCTATGGTATCATTCAAGCATTCACCTCTGTGGCATACCCACAGAGTAATGGTCAAGCAAAGTAACCAACAGAGAAATTATAAGAGGTTTAAAAACCAAACTAGATCATGTCAGAGGCAGCTGGGTAGATGAATTGCCCAGTGTTCTTTGGGCGTATCATACTACACACCGATAAGCTACAGGGATCACTCCATTCCAACTAGTTTATGGGGGCGAAGCAGTAATTCTTATTGAGGTAGGAGTAGAATCTGACAGACAACAGTTATATGATGAAGATAACGCTGGTCGATGACTTATGGAGCTGGATCTGATAGAGGAAATCAGAGACAAGGCTGCAACTCATCTCACACCATATCGACAACGAATGAGGCAAAATTATAACAGAAGAGTCATCCCTAGATTTTTCCCAAGTGGGAGATCTAGTATGGAGACGTGTTAAGCCTGTTGGGAATGTTAGCAAGTTGGTACCGCAATGGGGAGTACCTTACAAGGTGGTAGAAAAACTGGCATCAGGCTCATATTATCTCCAGGACATTGAAGGAAGAATTCTCGAGCGTCCCTGGAGTGCAAATCATTTACAGCCCTACCGAACCTGACAAACTCATATCATTCGAGAATATGTCTGAGGGAACAAATCAAAATTACTTGAAGCAGTTCTCCTGTGACAAATGACAAGTATGCTCATAGTTTATGTACTTCATTCAACTCAATGAATACAATGCAGGCCAAATATCGCCCGCGAAATAAAAATGGTTCAAACGGCGTGGTGATTAGTGGGCAAACATTTTTTATCTAATCAAGGGGCTGTCGATTGGGAGCTTTAAGGGAGGGCCTACCTGGTTTCCCTAAGAAAATCTCCGAGAAACACTAAACCATCACAAGGTTAGTACGAGCGTTTTAGTTTTACATAAAAAGATAGTCGATCGGGAAATCTCATGAAGTAACCCGGACGGGTCTTCGTGGGAGGAACCGGAGACTTTAAACTATCATGAAAGCATAGTCGATCGAGAAATCTCATGAAGTAACTCGGACGGGTCTTCATGGGAGGAACCGGAGACTTTAAACTATCATGAAAGCACAGTCGATAGGGAAATCTCATGAAGTAACTCGGACGGGTCTTCATAGGAGGAATCGGAGACTTTAAACTATCATAAAAGCATAGTCGATCAGGAAATCTCATGAATTAACTCGGACGGGTCTTCATGGGAAGAACCGGAGACTTTAAACTATCATAAAAGCACAGTCGATCGAGAAATCTCATGAAGTAACTCGGACGGGTCTTCATGGGAGGAACCGGAGACTTTAAACTATCATAAAAGCATAGTTGATCGGGAAATCTCATGAAGTAACTCGGACGGGTCTTCATACGAGGAACCGGAGACTTTAAACTATCATAAAAGCACAGTCGATCGTGAAATTTCATGAAGTAACTCGGACGGGTCTTCATGGGAGGAACCGGAGACTTTAAACTATCATAAAAGCACAGTCGATCGGGAAATCTCATGAAGTAACTCGGACTGGTCTTCATGGGAGGAACCAGAGACTTTAAACTATCATGAAAGCATAGTCGATCGGGAAATCTCATGAAGTAACTCGGACGAGTCTTCATGGGAGGAACCGGAGACTTTAACTATCATGAAAGCACAGTCGATCGGGAAATCTCATGAAATAACTCGGACGGGTCTTTATGGGAGGAACCGGAGACTTTAAACTATCATGAAAATACAGTCGATCGGGAAATCTCATGAAGTAACTCGGACGGATCTTCATGGGAAGAACCGGAGACTTTAAACTATCATAAAAGTACAGTCGATCGGGAAATCTCATGAAGTAACTCGAACGGGTTTCATTGGAGGAACCAGAGACTTTAAACTATCATAAAAGCATAATCGATCGGGATTATATTGTCAGTGTAAATTCAGAGTTATGCGGATTTCTTCATAAATATTATTTGGTATTACACTCCAGACCAAGATTCAAGGTTCGAGGGGGATTCTGTATATACATATAATCTTGCAAAATTACATTCCCTATCTGGAGTCCCGATTATATGAAGCTCTTTATCCAAAAATTACTCGGACTGTTATACTCAACTAAAGCACAGAAATTTCATAAAGTTCTTCATATAAAATCGCTCGAAATTACATGCTCTTCTGAGATATTACCAATGGAGGAATTTATCCAAACAAGATTTAATTCCAAGGAATGAGGGAGGAATTCTTGAACGAGATAGTACTTATTCTTAGCTCCTAGAAGCATTTCAAAGGAAGCAATGTCAAGCTAACACAAACCAAGAAAAACAGTTAAGTACCAAATTTTCTCTTAATATTGCAGCTACTTAATTACAGATCTCTTAATTACAAGTCTTTTCATTACAAGTCTTCTAATTACAAGTCTTTTAATTATAAGTCTTTTTAAATACATAACCATGCCTACTCAAAATGGCTCGTTAAATTTTCGGGTAATTCTTTGTTGAGTCTGCAACGGTTTATGTATAGAGGAGGAGGTTCCCTAAGTAGATAACCACCCTCTCTCAGTTGTTGAAGAATCCCTGCCACAGAATGATTTAAAGCCCCTATGATTCGACGAACATATTCGTTAACAAATGTCGGAGACCTTAGATAAGTTAGGCGTCTCTCTTCAACTCGATTTTCCTCATGCTCCTTATAACTTTGAAATTCAGCCTGTATTTTAGCAGCTTGATATTTGAGAGTGTCTTTCTCCAATTTAAGTTGTTCCAATTCCTTTCGAAGTGAGAATATTTCATCATCCTGGGCCTTTCTTTGTTCTTGCTCTTCTTGTTAGGACCAAAAGTAGCTAGAGGGGGGGGGGGTGAATAGCTCGTCGCGTTCGCTCGGTGCGCTTCGTTGCTTGGCGTTGCTTGTTTCTTCTTGGATGTGCAGCGGAAAATACAGAAACAAATACAACCACGCTAACACTAGGATTTTACTTGGTATCCACCTCCAAAGGAGGTGACTAATCCAAGGATCCACACCACGCACGCACCCTCCACTATGAAACACTCCTTTTCGGTAACTACCGAGGGCGGAGAAGCCCTACAAGACTCTCAGTACAAGAAGAAGAAAGGGTAGTAAAGATTAAGTAAAAGCTTACAAGAAATGCAGTGAAAAACCCTAACCCTAACTTCTTCCTCTTGCAATAGATCCGCCTCTTGACTTGGAAAGCCTCCAAGAACCTTCAAGAACTGGCGATCACGTGCTTGTAGAGATGGAGGAGCTGGAATGAATCCGAGAAGAGCTCGTGAAGAGATGCCGAAGACCACGCTCGCTGCGTTTACGACGCCAACGGTCGGATCCCGATCGATTCAATGTTTCGATCGGAGGCTTCGATCGATCCACGGATCGATCCGGAGCGCCTGGAAGCTGCTCGATCGATCCACGGATCGATCCAGCCGCTATCGCGCCGAGATCGCCGATCGATCGATCGCCGATCGACGGGACCTCGATCGATCCACGGATCGATCCAAGCTTTCCTGTAGGGGAGATGCATCAACGATGATCATCCTCGGATCGATCCACGGATCGATCCGACTTGATTTTTGCCCAAACCAAGTCCCAAACCTCCTAACCAACATCCGGTCAACCTCGACCTGTTGGTACATCATGCCTCGCATCCGGTCACCCCTTGACCTGCCAGACTCCCCACCAAGTGTCCGGTCAATCCCTTGACCCACTTGGACTTTTACTCGTCGTCAAGTATCCGGTCACCCATTGACCTACTTGGACTTCCCCGATGTCCGGTCAACCTTGACCCATCTGGACTTCCTTCCTTGCCAAGTATCCAACAATCCCTTCGACCTACTTGGACTTCCCAACACCGGATGTCCGATCATCCTTGATCCATCTGGATTCTTCCTTGCCCGGCTTCACTCACGGGACTTTCACCTAGCTTCACTCACTAGGGTTTTCCATCCGCCTAGCTTCACCACTAGGACTTTCACCGGCTTCACTCACCAGGATTTCCTTGCCTAGCTTCACTCACTAGGACTTTCACCGGCTTCACTCACCAGGATTTCCTGCCTAGCTTCACTCACTAGGACTTCCTCCGCCTAACAGCATTCACGATTTCAGTCAAGTATCCGTCAACCTTGACCTACTTGACTCTTCTTCGATCAATATCTTATTGTCAAACATCTAAACCCTAACCAAGACTCAGCTTGGTTAACCAGGTCAACCTTGACCTGAGGTTGCACCAACAATCTCCCCCTTTTTGATGTTTGACAATACCACAATAACACTTACAATCTCACATGTAAGTTAGGCTAATCCTATAGCCTCCTTCTTCATGCCACTAGGTAATGAACCCATAAATTAAGCTTTTCATTCTCCCCTTAAGAGGGCAAACTCCCTCTAGGTAATGAAAACCTAACTTACTTCCTTTCATTCTCCCCCTATTGGCACACATCAACCCACTACAAAAAACACATCAACCCGTCTTTGGACACACATCAACCTATGCTCCAATTTTGGGCACACTTCAACAACTCCATTTGTTGAAGACTCTCCCCCTGAAGAGTTGCTCATCGTGATCACAATTTCACTCATGTGATCAACTCAATATTGAAGGTCCCATACCCTTCATTATCCTTAACTTCTCCCTCAATATTGACAAATACCCAACCTTGAGCATTTTCAACCACTTGAGTTGCCACTTGAAATGATGAGGATATCCACTCCCCATTTATCCCCATTTCAAGTTTAAATGCTCAACCTTGAGCAAGTTCACAACAGAAGGTTAACCACCTTCCAAGGTTCATGAAAAATAATTTTCATGTCTTTAAAGAGTCCCTCCCCCTAAAGACATGGTGGTAACTTCTGTCATTGCACCAACAATGACTTGGAATCCCTAAACCTTTAGGAAACCTAGATTTAGAAGTTTTGAGGTTCAAATGTTCAAAATTTGAAACAAACCTCAACCTAAACTTCAATGAAGTCTTCCTTTACCATTCCATCCTTGTTTTCAACACGAAAACACCCTTTTTATGTATACAAATGTATTTTAAGGGTTTGGAATGGTTACCTAGACTAAAATAGGTTCAAAGTGCTGAAATCAGCTTTCCCACCAAAATCCAACTTGGATCGATTGAGTTGGGTTCCAATCGATTGAACCTTCTCAATCGATCCACCGATCAATTCAGACTACCGGATCGATCGGCTGATCGATCCAAATGCTGGTTTTTGTCATTGTTATGAATCGATCCATGGATCGATTCAGCACTCAATCGATCCATGGATCGATCGAGACTCGATAGTTGCTGAAATTCCATTTCAGTCAACTTAAACCCCTAGAAAATTCTACAAAATCCAAAAATTATGAAATTTCGTGTAGACATTGTTTAGGGCATATATTATCAAGGAAAAATAGTTTTCTATGAAAATACATCATGTTTTCAAAGATTGACACAAACTTGAAAACTTGCAAAAACTTTAGTGTTTTCTTCAAGTTTGTGTCTAACTATTCAATGGTGATTACTATCAAAAGATAGCCTTCACCAAGGTTTTCCAAAAACATTTTAAAAACATTTTCAAAACCAATATCCCATCATGTTCCTTGGGCATAATGCACATGACTTGTACATTAGCTTTCCCAATGATGGGAAAACACATAACTATGTGTTTTGATGAACCTAAAACTCAAAAGAATGCACTAAATCAACATTTTGAGTTTTGTTCATCTTCCTAACATCTCACTTGTATCTAATGTGCACTAAAACACATACAAGTCATCTTATAATCCTTGTGAGATGTAAGCTTTTGGTTTTGCCCTATTCTAGGGATCATGCATATCTATCTAGGCATTTTAGATATATACTAGACATCCACCAAGGATGTCACTTGTTAATAATTGTTGTTAAATGCCTTTTGTCCTTAATTACAAGGAATTAAACTAATGCATGATAATGTTATGGCATACATCAAAAGGAAATAATTTTCAAAAGAAAATATCCTATAACTGCATGATGTATGAATGTCATGACATGGTATTTTTATATTTTTCATAATAAGTCATGAATGCAAAAGTAGACATGATGTCATGGCATATGATAGGCAAACAATCATGGCAAGATTTAGCATAAATAAAATATACCTAGATTAACTATCTAAGTATCCTTAAAACCTTAGCTAAACTTACAACTTAAACCTAGATTGCCCTTAAGTGCGTCAAGAAAACGCTAAAACCTAAATTAGCATTTCTAATTCCCTTGATTAATTTTTGCCAATTGAAATTAAGCATATTCCTCAAATGTTGGCATAGTTCATTTTTCCACAAGAGTAGCACTTTAAAGTTAAGGCCCGGATTGCCTTAAATTTCCTAAGAACATACCAAAATCCCAACTTGGTAGCTCTTATGAATTTCCCAATATGTGCCTTTTAAGATTAAAATCAAATTTTCACCACTAGGCACATTTTACTCTTTCAAGGAGTAAATAATAGTTCCATTTCATTTTCAAAGGTTAACAAAAACCTTGAAAATGCTCCTTGAGTGTCAATTTCCTCAAAGTTGGGTTAACTACCCTTCTAATTGGAGTTGACACTCTCTAACCCATTTATGGGGTAGAGAAGATGCTCCTAGGAACCCAACACCTATTGGTGCTCCTTGGATGCTCTAGGTACTCACTAGGGATAACTTCCCTAGATACCTTCCTAGTGACCTTGTTGGGCTTCTTAGAAGCCTTGGTCACATTTTCTAGGTCAACCCTAGGGATAGCCTCCCTTGTGACCTTGTTAGTGACTTTCTTAGACTTCTTAGAAGTCTTAGTCACTTTGGTTGCAAAAATACTCTTAGGGATGACTTCCCTAGTATTCTTGACTTGACCACTAAACCTAGGGTTTGTTCCATAACTATATGGAACCCTATGATAACTAGGCACATCCTTCTTAGCCTTTGGTTTGTATCCCAAACCTCTATGGCTATTTGATGGCTTTGACTTTCCTAGCCCTAGGTTTTGCTCATTTTGCCCTTTTAGGATATTTTCCATCCTTTTTAGGGTCTTTTCCATTTTATCAAGTCTTGACCTCAAGACTTGATTTTCTACCATTAAATCCTTAGATTTTGACTTTCCATTAAGTCCATGAGCATTTTGGTTTCTAGGCTTGTATCTAAAATCCTTAGAGTTATTGCTTAGATTTTTACCTACATTCCTAACCTTAGGTGTAGTAGTTTTGGTATGTAGGGCCACATGTTTTTCCTTAAAGCCCTCATGCTTCCTATTCTTATGGTAAATCACATTAAAATGATAAAAATTAGAACTATCATGCTTTTTACCATAATGTAAAGGAGTAGGCTCAATAAATGTTACCTTCTTCTTTACCTTGGAGGCTCCCCCTTGACTAGTGCCTCCTTGAGCCTTGATCTTCTTCTTCCCCTTGGGGCATTGACTACGATAGTGCCCCTTTTGATTGCAAGAGAAGCATATAATATGCTCCTTGCTCTTCTTTGTGTTGGGGATGGTCTCCTTGGGCTTCACCTTGCCCTTTTGTGCCACTTGGCCCTTCTTCTTGGATAATTTAGGGCACTTGCTCTTGTAGTGCCCATGTTCCCTACATTCAAAGCATATAATATGATTTTTATTATTAATTGAAATATTTATACCTTTGCTTGTAGGGGTGGCATCTTTTTCTTTGGATCCGGAGGTAGAAGCTTCCTCTTGATCGGACCTTGATTCTCCTCCATTTGATTTTTCTTGACTTGTGGAGGTAGAAGCTTCTTCCTCCTCTTCTTCTCTTGACCCGGATGTAGAAGCTTCTCCTTCTTCTTGATCCGGTGTCACCAAGGATTGCTCCCCCTCAATCCTAGAGGTGGAGGCTTCATCATCTTGAATATGAAACAAGGAGTATGCTTCCTCCTTGTTCCCTTCGTTGCATTCCCTTGAGGATGAAGCTTCTTGGATTTCCTCTTCTTCGGAGGTTGAGCATCTCTCAACCTCGGAATCCTCCTCTTGGTCTTGCTCCAAAGAGTCACCCTCTCTGGATTTTTCTTGATCTCGTACAGTGGAGGGGATCTCTTCATGAAGCTTGGCCAATTTGCTCCAAAGCTCCTTGGCATCTTCGAATTCTCCAACTTGAGCCAAGATGTGGCTAGGCAATAAGTTGACCAAAAGCTTGGTCACTTTGTCATTTGCCTCGCCCCTTTGAATTTGCTCCGAGCTCCATCTGCTTTTCTTTAGAAGCTTGCCCTTCGAAGCCTTCCATTAGAGCAAACCATTGCTCTATCTCCATCATAAGAAAGTTTTCGATTCTTGATCTCCAAGAATCAAAACTCGTAAAAGTGTATGGTGGAGCCACCCTTGTGTCAAATCCAAGTCCATCTTGGAATTGCATCTTGAAGTTGAGCTTGATGAAGTCTTGATCTTGAAGAATTTTCTCCAACTTCTTCACCCTCTAGCTTTTCTTGATATGCTTGACCCTTCCGGCGATGATTCCGGTGAAGAGCAACCTGGCTCGATACCACTTGTTAGGACCAAAAGTAGCTAGAGGGGGTGAATAGCTCGTCGCGTGCTCGTTGCTTGTTTCTTCTTGGATGTGCAGCGGAAAATATCGAAACAAACACAAACGCTAACACTAGGATTTTACTTGGTATCCACCTCCAAGAGGTGACTAATCCAAGGGACATCTGGATCGATCCACGATCGATCCAAGATTGACGATCGCCCAATAGCTCTGGAAATACCAGGCGACCGCGACGGCGACGATGACGTTGCTCATCTTCGATGCGGAGGACAGGACGAATTCCTGCCAGAAAACCAGCCGTCGCTGGAACACCGCCAGCCAGGGATTGGCGAGCCCGGACAGCAGTGCGCCGCCGCCCAGGACGATCAGGATCGGGATCAGCCGCTGATTCTGAGATCAAGAACCCACGATGGAGACAACGGTTCCACCACCCCACTGCAGCAGAGTGAGCAGCAGGCAATGATCAGTGACCGCTGGTCCCATGCCCAGCCGAGACGCCGAGCTGAGCTGCTCACGAGATCCTCCACCAGATCTGAGAGACCCCGAGAGATGTCAACTCAGTGAATGCAACAGGAGCATACCTCTGTTCAAGATGAGCCTCCATCAGATTGAGGAGTATCTCGACACCGGATGTAGCCTCCTCTTCTTGATCCGTGTCACCAAGGATTCCCCCTCAATCCCAGAGGTGGAGGCTTCATCATCTTGAATATGAAACAAGGAGTATGCTCCTCCTTGTTCCCTTCGTTGCATTCCCTTGAGGATGAAGCTTCTTCTTCTTCGGAGGTTGAGCATCTCTCAACCTCGGATCCTCTTGGTCTTGCTCCAAAGAGTCACCCTCTCTGGATTTTTCTTGATCTCGTAGGAGAGGATCTCTTCATGAAGCTTGGCCAATTTGTCTAAAGCTCCTTGGCATCTTCGAATTCTCCAACTTGAGCCAAGATGTGGCTAGGCAATAAGTTGACCAAAAGCTTGGTCACTTTGTCATTTGCCTCGCCCTCTGAATTTGTTCGAGCTCCATCTGCTTTCTTTAGAAGCTTGCCCTTGGAGTTCGTTGGTTTAAGCCTTCCATTAGAGCAAACCATTGCTCTATCTCCATCATAAGAAAGTTTTCGATTCTTGATCTCCAAGAATCAAAACTCGTAGAAGTGTATGGTGGAGCCACCTTGTGTCAAATCCAAGTCCATCTTGGAATTGCATCTTGAAGTTGAGCTTGATGAAGTCTTGAACTTGAAGAATTTGCTCCAACTTCTTCACCCTCTAGCTTTTCTTGATATGCTTGACCCTTCCGGCGATGATTCGTGAAGAGCAACCTGGCTCGATACCACTTGTTAGGACCAAAAATAGCTAGGGGGGTGAATAGCTCGTCGCTGCTTGCGGCGCTGCTTGGCGTTGCTTGTTTCTTCTTGGATGTGCGGAAAATACATAAACAAATACAACCACGCTAACACTAGGATTTTATTGGTATCCACCTCCAAAGGAGGTGACTAATCAAGGATCCACACCACGCACGCACCCTCCACTATGAAACACCCTTTTGTAACTACCGAGGATGGAGAAGCCCTACAAGACTCTCAAGACAAGAAGAAGAAAGGGTAGTAAAGATTAAGTAAAAGCTTACAAGAAATGCGTGAAAACCCTAACCCTAACTTCTTCCTCTTGCAATAGATCCGCCTTGACTTGGAAAGCCCAAGAACCTTCAAGAACCGCGATCACGCGCTTGTAGAGAGTCGTGGAGGAGCGGAATGAATCGAGAAGAGCTCGTGAAGAGATGCCAAGACCACGCCGTCATGGCTTTAAACCCGACGCATCTGTGGATCCCGATCGATTCAATGTTCCGAATCGATCGGGAGGCTTTGGATCGATCCACGGATCGATCCGGAGCGCCTATCAGAACTCCGATCGATCCACGGATCGATCCAGCGCTTATCGCGCAAAGGGTGTCATCGGCTGATGATCGGCCTCGGATCGATCCACGGATCGATCCGTGGATCGTTACGGAAGAACTGGATCGATCCACCGATCGATCCACATCCTGGATCGATCCACGGATCGATCCAAGACTTGGTTTTGCCCAAAACCAAGTCCCAAACCTCCCTAACCAACATCCGTCAACCTTGACCTGGTACATCATGCCTCGTGATCCGTCACCTTGACCTGCCAGACTCCCCACCGTGTCCGGTCAATCCTTTGACCCACTTGACTTTTACTCGTCGTGCCAAGTATCCGGTCACCCATTGACCTACTTGGACTTCCCTCTTGGTCAACCTGACCCATCTGGACTTCCTTCCTTGCCAAGTATCCATCAATCCCTTCGACCTACTTGACTTCCAACACCAGATGTCCGATCATCCTTGATCCATCTGGATTTCTTCCTTGCCCGGCTTCACTCACGGGACTTTCACCCAGCTTCACTCACTAGGGTTTTCCATCCGCCTAGCTTCACCACTAGGACTTTCACGCTTCACTCACGAGGATTTCTGCCTAGCTTCACTCACTAGGACTTTCACCTGGCTTCACTCACCAGGATTTCCTTCTGCCTAGCTTCACTCACTAGGACTTTCACCTGGCTTCACTCACCAGGATTTCCTTCTGCCTAGCTTCACTCACTAGGACTTCCTTCTGCCTAACATGCCAGTTAGGACTTCCCAGTCAAGTATCCGGTCAACCTTGACCTACTTGACTCTTCTTCGATCAATATCTTATTGTCAAACATCTAAACCCTAACCAAGACTCAGCTTGGTTAACCAGGTCACCCTTGACCTGAGGGATATTGCACCAACACTTCTAGCAAAGCAAAATCTCTTGATGCTGATTCTTGAGCCTGATCAGAAAGACAGACATTATGAAGCCTCTCCACTTTCTCTAAAACAAGGCTTTTATGAGAAACATCTGAAAGGGCTTTGTCCTTCAGAGCAATTTCCATCCGTAGATCAGAATGTAATCGATCCACTTGTAACTCTAAGGTTCTCCTTTCGAGCTCTTTGTTTTTCAATGACTGCTGTAACTCCTGTAATTCTTTCTTCATAGCCTCTATTTGTTGATTTTGTGAGGCTACTTTCTTGCGTAATTGAGTGAGCTCAATGTGAGAAGGAGGAAGATTGGCTTGCAATGTCTCCACCTTAGCCTTTAACTTGTCGTTTTCCCTTTCTAAGGCAATGACTAACTGGTCTAGATGAAGACTTGAGGCAAGGAACTAAAAATAATAATACATTTAGCGAAAGCGATAAGAAGTTAATGATATATAATGAAAAATACTTACAGCAACAGCTTGGCGACTATGATGGTCGGCACGCCTGGAAATACTAGTGTCTTTTAATAATTCTTGGCTATGCAACCAAGACTCAGACAGTGGGCCTTGCAGTTGTAAAAAACCATAACCAGGAGGGTCCGAAGTTTGTCCCATTTGAGAGGGAAGACCCATAACTTGTCTAAATAAAGGCGTGGAGGCAGAAGGAGAAGAGGGTGTTGGTTGCTACTCGGAAAACCTATAGGTTCCACTGTACAAAAATTTTGTACAAAAGTCTGAACCTTTTCCTAGCTACCATGTGTTCTTTTAAATAAAATTTTGGATCGCCTGCGGAACTTAACACGTTTGATCCAAAACTTAATCTATTTATTCTTTTAGGTTTTGACTTGGATCTCCTGCGGAACTTAACACGTTCGACCCAGGTTTCCTTAAGTTATTAATTCCATTAAACATTAATTTCCATAATTGGTTCCCAGTACTGACGTGGCGAGGCACATGGCCTTCTTGGATATGGGAGCAACCACCACCGACTAGACAAAACCTTTTATAGAAATCTAATATTTAATTTCCTAAAATAACTTTAGGTTAACCAAAGAGAACAATCAAATCACAAGGAAAAGAAAAAACAAAAGAACACAACATCGAAAAACATATTCGAAATTCTAGAACGTAAGCCTCTTGTATTTGGTATTATTTCCATAAATAACTAACATGATGCGGAAAGAAAAATTACTAGTTATACCTTGTAGAAAAACCTCTTGATCTTCTACCGTATTCCTCTTCTAACCTCGGACGTTGTGTGGGCAACGATCTACCAAGATGAGAAACCACCAACCACCTTCTTCTCCTCCAAGCAAGGTTCTGCCACAAAGGAAAACTTCACCAAGGAGAAAAACCAAAATACTAACCAAGCTCCAAGAGATGCTAGCTTTCTCTCCTTCTTCTTCTTCTTCTCCGAGTAGTATCCGGCCACCACAAGAGCTCCAATGGAAGAAGGAGATTCGGCCACCACAAGAGGAAGAGAAAGAGAGGATGGCCGGCCACACCAAGGAACAAAAGAGGGAGAGAAAACAATAGAGGTTGTGTCTTGTGAAGGCACCCTCACCCCTTCTTTTATATTCCTTGGCCTAGGCAAATTAGGAAATTTAATTACAATAAAATTTCCTTAATTCCCTTGACATGATTTAATTGAGCAAATAAAATAATATTTCCCAATTAATCTCTAATGGTCGACCACATCAATGGGAAGCAAATTGGACAAGTTTCAATCAACAATTAAAACTTTCCTTATTTGTTTCCGGAAATTTTAAAAATAAAATTTCTCTTCAAAAATCTCTTCATGGTTAATAAAAAGAAATTTCTATAATTTTAATTTTACAACATGTGAATAATTTTTAAAGAGAAAATAAAATATCTCACCAATCTACAAATAAGGAAAGAGATATAATCTCTTTCTTTAATCTTTTGTAAATTTTACAAGAGAGATAATTTAATTCAAATTCTCTTTAATAAATTATTTCTTCCACATAATAAAAATTAAAATTAAAATTCTTTTTAATTTATTTTGGCCGGCCCTACTAGCTTGGGTTCAAGCTAGGGCCGGCCACCCAATCTTATACCTAGGCCGGCCCTAGCTTGTTCCCAAGCTAGCTTGGTCGACCCCTATTGGGTGAGTATAGAATGTGGGTATAGGTGGGTATAGAACTTTATAAATAAGAGGCTACGATAGGGACCGAGAGGAGGAATTGGTTTTGGTCTCCCGATAAAATTAAGCATCCCGTGTTCGCCCCGAACACACAACTTAATTTTATCAATGATAATTCATTCCACTAGAGAACTATCATTGAACTACCGCACCAATCCCAAATTACATTTTTGGGCCCCTTCTTATTATGAGTGTGTTAGTCTCCCTGTGTTTAAGATATCGAATGTCCACTAATTAAGTGAGTTACTGACAACTCATTTAATTAATATCTAAGTCCAGAAGTAGTACCACTCAACCTTATCGTCATGTCGGACTAAGTCCACCTGCAGAGTTTAACATGACAATCCTTATGAGATCCTCTTGGGGACATTATCAACCTAGTATCTCTAGGACACAGTTTCATTCTATAATCAACAACACACACTATAAGTGATACCATTTCTCAACTTATCGGGTTTATTGATTCATCGAACTAAATCTCACCCATTGATAAATTAAAGAAATAAATATCAAACATATGTGCTTGTTATTATATTAGGATTAAGAGCACACACTTCCATAATAACTGAGGTCTTTGTTCCTTTATAAAGTCAGTATAAAAGAAACGACCTCTAATGGTCCTACTCAATACACTCTGAGTGTACTAGTGTAATTATATAGTCAAGATAAACTAATACCTAATTACACTACGACCTTCTAATGGTTTGTTCCTTTCCATTTTAGTCGTGAGCTACTGTTTATAATTTATAAGGTACTGATAACACCATCTTATGCATGTGACACCACATACTATCTTATCTACAATATAATTTATATGAACAACTACAAACAAATGTAGACAATTTGACCAAATGTGATTTCTTTATTCATAATGAATGTTTACAAAGCTTAGGCTTTCAGTATACACTCCAACAATCTCCCACTTATACTAATGACTAAGCTGCCATATCTTCTACCATACATCTGATTCCCATTCCCTCCACATGCCGATCGAAAGCTTTCGCCGGAAGGGCCTTAGTGAAAGGATCGACCAGGTTATCCGCTGATGCAATCTTGGCGATGACAACTTCTCCTCGCTTCACGATATCTCGTATCAGGTGGTACTTGCGCTCTATATGTTTACTTGCTCGTGGTTCCTTCGAGTTTGCAACTGCACCGCTATTATCACAATAAATTGTGATGATTTTGGGCAAACCAGAATCACATCTAAGTCCATTAGAAAGTTCCTTAGCCATATCGCTTCTTTGGCCTCAGAGGCTGCACATACTTAGCTTCCATGGTTGAGTCCGAAACGTTCGCTAACACTCCTCCATGAAATGGTTCCACCTCCTAAAGTAAACACATAGCCCGATGTAGACTTATCGTTATCCCTATCCGATTGAAATCAATCCTGTAACCCATGGGAGCAAATCGTCTGCTTGATAAACTAGCATATAATCTCTAGTCCTTCTCGGGTACTTTAATATATGCTTTACCGCATCCAATGTCCTTGTCCAGGTTACTCGATATCTACTGACCATGCCCAATGCAAAGCGGTCTCGTATATAACATTGCATACATTAGGCTTCCTACCGAAGCATAAGGAACTGATTTCATGTCCTCTATCTCTTTTGATGCCTTTGGAGACATCTCTTTAGATAGAGCTACTCCATGTCTAAAAGGTAAGAAACCTTTCTTGGAATTCTGCATGCTAAAACGAGCAAGTATTGTATCTATATATGAAGCTTGGGACAGACACAACATTCTTTTCTTACGATCCCTTATAACTTTGATCCCAAGAATATGTGCACAATCTCCTAAGTCCTTCATATCAAATTGTTTGGACAACCATACCCTTACGTCTGATAATACCTTGACATTGTTGCCAATTAACAAAATATCATCTACGTATAGTACAAGAAATACCACCACGTTTCCGTTACACTTCTTATATACACAAGACTCATCCGGCCTTTGAATAAATCCATATGACTGGATTACTTCATTAAACCGGATGTTCCAAGATCTTGAAGCTTGCTTTAGTCCATAAATGGACCGATTGAGCTTGCACACTAGATGCTCTTTGCCTTTTTCAATAAATCCTTCCGTTGCTTCATATGGATGTTTTCTTCAAGACTTCCATTAAGGAAAGCTGTCTTGACATCCATTTGCCAAATCTCATAATCCATATGAGCAGCAATGGATAAGAGTATCCGGATAGACTTAAGCATGGCTACCTGTGAAAAAGTTTCCTCATCGATTCCCTCTTTCCGAGTGTACCCTTTCGAACAAGCCTAGCTTTGAAGGTTTCTACCTCCCCGTCATCCCTCTTTTCCTTTGTAGATCCACTTGCATCCAACGGCTTTTACACCATCGTGTGGTTCTACAAGCTCCGGACCTTATTAGAGTACATAGACTCTATTTCGAATTCATTGCCTTTTGCCAAGATGTCGCATCTATATCTTGGAGTGCTTCATTATATGTTCATGGATCAGGTTCATGTTTTCCCGGATCAAGTCCAAGACTCTCCCAAAACATGAACCTTTCAGGCTGCCTTACAACCTCCCACTACGACGAGGCACCGTCTGTGGTTGTGTATCATGTGTGACACGTGTTGCGCCTCTTGTGGTACTTCATCTTGTAATGTTGGTACTGAAGTAGACATGTCCTCTAAGTTCTTCCAAAACAACTTTACTTCGGCTTGTGATCCATTATATAGTCTTCTTCTAAAACGGGCATTGGTGCTAACAATGACCTTCCGGTCTTTAGGACTATAAAATAAACCACCTTCGTTCCTTTGGGATATCCTACAAACACGCGAACTTCATACGAGATTCTAATTTATCAAGATATGGTTTCAAGACATGTGCCGGACTACCCCAACCGAATATGTCTTAGACTGAAGTTTTCCCATTCCACAATTCTATGGGAGTAGAAGAAACTGATTTAGAATGTACTAAGTTCGGAACGTGCGTTTGTTTCCAGAGCATATCCCCAAAACGAATTTGGTAATTCAATAACTCATCATCGATCTAACCATCTCCATAAGAGTCCTGCTCCTTCGCTCGCTACACTATTCGCTGGGATGTTCCAGTGCATAATTGGGATTGAACCGCCTCTGATAAATAATTCCTAAACTCTCCTAAGAGGTATTCGCCACCACGATCAGATCGTAGTGTCTTGATACTTTTACCTAATCGTTTCTCCACATCAGCCTTGTATTCTTTGAACTTATCAAAGCACTCGGACTTGCGACGCATTAGGTAAATGTATCCGTATCTTGAATAATCATCTATGAAAGAGACAAAATATTCAAAACCTCCTCTCGCTTGGACAGACATAGGACCACACAAATCAGAGTGAACCAATTCTAACACTTCTTTGGCTCTATACCCCTTGGTCTTAAAAGGCCTCTTGGTCATTTTACCTTCCAAGCAAGATTCACAAGTTGGAAAATTTTCCAACTCTAATGAACCCAAAAGTCCATCGGCTATAAGCCTCTGAATCCTACTTAAGTTAATATGACCAAGCCTTAGATGCCAAAGATATGCTTGGTTCATTTCTGAAGGTTCTTTTCTCTTATTTGAGTTAGAAGATGAATTATAAATTTCCATGTTTTGCTTTGTGGAAGAAATTGGATTTAAAGTATACAAATTGCCAACTAATGCACCAGAACAGATAATCACTTTATTTCTTTTAATAACTACATCGTTACTAAAAGAAACTGAATATCCATCTAAAAACAGTTTAGAAACTGAAATTAAATTCTTTCTAAAACTGGGTACATAAAGACAATTTCTTAAAATCAAATTTTTATTTCTACTAAAAGATAAGTAGACGTCTCCCACTGCAACAGCCGCCACCTTAGTAGCATTGCCTATGTAGACGGTATTCTCTCCTTCAGTTAGTCGCCTTCTCGAACCCCGCAGGAATTGCAGACATGATCGGTGGCTCCGTGATCTACACACCTGTGTGGTAGATAACACCGCTAAACATGTTTCAACAACTAGAGCATGAGATATACCTTTGTTGTTTCGATTCCTACGAGGACAAACCGCCTTCCAATGTCCACTGCTTGCAGATGAAGCACTTGCCTTCTGGCTTCTTCACTCCAACTTTAAATCGTACACTGAGATTTATTCACTTTCTTTGCCGACTTGTTTCTTCTTCTTCTTTCCTCTTGGTTTAGAAGTAGAACCATTTTCAAGATAGTGAATTTGAGAATTGTGACGAAATAATCCTTCTGCTAGTTATGAGTAGTTTTCCCAATGAATAAATCCTTTTATTCATATTATAGTTCAAAGGAACCGCTTAAAACTTGTAGCGTTTGGAGGATCATATCGATCCGGGTTTCCCATCAATTTCTCCTCCAAGGATCTGTATCTCGCTTAGATAAGCCATCATTTTTAGGATATGATCCCTCACAGGAGTACCCTCTTGGCGTCATTATCTTTCTCATGGCTTCTTAAAAGCCCTATCCCGATGACCAAAGAGTTCCTTGAGATTGTTCATAATATCATAGGTCATTGGTAAATCTTGATGTCGATGTTGCAATACATTTGACATTGAAGCCAAAATGTAACACCGCCGCCATCTCATCAGCTTTTACCCATTTCCTATGAAATTCAATCTCCTCTTGGGTAGATTCACCAAGAGGTGGTGATGGCATTCGGTCGAAAGTCAAATTTATAGCTTCACAAAAGTAAGAACAATGTCCGTGTTTCTTTTCCAATCTATGCAATTAGGTCCAGTAAGTCTATTCATTGAAGTATGATGGCCAATGGGTTGAAAGTCATCCTAAGAATCACAAATAACTTTTGGTCGAACTCTAAATTTAGAATAATATTGATTCCTCAAACAATACTATTTTAAATTAACCAACACCTCATAACACCGTGAATTTTGTATGCCACGTTAGTGTGGACGTATACAAATTCTACATTTGTAAAGGAGGGTTTTAACCCATTAATTTTATTATCTTGTCAACCTAACATTTGACAAATAAAATTAATAGTTGGTATTATTTGGTCACACAAATAATAGCAGGACTCCGATGGGAGGATACTATTAGATGTGTCTAAGTGTATACCATTACTTGACACTAAGTCCATTAATAAGATTATGCCCCTTCCGTTGGGGAAGATCACACGCTCTTAATTAACTTCCTATAGTCATCCAAAAATGGAAGTCTGTTCTAGTGATCCGCAAACAAGCTCATCCGTTATGGAGGAAGGCACTCAGAGCCAACGCGCAAGCTTGTTTGCATCACTTACAAACCAGTAATGGAGACCATGGGATTTATTTAAAAATCCCTCTCCCACTTAGTTATTTATAAATGAGGAATTTTAATTATGCTAGCCTACTTTACTTGTAAACTAACATGCACACACAGCACAATATAAAAGCAATAAATAGAGAAACTAATTTTCAACTATTATGGCTTTTATCTCTAGTTGTCCTCCGTGTGTTGTCATCCCAAGCTGCTGCCATATTTGGCCACCGCCACCGGGTCTAGCTGTCGCATCCATCTTACTCCTAGTTCCGCTGCGCCTCTGGTCCTTAGAAGGTTCCACGCTTTGCAAGATTCGATCCGCGACATAAATAGAATTTTACATTTTTGATCCTATATTCCATAAAAGGAATGTACATGTATCTAGATCAAAAATAAAATCCTAATAAAACTAAATACAGCTCCTGCTGTATTTTAATACAATCATGCACACACATATAAATGCCCTTAACATGTCCAAGGGTCCAATCACACACATAATAACTAAAAGTCATAATAGTTGGATCCTGCATCCACAAAGTTAGCACATCCTACTATTAACCTGCCTAAATTATGTATGACATGTGCATAATTAAACTAAATACCAAATACACAGAGGCAAAACCCTAGCTCGATACCAATTGTTGGTTGCTACTGAAAAAACCTATAGGTTCACAATTTTGTACAAAGTCTGAACCTTTCCTAGCTACCATGGGTTCTTTTAAATTAAATTTTGGATCTCTGCGGAACTTAACACGTTTGATCCAAAACTTAATCTATTTGTTCTTTAGGTTTTGACTTGGATCTCTCGCGGAACTTAACACGCTCGACCC
Organism: Zingiber officinale; assembly: GCF_018446385.1. Classification (NCBI taxonomy): domain Eukaryota; kingdom Viridiplantae; phylum Streptophyta; class Magnoliopsida; order Zingiberales; family Zingiberaceae; genus Zingiber; species Zingiber officinale. Next base: position 125,530,702 of record NC_055989.1, read on the forward strand.
AAGTCTCCTTAAGTTATTAATTCCATTAAACATTAATTTCCATAATTGGTTCCCAGTATCGACGTGGTGAGGCACATGGCCTTCTTGGATATGGGAGCAACCACCACCGACTAGACAAAACCTTTTATAGAAAGCTAATATTTAATTTCCTAAAATAACTTTAGGTTAACCAAAGAGAATAATCAAATCACAAGGAAAAGAAAAAACAAAAGAACACAGCATCGAAAAAACATATTCGAAATTCTAGAACGTAAGCCTCTTGTATTTGGTATTATTTCCATAAATAACTAGCATGATGCGGAAATAAAAATTACTAGTTATACCTTGTAGAAAAACCTCTTGATCTTCTATCGTATTCCTCTTCTAACCTCGGACATTGTGTGGGCAACGATCTACCGAGATGAGAAACCACCAACCACCTTCTTCTCCTCCAAGCAAGGTTCGGCCACAAAGGAAAAACTTCACCAAGGAGAGAAACCAAAATACTAACCAAGCTCCAAGAGATGCTAGCTTTCTCTCCTTCTTCTTCTTCTTCTCCGAGTAGTATCCGGCCACCACAAGTGCTCCAATGGAAGAAGGAGATTCGACCACCACAAGAGGAAGAGAAAGAGAGGATGGCCGGCCACACCAAGGAACAAAAGAGGGAGAGAAAACAATAGAGGTTGTGTCTCATGAAGGCACCCCTACCCCTTCTTTTATATTCCTTGGCCTAGGCAAATTAGGAAATTTAATTACAATAAAATTTCCTTAATTTTCCTTGACATGAATTAATTGAGAAAAATAAAATAAAATTTCCCAATTAATCTCTAATGGCCGGCCACATCAATGGGAAGCAAATTGGACAAGTTTCAATCAACAATTAAAACTTTCCTTATTTGTTTCCGGAAATTTTAAAATAAAATTTCTCTTCAAAATCTATTCATGGTTAATAAAAAAATTTCTATAATTTTAATTTTACAACATGTAAATAATTTTAAAGAGAAAATAAAATATCTCACCAATCTACAAATAAGGAAAGAGATCTAATCTCTTTCTTTAATCTTTGTAAATTTTACAAGAGAGATAATTTAATTCAAATTCTCTTTAATAAATTATTTCTTCCACATAATAAAAATTAAAATTAAAATTTTTTTAATTTATTTTGGCCGGCCCTACTAGCTTGGGTTCAAGCTAGGGCCGACCACCCAATCTTATCCCTAGCCCCGCCCTAGCTTGTTCCCAAGCTAGCTTGGCCGCCCCTACAAGGTGAGTATAGAAGGTGGGTATAGGTGGGTATAGAACTCTATAAATAAGAGGCTACGATAGGGACCGAGAGGAGGAATTGGTTTTGGTCTCCCGATAAAATTAGCATCCCGTGTTCGCCCCGAACACAACTTAATTTTATCAATGATAATTCATTCCACTAGAGAACTATCATTGAACTACCGCACCAATCCCAAATTACATTTTTGGGCTCCTTCTTATTATGAGTGTGTTAGTCTCCCTGTGTTTAAGATATCGAATATCCACTAATTAAGTGAGTTACTGACAACTCATTTAATTAATATCTAAGTCCAAGAGTAGTACCACTCAACCTTATTATCATGTCGGACTAAGTCCACCTGCAGGGTTTAACATGACAATCCTTATGAGCTCCTCTTGGGGACATTATCAACCTAGTATCTCTAGGACACAGTTTCCTTCTATAATCAACAACACACACTATAAGTGATACCATTTCCCAACTTATCGGGTTTATTGATTCATCGAACTAAATCTCACCCATTGATAAATTAAAGAAATAAATATCAAACATATGTGCTTGTTATTATATTAGGATTAAGAGCACACACTTCCATAATAACTGAGGTCTTTGTTCCTTTATAAAGTCAGTATAAAAGAAACGACCTCTAATGGTCCTACTCAATACACTCTGAGTGTACTAGTGTAATTATATAGTCAAGATAAACTAATACCTAATTACATTACGACCTTCTAATGGTTTGTTCCTTTCCATTTTAGTCGTGAGCTACTATTTATAATTTATAAGGTATTGATAACATCATCTTCTGTATGTGACACCACATACTATGTTATCTACAATATAAATTAAATGAACAACTACAAACAAATGTAGACAATTTGACCAATTGTGATTCTTTATTCATAATGAATGTTTACAAAGCTTAGGCTTCCAGTATACACTCCAACAGAGGGTCATGTAGAAGAAGAAGGAAGAGAAATAAGGGGAGTAGTAGAACCGGGAATGATAGAGGAAGACACAATAGAAGGGAAAGAAGTAGTAGAAACGAGAGCAGCAGAGGAAGAACTAGAGGGGACAGAAGGTGGTAATGCAAGAAGAGTTGATTCAGTTGTTGAAGCACGAATTACTGATGGCCCCGGACTTGGAGAAGATCTCCGGCAAGGTATTCGTTTAGCTCGTGGCCCAGAAGCCAGAGGAGGTGAGGCCAAGGCCAGAGGCTGAGAGGATACAGAGATGGTAACTGCCATCTGAGAATCAGAAGAAGCTGAAACAATAACAGAAGAGGAGGGGATGAGTAGAGCCAGTCTCATCATCCTAAGAGAAAGATTGGAGATAATGTGTGTAGGGACATTGGTGCCTTACCTCTCTCAAAAGAAATAGGTGCCGGAACGAGGGGAGCATGCACAAAGGTACCAAAGAGGTCGCTAAAAGGAACATCCTCAGTAAGCCTGGGTTTCTTGATTAAGACAACAAAAAGTTGTTCCTCTTCCTCTTCCATAGCTGCAACAGCTTCCGCTTCTTGCTCTTCCTTAGATAGTAAACCCAGGGTAGAGGAAGTAAGATTAGCTCGACGAGCTTATAGCCAATTTTCTCCGAGAATATTCAGAAAAGACTTAGTCATAGTAGTGTTCTTATACATGAAAGCTGGTAGAAGAGCATCAGCTGAAACATAAGAATTGGGCATCATTATAGAGGATGATTAGCAACCAATTGATAAATGTAGTTCAAAATGTTTAGACTTACCAAAAGAGACATCTAGGGGAGTGTCGATGTTACTTATTCCAAAGGGAAACATCAAGCCCTCCACAATCAAGGATGGTAAGCTAAATTTCGCCCCCTTTAGTTTGGATAAAGCGAAAGAGACAGAGGAATCATTGAGGAGATTGTCAGTACTAGGAATTGCGGGGAGATCATATATCCATTGGATAGGAAAAGGACGAGAATAAGGGAGACGCATAAAAAAAAATTTGTGACGCTATTCCCCTTGAGAAGGAATTCGGTTGAACAAAATAGCCTTAGGGCGAGACTGAAGTTTGAAGACACCGATATCTACTTGGCGTGGAATGAAGAAGTGGTGAAAAAGACGAGGGGGTAGAGAAAAATCTAGCAATTTAGATACCCCAACGAAACCCATGAGGATAGAAAAAGACTGAGGGATAAACTGATTAAGGGGAATATTAAAGTAGATACTAACATCAGTGAAAAAGGGATGAAGAGGGAATCGAAAACCTTGTAAAACTTGGTCCCGGAAGATAGATATACACCCTAGAGGAGGAAGATGTGGGCTATCTTGTGGGGTAGGGCGAACTATATAGGAAGGAAAACCATAGCTCACTTGTAAATCCACCTCCTCTGGCTCTATAAGGTCAGAAGCACACGAAAGGAACCACGCTGGGGAAGAAGCGGCCATGGTTGGGTAGTAGAAGGAGAGGCGAACAGAGGAAGAAGAAGGAATAGTAAGGAATTGGAAGAAAATGTCTTAAACCTTTGCCCTTCCTTTAGGCCTCATACTAAAACCCTCGAATAAAAATAGAAGAAAAACTAGAAAGAGGAGAAACCCAAGGGCCACTGGTAATTCGTACAGGACTTAAGTATAAAGGAGGGTACGAAAAGAAAAAGTGTAACACACAACATCATAACCATCATAAATAGGTAATGTCATTAAAGGATAGAATCGAATTCAAAAAAGAAGGATGAATCCCAAAAAAGAGGTATTAAATTTTGTAATCTTCCTCTAGAAACGTGACCAGGTTTTTCTTGCTCTATGCTTGGTTCTTAAAGAATCAAAGAGGTATGGAGAAAATCGGTCAGATACGAGGTTGATAAGATAATTTCATATTATCTATTTGATTAAAACAACAAACCCAGACAGTCACACTGGGCCGGACGAGATTCAGTTAAGTATGAAGTATCGGATGATATGTTCTAGCCTAATGGTATACCGACCAAGTATAATAAACCAATTGATATCGAAAATATTATATTATAAAGTACCATGTTGTATCGAACGGGACTCGGTTAAAACCAGAGTACCGGACGATACTTGTAAGCATAAGTATGAATCAATCGGTTACGATAGACCGACCAAGATAAATGATATTATAATATATTGATTAAGAATTTATAATGGCAAGCCAGGTGGCACTCGCCATAATGAATCAGATGAAATTTAGTTAAGTATAATGCACTAGATGGTATTCATAGACACAAGTATAAATTGACCGGTATAATAAACCGAGCGATATTTATAATATTACGACAAGCCGCACTAAATCGGACAGGACTTAGTTAACTATAACGTACCGAACGATATTGTAAACACAAGTATGAATCGGTCGGTTACAATGGATCGGCTAAAATGAAGGATATTATAGTAAGGAGATTATTATAGTGGCCAGCCAAGTGACATTCGACATATTTAGATAAAACAAGCAACCACCAAGAATGAAAAGGAGCAGATTTAGTAATAAGGAGAGAAGTTTAACTTTACATAAACAAACCAGATCGCCATCATGAATTCTAGTTAACTTTACAATGATCTAGATTCAAGTAAAGAAATTATGTTATAGTTAACTGAGGAAAAAGGTCAGCGGGCCTGTCATCAAGAAGTTTACGTCGGTTCAAGAAGTTAGGAGGGGGATCACGAGATAAGAAGTCTTCTTCTCACAGTTGCTTCACCGCTCCTTCAGCTCCGGCATTGTAGGCTGCCAAAATAGATTTTACGATGGGCCTATTGAACTCAGGAGAGTGGATCAAGATGGTAGCTCTCTCCTTGAAGCGGGTGTCTTCACCAGCCTTGTAGACGACCAAAGCCGTTTGGGAAGTTTTCAGGTCAACGTCTTTAGTGGATGCCTCTGCTTTAGCTGTGTCCAAGGAGGTATTCAAAGAAGCTATTTCATCATCTTTCAAATGCAAAGCCTTGAGTTTATCAGCCAATGCAGACTCATAATCAGATTTTAACTTGTCGAGCTCAGCCGTCTGTTTCTCTAATTTGGAAGTTAATTCCTTGTTGAGATCCGTAGCTGATTGGAATTGCAATTTAAGACTCTCAATTTAAGATTCATATTGTCTCTTAGATTCTTATGAAACTTTAGCAGAAGACATCTCAGCAACTGGCTGCTTCAATTTCTTGTTTTCATTATACAAGTGATGCATCAGCCGAGACAGACCCATGTTTTCTAGCCATCGCTGGAAATATAATAAAGGGTCATAAAATTCTCAAGGGTAAACAATAAATAAACTTTGATAAACATACCCGGGTTTCCTTATGAGAAAATCGATCGATTGCCTCAGGAGGGGTGAGCTCCCCAAAAAGAGGATGAATTTCTTCCCAAGCATTAGCAAAAGAACCCCCCCAGTAAGATAGGGAGGACGAGAATGGCAAAAGAGCCCGTGGAAAAAGAGGAAGTTGGAATAGAAGGGGGATCAAAAACTAGATAAGAAGAGGGTAAAGATCCAGATGCGGGCACAGACAGAGGAAAAGTGAAAGAAGTGCCACTGGGAGTAGCGATACTAGAGGAAGGTGAAGAAGAGAAAACAAGAGAAGGATAAAGGTCAGCTAAAGTGAGCTCATCAGAAGGGAGGGCAGTAGAAGCAAAATCTTCTGAAACAAGTTCTTCAGCAGAAAGGATGAGTCTCCTTTTGAGAGGAGGAGCCCTAGTAAGTTTGCGCCCCCGGCGTTTGTCGGGAGCAACTTCAGCTATTGATTTACCGGAGCTCACAGGAGATGTAAGCTCAATGATAGGAAGGGGAGTGGCTGCTAAAGGAGCAACAACCACTGATGAAGAAATAGTCGGTATAGAAACAGCAGGAGTTTCTACAGGAAAGCCTTCGGAAACCTCAGGAACCACCTGAGAGCTGGATACTTCAACCAGGGGAACCGGATCTTCGACTGGAGGTGATGGAGTAATGGCAGCAAGAAGCTCTTGCTCTTTTGCACGAAGTGCGTCCTCTTCTAGATGCAGTTCTTCATCGATTAAAGCAGAATAAAAATTGTCTACTACATAAAGGGAGGAAAATGTTTTAGTTAGTAAAAATCAATAAGGAAGAAGCAGAATTTTACCTAAAGAGCCTTGTGTATCGGGCTTGACAGTGCTTAGACCAAATAAATACAGAAGATCGACCCGCAACCACTTAGGGATAGAAAGCCGGCGACATAGTAATTTTTCACAATAAACAGGAAAAGAAGGATGAAGGTGATACTCCTTGACGTCGGGCAAGGGAGGCAAGGAGGATCTCCAGGCATGGGACCAAGGCATGGGTCCCAGAAATTTTATAAAGAAGAAACGAGATTTCCAAGCTTTGAGAGACGAAGGCATATCCTCAAAAAGGACCATCTTAGTCCGGGATTGGAAAAGGAAAACGCCGGGCTCCGAACATTTTGGGTAAGAAAACATGAAAAAATTTTGGGGAGTAGGAGGAATATCTAACAGACGAAATAGCATGTAGGTGCCACACAAATAACGAAAAGCATTAGGTGCGAATTGTTGCAAGGGAATATCAAAATACTGGCTCACATCAATTAGAAAAGGAGGAATGGGAAATCTTAAACCCCTTATTAGCTGATCCCTGAAAAAAGTCATGCAATTAGCAGGGGGACGGTGAGGATGATCATCTGGTTTAGGGATTAAGATGCTATATTCCCTAGGGATTTCATATTGATAGCGAATAGCAAGCCTAACATTTTTGTCAAAAGAAGATGAAATCTGGACATACCAAGGAGCAATCGTTTCTTCAGCCATAGACATAAGTAAAGGTTAGCGGAACAGCAAGTTACTTACTGGAGTCAAGAAAGGAGATCGCCTGAAAGCGGTGAGTGTAAGGATTGATCAAAGACTGCAACGAAAGAAGAACACTAAGGCAAGGAAGAAAGGGACAAAGTTGACAAGAAGATAAAGGGTTTAGGGTTTTAGAAGACACACAACAGTCGTCAGATCAAAACACCTTTTTTTCAATAGACACCGTGGATTATAGAAAAAGGGCAAATGCCCGTGTTACACAGCAGAAAGAGAAGACATGTGTTACATAATCATAAATGGGCATTTATGTTGGATGAGACAAATCGAATCATGCGGGGGTTGGTAACACCTCGTCATGCGCCTCCAACATTCTCTTACCGTTGAAAAGCCAATCATAATCAAGGAAATTTTAAGAAGACACAGTTTACTAGGTGTAATAAAGGGAGAGAGATTGAGTTTGACAGAACCCGGACCAAGGACAGAAAATAAAAGCCAAGACAAGCGCGAAGCATAGTTTGAGCTGATATCATTATGAAGTATAGGTTAACATCGGTCGGGATAACCTTGTTTGCAATAAACAAGCTAATATCGGTCAAAATAACTTTATTTATAATAGATGGTATAACATCAACCGGGATAACCTTGCTTGCAATAAACAAGCTAATATCGGTCAAAATAAATTTATCTATAATATATGGCACAACATCGGTCGGGATAACCTTGTTTGCAATAAACAAGTTAACATCGGTCGGAATGACAATGTTTATGATATACAAGTCAATATTGGTTAAGGCATTATGTCTATTCTTGTGAACTAGAAGGATTTAAGAAAGTCACCCAATTCAATACAAAAGATCGTTCGATTTTACACTTAGAACCTGATCAAACACATAACAGTACATTTTTCTCTCAAAATATTAAACCTCGAAAGGTCAACAAAAGTTACAAACATAAGCTCTCAGAATACTTAGAATATTTCAATCCCACCGGAGCCAAGCTTGCCAGGGCGCAGAAGTGGAAATATTTTACCTGGCACGAAGGAAGCTTGCCTGGGTAACAAGAGTGGCAATATTTTGCCTGGGACGAAGGAAACTATGAAGCAGAATGGTCTCATGAACAAGGAGGAGCAGATTTATTCATGCCCTGGTGGAAAGGTGACTGAAGAGTTCCTTTCCTACTTGAACCCTTAAGCTCTGCTTCCAGAGTGACCATCCTAGCCTGCGGGCAACATGGGCTATGCCTTCGTCGTGATGCCCGGGGTCTAGGCACTGGAACCTTCATGAGTAGTGGGAACTCCTCTGAAACCCGTCGAGTTTGCAAAGTAGTCGTACCTTTGGATGGAGATTCTAGATCTCGAGAGACTTCATTTCTCAGGATAGTTTCTCGGACCAAAAAGTTAACTAAAACCAAAGCTTAGGCAAACTCATATATAGATCTCGCCTTGTCCAACCAGAATTGTCCCCAGAAAGGGGGATATGAGGCCATGCTCTCGGTAAGGAGAAGTGAACAAGGAAGACAAAGAAATGGGGTGAATGAAGAATGAAGAATGAAGAGAAGGTAATAGCCCTATTTAAAGGATCAAAAGACCCATGAGATCACTGTACTTGAGTTCACGGGATAACTATAGCAGAGGATCACGAGGCCATTACAGTACCTATGGCAGAGTCACGGCTAAAGACAGGCAAAGAAACAAAAATAGACTTATGTCTAGTCAGTCGACTACACCTCCTTCGACTAGACTTGAGAGGAAGGCTAGTGATATGGGTTAGGTTTAGTAGGTCCCTGGTGAAAAAGGGAAAGGAGATAGCAGAATTAAGAAGATAGGCCAATATCGACCGAGATATACCTTAGGGGAGGCAAGTTAATATCGACCGATATATACCTTAAGGAAAGCAAGCTAATACCGATCTAGAAATACCTTGAGAAGAGTAGACCAATATCGGCTGGGATACATCTCAGGAAGGGAAAATCAATATAGGTCGGGTTTACACGTTTAAGATAAAAAGCCAGGATTGTTTAAGGTGGCATATCTAAAATTAATTGAGTATACATGATCGCCCGGGAATGAAAAAATCTAAAGCTTTATAGAATTGGTAATATATTACTAAACAATTAGTTGAATGATAATGATAAACCGACCGAACAAGGTCTGAGTTTAATATTCAGTCAATACAAAACATGGTATAATACCAGGCTGTCTATAATATAATAAAGACAGGATGAAAAAGTAAACTCATAATTAAGTTAATAAAGATATCTGTATGTGATTGAATAACAGGTTTACCTATTTGGCGGGAAGTGTGCTTCTAGATTTTTTTGCAGGTACTAGACGACAAAGAAGGTACATCTGGGGTACAAAAAAGATTCCTTAAAAGCCATTTTCCACAAGTACGTAGCTTACGTCATCTCATAACAAACTCTAACAAACCGGGGTCCACTTCATGACTACGGAGGGTATATGAAGTGGTATAAAAAGGAAAATCCTCTCCATTGGACAGGTAGGTTCACATTACTGCTCGCACTCAAAAACCCTAATTCTGAACTACTGTTCGTCTTCTTCTTCTTTCTTCCACACCAGGAGAGATCGCTGACTTGAGCGTCGGAGGGCCTAGCCAGGGATTCCCACCCCGGTCTGAGGTCACGGACGATAGTGTTGGTTGGTCTCTTGTGCGCAGGAAGCCTTAGGAGCTCCGGATCTCGGTTTTCTTTAGCTAGATTTCTCTCTCGTCATTGAAGCTTCGCACGAGGAGGGCATTCTATGACTTTATTTTCCCCGATCCGCTTTGGGTTTCTCGGATCGGTATCCAGTCAGTCAGGTATTACTCTTCATCAGCAGTAGGTTTTCTCCCCAGCTTTCCATTTTGTCAAGTTTCTCAGACAAGATCAATATACTTTTTGTGTTACATACTTAAAAAAAATTGAAAAAAAATTCAAACTTAAAATCATTTTTTTAAGTATTTTCCTTACAAATACATCTTTTTGCGTAAATAATTAATTTTTACTAATATTAATGTTATTTTTTTTGAAAACTATATCTCGGCATGGGATAAGTATGTTTAATATTGATAAAATGTTTTATAATTTTTCAAAGATTAAAAATAATTTTAATTTTTTTTTTCAAAAATAGGTTTTTAAATTATAAAAATTTAGATTTTCTATAAAAAAATTCCCATATTTTTTAAATGTTAGTCACTGTTTATGTAACCCTTAGAATTTTTTCTTAAATTTATTTTCAATGTTTACCCCTATTTTTAATGTGATCAAAGGAAAGAGAAAAAAAATTAAGTCTAGGGGAAGAAATACCTTTTTCTAATTTATTAATTGCATTGCACTTAATTTTGCATATTTATTATTTTTACTATTTTTTATTAAATCTAACTTAACTTGGGTTGATCATATCAAAAGGGATAGATTGTATATACTCCGTGTTAGTTTTGATGTGATCAACCAAGTCAAGTTAGGTCCTGTGTACTTGATTCTTGTGTCTAAGTGTGCAAGAGCTTAGGAACATAAGAAGCCGAGCGGAAGATGTAGCAGACGAGAAGGATGACACGAGAATCGGGTCAACAGACTCGGTGAATTAGAGGGACGAGAAGTTGCGGAAGAGTACACTGGTGGAGCGAAAGGGACACGTGCAGTACTTCCGAGGGACGAGAAGTCAGAGCGGAAAACTTTGAGGAGAAGAGCGAAGTTGGGTTCAGGTGAGCTCAAAGGCCTGAGGATCACCCAAGCAACCAGAGATGAACCCAGTGACTAGAGAAAGTGTCTGATAGTCAACATATGGTTGACTGATCCAGGTGCCTAGACCACCTAGTCCAGGTGCCCGGACCACCATGACGCCGAATAGCCGTGTCGTCGTAGAACCATTGCTGTGGATCACCTTTAGCTCCACGTCAACAATGGTCTGGGCGCCCGGACATAGTCCAAGTGCCCGGACATGAAATAACTCTATTGTCCAGCCGTTGCGTGGAAATAGAGTTTGTCACGTAAAGGCATCCTGATCATCATCCATGTGCCCGGAGTCCGCCATGTTAGCAACGGATAGACTTGACCAGAGGACAATAAATAGAGCCCTGGTTCACCTAGTTTTAAACACAACACAAGTTAATGAACTTTGAGCTTTCATTTCTAATTCTTTAGTTTCTTTTCTATACTTCAACTTTTGTAAGAGACTTCTCCACCTACATCAAAGGAGATTCTTAGTTAACTTTCACTGTCTTGGATTAGTAACCTCTTTGATTGCAAACCAAGTAAAACATTCTTGTCTCTTCTCTAATTCATGTTTATTTTATTTGTTTACTTAACTTGTGTTTGTCTTTACTAAACTTGAAATCAAAAGAAAGTCTAAATTTGATTGCAAGGCTATTCACCCCCTCCCCCTCTAGCCAACTGCACCGGGACAAACAGAAGGATCATAGCAAACAAAGCCCTTGTGATGAGTACTATCTCCCTTAAATACACATCTAACAGATGGAGCAGAAAGCTTGTGATGAGATAAATGAACGAAACAAAAACAACCAAATGTATGTAAATGCCTATATTGAGGATGTTGTTGATGAAATCGAAAATAAGGAGATTCAAAGTGCAACGTTTGAGAAGGTAGTATATTGATGAGATAAATTGTGGTAGAAAAAGCTTCTACCCAACACTTAGGTGGAATGGAAGATTCAAGTATCAAAAATATGATGAATTTTCATGGAAACATATTTTTTCTTGTTAAAGAACATTATAAGAAATATGTGTTCAAAATTTCATGATTTTTTGAATTTTCTAGAATTTTCTATGCATTTCTGAAGTTGGCTGTAAAATGCTAAAATTTGGGTTGGTTTGTGTCAGTCGACTGCGACAGATAGCAATCGACTGGTAGCTGTTTTCCAGCACCTTCAAGAGCTGATTTTGGGTATTTTTAAGTCAACATTGATACCATAGTATGTGTACATGTTTGGTACAATTTTTGATGGTGTCAAAGGGGGAGAAATGTGAAGGTTTACGTTAGAAACCTAACTATGTGCAAAAAAACCTAACTATGTGCAAAACTTGAAAATTATGGTTGAGAGCATATGTTAAGGGGGAGCTTGGGTATTATGCTTCATGTTTACATATTGCTTCTAAATTTCATGTTGATATTTATGCCTAACTTAAACATATTGCCACACATCAAAAAGGGAGAGATTGTTGGTGCAATCGACCTAGGTTTGATCGGTACGATCATGGTTTTGATGTGTGTGTCAAAGAGTTTAAGTTAGGTTCACCCTTGTATTTGATATGTGTATTTGAGTTGTGCAAGTTTGCAGGATACATATGCGACTCAAGTTGATGTCTTTAGGTCCGGTGAAGGATGGAGCATCCGAGGGACCATGGACAAGGCAGCGAGGTCAAGGGCCGAGGGAAGCGACTTTGAGGCATACGCGAAGGATGGCATTGGGGACGAGCCGTGGACTTGAATGCATCCGAGGGACGAGAGCCAAAGGAAATAGGCTTGAAGGCAAGAAGTTAAAGCTGCAAAGGAAGTGTCAAATGAGTCGTAAGGGTGAGGGTACGAGTGCATGAGGAATTGTACTCGGAGTAAAAACTGAATTTTAGGGTTTTACTGTAGCAGTACTGTAGCAGTCGACTTCATGTTTTAGCAGTCGACTGCTCATTCGACTGGGCGTGAACAGAATGGTTCTGTTCGTTCGATCAGTATGGATCAGTCGACTACATGTTTTAACAGTCAACTGGTGCAGTCGAATGCATGTTTTAGCAGTCAACTGGTAATTGACCGTTGGCCGACCATTGGTGCTGCAAAGTAGCCGTTGGCTACCTCCAATGCTAGAACCAGTCGACTGATGGTTTTGCCAGTCGACTGGTTCCGAGATGAGTTGATATGATGATCAACTCTCTCCTCTTATTTAAAGGAAGCTTTGGGGCTTGAAGGAGGTTACTCATGCTTGTTGAATAACTCCTTGTCATTGCCCAAAGCTTCCAAGCCTACTCTCTTCCTCCTAAACCTAAGTTCATCATTGTAAAGGGGAAGAGATCCTTTGTGAGAGGTTTGCTCCACCGAGAAGGAGAAAGCTCTAGCCAGAGATTGCCGGGGATTGATCCACCGAAGGATCAATGGCTCGTCCACCTCAAGGACACGTCGTGGAGTAGGAGCAAGCAATCTCTGAACCACGTTACATCGAGCTTGTTAGCGATTTGGTATTCTTTCTTTATTGTTTTCATTAGTTAGTTGTATTTCCGCGTGTGCACTAATCTTTTGTAGAGAAGAAAAGAAGTTGGGGGTGACCTAGCTATCCAACCCCCCTTCTAGCTGGCCACCGATCCCTAACAAACTCACATGGCCGTGTGATGCATACGGCCTAGGCTTCTTCTCATGTTTGGGTTCTTTTGATCCTTGCACGGCCGTGTGAGGTTCACACGGCCATGACCACTTCGTTTCCTACTGCAGCCTTCTAGCCCGTGATCTCCACACGGCCTGGGCAACCCCCCAGAGTAGGGCAATGCGTAGTTCAGGTAGGGCACCTTCTTCCCTTGCTTTGCTCACATATTTGACTTTGAATACGAAATCTTCACCAATTTCGACTCCTGTGTACAGAAAATGTACAAAAACAGATCTCCGAACAAAGAGAGTAAATATGCTAAAAAGGAAAGCTGAAAGTCCAAAAATGCATATATCAAGTATGCTCAAAGTATGTGAATGTGCATCAAAACATGTCAATAAGTGTATACAATCTACGCACATCAGATAGCATAGGTTAAAATCCTCATTTTTTAAATAACTAAGTGGGAGAGGGATTTTAATAAATTCCACGGTCTCCATTACTGGTTTGTAAGTGATGCAACAAGCTTGCGTGTTGGCTCTGAGTGCCTCCCTCTACAACGGATGGGTTTGTTGCGGATCACTAGATCAAACTTCCTTTATGGATGGTTATAGGAAATTATTTAGGAGCGTGTGATCTTCTCCAACTGAAGGGGCATAATCCTATTTAATGGACTAAGTATCAAGTAATTGTATGCACTTAGATGCATTCAATAGTATCCTCCCCAACGAAATCACTACTATTGTTTTGTGTGACCAAAGGAAAATCAACTATTAATTTTATTTGTCATAAAGTTAGGATGACAAGATAATAAAATTAATGGGTTACTCCCTCCTCTTACAAATGTTGAATTTGTATACGTCCACACTAACGTGACATGCAATATTCACGGTGTTTTGAGGTGTTGGTATATTTAAATAGTATTGTTTGAGGAATCAATATTATTCTAAATCTAGAGTCCTGACCAAAGTTTATCTTGTGATTCTTAGGATGTCTTTCAACCCACTAGCCATTATATTGAAAGAGAACAGACTTACTGGTCCCAACTATATAGATTGGAAAAGAAACCTGGATATTGTCTTAACTGTTGAAAGCTATAAGTTTGTACTGTCAGAGGTATGCCCAGAAACACCTAACAATGATTCTACCCCAGAGGAGATTGAGTATCATAAGAAATGGGTAAAGGCAGATGAGATGGCGCGGTGTTACATTTTGGCTTCAATGTCAAATGTATTGCAACATCAGCATCAGGACTTACCAACGGCTTATGATATAATGAACAATCTCAAAGAATTCTTTGGGCACCAGAGTCGGACTGCTAGGCAAGAGGCAATGAGAAAGTTAATGATAGTCACCATGTCAGAGGGGACACCCGTAAGGGATCATATCCTCAAAATGATGGCTTATCTGAACGAAATACAAGTCCTTGGAGGTGATATCGATGGGGAAACCCAGGTCGATATAATTCTCCAAATGCTACCCAGAAGATTTGAGCAGTTCCGCTTGAACTATAACATGAATAAAAGGGAGTATACATTGGCGGAACTTCTAACAGAACTACAGGCAGCAGAAGAAATATTTCGTCACAGTTCTCAGATTCACTATGCTGAAAATGGTTCTACTTCTAAGTCAAAAGGCAAGAAGAAGAAGAAACAGGTCTTTTCAGTAAAGAGAGTGAATAAACCTCAGGGTATAGGACAAAAAGCTAGAATGAAGAAGCCGAAGGGCAAGTGCTTCATCTGCAAGCAGTCAGAACATTGGAAGGCGGACTGTCCTCGTAGGAATCAGAACAATAAAGGTATATCTCATACTCTAGTAGTTAAAACATGTTTAGCGATGTTATCTACCAGCAGCTGGTGTGTAGATACAGGAGCCACTGATCATGTCTGCAATTCTTTGCAGGGGTTCTAGGAAACCCGACAACTATTTGAAGGAGAGATAACCGTCTACATGGGCAATGCTACTAAGGTGGCGGCTATTGCAGTGGGAGATGTCTACTTATCTTTTGATAGGAATAGAAGTTTGATTTTAAGAAATTATCTTTATGTACCCAGTTTTAGAAAGAATTTAATTTCAGTTTCTAAACTGTATTGGATGGATATTCTGTTTCCTTTAGTAACAATGTCGTTATAAAGAGAAATAAGGTGATTATCTGTTCTGGTGCATTGGTTGGCAATTTATATACTTTAAATCCAATTTCTCCCACAAAGTAAAATATGGAAATTAATAACACATCTTCTAACTCTAATAAGAGAAAAGAACCTTCGGAAATGAACCAAACGTATCTTTGGCATCTAAGGCTTGGTCATATTAACTTAAGTAGGATTCAAAGGCTTATAGCCGATGGACTCTTAGGTTCATTAGAGTTGGAAAACTTTCCAACATGTGAATCCTGCTTGGAAGGTAAAATGACTGAGACCTTTTAAGGCCAAGGGGTATAGAGCCAAAGATGCGTTAGAACTGGTTCATTCTGATTTGTGTGGTCCTATGTCTATCCAGGCAAGAGGTGGTTATGAATACTTCATCTCCTTTATAGACGATTATTCAAGATATGGATACATTTATCTGATGCGCCGTAAGTCTGGATGCTTTGACAAGTTCAAAGAATATAGGGCTGATGTGGAGAAACATCTTGGTAAAAGTATCAAGACACTACGGTCTGACAGTGGTGGCGAATACCTCTTTAGAGAGTTTAGGAGTTACTTATCAGAAGTTGAGATTCAATCCCAATTGTCTACACCTGGTACACCCCAACAGAATGGTGTGGCAGAACGAAAGAATAGGACTCTTATGGAAATGGTTAGATCAATGATGAGTTATTCAGAATTACCAAATTTATTTTGGGGATATGCTCTGGAAACAGTAGTGTACATTCTGAATATGGTACCTTCTAAAACAGTTCCTTTTACTCTCATGGAATTATGGAATGGGCGTAAACCTAGTCTGAATCATATCCGGATATGGGGTAGTCCAGCACATGTGCTGAAGGGAGATACTGACAAGTTGGAATCACGTACAGAAGTTTGTCTGTTTGTGGGATATCCTAAGGGAACGAAAGGTGGTTTGTTTTATAATCATAAAAATCATAAGATCATTGTTAGCACCAATGCTCATTTTTTAGAAGAAGATTATGTAATGAACCATAAGCCCATGAGTGAAATAGTTCTAGAAGAAATAAGAGAGGGCACGTCTACTTTAGTACCAACAGTACAAGATGAAGTACCACTAGAAACTGCAACACGTGTCACACATGATACACAACCAGAGACAATGCCTCGTCGTAGTGGGAGGGTTGTAAGGAAACCTAAGAGATTCATGTTTTTGGGAGAGTCTTCGGACTTGATCCCGGGTAAACATGAACCTGATCCCCGAACATATGACGAAGCACTCCAAGATAAAGATGCAGTATCTTGGCAAAAGGCAATGAATTCTGAAATAGAATTTATGTATTCTAATAGGTCTGGGAGCTTGTAGAACCACCTGATGGTGTAAAAGCCGTAGGATGCAAGTGGATCTACAAAAGGAAAAGAGGGATAGACGGGAAGGTAGAAACCTTCAAAGCAAGGCTTGTTGCGAAAGGGTATACTCAGAAAGAGGGAATCGATTATGAAGAGACTTTTTCGCCGGTAGTTATGCTTAAGTCTATCTGAATACTCTTATCCATTGTCGCTCATATGGATTATGAGATTTGGCAAATGGATGTCAAGACAGCTTTCCTTAACGAAAGTCTTGAAGAAAACATCCATATGAAGCAACCAGATGGATTCATTGAAAAAGGCAAAGAACATCTAGTATGCAAGCTGAATCGGTCTATTTATGGACTGAAGCAAGCTTCAAGATCTTGGAACATCCGGTTTAATGAAGTAATCCAGTCATATGGATTTATTCAGTGTCCGGATGAGTCTTGTGTATACAAGAAGTGTAACGGAAACGTGGTGGTATTTCTTGTACTATACGTAGATGATATTTTGTTAATTGGCAACAATGTCAAGGTATTATCGGACATAAGGGTATGATTGTCCAAACAATTTGATATGAAGGACTTAGGAGAATGTGCACACATTCTTGGGATTAAAGTTACAAGGGATCGCAAGAAAAGAATGTTGTGCCTATCTCAAGCTTCATATATAGATACAATCCTTACTCGTTTTAGCATGCAGAACTCCAACAAAGGTTTCTTACCTTTTAGGCATGGAGTAGCTTTATCTAAAGAGATGTCTCCGAAGACATCAAAGGAAATACAGGACATGAAGGCAGTTCCTTATGCTTCAGCTGTGGGAAGCCTAATGTATGCAATGCTGTGTACGAGACCGAATATCTACTTTGCCGTGGGTATGGTTAGCAGATATCAAAATAACCCTGGACAGGGACATTGGACTATTGTAAAACATATATTGAAGTACCTGAGAAGGACTCGAGATTATATGCTAGTTTACCAAGTAGACGATTTGCTCCCTGTGGGTTATACGGATTCAGACTTCCAATCATATAGGGACAACAGTAAGTCCACATCAGGGTATGTGTTTACTTTAGGAGGTGGAGCCATTACATGGAGGAGTGTTAAGCAGAAATGCGTTTCAAACTCAACCATGGAAACTGAATATGTGGCAGCTTCTGAGGCATCCAAAGAAGCTGTATGACTTAAAAGTTTCCTAATGGATTTAGATGTGATTCCTGGTTTGCCCAAAATTATTACAATCTATTGTGATAATAGCGGTGCAGTTGCAAACTTGAAGGAACCACGAGCCCATAAGGCGAGTAAACATATAGAGCGCAAGTACCACGTGATACGAGACATCGTCAAGCAAGGAGAAGTTGTCGTCGCCAAGATTGCATCAGCAGATAACTTGGCAGATCCTTTCACTAAGGCCCTTCCGGCGAAAGCGTTTGATCGGCATGTGGAAGGAATGGGAATCAGATGTATGGCAACAGATATGGCAGCTTAGTCTTTTAGTATAAGTGGAAGATTGTTAGAGTGTATACTAAAAGCTTAGCTTTTGTAAACATTTATTTTTGAAATAAAAGAATCACATTGGTCAAATGTTTATATTTATTTGTTAAATATAGTTGTCCAATTAATTTATAAAGAAGATAACATGGTGTGTGGTGTCACACACATAAGATCATGTCATCAGCTCTTTATAAATTATAAACAGTTGCTCACGACTAAGATGAAAAGAAATGAACCATTGGTATAGTCGTAGTGTAATTAGGTATTAGTTTATCTTGACTAATAAATTACACTAGTACACTCTAAGTGTATTGAGTAGGACCACTTTAGGTAAGTTCTTTTTGTACTGACTTTATGAAAGAACTAGACCTTAGTTATTATGGAAGTATGTGTTCTTAATCCTAATATAATAACAAGCACATATATTTAATATTTATTTCTTTGACTTATCAAAGGGTGAGGTTTAGCTCGATAAATCAATATGCGCGATAAGTTGAGAAATGATATTACTTATAGTATGTATTATTGTTTATTGTCATGTTAAACCCTGCAGGTGGATTTAGTCCGACATAACAATGAAGTTGAGTGGTACTACTCTTGGAGCTAGATATTAATTAAGTGAGTTGTCAGTAACTTACTTAATTAGTGGGCATTCGTAATCTTAAACACAGGGAGATTAACATGTAAGATCGAAAAGAATTTAGATATCTCCATAATTGCATGATATTGTCCACTTTGGGCCTAAACCCTCATGGTTTTGCTCTTGGGCTCTCCCCAAAAGGCCTCGTGTCAATGAAGATATCTTTCTCTTATAAACCCATGATCTTTCCCATGTGTTTTCAATGTGGGACTATGTTTGCAACCTTGCAACCCCAACATAACACACTCATAATAAGAAGGAGCCCATAATGCAATTTGGGATTGGTGCGGTAGTGTGATAATAACTTTCTAGTGGAATAAGTTATTATCGATGAACTTGAGTTGTGTGTTCGGGGCGAACACGAGATACTCAAGCTCATCGGAAGGCAAAAACCAATTTCTCCTCTAGGTCCCTGTCGTAGCCTCATTAAAGTCTCAAGTCTATCCAAATATAAGCCCATCTTGATATCCAAGAAGGGGGTCGGTCCAATGCTTGGTGACCAAGCAAGGGCCGGCCACATCCTCTTCTATGGGGGTCGGCCCTATTGTTTGGTGACCAAACAAGTAGGGGTCGGCCACATTAATCAAACAAGGAGTGTTGTTTTGAATTTTTTTTAAAATCTTCTCTTTGTAGATAACTATAAGTTTTAAAAGAGAGAATTTAATTTTAAAAACTTTCCTTATTTGAATTAGGTCACATGGTTTAATAGAGAGTTTTAAAACTTTCCTTTTTTAACCATCCTCATGGTTTTAGGAAAAAAGGAAGAGAAGTTTTAAACATTAAAATTTTTTATTCATGTTAAAAAAAAGGAAACTTTTGAAGGGAAGTTTTAAATTTTAAAACATGGTTTTAACTTTTAAAATTTTAACATCCACTTTAGGAAAGAGAGCTTGTAAAATTTTATAAGAGGATTTCTTCTTGTAAAATTTTATTAAAAAATTTCTATTTCTTCCTATAAGTGGTTGGCCACCTATGCTTGGTGCCCAAGCAAGGGGTCGGCCAAGATTAAATCCATCCAACCATTGATTTGGTGATTGATTCAATCAAGAGGAAAGAAAAGGAAAAATAAAAGGAAAAAGGAAAAAGGAAAAACTAAAGGAAGATTTTTTTTTTTTTTTAAATTCTTCCCTTATTTGCCTTGGGCAAGTAATATAAAAGAAGGGGTGAGGAGGCTTCATGAGACACAACTCTTATTCTCTTGCTTGGAGGTTCTCTTGGTGTGGTCGGCCCTCTCTCTTCTCCCTTTCCCTTTGCTCTCTTCTCCTTGGTGGTGGTGGTGGCCGGTTTTTAGAGGAAGAGGAAGAAAGCTTTTGGGTGGTCTTCATCTTGGAGGATCGTCGCCCACACAATGTCCAAGGCAAGGCGAGGAATACGGCAGAAGATCTCGAGGTCATTAGCATACAAAGAGAAAGTATAATTAGTAATTATTTTCCGCATCATGCTAGTTATTTCTTTTTGTAAGAATTCCAAACACAATAGGCATTAGATCTAGTTTTTCGAATTAGTTTTTCGAATTTGTGTTTTCTTTATTCTTCGAATTTGTGATTCGATTGTTCTTTTTGGTTAACCTAAAGTTATTTAAGGAAATTAAATATTAGCTTTCCTTAAAAGGCTTTGTCTAGGCGGTGGTGGTTGCTCCCATATCCAAGAAGGTCATGTGCCTCGCCATGCAGTCCTGGAAGCCAATTTTGGAAATTAATATTTAATGGAATTAATAACATAGGTGAATTTGAATCAATAGTGTTAAGTTCCGCTTGCGATTCAAATCTAAACCATTAAGAACAAATAAGTTAAATTTGAAATCAATGATGTTAAGTTCCGTCTGCGATTCCTAATTTAACTTCTAAAGAACACAATAGGTTATTTAAGGAAAGGTTTGACACTTGTACAAAATTTTTGTATAGTGGAACCGATACAATTTTCTTAGGTCTAACCAACAAAAGTGGGTCACAAATCTTCGGAGTGCAGAAGGCTGAAGAAGAAGCAAGAGCCCAACCTGAACGAAGGACCAGAAATGGACGACCTCTGCTCTGTGGTCTCTGAGTTGAACCTGATCGGTTCAAACCCGCGATAATGGTGGATCAATACTGGAGCCATGAGACATGTGTGTTGCAACAAGGAGCTGCTCCACAACTTCGAAGAAGTTACTGGAGACAAATTGTTCATGGGGAACTCAACAACCTCGGATATCATGGGCCAAGGAAAGGTGGTGCTGAAGATGACCTCGGGCAAGGATCTCACTCTGAACAATGTATTGTATGTTCCAGAGATATGAAAGAATCTATTATCTGGATCACTGTTAAGCAAGCATGGCTTTCGCATTGTTTTTGAGTTATACAGAGTTGTATTGTCCAAGAATGGAATGTTTGTAGGAAAGGGCTATGTATCTAATGGGCTATTCAAGCTCAATGTAATGGCCATTAGACCCAAGATAAATAAAAATGAAAGCTCTTCTACTTATATGCTTGAGTCTTCGTGTTTGTGGCATGGTAGAGTAGGACATGTTAACTACGATGTGTTGCGTAGATTAATAAACATGCAAAGTATATCTACATTCCACCTTGACCCAAAACACAAGTGTGAGATTTGTGTTGAAGCGAAAATGACAAGGTCATCCTTTCAACATATTGAAAGAAGTAACGAACCACTTGACATAATCCACACTGATGTGTGCGACCTAAAAGGTACACTTATTGGTTGCTACACCTGAATTTCGTTCTGTTCCCTTGTACAAAAATTTTGTACAAGCACAGAACTTTTTCTAGCTACCTATGTGCTCTACTGAAGTTAAACTTGGATTGCAGACGATGCTTAACATTATTAATCCAAGTTGCTCTTCAGAAGTTAAACTTGGATTAGAAACGAAACTTAACATTTTTACTCCAAGTTTAACTGATGTGTTCTTCAGAAGTTAAACCATATTACAGAAGATGATTAAACATTTATTTCAAAGATTGGCTTCCAGGTTAAACATGGCGAGGCACTAGGCCTTCTTGGGTATGGGATCATCCACGACTGCCTAGACAAAGTCTTTCAAAGAAATTCAATGTTTAAACTGTTGATGCAACCTTAGGTCAAGGTTGACCTGGTTGACCCGACTCGAGTTGACCTGACTTGAGGTGTATTTTGATGTTTGATGAGAATAGAAAAGTTGTATCTTGATGTTTGACAAGAATACAAACTTGGGAGATTGTGGGTGCAACCTTTGGTCAAGGTTGACCTGGTTGACCCGACTTGAGTTGACCTGATTCGGGTAAAAGTCCAAGTATGGAGACTTGGCACGGAAAAGTCCAAGCAGGGAGCTTGGCACGGGAAAAGTCCAAAGTATGGAAGCTTAGCATGGGAAGTCGGAGAGGGCTCGGCAGCTCGTTCTCCGGACCAGGTCAGAGAGGGCTCGGGAGCTCGTTCTCTGGACCAGACGAAGTCGGAGAGGGCTCGGCAGCTCGTTCTCCGAACTAGGTCAGAGAGGGCTCGGGAGCCGTTCTCCGAACGATGAGGAACCCTGAGAGGGCTCGGTAGCTCGTTCTCCTGACTAGGTCAGAGAGGGCTCGCTCTCTGGACCGGAGGAAGCCGGAGAGGGCTCGGTAGCTCATTCTCCGGACTAGGTCGGAGGTCCGAGCTGGCTTGGCACGTGAAGTCGAGAGGGCTCGGTAGCTCGCCTCCGACTAAGTCGAGAGGGCTCGTAGCTCGCTCGACCGAACGTGGAAGTCGGAGAGGGCTCGATAGCTCGCTCTCCGGACTAGGTCCGAGAGGGCTCAGTAGCTCGTTCTCTAGACTAGGTCGGAGAGGGCTCGGTAGCTCTCTAGACCGGAAGGCTTTAGGGTTTAGGGCCGAAGTTTAAGGCATTGGATTGGTCCGTGACCGATCCGGATACTGATTGTCCGGATCGGTCCGGTGACCGATCGTAAGCAACGAAGTTACAGAACCGTAGGGGGATCAGACCGATCGAAGCGATGGACTTCGAGAGCGATAGGAGGATCGGTCGTGGACCGATCCACCTATAGTCCGATCGGTCCACGCATCGATCAGCCAAGCCAACTCACAGAGTTGGTTGATCGTCCGGGACCGATCACCATGGCCCGATCGGTCCACGCATCGATCAGAGTTCCTGCATCGATCAGGTTGGAGCCTGATCGGTCCAGGCCTAGCCATTGCGACACAACGGCTAGATTTCTGTGTTGCTCTTTGTCTTCTTCACAGGTGCAACAGGTGCAGGATATATATAGAGGTCGAGGGCCTCTACAGTAACTCTTCTTCTTGTTTCTCACTCTTGCGATCTGAGCTTTGCTGAGCTCTGTGTTTTTGAAGCTTCGTGTGAGCTTCCCTCGGCTGGTTTGCTGATCAGTTGCTACTGGCATCGTGAAGTTGTTGCTTCATCGAACTCCAGTCGACAAGAAGACAAGCAAAGTGTTGTTACATTCATATTCTTCTTGTTTTCTTGCTCTATCTTGTACTCCTTTATTGCTGTTGCAAAAGAGTTTGTGGCGAGGTTTCTCCACCCAGAAGGAGTTGTTGTTAGCCGATTTTTCGGGGTCTCATCCACCGACGGATTGATAGGCTTCGTCCACCTTACGGACACGCCGAGGAGTAGGAGTATCATCTCCGAACCTCGTTACATCATCGTGTTTGAGGTTTGATCTTCTCCACTTTCGTTTCTACATTGTATTTCCGTTGCGCTAACCTAAATTGTAGGAAGAAACGATAATTTGAGGTCGGCTATTCACACCCCCCTCTCTAGCCGCTATCCGAAGGTCCTAACAAGTGGTATCAGTGCAAGGTTGCTCTTCAACGGATTAACACCCGGGGGAGCACAAGCTAGAGAATGGATCGACTTGGAGAAGACATCACGATTTCACCCTTCTACGATCGCGACGACTTCGCGTATTGGAAGGTAAGAATGAAGTATTTTCTTATGACTAACCTAGTAAATTGGAATTGTGTACAAGTAGGTTTTATTCCTCCTGTGGACAAAGAAGGTGAACCTCTTGAGAAGAAGAAGTGGACGAAGGAACAAATCCACCGATCCATGATCAACGACGAGGTAACGAAAATCTTTGAATTTTCATTACCTAATGATGTCTTGCATAAGATAGGTGGATACAACGATACCAAGGAGTTGTGGAACAACTTGGCTAAGTTCCATGAGGAGAGCTCCAATTCAAGTCATGAAAAGGAGTCAAGTGAGCCAAGTAGCTCACATCATGGAGGTATGGAATTAGAAGTTGAGGGCTACTCAACATTTAAGGAAGAAGAGGAGAAGAGTTCTTCTTCAAGATTGGAGCAAGAAGAAGAAGTCTCTACCTCCGGAAGGGATGAAGAAGAGAGCTTATATCCATCCTCAACCCTAGGTAACTCAAGCAACTTAATTTCAAGTAAATTACATATAATGTGCTTTGAGTGTAGGGAATATGGGCATTACAAGAGTAAATGTCCAAAGAGGATTAGGAAGACTCCACCGACGCCAAAGGTCAAGGAAGCCGGAGTCCCGATACGCAAGGGCAAGGAGCACGTGGTGTGCTTCCAATGCAAGCAAAGGGGACATTATAGGAGCCAATGTCCGAGGGGGAGGCAACCTCACAAGGACAAGAGACCAAGCAAATCTATGGGGGGAGCTAAGGCAAACCCTAAGGTACCCTTTAAGGCATATCCTTGCAATTCTAATAAGACACATGCTAGTAGATTTATTGCATTTATCAATAATGATAAGCATGATAACTATAGAAACCGATACATGTGCTTAGGTGCCAAACATGTTAATCTAGATAAGGACAATACTAGAAGTACCAACCCTAGAATTAATTCATCTAAGGTTAAGGAAAACCTAGATAGGAATCCCAAAACAACTAGACATATGCCTAGGAATACCTCAAAGAAAAATGACAAATTAAAACTTGAGGTATTAGAGAAGGAAAATCAAGTCTTAAGGTCAAGACTTGACACTTTAGAAAAGGCCCTTAAGAATTTGGAGAAGTCAACTCTAGGGTCTAAGGGTCAAAAACAAAAGCCCAAGGACATGAGAGGTTTGAGTCACAAATCTAAGTCTCAAGTGGTCAAGCCCACTTATCATAATGTTTCATTCGATTATGGAACAAGACCTAGGGCTAGGAAGACCATCACCAAGGTCACAAGGGGAATCACCCCTAGAGTTGATCTTGATGAGTCCCAAATGACCAAGGCTTTAAAGCCTAGGAGGGTCATTAGGAGGGTTGCTAGGGAAGTCATCCCTAGTGAATATTTAGTGAACCCAATGAGCTCAAATAGGTTTTGGGTTCCTAAGAGCGTGATTCTATCACGCTAGATGGGTTAGGGTGTGCCAACCTTAATTGGATAGGTAGTTAACATAATCATGGCAAAAGGTGGCAATTTAGGAATTTTCAAGGTGTAATCAAGCCTTGAAAATGAAATTTAAAATTTTACTCATTCCTAAGGTGATTAGGATGTGCCAACCACACTTGAGGAATTTTCTAGGGTCAATCTAATTGGCACATAGTGATCTAAAAATCTTTAGTATATGATTTTAAATCTATTACACTTAGGAATATAGAATTTATGGTAAAATGATCAAAATTATCAAAAATATCAACTAAGGCTAGAATTAGGTATTTTCTATGCCTTTATATGTTATTTGTCATACATTGTTTGTCATATGCCATGTCATGACATCATATTTAACTTATTATGATTTGAAATGTCATGATAATGCTTAGGTTAGTTATATGTCATGCCTTATTTAAGTTTCATACTTTATGCCATGACATCATGACATTGGCACATATTTCCACTTATGATATTATTTTATGTCATGTCATCATCTCTTGCATTTATGATCAATTAAATTGATTTAAGGATAAAAACATAATTTGATATGGAGATCTAATTGTTGTTTAGAAAATGCATGAGAACTTAGCTTAAGATGACCTAAACCCATATCTCACATCAAAATTGACTTGGATGTGTTTGATACACCTTAGATGTGTGTGAGATATTAGGATTATGAGTTAGGATCGAGGTGCATAGTTCTTGTACCTAGATGAGCCTAATTCGAAATTGAGGATCATAGGGAAAGCTTGCGTACAAGTCATGTACACTTAGCCCTAAGATTGTGGTCCTAAATTAAATAGTTTAAAATCATTTCAAAATTGATTTGAAAAACCTTGATGAAGCTTTTCTAATGATAGCATTCATCATTGAGCAAGTTGACACAAAGATGGATTAACCTTGAGCTATTTTAAAGTTTTTCGAACTTTGTATCAAGATTTGAAAATGGAAGTTATTTTCATAGAAAATTATTTTTACATGATAATATATGTTATGAGGAATGTATCCTCAAAATTTTACAATTTTTGGAATTTTCTGTGAATTTTTAGGGGTTTCTGAATTTCGGGAGAAAAATCAGAAATTCCTATCAGAGCTTTGTGGGCCGATCAGAGGGGATGTTGATCGGTCCAGGGAGGTCTGGATCGGTCACTGGACCAATCCAGGGAAGTGTGGATCGGTCTGGTGACCGATCCAGGGCGTGCCAAAATGCTGATTTTCGACTGATTGTCTGAAATTTCAGCTGGAAGTTGGTATTTTAGATTTCTAAAGGATTGAAACTCTCCAAGACATTGTTGGTGCAATGGTCAAGGGGGAGTTGACCTTTAGGGGGAGTTTTACCTATTGGTCAAAGGGGAGTTGACTTTTAGGGGGAGTTTTTACTCGATTTCTGAAGATGAGTGATATGAGATTATCACTAAGTTGATTATTGTCTTTAGTATCAAGGGGGAAATTAAGGGTTTCAATGAAAGGTATGGGACTTTCATTAGGAAGAAACTCTTGACCTTGATTCACTCTTTTTGATGTGTGTCAAAAAGGGGGAGAATGTTTAGAAAATATTCAGGGAAGAACATTGGAGTTTGGGGAGAATGTTCAAGGAAGAACATTGGAGAACTATTGAAAAACCTAAGTTAGGTTATCGGGTTAACCTAACTTGATTATGATTTTTGTCAAACATCAAAAAGGGGGAGATTGTTGATGCAACCTTAGGTCAAGGTTGACCTGGTTGACCCGACTCGAGTTGACCTGACTCGAGGTGTATTTTGATGTTTGATGAGAATAGAAAAGTTGTATCTTGATGTTTGACAAGAATACAAACTTGGGAGATTGTGGGTGCAACCTTTGGTCAAGGTTGACCTGGTTGACCCGACTTGAGTTGACCTGATTCGGGTAAAGTCCAAGTATGGAGACTTGGCACGGGAAAAGTCCAAGTATGGAGACTTGGAACGGAAAAGTCCAAGCAGGGAGCTTGGCACGAGAAAAGTCCAAGTATGGAGACTTGACACGGAAAAGTTCAAGCAGGGAGCTTGGCACGGGAAAAGTCCAAGTATGGAGACTTGGCACGAAAAAGTCTAAGCAGGGAGCTTGGCACGGGAAAAGTCCAAAGTATGGAAGCTTGGCATGAGAAGTCGGAGAGGGCTCGGCAGCTCGTTCTCCGGACCAGGTCAGAGAGGGCTCGGGAGCTCGTTCTCTGGACCAGACGAAGTCGGAGAGGGCTCGGCAGCTCGTTCTCCGAACTAGGTCAGAGAGGGCTCGGGAGCTCGTTCTCTGGACCAGATGAGGAACTCGGAGAGGGCTCGGTAGCTCGTTCTCCGGACTAGGTCAGAGAGGGCTCGGGAGCTCGTTCTCTGGACCGGAGGAAGTCGGAGAGGGCTCGGTAGCTCGTTCTCCGGACTAGGTCAGAGAGGGCTCGGGAGCTCATTCTCTGGACCGGATGAAGTCAGAGAGGGCTCGGTAGCTCGTTCTCCGGACTAAGTCAAAGAGGGCTCGGTAGCTCGTTCTCTGGACCGAACGTGGAAGTCGGAGAGGGCTCGGTAGCTCGTTCTCCGGACTAGGTCAAAGAGGGCTTGGTAGCTCGTTCTCTAGACCGGGAAGGCTTTAGGGTTTAGGGCTGGGAAGCTCTAAGGCATTGGATCGGTCTGGTGATCGATCCAGTGATACTCTTGTTGGTTGCTACTCGGAAAGCCTAGAGGTTCCACTGTACAAAAATTTTATACAAAGGTCTGAACCTTTTCCTAGCTACCATGTGTTCTTTTAAATTAAATTTTGGATCGCCTGCGGAACTTAACACGTTTGATCCAAAACTTAATCTATTTGTTCTTCTAGGTTTTGACTTGGATCTCCTGCGGAACTTAACACGTTCGACCCAAATCACCTTAAGTTATTAATTCCATTAAATATTAATTTCCATAATTGGTTCCCAGTACTGACGTGGCGAGGCACATGACCTTCTTGGATATGGGAGCAACCACCACCGACTAGACAAAACCTTTTATAGAAATCTAATATTTAATTTCCTAAAATAACTTTAAGTTAACCGAAAAGAACAATCAAATCACAAGGAAAAATAAAACAAAAGAACACAACTTCGAAAAACATATTCGAAATACTAGAATCGTAAGCCTCTTGTATTTGGTATTATTTCCATAAATAACTAGCATGATGCGGAAAGAAAAATTACTAGTTATACCTTCTAGAAAGACCTCTTGATCTTCTACCGTATTCCTCTTCTAACCTCGGACGTTGTGTGGACAACGATCTTCCGAGATGAGAACCACCAAGCACCTTCTTCTTCCTTACAAGTTTCGGCCATCAAAACTTCTCCTAGGATGAAGAGGTTCGGCCACCACCACCATGCTCCAAGGGATGCTAGAAAAGAGGCTTCTTTTCTCTCCTTCTTCTCCTTCTTAGATCCGGCCACCAAAGATATCTCCACCATGAGAAGGTTTCGGCCACAAAAAGGAGAGGAGAGGAAAGAAAGGGCCGGCCACACCCAAGGAGAAAAGAGAGGAAAAATAGAATAGAGTCGTTCACCTTGAAGCTTCCTCTACCCCCTCTTTTATAATCCTTGGTCTTGGCAAATAAGGAAAATTTAATAAAAACTTCCTTAATTCTTTTGCCATTGAAAAGGAAAATTTATTTAATTAAAATAATTTTCTTTTCAAATTATAATGGCCGGCCACTCTTCTCCCCAAAACAAGGAGAGTTTTAATTAAAACAAAAATTAAAACTTCCTAATTTGTTTCTAGAAATTTATAAAAATTTCTCCAATAATTTTAATCCCTTCATGATTGGTTAATAAAAAGAAATTTTATAAATTAAAATCTTTCTTTTAAACATGTGGATAATTTCCAAAAAGGAAAGTTATCTCTAAAAATTAAAATCTCCTTTCAATCTACAAATAAGGAAAGATATTAAATCTTTTCTTAATCTTTTGTAGAAACTAATAAAAGAGAATTTTTAATTTTCAAACTTTCTTTTAAATCATGAATATAATTAAAAGGAAAGTTTTTACCAAAATTAAAATCAACCTTTTAATCTACAAATAAGAAAAGAGATTTTAACTCTTCTCTTAATCTTTTGTAGAATCTTATAAAAGGAAGGATTTAAATTTTTAAACTCTCTTTTAAATTATATTATCCACATAAGAAAATTTTAAAATTAAAATTCCTTTTTATTTTAATAGGGACGGCCACATGAATTCACCCATGAACATACCCATGGCCGGCCCTAGCTTGGTCTCCAAGCTAGCTTGGCCGGCCCCTATAGGATGGGTAAGAAGGTGGGTATAGTACTCTATAATTAAGAGGCTACGATAGGGACTGAGAGGAGGAATTGGTTTTGGTCTCCCGATAAAATTAAGCATCCCGTGCTCGCCCCGAACACACAACTTAATTTTATCAATAATAATTCATTCCACTAGAGAACTATTATTGAACTACCGCACCAATCCCAAATTACATTTTGGGCTCCTTCTTATCATGAGTGTGTTAGTCTCCCTGTGTTTAAGATAACAAATGTTCACTAATTAAGTAAGTTACTGACAACTCACTTAATTAATATCTAGCTCCAAGAGTAGTACCACTCAACTTCATCGTCATGTCGGACTAAGTCCACCTGCAGGGTTTAACATGACAATCCTTATGAGCTCCTCTTGGGGACATTCTCAACCTAGATCACTAGGACACAGTTTCCTTCTATAATCAACAACACACACTATAAGTGATATCATTTCCCAACTTATCGGGCTTATTGATTCATCGAACTAAATCTCACCCATTGATAAATTAAAGAAATAAATATCAAATATATGTGCTTGTTATTATATTATGATTAAGAGCACACACTTCCATAATAACTGAGGTCTTTATTTCTTTATAAAGTCAGTATAAAAGAAACGACCTCTAATGGTCATACTCAATACACTCTAAGTGTACTAGTGTAATTATATAATTAAGATAAACTAATACCTAATTACACTACGACCTTCCAATGGTTTGTTCCTTTCCATTATGGTCGTGAGCTACTGTTTATAATTTATAAGGTACTAATAACATGATCCTCTGTGTGTGACACCACACACCATGTTATCTACAATATAAATTAATTGAACAACTACATTTATCATAAATGTAAATATTTGACCAATGTGATTCTTATTTCTAGATAAATGTTTATACCAAAAGCTAGGCTTTTAGTATACACTCTAACAATCTCCCACTTATACTAAAAGACTAAGCTGCCGTATCTGCTGCCATACATCTGATTCCCATGCCTTTCAAAAAGCTCTTGCCTTAAGGACCTTAGGTTATCATCTGATGTAATCTAGGCGGCAACAACTTCTCCTCGTTTATACGATTTCTCGTATTGGGTAGTACTTGCGCTCTATTGTGTTTTCTTACTTTATAGACTTATGGTTTCTTCAAGTTTGCTACTGCACCAATGTTATTACAATAAATTGTAATAATCTTTGGACAAACCAGAAATCATATCTAAGTCTATCTTGAGGTTATTGAGTCATTCAGCTTTTATGGCTATCTCAAAGGCTTGTCATATACTCAGCTTCTATGGTGGAGTCCAGAAAAATACTTATGCTTATCACTCTTCCATAGTTATGACTTTACCTCCTAAAGTAAACACAAAACCTCGAGGTTGACTTATTATTGTCCCTATCCGATTGGAAGTCAAAATCCATGCAACCCACAGGGACTAAATTAACTGCCTTGTAAGCTAGCATATAATCTCTAGTTCCTCTAAGGTACTTTAATATATGCTTTACTGCAGTCCAATGTCCTTGTCTAGGGTTACTTTGATATCTGCTAACTATGCCCTTGACAAAACAGATTTCTGATCTCGTGCATAGCATACATTAGGTTGTCTAACTGCCGAAGCATAAGAACTGCCTACATGTCCTCAATCTCCTTTGATGTCATCGGAGACATCTCTTTAGATAAAGACACTCCATGCTTAAAAGGTAAGAAACCTTTCTAGGAGTTTTGCATGCTTAAAACGAGCAAGGATTTTTCTGATGTATCAAGCTTAGGATAAGTATATTTTTCTTGCGATCCTTTGATCTCAAAAATATATACATTCTCCCAAGTCCTTTATATCGAATTATTTGGACTACCATACCCTTACTTCTGACAATATTTTGATATTGTTTCCAACTTCCAAAAATGTTATCTATGTATAGTACAAAAAATACCACCACATTTTCATCACACCTTTTGTATACACAAGACTTATCCGTTTACTCAATAAATCCATAGGTCTGGATTACTTTGATAAACTGGATGTTCCAAGACCTTGAAGCTTTGCATCAGTCCATAGATTGATTGAGCTTGCACACAAGATACTCTTAGCCCTTTGCAATGAACCCTTCTGGTTGCTTTATATGGATGCTTTCTTCAAGACTTCCATTAAGGAATGTTGTCTTGACATCCACTTACCAAATAGATAAAAGTATCCGGATAGACTTAAGCATGGCTACCAGTGAAAAAGTTTCCTTTTTCATCTAGCCTTGCTTTGAAAGTTTCTACCTTCCTGTCTATCCCTCTTTTCCTATTATAGACCTTTTTATACCCAAAGGCTTTTACACCATTTGGTGGTTCTACAAGCTTCCAAATTTTATTAGAATACATATATTCTAATTCTGTTATTCATTACTCTTTGCCAAGATATTGCATCTTTATCTTGGAGTGCTTCGTCATATGTCCGGAGATCAGGTTCATGTCCTCCAGGGATCGAGTCCAAAAACTCTCCCAAAACATGAATCTTTTTAGGTTGCCTAACAACCCTCCCACTACGACAAGGCACTTTCTGCAATTGTGTATCATTTGTGATACGTGTTGCAGTTTCCTTGTGGTATCTCATCTTGTACAGTTGGTACTAGATTAGACATGTCTTTTATTATTTCCTTAAGAACAAATTTTCTTATGGGCACGTGGTTTATTACATAGTCCTTTTCTAAAAATCGGTCATTGATGCTAACAATGACCTTCTGATTTTTAAGACTATAAACCTACTTTCATTTCTCTAGGATAACCCACAAACAAGTGAATTCCTGTCCAACTTATCATTGTCTCTCTTCAGCATATGTGCTGGACTACCCGAATCCGAATATGCTTCGAAATAGGCTTACGCCTATTCAACAATTCTATATGAGTAGAGAGTTCTGACTTTGGAAGGTACTATATTCACTTCCGTTTCCAGAGTATATCCTAAAAATGATTTTGGTAATATTCTAAATAACTCATCAATCTACTTATTTCCATAAGAGTCCTATACCTTCCTTTTTCTACACCATTCGGGTGTACCAGGTGCAGTTAGTTGGAATTGAATCCCTACTTCTGATAAGTGACTCCTAAATTCTCCCAAGAGGTACTTGCCACTATGTTCTAACCATAGTGACTTTTACTTTAACATTTCTCCGCATCAGCCTTGTACTATTTGAACTAATCAAAGTACTTAGTCTTGCGGTACATTAAGTAAATTTATTTGTATCTTGAATAGTTGTCTATAAAATAGACGAAATATTCAATACTACCTCTTGTCTGGATAGTCATAGGATCACACAAATCAGAATGAACCAATTTCAATATATCTTTGACTCCATACCCCTTAAACTTAAAAGCTTCTTGGTTATTTTTTCTTCCAAGTAAGACTCACAGGTTGGAAAGATTTCCACTACCAATGAACCCAAAAGTTCATCAGCTACCAATGAATCCTACTCAAGTTAATATAACCTAGCCTTAGATGCCAAAGATATTAATGGTTCATTTCCGAAGGTTGCTTTCTCTTAAAATTAGAAGATGTGTTACTAATTTCCATTTGTTGCATCGTGGGAGTTATTGGATTTATAAATTGCCAACCAACGTACCAGAACAGATAACTTCCCTCTTTTTCTTAATAACAACTTTGTTATTAAAAGAGGCAGAATATCAAGTTCTTTGAATAGTTTAGAAACTGAAAACTAGTTCTTTCTAAACTTGGTGCGTAAAGACAATTACTCAAAAATCCATATTCTTATCAAAAGATAAACATCTCCCACTGCAACAGCTACCATTTTTACAGTAGTGCCCATGTGGACGGTGTTTTAATTTTCATTTAGTTGCCGGATTTCCTGGAACCCTGCAATGAATTGCGGACATGATTGATGGCATCTGTATCTACACTCCAGGTTCTGGTAGATAACACCACTAAACATGTTTCAACTAATGAATTAAATACACCTATATTGTTCTTAGTTCTAAGAAGACAGTCTACCTTAATGTCCAAGTCCTATTTCCAATCATTACAATTGGGACTACTAAGTCTTTTCTATAGTATAACAACTAGGGGATTGACAAACATTTTAAATCCTAATAATCACAAAAATATTTGGTCAAGATCAATTCTTTAAAATCCCCATGAATTTTGTATGCCACGATAGTGTGGACGTATACAAAATCAAAGAGGAGATTTTATCCATTAATTTTATTATCTCGTCAACTTTACTTTATGACGAATAAAATTAATAGTTGATCTATCTTTGATCAAATATTTGGTCAAAACTTTTTGAATTTAAAATAAAATATTGATTCCTCAAACAATATTATTTAAATTCACCAACACCTCAAACACCGTGAATTTTGCATGCCACTTTAGTGTGGACGTATACAAATTCAACATTTGTAAAAGGAGGGTTTTACCCATTAACTATCTTGTCAACGTATCTTTATGACAAATAAAATTATCTCAAACACCGTTAATTTTGTATGCCACGTTAGTGTGGACGTATACAAAATCAATCATTTGTAAGAGGGGTTTTAACCCTTTAATTTTATTATCTTGTCAACCTAGTTTTATGACAAATTAATAGTTGATTTCATTTGGTCACACAAATAATAGCAGTGACTCCGATGGGGAGGATACTATTAGATGTGTCTAAGTGTATACCATTACTTGACACTAAGTCCATTAATAAGATTATGCCCCTTCCGTTGGGGAAGATCACACGCTCTTAATTAACTTCCTATAGTCATCCAAAAATGGAAGTCTGTTCTAGTGATCCACAAACAAGCTCATCCGTTATGGAGGAAGGCACTCAGAGCCAACGCGCAAGCTTGTTTGCATCACTTACAAACCAGTAATGGAGACCATGGGATTTACTTAAAATCCCTCTCCCACTTAGTTATTTATAAATGAGGAATTTTAACTATGCTAGCCTACTAAATATGTAAACCAACATGCACACACAGCACAATATAAAAGCAATAAATAGAAAATCTAATTTTCAACTATTATGGCTTTTATCTCTAGTTGTCCTCCGTGTGTTGTCATCCCAAGCTGCTGCCATATCTGGCCACCGCCACCGGGACTAGCTGTCACATCCATCTTGCTCCTAGTTCCGCTGTGCCTCTGGTCCTTAGAAGGTTCCACGCTTTGCAAGATTCGATCCGCGACATAAATAGAATTTTACATTTTTGATCCTATATTCCATAAAAGGAATGTACATGTATCTAGATCAAAAATAAAATCCTAATAAAACTAAATACGCCTGCTGTATTTTATAATACAATCATGCACACACATATAAATGCCCTTGACATGTCCAAGGGTCCAATCACACACATAATAACTAAAAGCCATAATAGTTGGATCCTGCATCCACAAAGTTAGCACATCCTACTATTAACCTGCCTAAATTATATATGACATGTGCATAATTAAACTAATACCAAATACACAGAGGCAAAACCCTAGCTCTGATACCAATTGTTGGTTGCTACTCGGAAAGCCTAGAGGTTCCACTGTACAAAAATTTTATACAAAGGTCTGAACCTTTTCCTAGCTACAATGTGTTCTTTTAAATTAAATTTTGGATCGCCTGCGGAACTTAACACGTTTGATCCAAAACTTAATCTATTTGTTCTTCTAGGTTTTGACTTGGATCTCCTACGGAACTTAACACGTTCGACCCAAATCACCTTAAGTTATTAATTCCATTAAATATTAATTTCCATAATTGGTTCCCAGTACTGACGTGGCGAGGCACATGACCTTCTTGGATATGGGAGCAACTACCACCGACTAGACAAAACCTTTTATAGAAATCTAATATTTAATTTCCTAAAATAACTTTAGGTTAACCGAAAAGAAGAATCAAATCACAAGGAAAAATAAAACAAAAGAACACAACTTCGAAAAACATATTCGAAATACTAGAATCGTAAGCCTCTTGTATTTGGTATTATTTCCATAAATAACTAGCATGATGCGGAAAGAAAAATTACTAGTTATACCTTCTAGAAAGACCTCTTGATCTTCTACCGTATTCCTCTTCTAACCTCGGACGTTGTGTGGACAACGATCTTCCGAGATGAGAACCACCAAGCACCTTCTTCTTCCTTACAAGTTTCGGCCATCAAAACTTCTCCTAGGATGAAGAGGTTCGGCCACCACCACCATGCTCCAAGGGATGCTAGAAAAGAGGCTTCTTTTCTCTCCTTCTTCTCCTTCTTAGATCCGGCCACCAAAGCTATCTCCACCATGAGAAGGTTTCGGCCACACAAAGGAGAGGAGAGGAAAGAAAGGGCCGGCCACACCCAAGGAGAAAAGAGAGGAAAAATAGAATAGAGTCGTTCACCTTGAAGCTTCCTCTACCCCCTCTTTTATAATCCTTGGTCTTGGCAAATAAGGAAAATTTAATAAAAACTTCCTTAATTCTTTTGCCATTGAAAAGGAAAATTTATTTAATTAAAATACTTTTCTCTTTTCAAATTATAATGGCCGGCCACTCTTCTCCCCAAAACAAGGAGAGTTTTAATTAAAACAAAAATTAAAACTTCCTAATTTGTTTCTAGAAATTTATAAAAATTTCTCCAATAATTTTAATCCCTTCATGATTGGTTAATAAAAAGAAATTTTATAAATTAAAATCTTTCTTTTAAACATGTGGATAATTTCCAAAAAGGAAAGTTATCTCTAAAAATTAAAATCTCCTTTCAATCTACAAATAAGGAAAGATATTAAATCTTTTCTTAATCTTTTGTAGAAACTAATAAAAGAGAATTTTTAATTTTCAAACTTTCTTTTAAATCATGAATATAATTAAAAGGAAAGTTTCTACCCAAATTAAAATCAACCTTTTAATCTACAAATAAGGAAAGAGATTTTAACTCTTCTCTTAATCCTTTGTAGAATCTTATAAAAGGAAGGATTTAAATTTTTAAACTCTCTTTTAAATTATATTATCCACATAAGAAAAATTTTAAAATTAAAATTCCTTTTTATTTTAATAGGGACGGCCACATGAATTCACCCATGAACATACCCATGGCCGGCCCTAGCTTGGTCTCCAAGCTAGCTTGGTCGGCCCCTATAGGATGGGTAAGAAGGTGGGTATAGGTGGGTATAGTACTCTATAATTAAGAGGCTACGATAGGGATCGAGAGGAGGAATTGGTTTTGGTCTCCCGATAAAATTAAGCATCCCGTGCTCGCCCCGAACACACAACTTAATTTTATCAATAATAATTCATTCCACTAGAGAACTATTATTGAACTACCGCACCAATCCCAAATTACATTTTGGGCTCCTTCTTATCATGAGTGTGTTAGTCTCCCTGTGTTTAAGATAACAAATGTCCACTAATTAAGTAAGTTACTGACAACTCACTTAATTAATATCTAGCTCCAAGAGTAGTACCACTCAACTTCATCGTCATGTCGGACTAAGTCCACCTGCATGGTTTAACATGACAATCCTTATGAGCTCCTCTTGGGGATATTCTCAACCTAGATCACTAGGACACAGTTTCCTTCTATAATCAACAACACACACTATAAGTGATATCATTTCCCAACTTATCGGGCTTATTGATTCATCGAACTAAATCTCACCCATTGATAAATTAAAGAAATAAATATCAAATATATGTGCTTGTTATTATATTAGGATTAAGAGCACACACTTCCATAATAACTGAGGTCTTTGTTTCTTTATAAAGTCAGTATAAAAGAAACGACCTCTAATGGTCATACTCAATACACTCTAAGTGTACTAGTGTAATTATATAGTTAAGATAAACTAATACCTAATTACACTACGACCTTCCAATGGTTTGTTCCTTTCCATTATGGTCGTGAGCTACTGTTTATAATTTATAAGGTACTGATAACATGATCCTCTGTGTGTGACACCACACACTATGTTATCTACAATATAAATTAATTGAACAACTACATTTATCATAAATGTAAATATTTGACCAATGTGATTCTTATTTCTAGATAAATGTTTATACCAAAAGCTAGGCTTTTAGTATACACTCTAACAACTCTGATTGTCTGGATCGGTCTAGTGACCGATCAGTAACCAAACAAAATGTTTCTGTGGGTTAACTGATCGGTCTGTAGACCAATCAGGAAGCGATGGACTTCAGAGAGCGATAGGAGGGGATCGGTCTGTGGACCGATCCACCTATAGTCTGATCGGTCCACAGACCGATCAGGCTTCGAAGCCAACTCTCACAGAGAGTTGGTTGATCGGTCTGGGGACCGATCAGCTTAGGGCCTGATCGGTCCACAGACTGATCAGGAGTCTCCCAGACCGATCAGGTTGGAGCCTGATCGGTCCAGGCCTAGCCGTTGCGACACAACGGCTAGATTTCTGTGTTGCTCTTTGTCTTCTTCACAGGTGCAGCAGGTGCAGGATATATATAGAGGTTGAGGGCCTCTACAGTAACTCTTCTTCTTGTTCCTCACTCTTGCGATCTGAGCTTTGCTGAGCTCTGTGTTTCTGAAGCTTCGTGTGAGCTTCCCTCGGCTGGTTTGCTGATCAGTTGCTGCTGACATCGTGAAGTTGTTGCTTCATCGAACTCCAGTCGACAAGAAGGCAAGCAAAGTGTTGTTACATTCATATTCTTCTTGTTTTCTTGCTCTATCTTGTACTCCTTTATTGCTGTTGCAAAAGAGTTTGTGGCGAGGTTTCTCTACCCAAAAGGAGTTGTTGTTAGCCGATTTTCCGGGGTCCCATCCACCGACGAATTGATAGGCTTCGTCCACCTTACGGACACGCCGAGGAGTAGGAGTATCATCTCTGAACCTCGTTACATCATCGTGTTTGAGGTTTGATCTTCTCCACTTTCGTTTTTACATTGTATTTCCGCTGCGCTAATCTAAATTGTAGGAAGAAACGATAATTTGAGGTCGGCTATTCACACCCCCCTCTCTAGCCGCTATCCGAAGGTCCTAACATAAACTTCTTACAGTAACCCTCGATTTAACTAAAGAAACCTCAATAGAAGCACAAAATGGAAACATGAAATCGACACACAAAATCGATAACACAAAACCAATAGCCTTAAATCGATAGCCTCTTGTGTTGGTATTTCAGGATCCATTCAAAGAATATAAATTAATTATGAAGCGAAAACTAATAATTAGTTATACCTTTATTTGAAGATTTAATAACTTCTTGATCTTCTATTGTATTTCTCTCCTCCTCTTGGGCGTGTGGGTGATGATCTACCAAGATGAAATCCACCCAAACTCTCTTCTTCCTTCCAAGCTTTCGGCCACCAAAAGGATATCACAACTAGAGAACCACCTTTATCTTCTTCTTCACCTCCAAGTATCCGGCCACCAATGGAACTCCAAGCTTGATGTCACCGGCCACAAAGAAGAAAAGAAGAAGATGAAGGGTCGGCCACCAAGGAAAGGAAGAGGAAATAGAAGATGTGTTAACCCATAAGGCACCACCTCCTCTTCTTTTATAATCCTTGATGAATGCAAAAAAGGAAAGCTTTAAAACAAAATTAAAACATCCTTTTAATCCTCTATCATGGCCGGCCACACCCTTTTCATCAAACAAGGAAAGATTTTAAACAAAAATTAAAATCTCTCTTTTAAAATCTTTTTTGTGGATAGCTATAAAAGGAATGTTTTATAAAATTAAAATCTCTCTTTTAAATCATTTTGTGACCAATCTAAAAAAGGAACGTTTTATAATTAAAATCATTCTTTTAAATCCTTTTTATGAATCTTTATAAAGGAAAGATTTAACAAAAAATAAAACTTCCTTTTCTAATTTATGTGTGGCCGACCCCTTGTTTGGGCACCAAGCAAGGCTTGGCCGGCCCTAGCTTGGGCTCCAAGCTTGGCTTGGTCGGCCCCTTGCTTGGACACCAAGCAAGGCTTGGTCGACCCTAGCTTAGGCTAAGAAACTGGGCTTTGGGTGGATATAAGCTTTATATAAGAGGCTACAATAGGGACCTAGAGGAGGAATTGGCTTTGGTCTCCCGATGAGCTTGAGCTTCCCGTGTTCGCCTCGAACACCCAACTCAAGTTCTTCAATAATAACTCATACAAATATAGAATTATTATTGAACTACCACACCAATCCCAAATTATATTATGGGATCCTTCTTATCATGAATGTGTTAATCTCCTTGTATTTAAGATATCGAATGTCCATTAATTAAATGAGTTACTGATACTCACTTAATTAACATCTAGCTCCAAGAGTAGTACCACTCAACTTTATTGTCATGCCGGACTAAGTCCACCTGCAAAGTTTACATGACAATCCTTATGAGCTCCTCAAGGGTGCATCATCAACCTAGATAACTAGGACACAGTTTCCTTCTATAATCAACAACACACCATATAAATAATATTATTTCTCAACTTATCGGGCCTATTGATTTAATGAACTAAATCTCACCTATTGATAAATTAAAGAAATAAATACTAAATATATGTGTTTGTCATTATATCGGGATTAAGAGTACGTACTTCCATAATAACAGAGGTCCTGTTTTTTTATGCAATCACTATAAAAAGAACAACCTCAAATGGTCCTTCTCAATACACTCAGAGTGTACTAGTGTAATTTTATAGTCAAGATAAACTAATACTAAATCACACTACGATCATTCAAATGGTTTATCCCTATCCATTTTGGTTGTGAGCTACTATTTATAATTTATAAGGAACTGATAGCATGATCTTTTGTATGACACCACACACCATGTTATCTATAATATAAATTAAATGAACAACTACATTTAACATAAATGAAGGTATTTGACCAATGTGATTCTTATTTCAAAATAAATATTTATACAAAAAGCTAGGCTTTTAGTATACATTCTAACAATCTCCCACTTATACTAAAAGACTATACTACCATATATCTGATTCCCATCTCCTCAATATGCCCATCAAAAGCTCTCGCCGGAAGGGCCTTAGTGAAAGAGTCTGTCAGGTTATCTGCTGATGTAATCTTGGTGACAACAACTTCTCCTTGCTTTACGATGTCTCGTATCAGGTGGTACTTGCGCTCAATGTGTTTACTTGCCTTATGGGCTCGTTGTTCCTTCGAGTTTGCTACTGCACCACTATTATCACAATAAACTGTGATAATTTTGGGCAAACCAGGAATCACATCTAAGTCCATCAAAAAGTTCCTGAGTCATACAACTTCTTTGGTTGCCTCAGAAGCTGCTACATACTTAGCTTCCATGGTGGACTCTGAAATGCACTTCTGCTTAACACTCCTCCATGCTATGGCTCTACCTTCCAAAGTAAACACATAACCTGAGGTAAACTTACTATTACCCCTATCTGATTGGAAGTCAGAATCCGTGTAACCTACAGGTAGCAAGTCATCTACCTGGTAAACCAGCATATAATCCCTAGTCCTTTTCAGGTACTTTAATATATGTTTTACGGCAGTCCAATGTCCCTATCCTGGATTACTTTGATATCTGCTAATCATGCCCATGGTAAAATAGATATCCGGTCTCGTACATAGCATTGCGTACATTGGGCTTCCTACAACCGAAGCATAAGGAACTGTCTTCATCTCCTCTATTTCCTTTTGTGTCTTAGTAGACATCTCTTTAGATAAAGGTACTCCATGTCGAAAAGGTAAAAACCCTTTCTTAGAGTTTTGCATACTAAAATGAGCAAGGATAGTATTGATGTATGAAGCTTGGGATAAGCATAACATCTTTTTCTTGCGATCCCTTATTACTTTGATTCCAAGAATATGTCCACATTCTCTCAAGTCCTTCATATCAAACTGTTTGGACAAACATACTCTTATGTCTGATAATACTTTGACATTATTGTCAATGAACAAAATATCATCTACGTATAGTACAAGAAATACCACCACATTTCCGTCACTCTTCTTGTATACACAAGACTCATCCAGACACTGAATAAATCCATAAGACTAGATCACTTCATTAAACCAAATGTTCCAAGATCTTGAAGCTTGCTTTAGTCCATAAATAAACCGATTGAGCTTACATACGAGATGCTCTTTGCCCTTTGCAATGAATCCCTCTGGTTGCTTCATATGGATGTTTTATTCAAGACTTCCATTAAGGAAAGCTGTCTTGACATCCATTTGTCAAATCTCATAATCCATATGAGCAGCAATTGATAAAAGAATCCGGATAGACTTAAGCATGGCTACCGGTGAAAAAGTTTCCTCATAATCGATTCCCTCTTTCTGAGTATATTTTTTCGCAACAAGCCTCGCTTTAAAGGTTTCCACCTTTACGTCTGCCCCTCTTTTCCTTTTGTAGACCCACTTACATCTAATGGCTTTTACACCATTTGGTGGTTCTACTATCTCCCAGACTTTATTAGAATACATAGATTCTATTTCAGAGTTCATTGCACTTTGCCAAGATGTTGCATCTTTATCTTAGAGTGCTTCGTCATATGTCGAGGGATCAGGTTCATGTTTACTAAGGATCAAGTCCAAAGACTCTCCTAAAAACATGAATCTATCAGGTTGCCTAACAACCCTCCCACTACGACGAGGCACTACCTGTAATTGTGCATCATTTGTGGCACGTGTTGCAGTTTCTTGTGATATCTCATCTTGTACTGTTGGTACTAGATTAGACGTGTCCTCCTTAATTTTTCCAAGAACAATTTTACTCATGGGCTTGTGGTTCATTACATAATCCT
This sequence comes from Zingiber officinale, assembly GCF_018446385.1. Lineage (NCBI taxonomy): Eukaryota > Viridiplantae > Streptophyta > Magnoliopsida > Zingiberales > Zingiberaceae > Zingiber > Zingiber officinale. The sequence goes on from NC_055989.1 coordinate 125,572,867, forward strand.
CTTCTAAAAATCAGGCATTGGTGCTAATAATGACCTTCTGATCTTTAGGACTATAAAACAAACCACCTTTCGTTCCTTTAGGATATCCCACAAATAAGCGGACTTCTGTACGTGATTCCAACTTATCAGCGTCTCCCTTCAGCACATGTGTTGGGCTTTCCCAAATCCAAACATGTCTTACACTAGGCTTACGCCCATTCCACAATTCTGTGGGAGTAGAGGATACTGATTTAGAAGGTACCAAGTTCAGAATGTACGCTGCTGTTTCCAGAGCATATCCCCAAAACAAATTTGGTAATTCAGAATAACTCATCATCGATCTAACCATTTCCATAAGAGTCCTATTCCTTCGTTCTGTCACACCATTCTGTTGGGGTGTACCAGGTGCAGATAATTGGGATTGAATCCTAGCCTCTACTCGCCACCATGATCAGACCGTAGTGTCTTGATACTTTTACCATGACGCTTCTCCACATCAGCCTTGTACTCTTTGAACTTATCAAAACACTCAGACTTGCGGCGCATCAAGTAAATGCGCCCATATCTCAAATAGTCATCTATAAAAGAGATAAAATATTTGAAACCACCTCTTGCTTGGATAGTCATAGGTCCACACAAATCAGAATGAACCAATTCTAACACATCTTTGGCTCTATACCCCTTGGCCTTAAAAGGTCTCTTAGTCATTTTTCCTTCCAAGCAAGATTCACAGATTGGAAATTTTTCCACCACCAATGAACCCAAAAGTCCATCATCTATTAGCTTTTGAATCCTACTTAAGTTAATATGACCAAGTCTTAGATGCCAAAGATATGTTTAATTCATTTTCGAAGGCTGCTTTTTCTTTTTAGAATTAGAAGATGTGTTATTAATTTTCGTTTGTTGCAACGTGGGAGTTATTGGATTTAGAGTATACAAATTATCAACCATCGCACCAGAACAGATAACTACCCTATTTTTCTTGACAACCACTTTGTCATCAAAAGAAATAGAATATCCATCCATAAACAGTTTAGAAACTGAAATTAAATTCTTTCTAAAACTTGGTACATAAAGATAATTTCTCAAAATCAAAGGTTTATTCCTATCAAAAGATAAGTAAACATCTCCCACTACAACAGTCGCCACTTTCGTAGCATTGCCCATGTAGACGGTTATCTCTCATTCATATAGTCATCGAGTTTTCTGGAAGCCCTGTAATAAATTGCAGACATGATCAGTGGCTCTTGTATCTACACATCAGGTGCCGGTAGATAACACCGCTAAACATGTTTCAATTACTAGAGAATAAGATATACCTTTATTGTTCTCCTTCCTACGAGGACAGTCCGTCTTCCAATGTCCAGACTGCTTGCATGTGAAGCACTTGCCCTTTGACTTCTTCACTCCTGCTTTCTGCCCAGTCCCTAGAGATCGATTCACTTTCTTTGCTGAACCAACTTGTTTCTTCTTCTTCTTCTTGCCTTTCGACTTAGAAGTAGAACCGTTATCAGCAAAATGAATTTGAGAACTTTGACGAAATAGCCCTTCTACTATTTGAAGTTCTGTCAGAAGTTCCGCCAATGAATATGTCCTTTTGTTCATATTGTAGTTCAGGTGAAACTGCTCAAAACTTTGGGGTAGCATTTGGAGAAGAATATCAACTTAGGTTTCCCCATCGATTTCAGCTCCAAGGATTTGTATCTCGTTCAAGTAAGCCATCATTTTGAGAATATGATCCCTTACGAGTGTCCCCTCAGACATGGTGGTTGTCATTAAGTTTCTCATAGCCTCTTGCCTAGTAGCTCGATTCTGGTATCCGAAAAGTTCCTTGAGATTGTACATCATGTCATAGGCAGTAGGCATGACCTGATGCTGATGTTGTAGCACATTTGATATAGAAGCCAAAATGTAACACCGTGTCATCTCATCTACCTTGACCCATTTTCTATGGCGCTCAATCTCCTCTTCACTAGAATCACTATTAGACACATTAGGGCAGACCTCTAGAAGTACAAACTTATAGCCTTCAGCAGTTAGGACAATGTCCAGATTTCGTTTCCAATCAATGTAATTGGGATTAGTAAGTTTGCTCTCTTTTAATATAACAGCAAGTGGATTGAAGGCCATCCTGAGAATCACAAAATAAATTTTGGTCAAAACTTAAGAATTTAAAATAATATTGATTCCTCAAACAATATCATTTAAACTCACCAACACCTCAAAACACCGTGAATTTTGTATGCCACGATAGTGTGGACATATACAAATTTAAACATTTATAAGAGGAGGTTTTACTCATTAATTTTATTATCTTGTCATGTTAACTTTATGACAAATAAAATTAATAGTTGGTTTTCTTCGGTCACACAAATAATAGCAGTGACTCCGATGGGGAGGATACTATTAAATGCGCCTAAGTGTATATCATTACTTGATACTTAGTCCATTAAAGAGGAGTGTACCCCTTCAGATGGAGAAGATCACACAAGCCTAAATAATTTCCTATAATCATCCATAAAGGAAGTTTGATCTAGTGGTCCGCAAACAAACTCATCCGATGTGGAGGAAGGCAGTTAAAGCCAATGAGCAAGTTTGAGTGCATCACTTACAAATTAGTAATGGAGACCATGGAATTTGATTAAATTCCTCTCCCACTTAGTTATTTAAGACGAGGAATTTTAACATGCAAACACATCACACATGCACAGCATAAAAGGCAATAAATATGAAAAATATTTTCCAACTATTATGGCTTTGTCCATAGCTATCCTCCATGTGCCGCCAACCCTAGTTGCCAACCTAGGGTTTATGTCGTCGCGTCTATCGTTCTTCCTTCTCCGCTGCGCCTCTGGTCCTCAACTAGTACCACACTTTGCAAGGATATGATCCGCAAAAGAAATAAAATTTTACATTTATTGATCCTATATTCCACAAGGGAATGTACATATAATCTAGGTCGAATAGAATGTAAAATCCTAAAACTAATACAGCTCCTATTGTATTTAATAAATACAATCATGCATACACATAAAATTTCCTTGACATGTCCGAGGGTCCAATCATACATATAACACAATAGGGTCATAATAGTTGGATCTAGGATGTCTACAACCACAGAGTTAGTCTATTTGCACATCCTACTATTATCCTGCCTAAATTATGTATGACTTGTGTATAATTAAACTGAAAACCAAACACACAGAGGCAGAAAACCTTGCTCTGATACCAATTATTGGTTGCTATACCTGGATTCCGTTATGTTCCCCTATACAAAAATTTTGTACAAGCACAGAACTTTTCCTAGCTACCCATGTGCTCTACTGAAGTTAAACTTAGATTGCAAACGATGCTTAACATTATTAATCCAAGTTGCTCTTCAGAAGTTAAACTTGAATTGGAAACGAAACTTAACATTTTTACTCCAAGTTCAACCGATGTGTTCTTCAAAAGTTAAACCATATTACAGAAGATGATTAAACATTTATTTCAAAGATTGGCTTCCAGGTTAAACATAGCGAGGCACTAGGCCTTCTTGGGTATGAGATCATCCACCACTGCCTAGACAAAGCCTTTCAAAGAAATTCAATGTTTAAACTTCTTACAGTAACCCTCGGTTTAACTAAAAAGATCTCAATAGAAGCACAAGATCCAAACATGAAATCGAAACATGAAATCGAAACATAAAATCGATAACACAAAACTGATAGCCTAAAATCGATAGCCTCTTGTGTTGGTATTTCAAGATTCATTCAAAGAATATAAACTAATTATGAAGCGGAAACTAATAATTAGTTTTACCTTTCTTTGAAGATTTAATAATCTCTTGATCTTCTATTGTATTTCTCTCCTCCTCTTAGACGTCGTGTGGGTGACAATCTACCAAGATGAAATCCACCCAAACCCTCTTCTTCCTTCCAAGCTTTCGGCCACCAAAAGGATATCACAACTAGAGAACCTCCTTTATCGTCTTCTTCACCTCCAAGTATCTGGCCACCAATGGAACTCCAAGCTTGATGTCGCTGGCCACAAAGAAGAAGAAGAAGAAGAAGAAAAGAAGAAGATGAAGGGTCGGCCACCAAGGAAAGGAAGAGGAAATAGAAGATGTGTTAAACCATAAGGCACCACCTCCTCTTCTTTTATAATCCTTGGTGAATGCAAAAAAGGAAAGTTTTAAAACAAAATTAAAACTTTCTTTTAATCCTCTATCATGGTCGGCCACACCCTTTTCATCAAACAAGGAAAGATTTTAAATAAAAATTAAAATCTCTCTTTTAAAATCCCTTTTGTGGATAGCTATAAAAGGAATGTTTTATAAAATTAAAACCTCTCTTTTAAATCCTTTTGTGACCGATCTAAAAAAGGAAAGTTTTATAATTAAAATCATTCTTTTAAATCTTTTTTATGGATCTCTATAAAGGAAAGATTTAACAAAAAATAAAACTTCCTTTTCTAATTTATGTGTGGTCGGCCCCTTACTTGGGCACCAAGCAAGGATTGGTCGGCCCTAGCTTGGGCTCCAAGCTTGGCTTGGCCAGCCCCTTGCTTGGACACCAAGCAAGGCTTGGCCGGCCCTATCTTAGGCTAAGAAGCTGGGCTTTGGGTGGATATAAGGCTTTATATAAGAGGCTACAATAGGGACCTAGAGGAGGAATTGACTTTGGTCTCCCTATGAGCTTGAGCTTCCCGTGTTCGCCCCAAACACCCAACTCAAGTTCATCAATAATAACTCATACCACTAAAGAGTTATTATTGAACTACCGTACCAATCCCAAATTATATTATGGGCTCCTTCTTATCATGAATGTGTTAATCTCCTTGTATTTAATATATCGAATGCTCATTAATTAAATGAGTTACTGACACTCACTTAATTAACATCTTGCTCCAAGAGTAGTTCCACTCAACTTTATTGTCATGCCGGACTAAGTCCACTTGCAGAGTTTACATGACAATCCTTATGAGCTCCTCAAGGGGAAATTATCAACCTAGATAACTAGGACACAGTTTCCTTCTATAATCAACAACATACCATATAAATAATATTATTTCTCAACTTATCGGGCCTATTGATTTAATAAATTAAATCTCATCCATTGATAAATTAAAGAAATAAATACTAAATATATGTATTTGTCATTATATCAGGATAAAGAGTACGTACTTCCATAATAACAGAGGTCCAGTTCTTTTATGCAATCAGTATAAAAAGAACAACCTCAAATGGTCCTGCTCAATACACTCGGAGTGTACTAGTGTAATTTTATAGTCAAGATAAACTAATACTAAATCACACTACGACCGTTCCAATGGTTTGCCCCTATCTATTTTGGTCGTTTGCTATTATTTATAATTTATAAGGAACTTATAACATGATCTTCTGTGTGACACCACACACCATATTTTCTACAATATAAATTAAATGAACAACTGCATTTAACATAAATGAAGATATTTGACAACATGATTCTTATTTCAAAATAAATGTTTATACAAAAAGCTAGGCTTTTAGTATACATTCTAACAACGACAACACATGGTGGTAATAAATACTTCATCACTTTTGTTGATGATAACACAAAATATTATTATGTGTATCTTCTCAAAAGTAAGGATGAAGCTATAGAGAAATTTACTCTCTATAAGAATGAGGTTGAAAACCAACTTAATAGAAAAATTAAGGTGGTTCGAAGTGACCGAGGCGGTGAATATGTGTCATCGTTCGCTGAGTTGTGTGCTGAACATGGGATCAAACATGAAACAACAGCTCCTTATACTCCTCAGCAAAATGGAGTTGCTGAGCGAAAGAATCGAACTCTAAAGGAGATGATGAATGCTCTTCTATTGAGCTCTGGATTGCCAGATTTCATGTGGGGGGAAGCTGTGTTAACAGCTAATTATCTTTTAAATAAGGTGCCCCGGAAGAAAATAGATAAGAGCTCTTATGAGTTGTGGAATGGAAGATAACCATCCTACAAATATTTACGAATGTGGGGGTGTCTTGCCAAAGTGTTGGTGCTTGATCCGAAAAAGATTAAGATAGGATCAAAGACTGTTGATTGCATATTTATTGGATATGTACATAACAGCAGTGCTTATCAATTTTGTGTGTATGAGTCACACATACCGGAGATACACAAGAATTCGATAATCGAATCGAGAAATGCCTCGTTCTTCGAGCATGTGTTTCCATATAAGACCCAAGAGGATGCTAGCTCCTCAAAATGGGCATATGAAACACAAGGCAAAGAAGATGATGTTGAACCAGTTGAGGTTGAGCTTAGACGGAGTAAAAGAGCTCGGGTAGAAAAATCCTACGGATTGGATTTTATCACTTTCATGCTTGAAAGTGAGCCCCGGAGTTACTCAGAAGCAGTAAGCTCGTTTGATGGACCTCACTAGAGAGAGGCAAATGCATCTGAGATAGAATCTATCTTGCAAAATCACACATGGGAACTCGTGGATCTTCCTCCTGGAAGTAAACCACTAGGTTGCAAGTGGATCTTCAAGAAGAAAATGAAATCAGATAGCACAATCGATAAATACAAGGCCAGATTGGTAATCAAAGGATACCGATAATAAGAAGGTCTTGATTACTTCGATACAAACTCTCCGGTGTCGAGAATAACTTCCATTAGAGTATTGCTAGCGATTGCTACTCTATGAAATCTCGAAATGCATCAAATGGATGTAAAGAAAACCTTTCTAAACGAGAATTTAGAAGAGGAAATCTACATAGACCAACCTGAGGGGTTTTTTGTGCCAGGATAGAAAAACAAGGTCTGTAGATTGGTGAAGTTATTATATGGCTTGAAACAAGCACCAAAGCAGTGGCATGAGAAATTTGATAATGCCATAAAGGAATATGGATTCAAGATCAATGAATGTGATAAATGTGTCTACATGAGAGTCACAGAGAGTGACTATGTCATCTTGTGCCTCTATGTAGATGACATACTTATCATTGGAAGTAATGATAAGATAATCAAATCCATTAAAGATATGTTGAACTCAAGATTTGACATGAAAGACATGGGTCTAGCTGATGTGATTCTAGGAATCAAAATTTTTAGAACGACAGAAGGACTTGTTCTTAGTCAGTTCCATTACGTGGATAAGATTCTTCAGAAATTCACCAAGGGTGATACTGCGTTGGCATGAACGCCAAAAGATACAAGTCAACATCTATCAAAAAATCAAGGCAAAAGTATCTCGTAGATAGAATACTCTCGAGCGATTGGAAGTCTGATGTACTTGATGAGTTGTACACGACCAGACTTGGCCTACGCAGTAAGCAAACTGAGTAGATACATGAGTAATCCCGGTGTTGAGCACTGGAAAGGGATAACAAGAGTACTGAGGTACTTGAGGTATACTCGTGAATATGGACTGCACTATACAAGATATACTGCTATGATCGAAGGATACAGCGATGCAAGTTGGATATCTAATATAAAAGACTCTAAGTCTACAAGTGAGTTTGTCTTCATTCTAGCTGGTGCAGCCATTTCCTGAAAATCTTCTAAGCAAACTGTAATAACCAGATCCACGATGGAATCTGAGTTTGTATCTCTTGATAAATGTGGTGAAGAGGTTAAATGGCTATGACAATTCTTAGAAGATATTCCACGATGGTCTAAACCTATGCCGGTAATTTGCATACATTGCGATAGTCAATCAACAATCAGTCGAGCACAGAGCCATCTATATAATGGTAAGTTTAGACATATATGTCGTAGACATAATACCATTAGACAACTACTCTCAACTGGAGTTATCACTGTCGACTATGTGAAGTCAAAAGATAATGTAGTGGATCCCCTAACCAAGGGGTTAAATCGAGAGCTAGTTGCAAGCTCATCACGAGGAATGGGTTTAATGCCTTTGTCAGTGATCAGTGCAGAGGGCACCCAACCTATGCTGGCTGGAGATCCCAAGAACTAGGTTCAAAGGGACAACTAATCTACACTGACTAGACACACTGTGGGGGAATATCCTAATAAAATAGTGATTAGACCAAGGTAAGCCAATGGGCTTTTAATGATCAAGAAGAGTAGATGGCAACTCTTGAGGGATCAACTATGTGAGAAAGAAGTGGGGCCGCTTCGAAGAGAATTGGAGGCACAATTCTTAAAGCTTCTTACAGAACCAGGCGTGTTCATGGCCAAGAATGGACACACTTATGAGAACTGAGTTGTATCAGGGAGAGTCTTGGGTGAGATTTGTCACTACTTACACAGACGACAGTATAGTTCAAGGACATCGTGTCTACTATCAGCCAGTAAGCAACCAAATCTTCACAAGGAAAGGTTCAAAGGGTAAAACCTACTTGACTCAACTGTTGAATGCTATCACTTACCCTATCTCCATTCATGTGGGGGATTGTTGAATAAGTGAATGGAGAAGAAATGAAAGAGGAAAGATGCTCCATTGTGAATGGGACTTTAGTTCTACATTGGAAGTTTCAAGGCATTTTTGTTGGTTTATATTGATTCACAAACATTGAGGATGTGAACAAATGCATGGGGAGAGGCTCTCTCTCACGCGTGGGTGCGCCGGGAGAGGGGGTACAAATCCAGGGCCCGGATTGCACTGAACAAAGTTGACTCGAGTACGACCTGCGCACACGAATGCCGGACCGGTCGGGGCAAAATTTGCCCAAGTGGAGCAACCAACATTTTGCCACATAAATCTTTTGCTACTGTGAAACGGATGCATTAAATTCAAGATTAATGCAGAATAAAACCGATCGAGTAATAATGAATGAAACGGTGGTCATTTCACAACTCGGCTAATAATGACCATTAAGATCATTAACTCTGGCCATTGATCCGAGCTCCTATATAAGGAGGCTCCGATCATAGACAGAGAACAAAGCAGAAGCAGCAGCAAGCAAAGCAAAGGCTCTCCATTTTTCTTCCTCCTCCTCTGTCGTGCATCTCCTGCTCGGCGGAGTGCCCGTGGTAGCATTCGGGTACCACTCAGTTCGCCGTGACCACCAGTGCTTGGTCGGATTCACGGTCGGTCGTTGTATCCTGGGAAACAGACGACCCTTGTAAGCCTCGAAGCACAGCCGGAGGTGGGTGAATCTGTTTCAAGGAAACTGCGACTCGCAGGCCTCGGTCAGCTCGCCCAGTCGGTCTCTTTGTCAAATCGATAGACTCTCTGCCCACTTGAGATCTTCGCCCGGCATATCAGCTTGCCCGGTCGGCCAGTCTCTTTGACAGCCCGACCTGTCTGCTTCACTCAGCCTGTTTGCTTGACCCGGCCGACCTCTCTAACAACCCGACCTGTCTGCTTCGACCGGCTTGTCTGCCAACTGGTCTGTCTATTCGACCTAGTCAACCTCTCTAACAGCCCGACCTATCTGCCGACCGGTCTGTCTGCTCGACCCGGCCGACCTCTCTAACAGCTCGACCTGTCTGCCTTCCGGTCTGTCTACTCGACCCAACTGGCCTCTCTTGCCCGGCCTGTCTGCCTCGTCCGACCGATCTCTCCTGTTAGGTCTGTCTGCCTCATCCAACCGGCCTCTTTACTCGGACGCTCTGCTCACTCAGTCACTTTGAGGTTGACACTTGGATAAAAATCAAGCCCCTGCTGGCAGCCTGAGATCATCTGCTCAGGTCAGCTCAACTATAAGTTGAATTTAAATTCTGTGTAAATTTTAAATTCAACTAAATCCCCTAAAAATCTCCGACAACAAATTATTTGTATTCCAACATAACAAATAATCAAAATTGAAAATACCATGTTAAATAATAACAAACCTCCCCTAAATTTAACACAAAACTCAAAATTGCTACCAACCATTTTAGAAGACAAGAATAACACCACAAGTAGAGAGACAAACAACCCAATATGACTTCAAGAATTATTTTTTTACCAGAATAGTAAGTTATCTCCTTTCAAAATATCACACAACCTCAACCAAAATACTGACGAAACCAGACTAAACTTTTAATCTACGGCAACCTGAAACTCCAAAAGAGTAAAACTTCTAAAACTCTTGAGACAAGGGCTCTAATACCATGATAACTTTTCTGGATTGAATGGCCTAATGCAAGAACGGATCCAGAAATTTAATTAAGGGAGGAAAGAGTCATATATATATATATATATATCACAAAACAAAAATTAAAATATAATAACAAAATTTATGCGAAATTTTTTTATTAAATATAATTTATTTGTAAAATTTGTATCCATGTAAAGTCTACTAGTCCCCTGTTGTAGCAAAGTTCACATTGCTTAGTCAAAAGTAGTGAAGAGTCAAACAATCACATTAATTAATCTTGTTCTTTCTTTAAATTTTATATCTCAAGTTTGCGGTGTCTAACGTGTTAATTTATATTCCTATTTTTCAAATATAATTTACAAAAACATTCTCGGCCTTTAATTTTTCCATACATTCTACTTCTATCTGTTAGAGTGTATACTGAAAGCCTAAGCTTTTGTAAACATTTATTTTGAATAAAGAACCACATTTGGTCAAAATATCTACATTTGTTTGTAGTTGTTCAATTAATTTATATTGTAGATAACATAGTATGTGGTGTCACATACAGAAGATGATGTTATTAGTACCTTATAAATTATAAACAGCAGCTCACGACCAAAATGGAAAGGAACAAACCATTGGAAGGTCGTAGTGTAATTAGGAATTAGTTTATCTTAACTATATAATTACACTAGTACACTTAGAGTGTATTGAGTAGGACCATTTGAGGTTGTTTCTTTTATACTGATTTTATAAAGAAACAAATACCTCAGTTATTATGGAAGTGTGCGCTCTTAATCCTAATATAATAACAAGCACATATATTTGATATTTATTTCTTTAATTTATCAATGGGTGAGATTTAGTTCGATAAATCAATAAGCCCGATAAGTTGGGAAATGATATCACTTATAGTGTGTGTTGTTGATTATAGAAGAAAATTGTGTCCTAGTAATCTAGGTTGATAATGTCCCCAAGATGAGCTCATAAGGATTGTCATGTTAAACTCTGCAGGTGGACTTAGTCCGACATGACGATAAGGTTGAGTGGTACTATTCTTGGACTAAGATATTAATTAAATGAGTTGTCAGTAACTCACTTAATTAGTGGACATTCGACATCTTAAACACAGGGAGACTAACACACTCATAATAAGAAGGAGCCCAAAAATGTAATTTGGGATTGGTGCGGTAGTTCAATAATAGTTCTCTAGTGGAATGAATTATTATTGATAAAATTAAGTTGTGTGTTCGGGGCGAACACGGGATGCTTAATTTTATCGGGAGACCAAAACCAATTCCTCCTCTCGGTCCCTATCGTAGCCTCTTATTTATAGAGTACTATAGCCCCCTATACCCTCCTTCGTACCCATGATGTAGGGGCCGGCCAAGCTAGCTTGTGGTTCAAGCTAGGGTCGGCCAAGCCTTGGTTCATGGGTGGCTGGCCCTAGCTTGAACCCAAGCTTAGGTGGCCGGCCCCCATTAAATTAAAAAGAATTTTAATTTTAAATATTTAGTATGTGAAAGATATAATTTGTTGGAGAGATTAAAAATTAAAATATCTCTTTTAAAAGGATCTACAAAAGATTAAAGAAAGAGATTAGATCTCTTTCCTTATTTGTAGATTGGAAAGATATTTTATTTTTATTCTTTATAAATTATTCACATGTAGAAAAATTAAAATTATAGAAATTTCTTTTTATCAACCATGAAGGGATTTTAAAGGGAAATTTTATTTTTTTTAAATTTTTGAAGACAAATAAGGAATTTTAATTGTTGATTGAAATTGCCTTGTTTGCTCCTATTGAGGTGGCCAGCCATGATGAAATTGATAAGGAAATTTTATTTAATTTTTCTTAATTAATTTTTGTCAAGGAAACTTAAGGAAATTTTATTGTAATTAAATTTCCTTATTTACCAAAGCTAAGGATTATAAAAGAGGGGGTTGGAGAGCCTTCATGAGACACAACTTCTATTATTTTCTCTCTCTTTTTCTTTGGTGTTGTGGCCGGCCATCCTCTCTCCCTCTCTTCCTCTTTGTGGTGGCCGAAACTCATCCATTGCTTGGAGCTTTTGTGGTGGCCGGATACTACTTGGAGAAGAAGAAGAAGGAGAGAAAGCTTGCATCCCTTGGAGCTTAGTTGGTGGAAAAAGTTCTTCATCCTTGGATTTTGGTGCTTGGCCGAAACTTGAAGGAAGAAGAAGAATGTGCTAGGTGGTCCTCATCTTGGAAGATCGTTGCCCACACAACGACCGAGGTTAGAAGAGGAATATGGTAGAAGATCAAGAAGTTTTTCTAAAAAGGTATAACTAGTATTTTTCCTTTCCGCATCATACTAGTTATTTTTGGAAATAATACCAAATACAAGAGGCATGCGATTCTAGTATTTCGAATTTATTTTCGATGTTGTATTTTTTTTGTTTTTTTATCCTTGTGATTTGATTGTTCTTTTCGGTTGACCTAAAGTTATTTAAGGAAATTAAATATTAGTTTTCCTTAAAAGGTTTTGTCTAGTCGGTGGTGGTTGCTCCCATATCCAAGAAGGACATGTGCCTTGCCACGTCAGTACTGGAAGCCAATTTTGGAAATTAATATTTAATAGAATTAATAACCTAGGTGATTTGGATCGAAAGTGTTAAGTTCCGCAGGAGATCCAAGTCTAAACCTAAAAGAAGAAATAAATTAAACTTTGGATCAAACGTGTTAAGTTCTGCAGGTGATCCAAGTTTAATTTAAAAGAACACATGGTAGCTAGGAAAAGGTTCAGACCTTTGTACAAAATTTGTGTACAGTGGAACCATTAGGTTTTCCGAGTAGCAACCAACACTATCACCCTCAAGCGGCGGTCTGCTCCTTTCGCCGTCGCATCTCCTCTGCCACCTCGTTCATCGTGGCATTGGTACGCTCTCCCTCGGTGTCACAGCTCGTGAATACCTCCGAGATGTCGGCGGGCATCATCTCCACCTCCACTAGTAGTGCCTCCGCCTCTAGGTAGTTCCCTATCAGGATTCGGAACAGCGCCATCCTGCAGTACAAGATGTGGATCTTTCGGTCCATTCGCCCTACCTATAGCAGTGCCTCGTCAAGCTGCTTCGGGTGGTTTATGGTGAAGATCATGAGACACTCCCTAATGCATGATGACCAGAGCCCATCCACGAAGTTGAGCACACTAGAGAGACTAAGTAATTTAGCCTTACACACTAATTAAGGAAATACAAAATAAATATTTGCTATATATGGCAACACCTGCTTCGGGTCTCTGGTAAGTATCCGGTCACTCTTGACCTACTTCGAGTCTCTCCACAAGCATTTAATCACTTTTGACCTACTCGGACCTCCCCTTAACTTCGTTCAAGGTCATTCCACATGACATTCAATCTGGATCATGACTTTGATACCACTTATTAGTGTAAGGTAATAGGTTGCTAAACACGCAATTGCACAGCGGAAAAACCTATTACCCCAGAAGATCCATGCGAAGGGAAGCAAAACTTATACTAAGTTAGATCTAAAAGCATGAAAGATTATACCTTTGTAGCATGCTCACGGACTCCCGACAGCTCAAATCACAGCACGATCTCACACTCGCGCCTCTACGGTATCCACACGAACAAGTGTTCGTTTGTCTCACAAACTCACAAAAGGAGAAAGGTTGTGCTAGCAACCTTGAAGGTGGATTTCGGCCAAGGAGAAGAGGAGCAAGAAGAATGAAGATTAATTCCAAAATGAAGAGCAAAAATCTTAAGTATTTTCATCCAATGAAATACTTAATTAGCATTAATAGCTTTAATGAGCATTTACACTCCATTAAGGACCAAACTTGTAACTCTTTATTTTGAATGAGTGTAACTCCTCATTTCAATTTATAAAATTGAATGGGATAAATAATCATTGAATTTCGAAATTCAATGATTATTTCCATTAATCTTCACTTGAGTCTAACTCAAGTCTCCTCACTTGAGTCTAACTCAAGTCTAATTCAATCAAGTCTAACTCAAGTCTAATTCAATCAAGTTTTACTCAATTGATCTCACGTAATTCAAATTTAATGAATCACTATTTCATTAATTCTAATTGACTCCTTGAGTCTAGTTTGAATTGGACTTAATCCAACAATTAGATCCACTTGAGTCCAACTCAATAAGTCCAATTCGGATTAGACCTAATCCAATGATTCATCATATGAACCCATCTCCAAATCTACTTGTTCTTTGTGTGTGACCCAATAGGTTCTCGTAACGTTGGCAATGTACCCAAATCAACATTTAGATACATAAGCAATGAGGGGCATCTAGCAAGGCATCATTGCTACCCAAGTGACGAGAATGTCAAGATCTGACCTAACCTGTCCGTGGCTATTATCTTGTATGACTTTGTCCCTCTATCCTTGATATCTAGGTTGATCAATGAGGCATAGACCGTGTCATCCTCTTATCAACCTTTGTGTTTCTTGATCTCTAAGTAGACACACTCAATCAAATAAGCTCAATATCTCATATTGACTCATTTGCGCATGGCCATGCTTTCTTGTGTCCTACTAATCAAGGGGCCCACATATATCGCTTCCTTCATATGGAAGGGATAGATCTCATCTACATCACTCACATCCCTCCGCATAATTCATTGCATATCCAGTGATCGACTTTATTGTCCACCTTGTTACAGGTGACGTTTGCCGATACCAAAGTATACAACTCCTTATGTAGGGAACCGTAGTGACTTTAGGTCTAAGGACTATTCATACCAATAGTCACATGAGAATGTTTATGACACTCATATAACGATCCATGAAACATTCTCATGGCGGGTCATTCAGTATATATTCTCTAATATATACTCATGTGTCAACCTGATATCTCATATCCATGACTTGTGAGATCAAGTCATCCGTTGACCTACATGCTAGTCTCAACGCATTAATATTATCCTTGTATATTAATGCTTGACTAGGAATAGTTAAGAGTAGTGTTCTCTATAATATCTCACTATAAATTCAACCAATTGATATATTGTAGATAAGAATCTACTACCCAAGGACATTATTATACTTATTCAATTGGCACTGAACTGAAATAAATATAATAATCAACTTTGCCTTTTATTAATAATGATATATGATACAATAATGTGCCCTTTACAATCATCTTATAATTGGTACTAGGGATAATACTAACAATTAGGACCAAAAGAATTCACATATCTCCGTAATAGTATGATCTTATCCACTTTAGAACTAAACCCTCATAGATTTATTTTTGGGCTCTACACAAAATGTTTCATACTAATAGAGATATATTTCATCTTGTAAACTCAGAATCTTTTTTATATATTTTTAATATGAAACTTTAATTGTATTATCAAGAGTAGTTGTTATAACGTAAATGATAGATGAACGAGGTTGAATCCATATTGTAGTGGCTATGAAATAGTAGCTCCTACAACGTGAATATTTTTGAACATATTAAGTATGTGTTGTAACAATTACTAAACTATAGTTGCTACAACATGTATAGTGATTGTAAAACCATTGCTGCTATAATGCACACAATTAACTCAGGATTTAGATGGAAAATTTACATGAAGATAATAATAGAAACAGGGCTGAATAATATTGAAGGTAGTTGGAAAATTTTACACGATTGAACAATAGGGTGGGGTACTTTTTGATAAAAAAAAAATTTAAAGTTTTATTATTTGAAAAAAAAAAAAAAGCATTCACTTTTGCCTAATAAATTTTGAAGAATTTCCATATAATTTTATATAAATTTGAAGTCTCTCACTTTTCAACAAAACTTAATAGAGTAAAAGATGATAGTATTTATCTTAGACGGTCTAGTATCATCGAACCTCCGGCTAGAAACAAGAAGATAAATCACAAGGAATATTTTTATCTTAGCACAATAATCCTTTGTATAAGGAAGGTCCAACATCTAACAAAATATTTTTCACCTATTAAAAAGTAACAAATTCCAAGACCTATTAAAGTAATCATCATATAGTTACTGACTATGCCAACTTGTGGTGCATCAACAAAGTAACTTAAGTTCATACCAACAACTACTTTTAAGAGTAATTGATTGCTATTAAAGACTAATATATAGAAAAATAAATATGACCATAGTTAATAATTCTAAGAATGTTATAATAGTATTATTTTAAAAATGGTGACTATCTGAAGTAGTCAATTTATATATTTTTTAATTGATGATGAATTAAGGAAATCTGAAGATTAAAAAGATTTGTTTTAAAAAAAACTCTAAGACTATTAGTGGTCGGTTAGAGGGAAGTGAATAGTCCTGATAAATAAAAATAATCTTTCTCGAATTTACGGCTTAATTAATCTAACACTTACATAAATAAAATAAATGACTGAAAGAAAAGAGGCATGAAAGGGTTACTTGGTTACAACTGGGGAGGTTGTTAGTCCAAGGAAGTTAGAGCTCAATAAACAATCTCGTTCAGGTGGAGAAGTCTCTTACAGCAGTTGAAGTACTCAATTACAGAACAAAATAAAATAAGAATGAATCACAAGTGTTGTTCTGAACCTCTTGGACTATGGCTGTATTTATTGTAGAATCGAAAAGAATTTAGATATCTCCACAATGGTATGATACTGTCCACTTTGGGCCTAAGCCCTCATGGTTTTTCTCTTGGGCTCTACCCAAAAGACCTCATACCAATGGTGATATCTTTTCTCTTATAAACTCATGCTCTTTCCCATGTGTTTTCAATGTGAGACTATGTTTGTAACCTTGCAACCCCAACAACCCCCCCCTCAAACAAAGGACCACAGGCTTCCCACGTCCAATCCTCGACCCACCAGGTCTTCCTGCCCCTCGGTCCACCCGACTTACTAGGATTTCCTTGCCTAGCCGCAACTAGGACTTCCTGCCTGGTGTCTGGTCCTCTTGATCCAAACATAGGAGCCCCCACTTTCTTTATTCGAGGTTAATATTGTACCCCAAATGGCTCAATCAGACCATAGCACTTATGCATAATCGGCGGTTAATCCTTCTGGCAATCCGGGCTCTGATACCAATGGTAGAATCAAAAAGAATTTAGATATCTCTATAATAGTATGATATTGTCCACTTTGGGCCTAAGCCCTCATGGTTTTGCTCTTGGGCTCTACCCAAAAGGCCTCATACCAATGGAGATATCTTTTCTCTTATAAACCCATGATCTTTCCCATGTATTTTCAATGTGGGACTATATTTGCAACCTTGCAACCCCAACATAATCTACTCTCTGAAAGTCCTAAATTTAAATATCTAATTCAAATACGATTTTAGAACCCAATATAAGCTCCTTCCAACTGGGTTAATCAGAAATTTCTTAGGTACATATTTACTTGATAGTTTTCTGATTTGGCCCCTATGAAATCTAAGGTGTCAATTTAAATCATTATATCTTTTAATATGTGTACATATACGATTTTTCAACTCTTCTATTTCTGTTTTCAATTTTTTATTTTCCAATTTTACTTTTTCAAAATCTTTTAATTGACAAGAAATAGCTAATGTTGATTTTAACTCCTTATTTTCAACTTCTAATTTCTGAGATGTTTTAGTCAGAAACTTTATAAACTTAAGTAGCAGGCGGTAAGGATCGTACCTAACTTATCTTGTCGATTTCATCATCTGAGACTCCCCCTGTAGAGTTGCTCTCTTATGATGTTGCTTCCCTCAACTATGTTGACTTTCCTGGTCCGGGCATCCGGAATCTAAATTTTACCCAAATCGACGTGACATTTAACCATTACATCGAGGATAGAATTCTATCCCATTCTAAGCGCCTGGAACCCTTCTAGGCGCCCCAACCAGGGCTATAAATGCAGTCTTGGTCCAAGAGGTTCAGAACAACATTTGTGATTCATTCTTGTTTTGTTTTGTTCTGTAATTGAGTACTTCAACTGCTGTAAGAGGCTTCTCCGCCTGAAGGAGATTGTTTACTGAGCTCTAACTTCCTTGGATTAACAACCTCCCTGGTTGTAACCAAGTAACCCTTTCGTGCCTCTGTTTTTCAGTTATTTATTTTATTTATGCAAGTGTTAGATTAATTAAGCCGTAAATTCGAGAAAGGTTCTTTTTATTTGTCAGAGTTATTCACCCCCCTCTAGCCGGCCGTCAACGGTCTTACAAGTGGTATCAAAGCGGGTTCGTTTCAGGAGGACTAACTGCCGAATGAAGCACACGAGATGGCCGGATCGAGCATCCATCCACCGAAGTTCGAGGGAGAATTCATGAACTGAAAAAAGAAGATGAAGGTATTTTTTTGTAAAATAGATTTTAAATTATTAATAATTATGAAATATGATTTCATAGCCCCGAAAGACAAAGAAGAATATCAGTGGACAAAGAAGGAGCAAGCCAACTTCATGGCAAATGGCAAAATAGAATTTCATCTGCTTAGTGTTTTAGCACCTCAAGAAATCAACCATATCGGAGCCTACGAGCCAACCAAGGAGCTCTGGGAGAAATTCTTAGAACTACACGAAGGACCTCGGAAGCAAAACTACCAAGACGGGACCTGCTCCAGAACCAGATCAGCAACCTTTGGTTAGAAGAAGGCGAAACCGTTGCACACCTCCACTCAATAATCAAGGAGTTAATCACCGAACTCATGAATCTCAGAGAAAAGGTATCCAACCGAGATTCACTAAGGTACACGCTTAACGCATTTCCTAGGACTCCAGAATGGTCAACCTTAGTAGATGTGTATTTCATCTCTAAGGATTTAGAGGTAAGCACCTTAGAAGAATGTTTTTCAACTTTTAAAATTCATGAGTCAAGATGTGCAGGTCTAAAGAAAGAATCAAGGCAAAATGTTTCTTTAAAAGCACAAGTGGACAAACCAGATTTCGAGACATCACTTGACGATGATGAAACAACTTATGGTAAGGAGATTTAAAAAGTTGTTTAAATCAAATAAGTTTAATCAAGTGCAGGGTAAGAGATGATTTCATCTGGGTTTCGATTCCGCTCGCCTTGGTCCGGATCTTCCACTCCGGCTCCGCTCACTTGGGTGATTTCAACCATCTGAAATAAGGCTTACCCGAACCCAACTTCCGACCTTCTCGAGCAACCTTCCGCTCCGACTTCTCGTCCCTCAGAAACGTCGCGCGCCTCCTTCTCGCCTGGCCGCATACTCTTCCGCAGCACCTCGTCCCTCAGACACACCGAGCTCGTCATCTCTCTCCCGTGTTGTCCTTCTTGCTAACTGTGTCTTTTGTGTTGGATTTTTCAGCCCGTAAAAATCGCTTTTTGAGTTGCGGAAACCCCGAAATCCCCATGCCACCGGATCCGTGCGAAGTTTAAAATTCCATATACATGTTTTCTACTCCTAGATCTACATTAGATCTACAAAAGAAAAAGAAGTTACCCTTGATGCGAAGCCCTTCGCGCAATCCCGCTCGTCCAAGGTTCGTCGGATCTCGAGAGTATCAAAGTAGATACTCCTCTATGTGTATCCACACAAGCAAGAGATGGAGAAACCTAACACAAAGGTGTGTTAGCACCTTTGTAAGGTTCGGCCAAAGGAGGAGAGGGAGAGAGCTTGAGAGCTTGAGGAAGAAGAAGGAGATTTCACAACACAAATGAAACTCCCACAATAATCACAAGTGGTCGGCCACTTTTCAAGAAAAAGTTTATATACTCCATGGGATTTCAAGAGTCACAACTCTTGATCTCCCTCATGAGGAGGCACACACATGTGCTAGCCTTGATGATGTGGCAGATCATCATTAGTCACTTAATGCCAACTCACCAATGAGGTGGCAAATGGTCAAGTCAAACTTGACCCTTCATCTTCCTCTCAAGTCAAGTCAAATTTGATCACTTCTCTCCCTTGGTTGATCTAATCTAACCATTAGTTCAAGTCAATTTTAATTTAATGAATCTCTATTCATTGAATTAAATTAATTCAATGAGTCTAAGTCCAAATTAGACTCATCTAATACATGAACCAAATTGAGTCCAACTCAATTAGCCTAATTTGGATTACTCTTAATCCAATTTGGTTCATCACATGAACCTAATCCTCTTGGTTCATCATATGAACCTAATCTCCATCTAATTGCCCTTTGTGTGTGACCCTATAGGTTCTTGTAACGTTGGCAATGCTCCTAAACTCATTTAGAAGCATAAGTAATGAGCAATATCTAGCAACACATCATTACTACCCAAGTTACAAGAATGTTGAGATCCAACATCACCTTGTGACTACTAATTGTGACTCTTCAAAATATATGACAAGTGTCCTTCTATCCTTGACATCTAGATTGATCAATATGAGGCATAGACCGTGGCATCCTCTAATCAATCTAAATCTTGAACTCCAAGTAGACTCACTCAATCAAATGAGCTCAATATCTCATATTGACTCATTTGGGCATGGTCATGCACTTAGTGGTCTCACTCTATCAAGAATATCGATGTCACTCCTGTTATATAGGAAGGATAGATCCCATCTTCATCACTCACATCCCTCCACATAATTTGTTACATACCCAGTAATCGCCTTTATAGTCCACCCAGTTACGGGTGACGTTTGACGAAGCCAAAGTACATAACTCCTTATGTAGGGAACCATGGTGACTTTAGGTCCAAGGACTAGTAGTCATACTAATAGTCACATGAGAAAGTATATGACACTCATATAACGATCCATGATACTTTCTCATGTCAGGTCATTCAGTATACATTCTCCAATGCATACCCATGTGTCAACTTGATATCTCCATATCCATGACTTGTGAGATCAAGTCATCGAGTTGACCTACATGCTAGTCTCGTCGCATTAACATTATCCCTGAATGTTAATACTTGACTAGGAATGATTAAGAGTAGTATTCCCTATATCATCTCACTATCGATTCAACTAACCGATTGATATAGGTAAGAACATTCTACTCAAGGACGCTATTATACTTAGTTATTTGGCACCAATACAAGTAAGCATAATAACCATAAACAAATGCCTTTATTTATATACAAGAATATGATACAATGAGTCCATACAAAAATCACCAAATGATTGGCTCTAGGGCTCTAACTAACAATCTCCCACTAACACTTGTGTCAATCAGTGTAGGCTCTAAGGCCTAATGACCTAGTGTGACCATCATGCTTTCTCTGTGCCAAAGCCTTGGTCAAGGGATCTGCGATGTTAGCCTCTGTGGGTACTCTGCAAATCTTCACATCTCCTCTCTCGATAATCTCTCGAATGAGATGGAAGCGCCATAGTATGTGTTTGGTCCGCTGGTGTGAGCGAGGTTCCTTGGCCTGTGCTATTGCTTCATTGTTATCACAATAGAGCTCAATAGGGTCAGCGATGCTAGGAACCACCCCAAGTTCAGTGATGAACTTACGGATCCAAACTGCCTCCTTTGCTGCTTCTGATGCAGCAATATACTCGGCCTTTGTTGTAGAATCAGCGACTATGTCCTACTTCGAACTCTTCCAGCTCACAGCACCACCATTTATGCAAAACACAAACCCTGACTGCGATCGATAATCATCCTGGTCGGTCTAGAAGTTGGCATCACTGTAACCCTTTACAGCTAGCTCATCATCGCCTCCATATATCAAGAAATATTCTTTAGTCCTTCTCAAGTACTTAAGAATATTCTTGACCGCTATCTAGTGACTTTTGTTAGGACCAAAAGTAGCTAGAGGGGGGGGTGAATAGCTCGTCGCGTTCGCTCGGTGCGCTTCGTTGCTTGGCGTTGCTTGTTTCTTCTTGGATGTGCAGCGGAAAATACAGAAACAAATACAACCACGCTAACACTAGGATTTTACTTGGTATCCACCTCCAAAGGAGGTGACTAATCCAAGGATCCACACCACGCACGCACCCTCCACTATGAAACACTCCTTTTCGGTAACTACCGAGGGCGGAGAAGCCCTACAAGACTCTCAGTACAAGAAGAAGAAAGGGTAGTAGAGATTAAGTAAAAGCTTACAAGAAATGCAGTGAAAAACCCTAACCCTAACTTCTTCCTCTTGCAATAGATCCGCCTCTTGACTTGGAAAGCTTCCAAGAACCTTCAAGAACTGGCGATCACGTGCTTGTAGAGAGCTGTGGAGGAGCTGGAATGAATCTGAGAAGAGCTCGTGAAGAGATGCCGAAGACCACGCTCGCCTGCGGCTTTAAACCCGACGCAACGGTCGGATCCCGATCGATTCGAATGTTCCGAATCGATCGGAGGCTGGATCGATCCACGGATCGATCTGAGTTGCTCGATAAGCGCTGGATCGATCCACGGATCGATCCGCCGCTATCGCGCGGCAAGATCGTCCCGATCGATCGTGATCGATCGGGACCTCCGGATCGATCCACGGATCGATCCGAGCTTCTGATTGGGAAGAATCGGATCGATCCACCGATCGATCAACGGCTGATCGATCCACGGATCGATCCAGCACTTAGTTTTTGCCTAAAACCAAGTCCCAAACCTCCCTAACCAACATCCGGTCAACCTTGACCTGTTGGTACATCATGCCTCGCATCTGGTCACTCCCTTGACCTGCCAGGACTCCCCACCAAGTGTCCGGTCAATCCCTTTGACCCACTTGGACTTTTACTCGTCGTGCCAAGTATGGTCAACCCATTGACCTACTTGGACTTCCACCAGATGTCTGGTCAACCTTGACCCATCTGGACTTCCTCCTGCCAAGTATCCAGTCAATCCCTTTGACCTACTTGGACTTCCCAACACCAGATGTCCGATCATCCTTGATCCATCTGGATTTCCTTCCTTGCCTGGCTTCACTCACCAGGACTTTCACCTAGCTTCACTCACTAGGGTTTTCCATCTGCCTAGCTTCACTCACTAGGACTTTCACCTGGCTTCACTCACCAGGATTTCCTTCTGCCTAGATTCACTCACTAGGACTTTCACCTGGCTTCACTCACCAGGATTTCCTTCTGCCTAGCTTCACTCACTAGGACTTTCACCTGGCTTCACTCACCAGGATTTCCTTCTGCCTAACTTGCCAGTTAGGACTTCCCAGTCAAGTATCCAGTCAACCTTGACCTACTTGACTCTTCTTCAATCAATATCTTATTGTCAAACATCTAAACCCTAACCAAGACTCAGCTTGGTTAATCAGGTCACCCTTGACCTGAGGGATATTGCACCAACAATCTCCCCCTTTTTGATGTTTGACAATACCACAATAACACTTACAATCCCACATGTAAGTTAGGCTAATCCTATAGCCTCCTTCTTCATGCCACTAGGTAATGAACCCATAAATTAAGCTTTTCATTATCCCCCTAAGAGGGCAAACTCCCTCTAGGTAATGAAAACCTAACTTACTTCCTTTCATTCTCCCCCTATTGGCACACATCAACCCACTACAAAAAAAACATCAACCCGTCTTTGGACACACATCAACCTATGCTCCAATTTTGGGCACACTTCAACAACTCCATTTGTTGAAGACTCTCCCCCTGAAGAGTTGCTCATCGTGATCACAATTTCACTCATGTGATCAACTCAATATTGAAGGTCCCATACCCTTCATTATCCTTAACTTTTCACTCAATGTTGACAAATACCCAACCTTGAGCATTTTCAACCACTTGAGTTGCCACTTGAAATGATGAGGATATCCACTCCCCATTTACCCCATTTCAAGTTTAAATGCTCAACCTTGAGCAAGTTCACAACAGAAGGTTAACCACCTTCCAAGGTTCATTAAAAATAATTTTCATGTCTTTAAAGAGTCCCTCCCCCTAAAGACATGGTGGTAACTTCTGTCATTGCACCAACAATGACTTGGAATCCCTAAACCTTTAGGAAACCCAGATTTAGAAGTTTTGAGGTTCAAATGTTCAAAATTTGAAACAAACCTCAACCTAAACTTCAATGAAGTCTTCCTTTACCATTCCATCCTTGTTTTCAACACGAAAACACCCTTTTTATGTATACAAATGTATTTTAAGGGTTTGGAATGGTTACCTAGACTAAAATAGGTTCAAAGTGCTGAAATCAGGCTTTCCCGGCCAAATCAACAACTTGGATCGATTGGAGTTGGGTTCCAATCGATTGAACCTTTCGAATCGATCCACCGATCGATTCAGACTACCGGATCGATCGGCTGATCGATCCAGCCACTCATGGATTTGCCCGAATCGATCCATGGATTGATTCAGCACTCAATCGATCCATGGATCGATCGAGCTCGATAGTTGCTGAAATTCCATTTCGGTCAACTTCGAAACCCCTAGAAAATTCTACAAAAATCCAAAATTATGAAATTTCGTGTAGACATTGTTTAGGCATATATTATCAAGGAAAAATAGTTTTCTATGAAAATACATCATATTTTCAAAGATTAACACAAACTTGAAAACTTGCAAAAACTTTAGTGTTTTCTTCAAGTTTGTGTCTAACTATTCAATGGTGATTACTATCAAAAGATAGCCTTCACCAAGGTTTTCCAAAAACATTTTAAAAACATTTTCAAAACCAATATCCCATCATGTTCCTTGGGCATAATGCACATGACTTGTACATTAGCTTTCCCAATGATGGGAAAACACATAACTATGTGTTTTGATGAACCTAAAACTCAAAAGAATGCACTAAATCAACATTTTGAGTTTTGTTCATCTTCCTAACATCTCACTTGTATCTAATGTGCACTAAAACACATACAAGTCATCTTATAGTCCTTGTGAGATGTAAGATTTTGGTTTTGCCCTATTCTAGGGATCATGCATATCTATCTAGGCATTTCAAAGATATTAGACATCCACCTAGGATGTCACTTGTTAATAAGTGTTGTTAAATGCCTTTTGTCCTTAATTACAAGAAATTAAACTAATGCATGATAATGTTATGGCATACATCAAAAGGAAATAATTTTCAAAAGAAAATATCCTATAACTACATGATGTATGAATGTCATGACATGGTATTTTTGTATTTTTCATAATAAGTCATGAATGCAAAAGTAGACATGATGTCATGGCATATGATGGGCAAACAATCATGGCAAGATTTAGCATAAATAAAATATACCTAGATTAACTATCTAAGTATCCTTAAAACCTTAGCTAAACTTACAACTTAAACCTAGATTGCCCTTAAGTGCGTCAAGAAAGCGCCAAAACCTAAATTGGCATTTCTAATTCCCTTGATTAATTTATGCCAATTGAAATTAAGCATATTCCTCAAATGTTGGCATATTTCATTTTTCCACAAGAGTAGCACTTTAAAGTTAAGGCCCGGATTGCCTTAAATTTCCTAAGAACATACCAAAATCCCAACTTGGTAGCTCTTATGAATTTCCCAATATGTGCCTTTTAAGATTAAAATCAAATTTTCACCACTAGGCACATTTTACTCTTTCAAGGAGTAAATAGTAGTTCCATTTCATTTTCAAAGGTTAACAAAAACCTTGAAAATGCTCCTTGAGTGTCAATTTCCTCAAAGTTGGGTTAACTACCCTTCTAATTGGAGTTGACACTCTCTAACCCATTTATGGGGTAGAGAAGATGCTCCTAGGAACCCAACACCTATTGGTGCTCCTTGGATGCTCTAGGTACTCACTAGGGATAACTTCCCTAGATACCTTCCTAGTGACCTTGTTGGGCTTCTTAGAAGCCTTGGTCACATTTTCTAGGTCAACCCTAGGGATAGCCTCCCTTGTGACCTTGTTAGTGACTTTCTTAGACTTCTTAGAAGTCTTAGTCACTTTGGTTGCAAAAATACTCTTAGGGATGACTTCCCTAGTATCCTTGACTTGACCACTAAACCTAGGGTTTGTTCCATAACTATATGGAACCCTATGATAACTAGGCACATCCTTCTTAGCCTTTGGTTTGTATCCCAAACCTCTATGGCTATTTGATGGCTTTGACTTTCCTAGCCCTAGGTTTTGCTCATTTTGCCCTTTTAGGATATTTTCCATCCTTTTTAGGGTCTTTTCCATTTTATCAAGTCTTGATCTCAAGACTTGATTTTCTATCATTAAATCCTTAGAATTTAGTTTTTCATTAAGTCCATGAGCATTTTGGTTTCTAGGCTTGTATCTAAAATCCTTAGAGTTATTGCCTAGACTTTTATCTACATTCCTAACCCTAGGAGTGATAGTCTTAGCATGTAGGGCCACATTCTTTTCCTTAAAGCCCTCATGCTTTCTATTCTTATGGTAAATTGCATTAAAATGATAAAAGTTAGACCTATCATGCTTTTTACCATAATGTAAAGGAGTAGGCTCAATAAATGTTACCTTCTTCTTTACCTTGGAGGCTCCCCCTTGACTAGTGCCTCCTTGAGCCTTGACCTTCTTCTTCCCCTTGGGGCATTGACTACGATAATGCCCCTTTTGATTGCAAGAGAAGCATATAATATGCTCCTTGCTCTTCTTTGTGTTGGGGATGGTCTCCTTGGGCTTCACCTTGCCCTTTTGTGCCACTTGGCCCTTCTTCTTGGCTAATTTAGGGCACTTGCTCTTGTAGTGCCCATGTTCCCTACATTCAAAGCATATAATATGATTTTTATTATTAATTGAAATATTTATACCTTTGCTTGTAGGGGTGGCATCTTTTTCTTTGGATCCGGAGGTAGAAGCTTCCTCTTGATCGGACCTTGATTCTCCTCCATTTGATTTTTCTTGACTTGTGGAGGTAGAAGCTTCTTCCTCCTCTTCTTCTCTTGACCCGGATGTAGAAGCTTCTCCTTCTTCTTGATCCGGTGTCACCAAGGATTGCTCCCCCTCAATCCTAGAGGTGGAGGCTTCATCATCTTGAATATGAAACAAGGAGTATGCTCCCTCCTTGTTCCCTTCGTTGCATTCCCTTGAGGATGAAGCTTCTTGGATTTCCTCTTCTTCGGAGGTTGAGCATCTCTCAACCTCGGAATCCTCCTCTTGGTCTTGATCCAAAGAGTCACCCTCTCTGGATTTTTCTTGATCTCGTACAGTGGAGGGGATCTCTTCATGAAGCTTGGCCAATTTGCTCCAAAGCTCCTTGGCATCTTCGAATTCTTCAACTTGAGCCAAGATGTGGCTAGGCAATAGGTTGACCAAAAACTTGGTCACTTTGTCATTTGCCTCGCCCCTTTGAATTTGCTCCGAGCTCCATTTGCTTTTCTTTAGAAGCTTGCCCTTGGAGTTCGTTGGAGCTTTGAAGCCTTCCATTAGAGCAAACCATTGCTCTATCTCCATCATAAGAAAGTTTTCGATTCTTGATCTCCAAGAATCAAAACTTGTGGAAGTGTATGGTGGAGCCACCCTTGTGTCAAATCCAAGTCCATCTTGGAATTGCATCTTGAAGTTGAGCTTGATGAAGTCTTGAACTTGAAGAGTTTGCTCCAACTTCTTCACCCTCTAGCTTTTCTTGATATGCTTGACCCTTCCGGCGATGATTCCGGTGAAGAGCGGCCTCGCTCTGATACCACTTGTTAGGACCAAAAGTAGCTAGAGGGGGGGTGAATAGCTCGTTGCGTTCACTCGGTGCGCTTCGTTGCTTGGCGTTGCTTGTTTCTTCTTGGATATGCAGCGGAAAATACAGAAACAAATACAACCACGCTAACACTAGGATTTTACTTGGTATCCACCTCCAAAGGAGGTGACTAATCCAAGGATCCACACCACGCACGCACCCTCCACTATGAAACACTCCTTTTCGGTAACTACCGAGGGCGGAGAAGCCCTACAAGACTCTCAGTACAAGAAGAAGAAAGGGTAGTAGAGATTAAGTAAAAGCTTACAAGAAATGCAGTGAAAAACCCTAACCCTAACTTCTTCCTCTTGCAATAGATCCGCCTCTTGACTTGGAAAGCTTCCAAGAACCTTCAAGAACTGGCGATCACGTGCTTGTAGAGAGCTGTGGAGGAGCTGGAATGAATCTGAGAAGAGCTCGTGAAGAGATGCCGAAGACCACGCTCGCCTGCGGCTTTAAACCCGACGCAACGGTCGGATCCCGATCGATTCAAATGTTCCGAATCGATCGGGGAGGCTTTGGATCGATCCACGGATCGATTCAGAGCGCCTCTGTGCTCAGGAAACGCGCCTGGATCGATCCACGGATCGATCCAGCGCTTATCGCGCGAAGCAGCATCGTCCCGATCGATCGGCTGATCGATCGGGACCTCTGGATCGATCCACGGATCGATCCAGAAGCTTTCTGTTCGCTGGGAAGAATCTAGATCGATTCACTGATCGATCCACAGCCTGGATCGATCCACGGATCGATCCAGCACTTGGTTTTTGCCCAAAACCAAGTCCCAAACCTCCCTAACCAACATCCGGTCAACCTTGACCTGTTGGTACATCATGCCTCGCATCTGGTCACTCCCTTGACCTGCCAGGACTCCCCACCAAGTGTCCGGTCAATCCCTTTGACCCACTTGGACTTTTACTCGTCGTGCCAAGTATCCGGTCACTCCATTGACCTACTTGGACTTCCACCAGATGTCTGGTCAACCTTGACCCATCTGGACTTCCTTCCTTGCCAAGTATCCAGTCAATCCCTTTGACCTACTTGGACTTCCCAACACCAGATGTCCGATCATCCTTGATCCATCTGGATTTCCTTCCTTGCCTGGCTTCACTCACCAGGACTTTCACCTAGCTTCACTCACTAGGGTTTTCCATCTGCCTAGCTTCACTCACTAGGACTTTCACCTGGCTTCACTCACCAGGATTTCCTTCTGCCTAGCTTCACTCACTAGGACTTTCACCTGGCTTCACTCACCAGGATTTCCTTCTGCCTAGCTTCACTCACTAGGACTTTCACCTGGCTTCACTCACCAGGATTTCCTTCTGCCTAACTTGCCAGTTAGGACTTCCCAGTCAAGTATCCAGTCAACCTTGACCTACTTGACTCTTCTTCAATCAATATCTTATTGTCAAACATCTAAACCCTAACCAAGACTCAGCTTGGTTAACCAGGTCACCCTTGACCTGAGGGATATTGCACCAACAACTTTCACCTGGATCTAACTGGTATCTTCTCGTCATGCTCAAAGCATACGAGACATCAGGACGAGTGCATAGTATGGCATACATGATAGATCCTATGGTTGAGGTATAAGGGATTTGATCCATGCGGTCTCTCTCCTCTCTAGAAGAGGGACCTTGAGTCTTCGAAAGACTCACGCCATGTGACATCGACAGAAATCCCTTCTTAGAGTTCTGCATGGCAAACTGTAGGAGTACCTTGTCAATATATGTACTCTGACTTAGGCCAAGCAACCTCTTAGATCTATCTCTATAGATCTGTATACCTAGAATGCGGGATGTTTCACCTAAGTTCTTCATTGAGAAACAAGCCCCTAGCCAAGTCTTGACAGACTGCAGCAAAGGGATGTCTTTCCCAATGAGTAGTATGTCATCCACATACAATATAAGGAAGACAACTGTGTTCCCTACAACCTTCTTGTAGACACAAGCCTCATCTTCATTCTTGATGAAACCAAACTGTTTGATTGCATCATCGAATCGAATATTCCAGCTTCGAGAAGCTTGCTTTAGTCCATAAATGGACCTATGCAGCTTGCATACTCTGCCAGTATGCTGTGGATCTACAAAACCCTCAGGTTGTGTCATGTACACATCCTCGAGCAGGTTTCCATTCAGAAACACGGTTTTGACATCCATCTTTCATATCTCATAGTCATGGTATGCTGCAATAGCAAGCATGATCCGAATGGACTTAAACATCGCTACTGGAGAAAAGGTTTCATCATAGTCAATACCATGAATCTGCTTGAAACCTTTAGCTACCAAGCGACCCTTATAGATAAGTCCATCTATGTCAGTCTTTCTCTTAAAGACCCACTTACACCCTATGGGTTTTACACCCTCAGGTAGATCAACCAAAGTCCATACTTGGTTAGTGTACATGGATTCCATCTCAGATCTCATGGCCTCTAGCCATTTCTCGGAATCTGGTCTCATTACAACTTCCTGATAGGAGGTAGGCTCATCCTCAATAAGCACAACGTCATCATGGTCAGACAAGAAAAATGAATATCTCTCAGGCTGACGACGTACCCTATCAGATCTGCGAAGAGGTAGGTCTACTTGAACTGGTTGTGGTTCCTCAACTCCTTGTTGGACAATATCATCCACAACACTTTGTGGTTCCAGTTCAACTTTCATCGAGGCTTCAGTGTTATGGTCCACATCTTGAACTTCTTCAAGATCGAACATACTCCCACTAGTCTTTCTAGAAACAAAGTCCATTTCTAGAAATACCCCAGTCTTAGCCATAACTACCTTGTGTTGAGTGGGAATGTAAAAGTAATATCCCTTCGTTTCCTTGGGATATCCAATAAAATAGCACTTATCGGATTTGGGTCCCAGTTTGTATGAGACTTGACGTCTAACGTAAGCCTCACAACCCCAAATCCTCATAAAAGACACCTGGGCATCTCTCCCAGTCCATATCCTATATGGTGTCTTTATTACAGCCTTGGATGGAACTCGGTTGAGAATGAAGGCTGCTGTGTCTAGAGCATAGCCCCAAAGATACATAGGAAGATCAGTGTGACTCATCAAAGATCGTACCATATCTAATAAGGTACGATTACTGTTAGGATGTATACTAAAAGTCTAGCTTTTGGTATAAACATTTATCTAGAAATAAGAATCACATTGGTCAAATGTCAACATTTATGATAAATGTAGTTGTTCAATTAATTTATATTGTAGATAACATAGCGTGTGGTGTCACACACAGAGGATCATGTTATCAGTACCTTAAAAATTATAAACAGTAGCTCACGATCAAAATGGAAAGGAACAAACCATTGGAAGGTCGTAGTGTAATTAGGTATTAGTTTATCTTAACTATATAATTACACTAGTACACTTAGAGTGTATTGAGTAGGATCATTATAGGTCGTTTCTTTTATACTGACTTTATAAAGGAACAAAGACCTCATTTATTATGGAAGTGTGTGCTCTTAATCCT
Organism: Zingiber officinale; assembly: GCF_018446385.1. Taxonomy (NCBI): domain Eukaryota; kingdom Viridiplantae; phylum Streptophyta; class Magnoliopsida; order Zingiberales; family Zingiberaceae; genus Zingiber; species Zingiber officinale. The sequence continues at coordinate 125,603,777 of NC_055989.1, forward strand.
AATATAATAACAAGCGCATATATTTGATATTTTTTCTTTAATTTATCAATGGGTGAGATTTAGTTCGATAAATCAATAAGCCCGATAAGTTGGAAAATAATATCACTTATAGTGTGTGTTGTTGATTATAGAAGGAAACTGTGTCCTAGTAATCTAGGTTGAGAATGTCCCCAAGAGGAGCTCATAAGGATTGTCATGTTAAACCCTGCAGGTGGACTTAGTCTGACATGACGATAAGGTTGAGTGGTACTACTCTTGGACTAAGATATTAATTAAATGAGTTGTCAGTAACTCACTTAATTAGTGGACATTCGACATCTTAAACACAGGGAGACTAACACACTCATAATAAGAAGGAGCCTAAAAATGTAATTTGGGATTGGTGCGGTAGTTCAATAATAGTTCTCTAGTGGAATGAATTATTATTGATAAAATTAAGTTGTGTGTTCGGGGCGAATACGGGATGCTTAATTTTATCAGGAGATCAAAACCAATTCCTCCTCTCGGTCCCTATCGTAGCCTCTTGTATATAGAGATTTATACCCACCACATACCCACCTTCTTACCCATCCAATGGGGACGGCCAAGCTAGCTTGGAACCCAAGCTAGGGCCGGCCAAGACCAAATGGATGAGCCAAGTTGGTGGCCGACCAAAGCTTGGGTCCCAAGCTTAGGTGGCCGGCCACTAAAATATTAAAAAGGATTTTTATTAAAATTATTTCTTATGTGGATATCATTGAGAGATTAAAAATTAAAAATTTCCTTTTATAGCTTTCTACAAAAGATTAAGAGAAGAGATTAATCTCTTTCCTTATTTGTAGATTAAAAGGATGGTTTAAATTTTTGTCAAAAACTTTTCTTATTTGTAAATCATCTACATGTTTAAAAGAGAGTTTAAAATTTGAAATCTTTCCTTATTTGTTGATTAAAAGGTAGATTTTAAATTTAAGAAAACTTTCCTTTTTAACCATGTTCATGATTTAAAAGAGAGTATAAAAATTAAATATTCTCTTTTATAAGTTTCTACAAGAGATTAAGAAAAGATTTGATACCTTTCCTTATTTGTAGATTAAAAGAGATTTTAATTTTTAGAGATAACTTTCTTTTTATCCACATGTTTAAAAGAAAGATTTTAATTTATAAAATTTCCTTTTTAACCAATCATGAAGGGATTAAAATTATTGGAGAAATTTTTTTATAAATTTCTGGAGACAAATTAGGAAGTTTTAATTAATTAAAACTTTCCTTGTTTTGGGGAGAAGAGTGGCCGGCCAAATAAATTGGAGAAGAGAAAATTATTTTTAATTAAATAAATTTTCCTTTTCATGGCAAAAGAATTAAGGGAGTTTTTATTTAAATTTCCTAATTTGCCAAGACCAAGGATTTTAAAAGAGGGGATAGAGGTGCCTTCATGGTGAACGACTCTTTTCTATTTTCTCCCTCTTTTCTTCCTTGGTGTGGTCGGCCCTTCTCCTTTTCTCTCTTCCTCTTGTGTGGCCGAAATCCTTTATCTCTTGGAGCTTGGAGGAGGTGGTTGGATCTAGTTTGAGGAAGAAGGAGAGAAAGCTTGCATCCCTTGGAGCTTGGTTGGTGAAAAAAGTTCTTCATCCTTTAGAAGATATGCTTGGCCGAAACTTGAAGGAAGGTAGAAGAAGGTGCCTTGGTGGTTCTCATCTCGGAAGATCATTGCCCACACAATGTCCGAGGTTAGAAGAGGAATACGGTAGAAGATCAAGAGGTCATTAAAAGTTCACAAAGAAAGATATAACTAGTAATTATTTTCCGCATCATACTAGCTTTATTTCTTTGTAAAAATACCAAATACAAGAGGCATGTGATTTTAGGTTTCGAATTAGTTTTTGATGTTGTGTTCTTTTGTTTTCTTTTCGAACTTGTGCTTCGATTGTTCTTTTTGGTTAACCTAGAGTTATTTAAGGAAATTAAATATTAACTTTCCATAAGAGGCTTTGTCTAGGCGGTGGTGGTTGCTCCCATATCCAAGAAGGTCATGTGCCTCGCCATGCAGTCCTGGAAGCCAAATTTGAAAATTAATATTTAATCAACTTTGTGACCTAGGTGATTTGGATCGAACGTGTTAAGTTCCACAGGAGATCCAAGTCTAAACCTAAAAGAAAAAATAAATTAAACTTAGGATCAAACGTGTTAAGTTCCGCAGGCGATCCAAGTTTAATTTAAAAGAACACATGGTAGCTAGGAAAAGGTTCAGACCTTTGTACAAAATTTTTGTACAGTGGAACCGATAGGTTTTCCGAGTAGCAACCAACAATTGGTATCGGAGCTAGGGTTTTGCCTCTATGTATTTGGTATTAGTTTAATTATGCACATGTCATACATAATTTAGGCAGGATAATAGTAGGATGTGCTAACTTTGTGGATGCAAGATCCAATTATTATGGCTTATAGTTATTATGTGTGTGATTGGACCCTTGGACATGTCAAGGGCATTTTATTGTGTGTGCATGATTATATTATAAAATACAGCAGGAGCTGTATTTAGTTTTATTAGGATTTTATTTTTTGATCTAGTTACATGTACATTCCTTTTATGGAATATAGGATCGATGGATTTAAATTTTATTTTATGTTCGATCTAGTTTACATGTACATTCCTTCGAGGAATATAGGATCGAAAAATGTAAAATTCTATTTATGTCGCGGATCGAATCTTGCAAGGCGTGGAACCTTTTGAGGACCAGAGGCGTAGCGGAACAAGGAGCAAGATGGATGCGACAACTAGACCCAGTGGCGGTGGCCAAAGATGGTAGCAGCTAGGGTTGGCGACACACGGAGGACAGCAATAGATAAAAGCCATAATAGTTGAAAATTAGTTTTTCTATTTATTTCTTTTTATGCTGTGTTGTGTGTGCTTGTTAGTATGCATGTTAAGTAGGCTAGCATAGTCAAAAATTCTTCATTTTAAATAACTAAGTAGGAGAGGAATTTATTTTTAAATAAATTCCACGGTCTCCATTACTGGTTTATAAGTGATGCAACAAGCTTGCGCGTTGGCTCTGAGTGCCTTCCTCCATATCGGATGAACTTGTTTGCGGATCACTAGCTTAAACTTCCATTTTGGATGACTATAGGAAGTTAATTAAGAGCGTGTGATCTTCCCCATCGGAAGGGGCACAATCTTATTAATGGACTTAGTGTCAAGTAATGGTATACACTTAGGCACGTCTAATAGTATCCTCCCCATCGGAGTCACTGTTATTATTTGTGTGACCGAAGAAAACCAACTATTAATTTGTCAAACAAATAGGTTGATAAGATAATAAAATTAAAAACTCCTCTTACAAATGTTTGATTTTGTATACGTCCACACTATCGTGGCATACAAAATTCAACGGTGTTTGAGATAATTTTATTTTGTCATAAAGATTTATTAACAAGATAATTAATGGGTAAAACCCTCCTCTTACAAATGTTTAAATTTTGTATACGTCCACACTATCGTGGCATGCAAAATTCATGGTGTTTGAGGTGTTGGTGAATTTAAATAATATTGTTTGAGGAATCAATGTTATTTTAAATTTAAAAAGTTTTGACCAAATATTTGATCAAAGACAGATCAACTAGTAATTTTATTCGTCATAAAGTAAAGTTGACGAGATATTAAAATTAAAGGATAAAATCTCCTCTTTGATTTTGTATACGTCCACACTATCGTGGCATACAAAATTCATGGAGATTTTAAAGAATTGATCTTGACCAAATATTTTTGTGATTCTTAGGATTTAAAATGTTTGTCAATCCCCTAGTTGTCATACTATAGAAAAGACTTAGTAGTCCCAAATGTAATGATTGGAAATAGAACTTGGACATTAAGGTAGACTGTCTTCTTAGAACTAAGAACAATATAGGTGTATTTAATTCATTAGTTGAAACATGTCTAGTGGTGTTATCTACCAGAACCTGGAGTGTAGATACAGATGTCATTAATCATGTTCGTAATTCATTGCAGGGTTCCCGGAAAGCCGACAACTAAATGAAAATAAAAACACCGTCCACATGGGCACTGCTGTAAAACTGGCAGCTATTGCAGTGGGAGATGTTTATCCTTTGATAAGAATAAAACATGGATTTTGAGTAATTGTCTTTACGTACCAAGTTTAAAAAGAACTAGTTTCCAATTTCTAAACTATTCAAAGAACTTGATATTCTACCTCTTTTAATAAAGTTGTTATCTGTTCTGGTACGTTGTTGACAATTTATAAATCTAATAACTCTCACAATGCAACAAATTAAAATTAGTAACACATCTTCTAACTTTAAGAGAAAGCAACCTTCGGAAATGAACCAATTATATCTTTGGCATCTAAGGCTATGTTATATTAACTTGAGTAGGATTCATTGGTAGCTGATGAACTTTTTGGGTTCATTAGTAGTGGAAATCTCTCCAACCTGCGAGTCTTACTTGGAAGGAAAAATAACCGAGAAGCTTTTAAGTATAAGGGGTATGGAGCCAAAGATACATTGGAATTGGTTCATTCTGATTTGTGCGATCCTATGACTATCCAGACAAGAGGTAGTATCGTATCGAATATTTTGTCTGTTTTATACATAACTATTCAAGATACAAATACATTTACTTAATGTACCGCAAGACTAAGTGCTTTGATTAGTTCAAAGAGTACAAGGCTGATGCGGAGAAACGTTAAAGTAAAAGTATCAAATCACTATAGTAAGACCGTAGTGGCAAGTACCCCTTGGGACAATTTAGGAGTCACTTATCAAAAAGTAGAGATTCAATCCCAACTAACTGCACCTAGTACACCCCAACAGAATGGTGTAGTAGAAAGAAGGTATAGGACTCTTATGGAAATAATTAGATTGATGATGAGTTATTCAGAAAATTACCAAATTCGTTTTAAGGATATACTCTGAAAAAGAAAGTGAACATAGTACCTTCCAAAGTCAGAACTCTCTACTCATATAGAATTGTTGAATAGGTGTAAGCCTATTTTGAAGCATATTCGGATTCGGGTAGTCCAGCACATATGCTGAAGAGAGACAATGATAAGTTGGATAGGAATTCACTTGTTTGTGGGTTATCCTAGAGAAACGAAAGTAGGTTTATAGTCTTAAAAATCAGAAGGTCATTGTTAGCATCAATGACTGATTTTTAGAACAAGACTATATAATGAACCACAAGCCCATAAGTAAATTTGTTCTTAATAAAAGACACGTCTAATCTAGTACCAACTGTACAAGATGAAATATCACAAGAAACTGCAACACGTATCACAATTGATACATAATTATAGACAGTGCATCATCGTAGTGGGAGGGTTGTCAAACAACCTAAAAGATTCATGTTTTGGAAAAATCTTTGGACTTGATCCCAAATGAACATGAGCCTGATCCCGGACATATGATGAAGCACTCCAAGATAAAGATGCAGCATCTTGGCAAAGAGCAATGAATACAGAATTAGAATATATGTATTCTAATAAAATCTGGAAGCTTGTAGAACCACCAGATGGTGTAAAAGTCATTGGGTGAAAATAGGTCTACAATAGGAAAAGATGGATAGACAGGAAGGTAGAAACTTTCAAAGCAAGGCTTGATGAAAAAGGAAACTTTTTCACTGGTAGTCATGCTTAAGTCTATCCGGATTCTTTTATCTATTTGGCAAGTGGATGTCAAGACAGCATTCATTAATGGAAGTCTTGAAAAAAGCATCCATATAAAGCAACCAGAAGGGATCATTACAAAGGGCAAAGAGCATCTTGTGTGAGCTCAATCAGTCTATGGACTGAGGCAAAGCTTCAAGGTCTTGGAACATCCGGTTTATCAAAGTAATCCAGACCTATGGATTTATTTAGTAACCGGATAAGTCTTGTATATACAAAAAGTGTGATGGAAACGTGGTGGTATTTCTTGTACTATACGTAGATAACATTTTTGGTAGTTGGAAACAATATCAAAGTGTTGTCAGAAGTAAGGGTATGGTTGTCTAAACAATTCAATATGAAGGACTTGGGAGAATGTATATATTCTTGGGATCAAAGTAATAAGGGATCACAAGAAAAGAATATTTTACTTATCCCAAGCTTCATATATCGAAAAAATCCTTGCTCGATTTAAGAATGCAAAACTCCAAGAAAGGTTTCTTACCTTTTTAGCATGGAGTAACTTTATCTAAAGAGATGTCTCCATAGACATCAAAGTAGATAGAGGAAATGAAGGCAGTTCTTTATGCTTCAGCTGTCGGAAGCCTAATGTATGCTATGCATGAGATCAGAAATCTGTTTTGCCAAGGGCATAGTTAGCAGATATCAAAGTAACCCTGGACAAGGACATTGGACTGCAGTAAAGCATATATTGAAGTACCTTAGAGGCACTAGAGATTATATGCTAGCTTACAAGGCAGTTAATTTGGTCCCTGTGGGTTGCACGGATTTTGACTTCCAATCGGGTAGAGACAATAGTAAGTCAACCTCGGGGTTTTGTGTTTACTTTAGGAGGTAAAGTCATAACTATGGAAGAGTGATAAGAATAGGTGTTTTTTTGGACTCCACCATAGAAGCTTAGTATATGGCAAGCCTCTGAGGTAGTCATAAAAGCTGAATGACTCAATAACCTCAAGATAAACTTAGATATGATTTCTGGTTTGTCCAAATATTATTATAATTTATTGTAATAATAGTGGTGCAGTAGCAAACTCGAAGAAACCATGAGTCTATAAGGCAAGTAAACACAATAGAGCGCAAGTACCACCCAATACGAGAAATCGTATAAACAAGGAGAAGTTGTTGCTGCCTAGATTGCATCAGATGATGACCTATAGATCTTTTCACTAAGGCCCTTAAGGCAAGAGCTTTTGATGGGCATGTTGAAGGGTTGGGATTCAGATGTATGGCAGTAGATATGGCAGCTTAGTCTTTTAGTATAAGTGGGAGATTGTTAGGATGTATACTAAAAGCCTAGCTTTTGGTATAAACATTTATCTAGAAATAAAAATCACATTGGTCAAATGTCTACATTTATGATAAATGTAGTTGTTCAATTAATTTATATTGTAGATAACATGGTGTGTGGTGTCACACACAGAGGATCATGTTATCAGTACCTTATAAATTATAAACAGTAGCTCACGATCAAAATGAAAAGGAACAAACCATTGGAAGGTCGTAGTGTAATTTAGGTATTAGTTTATCTTAACTATATAATTACACTAGTACACTTAGAGTGTATTGAGTAGGACCATTATAGGTCGTTTCTTTTATACTTACTTTATAAAGGAACAAAGACCTCAGTTATTATGAAAGTGTGTGCTCTTAATCCTAATATAATAACAAGTGCATATATTTGATATTTATTTCTTTAATTTATCAATGGGTGAGATTTAGTTCGATAAATCAATAAGCCCGATAAGTTGGAAAATGATATCACTTATAGTGTGTGTTGTTGATTATAGAAGGAAACTGTGCCCTAGTAATCTAGGTTGAGAATGTCCCCAAGAGGAGCTCATAAGGATTGTCATGTTAAACCCTGCAGGTGGACTTAGTCCGACATGACGATAAGGTTGAGTGGTACTACTCTTAGACTAAGATATTAATTAAATGAGTTGTCAGTAACTCACTTAATTAGTGGGCATTCGACATCTTAAACACAGGGAGACTAACACACTCATAATAAGAAGGAGCCCAAAAATGTAATTTGGGATTGGTGCGGTAGTTCAATAATAGTTCTCTAGTGGAATGAATTATTATTGATAAAATTAAGTTGTGTGTTCAGGGCGAACACGGGATGCTTAATTTTATCGGGAGACCAAAATCAATTCCTCCTCTCGGTCCCTATCGTAGCCTCTTGTATATAGAGATTTATACCCACCACATACCCACCTTCTTACCCATCCAATGGGGCCGGCCAAGCTAGCTTGGAACCCAAGCTAGGGCCGGCCAAGACCAAATGGATGAGCCAAGTTGGTGGCCGACCAAAGCTTGGGTCCCAAGCTTAGGTGGCCGGCCACTAAAATATTAAAAAGGATTTTTATTAAAATTATTTCTTATGTGGATATCATTGAGAGTTTAAAAATTAAAAATTTCCTTTTATAGCTTTCTACAAAAGATTAAGAGAAGAGATTAATCTCTTTCCTTATTTGTAGATTAAAATGATGGTTTTAATTTTTGTCAAAAACTTTCCTTATTTGTAAATCATCTACATGTTTAAAAGAGAGTTTAAAATTTGAAATCTTTCCTTATTTGTTGATTAAAAGGTGGATTTTAAATTTAAAAAAAAAACTTTCCTTTTTAACCATGTTCATGATTTAAAAGAGAGTTTAAAAATTAAATATTCTCTTTTATAAGTTTCTACAAGAGATTAAGAAAAGATTTGATACCTTTCCTTATTTGTAGATTAAAAGATATTTTAATTTTTAGAGATAACTTTCTTTTTATCCACATGTTTAAAAGAAAGATTTTAATTTATAAAATTTCCTTTTCAACCAATCATGAAGGGATTAAAATTATTGGAGAAATTTTTTTATAAATTTCTGGAGACAAATTAGGAAGTTTTAATTAATTAAAACTTTCCTTGTTTTGGGGAGAAGAGTGGCCGGCCAAATAAATTGGAGAAGAGAAGATTATTTTTAATTAAATAAATTTTCCTTTTCATGGCAAAAGAATTAAGAAAGTTTTTCTTTAAATTTTCTGATTTGCCAAGACCAAGGATTATAAAAGAGGGGGTAGAGGTGTCTTCATGGTGAACGACTCTTTTCTATTTTCTCCCTCTTTTATTCCTTGGTGTGGTCGGCCCTTCTCCTTTTCTCTCTTCCTCTTGTGTGGCCGAAATCCTTTATCTCTTGGAGCTTGGAGGAGGTGGCCGGATCTAGTTTGAGGAAGAAGGAGAGAAAGCTTGCATCCCTTGGAGCTTGGTTGGTGAAAAAAGTTCTTCATCCTTTAGAAGATATGCTTGGCCGAAACTTGAAGGAAGGTAGAAGAAGGTGCCTTGGTGGTTCTCATCTCGGAAGATCATTGTCCACACAATGTCCGAGGTTAGAAGAGGAATACGGTAGAAGATCAAGAGGTCATTAAAAGTTCACAAAGAAAGGTATAACTAGTAATTATTTTCCGCATCATACTAGTTTTATTTCTTTGTAAAAATACCAAATACAAGAGGCATGTGATTTTAGGTTTCGAATTAGTTTTTGATGTTGTGTTCTTTTATTTTCTTTTCGAACTTGTGCTTCGATTGTTCGTTTTGGTTAACCTAGAGTTATTTAAGGAAATTAAATATTAACTTTCCTTAAGAGGCTTTGTCTAGGCGGTGGTGGTTGCTCCCATATCCAAGAAGGCCATGTGCCTCGCCATGCAGTCCTGGAAGCCAAATTTGAAAATTAATATTTAATCAACTTTGTGACCTAGGTGATTTGGATCGAACGTGTTAAGTTCCACAGGAGATCCAAGTCTAAACCTAAAAGAAAAAATAAATTAAACTTAGGATCAAACGTGTTAAGTTCCGCAGGTGATCCAAGTTTAATTTAAAAGAACACATGGTAGCTAGGAAAAGGTTCAGACCTTTGTACAAAATTTTTGTACAGTGGAACCGATAGGTTTTCCGAGTAACAACCAACAATTACTCCTTTCAGATACACCATTCCACTGTGGTGTTCCAGGAGGAGTGAGTTGGGATAGGATCCCACACTCAGCTATATAGTTACGAAACTCATGGCTAAGGTATTCTCCACCTCGATCTGATCGAAGTATCTTAATACTTTTGCCAAGCTGGTTTTGTACTTCATTCTTGAATTCTTTGAACTTTTCAAAGGATTCAGACTTATGTGTCATCAGGTACACATAACCATATCTACTGAAGTCATCAGTAAATGTAATAAAGTACCTATAACCACCTCTAGCAGTGACATTGAAAGGGCCACATACATCACTATGTATAAGACCTAACAAGTTAGTCGCTCTCTCACTGTGCCCACTAAAGGGAGTCTTGGTCATCTTTCCTAGAAGGCATGACTCGCATGTCTCATACGATTCAAAATCAAATAAGTCCAGCAAACCATCTTTATGGAGCTGGGATAAGCGTTTGTCATTTATATGACCTAAGTGACAGTGCCAGAGATAGGTTTGGTTCATGTCATTTGACTTGAACCTCTTAGTACTAATGTTATAGATAGGGTTCTCAAGGTCTAGAATATAGAGTCCGTTTATCAGAGGTGCACTATAATAGAACATTTCATTTAAATAAACTGAACGACATTTTTTCTTTATAATAAATGAAAAATCTTTCTTGTCCAAACAAGAAAATGAAATTATGATGTTCTTAGTTAAAGCAGGCACATAACAACATTCATCTAATTCTAATACAAGCCCAAAAGGTAGAGATAGATGATAAGTTCCTACAGCAACAGCAGCAACCCGTGCTCCATTGCCTACGCGTAGGTCCACCTCGCCCTTCGTCAATGCCCTGCTATTTCTCAACGCCTACACATTAGTACAAATGTGAGAAGCACATCCGGTATCTAATACCCATGATGAAGAAATAGATAGATTGACTTCTATAACATAGATACCTGAAGTGGAAGTCTCACTTCTCTTCTTCTTAAGATCTTCCAGGTACACTTTGCAGTTCCTCTTCCAGTGCCCGGTCTGACCACAGTGGAAGCAGGCAGCATCCTTGGCAACCCCTCCTTTGGGTTTTAGTGCCTTGCCTTTGCCCTTGGCTTGGGACTTTCCCTTTCCTTTAGGCTTGCCCTTGCCTTTGCCCTTTTGCACCATCAAAATGGAGTTGGGCTTAACATTCTTAAGGTTGAGCTCAGCAGTTCTTAACATGCTAAGCAGCTCAAGCAGTGGCTTGTCAATTTCGTTCATGTTATAATTTAGAACGAATTGACTATAGCTATCTAGCAAGGATTGCAAGATCATATCAGTGGCCAGCTGGGAATCCCAACCTCTATAGGTTTTCTATGCACCCAATCATTTTGAGTACATATGGGCCTACGAGAGTCCCATCTTGCACTGAAACAGTGCCTTAGAGATCTCGAATCTCTCATGTCTCGCTTGTCCTTGATATAGTTGACGAAGATGTTCAACCATATCATAAGCGCCCATCAACTCGTGTTGCTTCTGAAGCTCAGAGTTCATGGTTGCGAGCATAAGACATGACACATCTAATGTGTCATCTTGATGCTTCTTGTAAGTATCACGGTCAGCTCGCGTGGCAGTGGCAGGAGGTGCCTCCGGAATGGGCTGCTCCAGAACGTACAGTTTACGTTCTTGTGTGAGAATGATTCTCAGGTTCCTGTACCAGTCCAGGAAATTTACTCCGTTGAGCTTGTCCTTCTCAAGGACGGAACGCAGGGAGAAAGAGTTCGTATTTGACATTATGGTTATCTACAACAGAAAAATGCAGAAAAATAAATAAATATCATATTCTATTAATCATTTAATTAGGCCTTTTAATTAAATGATGCTCCCACTGAATTCTATAATTCATGTGGGACAAGATCCACATCATACTATGCCTTGAGTTAGCTTTAGCTAAATCGCCCAAGACTTAGTATGATCGGTAGATAACTAATTACCAATTACATCTCTATGCAACTCTTGTTTATAGGATCAAGATCCGCATTTATATTAAAACTCGAGTTAGCTTTGGCTAATATGCCCAAGAGTTAATATAAACATGATTTTGACCTATCTACCAACCATTGGAAAATACCTATAGTTAAACTCGATCCAATTGAGTTAACTAGTTACTCAATCTAATTGAGTTGTACTCACCCATGCGTTGATAGGCGGGACCAAGATTGTCCCTCCGCACCTTACCAAGATAGTATGTGTTGCTCTGCTTTGGCAGATTCAACAACAACATGCGATCGAGGTAGTGATGGGTATCACGGCATGGTAGGCATTTCGAGTTGACGCGATTGAGATCTAATCTAATCGAACATGCGTATCATATACTCGATTTAGATCTAATCTAATTGTGAGGACACATCATGTATGCGATTTAGATCTAATTTAATCGTTAAGGCGCTAATTAATTACTATTCTAGCATGCATCACATATACACGCACAAGCAATTAATTAAATATTTTGTGATTAGTCATGACCCTACTACGATCTTCTCAAGCCAATGAGAAGATCGGATGGTCAACCTAAGGTCAACAGCTTCTCAAACTCCTTCCTTTGACCACCTTGTGTTGCTCGCGCCCTCCTCGTAACTCTGTCTCGAGTGGACCTTCCACCGCTCCAATTTGTACATTACAAAGGTGAAACTCGAGTTACATTCGAGTCTAAACTATTTACAGCAGGAATATAAAAATAGGAAAGGCACGACGCGCAGGTCGCGTATCATATACAACACGCACATCACAGAAAATGACACGCAGGCCATAATATGAATTACAACACAAATTTCCAATCTAATTGGGTCTTTTAGGCCATGACCATCACAAAATAATACATAATTCTAAATTATGTAATTTCTATACATTTCTGTAATTTTTCTTATAATTTTTACAATTTTATGAGTAAAAATTCCCGACGGTCCCATTTAGCGATTTTCGGGCGCAATCACGGATCAAAGCCCCTTGCGGGGTTAGGGGCAGTACCCCTACCTGTGATATAACTATCGCGAGTGTTCCTAAACGATCCTACAGCGCCTTAGCCCGCTGTCCCAAAACGATTTGGGGCGAAACCTTGCCGTTTCGGAAATATTTTCTCGGTAGTCGAAGCCTACAAGTGTTTAAACACTTGTGCTTCGCTTCTATGAGAAAATTACCCATAAAATCTATAAAAATCATAAAAATACAGAAACTTACAGATCTGTAATTTTCATAAAAATATAAAATAAAACATGTATACGCTTTGCACGTGGCTCTGATACCACTGTTGGATTTTTCGAGCCGTAAAAATCGCTTTTTGCGTTGCGGAAACCCCGAAATCCCCATGCCACCGGATCCGTACGAAGTTTAAAATTTCATATACATGTTTTCTACTCCTAGATCTACATTAGATCTACAAAAGAAAAGAGGTTACCCTTGATGCGAAGCCCTTCGCGTAATCCGCTCGTCCAAGGTTCGCCGAATCTCGAGAGTATCAAAGTAGATACTGCTCTATGTGTATCCACACAAGCAAGAGATGGAGAAACCTAACACAAAGGTGTGCTAGCACCTTTGTAAGGTTCGGCCAAAGGAGGAGAGGGAGAGAGGTTGAGAGCTTGAGGAAGAAGAAGAAGGTTTCACAACACAAATGAAACTCCCACAATAATCACAAGTGGTCGGCCACTTTTCAAGAAAAAGTTTATATACTCCATGGGATTTCAAGAGTCACAACTCTTGATCTCCCTCATGAGGTGGCACACACATGTGCTAGCCTTGATGATGTGGCACATCATCATTAGCCACTTAATGTCAACTCACCAATGAGGTGGCAAATGGTCAAGTCAAACTTGACCCTTCATCTTCCTCTCAAGTCAAGTCAAACTACCACTTCTCTCTCTTGGTTGATCTAATCTAACCATTGGTTCAAGTCAATTTTAATTTAATGAATCTCTATTCATTGAATTAAATTAATTCAATGAGTCTAAGTCCAAATTAGACTCATCTAATACATGAACCAAATTGAGTCCAACTCAATTAGCTTAATTTGGATTACTCTTAATCAAATTTGGTTCATCATATGAACATAATCCTCTTGGTTCATCATATGAACCTAATCTCCATCTAATTGCCCTTTGTGTGTGACCCTATAGGTTCTTGTAACGTTGGCAATGCTCCTAAACCCATTTAGAAGCATAAGTAATGAGCGGTATCTAGCAACACATCATTACTACCCAAGTTACAAGAATGTTGAGATCCAACATTACATTGTGACTACTAATTGTGACTCTTCGCAATATATGACAAGTGTCCTTCTATCCTTGACATCTAGATTGATCAATATGAGGCATAGACCGTGTCATCCTCTAATCAATCTAAATCTTGAACTACAAATAGACTCACTCAATCAAATGAGCTCAATATCTCATATTGACTCATTTGGGCATGGTCATGTACTTAGTGGTCTCACTCTATCAAGAATATCGATGTCACTCTCGTCATATAGGAGGGATAGATCTCATCTTCATCACTCACATCCCTCCGCATAATTTGTTACATACCCAGTAATTGCCTTTATAGTCCACTCAGTTACGGGTGACGTTTGACGAAGCCAAAGTACATAACTCCTTATGTAGGGAACCATGGTGACTTCAGGTCCAAGGACTAGTAGTCATACTAATAGCCACATGAGAAAGTATATGACACTCATATAACGATCCATGATACTTTCTCATGGCGGGTCATTCAGTATGCATTCTCCAATGCATACTCATGTGTCAACTTGATATCTCCATATTCATGACTTGTTAGATCAAGTCATCGAATTGACCTACATGCTAGTCTCGTCGCATTAACATTGTCCCTGAATGTTAATACTTGATTAGGAATGATTAAGAGTAGTGTTCCCTATATCATCTCACTATCGATTCAACTAACCGATTGATATAGGTAAGAACCTTCTACTCAAGGACGCTATTATACTTAGTTATTTGGCACCAATACAAGTAAGCATAATAACCATAAATAAATGCCTTTATTTATATACAATATGATACAACGAGTCCATACAACAATCATCAAATGATTGGCTCTAGGGCTCTAACTAACATTTTGCTCGACTTCATGTGCTCCTAAGTTTCTGCACACTTAGATACAAGGTTAAACTCAACAGGACCTAACCTAACTTATTTGATCATATCAAAATTATTTTGGGGTTCCAATAAAATATATATATATATATATATATATATATATATATATATATATAGTACATGTACAACCGTTCGATGCACATTCTTAAATAATCCTCATAGGTGTGGGTGCACCCTAGGTGTCTCGATTCTCAAAAGTAAATCGGAGCATCCGAAGGTGCACCCGGGTGTCTAGACCTATGAAGGTCGCCCAAGAGTGTGCACCGAACGGATATGCAGGGTATATATATTGCTATGCTACAGATGAAACACCATGAGCCTGTGCGAATCCAGGGCGCTTGGATTCAAGCAGAAAGTTTTTGTTTTTATTTTTTTTGGTATATTATATGTATTTAGTGTTAAAATTTTAGAACTTAGAAGTTGAGTTATCATCAGTTTAAGCCAATATAATTTTTCCTCTAGGGTTCAGGTTTCTTTCTTAGGTTATAGTATTCAAAATTATAAATTTAGATGCTTACGAGATATATTATATGTGTTTAGTGTTTAAGATTTTAAGATTTAGAAGTTAAGTTATACTAGGTTTAAGCCAATAAAATTTTCTCTCTAAGGTTCAGACTTCCCTTTTAGATTATAATGTTCAAGATAAAAAAAATTTAAATTTCACAGAATATAATATTATTTTGAGGAGTGATATTATTTTTTAAAAAAGAAATGTTGATATATAAAAGAAAATTTAGAATGCAGATGCTTAGATTTGATCCAGGCCTGGAGCAGTGGGTTATATATATATTCATACACCCAATGAGATATTTTATATCGGTTAAGAATTGATTCTCGGTTAAGAATTGATTCTAAAATTTATTAAAGTAAATATTTATATTGTAGGTATTAACTATGTCAATTTGAGGGCATGAAATTTATTCTTATCGAAATAAAAGATGAAGTCGTCTATCTTAGCTATCCCTTTAAGATGATCTCACACTCATAGAATATCGGGAGAAAATCAAGAATGAAATATTTTATCCCCGAAAAAATTGGACTTGAAATAACTGTCCATGTAGATGCATCAATCTAGGGGCATGAAACTTATTGTTATTGTACGAAGAAAAAACAGAGAGGAGCCAACGGTATTAGGAAGTCAAATAAAAGAGACATGCTTGTGGTCAGATCACGGCATTTGGCCTTTGTCGCCACCCCACGTCGTTTCATGCAGCGGATTATTTTGACAATATTATTATTATTATTATTATTATAAAAATATTTCATATAACTTTTATATAAGTAAAAATCAAAAGGACTAATATAATCAAAAAAATATTTACTATTTTTTTTAATAAATATATCATATAATATCTATACTTTCAATCATATTGTAAATTACCTAATTAATCGATTGTTTGTTACTTCTATTTGCATAATCTCCTCTAACTATTGTTTTCTGGGATGACTTTCATCTCATTCCAAGCGATTATTTTTATCTTGACTCTATAAATAGGTGAAATCAAATCTATGATAACTAACTCGGCTAATACTGTAATATTACATTTTATTGATCAAATAAATTCAAAAAATATGATTCTATTTAGTATTGTAAATGAATTAAGCGTTCATGAACAAGTTTGATATTCGTTCTATGGTAAAAATTTGTTTATATTCGTTCAATACACATAAGATTAATTAAACAAATAAGATTGAACAACTCGTTAAGCTAAACAAACAAACTTGAACATATATATGTTCAACTCGTTAACGTTCGTGAACAATGTTTATGAATAATGTTCATGAATCATATTCATTAATAAAACTCGTTTCAATATGCTAAATAAATAATAAAATAAATAAATAAATTTAAATTATCAAGCTCAATGACCAATTAAATAACTAAAAGTTTCAAATAATCAAACAAACTTGAATTGAGAGCTTGATAACATCTAAATGAACCAAGCTCAAGTCAAACTTGAATTGAGAGCTTGATAACGTCTAAACGAACCAAGCTCAAGCCAAATTTCAAACAAGCTCAAGCTCATAAAAAATAAATCAAGCCAAGCTTGAACACTATGGCTCGACTTGGTTACCTTATCAAACAAACTTGAACACCCCAAGGTCGGCTTGGCTCGATTTATTTACAACTCTAATTCTATTAACGTCCATGTACACTAAAAAATCGATATTGGATCGAACTCTGACTAGGAGAATTACCTCACCGCTTGCCAGCATGCCCCGCCCTAGGGGAGATTTCTCCTTATCCTGTAAACCCTAGGCTTGGAGGTTTAGATTAAGTTCCTCTTGCCTCGTTATATTTCTTACACTCTTCTATTAAACCCTAATCTTAGACTTATATGCCCAACACTAATTTTTTACCTTAAAGTAAAAGTCATTGATAAATCCATCAATAGCTTTGTAAAAAACAAAACAAAAAAAAAAAAAAAGCAAATGACGGAGTTGGAAGTCTCGCGTTTACTCTGAGTATTTTAAATTGAGTGATTAAAATAAAAGGATGAAAGTCTTAAAAAGAGTTTGTGGAAAATCTTTTTGATAACAAAAATAATTACAAATTATAAATTAAAAGATAAAAGATTACTCTCTCATTTTTATCTGACTTTTACAAAAAAAAAAAAAAATCATATTTTTGTTATTCAATCTAGATCGATCTTTCCAAATCATCCAATTTCGCAATTTAGTCAATTTCAAATTTTATTTTATTTTATTTTTAAAATCGGTTTAAACTAAAAACAAAATGTAAATGTTTTTCGAAACTGATATATGAAAAAAAATGCACTAAAAATAAAATAATTCTAAATATTTTAATTGTATTAACGCATATCCAATTTCACATTAATAAAGTAATTTTTTACTGGTAATTCTCTGAATTTTTAGCTTCAGAAAACGAATAAAATTAATTATTAACGCTAGTTTTTAAAAAACATTGGAGATGCGGGGTATCGATCCCCGTACCTCTCGCATGCTAAGCGAGCGTTCTACCATCTGAGCTACATCCCCTTTGTTTATAATGGAAGGTTTATTAAAGATAACATAATAATAGATTGAACGAGATCCTTTTTTTCTTCTCTTGAATCTAGTGGATGGCCACTGCGCCCTCCCACCGCCATGGCGATCCTTCGGCTCCAAAGGAACAAGGAGAAGGCGAGATCCCTCGTCGTACAACTATTCCTCGCCTCTGCCGCTGCTCTCGTGCTGCTCTGGGTTGCCTTCTCCACTTCGATCCCGGCTTCCCTGCTCTCCTCGGCCTCCGCGTCGTCGAGGGCATCCGCCAAGGCGGCGACCGACATCAAGTATTTGTATTGGGGCAACCGCGTTGATTGCCCCGGAAAGCACTGCGATACTTGCGCCGGATTAGGCCACCAAGAGTCCAGCCTCCGATGCGCCCTCGACGAAGCCCTCTTCCTCGGAAGGTCCGTAGAATGCCTCATCGTTATTTGGTGGTATTGGAATTAGAAACATTAGGGGCTTCTGGGATTATGTATTTTTGGGCAATTGCTCTGGATGTTAATGTTCACTCCTTCCCGGTTTCCTCATGTTCTTGATGCGTATAAAATAAATAATTTTCAACGGCGTCGTTTTCTTTTTTCCTTTTGAGATTTCTTGATAGATGTTCCTCTGATGATTATGTTCTTGTGTAAATGAGCTCAACAGCTGTTTACTTTGTAGTTCAGCCATTGATATTCTTGTGGACGATCCTCCGGATTATGGGGAAGTTTCTTCTTCTGGTTCTTGCGTAGAACATGGAGGGTTCCTTCCGTCAAATTAATATCAATGGCTGAACTGTTAGGAATTTATGAGAAGTTGGAAGGGTACATACAACACCTAGTATTACGATGAAGGGGGAAATCTGTTAACATAGTTTAAGCAGAAAAGAAGTGTGGTAAAAATGGAACTTTATGGTAAAAGTGTGTGCATTGACCCTTCTCAAACCTCACGTTATTAGAAGACTTCTAGACTATGAAGTGGAATTTTATGGACTAATAATAATTTTTTTGTACTGACATTATTTTGGTTTATCTTGCAGAGTATTTGTGATGCCATCTGGAATGTGCATCAATCCAACACATAACAAAAAGGGGATCCTGCACCAAACCAGAAATCCAAATACAGATGAAATGTACCACTTTTTAGTTCCCTTTACATTTTTTTTTAAGTTAGTAGAAACTAATTTCTTCATGGTCTAAAGTTATAGTAGCTTTAATCCTGAATGATTGAATCTTTAACACATTTTTACTGGTGCTCAGTTCCTTTACTTTTTTTTGAAGTTAATAGAAACTAATTTCTTCATGCTGTGAAGTCATAGTAGTGAATTATTGAATCTTAAACACATTTTTGCTAGTACTCATTCTCTTGGGGCCTCATTCTACATATATGCCATTGTTTGTTATGGATTATGTAAATTTTGATGTTCTTTGTGGATTCATGTTGATAAAGTTCATGGAGACAACCAGGGATGGATCCAAGAATTAGAGATAGACGGGACTATCCCGAAGTGAGTGAGTCCGCCAAAAACACCATAGAAGAGATCCGAGTTCACTTGGTGTGATCAAGTTACCATCTCGTTTTTTCCTATATTTCACTAAATTTTAATTTTTATTAAATGTTTTTTTATTATTTATGAAATTGTTAAGTTAATTTATTGATAGTAATATTTAATTCGTAGATATTGAAAATTTGGGGGTCATCATAGAAGGTTTGATCGCAGACGTTGGTGTTAGAGAGTGTGATCCCGACGATGAGGTAGAGGTAGTCCATCCATGAGCGCAATGCAAGACCATGCTCGAGCGTCTCACGTGGGGCCTCAATCTACAACTGCTTGCCTCCGGTGTCGATATAAGGGTATGTATGCCAACGTGGAGGACACGTCAATCCGGTCATGGCAACCGCGATCAAGAGTGATCATGTTGACGACTACATCTGAGGAGGGAGGCGATATCGTCAGGGGAGGACAAGCGAAGGACGACGACGGGAGGAGTGGGGCAAATGAGGCGAAGAATTGAACCGTGGTCTCGGAGTCAATGATGAGGAGGTTAGAAACAAGGGCTACCGTCCATGGCTGGAGTGGGCTGGTAGCTAAAGAAATAGCAAGCATGCATGTCGCAAGTTTATCTGAATAGATAGGAGAAATAAGATGATCCGTATTTATAATTATAATAAAAAAATTAAACAAATATATAGTTGAATTAAAAATAAAATTATAAGGTGAAAAAAAAGATTTGTCATAATACTGCAGATGCAGAGATACAATAAATTTGTGAACCATGTATCCAACTTACGTGTAAATTAAAATCTTTGAATTAATTAAAAACTTGAAAAGAAAGCAACATATGCGTTTTTTCTCCTTCTTTTGACTTGGTATTTACTTGATGGTTGAGAATTATTGGTTTTTTTCCCTCTTTACTTGATACAGGGATGGAGCCACTCAGCCTAGCATAGCCCCTGAGTGGCTCTGTCTCTCGAGACAACTCTTGCGATATTCAACTTCTTGAATGAAGCAGCACCAAATCCAAGAATCTTTTGAAGTAATTTAATTAAAATTATATTATATTGCACCACTCTGTTGTTTGGCGACCTTTTTTTGACAAGTCGCACATTATTGGTTTTCTCCTGTAACTTTAATGAAACAACGTTTATATTTATTCCCCTTCTTTTTATTTAGTAAATATTGGGCAAGCTTATGCTGATATACTCTTGTAATTGAATTTTTGTATCTTTTCCTTTTCAGTAACTGACCAGATCTAATAGGTTGAACAGTGGGTTCCACTCAACGTTGTTTTTTTTGAAAAAAATATCTTTTTTGGCTTCAGCAATTAGATTGTCGCCTTGATACTAAATCTACTCGTAAATTGAATGATGCGCATTTCTCCTCTATATTGTTGTCTGTAAATTAAATAGCAATTTTCCTTGCTTTTAGTTGACTGAGACTGGAAATAGTCAGTTCTTTTTTTGCAAGCTATTTTAACAATTTTAAGTGTACCATGAATTTATGAATGTTAGAAATGTCACTTCAATGACTTATATGGAATCTCGTATAGCTTTTTGTTTGAAGTATCTGTGGTGCATTTGTTTATCACACTCCTGTGGTGCATTTGTCACTTTGATGACTTATATAGAATCTCGTATAGCTTCAAATGCACAATCCAGATTAATTATCATTTTTCTCCTTTTATCTTTCAATCAGTTTCTTGGGGAGAATTCTTATCCTGATTGTCCTTTATGTATTTACTTGTCTTTAAATGTTTACATTTACATCAGTTCAATTAATGCAGTTGGTTTATCTCTAAGATCCTGTCATGGTAACTCGATTTTTTAGGTGGGCTACAAGGTCATGTCCTCTGGGTTCTTTATATGATCTGGATCTCATTTCAAGTAAGGTACCTGTGATTTTGGACAACTCAAAGGCGTGGTTACATATATTGTCAACAAGTTTGAAATTAGGAAGAAAAGGAGTGGTACATGTAAATGGAGTAAGCAGGAGTGATCTCAAGGAAAAGAACCTGTACTCAAATGTGCTACTGATTAACCGTACTGCAAGCCCTCTTGCATGGTAATAATCCACAGATGTAATTTTCTTTATTTCCCAAAATGCCATCATGGTTAAATGGTCAATTACTTTGCTAGGTGATCTTTGAATCTTCAAGCTCTAGTGTTGACCATCATGAACATCCAGGTTTATGGAGTGCAAGGACCGCACTGATCACAACTCTGTTTTGCTACCACATGATTTTCTTCCTATGATGGCTTCCAGAAGACTAAGAAATGTGGCAGATAAGGTATTGGTTCGCCAATGTGTTATTTGACTTGCAAACTAGATGACTCATAATTTGTATCTCATAATACAGGTACTCTTTGAATCAAATTCACTTCTTCTTTTTTTTTTTTTAAGTATGATGTTTTATGACATCCAATAAATAACTGGTGTTGGACTTGTGGCCTAGTTCCCTGAAAGAGTTGTAAGCATATGACCTGAGGATATGTGATGACTTTTTATGGCCGATAAAGAATGCATATCAATGTACTAGAGGATACAAAGCATATGAAAAACTTTCCATGTTTGCTAATAGGATAGAAGTGATAAGATTTAGTTGATCCATAGACTGACAAATATGAAGTTGTTGGATCACACACTTTGTAGGTTGTTTGCCTAGCAGACTAATGATCTTGATGTTTCTATGGAGTCTTTTTTTGGAGGGTGGGGGTGGGGTGTGTATGTTTCTTGGTTTAGTCCATAAAGTTTCTTAATTTTGATATCAGATTTGAATAAAATTGTTTTTCAGATCAAACATTTACTTGGTGATTATGATGCTATTCATGTGCGACGAGGGGATATATTAAAGACTAGAAAAGACCGATTTGGGATTGAGAGGAGTCTTCATCCTCATCTTGATAGAGACACACGACCTGAGTTCATCCAGCATAGAATTGTCAAGTGGATCCCACCTGGAAGAACACTGTTTATCGCTTCAAATGAAAGGTCACCTGGTTTTTTTTCACCACTCTCATCTAGGTATGCATGCAACCTTGGCTTGTTTTGGGGTACTTATACTCTTCTTGATACATGTGTGAAAACTTAACTGTATATATGCAGTATAGACCTAGTTTCATAATCATAGTTGTTTCTATGCTGACAAATTTCATATAGACTTGCAAAACTTCAAAGGACAAAAAACTAAAGAAATCAATTCTTTAGAACTTAGTTTAGCTGCTCTATACTTCAACGAAGCCATCACTTACATGATAAGTTCCTGTTTGAATATGACATGGGGAGTCCATGATGTCACTGATCGCTGAATTTGTTTCTGGTTGTATTTGATGTAATGATATTGAGATTCTGAACTTCTGTTTGTTAATACTTCATTCTTTTGGAAAATATCCTATTCAAACTGTAGATAGTATATGAAGTATGAAGTTGCTATGTGCATGATGCTTGTACTCATGGATATGGGTCCTGCATACAGGACTTAGCTTGAAATAGGGAATTTGATCAAAGTCAGAAAATAATGATTTAGCCAATCATGTCACATCGAAGATGATTCTTAATGATCCGTACTTGGCAAATGTTGATTGAGAAGAAATGCAGGTGTAGAAAAGAAGAATATGCAATCTGTAATTACACTCTTGCAATTGACAGAATTGCTATCCTAAAAACAGTATTCTAATTTTCTTTTGTATCAATCTCATGAAAAATGTAAATCCACAAGTACCACATGGTATGCTACAAATGTTGGATTGGAGTGGGTATTTCTTACAATCCTGTTAGTTCTCGTGGTATGCATCTCCGGTTGACTGCCCCGCTTTGCTTTGTTTTCATTGCTTGTTCCACTGTATTATTGTTTGACTGCTGGACGTTTGTGTTCTGGATTTGATTATAGCACTCCTACACCCGTTTACCGATCAATCTCCTAATCTGTTCTAACTGGGTTGTTTTAAGAGTTCTCTGACATCTATCCATAGCAGCCCTGCTGTTGTTTAAAATCATAGTCTGTAGACTTAACGAGTCTGTTGACACTCCTTTGCTTTATGTATTAATTTGGTAACCACTTCTACGTTGGCGAGTAACTATTCAATTGGATGTTGAATCTATTAATTCTTATATATGAATTGAAACTTGTAACAGGTACAAATTGGCATATTCGTCAAACTTTACCGACATATTGGACCCGGTGGTCGAGAACAACTATCAGCTTTTTATGGTAGAAAGATTGATTCTGGCAGGTGCAAGAACATATGTGAAAACATACAAAGAAGATGAGAACGATCTGAGTCTTACAGATGACCCAAAGAAGAACACCAAGAACTGGCAAATTCCTGTTTACACGATGGACAATGAGGGAACTGATCGATAGACTAAGATATCGATGAATTCATACTTCTCGACCTGGCAAATATTCAGACCTGGGATATGTTGGAACTGCTTCAAACATCTAACAGATTGAATTTACGTGTGTCTTCCTTACTGATTTCACACTTTATAGAGATGTAATTTCTATCTGTGGATACAATGAGCTTATTTGTTGTTTTTCATCTTTCAAGTTGTAAAAAACCCAAACAATTGAGACAATATTGAACTATTCTCAGGAATTCATTATAATTATTCATAAGGTCTATCATTGAATGCATATAATTGACAAATTTGCTTTTCCAAGTCAAACTTTAATTATATTTTATGTTTTCATACTGTATAATATTAGTTGTCTATTATATATTATGGAACTGAAAATATTAAAATAATCATAACAATAATATATAGAAACAATGTAATAGTGAATAATAATAATAATAAAAATAAATCTAATTTATATAAACTTGTCTTATTTTTTGAAAATAGATACAATTTTAGAATATTACTTTTTATATTTGTAACTTTCACCTTTTTCATACTGGCACCCACTTTCACCTAGTTATTTTCTTGAAATATTTGTTGTTTTTCTTCTTTCAAGTTGTAAAAAAACCCAAACAACTGAGACAATATTCAACTATTCTCGGTAATTCAGTATAATTATTCATAAGGTCTGTCATTGAATGCATATAATTGATAAATTTGTTTTTCCAAGTCAAACTTTAATTATATTTTATGTGATGTTATTTGTTTTTTTTATATGATGTTATCATACTGTATAATATTAGTTGTCTATTATATATTATGGAACTGAAAATATTGAAATAATCATAACAATAATATACAAAAACAATGTAACAGTGAATAGTAATAATAACAATAATAATAATAATAAATATTACTTAATAATAAAAAATCTAATTTATATAAACTTGTCTTTTTTAAAAAAAATAGAGACAATTTTAGAATATTACTTTTTATATTATGTAACTTTCACCTTTTTCATATTTTAGAAATCTTATTTCAAAGAAATTATCTCAATAAACAAGTTTGTTTTAAAAAAAAAACTTTTATTTTATTTTTAAGAGAAAGAAAAAATGAAATCGAGTAGATTTTGATTTTAAAGTCTAGGTTTTTTAAGGTGCTCATGGGATGTGACTTTTTTGTCGCACTCGAAATTGTTCAGTAGACCTTTTATTTATATGAACGACTGTGCGCACGTGCCACCGTGGCAGGTGCCAAGTCAGGTTTTTTTTTTTCTTTTTTATATTCGTTCGTTGCTCTCACGATCTAGTGCTTCTCCAAGATTAGGTTACCCCTCGAGAGACGCCGTCGCCGTCCCTCGCCGCGAGACGCCGTTCCTCGTCGCGCGCCGCCAGCCTCCGTCGTTCGCCACCATCCTGTGGGCACCGCCGCCGGACGCCGTACCTCGCCACCAGCCTGTGGGCACCGCCGCAAAACGCCGTCTGGTGATTGAACTCTGATCTGAGATCGGTCTGGTGAGTTTTCTCCTGAATGTATTTTGTTTTGCATCTTTTTAATCATTTGGGATGTTTGTGCCTTATTTCAACCTAGGATGATTCAAGTCCATCCTTCCTACAATTATTTTTCTGTTAACATAATTTATTGGATCCCATCTTAATGGTGATGCTAAGTTGTTACTTTACAAGTGCAATATGAGAGTTCCCGAAGGCACTTTGAAATTCATTAGGATTACTGTTGTACCTTAGCGATCTGATATCTTGGAAGAACATGGAGTAGACTGTAGTGGCTAGATTTAAGTGCAGAGGTAAACTACGGGATTGTGGCTCTACCCATAACTGAGTTCATTTGGCCTAGGTAAATAAGAGATGTTTCCATTATGCCCATTGTCTCCTACTCATTATTTCGCTAAATGAACAAGCATATAGACATCTGATTGTTAAATTGTTAGAGAAAGGATAAGGGACACAGAGAGCGAAAGCTGAAAGGGATTAGAGTTCGAGTGTTGGACGAAAGGGATCTTGTTTATAGATTGTGATTTAATAGTCTTTCTTTCTCGTCAATTATGAGAATTCAAAGCTCAAATATCATTTTAGTTCACTTTTATTTTTCTTGAGCCTGGGTTTGTGAAATTTGGATTTGAGCGCCTTTTACTTCAAAATATAATGCTTGTTTTCTTAGATGCATATGCGTCAATCTATGGTTTATACAAGATTGATTTATCTCTTTTATGTCTATTTGATTTAGAATGTTTTTGTGGTTATATGGTGATATGCAGAGCTTCGCTTCACTGAATCCGACATTCCCCAGCAATGGAAGAAAATGGCGGTGATGATCAGCTATACATTCCCCAAGTTACAGACAATCAAAAGCCAAAAATTGGAATGAAATTCTCATCACTAGAGGAGGCATATTCATTCTATAACCAATATGCACGAGAAGCTGGATTTAGTGTAAGGATAAACAATAGCAAGAAAAATAAGATGACAAATGAAGTTGTTTGGAAAAAATTTGTATGCTTTAAAGAAGGGCATACAGATCAAATGCGGTGGAATAAACATGCAAAAGGTGATCAACGAACAAGGGAAAGAGCACGTGGTGAAGTTAGAACTGGTTGTAAGTCAAATATTTCACTTGTCAAGGAACAAACTGGATCTATTTGGGTTGTCACTAACTTCATAGAAAACCATAATCATCCACTCTCGACTCCTTCAAAGGTGCATTTGCTACGCTCACATCGTAACATTTCGACAACAAAGAAAGAATTGACTCAACAGTTTTCAGAGGCTAATATGTCAGCTTGTCAACCAATGCAATTATTGGAGATAGAGTATGACGGACCTGAGCGGGTAGGTTGCACAGAAAATGATATTGAAAACTTTGAGAAAGAGCTAAGGGATGAACAAAAGGATATCGATGTTGAAACACTGATTGAGTTTTTTGCATCTGAGAAAGAGAAGAATTCAACTTTTTTCTTTGATTACGAGATGGATTCAGATAACAGATTTAGTAAATGTTTTTGGGCGGATCATGTATCAAGGAGGGCGTATAGTGTATTTGGTGATGTAGTTGTATTTGATACAACATATAACACCAACAAATATGGGTTGATTTTTGCACCATTTGTAGGAGTTAATCATCATCATCAAATAACTGTTTTTGGTTGTGGATTCTTAAGTGATGAGAAAACTGAGTCTTTTGTTTGGTTGCTTAAAAAGTTCATAGAAGCCTTGCCTAAAGGTCCACCAAACATGATCATCACTGATCACGATCCTGCTACGACGAAAGCCATTGCACAAGTTTTTCCTCAAACAGTGCATCGATATTATTTATGGCATATATTGAACAAATTCTCAGATAAATTACACCCAATGACTTTTCAAAACTACTATCAAAGTATGAAGAATGTCATTATAAATTCTACAACAGTTGATGAATTTGAGAAGTCATGGGAAGAGGTTATCAAGTGTGCTAACTTGGAAAAAAATGATTGGTTGTTGTTGATGTATGAATTGCGACACAAGTGGGTGCCAGTATATTTTGGACATGTATTTTGTGCTGGAATGTCAAGTAGTCAAAGATTTGAAAGCTCACATTCATTTTTCAAGAGGTATGTCTCAAATAAGAATTCATTAATAGATTTTATTACCCGTTTCAATAGGGCACTGAGGCACCAAAGACATAGTGAGTTAGTTGATGATCATATTGATATGAATGAGCATCCTGAGATTAAGACAAACTGGCCAATGGAAACTCAAATGGTTAAGTTGTATACAAAAAAGAAATGGATGGAGTTTCAAAGTGAAATGAGTGAAAGTCATGGCTATTATGTACAACAAGCATCTATAGGAGTTGAGTTAATGGTTTATCATGTGATGAATTTTCAAAGTTGTTCTTCCTCCAAACCAAGAGTGCTCACTCATGACAAACAGAAAGATTACATATCCTGTAGCTGTAAGAAATTTGAGTTCGAGGGTATTCCATGTAGGCATATGTTAGCTTATTTTCGTATCAATCAAGTATTTCATTTGCCTGATAAGTATATACTCAAACGATGGACACGAAATGCAAAGGCTGGAGCAATGTATGCTTTGTGGAAGCAAAATTTCATTGATGATCCAGAAAGGTTTTTGACGTCAAGACACTCGAAGTTATCTTATAAAGTTTCAGTATTAATTGATGATGCATCTTTGACTGATGAGGGAACAAACTTCTTGAATGAACAATTCGATTGTATCTACAACAAAATTCAAGAGATGAACATTAGTAGAACATGCAGCAATGGAAGTCAAAGGAAGAATACCATGGATGAGGCCCCTAATATTATCGATCCTTCTTCAGTAAGAAGAACAAAAGGATGTGGAAAAAGATTGAAATCATCAAAGGGGAAGTCAATCTCAAAGTCCAGGTTATGTCGTGGATGCGGACATCGAGGCATGTCACATGACAAGCGTAACTGTCCAATCTTGCAGCAAAGGTATGTGTCGATTTATTCTACATTTGTATAATAATTTTATTTGCAAATCAATGTGTATCTTTTTAAATTTTGTAAATATGATGATGTATTGATTGCCAGATCAATTATAAATAATCATCATAACAGTGATGACGACACATCTAAAGAAGATTTGGCATCTATAGCTGGTATTATCAAAATTTCATTTTATTAAATTATAGTGGTTGATTGATTGAGAGTTAATAATTGTCTTTATTGATACAGGTTCTAACAACATGTGTGAGGATGAATGAAGGTTTAGCCAATAACCAAGATTAGTAAACAACAAATTACACGGTAAGAAATTTATCCTACAAGCCTAGTTGTTTTTTGTTAAACTGCTCGTGCTTCAGTTGATAAATAGAAAAAGCCAAGTCCTCTGTGCCATTTGGTCGCTATGATATTTGTAGTTATTCTTGATTTGCATAAATCAAGTTGGGGTCAGGTTAGTAGATTATTTGCACACTGTACCGGCAACTGTTTAATCTAACGACTTTTTGGTGTGGGATCTATTGTATTTGCATAATTTGCCTGCCATGGTTTTGTTTTGCTCATGGGAATTATTTATATTTAGTTATCCTTTGTATTGTGATTAAAAATGGCCTTGGCAATCCCAATGGTATGAACAGAGTACACAGCTCCATGATGAAAGATATATAGAAACACTCTTGATTGATAACATTCAGCTTGATGTCGAGGTAGTATTGTGAAGTAGGCAATTCTCATATAGTTCTTCTATTTGATGCAATGTAGGGCATCCAGGTTGTCATCCAAGTATCCGCGGTTCGAGCCCCAGTTATGATGAATTTGAAGGAATTTTTCCTTCAAATGGGGCACGCAACTAAAGGATGCTGGGCTCCTGGGCTGTCTGTTGCGAGTGCTTCCCGTTTTACCCTAATGGCCGGTGGAAAATTTTCGTGGGGCTAGGCCAGTCACCCTAGGCTCGACGTTACTAGTCTGATTAATCATTTTTTTTTCTATTTGATGCAATGTGCTCTTTTTTGCTAGAGAGAATGATTGGTTTATAGAATGTGGCACATGAACTCATGAATTATGTCTTTCATTTCAGAGTGCTAGAAATATACTTGTAGTGGCTTTTTCGCAGTGTAGTTGCTGCTGAGGCATTTGACAATCTTTTGTAAACAAATGTCTCAGAGCTACAACATCAAAAGTCAATGAAATTAAATTGTTTTCAGTTCAAAATGATACTTTATGATTCGTTTCATCCCTTTTGTAACGATGTCCAATTTAGTATGAATATTTTCCATCGTATTGCTTTTGAACTTGAATGAGATTGTCTCTCTCATTTTCTTATGGTTTAATCTATTTTGGTGTACTTTACTTGCTAACACATTTATGCTATCTTTGCAGATCTCCAAATCAGATGACAAAGGTTGGACTCAAAAGATGAACAAGGATCGGAAGCTAGCTCATGTGCATTGCACCTTTGAACAAAGGCTGGGTCTGATGAGTAATAGATACTATAACAAGAAGCCACAGGCTCCAACCTAATTGGGAAGGTTTATTGTTTGCAATTTATGTAATTTGTACTGAGACATTTTGCAGCTTGGTCTCTGCTTCCTCGATAGTTTGGTTCCTTTGGCCTTTTGTTATCTAAAGCTATCATGGAACAATTCTGGTAGTTTGTTTTTTTTTGCAGAATTATAATCACCTATATATTTTTTTTTCAATTAATTTTCTTTATGTAATTCTGAATCATCACGAGCAACGACGAAAAGAAACTAAAGGTGAGCACATGCCATGAGTCAAATTATTATCCTGGGCTACTTGCGTGGGTGTTTCACTGCATGTGAAAGACTATTAAATCACAATCAATATTTACATTCTATTACTATTCATAAGTAATAACTCATCTCATTTGGATACCATATCATGCATTTCACCAAACTTGATTAAACACCTAATTTTGTATGAACATTTTTTTTGTGTGGTTGTACTACCAGATTGGTCTATTGATTAGGAGAGAGTAAATGTATAATAATAGGATGGAGCAATGCGGTCTTGGGATTTTATCAGTTGACCAAGTATAAGTAATTTGGATTATTTGTTATTGTTTGCATGACAACTAGAGGTTTGCCCTGGTACCATCTAAGCCTCTAAAGTTAATCCAGGAGCCAAAAGGTTTGACTATATTGCTTATTTTGTTTTACAAAATTGTATGGGACATTTAATTTTATTTGTTACAACTTTCAAGATTTCTTTTGTGCCATTACTGGTACTAGGTTTCATCCTATCTTATTAGAATTTAAAATTTACATTCGAAGGAAGATGATCTCCTATAAAATTTTGGCATAAGATAAAATCACTAAGTTCTCAATAAAATAATTAGTAATGAATTTATGATAAATTATCACCGACACACGGTTACTAAGTTAATCTCAATTATTTAGAATAAGTATACTTATTTATATCAACCTAGCCCCTTCACACTACATTGAATATATTGTTACCATTTTACATTACAACCTCGTGTTTCGCATGTTTAGATCTACGCCCTTCTCTATTTATAATTAGGTTCCTTACAAAGTTAGTTCAAAATAATTGTAAGACTCTAGCTTGTTACAAAGGTATTTAATTTTAGAACTTCTCAGAACTTAGTCGGCAAATTTGCTTGCTAGCTTGGCATTGTAGCTAACAAATGAAATTCTTATCTACATGAATAGCACCTTTTCTCTAACAATTTAACAATCAGATTGCTATATGCTTGTTCGTTTAGCGAAATAATGAGTAGGAGCCAATGGGCATAATGGAAGCATCTCTTATTTACCTAGGCCAAACGAACTCAGTTATGGATAGAGCCACAATCCCATATTTCATCTCTGCACTTAAATCTAGCCACTACAGTCTACTTCATGTTCTTCCAAGATATCAGATTGCTAAAGGTACAACAGTAATCCTAATATACTTCAATGTGCCTTCTAGAACTCTCATATTGCACTTGTAAAGTAACAACTTACCATCACCGTTAAGATGGGTTCCAATAAATTGTGTTAACACAAAAATAATTGGAGAAAGGATGGACTTGAATCATCCTAGGTTGAAATAAGGCACAAACATCCCAAATGACTAAAAAGATGTAGAACAAAAATATTAAGGAGAAAGTTCACCAGACCCATCTTATATCACAGTTCAATCACTTGACGACATTTCGTGATAGTGCCCACAGGTTGGCGGCAGTGCCCATAAGACTGAAGGCAAAGGACAAAGGCCGGCGGTGCAAGATAAAAAACGATATCTCACGGTGAGGCACGATGAGAACCCTTTGTGCAAAGGATGGTGTCGCCATTAGGAATGACATCTCCGCGAGAAATGTTGCCTCCCTACAAAGGACAATGTCTCTCAGCTCACGAGGGCGAGGGAAAACCTAATCTCGGACAAGCACAAGATCACTAGAGGGAGAGAAAGCAACAACAAAGATAAAAAAAAAAAAATTACAAAAAAACCTATTTTGGCACCTGCCACGGTGGCAATCGCACACCCAAAGATGAACGGCATATCAAAACTATATATATTTGGCTCAGAACTAACAAACACAACTAAAATTTGAGAGCTGATGATGCAAAAGGTGACAAAATTTGATAGCACATGAACAGCCAAATCATGGTCAAAGAGAGTTGCATGGCTTTAGCGATTTCTCAGGTGAAAAAAAAAAATCAAAATATCCCCCAAGATCGAACCCTCCGATATATTGGGAACATTAATTTACTGTAATATACAAAGAACACCTCAATAGCAACCCCAAATAGTCAGTAAGAAAGCAACACCACAAGGTTAATCACATACACAAATACCGTGCATTTCTCACCTGAACATTACAAGATGAGTGAATGTATTATTGCAACCAATCGATTCTGAGCATCACAAGCATACAGAATAATTAAAACATTGGTAGGGTTTCTTACATGGAAATGGTACATCGTGCATGACTGACGTCGACTTTCTCGTCGCTAGTATACACTATCTTTGCCTCCGACAAGCTAATAAGCAACAACTAATCCAACCATGAGAGGACCAAGCTACTCTACTGATGAGACGGTTCAATTCTACAGTCATAAGTAATCAGAATGAGCAATCAAATTTAGCACCTCACTCGCGGGGCCGAGCAAGCCAAAGCGAGCTCAGTGCACGAAGGCGCGAGAGGTAGTCATGTATTGCAAGAAGTGCACGTGCAGACTGACGTGTAGTTAGAATCCGATGCATTTGTTGCAGGGTTTGCTGCCGTAGGTTGTCGGCCTGAAAAGTGAACATGATCAGCAACCTTTAGAACATAACAAAATGTCAATGAAAACAGTTCTCAAGATATTTTCTAAACCTTTTGCAGTTTAGCGGCGACAAGAACACATTGCATAATTAATTTTTTTCAATAAACTAGAAAAATATCTTGAACTTGAAAAGAGGAAGCCATCTAAACCAATAAGCATCATTCTCCACTAATATTTTTGAATAAAAACTAGAACTGCAACATTTGATGCTTTAATTTGGTTCGACCAATAAGATCACTCTTAGCCAATGATAGTATCATAAAAATAAAAAAGCATATATGCAAATATACATAAATGTATGGAATTACATTTGGAAAGTATTCTCGAACTCCATCTCATTTATCATCACGAAAAGCAAGTTTCTTGAAACATTTCATTTTAAAATATTATTTTCTGAAGGTGTTTTGCACTGAACAAATGGGCACAAAGCAAGAAGTAGACTCTTTGCTCAAATAGTTAACTAGTTTATATAGGCATCCTTCATGGGAATAATAACTTTGAGAATGATTGATTTACCTGACGAAGAAAATTCTCAAGAGTCCCAAGTTTCCCCATTGCCATGGCCATCTGACCCATGTAGTTTGCAACATTCCCCGAAGATCCAGACGGGCCAAGAGACCCGGCTAATGTTTCGGCCAAAGATTGCTGCAATGCCTCCATCCCTTGAGAGAGAGCATCTTCAGCCTGCTGTGATGACTGCTGGAGGTTGCATATGCCCATTAGTTGCTGCTCTGTAAGAGGCTCCAGCTGATTGGCAAGTAGCTGCAAAGTTAAGTGCACAGCGAGACAGAATTAGTGAATCAACAATATTAAGATTTAGAAAGGCTCCATTAATGCCTGATGTAGATATTTATAAACTCAAAAATCACATGTCAGGATTATCACTAACATACAAAAAGGCAACACATTGGGCAAGTTTCCGGTAAGACGAAAATGAAAGCAATAGAGTTTTCAAACTATGAAGATCATCACCTTAAGAAGCTCAGATGAACGAAAACCCCCTAGCCATAGGAAACACCTTTCGGCTGGTGTCTTCCACATGCCTGATAGTATATGAAAGACATCTGCTTTGGCAGCAATGCCCTTTAGCCGAAATATCTCCTCATAATGTGACAAGACACCATCTACTATAGAACGAAGATCGTTTTCGCTGGCATGAGCATTCACTGCAGCTCTTAATTCATTGACCTGCCGATTATGTTCTTCAAGCCATCGTGCATACTCTACATCAAAAGCTAAGGCCCCTGCAAGGATGATTAAAACAGTGAACAAGCAAGGGATGCAATTCATTAGATAGAAAATGAATTAGCATGAGGTAAAAGGTAAATATTATCCTTCGATGCAATTTTGTATTTCTGTACTGAAAAGGAATTTAGTTGAAACCAGTCTTGAACATATTCGTTTGAGCACAAGCGAATCAGATAACACAGCAAATCCAGAATTGTTTACAATATCTATCCAACTTGTGAAGAAAGACCTTGTCAACTAGGATGGCTGCTTGAATATCCTAAGGCTAAAGACATGAGTCAGAAATATTTTACAAGTCAGGCTGTTGATTGATTAACACCATATGAAAAGTTAGTATAATAGAAAAAATTGAACCAAAAATAAGTGGCATTTATAAGCTATTATATGTGACTCCAATTAATATTAAAATGTTAAATATTAAAAAGAGAATAGAAAGATGGCAATCACATGTTCAGAGAAGAAACAGACACAACTAGATGAAGAGATGTGAGGTAGAAAGAAACCAAAGTAAACACTGCTAGATTACATGTGATTGAATGACCTAGGTATTATCAAATACTTGATGATGTAAACTAACACAACACTTGGGATAAGATCCATGTAGCCAACCCAAATAATTGGAAGGCATTGCTGATGTCCATTCAATATGACAACAAAGAAGAATGAACATGAAATATTATAAATGTTGCATTGACAGGACATGATGGGGTAAAAAACAAGTTGAGACTACATAGGCATAACTCAGAAGGTTAAACTCACATATATTTACTTGGCAAAACAAATGGTGTAACATAGCATGAAAGTTTTGAAATTAATGCTAACAACACATCAAAACTAAAACATGCCTTATTGTT
The DNA here is from genome assembly GCF_018446385.1 of Zingiber officinale. NCBI lineage: Eukaryota > Viridiplantae > Streptophyta > Magnoliopsida > Zingiberales > Zingiberaceae > Zingiber > Zingiber officinale. The sequence continues at coordinate 125,638,218 of NC_055989.1, forward strand.
ATCTAATTTGCAAACAAGACTATTTTGAAATACTGAATGTATGGATTATAAACCATAATGGGCAAATTACCATTTCCACCCACAGCATGTGATTGATCTGCTGAGCCAGAGATAAAAATCCCCTGCAGAAATAAATATTTCAACCTGATTACGCATTCCGCAATGCTAGAGGATAGACTAATGTTAAAAAAAAAAGCATACCTGTTGGCGTGCTCTTTGGAGCTCTTGCTCAAGCTGAGTAAGCTTCAATCTGCTACTCTCAAGTTGTTGTACATAGGCCTTATAATTTTGAAGACGTGTATATATAAGTAATTGAAATTAAATCTTACATCAGCAAATCATACTTTCATGAAAAGGAGAATAATAATAGAAATTCTATAATGCCTTCCTAGGATGTGCTACAACATAAGTATTTTCTCCATGCAGAAACAATTAGCGACTGTTGCAATAAGCACTAGTTTAAGAATGTTTAAGAATAACTAGATGGAGACTTCATATTTGCATAAGTGACCTGATTTTGACTAATTTCTAAAAGAAATAAGGGCATCTCATGCAAGCTTGTACAAGTTGAGCAGCACTAAACTTGTAATTGAAATCTAGGTGGGTACCTTTTTCCTTAACCGACTTTTTCTGGCAGCTTCACGATTTTGAGCAAGTCGGCGAAGTGTCTGTACATACATAATATCCATACAAACCCACTGTTAAGTTTAAAATATAAATGAAAACACAGTGGAAAAAACAGTAAATGAATCACCTTTTGGTCCAATCTTTTATCCTTTGATCTGTCACTAGAATCAGATGCTCCAGTTACAGCAAGTTGTCCTTGCTCTAACTGCAAGAGAATATTGCAATTAAAGAAAAAAACATGCATTGAGAAAAGTTGCAATAAGTCAAGTCAATTGTTAAGATAAGGAGATATATACACAATATCGTCAGCAAACAAAATATTAGCATCGGCGAGTGATGACCACAAATCCTCCAAGCTATTAAATGCCATGGAAATATACACATGAGCTAAACCATTGATCATGTTCATTCCATGTTTGTTTTTATATAAGCATTTATTTAAACTTTTTGTTCCCTCTGTAAGATAATAGGTTTCTTTACAATTGGCTCAGGCTCAGCTTTCAATATAACAAGTCAACAACACCCTGTTAGTCCCAGCAATTTGGAGACACAACTCTCAAATGGTCCCTTAAAATTCACGTTCAATTATCTCATTCAAGATACATCCCAATTCATATGATAAATTTACATATCCAATTTGTAACAACATTGAGCAAAGACAAACCAAGAAATTCCAGAGGAAAAGAATCCACCTTCTGTAGGCAAATTTAGATTTGGTTTATATTAATGCATGCTTGCACAAAGAAGGAATGGTTTAAGATATTCAATATATTATAGCAAATACCTCGAATTGGAGAGATGACTTATAAGTGAAGCTTTAGCTTATCATCTTAAGTGTCTTTTATCCAAAAGATAAAGAAGAAATTGATTTGATTTAACATAGCCAATTAGATTCATAGAGGTACCATAATAGGATAGTAGTCAAATTTTAAGAGTGTCTTGTGACTGCATCAACATAGTAAAAAGTTGCAAAAAATATGTCATCCCGAAACATCAATAAGACACATCTGGTGGGAAGTACAAGCAATGAGCTTAGTGGCAAATGTAAATAAGACAGCATACAAGCAAAAGAGTAAATTTGCTAATTATCGATGGATAGACGGTTCCACGGGATCTTTCTTAAAATTGAGTAATCTCCATCAGCTATATCAAGCACACACAAGCTGGTCAGATCAGAGATTGAGACAAATTTGCAAGTCAGTAACAGAGGTTGAGGTACATTTGTTAGTTAGAGATGAAGCAAACAGAAAAGAATAGAACTGCTCGAAAGCATCAGGAATCAACAATATCAAGCACGCACAAGCTCATCAGATCAGATGTCGAGGCAAATTTGCATGTCAGTGATAGACATTTAGGTACATTTGCTAGTTAGCGATGGAGCAAACGGATAAGAAGAACTGCTTGAGAGCATCATTTTGAAATTTCAGATAGAATAATAGAGCGAGATATGGGCAAGATGGAGATTGGTTGGATGGCTTACTTTTACTCTTGGGCTAAGTCCACCCAGACTGCGGCCTAACCATAATAATAATTAGTAATATGTTTTTTCCAAAAATACTAAAATAGTTTTCAATATGGATGGGTTTTCCCCCTTGACAAGTGTATCAAAACCATGCAATGACTGTTGAAGACTAAAAGTTTTACAGAAACAAAGGCTTTCTACTCAGCAAGAACATGGTTTTCTGGTGGCCATGAAGGTGAGGTTTTGTTTATTTTCTCCATTAATATTGAGAGGGGTGTCCAAGGAGGATTGAGATAGCTTCTATATTATTGTGGGCAGCACCTTGTTTGTTTAGGTTTTTCTTACTTTCTCTGGAATATCATAGAGTCTTGAATTCTCTAATTAGAGTAAGCTTAGGTCATTGAACCATGTTTGGTCATTTCTTTGTGTGTTTTCAGTTGTTATCTACTTGTACAGGAGAAGCTTGTCCTCAATCGTATGGAAGCTGATCAGTGCAGTGCTTCTCCCATGATAGATGAAGACCCAATGGGATGGCCTTGCAGTGAGGGTGATTTACACATTCAAGAGTATCAATTTTGATTTGTCGAGGATGTTTTCAGATAGCATATTCAAGCAACTGCCACATCAGACTTGATCCTACTAGTGGCTTCTTGATACTGGACAGCATTAAAATATTATTAAAATAGGATCATAAACATAAAGATAATAAAAGAGTTGAATAGATTCAAAACAATGGGATAAAAAATGCAAGCTGCTTAAGAGAATAAGATAAAAAAAAAATGTGGTAAAAAAGATGGAAGAACAAGATAGAGGTATTTTGTTGTGAGGAGGGCGTTGTAGGGAATACTGGTAAACAGAGAGGGGCATAGGTACAAAGATAGGTGAAAATATTATAGGGCTATACAGATAGTGAATCAGATCAAGTTGTGCTCCATGGCCAGACCAAATTTAATCTTTGTAAATTGTAAGATGAAGAATATGCTTACAGAAGATGCAAAATAATAAAAGACGAAAAACATTGTCAAACAGATATACTTAGAAACAGGATGAGAGAGCAGTAAAATTATCTGATGTTTGAACGATGAAGAATATAACTAAACGGCTGTGATTATTTATAATTTTCAAAACAAACAGAGTAATCTGAATCACCATCTGATTCTTTTCATCAATGTCCAAGTCTGTGGAGGTATCTGTCCTAGGACTAGCATCTGCCATTGTCGAATCTCCCCAATTCTCAAATTGACTGCTCAAAAATAATAAGTGAGGTTGTTGTCCCAAAGATTCAACCTTAGAAGCTGAAGCTGTAACACCAACGGAAGCTAGAGGCTGCTGTGAGGAAATAGAAAAATACGAAATTTGCTCTATTAAACAGTACTTGTGACTGTATAAACTTGCAAAGAGATATGCAGCAATAAGAGAAATGATACTTGAGTGAAATGACCAAATTGAGAAGGATATGAAACAATTACTTGTCCGCTTTGTTTAGTTGTAGCTTCAAGATCTGCACAGAAAGTAATGCTATAGCAATTAGAAAGTATATATCTCATAAATGTAGCTAATCTCGACCGGCCAGCAAATGAAAGATATTTTAGCATTCAACAAATCTTCTTTTAGACCAAATTTAAATATACTGAGCATGGATTCAACAGTCTCATAGTGCTTTGATCAAATAATGAATATTTTAAAATATGATATTAGTAACATCATGAACAAAAGAGACCTCAATTATTCCTATAAAGGAATTCAAATATTTAGCAAAATTGCAAAAGTAAGCTTGCTAATGATTCAGAATGCACATCATTGACTTTGTGCACACTAGGCTAATTCAATGTAAAACAGTACTAGATTGTATTGGAAAAGATAACGATTATATATGAGAACTCATTTGATAACTAATGTAGCTATGATGTTACAGAAGAAAGAAAGAAACCTACCTGGATGTAATGAAAGTATCTACTACACCCAATTTGGAGAAGGTGAAGCACGAATGCAATGATTTAGTGTAACAATTGAAGGGTTTAGGTAGCACTATGTGATGTAATTCAGAATTTTAGAAGCTTTTTAAGAGTTTATTTTAGTAGCTCCTTTTGTTTGTGGGAATAAGTTGATTAAACAATTTTAGATTTAGTAGTTGTCTTGTTTAGATAACATGGGATTTCTCTCATCTACAATGCAGGGTTTCTCATCTTGGGATTTGTCCAAAAACAAACAAACCCAAGTTGTAAAAGAGAATATCTCTTGAGGTGGCACCAAAATTAGCACTCAAGAACGCAACATCTATGCCACTACTTCATCCAAAGAACCTTTTAAGTGAATCTCAAAACTTGATCCACCTAGGAAACCTCTTCATTTGCTCCTCAAGAGAGACTACAAGAAATAGTGGATACAAAAGGAGATTGAGAAAATAAAAAAGTGGACATCTATCCTAGAAAGAGAAAATGTTGCAAGAGAAAGATAAAGAGGGATGAAAGAGGATAAAGATACTTCAACAAGATGCAATGAGAGAGAGCCAAGACAACTTCAATGCATGAATGGACTGATACATGAATAACAGAAACCACTAAAAGAAACAAACATGATAACAACAGCACTGAGACGGGATCTTGCACGAGGGAGAGATACCTTGCTGACCAATGAGCAGGGAGAAAGTGTGACATGGGAGATACATTTACCAGTCTTTCACTTTCTTTGTGAAGCCTACTTTTTCTCTTTATCATCATGATCCTTTTTATAATGAACATTTGCTAGTTTCTCTTGAGCATTGCCTTTCCACTCTCTCTCTCTCTCTCTCACTATACATGAAACCTAGGTAATGTTTATTTGGTTTGGCTCTACTTGGGCCTATGCTATCTGCAATTAGGCTCAAGAATTAAGCAGCAAGCATGTCACTAGAATGTTGGGGTTGGCACGTGTCTAGAATTGAGCAAGGGTCAACTTGATCGGAGCATTAAACATAGACAACTTGAGGGAGGGAGTGGTATTGGAGCAAAAGGATGGGGGCAAATGAAAGAAGATGACAACATTGCCAGGCTAGGGTTAATCCTATATTCCTATGATGCTTGAGGTGATTTCCATGCATAGTTGCCTAACTGGACTGTGTTGCATACAAGCATGAATGAACATAAAATATAGGTGCTCAGTTGCTTACTTGGAACTCTGGTGAAGAAAAGCGGATTTAAATTATGATATAAATTGACAAATGATGAAGGCCATGAGGGCTACAAAGAAGGTAGGAGCACTCTTCTTCACTCATAGGATCTGCAAGACATTGTATAAGAGGGTGGCTGTTATCAATGTGCTGAAAAGAGTTGAACTTTTGAAATTATGATGGTCAACTATAGCGAATGAAGAATTTCAGTGATGATGATTGATGATTGCTTGCAAAGTATGAAAAGGGAGATGGGGTAGAGAAGGTGAATCAAGAAAAGAAAGAATTTTGCTTAGGAGGTGTCGAGGGGAGAAGCCACACTAACTACATCAAAACTATGATATTCCTTAGCTTGCTTTGATACCGAGAACAATTACACTGCTGTAGTCATAGATTTAAGGATATAACATTATAACAGAGTTAAACAAGTCACATGGTCTTTAAACTATCTATTCAAGCGAAGCCCAAAATTTCCTCTACCAAACAAGCTAGTTCAGAAACTAAAAGACATTAATATGAAGCTATCCAATTCACTTATGAGATGTGGCAAATGTAGTAATTTTATTAGATAGAATTTGAAATTGAAAGAGATAAAATTCTGTATGTGACAAGAAAAACTTTCTGATAAGCCTGATGACTCACAGTTAATAAAGTCATAAGAAGAAAGTGCCTTATATATACATATAAAACTCTGCAGAAATTGCTGGTAGTTGTGTTGCTTATATAACCAGTCAAAAAATAAGCAAGAAATCACTCCTGCTGAGGTCAGAAGCAGTACCGTTATGAACTGCAATAGACTGCTTGAGCAGCCCAAAGCATGATTCTCTGGATGGATTTGTTGTGTTTCCCTCTGTACTGCTGTGTGAGAAATTAGACATTAGATGAACAACACAGAAATTTTAAATTGAGTGGATTTTAAAGGTTTAAATGTGAGGGGTGGATCTTCAAATAAAAAAGTGGCAATCTAAGAACCTTCAAAAGTTAAAGCAAATTGTGCCGTTTCTCAAAAGGGATACCCTTCTCTTCATCTACATAAATTGGTTGTGGTTCCTTCTGAGACATCTATGGTATTATGGTCTGTGGTATAGAATCTTATGATTAAGTAACCTTTCGGGTTAAAATGCAACAAGTGGAAGACTTACTAATCTTCAAGGCCAACATAATAATTTTGTTGTGCAATGTGGAACATTTACTAATCTCCAAGAACATAAACAATAACATCATATAGGATAGAACATTTTTTTAGAATTTGATATTTCAAGTCGAAACCAAATGTGTGACTAGTTGTCTTCATTTTTGAAATAAAAAATTAGCTTATTTTAAATCTGAACCCGCAGAAGGTAGTTGGAATTATCATAGTAATCTGTATAAGATAGTCTTTGCAATCAACAAAAACCATTAACTGTGATCGGAACAATCATCTACTTCAAACTAAAAGCAATAGATGAAACTCAAGTAGCATCTAGCAACATTGTACTTGAGAAAAATTGTTCACCAACTCATAGATAGAAGTTGATAAGGGATACATGGATGATAGAGCTACCTTCTGGATATGCGTTTTACCAAAGAAGATTACCAACAACAATTCTGCAATCATCTTTATTTTCTATTCTTGAAATCAAACTGAACATGAGAGCAATACGAGAGAATGAAAGAACCTCTACTACATCCATGGCCTAGAGAAAGCTATATGGTACACGATTCCATGCACCTTTAGGCCAATGATACTTAATTCATTAATTTATATTCCATCACGCAGAAGAGACTTCAGAACAACGATAATCGAAGGTAAAACCACAGTTTCCAAGTTCAAACCCTAGAAAAAGTGGAGGCTGATATCAACAAAAACGAGAAGGGGTAGCGATCAAACTAGTCCAAGCAAATTAGAATAAGTAAAGTAATGGAAGAAAAAAAAATACAAAATTTATCATCAAACAAAGTAGATATGGTCGGGAGAGTTAAGCGCATACTTGTTCTGAACCCCCGCCGACGAAGCAAAGCTCGGCATCCGGGAACTCGGGAAGCACTAGCTCACCATCTCCTTCTCCAAACCCACCAATCCTACTCATCAATCGTCACCATCACAGAGAGTCTTCTTAAAAGACCGCCAAAAATGTCAACTTTCCAATCCCAGAATACAACTGGCTAATCCCGGAGGCAAAACAGGGAGAAACAACTTAACGCCCAACAAATCCAACCCAAAAAGGGAAATACCACGTTGCTACAGCCTCCAAAACCCTAGCTTTCGAGGGGCAAACATGCCCTCGCGGCTCGGAGGATGGCCCCTCCTTCCAACTACAACTTTGACTCAACTCTTCGATCTCTTGTGCGCTCGTCTGGTCACTTCCGTAGCTGATCGACCAAATAAAAGAAAACTGGAGAATATTTTGAATTTTGGAAGAGGGGAGAGAGAGAGATAAGATTGAATCGAACGAACGATCTTGAGGAAGGGGTCAGGCTGGACTGGAGGAGCGCGATCAAATCTCCTCGCGCTGTCGTTTTCTTGAAAGGACCTATTTTTTTCCCACTGTTTTTTTGTCATGTTAGTCATTAGTTCTAAGGTTGGGAATCTATAATTCATCGCACGTATTTTTTCATTTATAGGATTAGATCAGTTGCCTAGGACTGATCAACAAAGCTATTTAGTCTTCTCCGATGGATTTAATGATTAGTACATGAGATGTTATCATAATAAAATCTGGAATTCAAATTTTGATAAAGTCGAGATAAATACTTCCCTTATGTGTTAGTCATTATTCCAAAGACTAGTAGTCATCCGTAATTTACCTCCTCCATGTTAATCCTAGGACGAGTTAACCTCCTGAAGAAAAACATATTCATCTTTTAGCTACAACAAAGTTATCTGAGATTTTTAAAATGATAAAAGAATTGAGCATTTTGTTCAAAATTAATCAAGATTCGAAAATTTAAAATAACATACTTACTTTTAGATATATTATTTGATGTTATTATTTTCTATCATCGTATATATATTAAATCATAAATCCTCTAGTCTGAATATAATAATAATAATTTTATAATATTTTTAAGTTATAATAATTATAATTTCATAGTTACTATAATATAAATATTATTGAGTTATGAAATTATAACTATTATAACTTTAATTGAACAAATGAATTATCAAAAAGAACATGCTTCATATATTTTTTTAAATATTCATGGTTAAAAGTTTAATGTAGGATATTTTCCTTTAATAGGATAAAAAATATGACACTTTAATTGTTGGACGGTAAGGACGGTGATAAAATAAAATATGATCATATAATTCATTTAGTTACTTCATCATTAATTTTAATGTTCGTCTTCCTCAAGTATTAAACCATATTTCCCTCATGCAAAGAGATAGTAAACTAAATAAAAGAAATTATAAACTAAAAGACAAATAACATGAAGAGAAAATGACATAAGAGAATTATTCTTTGAGTTTTTTAAAAGATATATGATCCTGTCCGAACGTTGAGTCGATAGATATTGGGCACGTGGTGCTCTTCCAGATGATGACGTGGATCTCTGACCGACCGTATGAATCTCCGGTGAACCTACAAAGAAGTCGGGCCGGGAAGGGGTTCCCAACGACGACCCTCCGACGCTCAAGTCAGGCAAGAGGAAAACGATGAAGTGACTCCGAATATGAGAGATTATGTACCTCCGTCGAAGTCTAATGGCTCTTATATAGAGCTATGGGGGAGCTTATGCACACCTACCGAGGCATACACGTGTCATTTACCATACCGTAATATGGGCTTCACAGAGGAGCATGCCTGACACCATACTGCTACAGTCCGAGCACGTCTCTGATGGGGCAGCAGAACCTTCCGTCGTAGGATTCTGCGTATGACCTGGTCGTCGAACATGCCTGTTGTCAGAAGATGTTCCCCAATGTCCCTTTGTCCTTGTCTCTTTTTTCCCCAAGCCGAGCGTCCATTCGCTCGGCAGACATCAGTCCGACCGGCGCGTGGGTATCGGTCCGACCGGGAAGATTCCACCCCCTCACGTGCTCGGCTGAGACTGTTCCTTCACAGCATTGTTGCTTTACGCCTAGGCCGAGCGGGCTACCCGCTCGGCTCGGCGACCCTGTTCATCGTGAGCGTCGGAAACCCGACTCCCCATCGGGTTGTCTTTGATTCCGCTCGGACCCGTTTGGCCGGTCGACCCACCCCTTCTCCGATCGGCCGGACCTCATGCTGACCCTTTTGACTTTTGACCTCCACGTGACGTTGACTCCCCTCCAGAGGGGGTCCTCCGACCTTACTGCCGGATCAATATATAAATAAAGATGTATGCTTATTTTTATTTTTGTTGCAATTTTTACGTGGATAAATTATACAAGAACAACTTCCTAAATTTATCTAAATCAACATCAAACAATATATTATTTCACAACTTCTCCACTACACAACCCTAACTTTTTTTTATGAATTGAAAATAAAATTTATTCTTTATAAGTTCAAAAAAAATCAATTAAAAATAATAATAGTTATTATTTTTTTAAAAAAATATATATAGCTAGATTTAATTATTGTCCAAGAAACTTGTAAAACAAGTTAAAAGGAAATGGTTTGAGGCTCAAGTCAAACCGCCAATCTTGACCACTTGTTTGACCAACACTCACACTTCAACATCTTCAAATTATTAATTAATCTTATAATTTCGGAATTCATTTTGCAGATTACCATGATTTTTTCTCCGTTTTTCTATTTGGCCCTCAGTTAACTTGACATCACCCAACTTTAGGGAGTCAAATACAGAGCAAAATATATATATGGAAACCTTCAAGGGGTAAAATGAAATGTTAGCTATGATTTGCATGTGGCTTAAAAGAAATTTATTTATTTATACTTAAAATATGGAGAAGAAATCAGTTTGATTTGCTGGAATTTGCATTGACTAATGAAGAAATTTACTAATGTGAAAAGAGTTTATATTTTATTTAAAAATTTAAATAAATAATTTTGGCATTATATTCTCTATTTTTATGTCCATCTGGATGACGTCAGTACGTGCGTCACCTCCCAGGGGCTTTCTGCCCGAAGCCACCTGGCGCGATTGTCTATCGTTGATTGGCTGTGCTCGATTGCTCCTGGATGCTATTTTTGTGCCACGTAGGGTTCCGATTGCCGTTTATATGGGCAGAGCGGATTAATTGACATAAATTTAATATATAATGTCAATTAAAAAACATAGCGAAAGTAACCTGGGCTTTCCTAAAGGATCCACGTTCTTCTCCGTTTCATTGAATCGTTTTCAAGCTTATTTTCGAGGAAATTAACCAATAGTACGCTATAAATAAATGTTCATCATCATTCAACAAATTTACTTCATCCTCAATAGTAAATCTCCGCCGCCACGGCCGCTGCCGCCGTTGCCGGGCTGGGCTTCTGCAACTCTTAGCTATACCATGAAGGCCAAGATTATGAAGAACAGGAGAGGGATCAAAGTGGTGTACATCTCCAACCCCATGCGGGTCACCACCAGCGCCGCCAGTTTCCGCGCTCTCGTGCAGCAGCTCACCGGGCCCGACTCCACTGTCGCCGCCGACATGGCCAACTTATCCTCCTCCTTCGTCGACGACAACGGCGCCGTGCATGACCGCCTGCCGCCTCCGCTGCCGGAGTCGGAATCCCAGTCCGTCGTCGGGCAGCCGATGTTATTAAGCGATCAGCTGTGGAGCGGGACGGCGCCGAAGCCGGAGGTGGAGGAGGAGACTCCGTGGGAGGTGTCCTATGAGTCGCTGAGTAGGTGGATTTTAGATAATTAATTAAATAAATAAATAAATTTTGTGAGAATTTATGGATAGGTAAGAGTATATATATCGTGTTGATATATGTGCGAATTTTCTAATAGTAAATACGTTCTTTTAGAATCAATTATAATTTTTTTTTAAGGTGATTGACTAAAAGGCTTATTGTACTGTAAAAATAAACAGTTGTAACGATAGAAAATTTTCGTCCTAATTCTAATAATATAAGGGTTTAATGACAGAATTATAATAAAAAATATTTTATCAAAAGATAATTCATAAAAAAATACTGTACCAAAAGAAAATAAACTCATGCTTTGGACAAAATCATATATTTTATCGGTATATTTATAAAAGACATATCGACAAAACAACTTGTCCTGTCGGTATTATTAAGGGATTTCCGATGGAATATAATATTCCGTCGATAACCACCGACGGAATACTATATTTCGTCGATAATTCCCAACGGTGTGCCAACCGCTAGGGGCCCGTTGGTCGCTGTGCCGGCCACCAGCGGCTCGTTGGCCGCTGTGCCGCTGGCCGCTGTGTCGGATGCTGGTGAGATATGTTATTTTTTTGAAAAAATTTGTACTAAATTGTTTTTATTTTGTAAACAAGTAGCATTTGCTGCTCTTCTCCGGTTGACTTACACATCTTCAGGTATAATTTAGTAAATTGTATTTTATATTATTTAGCATGGTTTAATTTAGATATATGTTATGTTCGTATATTAATCTGTAACATAATATAGTTCTTTTGTTTGTTTTGTGTTTGTACGTTAATATTTATTGATTTCTAATTCTTAATTTATTAGTTTAAGGTGAAAATGTCTATGAACAAAGCTTGGATGTACAATCGATTAGAAAATAGATTTATTAGAGATGATTTTATTGCTGAAGTTGAAGAATTTGTGAACTTTGCTAAGAGTCATCTAGAATGTATGAATGATACTGAGTTACGGTATCCGTGTAATCTTAAGAAATGTAGGAATAGAGCATTTCGTGATGAGGATACCGTGAAAGTACACATATGCAGAATGGTTTTGTACCAAATTACTATAATTGGTATTGTCACGGAGAGACTTATGTGTATGAATCAATTGGACCTTCTGGCGGGACGTCATCTGCCACAACTTTTACTGCTCCTGAAATATCAACTAATGATATTGCAATGTAATCAATGGTTCATGATACGATGAATGCTGCAATTAATTATTCCAATTTAGATGAAACACCAACACCTGAATATCAGCAACTATATGAAATGTTAAAGGCTAGTGAAAGAGAAGTATGGGAAGACATTCCCTCTGATCATTCTCAGTTATCAGCTACTGTTAGGTTATTGAATATGAAAGCAGAACATCATTTTTCAGAAAGATGTTATGATGACATATGTTAATTGATGTCAGAATTGCTTCCTACTGATAACATAATGACGGATAGTTTTTACAATACAAAGAAATTGGTCAGAGGTTTAGGTTTGCCTGTAAAGAAGATTGATTGTTGTATAAACAACTGCATGATATTTTGGAATGAAGATAATGATCTATGTGAATGCAAAATCTGTACACACCCTCGTTATAAGCATGGTACTCGTATACCAAGGCAGAAGAAGAAAAATTCCTTGGAAATTGATGTATTATTTTCTGTTAACCGCTAGACTTCAACGTTTGTATGCATCTGCTGCTACAGCTTGCCACATGATGTGGCATCATGAACATGAGCACAATGGAGCAGTGATGTGTCATCCTTGTGATTCCCCTGCATGGAAACATCTCGATGCTTTATTTCCCTCGTTTGCAATGGAACCACGTAATGTGAGATTAAGACTTTCCGCAAATGGATTTCAGCCACTTGGTCAGTCAAGGCAACAATATTCATCGTGGCCAGTTATATTAACACCGTACAATTTACCGCCATGGATGTGTATGAAGGATGAATTTATGTTCCTTACAGTACTTATTCCTGGTCCAACAAATCCAAAAGAGAAGATAGATGTTTACTTGCAACCTCTGATTGCCGAGTTGAATGAATTATGGAATGTAGGGTCAGTGACTTACGATGTTGTAAGTAAAACTAATTTTAGATTGCATGCTATATTATTATGGATGATCAGTGATTTTCTAGCATTCTCAATGTTGTCAGGACGGAGCACGGCTGGTAAATTAGCTTGTCCACACTGTATGATGGATTCTGATGCATTTTCATTACCTTACAATGGAAAAGTATCTTGGTTTGATAATCACCGTAAATTTTTACCACTTGATCACTCTTTTAGGCGAAATAAGAAATTCTTTTTAAAAAATGTTGTAGTCAGAAAAGCTCCTCTAGTCCATGTTTCAGGTGAAGAAATCATTGAGCAAATAGATAGTTATGGATTTCTACCAGTATCTCAACCTGGTTCTGATGAGTTAAATAAATACATTGTTAGGATGTGCAAGTGCGGTTGGAATAAAAAGAGTATTTTTTGGGAGTTACTGTATTAGAAGTATCTACTTATTCGACATAATTTGGATGTCATGCATATTGAGAAAAATTTCTTCGATAATATTTTCAACACTATGATGAACGTGTCTGGAAGAACTAAAGACACTGTAAAGAATTAAAGGAACTAGTTAATAGACCAGAGTTGTATCTAGATGAAACAACCAATAGATTTCCAAAAGCTTGTTATACATTAGACAAAGATGGTAAGCAAGCTTTATGCAATTGGTTGAAAGAAATCAAATTTCCAGATGGGTATGCCTCAAATATGGCTCGATGCGTGGATATGAATAGATTAAAGATGTTCGGAATGATAAGTATGATTGTCATGTATTCATGTAAAGACTTATTCCAGTAGTTTTCCATGACTTACTTCCTCAACATGTTTGGCAAGCACTCACTGAATTGAGTCTATTTTTTAGAGATTTGACAGCGAGATGTATTATGATGGATGATATGCTTCGGCTAGAAACAGACATTCCTCTTATATTATGTAAGTTGGAGCGCATATTTCCACCTAATTTTTTTTATTCAATAGAGCATCTACTAGTGCATTTGCCATACGAGGCACAAATAGTAGGTCATGTGCAGTACAGATGGATGTATCCATTCGAACGATTTTTGAGGAAATTAAAAAATAATGTTCATAACAAAGCAAAAGTTGAGGGGTCAATATATAATGTTTATCTGGTTGAAGAAACATCTTCTTTCTGCTCATATTATGGTAAACTTGAAGAAATCATAGAGATTGAATATCCTGTATTACCAATAAAGAGGTGTGTGTTGTTCAAGTGTTCATGGTATGATCCGACCCCAAGAATAGGTACTAGAATACATCTAAATTATAATTTAGTTGAGGTTAATGCAAACAAAAGATTCAATAAGTTTGAGCATTTTATTTTTGGGATACAAATGGGTCAAGTTTTCTATCTTGAATACCCTACAAAGAAAACTTGACCCGCTTATACCCTAAAAATGAAAAGTTCAAATTTATTGAATCTTTTATTTGATTAATCTTAACTAAATTATAATTTGAATGTATTCTAGTACCTATTCTTGGGGTAGGATCATACCATGAATATTTGAATAACACACACTTCTTTATAGGTAATGTAGGATATTCACTCTCTATGATTTCGTCAAGTCTGCCATAGTAATTGATCCGGCAGTAAGGACGGGGGACCCCCTCTGGAGGGGAGTCAACGCCACGTGGTGGTCAAAAGTCAAAAGGGTCAGCAGGAGGTCCGGCTGATCGGAGAAGGGTTGGGTCGACCGGCCGTACGGGTCCGGGCGGAATCAAAGACAACCCAACGGGGAGTCGGGTTTCCGACGCTCATGGTGAACAGGGTCGCCGGGCCAAGCGGGTAGCCCGCTCGGCCGAGGCGTAAATCATCAATGCTGTGAAGGAACGTTCTCAGCCGAGCATGCGAGGGGATGAAGTCTTCCCGGTCGGACCGACATCTACGCCCGGTCGGACGGATGTCTGCCGAGTGGACGGACGCTCGACTCGGGGAAAGAAGAGACAAGGACAAGGGGACATTGAGGAACATCTTTTGACAACAGACATGTACGACGACCAAGCCATACGCAGAATCCTACGACGGGATGTTCTGCTGTCCCATCAGAGAGGTGCTGGGACTGTAGCAGTATGGTGGCAGGCGTGCTCTTCTGGTAAGTCCATACTAAGGTATGGTAAAGGACACGTGTACACCTCGGTAGGTGTGCATGAGCCTCCCCACAGCTCTATATAAGAGCCCTCAGACTTCCCCGGAGGTACGAGATCTCTGATTTTTGGAGCCACTTCATCGTTTTCCTCTTGCCTGACTTGAGCGTCGGAGGGTCGCCGCCGGGAACCCCTTCCCTGCTCGACTTCCTTGCAGGTTCGTCGGAGATTCGTGCAGCCAGTCAAAGACAGCGGAGAGCGCCACGTCCCCAACGTCCATCGACTCAACGTTCGGACAGGATCAAATTAGCGCCGTCTGTGGGAATGCACCTGCATCCGAGCGGAAGAGATGGACGAAGCTGGACGACCGCACACCGTGATGCTCTCCCAGGAGGAGCTCGACGCTCTAATCGAGGCAAGAGCAGCTAAGCTCGTGGAGCAACAGAAACAGAAGGCGCAAGCCGAGCAAATGGAGCAACAAGCGACGTCAGCGTCAGGAGGCCGAGCGGAAGTACCGCCTGCCCCGGTTCCATTTCATCGGGCCCTATTCCGTACTCCTCCTGAAGCCGCACCAGCTAACCTTGATCGAGGATCTTCATCCGACGAGGCACCTAGGCGAGACTACAGAAAAGGCAAGGCTCCCCGAACGGACGCCTCCCCCGAGTGGATCAACCGGTAGTTTTCAGAGGCCATCCTGCGGGACCCTCTGCCCAAGCATTATGTGCCCCCGGCGATCGGGGAATACAATGGAACCACTGACTCGGACGACCATCTAGGAAAGTTCGACAACACCGCTACACTACATCAATACACAGATGGAGTGAAATGCCGGGTGTTCCTTACCACCCTCTCGGGATCGGCGCAACGGTGGTTCCGGAGGCTGCCGGACGGATCCATCACCAGCTTTAAAGAGTTCCGCATCGCTTTTCTCCATCATTTTGCGAGCAGTCGGCGTTACCAGAAGACCAATGTTAGTCTATTTGCCATCAAGCAAGAGCCCAGGTAGTCGCTCCGAGCTTATATCCAACGATTCAACCGGGTGGTCATGGATATTCCAACGACCACCTCAGAAACAATGATGAATGCGTTCACGCAAGGTCTCGTGGACGGTGACTTCTTCCGTTCACTTATTCGAAAGCCGCCCCGAGACTATGATCATATGTTACACCGGGCCAATGAGTACATTAATGTAGAGGAAGCACAGGCGACCCGAAGAAAAGAAGCTCCAACTGAGCGGCTAGCCCATCCCGAGCGGAAGCCGCTCACTGGCCACCAGCCGCCCAGAGGACCGCGCACCGAAGCAGTCCGCCCTCACCACGCAAGGCCCCACGCCATCTAAGAGGTAGCTGCCGAGCGGCCCAAACCAAAAAAGAAGGTATGGACCCCCATGTTTTGCTCATTCCACCGGACCGACACGCATAACACACGAGATTGCCGAAGTCTTCCCCTGATCGCCCACCCCGCTCCTCGGAGTGGTCGTCGTCGATCGCCATCATCCGACAGGCGACAGCGACACCATGAAGCCGATCGGCGGATATCCAGAAAGTCTCCCGAGCGGTATCATCCTCAGGGGCACGAGGACAATCCCCGAGTATCTAAGGAGCGGCCTAGGCCTTCCGCACGGGAGGAAGAAAATAGAAGCAACACGTCTCGGGGCAAAATCAACATCATCTCTGGCGGACCGACCGGAGGTGACTCCAACAGAGCAAGGAAGGCGAGTGTCAGGCAGCTCGAGATCCATGCGGTCGGCTGCAGTCAAGAACGGGCGAGCGGGCCCGAAATCAGCTTCGGGCCCAAGGACCTTGAGGGAGTCGAAGTGCCACATGACGACGCCCTCATCATCAAAGCGGTAATAGCTAACTATACTATTCACCGCATTTTCATCGATACAGGCAGCTCGGTCAACATAATATTTAAAAAGGCTTTCGACCAACTGCAAATTGATCGAGCCGAGTTGCTGCCCATGGCAACCCCCCTCTACGGGTTTACAGGCAATGAAGTTCTACCAGTCGGACAAGTCCGACTGGCTATTTCGCTGGGAGAAGAGCCGCTCAGAAGGACGCGGACTGCCAACTTCGTCGTGGTCGACTCTCCCTCAGCATACAATGTTATCCTGGGGCGACCGGCGCTCAATGAGTTTCGAGCGGTCGTCTCTACTTTCTACCAGAAAATTAAGTTCTCGGTTGAAGATAAAGTTGGAGAAGTGCGAGGAGACCAGCTGGCGGCTCGGCGATGCTACGTCGAAATGGTCCGAGCCGAAGCTAATTCCGCGCGGAAGATGCCACGGATCGAGGTGAACGCCATAACCGAAAAACCACCCTCTTTGGTTTATGAAGAAAAAGAAGAGGTGCAAATCCACCCGACCCGATCGGAGGCCACCACATTCATTGCGGCCGATCTGGAGGCAAGCCAGAAAAAGGAGGTAATCAAATGTCTCCAGAGAAATTGCGACGTCTTCGTTTGGTCGACGCATGAGTTGCCGGGAATTTCGCCAAGTATAGCACAGCATGAGCTTCACGTCCGACCGGACGCTCGGCCGGTGAAGCAAAGGAAGAGGGACTTTAGTGCCGAACAAAACGCCATCATCCGAGCAGAGGTCGAGAAGCTCCTGGAGGCCGGCCATATAAGGGAGGTACAGTTCCCGAGCTGGCTCGCAAATGTAGTGCTAGTCTCCAAGCCGGGCAACAAGTGGAGGGTTTGCATCGATTTCCAGGATCTCAACAAAGCATGCCCAAAGGATTTCTACCCTCTGCCCCGGATTGATCAACTGGTGGACTCCACAGCCGGGTGCGAGCTAATATGCATGCTAGACGCCTATCAGGGCTACCATCAGGTGCCGCTCGCCCGAGAAGATCAAGAGAAAGTCAGCTTCGTCACAGCCGACGACACTTACTGTTACAATGTAATGTCGTTCGGACTGAAGAACGGGGGAGCAACCTACCAGCACTAAATGAACAAAGTATTCAAGGAGCAGATCGGACGCAATTTAGAAGTGTACGTGGATGATATTCTCATCAAGTCCGTCCGAGCGGCTGATCTTTTTACGGACATGGAGGAGACCTTCCGAATGCTGAGGAAGTATGGAGTCAAGCTAAACCCTCAGAAATGTTTGTTCGGAGCAAAAGGCGGGCGTTTCTTGGGCTATATAGTGACCGAACGGGGCATATAGGCAAATCCCAGCAAGGTAAAAGCATTGCAAGATATGTCGCGCCCAAGAAATCTGAGGGAAGTACAGCGCCTGACCGGGCGGATAACTGCATTGTCAAGATTCATTTCTAAGACTGCCGACCAGAGTCTCCCTGTTTTCAAGATCCTACGCAAAGATACTAAGTTTCATTGGGACGAGGAATGCGATCGGGCGTTTGAAGAGATGAAGATATACCTGAACTCCTTGCCCGTGTTAGCCAAGCCAGCTGTAGGTGAGCCGCTCTGTATTTATTTATCTTCAACCGAGCGGGCAGTAGGCTCGGCATTAGTGAGGACGGGCGGTGAAGAACAACCCGTGTACTTCTTGAGCCATATTCTAAAAGATGCTGAATCTCGCTACACTGGGCTCGAGAAGCTGGCTTTTGCTTTAGTCCTCGCCGCTCGGAGACTTCGTCCTTATTTCCTAGCACATACAATCATCGTCCGGACAAATATCCCATTGGGAAGAGTGCTCCTGAACCCAGAAGCGTCCGGACGGCTCATCAAATGGACAACGGAGTTAAGTGAATTTGACATTCAGTATCAACCCCGTTCGGCAATAAAGGTGCAGTCCTTAGCAGATTTTGTTACTGAAGTGCAAAATCCCGAGCCCGAAGCTATGTGGAAAATATTTGTGGATGGATCGTCCACTCGGCTCGGGAGCGGGATTGGTGTGCTATTACTCTCTCCCCAAGAAGAACGGATGCACCTATCCGTCCGGCTGAACTACAGAGCCACAAATAATGAAGCGGAGTATGAGGCCCTCATAGCCGGCTTGCAGGCAGCTCGGCATGTAGGAGCCGGTCGGGTGACAATCCATTCAGACTCTCAGCTGGCCGCTCAGCAGCTCTCGGGCACTTTTGAGATTAACAACGCTCGGCTCAAGCTTTACGCTGAGGCCTTGGAAAAGCTCAAGACCCACTTCAGAGAAGTCATTATCCAGAAGATACCCCGAGCAGAGAACCAGGCGGCAGATGAGTTAGCCAAGCTCGCAAGTTCAATATCACCGGTCGTCATCCAGCAGCCAATTGAGCAAGTATCCTTGGTGGCGCACATTGACCAGATGGAGGGCCTCGCATTCCCGAGCGATTGGAGGACAGCCATCATAGAGTTTCTGCGCTCGGGTGCGACACCGTCCGATCGGGAGGAAGTCCAACTATTGAGGAGGAGAGCCGGTCGGTTCACACTCGTTGGAGACCAACTCTACAAGAAGGCTTTCTCCTGCCCACTTTTGAAGTGTGTGAGCTCGGAGGACGCGGAGTACATCCTACAGGAGGTGCACCAAGGATCTTGCGGAGGACATCCGGGCAGACGATCGCTGGCCAAGAAGATCCTGCTGGCCGGGTACTTCTGGCCAACCCTGCAAGCAGACGCCGCTCAGACCGTCGCGACGTGCCTCTCTTGCCAGAAGTACCACAATGTCTCCCACCAACCGGCGGAGGAGATGAAAGCATCTACAGTATCCTGTCCGTTCGATCAGTGGAGAATGGATATCGTAGGTCCGTTCCCTATGGCGACCGGTCAGCGGAAGTTTTTACTAGTGGCGGTCGACTACTTTTCCAAATAGGTGGAGACCGAGCCACTGGCCAAGATCACCGAGCAGATGGTCAAAAGGTTTATCTGGCAGCATATAATCTGTCAGTTCGACATTCCTCACCGGCTCATATCAGATAACGGGCGACAGTTCACCGGGAAGCAGCTCGAAGAATGGTGCAAAAGTTATGGCATCGAACAGCACTTCACGTCCGTGGCGTACCCCCAAAGCAATGGTCAAGCCGAAGTAGCCAATCGGGAGATCCTTCGCATTCTTCAGGCTCGGCTCGACCATATGGGAGGAAGCTGGGTGGACGAGCTGCCAGGCGTCCTATGGGCTATCCGCACGACCCCAAAGGAGGGAACATGCGTCACGCCATTCCATTTAGTGTACGGAGGCGAAGCAGTTATCCCAATTGAAGTCGGTGTAGAGTCCGTCCGGATCCAGAACTATGATGATGACAATGCCGAGCGGAGGAACATGGAGTTGGACTTGATCGACAAAGAGCGAGCCAAGGCATCCGTCCGGCTGATGGCGTACCGGCAGAGAATGAAGCAAAACTACAACCGGCGCGTGATCCCTAGAGCATTCCAGGTCGGCGACCTAGTGTGGAAGAAAGTAAGGTCGGTCGGGGATGTTGGCAAGCTGGAGGCTCCTTGGGCGGGCCCCTTCAAAGTCATCGAAAAGCTCCGTTCGGGTGCCTATTATTTGGAGGATGAAGACGGACGGCAACTGGATCGACCATGGAGCGCGAACCACCTCCAGCCTTATTGGTTGGGGTGAAAGGTGCGCTAATGTAATGTATGTTGTATTCTTTTCGTTCGGCTGTATACTTGAAATGTAAGAGTAAAAAATCAGAAAATTAGCGCAAGTATAGGGCATCGTCAGCCGAATCGGAAGGCCGTCGAGCTCCGACGTTAAATATCGAGAGTCGGACCGACGACTATAAACCCTCCGGCCGGAAGACCGTCGAGCTCCGACGTTAAATATCGAGAGTCAGACCGGCGACTATAAATCCTCCGGCCGGAAGACCGCCGAGCTCCGACATTAAATATCGAGAGTCGAACCGGCGACTATAAACCCTCCGGCCGGAAGACCGTTGAGCTCCGACATTAAATATCGAGAGTCGAACCGGCGACTATAAACCCTCCGGCCGGAAGACCGTCGAGCTCCGACGTTAAATATCGAGAGTCGGACCGGCGACTATAAACCCTCCGGCCGGAAGACCGTCGAGCTCCGACATTAAATATCGAGAGTCGGACCGGCGACTATAAACCCTCCGGCTGAAAGATCGTTGAGCTCCGACGTTAAATATCGAGAGTCGGACCGGCGACTATAAACCCTCCGGCCGGAAGACCGTCGAGCTCCGACGTTAAATATCGAGAGTCGAACCGGCGACTATAAACCCTCCGGCCGGAAGACCGTCGAGCTCCGACGTTAAATATCGAGAGTCGGACCGGCGACTATAAACCCTCCGGCCGGAAGACCGTCGAGCTCCGACGTTAAATATCGAGAGTCGAACCGGCGATTATAAACCCTCCGGCTGGAAGACCGTCGAGCTCCGACGTTAAATATCGAAGAGTCGAACCGGCGACTATAAACCCTCCGGCCGGAACAAAAGACGCTTGAAGATAAGCGGCAAGGGAAAGTAGGGACAAGTCGCATGCCACCTACGCCCGCTCGGGAGGCCTAGTCGACCGAGTTGTGTGTCATAGGCCCCGATCAATCACCCACAAGCATGTAAAGTAAAAACGAAGTTGCACAAAGATAAATTTTTCATTGAAAGTAGAGAAAGTAAGGTCGAACGGCCGAAGTACAAAAAGGAAAGGTTGTGTCCGAACGGCCGAATTACATAGAGACTTCTATTCCAAAAAATCATAAAGGTCCTTAGGGATGGTGCTAAGGAGCGCCGCATAGTCTTGGGCCGGGATGCTGGCGGAGTCAGGGAGCCGACCCTTGGACTTCAGATAGTTCGTTGTGGCGGTGATGGCAAGCTCAAAGGCATTATACATCCGCTCGCACACTTTTTCGGAAAATTTGGTCGAGCGGATGTGCACACTTTTAAAATTTCCTTTTAAAATCCCTTCATGGTTGATAAAAAAAATTTTCTATAATTTTAATTTTCAACATGTGAATAATTTTTCAAAGAGAATAAAATATCTTTCCAATCTACAAATAAGGAAAGAGATCTAATCTCTTTCTTTTAATCTATTGTAGATCTTTTAAAGAGAGATATTTTAATTTTAATATACATCCGCTCGCACACTTTTTCGGAAAATTTGGTCGAGCGGATGTGCACACTTTTAAAATTTCCTTTTAAAATCCCTTCATGGTTGATAAAAAAAATTTTCTATAATTTTAATTTTCAACATGTGAATAATTTTTCAAAGAGAATAAAATATCTTTCCAATCTACAAATAAGGAAAGAGATCTAATCTCTTTCTTTTAATCTATTGTAGATCTTTTAATGAGAGATATTTTAATTTTAATTCTCTGTAATAAATTATATCTTCCACATAATAAAAATTAAAATTAAAATCCTTTTTAATTTAATTATGGCTGACCCCTCTAGCTTGGGTTCAAGCTAGGGCCGGCCACCCTAAACCATGCTTAGGCTAGCTTGGTTCCCAAGCTAGCTTGGCCGGCCCCCTTTAGGTGGGTATAGAAGGTGGGTATAGGTGGGTATAATACTCTATAAATAAGAGACTACGATAGGGACCGAGAGGAGGAATTGGTTTTGGTCTCCTGATAAAATTAAGCATCCCGTGTTCGCCCCGAACACACAACTTAATTTTATCAATAATAATTCATTCCACTAGAGAACTATTATTGAACTACCGCACCAATCCCAAATTACATTTTTGGGCTCCTTCTTATGAGTGTGTTAGTCTCCCTTTGTTTAAGATGTCGAATGTCCACTAATTAAGTGAGTTACTGACAACTCATTTAATCAATATCTTAATCCAAGAATAGTATCACTCAACCTTATCGTCATGTCGGACTAAGTCCACCTGCAGGGTTTAACATGACAATCCTTATGAGCTCCTCTTGAGGACATTATCAACCTAGTATCTCTAGGACACAGTTTCCTTCTATAATCAACAACACACACTATAAGTGATATCATTTCCCAATTTATCGGGTTTATTGATTCATCGAACTAAATCTCACCCATTGGTAAATTAAAGAAATAAATATCAAATATATGTGCTTATTATTATATTAGGATTAAGAGCACACACTTCCATAATAACTGAGGTCTATGTTCCTTTATAAAGTCAGTATAAAAGAAACGACCTCAAATGATCCTACTCAATACACTCTAAGTATACTAGTGTAATTATACAGTCAAGATAAACTGATACCTAATTACACTACGACCTTCTAATGATTTATTCCTTTCCATTTTGGTCGTGAGCTACTGTTTATAATTTATAAGGTACTGATAACATTATCTTCTGCATGTGACACCACATGCTATGTTATCTACAATATAAATTAATTGAACAACTACAAACAAATATAGATATTTTGACCAAATGTGATTCTTTATTCAAAACAAATGTTTACAAAAGCTTAGGCTTTCAGTATACACTCCAACAATCTCCCACTTATACTAATGACTAAGTTGTCATATCTTCTACCATACATCTGATTCTCATTCCCTCCACATGCCGATCGAAAGCTTTCGCCGGAAGGGCCTTAGTGAAAGGATCTGCCAGGTTATCTGCTGATGCAATCTTGGCGATGACAACTTCTCCTCGCTTCACGATATCTCGTATCAGGTGGTACTTGCGCTCTATATGCTTACTTGCCTTATGAGATCGTGGTTCCTTCTGTTGGTGCAACCTTAGGTCAAGTTTGACCTGGTTGACCCGACTCGAGGTGACTTGACTCGAGTTGTATTTTGATGTTTGACTTGGGAAGATTGTCGGTGCAACTTTAGGTCAAGGTTGACCTAGTTGAGTTGCATGTTGATGTTTGACACTCGTGAGAGAGTTCTATTCTTGATGTGAGACAAGAATAGATGGTTGGGAGTTTATTGGTCCAACCCTAGGTCAAGGATTGACCTGGTTGACCTGAAAAGTCCAAGTATGGAGACTTGGCACTGGGAAAGTCCAAGCAGGGAGCTTGGCACGCAAAAAGTCCAAGTATGGAGACTTGGCACTGGAAAAGTCCAAGCAGGGAGCTTGGCACGGGAAAAGTCCAAGCAGGGAGCTTGGCAAGTGGGAAAGTCCTAACTGGATGTTAGGCGGTGGAAAGTCTGGTGAGTGAAGCGGTGAAAAGCCTAGTGAGTGAAGCTAGTGAAAGTCCCAGTGAGGTGAAGCCAGGCAGAAGGAAAGTCCTGGTGAGTGAAGCCAGGCTTGGAAAGTCCCGTGAGTGAAGCCGAGCAATGAAGCTAGGAAGCTGTAAAACCCTAGTGAGTGAAGCTAGGTGAAAGTCCCGTGAGTGAAGCCGGCAGGAAAAATCCAGATGGATCAAGGTGATCGGACATCCGGTGTTGAGAAGGTCAAGTAGGTCAAGGGAGTGACCGGATACTTGACACGAAGAGAAAAGTCCAAGTGGGTCAAAGGGATTGACCGAACACTTGGTAGGGAGTCTTAGCAGGTCAAGAGAGTGACCAGATGCTAAGCATGAGATACCAATAGGTCAAGGTTAACCGGATATTGGTTTGGAAGGTTTGGGACTTGATTTGGGCAAAAACCAAGCTCTGGATCGATCCAGTGATACGTTAGTATCCGATCGGCCCGTGACCTATCGATAACAAATGTAAGGTTATTACCGACGGCCCTGGGACCGACAAGATGGAGCCCGACGGTCCCCGGATCGATCAGACGCCGGATCGGTGGACCGATCAGATTCCACACGAGAGTTGGGCAACTCTCAGGAAGCTCGACGGCTCGGGACCGATCGGTGGCCTGATCGGCCCCGCGATCGATCAGAAGTTTGCACCGATCAGTCAAGCCCCGATCGGTCAGTTCTAGCCGTTGCGTAGCAACGCTAGTTTCGCCGTGTCTTCTTCGCAGTATAAAGGGGTCGAGGGCTGCGATTCTTCTTCTTCTTCTTCCTTCCGCTGCTTGTTGTGCTTGAGCTTTGTTGAGCTCCTCCTTGTCGAAGCTTCGCCATTCCACGATTGGATCAGCTGCCGAGTTGCTTGTTGCATCTGTCCGTGAAGTTGCTACTTCATCCGGGACCCCAGTCGACGAGAAGGCAAGCTACTGTGTCTACATTCCTGTTGTATTTTGTTCTTGCTATTCTCTTGTACTCTTAGCTTGCTGTTGCAAGTGATTGTGGCGAGGTTTCTCCACCCACAAGGAGTTTGATTTAGCCGGTTTTCCGGGGACTCATCCACCGACGGATTGATAGGCTTCGTCCACCTTACGGACACGCCGAGGAGTAGGAGTTTCATCTCCGAACCTCGTTACATCCTTGCGTAGAGGTTTGATTTCTTCTCCTGTTTTCTTTCTGCATTTAGTTTCCGCTGCGCTAACCCTAGTTTGTAGAAAGAAACGCGAGCAATTGGGGTCGGCTATTCACACCCCCCCTCTCTAGCCGTACGAAGAGATCCTAACACCTTCGAGTTTGCAACTGCACCGCTATTATCACAATAAATTGTGATGTTTTTGGGCAAACCAGGAATCACATCTAAGTCTATTAGAAAGTTCCTGAGCCATACTGCTTTTTTAGCTGCTTCAGAAGCTGCTACATACTCAGCTTCCATGGTTGAGTCCGAAACGCATTTCTGCTTAACACTCCTCCATGAAATGGCTCCACCTCCTAAAGTAAACACATAGCCTGATGTAGACTTACTGTTGTCCCTATCTGATTGGAAATCTGAATCCGTGTAACCCACAGGGAGCAAATCATCTGCTTGATAAACTAGCATATAATCTCTAGTCCTTCTCAGGTACTTTAATATATGCTTTACCGCAGTCCAATGTCCTTGTCCAGGGTTACTCTGATATCTGCTAACCATGCCCACGGCAAAACAGATATCAGGTCTCGTACATAGCATTGCATACATTAAGCTTCCTACAGCCGAAGCATAAGGAATTGCTTTCATGTCCTCTATCTCCTTTGATGTCTTCGGAGACATCTCTTTAGATAGAGCTACTCCATGCCTAAAAGGTAAGAAACCTTTCTTGGTATCCTGCATGCTAAAACGAGCAAGGATTGTATCTATATATGAAGCTTGGGACAGACACAACATTCTTTTCTTACGATCCCTTATTACTTTGATCCCAAGAATGTGTGCACAATCTCCTAAGTCCTTCATATCAAATTGTTTGGATAACCATACCCTTACGTCTGATAATACCTTGACATTGTTGCCAATTAACAAAATATCATCTACGTATAGTACAAGAAATACCACAACGTTTCCGTTACACTTCTTGTATACACAAGACTCATCCGGACACTGAATAAATCCATATGATTGGATTACTTCATTAAACCGGATGTTCCAAGACCTTGAAGCTTTACCATAAATGGACCGATTGAGCTTGCACACTAGATGCTCTTTGCCTTTTTCAATGTATCCTTCTGGTTGCTTCATATGGATGTTCTCTTCAAGACTTCCATTAAGGAAAGCTGTCTTGACATCCATTTGCCAAATCTCATAATCCATATGAGCAGCAATGGATAAGAGTACCCGGATAGACTTAAGCATGACTACAGGTGAAAAGGTCTCCTCATAATCGATTCCCTCTTTCTGAGTGTACCCTTTCGCAACAAGCCTAGCTTTGAAGGTTTCTACCTTCCCGTATGTCCCTCTTTTCCTTTTGTAGATTCACTTGCATCCAACGGCTTTTACACCATCAGGTGGTTCTACAAGCTCTCAGACCTTATTAGAGTACATAGACTCTATTTCAGAATTCATTGCCTTTTGCCAAGATGCTGCATCTATATCTTGGAGTGCTTCGTCATATGTTCGTAGATCAGGTTCATGTTTACCCGGGATCAAGTCCGAAGACTCCCCCAAAAACATGAATCTTTCAGGCTGCCTTACAACCCTCCCACTACGACGAGGCACTGTCTGTGGTTGTGTATCATGTGTGACACGTGTTGCGCCTCTTGTGGTACTTCATCTTGTATCGTTGGTACTGAAGTAGACGTGTCCTCTAAGTTCTTCTAAAACAACTTTACATCGGGCTTGTGATCCATTATATAGTCTTCTTCTAAAAACTGGGCATTGGTGCTAACAATGACCTTCTGGTCTTTAGGACTATAAAATAAACCACCTTTCGTTCCTTTGAGATATCCTACAAACACGCGAACTTCTGTACGAGATTCTAACTTATCAGCATCTGGTTTCAGCACATGTGCTGGACTACCCCAAATACGAATATGTCTTAGACTGGACTTTCGCCCATTCCACAATTCTGTGGGAGTAGAAGAAACTGTTTTAGAAGGTACTAAGTTCAGAATGTACACTGCTGTTTCCAGAGCATATCCCCAAAATGAATTTGGTAATTTTGAATAACTCATCATCGATCTAACCATCTCCATAAGAGTCATATTCCTTCGTTCTGCCACACCATTCTGTTGGGGTGTACCAGGTGCGGATAGTTGGGATTGAATCCCAGCCTCTGATAAGTAATTCCTAAACTCTCCTAAGAGGTATTCGCCACCACGATCAGATCGTAGTGTCTTGATACTTTTACCTAGTCATTTTTCCACATCAGCCTTGTACTCTTTGAACTTATCAAAGCACTCGGACTTGCGGCGCATTAGGTAAATATATCTGTATCTTGAATAATCATCTATAAAAGAGACAAAATATTCAAAACCTCCTCTTGCCTGGACAGACATAGGACCACACAAATCAGAATGAACCAATTCTAACACTTCTTTGGCTCTATACCCCTTGGCCTTGAACGACCTCTTGGTCATTTTACCTTTCAAGCAAGATTCACAAGTTGAAAAATTTTCCAACTCTAACGAACTCAAAAGTCCATCAGCTATAAGCCTCTGAATCCTACTTAAGTTAATATGACCAAGCTTTAGACGCCAAAGATATGCTTGGTTCATTTCTGAAGGTTCTTTTCTTTTATTAGAGTTAGAAGATGAGTTATAAATTTCCATGTTTTGCCTTGTGGAAGAAATTGGATTTAAAGTATACAAATTGCCAACTAATGCACCAGAACAAATAATCACTTTATTTCTTTTAATAACTACATCGTTACTGAAAGAAACTGAATATCCATCTAAAAACAGTTTAGAAACTGAAATTAAATTCTTTCTAAAACTGGGTACATAAAGATAATTTCTTAAAACCAAATTTCTATTTCTATTAAAAGATAAGTAGACGTCTCCCACTGCAACAGCCGCCACCTTAGTAGCATTGCCCATGTAGACGGTAATCTCTCCTTCAGTTAGTCGTCGGGTTTCCTGGAACCCCTACAGGGAATTGCAGACATGACTCCCGTATCTACACACCAGGTGCTGGTAGATAACATCGCTAAACATGTTTCAACAACTAGAGCATGAGATATACCTTTGTTGTTCCGATTCCCTAGGACATCCGCCCAATGCCCTCGATCTGATGAAGCACTTGCCCTTCACTTCTTCACTCCATTTAAATTCAGACTCTGAGTTTTATTCACTTTCTTTGTCGAGCCACTTGTTTCTTCCTCTTCTTCCTTCTCGCTTAGAAGTAGAACCATTTTCAAGATAGTGAATTTGAGAATTGTGACTAAATAATCCTTCTGCTGCTTGTCAAAAGTTCCGCTAATGAATAAATCCTCTTATTCATATTATAGTTCAGTGAAAGCTCAAAACTTCTAGGTAGCGCTTGAGGATCATATCGATCCGGGTTTCCCATCAATTTCTCCTCCAAGGATCCGATCTCATTCGGATAAGTCATCATCTTTAGGATATGATCCCTCACAGGAGTACTCTCTTGCATGGTGGCTGTCATTATCTTTCTCATCGCTTCTTGCCTAGAAGCCCTATCCTGATGACCAAAGAGTTCCTTGAGATTGTTCATAATATCATAGGCTGTTGGTAAATCTTGATGCTGATGTTGCAATACATTTGACATTGAAGCCAAAATGTAACACCGCGCCATCTCATCTGCTTTTACCCATTTCCTACGATATTCAATCTCCTCTTGGGTAGATTCACCAGTAGGTGCTTCAGGGCACGGCTCAGTCAGTACAAATTTATAGCTTTCAGCAGTAAGAACAATGTCCAGGTTCATTTTCCAATCTATGTAATTAGGTCTAGTAAGTCTATTCTGTTGAAGTATGATGGACAATGGGTTGAAAGTCATCCTAAGAATCACAAATAACTTTTGGTCAGAACTCTAAATTTAGAATAATATTGATTCCTCAAAAAATATTATTTTAAATTAACCAACACCTCAAAACACCGTGAATTTTGTATGCCACGTTAGTGTGGACGTATACAAATTCAACATTTGTAAAAGGAGGGTTTTAACCCATTAATTTTATTATCTTGTCAACCTAACTTTTTGACAAATAAAATTAATAGTTGGTATCATTTGGTCACACAAATAATAGCAGTGACTCCGATGGGGAGGATACTATTAGATGTGTCTAAGTGTATACCATTACTTGACACTAAGTCCATTAATAAGATTATGCCCCTTCCGTTGGGGAAGATCACACGCTCTTAATTAACTTCCTATAGTCATCCAAAAATGGAAGTCTGTTCTAGTGATCTGCAAACAAGCTCATCCGTTATGGAGGAAGACACTCAGAGCCAACACGCAAGCTTGTTTGCATCACTTACAAACCAGTAATGGAGACCATGGGATTTACTTAAAAATCCCTCTCCCACTTAGTTATTTATAAATGAGGAATTTTAACTATGCTACCCTACTAAACTTGTAAACTAACATGCACACACAACACAATATAAAAGCAATAAATAGAAAACCTAATTTTCAACTATTATGGCTTTTATCTCTAGTTGTCCTCCGTGTGTTGTCATCCCAAGCTGCTGCCATATTTGGCCAGCGCCACCGGGTCTAGCTGTCGCCTCCATCTTGCTCCTAGTTCCGCTGTGCCTTTGGTCCTTAGAAGGTTCCACGCTTTGCAAGATTCGATCCGCGACATAAATAGAATTTTACATTTTTGATCCTATATTCCATAAAAGGAATGTACATGTATCTAGATCAAAAATAAAATCCTAATAAAACTAAATACAGCTCCTGTTGTATTTTAATACAATCATGCACACACATATAAATGCCCTTGACATGTCCAAGGGTCCAATCACACACATAATAATTAAAAGCCATAATAGTTGGATCTTGCATCCACACAGTTAGCACATCCTACTATTAACCTGCCTAAATTATGTATGACATGTGCATAATTAACCTAATACCAAATACACAGAGGCAAAATCCTAGCTCTAATACCAATTGTTGGTTGCTACTCGAAAAACCTAGAGGTTCCACTGTACAAAAATTTGTACAAAGGTCTGAACCTTTTCCTAGCTACCATGTGTTCTTTTAAATTAAATTTTGGATCGCCTGTGGAACTTAACACGTTTGATCCAAAACTTAATCTATTTATTCTTTTAGGTTTTGACTTGGATCTCCTGCGGAACTTAACACGTTCGACCCAAGTCACCTTAAGTTATTAATTCCATTAAATATTAATTTCCATAATTTGTTCCCAGTACTGACGTGGCGAGGCACATGACCTTCTTGGATATGGGAGCAACCACCACCGACTAGACAAAACCTTTTATGGAAAGCTAATATTTAATTTCCTAAAATAACTTTAGGTTAACCAAAAGGAACAATCAAATCACAAGGAAAAGAAAAAACAAAAGAACACAACATCGAAAAACATATTCGAAATTCTAGAATCGTAAGCCTCTTGTATTTGGTATTATTTCCAAAAATAACTAGTATGATGCGGAAAGAAAAATTACTAGTTATACCTTTTAGAAAGACCTCTTGATCTTCTACCGTATTCCTCTTCTAACCTCGGACGTTGTGTGGGCAACGATCTTCCGAGATGAGAAACCACCAACCACCTTCTTCTCCTCCTAGCTAGGTTCGGCCACAACAAGGAAGCTTTACCAAGGATGAAGAACAAAACACCAACCAAGCTCCAAGAGATGCAAGCTTTCTCTCCTTCTTCTTCTTCTTCTTCTTCTTCAAGTAGTATCCGGCCACCGCAAGAGCTCCAAGGGAGATGAAGGATTCGGCCACCACAAGAGGAAGAGAGGGAGAGGATGATGGCCGGCCACAACACCAAGGACAAGAGGAAGAGAACAATAGAAGTTGTAACCCATGAAGGCACCTCTACCCCTTCTTTTATATTCCTTGGCTTTGGCAAATAAGGAAATTTATTTATAATAAAATTTCCTTAACTTTCTTTGACAACAATTAATTAAGAAAAATTAAATAAATTTCTCTAATTAATCGTATGTGGCCGGCCACCTCATGTAGAGCAAATAGGATAATTTTAATCAACAATTAAAACTTCCTTATTTGTCTTTGGAAATTTTTTAAAAAATAAAATTTCCTTTTAAAATCCCTTCATGGTTGATAAAAAAATTTTTTCTATAATTTTAATTTTCAACATGTGAATAATTTTTCAAAGAGAATAAAATATCTTTCCAATCTACAAATAAGGAAAGAGATCTAATCTCTTTCTTTTAATCTATTGTAGATCTTTTAAAGAGAGATATTTTAATTTTAATTCTCTGTAATAAATTATATCTTCCACATAATAAAAATTAAAATTAAAATCCTTTTTAATTTAATTATGGCCGGCCCCTCTAGCTTGGGTTCAAGCTAGGGTCGGCCACCCTAAACCATGCTTAGGCCGGCCCTAGCTTGGTTCCCAAGCTAGCTTGGCCGGCCCCCTTTAGGTGGGTATAGAAGGTGGGTATAGGTGGGTATAGTACTCTATAAATAAGAGGCTACGATAGGGACCGAGAGGAGGAATTGGTTTTGGTCTCCTGATAAAATTAAGCATCCCGTGTTCGCCCCGAACACACAACTTAATTTTATCAATAATAATTCATTCCACTAGAGAACTATTATTGAATTACCGCACCAATCCCAAATTATATTTTTGGACTCCTTCTTATGAGTGTGTTAGTCTCCCTGTGTTTAAGATGTCGAATGTCCACTAATTAAGTGAGTTACTGACAACTCATTTAATTAATATCTTAATCCAAGAATAGTACCACTTAACCTTATCGTCATGTCGGACTAAGTCCACCTGCAGGGTTTAACATGACAATCCTTATGAGCTCCTCTTGAGGACATTATCAATCTAGTATCTCTAGGACACAGTTTCTTTCTATAATCAACAACACACACTATAAGTGATACCATTTCCCAATTTATCGGGTTTATTGATTCATCGAACTAAATCTCACCCATTGATAAATTAAAGAAATAAATATCAAATATATGTGCTTATTATTATATTAGGATTAAGAGCACACACTTCCATAATAACTGAGGTCTATGTTCCTTTATAAAGTCAGTATAAAAGAAACGACATCAAATTGTCCTACTCAATACACTCTAAGTGTACTAATGTAATTATACAGTCAAGATAAACTGATACTTAATTACACTACGACCTTCTAATGATTTGTTCCTTTCCATTTTGGTCGTGAGCTACTGTTTATAATTTATAAGGTACTGATAACATTATCTTCTACATGTGACACCACATGCTATGTTATCTACAATATAAATTAATTGAACAACTACAAACAAATGTAGATATTTTGACCAAATGTGATTCTTTATTCAAAACAAATGTTTACAAAAACTTAGGCTTTCAGTATACACTCCAACAAGGAGGAGGAGAAGGAGAAGGCTTTATAGGGTTGAGCCCGAGCGGTCTCCACCGTCGGATGCAGGTCACGGGAACCGAAGCACGCATCGGGCCGTCCATTTTAAACCGCCTCGGTCTCGTCGCCCGCGACGGCGCCGCCGTACGATGACGGCAGCAGTGCCACGTGGCATTCAGCCACTGTAATGCATTTAATGAGCGCCTTCACGAGGCACAGAGCGCATGCCCGACCTTAATGTCGAAGATTGGCGCAAATTTCGGAGAGATCCGAGGAATGTTGGCGTTGACTAAGGCCATAGCTACCCTCGTTGGGGTCGAGCGGAGCATAGTTTCACAGAGACGTCGCTCGGCGTGACTGGCGGTCCAATCAGTCGGACTAATCGCCTCCTTCGACTAGACTTGAAGGGGAGGCAAGTGGTCCGGCAATAAGGACTGGGGACCCCCTCTGGAGGGGAGTCAACGCCACGTGGTGGTCAAAAGTCAAAAGGGTCAACAGAAGGCCCGGCCGATCGGAGAAGGGTTGGGTCGACCGGCCGTACGAGTCCGGGCGGAATCAAAGACAACCCGACGGGGAGTCGGGTTTCCGACGCTAATGGTGAACAGGGTCGCTGGGCCGAGCGGGTAGCCCGCTCGGCCGAGGCGTAAAGCATCAATGCTGTGAAGGAACGTTCTCAACCGAGCACGCGAGGGGATGAAGTCTTCCCGGTCGGACCGACATCTACGCCCGGTCGGACGGATGCCTGCCGAGCGGACGGACGCTCGGCTCGGGGAAAGAAGAGACAAGGACAAGGGGACATTGAGGAACATCTTCTGACAACAGGCATGTACGACGACCAAGCCATACGTAGAATCCTACGACGGGATGTTTTGTTGTCCCATCAGAGAGGTGCTCGGACTGTAGCAGTATGGTGTCAGGCATGCTCTTCTGGTAAGTTCATACTAAGGTATGGTAAAGGACACGTGTACACCTCAGTAGGTGTGCATGAGCCTCCCCACAGCTCTATATAAGAGCCCTCAGACTTCGCCGGAGGTACGAGATCTCTGATCTTTGGAGCCACTTCATCGTTTTCCTCTTGCCTGACTTGAGCATCGGAGGGTCGTCGCCGGGAACCCCTTCCCGGCTTGACTTCCTTGCAGGTTCGCCGGAGATTCGTGCAGCCAGTCGAAGACAGCGGAGAGCGCCACGTCCCCAGCGTCCATCAACTCAGCGTTCGGACAGGATCAGTAATCAAACTCAATGTTATTGTTGTTCATAGATCCTTTGATGCAAATACCAAAATTATAGATTAATCTTCATGAATCTCGTTGTGCCACATAGAATTTAAGGCCATTAATATAGTAACAAGAGTAAACCTTTATTTTACGGAGGAGTCTGTTGGTTAGTCTTAGGAAAACGTACCGATTCCACTGTACAAAATTTTTTTGTACAAGTGTCGAACCTTTCCTTAAATAACCTATTGTGTTCTTTAGAAGTTAAATTAGGAATCGCAGACGGAACTTAACATCATTGATTCTAAATTTAACTTATCTGTTCTTAATGGTTTAGATTTGGATCGCAAGCGGAACTTAACACTATTCATCCAAATCCACATATGTTATTAATTCCATTAAATATTAATTTCCAAAGTTGGCTTACAGGACTGCATGGCGAGGCACATGGCCTTCTTGGATATGGGAGCAACCACCACCGCCTAGACAAAGCTTTTTAAGGAAAGCTAATATTTAATTTCCTTAAATAACTCTAGGTTAACCAAAAAGAACAATTGAATCACAAATTCAAAAAATAAAGAAAACACAAACTCAAAAAATAAATTCGAAAACTCTAGAATCATATGCCTCTTGTGTTTGGTATTTCCAAAAATAACTACACAAAGAAAACTAGTATGATGCGGAAAACAATTACTAGTTATACCTTTCTTTGTAAGAAAATAACCTCTTGATCTTCTACCGTATTCCTCTTCTAATCCCGGACATTGTGTGGACAACGATCTATCGAGATGAGAATCCACCTAAGCCACCTTCTTCTCCAAGCAAGATTCGGCCACCACAATTCTCCAAGAGAAGTAGAGGTCCGGCCACCACCACCAAGCTCCAAGGGATGCAAGAAACAAAACCTCCTTTCTCTCCTTCTTCTCCTAGCTAGAACCGGCCACCATCAAGAGCTCCAAGAGGGGATAAAACCGGCCACTAAAGAAAGAAGAGAAGAGGAGAGGGAAAACCTCTAGGGCCAGCCACACCAAGGAGAAAAAGAGAGAAAGAAAAGAATAGAGTTGTCAGCCATGAAGGCACCTCTACCCTCTCTTTTATAATCCTTGGCCTTGGCAAATAAGGAAATGTAAATAAAAACTTCCTTAATTCTTTTGCCATGAAAAGAAAAAAAAATTTAATTAAAAAACAAT
The DNA here is from genome assembly GCF_018446385.1 of Zingiber officinale. Classification (NCBI taxonomy): domain Eukaryota; kingdom Viridiplantae; phylum Streptophyta; class Magnoliopsida; order Zingiberales; family Zingiberaceae; genus Zingiber; species Zingiber officinale. Next base: position 125,673,293 of record NC_055989.1, read on the forward strand.
TTTCTTCTCATTAACATCATGGTCGGCCACTTTAATATCCCAAACAAGGAGAGTTTTAATCAACACAAGAATTAAAACTTCCTAATTTGTCTCCAGAAATTTATAAAAAAATTTTCCAATAATTTTTCCCTTCATGATGGATTGTAAAAAGGAAATTTTATAAATTAAAATATTTCTTTTAAACATGTGGATGATTTCCAAAAAGGAAAGTTATCTCTAAAAATTAAAATCTCCTTTCAATCTACAAATAAGGAAAGATATCAAATCTTTTCTTAATCTTTTGTAGAAACTAATAAAAGAGAATATTTAATTTTTAAACTCTCTTTTAAATCATGCACATGGTTAAAAAGGAAAGTTTTCTCAAAATTAAAATCTACCTTTCAATCTACAAATAAGGAAAGATTTCAAATCTTTTCTTAATCTTTTGTAGAAAGCTATAAAAGGAAATATTTAAATTTTAAACTCTCTTTTAAAACTATGGAATCCACATAAGAAATTTTTTTTTAAAAAAAAATAAAATTCCTTTTTATTTTAATAGGGTCGGCCACCTAAGCTTGAGTTTAAGCTAGGGCCGACCACCTCATGAACCCATGAACCATGCCTTTGGCCGACCCTAGCTTGGACTCCAAGCTAGCTTGGCCGACCCCTATAGGATGGGTAAGAAGGTGGGTATAGGTGTGTATAGTACTCTATAATTAAGAGGCTATGATAGGGACCGAGAGGAGGAATTGGTTTTGGTCTTCCGATAAAATTAAGCTTCCCGTGTTCGCCCCGAACACACAACTTAACTTCATCAATAATAATTTATATCACTAAAGAATTATTATTGAACTACCGCACCAATCCCAAATTACATTTTGGGCTCCTTCTTATTATGAGTGTGTTAGTCTCCCTGTGTTTAAGATAATAAATGCCCACTAATTAAATGAGTTACTAACAACTCACTTAATTAATATCTTAGTCTAAGAGTAGTACCACTCAACCTTATCGTTATGTCGGACTAAGTCCACCTGCAGGGTTTAACATGACAATTCTTATGAGCTCCTCTTGGGGTCATTCTCAACCTAGATTACTAGGACACAATTTCCTTCTATAATCAACAACACACACTATAAGTAATATCATTTCCCAACTTATCGGGCTTATTGATTTATCGAGCTAAATCTCACCCATTGATAAGTCAAAGAAATAAATACTAAATATATATGTTTGTTATTATATTAGGATTAAGAGCACACACTTCCATAATAACTAAGGTCTAGTTCTTTTATAAAGTCAGTACAAAAAGAACTTACCTAAAGTGGTCCTACTCAATACACTTGGAGTGTATCAGTGTAATTTATTAGTCAAGATAAACTAATACCTAATTACACTACGACTTTTCCGATGGTTTGTTCCTTTCCATCTCAGTAGTGAGCTACTGTTTATAATTTATAAAGAACCGATAACACGATCTTCTGTGTGTGACACCACACACTATGTTATCTACAATATAAATTAATTGAACATCTACATTTGGCATATATAAATGTAGACACTTGACCAATGTGATTCTTATAAATGTTTATACAAAAGCTAGGCTTTTAATATACACTCCAATAGGGTCTTGATGCAATATTCATTATCCTATCATCTTGCACATTTGATATTCTACGGTCTTTCACCTATAAAAATAGTTACGATATAAATTAGGACACTTCTTAATAGACATGAACTAAAATTTTTTACAAATTCTCTAATTTACATATATTTGAAATCATAATGCAAATTCAGTCTCTAACTTTGCAGATACCTCACTTGCACTAATTGATGAATTTTATAGATATAGTTGTAGTTTGTACAAACTGAAAAAGAAGGTAATTATATAAAAATTGAGATATTAAGCAAAATAATTAAACGGAGGATAAATGTTTGATTAGAGAAGTTAACTTACTTTATCTATGATTTGACATCTTCACAGTTTAAGAGTATGTATTTTTTTACAGCATGGTTTTCTTCTTCGGTTAACTATCTACAAAGCGATACACCCATTGACTTATCAGGAAACTTAAAAATAAAAAGCATTGATAGGTTTATCGGCTGAGGAGCATCATCAGAATTTCTATGACACTTGCAATGTCTTGTTTGCACACTATCAGTAAAATAATAGGAGCAGAAAGAAGATACTTCTTCAACCAGATAAGCATTACATATTGACCCCTCAACTCTTGCTTTGTTACGAACATTATTCTTTAATTTTATCAAAAACTATTCGAATGGATACATCCATTTATACTGCATAGGACTTGTTATTTATGTCTCATATGGTAAATATACTGGTAGATGTTCCATTGAATAAAAAACCTAGGTGAAAATATACGCTCTAGCTTACATAATATGAGAGAAATGTCTGTTTCTAGCCGAAGCATATCATCCATCATAATACACCTCGCTGTCAAATCTCTAAAAATAGACTCAATTCAATGAGTGTTTGCCAAATATTTTGAAGAAGTCATAGAAAGCTACTGGAATAAGTCTTTACATGACTACATGACAGTCATGGCTTTTCATTCCAAACATCTTTAATTTATTCATATCCATGCATCGAGCCATATTTGAGGTATACCTATCTGAAAATTTGATTTCTTTCAACCAATTACATAAAGCTTACTTACCATCTTTGTCTAATGTATAACGAGCCTTTAGAAATCTATTGGTTGTTTTATCCTGATACAACTCTGGTCTATTGACTAGTTCTTTTAATCCTCACATGATTTTGTAGTGTTTTTAGTTCTTCTAGGCATGTTCATCACAATATTAAAGATATTATTGAAGATTTTTTTCCAACATGCATGACATCTAAATTATGTCGAATAAATATATATTTCCAATATGATAATTCCCAAAAAATACTCCTTTTCTTTCAACCACACTTGCACATCCTAACAATATATGTATTTATCTTATCAGAACCAGATTGAGATACTGGTAGAAATCCATAACTGTCTATTTGTTCAATTATTTGTTCACTTGAATCATGTACTGGAGGAGGTTTTCTGACTATAATATTTTTTAGAAAATTTTTCTTATTTCACCTGAAAGGGTGATCATCAGACTCTATCATGTAGTGTGGGCATGCTAATTTACCAACCATGCTCTATCTTAACAACATTGAGTATGCTGAAAAATCACTGATCATCCATAATAATATATTATGCAATCTAAAATTAGTTTTACTTGCAATATCATAAGTCATCGACCCTACATTCCATAATTCAGTCAACTCGGTAATCAGATGTTGCAAGAAAATATCTGCCTTCTCTTTGGGATTGGTTGGACCAGGAATAAGCACTATAAGGAATATAAATTCATCTTTCATGCACATCCACAGCAGTAAATTATACAGTGTTAATATAACTGACCAAGATGAATATTGCTGACCTGACTGACCAAATGGCTGAAATCCATCTGTGGAAAGTCCTAATCTCACATTATGTGGTTCCATTGCAAAAGAAGGAAATACAACATTAAGATGTTTCCATGTAGTAAAATCACAAGGATGACGCATTATACCTCCTTTGTGCGCATGCTCATTATGTCACATCATGTGGCAAGCTATAGTAGCAGATGCATACAAGCGTTGAAGTCTAGCAGTTAATGGAAAATAATACATCACTTTCCAAGCAATTTTTTTCTTCTTCTTCCTTGGTATGAGAGTATCATGCTTATAACGAGGGTGTGTACAGATTTTACATTTACTTAGATCATTGTCTTCATTCTAAACTATCATGCAATTGTTTATACAATAATCAATCTTTCCTACAGACAAACTTAAACATTTAACCAATTTTTTTGTACTGTAAAAACTATCAGTCATTATGTTATCAACAGGAAGCAACTCTGACATCAATTGACATATGTCATTGTAACATCTTTAAAAAAAATGATGTTCTACTTTCATATTCAATAACCTTACAGTATCTGATAATTGGGAATGATCAGAGGAAATGTCTTCCCGCACTTCTCTTTCACTAGCCTTTAATATTTTATATAGTTGTTGATATTTGGATGTTGGTATTTCATCTATATTGGAATAATCAACTACAGCATTCATTGCATCGTGAATCATTGATTGTATTACAATATCATTAGTTGATGATTCAGGCAAAGTAACAGTTGTGCCAGATAACGAACCACTAGAAGACCCAATTAGTTCATACAAATAAGGTTATCCGTGACAGTATCAATTGTAGTAATTTTGCACAAAACCATTTCTACATATATGTACTTTCACGGTATCCTTATCACAGAATGCTTTATTTCTACATTTTGAATTATTATACGAACACTGTAACTTGACACAATTCATACATTCTGGATGACTTTTAGCAAAGTTCATAAACTCTTCAACTTCAGCAATAAAATCATCTATAATAAATCCATTTTCTAGTCAATTGAGCATCCAATCTTTGTTCATATACATTGTTACCTAATGAGAATACAATTTGAAACACTATTAAACTTGTAAAATTTAATTTAAGCATAAATAAAGCAATCAAACATAAAATAGGAATTAAGGAAACTTTAGTTCTTTCAATTGATACTAAATATTCTTATCAATTTGAAATTTCAATATAACACTTGCCCTAGGATGCTCACACTTAGTTACATCCTTTACACAAGCATGTGCATCACCAAATTGGTTAATATGCCGAGAACTATGTAACTTAATAACTTAATATGTTAATACTTGCATTATTAGAATCAAGATGTTAACTGTCTAAAGTATAAATTTACATAAGTATAACAAACACCATAAAGCATAATAATCACCATAAAATATTTATGTCCTATTAACTTACAAATCACCATCAAGATGTCAACTGTTTAATATAGTATATATCTACTATTTAAGAAATTATACCTGAAGATAGTAGTCTAACCGAAAAAAGTAGCAAATATAGTATATTGTAAAATAAAAAATAAAAATAGCTAAAATTAAACAAAAACAATCACACCAAAAAATTTAACCTAAATTAGTTACAAATTTAGCCAAAGCTTGAGGTTCGTACAAGTTCTCAGCCGCGACCTAGCGACCGGGCATACGGCGAGCTGCTAGCCAACATGTGACGATTGGTGATCGGCCACGCTGCCAACAGGTGGCGGCCAATAGCTGGCACAACCACCAGTAGTGTACTGGCAGCCGGCACAGCCACAAACTAAGCGCTGGCTGCCTGCACAGCAACCATCAGCTCGTGGTGACCGACACAGTCATCAACCCTGTGTTGGTGGCCGGCATAGTCGTTGGTCGCATGCTGGTGGCTTACGCAACCACCAGCCAGTCGCGTGCTAACGGCCAAAAAAAGGAAGAGGGAGAGGGAAGCTTGCTAGCGGCTGGAAAAAAGGGAAGAGGGAGAGGGAGCGAACGTACCGGTGGGGAGGAGGAGGAGCAAATTGAAGCCTCACGTGAAAAAAAGGGTCAGCATGCCATTAGCCCTAATTTAGCGAATTTACCGATGGAAATCCATTTCTATCGGTAATCAATTCCATTTTACCGACAAAAATGGATTTCTGGGTAATCAATTATGATTTTACCGACATATATCAAGTTCCGTCGGTAATTAGTTACTTTTACCGACAAAAATACATTTCTATCGGTAGGTTCCATAAAAAATTTTCTGACCGACAGAAATAAGTATTTTTGACGGTAATCTTCACATTTACCGACAGAACAAATTTTGTTGGTAAATTTCATCAGTAAAGCTATTTATTTTTATAGTGTTGCTAATTTTTTTTAAAAAAAACCCCACATTTAAATTTCTTAACGCATTTATTTTTAATTTTATCTCTCTCATCTATCATTATAGTGTTGTATTCAAATAACAACACCTCATTATTTTTTTATTTTACCTCTCTCATTAATCATTGTACTGCATTTAAAGAACAAGGTATACATTTCAAAATTAGGATGCCACATAAATCTATAAATAAATATCATTATGATACTATATTTTAAAAATTAATACTATAATTATGTTGTTCTTTGACATGATATAGACATATACACTGATGCCTCCTACGCGATCATGAGCGAAATTCGATATGGACTATCTAACGTAGCTAAAACTTCTTTTTTTTTAATCCCTCTCTCATCTGTATGTAACAATTTATCTCTCTTTCTTCTTAAATTAAAATAAATAACTTTTCTCTTTTTCTTATTAAATTAAAATAAAATTCTCATTTCTCTCTCCTATGATTACATGCAACAATCACTATAGTACTGATTTTTAAAGATAATGTAGCTGCTACAATATTGTAACAACTACTACACAATAACTGCTACACATTGTAGCAACTACTATAGTTGTTGCAATGTGTAGTAGTTATTGTGTAGCTATTGCATTGTGACAGTTACTGCACCATTGCAGTAGCTACTGCACCGTTGTAGTAGATACTATATCGTTGTAGCAGCTATTGTACAGTTGTAGCAGTTACTACATTATTGTAGTGTTGGTGCAATTGCCCCTAGGTTAAAGTTGACTAGTTTGACTCAAGCTTGAGTTTTAATGTTTGACAATATATGGAGATTGTAGGTACAATCGTCCATTGGTAGATTATTGGTGCAATTCACCACTGGTCCAGGGTTAATCAATTTGATATGAGAGAGTAGTCAAATAGGTCAATATTGACTGGATACTTGACTATAAAAGTCCTAATTAGAGTTTAGACAAGGGCAAGATCAAGATCAACAAGATGGTTGGCAAAAGAAGAAAAACCAAGTGGGTCAATGTTGATTGAACACTTAGTGTGAGAAGTCTCGATGAGTGAAGTCAGACAGTGAGGAAAGTCTTAGTGAGTGAAATCAGACAGATGGAAAGTCCTGGTGAGTAAAACTAAGCAATTGAAAAGTCTGGGTGAGTAAAGTCAGACAGTTGGATAATCTTAGTGAGTGAAGTCAGACAGCTGGAAAGTCTTAGTAAGTGAAGCTAGATAGTGAGGAAATCCTAGTGAATGAAGGTAGGTGGTAAAATGTCCTAGTGAGTGAAGCCAGACATTGAAAAATTCAGATGGGTCAAAAGTTGATCAGATACTTGGTGTTTAGAAGTCCAAGTGGGTCATGGAGGATCAGACACATGGTATGAGAAGAAAAGTCCAGGTGGGCCAAAGGTTGACCGAATACCTGGTGTTTGGAAGTCCAAGTTAATCATGATTGACTATGTTGGTGCAATTTTCCCTAAGTCAAGGTTGACCAGGTTGACTAAGCTTGAGTTGACTTAAGCTTGAGTTGGCTCAAGATTGAGTCTTAATGTTTGAGTTTTAATGTTTGACAATGTATGAAGATTACAAGTGCAAATTATCCATATAGGATATTGACGGTCAAAGGTTGACTAGAAGAGTCAAGTAAGTCAAGGTTGACCGGATACTTGACTGAGAAATCCTAACTAGAGGTTAGGTAAGGGCAAGATCAATAGAAAAGTTAAAAGAAGAAAATCCAAGTGGGTCAATATTGATCGGACACTTGGTGTGGAAATTCTGGTGAGTGAAGCCATGCAGATTGGAAAGTCCTGATAAGTGAAGCCAAGTGGCTAGAAAGTTTTGGTGAGTGAAGCCAAGCCGTTAGAAAGTCTTAGTGAGTGAAACTAGACAATGAGAAACATCCTAGTGAGTGAAGCCAGATGGTAAAAAAATCTTGGTGCGTGAAGCCAAGTATGTGCAAATCCAAATAGGGTAAGGTTGACTAGACATCTAGTGTTTGAAAGTTCAAGTGGGTCATGGAGGACCAGACACATGGCACAAGATGGTAAGTCTAAGTGGGTCAAGGTTGACCAGACACTTGGCACAGGGAGAAAAGTTTAAGTAGGTTAAAAGATTGACCAGACACTTGGTCATGAAGTCCCGACAGGTCAAGGTTGACTAGATGCTAGACATGAGAGAGTCCCAACAGGTGACGGTTGACTAGATATTGGGATTGGGAACCCTGGACTTGAGTTAAGTAAGTTAGGGTGGAGTGTCATCGTGAAGAGGCATGGTGAATCGAATAGTTGATTGATTCAGCTAGAATCCAATCGATCAGTTGATCGATTGGGAGCATTGCGATTTCTCATAGAGCACTACCCAATTGATCAGCTGATCGATTGGACTACTCTAATTGATTAGTTGATCGATTAGCGTTAGGTTTTGGCTAAGCACAGTATGTGTTGTGCTGGATCGATTGGAAGGGAGTCCAATCGATTCCGGGGTTTTCCACGAGAGCATAGTGACATTCTGGACTAATCAGCTGATCGATCCAGTTACTTCAATCGATCAGGTGATCGATTAGAATATGACTGTTGCAGAATGCGGGATAAAAAGTGCTAAAAGATTCAAATGAAGAAGCTCTTCTTCTCACCGATTCTCATAGATTTCTCTCCAACACTCACCATCAGAGTTCTTGAAGACTTAGAGGGAAGTGTTGTTGCATTTCCAAGTTGATCAAGAGGTGGACAAGCAAAAAGAAGCAACCTAGGATTTCATTGGTATAAATCTTGTAAGATTTTATTTGTATTAGCTTCTCTTTTTTTTCTTGTTGTATTGGAGTCTTATACGAGATTTCTCCACCTCTGGAGTATTTTTAAGGAGTGTATTTGATAGGCCATGTGTGAGAGAGGGTTGGATCCTTAGATTAGTCACCTCGTTGAGGTGGATACCAAGTAAATCCCAGGTGTTAGCATTGGTGGATCTTCACTTTGTGTATTTCGCTGCAAATCATCATCAACGAAGCGAGACAAGCTATTCACCCCCTCTCCCCCTATAGCTCTCGGAGTCTCCCAACAGACCGGACACTTGGCACGAGGAAAAAATCTAAGTGGATCAAAGGATTGACCAGACACTTGATAGAGAAATTTTAACAGGTCATGGTTAACCTAATGTTGGGCAAGGGAATCCTAGACTTGGATTAAACAAGTTAGGATTGGACAATCGATTAGGGCAATCGATTGGCCCTAAGCTAATCAATTAGGAGGTTCTTGCGAAAATACAGAAAGGGCCTGAATTAATTGGTCAATCAATTGGGCAGAGACTAATCAATTGAACCAATTGATTAGGGCTAGGAGACTTACGAAGAGGAATTCATAAAAAAACAAGGTTGAATCGATTGACCCAATTAATTCAACCATTGCTAATCGATTGGGTCAATCGATTAGGAAGTGTTTTTATCGCAAGGAGAGGGAATCAATTAAGGCCTTTTTGTGAGTGAACAGAGAGTTATGGAATCGATTGGGTAATCAATTAAGGCTCTCTGAATCGATTGGGATGACTCACCAATCGATTAGGGTTCAAAAAAAGAGTCATTCTACAGGTGTTGGGTAGTTGGATGATGTGGTAGTTCATTAAGGAAAATCTGAATCGATTGGGAGGTGTCGAAGAACCCTAGAAAAGAGTTTTCATGGACTTTTTCGAAGCAACTCTCGCACAACTCTCGCTCATAGTCTCTCAACCACACACGATAAATTTTTGGAGACTTAGAGTGAAGTGCTAGTGCATTTCCAAGTTGATCAAGAGGTGGTTTCAAGCAAGAAGAGAGCAAACTAGGGTTTCATTATTGCAAATCTTGTAAGATTTCATTTATATTAGCTTCTCATCTTCTTTTTCTTGTATTTCTTCATGTGTGAGCTTGTACGAGACTTCTTCACCTCCGGATTATTTCCAAGAAGGAGCTCTTTCATATTGTACATGTGAGTAGATCCTTGGATTAGTCACCTTAAGGGGGTGAATACCAAGTAAATCCCTGTATTAGTATTGGAGAGTTCTTCACTTCAAGTATTCTGTAAATCATCTTCGTTGAAGAGAGAGAAACTATTCACCCCCTCTAGCTTTCCTTGGTCCCAACAAGTGGTATTAGAGTGAGGTCTCTCTTCACCGGACTCACCACCGGAAAGGGCAACAAGCTAGAGGAAGAAGAAGAAATTGAAGCCAATAAGTCAAAGATTATCATTAAGGGAGCTCAACTTTAAGATGAATTTTTGAGATGGACTTAGATATGATACTAGAGTTCCTCCATCATTCGTGTCAACAAGCTTCGGTCTTTAGAAATCAAGGATAAAAAATTTCATGATGATGGAGATAGAGCAATGGTTTGCTCTAATGGAGGGGTTTCAAACTCCAACAGATAACAAAGGAAAGATTCCCAAGAAGAACAAATGGAGCGAGAAACAAATCTAAAGATGCGAGGCCAATGATAAAGTAACCAAATTATTAGTCAATTTATTGCCAAACAAGATTTTGAGCCAAATTGAAGATTATAAAGATGCCAAGGAGCTATAGAGAAAATTGGTGAATCTCCATGAAGATCCATCCTCAATTGAGAGCAACGACAAAAGTAAAGAGAGAAACTCTTTGTTTCATCTACACGAGGATTAGGATGTTGAGAGATGCTCCATCCGAGGATGAAGATGAAGAGACATCCACCTCAAGGATTGAGGGGGAGTGTAGATCATCAATGTCTGATCAAGAAGAAGCCTTTACATCCTGATCGAACGAAGAAAGTATCATCTCTACATGTGAATGTATAAAATTTTCAAATTGTAATAATAAATGATCTGATGGTAAGATGGGGCCCGTCTGGCCGGAGGTCAAAGTGGTCAACGTCCTGGGCAAGCGTCCGATCGGGCGAACTACCTTCCCGATCAGCAGGGAGAGTAGCCGGCCCGACACTCCGACAGCTCGGTCAGGCACCGAGCTTCCGACGCTCATAAAGCTTAAAGCAGAAAAGGATGAAGGTCGAGCGGCCGTCCCGCTCGGCTAAGCAATGGACGCAACCTCGACCCGGCAGGTGGGGCTCCCTTGCTCGACAGGGTGGAGCCGGACAGCAACTCATGCGTCGAGTGGACGCTCAGCTCGGTCGTTGCATCACCCGGACGACAGACTAGCCGAGCAGCTCTCCCGCTCGGCCCAATAACAGACAAAGGGAGCAGTTGACAATATCTTCCTAGGTACCAGTGTCGTCAACAGGTGGCATGATCGGCAGCATGGCTAGGCAGAGGATCGTACAGTGTAACCTTCCACTATCACATCAGGAATATGTCCGGGCTGTTAAGGTATGGCGTTAGGCACACTTTTCTAACACGTCTTTTCTAGGTATGCTTTGAGAAACGTGCGCATCTTGGAAAGCATGCACGCGCCCCCCGGTAGCTCTATATAAGGAGCCCTAGAGCTTCATCAGAGGTATGTTTTTACTACTGTTGCTACAGTTACGCTGCTCCATTCTTCTCTACTTCATTTACTCATCGTCGGTAACTGACCTGAGCGTCGGAGGGCCATCGTCGGGGAACCCCTCCCCGGCCCGACATTAACGACTCTGTGGTTGCAGGCTTAGCTCATCGGGGGTCCAAGCCATCTTCAGTCGACATCCAGTCAACGTGAGCACCATCTTCCTAGCGTCCGTTTACTCACACTCGGACATGATCAAATTTGGCGCCATCTATGGGAATGCACCTGAATCCGAGCTTAGGAGATGGAAGAAGCTGGACGTCTCCACACCGTGACGCTCACTCCAGAGGAGCTCGATGCGCTCATTCAAGTGCAAGCGGCAAAGATAGCCGAACAGCAGCAGCAGAAGGCACTAGCCGATCGACTGGCGCAGTAAGCGACGTCGGCCTCAGGAGGCCGAGTGGCGCACGAGGACCGGCCGGAGCAACTCTCCATATGGGGACAGAATAAAATGCCGACCGAAACTCCAGGAGAGGTTCCACCAGCGCCCATTCCATTTCACCGGGTGTTATTTCAGACAACCTCAAAGATTGCTCAGGCCAAACAAGACAGGGGCTCTTCTTCAGACGAGGCTCCCGTGCGGGACGCAAGAAAAGGTAAAGCGCCCCGAGCTGATTCGTCGTCCGAGCAGATCAACCGACAGTTCTACGAAGCCATTCTGCAGGATTCGCTGCCGAGGCACTACGCACCCTTGGCGATCGGGAAGTATAACGGGTCGACCGACCCAGACGACCACCTCGGTAAATTTGATAACGCCACTACTCTTCATCAATACACAGATGGAGTCAAGTGCCGAGTATTCCTCACCACTCTTTCCAGCTCAGCGCAATGGTGGTTTCAAAGATTGTCGGACGGGTCAATCAGAAGCTTTAAAAACTTCCGAACGATATTTCTTCATCACTTCACGAGCAACAGACGTTACCAGAAAACAAGCGTCAGCCTATTCTCCATGAAGCAGGGATAAAGGGAGACCCTCTGAGCCTACATCCAATGCTTCAACCCGGTGGCAATGGATATCCCCTCGGTCTCATCTAAGACCATGATGAACGCGTTCATGCAAGGACTCGTGGACAGAGACTTCTTTCAATCGCTCATCCGAAAGCCGCCCCGCGACTACGACCACATGTTAAAGAAGGCCAATGAATACATAAACGTGGAGGAAACCCAGGCAGCCAGGAGGAAGGAGGCTCCATCTGAACCATCGGTGCCAATTGAGCGACGGTCACCATCCAGCCATCAACCTCCAAGAGGGCGCCGAGTCGAAGGAGTATGCCCACACTAAGAAGCAAGACAGCATGCCGTCCAACATGTTGCCACAAAATGACCGAGACCCAAGGGGAAGGTATGGACCCTTTTGTTCTGCTCATTCCATCAGTCTGCATCTCACAACACCCGCGACTACCGTGGGTTCAATCCGGTCACCCAACCGACGCCTAGGAGTTATCAGCATCGACCCCCCTCTCCGGACCGGTGACACGAGTATCACCGTTTCGATCGGCGAGAAGAAGCAAGGCGATCCCCAAGACAGCCTCATCGGAGGAGCGCAAAACCGGCGAGAGCCAGGCATGATCGAAGTAGGTTGTCCGTGTAGGACCGTTGGGCCGGCTAGAAGGGGGGGTTGAATAGCTTGAAAAAAATAAACAGAAAAGACCCTTCTCGAACTTTCAACAGAACACTTGCATAAAGTAAATTAGCAGTAAATAAAAAGCAGAAAGAAGAGGCTCACAATTTGACTTGGTTACAACCAAGGAGGTTGTTAATCCAAGGAATGAACGTGCACTAAAATATCTCCTTCAGGCGGAGAAGCCTCTTACAGCAGTGAAAGCACAAAAGACAGAAGCTAAACTAGAACAGAAGCGCACAAGTGTTTGGAATGTAAATTTCTGAGTTGATTAAAAGCTTCTGGACCAAGGCTATATTTATAGCCTTGGTCGGGTGGTTAAGATTCCTTCTGTATCCCCCAACGTTCAGATCGAGTTTTGACTCGATCTGGTCAAAATCAGGGTCCGGGCGCCCGGAAGGGTTCCGGGCGCCCCGGAGCCCAAAGTCAACAGCGTTGACTTTTTTGTCCGGGACCTCTTCTCTGGTTCAGTCCCTCCTCGGTCCGGTTCTTCTCCTCCGGATCCGCTCGCTTGGGTGATCTCTGCCATCCGGAAAAGGGCTCACCCGAACCCAACTTCCGGTCTTCTCGAGCGTGCTTCCCTCCGACTTCTCGTCCCTCGGAATTGCCGCGTGTTTCCTTCTCGTCCGCCAGCGTACTCATCCGCAGTCTTCGTCCCTCGGTCGTCGACCTTCTCGCTAGCTGCGTCTCTTGCTCCCCGAGCAATCTTCCGCTCCAGCTTTCGTCCCTCGGAACCACCGCGCGCTTCCTTCTCGTCCGCCGGTGTACTCTTCCGCAGCGCCTCGTCCCTCGGACGCACAGCGTGCCGTCCTTCTCGCTAGCTGCGTCTTCCACTCGAGTACCTGTGTTCCTAAGCTCCTGCACACTTAGACACAAGGTTAAATACACAGGACCTAACTTAACTTGTTGATCACACCAAAACAGCCTTGGGGTTCCAACAATCCGCTCGGGAGAAGGAAAACAAGAGCAATGCTGCTCGGGGCGAGATCAACATCATAGCTGGCGGGCCGACCGGCGGGGATTCCAACCGAGCCCGGAAATCACATGCTCGGCGGTTAGAAATCCATGCGGTGGGTTGCAGTCGGGAGCATGCCAGCGGACCCGAGATCAGCTTCGGTCCCCGTGATCTCGAGGGAGTTGAAGTGTCGTACGACGACATACTCATTATTCGAGAGGTAATCACCAATTTACTATTCATCATATATTCGTTGACACAGACAGCTCGGCCAACATCATTTTCAAGAAGACGTTTGACCAGCTCCAAATTGACAGGGGCGAACTGTTGCCAATGACGACCCCTCTATACTAGTTCACCGACAATGAAGTCTTGTCGATCGGTCAGATCAAGATGGCCATCTCGCTCGGGGAGGAACCACTCCAGAGGACAAGGGCCATCAACTTCATCGTAGTAGATGCCCTCTCAGCCTACAATGTCATTTTGGGTCATCCAGCCTTCAATGAATTCTGAGCAGTCGTCTCAACCTTCTGCCAGAAGATTAAGTTCTCGGTAGAAGATCGAGTTGGAGAAGTAAAGGGGGATCAGCTGGCTGCTCGGAGATGCTATGTCGAGATGGTCAAGATTGAGGCCAAGACCGCCCGGAAGATACCCCGGATGGAGGTAAACACCATAACCGAGAAGCCCCCTACTTTAATTTATGAAGAAAAGGAAAAAGTATAGATACATCTGAGCCGAGCAGAGGCGACAACTTTCATAGCGTCTGACTTGGAGGTTGAACAGAAAGCCGAGCTGATCAGATGCCTTCAGCAGAATCATGATGTCGGCTGTAAAAGAAGAACATAATCAGTTAGATTCAAAGGAAGAAGGTTGAGAAATGTCATACCTAGGCTGCTCGAGAGTTTCAGTCGGATCGGACTCAGCTCGAACATCTACATCACTCCCTCTAGCAATAACTTGTGAATGACGAACTTCAGCCCGGCCAACATCTTAGCAGCGTGGAGGTAATCAGGTTGAGTCTTGTACTTCTTCATATCAGGTTGAGTAGGGAGCCCGACCTGCCATTTGGTCCAGAAGCTTGGCCGCTCGGGGAGTCTCAAATAGAAGAAGTACTCCTTCTCATGCTTGTTGGAGGTGAGCATTTTGTCGAAGAAGACTAGATCAATCCGGGATTGGAAAAGGTACGTGCCCAGCTTGGACTGTTTGGGGTAGTAAAAATAGTGAAAGACGCGAGGGGTTAGTGGGATGTTGTGCACTCAGAACAACACCACCACGCCACACAGCATGCGGAAGGAATTGGGGATGAGCTGGGCGAGCGGGACACGAAAGTAGTTGCAAACCTCAATTATGAAGGAGTGGATGGGAAACCGAAGGTCAACCACAAATTAGTCTCGGTAGAAATAAACTGTGTCGACCGGTGGGTCGTTGGGCTGGTCGGACGGGGAGGCTAAAAATATTTCATGGTCGGACTGGATGTCGTAGACGTTTATGAGACTCGCAGCGTCACACGCGTCGAATTAAGTCTCTATGGTAGTGTACCAGAGACCGGGAGCGAGGTCGGACGGCTGCAAGGAGCTCGCCATTGCCGGGAAATGAAAAGGCAGAAGGTTTGACAGAGAAGATGATCGAGAAGAACCAGGCGAACACGGGAAACAAGAAAGCTATGAAAACTACGCACAAATGGAGAGATTGGGAAGGGTCGAAAGGCTTACAAAGAAAAAGTCCGCTGAAGGAGGAAGCCGAGAGTCGCCGGAACGCTGGAAGCAAGCAAAATCGTCGGAGCAAACTGTCGAAGAGCAGAAAGAGAATACAGAGAAAGAAACAGTGACGCTAAGGCTTTATAAAGATGGGTGTGGTCGACCGTGGCCGTCCGATCTAGGGCACGATACTCGAAGCGCACATCCGACCGTTGAATTCGAACAACCAAATGTCACATCAGCAGTTGTCACTTCGGACGTGCGGTGCCTGCGCCGGCAACGCGTGGCGTCCTCCCACAGGGTGGCATTTAATGGGCGTGGCGCGTGCTCGACCTTAATGAAGGTGATTTACACGTACTTCGAGGAGATTTAGGCGATGTCAGCATTGACCGCCTGGCTTGCGCCCCCCGGGGGCGATGAGGAAAATATCCAAGTACAAAGGCTTGAGGCCCCAACCGGAAGAGGAAGATCAGTCCTACAGAGGCCGATCGGGATCCAACTCACCTATTAGCCGATCGGTCGATCAGTCATCAGACTACTAGTCCAGTCAGTCGGACTTGCAGACTCCTTCGACTAGACTTGAGGGCAAGGCACGCGATCCGGTGGTAAGGTGGGACCCGCCCGGTCGGAGTTCAAAGTGGTCAACGTCCTGGGCAGGCGTCCGATCGGGCGAACAATCTTCCCGATCAGTAGGAAGAGTAGACGGCCCGACACTCTGATAGCTCGGTCAGGCACCGAGCTTCCAATGCTCATGAAGCTCAAAGCAGGAAAGGACGAAGGTCGAGCGACCATTCCGCTTGGCTAAGCAATGTACACAACCTCGACCCAGCAGGCAGGGCTCCCTCACTCGACAGGGTGGAGTCGGACAACAGCTCATGGGCTGAGTGGACACTCGGCTCGGCCGTTGCATCACCCGGACCGCAGACTGGCCGAGCGGCTCTCCCACTCGGGCCAATAACAGACAAAGGGAGCAGTTGGCAATATCTTCCTAGGGACCAGTGTCATCGACAGGCGGCATGATCGGCGGCATGGTCAGGCAGAGGATCGTACGGTGGAACCTTCCACTGTCACATCAGGGATATGCTCGGGCTGTTAAGGTATGGCGTCAGGCACGCTTTTCTGACACGTCTTTTCCAAGTATGCTTTGAGAAGCGTGCGCATATTGGGAAGCATGCACGCGCCCCCGGTAGCTCTATATAAGGAGCCCTAGAGCTTCATAAGAGGTATGTTTTTACTACTGTTGCTACAGTTACGCTGCTCCATTCTTCTCTACTTTATTTACTCATTGCCGGTAGCTGACTTGAGCGTTGGAGGGCCATCGCCGGGGAACCCCTCCCCGGCCCGGCACTAACGACTCTGTGGTTGCAGGCTTAGCTCATCGGGGGTCCAAGCCATCTTCAGTCGACATCCAGTCAACGTGAGCACCATCTTCCCAGCGTCCGTCTACTCACACTCGGACAAGATCAATAAAAATCACATTATTTGCTTTGAGTGTAGGGAAAAAAGATATTACAAGAGTAAGTGTCATAAATTGGACAAGAAGAAAGCTTAAGTGGCACCTAAGGCAAAGGAGAAGTTAAAGAAGACACAAGCCTTGGTGCGTAAAGGCAAGGATCATATTAGATGTTTCTCTTGCAATCAAAAGGGCCACTACCAGAATCAACATCCAAGGGGGAGGACTCCAATCAAGAGCCAAGGAGGAAGCTCAATTCAAGGGGGGCTCTTAAGAGCAAACCCAAGGTATCATTTATTATACAATTCCTTTAAGAAATTATAAAAAAACATACTATAAATAATTTATATCATTTTAATGCTATTTATCATGAAAATAGGAAGCATGATAGGATTAAGAAAAAATATGTAGCATATCATGCTAGAACTACCTTACCTAAAGATGGGAAGGTAGAAAATGATTTAGGCATGAAATCTAAGAAATATAGATATATGCCTAAAAAGAAAAATTCTCAAAAGATAAATAAAAAATCTAAGTTTAAGGATTTATAGAAGGAAAATCAAGTCTTGAAGTCAAAACTTGGAAAATTAGAGAGAACCCTTAGAAAATGACAAATGGCGAAAAAGGGTCGAAGAACAAAAATCTAGGTCAAAATAAGCAAGAACCATCCAATGGTAGGAGGGGTTTGGGATACAACCTAAAGCCAAGAAGGATGTGTCTTCATACCATAGAGTTTCATATAGTTATGAAACTAGGCCTATTTGTAGAAGTCAAGTCAAAGTTACTAGGAAAGCAATCCCTAAAGTTGACTTTGAGGAAACTAGTGTGACTAAGGCTTTAAAGAAGCCTAGGAAAGTCATTAGGAAAGTTTCTAGAGAAGTTATCCTTAGTGAGTATCTAGCACACCCAAGAAGCACCAATAGATTTTGAGTTTCTAAGAGTGTATTCTCTACATCCTAGATGGGCTTAGAGAGTGCCAACTCTAATTGAAAGGATAGTTAACCTAACCATGGTAAAATTTACACTTTAGGGCATTTTCAAGGTGTTGGGGCACTTTAAAAATGAAAACTTAATTTTTACTCTTAAAGAGTAAATGTGTCAATTAAAATATATGAGGAATTGAGTATAATTAAATTGACATAACTAGGATAGAAGGCAAAATGTGCTAAGTTAGAATTTTAGCACATTTATAGAAAAAGGGGCTTTTAGGTTAAATTAAGCTTAACGTAGCAAAAATAGATTAAGGACAAAACTTAGATGAAAATCTAGGTATTTTTATTCATGCAAAATTATCATGTTTTGTTTGCCCTATCACATGTCATGCTATCATTAAATCATATTTCATATTCATATTTCATTATGAAAAATGTCATGATATTTTTTATACATCTCATACATGCATCATTTCATTTATGATTTATTTAGAGTGCATTTTTGGAAAGTATGCATGTGATGTATGTTATGATCATTTTCATATATTATTTTAATTCCTTGTGATTAAGGACAAAGACATTAATTATCAAATGACATTTTAGGTGGATGATCAAAATTTAAAATACCTAGTTAGAAATGCATGATCTCTTAGATTAGGGAAACCCACTATCTACATCTCCCAAGGACAATAACTTTGCTTGTATGTGTTTTTGATGCATATAGGTACAGGTGAGATGTTAGGAGGATGAACACAACTTAAGATGTTGATTTAATGCATCTATTTACGTTTTAGTTTCATCAAAACATATAAATTATGTGTTATCCAATCACGGGGAAAGCAAGTATACAAGTCATGTGCATTTAGTTTAAAGATCATTGTTGGAAATTGGTTTTGAAAAATGATTTCAAAAATATTTTTAAAAACATTCGTGAAGACTATTTATTAATAACAATCACTATTGAATAGTTAGACACATACTTGAGAGAAAGATTGAAGTTTTCAATGGTTTCCAATTACATGTCAATCCTTGAAAATAGGAGTTATTTTCATAGAAAATTATTTTTCCCTAACAGTATATGGCATAAATAATGTCTATCCAAAGTTTAATAATTTTTAGAATTTTATAGAATTATTTATACATTTCTAAAATTTGGTCTAAAATCAAAATCAGAAATTTAGTTATGGTAATCAATTGGATCAATTAATTACTACACCCTAATCGATTAGGGCAATCGATTGGAATGAATTTCCGCGAGCATAGAGGCTCGCAGAATCAATCAAGTGATCGATTAAGATGTACTAATCGATTAGATCAATCAATTAGCACTACAAAAATTGATTGAAACTCAACTTCAATCAATTCAGATAGACTGTAATCGATTGGTAGCTGAAACTAATCAATTAAGAATGTTGATTTTGGCTGAAATAGTTTAATTTCAGTCCATTAAGCCACGTTCAGTAGTTAACAATCTCTAACCCTCTGAAATGCATTTAGAAGTATTTAAGGAAAGTTTTCTTGATAAAAACAAAAATGTAATGGTTAAAGGAGACTAACTTGGAGTTTAGGATGAGGTTTAGTTTCAAAGTTAAATTTTGAACTTCAAAACTTCAATTTTGAATTTTCTAAAAGTTTAGGAATTTTAAATCATTATTGATGTTGAAGCATGTTTTGAGGGGGATTTTCTCCTTAAAATGATGATTTAGATGTTTTTTAATGGAAGATTGGAAATCTTCATTGAAATGAATGAATGCTCTAGGGTGAGCATACAATATATTCTCAAGAGTGAGTATGAGATAAAATGAAGGGTATGAGACTTTCATTGAGTTATTTTGACAAAAGTAACTCTTAAGAGAAAGAGTTTGTGATGTTTGTTATAGGGGGAGAAAATATAAAGTTTAAGTTAGAAACTCACATTCATGCTTCGAGCATGGGATGGAGTTAGAGTTGGGCTAATATGGGTTAGTCTAACTTAAACGTATTGTTAAACATAAAAAAAAGAAGAGATTGTTGGTGCAATTGTCCCTGAGTCAAAGTTGACCGGTTTGACTCAAGCTTGAGTTTTGATGTTTGACAATATATGGAGATTACAGGTGCAATTATCCATTTAGAAGATTATTGGTGTAATTCTCCACTAGTCAAAGGTTGGCAAGTTTGATATGTGAGAGTAGTCAAGTAGCTTAAGGTTGGCTGGATTCTTGACTGTGAAAGTCCTAACTGGAGGTGTAACGACCTAGCCCCTCAACCCCATTGGACGCCCCAAGGCGGCCCCTCGGCCATGCCGTTACTCACTAGATCTTCTCACCCCTGGCCAGTGGATTTTTGCCTTCCCCAGGATTCGAACTCTAAACCTCCAGGACAAGTATTAGAGTTTATGAATCCTGGTAGCCAAGTGAGCGGCGCTCACTTGGCTACCAGGATTCATAAACTCTAATACTTAAGGAAGGCAAAAATCCACTGGCCAGGGGTGAGAAGATCTAGTGAGTAACGGCATGGCCGAGGGGTCGCCTTGGGGTGTCCAATGGGGCCGAGGGATCAGGTCGTTACAGGAGGTTAGGTAAGGACAAGACCAACAGGATGATTGGTAGAAGAAGAAAAATCAAGTGGGTCAATGTTGACCGGACACTTGGTGTGAGAAGTTTCAATGAGTGAAGTCGAGCAGTGAGGAAAGTCCTGGTGAGTGAAGCTAGACAGATGGAAAGCTCTGGTGAGTGAAGCTAGCTAGTTGGAAAATCCTAGTGAGTGAAGTTAGATAGTGAGGAAATGCTAGTGAGTGAAGCTAGCTAGTCCTAGTGAGTGAAATTAGATAGTGAGAAAATACTAGTGAGTGAAGCTAGCTAGTTGGAAAATCCTAGTGAGTGAAATTAGACAGTGAGGACATGTTAGTGAGTGGAGTTAGATGGTGAAATGTCCTGGTGAGTGAAGCCATGAATTGGAAAATCTAGGTGAGTCAAAGGTTGACCGGACACCTAGTATTTAGAAGTCCAAGTGGGTCATGAAGGACTAGACACTTGGCATGAGAAGAAAAGTTTAGGTGGATCAAAAGTTGGCCGACCACCTAGTGTTTGGAAGTCCAAGTGGGTCATAGAGAACCAAATACTTGACATGAGGAGAAAAGTCTAAGTGGGTTAAAGGATTGACTGGACACTTGATGAAGAAATTCCAACAAGTCACGGTTGACCTAATATTGGCCAAGGGAATCCTAGACTTGGATTAAGCAAGTTAGGGTTAAGCAATTGATTAGGACAATCGATTGGCCCTAGGCTAATTGATTAGGTAATTAATTAGGAGTTCTTGCGATAACACATAAATTGCCCGAATTGATTGGTTAATCGATTGAGCACAGACTAATCAATTAGACCAATCGATTAGGACTAGGAGACTCGCGAAGAAGAATTCACAAAAAATAAGGTTGAATCAATTGACCCAATCGATTCAACCACTGCTAATCGATTGGATCAATCAATTAGGAAGTGTTTTTGTCATGAGGAGAGGGAATCGATTAAGGCCTTTTGTGAGTGAACAGAGAGTTGCGAAATCAATTGGGTAATCAATTAAAATTCTCTAAATCAATTGGGATGGCTCACCAATTGAGTAGGGTTAAAAAAAAAAAGAACCGTTTTATAGGTGTTGGATGGTCGGATGACGTGACATTCGATTAGAGAAAAGATGAATTGATTGAGAGATGTCGAAGAATCCTAGAAAAGGAGTTTCGTAGACTTTTTCGAAGCAACTCTCACACAACTCTCACTCACAGTTTCTCAACCACACACGATAAGTTCTTGGAGACTTAAAGTGAAGTGTTGATACGTTTCCAAGTTGATCAAGAGGTGGTTTCAAACAAGAAGAGAGCAAGCTAGGGTTTCATTGTTGTAATTTTATAAGATTTCATTTGTATTAGCTTCTCGTCCTCTTCTTCTTGTATTTCTTCGTGTGTGAGCTTGTACGAGGATTCTCCGCCTCTGGATTGTTTCCGAGAAGGAGATCTTTCATAGTGTATGGGTGAGAGAAAGTCGGATCCTTAAATTAGTCACCTCAAGGATGTGGATACCAAATAAATCCTTATGTTAGTATTGGAGAATTTTTCGTTTCAAGTATTCCGCTGCAAATGTACCATTATTATTTGCTATCCATTATTATTTGTCAATACATAATTATCTGTTATAACATATTCAGATACAAAAATTTTAACATATATAATTAGCAAGATAGAAAATAAATTTTTAATTTAATTTAAAAAGTATATATATAATTTGCGTCTTTATCCATTGCTATTTTTTTTCTTTGACAATTAAACAAGGTCCAAATATTTTTTTTTTAGAAATGAACATTAAATTCGAAAGCTTTTGATAACACATAATTATCAAGAATTTCTCTCTATTATTTGCTATCCATTATTATTTGTCAAGACATAATTATCGGTTAAAACAGATTCAGATTCAAAAATTTTAACACATGTAGTTAGCAACATATCAAATACATATTCCATTATTTTTCATGTTTATTTTGGTACTTCATTTATTTCTCAGTACGTAATCCTAACAAAAATTTAAAATATATTTTTAATCAGGAATATGTTAATGAAATATATCAGTTCTCTTTCTAAATAGAAAGTAGCATTCCATTGTTTCCAAGTTTATATAAGACTAGTTACACCATTAGTGTTCTTCACATTATCAAAATATCACGTCGCAGTAAGGTAAATAGGATCAACATGCCTACAGAAGTCCTTCCAAGATCCTCATCATTAAAGCTTTTAACTCCAAAACACCAATTTAAAGTCCTCCCAATATCTTGTAAGCTACGAGTTTTCCCTCACTGCTTCGTCGATTTCCTCAACATGTTCAAGCAGAACTTTCCACTGCACATAAAAATGATGATGGGCAAGTAAAGAACACAAACACAAACACAAACTCAAACACAAATTAGAATTGACTGTCTTGTTCATTGAGATCCATTGGGTTGGTGTTCACCTGATCCATCGGCAGTGATATACCTGAAGAAAATAAGCACAAGCAATGATCAGTGGGACACAACAGACCAAATAGATACAATTCAATAGGTCTACAAGTATAGTAATGCTCGATAAACCAAGTGTATCAGGCATTTGGAGTTGACAGCTTCCAAATATCTACTGGAGATGTTTAGCAAAGTTGTGTATCAATGTTAATCCTTCTAAAATTTGGAATGTAATGCAAATGAAGAATTTTATCTTCAAAAATTTTAGACTTTGTAAAAAAAGTACTTCTGTGGATTTATTTAGAAGAATAAATTAATTGTTCTTTTAGAGGGAGGATTAACTTTTGTCTTGATGGTCTAAATTTATTTTTGGTCTTATTTCGGTTGAAGTTTTTAAAAGGGACCATAAATCCCCTTAAGATAGTTGTCTTCTTGTGATAATATTGTGTTTTTGGTGGAGTGTTGGTGTTGAGTCAGGTGGTATCAAAGAAGCTTCATGATGCATGAATTAGAAGTTGGTTTGGTCATTGTACGCAAACTCCTCTTGGTGCTCACCTCTCCCCATGACCCACTCAATTCGTTGCTCATCCCTCTCATCACATCACCTGCGACCTCCCCACCCTTTCACTGCAATCCACCTTACTGTCTTCTATCTTGTGACCTAGCCATTCGCTAGCTTTGCGAGCCCACTCGAAACTTTCCCCTATGACCATCATCAATTCCTTTCTTGTTTCCTTCTCTTTCACCTAGCCCAAATCCCCCTTTCCCTTCCCCTACGCTGCCGCCTCCCATAAAACAAGATGCTTGTGCTCAAAGATTTGTTTAAGCAGATCTAAAACAAACTTGTGGTCATCCAAGCTGTCCTAGTACTCCCCATCTCTTTCCTCTGCTTCTAGCATCAGAGAAAGATCTCATCTTCCCCTCTTGCACTCGTCATGGCAGACCAAACATGTTCCCTCCCTCGACTTTGTCATCTCATCAGAGGACCTCTATACATCTATTGTATGTGCATGGCTCCAACATTGAGTTCCCCAACCAATCAACCATGACTCAGTCCCATTGCACCCTGTGACCTTCTATGAATTACTATTCTTGATATCTATGAGTTGATCGAGATTCTCTTTTACTCAAGTTGCCTTCTTTGAAAGCTAACACCATCTTTACTAGGTCATTCTCCCACCGGTAACCTCATGACCATGCCACTCTGCCTCCTGTTTGCACCTTGATTTCCCATTTACTTATTGTAGAAAGATCAAAGGGACCGATCTGCTTTGCGAAACCCATAACCCCAATATAAGCTTCTTCTCCATTAGTGACCATGCTCATGCTATCCTCATCGCCCTCTCCACTCCACTGGATATCTTATCAAAACTTAGTCACATCCTCTTCTCACTGCTGCTTGCACAAAATCATTGTAGTCCCACCATTGTGAACAGGGGTTGTTAGGTTATTGTCGATCCTCTACCATAACCCAACTCGACAGAATTTAAACTAGAAAAACAAGATAAACAAATAGGAGGATGAGTAAATGATTGTGCTTTTAGTAGGGCAGAAGTAAGGGTGTGAATGTGAGATTAGGTAAATGGAAAAAAAAAAATTGACATCAATTAAACAAAATTAATTTTCAAAGGGGAGGTACAAAAATACCAAGGTGGTAGGGATGTAATCTATTGTTGAAATTGCCATGGAAAGTCTTCAATCAGGTAATGTGATCTTTGAAGAAGAGGATAACACGGTCGGCCTGCCTATTGTCGCGGTGGGGTTTTCTAACAGGACTTACTATAGCTAAAGTAACTTCTTTTAAATCGGTGCAAGGGCTGACATAGGACTTGATCTCAAGCGGAGGGGATTCATATGGTCAGGAGTTGCATGAGGAGACTATTGTCATGGTCATCCAAGATGAGGCAGGAAACAAGAGTGGTCAGTAAGTGTTGAGTTAAAGTAGAAGTGCACGTTTTGCGTGGGTGTCGATGTGCGATTTCACATAGGCATTGGTGCGCTGGGCTTCCACAGTGCATAAAACAACGATGTATTGATCTCACGTGGTAGAAATGCAGTAGTGTAGCAATGTGAGTCTTCTGCAAGGTGTTGATGACATCGTGCATAGGAAGCGAATGTCTGGATAGAGGTGATGAAGAAAATAGTTGGCTCTTATAAGAATCACTACGAGATTAACTAAACTGAGGCAAGCTCCAATGCTTATAGGTGGTGGTTCTGTGTGGGTGTGACAGTGCTACGACCAGATAGGTTGGTCCAGGTGGACATGGAGCAGCAGGAAAAGAGCTGAGGTGTGGGTTAAGTAAGTGAGAATAGGGAATACAATTGATTCTCCTGCCCAAAACAGAAAAAGGATGTGGCGGTGGTAGTCTGCAATTAGGGAGGTGAAAGGGGGAATCTATGTATCAACTCCTAGTTACACAGAGGAAATTTTATTAAAATTGCATATTAATTAACAAGAAGAGTTGAGAGCCCCTTTTATAAAACAACTAGTTTGCCTAAAACTAGGTCAAATTTATCAGATGTATATACCGAGTAAGGATATAATAAGGAGTTTCTGAAAAACTTTTAAAATTTAAAAATAGTTTTTACAACAAAATTATCTACTATAAATTTATCTATTGCATTTACTTACACCTAAAATTAAAGGCACAACACCCATTCAACCTCTCCTACACAAAACTCATCCATTGACACACAACAACAAAGTTACAAGTAATACAAAGAAATAGATGATAGTTGATTCAAAATGAACCAGGAACAAAGTCCTAATGCAAGTTGTGGTGGACCAAGATGCATTAAATGTCATTCCTTAATGTAATCCTACAAGTAGTAACACTTATAATGTATTATGCTCTTTGTCAAAAAAGCCTCTTCACGCAAACCATCTCTTCCATAGACTAACAACAACACTAACTTATTTGGAAAAGATTCTTAGAGGATATCATTTAAATAAAATAAACAATAAATTGAGTTCAAATTGACTATAATATTTCTGTGTTAAGAGAAGCTTCTTTAACATTAAGGTTAAAAGAGTAAAATCCATGCTTTTGACTCGACTCTCTTCACTCTCCTTATTCCCCAACTTGGAGGGGCAAGAAATTACATAGGAGGAAGGAAGAGCAAGGGAGCTGGATCACCTTTTTCATTGGCAATTTCTCCCAAACATGGGATACATATCCTTTCCCCCTTCCTTCACCCTTCGCTCTATCTTTACAACCCTACAGTTTGTATTATTTATCAATTAAATTAAGTAATTCAATAAAATTAAAGACTTGGGATTCCAACTCCTTTATTAAGAAGAGGAAGGGAACAAATCCAGTATGCATTTCCTAATCCCTAGCCACTACTTAGAACCTACTGTAAAAATCAATATTGTAAAAAGAGTGGACCTTTCTTCCCAGGCATTTCCTTGCCGTCCTTCACATAGAACTCTCTGATGTCAACGACGACGTTCCCCTGCCACTGCCGCACCGAAACCTTCCGATTCTTTGAAATCTACAATTCAAACCCACCATATATCAGATGAAGAAATTCAGGACCTCACCTGTTTCAGAACAAGAAAAGGCATTTAGGGTTGCAAGCAGCGAAGAACCGTACCTCACAGACGATGATGTCATCCTCTCCCCCGCCGTCTTCAGAATCCCCCTTAGGGAATTTCCTGGAGCGGGAAGCTTCAGCGTTGCCAGCAGAGTCTCCTTCGGCCTTCCTCTTCCAGCCTTTCCTCCACATATCTACTACACTCCCGCTGCTCTGCCTCTTCTTACCAGGAATTCGATATATATAGATATATATATATATATATATATATATATATATATATATATAACCTTAATTTCTAAATTCTAAAGTAAAATCTTGAAGTGACACATACATACAGATGATACCTCACATCTTACCTCGCACATTTTATACCCGCCTAAAATTTATTTTATGTTTTAAAATTTATATATGTAATACTATAACTCAATTCCTAAATTCTAAAGGCATAATCCTAAAATAACATAATCACAAGTTCAAACAAATTAAACTAAAAAATCAAAAAAAGAAACCTCAAATGCACAAGCACGCAACATTTGTATGTGTGTGCGTGCACATACGTGCTTGTACACTCACGGTGCATACTCATGGTGCATACCCACCATGGATAATTGAGATGAGTTTGGACGCCCGAATCATTTTTGGGTGCCCGACTCACTTCCAAATGCTCGCATCACTTCCGAGTGTCCCAACTCATTAGAATCACCCACGGTGGATGTGCATTGTGGATGTACAGGCTGTGTATATATACACACACACGATTTTGATACGCTGCGTCTCGTTTCCGTCCGCGATTGAGGCGCTCCAATTGTTAAATAGCTTTTTTTTGTTTATTTTTTTAGTTTGGGGTTAAGCCAATAAGATTTTGCCTTTAGGATTTAAGAGTTGGGCTATAGTGTTCAAGCTAAAAAAAAAATTAAAACAAAAAAAAATTAGGTTCTCTCGGAGTATATGTAGACCTGACCACAATTCAGAACCGACGGTTCAACGGTTCATGGCAGGTCGACCCTTAACCTTAACCACCCAAGACGATTACAGTTCACCGTTCAGTTCAAGATTTGTCACGGTTCGTCACAGTTCAAGATTATCATATTACAAAATTTAAAATTTATTTAAAAAAGAGCTTGCACTCATTTAAGTTATATACGTATCCCCTTAGGGTATAGGGGAATCAAAGTCCACGTAGTTCTTTTACATTTTTACCCTTTTACATTTGAAAGTGATGTTGTCACTCACTTCCATTTCCGGTTTCTGTTGTATTCGTTCTTTCGGTATCAAAATATTCAACTTCGTCATCTAAAAGTTACATTCCTTGAATTCTTTTCTCGGCTATGGTTTAATCGTCGAGCAATGCTTGAGTTTCTAATGAGTCGGGAGACAAAGTTGATCGTCGTTCATCTAATATATCGCCACTAGCACTGAATGTCTGCTCCACAACAACAGTTGACACTGGACAAGCTAAAATTTCTTTGGCGATCATAGAGAGGACGAGAAACCTTTGAGCCTTTTGTGACCACCATTTTAAGATATCAAAATTTTTACTATCTGCTTCATTAAAATAAAAAAATCATAAAATAATTCTAAGTTCTTGTATGAAACTTAAGGATCCTTGTGGACATTTCATCAATTTTTTTAATAAAAGTTATGTTTTTGTATGTTTTAAATTACTACTAATAGTTTGTTGTATTTCAGAAATATTAGTTTGTGTTCTATATTTTGCATAATATTGATTATAAATATCATATAAATAAATTATAACATTATATATAATATTAACTGGATCAAGAGAAGAAAAATTTTTAATTGTAATTAAAGTGTAAAGTTAACATTTTTTTTAAAAACTTCTAATTTAAATCTAGAATCTAAAACAAATGTAATTAAATAATTTTTATGAATAAAATAAAAATATTCTTCACAATTAATTTTCATAGCTAATATATAAGAAGATAAAAATTTATTATTAATACGTTCATTTAAAATTAATATTATATTAGAAAATTTTTCTAAAACTAATTAAGTAGTGAAATAATAAACACTAAAAAGTTATTTGATTGCATCATTAAATACTTTTAAAATTTCACAGATACTACTACAGATATTTCATTGTTGTGAAAATAAATATATATTAGTATTATATTTTATGCAAAAAAAATAAACATAATAATCATTTATACTGAAATGAATCTTGTAATAATTGGCATATTGAATTCCAACGTGTTGGTACATCACGTAGAAATTTTTAGGTCTCATTCCATTAGTTTTACAAAACTTATCATATTGTTTCATTATAAATGGATGCGATCATAAATAATAAATTGCAACTCTAATTAGTTTAATATAATTTTCTAAAAAATTTAAACTATCTTGAACACATAAATTTAGAATATAGCATACACAACGAATATGAAAAAATAAACCACCAATAATAGGTTGACAAATAAATTTTAGATTATCTATACAAGCGATATTGGAACTAACATTATCTATTGATATTAAAAATATTTTATGAGTTAATCTATATTCTTCTAAAATTAAACATAATAATTGTCGATGTTATGAGTATTATGTGATTCATCAAAAACTCTATAAGCTAACAATATTTTTTAGAAGTTCTAAGAGTTATCGATCCAATGCAAGTCACACCCAAATACGAATGTGTTTGCCAATGATCACCCTAAATATCGAAACATAAAGAAACTTTATTATCTAATTTACTAAATTCATCAATTAAATTCTTTCTTTCTTGTTTTATTATTTTTTTAATTGTATGAGTAAGTGCAGTCCTAAGAACACGTTTAGCACATGGATTAAGAGATTCTTTACAAAAATCTTCAAATGTGCATTTAGATCCAAAACTGAAAGAAAGATGTTTTACAGAAATAAATTTAGCTAATGATTCTCTTAATTTATTATCCGAATATAAAAATAAACCGTAATCAATATTACTTCTAGTTGAAATAATCTAGAAAATTATCCTTGAGAATGATCGAGTTAATATTCCGTCGGGTGTTTCATTTCTACATGTCGTTTCAACGACCCATAGCCGCCACCAACTTGGAATTTGTAAGAAGCATTGCAGTGCTTACATTTTGCATGCAATTCTCCTGACGGAAGAGTGACCTTCTCAAAATATTTAGTGAAAATAGAAGACTTTAGAGGAGGACTTTCCTGAACCTTAGAAGTAATTGCATCAGTACTTCTTTATATTTCGAGTGTCGGATTCGGAAGGTGCTTGTTCTCATAATTGGTGGATTGAATGTTCAGGTCCTGATGTGGATTCACTATTTCCTTTCCTTTCTGAGTTTGAGATGATGCACCTCCACGGCCTCCTTCCATTGTAATTGAAAATTGGAAATGAAAGTGCATAGAAATGAAGACGAAAACATTATAGAGAATATGAAATTGAGATTAAGAGTAGAGAAGATGTGTGTGAAAATGATGAAATAAACTCTCTATTTATAGAGTTTGGATAGTAACGGATACTAAATCATAGTCATTGATCAAAAAATGGTCAAATGATCTTAACTGTTGAAAAGAATACCCAAAAACCCCCACTCAACGGCTAGGAATCGTTGGTTAATTGGCGGTTCCTATTGGTACGGTTTGCACTAACGGTCTAACTCGAGTTTTGATGAATGACAAGTTAAGTTAAGCTTTGTTGTGATCTAACTACTTGATTGAGTGTGCAGGAAATCTAGCTAGGTCAACGGATCGATCCTATAGCTGGTACAAAATATAACTAGGTCGACGGGCCAACTGGATAGCTGGTACGAAGTCCAGCTAGGTCAATGGGTTGACTGGACAGCTAGTATGAAGTCCAGCTAGGTCAATAGGCCAACCGGATAGCTGGCACAAAGTCCAGACAAGTCGACGGGTTGACCGAATGTTTGGCAAATTGGTAAGTAAAGATAAGTCACTGGAGGAGAGTGACTAAGTGAGAACGCATTCCGGTCGAGGGGACAATAGGCGTTGGTCCAGGTTAGGTCTATTTCGGATCCCTAATCTGAGACCTTGGCTAGTTTCTGATCTTGAGAGGACAGAAACTAATTACTACCACTTATTATTGTGCTAACTTTGTTTTGCAGGGTATGTAGGATCGAAAAGAATTTAGATATCTCCACAATTGCATGATATTGTCCACTTTGGGCCTAAGCCCTCATGGTTTTGCTCTTGGGCTCTCCCCAAAATGCCTCATGCCAATGGAGATATCTTTTCTCTTATAAACCCATGATCTTTCCCATGTGTTTCCAATATGGGACTATGTTTGCAACCTTGCAACCCCAACAATCCACCCCTCAAACAAAGGACCATAGACTTTCCACGTCCGATCCTCGACCCACCAGGTCTTCCTGCCTCTCGGTCCACCCGACCTACTGGGACTTCCTTGCCTAGCCGCAACTAGGACTTCCTGCCTGGTGTCTGGTCCTCTTGATCCGAACATAGGAGCTCCCACTTTCTTTGTTCGAGGTCAATATTGTACCCACATGGCTCAATCAGACCATAGCTCTTGGGCACAGTCGGCGGTTAAACCTTCTGGCAGTCCGGGCTTTGATACCAATTGTAGGATCGAAAAGAATTTAGATATCTCCACAATAGCATGATATTGTCCACTTTGGGCCTAAACCCTCATGACTTTGCTCTTGGGATCTCCCCAAAAGGCCTCATGCCAATGGAGATATCTTTTCTCTTATAAACTCATGATCTTTCCCATGTGTTTCCAATATAGGACTATGTTTGCAACCTTGCAACCCCAACAGGGTAGATGTTTTAGACTAACACATTTTATAAGGCAAAAATGAGTAAAAGCCTTCGGATGAACAGTGTCCGAAGGTACCTTCAAGCAGTGAAGGTACCTTCGTACTATTCATGGAAGGCGCCTTCCATGACTATGGAAGATGCCTTCCAAGGGATGAAGTTTGGCGTTCGGAGCAGATAACGCACAGAATTTGTGGGATAAAATGTATCCCATTGGAGGCGTCTTCCATGCTCTATTTAATGTTGCTCGTCTAAAGCTTCTTCAACAACTACCATACGAGCAACTACGCGTTTTTTTGAGGTTTCGATTGCTTCCGGCTCCTGCTACTACTTTGCTGCAAATCTACTGCGCCCGACAACTGCTCTGAGGAGTTCTGATCACAGTCGATAGACCAACATTGACATGAGCACTTCAACATCAATCTCTAAGTGTCGGTAATATTTATTTTTGTATATTTAATTACTGCAAAAGGACAAGTGCAGGGTGTTGCACTTATTCTAAATTTTCTTGTATTTGATTTCCTCTTTCGGAGTTACTGGAAGAGGTTTTTAGTGAATTACCGGTTGATAGGTTCACGAGACCTGGGTCTTGGAGTAGAAGTCGTCGAAGGCTCTAAACTAGGTAAAACCGCTTGTGTTTTTATGTACTATTTTTTTTTCCAATGCACATACTCATGATTTCAAAACTACAAAAAGAGAATTTTTAAAAATCACGTAATTCACCCCCTCCCCCCTCTCACGTGCGTAATGGATCCAATAGTTCTAACGGCTAGGAACTGTTGGACAAAAAAAATTGGGTGAACCGGCACGCCGAGATGGTTAACCAGCGGCCCGCCAGTTTTTGACTTATGGAACCGGAACTGACCCGACATCCTACCGAATCGATTATGGGCCAGGGCTGGGTCTGGGCCAGACCCGGCCCAGGGCTGGGTCTGGGCCAGACCCGGCCTAGGGTCGGGTCTAGGTATACGACATTTGGGGTATTTAGGGTTTAAGGAATTTTTTATTTAAACAAATCACATACTTAGATATTGAGGCATCTAGATCACTTCCAAACACATCGAGCACCTGTCGAGCAAAGGCAATATATATATATATATATCCTATTTATCTTTTGGTGTTTACCTTGTGAGGGCCAAGTATTTGTTTTTTATTCTTTCTAAGAGCTTAGGGTTTAGTCTTTAAGATTTAGAGTTCGGATTATAGTATTAAAATTAAATAAATTTTTATAAAAATGCATATGGTGCTCACCTTGTGGGCACCATAAGTTAAGTAGGATAACATTCTTTGTTTTAACCCTGCGGACCGAACATTGCGGACTTTGTCTGTGAAAGTTTTTTTTTTTTTTGTTTATTTTTTAGCTTGCAAGTATGTCATTTAGGGCTTTACCTTAAGGGTTTAGGTGTTAGGTTATAAAATTAAGCTTAAAATAAAATTCAAACATATATATATATATATATATATATATATATATATATATATATATATATATATAGAGAGAGAGAGAGAGAGAGAGAGAGAGAGAGAGAGAGAGAGAGAGAGAGAGAGTTTTGATATATTGTACTCTTTATGCCACACACCCCGTGTACACCTAAAACTTTTTTTATTTAATTTTTTTGTACTTAATATTATAACCTAACTGTTGGATCAAGTTGCACGTGAGAGGGGGTGAATCACGTGATTTTCAAAAACTTATTTTTTAGTTTTGAAATCAAAGTATGAATACAACGGAAAAAGAAATAGACAGAAACGAAAAACGATACGAACCCAAGGATTTACTTGGTTCGGAGCTTTCGATGACTCCTACTCCAAGACCCAAGTCCAACGGACCTATTTATTGGTGCAGGTTGCACTGATGGTCTAACTCAGTTTTTAATGAATGATAAAGTAAGTTGAGTTAGGTTTAATGTGATCTAATGATTTAACTAAGTGTGCAGGAGAAGTCCAGATAGGTCGACGGGCTGACTGAATATTGGCAAGAAATCCAGCTAGGTCGACAAGCTAACTGAATAGCTGGTACGAAGTCCAGATAGGTCGATCGGTTGACCAGATATCTATCACAAAATCTAGCTTGGTCAACATGCCGACCGGAAAGCTGTCACGAAGTCTAGACAGGTCGACGGGCTGACCGGATGTCTGGAAAAGTGGTAAGTTAAGGTAATTTACTGGAGGAGAGTAACTTGATGAGGACGCGTTCCCCGTTTAAGGGAATAATAGGCGTCGATCCAACTTAAATTCATTTGGAAAATCTAAGTTGAGATCTTCACTAAATTCTGGTCTCAAGGAGACAGAATCTAATGACTACTCTTGAATAAAATTGTACTAACACTTGTTTTGTAGGGTAATATAAGTTTTATTGTCTCAGACTAACTTCATTCTGTAGGAAATAAAGGTTGCTGAAAAAGTTGGTCCAGGCGCCCGGAAGCGGTCCAGGTGCCCGGAATGCACAAAATATATCTTGTCACCATCTTGGAGCGCGTTGATTGGATGGATGATGTCACAGTCCAGGTGCCCGGAAGGGATCCAGACGCCTAGAACTACTTATATAAGAATCCTTTCACCAGGAGCACAAAACACAACTTCTCTCTGCAACTACTTTCTTGCGCGCTACTCCAAAGACGCTCTTGTTACGCTATGAAGCTTTTCCAACAACCTGCGACTCAATTTTTATTTTCCTTGTTGTCGGTAACTTTATTTTATAGTTCTTGTACTTATTGTGTAACTCTTTTGTGAACTATTAGTGGATTGCCCAATGAAAGAACTCTCACGTGTGGGTCTTGGAGTAGGAGTCGACGAATACTCCAAACCAAGTAAAACTTGGTGTGTTAACGTTGTTTTCGTTACTATTTTTCGCTGCGTACTTTGACTTGATAATGATTTTTCAATGATCACTATTCCCCCCCCCCCCCCCCAACGTTCTTTTCGATCCAACAAGTGGTATCAGAGCAGGTATCACTCTAATTTTGTACAACCACTAATCAGGCAAAGGGGGTGAAAAATTTTATTTTCTTATTTTCAATTTTAAGTGTTTCGGCATAATCCAAATTGATACAATTACCTATTTGGAAACATTTTCTCGTAGCAAACTAATATGAATTGGTGCAACACCAATTCAATCTTAATATTTTTATTTTTATTCCACACTACTAATCCAAGACCAAAAGTCTTGGGATGATTCTCTTTTTCTTTATTGTGTGCAAGAGCAATGGCCCAAAATGAGGGATACAGCACTGTCCGTCCTCCCTCTTCAACGGTGACGACTTCCCGTACTAGAAGAAGTGAATGGAGGTCTATCTGAAGACCGACTTCGACCAATGGTTCAACATCACCAGAAGCTACAAGGCTCCGGTCGATAATGTCAGAATTCCGATGGACCTGGAATAGTGGAATCCGAAGATAAAGAAGAAAGCCCAAATAGATTTCAAGGCTCTCAACACCCTCCAGTGTGGGCTAACGAAAGAAGAACAGAAACACCGAAGTTACCTCGCGTTGATGGCCTGTGAATCAGAATCGGAAGGTGAATCGAAAGATGGGTCCGAACCTGAATCAAGTCACGAGTTCATACTCATTTCCGAATGTTCCGATGAGGTATACCTTAATTTAAGCAAAAAAAATTTCAAAATCATTGCATGCTTAAATAAAAAATTAACTGAAAATAAAAATCAAAATAAAATGCTCCTTGAGGAAAATCAACACCTCAAGGAACAAATCGAAAATTCTAATCTAAATCAAGTTATAAAACTTGAGGAGGAAAACTCAACATTAAAAATTGAAATTAAAAAACTTAAAGCTCTGTTAGAAAATTTTATAACTAAATCTAAAAACTTGGATCTAATCCTTAAAAATTAAAAGGTTGTATACAACAAATCTGGACTTGGATACAAGTCTAGTTCAACAAATAAATCATTCATATCACTCGTAACTCAAAATAAAACACAAACTAAAGCTTGGATTCTAAAAGCGTGTCTAACCACACAAGTAGGAATTAACCAATACTATATACCCAAAAATAAAATATATTATGTAAAATCAAATAACCCAAATTAAAGTCCAAAATATAAAACTAAATCAACTAAACTAAAGACAAATCATAGAAAGAACTATAGAACCAACTCAAACTCAAACTATCATTAAGTCTATTATAATTACAAAAGTAAGCGACATAAACCCAAAACCAAAACTTAAGAAATCCAAATCAATAATTCAGGGGGAGGCTCCAAACTAGTTGGCACCTTCAAAAATAACCTACTTGGTAGGGTAATAGGATTAGAGTAAAAAGGAGACAAAAATTTAACTTGACCTACGATACTAGTGAAGTTTTTGATGATTGTATGTTAGGGAAGCTCTGTTTATGCATGTCTAGGAAGATATGGCTCCGACCTGGTACATTTAGCTTAGTGGAACTAACTAAAGCTACCCCTTACGAATCCTAGTTAGACTAAGGTTTTTTTACTAAGTTTAGTGGATGAGACTATTTGAAAAATCTCGAAGGCATGATTACTCTAATGATGTCCAGGTAACTCATTATACCTGAATCTAACACAAGGTTATACCAAACCCTAAAATTGAACTTAACTCATCTTACAAAATTATAGAATTCCCTAAATGAAAACATAGATCGGATGAGATGATTAAGAACTTAAAAATCAAATTAAACTGAAAATTAAATTAAAAACATAAAATTAAAAATTAAATTAAACTTAAAGTTAAAAATTAAATTAAACTTAAAGTTAAAAATTAAAATTAAAAATAAAAATAAACTTAAAATTATAATTAAATTAAAAAATTTAAATTAAACTTAAAAATTAAATTAAAATTAAAAACTCAAAATTAAAATTAAAAACTTAAATTAAACTTAAAGTTAAAAACTAAATTAAACTTAAACTTAAAAATTAAATAAAACTTAAAATCAAAAATTAAATTAAACTTAAAATTAAAATTAAAATTAAACTGAAACCTAAAATTAAACTCAACTTAAAATAAAAATAAAACCTAAAATTAAATAAAAGTTAAAATTAAAAATTAAATTAAACTTAAACTCAAACTTTAAAATTAAAATTAAACTTAAAATTAAACTTAAAATTAAATTAAATTAAATTAAAAATTAAATTAAACTTAAAATTAAAAATGTAAACTTTAAAATTAAATTAAACCTAAAGTTAAAAATTAAAATTAAACTTAAAATTAAAATTAAATTAAAAAATTTAAATAAAATTAAACTTAAAGTTAAAAATTAAAATTAAACTTAAACTTAAAAAATTAAATTAAACTTAAACTTAAAATTAAAAATTAAATTATACTTAAAATTAAAAATTAAAAATTAAATTAAACTAACAATTAAAATTAATTAAAATTAAAAATTTAATTAAACTTAAAATTAAATTAAACTTAATTGAAATTAACTTAAAATTAACTTAAACTTAACTGAAATTAGCTTAAACTTAATTTAAAAAAAAAAACCAGAGGCGGGCGCCCCTGATATTCAACTCTGGGCTCCCGAAACATGCTCCGGGCTCCCCGCCCTGCCGTCCCGCTCTAGGCGCCCAGACCGCCCTATAAAAGGGGTGTTAGGGGCACCCCCAATGTCTTGCACCTCTAGCTTTCTCTTTTGCAAAGGCCTTCACCGGGCTTTAACGCAAAAGGAATAAAATTTTAAAGATTTTCCTCTTCCTTCACTTACTACGCCATTGTGAAACAACCGAGATCGTCAATTCTAGTATTTTTAACAATGCCTCGGTAAATTTTCTTTCCTTTCCTAATTTTTTTTAAAATTGTTTTGTTTTAGTATCTTATGCTTAGTTTAGTTTTCTTTGATAAATTAAGAAACGTTTTAAACTTGGTGTTGGGCCCTCTACTGCTAGTATTGATCCTAGATTTCTTACTGAGGAACTTAGGATTAGGTTTGCCATCACTGTCTATATGACTATATGGACTAGGTGCCTAGATAGACAATTTTTGATGTGTTCATGTATTCCTACTATGGAGGTCATTGACTTCTACAGTTTGCAGCGTCTTGTTTACTGTACCAGTTCAATTAACATAGGTTTATGTGCTGAATTGTACAACAACCTAGTTAGAATAGATGACCTTACAAACACCACTAGGGTAGCTGGTACTGATATCATGCTATCCCCTACTGTTATTCGGACCTTTCTAGGATTACGTCCATCTGCATACACTTTTCAGTGCTATCCCCCTAGGGATTCATCATTTGGTGATCCGTACTCGCACATTACACTTGATACGATCTATTCATATTTTTTAGGGGGAGAGCGAGTACCCACAATTACCTTATTTAGGGCAGTCTCCCTTAGAGTCCAGGACTATGTCCTTTATAGGGTCTTAGTCTCTTGCATTTTGCTGTTGACCACTAGCAACGTCATGATTATGCATCCCTTTCACTCATTTTTACTGTATGTCTTCTGTCATAGATTAGATATAGATATTAGTTTACATATTTTTCATGCCATTCTTTACTCAGCTGGACTCATCACCAGCAAACGGGTTCACATGCCCTACTGTCACATCTTGACCACATATATTGCCTCCTTATGTATTGATGTCACCAGAGGTGATGTCAGATCCTTGATTGAGTTTGGCATGGTAGGAACTTTTCTTTAGGTGGTATTCATACAGATGATGAGGGTGTCTTGTTCTGGCGAAGGGGCACCAACACCAGCCTGACCCGGACGTCGAGCCACAGCCAAATGCCGAGGGGGAGGAGGTAGGAGTGGATGAGTTCATGGTTACGCTTTTTGGCGATCCCCCTGCAGCACGTCCCTCCTCTCGCACTCTAGCCAACCGAGTTACTGGCCTTGAGTCAGTTGTGACTAGCCTTCAGTAGGATGTCACCGATCTTCGACGGGATATGCGGCAGGAGATTTTTGATCTTAGACGGGACATGTGACAATATGTCTCCGATCTTCGACGAGACCTATCTAGCTCTCACGAGGATGACCGGACTCGTCACACTGAGCTAATAGAGATGTTGCGCTCTCTAGGTTTCAGACCACCCTCCTCATCATCACAGTAAATTAGGTTACTATTGTCTACTTGTATTTGCCTTGATTATTGTACATTTTTAACTTACTATTTATAGTCAATTTTTCTTAGTTACAATTAGGAATGTGCTTAATAGACTAGGATTCTTAATTTCAAAATTTCTTTCAAAAATTATTTTTTAAATTATAGGGTAAAATTCTTTATTTATTTTTCTCAAAACTTCTCTTATTTTTAGAATTTTCAAAATTACTTTTAGCCTTAGTCTAAATCAAACCCTTAGAAAGCATGCTCATATAGACCTAAGACTTGAGCATCTCACGAACACACTAGGACTACCTTGTTTGTTTATTGCTAAACTTAGAAAGGGGTGAAATACATAGGCAGATTGCCTGGATTTAAAATGCTTATATCAGTGCATCAATATAAGTCTGAGCGTTAAATACCAAACTAACAGTAATTAGGTTAAGTTTTTCAGCTTAATCAAACACTAACTGGATAAATTAACCTAACCTGACTAACCAAGTGAAAACTGCTATATTCTAATAGTTAGTAAGTAACTAATGGTTAGATAGTTAAAGATATTTTTTTAGTTGTCTGTTTTGAAATAATGTCAGGTTCAGGGGGAGGATTAATAACTTTAAAATTATTTTAAAAATTGCTTTAATTTTTTTCTCTAGCATTTTTAAAACTGTAAAGTTTGTAAACACTTCAACTTTATCACCCTTAATATTTTTAAATGATAGCTTTGTAAATTAGTTTGACCACTATTTAAGTTTTTGAAATATTATTTTAAAAGATATTTTTGAATTTTCAAAAGTTATCTTAAACCTAGCTATTTTCAAAATATTTCTTGTTTTTATTTTGAAAAATAATTTTAAATTTTTCTAACATTAAAGTTATTTTTGTAAAAAACTTCTTTTTGAAAACCTTATGAAAAATTAGTAGATTTTGAAAATCATTTCTAATTTTCTAATCTTTAAAGTTATTTTTACTTTTGTATCTTTTGAAAATCTTATATTTTGAAAACTTTATAGATTTGGAAAATAATTTCAAAATCACCTTAGTTTTGAAAATCCTGACATAAAGTTGTTACTTTTAAAAATCACTTTACAAAATATCTTTAAAGATTCTCTTCAAGTTAATTAACTTATTTTCTAAGCTATTTTTAACTCTCTCAAGTAATCCTAAAAATTTTCTATTGTAAAAGTTTTTTTTGGTTACTTTACTTAGCAAATTTTTTCCATGCATTGTCTATTCATATTTTTTGATAAATGTCAAAGGGGGAGGGTTAGGTGGAATAAGTTAGCAAAATACCAAGCATAACATCAAAACAAGACTAACTTAAAAACTATGTCACTTATTTTTCATATTATTTTTTTCCGAACTTAACCCAGGTTGTCATTGCATCAAAAAGGGAGAGATTGTTGGTACGAGTTGTACTAACAGTCTAACTCAAATTTTGATGAACTTTCAAAGTTAAGTTAGGTTTAATATGATCTAACGATTTAACTAAGTGTGCAAGAGAAGTCCAGATAGGTCGACGGACTGACCGGATATCTGGCAAGAAATCCAGCTAGGTCAACGGGCTGACTGGATAGCTGGTACGAAGTCTAGATAGGTTGACAGGCTAACCAAATATCTGGCATAAAGTCTAGCTTGGTCAACGTGCCGAATGGATAGTTGGCACGAAGTCTAGACATGTCAACAGGCTGACCGGATGTCTGACAAAGCGGTAAGTTATCACTAGAGGAGAGTGACTTGGTGAGGACGTGTTTCCCGTTTGAGGGAATAGTAAGCGTCGATCCAACTTAAATCCATTTGGAAAATCTAAGTTGAGATCATGACTAGATTCTAGTCTCGAGGAGACAAAATCTAATTACTACTCTTGAATATAATTGTACTAACACTTGTTTTGCAGGGTAATATAAGTTTTATTGTCTCGGACTAACTTCATTCTGCAGGAAATAAAGGCTACTGGAAAAGTTGGTCCAGGCGCCCGGAAGGTGTCCAGGTGCCCGCCCGGAATGCCCAAAATCTATCTTGTCGCTAGCTTGGAGCGCATTGATTGGATGGATGACATCACAGTTCAGGCGCACAGAAGGGATCCAGGCACCCGGAATTGCCTATATAAGCAGCCTTCCACCAGGAGCATAAGACACAACTTCTCTCTGCAACTGCTTTCTTGCGCCTTGCTCCAAAGATGCTCCTGCGATGCTGTGAAACTTCTCTGACAACCTGCAACTCAGTTTTTCTTTTCCTTGTTGTCGGTAACTTTATTTTATAGTTCTTGTACTTATTGTGTAACTCTTTTGTGAACTATTAGTGAATTGCCCAATGAAAGCACTCTCACGTGTGGGCCTTGGAGTAGAAGTCAACGAAGGCTCCGAACCAAGTAAAACTTAGTGTGTTAGCGTTGTTTTCGTTATTATTTTCCGTTGCGTACTTTGACTCGATAACAATTTTTTAACTATCACTATTCACCCCCCCCCCCCCCCCCCCCCCTCTAGCGTTCTTTTCAATCCAACACTATCGATGGGTAATCCGGAATCATGGGAAGAGGGGA
The DNA here is from genome assembly GCF_018446385.1 of Zingiber officinale. NCBI lineage: Eukaryota > Viridiplantae > Streptophyta > Magnoliopsida > Zingiberales > Zingiberaceae > Zingiber > Zingiber officinale. Next base: position 125,713,993 of record NC_055989.1, read on the forward strand.
TCAAATACAGAAAGTTAGGATAAGTATAACAATATACACTTTCCGTTTATGTAGAATTTAAATATAGTATTAAATTTTGTTACCAACAAGTCAAGGTCATAGTTGGAGCGCTCGTGTGTTAGTGTCGGTCTTCCGGCCGTGATCATATATCGTCGGAGCAATAGTCGAGCAGAGCAGCTTCGTAGCACAACAGGAGAATGAAGTAGTAGCACTCGGAAGCTCAAAAGATCGTGTGGAAGCTTGTATGGAAGTTATGTTTGAAACTTTGTGCGAGCACCTCTTTTATTGAGCATGGAAGGCACCTTCCAACCCCTTGAAGGTGCCTTCAATAGGGTAAATCTGATCCCAAGAAGTGTTGATCGTTATCGTTGAAGAAGTCAAATTTTATCCTACGGAAGGCGCCTTCCATGGCATTAAAGGTGCCTTCCATGAATAGTAGGAAGGCACCTTCCTTCACCTGGAAGGCGCCTCAAGCACTGTTCATTCGAGCCTTTTGTGTTCTTTTTGCCCTACAAAATATGTTAGACCAAAGTATATCCTGTAAAACAAAGTTAGCACAATCATAGTAAGGAGTAGTAATTAGACTCTGTCTCTCCAAGACTAGGATCTAGTTAAGGTCTCAATTTAGATTTTTAAAATAGACCTAAATTGGACCGACGCCTAGTGTCCCTTCGAATGGGGGCGCGTCCTCACTAAGTCACTCTCCTCCAGTGACTTACCTCTACTTACCAGGTGTAGAGTTACCTTCTAGAATCACACATTTGGACTTCGGAATCAAACATCCCGACCTACCGGAATCGCACATCTAATCTTCTCCAATCGGGAATCGCATATCTCGACTTACCGGAATCACATATCCAGTCTTCATTAATCGGGAATCGCACATCTCGACTTGCCAAAATCACACTCATCGGGAATCGAACATCCCGACTGACAATCGGGAATCGAACATCCTGAAACCTGCACATTCGGTAAATGCATTAGATCAAGATAACACATAACTTAACTCACTTGTCATTCATCAAAACCTGAGCTAGATCATTAATGCAAATTGCACCAACACCAACCCTTAAACCCTAAAGGAAAAATTTTATTGACATAACCAGGAGTTTAAAAAAAAATTAAAGGAAAAAAATTACGCTACATAGTTGCACACAGTAGGGCAACATAGGTAGCACATATAGAATTTAGGATTTAGTATTTAGGATTTGGGTTATAGTATTAAAGTTAAATAAATTTTAAAAAAAACAACAAAAAAATATACATGATGCACACAAGAGATAAGTAAGTGTGTGTGTTTATATATATATATATATATAGCATGGCCAAGCATAGTCCATGCTGATTTTTTTTAATTTATTTTTTAACTTTTGTTTATGCTAATAAGTTTTTACCTTTAATGTTTAAGAGTTGGATTATAGTGTTAAGCACAAAAAATAATTTAAATAAAAAAAATGGATGTGTACGTGGTGCAGGATAAGGTGTGTAGAATATCAAGATTATATATATATATATATATACACACACAAATTAGTACCATAGTTGATGTTAGTTTGTAGAAACCAGCACGTTGGAGCTGGTCTTTAAAGATTAGCTCTACATTACGAACAAAGCAAAGAATGCAAATAGAGTGCAAAAGGCAACACAAAGAGAAGGAGAGAAAGAGGTAGTCGCAAAAGGAGGTTAGTAAATTGTATTGCAAAAACTTAGGTTTACTAAAGAAAAGGAAATATAAATAGACAATAAAGTAATAACAAAAGACTAATCTACCATTATATAATAATAATAATTTGTCATATACTAACATTCACCCTCAAACTAATGATGCACTAATAGAAAGCATTGATAGTTTGTTAACTAGAAATTAAAATCGTGCAGTAGAATACATCTTGGTGAGTAAGTCAACAATTTGTATAGAAGATGAGACAAATGATAAAGTGATGGTGTCATTCTGATAGTGGTGGCGAGTGAAATGACAATCTATCTCGATATGCTTCGTGGGCTCATGAAAAACACTAGAGTTGTCACAATGTATAGGGATATAGTTCAAGAGAAAAATACCTATATCAGTAAGTAGCCAACGTAACTAAACAATATCAGCAGTAGTAGAGGTCATAGCACGATATTCTATTTCTGTAGAAGAACGAGAGATAACATCTTGCTTTTCACTCTTCCAAGAGTAGAGGAATCTTCCAAGAAAACACAAAATCCTATGGTAGACTTACGATCTATAAAATCACCACCTTAACATGCATCTGAATAGGCATACAACTCTAAGGTAGAAGTGGAAGAATAAAGAAGACTATGAAACTAGGTACCTCAAAGATATCGAAGAATGAGAAGTACAACTCCCTAATGCACTAAAGTGGAAGAAGTAACAAACTGACTGATAATGTGTACAACATAAGCAATGTCAGGTCTAGTGATGGTGAGATACACTAGAATACCAACTAGAGTGCAATATAAAGATGGATCTGGCAAGGGAACACCATCAATAGAAGAGTACTGAGCATTAACCTCAAGCAGAGTATCAACAGTGTGAGTCTCAGATAGATGAGCTTACTCTAGAATGCCACCAATATATTTGGATTGTGAGAGAAGATAGTCACGAGGAGAATAAGTTACTTCAAGTCCCAAAAAATAACATAGAGAACTCAAATCTTTCATATCAAACTCATGAGCCAAATGTAATTTCAACTCTTCTATTCCACTTAAATCATCCCTTATAATAATCATGCCATCAACATAAAGAGAGAGTAATGTGTGACCTAACGAAGTACAACGAACAAAAAGAGCAGACTCATGTCGGAGAACTTGTCAAACCAAGCTTGAGGAGCTTGTTTAAGGCCATAAAGAGCCTTCTTTAGCCTGCAAACTTTACTAGGGTTATGAGTGACACCTGGTGGATGCACCATGTAGACTTCTTCTTGAAGATTTTAATTTAAAAAAAATATTTTTAACATCCATCTAGAAATTAGACCACTGACGAATTGATGTAACTGCAATGAGAGTATGGATAGTAATTGTTGGACCCCGTGGTAGTTTTGATGTGATCAACCAAGTTGGTTAGGTCCTGCGTTGTATTTGATCCCTGTGTCTGAGTGTGCAGGAGCTTAGGAGCACAGGAAGTCGAGCGGAAGACGCAGCTAGCGAGAAGGACGGCACGGGAAGGGAGCCGACGGGCTCGGTGCGTCCGAAGGACGAGAGAGCTGCGGAAGAGTACTCCGGTGGGCGTGAAGAGCGTGCGCGGCGTTCGAGGGACGTTAAGCCGGGACGGAAGGCTGCTCGAGGAAGGCCGGAAATTGGGTTCGGGTGAGCCCTATTTCGGTTGGCCACAATCACCCAAAAGATCGGAGCATCGGAAGTCGCAACAAGCTGGAAACGAAGTCAAAAGAGCTGAGCTGCCAGCTTGGAGGCGCCTCCAACCTGACTGGAGGCGCCTCCAGCTTGAAGGCGCCTTCAACCAGGTTGAAGGCGCCTTCAACCAGGTTGGAGGCGCCTTCAGCCAGGTTGGAGGCGCCTTCAGCCAGGTTGGAGGCGCCTTCAACCAGTCAAAGTGACCGTTCTGCGCATGGATAAAGTTTTATCCGCTGACTCCCATGGAGGCGCCTTGGACCCTCATTGGATGTGCCTTGGAGCCTCGGGATAGGATTTCCAGGACCTATATAAAGGCCCCTGGAGCTAGGAATTCAATATCAACTCAAGCATTCAATCTGTAGTGTTTCCTAGCAATAGTTCTGAGCTTTTGAAAGTGTAAAAGGCTTCTCCGCCTTCAGCAAAGAAGAGTTTCTTTTAGTGCACTTCTATTGCCCTGGATTAACAACCTCCTTGGTTGTAACCAGGTTAATTCTTCTGTGTCTTTCTTTTACTGTTTTATTATTTTGTTAACTATTGCACTAACTGAGTTGAAAGTACGAGGAGGGTATAGTTACTTTTTGTTTTCAGCAATTCACCCCCTCTTGCCGGTCTCCGCTGCACCAACAAGTGGTATCAGAGCCTGATCGCCTCAGAAGGACTAACCGCCAACTGAAGCACTACGATCAAGACGATGGCCGGAGCGAACATCCATCCCCCGAAGTTCGACGGAGACTTCGCCACATGGAAGCGCAAAATGGAGGTATTTTTTAAAACGGATTTTGATATTCTTATTACAATGAAATATGGTTTTGCAGCGCCGAAAGACAAAGAAGAAAACACATGGAGCAAGAAGGAGCAAGCCGATTTCGTCGCCAACGGAAAGGCAGAGTTCCACCTGCTCAGTGTGCTGCCGCCGCAGGAGGTAAATCGCGAAAGATCTCTGGGAGAAATTCCTGGAGCTTCACGAAGGTACTTCCGAAGCGAAGCTAGCGAAGCGTGACATCCTCCGGAATCAGTTAACGAACCTCCGGATGAACCAAGGCGAGAAGGTAGCGCAACTCCAAGCGAGAATCAAGGAGCTGATAACGCAACTAACGAACCTTGGAGAAGAGGTAACCAATCGGGATTCTATCCGATACGCGCTCAATGCCTTCCCGAGAACTCCAGAGTGGGCCTCCTTAGTAGATGCGTACTACATCTCTAAGGACCTCGAGGTAAGTACGTTAGAACAATTATTTTCAACTTTTGAACTTCAGGAATCTCGAGTTTCAGAACCCAACGGAGTAGAGAAGACAAGTCAGAACATTGCCTTAAAGGCAAAGATGAACAGTTCTGACTCCGAAGCCTCAGTCGACGAATCCGAAGCGGCACTACTGGTAAGACGCTTCAATAAGTTTTTTAGTACTAATAAATTTAAATCGCAGAGGCATCATCGAAAGAAGAGGACGGTTCGCTGCTACAACTGCAACGAAGAGGGACACATCAAAGATGACTGCCCAAAGCTAAAGAGAAAGGAGAAAGAAAGGGCAAAGACAAAATACAAGAAACCAGAACCCTCCAAGCACAAGAATCTGAAAGCTACTTGGTCAGATTCGTTAACCTCTGAGTCGGACATCGAAGAATTCTTAGGGTTAGCGCTATTGGCGAACCATCAACCGGAAGAAGACTCAAGCTCAGAGATGAGCATCGATGAAGGGGGAGGAACATCAGAAGAAGAAAGCAGCAGTGAAGAGGGAGCGTCACCAGACCAGGTAAGTAAGGTACGCAATCTAACCCCAACTCAATCTTTCAAATTTATCAAGTCTCTTTCTAAAGAGTTAGATCAATTAGAAAAAGAGAATGTTGAACTAAAGTTGAACCTAGCAAGAGCATGCCCGTTAGAAATGTATGATCATCTAAAATCAGAAAATGAAAATTTAAAATTAGAAATTAAAAAATTGAAAAATGATGCATGCTTAAAGAAATTTCCAAAGTCAAAAATTAGAATTTATGGTAAATTAAATTGGTATATAAGGAAGCATCAAGGTCAACTTAGAAAAATACCAAGAAACTATGTACCCCCTAGATTTTTGAATAATCCTGTAGGAAGGAACCTTTATTGGGTTCCAAAATCTGTGCTTAATTAATTTTTCAAAAATTAAAAGCTTACAATGAGAAAATTAAACATTGAAATTCTTTATGGAAGCTTTGTCTAAGGAAGTGGTTGTTGCTCCAATAACCAAGAAGGCCTAGTGCCTCGCCATGACCTGGAAGCTAAAATATTGAAAGAAAATGTTTAATTAACTTTCTGAAAAAACATTAAACAAAAATTAAATAATACTTTGAAAGTTTATCAAATATTTGTTAAAATAAACAAAAATTCCTTAGAATTTTTTTAAAAATTCTAACTTAATTTTTTAGGTTAGAAATTTTCTTCTGGAAAATACTAAAAGTTCACTCACTTGACTTAGAAATTTTTTTGGGGAACATTTGAATATTTACTTAGGATTTTTTTTACTTAGAATTTTTTTTTTTAAATTTATTTTAACTTAGCAATTTTTTTTTCAAAAATTCATTTTTAACTTAGAAAATTTTCAAAAAAAACTTCAATCTTACTTGAATATTCTTAAGACCCCATTTTTGCTGTGATCAAAGGGGGAGAGAAAAGTACAAGTTTAGGGGGAGTTAGAGAAAACTTAAAATTTATTTTTTTTTAAAAAAAATGTTGCAATTTTACTAATTGCAAAAATTATTCTTAACTTGTTAGTTTAGTAATTTTTCTTTAAAATTACTGTTTTTTGTCTATTTTTAATCCTAACTTGAACTTGGGTTGATGCACATCAAAAAGGGAGAGATTGTTGGACCCCGTGGTAGTTTTGATGTGATCAACCAAGTTGGTTAGGTCATGCGTTGTATTTGATCCCTGTGTCTGAGTGTGTAGGAGCTTAGGAGCACAGGAAGTCGAGCGGAAGACGCAGCTAGCGAGAAGGACGGCACGGGAAGGGAGCCGACGGGCTCGGTGCGTCCGAAGGACGAGAGAGCTGCGGAAGAGTACTCCGGTGGGCGTGAAGAGCGTGCGCGACGTTCGAGGGATGTTAAGCTAGGACGGAAGGCTGCTCGAGGAAGGCCGGAAATTGGGTTCGGGTGAGCCTTATTTCGGTTGGCCACAATCACCCAAAAGATCGGAGCATCAGAAGTCGCAACAAGCTGGAAACGAAGTCAAAAGAGCTGAGCTGCCAGCTTGGAGGCGCCTCCAACCTGACTGGAGGCGCCTCCAGCTTGAAGGCGCCTTCAGCCAGGTTGGAGGCGCCTTCAACCAGTCAAAGTGACCGTTCTGCGCGCGGATAAAGGTTTATCCGCTGACTCCCATGGAGGCGCCTTGGACCCTCGTTGGAGGCGCCTTGGAGCCTCGGGATAGGATTACCAGGACCTATATAAAGGCCCCTGGAGCTAGGAATTCAACAACAACTCAAGCATTCAATCTGTAGTGTTTCCTAGCAATAGTTCTGAGCTTTTGAAAGTGTAAAAGGCTTCTCCGCCTTCAGCAAAGGAGAGTTTCTTTTAGTGCGCTTCCATTGCCCTGGATTAACAACCTCCTTGGTTGTAACCAGGTTAATTCTTCTGTGTCTTTCTTTTACTGTTTTATTATTTTGTTAACTATTGCACTAACTGAGTTGAAAGTACGAGGAGGGTATAGTTACTTTTTGTTTTCAGCAATTCACCCCCTCTTGCCGGTCTCCGCTGTACCAACAGTAACAAGCGTGGAAACTGGAGCAAAGATTTCCTTATAATCCATACCATACTATTGGAAAAATCCTTTAGCAACTAAACGAGTTTTATACTGCTCAAATGACCCATCAAATTTAGTTTTAATCTTATATACTTATTGAGAACCAATTGCACGCTTCCCCAAAGAAAGAGGAATAAGATCCCAAGTACATGTTTGATACAAAGCAGAAAGTTCTTCTGCCATAACCTGCTACCAAAGAGAATCAAGAGCAGTCTCTCTATAAGAGGAGGGCTCAGACAATTGGTGAATAGAAGCCAAAAAGAAGAAAAAGAACTAGAATAAGTAGAACACATAAAATCAGGTAATTAAGTAGACTTACGAGATCGTTGAGGGTAATGAGAAGGAGGCACTACAACAAAAATTACAAACGACAACGAATATTATCCATTATCATAGGGTCAAAAAACCATTGTAACTGACTGTGTTGTAAAAGGCATTGCCCTACGACAACGGCTTTGAATCCGTTGTCTTTGTAGACATTCAACAATGATTTTTATCCATTGTTGTTTATATGCTCAAAAATTTTTTACCTGATATGATAACGCTTTAAAACCGTTGTGATAGATAATTTCGATAATAGATATAACCGTTGTGGTAAATGTTGGTGCGGGAAGCATCCGACGATCGAACCTGTGTTTTGATTATATCAAAGGGTTCAAAGTTAAGTTATTTTGTTATCTGATATGTTTGAATGAGCTTTGCAGGAAAGTCCTAAGTGTACTTAGGCAAAGTCCTAGCTGCGGTTAGGCAGGTGGAAAGCCCTAGGGGGTGGTAACCCTAGGTCCTAGGGGGTGGTAACCCTAGGTGAAGAAAAGTCCTAACTATGGTTAGGCAAAGGGAAAACCCTAGGGGGAGGTAACCCTAGGTCCTAGGGGATGATAACCCTAGGCGGAAAGTCTTGGCAGGTCGAGCGTTTCGGGCAAAAGTCCTAGAGTCGAGGACTCTAGGTGGAAAGTTCTGGTGTAGCGAACCAGGTGAAAGACTGGGGAAAGTCCTGGAGCATCAGGCGTTGAGTAAAAGTCCAGCCGATCTGGAGGACCGAACTGGCAACAGGTATACTCTTCTGAGTAGAGTAGGTGAGGATACGTTCCCCGTTGAGGGAACAATAGGCGTCGGTTCGACCTAGGATTTCCGGAAGGAAATTCGAAGTCAGAACCGGACAGTCTTGTGACTATCAGATAATCATATTTATGTTATTATTATGTTCTAACTTTGTGTTGTAGGGTATTTTGGGACTAACATATCTTGTAGGGATAAAATAGCTTGATTTGCCTTGGATGAACGGTACCTGAGGCGCCCTCCATGGAGCTTGGAGGCACCTCGGGTACAAGAGATGAGGAGTGCGCGCAACAAAGCTGGAGGCACCCTCATGGAGTGCTGAGGCGCCTTGGACGGCCTTGAAGGCACCCTCCATGGCATTGGAGGCGCCCTCAATTGGATAGGTCGCGAAGGAGTCAAAGCTCATCCACGCTGCGAATTCGCTAGTAATAGAGGCACCCTCAAGGGGCTTGAAGGTGCCCTCAATGGCTTATATAAGTCTATCTCGAGCAGAGGCTTAGAACAACATAGTTTTGATAATCTTTCTTCAGCGCACTGCTAACGAGACAATCCGACAAAGCCGTAACAACATTCGAATGACCTGAAGCTTCTATTTTATGATTCCTTTGTAGTCGGTATAATTTTTTTACAGCATTCTAAATTGTAATATTCTTTTGTAAGATTTCTGAACTGATAATAAATTGCCCAAAGTAAACGCACAATGAGCATGGGCCTTGGAGTAGGAGTCGCCCGAGGCTCCGAACCAAGTAAAACCAACCTACGTACTTGGTGTGTCTTTCTTGCGCTACTTTCTGTTGGTGCAATCGACCTCCAAGGTTTTAATGTCAGACAAATATGTTTCAGTATGTTTAAGTATGAAGCTTGATCAAAGGAAGTCCTAGTTGTAGGCTAGGCAAGGAGAGAAATCTCGGTAGATCGTGGAAGCCAGGTGGATAGGTCTGGAGGACCTGATCCCTGTGTAGTCGAATCTTGAGTCATAGTTGTAGGCTATGTAAGGGAAATCTCAGTATATCGTGGAAGCCATGTGGATAGGTCTAGAGGACTTGATCCCTGGGTAGCCGAATACTCAGTCTTTGTGAGTGAAGCCAAGTGGAGAAAATCCTAGGGGGTGGTAACCTTAGGTAACGAGAAGTCTTGGAGGAGTGAACTCCAAGCAAGGTTGATCGGATGGTTTCCGATCGACCGCGCGCTGTCGAACGGACCAGCGGATCTTGGTAAATCTAGGTTTGAGATTACTATTGTAATCTATATTGCTATTATTGTTGTTGGCTAATGTAGTATTGCAGGAAAAGTCTTAGTGGATCGGGCGATCAGACACTGAGTGGGCAAAAGTCCAAACAGGTCTAGAGGACAATGTTTGGCAGGTAAGTTGAGGTATGCAACTGGAGGAGCGATAGTGAGGTCGGGTTCCTAAAGGGAACAACCTTAGGTCGCTGATCCAATTGAAGAAATCGGGAAGGTTTCCAAGTTGAGATCAAGACAGTTCTACTGTCTATATTACTCATGCATTATATTACTGTACTAACCTTTGTTTTGCAGGAATATTGTTTAACTCTGTTTTACAGATTCGGCCTGATCGGTCGATCGAACAGGAGGATCGATCGACCGAACCAGCTTGACTCAGACCAGAGATCAGTTCAGACCAAAGTGAAGCACAGTCCGATCGAAGCTTGATCGGTTGACCGAACCAGGGATCTGTCGACCAATTCAATCAGTATTAATGGAGCATTAAATGAAGATTTCAGCAGATTTTGATGAGCAGGGAAGGAAGCTGTTCGATCGACCGAAAAACAGGTTCGGTCGACCGAACCCTTAAAGAACAGTAAATGAAGAAGATCGAGCCAGCATCAGACTCCAGCCAGGAAGGAAGGGAGCGGGTTCGGTCAACTGAACAGGGGGATCGGTCGACTGAACGACAGTAGCACTTATAAAAAGGAGCTCGAGATCTGAGGCTTAACAGAACTTTCTGATGATAAAAAAAAGGCTCTTCTCTGCACAAGCTGCTCGTACTGCAAGATCACTACAACTCTTCAAGCTACTTCGGAAGTACCGACTGAGCGTCCATTTTTACATCTTGTCGGTATATTATTTATTAAGCTTTCATTGTATTATTGCTTCAGTAAGATAGTAGGGTTGTTACTATCTTACTCATTTGTACGATCTGCTTCTTCCCGAGGATTTCGGGAAGAATGGTTATAGTGGATTACATTGGTGCAGTCGAGGATCGCGGATGGAGTCAGCTAGGCTCGAGCGAGTAAAGCGAATCTATTCTCTATTCTTCCGCTACTCGACTTTGGTTTTTAAAGAGAAAAGAAAAGTTTAAAAGATATTCACCCCTCTATCGTACTCATTCGATCTATCACTTTATTTTAATTTCCGTTGCATTTACTCGATAGTTTTCCGAAATGAAAGTGAAAGTCACGAGCGCTATTCACCCCCCCCCCCCCCCCACCGCCTTTCGATCCAACCGTAAACTTTTTTTTCAACAGATATAAACCGTTGTGGTAGATAATTTAAAACGTTGTGATTTTAAATTTTACAACAGTTATAAACCATTGTGGTATATAATTTTAATATGTTTTATAATGGATTAAACCGTTGTCTTTTATCACTTTTCACAAAAAAAAAAATCGTTGTGATTACGTACTTTTTACAACGTTTCTAATCGTTGTCTTTAATGTTCATGTTGTAATATGATAATAACAAACAACCAATCTTTTTTTAATATAAGCAAAACCACCAATACAAAACTAAATATTTACTACATTCAATCCAAAATATGCCGGCTAAAATATACAAAATGAGTTGTACTCATCAACTTAGTAGTATCTGTTGGTGCAACCTTAGGTCAAGGTTGACCTGGTTGACCAGACTCGAGTTGACCTGACTCGAGGTATATTTTGATGTTTGACAAGAATAGAGAAGTTGTATTTTGATGTTTGACAAGAATAGGAACTTGGGAGTGTGGGTGCAACCTTTGGTCAAGGTTGACCTGGTTGACCCAACTTGAGTTGACCTGATTCGAGTAAAGTCCAAGTATGGAGACTTGGCACGGAAAAGTCCAAGTATGGAGACTTGGCACGGGAGAAGTCCAAGTATGGAAGCTTGGCATGCGAAGTCCAAGTATGGAGCTTGGCATGCAGTCGGAGAGGGCTCGGTAGCTCGTTCTCTGGACTAGGTCAGAGAGGGCTCGGGAGCTCGTTCTCTGGACCGGACGAAGTCGGAGAGGGCTCGGTAGCTCGTTCTCCGGACTAGGTCAGAGAGGGCTCGGGAGCTCGTTCTCTGGACCAGACAGAGTTGGAGAGGGCTCGGTAGCTCGTTCTCTCGACTAGGTCAGAGAGGGCTCGATAGCTCGTTCTCCGGACGAGTTGGAGAGGGCTCGGTAGCTCGTTCTCCGGACTAGGTCAGAGAGGGCTCGGTAGCTCGTTCTCTGGACCGGATGAGGAAGTCGGAGAGGGCTCGGTAGCTCGTTCTCCGGACTAGGTCAGAGAGGGCTCGGTAGCTCGTTCTCAAGACCAGGAAGGCCTTAGGATTTAGGGATGGGAAGCTCTAAATCCACATGGGCATTGGATCGGTCAGCAGACCGATCCAGTGATACTATGGGTTTTCTGATCGGTCTGGTGACCGATCAGTAACCAAACAGTGGCTCACTGTAAGTTATCTGATCGGTCACCAGACCGATCAGGAAACGATCAGGAGGCAGAGAAGGTAGGGGGATCGGTCTGTGGACCGATCCACCTATAGCCTGATCGGTCCACAGACCGATCAGGCTTCAGAATCGACTCTCACAGAGAGTTGGGGATCGGTCTGGGGACCGATCAGCCTAGGGCCTGATCGGTCCACAGACCGATCAGGAGTCTCCCAGACCGATCAGGTTGGAGCCTGATCGGTCCAGGCCTAGCCGTTGAGACACAACGGCTAGATTCTGTGTCTTCTTTATCTTCTTTGCAGGTGCAGGATATAAGACCTCTACAGTAGACGAAGGAAAGAGTTCCTCCTCTTCCTCACGAGACTGTGATTTGAGCTTTGCTGAGCTCTATGTTTCTGAAGCTTCGTGTGAGCTTCCCTCGGCTGGTTTGCTGATCAGTTGCTGCTGGCATCGTGAAGTTGTTGCTTCATCGAACTCCAGTCGACAAGAAGGCAAGCAAAGTGTTGTTACATTCATATTCTTCTTGTTTTCTTGCTCTATCTTGTACTCCTTTATTGCTATTGTAAAAGAGATTGTGGTGAGGTTTCTCCACGAAGGAGTTCATATTAGCCGGTTATCCGGGGGTCTCATCCACCGATGGATTGATCGGCTTCGTCCACCTTACCGACACGCCGAGGAGTAGGAGTATCATCTCCGAACCTAGTTATATCATCGTGTTTGAGGTTTGATCTTCTCCACTTTCGTTTCTACAATGTATTTCCGCTGCGCTAACATAAATTGTAGGAAGAAACGATAATTTGAGGTCAGCTATTCACAGGTTTGGGTTGAGAATTGAGTCATATAGTGGCAATACATTTCTAAACTTGTTTCTAGTAGGTCTTTTAGATTTTCATAGGGAGAGTCATTGCTCTTAAATCTACAAGGTATACTGGCCTTGGGTGGCTAGTAGATGGTGCTCATCTGCTCGAAGAGACAAGACAAATGACAAGTGTCATATTGGTATCCAAGTTATGACACTAGTAGGAGAAGAGGAATGACGGGTGGTTGATACTCCATGAATATACCAGGAGTTCCATATAGATGATCACACTCATGAGTTTGTGGGAATCTAGCACTATTGATGTTCGTGCACGTAAGTACTACATGTGTTAATGTGTGCCTTGCAAGCGACTATGGTAGTGATTTGTTGCTCACTCCAATTTGTTGTGTGTGGGTGAGCGAGGTGTTTAAAATGTCTAGTGGCTTTAATCAAGGTTGGAGGATCACTATTGTGTGCATCGGATAACAAATGTAACTTGCAAAAAGGTTGTAGAGAGCAGGAGATTGTGGAGACCGTAGTTTAAATTCTCGACTTATTCTGAAGTTTTGAATAGAGACCAGTACAATATAGCTTCAGTAGTGTACGCCCCATTTTAGCTGGGTTTTGATCACTTTGATGAGGAGGAAAAGGAGAAAGAAGCGAGGAAACTTATTCGTTGGGTCTTAGCAGCAATTCGTGACAAGCTTGTGTCTTGGAAGCTGCTTTTTCAAGATCTTGTGCTTGAATAGAGAGTCATGGAAGTAGCTTGCAACTTGCTCAATCCTGTGATAAAGGCAGAAGATGCTTGGGTGCAACTCGTGATGGAGGAAACTCAAGCAAGGTTTTAGGTATAGTAAGTATTTCATGCCTTCACAGTGAGCTTGCGACTCGGAAGTAGGTAGCTAGAAGCTTGGGCTCGTTAGAAGTCATAAAAGTACCTCATGGCTCACCGAGTGTAGCAACAAAGATGAAAGTTGCTCAGTTGGAGCTCGTGATGGAGGAGTCTTTGGAGGAGCTAGAAATGAAGGGTAAAACTTGGGTCAAAGAAATTTGAGTGAAGCTCATCACAAAAACAAAAGGATCAGGTAGAGTTTGGGACGAAGGTGGAAGGATCATGATGGGCTACTTAACAACCTTGCATGATGGTAAGCAAGCTGAAAGAGATATTTCTCTTGCGACTAACACAACGATATTTAAAACAATGGCTAAGACAACATTGGTAGCGGCGGCCTAGCCCCACAGGGACATCATTCATAAGGAAAGGCTTGCTTGGCACTATTGAGGGGAAGAGTTATCAGGGCACGTCTGACATAAGAACATAAAGTGGGAGTGCTCGATGTTGCTTTTGTTGAACGCAAGGTGGAGACCCTTTAGTTTGTTGACAGAGCAATTGCTCGAGTACTATCCAAATTTGGTAAAAGTTTAGCTTCACACTAGATTGGAGGGAATTAAATTTAGAGGCTCATGATTGGAGGCATAGATTTAAAGAAGGAAGACGACAGAGCATATAATACACTTCTTGCTATTTGTTGCACAATTTGATTGGGTTGCAGGTGTGTACTAAATCAAGCAGTTGACATGATGGATTTGATTTAGGTGTGCTAGCTTCCCTACTTATGATATTATCACAGTTGGCAGAGTTGTTGATAGGGATCATGAAGATTGTATGAAGGAGATATTAATAAAGAGCTTGTGGTCATGTATGTAATGATGGAGGTAGATGGCTCATGCAGATAATGGCAAAGGCACATGGGTTGTAAGAAAGTCAAGGCTTTGGCAACTTGGCGTTGTGCTAACATAACCTATAGAAGATGCTCACAATTGGGACAACACAAGACAGAGGGGGAGGAGAGACTTGATCAAAAGATGAGATGGAAGCCACTTGAATACCTCTTTATGAAAACACTAATCCTAGAAAGAGACTAACTCGACTACATTAATAATCCCATTAATTTAATACCTCTAACAATAGAAAGTATGGATATCATGAAGGATAGGACAAATAAATTCAAATACTCAATGCGTGAGAGATTATGAGTTATCTGTAATCGAGAGCTTTAAGTATCTAGGATCCTTTTTGCAAAAGGATGGAGGGGTTAGATAGAGATGTTTTACATAGAATACAAATAGAATGAGAAATGGAGAACATTAGGTGTTTTTTATGATCATAAGATATTTGTAAAGTTTAAAGGGAAGTTTTACAAAGCGACAATTAAATTTGATATATTATATGAAGTTGAATGTTGGTGTCTGGAGCAAGCACATGAACAAAAGATGAGAGTCATAAAGATGAGGTTAAGGTAGATGTGCAGATATATGAGGATGAATGTAATAAAAAATGAGAATATTAGAGATAAAATTAAAGTTACATCTATTGAGAGAAAAGTTGGAGAGGTATGTTTAAAATGGTGTAGACACATACTTAGGTGTCTAATAAATATACCTAAGCTAGGTGATGTGAGAATATGAAAAATGTGCACCTTAATAGAGGAAGAGAGGCCAAAGAATATTTGGTTAGTAACAATGAAATAGGATAATTTTATATATATATATATAAATGAGAATATAGTAGGAATTGAGCCCGATGATATAGGACAATCCATATAGCCAACCCATTTAGTGGAATAAAGACTTGGTCGTTGAAATAGAGACCGAAGGTGATGTTGGTTAGGTGGAACATGGTGTTCGAAAAGCTCAAGCAGGATTTGTATCTACATCCCGATTCACAATCATCCTATGCACATTCCTAATCACTATGTTCTAACACCCAACAATAGGCTAAAATGATTAGGACATAGAGACAAACCTCTAGCAACATCTGGGAAGAATAAAGTTTCTAAAGCTCCTGGAAGCTCAAGAAGTGAACCTAAAAAAACTTGCCAAGAAAAATGTTGCACAGGTAATTAGGGATGATGCTCTCTCGATGCTACCAATGAAGAGACTTGAAGAGATTGAACAATGTTCATCACCTTTGTTAGTGCTGATGGGAAGTCTGAGAATGATATCAACTGTCTATAGTAGTGCAATTAATAATGGATGCAATGGGATTCAGGACTACTAGTTATGCCATTTCAAATTGATGTCAGCTGAGATACATTGATGGTGATGTTGAGCAACCAATTCAAATTTGAGTTATCTCTAGACTAAGTATCTAATTCAGGTTATGGAAATGTATCACTCAGATGTTGTATCAACTTTAACTATATGGTGAAATGGACACTTTAGGCTAATGAGATATTAGGAGGCCCTACTAGTAAGCTATAAAGGGCAGCTTCGTGCATGCGGGGTCTTGGGAAAGAGTCTATTATACATAACCTTACCCGCATTGCAAGAGGCTATTTCTGCTATTCAAACCTGTGACCACTACAACAACTTTACCACCAGGCCTTACTAGTAAGCTATCTTAAAATTTAATATCTTTTTAATATTTAAAAGTTTTTTCTATAAATGTTCAATTCATTTTATTGTAGGGCAGGTCCAAAGCCAAGTTAACATGGTATGATCTGTGTTGATGACCCAAATTGGATCAATATGAATCAACTTCTAAATAGAATTATGTCTAATAATGGGATCAGAACTAAAATTTAAATTTTAATTATTGGTTTAAAAAAATAATGATGTTCAGAGTGGTTCTTCCCCTAATAGCTCAAGTCAAGTGCTTAGTAAGTCATATTGAACAAATATGAAGTTGACTTTGAAATGTTTTTCCTTTTTTGGCCTTCCATCATATCTTTACTTCTGCATAGTTCTAAAAAAGGCACATATTTGATTGAGCAATTGACTACAAGATCTTTTGCAACAGTGCTGTTCTAAGCTCTTTTTTATTTTTTGAGGATTTTTCTAGCTGGCTAATTTAGCACAATCATGTTGCAGTTTTAAATGGATAGAATCTATTAAAAGGTTTATTTTGATATACTTTGTAAATATTATCAGTTATTCATGCTGTATTATCATTTCACTATAACAATGACTAATTTTGCAGATACTTAAAACGCTGTTTGAGATTGTCCTGTTTGAAGAATGTGGCAATCAATGGAGTCTTAGCAGGCCAATGCTGAGCTTAATTTTAATAAGTGAACAGGTGAATTCTTTGTTCCATGTTGAAATTTCATGCACACAGAATTACTGTTAAAATTATCTTTTGCTGTTTTAGATTGTTTCTAATTTGTCTATAAGAATCCATTGTGCAGTACGAAAAGATCTTTTTTCTTGTCATTAATGTCTCTGTATTTCAACTAGCATTGTCTGCCACCTAAGAAGAAAGTGTAAGCTCATCTATATTGAACGGCTGAAAGCTAGTTAACAGCGTGATCTGGTTTATCTTGAAACTTGATTAATTGTTCCATTGCTACATTGATGTGTCAAATGAACCAAACAGCAATATTTTAACAATGCGGGTTGATATCAATAGTTCGAAGATGGTGTTTGTTAGAATTATACGAGTTAATAGACCAAACAGAATTGTGTGTGAGAGAGGATGTGAATGTTCTCTTTTAATGGTGTTTAGGTAGCAGTTACTTAGTCGGAGTAGAGTTTAGAATCCTAATTGCTTCTGTGGCAACAATACTTTTACCACTCTCCATGGAAGCAATTTCAAGGCTAGGTTAAGCATTTTTTATCTTCTGGTGTTTTGTTTCTCTAACTTATTTTCCTTGTCTCTTGGAATAAATTAAATTTTGCTTGGTCTCCCCTGACATTAGTAAGTCATTTAAATGTAGATGCTGGAATACAGAATGATCTTCTTTTCTCTAAAATCCTTTCCAGAATTTTGCTTCATCTAGTGTTTCGAGTATCTTTGTTTAGTGGCTTATCCATTCTTTAATTTCTTTTCTATTTGTGTGAACTTTTTTAATTTGTGTAACATGATGGACATCAATAAACATGTATGCCCCAATTTTTGGGGAGTATCGAAGTTATACATGGTTCATACTGTGTCCTAGGTGTTTGTATCAAAGTCCTATTATCTTAGAGTGGTTTTTATTCGCTTAACAAAATCTTATTCCTTTAACTGTGTTCTTTTTTTTAAATGACAAACAAATATAATATAATCCATGTTTAAAATGTTGTAGCTGCATATGATGACTAAAAGAAAATAGTCATCATTGTGCATATAGTTTGTAAACTTGTTTTATCTATGAAGAAGAATGATCCTCAAATTGGACCACAAAGTGCACTGCACTTAATATTAATATTACATTGAGAATTCACTAGATAGTCAAGGAAGTATTGGCATGTGTAGCACAAAGGTAAGTTCAGGAGTCTAAATAGCTTGCACACTTTTGCCAAGGTTTTTTAGCATCTCTATGAGTTTGTATTTGACAATTTGCTCGTTCAATAGAGGTCATGTTATACCATTCAAAATAGTTTTCTATTTCAATAACTAATCAAGAAATGTATTAGGCCCCATCATCCAACAAAATTAGTAGCATATATCAATTATGTTTAGAGAAATGATGTTTCTCTAGCAATAAGATATTTTGACTGTTTGCTATATTCATGGTATTTACGGAGTAACATGTATATGATGGGTAATTTTCATTGGAGTTATTTGGACGGTCTTCTTTAGCTCCTATAAATGTAAACTTGTCTGCGGATGAATGTATTTGGTTTTATATCCCCACTCCTAAGATCTATTGCATGTATTTGGTGGTGGTAGTAGTATTTCTTCTTACTGTTTGTTCTAAGTAATGCGGTAACCTAGGTACAACAAATGAATCAAACAAGTTATCTAAACCAGTTTTATAACTGATAATAAAGGCCACTTCTCTTAAAACAAATTCTAAATTACCCCAACAAATATTACTAATTTTTAAAAGCTTGGAACTTCTAACAAACTTAACAAACTTATAAAAATTGAAAACCTAAATTTTTAAAACAAACCCTGAGATTAAGTCCTAAATCTCAAATCTTATCAATGGGTCTAAAGCTTGTGAACATATCAATTGGATTCCTCTATCTATTTTTTGGATAAGTAAAATTGTATAGTGATGCTGGAAGATCTTAAGTTTATTATTATTATTTTTGATAATTTTTATCATTTTGGTATTTAAGGTATTTTTGGTATTTTAGATATTTTTGGTAATTTCAATCTTTCTGTATTTTTGTATTTTGAGTCTGTTTAGAAATTTTTGGATTGTGACTGTTAATAATTTTTCCTTCCTTTTTAGAATTTCTTACCAATTCTTACCTTTCTTTATCGGATTGGAGTCTACATGTTGGGATTTATTTCCTTTTTTTAGTCTTAATGTTTAGAGTCTATATATATATATATATATATATATATATATATATAGCTGTTTGAGGAATTAATCCTCGGTTATAAATAAAATTTCTTTTTTAAAAAAAAATCTTGAGGACGGCGGTTTTCTATTTTTGTCTTCTCAAGGATAATCACTATGTTGCCTCTATTGGTATTAGAGCTAGCAAGTTCCGATTGAGGAAGTCGAGCATCATATCCAATGGAAGGTTGTTGTGGTTGTACAAGGCAAGTTCCGACTGAGGAAGTCTCACACCGTGGTCATAGCACCAGGACGAGATTGAAGATTTATAAAGACAAGTTGCAGATTTAACCCAGTGTCTAACGACGTGAAATCTTGAAAATCGTGAGGTACGTGGCCAAGAAGATTGACATGGAGACCTCAAATGTCGAGTTGATCTACTCGAATTTTTTGGTACATCATAGATAGTGAAGTTTGTTGTTTGGATCAACAAAGTGGAGTGAATCTTTGACTATAAGCAAGTTCTGTATCGGATGAAGGTGAAGTTGATTGCGATCTGACTCAAGGGTCGAGCATCAGTGTGGTAGGAGCACTTGCAACGCTCACAAGATAGACAAAGTAAAATCAAGATTAAGGATTGGGAGAAGATGAAGAAAAAGATGAAAGATCACTTTCTTCCTTTTGGATACACTCAAACTTCGTTCCAAGGATGATTAAGTTTTGCTATAGAGGACAATTGCTTCTACGCTCAAGATGACCTTGACGGATTCGAAAATGATTTGGAAGAAGCAGCTACGAGGTACTTTATGCTGATGACTCTAAGACTTTAATCGTTTGTGAGAGTTTGTTGAGTTCCTAGCATTTACTAAATCAGATAGATCTATTGGTGACGCTCAGGATATTAATTGTCCTGTGAAAGGTTCCGTTGACAAGTGAATGAGGATATTCATTGGAAAACCAAATTGCTTGATGGTGCACAACAAGAAAATTACCCAGACGAAGTTGATGAACCTGATACACTGCAAGTTGTGGAAGACCCTAAAGAAGAGGAGATAAACCAAGATGAGAAGTTAGAAGTCATTAAACTTTATGCCATATCAACAATTGCAACTTCAAAGCGCGCTATTCTAAGTGACTGATTACGATTTATGCCAAGGGTAGGAAAACAATTGTTTTTAATAAGAAATTGTGATGCTGATAAAGTATCCATGACCATGGAGAGCTTCAGGGAGACCAAGATGTTCAAGTGGGAAGTGTTCGGGAAGGTGCAACTGGAGCTCAACCAGTTCAGTCTTGTCATCTACAATGCCAACGTCAAGCAGCTCGTCGACGTCAAGCACCACGAGCACTTCTCCTACCTCGGCTAGAAGATACAGTAGGAGCCGACCAATGAGGCCAAGGTTGATGTCGCCAAAGTGAGGATGAAGGGCGAGATGGGCTCCAAGGAGCGCGACGGCCGGATGCGACAAAACGCCGCCAAGATCTCGACGAGGAGGCCAAGGTCCTGACCGAAGTCAGGTTGTTCTAGGCTGAGTGAGAGGCGGCCGTGAAGAAGGTGGAGTGGTTGTGCCAGGCCAAGGTGGCCGACGTCGAGGCCGCCAAGGCCGTCTCTAGGGACTCCGAGTAGTAGCTCAAGGTGGAGAAGAAGAATGCTTCTCTCTAGATGGAGAAGCTAAAGGCCGAGCTCTTTAGCAGAGCAACTGCCGACTATGAAATTAAGGTTTAGGAAGCGAACTGAGAGTTGTACAGGAAGCAAAAGGCGATGGAGGTGGTGCTGTATGAGCAAGAGAATCAAGTGGAGGGTCATCGCGTGACCGCAGAGGACAACTTTATGCTGCAACAGACCGACAACGCTCTCTACGCGAAGCGGAAGGTGGTGGAGGGGATCCTATCTTTGGCGGAGGTGCAGAGTAAGTTACTGTGCATGATTCTAGAGGCGTTCGACGAGAACTACATGGTGATGAGGGACTTCTTGATGATCGACAGTGGCCTGTACAAGGAGATGACGAGGATCAACACATTGAACTTCTCCAGTTCGGAAATAAAGTTGCATCTGGATCGTCGAGGATTCTCAAAGTCCAGTAACTGCTAGTAGATTTTACCAAGTTGATACCAGATGATTTTTCTCCTGGGCTACCACCTGACACTACTCTGAACTTAAGGACGAGTTTTTTCAACCCGAGGTGACTGATGCATGAGGATCCGAAGTTTTTTATTATTAGTTTTGGTAATGTTCATCTTTTTGGTATTCAAGGTATTTTTGGTAATTTCCATCTTTTTGTATTTTTGTATTGTGAGTCTGTTTAGGAATTTTAGGATTGTGGGTCTCTTAATAATTTTTCCTTTCTTTTAGAAATTTTTTCTTTTTTTTTACAAGATAAGAATTGAAGTCTATATGTTGGGATTTATTTCCTTTCTTTGGTCTTAAGGTTTAGAGTCTATATAAACATGTGTTTAGTTGTTTGAGGAATTAATCCTCGGTTGTTAAATAAATTTTTTTTTTTAGAAAAATATGGAGGACAGCGGTTTTCTCTTCTTTTCTCAATTTTCACTTTTCGTCAGCCACGGAATAATCACTATGTTGTCCGGTGTCATATAATGTATATCGAAATGTACAAAATGAGGCTTTAGAAGTTACTCATGTCTGATAAATGGATTCCTCTATCTGATCCTATCAAGATTTATATTGAGCATATTAGAGATTCATGCCAATGTCAGGAGAAAAATTACACTAAGAAATGAAACATTGTATATTTTTGACATTCTCTAGAGTATATGAAATGGCGAATTCATCAATGGCGGAGACAAGCAATGATAGATGAGATGGTTGTATTTTGTTCTAATCTAGATGCAACTTGTCACTCTTCCTTCTGGTAAGTCTATTGTTGGCTGGTTGAAAGTGGATGCTTACTATTAGGAGATAGGTTATCTCCTGATGATGCTATTGATAGAGTTAAAGCCAACAACTTTCAAAACGATAAACTTAGATATATAGCATTGACTAGATGTATACATTTTCTCTAGTGACTATGATTGCTCATCTCTTAAGAGTAAGATTTGATACACTTTTATTTTACGATGATAAAAGTGTATTGGGTGAAATCGTAGTGTTTTACCTTACCTCTCAATTTTGAGAGTGTATCTTAATCTTTAATGTTTTTGTTGATTAGATCGTTATTACCAGTGAAAATTTTGTTGCAATCTCAAGTATAAATGCATTTCCTTATCAACAATTTTAAACCTAGTATCCAGGCACTTCAAATGCTTGGCATGGTGCTTGGCCATTGAGACATATCTCACTATTGAAATATGCACTTGATATGCTAGAGCAAGTCAGAATACTATGTGCTTAGCCAGTTGGGACTCTTATTAATCCTAAGGTGTTAAACATTTTACAACATAGGGAGTTATTATAGCTTAGGAAATACTAGAGATTGATTGGGAAACTAAAATTTCTCAATCATCAAGATTGTCATCGCATTTGTTGCGTGAGTAATTTGTTTCTTAAAGCTCCATGTTTGGTCATTGGAAGATGGCTACAAGGATTTAGATATTAAACATGCTCCAAAGAAAAGTCTTTTATATCATGATTGTAGCAAAAGGTGATTACGCTCACTCCAAACGCCCCTTCACAGCTCGTCCCCAGATTATGTGAAGGGACGTAAATCACGAGGTCAACTTATAGCCGATCCCCAAGTTGGCTATGGGGAGGGAATCTTTTATATCATGATTGATACCATTTCAAGTTGTAGGATATACAGATGTTGATTGAACATAGTTATTTGATAGATAACTGATCTACATCATGCTATTATATTTTACTAGAAGGTAATGTCATAACTTAAAGAGTAAAAAGCAAATTGTAGTGGTAGTTAAGTGCATAGGTTGAATATAAGATATGGCTATAAACACATAGGGGTGGCAATTCATGTTCTTGTGTTAATCATGTCATATATTGGTCGTGTCTTTGGGTCAATAAAAAATTATATAAAATATTTATTTATTAAAAAATAATTTTAGAAGGTGTAAGATTAACAATCTATTTAATTATTAGGTTGTATTATATCAAAGTTATTAATATTTTTGAAAATAAATTATCTTCGTAACAAGTCAATTCATTTATATATTTGGCTCATGTTGTATCACTTTTGATTTTGTCTTTGTTAATCATGTTTTGAGTCAAGTTGGGGCATGAAATTGGGTGGTGTCTAACATTATTAGATCTAGTTACATGTGAGCTTATTTGGCTCCAATGTTTAAAGACTATGTTGGGTAACACTCCTAGTGAGCTAAAAAGAAAGATGAAGTGGTATTGTAACATTCAACTTCTTGTGGATCTTACTTTTTCATTCATGGAAAGGTGTAATCTAAGGAGATCATCCATCCCATTTGCCGATAAAAATGATTAGATGATCAACTCAGTTCTTGTAAGGTTTTAAAATTAAATTATTAGTTCTAAGTTTTTGAGAGTACCTAGTTGTTAGGGACTTTTATGTAAATACAATAATAATCTGTATAGAATGTGTAAAATTACTTTTACTAGAGAACTTTATTATGTGTAAAGCCTCATGGTAATTCTGTAAGAGATGACTTGTGGAACATTGATCTCCACTTCTAATAGATGAACTCCATACTCTTTTTAGTTGCCTTTTTTTTGTTTAATCCTTGCTTGGCATTCTTTAACATCATCATCTGTAAGTGCTAATAATCTCATATAACATGGGAGGTCAGTGATTGATTCATGTTTCTGCATGGTTGACACTATCAACTATCAATCGTGCTAAGTGTAGCTAAACGACATGAAGAGATTCATTTTTCCAACATTGAGAATTTTGGCACAGTGACATTGTTTCTTTAAAGATAATGTTTAATGCCCTACGCCCTGGCATATAACTTGTCATTTTTGTTCATAACTTATAATGCTGTGATACCCATCAATTTCCTCGCGCTGATTCTTTGTTTATGTGTAGGTATTCAATGATTTGAAAGTACAGATTTTGGCTTCTCAGGTGACAATCTATATCCTAGATTCAGTATCACCCTTGTGCTTTAATTAGAATTGACATCAGATACTACAGATTTGCATTTTATTGTTGGTCCTTGTGGTATCTTGTTTTTCTTCTAATTATCTGAATATATGCAGAAACTTGAATTTCCTAGACTCCACCTAATAGATGTTCGAGTCATGATCTAGATGTTATTCTTTATGTTGCATTTCATCCTCATTCATCATGTGAAGCAGCCTTTTTCTTTTTGTTAACTTGCAGTCTTCGGATCAAGTAGAGCGCCTTTCGCAATGCTTTGATAAGCTGATGGCTGATGTCACAAGAAGTCTGGAATCAAAGAACAGGGATAAATTTACCCAAAATCTGACAATATTTAGGCATGAGTTCCGTGTCAAGTAATTAATTGCTCCCTGTGCAGACTGCAGTCATGATAGGATTTCACTACCATGGCTAGTAGCTAGTTTTTTATGCCGGACCAGTTCAGGGGTATGATTATCAAGGAGTACTTTTTTTGTGCATGTTGTATGAAAGAATGATATATGTGGAATATCACTCTAGTTCCTTTGTTGCCCTTTGTGCGGGGATGGTAGGAAGTGGGGATTGCTAACTGGATAGTTCATACATCATAACTTGGGTGTTGCTGCAAATGGGATGGCAAGTTGGAGATGCGTCCCAAGGTTATAATTCTTTTGTTTGATTAGAAAAAAGGGAAAGGTGAAGAAAATAGGTAGTTTGTGGATTTGTAACTGGAGTGGCTTTGTATAATACTGTTTCATTAAGTTTGATAATTTTGTTGCTCACTGGATAGAGCTTGAAGCATATTTACTCAACAGGTGTGGTTGGCAGCTTAATGTTCTTTGCAGCTTAAGAATCTTCAGATGGAAACCTTTGCACCATTTCTGTATAATTGAAACAAATGGATCTGTGATCCTTTGCTGAGTTGTGTCGTTGTACAGACATGCCTTCGGTGTTGGCATGTCATGCATTTATGGTGAATAAAATGAACAGGTTAACAAAGTGGCAGGTCAATTTTGGCACTACACAAGTAGTCCATTTGTTTCATATTACTGGCTGTTTTTATCTATCATAATTCATACATGCCTGCGACAGTATGTGCTCACTTAGCATGAGTAATTTCACTAGCTTTTTTTGTATGACAGTCTACAGGGTTGATGCAATCGTACCCTCTTTAATGATGGTAACCAGTAGGCACCTGTGGGAGTAGAAGGTGAAGGCATTTGTGCCAATTCATTTGTGGATTTGTTTCAGTAAAAAAAAATGGTGTTTGCTTGAAACACATTCTTGCTTGAAGCACATGTATAGTGTTCGAGTTGAGCTTGGGATTACATAGCCCAAGACAAATACTATGGGCCGGAGTCCAAGGCCCAAATGCCCACTTGGATCACTTATTCTTGCTGCACCCTGTTGCAAAATCCTCAACTCGTCCAGTGCCTTGGCGTTAATTAAACAACCCTTAACTCCCTTCAATCTCTTAACCACCCAATAACCTCTTTAATTAATAATAGACCTGATGTTATGGATATAGGATGAGTGCCTGCGCCGATTCATGGATAACGACCATGGTTGCAAGAGAGGCGAGGGATTTCACTCTCCTTTACCCACATTCCAGGCATGAGGCTCAATGTTCCCATGCGTTTCATTCAAGTTATATGATCTGAAGGGAACCGTCAGGTTCTGAGGACCGCAAACGATTGTCAACTTACTCGACAAATGAATATGCTTTTCCTTTGCCTTGGTCGGTCACACGAGCTACATGATCTGTCCACTCCCTTTTTGTAGCAGTGGAGGAATCGAAGCCTTTCGATCCGGTCGACAACTGGTATCTGTTGATGATCAAAAGTAGAGTTTCTCTGGCATGATCGGGAACTTACATCGACTAGAACACTTGTGCCCTAACCGTCCAAGTACTGATCCTAGCGAGGAGCGATGGTCATGACTCTCTGCCCATTTGTCTGAACAATTGAAGATCGAGAACTCAGAGCGTGAACAACGTTAAGCTTTTGAGTGGAGGAAGAAGTCATTACGGCCATGGCCGTAGGGATCCCTCTGAGGACGTCACTGAGGCCTCTGGTCTTGCTCCAGTGCTTTCAAATTTATTGTCAGTGAAAATTTTCCAGGAAATCGAATTGATGATCTCTAAAATCAATCGATCCGAAGTATTGGATAATAGTAACTTGAAAAAAATAAAAATATATAAGTATTTTTTTCTTTTATAAACTGTGTTTGCTCTGAATTTACCCTCTTTTTTTTTTCCTTTCATAAACTGTGCTCGCACCTGATAAGTGAATCAAAGGAGAAAGACTGCTATTTTTAAAATTACTCGAACAAAACTGAGACCTGAATTATTAAAAAAAAACTATAATAATAATAATAATAATAATAAATCTTTTCGTCTCCTCTATGGATAAAAGGTAACTGAGCGAAGTCAAAATCTGAAATATCAACTACAACTCTACAAAGGCAATCACAGAGGGTGTAACAAACTTTAGAGCAAAACTTGCAAAACGGGATCTCAAACGCAATAAGTATTCAACGCGTTATGTGAAAACGACAGATATTAAGCATGAAATATTAACTTTTAAGTAATGAAGGAAAATAAGAAGCTGGCATATCACATGAATTTTATCTTATTACATTTCCAAGTTCATAAACAGCTCCTGGATACCCAATAGAGCAGGGGGGGTAGATGAATAGATCGGGATAGATTCTTTTTCATCCTGTTCCGCTCCACTTCTCGCGGGATAAATTCAGAATGAGACGATACAATATTATACAACCTTCATATTAAGATGGAAAGTGGCAAGAAGAATTAAATCTCATATCTGTCCCATCCCTCCCTCGTTTGCAAGTTGTTTTGTAATCCTATTCCCGCTCCGTTTAGGCCTATCAGGCAGAGCAACATGTCTTTGATCGAATCAGAATAGAACAGGCCTCGCTAGAAATGAGAAAATATATTACTTGTCTTTGTAAGCAGAAAGCATCTCACCAAATGTAAAAATAGTAGAAGCAGGAAGGACCTTTTAAATTTTAGAAGCATTGCTTGAACTTACCGTTGCGGCATACATCCGATGACAGTAAAGGTAAATTGTCTTTAACAGAAGTAGCAAATTGATCTAGAAATAGTATGGACTTTCGAGCAATTTACAAGATTTGTCATACAAGAAAATAACTGAATTTATTCCATTCCTAAAGAAACTAAAACATACAACATACATAGCCATTCTGGCACAAATGATCTATCAATCATGCTAAACAAATAACTGAATTTTCAACAAATGGTGACTTGTAGAGGTCAAATGGAAATGGTTTTTTTTAAAAAAAATCAAATTATGAGGTAAGCAATAGGAAACTCAGTCCTTTGCGATACAAGGAATAAAAAAGAATACTTCAGTGGATGAACATTCCATAAACTTGAGATAAAGTTGTTCTAAAAGGCATACTTTAACAAAAATGAAATGCCTCAGATGCAATAAATATATATAGCAAGTTATTACAAAGTAAAACAAATTGCAATTACTTGTGATTAAAAAAAATCATAAAAAAATATCGCTTAACCATATATTTCATGGTACTACTGTCAATGGGTTGAAAATAAAAATAAACAATGGTACAGATAATATGAACCATTAGACATCATAATGATCTTATGAAGGCGATGGATCACCATCGCATATGAGTGCAAAAGGGCAAAATATAATACGGCAGAAGATTGAAGCATCAAAGTTGAGGTAAATTACATGACCTTAAAAATCTAGCACGTTTAGTGGAATCCTGGATTATGTTAACAAAACAATCAAAATGCTGGCAAATCCTAACCTCATTTGACAGGTTCAGATAAAAAATCCTCTGCACTTAACTGAGTCACATAAACACTTTTTCTCTCTTTGAGGATTCATATGGTTTCCCATCTCAGCTGGACGCCGACCATAATCAAAAGTTAACTCTGTCATAGGAGGAATGTGCTTAATGGCAAAGAACATGATATGTGGATATCGATCGTCACCATGGTCATGTAGAACTGGCTGCCAAAAGACATTAGGAGAGCAACTGTGGTTCATAAAACGAGCAATGTTGCCATTATTCTTAGAATTAATGACAAAAGATAATAGTTTTGGCGTTTCACTCAGGTCAACATTGCCAGTCTCTTCCAATAATTCAGGCACATAATTCCACTTAAAATCTGGGTCGGAATACATTGGCTGGAAAACATAGTCAGTCTCTTCGTCAAAGTTAATGGACCGTATGCCATCAATGATCTCCCCTGTGTACTCACAGATGAAAGTCCCAGCACGAATAGCATCCCAACAACGGAGACCCCATCCATGGTCTCTTGTCTTAAATACTTCAAAGTGGAGATGAAGACCAACCTGCGTAACTCGGTTGCGACAATTTATTAAACACTGGCAAGTAGCAGGACATTCATAAACAAGAGGTTTACGGCTGACAAGGATCCCATTAGAACTGTAAGGTAGGAAACCACCATTTTGTCGTAGACAAGAGCAATTAGCATCACCAGGCAAGCAAGCACTAGGGCACATGCAAGATTGCAAAGGTTTTACTGAGGAGATAGATCTTGGATAACCAACAGTATTGGAATAGGTGAAATAGGTAGGTCCTTTCTCATAATCTACTTCATTGACGAGGCAAACAGGTTTATTTTCTATACCAGAAGATAAGTCATGAGATAGTACCATATTTCCTCGTAATGATGGATTTTCCTTCCACTTCTCAATTCTTTTCCACACTGCAATCCCATCAGGCTGCCCTGGTTGTCGAAGAAATTTGTACTTGAAAGTATTAAAACCTGTCTTTCCCTTTTCCACCCATGATTCATGGATCTTGTACAGGCCATCATATATGTAAATTTTTCCATTGGTAATGCTAGGATCTTTTGCACTGCGGATGACCCTAATATCGTTAGCCCTGCGCACACTTTTTTCTAAAGCAAGATTACCTCTTTCGAGCTTCTGGTCATCGTTGTTGGAGCTTCCCTGGCCAGTGTAAATCAGAGTATCCTCACTATCCTCCTCATTTCCATAAACACCAGCAGAGACAATTCCAACAGCCACAGAATCTTCTTGATCCACAAAACTGATTGTTTTATAATCAATTCCAGAAATGCTTTGACTATGCAATCCAACCAAACACATTTCGATCCTGAAGTAAAAAATATCTCCAACCTCCACACCAGGCACCGGTCCTATCCGCTTTTCCTTGTTGGCCCTGAGATCATTAGACATCATTATGGATCCAGCTTTTAAGTCTGGACGCAGTTTTTTTGCGTCATCTATTTGCATGAGCCTCCTGCGAAGTGCATCAAACGTTGAAAGGACAACTTCCACAGACTCCCTGGGATCGTGTGATGAAGGTAGCAATGTTGAATCAGCAAGAGACTGTCGAGATTTATTTTTCTTTCTCTTACTACTCTCGGTGGCTGAACTATCAGCTGGAAAAGTGCTATAATTTGAGAACCGTTTGGTTGTTTTCCCAGATGAATCGATGATCACTGCTTCCTTGTAAAAGGCTGGAGGAGTTGTACCTCCTGATGCACGAGGGAACCCGTTCTCCTCATTGAGATAACTGGGATGCTCTACAGGGATCTGGTTAAGATCTTGAGGAGAACCTACGGAGGAGAAAAAAGGGCAAAAGCCAGGAGGATAAGCAGAAGCAGTTGCGAAAGAGCCAAGCGGGGTAACACAGACAAAGGGAGGGGCATTAGAAGGGCAGAATGTGCTCTTCTGCCCAAGTGATGCAGGTAACATAGGAGCCAAACTTCGCAAGGGCTTCACATCCAGCACGGCCGATTCTTTCATCGAATGTGGATCATGGTATGATCGACTCTCCATTTCCGCGGTACGTCAATGCAAGAAACAGGAAGTAAATCTTATTTTCATTCGTCGAAGGCCGAGAGATCCTACCGCGCTGAAATCCTGTAGTAAGAACAAATTTCAAAGGGAAAGCAAAAAAGTCGAGGAATCGGATAAGTGCCATTGAAAAGCAAGGAA
Organism: Zingiber officinale; assembly: GCF_018446385.1. NCBI lineage: Eukaryota > Viridiplantae > Streptophyta > Magnoliopsida > Zingiberales > Zingiberaceae > Zingiber > Zingiber officinale. Next base: position 125,743,876 of record NC_055989.1, read on the forward strand.
ACAATGAAATCAAAGTCAAAATTCATACTTTATCACGCGAAAGGGACGATCTTGAAAGTAGAAGGCGAACAACTCATACTAAACAAACCCTAATGAACCACGGAAAGGAAACTAGATGCAAAAGGAAAAACAAACTCCGCAAATCTACAGTGCCAATGCACAGGAAACACTGGACTAACCTCCATAAATGGATTTCCGGTAAAGATTCAGGGAAAAGGTTCCGAATAACCTAAAAAAAAAGGCGATTTCGGAAAGGAACACAAAGACTACTAAGAAAAGAGACAGAAACAACGAGCACAAGGTACCTGAATCAGCAATCTAGGGTTACAATTCCTCGCGAAAGCAACAGTGGGCTTGGAATTTCTCGCAGGTCAAAGATGGGATATTTCCCCAGACAACAACAAAGCGCTTCCATCCGCTGTGCCCACTTCTCGCTTCCCAGTTCCCAGTCCATTTCCTCGGCTTTGGTGCCAGACTTGTCTCGGATTTCGCCCGACATCGCGTGCGTGTTCAAACTGTAACGGGCGTTACAGATAGACGGTAAGAAGCCGTTGTGATCGAATCCGACGGGTGAATTTGAAAGAAACGCGGACGAGGGTTGATTAGTCGGGTTTGTGTTATCAATTAATCTGGATTAATACGTAAAAAAGAATTCTTTATTTAATAAAATAAATAAATCAGTGGCAAAATAAAGACGTCCTCATTTTGAAACGGGATCCTCGGTCTCGGAATCCTCGTGTGCCACTCGTCACAGTCTATCCATCATCGACGGCTTTCGATCACTGATCAACCTAAACTACATCTTAGGAAAGGTGAACTAAGGGAACGCCGAACGCGGCTGGTATGATCACGACTGGAATCTGTCGGTAGAGGAGCAGGAGCTGGAGTCGATGGCAGAGGAAAGTTAGGTCTGACAACTGCCAGATTCTGATCACAATCGTGCCGGCTGTAATATCTCTGGATTTACCTTCTCCAGGATATAAGTTGGATAGAGCTGACGGTTAAAGGTCACTGACGATGGATGAACTAAGATAAGTAGGATACAGGTACTAGGGATTCCGGAACGCTCATAACTTGGCCACTTGTACTAATGGTTAGTAGTCATTCATGATTTACTTTTTCTGTATTACCCTAGCAACGGGATTGGCGGGGGTGCTGGAGGTGAGTGAATCGTCTTTTTGCCACATAGGATGGTATTGAAATAGGTCCCCTCGGGGCAGTGCGGTGGTTAAGACATGGAGTGTTGCCACATGAAATGTTAGGGTTGAAACTCAGCGTATTCGAGCATACCATGCTCCCATGCCTTAGCCACCTGTATTAATGGCCAGTAGCCACCCATGATTTACCTCCTTTGTGTTGACCTATAGACAGGTTAACGGAGGCACTGGGGGCAAACGAATCGTCTTTTGCCACATAAGATGGTATTGAAATAGCCCCAGGCATAGCCTGTGTTGGTTATCACTTGGTAGATTTGTAGCATTGAGCATAGGTTGAATCCCGGCATAGATCGAGGAATTACTCTCTCATGTGATAACTAGTTTCGATTTCCTAATTTACTGTTTCTCAATGGTGTGAGATAGTCGTAGCGGGGTCGTCAGAGTGATGGATTTAACCTTTTGCATAATAGGATGGTATTGAAATAATTATCTTGAGCTATGTTGCAGTTGTAAGCACATTTTGTTGGGACCTTGACGTCCGCTAGAGGGGGGGGTGAATAGCGTTTCACCTAAATTGTCACTTCCTACACTTGTTAGTACGCAGCGGAAAATAAAAATACAAACTAACAAGAAGAAAGCTAAACCCTATAAACAATAAGGAAAGACAATAAACCAAAACAAACCGTAACACAAGGCATTTACGTGGTTCATAGATTAGGGCTCCTACTCCACGGCTGTCCGTAAGGTGGATGATCTCAATCCGTCGATGGATGACTCCCCGGAAATCTCCGACTAGCTCAAATCTCCTTCTCGGTGGAGAAATCTCACCACAAACTTGATCTAAACACTCTTAGATCACAAGAAGAGTTTGGAGGCTTTGGAAAACTACTAATAGGGGTTAACCACCTCTATTTCGCCAACCTTAACCAAGCTTCCAATGCTTGATTATATAGGTCGCGAGTTAGAAAACCCCGCCTACCAATCGATTGCCAAAACCATCAGTCGACTGCTCTCTGTGGAGATTCGACCGTTACAACCCAATGGCTCGATACCAGTCGACTGATACTTCCATCAGTCCACTGCTCCATGTTAGGACCGAAAAGTAGCTAGAGGGGGGGTGAATAGCTCGTCGTGTGCTCGGTGCTTGGCGTTGATTCTTTCTTCAAGAATGTGCAGCGGAAATACAAGAAACAAAAACATACAACGCTAACACTTGGGATTTTACTTGGTATCCACCTCATAAGAGATGACTAGTCCAAGGATCCACGCACATACACACACCTCCACTATGAAACACTCCTTTTCGGTAACTACCGAAGGCGGAGAAGCCCTACAAGACTCTCAATACAAGAAGAAAGGAAAGGGAAACAAAATACAAGCGCAAAGCTTACAATGAGTACAGAAAACCCTAACCTTAGCTTCTCTTCTTGGCTTTGATCCGCCTCTTGACTTGTAAACCTCCAAGATCCTTCAAGAACTTGCGATCTGAGCTTTGAGAGCGCTGTGGAGGAGCTGGCGAGAGGTCTGAGATGAAAACAGTGGAGAGCTGCTAATGGAGACGCCCGCCTGCAGCTCAAATACGACGCAACGGTCGGATCCCGATCGATTCGAAAACTCCCAATCGATCGGGGAGGCTTTGGATCGATCCACGGATCGATCCAGAGCGCCTTTGTGCTCTGGAAAAATGCCTAGATCGATCCACGCATCGATCCAGCGCTTATCGTGCGAAGCAGCAGCGTCCCAATCGATTCACTGATCGATTGGGACCTCTGGATCGATCCACTGATCGATCCAGAGGCTTTCTGTGCGCTGGGAAAAGCCTGGATCGATCTAGCTCTTGGTTTTTGCCCAAAACCAAGTCCCAAGCCTCTCAAACCAACATCCGGTCAACCTTGACCTGTTGGTATATCCTGCCTAGCATTTGGTCACTCCCTTAACCTGCCAGGACTCCCCACCAAGTGTCCGGTCAATCCCTTTGACCTACTTGGACTTTTCTCTTCTTGCCAAGTATCCGGTCAATTCCTTCGACCTACTTGGACTTTCCTTCATCATGCCAAGTATCCGGTTACTCTCTTGACCTACTTGGACTTTCACCTGATGTCTGGTCAACCTTGACCCATCTGGATTTTCCCTCGTGCCTGGCTTCACTCACCAGGACTTCCAATCTGCCTAGCTTCACTCACCAGGACTTCTTTCCTGCCTGGCTTCACTCACCAGGACTTCTCTTCTTCCTGACTTCACTCACCAGGACTTCTCTTCTGCCTGGCTTCACTCACCAGGACTTTCACCTAGCTTCACTCACTAGGATTTCTCTTCTGCCTGGCTTCACTCACCAGGACTTTCACCTAGCTTCACTCACTAGGATTTCTCTTCTGCCTAGCTTCACTCACCAGGACTTTCACCTAGCTTCACTCACTAGGATTTCTCCGCTGTCTGGCTTCACTCACCAGGACTTTCACTTCGCCTAACATCCCAGTTAGGACTTCCCAGTCAAGTATCCGGTCAATCCTTGACCTACTTGACTCTTCTTCAATCAACCTTGTATTGTCAAACATCGAAACTCAAACAAAGACTTAAGCTTGGTCAACCAGGTCAACCTTGACTTGAGAGATGTTGCACCAACAATCTCCTCCTTTTTTATGTTTGACAATACCACAATAACACTTACAATACCACATGTAAGTTAGGCTTATCCCATAGCCTAAACCTTCTTCATGCCACTAGGTAATGGAAGCATAAGTTAAGCTCTTCATTCTCCCCCTAAGAGAGCAAACTCCCTCTTAGATAATGAAAGCCTAACTTACCCCCTTTCATAAGTCCTTTCATTCTCCCCCTATTGGCACACATCAAGCCATGCCCCATTCTTGGGCACACATCAACAAATCCACTTGTTGAAAACTCTCCCCCTGAAGAGTTGCTCATCGTTGTTCACAGCTTCACTCGGTGTGATCAACACGACAATGAAAGTCTCATACCCTTCATTATCCTTAACCCTACATTCTCCCATTAATGTAGTCAAATGCCCATCCTAGAGCATTTCTAACTTAAACCACTTGAACAATGAGGATATCCAATCCCCATTAAAGTTCAAACGCTCAACTTTGAGCATTTTCTGAAAAGAAGGTTAACCACCTTCCAAGGTTCATGAAAAAAATAGTGTTCATGTCTTTAAAGAGTCCCTCCCCCTAAAGACATGGTGGTAACTTCTGTCATTGCACCAACAATGACTTGGAATCCCTAAACCTTTAGGAAACCCAAATTTTGAAGTTGTGAGGTTCAAATATTCAAAACTTTGAAACAAACCTCAACCTAACTTCAATATAGTCTTCCTTAACCAATCCATCCTTGTTTTCAACATGAAAACTCCCTTTTTATGTATACAAATGTATTTTGAGGGGTTTGGAATAGTTACCTAGACTAACATAGGTTCAAAATGTTGAAATCAGGTCTTCCCAGCCAAAATCAGCAACTTGGATCGATTGGAGTTGGGTTCCAATCGATTGAACCTTGCTGAATCGATCCATTGATCGATTCAGTCTTCTTGGATTGATCCACTGATCGATCCAGCGAGCTTATGCTCGCGAGAAATGCCTTCTCAATCGATCGGCTGATCGATTGAGGCACTCCAATCGATCCACTGATCGATTGAAGTTCTGATAGTTGCTGAAATTCCATGTCAGTCAACTTCAGAAACCCCTAGAAAATTCTACAAAAATCAAAAAATCGTGAAAATTTGTGTAGCCATTATTTAGGGTATATACTATCAAGGAAAAATAGTTTTCTATGAAAATACATCATATTTTCAAAGATTGACACAAACTTAAAAACTTGCATAAACTTTAGTGTTTTCTTCAAGTTTGTGTCTAACTATTCAATGGTGATTACTATCAAAAGATAGCCTTCACCAAGGTTTTCCAAAATCATTTTAAAAACCTTTTCAAAACAAATATCCCATCATGTTCCTTGGGCTTAATGCACATGACTTGTATATTAGTTTTCCCAATGATGGGAAAAACACATACCTATGTGTTTTGATGAACTCAAAACTCAAAAGAATGCACTAAATCAACATCTTGAGTTTTGTTCATCATCCTAACATCTCACTTGTATCTAAAGTGCATAAAACACATACAAGTCATCTTATAGGTCTTTGTGAGATGTAAAGTTTGGTTTTGCCCTAATCTAGGGATCATGCATATTTATCTAGGCATTTTGTAGATATTGGACATCCACCTAGGATGTCACTTGTTGATTCCACTTGTTTATAAATGTCATTTGTTTATACCACTTGTCGGTAAAAACATTTGTCCTTAATTTTAAGGAAATAAACATGATGCATGATTATGTTATGGCATACATCAAAAAGAGATAATTTTCAAAAGAAAATATCCTATAACTACATGATGTATGAATGTCATGACATGGTATTTTTGTATTTTTCATAATAAGTCATGAATGCAAAATACAAAACTAAAACATGATGTCATGACATATAATGGGCAAACAATCATGGCAAGGTTTAGCATAAATAAAATATACCTAGATTACTTATCTAAGTATCCTTAACCATTTAGCTAACTCAAAATACACCACTTGTTTTAACTTAACACGTTAAACCTAGATTGCCCTAAATGCTTCAAAGAAATGCCAAAACCTAAATTGACATTTCTATTTCTCTTGATTTGTTTATGCCACTTAAAAATTAAGCATATCCTCAAATGTTGGCACATTCCATTTTTCCTCAAGAGTAATCACATAAATCAAGGCTCGGATTGCCTTAAATTTCTAAGAGAATACCAAAATCCCAACTTGGTATTTCTCTAGATTTTCCCAATTTATGCCATTTTAAGATAAAATCAATTTTTTTTTCCGCCATTAGGCACATTTTACTCTTTCAAGGAGTAAATAATAATTCCATTTCATTTTAAGGTTAACAAAAACCTTGAAAATACTCCTTGAGTGTCAATTTCCTCAAAGTTGAGTTAACTACCCTTCTAATTGGAGTTGACACTCTCTAACCCATCTATGGGGTAGAGAAGATGCTCCTAGGAACCCAGCACCTATTGGTGCTCCTTGGATGCTCTAGGTACTCACTAGGGATAACTTCCCTAGATACCTTCCTAGTGACCTTGTTGGGCTTCTTAGAAGCCTTGGTCACATTTTCTAGGTCAACTCTAGGGATAGCCTCCCTTGTGACCTTGTTAGTGACTTTCTTAGACTTCTTAGAAGTCTTAGTCACTTTGGTTGCAAAGATACTTCTAGGGATATCTTCCCTTGTATCCTTGACTTGACCTCTAGACTTAGGGTTTGTTCCATAACTATATGGAACCCTATGATAACTAGGCACATCCTTTTTAGCTTTGGGTTTGTATCCCAAATCTCTATGGCCATTGGATGACTTTTGTACCCCTAAACCTAGGTTATGCTCATTTTGCCCTAATAGGATATTTTCCAATCTTTTTAGGGTCTTTTCTAACTTATCAAGTCTTGACCTCAAGACTTGATTTTCCCTCACTAAGTCCTTAGTATTTGATTTTTCATTTGATCCATGAGCATTTTTATTCTTGGGCTTGTATCTATTATCCTTAGTGTTCTTGCCCAAATTTTTATCTACCTTCCTAACCTTAGGTTGGGTAGTCTTGGCATGTAGGGCCACATGCTTTTCCTTAACGCCCTCATGCTTTCTATTCTTATGGTAAATTGCATTAAGATGATAACAATTAGAACTATCATGCTTTTTACCATAATGTAAAGGGGCAGACTCAATAAATGTTACCTTCTTCTTTACCTTGGAGGCTCCCCCTTGACTAGTGCCTCCTTGAGCCTTGACCATTTTCTTCCCCTTGGAGCATTGACTTCGGTAATGCCCTTTTTGTTGACACAAGAAGCACACAATGTGCTCCTTGCTCTTCTTTGTCCCGGGGGTGGTCTCTTTGGGCTTCTCCTTGCCCTTTTGTGTCACTTGACCCTTCTTCTTGGCCAAGTTGGGACACTTGCTCTTGTAGTGTGATAATTAGCATTTTTATTGGTTATTTTGGCTCTTATACTTAGCATTTTATACCTTCTCGCATACTTAATATTGTGTTTATATCATGATTTACGAATAGGGATTCATTTTGGACTTAATTGTAAATTTCCTGCAATTTATAGAATTTAATTTCATATTTTATGTGATTTTGTAGGAAATTCAAAGAGCCATGGATTAGGGTCGAACCGGATCAAATTTGGTTTAATTTGGAGGTTAAATGAGGAAGATCAAGCTGAATTAATGTGGACCGTTGATCAAGATCTAGTGAGATCCTGCCCCTTCATTAAGATCTAAGTGATCCAGCCCTTCATCATGATTTAAAGTGATCTGGACCGTTGATCGAGATCAAGACATCCAAGGGCTCATGTTATTCCAAGTTGAATCAAGAAGAGTCAAATCCAAACACAACCCAATATTCAAGCCCAATCTAAAAGCCCAATTCATTAACCCAATTTCAAACCTTATTGATTAATGGATCCGGATCCTTTTCCTTAAACCCAAACCCGAAACCCATTAAGAAAACCCCTTTTCTCCTTCTCACCCGCACGGAACAGGGCCTTCTCTTCTGCTCACGTTTTCTCACGCGCGGCTAGGGCACGCGACTCCCTCCACAGCGCAACCTTTCCTCTTCCTTTTCTCCGGCCGGCGGCCTCTCTTCCTCTCTTTCCCGCCGGCGGCCGGCCAACCAAAACCACGTCGTCCGCGCGATTTCCAGCGGACAGCGGCAGCAGCACAGTGGCGGGAGCAGCAGGTTTTGGCAGCGACGATCTTCACCTCGCCGGAGAGGGTTTCTCCGGCGAGACCTCCACCTTCCAGCAACCTTCCGACAGTCTCTTCCGGTTGGGGTTCAGACGGCAGAGGCAGAGGAGCGGCGGCAGGACTTCCATCTTCATTTCCAGTCACTTCCAGCAGAGGGGTTCTCGCTGGAGGATTCGTTCATCATCCTCTTCGTTGTCGAAGTAGCAGCAATTCCGGCAGTGGGCAACTGTTCACCGGCTTTGGGGGTTCCGAGCCGGGTCCTTGTGTGACGGCAAGGGTAGTCATTGGTAATCGGAAGTGAAGTGTGAATTGTGGTTGGATTAGTTTAGTTTTCTTAGTTTAATTCTGCATTGTGTTAATTTACTTGTGTTGAAGTTTGTTTCATTGAATATTTGTATTGAACTAGATTTCCATGTTTAAATTGCACTTACTATGCTTGATTAGTTTCACGCACACAACGTGTTCGATGAAATGCTTCAACCAATAGTTAGGTTCAATTTAATACATTTTAGTTTATTGAATTCTTGCTTTGTCTTGTACTTTCAATTTTGTTAGGTTTTAGTTTCGATTTAATGCAATTAGGCTAGATTAGTTTAGACTTTCATTACATGCTTTAGGTTTCATTGTATTCTTAGTTTCGTTAATGTTTTATTTCATGTTATGCCCATTGATAGATAATCTTGTATCGTAGCGTGACAATGCGATGTAGGAAAATCTTCAATGGTTAGTTAGGATAGATATAGTTTTCTTTACTTGCATTGTCTTCCATTATTTAGATTAGATTTCATTTGATGCTTCGCTATTTCATTCCCTAGATTAATCGTGTTGATAATTAACCCATAGCGTAGAGTGACAATGCGTTGTGGATTAATTATTGGCATCTAGTTAAATTTCATTCCGCATTAGAGTAATTTTTTACTTGTCTTGTTTTTAATTTGTTAGGTTTAGAATCAAAATCCAAAACCCCATTTCCATATAAAAAATCACAAAAATAGAAATAACATACGATCCTAAGTTTACCATCCTATCGTTGCATTCCTTGGGAGACGACCCGAGTCATTCCTATGCTACATTAGTGTAGGAGGGGTTTGGTACTACATCATTTGATTCCCAATTCGCGACAAAATTGGGCCGTAATCAAATTGGCGCCGTTGCCGGGGAAAAGTAGCGGTGTTTGGTAATCTTAGGATTATTTCCTCTTTTTTCTTATTTCTATTTTTGTGGTTGCAAAAAAAAAAAAAAATCAAAAATATTGTTAGGGGCTTAATTATTTCATCTCTTGTATGCATGTGTGCTATTTTGTCTATTTCCTGTGTCTTTTGATGATATTTGCATGAGTGTTTCAGGTAAGACCAGGAAATCTGTGTGTTATCATTAGCAGCTTTAGAGATTCAGTGTGATCAGACATTCAGATTTGTCAAGCAAAATGAAGAAGAACACTGAAAAGACTCTCAAAGAGCTTTGGGCATCAGATTTGTCGGTTGATTCCTTCTGCATTTGTTATTCTGATTTGGAGGTAGACTTCGAGTTATGGAATATTGTTCATTTATTACCGAAGTTTCATGGACTTTCTAGTGAAGATCCTAACAGACATCTGCATGATTTGGAGATAATTTGTTCTTCATGGAATCCACGTGGCATATCAGATGAAGATGTCATACTTAGAGCATTTCCATTTTCAGTAGCAGATTCAGCAAAAGATTGGTTATATTGTCTCCCACCCAATTCAATTTCCAGTTGGATCGAGATGAAGAAATTATTTCTGGCAAGGTTCTTTCCTGCTTCTAGGATTGCAGCTATTCGAAGGAGTATTTGTGGAATTCAACAATGCACAGGAGAACCGTTTCAAGATTATTGGGAAAGATTTAAAAGGCTTGTTGCTAGTTGCCCTCAGCACCAGATAAGCGATCAACTTCTGATTATGTACTTCTATGAGGGATTGTGTCCCATAGACAGGAGTATAGTTGATGCAGCTAGTGGAGGGGCTCTAGTTAACAAGACATCTACTCAGGCCAGAGAACTTATCGAGATTATGACTTTAAATTATCAGCAATATGAGACTAGACCGACGATTACCGAGGATGTTCATTCCTTTGCCAGTGTACTCCCTACCAGGATCCAGTATTTTCAGCCTGATCCTCAGTATTTTCAGACTCATCAGCAGGACAGGTATAATTTAATTGAAGGATTCAGGTATGGGAACACTCAACAAGGGAATTCTGAGTGGTCCAACCATTACCAGTCATATTTTCAGCATCAGCCTAAGCAGCATTTTAGGGAGCAGTCACAACAATATTTGCAACAACAAGAAGCACAGTTCAAGCCAAGAACACATTCATCGACACAGTTACAATTGCATTCAGATCAACCTACTACATCAATTCCTAAGGAGATGGATTGTAGAGTTTGTGATATTCCTAACTTTTATTCTGCTTCTCTATATGACTCATCTAATTTTTTATATTGTGATGTTGTAGTTGATCCTGATAATGTTGTTGTCAATGATATTGCTGTTTCAAATATTCTTGATGTTGCAAGTATAGGAGATGATGATGGAAGTGTAGGGGAAACTCAAGAATCACTTCCTTCGATTATTCTACCACCGATTGAGCCTTTTATTCTACTTAATGATGATGGAAGTGTAGGGGAAACTCAAGAATCACTTCCGTTAATTGAACTTGATCCAAAGCTAGTACCTTTACCTGATCGAGATGATGTCACATTCACTATTCTAGAGCCTCCAGGTATCTTTCAGGATGGTAAGAATGATATTTCTTCTGAATTTATAGGAAATACCATGGAGGTAGTTCATTTTGATTGTAGTGGATGTGACATGTCTTTTGATTCATGCTCTGTTTATATTGATATTGTTTCTGATACATCTCACACAGCATGCGTGCAGGAATTGCATCCTTTTCTTTTTAGTGTGCAGGAATTTTTTAGATATTTAATTTGCAATCAATCACGCAAGGATGCATTGTACCGATTGAAGAAAGCCCTAACATTTTATGCAATAATGAAGCTCCTGGAGTGGACACTCCAATTGAACCGTCTTCGTCCACCAGAGAAAATTTTTAAGGAGACGAAGGTGGAGGGAGCGATCCTCACTTCACCTACAACCATTCCACTTCCAGAATGGCTTCTGGAACTGAATCGACTCCGACCGCCAGAAATCAGGGGAGTTGGTTCCATCTCACTTTTTCTTTGCCTTTCTGCTTGTATATATTTGTTTGCTTGGTTTGCTTTTGCTTGATAGTTCATTTTTAGTTTGTCTAGTCGAGTTTTCATAATAAATTTCCTATGCATTCTTTTTATCATTTTAGAAATTGTGAAAGCCAGTTAAATTTGATTGTCAAGTTTGATGATTTATTGTCATGATTGGATTCTTGGATTGCATGTGATTACAACTTGATGATGGATTTCATGTTGGTAGATTGAGATGATAATTTTTGATATACCTAGTGAGGATATTTTTGAGCCTATTATTCCTATTGATGTGTGATGCACTTGTGGTTAATGCTACTCTAGAACTTGCTTAATTCTTTCGAGACCACATTATCATAGGTTTGCATGATTTTTATGAAGGCTATCTATCTCACTTGTTTCTATTCATTTCTTTTGTTATCACATGTTTCTTGAATAAAATCCATATCATCCATCATATCATTCTTGTCTCTCCTCCATTTATCTTCATTTATTTCCCTCTATTACCTTCTCTTGGGATGTGGATATCTTGGATGTTACATGATGAGTGTTTTGCCCGAGACGGACAAAAATTTAAGTGTGGGGGGAGAGAAATAGCTTATTGGAATTTAGTAGAAGCATAGGTGAACCATGCTTGATCACCATAGGTAAATCATGCTTTGTATCTTTTATTGAGCTATTGATGATGTTGTATAATGTTACACAACATGTTGAAAAAAAAAAAGTAAATCAGAAAAAAAAAAACAAATCAGAGAAAAAAAAAAGAAAAAAAAAGCAAATGAAAAAGAAAAAAAAAGAGAACGGCAAAAGAAAGAAAAAAAAAGTGAAAAGAAAAAAAAAAGCTTTAACATGTTGTGCCCTTTTGTATTTGTGTGTGGTAGAATTTTTTAGAGAGACAATCTTTATTGTAGCAATATTTAGATTTTATTGTATATCATGAGTAGTGATTTTTATTGGAAAGCTATAGTAGAGGTTGTCTACATGTTTATTGGAGTTGTGAAAAATATTGACATGTGTCATTTTTATTCATTTGTGGTAGAATTTTTGTGAGTGACAATTTTTACTTTAGCGATATTGAGATATTATTGCATATCATGTGTAGATTTAAGTGTGAAATGCTAGAGTAGGAATTGTTCACATTTTTATTGTATTGGTGAAAGGTGGTAGAACTTTTTGTTAGTGACAATCTTTATTGTAGCAAAATTTAGATTTTATTGTATATCATGAGCGGATGTTTATTGTAAAAGCTATAGTAGAGATTGTTCACATTTTTGTTGAGTTTTTAAAGCTAGCTTGGGAGTTTGGATGCACTACTTTTGGGGCATTGTTCTATTGTACTCATCTATGTAACATTCCATTATGTCCATGTCTTCCACCAATAACTTGTTTTATCTTCTTCATCTCTTTTCTTACCACTATCATTTGCCTTGATTATATTTCCCTTATATTTCAATAATGCCTTCATTATTTTATTGTACACTCTTATGTATATAGTGGTGGAGATTAGAAGCAAAGCAAGTATATGGTAGTGCATGAATCCATGAGTAGCTTGAGTGAGCTCCATTATTGCACATATATGAGTGGAGAGCCACCATTACTTTCCTTGTGAGGTTTATTTTGTTATCATTCTCAATTTATTGATTGTGGATTGAAATTATCATGTTTGTTAATTAGTGTATGAATTGAATCCATGATTGCTTTGGTCATTTGAATTGGACAATCCTAGATAACTCTCTTTTCACTATTTTCTATGTATGATTAAGAATAGTTAAGGGAATGCATTTTAGTTGTCTTTCTTGTTTTATATACTTTCTCGAGACGAGCAAGAATAAGTGTGGGGGAGTTGATAATGAGCATTTTTATTGGTTATTTTGGCTCTTATACTTAGCATTTTATACCTTCTCGCATACTTAATATTGTGTTTATATCATGATTTGCGAATAGGGATTCATTTTGGACTTAATTGTAAATTTCCTGCAATTTATAGAATTTAATTTCATATTTTATGTGATTTTGTAGGAAATTCAAAGAGCCATGGATTAGGGTCGAACCGGATCAAATTTGGTTTAATTTGGAGGTTAAATGAGGAAGATCAAGCTGAATTAATGTGGACCGTTGATCAAGATCTAGTGAGATCCTGCCCCTTCATTAAGATCTAAGTGATCCAGCCCTTCATCATGATTTAAAGTGATCTGGACCGTTGATCGAGATCAAGACATCCAAGGGCTCATGTTATTCCAAGTTGAATCAAGAAGAGTCAAATCCAAACACAACCCAATATTCAAGCCCAATCTAAAAGCCCAATTCATTAACCCAATTTCAAACCTTATTGATTAATGGATCCGGATCCTTTTCCTTAAACCCAAACCCGAAACCCATTAAGAAAACCCCTTTTCTCCTTCTCACCCGCACGGAACAGGGCCTTCTCTTCTGCTCACGTTTTCTCACGCGCGGCTAGGGCACGCGACTCCCTCCACAGCGCAACCTTTCCTCTTCCTTTTCTCCGGCCGGCGGCCTCTCTTCCTCTCTTTCCCGCCGCCGGCCGGCCAACCACAGCCACATCTTCCTCGCGATTTCCAGCGGCGAGCGGCAGCAGCACAGTGGCGGGAGCAGCAGGTTTTGGCAGCGACGATCTTCACCTCGCCGGAGAGGGTTTCTCCGGCGAGACCTCCACCTTCCAGCAACCTTCCGACAGTCTCTTCCGGTTGGGGTTCAGACGGCAGAGGCAGAGGAGCGGCGGCAGGACTTCCATCTTCATTTCCAGTCACTTCCAGCAGAGGGGTTCTCGCTGGAGGATTCGTTCATCATCCTCTTCGTTGTCGAAGTAGCAGCAATTCCGGCAGTGGGCAACTGTTCACCGGCTTTGGGGGTTCCGAGCCGGGTCCTTGTGTGACGGCAAGGGTAGTCATTGGTAATCGGAAGTGAAGTGTGAATTGTGGTTGGATTAGTTTAGTTTTCTTAGTTTAATTCTGCATTGTGTTAATTTACTTGTGTTGAAGTTTGTTTCATTGAATATTTGTATTGAACTAGATTTCCATGTTTAAATTGCACTTACTATGCTTGATTAGTTTCACGCACACAACGTGTTCGATGAAATGCTTCAACCAATAGTTAGGTTCAATTTAATACATTTTAGTTTATTGAATTCTTGCTTTGTCTTGTACTTTCAATTTTGTTAGGTTTTAGTTTCGATTTAATGCAATTAGGCTAGATTAGTTTAGACTTTCATTACATGCTTTAGGTTTCATTGTATTCTTAGTTTCGTTAATGTTTTATTTCATGTTATGCCCATTGATAGATAATCTTGTATCGTAGCGTGACAATGCGATGTAGGAAAATCTTCAATGGTTAGTTAGGATAGATATAGTTTTCTTTACTTGCATTGTCTTCCATTATTTAGATTAGATTTCATTTGATGCTTCGCTATTTCATTCCCTAGATTAATCGTGTTGATAATTAACCCATAGCGTAGAGTGACAATGCGTTGTGGATTAATTATTGGCATCTAGTTAAATTTCATTCCGCATTAGAGTAATTTTTTACTTGTCTTGTTTTTAATTTGTTAGGTTTAGAATCAAAATCCAAAACCCCATTTCCATATAAAAAATCACAAAAATAGAAATAACATACGATCCTAAGTTTACCATCCTATCGTTGCATTCCTTGGGAGACGACCCGAGTCATTCCTATGCTACATTAGTGTAGGAGGGGTTTGGTACTACATCATTTGATTCCCAATTCGCGACAAAATTGGGCCGTAATCATAGTGCCCACTTTCCCTACACTCAAAACATATTATATGATTTTTATTTTTAATTGAAACATTTATACCTTCATGTGTAGGGTTGACACTTTCTCCTTTGGATTCGGAGGTAGAGACTTCCTCTTGATCTGCAAATGATTGTCCTCCCATTGATTTAGCTTGACTTTTGGAGGTGGAAGTTACTTCATCCTCTTCTTCTCTTGTCCCGGATGTAGAAGTTTCTTCTTCTTCTTGATCTGGCATCACAAAGGATTGCTCCCCTTCAATCCTAAAGGTGGAGGCTTCATCATCTTGTACATGGAACAAGGAGTATGCTCCCTCCTTGTTCTCTTCATTGCACTCCCTTGAAGATGAAGTTTCTTCTTGGACTTCTTCTTCGGAGGTTGAGCATCTCTCAACCTCGGAGTCCTCCTCTTGGTCTTGCTCCAAAGAGTCACCCTCTCTGGATTCTTCTTGCTCTTGTACAGTGGAGGGGATCTCTTCATGAAGCTTGGCCAATTTACTCCATAATTCCTTTGCATCTTCAAATTCTCTAATTTTGCAAATGATGGTGCTTGGCAATAAATTGACCAAAAGCTTGGTCACTTTGTCATTGGCCTCGCACCTTTGGACTTGCTCTTGGCTCCACTTGCTCCTCTTGAGAACTTTGCCCTTTGAGTTTGTTGGAGTCTTGAAGCCTTCCATAAGAGCAAACCATTGCTCTATCTCCATCATAAGAAAATTTTCGATTCTTGATTTCTAAGAATCGAAGCTCGTGGAAGTGTATGGTGGAGCCACCCTCGTGTCGAATCCGAGCCCATCTCAGAATTCCATTGTAGAAGTTGAGCTTTTGAATTTCTTTGACTTTGACAATTTTGCGTTAACTTCTTCACCCTCTAGCTCTTCTTGTTATGCTTGACCCTTCCGGCGATGATTCCGGTGAAGAGCAACCTCGCTCTGATACCACTTGTTAGGACCGAAAAGTAGCTAGAGAAGGGGGGGTGAATAGCTCGTCGCGTGCTCGGTGCTTGGCGTTGATTCTTTCTTCAAGAATGTGCAGCTGAAATACAAGAAACAAAAACATACAACGCTAACACTTGAGATTTTACTTGGTATCCATCTCATAAGAGGTGACTAGTCCAAGGATCCACGCACACACACACACACCTCCACTATTAAACACTCCTTTTCGGTAACTACCGAAGGCGGAGAAGCCCTACAAGACTCTAAATACAAGAAGAAAGAAAAGGGAAACAAAATACAAGTGCAAAGCTTATAATGAGTACAGAAAACCCTAACCCTAGCTTCTCTTCTTGGCTTTGATCCGCCTCTTGACTTGGAAACCTCCAAGATCCTTCAAGAACTGGCGATCTGAGCTTTGAGAGCGCTGTGGAGGAGCTGGCGAGAGGTCTGAGATGAAAACAGTGGAGAGCTGCTAATGGAGACGCCCGCTTGCAGCTCAAATACGACGCAACGGTCGGATCCCGATCGATTCGAAAACTCCCAATCGATCGGGGAGGCTTTGGATCGATCCACGCATTGATCCAGCGCTTATCGCGCGAAGCAGCAGCGTCCCAATCGATTCACTGATCGATTGGGAGCTCTGGATCGATCCACTGATCGATCCAGAGGCTTTCTGTGCGCTGGGAAAAGCCTGGATCGATCCACTGATCGATCCAGCTCTTGGTTTTTGCCCAAAACCAAGTCCCAAGCCTCTCAAACCAACATCCGGTCAACCTTGTCATGTTGGTACATCCTGCCTAGCATTTGGTCACTCCCTTAACCTGCCAGGACTCCCCACCAAGTGTCCGGTCAATCCCTTTGACCTACTTGGACTTTTCTCTTCTTGCCAAGTATCCGGTCAATTCCTTCGACCTACTTGGACTTTCCTTCATCATGCCAAGTATCCGGTCACTCTCTTGACCTACTTGGACTTTCACCTGATGTCTGGTCAACCTTGACCTATCTGGATTTTCCCTCGTACCTGGCTTCACTCACCAGGATTTCCAATCTGCCTAGCTTCACTCACTAGGACTTCTTTCCTGCCTGGCTTCACTCACCAGGACTTCTCTTCTGCCTGGCTTCACTCACCAGGACTTTCACCTAGCTTCACTCACTAGGATTTCTCTTCTGCCTGGCTTCACTCACCAGGACTTTCACCTAGCTTCACTCACTAGGATTTCTCCGCTGCCTGGCTTCACTCACTAGGACTTTCACTTCGCCTAACATCCAAGTTAGGACTTCCCAGTCAAGTATCCGGTCAATCCTTGACCTACTTGACTCTTCTTCAATCAACCTTGTATTGTCAAACATCGAAACCCAAACCAAGACTCAAGCTTGGTCAACCAGGTCAACCTTGACCTGAGAGATGTTGCACCAACACTCCATACTAACCAAATGAACAGAAGCATTCTATTCGCTTTCAGTCGACTGCCCGGTCGACCGCACCAGTCGACTGATGAAAACACTAGTCGACTGCTACAATACTGCTACAGTAATACTATAATACTGCTACAATACGCTACAGTGAACCCCTAATCCTAGGATTTAACCCCCGAGTGCATTCACTCAGCACTCGTACTGGCCCGACCAACCTAGACCTAGTCTTCTAGCCTCCTCCATCAGCCTTACGTCCCTTGGATGCCTCCCCATCCTTCACGTCTTTCCTTCTGGAGCTTCCATCGGCCTTGTCATTGTTGTCGGGTCTTCCTTTGCTAAGAGGTCGTGCCTCCGAGACTTTATCCATTGCCAAGTCACACTTGGACTTACGTTGTCAAGACTACATGCTTAGACTTACACTGCCAAGACTCATCTTTGGACTTTCCTCTTTTGCCAAGATCACCCTTGGACTTTCCTTATTGTACCTGTATTTCACACACTCACAATGCATATCAAATCCAACAATAAACCTAACTTAAACCTTTGCTCAAACATCAAAACCTAAAGTATCTAGATTGCTCCAACACATTTTAGGGCTCATCGTGCACTCGGGATTCAAAACCTAGGGAGTACTATTAGGACACTCTGGGAGCTACAGGGGGATGATTAACCCTAATCGCTTCGTTGATGAAGATTTGTAACGGAAACTTAAAGTAATGCTAACATCCTTGAATTTACTTGGATCCACCTACTTGAGGTGACTAATCTAAGAGAGTCCAGTCTTCCCACTCACAGATACACTATGAAACCTCCTTCGTGGAGGCGGAGAAGCCTCGTACAAACACAATACGAGAAATATATCAAGAATAAATACAAGCAAATACAAAGAAAATCGAACATGATTTACAACAATGAACTTTCGCTTAGCTTGCTTTCTTTTTGCTTGTATTTGCCTTTTGGTTGTGGAAAATGCAGTGACACTTTGTCTCTAAGCACCCAAGAACCAACGGTGAAGAGTGAAGAAGAAGAGTTATCAAATCTCCTGTGAAAATGCCTTTTATCTCATGATCTAAGATTCTCAATCGATTAACCTTACTTCCAATTGATTGTCACGTCAGATTCATCTGTCCAAACCTTGCAACGACTCTTTTCTGTTTCTCCCAATTGATTACCTAATTGATTATACAGTCTCAATCGATCACCTGATGATTCAGAGGCTCACTGTGCTTCGCAAAATTCCTCTTAATTGATTCACAGGTTCAATCGATTATCTGATCAATTCTGAAGCCCATTGTTTGTCGTGAACTTCTCTTCTCCCAATCGATTATAATTGATTAGGATTGACCTGATCGATTACCCAATCGATCCGAACTCTTTATGTTTCGAAAAGAAATGACACAGTTCTTGATCGATTACCCAATCGATCCATAACCTTTCTATTTCATGGAGAACGATTTTCAATCAATCACCTAATTGATTGGTTTTGACCCAATCGATTACCCAATCTATTGATCAACCCTAACTTACTTAACCAAAATCTAGGGTTCTCTTGCCTAACTTTCAGTTAATCGTGACCTGTTAGGACTTCCCCACCAAGTGTCCGGTCAATCTTTGACCCACTTAGATTTTGTCAACTTCCTGTTGGACTCCGATCACCAAGTGTGATCCTCCTTGACCCACTTATATTTTCCTCTTGCCTAACCACAGTCAGAGTTTTCCTCTTGCCAAGGTGCGGCCTTTCTTGACCCACTTGGACTTTCCTTTGCCTAAACATAGTTAGGACTTTACCTTACCAACGTGTGGTCCTCCCATACCCACTTGGACTTTCCTTTGCCAATGTGCGGTCCTCCTTGACGCACTTGGACTTTCCTTTGTCTAATCGTAGTTAGGACTTTTCTTTGCTAACGTGCGGTCCTTCTTAACCCATTTGGTTTTCCTTTTACCTAACAGCAGTTAGGACTTTTCTTTGCAAATGTGTAGTCTTTTTTGATTCATTTGGACTTTACCTTGTCTAACTTCTAGTTAGAACTTTACCCTTGCCTAACCTTCGAGTTATGACTTTGCCAGTCAAGTATCCAACCCTCCACGATTTACTTGACTTTCTTCTCACACATCGTCAAGTATCCGGTCAATCTTGACCTACTTGACATCTTTAAGATATTTTCCAAACATATTGTCCAAAAAGTGAAACTCAAGCTCGAACCCACTTGAACTTAGTCAAACTAGTTAACATTGATATAGGGACGATTGTACCAATAATCTCTCAACACGTACAAGAAATTCATCTTCCATGTTTGAGCCACTAAGACCGCTGGGCCATTATATGAATTGTTAATTGTGCTTTTGGATTTATCATAGTGGTCAATGAGAAACTTTTGTGGGGCCCAATTAGTTACCTCTACCATTAGTCGAATCGTAAGATTTGAATACTTAGATAAAAAAATAATTAAATTGAAATAATTTTGATTAAATATTTTAATTAAGTTGGTAAAAAATATTTTGAGATAATAGTATTACATATGTAATAATTGCTAATATCATAAGTGTGGAATTGTCAAATGGGTCGACCAATAGCAGAACAGGCTGGCTTGTGATGGGCCGGTCATTTGGTAGTGCGAGGCGGACCGGTCAGTTATCTTGGCGGATTAAAAAATCTCCAATCCAACATAACTTAAGGCGGGTTGTGGGCTTGGCAAGCCAACCTACGAGCCCACTGAAAAATTAAATATATATATATAATTAAAAATTTTAAGTTTAGGTTATAAATTAAGCGGATCAAACCGATGAGCCCATTGAATTTCCCACTTTAGTTTTAAGTTTGGAAGAAAAATTTATTTTTTTAACCCGTGGCCAACCTAAGTCCACTGTGGGCTAACCGGCACAAGTCATGGGCCTATGTGAATCGGCCCGTCTCGACCTATCTTTAAAAGGATGGATAAAATTTCAATCCAATCTGATTAAATTATTTGATGAGTAAGTTAATTCAATGGACTCAATATAAATTTACAGCTTCACCTGTGGTTGAGAGAGATAGTTGGAATTTCGAGTGGTGTTGATTACGATTTTGATATTTTAAGCAAATGAGTGTCATTTAGGTTTTGTTTTGATTTCTAATATATATATTTAAGTGTATTTAAGAGCACCTGATGATTTAAGGTAAGTATTGTTGCGAAACTTAAATTAGGTTTCTAGGTGCCTCTTTGTTGAAAAAGGTGTCTCTTCATCTAAATGGTGTCTTTTAATGAAAAGGCACCTCTTTTGGTTAAAGGTGTCTTTTGTTGGTGTCTCTTTTCTTTGTATAAATACCCTTTGTATCAAAAAAATAAATATGAACTTTCAATTCTTCTTTCTTGTTACCTACAAATTGGTATAAGAGCCTCAAGAGAGGAGCGACCGAGAGCTTTGTGAGGTGTGTGAGTTGAGTGAAAACACTTGAGAGAAATGGCAGCTCTAACCAATGGCATCCCGCTACCCAAGTTGACAAAAGGCGCCAACTACGACAACTGGAAAGTGCAGATGAAGGCTCTTCTCGGTTCCCAAGATAACTGGGATGTGGTCGAGACTGGGTATGAGGAACCGGCGAACACAAATGGGTATTCAGGTGCCCAACTAAATGCGTTGAAGGCCGTTCGAGCTAAAGACAAGGCGACTCTGTATCTGCTATACCGAGCCGTCGACGAATCTGGTTTTGAGAAGATAGCAAATGCAAAATCTTCCAAAGTAGCCTGGGATACACTCGAAAAAGCAAACAAAGGAGACGAACGAGTAAAGCAAGTCCGGCTTCAAACCCTTAGGGGCGACCTGGAAAACATGAGAATGAAAGA
The DNA here is from genome assembly GCF_018446385.1 of Zingiber officinale. Lineage (NCBI taxonomy): Eukaryota > Viridiplantae > Streptophyta > Magnoliopsida > Zingiberales > Zingiberaceae > Zingiber > Zingiber officinale. The sequence goes on from NC_055989.1 coordinate 125,764,969, forward strand.
GTCTGAAAGCGTATTCGAGTTCATTACTCGGGTAGAGACCGTAGTGAACAAGCTGAATCAGAATGGTGAGAATCTTTCATCAAACCGAGTTATTGAAAAGATTTTGAGGTCATTGACAGATAATTTCGAGAATATTGTGTGCGCAATAGAGGAGTCCAAGGATCTGTCAACGCTTACCCTTGAAGAGCTTACTGGTCCCTGGAAGCGCATGAGCAGAGAAGGAAAAATAAGAAGGGGGAGTCTCTTGAACAGGCTCTCCCGGCGAAGGCGACAATAAATGAGGAGAAGGTGCTCTATGCTCAGAGTACTAGAGGAAGAGGCAGAGGTCTAGGTGGTAGAGGAAGAGGAAGACGAGGAAATGAGCAAGTCGACCGATGGAACTGGCATGGCCAAGGTCAAGCTCGGGGTGGCTGGATAAACATAAACAACAATATTGAATGTTATAACTGTGGGAAGTATGGGCATGTTGCCAAGTATTGTTACTCGATAAAATGCTACAACTGTGGAAAACTGGGTCACATTTCCAAAGATTGTAGGTCCGAGAAGAGAAAGGAGGAACCAACAAACTTCCTTGCCGAGGAAGATGATGAAGGATTGCTGCTGGTGACAAACATCCCAGAAACCGAGATCAAACCGAGCTGTTCTGATAACTCGGTTTGGTACTTGGACACCGGCGCAAGTAACCACATGTGTGGTAACGAAAGGTTATTCAAAACACTTTCAAAGGTGGAGTCTGGATCTGTTTCTTTCGGCAATGCTTCAAAAGTTGCCATCAAAGGCCGAGGAACGATCTGGCATCAACAGAGAAATGGGCAAATCGGAGAGATCAAAGATGTATACTACGTACCTGATCTTAAAAGCAATATACTGAGCATGGGACAGTTGATGGAGAAAGGGTACTCGGCTCTGCTGAAGGACCGAGAACTACAACTGAAGGATAAACTCGGGAGGCCCATTGCCCAGGTAGAAATGAAGAAAAATCGCATGTACAAACTTGAGCTGAAAATTGTTCAAGATAAATGCATGAAACTTGATCTGGAGGATGAGGCCATGAAGTGGCATGTTCGGTTCGGTCATCTTCACTTCAGGGGGTTGACCGAGCTGGTGAAAAAGGAGATGGTGCTTGGACTGCCTAATATAAAATTTGAAAAGAGGTTCTGCGAAGAATGTGTGATCGGGAAGCAAGCGAGGACTTCTTTCCCAAGCAGTTCAGAATACCGATCAAAGGAGCAACTCGAACTGATCCATACCGATTTGTGTGGGCCGATAACTCCAGAATCATTCAGTGGTAAGAGATACTTCATCTCTTTAATTGATGATTTCTCAAGGAAGACGTGGGTTTATTTTCTGAAGGAGAAGTCGGAAGTGTTTGAAACCTTCAAAAAATTCAAAGTGATGGTGGAGAAAGAAACAAGCAAAGTCATCAAAGCAGTCCGATCTGATAGAGGAGGTGAGTTTACTTCTGCCGAGTTCAACAAATACTGCGAGGAACATGGAATCAAGCGTTTCTTGACTGCGTCATATTCTCCGCAGCAAAACGGTGTAGTAGAACGAAAAAACCGAACTATTCTCGATATGGTTCGATCCATGTTGAAAGGAAAGAATATGCCGAAGAAATTTTGGGCAGAGGCGGTACAGTGCGCAGTCTATGTGCAAAATAGATGTCCACATGCAAAGCTAGGAGAGAAGACGCCTCAGGAGATTTGGAGTGGTGTGAAGCCAAGTGTCTTTCATCTGAAGGTGTTCGGCAGCATAGCTTATGGGCAAGTACCAAGTCAGCACAAGACAAAATTAGAAGATCGGAGCAAGAAGTACATATTTATCGGGTATGATGAAAAATCTAAAGCATATAAATTATTTGATCCTGTTAACAAGAAAGTGGTGGTGAGCCGAGACGTTCACATGGAGGAATCAATGGCATGGAACTGGAGTAACTCGATTGAGGAAGAAACAAGCTCGAAGGTTGTTATGCCTCCAATATCAACAACCATCGAGCCTTCAGAAGATGAATCCGAGCCTCAGCAGCCCAGAATGAGAAGTCTGCAGGAGATATATGACACTACAAATGAAGTCCATGTTGTATGTCTCCTGGCCGACTCAGAAGATTTAAAGTTTGAGAACGCTGTACAAGACGAGAAATGGAGATCAGCTATGGATGAAGAAATCGGGGCAATAGAATGCAACAAAACTTGGGAGCTGACCGACCTTCCTGAAGGAGCTCAACCCATTGGAGTAAAATGGGTATACAAAAAAAAGATGAATGCTGAGGGAGAGGTTGAGCGTTATAAAGCTCGACTTGTGGTAAAAGGCTATAGACAAAAGGAAGGAATCGACTACGATGAAGTATTTGCTCCTGTAACGAGAATGGAGTCAATCCGACTTCTGATCTCGTTAGCTGCTCAGAACCAATGGCCAATTCTACAGATGGATGTGAAGTCGACGTTTCTAAATGGAGTGCTGAAGGAAGAGGTGTACGTCGAGCAACCACCAGGGTACATGAAGAGAGGGGGTGAAATGAAGGTGCTGAGATTAAGAAAAGCCCTCTACGGGCTGAAGCAGGCTCCTCGTGCTTGGAATGAGAGAATTGACGGGTATTTCAAGAAAAATGGGTACGAGCAATGTCCATACGAGCATGCCTTGTACACAAAGAAATCATAAAATGATATGATGGTAGTCGCTCTCTATGTCGACGACCTCATATTCACCGGAAGCAACGCAAAACTGATTAAGGAGTTCAAGGAGGTAATGAAGAAAGAATTCGAAATGACAGACTTAGGCCTGATGAAATATTTTCTTGGCCTAGAAGTGAAGCAGTCAGAGGAAGGGACTTTTATATCCCAAGAGAGGTACGCGCTTGAAATTCTAAAGAAGTTTAAAATGGAGGACTGCAACCCGGTCTCTACTCCAATGGAATCGGGCACTAAACTCTCAAAATTTGATGGAGGAGAACGAGCTGATGCTGGAAGATATCGAAGCTTAATCGGAAGTCTGAGGTATCTTACAAGCACGAGACCCGACCTAATGTTAAGTGTTGGGATAGCAAGCAGATTCATGGAAGATCCAAGCTACACACATTGGAAGGCCTTGAAGAGAATTCTGAGATATGTTCAAGGAACCCTGTCACTCGGCCTTTTCTATTCAAAAACATATGACTACCGACTAGTGGGTTACTCGGATAGCGATTGGTGTGGTGATGTTGATGACCGGAAAAGTACTTCGAGTTATGTATTCCTACTCGGGAATACGGCTTTTACTTGGATGTCAAAGAAGTAGCCTATTGTAACTCTGTCAACTTGCGAGGCCGAGTATGTGGCGGCCTCTTGGAGCATGTGTCATGCAGTCTGGCTTTCAAATTTACTAAGGCATCTGAGAGTGATCCGAGACGAAGGGACTGTGATCCGAGTTGATAACAAGTCGGCAATCGAGTTGGCAAAGAACCCGGTTAACCACGGAAGGAGCAAGCACATCGACGTCCGATTTCATTTCATCCGAGAACAAGTCAAAGAAGGAAAGATCGAGTTGGAGCATGTTGAAAGTCGAACTCAAGCCGCGGACGTATTCACCAAGCCACTGTCGACCACACTGCTAGAGAATTGTAAAAGACTGATTGGAATGAGAGATGGGAAGAGTATTTAAGTTTAAGGGGGAGATTTGTTGCGAAACTTAAATTAGGTTTCTAGGTGTCTCTTTGTTGAAAAAGGTGTCTCTTCATCTAAATGGTGTCTTTTAATGAAAAGGCACCGCTTTTGGTTAAAGGTGTCTTTTGTTGGTGTCTCTTTTCTTTGTATAAATACCAGGAAATGAAGGTGACAGACTCAGTATATTCAAGAGGCGAGAGATTTGACGGATGGGTATTCCATTGGTGGGAGAAGAACGTATATAGAATGAGTTAGAGGGCCCGATACATTTAAACACGAACAAAATTCGTCCAAATAAATTGTTGGGGAGCTGAATTAAGTGATTTGTATTCAAGACAAAAGGTAAAGTCAACTTAGGCGGACTCGATCGTAATGGACTTGAGTCCGAGTTCCTAGCAATTGAAATTGAGTTCCGAGCGATCAGAATAGATACGGTCGGCGCACACTCGATTATGTTTATCTTTAAATGAGTTTGAAGATGATCTATTCAGGAGATTCAGGCGATCAAAAATTATTTTGGATGATTGAAATACATGGAGCATAAAACTGGATGAGACGGTCATAGATCCGGGTTGACCAAGGATCCAAGCACATGGAAGGTTGCCACGTCAACAACAACAACCGATAGAAGGAGACCTATTCATGGATGAGACCTATGGGCTGACTTAGCAAATTTTGGGAATCAGTTCCATGTCAGTAAAGTGAATAGATCAAAATGGAGGCTATGGAATGGGACCAAGTTCTCAAGAATAGAACACAACACATAAATACGAAGCTTTAAATTGCCTTCTCTTTATGAGCTTCTTTGTTTCTTTTTTTATTATCTTGTACCATTCATTCCATCAAGAGGTTTCTCCATCTCTAATCTTTTGTCGTACAGGAGAAAGATAGTAAACAATGATGTGTATAGACGTTGGACATAGCAACCTGATAGTTATGAATTAACTAAGTAAATACACCATATTATAGTATGCATATGTTTATCTATTCAGTATCTTTTAGGGGGTATTTGGTTGGGGGTTATGATTGATAACCTTGGTAGGTTATCAACAAAAACCTTGTTTGATTTAGTTAATGAATGATTCCCGATAATAAGCAATTCCCGCTATGTCAGCAAAGTCGGCATGCAACCCGGAATTACATTACCTCCGAAATCTAAGGTTTTGGACGATGCCGAGGTTATCAATTTGTTTATTCCAAAATTACCCTCCATGCTCGATTTCACCAAATTCCTGCGCGAGGCATATGCGCTCCCACAGGAGCTCACCGTCAGCCTTCGGGCACACCCAAAGCTGCGACCGCGGCTCCTGTTGGTGGCGCGGAACGGCACACAGTGGTTCACCAATGTGCCGGTGATTGTGCGGGCGGCAGAGGCGATGGGCTTCAAGGCGGTGCTCGCCGACATGGACTTGGGGAACGTGGGTGGGTTCGCAGAGGTGGTGAACTGGTGCGACGTGATCATGGGCGTGCATGGCGTCGGGCTCACTAACTTGGTTTTCTTGCCGACTAACGTGGTGGCGATGCAGATCGCGTCGTGCTGCGACTTGGAGGGGGTGGCGGAGCACACATACGGGCCGCCGGGGAGGGATTCGGGCTGCTCTACTTGCAGTACGGCATCAGCGTGGACGAGAGCACACTGTTGCAGTCGATCCATCATCAAGGCTGGTTCAAAATGGGGAAGATCTACCTAAAACAGTAGAACCTGAAGCTTGACGTCGATAGGTTCAGCCGGTCTTGATCAAAGCCATCAATTTATTCTATTTGACCCAGTCTTTTCCTTGATCTGTTCGGCGACGGCAGGGAAGAAGAGAAGTCACGGGAGAGAAGAGATAAAAAGATTTTTTATCTAAGTGATTGCATAATCTAAGAGATAAATTAATTCAAAAGATTAAAGGGTAAATTAGTAAATGTAAATCTAAGTGATTGCATAACCTAAGTTGAACCAAATACCTTATAGGTTATGTTTTATTGCTCGTAACTTTAGTTATATGATTACTTAGTAATCATATAACTAAGGTTATACATGATAACTTGAACCAAACACACTCTTATAGTAATTTGAGATAAAGACCTATACAAGTTAAGGTACCTCTTGAGTATTAAAATTCTACAATCTATACCTTGTAGATTTTTTTTATATATAATTAATATATCTAACTCTTCGAATTAGAATCATTTAATTTTAGAGGTGAATAACTTAACCTCATTAAAATTTCCCACTAACTATCATGCCAGCATTTTTAAATTTATTATCTCATTAAAATATATTTCTATCTAAAAATATGTATTAGATTTATTAACACTACAATGTAAGCTTGTTAGGACTTATTTGACCAAAATCATCCTCGCTACAAATAAAAAACAAACCTATAGACACTGAGAAATATCCATGGTTGATTTATAGACAACCTAATATTATTCATATTGTTTGCATAATAAACAAGTATATACATGATCTACGAACATGTATTATATTTTTGAGGTGCCTTAATAAGACAATCTTATGGTAAACGTTACACATATTGAGATTTAGTTTTTTAGATGATTTTTTTTTATTAACTCCGGTATACATTTTTTATAATTCGACTAATTTTAAAGATGAACGATCTAGTTTCATAAAAAAAATTTTACTTTATTTTTAGAACACAATAAATTATAAGTGGCGCAAAATGAAAATTCTAAATTCTAAATTAACTTAAAATAAATTTAATTTATCAATATCATCATCTCATTGTAACCTCGGATATGATAGTAATAAAGATGACATTGTGATTATCTCTCTTCCTAAAATCTAAAGACGTACCCTTAGAATTTATAGAATATTTATAGTGTCACGATAGTATATTCAAATTATCACTTAGTTATTCGTGGCTCAATTATCAGTTATAATGTATTTATAGTTTTTTTTTCTAAATGAGAGGTACGATCAAAGGATGTATTTATTCACGATTAAATGAGAGGTATTATCAACTTTTCGATTTATCCTGATGAAAAATTATATGATTTTTCAAAGACGTACGGTGAGATATAAAAAATTTATAGAACATCACGGTTCAATATTACATACGTAAGAGAAAAAAACACTGAGGATTACATACTGTTCAAATCCAATTGGGGTATGAACAATTTTATAATGACATAAAGATTGCGATGGTTGGTATCAGTGGCAGATCCATATAAAAAGAAAGAGAGTGTTTGAAAAAAGGAGTTAGAGCTTATCTTCCTTCTCATTACCTCTCGGATTATAATATATTGATGAAATTTTTCAAGAGCAAGGGTACTCAAGTACATCTTTACTCCCCTAGATCAGCCACTGGTTGATATTATCACATTTTCAAATTTATAATGAATTATGGCAAGAGGACCTTCGATATTGGTCTGGTCGATACTGGACACTAATATTATACAAATAAAAAATAAATAAAATAGCATCCCATTGCATTATTCAGAGCCGGGTGTCAGTATGGACACGTGTAAACGATTTCAGTCACTAGTATATATTATTTTATCCAGAAAAACCACATAAGATTTCCTTGCCACGTGTTCTCATCCAATTGGAAATTATGGATTACTTGGATTGTGGGATGATCCGTGATCCGATCCCGACATCTCTTATAGCCCCAAATCCATCTTGAGATTTCCTCGCTTTTCCTCCGCCGCTCGCCAGTCGCTTCTTCTCCTTCTCCGAAACCTTCCCTCTAAAGCTCAATCAAGGAGCTAATTGCAGAGGCGACAATGGCGGCGGCTGCGGCGGAGCTCGCTTTAGTGAAGTCCTTCCACCCCATGTCCAAGTTCAGCGGCCGGGCGAGCTCCAAAGTCGCCACTTTTCGGCCTCGCCATTTGCGAATCTCAGCTTCGGCCGCCGCCGCCCCTCCGGCCGCGGGGCCGAAGAAGAAAAAGTCGGGAAAGACGACGGAGATCAATGAGACGCTGCTGACTCCGAGGTTCTACACGACGGACTTCGAGGAGATGGAGCAGCTCTTCAACGCGGAGATGAACAAGAACCTGAACCAGGCGGAGTTCGAGGCGCTGCTGAACGAGTTCAAGACGGACTACAACCAGACCCACTTCGTCCGCAACCCGGAGTTCAAGGAGGCCGCCGACAAGATGCAGGGACCCCTCCGCAAGATCTTCGTCGAGTTCCTCGAGCGCTCCTGCACCGCCGAGTTCTCCGGCTTCCTCCTCTACAAGGAACTCGGTCGAAGACTCAAGGTCTCATCTTTTTCCCCCCACCTTCTCCTACAAATCTTTCCTTCAGAACAGGAAAGAAATTCAACTACTGTTTTTACTATTTCATCTGATCGTTTCTCTGACTCTGGGAAACTCTTTGGAGCAGAAAACCAACCCAGTGGTCGCCGAGATCTTCTCCCTCATGTCAAGAGATGAAGCAAGGCATGCCGGGTTAGTAACACACCCATTTGTTCTTCATAATTTGTTCTTAATACCCTAAATCACTCGTTATAGGGATGTTTATTCAAAATTCATGATTTTTTTTGGGCAAAATCAAAAGGGCTTTCCTTTTATGGAAATCTTCAAAGGGCATCCTTTTTTGATTTATTATATATATAAAAAAAGAACACTCCATCACATCTTTGTACACTTTACTTCTCAAAATTATCTTTATTTTTGGCATTATGGTAGCAGCTATGTATTTATAGTTACTACAACATTCACACTTCAACTTTAATTAACAAAATAAAAAATAGCAGTTATAGTTCATAGCTGCTATAACATAGACATTTCAACCCTAATGTATACTCATAAAGCAATACTTCATCTTTGATCAACACTGGTCAATGTTATGTCAAAAGAGTACTTCTACTTTGATTAACACTAATAGAATTATATTGTAACAATTATAGTTCATAACTCTTATAACATGGACACTTTATCTCTGGTCAACACTGTCAACTTCATGTTGTATCAGCTATGGAATCATAACGGCTATAATTGTATAGTTGTATTAGCTACCGGATAGTAGCAACAGCTATGATCTTGTAGCAGCTACAGTAACACCCAAAAAAAAAAATGACAGTTTCAAAAATAAAGTATATAGGGGCGTCCTTTTGATAACAAATAAAAAAGGGAGATCCATTCCAATAAAAAGGGTGTTGTCCTTTTTGAGTTTTGCCCATTTTTTCTTGCATTCTAATTGTCCCTTTGAAGATTTGGACACAAATAAAGTTTTTAGCATAAACATCATGCGTTTGTAATCTGAAACTTTCTGCAGATTCCTGAACAAAGGCCTCTCCGATTTCAACTTGGCTCTGGATCTGGGCTTCCTCACAAAGGCCAGGAAGTACACATTCTTCAAGCCAAAGTTCATCTTCTACGCGACATATCTGTCGGAAAAGATTGGGTACTGGAGGTACATCACCATCTACCGGCATCTGAAGGCTAACCCTGAGTTCCAATTGTATCCCATCTTCAAGTATTTTGAGAACTGGTGCCAGGATGAGAACCGGCACGGAGACTTCTTCTCTGCTCTTATGAAAGCTCAGCCTCAGTTCCTCAATGATTGGAAGGCCAAACTGTGGTCCAGATTCTTCTGCCTATCGGTGAGCATAGACTTGTTTCAGTCTTCAATCTATGACTGATCTAACAGTATCGGTGCCTCGATCCATGGCAGGTTTATGTGACCATGTACCTAAACGATTGCCAACGAACAGCTTTTTACGAAGGCATCGGTCTTAATACCAAAGAATTCGACATGCATGTCATCATCGAGGTAGCTAAATTCATGATCTTGTTTCACTTGATGCACTTCAGTTACAAGGTTGTTGATTGCTGAAGCTGATTTCCTCAGACGAACCGCACGACGGCGAGAATCTTCCCGGCTGTTTTAGATGTTGAGAACCCTGAGTTCAAGAGGAAGCTGGATAGAATGGTGGAGATCAACAAGAAGCTGATTGCTGTTGGAGAAAGCCAGGACCTTCCCATTGTGAAGAACCTGAAGAAGGTACCTCTCGTCGCAGCACTGGTTTCGGAGATTGTGGCTGCCTACCTCATGCCTCCGGTCGAATCTGGATCCGTCGATTTTGCTGATTTCGAACCAACACTTGTTTACTGATTTTGGTTAAGCTTCCCTAGCAGAGAATACTTGTATGAATCTGTTGTACTTTATTATCTGTAATCAAATGGATGCTTGTTTCACTCATATATATAGTATTAACTGATTCTAAAAACATATAACTTGTGATTGAAGTACTTGTTGATGCAGCATAGATTTGCCGCGCCTCATTTGAGATCAGTGGAAAGGAAAATTTAAATGTGATTTTAGTCCTATATTGAGAGTTTTATAATATATTATTAGTTTATATTGATTGATATGTATTAATTATATGAATAAATATACATGGAGAAATTTTCTTTTACACGGCTTTTTTGATTAGTTTGATTTCGATTCTAATATTTTAATTATAAATCCTAAATCCTAAACACAACTTCAAACGTATTGATTTCCTAGAGAATGAGTCTAACATATGGAATTCTAGACAAATACAAGTTTATAAAACGTTTTCCTTGAGTGTAGAGCATGTGATTGCCGACTATTTTACTTAATCTTGCTTGAAATTAAAATGACATTTTTGAATAATTTTAAATGCCTAAAAAAATAAATTAGACACTAATTGAGGTAGTCAGTAATTCTCTTGACTCGAAATAATTTGGCAAGAGAAAAGAAAACCAAAAAATATTTTAAATTAAATTTGAGCCAAAATTATTTAAATTAATTTCAAATTAAACTGAAAATTTGAAATTAATTTTAATCTAATTTAAATATACCAATAAAAAATAATTAATTTTTTTTCTAAGTAAAGTTTTTGTCAAGATAATATATATGAAAAATTTTATCCTGTACACCCTTAGGTGAGCGACCAAGGGTGACATTTAACTGTTAGGATCCTTCGTACGGAGGCTAGAGAGGGGGGGGGGGGTGTGAATAGCCAACCCCAAATCGTCGCGTTTCTACAAACTAGGTTAGCGCAGCGGAAAATACAAGGAAACGAAAGAGAAGAAAACCAAACCTTAACACAAGGATGTAACGAGGTTCAGAGATTAGGGCTCCTACTCCTCGGCGTGTCCGTAAGGTGGACGAGTCCAGTCAATCCGTCGGTGGATGAGTCCCCGGAGAACCGACTAATACAATATACTCCTTGTGGGTGGAGAAACCTCACCACAAACGTTTGCAACAGCAAACAAAGAGTACAAGAACAGTAAGAAAAGCAATACAATATGAATACAATAGCACTCTACCAATTGCTTGCTTTCTTGTCGAAGGGAGGTGAAGCAGCAACTTCACAGCCCAAACGCAGCAGCTGGTCGACGACTGGAAGCTCACGCGAAGCTTCAGAGGCGAGCTAAATCAAAGCTTAGTGCTAGAATGTTCTAAAAGAAGACTTGTAGGCTGGACAAGCTTTGTTGTCAGTGACATAAACTTTCAAAAGAGTACAAAAAGACATGTATGGGTCTCGCTATAGTTCGATCGGTCGTGGACCGATCGGGAGGAAGCCTGTTCGGTCTCATGGGGTACAACACCTAATTCGGTGCTCACTCGACACATTCCTGAACAGAGTGGAGGAAAATTGAGCTCGATTGACCTTGAGGTCCGAACGATTCTGACCGCGGATCAGGGATCGGTCTCCGGGACCGATCAGGCTTCATGATGATCGGTCCCCAGACCGATCAGTAAGCTCACAGAACTGCGCTTTGCCTTCTGTTTGTTATCTGATCGGTCACCAAATCGATCAGATACACAAACGTATCGCTGGATCGGTCTGCAGACCGATCCAGAGCTTGGTTTTTGCCCAAACCAAGTCCCAAACCTTCAAACCAATATCCGGTCAACCTTGACCTATTGGTACATCATGCTTAGCATCCGGTCACTCCCTTGACCTGCTAAGACTCCCCACCAAGTGTCCGGTCAATCCCTTTGACCCACTTGGACTTTCCTCTTCGTGCCAAGTATCCGGTCACTCCTATGACCTACTTGGACTTCCCATCACCAGATGTCCGATTACCCTTGATCCATCTGGATTTTCCCTTGCCCGGCTTCACTCACCAGGACTTTCACCTAGCTTCACTCACTAGGGTTTTCACACTGCCTAACATCCCAGTTAGGACTTTCTCACTGCCTGGCTTTACTCACCAGGACTTTCCAACTGCCTAACATCCCAGTTAGGACTTTCCCACTGCCTGGCTTCACTCACCAGGACTTTCCACACTGCCTAACATCCCAGTTAGGACTTTCCCACTTTGCCAAGCTCCCTGCTTGGACTTCTCCGTGCCAAGTCTCCATACTTGGACTTTTCCAGTACCAAGTCTCCATACTTGGACTTTTCCCGTGCCAAGTCTCCACACTTGGACTTTTCGCGTGCCAAGCTCCCTGCTTGGACTTTTCCAGTGCCAAGTTCCCTGCTTGGACTTTTCCGTTGCCAAGTCTCCGTACTTGGACTTTTCCAGTGCCAAGTCTCCATACTTGGACTTTTCGCGTGCCATCCCGAATCAGGTCAACCAGGTCAACCTTGACCTAAGGTTGCACCTACAATCTCCCAAACACCTATTCTTGTCAAACATCAAGAATACAATTCTCTTTTCGTCAAACATCGTCAAACATCAAAACACAACTCGAGTCAGGTCAACCAAGTCAACCTTGACCTAAGGTTGCACCAACAATCTCCCCCTTTTTGATGTTTGACAAAATTCATAATCAAGTTAGGTTAAACCGATAACCTAACTTAGGTTTTCCAATTCCAATGTTCTCTCTGAACATTCTCCGGGCATTCTCCCATTCTCCCCCTTGGGACATCTCTCCCCCCTTTTGACACACATCAAAAAGAGGGACTCAAGGTCAAGAGTTTCTTCCCAATGAAAGTCCCATACCTTTCATTGAAACCCTTAATTTCCCCCTTGATACTAAACACAACAATCAACTTAGTGACAATCCCATATCACTAATCCTCAAAAAGTCTTAAGGAGTAAAAACTCCCCCTAAAAGTCAACTCCCCCTTGACAATTAGGTAAGACTCCCCCTAAAGGTCAACCCCCCCTTGATCATTGCACCAACAATGTCTTGGAGAGTTTCAAACCTTTAGAAACCCGAAACTCAACTCCCACAGCTGAAATTTCAGACCACAGTCGAAATTCAGCAAATTCAGCACACCTGATCGGTCACCGGACCGATCAGGACCCCTCTGGATCGATCCAAGTTCAGATCAGGCGGTTTCTGATTTCTTCTTTTCTGAAATTCAGAAACTCACAACAAATTCCAGAAAATTCGAAAAATTGTGAAATTTTGAGGATACATTCCTCATACCATATACTATCAAGGAAAAATAGTTTTCTATGAAAATAACTTCCATTTTTCAATCTTGATACAAAGTTCAAAAACTTTGAAATAGTTCAAGTTTAACTCAACTTTGTATCACAATGTTCAATGATGAATGCAATCACTAAGATGGCTTCATCAAGGTTTTCCAAATCAATTTCAAAATGATTTTAAACCTTTTAATTTAGGACCATAATCTTAGGGCTAAATGTACATGACTTGTACACAAGCTTTCCCTATGATCCTCCATTTCTTGAATTAGGCTCATCTAGGTATAAGAACTATGCACCTTGATCCTAATTCATGATCCTAATATCTCACACACATCTAAAGTGTATCAAACACATCCATGGCAATTTTGATGTGAGATATGGGTTTAGGTATCTTAGACTAAGGTCTCATGCATTTTCTAAACACAAATTTGATCTCAATATCAAAATGTGTTTTTCATCCTTAAATCAATTCAATTGATTATTAATGCAAGAGATGATGACATGGCATAAAATGGTATCATAAATGAAAACATGTGCCAATGTTATGATGTCATGGCATAAAGTTTGAAACTTAAATAAACATGACATAAAAACTAACCTAAGCATTATCATGACATTTCAAAAGATAAACTTAAATATGATGTCATGACATGTGAGGGCAAATAATCATGGCAAGATTTAGCATGAATAAGACATACCTAGATTACCTATCTAAGTATCCTTAGCCTTAGCTAATACTTAAGCTTTAACCCTTGATTGCCATAATATGTCAAAATCCTAATTTTGACACTTCTTGAACTCTAGATTCATCCATGCCACTTAAAGATCAAATTTATCCTCAAATCTTGGCATGTTTCATTTTTCCTCAAGAGTTCTCTAGATTTTCCCAAATTGTGCCAATTGAAATTAACATCATCATTTTCCATGATGGCACATTTTACTCTTCCAAGGAGTAAATATTCCATTTCATTTTCAAAGGTTCCCAAAAACCTTGAAAATGCTCCTTGAGCGTCAATTTCCTCAAAGTTGGGTTAACTACCCTTCTAATCGGAGTTGACACTCTCTAACCCATCTATGGGGTAGAGAAGATGCTCCTAGGAACCCAATACCTATTTGAGCTCATTGGGTTCACTAAATATTCACTAGGGATAACTTCCCTAGCAACCCTCCTAATGACCCTCTTAGGCTTTAAAGCCTTGGTCATTTGGGACTCATCAAGATCAACTCTAGGGGTGACTCCCCTTGTGACCTTGGCGATGGTCTTCCTAGCCCTAGATTTTGTTCCATAATCGAATGGAACATTATAATAAGTGGGCTTGACCACTTGGGACTTAGGTTTGTGACCCAAACCTTTCTTGTCCTTGGACATTGGTTTTTGACCCTTAAACCCTAGAGATGACTTCTCCAAGTTCTTAAGAGCCTTTTCCAAAGTATCAAGACTTGATTCTCCTTCTCTAATACCTCAAGTTTTAATTTGTCATTGTTCTTTGAGGCATTCCTAGGCATATGTCTAGTTGATTTGGGATTCCTACCTAGGTTTTCCTTAGCCTTAGATGAGTTAATTCTAGGGTTGGCTTTCCTAGTGTTATCCTTATCTAGGCTTACATGTTTGGCTCCTAAGCACATATATTGATTCCTAAGATTATCATGCTTATCATTCTTGACAATTGCAATAAAACTACTAGCTTGAGTCTTATTATTATTACAAGAATGTGCCTTAAATGTTACCTTAGGGTTTGCCTTAGCTCCCCCTATCAACGTGCTCGGTCTCTTGTCCTTGTGAGATTTCCTCCCCCTCGGACATTGACTCCGATAATGTCCCCTTCGCTTGCATTGAAAGCACACCACGTGCTCTTTGCCTTTGCGTATCGGGACTCCGGCTTTCTTGACCTTTGGCGCCGGTGGAGCCTTCCTAACCCTCTTTGGACACTTACTCTTGTAGTGCCCAAATTCCCTACACTCAAAGCACATTATGTGTAATTTGCTAAAAATTAAAATGCTTGAGTTACCTAGGTTTGAGGATGAATGAACGCTCTCTCCTCCATCCCTTCCGGAGGTAGAAGCTTCTTCTTCTTCTTCCGAACTTGAAGAAGAACTCTCCTCTTCTTCTTTAGATGTTGAGTGGCCCTCAACTTCTAAATCCATTCCTCCATGATGTGAACTCCTTGGCTCACTTGACTCCTCTTCATGACTTGAAGTGGAGTTCTCCTCATGGAACTTTGCCAAGTTATTCCACAATTCCTTGGCGTTGTTGTACCTATCTATCTTGCACAAAACATTATTAGGTAAAGCAAATTCAATAATTTTTGTTACCTCGTCATTGATTTCGGATTGTCGAATTTGCTCTTTCGTCCACTCCTTCTTCTTGATAGGTTTTCCTTCCTCATCCATCGGAGGGGAAAACCCTTCTTGTACACAAAACCAATTTAACATATTAGTCCTAAGAAAATACATCATCCTTACCTTCCAATATGTGAAGTTGTCGTGAGACTCGTAGAAGGGTTGAATCGTGACATCTTCTCCATAGAGATCCATCTCTAGCCCGTGCTCCCCCGGGTGTTGATCCGTCGAAGAGTGGCCTCGCTCTGATACCACTTGTTAGGATCCTTCGTACGGAGGCTAGAGAGGGGGGGTGTGAATAGCCAACCCCAAATCGTCGCGTTTCTACAAACTAGGTTAGCGCAGCGGAAAATACAAGGAAACGAAAGAGAAGAAAACCAAACCTTAACACAAGGATGTAACGAGGTTCGGAGATTAGGGCTCCTACTCCTCGGCGTATCCGTAAGGTGGACGAGTCCAGTCAATCCGTCGGTGGATGAGTCCCCGGAGAACCGGCTAATACAATATACTCCTTGTGGGTGGAGAAACCTCGCCACAAATGTTTGCAACAGCAAACAAAGAGTACAAGAACAGTAAGAAAAGAAATACAATATGAATACAATAGCACTCTACCAATTGCTTGCTTTCTTGTCGACTGGAGGTGAAGCAGCAACTTCACAACCCAAACGCAGCAGCTTGTCGACGACTGGAAGCTCACGCGAAGCTTCGGAGGCGAGCTCAATCAAAGCTCAGTTGAAGCAGAAGCTTTAGCAGCAGAAGAACAGAAGTTCTAGGAAAAGAGAAGAAGACCTTGTGCAGCAGCCCTCGACCCCTTTATACTGCGAAGAAGGCAATGAAGAAACTGGCGTTGCGTCGCAGCTAGAACCCGATCGATGCGTGGACCGATCGGAAGAAGCTTCGCTGTTCCGTCCTGATCGGTCCATGGACCGATCGGGGAACTCCGATCGGTCGTGGGGACCGATCGGGCTGATCGGTCTCGGACCGATCAGCTTTGCCAGAGTTGCCCAACTCTGTGTGGAATCTGATCGGTCCCGGACCGATCCGCGTCCCTGATCGGTCTCGGGGACCGATCAGTCTCAAGCCGATCGGTCCCCGCACCGACCGAAGCCCACGTAACCATGATCACCTTACATTTGTCATCCGATCGGTCACCGGATCGATCGGATACACAACGATCGGCTGGATCGATCCGAGCTTGGTTTTTGCCCAAACCAAGTCCCAAACCTTCCAAACCAATATCCGGTCAACCTTGACCTATTGGTACATCATGCTTAGCATCCGGTCACTCCCTTGACCTGCTAAGACTCCCCACCAAGTGTCCGGTCAATCCCTTTGACCCACTTGGACTTTCCTCTTCGTGCCAAGTATCCGGTCACTCCTATGACCTACTTGGACTTCCCATCACCAGATGTCCGATTACTCTTGATCTATCTGGATTTTCCCTTGCCCGGCTTCACTCACCAGGACTTTCACCTAGCTTCACTCACTAGGGTTTTCACACTGCCTAACATCCTAGTTAGGACTTTCTCACTGTCTGGCTTCACTCACCAGGACTTTCCAACTGCCTAACATCCCAGTTAGGACTTTCCCACTGCCTGGCTTCACTCACCAGGACTTTCCACACTGCCTAACATCCCAGTTAGGACTTTCCCACTTTGCCAAGCTCCCTGCTTGGACTTCTCCGTGCCAAGTCTCCATACTTGGACTTTTCCAGTGCCAAGTCTCCATACTTGGACTTTTCCCGTGCCAAGTCTCCACACTTGGACTTTTCGCGTGCCAAGCTCCCTGCTTGGACTTTTCCAGTGCCAAGTTCCCTGCTTGGACTTTTCCGTTGCCAAGTCTCCGTACTTGGACTTTTCCAGTGCCAAGTCTCCATACTTGGACTTTTCGCGTGCCATCCCGAATCAAGTCAACCAGGTCAACCTTGACCTAAGGTTGCACCTACAATCTCCCAAACACCTATTCTTGTCAAACATCAAGAATACAATTCTCTTTTCGTCAAACATCGTCAAACATCAAAACACAACTCGAGTCAGGTCAACTCGAGTCAGGTCAACCAGGTCAACCTTGACCTAAGGTTGCACCAACATTAACGTGACCATCTGATACGATCAAAATCTAAATTTTTTAATACCTCTCTCATCTACATACAACTCTCGTCTCTTTTCTGCATGTAAGATGTTACCCTCTTCTCTCCTGTATGTTAAGTGGTGATGATTTGTAAAAACTAATACATTGGTATTAGTTTATGATAAATTATTATTATATAAGAGTAGATTGGTCTTTTATTATTATTTTATTGTCTATTTATATTTCTTTTTCCTTTGTAAATCTAAGTTTTTGTAATACAATTTGTTAGCCTCCTTTTACGGCTACCTCTTTCTCTCCTCTTTTGTATTGCCTTTTGCACTTGATTTACATTCTTTGCTTTGTTTACATGGTATCAGAGCCAATCTATCTCCTCATCTCCTCTCTTGGTGAACTATGGAATATTTTTATTTTCAAAATTTTTTTAGGCGGCTGTAGAAGAATTGTATTTTTCTTGAGTTTCAACCGTTGGATCATTTTGAAACTTTGAAAGAACATTCCTCACATCCAAGGCTACATTTTGAACTGTGGAGATCAAATTTTGAGTTCTTTAAGTTCACTCGACAATCGAAAATCATGACTATTGATTCTGTCATCTCCATGGAAATCCGGTAGTCAATCACAACAATGATTCCTTAAACCTGGAGCACCTAATATGGTAGCAACAATTCCTCTTACAGACTCTGGAGTGACTCAATCATTCAATACCATAATCGCTGCTCTTACCAAACAGTTTCAGAAGTTCCTTGCATCTCAGTCACATGCCATGTCTGCCTCTTTTCACATAGGTTTGCCCTCAATGATACCTCAGGCATACATTCCCCTATATGGATCCTTGATTCTGGAGCTTTGCATCATATATCGCCTAATGTCAATTCTTTTATATTTATAAATTCATTTCCTTCTGTGTTGGTCATGACCGCTGATGGTTCTCCCATGTTAGTAGCTGGTGTTGACTTTATTTATACGTCTAATTTATCTCTGTCTAATGTATATTATATTCCTAATCTTACTTTGAATCTTGTCTTGGTCGGTAAATTATGTGATTCGGGTTTCTCAGTTTCCTTTACTTCATCTTCCTGTAATGTGTAGGATCCGCGATCCCAGAAACTGATTAGGATAGTTCGTAGGCAGGGGGACTATATGTATTAGAAGAGCTGAAACTTCCAGATGTTGCAGCTTCTAGTGTTTATTTTTCATCATTTCGGTTAATCTCTGTAGGATCATTGCGCTAGAGGGGGGGGTGAATAGCGCTCGTGACTTTCACGTTCGAGTAAAACGCAACGGGATAAGAAAGATAAGACAAAAAGAAAGCAATTGCGAACACCAAAAGTTACTTGGTTCGGAGCCTGTGGCGACTCCTACCCCAAGACCCGCACGTGAGAGTGCTTTCGATGAGCAATCCACTAATCAATCGAAATTCACAAAGAGATTTACAATTGTAGTAAAAGTAATTTTTAAATAAAACAATACAGACGACTTGGAGAAGTAGATTGTTAATGTAGTCGTTGTCGGAGTAGCTTTCGGGTGTCGAGAGGCTTTATCGAAGCAGCGCCTAAGTGCAGAAGTTATTCTGAATGTTGTTCTTTAGCCCCTGGTCGAATGTTGCTTATATAGGTTGTTTCGGGCACCTAGAACTCCTCCGGGCGCTTAGACCACATGTCCCGGTCAATCAACGCGCTCCATGTAGGCTTATGGATAATTTTTCGGGTCCGGGCGTCTGGACAGAGTCCGGGCGCTCTGACTGCCTGGGCGCCCCCACCTGCCCGGGCCGAGCCTAGTCCGGGCACTCAGACCAACTTTTTCAGCCTCCCTTTTTTCTACAAAATAAAGTTAGTTCATGCAATAAACAATATATAATATGAATTTAACAACATCTGACTTTCCAATTCTGACTTTAAGTTTCCCTGAAACTCTAGGTCGAACCGATGCTTACTATTCTCTCTTCAAGGGAATGCATCTTCACTTACTCCTCTCAGGAGAGTTTATCTTTTATCAGATCGGTCCTCCATGCCCGTCTAGACTTTTTCTCAGCGTCCGAGACTTCAAGTCTTTATGCTGAACGCCCGCTCCATGACTTGTCCAAACTTCCAATTGGTCCACGACTGATGTGAATCCAAAGAGAAAAATATCTCAAGAACCCACAACGAATGGAAGAAGAAAAAAGGAAAGAACTAAATCGATAAGATTGATGAAAAGAACCTCGACCCAATGCTTAGGAAAGCATGAACCTTGGTATAGAAGATGGAAGACGCCACAACCTTGGGATGGAGTTTGATAAGTCTTCTAACGCCACAAGGAAATGCCTTGATAAGTTCTAATTCAATGAAGAACCAACAAGTGAGAGCCTCCCCATGCTTTGGATTGAAAATATGTCAAAGATACATGTGTGGTCGTCACCCCCTTTATTTATAGCTATAAGGTGATCAAAAAACCCTAAAAGGCCAAAAGAAAGCCCATTTAGTAAAGGCATATGTAGACTACTTAGCCATTTTAAGCTTATGACTTTATTACAATCCAAATAAAAGTAGAAATTGAGTCTAAATTGAGCCTACAAATTCCTACTACATAGACATGAGACTTAAGTGTTAATAAAGCTCATCTAATGCTTGAATTAGGTAGACTATGCCGAATGACTTGCTCTTGGTCAAACCTTCTTCAATGGTAGCTTTGGCCTTTACATCTTCAATTAGTACATTAAGTGCTTCCTTCATCTTTCTAGCCTTAACCCTTGTAATTAGGCCTCCATTGATGTATAATGGATTATCATTAAGATCTAGAGTGGGTTGACCATGATCCATATCGTTAGCTTGTTGCTCTCTTTCTTTGACTCCATTAGTGACCCCTAGATTTTCACCTAGAGTCCCCGACTCTAGGATTTCACCCAAAGTGCTCGACCCGCCGAGACTTCACCTTGTCTAACCGCAGTTAGGACTTTTCACCACCTATGGTTACCTCCCTCTGAGACCTAGGGTTATCTCCCCTAGGCTTTCCACCTGCCTAGAATCCACTAGGACTTTTACCTAAGAACACTTAAGACTTTCCTGCAAGCTTATTCAACCTTGTTAGATAACAAGTAATCTTAACTTTAGACCCTTTACCATAATCAAAATTTAGGTTCGATCGTCTTGTGCTCCCGGCACCAACAATCTCTTCTTCTTCTAATTTTTATTTGTGACATTCTCGTCTTGGACATATTTCTTCTTCTCGTTTGAAATCTTTAGCTTCTAAGGAAAATTACAAACTCATGATATTTTAGATTGTTGTGGTTGCCAATTAGCAAAATTCTCTTCTTTACCTTTCTATAGAAGTATCTCTGTCTCTCTTGCACCATTTGAGTTAGTTCATTCTAATGTGGAGAGGAGATCCTCTGGACCGCTTTTTGTAGTCCAGAGGATGCTCCCTTTGCATGCATTGGTGGGGATGGATGACCCCCACTTGTAAAATAGCTGGGGACCATTTATTCCCACCAATGCATGCAAAGGGAGCATCCTCTGGACCGCAAAAGTGGTCTAGAGGATCCCGCCTCTCTAATGTGTGGAGTCCATCTCCTATTCATATACTTGATGGATCCCGTTAGTACATTTCCTTTATTGATGATTGTCCTCATTATACTTGTATTTATCTTCTGAAACATCATTCTGATTTCCTTGGTATCTATCAAATGTTTTGTGTCATGGTAAAAACTCAGCATAATGTTGTTATTAAATGCTTTCGATGTAATTTGGGTGGTGAATATATATCCAATCTTTTTTCTGAACTACTTGCCTCAGATGGTACACTTCATCAAAGTTCTTGTATTGACACTCCTGAATAAAATGAAGTTGCTGAAAGAAAACATAGATATATTATTGAAACTGCACGCTCTCTCCTATTATTTGCATATGTTCCTAGCAAGTTCTAGGGCGAAGCTATTCTTATTGCAGTCTATTCTATCAATAGAATTCCATCTTCTATTATATCTGGTTTGTCTCATTTTGAAAAACTATATGACTCTATTCCTGATTATTCTGTCTTAAGAGTTTTTAGATCCACATATTTTATCTCCCGTCCTCATGTTGAATGTAGTAAGCTTAGTTCTGGATTTGTTCTTTGTGTTTTTCTTGGCTACAACGAGGGTCAAAAGGGATATAGATGTTTTGATCTAGTTAGTCAAAAACTCTATGTCTCACATCATGTTATTTTTCTTGAACACATCCCATTGTATTCCATTCCCTTTAACACTCCTAATCTTCGAAAATCTGATCTTGTATTGATCCTTTTTGCACTGACTCTGATGATATGCCATCTCATGTTTCCCCATAATTTGACCACCCTAGCACCTTTTCTTCTAATGATGCTACTTGCAAGATTGACACTCATAAAGATTCTGGTCATCAGCTTTCAGATGGTCCCTCTGCTCTTATTGTTTCCCATGATGCTCCTGTGATAGCGGATCCTCACTATAACAAAAATGTTAAAAGACAACACCCCAAAGACAATGGTTTTAAAAGAAACCGTTGCAAATTTGCTCAAAGACAACGGTTTTTGACAAAACCGTTGTCTTTGAACTCCCCATTAAATATAAAAGACAACGATTTTGTGAAAATTGTTGTCATTGAGCGACTTCTTTTTAAATCAACAACACTTTTTACAATGGTTTCTAAAACCGTTGTCTTTAAGCGCATTTTTAGGGGCTACAACAACAGTTTTGCTAAAACCGTTGTATTTGACTTTGGTCATTTTTCCCTCGCAGTTTTGCTTTCCCTCTCTTTGAATATCTTTTCGGCGCCGTGTTTTCCCCTTTGCGTTCCCAAACCCTAGCTATTTTCTTTCCCTCTCCTCATGCAATCTCTTCACACCATCCTGTCGACCGCATGACAGTAAGGGGTGCCGCCTCCGCTGGATCTTCCTCCACGACGGTTTGCTCTCCTCTCGTCAAGTTGCTAATTTGGTTCTTGTTCATTTCTTTGATCCATTCGCTTGTCCCCTTTAGACTTTAGATTTTCCATCGTTTTCAGCGGTAAAAATCTCAACTTGTTTACATCTTTTTTCCTAGATCCTTAGATGGGAGCTCAACATAGCACGAGGTCGCACAGCCTAGCTGTTGCAGATGCCGGCGCCGGCGGAGGAGATGGCCATGCACACCTCCCGTGTCTGGCGGAGCTGATGTCTTACGAGGAGGCATGTCGCCTCGATCCCGAGCTTGAGACCTTCGACTCCATGGTCCAGTAGCGTATCGGTCGCGCCATCTCCACCCTCACCGACGGCGTCCAGGTCCATTCCCTCTCCCCCGATTCCTCAGGGAGATCACCGATTGCCTCCTTGAGATGAACCAGGAGGTGGGCAAGGTCATCCTCGACTGCAACCACGACGTGTGGAAGAACGCTGAGCTCTTCGACCTCGTCGAGGATTACTTCCAGAATAGCCTCCAAACTCTCAACTTCTGCACTACCCTTGAAAAGTGCCTCACTAAAGCTCGCGACAACCAGCTCATCCTCCAAGTCGCGCTGCAACGCTTCGCCGAGGAGGAGGAGGACCACAAAGGTGACAATGAGAGGAACTCTCGTACTATGACGGAGCTGAGGCGCTTCAAGGCGACCGGTGATCCCTTCACGGAAGAGTTCTTCAAGGCTTTCCGGTCCATCCACCACCAGCAGCTCCAGATGCTCGACAAAATGCAGATGAGAAAGAATAAGCTTGACAAGAAGCTCAAATCCATCAAGGCCTGGAGGAAAGTCTCGAGCATCATCTTCGCGGCCACATTGACCACCTTCTTGATCTGCTCGATAGTTGCCGCTGCCATAGCCACCCCGCCTGTTGCTACAGCTATGGTCGCAGCTACAGCCATCCCGATTGGATCGATGGGGAAGTGGATCGATTCGCTGCTCAAGGATTACCAGAATGCTTTGATTAATTAAAAAATATTTAAATGTGCATTATTCGTTGACAATTTTTTTTTAACATAGGGTCCACGACAACCTGATGTGAAATAATGTGGGTTTTATGTGATGAAATTTGTAAGAGAAATTATTGAAGGAAATGCTATTAGCGCGAAGGATGCACTTATCTCAATGGTAATATTTGACATATTCTCAATTTTATCAAATAATTTCTTTTATTTGATTTTACTTCTTCATTATTGATTTTTTACTAATATAATCTAGGTTTCTTAACAGTTCATGAAAACAATTTACTCTAACAAAGAAATTGACGAAGTGTGATCCGAATGGGTGGATTGCGTACTAGACTATATTCATTACTAGGTATAAATTACTAGACTTCAAAAGATGGTTGAACTTCATTTGGGATCGTTTTGAATCATTTTGTAAATTCTATGGTTGATGGTTTCCTTTTTATCCCTCTCTCATTTTAAAATCAGTTCTGAATTCTGCTTATCTTTAGTTCCTGGATCTACTGCTAGTTTTTATTACATTAGTTCCTAGTTTTAGACCATTAAGCCTAACTCCCTCACTGTTGAAGTATAAATGCAGTGCACATGGTAGTTTCTTATGTCACTTTCTATAAAAGGTTTAAAGGTGATTGATAAGGATGTCAGGTTTTAGTTGAGATCCAATTTTTTTTTTTAAAAAAGGCATGAAGGGATGTTCAATCGAACTATCAGATTATTAGAAGCAGGTATTGAGCCAGTGTAAGTCCATTTGCATGTCTAAATATCATTTTGTTTCTCATTCAGCCACCATATTTTATTATCATCTTTTTGATGCTAGATATGTATTTGACGGTAAACCTCCAGAGCTGAAGAAACAAGAACTTGCCAAAAGGCTAGTCTTTACAGTTTTGTCATTGTCCCCCTTATTTTTTTTTGTTGCAAGATAATGATAATCTTTAAGCTTATTTTGTTCTTTAGATATTCAAAGAGGGAAGATGCAACTAACGATATGAACACAACAATTGAGGTCATTGCTTGTGCATAACAAGTACCTTAGTGTGCTAGAATTTCTTTTGCTGTCTTAGTTGGTTACATTTGCTGTTTGCAGACTGGTGATCTGGAGGGAATTGAAAAGTACAGCAAAAGGACTGTCAAGGTAATCTTTGATATTGCTATTTGATTGGAAATTACCATGAGGATCTTGTTGATTATGATGCAATCAGCATGAAGTTAGCATGCTGATTATCTGTTTTCTTCATATGTAACATAGAGTTTCTTTAAATATATTTTGAACTTTCAAATTACTTTCTTGAAGAATTTGATTCCAGTAACTGACTGTAGAGTTTTTTCACAGGTAACCAAGCAACATAATGAAGATTGTAAACTCCACTTAAGACTAATGGGTGTGCTTACTATTGAGGTAAACTAGTCCACTTTCACTTATTGAATTCTTTATCCTTGCTATAAGAATTTGAACTAACAATGACACAGTTTTGCTTTCTCTTACAAACATTTGCTAAAGCTGCATGCAATTGCTTAATATACAAGTATTGTATCTCTTGTTTTAGAAGCTAAACTCATCTTTCTGATCTAAAGGCACCCTGTGAAGTAGAAGTTCAATGTGCAGCTCTTTGCAAAAGTAACAAGGTAAAATGATGCAATGTAACACATTCTGTTTAATTTTTTTTTAACTTTAATATCCTAAACATATTTGTTTGTTATCAATCTCTAGGTGTTTGCGGTTGCCTTAGAAGACATGGATACTTTAACTTTTGGGGCACCGAGGTTTCTCCATCATTTAATGGATCCTAGTTCCAAAAAAATCTCTATGATGGAATTTAAAGTTTCAAAGGTATATTTATTTTGCTTATTGCTAATTGAATTACTGTATTTAATCTCAGCCTTAGTTTTTAGGTTCTTGAAGAGCTAAGACTCACTATAGATCAGTTCATTGATTTGTGTATTCTCACTGGATGTGATTATTGTGATAGCATTAAAGGTAAACTTTCTTATGAGATATTGTACATTCAACAAGTTACAAGGCTAGTGCTCTACTGCTTACTGTTTACGAAATTTGATAACTAATGTTCATTCAAATCTCTAGTATGATAATGCTTGTATAGTTGAATATGGTGTCAGTGCTGCAACTGTTCCATGTCTATGTTACTTGGACTTGATATAGTGTTCAACATGAGTATGATCGCAATCTTTGACATGACTATTTTTACAAATTGTACATATGTTGAATAGGATTAGTGATTGTTCACTCTTAGTGTCACTGTTTGAGTGTCATTATCCAAGTATCTATATCCAACACAGATTGAGGCAGTTATTTCAATGTTTGGTTGAAGGAAAAAAAAACTCTGTTTCTGCGTTTGATATTCCATGAAATAAATTATACACATACCTTTGCCCAATACCTCATTCTTGCATTTCTATCATGAGCAGAATTGACTGACATTTCCCTTATTTATTGCCTCTCTTTGTTCTCATCTTTTGCTTTGATATGCCAATACTTAATATACATCCATGTGTTATCTTGCTGATTAAACATTTTGTAAATTTAGTTATAAGTAAAGTTGTGGTGTCCTTATAATTTTGTTTTTGTTTTTTCTATTAAACTTTGCCTCCAGGAAATAAGCTTGTCGTATAGTGATTCAGCTGAGTTAGTAGATGGAATCTGTAGCATGTTGACTGGAATTATGAGCATGTTTTGTATATAAAGACATTTTTCCAGGAACAAAGCATATATCAAATTCCTTGTCTATTTTCAACATTTGTCTAGACAAGTTCTTGTCATTTTGTCAATCCTGCCTATAACTCAGCAAGTCCGCATCCTAAATCGATATTTGAATAGCTGATTTGGTATGACCTCCTGCAGGCTCCAGGTTTAGATGCATTTTTTTTTGCAGGTTTTGATGATTTCTTATTGCCGCCACGAGTATCTTTTAAGAATGTTCTTGACTGATTATTTATAAACTCAATGGCAAGGTTAATGAAATTCATTGATCGAATATAAACTTATTCTGTGAATTTAAAGCTACGTGCATAAGTTTTCCAATTGAAGTTACCAAGACAACTCTAAGTTGGTTAAATTGCTTGTATTATATAAGTTTGTATTGCATAAGTTTTATTTCTTAGAGATTATAAGTTTGTATTGAATAAGTTTTTTCTCTTCCATTTTGCAGACATTGAATGTTATCCTGGAATTCTGGAAATCCTTCTCTCATGTCCAGATATTAGAGCTATGTGGAATATTTATTCTCTAGTTACAGTTCATGCAGTACTTACTACAATTCTTTTTTTTCTTATATTTTATATTTTTCTTTGATAAATTTTGTTTAATTTTTCTCTTACAGGTACGTAACTCGGGCAATTCGTGAGGCTTGAGATTTTTGATGCAAGGAGTGAGCTTTGTTAGGTTCTAGTTGCCTTGCTAATGTGTAAAAGTCATATGGAGAACAATAATGGAAAACATGTGATTTATGGTTTGATACTGTTAGGACCTTCGGATAGCGGCTAGAGAGGGGGATGTGAATAGCCGACCTCAAATTATCGTTTCTTCCTACAATTTAGGTTAGCGCAGCGAAAATACAATGTAGAAACGAAAGTGGAGAAGATCAAACCTCAAACACGATGATATAACGAGGTTCGGAGATGATACTCCTACTCCTCGGCGTGTCCGTAAGGTGAACGAAGCCTATCAATCCATCGGTGGATGAGACCCCGGATAACCGGCTAATATGAACTCCTTCTGGGTGGAGAAACCTCACCACAATCTCTTTTACAATAGCAATAAAGGAGTACAAGATAGAGCAAGAAAACAAGAAGAATATGAATGTAACAACACTTTGCTTGCCTTCTTGTCGACTGGAGTTCGATGAAGCAACAACTTCACGATGCCAGCAGCAACTGATCAGCAAACCAGCCGAGGGAAGCTCACACGAAGCTTCAGAAACATAGAGCTCAGCAAAGCTCAAATCACAGTCTCGTGAGGAAGAGGAGGAACTCTTTCCTTCGTCTACTGTAGAGGTCTTATATCCTGCACCTGCAAAGAAGATAAAGAAGACACAGAATCTAGCCGTTGTGTCTCAACGGCTAGGCCTGGACCGATCAGGCTCCAACCTGATCGGTCTGGGAGACTCCTGATCGGTCTGTGGACCGATCAGGCCCTAGGCTGATCGGGCCCCAGAGGGGAGTTGGAGAAGGTTTGGTGTCACGCACGCCCAGCATCGTGCGCTCTGTTCGTTGGACCGAAGACCGTTTCCGGTGGACAGCCGATCGTTTCGATCGGTCGGTGATGGCAGTGGAGCCATGGTTTTAGCTCGATCGGGTATCGGTGACCGATCAGAAAACCCATAGTATCACTGGATCGATCTGCTGACCGATCCAATGCCCATGTGGATTTAGAGCTTCCCATCCCTAAATCCTATGGTCTTCCTGGTCTTGAGAACGAGCTACCGAGCCCTCTCTGACCTAGTCTGGAGAACGAGCTACCGAGCCCTCTCCGACTTCCTCATCCGGTCCAGAGAACGAGCTACCGAGCCCTCTCTGACCTAGTCCGGAGAACGAGCTACCGAGCCCTCTCCAACTCTGTCTGGTCCAGAGAACGAGCTCCCGAGCCCTCTCTGGCCTAGTCCGGAGAACGAGCTACCGAGCCCTCTCCGACTCTGTCTGGTCCAGAGAACGAGCTCCCGAGCCCTCTCTGACCTAGTCCGGAGAACGAGCTACCGAGCCCTCTCTGACTTCGTCCAGTCCAGAGAACGAGCTCCCGAGCCCTCTCTGACCTAGTCCGGAGAACGAGCTACCGAGCCCTCTCCGACTTCGCATGCCAAGCTTCCATACTTGGACTTCTCCCGTGCCAAGCTCCCTGCTTGGACTTCTCCCGTGCCAAGTCTCCATACTTGGACTTTTCCGTGCCAAGTCTCCATACTTGGACTTTACTCGAATCAGGTCAACTCAAGTTGGGTCAACCAGGTCAACCTTGACCAAAGGTTGCACCCACACTCCCAAGTTCCTATTCTTGTCAAACATCAAAATACAACTTCTCTATTCTTGTCAAACATCAAAATATACCTCGAGTCAGGTCAACTCGAGTCTGGTCAACCAGGTCAACCTTGACCTAAGGTTGCACCAACAGATACTACTAAGTTGATGAGTACAACTCATTTTGTATATTTTAGCCGGCATATTTTGGATTGAATGTAGTAAATATTTAGTTTTGTATTGGTGGTTTTGCTTATATTAAAAAAAGATTGGTTGTTTGTTATTATCATATTACAACATGAACATTAAAGACAACGATTAGAAACGTTGTAAAAAGTACGTAATCACAACGATTTTTTTTTTTGTGAAAAGTGATAAAAGACAACGGTTTAATCCATTATAAAACATATTAAAATTATATACCACAATGGTTTATAACTGTTGTAAAATTTAAAATCACAACGTTTTAAATTATCTACCACAACGGTTTATATCTGTTGTAAAAAAAGTTTACTGTTGGATCGAAAAGCGCTAGAGGGGGGGGGGGGGTGAATAGCGCTCGTGACTTTCACTTTCATTTCGGAAAACTATCGAGTAAATGCAACGGAAATTAAAATAAAGTGATAGATCAGATGAGTACGATAGAGGGGGGGGGGGTGAATATCATACTCTTTTAAAACTTTTCTTTTCTCTTTAAAAACCAAAGTCGAGTAGCGGAAGAATAGAGAACAGATTCGTTTACTTCGTTCGAAGCCTAGCTCGACTCCTACTCGAAGGCCCGCGATCCTTGACCGTACCGATGGGCAATCCACTATAACCATTCTTCCCGAAATCCTCGGGAAGAAGCAGATCGTACAAATGAGTAAGATAGTAACAACCCTACTATCTTACTGAAGCAATAATACAATGAAAGCTTAATAAATAATATACCGACAAGATGTAAAAATGGACGCTCAGTCGGTACTTCCGAAGTAGCTTGAAGAGTTGTAGTGATCTTGCAGTACGAGCAGCTTGTGCAGAGAAGAGCCTTTTTTTTATCATCAGAAAGTTCTGTTAAGCCTCAGATCTCGAGCTCCTTTTTATAAGTGCTACTGTCGTTCAGTCGACCGATCCCCCTGTTCAGTTGACCGAACCCGCTCCCTTCCTTCCTGGCTGGAGTCTGATGCTGGCTCGATCTTCTTCATTTACTGTTCTTTAAGGGTTCGGTCGACCGAACCTGTTTTTCGGTCGATCGAACAGCTTCCTTCCCTGTTCATCAAAATCTGCTGAAATCTTCATTTAATGCTCCATTAATACTGATTGGATCGGTCGACCGATCCCTGGTTCGATCGACCGATCAAGCTTCGATCGAACTGTGCTTCACTTTGGTCTGAACTGATCTCTGGTCTGAGTCAAGCTGGTTCGGTCGATCGATCCTCCTGTTCGGTCGACCGATCAGGCCGAATCTGCAAAATAGAGTTAAACAATATTCCTGCAAAACAAAGGTTAGCACAGTAATATAATGCATGAGTAATATAGACAGTAGAACTGTCTTGATCTCAACTTGGAAACCTTCCCGGTTTCTTCAGTTGGATCAGCGACCTAAGGTTGTTCCCTTTAAGAACCCGACCTCACTGTCACTCCTCCAGTTGCATACCTCAACTTATCTGCCAAACATTGGTCCTCCAGACCTGTTTGGACTTTTGCTAGCTCAGTGTCTGATTGCTCGATCCACTAAGACTTTCCTGCAATACTATATTAGCCAACAACAATAATAGTAATACAGAATACAATGGTAAACCTAAACCTAGATTTACCGAGATCCGCTGGTCCAGTCGACCGCGCGCGTTCGACCGGAAACCATCCGAACAACCTTGCTTGGAGTTCACTCCTCCAAGACTTCTCGTTACCTAAGGTTACCACCCCCTACGATTTTCTCCACTTGGCTTCACTCACCAAGACTCAGTATTCGACTACCCAGGGATTAAGTCCTCCAGACCTATCCACCTGGCTTCCACGATATACCGAGATTTTCCTTACCTAGCCTACAACTATGACTCAGTATTCGACTACACAGGGATCAGGTCCTCCAGACCTATCCACCTGGCTTCCACGATCTACCGAGATTTCTCTCCTTGCCTAGCCTACAACTAGGACTTCCTTTGATCAAGCTTCATACTTAAACATACTGAAACATATTTGTCTGACATTAAAACCTTGGAGGTCGATTGCACCAACAGAAAGTAGCGCAAGAAAGACACACCAAGTACGTAGGTTGGTTTTACTTGGTTCGGAGCCTCGGGCGACTCCTACTCCAAGGCCCATGCTCATTGTGCGTTTACTTTGGGCAATTTATTATCAGTTCAGAAATCTTACAAAAGAATATTACAATTTAGAATGCTGTAAAAAAATTATACCGACTACAAAGGAATCATAAAATAGAAGCTTCAGGTCATTCGAATGTTGTTACGGCTTTGTCGGATTGTCTCGTTAGCAGTGCGCTGAAGAAAGATTATCAAAACTATGTTGTTCTAAGCCTCTGCTCGAGATAGACTTATATAAGCCATTGAGGGCACCTTCAAGCCCCTTGAGGGTGCCTCTATTACTAGCGAATTCGCAGCGTGGATGAGCTTTGACTCCTTCGCGACCTATCCAATTGAGGGCGCCTCCAATGCCATGGAGGGTGCCTTCAAGGCCGTCCAAGGCGCCTCAGCACTCCATGAGGGTGCCTCCAGCTTTGTTGCGCGCACTCCTCATCTCTTGTACCCGAGGTGCCTCCAAGCTCCATGGAGGGCGCCTCAGGTACCGTTCATCCAAGGCAAATCAAGCTATTTTATCCCTACAAGATATGTTAGTCCCAAAATACCCTACAACACAAAGTTAGAACATAATAATAACATAAATATGATTATCTGATAGTCACAAGACTGTCCGGTTCTGACTTCGAATTTCCTTCCGGAAATCCTAGGTCGAACCGACGCCTATTGTTCCCTCAACGGGGAACGTATCCTCACCTACTCTACTCAGAAGAGTATACCTGTTGCCAGTTCGGTCCTCCAGATCGGCTGGACTTTTACTCAACGCCTGATGCTCCAGGACTTTCCCCAGTCTTTCACCTGGTTCGCTACACCAGAACTTTCCACCTAGAGTCCTCGACTCTAGGACTTTTGCCCGAAACGCTCGACCTGCCAAGACTTTCCGCCTAGGGTTATCATCCCCTAGGACCTAGGGTTACCTCCCCCTAGGGTTTTCCCTTTGCCTAACCATAGTTAGGACTTTTCTTCACCTAGGGTTACCACCCCCTAGGACCTAGGGTTACCACCCCCTAGGGCTTTCCACCTGCCTAACCGCAGCTAGGACTTTGCCTAAGTACACTTAGGACTTTCCTGCAAAGCTCATTCAAACATATCAGATAACAAAATAACTTAACTTTGAACCCTTTGATATAATCAAAACACAGGTTCGATCGTCGGATGCTTCCCGCACCAACATTTACCACAACGGTTATATCTATTATCGAAATTATCTATCACAACGGTTTTAAAGCGTTATCATATCAGGTAAAAAATTTTTGAGCATATAAACAACAATGGATAAAAATCATTGTTGAATGTCTACAAAGACAACGGATTCAAAGCCGTTGTCGTAGGGCAATGCCTTTTACAACACAGTCAGTTACAATGGTTTTTTGACCCTATGATAATGGATAATATTCGTTGTCGTTTGTAATTTTTGTTGTAGTGCCTCCTTCTCATTACCCTCAACGATCTCGTAAGTCTACTTAATTACCTGATTTTATGTGTTCTACTTATTCTAGTTCTTTTTCTTCTTTTTGGCTTCTATTCACCAATTGTCTGAGCCCTCCTCTTATAGAGAGACTGCTCTTGATTCTCTTTGGTAGCAGGTTATGGCAGAAGAACTTTCTGCTTTGTATCAAACATGTACTTGGGATCTTATTCCTCTTTCTTTGGGGAAGCGTGCAATTGGTTCTCAATAAGTATATAAGATTAAAACTAAATTTGATGGGTCATTTGAGCAGTATAAAACTCGTTTAGTTGCTAAAGGATTTTTCCAATAGTATGGTATGGATTATAAGGAAATCTTTGCTCCAGTTTCCACGCTTGTTACTGCAGCGGAGACCGGCAAGAGGGGGGTGAATTGCTGAAAACAAAAAGTAACTATACCCTCCTCGTACTTTCAACTCAGTTAGTGCAATAGTTAACAAAATAATAAAACAGTAAAAGAAAGACACAGAAGAATTAACCTGGTTACAACCAAGGAGGTTGTTAATCCAGGGCAGTAGAAGCGCACTAAAAGAAACTCTCCTTTGCTGAAGGCGGAGAAGCCTTTTACACTTTCAAAAGCTCAGAACTATTGCTAGGAAACACTACAGATTGAATGCTTGAGTTGTTGTTGAATTCCTAGCTCCAGGGGCCTTTATATAGGCCCTGGAAATCTTATCCCGAGAGTCCAAGGCGCCTCCAACGAGGGTCAAGGCGCCTCCAACTGGATCGGCGGATAAACCTGCGCCTCCAGCCTAGCTGAAGGCGCCTTCAACCTGGTTGAAGGCGCCTTCAAGCTGGAGGCGCCTCCAAGCTGGCAGCTCAGCTCCTTTGACTTCGTTTCCAGCTTGTTGCGACTTCCGATGCTCCGATCTTTTGGGTGATTGTGGCCAGCCGAAATAGGGCTCACCCGAACCCAATTTCCGGCCTTCCTCGAGTAGCCTTCCGTCCCGGCTTAACGTCCCTCGAACGTCGCGCACGCTCTTCACGCCCACCGGAGTACTCTTCCGCAGCTCTCTCGTCCTTCGGACGCACCGAGCCCGTCGGCTCCCTTCCTGTGCCGTCCTTCTCGCTAGCTGCATCTTCCGCTCGACTTCCTGTGCTCCTAAGCTCCTGCACACTCAGACACAGGGATCAAATACAACGCATGACCTAACCAACTTGGTTGATCACATCAAAACTACCATGGGGTCCAACAATCTCCCCCTTTTTGATGTGCATCAACCCAAGTTCAAGTTAGGATTAAAAATAGACAAAAAACAGTAATTTTAAAGAAAAATTACTAAACTAACAAGTTAAGAATAATTTTTGCAATTAGTAAAATTGCAACATTTTTAAAAAAAATAAATTTTAAGTTTTCTCTAACTCCCCTAAACTTGTACTTTTCTCTCCCCTTTGATCACGGCAAAAATGGGGTCTTAAGAATATTCAAGTAAGATTGAAGTTTTTTGAAAATTTTCTAAGTTAAAATGAATTTTTGAAAAAAAATTGCTAAGTTAAAATAAATTTAAAAAAAAATTCTAAGTAAAAAAAATCCTAAGTAAATATTC
Source organism: Zingiber officinale (assembly GCF_018446385.1). Lineage (NCBI taxonomy): Eukaryota > Viridiplantae > Streptophyta > Magnoliopsida > Zingiberales > Zingiberaceae > Zingiber > Zingiber officinale. Next base: position 125,798,522 of record NC_055989.1, read on the forward strand.
AAATGTTCCCCAAAAAAATTTCTAAGTCAAGTGAGTGAACTTTTAGTATTTTCCAGAAGAAAATTTCTAACCTAAAAAATTAAGTTAGAATTTTTAAAAAAATTCTAAGGAATTTTGTTTATTTTAACAAATATTTGATAAACTTTCAAAGTATTATTTAATTTTTGTTTAATGTTTTCGAAAGTTAATTAAACATTTTCTTTCAATATTTTAGCTTCCAGGTCATGGCGAGGCACTAGGCCTTCTTGGTTATTGGAGCAACAACCACTTCCTTAGACAAAGCTTCCATAAAGAATTTCAATGTTTAATTTTCTCATTGTAAGCTTTTAATTTTTGAAAAATTAATTAAGCACAGATTTTGGAACCCAATAAAGGTTCCTTCCTACAGGATTATTCAAAAATCTAGGGGTACATAGTTTCTTGGTATTTTTCTAAGTTGACCTTGATGCTTCCTTATATACCAATTTAATTTACCATAAATTCTAATTTTTGACTTTGGAAATTTCTTTAAGCATGCATCATTTTTCAATTTTTTAATTTCTAATTTTAAATTTTCATTTTCTGATTTTAGATGATCATACATTTCTAACGGGCATGCTCTTGCTAGGTTCAACTTTAGTTCAACATTCTCTTTTTCTAATTGATCTAACTCTTTAGAAAGAGACTTGATAAATTTGAAAGATTGAGTTGGGGTTAGATTGCGTACCTTACTTACCTGGTCTGGTGACGCTCCCTCTTCACTGCTGCTTTCTTCTTCTGATGTTCCTCCCCCTTCATCGATGCTCATCTCTGAGCTTGAGTCTTCTTCCGGTTGATGGTTCGCCAATAGCGCTAACCCTAAGAATTCTTCGATGTCCGACTCAGAGGTTAACGAATCTGACCAAGTAGCTTTCAGATTCTTGTGCTTGGAGGGTTCTGGTTTCTTGTATTTTGTCTTTGCCCTTTCTTTCTCCTTTCTCTTTAGCTTTGGGCAGTCATCTTTGATGTGTCCCTCTTCGTTGCAGTTGTAGCAGCGAACCGTCCTCTTCTTTCGATGATGCCTCTGCGATTTAAATTTATTAGTACTAAAAAACTTATTGAAGCGTCTTACCAGTAGTGCCACTTCGGATTCGTCGACTGAGGCTTCGGAGTCAGAACTGTTCATCTTTGCCTTTAAGGCAATATTCTGACTTGTCTTCTCTGCTCCGTTGGGTTCTGAAACTCGAGACTCGTGAAGTTCGAAAGTGGAAAATAATTGTTCTAACATACTTACCTCGAGGTCCTTAGAGATGTAGTACGCATCTACTAAGGAGGCCCACTCTGGAGTTCTCGGGAAGGCATTGAGCGCGTATCGGATAGAATCCCGATTGGTTACCTCTTCTCCAAGGTTCGTTAGTTGCGTTATCAGCTCCTTGATTCTCGCTTGGAGTTGCGCTACCTTCTCGCCTTGGTTCATCCGGAGGTTCGTTAACTGGTTCCGGAGGATGTCGCGCTTCGCTAGCTTCGCTTCGGAAGTACCTTCGTGAAGCTCCAGGAATTTTTCCCAGAGATCTTTCGCTGAGTCGTAGCTTCCGATCCGATTTACCTCCTGCGGCGGTGGAACTCTGCCTTTCCGTTGGCGACGAAATCAGCTTGCTCCTTCTTGCTCCATGTGTTTTCTTCTTTGTCTTTCGGTGCTGCAAAACCATATTTCATTGTAATAAGAATATCAAAATCCGTTTTAAAAAATACCTCCATTTTGCGCTTCCAAGTGGCGAAGTCTCCGTCGAACTTCGGGGGATAAATGTTCGCTCCGGCCATCGTCTTGATCGTAGTGCTTCAGTTGGCGGTTAGTCCTTCTGAGGTGATCAGGCTCTGATACCACTTGTTGGTACAGCGGAGACCGGCAAGAGGGGGGTGAATTGCTGAAAACAAAAAGTAACTATACCCTCCTCGTACTTTCAACTCAGTTAGTGCAATAGTTAACAAAATAATAAAACAGTAAAAGAAAGACACAGAAGAATTAACCTGGTTACAACCAAGGAGGTTGTTAATCCAGGGCAATAGAAGTGCACTAAAAGAAACTCTTCTTTGCTGAAGGCGGAGAAGCCTTTTACACTTTCAAAAGCTCAGAACTATTGCTAGGAAACACTACAGATTGAATGCTTGAGTTGTTATTGAATTCCTAGCTCCAGGGGCCTTTATATAGGTCGTGGAAATCCTATCCCGAGGCTCCAAGGCGCCTCTAACGAGGGTCCAAGGCGCCTCCATGGGAGTCAGCGGATAAACCTTTATCCGCGTGCAGAACGGTCACTTTGACTGGTTGAAGGCGCCTCCAACCTGGCTGAAGGCGCCTTCAACCTGGCTAAAGGCGCCTTCAACCTTGCTGAAGGCGCCTTCAACCTGGTTGAAGGCGCCTTTAAGCTGGAGGCGCCTCCAGTCAGGTTGGAGGCGCCTCCAGTCAGGTTGGAGGCGCCTCCAAGCTGGCAGCTCAGCTCCTTTGACTTCGTTTCCAGCTTGTTGCGACTTCCGATGCTCCGATCTTTTAGGTGATTGTGGCCAACCGAAATAGCGCTCACCCGAACCCAATTTCCGGCCTTCCTCGAGCAGCCTTCCGTCCCAGCTTAACGTCCCTCGAACGTCGCGCACGCTCTTCACGCCCACCGGAGTACTCTTCCGGAGCTCTCTCGTCCTTCGGACGCACCGAGCCCGTCGGCTCCCTTCCCGTGCCGTCCTTCTCGCTAGCTGCGTCTTCCGCTTGACTTCCTGTGCTCCTAAGCTCCTGCACACTCAGATACAGGGATCAAATACAACGCAGGACCTAACCAACTTGGTTGATCACATCAAAACTACCACGGGGTCCAACAATTACTATCCATACTCTCATTGCAGTTACATCAATTCGTCAGTGGTCTAATTTCTAGATGGATGTTAAAAATATTTTTTTTAAATTAAAATCTTCAAGAAGAAGTCTACATGGTGCATCCACCAGGTGTCACTCATAACCCTAGTAAAGTTTGCAGGCTAAAGAAGGCTCTTTATGGCCTTAAACAAGCTCCTCAAGCTTGGTTTGACAAGTTCTCCGACATGAGTCTGCTCTTTTTGTTCGTTGTACTTCGTTAGGTCACACATTACTCTCTCTTTATGTTGATGGCATGATTATTATAAGGGATGATTTAAGTGGAATAGAAGAGTTGAAATTACATTTGGCTCATGAGTTTGATATGAAAGATTTGAGTTCTCTATGTTATTTTTTGGGACTTGAAGTAACTTATTCTCCTCGTGACTATCTTCTCTCACAATCCAAATATATTGGTGGCATTCTAGAGTAAGCTCATCTATCTGAGACTCACACTGTTGATACTCTGCTTGAGGTTAATGCTCAGTACTCTTCTATTGATGGTGTTCCCTTGCCAGATCCATCTTTATATTGCACTCTAGTTGGTATTCTAGTGTATCTCACCATCACTAGACCTGACATTGCTTATGTTGTACACATTATCAGTCAGTTTGTTACTTCTTCCACTTTAGTGCATTAGGGAGTTGTACTTCTCATTCTTCGATATCTTTGAGGTACCTAGTTTCATAGTCTTCTTTATTCTTCCACTTCTACCTTAGAGTTGTATGCCTATTCAGATGCATGTTAAGGTGGTGATTTTATAGATCGTAAGTCTACCATAGGATTTTGTGTTTTCTTGGAAGATTCCTCTACTCTTGGAAGAGTGAAAAGCAAGATGTTATCTCTCGTTCTTCTACAGAAATAGAATATCGTGCTATGACCTCTACTACTGCTGATATTGTTTAGTTACGTTGGCTACTTACTGATATAGGTATTTTTCTCTTGAACTATATCCCTATACATTGTGACAACTCTAGTGTTTTTCATGAGCCCACGAAGCATATCGAGATAGATTGTCATTTCACTCGCCACCACTATCAGAATGACACCATCACTTTATCATTTGTCTCATCTTCTATACAAATTGTTGACTTACTCACCAAGATGTATTCTACTGCACGATTTTAATTTCTAGTTAACAAACTATCAATGCTTTCTATTAGTGCATCATTAGTTTGAGGGTGAATGTTAGTATATGACAAATTATTATTATTATATAATGGTAGATTAGTCTTTTGTTATTACTTTATTGTCTATTTATATTTCCTTTTCTTTAGTAAACCTAAGTTTTTGCAATACAATTTACTAACCTCCTTTTGCGACTACCTCTTTCTCTCCTTCTCTTTGTGTTGCCTTTTGCACTCTATTTGCATTCTTTGCTTTGTTCGTAATGTAGAGCTAATCTTTAAAGACCAGCTCCAACGTGCTGGTTTCTACAAACTAACATCAACTATGGTACTAATTTGTGTGTGTATATATATATATATATATAATCTTGATATTCTACACACCTTATCCTGCACCACGTACACATCCATTTTTTTTATTTAAATTATTTTTTGTGCTTAACACTATAATCCAACTCTTAAACATTAAAGGTAAAAACTTATTAGCATAAACAAAAGTTAAAAAATAAATTAAAAAAAATCAGCATGGACTATGCTTGGCCATGCTATATATATATATATATATAAACACACACACTTACTTATCTCTTGTGTGCATCATGTATATTTTTTTGTTGTTTTTTTTAAAATTTATTTAACTTTAATACTATAACCCAAATCCTAAATACTAAATCCTAAATTCTATATGTGCTACCTATGTTGCCCTACTGTGTGCAACTATGTAGCGTAATTTTTTTCCTTTAATTTTTTTTTAAACTCCTGGTTATGTCAATAAAATTTTTCCTTTAGGGTTTAAGGGTTGGTGTTGGTGCAATTTGCATTAATGATCTAGCTCAGGTTTTGATGAATGACAAGTGAGTTAAGTTATGTGTTATCTTGATCTAATGCATTTACCGAATGTGCAGGTTTCAGGATGTTCGATTCCCGATTGTCAGTCGGGATGTTCGATTCCCGATGAGTGTGATTTTGGCAAGTCGAGATGTGCGATTCCCGATTAATGAAGACTGGATATGTGATTCCGGTAAGTCGAGATATGCGATTCCCGATTGGAGAAGATTAGATGTGCGATTCCGGTAGGTCGGGATGTTTGATTCCGAAGTCCAAATGTGTGATTCTAGAAGGTAACTCTACACCTGGTAAGTAGAGGTAAGTCACTGGAGGAGAGTGACTTAGTGAGGACGCGCCCCCATTCGAAGGGACACTAGGCGTCGGTCCAATTTAGGTCTATTTTAAAAATCTAAATTGAGACCTTAACTAGATCCTAGTCTTGGAGAGACAGAGTCTAATTACTACTCCTTACTATGATTGTGCTAACTTTGTTTTACAGGATATACTTTGGTCTAACATATTTTGTAGGGCAAAAAGAACACAAAAGGCTCGAATGAACAGTGCTTGAGGCGCCTTCCAGGTGAAGGAAGGTGCCTTCCTACTATTCATGGAAGGCACCTTTAATGCCATGGAAGGCGCCTTCCGTAGGATAAAATTTGACTTCTTCAACGATAACGATCAACACTTCTTGGGATCAGATTTACCCTATTGAAGGCACCTTCAAGGGGTTGGAAGGTGCCTTCCATGCTCAATAAAAGAGGTGCTCGCACAAAGTTTCAAACATAACTTCCATACAAGCTTCCACACGATCTTTTGAGCTTCCGAGTGCTACTACTTCATTCTCTGTTGTGCTACGAAGCTGCTCAGCTCGACTATTGCTCCGACGATATATGATCACGGTAGGAAGACCGACACTAACACACGAGCGCTCCAACTATGACCTTGACTTGTTGGTAACAAAATTTAATACTATATTTAAATTCTACATAAACGGAAAGTGTATATTGTTATACTTATCCTAACTTTCTGTATTTGATCCCCTCTTCCTGATTGGATTACCCATCGATAGTGTTGGATTGAAAAGAAGCTAGGGGGTTGAATAGTGATAGTTAAAAAATTGTTATCGAGTCAAAGTACGCAACGGAAAATAATAACGAAACAACGCTAACACACTAAGTTTTACTTGGTTCGGAGCCTTCGTTGACTTCTACTCCAAGGCCCACACGTGAGAGTGCTTTCATTGGGCAATTCACTAATAGTTCACAAAAGAGTTACACAATAAGTACAAGAACTATAAAATAAAGTTACCGACAACAAGGAAAAGAAAAACTGAGTTGCAGGTTGTCAGAGAAGTTTCACAGCATCGCAGGAGCATCTTTGGAGCAAGGCGCAAGAAAGCAGTTGCAGAGAGAAGTTGTGTCTTATGCTCCTGGTGGAAGGCTGCTTATATAGGCAATTCCGGGTGCCTGGATCCCTTCTGTGCGCCTGAACTGTGATGTCATCCATCCAATCAATGCGCTCCAAGCTAGCGACAAGATAGATTTTGGGCATTCCGGGCGGGCACCTGGACACCTTCCGGGCGCCTGGACCAACTTTTCCAGTAGCCTTTATTTCCTGCAGAATGAAGTTAGTCCGAGACAATAAAACTTATATTACCCTGCAAAACAAGTGTTAGTACAATTATATTCAAGAGTAGTAATTAGATTTTGTCTCCTCGAGACTAGAATCTAGTCATGATCTCAACTTAGATTTTCCAAATGGATTTAAGTTGGATCGACGCTTACTATTCCCTCAAACGGGAAACACGTCCTCACCAAGTCACTCTCCTCTAGTGATAACTTACCGCTTTGTCAGACATCCGGTCAGCCTGTTGACATGTCTAGACTTCGTGCCAACTATCCATTCGGCACGTTGACCAAGCTAGACTTTATGCCAGATATTTGGTTAGCCTGTCAACCTATCTAGACTTCGTACCAGCTATCCAGTCAGCCCGTTGACCTAGCTGGATTTCTTGCCAGATATCCGGTCAGTCCGTCGACCTATCTGGACTTCTCTTGCACACTTAGTTAAATCGTTAGATCATATTAAACCTAACTTAACTTTGAAAGTTCATCAAAATTTGAGTTAGACTGTTAGTACAACTCGTACCAACAATCTCTCCCTTTTTGATGCAATGACAACCTGGGTTAAGTTCGGAAAAAAATAATATGAAAAATAAGTGACATAGTTTTTAAGTTAGTCTTGTTTTGATGTTATGCTTGGTATTTTGCTAACTTATTCCACCTAACCCTCCCCCTTTGACATTTATCAAAAAATATGAATAGACAATGCATGGAAAAAATTTGCTAAGTAAAGTAACCAAAAAAAACTTTTACAATAGAAAATTTTAGGATTACTTGAGAGAGTTAAAAATAGCTTAGAAAATAAGTTAATTAACTTGAAGAGAATCTTTAAAGATATTTTGTAAAGTGATTTTTAAAAGTAACAACTTTATGTCAGGATTTTCAAAACTAAGGTGATTTTGAAATTATTTTCCAAATCTATAAAGTTTTCAAAATATAAGATTTTCAAAAGATACAAAAGTAAAAATAACTTTAAAGATTAGAAAATTAGAAATGATTTTCAAAATCTACTAATTTTTCATAAGGTTTTCAAAAAGAAGTTTTTTACAAAAATAACTTTAATGTTAGAAAAATTTAAAATTATTTTTCAAAATAAAAACAAGAAATATTTTGAAAATAGCTAGGTTTAAGATAACTTTTGAAAATTCAAAAATATCTTTTAAAATAATATTTCAAAAACTTAAATAGTGGTCAAACTAATTTACAAAGCTATCATTTAAAAATATTAAGGGTGATAAAGTTGAAGTGTTTACAAACTTTACAGTTTTAAAAATGCTAGAGAAAAAAATTAAAGCAATTTTTAAAATAATTTTAAAGTTATTAATCCTCCCCCTGAACCTGACATTATTTCAAAACAGACAACTAAAAAAATATCTTTAACTATCTAACCATTAGTTACTTACTAACTATTAGAATATAGCAGTTTTCACTTGGTTAGTCAGGTTAGGTTAATTTATCCAGTTAGTGTTTGATTAAGCTGAAAAACTTAACCTAATTACTGTTAGTTTGGTATTTAACGCTCAGACTTATATTGATGCACTGATATAAGCATTTTAAATCCAGGCAATCTGCCTATGTATTTCACCCCTTTCTAAGTTTAGCAATAAACAAACAAGGTAGTCCTAGTGTGTTCGTGAGATGCTCAAGTCTTAGGTCTATATGAGCATGCTTTCTAAGGGTTTGATTTAGACTAAGGCTAAAAGTAATTTTGAAAATTCTAAAAATAAGAGAAGTTTTGAGAAAAATAAATAAAGAATTTTACCCTATAATTTAAAAAATAATTTTTGAAAGAAATTTTGAAATTAAGAATCCTAGTCTATTAAGCACATTCCTAATTGTAACTAAGAAAAATTGACTATAAATAGTAAGTTAAAAATGTACAATAATCAAGGCAAATACAAGTAGACAATAGTAACCTAATTTACTGTGATGATGAGGAGGGTGGTCTGAAACCTAGAGAGCGCAACATCTCTATTAGCTCAGTGTGACGAGTCCGGTCATCCTCGTGAGAGCTAGATAGGTCTCGTCGAAGATCGGAGACATATTGTCACATGTCCCGTCTAAGATCAAAAATCTCCTGCCGCATATCCCGTCGAAGATCGGTGACATCCTACTGAAGGCTAGTCACAACTGACTCAAGGCCAGTAACTCGGTTGGCTAGAGTGCGAGAGGAGGGACGTGCTGCAGGGGGATCGCCAAAAAGCGTAACCATGAACTCATCCACTCCTACCTCCTCCCCCTCGGCATTTGGCTGTGGCTCGACGTCCGGGTCAGGCTGGTGTTGGTGCCCCTTCGCCAGAACAAGACACCCTCATCATCTGTATGAATACCACCTAAAGAAAAGTTCCTACCATGCCAAACTCAATCAAGGATCTGACATCACCTCTGGTGACATCAATACATAAGGAGGCAATATATGTGGTCAAGATGTGACAGTAGGGCATGTGAACCCGTTTGCTGGTGATGAGTCCAGCTGAGTAAAGAATGGCATGAAAAATATGTAAACTAATATCTATATCTAATCTATGACAGAAGACATACAGTAAAAATGAGTGAAAGGGATGCATAATCATGACGTTGCTAGTGGTCAACAGCAAAATGCAAGAGACTAAGACCCTATAAAGGACATAGTCCTGGACTCTAAGGGAGACTGCCCTAAATAAGGTAATTGTGGGTACTCGCTCTCCCCCTAAAAAATATGAATAGATCGTATCAAGTGTAATGTGCGAGTACGGATCACCAAATGATGAATCCCTAGGGGGATAGCACTGAAAAGTGTATGCAGATGGACGTAATCCTAGAAAGGTCCGAATAACAGTGGGGATAGCATGATATCATTACCGGCTACCCTAGTGGTGTTTGTAAGGTCATCTATTCTAACTAGGTTGTTGTACATTCAGCACATAAACCTATGTTAATTGAACTGGTACAGTAAACAAGACGCTGCAAACTGTAGAAGTCAATGACCTCCATAGTAGGAATACATGAACACATCAAAAATTGTCTATCTAGGCACCTAGTCCATATAGTCATATAGACAGTGATGGCAAACCTAATCCTAAGTTCCTCAGTAAGAAATCTAGGATCAATACTAGCAGTAGAGGGCCCAACACCAAGTTTAAAACGTTTCTTAATTTATCAAAGAAAACTAAACTAAGCATAAGATACTAAAACAAAACAATTTTAAAAAAAATTAGGAAAGGAAAGAAAATTTACCGAGGCATTGTTAAAAATACTAGAATTGACGATCTCGGTTGTTTCACAATGGCGTAGTAAGTGAAGGAAGAGGAAAATCTTTAAAATTTTATTCCTTTTGCGTTAAAGCCCGGTGAAGGCCTTTGCAAAAGAGAAAGCTAGAGGTGCAAGACATTGGGGGTGCCCCTAACACCCCTTTTATAGGGCGGTCTGGGCGCCTAGAGCGGGACGGCAGGGCGGGGAGCCCGGAGCATGTTTCGGGAGCCCAGAGTTGAATATCAGGGGCGCCCGCCTCTGGTTTTTTTTTTTAAATTAAGTTTAAGCTAATTTCAGTTAAGTTTAAGTTAATTTTAAGTTAATTTCAATTAAGTTTAATTTAATTTTAAGTTTAATTAAATTTTTAATTTTAATTAATTTTAATTGTTAGTTTAATTTAATTTTTAATTTTTAATTTTAAGTATAATTTAATTTTTAATTTTAAGTTTAAGTTTAATTTAATTTTTTAAGTTTAAGTTTAATTTTAATTTTTAACTTTAAGTTTAATTTTATTTAAATTTTTTAATTTAATTTTAATTTTAAGTTTAATTTTAATTTTTAACTTTAGGTTTAATTTAATTTTAAAGTTTACATTTTTAATTTTAAGTTTAATTTAATTTTTAATTTAATTTAATTTAATTTTAAGTTTAATTTTAAGTTTAATTTTAATTTTAAAGTTTGAGTTTAAGTTTAATTTAATTTTTAATTTTAACTTTTATTTAATTTTAGGTTTTATTTTTATTTTAAGTTGAGTTTAATTTTAGGTTTCAGTTTAATTTTAATTTTAATTTTAAGTTTAATTTAATTTTTGATTTTAAGTTTTATTTAATTTTTAAGTTTAAGTTTAATTTAGTTTTTAACTTTAAGTTTAATTTAAGTTTTTAATTTTAATTTTGAGTTTTTAATTTTAATTTAATTTTTAAGTTTAATTTAAATTTTTTAATTTAATTATAATTTTAAGTTTATTTTTATTTTTAATTTTAATTTTTAACTTTAAGTTTAATTTAATTTTTAACTTTAAGTTTAATTTAATTTTTAATTTTATGTTTTTAATTTAATTTTCAGTTTAATTTGATTTTTAAGTTCTTAATCATCTCATCCGATCTATGTTTTCATTTAGGGAATTCTATAATTTTGTAAGATGAGTTAAGTTCAATTTTAGGGTTTGGTATAACCTTGTGTTAGATTCAGGTATAATGAGTTACCTGGACATCATTAGAGTAATCATGCCTTCGAGATTTTTCAAATAGTCTCATCCACTAAACTTAGTAAAAAAACCTTAGTCTAACTAGGATTCGTAAGGGGTAGCTTTAGTTAGTTCCACTAAGCTAAATGTACCAGGTCGGAGCCATATCTTCCTAGACATGCATAAACAGAGCTTCCCTAACATACAATCATCAAAAACTTCACTAGTATCGTAGGTCAAGTTAAATTTTTGTCTCCTTTTTACTCTAATCCTATTACCCTACCAAGTAGGTTATTTTTGAAGGTGCCAACTAGTTTGGAGCCTCCCCCTGAATTATTGATTTGGATTTCTTAAGTTTTGGTTTTGGGTTTATGTCGCTTACTTTTGTAATTATAATAGACTTAATGATAGTTTGAGTTTGAGTTGGTTCTATAGTTCTTTCTATGATTTGTCTTTAGTTTAGTTGATTTAGTTTTATATTTTGGACTTTAATTTGGGTTATTTGATTTTACATAATATATTTTATTTTTGGGTATATAGTATTGGTTAATTCCTACTTGTGTGGTTAGACACGCTTTTAGAATCCAAGCTTTAGTTTGTGTTTTATTTTGAGTTCTGAGTGATATGAATGATTTATTTGTTGAACTAGACTTGTATCCAAGTCCAGATTTGTTGTATACAACCTTTTAATTTTAAGGATTAGATCCAAGTTTTAGATTTAGTTATAAAATTTTCTATGAGCTTTAAGTTTTTTAATTTCAATTTTTAATGTTGAGTTTCCTCCTCAAGTTTTATAACTTGATTTAGATTAGAATTTTCGATTTGTTCCTTGAGGTGTTGATTTTCCTCAAGGAGCATTTTATTTTGATTTTTATTTTCAGTTAATTTTTATTTAAGCATGCAATGATTTTGAAATTTTTTTTGCTTAAATTAAGGTATACCTCATCGGAACATTCGGAAATGAGTATGAACTCGTGACTTGATTCAGGTTCGGACCCATCTTTCGATTCACCTTCCGATTCTGATTCACAGGCCATCAACGCGAGGTAACTTCGGTGTTTCTGTTCTTCTTTCGTTAGCCCACACTGGAGGGTGTTGAGAGCCTTGAAATCTATTTGGGCTTTCTTCTTTATCTTGGATTCCACTATTCCGGGTCCATCGGAATTACGACATTATCGACCGGAGCCTTGTAGCTTCTGGTGATGTTGAACCATTGGTCGAAGTCGGTCTTCAGATAGACCTCCATTCACTTCTTCTAGTACGGGAAGTCGTCACCGTTGAAGAGGGAGGACGGACAGTGCTGTATCCCTCATTTTGGGCCATTGCTCTTGCACACAATAAAGAAAAAGAGAATCATCCCAAGACTTTTGGTCTTGGATTAGTAGTGTGGAATAAAAATAAAAATATTAAGATTGAATTGGTGTTGCACCAATTCATATTAGTTTGCTACGAGAAAATGTTTCCAAATAGGTAATTGTATCAATTTGGATTATGCCGAAACACTTAAAATTGAAAATAAGAAAATAAAATTTTTCACCCCCTTTGCCTGATTAGTGGTTGTACAAAATTAGAGTGATACCTGCTCTGATACCACTTGTTGGATCGAAAAGAACGTTGGGGGGGGGGGGGGTGAATAGTGATCATTGAAAAATCATTATCAAGTCAAAGTACGCAGCGAAAAATAGTAACGAAAACAACGTTAACACACCAAGTTTTACTTGGTTTGGAGTATTCGTCGACTCCTACTCCAAGACCCACACGTGAGAGTTCTTTCATTGGGCAATCCACTAATAGTTCACAAAAGAGTTACACAATAAGTACAAGAACTATAAAATAAAGTTACCGACAACAAGGAAAATAAAAATTGAGTCGCAGGTTGTTGGAAAAGCTTCATAGCGTAACAAGAGCGTCTTTGGAGTAGCGCGCAAGAAAGTAGTTGCAGAGAGAAGTTGTGTTTTGTGCTCCTGGTGAAAGGATTCTTATATAAGTAGTTCTAGGCGTCTGGATCCCTTCCGGGCACCTGGACTGTGACATCATCCATCCAATCAACGCGCTCCAAGATGGTGACAAGATATATTTTGTGCATTCCGGGCACCTGGACCGCTTCCGGGCGCCTGGACCAACTTTTTCAGCAACCTTTATTTCCTACAGAATGAAGTTAGTCTGAGACAATAAAACTTATATTACCCTACAAAACAAGTGTTAGTACAATTTTATTCAAGAGTAGTCATTAGATTCTGTCTCCTTGAGACCAGAATTTAGTGAAGATCTCAACTTAGATTTTCCAAATGAATTTAAGTTGGATCGACGCCTATTATTCCCTTAAACGGGGAACGCGTCCTCATCAAGTTACTCTCCTCCAGTAAATTACCTTAACTTACCACTTTTCCAGACATCCGGTCAGCCCGTCGACCTGTCTAGACTTCGTGACAGCTTTCCGGTCGGCATGTTGACCAAGCTAGATTTTGTGATAGATATCTGGTCAACCGATCGACCTATCTGGACTTCGTACCAGCTATTCAGTTAGCTTGTCGACCTAGCTGGATTTCTTGCCAATATTCAGTCAGCCCGTCGACCTATCTGGACTTCTCCTGCACACTTAGTTAAATCATTAGATCACATTAAACCTAACTCAACTTACTTTATCATTCATTAAAAACTGAGTTAGACCATCAGTGCAACCTGCACCAATAAATAGGTCCGTTGGACTTGGGTCTTGGAGTAGGAGTCATCGAAAGCTCCGAACCAAGTAAATCCTTGGGTTCGTATCGTTTTTCGTTTCTGTCTATTTCTTTTTCCGTTGTATTCATACTTTGATTTCAAAACTAAAAAATAAGTTTTTGAAAATCACGTGATTCACCCCCTCTCACGTGCAACTTGATCCAACAGTTAGGTTATAATATTAAGTACAAAAAAATTAAATAAAAAAAGTTTTAGGTGTACACGGGGTGTGTGGCATAAAGAGTACAATATATCAAAACTCTCTCTCTCTCTCTCTCTCTCTCTCTCTCTCTCTCTCTCTATATATATATATATATATATATATATATATATATATATATATATATATATATATATATATATATATATATATATGTTTGAATTTTATTTTAAGCTTAATTTTATAACCTAACACCTAAACCCTTAAGGTAAAGCCCTAAATGACATACTTGCAAGCTAAAAAATAAACAAAAAAAAAAAAAACTTTCACAGACAAAGTCCGCAATGTTCGGTCCGCAGGGTTAAAACAAAGAATGTTATCCTACTTAACTTATGGTGCCCACAAGGTGAGCACCATATGCATTTTTATAAAAATTTATTTAATTTTAATACTATAATCCGAACTCTAAATCTTAAAGACTAAACCCTAAGCTCTTAGAAAGAATAAAAAACAAATACTTGGCCCTCACAAGGTAAACACCAAAAGATAAATAGGATATATATATATATATATTGCCTTTGCTCGACAGGTGCTCGATGTGTTTGGAAGTGATCTAGATGCCTCAATATCTAAGTATGTGATTTGTTTAAATAAAAAATTCCTTAAACCCTAAATACCCCAAATGTCGTATACCTAGACCCGACCCTAGGTCGGGTCTGGCCCAGCCCCTGTCCTGACCCATAATCTTCGGTAGGATGTCGGGTCAGTTCCGGTTCCATAAGTCAAAAACTGGCGGGCCGCTGGTTAACCATCTCGGCGTGCCGGTTCACCCAATTTTTTTTGTCCAACAGTTCCTAGCCGTTAGAACTATTGGATCCATTACGCACGTGAGAGGGGGGAGGGGGTGAATTACGTGATTTTTAAAAATTCTCTTTTTGTAGTTTTGAAATCATGAGTATGTGCATTGGAAAAAAAAATAGTACATAAAAACACAAGCGGTTTTACCTAGTTTAGAGCCTTCGACGACTTCTACTCCAAGACCCAGGTCTCGTGAACCTATCAACCGGTAATTCACTAAAAACCTCTTCCAGTAACTCCGAAAGAGGAAATCAAATACAAGAAAATTTAGAATAAGTGCAACACCCTGCACTTGTCCTTTTGCAGTAATTAAATATACAAAAATAAATATTACCGACACTTAGAGATTGATGTTGAAGTGCTCATGTCAATGTTGGTCTATCGACTGTGATCAGAACTCCTCAGAGCAGTTGTCGGGCGCAGTAGATTTGCAGCAAAGTAGTAGCAGGAGCCGGAAGCAATCGAAACCTCAAAAAAACGCGTAGTTGCTCGTATGGTAGTTGTTGAAGAAGCTTTAGACGAGCAACATTAAATAGAGCATGGAAGACGCCTCCAATGGGATACATTTTATCCCACAAATTCTGTGCGTTATCTGCTCCGAACGCCAAACTTCATCCCTTGGAAGGCATCTTCCATAGTCATGGAAGGCGCCTTCCATGAATAGTACGAAGGTACCTTCACTGCTTGAAGGTACCTTCGGACACTGTTCATCCGAAGGCTTTTACTCATTTTTGCCTTATAAAATGTGTTAGTCTAAAACATCTACCCTGTTGGGGTTGCAAGGTTGCAAACATAGTCCTATATTGGAAACACATGGGAAAGATCATGAGTTTATAAGAGAAAAGATATCTCCATTGGCATGAGGCCTTTTGGGGAGATCCCAAGAGCAAAGTCATGAGGGTTTAGGCCCAAAGTGGACAATATCATGCTATTGTGGAGATATCTAAATTCTTTTCGATTCTACAATTGGTATGGCTCGGTCCTGACCTCCAGAAGGTTTGAGCTTGCCCAAGAGCTGATTCCCGACTGATTGTGGGAAATGTTCACCGGGAAGTTCCTAGTCCCAGAGCTAGAGGAAGGAAAGTCTGGTCGGGTGGGCCGAGGGGCGGGAAGACCTCGTGGGTCGAGATCGGACGTGGAAAGTCTATGGTCCTTTGTTTGAGGGTGGATTGTTGGGGGTGCAAGGTTGCAAACATAGTCCCATATTGGAAACACATGGGAAAGATCATGGGTTTATAAGAGAAAAGATATCTCCATTGGCATGAGGCATTTTGGGGAGAGCCCAAGAGCAAAACCATGAGGGCTTAGGCCCAAAGTGGACAATATCATGCAATTGTGGAGATATCTAAATTCTTTTCGATCCTACATACCCTGCAAAACAAAGTTAGCACAATAATAAGTGGTAGTAATTAGTTTCTGTCCTCTCAAGATCAGAAACTAGCCAAGGTCTCAGATTAGGGATCCGAAATAGACCTAACCTGGACCAACGCCTATTGTCCCCTCGACCGGAATGCGTTCTCACTTAGTCACTCTCCTCCAGTGACTTATCTTTACTTACCAATTTGCCAAACATTCGGTCAACCCGTCGACTTGTCTGGACTTTGTGCCAGCTATCCGGTTGGCCTATTGACCTAGCTGGACTTCATACTAGCTGTCCAGTCAACCCATTGACCTAGCTGGACTTCGTACCAGCTATCCAGTTGGCCCGTCGACCTAGTTATATTTTGTACCAGCTATAGGATCGATCCGTTGACCTAGCTAGATTTCCTGCACACTCAATCAAGTAGTTAGATCACAACAAAGCTTAACTTAACTTGTCATTCATCAAAACTCGAGTTAGACCGTTAGTGCAAACCGTACCAATAGGAACCGCCAATTAACCAACGATTCCTAGCCGTTGAGTGGGGGTTTTTGGGTATTCTTTTCAACAGTTAAGATCATTTGACCATTTTTTGATCAATGACTATGATTTAGTATCCGTTACTATCCAAACTCTATAAATAGAGAGTTTATTTCATCATTTTCACACACATCTTCTCTACTCTTAATCTCAATTTCATATTCTCTATAATGTTTTCGTCTTCATTTCTATGCACTTTCATTTCCAATTTTCAATTACAATGGAAGGAGGCCGTGGAGGTGCATCATCTCAAACTCAGAAAGGAAAGGAAATAGTGAATCCACATCAGGACCTGAACATTCAATCCACCAATTATGAGAACAAGCACCTTCCGAATCCGACACTCGAAATATAAAGAAGTACTGATGCAATTACTTCTAAGGTTCAGGAAAGTCCTCCTCTAAAGTCTTCTATTTTCACTAAATATTTTGAGAAGGTCACTCTTCCGTCAGGAGAATTGCATGCAAAATGTAAGCACTGCAATGCTTCTTACAAATTCCAAGTTGGTGGCGGCTATGGGTCGTTGAAACGACATGTAGAAATGAAACACCCGACGGAATATTAACTCGATCATTCTCAAGGATAATTTTCTAGATTATTTCAACTAGAAGTAATATTGATTACGGTTTATTTTTATATTCGGATAATAAATTAAGAGAATCATTAGCTAAATTTATTTCTGTAAAACATCTTTCTTTCAGTTTTGGATCTAAATGCACATTTGAAGATTTTTGTAAAGAATCTCTTAATCCATGTGCTAAACGTGTTCTTAGGACTGCACTTACTCATACAATTAAAAAAATAATAAAACAAGAAAGAAAGAATTTAATTGATGAATTTAGTAAATTAGATAATAAAGTTTCTTTATGTTTCGATATTTAGGGTGATCATTGGCAAACACATTCGTATTTGGGTGTGACTTGCATTGGATCGATAACTCTTAGAACTTCTAAAAAATATTGTTAGCTTATAGAGTTTTTGATGAATCACATAATACTCATAACATCGACAATTATTATGTTTAATTTTAGAAGAATATAGATTAACTCATAAAATATTTTTAATATCAATAGATAATGTTAGTTCCAATATCGCTTGTATAGATAATCTAAAATTTATTTGTCAACCTATTATTGGTGGTTTATTTTTTCATATTCGTTGTGTATGCTATATTCTAAATTTATGTGTTCAAGATAGTTTAAATTTTTTAGAAAATTATATTAAACTAATTAGAGTTGCAATTTATTATTTATGATCGCATCCATTTATAATGAAACAATATGATAAGTTTTGTAAAACTAATGGAATGAGACCTAAAAATTTCTACGTGATGTACCAACACGTTGGAATTCAATATGCCAATTATTACAAGATTCATTTCAGTATAAATGATTATTATGTTTATTTTTTTTGCATAAAATATAATACTAATATATATTTATTTTCACAACAATGAAATATCTGTAGTAGTATCTGTGAAATTTTAAAAGTATTTAATGATGCAATCAAATAACTTTTTAGTGTTTATTATTTCACTACTTAATTAGTTTTAGAAAAATTTTCTAATATAATATTAATTTTAAATGAACGTATTAATAATAAATTTTTATCTTCTTATATATTAGCTATGAAAATTAATTGTGAAGAATATTTTTATTTTATTCATAAAAATTATTTAATTACATTTGTTTTAGATTCTAGATTTAAATTAGAAGTTTTTAAAAAAAATGTTAACTTTACACTTTAATTACAATTAAAAATTTTTCTTCTCTTGATCCAGTTAATATTATATATAATGTTATAATTTATTTATATGATATTTATAATCAATATTATGCAAAATATAGAACACAAACTAATATTTCTGAAATACAACAAACTATTAGTAGTAATTTAAAACATACAAAAACATAACTTTTATTAAAAAAATTGATGAAATGTCCACAAGGATCCTTAAGTTTCATACAAGAACTTAGAATTATTTTATGATTTTTTTATTTTAATGAAGCAGATAGTAAAAATTTTGATATCTTAAAATGGTGGTCACAAAAGGCTCAAAGGTTTCTCGTCCTCTCTATGATCGCCAAAGAAATTTTAGCTTGTCCAGTGTCAACTGTTGTTGTGGAGCAGACATTCAGTGCTAGTGGCGATATATTAGATGAACGACGATCAACTTTGTCTCCCGACTCATTAGAAACTCAAGCATTGCTCGACGATTAAACCATAGCCGAGAAAAGAATTCAAGGAATGTAACTTTTAGATGACGAAGTTGAATATTTTGATACCGAAAGAACGAATACAACAGAAACCGGAAATGGAAGTGAGTGACAACATCACTTTCAAATGTAAAAGGGTAAAAATGTAAAAGAACTACGTGGACTTTGATTCCCCTATACCCTAAGGGGATACGTATATAACTTAAATGAGTGCAAGCTCTTTTTTAAATAAATTTTAAATTTTGTAATATGATAATCTTGAACTGTGACGAACCGTGACAAATCTTGAACTGAACGGTGAACTGTAATCGTCTTGGGTGGTTAAGGTTAAGGGTCGACCTGCCATGAACCGTTGAACCGTCGGTTCTGAATTGTGGTCAGGTCTACATATACTCCGAGAGAACCTAATTTTTTTTTGTTTTAATTTTTTTTTTAGCTTGAACACTATAGCCCAACTCTTAAATCCTAAAGGCAAAATCTTATTGGCTTAACCCCAAACTAAAAAAATAAACAAAAAAAAGCTATTTAACAATTGGAGCGCCTCAATCGCGGACGGAAACGAGACGCAGCGTATCAAAATCGTGTGTGTGTATATATACACAGCCTGTACATCCACAATGCACATCCACCGTGGGTGATTCTAATGAGTTGGGACACTCGGAAGTGATGCGAGCATTTGGAAGTGAGTCGGGCACCCAAAAATGATTCGGGCGTCCAAACTCATCTCAATTATCCATGGTGGGTATGCACCATGAGTATGCACCGTGAGTGTACAAGCACGTATGTGCACGCACACACATACAAATGTTGCGTGCTTGTGCATTTGAGGTTTCTTTTTTTGATTTTTTAGTTTAATTTGTTTGAACTTGTGATTATGTTATTTTAGGATTATGCCTTTAGAATTTAGGAATTGAGTTATAGTATTACATATATAAATTTTAAAACATAAAATAAATTTTAGGCGGGTATAAAATGTGCGAGGTAAGATGTGAGGTATCATCTGTATGTATGTGTCACTTCAAGATTTTACTTTAGAATTTAGAAATTAAGGTTATATATATATATATATATATATATATATATATATATATATCTATATATATCGAATTCCTGGTAAGAAGAGGCAGAGCAGCGGGAGTGTAGTAGATATGTGGAGGAAAGGCTGGAAGAGGAAGGCCGAAGGAGACTCTGCTGGCAACGCTGAAGCTTCCCGCTCCAGGAAATTCCCTAAGGGGGATTCTGAAGACGGCGGGGGAGAGGATGACATCATCGTCTGTGAGGTACGGTTCTTCGCTGCTTGCAACCCTAAATGCCTTTTCTTGTTCTGAAACAGGTGAGGTCCTGAATTTCTTCATCTGATATATGGTGGGTTTGAATTGTAGATTTCAAAGAATCGGAAGGTTTCGGTGCGGCAGTGGCAGGGGAACGTCGTCGTTGACATCAGAGAGTTCTATGTGAAGGACGGCAAGGAAATGCCTGGGAAGAAAGGTCCACTCTTTTTACAATATTGATTTTTACAGTAGGTTCTAAGTAGTGGCTAGGGATTAGGAAATGCATACTGGATTTGTTCCCTTCCTCTTCTTAATAAAGGAGTTGGAATCCCAAGTCTTTAATTTTATTGAATTACTTAATTTAATTGATAAATAATACAAACTGTAGGGTTGTAAAGATAGAGCGAAGGGTGAAGGAAGGGGGAAAGGATATGTATCCCATGTTTGGGAGAAATTGCCAATGAAAAAGGTGATCCAGCTCCCTTGCTCTTCCTTCCTCCTATGTAATTTCTTGCCCCTCCAAGTTGGGGAATAAGGAGAGTGAAGAGAGTCGAGTCAAAAGCATGGATTTTACTCTTTTAACCTTAATGTTAAAGAAGCTTCTCTTAACACAGAAATATTATAGTCAATTTGAACTCAATTTATTGTTTATTTTATTTAAATGATATCCTCTAAGAATCTTTTCCAAATAAGTTAGTGTTGTTGTTAGTCTATGGAAGAGATGGTTTGCGTGAAGAGGCTTTTTTGACAAAGAGCATAATACATTATAAGTGTTACTACTTGTAGGATTACATTAAGGAATGACATTTAATGCATCTTGGTCCACCACAACTTGCATTAGGACTTTGTTCCTGGTTCATTTTGAATCAACTATCATCTATTTCTTTGTATTACTTGTAACTTTGTTGTTGTGTGTCAATGGATGAGTTTTGTGTAGGAGAGGTTGAATGGGTGTTGTGCCTTTAATTTTAGGTGTAAGTAAATGCAATAGATAAATTTATAGTAGATAATTTTGTTGTAAAAACTATTTTTAAATTTTAAAAGTTTTTCAGAAACTCCTTATTATATCCTTACTCGGTATATACATCTGATAAATTTGACCTAGTTTTAGGCAAACTAGTTGTTTTATAAAAGGGGCTCTCAACTCTTCTTGTTAATTAATATGCAATTTTAACCTTGTAGATTTAAGAGCAATGACTCTCCCTATGAAAATCTAAAAGACCTACTAGAAACAAGTTTAGAAATGTATTGCCACTATATGACTCAATTCTCAACCCAAACCTTTACCTTTGCTCACTCTGAGAACTTAAAGGCGATGCAAAAGTTGTACCAGTTCTTGTTGGAGATCCAACAAAACTTGTCGATGATTGAGCCTCACATGAATGTGAGCATCGCCATTACTAGACTTTGCTCATGATCTGACAAAATCATCAATTGCACCTCACGCGGAAATGAGCACCACTACTACCACTAATTTCTTGTGAGCATTGTGAACAACTATGTCTCATTTGGACCTGAGCACCACCGTTAGTAGCCTCAGCTCCATCCATCTAACCATTCTTGTCCTACCATGTAAATGCACCTGATAATGTTCAATATTTCACACTCTTCTTTAAATGATTATTACCAGCTTTGTAGCACCAAAAATTAAATATGTTACATGTCCTAATTTGCAGTCTATTCACCAGAACAAAATTACAATAATAGCAATTGTTATTAGGATAGTGTCAGGGAAACTAATGACTCACCTCGGCAAATAGATTGGGGCACTCAGCAACATATCGAGCAAGATTCATCGCAGCTGGTGAAGGAGGCATTTCACCAGCTGTGATGTTGTTGAAATAAAAGGAAGCCAGATTATCAATAGCTGATGCACACTAGAGAAATTCAATTCATTAAATTAGAACTTAGCCTTGAATACTATAAGAGGTAAAAAAATTCAAAAAAAACATTTGAGAACCTAAAGAAACAGATAATAAGATGATGTAAAATAAAGGAGATGGAAATATGTGAATGATGGCTAGAAGTCAAGGGGCTTGTCAGTTTGTAATATATATATACCTGAGATGAGATGCCAGCATCCAAACCTTTCAAGCCAGATTCAAGTGTTGCAACAATATGCATAAATGTGCTTGTATCGAGAGTCAAAATAAAAGAAAGATGGTTGCTGAACAGAACCTCCATATATGCGAAGTAGGCCTTTGTAAGCTGAAAAAAAGACAGTAATTGTTAGAAGGCTGCAAGGAGAATGTTTTTCACAAGTTAAAAAAATAGCATGCCACATTCTTCAGAAGAGACCTTTTTGGCACAAGATCAAGACAACCTTGGCTTGCAAAATTAGACACAGGTCAAAAATAGCAATAAACATGTTCTGCCATGCAAGAAACATATCTGAATGTTCATACACAATCACAATCCTTGATTCCAAGTTCAAAAATGGCATTCCCATTAAGATGGAATGGCATTTAAAATCCTTTAGTTCAAAGGTAAGAACTTAATACTTCTGTAATGTGACAATATGTCACTCACTATCTTGAATTAATTCAAATGTCAAATTGAAGTCAGTAAGTGCCCAGTGTTATGAAGATCTACAGAATAATATTATAAGAGAAATAATACGTAAGCTAATCCAGTAACTCAGAACATATATCTTACCTTTTGGTAGGCCAAAATATCAGACAATGAAATTGATAAAATCATCTTAAGAGAGATGTCAAGGACATCTGCCAATGCCGGGTCACCATATAGCTCAAACACGCCAAAGTTAACATAATTTCCAGTCATTGCTGCCAAGTAATACTAGAGGAATCAGCAAAGCATCATAAAACATTAAAACATTTTAAAGGGTGCAAGCAATCAACAAAGCTTATTCAATATAAAATTCATTATCAACATTAGGACAAGTTTATGCACTTATCCACATCATGGAAATACAAAGATACCCCTGGTATAACTACTATTCGCTAAATTCATTCTTGGGGCAAGAAAAACCCATACACCAAGTAGTAACTTATGGATAACCTACAAAATCAAATAAGCAAAGTTGACTATACAAATGAATGGACAATCACTCAGTTACTTTCAATTAAAAAAACACCCGACTCTTTCAAAGATCAGCTTGAAAGAAAGAGAAAGTGAGATCCAAAACAAAGTGGGATAAACGTCAATGCTAAAATTTATAATACAATGATTGCCAAAACCAGCAATTTCTATGTTTTCTCTGAACACACGAGCGCTTAATAACAGACATGTTTCCAAAAGTGAACAAATAAATATGCTTCTACAATCTTTATGTTATACTAGATCTTGCTTAATCCAAATAGTGGACCTCTTTTGTCTGAAGAAAAGTGAATGGAGAAAAATAAATTGTTGTTTTCTGTTTCTTCAATTTTGATGTTGCCAACCTTTCTGAGAAGCATCTGGTTATAAGTGCACAGCTTATGTGTAATTAAATACAGTATGAAATGTCATCTGGACTTACCCCTTGAGAGAATTGTTAGAGATATCCAAATTCCTTTGTACTTGTTAGCATATACATCCGTGTTAATTGGACAAGATAAAATTCGTGAACCATAAGCAACAACCAACTTGCTAACTTCACGGAATAGAAGAATGCCATTAGCTGATGATGAGTCAAAAGTTAAACGTTGAGCTTTATTTAGAACAAACTCTGCCATAAACTTGAGCAATGGTGTAGTAACCTGCAATTAATTATTTTTACAGCCCCATCATTACGAAAGGAATTAAGAAAAGCAACGCACACCATTCAAAAAATACAGTACTACAAAGAAATTTATCTAAGAGAAAGATACATGGTAAGCTCTATTATTAGTGACAACTGGGAAAAGAAACTCTCATGGGACTGTCAACAAAAAGGAATTTACGTAAAGGAATGTCATATCCTTCAGATAACCAATTTGCCATATGGCTCATTGTTGTTTGTAGGTTTATACAAAACTTATATTTGTATTGTCAACATCATGCTGCTCAACACCCTTGCATAAAAAAAATATTTTTCTTACAAATTGTTTACTATTTGTCCAGAAATGATGAGTTAGCAACATATTGCTTAAACGCTTAGCACATAAAAGATTCTGTGAAAACATCAAACTTGAAAGACAAAATCAAGCACAAAGTTAAGCTATTACAAAGGACATGGATATAATTAAAAAAGGAGATGTATTGAGAGATAAGATTAACAAGAATAGGTTCCACACGACACGCACACAAAAAAACAATAAAAAAAAACAAAACTAACTAGTATCCAAGACACAAAAAAACATACACTGCTTTGGACACAATCAAGGGCAGAGCAATAAAGGTTTGACCAGTGTACATTTACACAAGGTTTCAATTGAGAGCACCACTATTCCAGTGCCAATCCATATTTATCACAGAGCATGAATCGACATGGGTTAAACTGTACCAACAAATTATTGGGTCTAATTGACCAATTTTAGGGTTAAATTTGGACTTGGTTTTCAACTAAACCTAGTTAGATCTGAGATTTAAAATCTCAAATTGTGCTGGAATTTCAATAAGAATGTGTGCATGATTTTTGGTAATGTGTAAATTGTTTATCAATGACAATTTACACTTTATTAATAAGAATGTCAAATCGGAGTTCTTGGTGTCTGAACACCAATATCCAACATGGCAGCAAAAGGAGTAGATGAAGAGTCCAAGTAGAGAGGATCATTAAGTAATATAATAATGTTGGCTGCCTTAGAAGTAGTGGTGTTTCTTCTTGTCATGTAAATTTAAGCAAATTAACAAATGATGATGCTTTTAAATAAAATAATATAAAGAGATAAGGGAACAACGAAGGAATATTTTGTTTTTTTTTTTCATATGATGGGTATGTTTAATGAAATACAATAGGATGGATCATGAATTTTTTTGGCAGTAATAGGATGGTATTTAGCAGCTTTGAGAGCAAGATTTCTGTAGAGAAGCTGAGAAATACTAGGAATTTGAATTTCAGATTACTGCTAATGTTTAACAGCAACTCATTAGGTGGATTGGCGGCAAGAATTGAATAAGCTTTAGAATAAGAGTTCAGCTCTAATACCATTTGATGGAGAACGAGTGGGATATAATTCATATGCCTCAGCTAGCAAATTTCATGGGATTGCATACCGTCCTCATAAGGAAGGAGCCATTATAGAAAACAAACTTTTGTTGATGATTAAAAATAGTCTAAAGAAAACGAGGAGAGGTTTCTTTCATAATCCTCCAATTGGTTGGCCTTCTAAGACACGATATATTACTAGCTAGATTTGTTAGGAAAATAAAATAAAAATTCTGGCATTTACAACAAAAATATAATTAAAACTAGATTGTGATCCAGTTGTTTCATTCAACTGATTTATTTTTGAAATGATTTGTTATTATTTGCTCATTTGATCATCCTACAAACTGCATTCTGAGATTCAAATTTCACCTTTGAAGATTTTCATATGGTGATGATACTAGGAATCTCCGTAGTGACTAACTCTAGCCTATAACCAATCAATTGCCTGAAGTGAAGTTAACAACATATATACAGTGCTTCTAAGAACTTAGAAGGATTACCCTTGTTGAAATATCAAAGTTACAAGATACATGTAATTCAATTTAATACGAAAGCATTTCACAGCTTACACAATAACATAATCTTCGATTTTCAGTTATTAACTTTAGGGATGCCAAAACTAATGAAATTCTGCAAACACAAATCTGTTATGAAACTTCTTTATCGCATTCACTAAAATTTGTCAGAAATGAACCTTTTAGCAAGAAGCAAATTAATGTGAATAGTAAATATAAAACAGTACAATTGAAAAAGGAATCTCATCTTCAAGAGACAACAAAAAGAATTCTATGCATGGAATAAACTAAGACTACTTCTAAAAGTAGGTGAATATATAAACATGCATTACTTATTAGATGGAAAAGTACATCAACTTTTTGGTAATAAAAATTCAAACAAACCAGTGGTGTGTCTGCCCAATGTGAGATGGCTTTCAAGAGAAGCGGCATGTGTGTTGGATATAACCAATCAAAAAGAAGCCCATAAGTTCGTCGACTGCAGGAACAAGAAAATATAGGTTATGGCTCAAACCCAATGGACACTACATCAGTAGAACAGAACAAATTTACCTATTCGTAGCCATTGCTATTCCTCTTAAATCCCTCATTAAACCAATAAATGCATATTTAACAGCATCTGAGCGAAATGCAGCATCAGAGGTTGCTTCGAGTCCAATGATAACCTATATAGATGTATATTTAAGTACTAAAAATAAATTTGACTAAACAAAAAAGAATACCGAAATAGCACTTTACTTGCAAAATTGGCTCCATAGAAGACTTAAATTTTACAGGACTATCTTCCATAAAAATCAAGTAACCAAGAGTATAATAGAAGGTTGTTCTGCTACGAGAACATCTATTATCTTCCAAGAAGGGGAAGTTGTCTCTCTGAAACAAAGAGTTATTTAAATTACTTATTGAACCACAAACTCCAACGAGTTAATACAGACAAAAAAGAAGTGCAAAAAGGAAAGGTAACATGGGATAGAAGTTACTGTGTGATGTGCAATGATGAACTTTATAGAATCCAATTTAAGCAATAGCTTTCCAGTCATATATCTGAGAATGGCTTCAAATTATAAGAAACATGAAGTACTATAAGCAAAATTAAAAAAAAAACACAAACCTACCCAGATGCAAGCTCCAAAAAAAGAGTTAAAGTATGACTAATAACCTCCTCACACTGCATAATTGAAAATGTTAGTATTTTATAAAAGCCCTTTGATCAAGATTAGTTGTAGTTTATCTGCCACCTCTGTGTAGCACTTGAGATTGGTAGCTACTTTTCCAACAATAATATTGAGCAAAATTAGATGATCTTGGATGCCAAGAAGTTCTTGTAGTCTTGAATATAACTGCTGCAGAAACGAGGAATTAAAAGATGCATGGAAGAGAGATCCATACCTCTAGAAAAAAAAAGTTCAATTACCTTAGATGAATGCATAGCTAGATCACCAACATATGATCTTCGAAAATTTTGGAAAAAGGTGAGAATGGCACGATCAAGTCTTTGCTTGCTTAATTCTCCATATCTCTGCAAAGGAAATTGTTGAAGTGATACTTGAGAGAGGAACTGCAAAAGGAACAGATAGCCCAAGTGCCAAATTTCACTATTAGTACAATTTTGCAGTTATCCTGGTATGACACCATCTTAGTGTCAAGCTTTACCAACACCCACATGAATCAACATAAGTTGTATCGTCCCAACTTGGTTTTGGGGGATTCGGGGTTACATTTGAAACAAATTGGTTTCAATTAAGGCCTAATTAGATCCATACTTGATGGGATTAGGATTGTTCTGTGCACAAACTTGATTAGGGTGGTTCAATTCAGATAAAAAATGAGCCAAAGTTGAACAAGGCTATCATATAAGTAAATACAAGTTGAATTGAGTTATTGTATGATATAGATATCTAATATATTTATAAATTTATATATCCTATTAAAAATTCTTGAGCTCCTTGTCCGTACTCTCCTTTCTGCATTCAACAATCCATGACTAATCACCGCCAATATTGATCTCCTTAGCACAATTTAACTTTGCTCACCACATGAAGCCTTGTGTGAAACCTCCACATTTCCCACCTCTGACTCTGTCTTTGTCACTTGCCTCTACTTTATCTTACCCACCTCATCCATCATGAGGATGATGTTGCTACATACAGGCCTAGAAGAAGGCATGTGTCACCCAATAAGATTGGTACATAGTTTATGTCAATGGATAAAGGTGAACAAATAATTGTGCTTGAGTCAACCTGATTTCAATTTAAATCCATGGGTGGCAGACACATTTCACTCATACTGAACCAGATATGAAATCACGTCAAGTGCACATTGTAATCCTTATGCCATATACCAAAAAACAAATAATGAGTGACAAATGTTGGTTCAAGGATTTTATTGTCTTCACTCTTCAGCAATTGTTCTCGCAGTGTAAAAACTGTAAACAACATAAATATCAACTTGATTTTTTCCTTTTTTGCGCAAAAGGGTCTGCCCACAGGCCATTGGCATGCACAAGCTCCCTCATAACTTTCCAGGAACTGTGTGGGAGAAATGTCATAGCATAATATGGCTAATACCAAGGTTTAAAATCTCGATCCATGCCAAGGTTTCAGTCCATACCGGAACGATACAGTTTTAGTACCGTATCGTGTTGTGTCAATATGGGTTCGATATATATATATATATAAAATTTAAAAATAAGTTGTATATTAATTTTATGTAACTTGACAGTATACCTTCTCAATCTTATCCTTCGATATCTTAATGTACCATATTGTGCTTAAGCGATACAGTTTGCTTAATCACTCTTTCCTCTTTATTGGTAGTCCTCTCTCATTTTACTTCTTGTCTATGTTTGTAAATTAAATTGTCAATTTCTAGCTTCTTATACTAGCCAACCAGAAGAGAGCCCACCTTTGCCAGACTGCTTATAATACAATAAAAAATCAAAATCATTCAACAGTGCCTAATTGAGAAGGTTTGTTTGCTTGCCAATATTTACCTGGGAATGCAATCCACTGTCTGTAAGATTAATTAACTGCAGGACACGTGCAGCAAGCTCTGCATCAATTAACTCCTGAGACTCTGTGCTGAAGGAGGGGAAAATTGATGGTCATATGATTGAAATGCCTTGCAAAAAAAGGTTTTAAGTAAATCAACTCCAACCTACCTACAGCCAACAGACTGTCTAACTTTCAGAATAGCAGCAATAATATGAACTATCCATGTAATCTGTCCTTCAATGACAGAAAGTTCATCTACATCTCTGTGAGCTGGTAATCTTGCCCAATCCTTCATTTATCAAGCATCATGTTATTCATAGTACAAACGGAAAATAACAAATTCCATTTCGAACCCCAATAATTGGTACTAAAATTATTGAAGTTTTAAGATTTATCATACCGTATAGGCCTGCAGAATAGGTTCCATAATCTTGATAATGTAGACACTACTCTTTTCATACTACAACATACAAATATATTACAATCAAAATTCACGAAAAGGCACTCAAATATTATCTATATAAAAAAAGATGAGAAAATTAGATGAAAAATCAAGGCAAAAAAAAATTATGCGGCACTGTACTAAGTGTCATGCCCCAAATTCTGAATATAGTGTTGGGACTTGTCATAGTCAGACCTTGTCTATTTATCTGGAGAGATAAATTGTCAAGCAAATACTTTACTAGATTCCTACTATCTTAGAGCATTTAATTGTCTACATGGTTGTATATCATGAAATAAGTATACTTGTAAACTATTAAGATATATAAAATAAAATAATTTCTGTTCTCAGTGAGATTCATCTATATAGTGACGAATGGAACTTCAAGGAAAGTCAAACATAGCATAAAAAATGAGGAAATTTCAACAAAAACACTGAAAAATGCCAACCTGGAATCTGCAAAGGTAAGGAAAGCACTCAAGTTGATCTTGAAGAAGTTCAACATTGTCCAATGGGTTGTCTGAGAGATCATCCGTAAATCCATCCTGCAATTAAAAACGTTTCCAGACTAAGGGCCTTAACTTTTGTAAAAGAAGTGATAAAAAACATAGTAATAGCTTACCTGAACAGAACTGAATCTAGAGCTGATAAAATCTTCTGTGATTTTAGGGACAGTTTCATCAAGCAAACTTGGTGTATCACCCTTCAAGTAAGGCACAGAAGTCACGAGTCTTGACCAAAGCCCCAGCAGATAATACACACTGTTGCTGGCCCACTAGCAAGTTGACATCATAAGAAAAGTTATTCGTACAATCAGAGAATAAGAACTTTAAGATAACAAAAATAATACCTTGTAAAACAAGGTTAAGAATACTGGTCTATTCATGGTTACTTGGAACAGTAAATAACAGGTAGATTTGGTATGTATAGATTAATTCTCAAAGATCACTGAGCAAACTATAAGTGTGGTACATAGAGCTGTATGGAGTTGTATGCCACTATGCCCCAATAATAATGGTTGGATAAAGTCGTAAAATGCAAATCAGTAAAACTTAGCCAACAAACCTGCCACGAGTGCAATGATTTTGCTGTAAATTCTGCTACCAAGCGAATCCAGTCAGTATAAATCTCCACGCTCAAAAGCTCTGACAACTACAGCATAAATCAACAGATTAACAATCTAAGTCCCAGAAACATGGAGGCAATGTAAGTCTTGAATGAGAAAGTGCTCTGCTAAGGTGAAAAAACAAAATCCTTGCATAACAAGGTCTATCTATAGCACAAAAATACTGAAACTCTTGAACTATTGACTTTCAAACATAGGAATTTTTTGAAATGCGCAACATCTGTTCACTAAAATTGTGACCTCAATATGTACAGTGACATTCATGTGAATATTAACTGCAAAAAGACACGGACAAATTCCTATGAGCAGAGAACAGAAGCAATTCAAGAAAAATGAGGGCATACTTTATCTCAGTCAGATTATCTGGCATGCACAAACCCAGAATGAATGGCGTCAAAACCCCGATGACAATATAGTTCATTAACAAACTTAAGAGACTTGGGTTTAAGCTAGTCCATGGAAAAGAATATATCAACATATGGCAGAAAGAGCACCACTATAATATTCTTCTCAGGAACGTAACTGTCTCATCATTATCTAGAACTTTTGGGTCATTAAACAGTCTCAGAATAGGAACCAGAGAATGTTTCATAAAACACAACATGTAGCTGGGTTGTCTTTCTAAGAAAACAGTTCTTGTAACTAGCAACCAACTGATTCAGAAAATGTCATTGGATACGATGGTGGTTCAGGAGCCATACTGAAATTCAAGTTCTAAAATCAACTAAATTTTATGAATATTAAATGAAGGCCTTAAAAGAAATCACCTAAACAGTTGGAAAAACAAATCTTTGAAGAATGAGACCATCTTTTCATGATCAGATACAGTTGGGGCCTAACTTCACATTATTAATACATAGAAGCACAGTCCAAGGAAAGATTAAGTATAAAGAAGAGAAGATTATTTTATTTATAGTTGTATATCAAACTAAAATTAAAAGACATAAAAAAAAGGCAGCCCGGTGCATGAAGCTCCCGCTATGCAGGGTCCCGGGGAAGGATCCACTGTACGCAACCTTACCTTGCTTTTTGCAAGAGGTTGTTTTCAAGATTCAAACACGTGACCTTTTGGTCACAAAGTAACAATTTTACCATTGCACCAAGAATCCCCTTCACTAAAAACAAAAGAGATAAAGCATTAAAAAGAGCAACTTCTTCAATATTTGGCCACCCCAAATTTCATATGTTAGAAGGGAGTCTTGGCACAACCGTAAAGTTGTTGTCGTATGACCTAGAGGTCACATATTCGAGTTGCGGAAATAACCTCTTGCAAAGCAGGGTAAAACTATGTACAATAGACTCATCCCCAAGACCCGTATTAGCGGGAGCTTCGTACATCAAGCTGCCCAAATTTCATATGTTGCATCAAGGATTGTACCTCCCTCTATATCCGTGGGGCCGGCAACAATTAATGTAACGGATCTACATTTTTTTTAAGGCTCAGTTTAATTGGAAAGATAGATTCGAAAACTAAGGAAAGTTTTCCGCGTGGAAAACTTTCTGTTGTTTATTTTACAAGGATGGATTATTGCACAACCGCTCGCTAGCGGCGGACGTCCTTGCACGGCCGCTAGCGACAATCATAAGCAGCGGCGACGAGCACCCACTCCGACCGCGAGTGCGTGCGGTGGGTGGCGAATGCACACAGCAACCGCAAGGGCAAGCGGGGCGGCGAGCGTCCATGACGACCGCGAAGGCGAGAGGCTTGCGAGCATTCACGCATGATCACTCATGAGCGGCGGACAGCTCGCAAGCATCCACGCACGATCGCTCACAACAATCGCAAACGTTGGGACTATGTTCTCCTTACTACCCTCTTCCTCTCCCTTTGCCTTCTCTAGTGGCAGGACTGTCTTCTCCCCCTCTGCTTTCTCTTCCTTCCTTAGGGATTCTTTTCTCTTCCCTTTCTTTCTTTTCCTTTCCCTTCCCTCTCCGTAGGAATATTTTTCCACGGTGGAATCCTTTCCCTCACTCATCCGCTCCTGCAAGTAAACAGAGCATAAAAGTGGCCGAAAGAAAAGGAGAAACCTAGGTGAAGGTGAAGTATCACAAGGATAAAAAGATTCAGTGGGTGAGGAACAACAGGTAGCCAGACTAACTATGAGTAGGGTAAATTTACTTGCTTCCTAAAAGCTCCATTATCTCTAACAATAATTTACTTAGAAGATGAAAATCTCAATTAACTAAACTTTAAGTTGATTCTTGCTAACGATAATTTATTTAGAAGATGAAAATCTCAAGTAACTAAGCGTTAAGTTGATTCTTGCTAACAATAATTTACTTAGAAGATGAAAATCTCATGTAACTAAGCTTTAACTTGATTCTTGAAATATGCAACAAGTATTTCAATAATGTTATATCAATCATATGGCATGAGAATTGTACAGAACCCCATTATCTCTAAAACATATGTTTTGCAAGATGAATTACATGGCAAAGCCAGATAACTTGGTTTCAAATCTTCCAAATATGCAAAATAGAAACTTTCATAAACCAAAAAAAAAACAGTTAAAGATTACCTGGTAGTTGACTTTGAAACGGCCAAGGAGACGGCAAAATTCATGGTAGTTTTCATGATCAGCAAGGCCTGAAAAAGGGGGTGCAAGGAAGGGAGAAATTAGTATCATAATCATCATTAGCACAAAAATTCAAAGCAAAATTGTAAAATGATTGTATGTTAGAAGAAAAACATGTTTGCAGGTAGGCATAGGAACATGTGACTACTCTACCAAAAGAATTTACAGAAAATCACATAATTCCTGTGTTTTAGTATAGAATTTCATTCCTATGGACTAAAATTAGTCAGAAAACCATATATTGAGCTGGATTCCTCACAAAAGGCACTCAGCAAATATTGAGGCTAAAGTATTTAATATTTAGTGAGAAAAAAGTGATATGAAAGGCTTAGAGAGGGTGACTCATTATCACAAATGTATGTCCAATTTATACAAAATAATGATTACCAAACCCACATAAAGAGAGGCTAAACAAAGACAAATAAATTTTTTCAATAGCATCTCCTTTAACTACCAAGATTGTAATTCTCTCCATATTTCATCAAGCAGACAGTTGGACTGAATCTAAGATACAATTTTCCATATGAACAAAATCACAGTAAAAGCAATTATATCATACATTATCCCACACAACTGATAATGACCATGTTCTTCAGACAAAAAGGGAAAATAGTATTAAAACCTTTGGGGGAATTCCATGTTTCCCTTGCAATTCAAATATTTTCACATTAGCGCTTAATTTATTAGTCCTAATTTAAAGGGCATTGCAACTGGGTAAGGCAAAATAAACAAATAGATAATAAATAAAATAAAGAATTTTTTAAAAATAAACTCCATGAATTAAAAAATTGATCATTTAAATTTCATTTAAATTTTTTCTATGCATTCGATAAATAAATAGAATTAAAAAGTAAGTAAATTGTTTGCCTTTAAGTTAGTATGTATATAAGAATGTACATTATTCTCAAACTCAAAAAGGTTCATGGAATTTACACATCAAAATGATCCCTAATCTGGCTATACTACAAAAAGAAGATAAAACATCTTCAAGAGTCCAATTAACCAACATCTTCATCAAACAGTGTTCGTCCAACTATTAAAAGTTTATGACTGGTAATATTCAAATTAGTTAATTCATTTTTTAATTCAATTTTTTTTTTGTCTCTCTCTCTCTACCCATTACACCTTCACTATAGAAGATTCATCCAATCTGACAATATCTTATGTTATATACAACAATTATTTAATGGATAGCCCATCCAAGGTATGAAATGTCGTTCCGTGCCGCCCGGTACGGACAGTTTTTACCGTTCCGCCGGACGGCCGAAACCAGCACGGGAGGCGTGCCTGTCTCGGCGGCGCCGGAGAAGACGTGGGATGCCTCCGTCGGCGCCGGAATAGATGCGGGACAGCTCCGGTGGCATCCCACGACGCCTTCAGCACCGAAGGCGTCGCTAAAAGCGTCCAGCGACTGTGCCGGACGCCCCCCGCGGGATCGCCCGCGATGATCGCAGGCAATCTCGCATACGCAGGTTTTTTTTTCTTTTTTAATAATTATTTATTTTATTTAATTAATTTAAATAATTCCTAAGGAAAATGTGTGATATTTCAAAGAGGTTTTTATAAACCCTAATTAAATTATCCTAATAAAATATATAAAAAATATATTTAAAATTAAAATAAATTTTATTAATTAATATTATGAAAAAAATAATGTTTTAAATTTCATTTAAAAATTTTAAAAATATATAATAATTCTTATTTATATTCTAATATATTTTTTATTTTTTTAAATTTTTAAAAAAATTCTAAAAAATTTAAAAATTCTAAATTTTTTTAAAAAATTCTAATAAATTATATTTATATTCTGATATTTTTTTAAATTTTTTTACTTGATATTTTTTTACTATTTAAAATATATATTATTTAATTAATAATTAATTAAATGAAAAAATAGTTAATTAATATAATTATTATTAATATAAAGTAATATCTTGTATTAATTTATATACTTATTATTATTATTATTATTATTATTATAGATACTTCCATTTTAATTTGAATTATTGATATATCAATTCTATTTAAATAAAACTATTTTTAATTATTTTTCTAATAATATTAAATTATTCAATAATTGAGAACTTATAATAAATCAATATACAACTTATTTTTATATACACAATAAACATATTTATCTTATAATTACTATAGATAAATAAAAAATACTGAAACTGTATCGGCACGGCACGATACGATACCGAAACCGTATCGTTCCGGTCTGAGACCGAAACCTCGGCACGAGTCGAAATTTTAAACCTTGAGCCCATCCTTCAACCAACGAGAATCACTTGGCTAAACCATGCTAACATCCTCATGGTAAGTGTATATACTAGTGGATCATTAACCATCTGCTTTGCATGTTTGGTTCACAAGGCATAATCAAATGATATAATCCTTGGGATCTAGGATAAGAACCTGTGCTAGATTCCCTTGTTGGCAATCTTTTGTTCAGAAATATCTAGGTTCTTTAAACAATGTGATACCTGGTGTACCAGGTAGATCCTTAATCACCTATAGTACTTAATGCACCTAATTTGCAGCAGAATAGATAGTAGTCAAGATTAATGTTTTAAAAATGGTTCAAGCCAATCGGCATGGGAAAACATCTCATCCCCTTAGCACACAAAACTAGGACAGGACACTGAAACCTCAGTGTCCTAGGTAAGGAAAACAAGCTGTGAGTAAAAGTAAATTCAAATCTAGCAAGGATGAAGTTGAGTGGTCAAAAGAGCTTGTGACGTCGTCTAGGATAATTTTGATTTGTTGTTGAGGAACTGCACAGCCTGCACAATCATCAAGTGCAACATATGCACAGCGGAGTTCATCAAAACCAAGATCTACTAGTTGGGTGTGAGGGATGTCACTCAATGTAAGAGGAGTGCAGGGTGTAACCTATCTGGAAGAAGGTACACAAGGACTTTATTTGATGCAAGTCCTTGCGGTGAGCAATGACATCAGCCAGAAAAGGAAGGAGAGCTCTATGAAGAAGAGTATTCTTGTTCATTCTTCTCTTTTTCCACTGTTACTGTTGGACCAGCACTAACACTGACACCCACGCATCTCATTGCAACTGAGGAACAATACCTCGACTCAAAATAAAATTTTAAATCTTGGTCATGATCAAATATTCATACTTGTATCAAACATGCTCCTCCACTTAACCACCTCAGTACCAACAGATCGAAAGATAGTCTAAAAATGGTTGAAGTGAAGCATATGGTTATCAATGTAGACCATCAACTAGAACCCCCTTGAATATGGTAATGAGCATCTCAATCACCCAATCCAAATAAATAGATGAGTTGGCTAAAGATCTGCTAATCTGACGCTTGTCAATGTTTTCATTTGTTATTCCTCAGGTTGACTTCATCTACAAATTGAAGCAAAATTGTTTGCCACCACCAAAGAACCTCATCCTTGGCTCATTTTGAAGTGCAATGATCTGTGCTGCTCAAACTTAAATAACAGGAAGAATGCATTCTATTGTCACATAAAATTCATCTGTTATTTTTTAACATCATATTCCTTATTCTAATAATAGAGGGCCATGTCCTTTGATTTGACGCCATTTTTACAACACATATACTAACTGTTGGAACCTCAATGATTGAGAATTCAAATTCATCATCAAAAATTCATAAAAAATCCTTCAACAGAAGCAAAATGCTAGAAAAGTATTGATATCCTTCACTGAAAATGATCTATTCATTATTGAGAAATGTTTTTCTTGTTCTTGGTTCATTCAGTCGGTGCCAAAATCAAGTTATAGCTTTTCCTGATATATCTGAGCGTTTAGAACATATATTGGGACCCTAATTTTACTTTTGCTTGCATCACTTTCATCATCGATCTGATTGCAATTTTATAAGGTAGATTAGTTACTATCTCTCTTTTCTCCTCTTTTTTAAAGTAAATGCAATAGCTTATTCTCTTCCCATCACCCCTCTATATTATCCTCTTTTTCAAGAGTGAATATTGAAATCATCACTCCTCATGTGATACAATTAGTTTTCTTAAGCTACTGTTTGGGAAACAACAAATTCCACTAGCAGTGAGGGAATTAACAAATAAGACTATCCTCTTTTGAAGTATAGATGATCCAGTCAACTTCAGCATCGGAACACCAAAACCCTCAAATGTGCACTAATGCTATGCCTTAGTTTTCATTTTGTGGGACTTCTTTCTATTTTGTGTTATAAGTTGGGCAACAATATATATACATGTTCCAACTTAAGGGAATGTTATAGTATATAGTTTAGTCCCACGTGAGTCATGTTGTACTATTCTAATTAGGTATAAAAAAAGGGCAACCATGCGAGTGCAGGGTTCCGGTGAAGAGTCGGACCACATTAGATCTATTATACACCGTCTTACCTTGCATTTTGCAAGAGACTATTTCGCAACTCAAACCCGTGACCTCAAGGTCACATGACAACAACTTTACCATTGCGCCAAAGATCCCCTTCACTAATCTAACTAAGTATATCAATAGAATTACATAAGTGAACTTGCTTTTATGTTAATCTATGACCTTGACATGAAGAGTAAATAATCTTACCAGGAACTTTGCTTTCAAGGCAAGTTTAAATTAGGAAAACAAATCTTAAATACAATCCACAACTCTAATTAAAAACAAACCTTGGCCTGTTTGTAGTATCTCTTTTGTCCCTCTCATAAGATTCGATAGGAATTGGGATCGTGCAGGATCATCAGTAAATAATGACCGTCTAACCGAGGCAAGCCTGACTAAACACTCCAAAGCCTACAAACAAGACACATTTAACTGTAAATAGAGTGAGCAAATTTAATGATCATAATTCAGAAAAGATAGATGAAAACAAATATGAATGATCGTATCAAACATAAACAGAATGTGACTAAAGGACATGCAAACTTGCATCTGATCTAATCATATAACCTAGTCTGATGGCTCCTACTCTTACTGTCAAAGTTCTGATCCAGACCAATCATTTTGTCCAGTTCTGATCCAATTTGTTATTTGGAATCATGCGTGAAAGGTTGACGATAGAAATTATACATCTTCACACACAATTAATTAAAAAGTATTGGGAAAATAAGAAAAGAAGCGAGACTTATTATAGACCTAGAAAAAACTAATGATAGTCTAAGAGAAAGTATGTTAAGAATTTTAGAAGAGAAAGGTGTTAGCATATATTAAAACAATTAAAGATAGGTATCAGAATGTAATAGTAAGAGTAAAGACTTCTGACGGATTAATTGAAATATTTCCTATAAAATTAAAATTACAATAAGAATTTGCTCTAAATCCATATCTTTTTAGGAAATAAAAATAAGTATTGTATAACTAGATCTATAATTAAACCCACATTTATGTTTAAAAAAGAATATAATTAGATTTTTAAATTAATGATAAGTTGACACTAATAATTACAATTGTTAAATAGATAATAATATTCTTAAATTGATATTTATATTGTTTTAAAACTTAATATGGCATTTAAATTTAGTTGTAGAACTAATTTGTATATCATATTTAAATGAAAATCAAATCAATATACTAAATTAATGGTAAGTTAAAACTAATGATTACAATGTTAAATAAATATTAATATTATTAAACTGATATTTTATATTATTTTAAAATTATAATATGAGGTTTGAATTCAGTTGTAGAACTAATTTGTATATCATATTTAAATGGAAACTAAATTGGCATGCCTAAAATTAAATAAATTGAATTTTGAAGTTAGTATATTAAAATTTTTAAAACATATTTAATCAGATATTTTTTAAATACACCTTCAGTGCAACATGTGGGGTTTACAATTTTCTATATTCCCAAGTGCTGTCAAAAGAGATCGTATTGTAAAAATAGAACTAGTAAAACATTTCAGGAAACTATTGACTAGTAATTGAAGACAAGTGCATGAGTAAAGACATGAAAACCACATCCTATAAAACAATAGATTATGTATTAACTCAGTCTAATAGAAAACATGTTAGAAAAAATTCATTCCGAATGTACCTCTTTCGATAGTGGTGGTTCGGTGATGTTATAATAATCAAAGAAAATTTGGAGCGTGGAGGGATCTTGCAACACAGATTTCCAGGACGATGGAATCTGCAGAAACAAGTATAACAGCAATAATGTCTCTTCAAGCAGTAAAAGCATGAAGAAGTTGTATGGGCATTCAATTGGTAATTTTCAGTGAAGTACCTGAACAGTACCAAACTCTTCAGAGCTTTCATCTACTGAAGTTCCAACAAAGTCAAAAGACAAGCACTTCAAGGAAAGTGAAAGAGTGAGTTGCCTAAGGACAGAGACTGCAAACAAATAATAGCATTAAAATGATATCATAGATAAGCAGTAAATATATAACAATCTCATTGGTAATTAATTATAAAAAACCTTGCATATTTTCGTCACTCTTTAGTTGATGTAGAGAAGTTAAAGAAATTTGAAATATCTGGAAAAGTGATTGGTCCCTAAAAGAGCAGGCCACCTTTCGATGTACTGTTAAAGATATCCCTTGGTTTGGCTGTAAAAATTAATTGGTAAAGATATCATTTTCCTCATTGACAGATATGATCAATTTCAAGCAATTAATTAAATGAAATAGCAACATATTTATTTCAAAGATTAAAAAAACATCAAAAGAAGCATATTGTCAAAACACAGTGAATGTAACTAGCAGCGGATTCTAATCAAATTCATTTTCTTTCATTTAATTTTATGCTTGTTGACCTAACAAACACATGTTGTTATATGACAAAAAATAGAAAATAAAAGACAATTAAATACATTTGGACAGCAAGAGAAAGTAAAACAAAGGAGTGCAATAAGAAACTTCATAAAAACCTGAATAATCTTATAAAACATTAGCCTATCATCTGAGATCAAATTTTCTCAAACAGCTTTAGCATCTACCAAGAGTAACAGCCACTAAATCGAACAATATGATAGGCAAAATTGCCTTAGACATTCAGTTACTTGATCTTCTACTCCTACTGTATCATTTATAGTTCCATACTCGAGACATCAAGAGAAATGCATTTTTCTCTTTAGAAAATTTGTAAAGAAACTCTCTCCACCAGCCAAAGCCAATGCTCTCTTCTTCTTCTGATAATAATTCTTTGGCTCCCTCCCCTCTAACTTCCCACAAACTTATAACCACACACATACCCTACAACATATTAACATAACTGTCACAAAGATATAACTGACTCAAAAATATAAACTGCCTACTATATATTAATTCTATTCAGGCCCCTTTGTATTTTGTCCCTCTTGGAATATACAAGCCATGTTTTGGGCTTGTTTCCCCATGATCCAGCACTTGGCCCACATCTGGAACTTGGTTCCTATCAAATTCCATAAGGGTCATATAGAATACTTGAGCTTGAGGCATACATGGGTGGAAGATAGGTTGGCAGTTTGGAAAGTAAAGAGGAGGTATGGAGAATGAGGAAAAGGGAATCTCTTATCAATAGGTTATCATTACCACAGAGGTGAAAGAAAAGACGAAGATGGAGATTCTGATATGCTTGCTCCATGCCTATAAAAAGCTGAGAGAGTTCAGTGGAAAAATAGAACA
Organism: Zingiber officinale; assembly: GCF_018446385.1. Taxonomy (NCBI): domain Eukaryota; kingdom Viridiplantae; phylum Streptophyta; class Magnoliopsida; order Zingiberales; family Zingiberaceae; genus Zingiber; species Zingiber officinale. The sequence continues at coordinate 125,838,805 of NC_055989.1, forward strand.
TGTTGGGAAAGTAAAATTTTAGGAGGAGGAGAGGGTGGGGTTTGGGTGGGGGTGGGGGGTGAAATTGAAATTTTAAATAGGGCGGATGAAAAAAAAAAGATGGTGAAAGTGAGAATTTAGAATACTTCGGATCACCATCAAGTATGAGTTTTTCATTCTTAGACTTGATGATATACTCAACTTAAAGGCTAGAGCATAATAGGTAAATGTTTTAAAATTTGCTTATGGTCTAAAGTTCGTCATCATATTGATTTAATTCCTCAATCTATCATTTCCCACTGTACTAAGTCTACTAAGAGATTTGCTACGTGTATTCACGAGATACATGTCAACAAAAAATATATTAAGCATAAACTCATAAAATACATAGTTACATACTAATGCACATCATAAAGATAAGGAGTATAACATAGGAAACTATTTCCTAATTCATTTACCTTAACCATTCATCTTAAAAATTCCTTAAAGAACCTTCATGCTCTCCATTGACCCCTTCCATTATGAGAAAAATTAATTATTATTATTATATTATTTAGTTGTCTGCGTAATTAATACTAATCCTTGAAGAAACTTCATGCCTCCATAATCAATATAGAAGACTCATTACCATATAGAGCAGCATTTGAAGCTTCTTTTTAATTTGATTTATCTAAAATTAAATGAGGCTCTTATATATAAGATAGTCCAATTGAATAATAAAATTTAATTAGATTGGCGATGTTTTTAAGAAGTTAGCAATTATATTTAATTCACCTTTTTTCTCCAAGAAATCCCTCTCGCTCGTCCATAGCACCCACTCCCTTCTGTCTCTAAGATACTCTTACTCTCTCTAATACCTTCTCCTCCTTCTCTACCTTAGTCTCTTCTCTCCCTCTCTATTTTTGTCACCAGCTGCCAGTCCAATGTTGGTGCTTAAACTTCTTGCATGTGACTCAATAGACCAAACGGTAAATTTTGTCCATATCGACCAGCATGGTTCGGCACCTCGATTCATGATTCTACGTCATTATTTTACTCTTAATGAAAAATTTGTCTTTGCATGAGATTGTTGTCCTAGACTCAGTGCTACAACATATTTCTTCATAGGAGAAAACTAAAGACATGAAGTATTAAGCCAACATATACTCAATGACAATTGTCATGGAAAGATTAAAAAGTGAAAAATCCTTGACCAATGAATTTATATTATACTTGTCAGGTTTTCAAGAAAGTGATAGATGCTCGCTCAGAACCTCTTCTAATTATGCAAAAATAGCTGATTAACCCAGTAGAAAATCTTGGTTACTTGAACGACCTATAAATATGATTATTTTTGTTAGCTATCATATGCGTGTTAGTAATTAATTTTGTTTGGTTTATTATTTTTGTTCATATGATACAAGCTTGGAACTTCCGTGTGTAGGCTATTTGAGTATGTAATTTTTCAATAATCATTCGTTACAAACCTTGTTAGTTAGTTACAGTATGGTTATCTGAGGTAGAGAATCTTGGTCACTTGAACAACCTACCACTTCGAATTATTTTTGTTAGCTAAGATATGTATGTTACTGACTAATTTTGTTTGGTTTATTGCTCTTGGTCATATGGTACATAGTTAGAAGTCAGAAACTTCATTATGCAGGCCATTTCAGTATGTAATTTTTCAATGTGTTATCAACCTTGTTGATTAGTTGACTAGGTGCATCTATTGAGAATATGATTGGCTTCATATAGAATCATATATTTCTTAATTAATCTATTATTGAAGCATATTGAATTAAACAAGCTTCACTACATTATTTTATATATTTTCGCACTGATATTCTATAATTTGTTGCTTATAAAGTAGAACAAGGTTTGAGATTTTGCTTCAGTGTTTATTGTAGTGTCTGACTATATGGAGACCCGACCATTCAGGTCCCATCACCTAAGGAGACACAAACTACCGGTTGGCTCAAGGGTTTGTGCCAATTTGGCAAAGCACAGTTTGGTGTTTGCCTCTACAAAATGGAAGGATATTAAGAGAATAAGATAAGGTGGAAAGGAGGAAAAGGGGAAGTCTTCTCCAGACCTCTCTACTCCTTCCTATCGCCGTTGCCCATCCATCAATTACTACATCTAACAAGCATCGCGAAATTTTGTAATGAAAAGAAACAATATATCAATTTAAAAACAATTGATTCAAAAAAATAAACAAGTTTGGGAGTTTAAATATAATTTTATCTTGGAGGGTCTGAATATAGTTTTTATATTTTTACTATTTTAGTAGACTTAGTCTATTTTTCTTCAATCTCAATAAGATGGAGTTATCATAGAAGTCTTTAAAAGAAGACTCCAATTCTATTAATCAGTAATAATAAAAATTTACTATTTGCAGATCGTCTCTCCAATCAACTAAGGCATGCAACTCTTCATAAGTTGGCAATTGGAGACACGCAGATTTTCACATGTCTCTTGATTATCATGTAGCAGGATAAGAAATAACAATTATAAGTTGATAGCACCATGTAATATTCTACTAACCTGATTCATCTCAGAGACAAGTTGGTTTAGTATCTTCAAACCAATTGAATAGTGGCCCGAGGAAGCCTAAAAACAAGGAACAAAAAAAATAGAAATGATTAAAAATATAAACTTAAAACTGTACACTTGCAGCTGATAGAAAAGGATTGTTTATGTAAACCGCCTCAACATTTTATAAAATAAACCAAATATGAAAACATTCAACAAATTGATATCAATAATAGCAAGTGGATGCCATGTAAAGTAACAGATTACTTTTAGGTGGCATCAAGGAAAGGAACATTTCTATTCTTTAAATACTACCAAATGTTTCCTTTTAAAACATTTGTCACCATTTTATATGAAAACTCATTTAGCCTTTACTTATTTAGACTTAATAGATGAAATTCACTTTGATCAAAAGGACTTGATTCAAAATTCATAATTCATATAGCCATTTACAAATTTTGTTCTCATTTAGCCTTCAGTTATTATTTGTACCCAAGCTCAGCTTAATCATCTTTTTTGAACTGTGACATGAAAACCAGAGGCAAAATCATGAGATGAAATTATTTAATAGCTAGGAGGACGCAGTGTTAAAAAGATTAGGAAGAACCAAGCAGAAAGATTAATCTTCAGAGTAATGCATCATAGCATCAACAGTGAATAACAAGAAAATAATGGTCACCTCTGATAATCCATGATATTGATTTTGCAATGACAAGCTTCAATGAAATTAACAGTTGACAGTAATTACCTGACTCAAGAAGTTTGTTGCTTCATTGACGATATCTCTAAATCTGTCGTCATCAAGCCATCCAAATTTTGTTATCCGACACAACAATTGTATCATCGATCCAACTACAAAGTTCTGCAATTCAGGTCCTCTGCTAGCTAGATAGTTTACCACATAATTCCCTTCATGGTTAATATAAATCGCAAAGTCAATTTAACATGTTGCAAGTGAAAGCAAAATTGTCTTAACTTAGTAATTTAGTCATACATAAATACTTGTACTAAAAAAAATGTCCATAAACTAATAATAGTTCAGATTTTTCTTCCTTGTTCACAATTTAGATACTTCATCAAAACCAGCAATGCTATACAACTCAACTGTGCGCACACAGCTTTAGTAGTTTAACCTTGGCAACTAACTAGTCAAAATTTCAACAGTTTGATGTAAAATGACTAAAGCAGATAATGAGGTAAGAATGTACAATTCAACACAAAGCTTGTAAAAAGTAAAACAAAAGTATTTACTAAGCAAAAGTTAGCATTTACAACTTTGAAAGGAATATTACGGATATCAAGTCGCAACTGCAGGGAGAGACTTTGCTCCATGACTTGCTTCAATAAGCTTGAACTGGCCAACATCAAAGCATAAGGAGTCAAAGCATTGTCCAAAATATATTGGCACTGAGTAATATAATCAGGGTTCACAGAAAAGCATTTCAAGGTGCTCTCTGCATGTGCTCGCTCAGCTGAATCCTGAGACATATAAAGCACCTCACACAATGCTTCCAAGTGGGCTAAGCTCTCCATGGATAAGAAACAATCAGAATTTCCAATATTCCAGATGATCAAAATTCGATGAGTTTATGGCATATGTCTGTCTCCTTCCCACAAATGGAACCACAACTACCAATTCCTGTACAATGATGTTACAGAAATGGAAGAACTATGCAGTTCTGAAATTATATATGATTTATGATCATATTCAAGTATTATATCACCAACAAAGTTCAGAAGCTGCAATAAATGATAGAACCACTGGAATGTCGCGTCACATACAAGGGTAAAAAATGGAATAGTTCAAATCAAAATTGTCCCATGATATACAATTGTCAACATAAGTTCAAAATCTAAATAGGAAGCAGGAGAGACGTCTCAGGAAGTAGATCATCAGCAATTGTGCCACAGATTAGAGTCCAAAGATAGTGTCTGTCCTTGCAAAAAAAATACAAAGAAAAAAGGGTCAGAGAGAGGATCCAGATAAATATTTGGATGACATACCATCGATAAATTAGTACGCTTTGCTCATAATAGTTGATGGTTTCAGTGCAGAAGTTTAAGTATTGGTAAACATCAATGACGATTATATTGCAGATTATTCTAAAAGAAAAAATGCATAGCATTCAATAGGAGACCGCCAAGGAAAGTAGTAAAAAGCGAGCATTCAAAACATTAAAAAAAAATAATAAAAGTTCAGACTAAATAAGAACAAGTTAAAGATAAACAACAAATTGTACAAACCAAAAAAGTTGTATTCCTAAAGTTTGTAGGAACTTTACAAACATCTTGTTTTCGACACGTATTTGTCTATTACCAAATAGAGCAAAAGGTACATAATTCGGAGATACCATACATAGAAATAGACATGCATGTCGTGATGCTTGGACACAGAATAATCACTCAGAGTAACCAATTAAAAACGTAAACCATGAACATAGGAAAAAAAATGGAAGTGCATGGGACACAACATCACTTCATTCACACAACAGGAATGATACTAATTTTAGGCATGCAGCACTAGCATAAAATAAAACATCTAGATGCATTTTACAATAACTTTTGTTTCTCTCACAAATCACCAAACCAAGTTTGACAAGTATGGATTTACCAAATACACCAGAAGTAACATTATTTCTTTCTCACGGAATGTAAATTCTTAATGGGCAAATGATGCCAAAGGTAAATGGTGCCAAAGTCGTCATACATTCATGGCAGGAAGCGGCAAAAATCAAAGTAATTACAAACTGTAGATAAATCTAGCAACATCGTTCATGATAACAAAACCATTCACTACCTTATTTCACCTACCAGGAAAAGAAGTCTTCTCTATCATATTCTTCTAGTGTTTAATTTTGCACAGACTAAACAGTAGTTTAGAACTACCGAGAAAAGCAATTGACTAACCATATCTAGAAGGGCCTAATGTTTTTTCATGTAACTACAGTTCATCTATAGAAATGCTCCCAACAACCTGCTAACCATCAGGATGCATCCTTTCAACTTCTTACCATCGCTTAGAAATAAGTGACCCACATGTTCTAATGCTTGTTATACATATCCAATGAAAACTCAAAAAAGTGAGAACTAACAAATCTACACGATCATTATATAACTCTCTCTTCATGACTTATGTATTCTATGCAAAATATGCATTGCATAAATTAACACCGTTATTTTGAGATTGACACCCGTCAAATAATCAAATCAGCATTACATTCCCGTAAAAACTACAAAGAAAAATTGCTGATTATTTCTTCGTCAAAGACTCGTCTGATATTTGATCATTCTCAGCGATCAGCGGATTCAACAATCCAAACCCAAACAGGCCCTCAAGGATTCAAAAGCTGGAAGCAGGAAGATGAGGCGATCAAGGATCCGTAGCCAGGAATGGACCACGTCGAAGCAATAATTGCAATAGATTCCCTTGACGAAAAAACTCCCGCATCGCTCTCCAGCACCGAGACTACCTTCGCCGCGGATTCGGCTAAAACTCGTGATTTCCGCCGCAAAAGCGGTGGTTCTGATCCAACTTTGCGGCTAAGGGAGAGCGCCTAATAACCCGAATCTGGGGAAGAAATTTAGGGAGATCGATGCACATAGGGTTAAGATTGGGGAGGCGAATACCTTGCGATTCTGTCAGACTCTTCTTCTTCCTCTCCCTCTCTCTCTCACTTTGTCTTCTCTTTTTCGGGTTCTGGCTTTGTCGAGATTGGAGGAGGGCCTGTGTGAGGAGAGGTATTTAAAGGCCGGGGCGCTGAGGGTAATTTTGGGGCAGGCATCGAGGGTTGGGTTCCTTTTATTTTTTATGGAAGGGAAGGCACCCATCAGTCAAGATTGGATGCATGGTCCGGTACGCTAGAAAGAATTTTTTAAAAAAAATAAAAAGATAAAAAAAATCTTTTAAATTAAAAAGTGAGAAGTTAAAAGCAAGCTCAAATATATAAGATATGTTTTTAGATAAACAATCGAACTAGATATTTTCATTAAGATTTTTTTTATTTTTTTATTTTTTTTGCACTTACTTATTTTATAAACAAATTATAAATAAATATTTTTCTTCCTATGTATTGTCCAATGGTTCTTGTTTGATACTAAAAGCTTAGCTTAACCAAGAATAAAGAAGCAAAGAGGAAAAGAATTATAAGGCGGAAAGAATAAGTAAATCGAACGGGTCAAAAACCGTTAGATTATGTTTACAAAAGAAAGAAATTATAAGAGAGAAAGAAATGAGTTGATCGTGAAGAGATGAGAAAGGAAATACGACAAAAAGTGGATTTTTTTCGAGCATTTAAGGGAAAGAAAAGAGGTCATTATTTTTTATCTAGTCGATTGATTACTTAACGAGAAAGATGAGCAATTAATTGAGAAAAAATATTAAATTACTCTTATTCGCACAAAACTCAATTTGACATAATCCTTATTCACAACCCTAACACCGCGCCAATTCCTTAATCCCCTCAATGTGTTTGAGCTTGATTTCTATGCAAATGGAGGCCATTGGCTCTATGTTTGGATTGCCAAGATTAACGTAGGTGCTTTGATTGAAAAGGGTGAATAATTAGTATATAGATTCACTGATTGACATGATAACGATTGTAGGGTTGATGGTCTTAACAATAGAGTTTGTTGCGACGTTGAAAATATTGATAAAGACCTTGATTCCATTGGAGAAAAAGAGAGACCTTTGAAGGAGTAGAGGCACAATTCAAAGAGGCCTAGCTGCAATGAAGGCTAGACTTATGTGAATGTGGAGCTTACTTCCATAAGGTTTGTTTCGTTTTGTCTATAGAAGGTAAGAAGGATTTTTTTCCCCCTTAAAACTGATTATTTGAATCAAGTATTAATTGGTAGTCATTTTAGTATTTTAGAATAAAGGAAATTATTTATAATCTCCTTGTGTAATTTCGACGGCTAAAAGAACATTGAAATATTTTAATCGAAATATTTTGATAATCTTTTACTAACGAAAAGGATAAGGTAAATTGTTCATTGTGCTTTGCTCAAGATTGAAGGAGGATTATGAAAAGAATATATCATCCTACCTTTTCTATCAATTCCATTTATCCTCGAGTAGGTGTGCTTTGTTGTGTCTATTATAGTATTATGTAATTGATTAAAGATAGAATATTTATTTAATCATTAAATAATTATGGGATAATTAAAATAATATTCGTCTTCAATTTAGGCCCGTTTAATTCAGATTTCAAAGGTAACTTAGCCAATTAAATTAGAAAGTTATAAATAATTGCAAAAGAATTTATATATATATAAAACTGTCCAAACGCTTGGATTTATTTTTTGTTTTTGTTTTTTAATCAACATCTTCTAAAGATGAACACTATACTAAGTGAGTATGTAAAATTTTTTAATCTTGAACACTATAAGTCAAAAAAGAAGTCTAAATCTTATTAGCTTAAATCCATTATGACTCAACCCCTAAATCTTAAAATCTTGAACCCTAAATACATATAATATTCCATGTAAATATCTAAAATTTTTAATTTTGAATACTATATATATATATATACACTGCTGTTAGCCCCTTAGACTCGACGGCATGGCTGGGCGCAAGGATTGGCTCGTTGCTCCTTGGATCCAGCAAAGTGGGCATGTGCGCAAGACATGCCAAGCAGCGGGTGGACAAGTGGCAGTGCGCGGGCACTGTCCGAGCACAAGTCGAGCGGAAGGTCGACTTGGCGGTGGCAAACAGATGCGAAGAAGCGGACGCGCGGAATCGGAGCATTTGGCCAAGCATGGCTCGGAGAAATCATGAGCCATGGCATGCAGCGGGTGCATGCAATGCAGCATACGGAAGGATGCAGCAAAATGGGCTGTTTCGGCCCAAGCCCATGGAGCAGAACCATGGACAGCACAAGGGTGCAGGCTGGCTTTGACATGGCGCCAAGGCAGCGACGAGGTGGCTGGCGGTTTGGGACATGTGGCATGGCAGTTGAGCCAACTGCCATGCAACTGCTTGTAAACTGCCAAACCAACCCTGCCTATGCATTATAAATAGGCAAGGGGGTGGCAAAGGCAAGACACAAGAGAGTTTTGTATGAGCATTCTGCCAAGAGAGCCATTGTAATCCTTTGTTTGTGAATACAAAAGGTTGGGAGTTTCCTGTACGTTTGGCTTGTCTTCTTTGTGCGTGGCTTGTGCATTCTCTAGCACGTTGGTGGTGCAACTCGGAGGCTGAATCAAGTGCGGAACTTGACTGCCGCGCAGGAGTTTCAAAGGTGAAAATTTACCCCTGTGACAACTGGTATCAGAGCCAAGTTCATGGCTGGTGGTAGCCACGAACTAAGGGAAAGGCTTTCCATTGTGGAAGCCTTGCTCGGTGCGGTGCCGGATGGAGAGGACGTTTGCGATCTGGTGGCAAGGGTCCTCAACTTGGAGGGAAGTTTGTTGCATATCCAAGAATCTCTTATGGAAGAGATGGCGCAAATACGGAAGAACAACGAGGATCTTCGCTACGAAATCATTGTTCTGCGAAGAGCAATGGCTACTAGTTCCGAAGCGGTGCCTCAACGTCCATTGGTGAGAGTTCCCGAACCAAAGTCTTTCGGAGGCACGCGGAGTGCCAAGGAACTCGAGAACTTTCTGTGGGACATGGAGCAGTACTTTGTTGCTGCCAAAGTGCCGGAAACTGAGAAGGTAACAATCTCTAGCATGTACCTTATTGGCGATGCGAAACTCTGGTGGCGGACTCGCATGGTGGATGATGCAAATGCGGGCCGACAGAAGATTGATACATGGGATCGGTTGAAGAAGGAAATGAAGGACCAATTCCTTCCTGGCAATACTTCCTGGATTGCGCGTGACGGCTTGAAGCGTCTCAAACAGAGTGGTTCTGTGCGAGACTATGTCAAAGAATTCAGTTCTTTGATGCTGGACATTCAGAACATGTCCGAGGAGGACAAATTATATAATTTCCTGTATGGCTTACAACCTTGGGCGCAGGTTGAACTTCGTAGGCAAAACGTGAGGGATTTGCCTAGTGCAATTGCTGCTGCCGATGCCTTGGTGGACCTTCGCATGAGCAAGGAAAATCTGAACGTGTCTTCATCTTCCAAGTCCAATTTTGTTCGCAAGGACAAGAAAGGAGATTGGAAGAAGGAAGGCAAGAAGGATGCTAAAAAGAAGGACCCGGGGAACAACCATGGCAAAGGGAAAGCAGAACATTCGGCGGTTCGAGGGAAAGATAACTCGAAGAATCAGGGCTGTTTCCTATGCAATGGCCCTCATTTTGCCAAGGACTGTCCGAAACGCGAGAAGTTAAACGCTCTCTTGTTGGGTGACCAAGAGGATGACTACGAACAGGAAGTTGCTACACTTGTCAATCCTTTAAAATTGCTCAACACAATTGTTGCCTATGAGCCCCTTGAATTACTAACCAATATGTCAGAGGACATGGTGCGGGCTCACTCTCAACTTCTGCACGTTTCTGTGATGCTGAACGGGAAAAGTGCATATGCAATGGTGGATACAGGGGCTACTCATACCTTCGTATCTGCCAAACTGGTGCAAGAATTTGGGCTGTCAGTAAGCAAATGCCCGAAATACATCAAGTCGGTGAATGCCAAGGCGCAAGCAGTTGTGGGTATGGCTTACAACGTACCATTAACTGTTGGCACTCAGGTGGGGAAAGCGAACATGATGGTGATTCCACTTGAAGATTTCCAAATCATACTTGGTATGGATTTCTTACGAAAGACGAAGACGGTGCCTATGCCTCACTTGGATGGAGTGATGGTAATGCAAGAGTCCAACCCGTGCTTCGTATCGGCTGTGCATCCTTACGGAAAGGGCCAGAACAAGGGGAAAACCAACATCATATCAGCCATATCCTTGGAGAAAGGCTTGAGGCGAGGCGAAACAACTTACTTGGCGGCCTTGATCGATGCAAAACCTGACCAGAATGTCGAACTACCAGTTGGTGTTCAAGACATTCTGTCGAAATTTGAAGACGTGATGCCTTCGGAGTTGCCGAGATGCTTACCACCAAGGAGGAATATCGACCACAAAATCGAACTCGTCCCTGGTGCTGTCCCTCCTGCGAGTTCGCCATACCGCATGTCTCCCTTGGAACTTGCGGAATTACGGAAGCAATTGAACGAGTTGCTGGAAGCAGGACATGTGCGACCGTCAAAGGCTCCTTTTGGTGCACCGGTGCTGTTCCAAAAGAAGAAGGATGGCGACTTGAGGATGTGCGTGGACTATAGGGCCCTGAACAAAGTGACGGTGAAAAACAAGTACCCTGTTCCACTAGTGCAAGATCTGTTGGACAGACTAAGCAAGGCATCATGGTTTTCGAAGCTTGACTTGCGATCGGGATATTGGCAAGTCAGAATTGCGGAAGGAGACGAGGCAAAGACAACTTGTGTAACTCGTTATGGTTCATACGAGTTTCTGGTCATGCCTTTTGGCTTGACCAATGCCCCTGCCACTTTCTGCAACTTAATGAACGAGGTGCTGTACGACTTCTTGGATAACTTTGTTGTTGTTTACTTGGACGATATTGTTATCTACAGCAAGTCTTTGGAGGAACATTTGGAGCACTTGGGGATGGTGCTCGAGCGGCTAAAGAAGCATCAACTCTTTGTGAAGAAAGAGAAGTGCGAATTTGCAAGCCAAGAAGTCATGTTCTTGGGACATTTGGTCAGCAAGTGCAAGGTGCGGATGGATCCAAAGAAGGTGCTTGCCATTGTTGAGTGGCAGCCCCCTTCAACTATTCCAGAACTACGGTCATTCTTGGGCTTGGCGAACTACTACCGCAAGTTTATTGCTGGATATTCAAAGAAGGCTGCCCCATTGACAGACCTCCTAAAGAAGAACATGCGGTGGGATTGGTCAGATGCATGCAAGGAAGCATTTGAAAAATTAAAGGCGGCAATAGCATCTGAACCTGTATTGCGACTACCGGACTTCGAGTTGCCCTTCGAAGTTCATACGGATGCTTCTGATAGAGCCATTGGCGGCGTGTTGGTGCAGGAAGGCCATCCCGTTGCCTTTGAAAGCAGAAAGCTCAATGCTGCAGAACAGAAGTACTCTGCCCATGAAAAAGAGATGGTGGCAGTAGTACATTGCCTACAGGTTTGGCGGGTATATTTGCTGGGAACGAAATTCCTTGTTCGAACAGACAACGTTGCTAACACTTTCTTTGCAACCCAAAAGAAGTTGTCTCCTAAGCAGGCCCGTTGGCAGGAATTCTTGGCTGAGTACGACTTTGCTTGGGAGCACAAACCTGGAAAGCACAATCAAGTGGCTGATGCATTGAGTCGGAAGGAAGTTTTTGCTACTTTCTACTCTATCTCTAGAGTAGAATCTGATATGATGGAAAGGATAAAGGCTGTTGCTGCAAGTGACACAGCTTATGGGAAGTTGGTGCAGCAAGTAAGAGACGGAGTCATTCGGCGGTACTGGATTGAGGACGACCTCCTAGTCTACAAAGGAGGAAGAGTCTTTGTGCCTGCAGCGGGTGGTCTGCGGAAAGAGTTGCTGAAGGAGACTCACGATCCACTATGGGCTGGACATCCGGGTGTTGAGCGGATGCTGGCTTTGTTGGGGCGTTCTTACATTTGGCCAAAGATGGAGAATGACGTAGAAGCCTACGTCAAAACTTGTCTTGTGTGCCAACAAGACAAGACAGAAAGGAAAAAGGAGGCAGGACTACTTCAGCCGTTGCCCATTCCGGAGAAACCTTGGGTTTCTGTTTCGATGGACTTCATTAGTGGCTTTCCGAAGGTGGACGGCATGTCTTCCATCATGGTGGTGGTGGACAGATTCTCAAAATATGCCATCTTCATTGCGGCTCCTTCGGCTTGCCCCTCAGATGTCGCTGCGGAATTATTCTACCGTCATGTGGTAAAGTTCTTTGGCTTGCCTAATGACATTGTGAGTGACAGGGACACTCGATTCACTGGGAGATTTTGGACGGCCTTGTTCAATATGATGGGGACCGACCTAAAGTTTTCAACAGCAAATCATCCGCAGACGGACGGGCAAACTGAGAGAATAAACCATGTCCTTGAAGAATACTTGCGGCACTATGTGACAGCAAGTCAGAAGAACTGGTTGGGGCTGCTGGACAGTGCGCAATTTTGCTACAATCTGCACAAGTCCTCAGCAACAGAAAAGAGTCCATTCGAAATAGTGCTGGGCGAGCAACCTACAACTCCTATGGAAATAGCAAAGCAAAAGTCTGGAGGAAAATGCCCTGCAGCTTACAGATATGCAAGGGAAAAGCAGGAGTTGCTTGAGGAAGCCCAAGACAGTTTGAGGAAAGCGGCTAGAAGGATGAAAAAGTATGCTGATAAGAAACGAAGGCCTTTGGAATTCTCTGTTGGGGATGAGGTATTACTGAAACTCACACCTCAAATTTGGAAGAGAATAAGCAGCAAGAATGCGCACCGGGGGCTAATTGCCAAGTATGACGGACCTTTCCAAGTTGTGGAGAAGGTTGGGAATGTGGCTTACAGGTTGAACTTACCTGAAAGGCTCAAGGTACATCCCACATTTCATGTAAGTTTCTTGAAGAAATATCATGCAGATGACATGGATCCCTCAAGAAGCTGTGCCAAGAGAGCTCCGCCTATTGTACGGATGCAATTCAGTGATGATGTTGCGGAGATCCTGAACCACAGAACATTTGGCATGAGCAAAAAGAATAGAAGGACAGAATTCTTGGTGCTGTGGAAAGGAAAACCTAAGTCAGAGGCTACATGGGAAAGAGATATTACTTTGTGGCAATTCGAGAAGCAAATCCAAGCATACTTACAGAAGCAATCGACGAGGGCGTCGACTTCTTCTGGTGGGGGTGGTTTGTTAGCCCCTTAGACTCGACGGCATGGCTGGGCGCAAGGATTGGCTCGTTGCTCCTTGGATCCAGCAAAGTGGGCATGTGCGCAAGACATGCCAAGCAGCGGGTGGACAAGTGGCAGTGCGCGGGCACTGTCCGAGCACAAGTCGAGCGGAAGGTCGACTTGGCGGTGGCAAACAGATGCGAAGAAGCGGACGCGCGGAATCGGAGCATTTGGCCAAGCATGGCTCGGAGAAATCATGAGCCATGGCATGCAGCGGGTGCATGCAATGCAGCATACGGAAGGATGCAGCAAAATGGGCTGTTTCGGCCCAAGCCCATGGAGCAGAACCATGGACAGCACAAGGGTGCAGGCTGGCTTTGACATGGCGCCAAGGCAGCGACGAGGTGGCTGGCGGTTTGGGACATGTGGCATGGCAGTTGAGCCAACTGCCATGCAACTGCTTGTAAACTGCCAAACCAACCCTGCCTATGCATTATAAATAGGCAAGGGGGTGGCAAAGGCAAGACACAAGAGAGTTTTGTATGAGCATTCTGCCAAGAGAGCCATTGTAATCCTTTGTTTGTGAATACAAAAGGTTGGGAGTTTCCTGTACGTTTGGCTTATCTTCTTTGTGCGTGGCTTGTGCATTCTCTAGCACGTTGGTGGTGCAACTCGGAGGCTGAATCAAGTGCGGAACTTGACTGCCGCGCAGGAGTTTCAAAGGTGAAAATTTACCCCTGTGACAACTGCTCTGCTGCAGATCGTCTATTGCAGAATTGTGCGCACATTGACTGAAGGAGCTTCCAATGCATTGAAGGCGCCTTCATCAATTTTTTTTATGGAGTTGAGGCGTCTCAACTCATTCGATATATCTATATATATATAAGAGGTAAGCCTGAATCCTAGAGGGAAAATTTTATTAATTTAAACTCATTATAATCCAACTTCTAAATCCTAAAATTTTAAACCCTAAATATATATAATATATCCTTAAAAAATAAATAAATAACAAGAAAATAAAGAAATAAAAAATGAGGTGCCTGAGATTTGATCAAGCAGCTCAATAATATTTAAAAAATAATAAAATCCCAAGGCGCCTCTAATACACTGGAGGCGCCTTGGATGCACATAAATCTACAATAACGGGTTCGCAGTATATATACATACACACAAGTCTGGACACCTTTATCCTGCACACTCCTAAGCACCTCTTACATGGCCGAGCGCTCGGGTGCTCAGCGGAGTGCCTCGATTCTCAAAAGTGAATCAGGGCGCTAGGACCTGTGAGGATCATCCAAGAGTATGCAAGATATATATATATACGGTCACCAAGGGACCTCCAATATATATATATATTGGAGGTCCTTTGGTGACCGGTTAGAGGGGTGAATAGTCTGCATAATTAAAAACAAACAAAATCCCCTTTCTTGAACTGTATAGCTCTATTAGAATAAGCACTTGCATAAAAGAAATAAGATATTGATTAAAAAGAAGAGGCACAAAAGGGTTACTTGGTTTGCAATCAGCGGATTGCTAATCCAAGGAAATCAAAGCTCATTAAAATCTCCTCTGGGCAGAGAAACCTCTTACAACAGTTAAATCTCACAACTACAAAGCTAAACTGAATTACAAGTGTTTACAAGTATTGATTTAGGTTATTGGGACCAGAGCTATATTTATAGCCCTGGTCGGAGCGCCTGGAAGGGTTTCAGGGGCTTGGAGGGAGATAAAATTTTATCCCTGTCGTAACGGAACGTGCCACGTTGCGTGTGGCTGAATTTTTAGGTCCGGACGCACAGAGGGGTTCCTGGCGCCCGGACCCAAAAGTCAACTTCTAGTTGACTTTTTGGTCCGAGTCTTCCACTTCGGTTTCGCTCACTTGGGTCCGAATCTTCCGCTCCAACTCCACTCGCTTAGGTGATTTCATCCATCCAGAATAGGGCTCATCCGAACCCATTTTCTGACATTCAAGTAGTCTTCCACTCCTGCTTCTCGTCCCTCAGAAACGTCTCACACCTCCTTCTCGTCCGCCAACGTACTCTTCTGCAGTTCCTCGTCTCTCGAGCACACCAAGCCCGTCGACTCTCTTTCATGTCGTCTTTCTTGCTAGCTGTGTCTTTCGCTCAACTTCCTGTGCTCCTAAGTTCTTGCATACTTAGACACAAGGGTTAAAAACATAACAGGAGCTAACTTGACTTGGTTGATCACATCAAAACTACTATGGAATACTTTATACACACACACAGGATTAATCTATTGGGCGCCCCATATATGCACCCTGCGTGGGTGCCCGGAAGTGATTCAAGCGCCCGATTGCACTCAGGCGCCCATGAGAGGTGTGGAGCGTAATAACATCTCTCTCTATATATATAGTATGGATCTACTAGGCACCCTGCTTGGGTGCCTGAGTGCATGCGGGGCGCTGGGCTGCACTTAGGTTCCCACGCGAGGCACCCACGTGTGTGTGTGTATATGGTGTGCAACATTTTTTTTTCAAAAAAAAAAAAAGCTTTGTGTTTAGCTATTTAGGATTTTGACTTTATGGGTTAGGGTATAGTATTAAGTCTAAAAAAATTCAAATGAAAAATTACATTAGGTGCTCATATATATATATACACACACACACACGAATCTGATACGTTGCACGACGCTATAGTGTGCGGTTGTGCGTGCCACACAGCGTATTAGTTTTTTTTTAAAAATTTTTAATATAGTTTTTTAACTGATTTAAACTTTCCAAAAATTATAGTATTCATGTTTTTTAAAAAAGTTTTTACTACTAAGGTTCAGACTTTTCAATTAAATTATAGTATTCAATTAAAAGAAAAATTAAAAATAAAATAAATTTAGGTATTTATGGGTTTATTAATACGTTTATGGGGTATAATAATGTTGGGATTTATATTAAAAAAAATTTAAGATTTTATCTCTAGGGTGGCTTCCCAATTAGATTATAGTGTTCAATCAAAATAAAAATTAAAAATGAAACAAATTTAGATATTTATGGGTATAGTAATGTGTTTACCAAGTAGTAATGTATTTGAGATTTATATTCAAAAAAATTTTAAGATTTTATCTCTAGGGTTCAAGCTTCCCAATTGGGTTATAGCGTTCAGTCAAAAGAAAAATTAAAAATTTTAAAAAAATTAGACATTTACGGGATATAATAATGTGTTTACTGAATATAATAATATATTTAAGATTTATACAAAAGGAAATATGGTTTTTTAAAAATAAAAAAATTAGCAAAAACACGCTGATATCCTACAGTCGCGCACTGTGCGATGCGTAGGATATCATAATTCTATATATATATACACATATCTATAAGCACCTCGTGAACATCTAGTATTATTTTTTATAATAAAAAAAAATCTTTAGCCTAAATATTTTACCCTAAACCCTAAAAAAAAAATTAAAATGGATAACACTAGGTGCTCACGAATAGATGTGTAACATAACATTTTCGTGTGTGTATATATATATATCTAAGCAAACTTGTAAAATTTTATTCTCTATTCAAGTAAGTTTGTGATGTAGAGATGTTACTAATGCTATTATAGTATTGTTCTACCGAAATAAGACTTGATCACCTTTCCAAGTTAGCTCAAGATTACAATATCCATTTTCTTTGATTTTAGAAAATTGATTTGAGTATTTTTAAGGCTTTTTTGTAATAATTATTCTCAAAGTTTAGTTGTTCATTTATACTTGATATCTTCAAGTATATTGCATAAAAGTTTAAATTCTTCTTCTATTTGTGTTTTGTTTGTTGTAATAACTTCTTTGATTTGAAGTAGTACAATTTTGACTGAAGTACAACATTCCTAGGCTTATTTTCTTCAATAAGTTTTAAAAGGTTTAAGATCTCTTTTCTCATTGGGATACTAAGTAGATTAAGTTGGCTAAACCTTATGTTTAAAGAATCTTGTGATTCTTTTAAGAAGTCTATATTTCATCATAAGTCACTTACAGGATGTGTTTGTTATGTAAAATTATTGGTTACTTGTTCCAATATGTGATGACTTTGCTTTGCTGTGTTGCTATATAACTACCTAAACTAATAAGTCTGTAATAGTATTAAGTGTAGGTTTTCATCATGTAAGTAGTGGTTGAAGGTTTTAGATCTAATATAACAATTATGTACAAGTTAATCTAAAGTTATGATCTTTTTAGATAGGGATTATAAAGTTAGATCTAAATAGTCTATTTTCTAAAAGTCCTGAAACACAGTAGTACTATAAATCATTCATTTGTGGTCCATAGATTCTTAAAGCTCTGATACCAATATTTTATAGGGGTGTATTTGGTTTTGTATTTGTGGAGATTTTGATGTAGTTAGAGAGACTATGTGGGGTTGTACTTGGTTTTGTGTTTGTGAAGATTTTGTTGTAGTTGGAGAGACTAGGTCAATTGAAAGAATGCCTTGTTCTTTAACCTAATATTGACTTCCAATGAACCTTACATACAAAGGATTTCATAATTGAACCGTTGCCATGACTATTTTCAGGTTTTTGTTGTCCGCCTATCTTACTTAGCCTGCACAGATCTTATTTGGCTAACAGATTATTTATTCTTTATATGGTAACTATTCACACTGTAGTTACTTAGAAAATGACTGAGGAAGGTTTTACTAGGGAAAAAAAAAACAAGGTAGAGCCCTTCATGATCTAGAAATACTTTTAAGCTATCATATTATTATGAAAACCAAGCCATTAAGAGGTATTATAGAAGAAACTACAACAAGGAAATTATAGTAAGAAAATTACATAAGCAGAAAGACTCGAAAGAAACAGACTTAAACACTTATAGAAAACTAGAACACATTGCACACTTGTAAGAAAACTCGAACCGTACACACATACTTGTACACTAACTCTTTTCTTCATCTCTCTCCTTGTTATGCTTCAAGTCTGAAGTGGTATTTATATGGAGTTTTCTTACTTTGCTTTTTCATAAAGTAGTTAAGTAGAGGATAAGGTTTCTATTTAGAAGGTTGGGTGGAGAATAAAGCAAGATGAGTGGAAAATAAAGTTGACTGGGAATAAAATAGGATTAAAGTGTCCGCTGAGGTCTTTGTTATTGCTATTGATAAGTAGTGCTTTTTTCATTATGAACAATGTTTTATGTTGTAGTGATGTCATGGCTTATGTTTCTTCATTAATTATAGTGATGTCATGACTTACATTTCTCCTAGGGCTCCATCATATTATCAAGATTATGTTCCCCAACATATTCTAAGGACAGGACTTGTGAGTTGGTAGCTCTGGCTTGAGCATCTAAGTAGGTTGTAGTATATCTTGTTGGTTGCTACTCGAAATATCGTACCGGTTCCCCTATACAAAAATTTTGTATAAGTCTTAAACCTTTCCAAATAACCTATTGTGTTCTTTAGAAATTAAATTTGGAATCGCAAACAGAACTTAACATTATTGATTCCAAATTCAACTTATCTGTTCTTAGAGGTTTAGACTTGAATCACAAACGATGCTTAACATTATTAATCCAAATCCACCTATGTTACAAATTTGATTAAATATTTATTTTAGAGATCGGCTTCCAGGTTAAACATGGCGAGACACTAGGCCTTCTTGGGTATGAAATCATCCACCACTTCCTAGACAAATTATTTCAACGAAATTCAATATTTAATCTCCTTATAGTAACCCTAGGTTTAACCAATAAGAACAATCAAATGACAAGATCGAAAAACAAAAAAAACACAAATCGAATCATAAATCCGAAAACCTAGAATCACTAGCCTCTTGTGTTTGGTATTCCAAGATCTAAACAAAAGGATGAACTAGTTATAATGCGGAAACTAATAACTAATTATACCTTTTGTAGCTTATAGACCTCACGATCTTCTGTCGTATTCCTCTTCTTATCTCGGACGTCGTGTGGGCGATGATCTACCGAAACAAGAATCCACTCAAGCTTCCTTCTTCTCTAAGCAAGTTTCAGCCACCAACAATCTTCAAGAGATGAAGAACTTTCGGCCACTAACCAAGCTCCAAGGGTTGCTAAGAAACAAAGCCTCCTATCTCTCCTTCTTCCTCTAACAAGATCTGACCACCACCAAGCTCCTTGAGATGAAGATGTCACCGACCACACAAGGAAGAAGAATAGTAGAAAAGGAAGAAGAGAGGGTCAGCCACTACCAAGGAAGAGAAGAGAGGAATACTAGATGATATGTTGTGAGGTGAGGCACCTCTACCATCTCTTTTATATTCCTTGGTCTTGGCAAATAAGAAAAGTTTTATAAATAAAACTTCCTTATATTCCTTGCCAATGTTTAAGAAGGAAAATTAAATTAAAAATTTCTTTATAAACCCTTAATGGCCAGCCACCACCATCTCCTCCAAAAAAGGAAAGTTTTAAACACAAAATTAAAACTTC
Source organism: Zingiber officinale (assembly GCF_018446385.1). NCBI lineage: Eukaryota > Viridiplantae > Streptophyta > Magnoliopsida > Zingiberales > Zingiberaceae > Zingiber > Zingiber officinale. The sequence goes on from NC_055989.1 coordinate 125,858,499, forward strand.
CTAATTTGTTTCCAGAAATTTTTAAAATAAAAATTTCTCTTTTAAAATTCTCTTCATGGTTGGTTATAAAAATAAAGTTTTATAAATTAAAATCTCTCTTTTAAAAGATGTGGATGATTACAAAAAGAAAAGTTTTATCATAAATTAAAATATTCCTTTAAACTACAAATAAGGAAGGATATCAAACTTTTTCCTTAATCCTTTGTAGATAGCTATAAAAGGAAAGATTTAATTTTAAAACTCTCTTTTAAAATCATGTCTTCCACATTAGGAAAGATTTAAATTTAAACTCCCCTTTTATTTTATTTTGGCCGGCCACCTAAGCTTGGGTTCAAGCTAGGGTCGCCCACAACTTGACCCATATGCCTTGGTTTAGCCGACCCTAGCTTGGGCTCCAAGCTAGGCTTGGTCGACCACCTTAAGGTGGGCAAGAAGTAGGGTATAGGTGGGTATAAGACTTTATAAATAAGAGGCTATGACAGGGACCGAGAGGAGGAATTGGTTTTGGTCTCTCGATGAACTTGAGCTTCCTATATTCGCCCGGAACACCCAACTCGAGTTCATCAATAATAACTCATACTACTAAAGAGTTATTATTGAACTATCGCACAAATCTCATATTACTTTATGAGCTCCTTCTTATCATGAGTGTGTTAATCTCCCTGTGTTTAAGATATTGAATGCTCACTAATTAAATGAGCTACTGACAACTCACTTAATTAATATCTAGCTCCAAGAGTAATACCACTCAACCTTATCGTCATGTCGGACTAAGTCCACCTGCAGAGTTTACATGACAATCCTTTTGAGCTCCTCTTGTGAACATCATCAACCTAGATACTTGGGACACAATTTCATTCTATAATCAACAACACACCATATAAATAATATCATTTCCCAACTTATCGGGCCTATTGATTTATCAAACTATTCACACTCTTTGATAAATTAAAGAAATAAATATTAAGTATATGTGCTTGTTATTATATCATGATTAAGAGTACACACTTCCATAATAACAGAGGTATTGTTCTTTTATATAGTTAGTATAAAAAGATACTATCTCAAATGGTCCTGCTCAATATACTCAGAGTGTACTAGTGTAACTTTATAGTTAAGATAAACTAATACCAAATTACACTACGACTATTCCAATGATTTGTTCCTATTCATCTTAGTCGTGAGCTACTGTTTATAATTTATAAGGAACCGATAACATGATCTTTTGTGTGTGACACCACACACCATGTTATCTATAATATAAATTAATTGAACAACTACACTTAGCATGTAGACATTTGACCAATGCGATTCTTTATTTCAAAATAAATGTTTGCAAAAAGGTAGACTTTTAGTATACACTCTAACAATCTTCCACTTATACTAAAAGATTATGTTGTCATAAACGCTGCCATACATCTGATTCTCACTCCTTCAACATGCCGATCAAAAGCTTTCGCCGGAAGGGCCTTAGTGAAATGATCTGCCAGGTTATCTGCTGATGCAATCTTGGCGACAACAACTTCTCCTCACTTTACGATGTCTCGTATCAGGCGGTACTTGTGCTCTATGTGTTTACTCGCCTTATGGGCTCGTGGTTCCTTCGAGTTTGCTACTGCACCACTATTATCACAATAAATTGTGATGATTCTGGACAAACCAGGAATCACATCTAAGTCCATTAGGAAGTTCCTAAGCCACACAACTTCTTTGGCTGTCTCAGAGGCTGCCACATACTCAACTTCCATGGTTGAGTCTGAAACGCATTTCTGATTAACACTCCTCCATACTATGGCTCCACCTCCTAAAGTAAATACATAGTCTGATGTAGACTTACTATTGTCCCTATCTGATTGGAAGTCAGAATCCGTGTAACCCACAGGGAGCAGATCATTTGCTTGGTATATCAACATATAATCTTTAGTCCTTCTCAGGTACTTTAACATATGCTTTACGGAAGTCCAATGTCCCTGTCCTGGATTACTTTGATATCTGCTAACTATGCCAATGCCAAAATAAATATCCAGTCTCATGCACAACATAGCATACATTAGGCTTCCTACGACTGAAGCATAAGGAAATGTCTTCATCTCTTCTATCTCTTTTGATGTCTTCGAAGACATCTCTTTAGATAAAGATACTCCATGCCTAAAGGATAGAAAACCTTTCTTGGAGTCTTGAATGCTAAAACGAGCTAGGATCGTATCGATATATGAAGCTTGGGATAAGCACAACATTCTTTTCTTGCGATCCCTTATTACTTTGATCCCGAGAATATGTGCACATTCTCCCAAGTCCTTCATATCGAATTGCTTGGACAACCATACCCTTACTTCCGGCAACACTTTGATATTATTTTCAACTAACAAAATATCATCTATGTATAGTACAAGAAATACCACCACGTTTCCATCACACTTCTTGTATACACAAGACTCATCCGGACTCTGAATAAATCCATATAACTGGATTACTTCATTAAACCGGATGTTCCAAGACCTTGAAGCTTGCTTCAGTCCATAAATAGACCGATTAAGTTTACATACTAGATGCTCTTTGCCCTTTGCAATAAACCCTTCTGGTTGCTTCATATGGATGTTTTCTTTAAGACTTCCTTTAAGGAAAGCTGTCTTGACATCCATTTACCAAACCTCATAATCCATATGAGCAACAATAGATAAGAGTATCCGGATAGACTTAAGCATAGCTACTGGCGAAAAAGTTTCCTCATAATTGATTCCCTCTTTCTAAGTATATCCCTTCGCAACAAGCCTTGCTTTGAAAGTTTCCACCTTCCCATCTATCCCTCTTTTCCTTTTGTAGATCCACTTACATCCAATAGGTTTTACACTATTTGATGGTTCTACTAGCTCCCAGACTTTGTTAGAATACATAGATTCTATTTTTGAATTCATTACTCTTTGTCAAGATTCTGCATCTTTATCTTGGAGTGTTTCGTCATATGTTCGGGGATCAGGTTCATGTTTACCTGGGATCAAGTCTGATGACTCTCCCAAAAATATGAATCTTTCAGGTTACCTAACAACCCTCCCACTACGACGAGCCACTGTCTGTTGTTGTGTATCATTTGTGATATGTGTTGCAGTTTCTTATAATATTTCATCTTGCACTGTTGGTACTAAAGTAGGCGTGTCCTCTCGTATTTTTTCTAGAACAATTTCACTCATGGGCTTATGGTTCATTACATAATCTTCCTCTAAAAATCGAGCATTGGTGCTAACAATGATCTTTTGATTTTTAGAATTATAAAACAAACCACCTTTTGTTCCTTTAGGATATCCCATAAACAGACAAACTTCTGTACGTGATTCCAACTTGTCAGTATCTCCCTTCAGCACATATGCTGGACTACCCCATATCCGAATATGACTCAGACTAGGCTTATGCTCATTCCATAATTTCATGGGAGTAAAGGGTACTGATTTAGAAGGTACTATATTCAGAATGTACACTGTTGTTTCCAGAGCATATCCCCAAAATGTATTTGGTAATTCTGAATAACTCATCATCGATCTAACCATTTCCATAAGAGTCATATTCCTTCGTTCTACCACACCATTCTATTTGGGTGTACCAGGTGTACACAATTGGGATTGAATCCCAGCCTCTGATAAATAATTCCTAAACTCTCCAAAGAGGTATTCGCCACCATGATCAGACCGTAGTGTCTTGATACTTTTACCCTGACGTTTCTCCACATCAGCCTTGTACTCTTTGAACTTATCAAAGCATTCAGACTTGCGGCGCATCAAGTAAATGCACCCATATCTCGAATAGTCATCTATAAAAGAGACAAAATATTCGAAACCACCTCTTGCCTGGATAGACATAGGACCACACAAATCAGAATGAATCAGTTCCAACACATCTTTGGCTCTATACCCCTTGGCCTTAAAAGGTCTCTTGGTCATTTTACCTTCCAAGCAAGATTCGCAAGTTGGAAAGTTTTCCAACACTAATGAACCCAAGAGTCCATCGCCTATTAGCCTTTGAATCCTACTCAAGTTAATATGACTAAGCCTTAGATGTCAAAGATATGTTTGATTCATTTCCAAATGTTCTTTTCTCTTATTAGAATTAGAAGATGTGCTATTAATTTCCATTTGTTGCTTTATGGGAGTTATTGGATTTAGAGTATACAAATTGTCAACTAATGTACCAGAACAGATAATTACTCTATTTTTCTTGACAACCACTTTGTCATCAAAAGAAACAGTATATCCATCCACAAACAGTTTAGAAACTAAAATTAAATTCTTTCTAAAAATTGGTACATAAAGACAATTTTCAAAACCAAAGTTCTATTCCTATCGAATGATAAGTAGACGTCTCCCACTACAACAACCATCACTTTCGTAGATGTAGACGGTTATTTCTCCTTCATATAGTCGTCGGGTTTCCTAGAACCCCTGCAATGTATTGCAGACATGATCAGTGGCTCCTGTATCTACACACCAGGTACTGATAGATAACACCGCTAAATATGTTTCAACTACTAGAGAATAAGATATACCTCTATTATTCTCTTTCCTTTGAGGACAGTCCGTCTTCCAATGTCCAGATTGCTTGCAGATGAAGCACTTGCCCTTTGGCTTCTTCACTCCAGCTTTAGGTCCAGTATCTAGAGATCTATTCACCTTCTTTGCTGAGCCAGCCTGCTTCTTCTTCTTCTTGCCTTTCAACTTAGAAGTAGAAACATTTTTAGCAAAGTGAATCTGAGAACTATGACGAAATATACCTTCTGCTGCCTGAAGTTCTGTCAGAATTTCTGCCAACGTATAAGCCCTTTTATTCATGTTATCGTTCAGACGAAACTGCTCAAAACTTCTGGATAGCGTTTGAAGAATAATATTGATCTAGGATTCCCCATCAATTTCAGCTCCAAGGATTTGTATTTCATTCAAATAAGTCATCATCTTTAGGATATGATCCCTTACGGGTGTCCCCTCTGACATAGTGGTTGTCATTAATTTTCTCATTGCCTCTTACCTAGCAGCCCGATTCTGGTGTCCGAAGAGTTCCTTGAGATTGTTCATCATGTCATAGGCAGTTGGCAAGTCCTGATGCTGATGTTGCAGTACATTTGTCATTGAAGTCAAAATGTAACACCGCGTTATCTCATCTGCCTTGACCCATTTCCTATGATGCTCAATCTTCTCTTCACTAGAATCGCCGTTAGGCACATTAGGGTAGACCTCTAACAGTACAAACTTATAGCCTTCAGCAGTTAGGACAATGTCCAGGTTTCTTTTCCGCTGCGTCTCTGGTCCTTAAACAGCACCACTCCTCACAAGGATACGATCCGCGATAAAAATAGAATTTTACATTTATCGATCCTATATTCCATGAAGGAATGCACATGTAATCTAGATCGAAACAAAAATGTAAAATCCTAAAACTAATACAGCTCCTGCTGTATTTAATACATACAATCATGCACACACATAAAATGACCTCGACATGTCCGAGGGTCCAATCATACATAATCACATTAGGGCCATAATAGCTGGATCTAGGATGCCTGCAACCACAGAGTTAAATTTATTTGCACATCCTACTATTATCCTGCCTAAAATATGTATGACATGTGCATAATTAAACTGAAAACCAAATACACAGAGGCAAACCCTAGCTCTGATATCAATTGTCAGTTGCTACTCGGAATATCGTACTGGTTCCCCTGTACAAAAATTTTGTACAAGTCCTGAACCTTTCCAACAACCTATTCTGTTCTTTAGAAATTAAATTTGGAATCACAAACAGAACTTAACATTATTGATTCCAAGTTCAACTTATCTGTTCTTAGAGGTTTAGACTTGGATCGCAAATGATGCTTAACATTATTAATCCAAATCCACCTATGTTACAAATTTGATTAAATATTTATTTTAGAGATCGGCTTCCAGGTTAAACATGGCGAGGCACTAGGCCTTCTTGGGTATGGGATCATCCACCACTTCCTAGATAAAGCCTTTCAATGAAATTCAATATTTAATCTCCTTATAGTAACCCTAGGTTTAACCAATAAGAACAATCGAATGACAAGATCGAAAAACAAAAGAAACACAAATCGAATCATAAATCTGAAAACCTAGAATCACTAGCCTCTTGTGTTTGGTATTCCAAGATCTAAACAAAATGATGAACTAGTTATGATGCGGAAACTAATAACTAATTATACCTTTTGTAGCTTATAGGCCTCACGATCTTCTGTCGTATTCCTCTTCTTATCTCGGACGTCGTGTAGGCGACGATCTACCGAGACGAGAATCCACCCAAGCTTCCTTCTTCTCCAAGCAAGTTTCGACCACCAACAATCTTCAAGAGATGAAGAACTTTCGGCCACTAACCAAGCTCCAAGGGATGCTAAGAAACAAAGCCTCCTATCTCTCCTTCTTCCTCTAACAAGATCTGACCACCACCAAGCTCCTTGAGATGAAGATGTCACCAACCACACAAGGAAGAAGAATAGGAGAAAAGGAGGAAGAGAGGGTCGGCCACCACCAAGGAAGAGAAGAGAGGAATACTAGATGATATGTTGTGAGGTGAGGTACCTCTACCCTCTCTTTTATATTCCTTGGTCTTGGCAAATAAGGAAAGTTTTATAAATAAAACTTCCTTATATTCCTTGCCAATGTTTAAGAAGGAAAATTCAATTAAAAATTTCCTTATAAACCCTTAATGGCCAGCCACCACCATCTCCTCCAAAACAAAGAAAGTTTTAAACACAAAATTAAAACTTTCTAATTTATTTCCGGAAATTTTTAAAATAAAAATTTCTCTTTTAAAATTCCCTTCATGGTTGGTTATAAAAAGAAAGTTTTATAAATTAAAATATCTCTTTTAAAACATATGGATGATTACAAAAAGAAAAGGTTTATCAAAAATTAAAATCTTCCTTTAAACTACAAATAAGGAAATATATCAAACCTTTCCTTAATCCTTTGTAGAAATCTATAAAAGAAAAGATTTAATTTTAAAACTCTCTTTTAAAATCATGTCTTCCACATTAGGAAAGATTTAAATTTAAACTCCCCTTTTATTTTATTTTGGCCGGCCACCTAAGCTTGGGTTCAAGCTAGGGCTGGCCACAACTTGACCCATCATGCCTTGGTTTGGCCGACCCTAGCTTGGGCTCCAAGCTAGGCTTGGCAGACCACCTTAAGGTGGGTAAGAAGTTGGGTATAAGATTTTATAAATAAGAGGCTACGACAGGGACTGAGAGGAGGAATTGGTTTTGGTCTCCCGATGAACTTGAGCTTCCCGTGTTCACCCTGAACACCCAGCTCGAGTTCATCAATAATAACTCGTACCACTAAAGAGTTATTATTGAACTATCGCACAAATCTCATATTACTTTATGAGCTCCTTCTTATCATGAGTGTGTTAATCTCCCTGTGTTTAAGATATTGAATGCTCACTAATTAAATGAGCTACTGACAACTCACTTAATTAATATCTAGCTCCAAGAGTAATACCACTCAACCTTATCGTCATGTCGGACTAAGTCCACCTGCAGAGTTTACATGACAATCCTTATGAGCTCCTCTTGTGAACATCATCAACCTAGATACCTAGGACACAGTTTCATTCTATTATTAACAACACACCATATAAATAATATCATTTCCCAACTTATCGGGCCTATTAATTTATCGAACTAAATTGTACCCTTTGATAAATTAAAGAAATAAATATTAAGTATACATGCTTGTTATTATATCATGATTAAGAGTACACACTTCCATAATAACAGAGGTATTATTTTTTTATATAGTTAGTATAAAAAGGTACTACCTCAAATGGTCCTGCTCAATACACTCAGAGTGTACTAGTGTAACTTTATAGTTAAGATAAACTAATACCAAATTACACTACAACTATTCCAATGGTTTGTTCCTATTCATCTTAGTCGTGAGCTACTGTTTATAATTTATAAGGAATCGATAACATGATCTTCTGTGTGTGACATCACACACCATGTTATCTACAATATAAATTAATTGAACAACTACACTTAGCATGTAGACATTTGACCAATGCGATTCTTTATTTCAAAATAAATGTTTGCAAAAAGCTAGACTTTTAGTATACACTCTAACTAGTTTCTTGTCAATCTACTATTCTATCTTTTTCTTGTAGTGTTGGTACAACGTTATGTTGAGTAGTGAAGTTGAAAACGAAAATTTTAGTGCTTATGTCTCAGGGTCAATAGATTTTCTTTGTATATGTTTCTCCAGCTAAGAGATACTTTGAGGGATTATCATGTCGGTCTCATAGCCAATTACTACCTTGGACTGAAGCACGCTAATGTTTCAGTTAGTCTACTAGTTCACTAATCGTTGCTTATTTAAGATCTAGATCAGAAAAATACTCGTCAATGTCTAGCTGAAGACCATTTATTTCATGGACATCTATAATTTATTGAGTAAAATAGTTGGCATTGACACGTATAATTTATTGAGTTAGCATAAGATTTGGAGAGTTTTTGATATTTTAGTTTGTAACTAAATTCTTCTTCATAGACTATAGTTATGCCTTCTAGGGGACTTGTGTGAAGTACTTTAAATAACTCGCATGAGTCTAAAAAATGCGGGAAAGTTGACTTTTTAGCCATGCAATGAATGTATAAAGAAATATCTTATGAAATAGTATTAGGTAATCTCGAAAGTATCTTTTCTGAAGCCATTAGCTCTGAAGTAACTATAGTTTTTTTTATTTAAGTTGTCTTATTTTAGAGTTTAACCAAAGTTAAGTAAGAAGGCTTGTAAGTGCGACATGATAGTTGTATTTCCATTCTATCAATTTGAGAGCTTGTTGCTTGTAAGTAAGTTTTTGTTGACTGAACTTGTCCACTGTAACACCCGAAAATTCTCAAACTTGCATTATAATTATTCTATGATTTTTCTGGAATTTTTAGATATTTTTCCGGAATTTTTCTGAGTAGCGGAAGTAGCAAAAATAATTAGAACCGCAAAATAGCTTAGGCGAGAATCGAACCCAAGACCTATGGTGTAGGGATAATGCTAGTAACCAGTTGAACCCAGCAGGGCCGTGCCAAAAGAAGAGGGAATCAATTATATTTATAATTGGTTTTTTGGATGAATTAATTAGTAAATATAAATAAGGATTTAAGTGAGAAGTTTTAGATTATTTCTCACCGTAGTTTTTCCTCACCCGAAACCTAAAACCGCCGCACCTCTCTTCTTCTCCTCTTCCTCACGCACGGCACACCAAGCCAAGGGTCAAGGGAACATCTTCCAGCGACGACTCCAACACGAAAAAGGTTCTTCTCCGCGAGAGGAACGCGAGGACGTAAACGGTTCGTCGAACGGAGCAGTTTTCCGGAAAACCTAGCGGATAGAATCGTAAGAAAACCTTGCGATTGAGGTAAGAAACCCCTCACCTGCAGTATAATTGCTCTCGCTTATTAGTTTTGGCGTTAGTTTAGTAGTTTTACAGTTTTCAGTTATAGGGTGTGCTCTCAGTACACACCAAGCATTCGGTAGAATGCCCAGTTCAGAAGGATGCACCAGTAGGCGTCCTAACAGCATGAAAAAGGCATTAGAAATATTATATTCAGTTTTTTTTATCAGTTATTACAGCTATATGGATCAGACATCCATTGGGTGGGCTCCCACAGTACCCTCTAGGTTCAGATAACCTAGCTCTAGGTTCAGATAACCTAGAACAGCAAAGTAAAATAAAACAGTATTCAGTATTTTACTTTTTTTTTTCAGTTGACACTGTATTTGGATCAGATATCCATGGGCTGGACTCCCACAGTCATCCCTAGGTTCAGATAACCTAGTAACCCTACTGGATTCGGAACTTGCAATCCCGGGTCTCGTAGGGATGCACGCACAGTAAGTACAGTTGCCAGGGCCCCAGCAGCATGTTTAGTATTTTCATCTATTATATGTATAGTTTTCAAATTTGAAACCAGTGATGAGAACACTAATTTAGCTTTCAGTTCAGTTCAGGTTCAGTTTACATGATTTGAGTTCATGTACAGATTTAGATATATGCATGACTAGTTCAGTTTCATACTCAGTTTATAAGTATGCCATGTTCAGTTTAAAGCATGTTCAATTTATATGCTATGCCATGTTTCAGTTCCAGTTTATGCTTTTATATGTCATGCCATGTTGCCATGCTCAGTTCAGTTTTCAAACAGCATGTTTTAAAAACATAATCGCATCGTTGCATGTTTTTGTGAGGTAGATGGTTTCTTACTAAGCTTCTTAGCTTACAGATGCTACTTTTCTTATACTGCAGATACCGGTAAAAGAAAAGTGGATTAGCGGAGGCTGGAGGGCGATGCTACGATGATGTGTGTGTGCAAGGGGTTTGGAATAAAGATCCTTGGGATCTATACGCTTTTATTTCAGTTTTAATACTTAACATGTCTAGTTTATGATTTAGTCTTGTTACTAGGTGTTACAGCTTAGTAAACTATGTCTTGCTTAGTTATCATGTTTAGAATGTTAGTATTTACATGCTAGAGTGCTTTTCATGTGTCTGGAGTTTGTGTATGTGATTTTTGGCACGAATCAGTGTTGGAAATCAGAAGTTCTGATTTCGTATCAGACTATCAGAACCTGGATCGGTCAGCAGACCGATCCAGTGCCATTCCTCCTCCTGGATCGGTCAGCCGACCGACCCGGATAGATACAGTAGCCTACTGTATCTCCCTGGATCGGTCAGCCGACCGATCCATCCGCGAACAGAGAGTTCGGGACGAAATTAGTAGTCACTGATCGGTCAGCCGATCGATCAGTGAGCCACTGATCGGTCAGCCGACCGATCAGTGAGCCACTGATCGGTCTCCCGACCGATCAGTGAGCAGCTGGATCGGTCGGCAGACTGATCCAGCCAGCGTTCCCGTGCGTGCCCGTGGATCGTTCCACGGACCGATCCAAAGCTCCAGTTTCACCTCCCCAGCATAGCTATAAATATCTAGAGGGTAGTTGAATATGAAATCTCACTCTCACAGTGTTAACAGAGGCAACTACAATAGTTTAGTAAAATTTTATTCTACCCAGTTTCCGCACAGTACAGCACAGTAGTTTCAGTAGTTAATGTAGCGATCCGGCTCACAGCTTAGTACCCAGGAGTTGGGTCGTTACAGAGTGGTATCAGAGCAGTGTTCCATACTTCCTACACACACATCAGCATTGTGCCTATAGCTTCCAAGTAAGAACATCTCTCACTCAGTTTTGTTTTCAGCTTTCATATCAGTTATATGTGCTTCATGTTTTCTCTCATGTTGGTAGTTAATTAATTCATGCTTACAGTGATAGTATTTAACATGTTACCAGTAGTTAACTATAACATGATAGCCTAGCTATATATATGTGTTCTCTGTTATTTAGAAAATGGTACGAGGACGTCCAGCTAAGAAAACATCAGCGGCTGAGCCCCAGCATGAGGCAGGCAGTTCAGTGCCTCCCCCAGACCTTACAACACTAGTGGCTCAGCAGTTAGCTGAACAGCAGCAGGAGATAGCCTCCTTAAAGGCTAACCAGCAGACTACTCCCCCAGTCACTCCAGTACCGAACCTCACGACTCCAGTAATCACAGAGGTTGTACCAGCTCAGCCTGCAGTACCAGTCCCAGTAGCCCCAGTAGCAGGGGCTAAGAGAGAAGCTTATCTTATCCAGTGGCAGAGAATTAAGCCCGAGAACTTCTCAGGCACCAGCGAACCATGGAATGCTCAGGCATGGTTTAAAACACTGGAAAGCACGATGGAGCTTCTAGACTGGCCAGAGCACGAAAAGGTGAAGTGTGCCTCCTTCTGTTTAACAGGAGACGCACGCATGTGGTGGGAGCGGATTAAATCGAAGTGGCCAGTAAACCAGATGACATGGGCCAACTTCGAGAAAGAATTCTTCGAGGAATTCTTTCACATGCAAGTCACGAACCGACACTATGACGAGTTTACAGAATTTCGTCAGGGCAACCTATCAGTTCAGGAAGCCGTGAAGAAATTCAACAGGTTGGCCCGGCTGTGTCCAGAACTAGTCAGCACAGAGAAGGAACGAGTACGGTTGATGCTGAAGATGCTCAGACCAGAGATCGCAATGAATGTGGCTGGTGGCGTTCATAGGCCACAAACCACAGAGGAGCTAGTGAGTAGTGCTCTGATCACCGAGCACTATCATCACAGCATCACCCAGCAGAAGCAGGTTTCCACCGAGCCCAAGGGACAAGCTGGCTCAGGTACTCAGCAGAAACAACAGGGACATAACTCCAACTGGAAGGGGAAATGTAAGGCAAACAGTGACCCAAAAGGAGGACCAGCTGGAAAACATTCCAGACATCCCAAGTGTGCTACTTGTGGGAAACATCATCCAGGAGTTTGCCGCAAAGGTACGCGAGGTTGTTTTGAATGTGGACAGGAAGGGCACATGGCTAAACAGTGCCCGAACAAGAACAGCCTTCCTCAGCCTCAGCCGATACAGTATGGAGCTCAGCCAGCGCAGCTACATTAGATGTATGCTGCCTTAGATGGTCCACAGATCAGTCAGGGCAGATTAGAAGCCCCCACAGCTAACACAAATGCCAGGATTTTCTCACTGACCAGAGAGGACGTAGCAAATACCTCGACAGTTGTCACAGGTCAGATCAGTATTTTACAGCATAATGCAACTGTCTTATTCGATACTCGGGCAACCCACTCTTATGTATCCAGGGCATTTGCCGAGAAATTAGCAACACCTCCAGAGGTACTCAATAGTCAGTTTCTGACAACACTACCCTCAGGAGACATTATGACATCTACACACTGGCTCAGAGCAGTGCCAGTCATTATAGCAGACAGAGAACTTTTTGGTGATCTGATAGTGCTAGAAATGACGGACTACGATGTCATCTTTGGAATGGATTTTCTGATCAGATACGGCGCTTCTATAGAGTGCCGTAAACAGAAGGTCATATTCCAACCTGAAGCAGGAGTACAGTTTGAGTACATGGGAAAACCAAAGAGAAAAGCCAAGAAGTTTCTCTCAGCACTGAAAGCACAGCAGCTAATGGATTCAGGATGCATGGGATTTTTAGCAAATGTAGTCAACACCAGCCAGGACAAGAACCAACAGCTATCAGAGGTTCGAGTCGTTTGTGACTACCCAGCAGTCTTCCCTGAAGAGCTACCAGGCTTAGCACCAGACAGGGAGATTAAATTTGAGATAGAGCTCATTCCCGGCACAAATCCAATTTCCAAGGCCCCGTACCGCATGGCTCCAGCAGAACTGAAGGAACTTCAGGAGCAATTACAGGAGCTTCTTGATAAGGGTTTCATACGCCCTAGTCATTCACCATGGGGAGCACCTGTGTTGTTCGTGAAGAAGAAGGATGAAAGCATGCGCCTATGCATAGACTACCGTGCCTTGAACCAGGTCACAATTAAAAACAGGTACCCTCTTCCCAGGATAGATGACCTGTTTGACTAGCTAAAGGGAGCCACAGTGTTCTCTAAAATTGACCTCAGATCAGGATACCACCAGGTTAAAGTCAAGAAAGATGATATACCTAAAACAGCTTTCAGGACCAGATACGGACATTATGAGTTCGTAGTCATGCCTTTCGGCGTGACCAATGCTCCAGCTACTTTCATGGACCTCATGAACAGAGTATTCAGAGAATATTTAGACAAGTTTATCATCGTGTTCATCGATGACATTCTTATCTATTTAGGCACTCAGGAGGACCATGCAGAGCATCTGAAGACAGTTTTGCAGATCCTTCAGCAGAACCAGCTGTACGCCAAATCCACGAAATGTGAATTTTGGCTAGACCAGGTAGCCTTTCTAGGTCACATCATCTCCAAGGATGGTGTTATGGTAGATCCCAGCAAGATAGAAACAGTAAGTAACTGGAAGAGACCCAAGAACGCCAGTGAAATCAGAAGCTTTCTGGGACTAGCAGGCTACTACAGGAAGTTCGTAGAGGACTTCTCTAGGATAGCCTCCCCACTGACAGCTCTCACCAGGAAGAACAAGAAATTTCAGTGGACAGAGGACTGCGAGAACAGCTTCAGCGAGATTGACCAGTGCTCCTATTTTAGCTATACCAGAAAACACAGACAGCTTCGACATCTACAGTGACGCCTCTAAATTGGGATTAGGAGCAGTACTGATGCAGCAGGGCAAGGTGATCGCCTATGCCTCCAGACAACTCAAGGATTATGAGAGGAACTATCCTACTCACGACCTTGAGCTTGCAGCAGTGGTGTTCGCTCTCAAGATTTGGAGACATTATTTGTACGGAGCTCAGTGCAGAGTGTATACAGATCATCAAAGTCTGAAGTATTTCTTTACTCAGAAGGATCTGAATATGCGACAGCGCAGATGGTTAGAGCTGGTCAAGGATTATGACATAGATATCCTCTACCATCCAGGGAAAGCTAATAAGGTAGCAGACGCACTCAGCAGGAAGTCCAGTGCTACCTTATTATCTTTAGCAGCTATGTCACCACCCCTAAGGAAGGAGATTACAAATTTTAGTCTCGAGCTTATAGTCGGGCAGCTTTCCACTATGTCCTTAGCATCTACCTTGCTTGATGATATCCAGACAGCTCAGGAGCAGGATCCTGAAATCCAGAAAATCAAGCAAGGGTTAGCAGAATCGAGAGTGTCCGCCAGTGGGGTAGTGTCTTGTGGTGACAGACTTTGTGTTCCGGATCGGGAGGAACTATGAAAACAGATTCTAGACGAGGCTCACAGGACTCCCTATGCGATGCATCCTGGTTCCACCAAAATGTATCGGGATCTAAAGAAACGATTTTGGTGGCACAGGATGAAGCGAGATATCGCCAGATACATCAGATATGTCTAACACCGGAGGGTTAAGGCGTAACATCGGCGACCGGGAGGAGTTCGGCAATGATCCAGATTCCGAATGGAAGTGGGAGGATATCTCTATGGACTTCATAGTGGGATTACCCAACCACGAATGGTTTCGATGCCATCCGGGTAATAGTCGAGTTGACTAAATCAGCCCACTTCTTAGCTATCGAATATCCTATTCCATGGAGCGGCTAGCTCAATTGTATCTCAAGGAGATTGTCAGGTGCATGGAGTCCCACGAACCATTATATCGGCAGAGGCAAGATTTACATCACACACGAAGTGTGTGCGATCACTATGGGCACCAGTTAAAATTCAGCAGAGCCTTCCATCCTCGGACGGATGGTCGACGGAGCGAGTAAATCGGTACTCGAAGATATGCTCGAGCTTGTGCCCTAGATTTCAAGGAAGTTGGTGCAAATATCCGAGTCTAGCAGAATTTGCATATAGCTATCGTGCCACTATCGGCATGGCACCTTATGAGGCACTATATGGGCGGAGGTGGATCACCAATCTGTTGGTATGAGAGTGGTGAGCAGAAGGAACTAGAGCTTGAGACGGATCTAGTAGCGATACCACAATGACCATCAGATTCGCAGAGGATAGAGGCAGACAGAGCCGTCAAAAGAGCTATGTTGATACACGGCGGACCCCTAGAGTTTTCGGTTGGGGATACAGTTTTCCTCGGTAGCTCCCATGAAGGGAGTCATGCGTTTTGGGAAGAAGGGCAAGCTGGCTCCCAGATATGTGGGACCATACCTTATCACGAAGAGAGTGGGCAAGGTAGCATATGAGCTAGAGCTACCTCAGGAGATGTCAACGGTCCACAACGTATTTCATGTCTCCATGTTGAAGAAGCATATTCCAGACGCCACCCAAGTGATTGAGCCCCAGTTGGTACAAGTCCGTGATGATCTCAGCTATGACAGTCGACCTATTCAGATAATAGACCGAGCAGTAAAGAAATTATGGAACAAGGAAGTATCATTAGTCAAAGTCAGCTGGCAAAATCACACAGCAGCAGAGGCGACTTGGGAGACAGAGGCCAGCATGAGACAGAAGTACCCAGAATTGTTTTATGTTCGGGGATGAACTTTTTATAAGGTATGGGGGATTGTAACGCCCGAAAATTCTCAAACTTGCATTAGAATTATTCTATGATTTTTCTGGAATTTTTAGATATTTTTCCGGAATTTTTCCGAGTAGCGGAAGTAGCAAAAATAATTAGAACCGCAAAATAGCTTAGGCGGGAATCGAACCCGAGACCTATGGTGTAGGGATAATGCTAGTAACCAGTTGAACCCAGCAGGGTCGTGCTGAAAGAAGAGGGAATCAATTATATTTATAATTGATTTTTGGATGAATTAATTAGTAAATATAAATAAGGATTTAAGTGAGAAGTTTTAGATTATTTCTCACCGTAGTTTTTCCTCACCCGAAACCTAAAACCGCCGCACCTCTCTTCTTCTCCTCTTCCTCACGCACGGCACACCAAGCCAAGGGTCAAGGGAACATCTTCCAGCGACGACTCCAACACGAAAAAGGTTCTTCTCCGCGAGAGGAACGCGAGGACGTAAACGGTTCATCGAACGGAGCAGTTTTTCGGAAAACCTAGCGGATAGAATCGTAAGAAAACCTTGCGATTGAGGTAAGAAACCCCTCACCTGCAGTATAATTGCTCTCGCTTATTAATTTTGGCGTTAGTTTAGTAGTTTTACAGTTTTTAGTTATAGGGTGTGCTCTCAGTGCACACCAAGCATTCGGTAGAATGCCCAGTTCAGAAGGATGCACCAGTAGGCGTCCTAACAGCATGAAAAAGGCATTAGAAATATTATATTCAGTTTTTTTTATCAGTTATTACAGCTATATGGATCAGACATCCATTGGGTGGGCTCCCACAGTAGCCTCTAGGTTCAGATAACCTAGCTCTAGGTTCAGATAACCTAGAACAGCAAAGTAAAATAAAACAGTATTAAGTATTTTACTTTTTTTTTTCAGTTGGCACTGTATTTGGATCAGATATCCATGGGCTGGACTCCTGATCGTCCCTAGGTTCGAGATAACCTAGTAACCCTCTTGGATTGAACTTGCAATCCGGGTCTCGTAGGGATCGCGCACAGTAAATTGGGCCCAAACAGGATGTTTAGTATTTTCATCTATTATATGTATAGTTTTCAAATTTGAAACCGATGATGAGAACACTAATTTAGCTTTCGATTCATTCAGTTCAGTTCATTTACATTATTTGAGTTCATGTACAGATTTAGATATATGCATGACTAGTTCAGTTTCATACTCAGTTTATAAGTATGCCATGTTCAGTTTAAAGCATGTTCAATTTATATGCTATGCCATGTTTCAGTTCCAGTTTATGCTTTTATATGCCATGCCATGTTGTCATGCTCAGTTCAGTTTTCCAACAGCATGTTTTAAAAACATAATCGCATCGTTGCAAGTTTTTGTGAGGTAGATGGTTTCTTACTAAGCTTCTTAGCTTACAGATGCTACTTTTCTTATACTGCAGATACCGGTAAAAGAAAAGTGGATTAGCGGAGGCTGGAGGGCGATGCTACGATGATGTGTGTGTGCAAGGGGTTTGGAATAAAGATCCTTGGGATCTATACGCTTTTATTTCAGTTTTAATACTTAACATGTCTAGTTTATGATTTAGTCTTGTTACTAGGTGTTACAGCTTAGTAAACTATGTCTTGCTTAGTTATCATGTTTAGAATGTTAGTATTTACATGCTAGAGTGCTTTTCATGTGTCTGGAGTTTGTGTATGTGATTTTTGGCACGAATCAGTGTTGGAAATCAGAAGTTCTAATTTCGTATCAGACTATCAGAACCTGGATCGGTCAGCAGACCGATCCAGTTCCATTCCTCCTCTTGGATCGGTCAGCCGACCGACCCGGATAGATACAGTAGCCTACTGTATCTCCCTGGATCGGTCAGCCGACCGATCCATCCGCGAACAAAGAGTTCGGGACGAAATCAGCAGTCACTGATCGGTCAGCCGACCGATCAGTGAGCCACTGATCGATCTCCCGACCGATCAGTGAGCAGCTGGATCGGTCGACAGACCGATCCAGCCAGCGTTCCTGTGCGTGCCCGTGGATCGTTCCACGGACCGATCCAAAGCTCCAGTTTCACCTCCCCAGCATAGCTATGAATATCTAGAGGGTAGTTGAATATGAAATCTCACTCTCACAGTGTTAACAGAGGCAACTACAATAGTTTAGTAAAATTTTATTCTACCCAGTTTCCGCACAGTACAACACAGTAGTTTCAGTAGTTAATGTAGCGATCCGGCTCACAGCTTAGTACCCAGGAGTTGGGTCGTTACATCCACTAGTCTTAAGTAATGTACTAATGAAGAAATTATGACCTACTTTTGTCCTAACAGAAGTCAATGCATCATCCAATAAGTAAAACTCTTTGTAGGAAATTTTTCACATTCTTGGATCGTGATTCTTACTTCTTCCCATTCTGAATATATCCTTGCTGGGTACCAGAGAATATTGCATAGTAAAAAACTTCTTGCATTGTTTTAAGAAGTAATTGGACAAAACATTAATTATATCAATTTTGTAGCTGGAGCTCCCTGATATTGTAGAATGTTCCAAATATTGTCAAATAGACAATTTTGTATTTCTCTTGAAAAAAAATGAAATTGATCCTCATGTCTTGTAAATTATTGAAGTTTTTGGTTCCCAAACTTCATTATTTTTATGGCCAAGATTCTCACCTTCTTTTGTCAATCCATATGTCTTGTAAGATAAGTTAATGTAAAAGTCTTGATAAAGTATTTACTAAAGAATTGTTTATTCCCTTAATATGTTCTCATATCCTCGATTTATAATTGTGTCCTTAAACTTAAGTCATCTTCTTGTGCTTAAACTTTTCTTAATCCCTTTGTCTGCTAATGATATTTAATAATTACTTTACAATCAATTCTAATAGTAATTTCTTAGTTGTTGTAGATAAAAAAATATAAATACATCAAGACAATAGATTATTGCTAGAATTTCATAATATAGGAAAGTTAAATGGTCTTTTCCCTTTTATGTTCCTAAAGCATATCTACATAAAACTTCAAATATTTTGGGATCATATTAAGTCTTTTAAATAAGACTCCTCTCCATCCAAATTCACACCCATCATTTTCTATTACCATGTAATTAATATCTAATGAAAGGGTTAGGACTGAGATAGTTTTAACAATTTTTTTGATTTGTTTTACTAACTGAATATCTTGTTGGTTAAAAAATAAATTTATCTTGCAGTTAAAATTTTGTTGTATAGTGGTCCACTAATCTTTCCTAAGTTTTTAAGGTAATGTTAGGCGTAGTTATGAAGCTCAAGAAATTCTCTAAGAGTTTTTATATCTTCCATTTTATCAAGGAATGTAAGTATTTTAGAAGTAATACGAGGTTGAAGTGAAATTTTTCTCTGTCCAATTTTTGCTCCAAAAAATTTAACATATTTGGTGGTTAGTTTCATCTTTTTACGAGATATTATAAGGTCACATTTCTCAAATAAGTTAAAAATCATATGTAGGTTATCAAGTGCTCATCCTTTGTTTTGGAGAAGACTGGGATATCATCAATATATACACACGTAAACATAGAGACATCTAAAAAAATATCATCCATTTTTTATTGAAAAATTTAAAGTGCTACCTTAAGTTTAAATAGTATGACTAGTCATTCAAAATATCCTTCTGGACATAAGAAGACTGTTCATTCGATTGAATCAGGGTACATTTTAACTTGCCAAAATCTTAATTTCATATGAAATTTAGAGTATCATTTTGAGTCTTATATTTTGTTTAAAAGTTGGTCTTAGTCAAATATCTTATAGTCATCTTCTTGACAATTGTCATTTAATCTTTTGTAATTAAAAACTATTATAAATTGTCCATATTTTTATTTAGATCTTTTATTTACTATGAAAGTTGGACTCCTATATCTAGACATAGACCTTTGAATGACTCCAAGGTTGAGTAGTTGCTTGATATGCTTTATACATTCTTCTATTTCTCAATTTGTATATCTTACGTCTTAAGCTTTTATGGTAAGATATGAGTTTATTATTACTAATTTACAATAGATCATATCTCTTTCCTAATATGTTATGTGGTTTTCGCCTATGATTTTTTTTGTTTTTCTAATCTGGAGATCATGAAATCTAAATATAGTTGTAGATTGATTAAGTAAAGTAAAAAATGTTGAAGATAGTAGGTCTCCTAGAATATCTAAATCCATGTTACCAAGATTTTCTTTTATGAAAGTTTCTTCTAAATAAAGGCTATTGTTAGTTTTCTTAAAATTCTTGGATGACTAAAGTACACGAGTATTCTTGTGTTACTAGACAAGAGCCCTTACATGAGTTTTAATAGAGCATTGACATGATACATTGCTAAGTATAGTAGGAGTAATTGAAAAAAATAGAAGTAGAGGGATCGATAGTTGAAGGATCTCACCATGTTGTCATACTGTAGAAGAATAATCTGAGATAATGGGGGGAGACAACAAGATTAGACAAGAAAAGTGCATAGCCTTTAGCGAGTAATAAAGCACAATTAGGAGTAATAAGAAAATTAAGTCTTAAGATTAAATGGATATTAGGGTGTAAAAGAGGTTTAATCCATAATTTGGATAGAGAATGGGAGAGCTAAAATATCACCGTTATTATAGAATCGTAAATGAATGTTGGTAACAAATTGTGTGTATAAGAGTTTTTAGCCGTCAAATTGGGTACTGACCAATGGTTGAGTAGCAGTTTTAGTAAGTGGTGTAGGTAAAATGAAGAGAATGGTGGCTTTGTCAATAGTGGAATTAGTGGTTCCACTATTAAGAAAAGTGTGTAAGGTGAATTCATGTCCATGGATATTAACCAAGCACCAAACTCTTATATCTGTGGTTCTTCTTGTATTGCAGATACTAGGATTTTTTTTATAAAAACTAAGTCAGTATCTAAAGTTGGTTCATTGATCATAAGATTTTTCCCATGATATGAAGGAGTAGGAGGTTGTTTAAGACTAGCTAACTCAGCTTCCAATAAGTTAAATTGGGTATCTAGAACAAATACTTTGGTTTTAAGGAGAACATTTCGGATACTGTCGTATACCTACTGAGTTGCAGGGCTGACAATATTAAAAGTTTGTTGTAGGCATAGGTTGCAAACTTTTTTTCCAAATAATTTACAAGATTTTTTTTTATCGATTGGTGTATAAAAACCACATAGAAAGCAAGAAACATTATCAATTCCTATTTTTAGTATCTAGTCATGGAGACAGTTTGACAATTCTGGTTTGACTATTGTTAAACTCTGGGGTATAAATTGGGAAAACATTAAGTTGGTTTCTTCTAGTAGGAATAAGTCATCCCACTAGTCTATTAAGTCAACCATGTCTTACTGGAAAGTGTTACTAGGTGTTCCATATTTGTTTGTTAAGGTACATGGGGTATCTAAGAATGATTTAATTAATTTATAATCAGAGGTACTTGTTATTTCTTCTATATCCTCTATAGAAGCAATATAATAAATAGAGGTGGAATTAAGATATCTCTATAATGATATAATATTGTCTACTTTAGGCCTAAGTCCTCATGATTTTATTTTTAGACTTTACCCAAAAGGCCTCATACCAATAGAGATATCTTTCCCTTATAAGTTCATGATCTTTTCCATGTGTTTTTAATGTGGGACTTTATTTATAACTATTGTAACCTAATAATCCCCCCTCAAACAAAGGACCGTCTCCTCAAGCTTATTTGCTTGATATCATATGATCCTTGATCCACTAGGACTTTCCTTCCTGCCCCTCGGTCCAACCATCCTACTAGGACTTCCCTGTCCCTCAATCCACTCAACCTACTAGAATTTTCTTGTCACTCAGTCCAACCAACTTATTAGGTCTTCCTTGCCTAGCCATAACTAGGACTTCTATATCTGGTGTATGGTCATCTTGATCAATACATGAGAGCCCCCACTTCATTTATTAGAGGTCAATATTCCATCCACATGACTCGATTGGATCATGGCTTTTGTAGTCCTTCTGATAGTTCGACCTCTAATACCAATTGTTATGACCAAAAGAATTAAGATATCTCTATAATGGTATGATATTGTCCACTTTAGGCCTAAACCCTCATGATTTTATTTTTGGGCTCTACCCAAAAGATCTCATACCAATGGAGATATCTTTTCCTTATAAATCTATGATCCTTTCCATGTGTTCAATATGAGACTTTGTTTGTAACCATTGCAACCCAATAATAGAAAGTATCAAAAATGTCCACTTATATTTCTATTAATTCTAAGTAATTGATACAAGAGACTAATTTAGCTTCTATTTGTAAAATTTTCCTATTTGGACATGCAAACAATAAGTGTTCTGGTTCATTATAAGCAAAATAAGTTATTTGATTTGTATATGTTTTGTTAGGCTTAAATGTTTTGATATGTTTATCTTTATTTAGATAAGGTTTCTTTATCTAGTTTTTTCTTAGTAATAAGCTTTCTTGGGTTTATATTTAGGCCTAGACTGTATAGCAGGCTTGAAAGGTCTCCTTCTTTGTCAATGTTGATCTTGTTATAACTCATATTGTTAGGGAGTATAGATTTGGCTATAAAAATCATATTGTTGGTTTTAAAGTTATTTTTAGATTTAGATATAACTACATTTATCTTTAAGTATAGAGATAATATATTGTATTCATACCTCTATATTATTATATTGGGTGTTACTTTTATATCCATCCATGATTTGTGGATTTCTTTGTCTAAATCTCCTATTAATTTGCTAAATAGTTTTTCTCCTAATTCAAGATTACAATAATTTCTTGAAACTGCCATAAGCGTTAAGAAATTGTTATAGAAAAGTTTAATCCAATTTCAATTATAGTTAAAGTTATTCTAAGTTCTCATAACTTTTCTTTGTAATAAATTAAGTCCCGTATTGGCATCTCTGACTGTTAAAAGCCTATGAATAATGTAGCAAAAATTGAGGATATTGTTTTTTTGAAGATGTTATGCGAGCTATGTTAGTGCAGGGAGCACAAGACGATCAAATCTATGTTTTAATTATAGAAAATGGTTCAAAAGTTAAGATGTCTTGTTATCTAACAAGTGTGAATGAGTTTACAAGAAAGTCCTAAGTATTCTTAGGTAAAAGTCCTAGTGGATTCTAGGTAGGTGGAAAGTCCTAGCTACAGTTAGGTAACAAAGTCTTGGTCTGGAGGATTCATGTGCACTAGCATCAAACCTGAGTTTTGATATTTTCAAAGGTTCAAGTTAAGTCTTGTGGTGATCTAACAAGTTAACTGAATGTGCAGGCTATTTACTCAACCAGGAAAGCCCTAGTCATGACTAGGCAGGAAAGACTTAGCAGATCGTGGAAGCCATGCTGAAAGACTAAGTAGGTCAAGAGGATTCGACACTTGGCGGGGAAGCTCGTTAGGTTTGGAGAACTGAAGATCAAGGGAAAGTCTTGGTGGGCCGATCCGATACTAAGCGGTAAAGTCCAAACATGTCTAGAAGACCAATGTTTGGCAGGTAGGTTGAGCTAAGCAACTGGAAGAGCGATAGTGAGGTCGTGTTCCGGTAAGGAACAAACCGTATATCGCTGATTCAACTAAAGAAACCGGGAATGTTTCCAAGTTGAGATCAAGACAGTGTTACTATCTATTACTAATCATGCATCTCACTATATTACTGTGTTAATCTTTGTTTTGCAGGAAATTGTCTGACTTTGTTTTGCAGGGAAGAACCTAATCGATCGACCGAACTAGGCTGACTCAGACCAAAGACCAGTTCAGACCAAACATAGAGCACAGTCCGACCAAAGCTTGATCAGTCGACCAAACCAGAGGATCAGTCGACTGAACTAGAGGATCGATCGACTGAACCTTAATGATGTGGTACAGATCAGATCAAGCCAAAGCAGAGAAGGAAACCTAACTAATCGGTCGACCAAACTGGAAGATCGGTCGATCGAATAAACTCTCATTAATGAAGCATTAAGTGCAAATCTCGGCAAACATGGAAGGTTCATAGTTTGGTTGACCGAACATAGTGATCGGTCGACTAAACTATTAAATGTCATCAATGCCCGAAGATAGGATCTCAGCAAAGAAGGAAGGTAGCGGGTTCGGTCAACCGAACCCAAGGATTGGTCGACCAAACATTAACAATTCTTATAAAAAAGGAGCTCAAGGTCCGAGGCTGTAAGACAATCAAGTCAATCAAGGTTTCTGTTCACCTCTGTGCAAAAGTTTCGTGCAACTACTCTGCAACACTTCTTCAAGCAAGCTACTACTTCATTCAAGTGCTGACCGAGTTTCATCATTTTTCTACTGTCGGTATAATTTTATATTGGTTGTATTGTACTTAGTTTCAATAATAGGTTGTTACTATCTTATATTATTCATTGTATGAATTACTTCTTTCCGAAGATTTCAGAAAGAAGAATTATAGTGAATTGCCCAACGGTGTGATCAAGGATCGCGAGCCTTGGAGTAGGAGTCAACGTAGGCTCTGAACCAAGTAACCACCTGAGTCGTTTATTTTATTATTCCATTTTTCGCTGTTTACTGTGATTGTTTTACGATACGATAAGAAGAGTTTTTCAAGAGCGATATTCACCCCCTCCCCCTCTATCGCTTTCTATCCATCCTTTAACTTTCATATCCATCCATGATTTGTGAATTTCTTTGTCTAAACCTCCTAGTAATTTGCTAAATAGTTTTTCTCCTAATTCAAGATTACAGTAGTTTTTTGAAACTGTCATAAGTGTTAAGAAATTGTTACAGAAAAGTTTAATATAATTCCAACTAAATAGTTAAAGTTATTCTAAGTCTCTCATAACTTTTGTTTGCAATAAATTAAGTCCAGTATTAGCATCTCTAACTATTAAAGTCTATGAATAATATAGCAAAAATTGAGGGTGTTGTTTTTTGAAGATGTTATACCAGCTATGTTGGTGCAGGGAGCACAAGACGATCGAACCTACGTTTTGATTATTGTAAAGGGTTTAAAAATTAAGATGTCTTGTTATTTAACAAGTGTGAATGAGCTTGCAAAAAAGTTCTAAGTGTTCTTAGGCAAAAGTCCTAGTGGATTCTAGGTAAGTGGAAAGTTTTAGATACGGTTAGGCAACGAAGTCCTGATTCGGGGGACTGGGCGAAGTCTTGGCGTGTCGAAGACTTTGGGTGAAATCCTAGAGTCAAGGACTTTAGGTGAAAATCCTGATAGTCGCGGACCAGGTGAAAGTCTGGATGTGTCGAGGAGCGGACATTCAGCATAAAGTCCTGAAGTCTCGGACGCTAAGCAAAAGTCCAGTCTGGTTGGAGGACCGGTTTGGCAAAAGATAATTTCTCCTGAAAGGAGTAGGTGAGGATGCGCTCCCTGTTGAGGAAACAGTGGGCATCAGTTCGACCTAGGATTTTTAAAAATTTTGAAAGTTAGAATTGGACAGTCTAGAGGTAGTCGAATAATTTATTATTCATATTTTATTGTTCTTGTTGGTGCAACCTTAGGTCAAGGTTGACCTGGTTGACCCGACTCGAGTTGACGTGACTCGAGTTGTATTTTGATGTTTGACTTGGGAAGATTGTCGGTGCAACCTTAGGTCAAGGTTGACCTAGTTGTGTTGCATGTTGATGTTTGACACTCGTGAGAGAGTTCTATTCTTGATGTGGGATAAGAATAGATGTTTGGGAGATTATTGGTGCAACCGTAGGTCAAGGTTGACCTGGTTGACCTGATTCGGGAAAAGTCCAAGTATGGAGACTTGGCACGGAAAAGTCAAGCAGGGGGTTTTGGAAAAGTCCAAGTATGGAGACTTGGCACGGAAAAGTCAAGCAGGAGCTTGGCACGCGAAAAGTCAAGTATGGAAACTTGGCTTGGAAAAGTCCAAGTATGGAGACTTGGCTGGAAAGTCCTAAGGATGTCGGCAGTTGGAAAGTCCAGTGAGTGAAGCGAGGCGGTGGAAAGTCCTAGTGGGAATTTAGGCAGATGGAAAGTCACAGTGAGTGAAGCGGTGAGAAAGTCCTAACTGGGATGTTAGGCGGTGTGGAAATCTGGTGAGTGAAGCCGGTGAAAGTCCCAGTGAGTGAAGCGGTCAAGGGAAAATCCGGATGGATCGGGGATGATCGGACTTCGGTGTTGGAAAGTCCAAGTAGGTCAAAGGATTGACCGGACACTTGGCAGGAGTTTCTAAGTCGAGGGTGACCGGATGCTAGGGATGAAGTACCAATAGGTCAAGGTTGACCGGATATTGGTTTGAAGTCTTGGGACTTGGTTTGGGCAAAACCAAGCTCCGGATCGGTCACCGGACCGATCCGGTGATCTGTTTGCTCGATCGGTGCGGTGACCGATCGGATCAACAAGCTCTGTTCGATTCTTGATCGATGCGGTGACCGATCAGATTAGTTCTGATCGATGCGGGCCGTCGAGACAACGATCGAGGCGCAAAAGTTCGGGAGAGAAGCTGATCGGTCTACGGACCGATCGGAGGTTCCCTGATCGATTCTGGACCATCTCTGATCGGTCCATGGACCGATCGGACGGAACAGAAGCGAAGTTAGGGAATGGATCGGTCTGTGGACCGATCCACATGGAGCCTGATCGGTCCACAGACCGATCCAGGCACTAGCCGTTGCGACACAACGGCTAGATTTCTTCTGTGTTTTCCTCGCTTTCTTCGCAGGTTATAAAAGGAGGGCTGCTGCTGCGAGCCTCACGCTTTTTTTTCTTCTTCCTCCTTCCTGTTGCTAAGTGCTGCTGTGCTTGAGCTTTGTTGAGCTCGTCCAAAGCTTCGCGTGAGCTTCCGGCTGGATCACCTGCTGTTGTAGGCGCTTGGAGCTGTTGCTTCATCCAGTCGACAAGAAGACAAGCTAGGGTTATTACATTTTGTATTGTACTTAGTTTCTTGCTGTATTCTTGTACTTCTGTTTATCTTGCTGTTGCAAGACATTGTGGCGAGGTTTCTCCACCCAGAAGGAGTTTGATTTAGCCGGTTTTCCGGGGACTCATCCACCGACGGATTGATAGGCTTCGTCCACCTTACGGACACGCCGAGGAGTAGGAGTTTCATCTCCGAACCTCGTTACATCGACGAGTTTGAGGTTTGATCTTTCCGCTTTCGTTTCTTTGTTTTATTTTCCGCTGCGCTAACCCTTATTGTAGAAAGAAACGACGATTTGGGGTCGGCTATTCACACCCCCCCTCTCTAGCCGAGTACAAAGGATCCTAACAAGTGGTATCAGAGCAAGGCCGCTCTTCATCGGATCAACACCCGTGGGAGCAAAGCTAGAGAATGGATCTCTATGGAGAAGATGTCACCATTCCACCCTTCTACGAATGCGGCGACTTCGCGTATTGGAAGGTAAGGATGAAGTACTTTCTTATGACTAACATAATGAATTGGTTTTGTGTACAAGAAGGTTTTACTCCTCCGGTGGATAAGGAAGGAAAACCACTTGAGAAGAAGGAGTGGACAAGAGAACAAATTCACAAATCCGAAATCAACGAAGAGGTAACGAGAATAATTGAATTTTCATTGCCTACTAACATCTTGTGTAAGATAGGTTACAACAATGCCAAGGAATTATGGGATAACTTGGCCAAGTACCATGAGGAGAGCTCCACTTCAAGCCATGGAGAGGAGCCTAGTGAGCCAAGTAGCTCACATCATGGAGGGAGCAAATTAGAAGTTGAGGGTTACTCAACATCTAAGGACGAAGAGGAGGAAAGTTCTTCTTCAAGTTCGAAGCAAGAAGAAGAAGCTTCTACCTCCGAAAGAGATGAAGAAGAGAGCTCGCATCCACCCTCAACCCTAGGTAACTCGAGCAATTTAAGTTCAATTAAATTACACATTATGTGCTTTGAGTGTAGGGAACATGGACATTACAAGAGTAAGTGTCCAAAGAGGGTAAGAAAGACTCCACCGCGCCAAAGGTCAAGGAAGCCGGGGTCCCATCAAAGGCAAGGAGCACGTGGTGTGCTTCCAATGCAACAAAGGGGACACTATAGGAGCCAATGTCAGGGGAGGCAACCTCACAAGGGCAAGAGACCGGGCACATCGATGGGGAGCTAAGGCAAACCCTAAGGTAACCTCTAAGGTTCATTATTGCAATTCTAATAAAACTCATGCTAGTAGTTTTGTTGCAATTGTTAATAATGATAAGCATGTTAACTTTAGGAACCAATACATGTGCTTAGGAGCTAAACATGTTAGCCTAGGTAAGGATAACACTAGAAATACCAACCCTAGGATTAACGCTTCTAAAGTTAAGGAAAACCTAGGTAGAAATCCCAAGAAGACTAGACACATGCCTAGGAATATCTCAAGAGAAAATGACAAATTAAAACTTGAGGTATTGGAGAGGGAAAATCAAGTCTTGAGGTCAAGACTTGATAATTTAGAAAAGGCTCTTAAAAACATGGAGAAGTCATCTCTAGGGTTTAAGAGTCAAAAACCCAAGTCCAAGGACAAGAAAGGTTTGGGTCACAAACCTAAGTCCCAAATGGTCAAGCCCACTTACCACAATGTTCCATTTGATTATGGAACAAAACCTAGGGCTAGGAAGACCATTACCAAGGTTACAAGGGGAGTCATCCCTATAGTTGACCTTGATGAGACCCAAATGACCAAGGCTTCAAAGCCTAAGAGGGTCATTAGGAGGGTTGCTAGGGAAGTTATCCCTAGTGAATATTTAGTGAACCCAATGAGCTCTAATAGGTATTGGGTTCCTAGGAGCATCTTCTCTACCCCATAGATGGGTTAGAGAGTGTCAACTCCAATTAGAAGGGTAGTTAACCCAACTTTGAGGAAATTGACACTCAAGGAGCATTTTCAAGATTTTGATAACCTTTGAAAATGAAAAAGGATTATTATTTACTCCTTAAAGAGTAAATTGTGCTATATTTGAAAAATATCGATTTTAATCTTATTTGGCACAATTTAAGAAAACCTAGAGAAATACCATAATTGGGATTTTGGTTGTCTCTTAGGGATATATGGGCAATCTAGGGTTAGATTCTAAGTTAGCTAAGGCTAAGGATACTTAGATAGGGAATTTAGGTATTTTATTTGTGCTAACTTGCCATGATTGGTTGCCATATGCCATGCCATGACATCATATTTATTTTATTATCATTTGAAATGTCATGATAATGCTTAGGTTATCTATATGTCATGTGTTAGTTTCGTTTCAAACTTTATGCCATGACATCATGACATTGGCACATGTTTTCATTTATGATACCATTTTATGCCATGTCATCATCTCTTGCATTAGTAATCAATTGAATTGATTTAAGGATGAAAAACACACTTTGATATTGAGATCAAATTTGTGTTTAGAAAATGCATGAGACCTTAGTCTAAGATACCTAAACCCATATCTCACATCAAAATTGACTTGGATGTGTTTGATACACTTTAGATGTGTGTGAGATATTAGGATCATGAGTTAGGATCAAGGTGCATAGTCCTTGTACCTAGATGACCCTAATTCAAGAAATTAAGGATCATAGGGAAAGCTTGTGTACAAGTCATGTACATCTAGCCCTAAGATTATGGTCCTAAATTCAAATGGTTTTAAAATCATTTTGAAATTGATTTGGAAAACCTTGATGAAGTCATCTTAGTGATTGCATTCATCATTGAACATTGTGATACAAAGTTGACTTAACTTTGAACTATTTCAAAGTTTTTGAATTTTGTATCAAGATTGAAAAATGGAAACTATTTTCATAGAAAATTATTTTTCCGTGATAGTATATGGTATGAGGAGTGTATCCTCAAAATTTTACGATTTTGGAATTTTCTGGAATTTATTAGGAGTTTCTGAATTTCGGAAATCAGAAATCTCTGATTTCCAGTGTGGATCGGTCACCGGACCGATCCAGAAGTTCGATCGATGCGGTGACCGATCGGTGGCAATCGATGCGATCGATGGCGTGGATCGGTGCGGGGACGATCGAGGGGATTCGATCGATGCGGGCGATCGATGCGTGCTTCGATTTTCATTGGTCCGAAATTTCAATGGAAGTTGGGTTTTGTGGATTTCTAAAGGTTTGGAACTCTCAAAGACATTGTTGGTGCAATGGTCAAGGGGGAGTTGACCTTTAGGGGGAGTTTTACCTAATTGTCAAGAGGAGTTGACTTTTAGGGGGAGTTTGTACTCCTTAAGACTTTTGAGGATTAGTGATATGAGATTATCACTAAGTTGATTGTTGAGTTTAGTATCAAGGGGGAAATTAAGAGTTTCAAATGAAAGGTATGGGACTTTCATTAGGAAGAAACTCTTGACCTTGATACCCTCCTTTTTCTTTTTGATGTGTGTCAAAAAGGGGAGAGTAGTCATTGGAGAATTATTGGAGAACCCAAGTTAGGTTATCAGGTTAACCTAAGCTAGGGGAAGAATGTCAAGGAATGTTTAAGAAAGAACATTGGAATTCTTTTTGATGTGTGTCAAAAAGGGGGAGAATTATTGGGGAACCCAAGTTAGGTTATCGGGTTAACCTAAGTTTGGGGGAGAAACGTTCAAGGGAGAATATTGGAGTTTGGAAAGAATGTTCAAGGAAGAACATTGGAAAACCTGAGTTAAGGTTATCGGTTTAACCTAACTTGATTATGGTTTTGTCAAACATCAAAAAGGGGGAGATTGTTGGTGCAACCTTAGGTCAAGGTTGACCTGGTTGACCCGACTCGAGTTGACGTGACTCGAGTTGTATTTTGATGTTTGACTTGGGAAGATTGTCGGTGCAACCTTAGGTCAAGGTTGACCTAGTTGTGTTGCATGTTGATGTTTGACACTCGTGAGAGAGTTCTATTCTTGATGTGGGACAAGAATAGATGTTTGGGAGATTATTGGTGCAACCGTAGGTCAAGGTTGACCTGGTTGACCTGATTCGGGAAAAGTCCAAGTATGAAGACTTGGCACGGAAAAGTCCAAGCAGGGAGCTTGGCACTGGAAAAGTCCAAGTATGGAGACTTGGCACGGAAAAGTCCAAGCAGGGAGCTTGGCGCGAAAAGTCCAAGTATGGAAACTTGGCACGGAAAAGTCCAAGTATGGAGACTTGGCGGGAAAGTCCTGGAGGATGTCAGGCGTTGGAAAGTCCCAGTGAGTGAAGCCAGGCGGTATGGAAAGTCCTGGTGAGTGATGTTAGGCAGTATGGAAAGTCCTGGTGAGTGAAGCCAGGCAGTGAGAAAGTCCTAACTGGGATGTTAGGCAGTGTGGAAATCCTGGTGAGTGAAGCCAGGTGAAAGTCCTGGTGAGTGAAGCCAGGCAAGGGAAAATCCAGATGGATCAGGGATGATCGGACTTCTGGTGTTGGAAAGTCCAAGTAGGTCAAAGGGATTGACCGGACACTTGGCAGGGAGTTCTAGCAGGTCAAGGGAGTGACCGGATGCTAGGGATGAAGTACCAATAGGTCAAGGTTGACGGATATTGGTTTGAAGTCTTGGGACTTAGTTTGGGCAAAAACAAGCTCGGATCGGTCACGAGACCGATCCGGTGATCTGTTTGCTCGATCGGTGCGGTGACCGATCGGATACAACAAGCTCTCGATTCGATTCTTGATCGGTGCAGTGGTGATCAGATTAGTTCTGATCGATGCGCGGACCGATCGGACAACAATCGAGGCGCAGAAGTTCGGGAGAAAGCTGATCGGTCTACGGACCGATCGGGGTTTCTGACTGCACCGATCCGGACTTCTGATCGGTCCATGGACCGATCGGCGGAACAGAAGCGAGTTAGGGAATGGATCGGTGCGTGGACCGATCCACATACTGATCGGTCCGCACGATCGAGCACTAGCCGACACAAGCGGCTGATTTCTTCGTGTTTTCCTCGCTTTCTTCGCAGGTTATAAGGGCTGCTGCTGCGAGCCTCACGCTTTTTCTTCTTCCTCCTTCTTGCTGTTCTTGTGCTTGAGCTTTGTTGAGCTCGTCCAAAGCTCGCTGAGCTTCTGGATCACTTTGTAGGCGCTTGGAGCTGTTGCTTCATCCAGTCGACAAGAAGGCAAGCTAGGGTTATTACATTTTGTATTGTACTTAGTTTCTTGCTGTATTCTTGTACTTCTGTTTATCTTGCTGTTGCAAGACATTGTGGCGAGGTTTCTCCACCCAGAAGGAGTTTGATTTAGCCGGTTTTCCGGGGACTCATCCACCGACGGATTGATAGACTTCGTCCACCTTACGGACACGCCGAGGAGTAGGAGTTTCATCTCCGAACCTCGTTACATCGACGAGTTTGAGGTTTGATCTTTCCGCTTTCGTTTCTTTATTTTATTTTCCGCTGCGCTAACCCTTATTGTAGAAAGAAACGACGATTTGGGGTCGGCTATTCACACCCCCCCC
The DNA here is from genome assembly GCF_018446385.1 of Zingiber officinale. Taxonomy (NCBI): domain Eukaryota; kingdom Viridiplantae; phylum Streptophyta; class Magnoliopsida; order Zingiberales; family Zingiberaceae; genus Zingiber; species Zingiber officinale. Next base: position 125,890,741 of record NC_055989.1, read on the forward strand.
TCTCTAGCCGAGTACAAAGGATCCTAACAGTTCTAACTTTGTCTTATAGGGTATACTTTGTATTTGGACTAATATGTCTTGCAGGAAGTGAGATGTACAAATAAAAGCTCAGAAGAATAATGTCTGAGGCTCCTCCAAGACTGTTGGAGGCGCCTAGGATGCTTTAGCCGAAGGCTTGCGTGGAAGAAGCACGGAGGCACCTTCGAAGTGCCTGAAGGTCCCTTGGATACCGGATGGAAGGCACCTTCCATGCACTTGAAGGTTCCTTTGAAGTGATAAAATTCACAGAAAGCGGATGTTATCGATGACTAAAGTTGCGGAGATAAGATCCAAGCTGGAGGCACGTTCAAAAGGGTTGAAGGCACCTTCAGTAGCTAATAAATGTCCTCTTCGAGTAGATGGTAGAACACAACATTCTGAACGACTTTTACTCTTGTGCGCTGCTATGATAAAGCCTCTACGACGTCCAAAATCTCTAACAACGACTCTATTGAAGATTTCATCCTACAAAGTCGTCGGTATTTTTTTTACTTTTCTAATTACTTGTAATAGTTTCAAATTATACTTGTACTCTTTACGATTGATTAGTGATTGCCCATCGAAAGAACTCTCATGTGCAGGCCTTGGAGTAGACATCACTGGCTCCGAACCAAATAAAAGAAACGTGTTAGTGATTGCGTTGCTTGCTTTCTTTCTTTCCTATCTCTATTCTGCTGTGTTTTACTCGAACATTTTTAAATGAACGTGAAAACCACGAGTACTATTCACCTCCTTCTATCATGTCTATATCCTACAATTGGTATTAGAGCGGGGTCGCTCTGAATTGGTACAACTACCGTTTGAGCATTTTTTGTTGCTTTTTCGTCTTTTTTCCCGTTTTCAAATTGGTATAACTATGCCTTTTTTCCATTTTCAAATTTTTGCTATAAGTCGGGATTGGTCTCATAACCTCTATTGACAAATTTGTCAATTCATTGCTTTTTTCTTGAAATTAGTGCAACACCATTTGAGTTAATTTATTGCCTTATTTTCCTACCGCACTACTAATCCAAGACTAAGTCTTAGAACAAGTTTCATCGTTTTTATCTTTGTAAGAGTCTTTTTTATAAATGGCCTACCAAGAAGGCTACAACATTGCTCATTCACCTCTCTTCTCCTGTGAGGACTTTGGCTATTGGAAGAGCTGAATGGAGTACCACCTCAATACATAGGTGGAAATATGGATCATAATCCAAATCGAATTCACATTTCCCATCGAAGATGGAGTACTCGTCCCCTACGACAAATGGGATGCACAAACTTGTAAGAAGATCAAAGCTGATGCAAAAGCAACACAGACCCTCTAATGTGGACTAACCACAGAAGAGTTGAACAGGGTCAGCCCCTTCAACAGTGCCAAGGAATTATGGGAGAAGCTAATTGAACTACACGAGGGCACCTCCGACACTAAGGTAAGCAAACATGATTTAATTCTTAATGTATAACATTAAAATGCAAGAAGGTGAGACGACAAGCCAACTACATGCCTATATCCAAGATCTTATGAATGACCTCCACGTGATCAGACAAAAAAGTGGAGAATTGCGACGTCATCAAATATGCGCTAATTGCTTTTCCAAGGAATACATTATGGACATCAATGGTAGATGCCTACAAAGTATCTAAGGTTCTTTCTGTAATTAGACTAGATGAGCTATTTTCTGAATTAGAACTTCACGAATAGACTAATACACTACCATTCGAGAATGGTATTACTTTAGTCGTAGGTACAAACAGAATGAGGGAACTAAAAATCAAGTGTCAAACCAAACCCGAGTCCGAAGATGAATCAGATTCAGAAGATGAAATCACCAATGAACTATTTAAACTAGTTCGGAAAGCACTTAAGAAGAAGAAGGTGACTCAATTGAACATGATGGCCAAGACTGGAGTTACTTGCTACGGCTGCAACTAGAAGGGACACTACAAGCCGGAATGTCCAAACCAGAAGCAAAGAAGAAGGAAGACCTTGAAAGCAACATGGTCCGAATTCTCAAAAGATTCTGACAAAGAACACTAGCAAACAAGTTTCCTTGCTCTACCAATATAAGCATATGTTGCCAAAATAGAGTCTGAATCTGAAGCCGGAGCTGAATCAGAAACAGAGTCTGAAAGAAGCCACGGATCCTTATCCGTTTCCAAAGGGCCAAATAATATTGTAAGTTCTCTGATTATTATTACTCAAGTCGATGATTTATAAAATTTAATTTCATATCTATTAAGGAAGTTTGCTAAATCCAATATCCAGGTCAAGTCACTCCAAAAAAAGGTAACAACGCTCTTAAGGAAGTGACTAAACCAAGATCCTTGACTGAATCTATTCAGACTGGAACTTCAACTTAAGTCCAACAACTTGAGGAAGAAAATTTCAATTTGAAAAGTCAAGTTAAAAAACTGAAGGATACATTGGAATAGTTCACCTTGGGTTCTAAGAATCTTGATCTAATTCTTAAAAAATAGTCGTATACAATCGATCCGGACTTGGGTATAAGGCTAAACATAAATTTAGATCTTACTTGTCTCTTATAAATCGATCAAATAGAAACTTAGTCCAAACATAGGTCCCCAAGTCTAACCTAATTAATCAAATTAGACTTGATTAATATTGGATCTCCAAAGATCAAATCAACTACCTTGATAGACCTTATCAAGTTATGATTCAGGGGAGCCAATAGAAAGACCACTTTTATCATTAGATAGACTTGCTTGATGCTTGCTTTACTGCTTTTATTATACATGATTAGACTAGGGTAGATAAGAACTTAGGCTTGATTCACACTTGACTAGTTAGACTTAGAATTCTCAGAAAGAAAATTAAATATTCAATTTATTTAAAAGGGTTTGTCTAGAAGTGGTTGATGATCTAATACCCAAGAAGACCTAGTGCCTTGCCACAGCCTAGAAGCCAATTATTGAAATGAATATTTAATTGACTAACTGTTAACTTTAGTCTAACTCAAATATAAATGAATTCTTAGATTTTGAATTTAAATTGGAAGGTAAAATTAACCATCTCACAAAACCATAAGGTTCCCTAATTGATAACATAGAAAAAGGTGAGATTGATTTAGGTTTAAATTGAGAATTAGTCTAACCTAATTATTAATTTTTAAATCATAATTTTCAAAATTCAAAATCTTAAATATTAATTTAAAATCATAATTTTTAAAATTTACAATTTTTATTATTAATTTTTAAATCATAATTTTCAAAATTCAAAATCTTAATTATTTTTTAAATTTTAATTAATTTCAAAATCTTAATTCATAATTAATTTTTAACTATTAATTAATTTTCAAATCTTAACTAACTTTAATCTTAATTAAAATTTTTAAAACTCAAAATTTTTCAAACTTCAATATTTTTGAAATCTAAATTTAAATTTAAACTTAAAATTAAAAATGCAATATTTTTTTTCCAAATCTAAATTCAAACTTAAACATTTTAAAGTCAAAATTTAATAATCCAAATTTAAATTCAATCTTAAATATTCAAAATTTAATCCAAATTTAAAATTTAAATATTTTAAAATTTAAAATTTAAATATTTTAAAATTTAAAATTAAATATTTTTAAAATCTATATTTAAATATGTTAAAATTCAAAATTAAGTTTTTTTAAACTTAAATATTTTAAAATTTAAAATCTAAAACTTAAATATTTCTCAAACTTAAATATCTTTCAAACAAAATCTAAAACTTAAATATTTTTCAAAATTTAATCTTAAATTCAATTAAAAAGTTAAATTTATTGGTGCAGGAAGCACCGGATGATCAAATCTGTGTTTTAATAATAACAAAGGATTCAAAAGTTAAGATATCTTGTTGTGTAACAAGTTTGAATGAGCTTGCAGAAAAGTCCTAAGTTGTCTTAACAAAAGTCCTAGTGGATTCTAGGCAGGTTGAAAATCCTAGGGGGTGGTAACCCTAGGTCCTAGGGGCGGTAACCATAGGTGATGGAAAGTCCTAACTGCGACTAGGCAGGTGCAAAACCCTAGGGGGTGGTAACCCTAGGTTATAGAAAACCCTAGGGGGAGGTAACCCTAGGTCCTAGGGGGTGGTAACCCTAGGGGAAAGTCCAGTCAGTCAAGAGGACCGGCCTGGCAACAGGTAACTTCTTCTGAGAGGAGTAGGTGAGGGCGCGTTCCCCTGTGAGGGAATAGTAGGCGTTGGTTCGACCTAGGATTTTCGGAGGAAATCCAAAGTCAGAATTGGACAGTCTGAAGGGTGTCAAAACTTTTTATTTACATATTATTTGCTATGTGCTAACTCTATTTTGCATGAGACTAACATTTTATGCAAGGTTATATTCGATCTTGATCGGTCAACTGAACCTTTGGATCGGTCGATCGAACTCTAGTACAGCAGACCAAGTTCGATCGAGGGATCGGTCGATCGAACCTCAGGATCGGTCGACCGAATTGAGGATAAGTCGTGACCTAGTCGAGCCGGGTGGATCAGATCAGATAGACCAGCGAGGTCAGCGGGGTCGGTCGACCGAATGAAGACTTATCTATTGGGGTAATTTCCCTAGGTCAAGTTTGACCAGTTTGACTAAGCTTGAGTTGAGTCAAGTTTGAGTCAGGATTTGAGTTTTGATATTTGACAATATAAGAAGATTGCAAGAGCAATCGTCCGGTTGTGGAGATGGTCAAAGGATTGATCAGGTTGATAAGAATACAAGTCAAGTAGGTCAAGGTTAACAAGAGACTTGATTGGGAAAATCCTAACTGGAGATTACGCATTTGGAAAGTTCTGGTGAGGAGCTAGGCAACGGGAAAGTCCTAGTGAGGAGCTAAGCAGGAGAAAGTCATGGTGAGGAGCCAGGCAATTGGAAAGTCCAAGTGTGATCTTAGCAAAGGGTGTAAGTCCAAGCATGTGGTCTTGGCAAGGTAAGTCCTGGAATGACTTGGCAAGGAAGACCCTACAACTAGGATGAGGCCGAAGGAATCTCCTGAAGACAAGGCGTGAAGGATGGGGAGATATCCGAGGGACGCGAGGCTGATGGAGGAGGCTAGAAGGCTAGTTCAAAGTTGGTCGGGTGTGGCCAAATACTAGGCATGGAGAACCAATAGGTCACGATTGGCCGGGAGTGGGTTGGAGACTTTGGACTTGAGATTGAGTCAAGTCAAGGATGGTCAATCGATTGGGAAATTGATTGAACCAGGGCCCAATCGATCAGCCGATCGGGAATGTGCTACGAAGGAAGAAATGGCCCGATCGATTGGTTGATCGATTAGGAGCATGAGTCGCGAGCACAGAGGTCTTCCCAATCGATCGGGCAATCGATTGGGAATCTTCAATCGATCGGTCGATCGATTGGAGCTGGGAGTTCTCGCGCGATCGCGAGAACACGGAAAGCATCTGAATCAATCGGTGGATTAATTCAGAATGCCCCAATCGATTGGCAGATCGATTGGGATTCGACCGTTGCGCAGGATGCAGGTAATGGACGGCTGGGATTGTGCGGAGCTGACGTGGCGATCGATTGGGGTTGATTTCAATTGATTGGGAGCACAGGATATAGTCATTGCAGAGCATTTTTCTCCGTAGAACTTTGCGATCTTCTCCTACGAGCTTACAACGATCTTCATAGCGATTTCTCCAGCACTCACGCCAGTTCTTGAAGGCGCTTGGGTGCATTCCCAAGGTTCAAGAGACAACAACAAGCAACAAGTAAGCAAGAAGAAGGGTGTATTTCATTTATATCTTGTATTTTCTTCTTGTGTGAGGTGTGTTGTTGTGTGTGAGTTTGTACCAGGCTTCTCAGCCTCTGGCTGCGATCGAGAAGGAGTTGTTCTTAGTGGAGGAGCATATCGTGTGTGGATCCTTGGATTAGTCACCTCTTCTTGAGGTGGATACCAAGTAAATCTACTTGTTAGCGTTGTGTGAGTCTTGTATTTTATTTCCGCTGCATATCATCATCAAGACACAACCAACAAGTGTGCGATGAGACGCTATTCACCCCCCTCTAGCAGGCACATCGGTCCCAACAATTGGTATCAGAGCAAGGTCGCTCTTCTATGGATTAACCGCCAAGAGAGCAAGATGCTAGAGGAAGAAGAAGATGGAGATTGAAGGACCGCTCGAATGGGATATCCGAATTCCACCTTCGTATGACAAAGAAGATTTCAACTATTGGATGACAAGGTTGGAAACTTGGTTTCAAATGGATTGGAACCAATGGGTTGCATTGGAAGACCCATTTGAATCTCCTAAGGATAAAAAGGGGAAGCACCTCCGATCTCAACATTGGACCGAGGAACAACGGGAGCAAGAGGAGGCGGATAAGGAGGTAACAAAATTTTTGTTAAATCTATTACCTTCTAATATTATTGTGAGTGTTGGTGAATGCACAAGTGCATGTGATCTTTGGAAGAAGATCATTGCCTATCATGAAGACCCGTCACAATTCCAAGGAGTAGAGGAGTCCAAGGAGAAGGGCTCATTGGTCCAAGAAGAGAAGGACCAATCCAATGTTGACACAAGGTCAAAATTCGAGAAGAAGAAGGAAGAGGAGGAGAAGGAAGATGTGGAGAGGTCATCCACATCTTCAAGAGAGGAAGAAGTGGAAGCATCTCCATCTTCAAGTGGAGAATAAGAATTAGAAGATGATGTTACCTTCACAATTCAAGCTACATCAAATGGAGAATCAAGTATCATACCTACAAGCAAAGGTATAGAAACTTCAATTGAAAATAACAAAAATCATATCATTTGCTTTGAGTGTAGGGAATATGACACTATAAGAGCAAGTGTCCAAAGTTGGTCAAGAAAAAGAGCCAAGTAGTACCTAAGGGCAAGGAGAAGCCCAAAGAGACAATCCCCACAACAAAGAAGAGCAAAGAACACATTGTGTGTTTCTTGTGCAACCAAAATGGATATTATCGAAGCCAATGTCCAAAGGAGAAGAAAACAACCAAAGTCAAAGGAGGGAGCACAAGTCTAGGGGGAGCTTCCAAGGTAAAAATCAAGGTATCATTTAATGAATCTATTCCTTTGACATATGATAAAAAGCATGCTAGAAATAATTCTTACCATCTTAATGCAAATTATCATGAAAGTAGGAAGCATGATAGCGTTAAGGGAAAATACATTCCTCCTCATACTAGAACTACCACACCTAAGTTTAGGAAGGTAGATAGTAACTTAGGCAATAACTCTAAGGATTATAGATATATGCCAAAATATAGAAATGCTCATAGGGGTCAAGAAAAATCCAAATCTATGGATTTAATGACGGAGAACCAAGTCTTGAGGTCAAAACTTGATAACTTAGAAAGGAGCTTAGCAAGAATGAAAAATATTCTTAAGGGTCAAAATGAGCAAACTCTAGGGAGAACTAGGCAAGAGTCATTCAATGGTCATAAAGGTTTGGGATACAAACCCAAAGCCAAGAAGAGTGAAACTCAATACCATAAGGTTCCATATAACTATGGGACTAACTCTAAGTTTAGAGGTCAAGCCAAAAATACTAGGGAAGTCATCCCTAAGAGTGCGTTTGTCAAGACCAATGTGACTAAGACTTCTAAGAAGTCAAACAAAATTTCAAAGAAGATCACAAGGGAATCAATCCCTAAAGTTGACCTAGTAGAAGTGACCAAGGCTTCTAAGAAGCCTAGAAAGGTCCTTAGGAAGGTGACTAGGGAAGTTATCCCTAGTGAGTACGTAAAGCATCCAAGGAGCATCAATATGTTTTGGGTTCCTAAGAGCATATTCTCTACACCCTAGATGAGTCTAGAGAGTGTCAACTCTATTTGGAAGGGTAGCGAACCCAACCTTGATGAAGTTGGAACTTGGAGAGCATTTTCAAGGTTTCACTAACCTTTGAAAATGAAAAGGATTATTAGTGTTACTCTTTGAAAGAGTAAAATGTGTCAAAATTTGAGGAGTTGAATCTAATTTAAATTGACACACTTGAGAGAAGCAAAAGTAATTCTAAATTTGGAATTTGGTATTTTCTTATGGAATTAAGGGAAATGTAAACCTTAATCCAAATTGTCACTCTTGGAAAGAGTAACATGTGCCAAATCTTAAAGAATTATGTTTGAATTAAATTGACACAATTTGAAGAATCTTATGAACTACCAAGTTGGGATTCTGGTATGTTCTTAGGGAGTCAAGGGCAAATCCGGGCTTAAAATATAAGGTGATTACTCCTTTGGAAGGATAAACATGCCAAAATTTGAGGAATGTGCTTAATTTTAATTGGCATAAATAAATCAAGAGATTAAAGAAATGCCAAGTTGGGGTTTGACACTTTCTTGATGAAATTGGGCAATATAGGATTTAATTTTAAGATTAGTTAAGGTTTAAGGACACTTAGATAGGTAATCTAGGTATTTTATTTATGCTAATTTATCATGCTTTGTTTGCCCATCATATGTCATGACATCATATTTATTTTTGCATTCATGATTATTATGAAAAAAAAAAATTTATCATGTCATGTCATACATACATCATGTAGTTATAGGAAATTTTCTTTTGAAAATTATTTCTTTTTGATGTATGTCATAACATATCATGCATCATGTTTAATTCCTTGCAATTAAGGACAAAAGACATTTATCATGAATGGTAAATATCTCAACAAGTGGGATGACACCAAGTGACATCCTAGGTGGATGATCATAAGTTTCATAATGCCTAGATAGTTATGCATGATCCCTTAGTTTAGGGCAAAACCAAATACACATCTCACAAAGAACCATAAAGTGATTTGTATGTGTTTTAGTATACATTAGATACAAGTGAGATGTTAGGATGATAAACAAAACTCAAGATGTTGATTTAGTATATCTTGTTGAGTTTTAGGTTCATCAAAACACATAGTTATTTGTTTTCCAATCATTGGGAAAGCTAATGTACAAGTCATGTGCATTGAGCCCAAGGAACATGGTTGGATATTGGTTTTGAAAATGATTTTAAAAGGCTTTTGGAAAACCTTGGTGAAGACTATCTTTTGATAGTAATCATCATTGAATAGTTAAACATAAACTTGGAAGAAAAACACTAAAGTTTTTACAAGGTCTCAAGTTTGTGTCAATCTTTGAAAATAGGAAGTATTTTCATAGAAAACTATTTTTCCTTGATAAAATATACCCTAAATAATGTCTACATGAGTTTTCATGATTTTTATAGGTTTGTAGAATTATTGGGAAGTTTTTGAAGTCTGTTGAAATTGAATTTCAGAGAAATCATAAACTCAATCGATCAATCGATCGATTGGATGAGTTTCGATCGATCAGCCGATTGATTGGGAAGCTCATTCCCACGAATAGAAGGTCAGTGAATCGATCAGCCGATCGATTGACCCAAGATGGATCGATTAGTCGATCGATTCAGAGGGAATTTCTGCAAGCAGAAGCTTGCGGAATCGATCAATGGATCGATTGAAGTAGCTTCAATCGATTGAGTCCCAACTTCAATCGATTGGGAAGTCTGATTTTGACCTGAAAAGCTTGATTTCAGCACTTTAAGCCACCTCAAGTTCCGATAACCATTCCAAATCCCTTGGAATACATTTGTATACATTTAGGGGGAGTTTTCATGATGAAAGCAAGTATGAATTGGTTAAGGTAGACTTAGGTGAAGTTTAGGTTGGGGTTTAGTTTCATTATTGAATTTTGAACCTCAAAACTTCAAGTTTTGGTTTTCCTAACTGTTTAGGAACTCCAAGTCATTGTTGGTGCAATGACAGAAGTTTGACCATGTTTTTAGGGGGAGCTACTCCTTGAATGCATGAAAATTTATCTTCAAGGACCTTGGAAGGGGGTTAAACCTTCGTGATGGGTAATACTCAGGGTCGAGTATTGGGGAACAATGGAAGATTGGTTATCTTCATTGCTAGGATGATAAATGCTCTCGGATGAGCATTGTGGCATAGGTTACTGCTCAAGGGGGAGCATTGGATTAATGAAGGGGATCATACCTTCATTGGTAAAGTGAAAAATGCTCTCGGATGAGCATTGTGAAGAAGATTACTGCTCAAGGGGGAGCATTGAATACAATGAATGAGAGTTTCATTGGGAAGCTGATGCGTGCTCTAGGATGAGCATTGTGAAGTGAAGTAGAGCTCAATGGGAAGCTTAGGCGACAATGAAGAATATGAGATCTTCATTGTGGGGTTGTTAACAACATATGAGGTTGTAAACAACGTAGAGTTAACTTTTATGGAGAAGAGTTTGTTTTCAGTTTTTGATGTGTGACAAAGGGGGAGAATAGAAGGTTAAGTCAGGTCTTCATCCCAAGCAGGGGGAGTTTGCCCTCTAAGAAAGGGAGAGAATGAAGGAAACCTTCATTCATGCCTTGTCATGAAAAAGTTAAGGTTATGAGATTTAGCCTTGTGATAAAGAAGAGGTTAAGACTATGAGATTTAGCCTTGGTATAAAGAAAAGGTTAAGACTATGAGATTTAGCCTTGTGGTAAAGAAGAGGTTAAGGCTATGGGATTTAGCCTTGGTATAAAGAAGAGGTTAAGGCTAAGGGAGTTAGCCTAACTTAGAGGTATTGTCAAACATCAAAAAGGGAGAGATTGTTGGTGCAATTTCCCTTGGTCAAGTTTGACCAGTTTGACTAAGCTTGAGTTGAGTCAAGTTTGAGTCGGGATTTGAGTTTTGATGTTTGACAATATAAGGAGATTGCAAGAGTAATCGTCCGGTTGTGGAGATGGTCAAAGGATTGACCAGGTTGATGAGAATAGAAGTCAAGTAGGTTAAGGTTGACAGAAGACTTGACTAGGAAAGTCCTAATTAGAGGTTAGACATTTAGAAAGTCCTGGTGAGGAGCCAGGCAATAGGAAAATACTAGTGAGGAGCTAGGTAGAAGAAAGTCCTGGTGAGGAGCCAGGCAATTGGAAAGTCCAAGTGCGATCTTGGCAAAAGGTGTAAGTCCAAGCATGTGATCTTAGCAAGGTAAGTCCTGGTATGACTTGGTAAGGAAGACCCGACAACTAGGATAAGGCCGAAGGAAGCTCCTGAAGGCAAGGCGTGAAGGATGGGGAGATATCCGAGGGGTGCGAGGCTGATGGAGGAGGCTAGAAGGCTAGTTCGAGGTTGGTCGGGTGTGGCCAAATGCTAGGCATGGAGACCCAATAGGTCACGATTGACCGGGAGTGGGTTGGAGACTTTGGACTTGAGATTGAGTCAAGTCCAGGATAGTCAATCGATTGGGAAATCGATTGAACCAGGGTCCAATCGATCAGCCGATTGATTGGAGTGTGTTGCGAAGGAGGAAATGGCCCAATCGATTGGTCGATCGATTGGGAGCATGAGTCACGAGCACAGAGGTCTTCCCAATCGATCGGGCAATCGATTGGGAATCTCCAATCGATCGGTCGATCGATTGGAGCTGGGAGTTCTCGCGCGATCGCGATAACACAGAAAGCATCTGAATCGATCGGTGTATTGATTCAGAATGCCCCAATCGATTGGCTGATCGATTGGGATTCGACTATTGCACATGATGCAGGTGATGGACAACTGGGATTGTGTGGAGCTGACGTGGCGATCGATTGAGGTTGATTTCAATCGATTGGGAGCACAGGATATAGCCGTTGCGGAGCATTTTTCTCCGCAGAACTTTGCGATCTTCTCTTGCAAGCTTACAATGATCTTCACATTGATTTCTCCAGCACTCACGCCAGTTCTTGAAGGCACTTGGGTGCATTCCCAAGGTTCAAGAGACAACAACAAGCAACAAGTAAGAAAGAAGAAGGATGTATTTCATTTATATCTTGTATTTTCTTCTTGTGTGAGTTGTGTTGTTGTGTGTGAGTTTGTACGAGGCTTCTCCACCAATGTCAAAGCGACATACACTCTCCAATGCGAATTAACAAAGGAGGAGCTAAACCGAGTTAGCCCGTTTTCAAGCTCCAAAGACTTGTGGGAGAAGCTAATTGAGCTACATGAAGGGACCTTCGATACTAAGGTAAGTAAAAGAGATCTAATTTTGAGTAAATTATATAACATAAAAATGCAGGAAGATGAATCGGTGAGTCAACTATACACATGCATCCAAGACCTTCTCAACAGGCTCCACATAATCAGACAGAAGGTGGAAAATCACGACGTCAACATGTATACATTAAATGCATTTCCTAGGAACACCCTATGGACATCAATGGTAGATGCTTACAAGGTCTCTAAGGGTCTTTCTTTAATTAGATTAGATGAATTATTCTCAGAGTTTAAATTATATGAACAGATTAATACACCTCTAGTCGAGAAAGGTATTGCTTTAGTTGCAGGTGCAAACAGAACACGAGAATCAAAGCTCAAGCGCTATACTGAACCCGAATTCAAAGATGAATCGGACTCAAAAGACGACGATGAGATTGCTTCTGAACTTGTGAGCCTAGCCTGAAGGCTATACAAGAAGAAGAAAGGATTCACCAAAAAGGATATCAAAAAGGTGATCCAATCAAAAGGAATGCAACCAAGCCCAAAAATCAAGTCAGAAGTAACTTGCTATGGCTGCAACAAGAAGGGACACATCAAAGTAAACTGTCCAAACCAGAAGGAAATAAAGAAGTAATAGAAGAAGAAGGCGCTTCAAGTAACGTGGGATGAATCTTCATCAGAAGACTCCGACGAGGACCTCGAGCAGACAAGCTTCCTCGCACTTCTGGCCCGATAACAACTCAACAAGTCTGAAAGTGAAAGCGAATCCGAAGCTGAGTTCGAAACAAGCCACGAATCCATATCCGTTTTTGAAGAGCCAAACACCGCTGTAAGATCTTCTCAAGTAGATAAACTGTATAATTTAATTAACTATTTAATACATAAATTAACTAAGTCAAATATCCAAGTCAAGTCACTCCAAAAAGAGGTAATAACCCTTAAGGAAGTGACTAGACCAAGCTCCTTGACCGAACTTATTCAAACTGAAACTTCAACTCAGGTTCAACAACTTGAGAAAGAAAATTCCAATATGAAAGATCAAGTCAAGGAACTTAAGAAAACATTGGAACGGTTCACCTTAGGTTCAAAGAATCTTAATTTGAATCTTGGGAAGAAAAGGGTTGTATACAATCGATTTGGACTTGGATACAAGACTAAATACAAATTCAAATCATACTTATCTCTTGTCAACCAAACAAATAGAAAAATAGTCCAAGCATGGGCCCCCAAGTCTAACTTGATTAATCAAGTGGGGCTTGGTCAATATTAGATCCCCAAGGATCAAATTCATTACCTTAATAGACCCTATCGAGGCTATGATCCAGGGAGAGCCAATAGAAAGACCATCCTTATTAGATAAAATTGTTTGATGTCTATTTTACTATTTTTTCATTATATATGCTTAAACTAGGGTAGATAAGGACCTAGGCTTGATTGCCACTTGACTAGTTAGACTTAGAAATTTCAGAAAAAAAATTAAATATTTAATTTCTTTAAAAGATTTTGTCTAGAAGTGTTGGATAATCTCATACCCAAGAAAACCTAGTGTCTCATCACAGCCTGGAAGTCAATTATTGAAATAGATATTTAATTAACTGACTGTTAAATCTTAGTCTAACTTAAATGTGAATCAATTCCTTAAATACTAATCTAAAGATAAATCAACCATCTTACAAAACTCTTAAGATTCCCTGTTTGACAATCTAAAAAAGGGTGAGATGGGCTTAGATTTAAAATAGCCTAAATCTAATTAAATCTAACTTAAATCTAACACAACCTAACTTAACTTAACCTAAATCCAACTAAATCTAACTTAAATCTAATTAAAGTTAAATCTAACTCAACCTAACTTAACTTAACCTAAATCCAACTAAATTGAACTTAAATCTAATTAAACTTAAATCTAACTCAACCTAACTTAACTTAACCTAAATCTAACTTAAATCTAATTAAACTTAAATCTAACTCAACCTAACTTAACTTGACCTAAATCTAACTTAAAACTAATTAAACTTAAATCTAACTCAACATAAACTTAAACTAAAATTAACTTAAATCTAGGTTAATAAATTTAATAAAATCAACCATCTCACAATCACTCATAGGTATTATATGATTGACAACATAAATTGGGTGAGATGGAAATTAAGGAGTTGAACTCAATCAATCTATCTTATAAATCCATTTGAAATTAGATCAAAATCAAATGCTCAATGTGTAGGAACAGAACATGTTGGATCAATGGGCGTTAGATAGTGGATGCTCCAGACACATGACTGGAGACCGATTGAAGTTCACCAAGCTAAAATACAAAAATCTAGGGTCAGTTGCATTCAGCAACGATGGAAAACTTAAAGTAATGAGAACAGGTAATATCGAACTAAGTTCCGATTTTATTGTTCGAAAAGTATTATTAGTCGATCAATTTAATTTCAACTTACTTAGCATAAGTCAACTATGTGACTCCAAATACCTAGTAACCTTTTCTAACTCTGATTGCCTAATTAAAAATATTGAAAATCCTAAAATCATACTTAAGGGAACTAGGAAAAATAATGTTTACATAATTAACATACCAACCTCCTCACTAAAGTATCTTCTGACACAACAAGAGGAAAGCATGTTGTGGCATAGCAGGCTAGGTCACACTCACAACAGACTCATTTCAAAAATGAATCAAAATGGTATAGTTAGAGGTTTACCCAAATTTAAAAACCTAGAAAAGTCAATTTGTAATGCTTGCCAATAAGGTAAACAAACTAAGTCAATTCGTAAACAAACTAACCTAAATCGAACCAACTCATTACTTGAGATCCTATATTTAGACCTATTTGATTCACATAGAGCCAAGTCACTAAGCAGAAACCAGTACTGCTTAGTCATAATTGATGGCTGCTCTAAGTTTACTAGGATAAAATTTCTAAAAACTAAATATGAAACTTTTGAAATTTTTAATAATTTTTATAAGTTAATAGAAAATGAAAAAGATACTAAAATCAAAAGAATTAGAAGTGATCATGGAAGGAAATTTGAAAATTATAAATTTACTAAATTTTGTAAAATTAATGGATATAATCATGAATTTTCATGCCCTAAAACTCTCCAACAAAATGGACTAGTAGAACGGAAAAATAAAACGTTACAAGAAGTTGCAAGAACCATGTTAAATGAATATAACCTAAGCAAACAATTTTGGATAGAAGCAATAAACATGGCATGTTATATTCAAAATAGGATATTAATTAATAAATTCTACAATAAAACCCCTTATGAAATTTACTATAACAAAACATCCAATCTAAATTATCTAAAAGTATTTGGATCTAAAGTACACATATTAAATACTAAGGATTACTTAGGTAAATTTACATCAAAATCTACAATTGGAATATTTTTACGGTACTTCACAACTAGTAGGGCTTATAGAGTGTATAACAAAGATACTCAAAAAATTGAAGAAACAACTAATGTAATTTTTGATGAAAAAAATAACTTACCTAATTTAATCAATGAAAGTAACCATTAAAACATAAGAAAAATAGATGATGAAGAAGATACTCAACTTAGAACTAAGAAGAGTGAATCACAAGAACTGATTGTTGACTCCAACCCAAAACAATCAAGAATAAGTTCTAATCACTCACCTGACCAAATTTTGGGTAGCCCAACTCTAGGAGTAAGAACTCGACCATCCTATAGAAACCTAAGCTAAATAACCCTTATTTCTAAAATTGAATCCAAAACTATAGAAGAAGTCTTACTTAACCCAGATTAGATAATAGCAATGCAAGAGGAGTTAGCCCAATTTAAAAGAAATAAGGTCTGGGAACTTGCACCTAAACCCACAAATAAATCTATAATTGATACTAAGTGGGTATTTAGAAATAAACTAGATGATAAGGGTGAAATAATAAGAAATAAGGCTAAGTTAGTAGCAAAGGGGCTTAGCCAAGTGGAAGGGCTATATTATGATGAAACCTATGCACCTGTAACCAGACTTGAATCCATAAGGATGCTGCTAGCCTATGCAGCACATAAAGGATTGAAGCTATATCAAATGGACGTAAAATCCACATTCTTAAATGGGTTCATCAAAGAAGAAGTCTATGTAAATCAACCCCTAGGATTTAAAGATCTAGACCACCCAAACCATTGTTAGGACCTTTGGATGGCTAGAGAGGGGGGGTGTGAATAGCCGACCCCAAATTTTCGTTTCTTCCTACAATTTAGGTTAGCGCAGCAGAAATAAACGTAGAAACGATAATGGAAAAGGGCAAACCTCAAACACAACGATATAACGAGGTTCGGAGATGATACTCCTACTCCTCGGCGTGTCCGTAAGGTGGACGAATCCTATCAATCCGTCGGTGGATGAGACCCCGGAAAATCGACTAATAAGAACTCCTTCTGGGTGGAGAAACCTCGCCACAATCTCTTTTGCAACAGCAATAAAGGAGTACAAGAAATAAAGCAAGAAACAATGGATAATATGAATGTAAATACACTCTACCAAGTTTACTTGCCTTCTTCTCATCGACTGGAGTCCGTTGATGAAGCAGCAACTTCACGGATGATGCCAACAGCAGCTGATCAACCAGTCGAGGGAAGCTCACACGAAGCTTCAGCAAAGAGGAGCTCAGCAAAGCTCAAATCGCAGTAAGGAGGAAGAGCAAGAACTGATCCTGTAGAGGCCATCGACCTCGATATATATCCTGCACCTGCTACACCTGTGAAGAAGACAAAGAGCAACACAGAAATCTAGCCGTTGTGTCGCAACGGCTAGGCCTGGACCGATCAGGCTCCACCCTGATCGGTCTGGGAGCCATCTGATCGGTCTGTGGATCGATCAGGCCCTAGGTTGATCGGTCCCCAGACCGGTCAGCCATCTCTGTGAGGGTTGGCTTTAAAGCCTGATCGGTCTGTGGACCGATCATGCAACGATCAGTAGCTTCCTGATCATTTTCTGATCGGTCTGTGGACCGATCAGATAACCTACAGTGAACCACTGTTTGGTTACTGATCAGTCACCAGACCGATCCAATGCCTTAGAGCTTCCCAACCCTAAATCCTAAAGCCTTCCCGGTCTAGAGAATGAGCTACCGAGCCCTTTCTGACCTAGTCTGGAGAAACGAGCTACCGAGCCCTCTCCGACTTCTATGTCCGGTCCAGAGAAAGCTCTCTCCGACTCCCTCGTCTGGTCCGAGAACGAGCTATCGAGCCCTCTCCGACTTCATCCGGTCCGGAGAACGAGCTCGAGCCCTCTCCGGCCTAGTCCGGAGAACGAGCTCAGAGCCCTCTCCAACTCTGCGGTCAGAACGAGCAGGCTCCAGGCCCTCTCGGACCTAGTCCAGGAGAGCTGCCGAGCCCTCTCCGACTTCGTCTGGTCCAGAGAACGAGCTCCCGAGCCCTCTCTGACATAGTCCAGAGAACGAGCTGCCGAGCCCTCTCCGACTTCCCATGCCAAGCTTCCATACTTGGACTTCTCCCGTGCCAAGCTCCCTGCTTGGACTTTTCCGTGCCAAGTCTCCATACTTGGACTTTTCCCCGTGCCAAGCTCCCTGCTTGGACTTTTCCGTGCCAAGTGTTGGTCCCTTTGGAGGCCGGCAAGAGGGGAGGGGTGAATTGCCCTACAAAATAAAACCAAAAACCCTTCTCGGATATTCAACTAACTTAAAAGAACTTGTAATTAAAAAAACAGAGACTAATTAAAACAGAAAATAGACACAGAGTAATTACTTGGTTTGTAATCAGAGGATTGCTAATCCAAGGTAAAGACGGCGCACTAATTGATTCTCCTCTGGACGGAGTAGCCTCTTACAGCGTTGAAAGCACAGAAATAAATAACACAAATGAAAGCACTGGATTACAAGTAGTTTTTCTTGATTGATTATTGCTTCTGGACCAAGGCTATATTTATAGTCTTGGTCCGGGCGCCTGGAAGGGTTCCGGGCGCCTGGGATAAACTTTATCCCCCAATCACGATCCTGGTCAAAATCATGCTCCGGGCGCCCCGGAGCAAAAAGTCAACTGCGGTTGACTTTTTGTCCGGGATCACTTCTCCGTCAAGTCCCAGTCTCGGTCCGGGTCTGTTCGCTCCGGCCTCGCTAGCTTGGGTGATCTCGGCCTTCCGGAATAGGGCTCACCCGAACCCATGTTCCGACCTTCTCCTCGAGCAGCCTTCCTTCCCGGTTTCTCGTCCCTCGAGCGCTGCGCACGCTCTTCTCGTCCACCGGTGTACTCTTCCGCGGACACCTCGTCCCTCAGACGCACCGAGCCCGTCGGCTCTCTCCCGTGCCGTCCTTCTCGCTAGCCGCGTCTTCCGCTCGACTTCCTGTGTTCCTAAGCTCCTGCACACTTAGACACAAGGGTTAAACAAACGCAGGACCTAACTTAGCTTGTTTGATCACATCAAACACCTTGGGGTTCCAACAATCTCCCCCTTTTTGATGTGAGCAACCCAAGTTAAGTTAGGGTAACCATATGCAATAAAAAAACAATTTATATTAAAATAAGTCCAAATATTTTTCAATTGAAAAATTATATAGTACCTCCCCCTAGACTTAACATACTTCTCCCCCTTTGATCACATAAAAATTGGGGTTATAAAAAAGTCTAAGGTAAATTCAAACAAGAACTTTTAAGTGTAAAATATTTAGTAAAGACACTCTTCAGAATTGTTTCAGATAAGAATAGTCATAAGTGTTAAAAATTTAAGTTTAAAACTTATCTCAGCATTCCCAAAAAAAATTTTCTAATTAAACAATTTAAGTCAATTTTAAGAAAAAATGATAAGGCAAAATTAACAAAAAAAAAAATTCTAAGTTAACTTTTAAAAAAAAATTCTAAGTCAATTTTAAGAAAAATTATAAGGCAATATAAAAAAAATTCTAAGATAACTCAAAAAATTTCTAAGTCAATTTTCATAAAAATTTCTAAGATAATTAATATTAATTTCTAAGGCAATGTTTCAAAAGAGAATATCTAGTTTAAAAAAAATTCTAAGTCAATATAAAGAAAAAATTTTAAGTTATTTTTCATAAAAGATTTCTAAGGCAATTTTCAAAGAAAAATGTCTAAGACAATATTCATAGAAAAATTCCTAAGTTAAAAAATATCCAAGTCAATAATTTTCAGAAATTTTCTAAGTCAATTAAAAAAAAATTATTTTCCAAATTTTTTTTTATTTATAAATTAATTTTAAATATTTTCTAACACAAATTGAATAACTCTTTTAAAGCATTAGATAAATTAAATTAATGCTTTTTCAGTTAGTCAATTAAACTTTTCATTTCGATACTTGGCTTCCAGGTCGTGGTGAGGCACTAGGCCTTCTTGGTTATTGGAGCAACAACCACTTCCTTAGACAAAGCCTCATAATGAAATTAGTCGTTTAATTTCCTTGCTGAAAATGCTAAGTCTAATTTTAGATTAAACAGGTTTTTGGAACCCAGTAGAGATTCCTACCTACAGGGTTAACCAAGTATTTCCTAGGTACATAGATTTTTGATATATTTCTAATTTGACTTTGATGAAATCTATAATACCAATTTAAACCTCTATAATTTCTAAAAGTAGAAATATTTGAATTTTTATATTTTTTCAATCTTTCTATTTCTTCTTTTAATTTTTCATTTTCAATTTTCAATTTATCAAAATCCTCTATAAGACATGATTTTGCTAAAATTCTTTTTGTTTCCAAAATTTCATTTTTTAATTTGATATTTTCATTTTCTAATTTATACATGGATTTCGTCATTGCCTTAATGCCAGAATAAAGTTGATCAGGGGGTAAGAGGCATACCTCACTTACCATATCGGACTTGAAGTCTGAATCTCCCCCTGCTTCGCTGCTTTCATCCGAGGTCGCTCCCCCTTCATCGATGCTAGGTTCTGATATACTTTGTCTATCGTAGCTTGCCATTAGTGCTATTCCGGCATATTCTTGAGCTTCTGATTCAGATGAAGAAGTGTCGTCCCAAGTTACTTTTAGGTTATGTTTCTTGGGAGACTTCCTTTTGGCTTTCTTGAGTTCTGGGCAGTCTTCTCTTAGGTGTCCCTCCTTCTGACACTGGTAGCACCGCACCTTTCTTCCACCTTTTTGATTCCTTTTATTCTGCATTTTAAATTTATTAGATCTAAAAAACTTTTTAAAATTTCTTACCATGTATGCTTCTTGATCGTCTTCGGAGTCTGACTCGAGTTCATCCTTCTGGGTTACGTTCAGCGCCATAGTCTGGGTTGTATCCTTTGTCGTTCCTGCATACCTGGTTTCATGCAATTCAAGAGTAGAAAACAACTATTCTAAAGTGCTTACCTCCAGGTCTTTTGAGATGTAGTAGGCGTCGACGATTGATGTCCATTCCGGAGTTCTTGGAAACGCGTTGAGCGCGTAGCGTATAGTGTCCCGATTTGTTATCATTTCACCGAGGTTCTCGAGACCAGTAACTAGTTTTTTTACCTTTGCGTGTAAACCAGCTACTTTCTCACCTTTCTCCAGACGGATGTTCATCAGTTTGTTGCGGAGGATGTCCCTTCTAGCGAGCTTTGCTTCGGACGTGCCTTCGTGGAGTTCCAAGAACTTCTCCCAAAGTTCTTTAGCAGATAAATAGTTTCCGATGCGGTTGACCTCTTGACACGCTCAGCAGGTGATGTTCCGCACGGCTGTTTGCTACCGACTCATTCTGCTTCTTCTTTGTCCAATCGCTCTCTTCTTTTTCTTTTCCATCTTTATCTATTGGAGCTACAAAACCATATTTCATAATAAATCGAATTTAAAAATCTGTTTTTAGGAATACCTCCATACGACGCTTCCAGTCTGCGAAGTTCCCCACGAATTTTGGTGGGACGATGCTTGGTCCGGCCATTTTGTTGCTTCGATCGGCGGTTAGTCCTCCTGAAGCATGCCTTGCTCTGATACCACTTGTTGGTCCCTTTGGAGGCCGGCAAGAGGGGAGGGGTGAATTGCCCTACAAAATAAAACCAAAAACCCTTTTCGGATATTCAACTAACTTAAAAGAACTTGTAATTAAAAAAGCAGAGACTAATTAAAACAGAAAATAGACACAGAGGAATTACTTGGTTTGCAATCAGAGGATTGCTAATCCAAGGCAAAGACGACGCACTATTTGATTCTCCTCTGGGCGGAGTAGCCTCTTACAGCGTTGAAAGCACAGAAATAAATAACACAAATGAAAGCACTGGATTACAAGTAGTTTTTCTTGATTGATTATTGCTTCTGGACCAAGGCTATATTTATAGTCTTGGTCCGGGCGCTTGGAAGGGTTCCGGGCGCCCCCGGGGGATAAACTTTATCCCCCAACGGTCAGATTGCGAAAATCGCGATCCTGGTCAAAATCATGCTCCGGGCGCCCGGAAGCATTCCGGGCGCCCCGGACAGCTCCGGGCGCCCCGGACAGCTCCGGGCGCCCGGAACCATTCCGGGCGCACCGGAGCAAAAAGTCAACTGCGGTTGACTTTTTTTCCGGGATTACTTCTCCGTCAAGTCCCAGTCTCGGTCCGGGTCTGTTCGCTCCGGCTTCGCTAGCTTGGGTGATCTCGGCCTTCCGGAATAGGGCTCACCCGAACCCATGTTCCGGCCTTCTCCTCGAGCAGCCTTCCTTCCCGATTTCTCGTCCCTCGAGCGCCGCGCACGCTCTTCTCATCCACCGGTGTACTCTTCCGCGGACACCTCGTCCCTCAGACGCACCGAGCCCGTCGGCTCTCTCCCGTGCCGTCCTTCCCGCGAGCCGCGTCTTCCGCTCGACTTCCTGTGTTCCTAAGCTCCTGCACACTTAGACACAAGGGTTAAACAAACGCAGGACCTAACTTAGCTTGTTTGATCACATCAAAACACCTTGGGGTTCCAACACCAAGTCTCCATACTTGGACTTTTCCCGTGCCAAGTCTTCATACTTGGACTTTACCGAATCAAGTCAACTCAAGTCGGGTCAACCAGGTCAACCTTGACCGAAGGTTGCACCCACAATCTCCCAAGTTTGTATTCTTGTCAAACATCAAGATACAACTTTTCTATTCTCGTCAAACATCAAAATACAACTCGAGTCAGGTCAACTCGAGTCGGGTCAACCAGGTCAACCTTGACCTAAGGTTGCACCAACAACCATATCCTTAGATTATGAAAAACTTTATATAGACTAAAATGAAGCTAAGTTTTTTTTAACCAAGTCTTTTCAAATTCTTTTGTGATTTTTCAAATTTAGCCAAGTATTTTCAAAGTTTTTTTTTCAACTTTTAACTGAGTTCTTATCAAAATATTTTTAAGCTACGTTTTTTTTTTTCCAAAATCTATTTAAAGCTAAGTTTTTTTTTAAAATCTTTTTAAAGCTGAGCTTCTATCAATTTTTTTTTAAGCTAAACTCTTTTTAAGTCCTTTTAAAGCTAAGTTTTTTAAAAACTAAGTTTTTTTCAAAATCTTTTTAAAGCTAAGTTTTATCAAACTCTTTTTAAAGATAAGTTCTTTTATCCAACTCTTTTTAAAGCTACATTTTTATCAAAATTCTTTTAAACCCAAATTTGTATCAACGGTTTTTTTTTAAAACCTAAGTACTTAACACTGTTTTTTTTTTAAAAAAAGCTAAGCATTTCTAACTTGGCTAAGCATTTCAAAGCAATTATTTTCAAAGCTAAAGTTTTGCTCAGTTTTTTAACAGACTCACGTTTAACTCTTAAGTTTTTTTTAAGTGCTACCCTTCAGGGGGAGCTTAAGTTAGCTTAAGTTAAACAGAGTAAAAACCTTTTTGTCAAACAACCTTTCCTCTCTAAATAATTTTTGATATATGACAAAGGGGGAGAGAATGGTCAAAAGTTTAGGGGAGTGATAAATTAAGGGGGAGCTAATATTTAGTGAGAAAATGCTATATTTTTCTTCATATATTTTCATTAAATTGGTATATATTTACTTAACTTTTGAACCTGGTTGCCATAATCAAAAAGGGGGAGATTGTTGGTGCAGAAAGTACCAGATGATCAAACCTGTGTTTTGATAACGACAAAGGATTCAAAAGTTAAGATATCTTGTTGTCTAATAAGTTTGAATGAGCTTGCAGGAAAGCCCTAAGTTGTCTTAGGCAAAAGTCCTAGTGGATTCTAGGTAGGTGGAAAATCCTAGGGGTGGTAACCCTAGGTTCTAGGCGGCGGTAACCCTAGGTGATGGAAAGTCCTAACTGCGGTTAGGCAGGTGAAAAATCCTAGGGGGTGATAACCCTAGGTCATAGAGGGTGGTAACCCTAGGTTATGGAAAACCCTAGGGGGAGGTGACCCTAGGTCCTAGATGGTGGTAACCCTAGGCGAAAAGTCCAGTTGGTCTGGAGGGTCGGTCTGGCAACAGGTAACTTCTCATGAGAGGAATAGGTGAAGACGTATTCCCTTATGAGGGAACAGTAGGCGTTGATTCGACCTAGACTTTCCGAAGGAAATCCAAAGTCAGAACCGGACAGTCTGAAGGCTGTCAAAACTTTTAATTTACATATTATCTGCTATGTGCTAACTCTGTTTTGTAGGAGACTAACATTTTATACTGGGTTAGATTTGATCTTGATCGGTCGACTGAACCTTTAGATCGATCGACCGAACCCCAGTACAGCTGACCAAGTTCGATCAAGGGATTGATCGACTGAACCGAGGATAAGCTGTGACCTGGTCGAGCTGGGTGGATCAGATCAGATAGATCAGCGAGGTCAACGGGATCTATCGACTAAACGGTAGGATCGGTTGACCAAACGGAGACTTATCTAGGTGGCAGAAGCATGTGGACGAGAAGCTAGGTAAGTTTAGAGGGTTTGGCCGACCGAACACCTGGATCGGTCGACCGATCATAGTCGGGTCAAAGACTAATCTCGAGATCAGTAGATCTGGATCAGATCTACCTCGGCTATAAAAGGAGGGCCGACCAGCAGCTTCGGAGACAACATTGACAATAGAATTCATAACGATCTTCTAAGCTGTGCGTTACTCCGAAACGACACAACAAATGCTCAGCTGCCTCGACAATCGACGATCCTATTTCTTCATCTTTGTATTGTCGGTAATTTAGTTATATTACTATTGTACTTCAAACTTGTAATCATTACTCGAGCCATTAGTGATTGCCCAACGAAAGTGATCAACGATAACGGGCCTTGGAGTAGGAGTCGCCACAAGCTCCAAACCAAGTAAAAGAAAGCTTGTTAGCATTGGTCGTTTTTCATCATTTCACTGCGTATTCTATGTATTTTCCGAAACAAGTAAAAAAGCAATGCGTTCCATTCCCCCCCCCCCCCCCCTTCTAGCACGTCTACGATCCTATAAAAATTAAATATTTTCAAACTTATAATTAACAGCAAAATTAAAAGTAACTTCATCTCACACAAACTCATAAGCTTAACGTATTTGATAATTTAGAAAGAGTGAGATGGAAAATCAAGAAAATAGATAATTATTTTTTTCTAATGCTTGAACTCTAGGACCCTCAAACTTAGATAATTTACTAAATTTTTTTAAGGCATTAATCAAGAGGAAGTGAAAGGAGTTAAGTTAAACATTTTTTATTAAAAATTCTCTCAAAGTTCACATATTTTTTTTTAAAATATCAAAATTAAATATCTCTTTAAGTTAAAGTATTTTTTTAATTTTAAAATTAATTTTTTAAAGTATTTTTAAAAAAGAAAGTTGAGTTTTTTAAGATTTAACTATTTTTGAAAAAGTAAATTTAAATATATATTTTTTTGCCAAGGTCGTTTTGAATATTTTTAGATAAGTACTTAACTATTTTTTTTTAGTTGTAACTATGTACTTACCTAACTTTTTGAAGCTAAGCACTTAACAAAGTGTTTTAAATCCTTTTGAAAGCTAAGTAAATTATTTAAGCTAAAATTGTTAAAGGTAATGAATTCAGGAGAAGCTTAAATTTTAAATTTTAAAATTTAAAAGAGATTAAAAGTTAATTTTTTTAATTTTTTTTAACAAATCAATTTTCTCTCTAACTTAGTATTTTTTTTTTTTTGATATATGTCAAAAGGAGAGAGAAAAGTTAAAGTCAAGTTAAGTTAAACATATAACTTCTTATTAAGGGGGGAGCATAGGGGAGAATTTTTTTTACTTATGCTTATGCTCTAATTCCTTATATTGTATTAATTTTTGTTATATTTTACTTAACTTTGAACTATATTGCCATAATCAAAAAAAGGAGAGATTGTTAGTGCAGGGAGCACAAGACGATCGAACCTATGTTTTGATTATAGAAAAAGGTTCAAAAGTTAAGATGTCTTGTTTTCTAACAAGTGTGAATGAGCTTGCAGGAAAGTCATAAGTATTCTTAGGTAAAAGTTCTAGTAGATTCTAGGCAGGTGGAAAGTTCTAGCTGCAGTTAGGCAACAAAGTCCTGGTCAGGGGACTGGGTGAAGTCTTGGTGGGTCGAGGACTTTAGGTGAAATCCTAGAGTCGAGAACTCTAGGTGAAAATCCTTGTGGTCGCGGACCAGGTGAAAGTCTGGACGGGTCAAGGAGCGGGCGTTCAGCATGAAGTCCTAAAGTCTCAGATGCTAAGCAAAAGTCTAGTTCATCTAGAGGACCGGTCTAGCAAAAAGTAATTTCTCCTGAGATGAGTAGGTGAGGACGCGTTCCTCGTTGAGGAAACAGTAGGCGCAGGTTTGACCTAGGATTTTTGGGAAATCTAAAAGTCAGAACCAGACAGTTTGGAGGTTGCCGAAAAATTTATTATTCATATTTTATTGTGCTAACTTTGTCTTGTGGGATATACTTTGTATTTTGACTAATATGTCTTGCAGGAAGTGAGATGCATAAAGAAAATCTTAGAAGAACAGTGTTTGAGGTGCCTCTAGGGCTGTTAGAGGAGTCTCGACTGCTTTGCCCGAAGGCCTTCGCAGAAGAAGCGCGGAGGCACCTTCGAAGCGCCTGAAGGTGCCTTGGATACTGGATGGAAGGGGCCTTACATACACTTGAAGGAGCCTTCAAAGAGATAAAATTCGCAGAAAGCGGATGTTATTGACGACCGAAGCTGCGGAGATAAGATCTAAGCTAGAGGCACCTTCAAAGGGGTTGAAGGCTCCTTCAATAGCTAATAAATGTCCTCTTCGAGCAGATGGTAGAACACAATATTTCGAACGACTTCTGCTCTTGCGTGCTGCTCCGATAAAGCCTCTACGACGTTCAAAAGCTCTGACGATGACCCTGCTGAAGATTTCATCCTACAAAGTCGTCGGTATTTTTTACTTTTCTAATTACTTGTAATAGTTTCAAATTATACTTGTACTCTTTACAATTGATTAGAGATTGCCCATCGAAAGTACACTCATGTGCGGGCCTTGGAATAGGAGTCGTCATAGGCTCCGAACCAAGTAAAAGAAATGTGTCAGTGATTGCTTTGCCTTCTTTCTTTCTTGCTTATCTCTATGTTGGTGTGGGAAGCATCCGACGATCGAACCTAAGTTTTGATAATGGCAAAGGGATTCAAATTTAAGATTCTTTGTTACGTTATCTAACGGCAAAGGGATTCAAATTTAAGATTCTTTGTTACGTTATCTAACGTGTGTGAATAAGTTGCAGGAAAGTCCTAACTAACTGCGGTTAGGTAGGTAAAAAATCCTAGGGGGTGGTAACCCTAGGTAGTAAAAAACCCTAAGAGCGACAACCTTAAGTCCTAGGGGGTGATAACCCTAGGTGGAGGAAAACCCTAAGGGGCGACAACCTTAGGTACTAGGGGATGGTAACTCTAGGTGGTGAAAATCCTAAGGGGGGTAACCTTAGGTCATAGGGGGAGGTAACCCTAGGTGGCGCAAAACCCTAGGGGAAGGTAACCTTAGGTCTTAGGGGGTGGTAACCCTAAGCAGAAAGTCCAGTCGGTGTGGAGGACCGGACTGACAACATGTATGCTCTCCTGAGTGGAGTAGGTGAGGACGCATTCCCCACAGATGGAACAGTAGGCGTCGGTTTGACCTAGAATTTTCGGTCGGAAATCCGAAATCAGAACCGGACAGCCCGAAAGCGGTCAACTTATTTGTTTTATTTGCTATTTGTCTAACTCTTTTTTTATAGGAAACTAACATTTCTGTAGGGTCAGATTTAGCCATGATCGGTCGACCGAACGGCTTGATTGGTCGATCGAACCACAGCATAAAAGGACCAGATTTTCATATTACAGACCGGGTTCAGTCGAGGGATCGGTCGACCCAACCTGGGGATTAGTTGACAGAACCAAGGATGGGAGTTGACTAGATCCAAGCCGGGGGGATCGGATCGGATGAGGAGGTCATCTGATCGGTCGACCGAACCAAGGATAGGACTTGACCAGATCGAAGCGGAGCTAGCGGATCGGATGAGGAGGAGATCATCTGATCGGTTGACCGAACGTGGGGATCGGTCGACTGATCCGTGTTGGGTCAAACCTGATCCCGAGCTTTGAGGATTTGGATTAGTTCTGCAGAGGCTATAAAAAGGAGTCTCGGGGAGCAGCTTGAAACAACAATGATAAACAGAATTCAAGCGATCTTCTAAAGCTGTGCACTGCTCCGAAGCACTTCGACACTCCGACGATTGACGACTAGCTTCTTCATCTTTTTGTATTGTCGGTATAAATTCTTTATTTGGTACTTGTATTTCAAAGTTGTAAAAGATTTATGAATTGATAGTGATTGCCCACCGAAAGCGATCTATGATTGCGAGCCTTGGAGTAGGAGTCGCCCTAGTCTCCGAACCAAGTAAATCTTGGAGTCTTTTGTGTGTATGTTTCTGTTTTAATTTCCGCTGCTTAACTCGTTGATTTTTCGAATACAAAATGTGTGAAAGTCACGAGCGCTATTCACCCCCCTCTAGCGCATCTCGATCCAACAATTGGTATCAGAGCGGGGTCGCTTCTATTTGGTGTAACCACCAATCAAGCATTCTTTCGTGGTGATTTTAGTTTTTCAGAGTCGATCGGAGTTGGTATTTTTACCACTTTCCGATCAGATTTTTCGTAATCGAATTTTTCTCGAAATTGGTGCAACACCACTCGAGAACGCGTGCTAAGTTTTTTTAACCGCACTACTAATCCAGGATCAAGTCTTGGGACTCGTTTCTTTGTTTTCTCATTTCTCGTGCTAGATCTTCAATAGCTCTCTAAGAAGGTTATATCACTGTCCACCCATCGCTCTTCACTGAAGATGACTTCGGTTACTAGAAGGGTCGGATGGAGGCATATCTTCAGACTCACTTTGAAGTCTGGATGATCATCAAAACCGGGCTCAAACTACCAACTGATGGTGCTGGCAAGCCAATTTCATACGAGAACTGGGACACGACCCTGATCAAGAAAGTAGAAGCCAACGCCAAAGCGACCTACACCCTCCAATGTGGACTGACGAAGGAGGAGTTGAACCACGTCGGCCCGTTCTCGAGTGCCAAAGAACTGTGGGAGAAGCTGATCGAATTACATGAAGGAACGTCCGACACTAAGGTAAGTAAGAGAGATCTGATTCTTAACAAATTGTATAATATAAAATTACAGGAAGGTGAAACGGCGAGCCAATTGCACGCTCGCATTCAAGATCTGCTCGATGGACTACAGCAATTAGACAAAAGGTAGAAAACAGAGATATAATCAGGTATTTCCTAAATGCTTTTCCGAGGAATACCTTATGGGCATCCATGGTGTTGGTTGTTACTCGGAAAACCTAACGGTTCCACTGTACAAAAATTTTGTACAAAGGTCTGAACCTTTTCCTAGCTACCACGTGTTCTTTTAAATTAAACTTGGATCGCCTGCGGAACTTAACACGTTTGATCCTAAGTTTAATTTATTTGTTCTTTTAGGTTTAGACTTGGATCTCCTGCGGAACTTAACACGTTCGATCCAAATCACCTAGGTCACGAAGACAATTAAATATCTATTTCCAAAATCGGCTTCTAGTACTGCATGGCGAGGCACATGACCTTCTTGGATATGGGAGCAACCACCACCGACTAGACAAAGCCTTTTAAGGAAATTAAATATTTAACCTTCCCATAGTAACCCTAGGTTAACCTCTAAGAACAATCAAATCACAAGGAAAAGAAAAAAAACAAAAGAACACAATTTCGAAAACTAATTCGAAAAACTAGAATCGCATGCTTTTTGTATTTGATATTTTTACATGGAGATAAAACTAACATGATGCGGAAAACAATATTAGTTATACCTTTCTTAGTAGATAATGACCTCTTGATCTTCTACCGTATTCCTCTTCTAATCTCGGACGTTGTGTGGGCAATGATCTTCCAAGACGAGAACCACCTAGCACCTCCTTCTTCTTCCTTCAAGTTTCGGCCAAGCACAAAGCTTCCAAAGGATGAAGATCGTTTTCCACCAACCAAGCTCCAAGGGATGCAAGCTTTCTCTCCTTCTTCTCCAAGCTAAAATCTGGCCACCACTTGATCTCCAAGGAAGATGAGAGGTTCGGCCACACCAAGGAGAGGAGAGAACTTGAAGGGGCCGGCCACACCAAGGAAGAAAAGAGGGAGAAAATTGAATAGAGGTTGTTCACCTTGAAGGCACCCAAACCCCCTCTTTTATAATCCTTAGCTTTGGCAAATAAGGAAATTTAATTACAATAAAATTTCCTTAACTTTCCTTGACATGAATTAATTAAGAAAAATTAAATAAAATTTCCTAATCACCCATGTCATGGCCGACCACCTCATGGAAGAGCAAATAAGGCAATTTTCAATCAACCAATTAAAATTCTTTATTTGTTTCTAGAAATTTTAAAAAATAAAATTTCCCTTTAAAATCCCTTCATGGTTGATAAAAAGAAATTTCTATAATTTTAATTTTCCAACATGTGAATAATTTACAAAGAAGAAAAATAAAATATCCTTTCAATCTACAAATAAGGAAAGAGATTTAATCTCTTTTCTTAATCTTTTGTAGAAACTTATAAAAGAGATATTTTAATTTTTAATCTCTCTTTTAAATTATATCTTCCACATAAGAAAATTTTAAAATTAAAATTCTTTTCTATTTTAATAGGGCCGGCCACCTAAGCTTGGGTTCAAGCTAGGGTCGGCCACCCATGGACCAAGGCTTGGCCGGCCCTAGCTTGGTCCTCAAGCTAGCTTGGCCGGCCCCTACATCATGGGTATGAAGGTGGGTATAAGTGGGTATAGTACTCTATAACTAAGAGACTACGATAGGGACCAAGAGGAGGAATTGGTAGAGATTTGTTCATGATACTTGGAGTGAGTGGTATATGATTTTGTTACTTGGATGTTACCCTTGGATGATGATCCCTAAGTTGACCAGTAAATTTGGGGACCAAATTTTTATTAGTGGGGGAGAATGTAAGATACCAGAAAAAATTTAATAATAAATGTTATTGGACGAAAAATCTTATTGGATTTTTCAGGAATTTTTAGAAATTTTCTGGGAATTTTTCGGAGCTCATACGACGTATTTTAAGGGGGCGAATTGACGGGTCCGAATAAAGCATGTTTGGAATATCCTGTTTAAGTAAGGAAATGTTTTAATTATAAAATCCTTTTTCTTTTATTTTCCCCGACCCATCGCCGTTTCCCCCAAACCACTGCGATCCCGATCCCAAACCTCGCGCGATGATGCCACCGCGCCGATCGCCGGCCGCCGCGAGCCCACCGCCGACAATAATCTCCTTCTCCAGCGGGTCTCGGCCGAGTCTCCCTCTCCCTCTCCCTCGCGATTTCCCTTTCCTCTCTCGCGCGAACGCCCGACGCCGACGATGCGCGTTCTCCACCGCGATCGCAGCCTCGCCGAGTCGCCGGAGGAAGAGCCGCTGGATATCGAAGGGTACCGATTATCTCCGGCGTAGTAGGCGTCTCAGTGGCTGTTTCTTGCTGGTAAGTGATGGTGATCCAGTGGCTAGGGCACGGCAGGGCTATGGCCGATCAAGCCCTTTCTCTTCTCCTCTTCGATCTTCTCACTGAAGGGCGAGCCGGATCGTCGCTAGCGGAGGTGGATCGTGCGATACCGGCTATAGGTGATCGATTGAGGTAAGGCTTTGTCGGGAAAATCTTGTGGATTCGATGATTCTTGTATAATTAGGTTAGTTTGTGATGCTCTCTCTTTGTTCTGGACTAGGAGGGGGAGTTGGATCAGTGTGCTGTGGAAGTTCCTCTGTTGCCGATCACTGCCTTTCTCCATTTCTTACGGCTGATTGGGTCTTGGTGGGAGGATTAGGGATCAATGGAGGTGAGTAAGGTCTATATTTGTTAGAGTTCAGCAATTCTTTGCTGTATAATTTAGATTCTGGATTGATTCTTAGAGAGGATTGGTGAATAATATCTTTTGTAGCTTACGGGCAGTGTTCGTGCTGGGGATAGGTGCTTCAGAATTATTATCTATACATCAAGGTGAGTTCCCTTTGGTGATGTATCTCTAGATCTTTCTATTATTGCTCTGTTATATCAGTGTTATTAATGGTTATTAGATTATGTTTAGTTTAGAGCACATGGAAACATGTAGAAGGATTTGTTGTAGTTGGTTGTTCTTGTGTGGTTGGTGGAGTTTGATTCTAGATTTCTTGTGGTGGATGGGTGGTTAATTTAAGTTTATGGTGAAATAGGATCGATCCAATTGTGTGTTTGGAGATTAGGATGCATTTTGTTGATGATATGGTTTTTAAGTGATGATGGTGCTAGGTTTGGTAGGAAATGAATTACTAAATATAGATGTGAATTAGAGGAGGAAATGATTGTGTTGATTGAGGATTATTGGGGTTGTGATTGATTATGGTTTGATGATTTAGTTGATAGGTTATTGTAGGTTGATATCATTTGTGTTGTGGATGGATAAATCAAGATTTGTATCATATTATATTGGAGACTTTGTGATCTGTAGTTGTTTGGATCGAAGTGAAGGATTGTGGATTATGTTTGGTTTTAGGAGTTGGATTAAGAATGGATTTATTATCGTATTGGATTTGGATCATTAGGTGGAGTTAAACATGATCGTTATTGGTATGTGTTGGATTGATTGGGGTTTGTATTGGCTTGGAATTTGTGGATATGGTGATTGGTTGATATAGATTGTTATGTGATCATTCTTTGGATTATTGGATTGATTGTTGGTTGGGTTATCAGATATGGTGGTTAAGGATTATTTGGAGGATTAGTCAGGGATCAGATTTGATTGGAGTGATCCTATTGGGTTAGGGATTTTATTTAGCTATTTAATTCATATGAATTTAGCTAAATAAAATATAAATATATTGATTTCTACATGACTTGGATTCGGGACGAGCGTCTCGACGCGGGATTACTTGGCACGATCTACATTTTAAGGCGGGTATTTCTTCCTTGACTCTATGTAGATTTTATTGAGCTTAGTGCATGGTTTTATGTGATGGTTTAGGATACTTTACCTTATATCGTGTTCGTTTGTTGTTTTCCTGCTTGATACCGATGCTTGACCCTTGTGATGATCTATTTAATTCTTATACAGTCTGCACTTTGGTTATCTATACTCTGTGGTATTTTTACATGTAGAGTATGTATGGTAGGGGATACTTCGTTGGTGGTATTCATATGAGGTTTGTCCATTGGTATGTCGTGTATACTTCTGTCTGGTGTAATGATTGGAGTTGTATTGATTGTATGTCTGTGGTTTATACACGTGTTTGATGTGTTTTTACTGGAGGATACATGTTGATTGTACACGTAGGGTTGTGTATGTGTGTCTGTTGGGGTTATTGGAGATTTTTGGTTGACTATACATATGTAATTATATACATATGTTTGGTGGGATATATGGAGGTATCATGATGATTATACTCATGTTGTGGGGTACTTAGGTGGATTTAGAGTTGCATGGATGATGACGGTGTTCGTATCATGATTATATATATATCATGTTCATCATTCATTGCATTGATGACGACTATTGTCTTCCTTGTGGTGGAGAGAGTCGTCAGTCGTTTGTAGTTGTCCTTTCGACCACTGTTGGAGAGTGGTAGCTTGGAGCTAGTCCTGTCGCGCTCATTCAGCCGCTCAGTGTTCTGTCAGCCTCGACCACTCTGGAGTAGTGGGTCTTGAGGGTACAGTAGGCAGAGGGTTTGAGTTATGAATGGTCAAGGACCCTTAGCTATGTAGTTATATAACTACTTAGCTGACCGTCCGCTTCGGCCGCCTATAGTGGTGCATGTACTGGAGGCTAGTACGGTTTGTCACGGACCCAAGTCTCTCGGCCATACAGGGGTCGTGGTGTCTAGAGAGGTGGCGGGGCTGACCATGGAGCATGCATGCACATTTACATTTGATGCGCGGTGCATCTTTGGAGATATATTTACATACATGCCTAGTAGATACTAGTTGCATGTGTTTGTGGTATATTGCATTTGTTTGCAATATGATTGTTGCATATGGTTGTCATGCTGCATACATGTCATTTATTTTACATGTATTTGCAGTCATATTTATATTGCACAGGTGTCACGAGTAGGTCTGTTGCAGATATGGTGAGTTTACTGATCATTGTACCAGGTGTTGATTCCAGATTGGGTATGTGTTTATCATTTTGTCAGTTATGATCGTTATACCATGTGGGATAGACTGGTACTGGTAGTTGTGTTCATTGGATATGTTAGTATGATCATGTTCTTTATTCCCTACTGAGACTGTATACTTTTGATCTCCATGTTTTATTTGTAGACCGTGCACTATCTTTTCTATTACCCGCTGAGTTACCTATACTCACCACCGCATGTATATCTTTATGTTTTCAGGTAGATGGTTGGAGTGTCGCTCGGAGTATCCTGTCTGCCGGGTCCTACGTCACATCCGAAGGTCGTTTCTGGTTTTGTATATGTTTTATTTGTATTTGTTGTATTTGGTGGGTTGTTGTAATTGTTGTTGTGGTTGTTGTATAAAGCCTAGCCGGCTAGCAGTGTGTTGATTGTGTTGTATTGGGCTTTCCATTTTCGTTTTTCCGTTGTGTTGGTTTTTTTTTAGTACAGCCGTGTGAGCTGTTTTATATATAACTGCGTGGTTGTGAATGTTTCATTCCAGCCGTGTGGGATGTTATTATAACTGCATGGTTGTGTATATAAATATTCCAGCCGCATGTGGCTGATGTATTTTGCTTGTATTGATGCTTCAGATTGTCACCGGTACAGGGGAGATGTTGTCGGATTTTTGTCTAGCAGAGACTCCTTTGGGGCGTGACAGTATAGGTGGGTATAGTACTCTATAACTAAGAAGCTACGATAGGGACCAAGAGGAGGAATTGGTTTTGGTCTCCCGATAAAATTAAGCATCCCGTGTTCGCCCTGAACACACAACTTAATTTTATCAATAATAATTCATTCCACTAGAGAACTATTATTGAACTACCGCACCAATCCCAAATTATATTTTTGGGCTCCTTCTAATTATGAGTGTGTTAGTCTCCCTGTGTTTAAGATGTCGAATGTCCACTAATTAAGTGAGTTACTGACAACTCATTTAATTAATATCTTAGTCCAAGAGTAGTACCACTCAACCTTATCGTCATGTCGGACTAAGTCCACCTGCAGGGTTTAACATGACAATCCTTATGAGCTCCTCTTGGGGACATTCTCAACCTAGATTTCTAGGACACAGTTTCCTTTTATAATCAACAACACACACTATAAGTGATATCATTTCCCAACTTATCGGACTTATTGATTTATCAAACTAAATATCACCCATTGATAAATTAAAGAAATAAATAATAAATATATGTGCTTGTTATTATATTAAGATTAAGAGCACACACTTCCATAATAACTGAGGTCTTTGTTCCTTTATAAAGTCAGTATAAAAGAAACGACCTCTAATGGTCCTACTCAATACACTCTAAGTGTACTAGTGTAATTATATAGTTAAGATAAATTAATACTTAATTAGACTATGACCTTCCTATGATTTGTTCCTTTCCATCTTGGTCGTGAGCTACTGTTTATAATTTATAAGGTGTTGATAGCATTATCTTCTGTATGTGACACCACATACTATGTTATCTACAATATAAATTAATTGAACAACTACAAACAAATGTAGATAATTTGACCAAATGTGATTCTTTATTCAAAATAAATGTCTACAAAAGTTTAGGTTTTCAGTATACACTCTAACAATCTCCCACTTATACTAATGACTAAGGTGCCATATCTGCTGCCATACATTTGATTCTTATCCCCTCCACATGCCGATCGAAAGCTTTTGCTGGAAGGGCCTTAGTGAAAGGATCTACCAGGTTATCTGCTGATGCAATGGCGATGACAACTGTTGGTCCCTTTGAAGGCCGACAAGAGGGGAGGGGTGAATTGTCCTACAAAATAAAACTCGAACCTTTCTCGGATTTCAACTATATCATAAACACTTGTAATAAAAAGTAGAGACTAAGTAAAGAAATCATACACCAGAGATTTACTTGGTTTGCAATCAGAGGATTGCTAATCCAAGGAAAGTAAGCGCACTATGATCTCCTCTGGGCGGAGAAGCCTCTTTACAACGTTGACAGCACAAATGAAAAGAACACAACTGAAAGCACAGAAAGAATTGATTACCAGTGAGTTCTTAATGTGCAGACCAGTACTATATTTATAGTACTGGTCCGAGCGCCTGGAAGGAGTTCCGGGCGCCCTGGAGGGGATAAAATTCTATCCCCAACGATCAGATCGTGTTTGACGCGATCCTGGTCAAAATCCAGCTCCGGGCGCCCGGAGGGGTTCCGGGTGCCCGAACCTCTTAAGTCAACTTTGTTGACTTTTTGTGGTCCGGTTCCACTGCTCCGGTTTAGCTCGTTTCGGTTCGGGTCTGTTCACTCCGGCTCCGTTAGCTTGGGTGATCTTGGCCTTCCGGAATAGGGCTCACCCGAACCCATGTTCCGGCCTTCTCCTCGAGCAGCCTTCCTTCCCGGTTTCTCGTCCCTCGAACGCCGCGCACGTTCTTCTCGTCCACCGGTGTACTCTTCCACGGACACCTCGTCCCTCGGACGCACCGAGCCCGTCGGCTCTCTCCCGTGCCGTCCTTCTCGCTAGCCGCGTCTTCCGCTCGACTTCCTGTGTTCCTAAGCTCCTGCACACTTAGACACAAGGGTTAAACAAACGCAGGACCTAACTTAGCTTGTTTGATCACATCAAAATACCTTGGGGTTCCAACAATCTCCCCCTTTTTGATGTGAGCAACCCAAGTTAAGTTAAGATAACCATATGCAATAAAAATAATTTATTTCAAATAAGTCCAAATATTTTTCAATTGAAAAATTATATTACCTCCTCCTAGACTTAACATACTTCTCCCCCTTTGATCACACAAAAATTTGGGTTATAAACAAGACTAAGGTAAATTAAAAAAAAACTTTAAGTGTAAAAAAAATCTAAGTCAGTTTAAAGACACTCTTCAGAATTTTTCTTTCGAGAAAAAATTTAAGTAAAACATTTTTCAGAAAAAAAACAGTCATAATTGTTAATAAAATTTTAAGTTTGAAACTTATTTTAACATTCCAAAAAAAATTCTAAGTGAATATTCATAAGAAACAATTCTAAGTCAATTTTTTTTTAAAAAAAAATGATAAGGCAATATAAAAAAAACTCTAATTTTACTTTTATAAAAAATCTAAGTCAATTTTCATAAAAATTTCTAAGATAATAAAAAATTTCTAAGTTAAATTTTTTTTTTATAAATATTTTCTAACACAAATTGAATAACTCTTTTAAAGCATTAAGTAATTTAAATTAATACTTTTTCAGTTAATCAATTAAACTTTTCATTTCGATACTTGGCTTCCCGGTCGTGGCGAGGCACTAGGCCTTCTTGGTTATTGGAGCAACAACCACTTCCTTAGACAAAGCCTCATAAAGAAATTAGTTGTTTAATTTCCTTGTTGAAAATGCTAAGTCTAATTTTAATTTTAAATTAAATAGGTTTTTGGAACCCAATAGAGGTTCCTACCTACAAGATTGACCAAGTATTTCCTAGGTATATAGATTTTTGATATATTT
This sequence comes from Zingiber officinale, assembly GCF_018446385.1. Taxonomy (NCBI): domain Eukaryota; kingdom Viridiplantae; phylum Streptophyta; class Magnoliopsida; order Zingiberales; family Zingiberaceae; genus Zingiber; species Zingiber officinale. The sequence continues at coordinate 125,927,647 of NC_055989.1, forward strand.
CTAATTTGACTTTGATGAAATCTATAATACCAATTTAAACATTTATAATTTCTAAAAGTAGAAATATTTGAACAATTAGATTTTTCAATCTTTCTATTTCTTCTTTTAGTTTTTCATTTTCAATTTTCAATTTTCAATTTTTCAAAATCCTCTATAAGACATGATTTTGCCAAAATTCTCTTTGTTTCTAAAATTTCATTTTCTAATTTGGCATTTTTATTTTCTAATTTATACATGGATTTAGTCATAGCTTTGATACCAAAGTAAAGTTCATCAGGGGGTAAGAGGCATACCTCACTTACCATATCAGACTTGAAGCATGAATCTCCCCCTGCTTCGCTACTTCCATCTGAGGTTGCTCCCCCTTCATCGATGCTGGGTTCTGATGTACTTTGTCCTTCGTGGCTTGCCATCAGTGCAATCCCCGCATATTCTTGAGCTTCTGATTCAGATGAAGAAGTGTCATCCCAAGTTGCTTTTAGGTTGTGTTTCTTAGGTGCCTTCATTTTGACCTTCTTGAGTTCTGGGCAGTCTTCCCTTAGGTGTCCCTCCTTCTGACACTGGTAGCACCGTACCTTTCTTCTACCTTTTTGATTCTTTTTATTCTGCATTTTAAATTTATTAGATCTAAAAAACTTTTTAAAGTTTCTTACCATGTACGCTTCTTGATCGTCTTCGGAGTCTGACTCGGGTTCATCCTTGTTGGTTGCGTTCAGCGCCATAGTCTGGGTTGTGTCCTTTGATATCTCTGCATATCTAGTTTCGTGTAATTCAAGGGTAGAAAACAACTCTTCTAAAGTACTTACCTCCAGGTCTTTTGAGATGTAGTAAGCATCGACGATTGATGTCCACTCCGGAGTTCTTGGAAACGCGTTGAGCGCGTAGCGTATAGTGTCTCGGTTTGTTACCGTTTCACCAAGGTTTTCGAGACCAGTAACTAGTTCTTTTACCTTTGCATGTAGACCGACTACTTTCTCACCTTTCTCCAGACGGATATTCATCAGTTTGTTACGGAGGATGTCCCTTCTGTAACGACCACCCTTCTTACTACTACTACTCTAAGGATGACCGTTACTTAACTACTAACTCTACTTAACCGGTATGATTAAAAATCACATGGAAACCCTACCGAAAAATTTCGGCAGAATCTCCTCTGTACCGGTGACCTTAAACTGACATACATAACATAATATACACAGCCACAGGCGGCTGGAACACATATCAAACACACAAAAGGAATAACATCACCACGCAGTTTAATGAAATCAAATCACGCAAGTAATGAATAGCGGAAAAAATAAAAACATACAATTAACTAACAGCGGAAGACTAAATGACTCATCTAATACATTCTTAATAAATGACAATCTTAATAAATTCTTAAACTAAGTCCCAAGGCTTCCATAGTCCTGGCATCACACACCATCCGCGCCACCTTGTCGCCTTCCTTGCTAAATCTTTTCTTTTCCTTTATCTGCAGTAAGAGGAAGTGTAGTCTATAAGCAAAATTTGCTTAGTAAGCACTATCTAACTCACAAAATCACGAATGTGCATGTATACGAAAAGAACTAGAAACTATATGCTCTAAAAAGAAATAAAGCATAAACATAACTGCTCATGTCAAACTAATAGCAAAGAAAAGCTAAGAAATCTACTCATGTAATTCTAATCGCTAATCATGCTACTCATCTAATAGGTAAACATGAAAACTACTCATCCACTAGATAAACATGGTAGAATAAAGAACTAAACTTACTGAATTCTAAACACCTTCTGAATCTTATTCCACTTGTTTAAAGACTTATTCTTTAATACTTTATACTTATGTAAAACTCGTTTTACTTGTTCAAAAACTTATACTTATAATACTTCAAAATAATAATCAACTTCTTCTTGGGCCCGACAACTGTGCTTTTACTTTTGTAACGACCCGACCCATTCGGCGGCCCATTTGGCGACCCTATGGTCGTCGACCGTCGACCGTTACTACTAGGTTATCTAAACCTAGGGACGACTATGGGAGCCCAGCCCAAGGACAGAGAGTCCAACACAGTGCCACTGATAAAAGTAAAATACTTGTTATCTTTTAATACTTCTATATAATGCCTCGGCATTTTCTTTAGCACCTTGTGTGCCAAAATCCCTAAAGTCTTGACTTTGGGATCTTCTTAAGGCCTTGGCCTTTTCTTTCTTTTCTTTATCTTTCTTATACTTGTTAATACTTCTAAAAGAATACTTCTTTAAAAAAAAACTGAAATGTTTAAGCAACTTCTAACTTAAAAATGCTTAAACCAAAATCTGCCTACTATGCTAACAAAATTCTGCACATTAAGCTTAATAGAAATCTGTTCTAAGATTGGAGTTCTGCATGCAATACTTATCAAAAATCTGCACTAATACTTAACAGAAATCTGCATACTAGCTTAATAAAAATCTGCATAATAGCTTAACGAAAATCTGCATACTAGCTTAACAAAATCTGCACTTGCTTAACAGAAATCTGCATACTAGCTTAATAAAAATTTGCATACTAACTTAACAGAAATCTGCATACTATACTTAATAAAAATCTGCATACTAACTTATTAAAATCTACATACTGAAATGCTTATTAAATGGCATAGAAAATCTAGGGTTACAGGCACAAAATGAGAAGCTGTGCTGGTTCAGAAATCATGGAGATCCAAGACTAAAATACCAAACTTAAAGCTAATCATGTTCATGGAATCTGAAACTAACATGCTCCAAATTAATCTAACTCATTCTATTAAATTGCTACACACTAATTTGGCACATAACCCAAATTAAACAAAACTTAAGTGAATCTACCTATTACTGATTAAGGATACAAACGGATCCATGCACAACACCTTTACTACACCATCACAAAGCTGCAGAATTCAAAATACATAAGCTATTCTCATTTATTCTCTAACCTCCTTATTCTATGCTTCAAAAGAGAACTGTTAACTTAAACACTCCCTAAATTGAATGCTCATGGTGTTAATACAGCAAAGTCGTATAACACAGCAAACAAAACTTGCTGCTCATGGTATTTATAGGCTGTTCAAAACTGAATGGCACAAAGGAACTAGATCCGAAATCCAGAAATAAGGTTGTTCATAATCAATGAGGTGGTAAAGAACTAAAATATGCAGTGCTAAATACAAGGCTGCTCAAGCTTACCGAATCATTAACAAAGGAAATCTAAACAGTAAGTATCTAAAGCTAACACTGCATGCTTTAAACTAGAACAGATCTAAACCATTCAAATCCCTTCTCTTCTTTCTTTAGGGTTCACGGCAGCAAGCAAAACCAAGAAGCTTCATGGCAAAACTCGAACAAACAAGGAAACACCAAAACGAATCGAAATCCGGAACTATCCTACTGCAGGTGAGTAGCGACTTACCTTGCTGTTCTTGAGCTTACTACCGAAGGAGAAGGGCAACTCTAGGGTTTCCGAGATACTTGAGTTCCCGGCCTCTTCCTCGTCCCTCCGAGCTCACCTTAACGAAAGGATCGAAATCACCAAGGTTCGCCAAAAGGAAGTCTTCGCCGGCCGCCGGAGGGAGGAAAACCTAGCTCGGCTTTGTCTTCGCCCGAGAGGAGAATCGCCGACGCTCGCGTGAGATGAGGAAAGGAGAGAAAGGTTCGGGTAATTCGAATTATCCCACCCTAAGTTCCTCTTTTTATAACCTTAATATTATGTTAATTAACTAATTCTTAAATAAATTTGCTACCAATTCTAAATAGAAAAATCCGTTTGCCCACCTGGTGAACCGGGTTTGGACCAAGTCAAAAGTCGTGGGTTCAATTCTCGGCTTGGACATTTTTTTGTCGAAACTTCCTTCGTCTAGTAAAAATACCAAACGACCTCCAAAAATTGCATAAAAATATTGTATAAATTCCTAAAAATCTCTAGAATTTTTCTAAAGTATTTATAGATTTTAATAAGGTCTTTTAGGACTCCAAATCATAAAATTTGGGGTGTTACACCTTCTAGCGAGCTTTGCTTCGGACGTGCCTTCGTGGAGTTCCAAGAACTTCTCTCAAAGTTCTTTAGCAGATAAATAGTTTCCGATGCGGTTGACCTCTTGAGGCGGTAACACGCTCAGCAGGTGATGTTCCGCACGGCTGTTTGCTACCGACTCATTCTGCTCCTTCTTTGTCCAATTGCTCTCTTCTTTTTCTTTTCCATCTTTATCTATTGGAGCTAAAAAATCATATTTCATAATAAACCGAATTTCAAAATATGTTTTTAGGAATACCTTCATACGACGCTTCCAGTCTGCGAAGTTCCCCTCGAATTTTGGTGGGACGATGATTGGTCCGGCCATCTTGTTGCTTCGATCGGCGGTTAGTCCTCCTGAAGCGAACTTGACTCTGATACCACTTGTTGGTCCCTTTGAAGGCCGGCAAGAGGGGAGGGGTGAATTGCCCTACAAAATAAAACTCGAACCTTTCTCGGATTTCAACTATATCATAAACACTTGTAATAAAAAGTAGAGACTAAGTAAAGAAATCATACACCAGAGATTTACTTGGTTTGCAATCAGAGGATTGCTAATCCAAGGAAAGTAAGCGCACTATGATCTCCTCTGGGCGGAGAAGCCTCTTTACAACGTTGACAGCACAAATGAAAAGAACACAACTGAAAGCACAGAAAGAATTGATTACCAGTGAGTTCTTAATGTGCAGACCAGTACTATATTTATAGTACTGGTCCGGGCGCCTAGAAGGAGTTCCGGGCGCCTTGGAGGGGATAAAATTCTATCTCCAACGATCAGATCGCGTTTGACGCGATCCTGGTCAAAATCCAGCTCCGGGCGCCCGGAGGGGTTCCGGGCGCCCGGACCCTCAATAGCGCCCGAACCTCTTAAGTCAACTTTGTTGACTTTTTTTGGTCTGGTTCCACTGCTCCGGTTTAGCTCGTTTCGGTCCGGGTCTGTTCGCTCTGGCTCCGTTAGCTTGGGTGATCTCGGCCTTCCGGAATAGGGCTCACCCGAACCCATGTTCCGGCCTTCTCCTCGAGCAGCCTTCCTTCCCAGTTTCTCGTCCCTCGAACGCCGCGCACGTTCTTCTCGTCCACCGGTGTACTCTTCCGCGGACACCTCGTCCCTCGGACGCACCGAGCCCGTCGGCTCTCTCCCGTGCCGTCCTTCTCGCCAGCCGCGTCTTCCGCTCGACTTCCTGTGTTCCTAAGCTCCTGCACACTTAGACACAAGGGTTAAACAAACGCAGGACCTAACTTATCTTGTTTGATCACATCAAAATACCTTGGGGTTCCAACAACAACTTCTCCTGGTTTCACGATATCTCGTATCAGATGGTACTTGCGCTCTATATGTTTACTTGCCTTATGGGCTCGTGGTGTTTGCAACTGCACCGCTATTATCACAATAAATTGTGATGATTTTGGGCAAACCAGGAATCACATCTAAGTCCATTAGAAAGTTCCTGAGCCATACTGCTTCTTTAGCTGCCTCAGAGGCTGCCACATGCTCAGCTTCCATGGTTGAGTCTGAAACGCATTTCTGCTTAACACTCCTCCATGCAATGGCTCCACCTCCTAAAGTAAACACATAGCCTGATGTAGACTTACTGTTGTCCCTATCTGATTGGAAATCTGAATCCGTGTAACCCACAGGGAGCAAATCGTCTGATTGGTAAACTAGCATATAATCTCTAGTCCTTCTCAAGTACTTTAATATATGCTTTACCGCAGTCCAATGTCCTTGTCCAGGGTTACTCTGATATCTGCTAATCATGCCAACGGCAAAACAAATATCAGGTCTCGTACACAGCATTGCATACATAAGGCTTCCTACAGCCGAAGCATAAGGAACTACTTTCATGTCCTCTATCTCCTTTGATGTCTTTGGAGACATCTCTTTAGATAAAGCTACTCCATGCCTAAAAGATAAAAAACCTTTTTTGGAATTCTGCATGCTAAAACGAGCAAGGATTGTATCTATATATGAAACTTGGGACATACACAACATTCTTTTCTTACGATCCCTTATAACTTTGATCCCAAGAATGTGTGCACAATCTCCTAAGTCCTTCATATCAAATTGTTTGGACAACCATACCCTTACGTCTGATAATACCTTGACATTGTTGTCAATTAACAAAATATCATCTACGTATAGTACAAGAAATACCACCACGTTTCCGTTACTCTTCTTGTATACACAAGATTTATCCGGACACTAAATAAATCCATATGACTGGATTACTTCATTAAACCGGATGTTCCAAGACCTTGAAGCTTGTTTCAGTCCATAAATGGACCGATTGAGCTTGCACACTAGATGCTCTTTGCCTTTTCAATGAACCCTTCTGGTTGCTTCATATGGATGTTTTCTTCAAGACTTCCATTAAGGAAAGATATCTTGACATCCATTTGCCAAATCTCATAATCCATATGAGCGGCAATGGATAAGAGTATCTGGATAGACTTAAGCATGACTACCGGTGAAAAGGTTTCCTCATAATCGATTCTCTCTTTTTGAGTGTACCCTTTCGCAACAAGCCTTGCTTTGAAGGTTTCTACCTTCCCGTCTGTCCCTCTTTTCCTTTTGTAGATCCACTTGCATCCTACGGCTTTTACACCATCAGGTGGTTCTACAAGCTCCCAGACCTTATTAGAGTACATAGACTCTATTTCAGAATTCATTGCCTTTTGCCAAGATACTGCATCTATATCTTGGAGTGCTTCGTCATATGTTCGGGGATCAGGTTCATGTTTACCCGGGATCAAGTCTGAAGACTCTCCCAAAAACATGAATCTCTCAGGTTCCCTCACAACTCTCCCACTACGACGAGGCACCGTCTGTGGTTGTGTATCATGTGTGACACGTGTTGCAATCTCTTGTGGTACTTCATCTTGTACTATTGGTACTAAAGTAGACGTGTCCTCTCTAAGTTCTTCTAAAATAATTTTGCTACTGGGCTTGTGATCCATTATATAGTCTTCTTCTAAAAACTGGGCATTGGTGCTAACAATGACCTTCTGGTCTTTAGGACTATAAAATAAATCACCTTTCGTTCCTCTGGGATAACCCACAAACACGCGAACTTCTGTACGAGATTCTAGCTTATCAGCATATGGTTTCAGCACATGTGCTGGACTACCCCAAATCTGAATATGTCTTAGACTGGGCTTTCGCTCATTCCACAATTCTGTGGGAGTAGAAGATACTGATTTAGAAGGTACTAAGTTCAGAATGTGCTAAGTTTAGAAGGTAACCTTAGGTCCTAGAGCGTGGAAACCCTAGGCAGAAAGTCGAGTCGGTCTGGAGGACCGGATTGGCAATAAGTATGCTCTCTTGAGTGGAGTAGGTGAGGGTGCGTTCCCCGCGGAGGGAACAGTAGGCGTCGGTTCGACCTAGGGTTTCCGGTCGGAAATCCTAAGTCAGAACCGAACAGCCTGAAAGCTGTCAACTTATTTGTTTTATTTGCTATTTATCTAACTCTGTTTTGTAGGAAACTAATATTTCTGCAAGGTCAGACTTAGCCATGATCGGTCGACCGAACGGCCTGATTGGACAATCGAACCGTAGCACAAAAGGACCAGATTTCCAGATTGTAGACTGGCTTCAGTTGAGGGATCGGTCGACCGAACATGGGGATTGGTCGACCGAACATAGGGATCAGTCGACTGAACCAAGGATGGGAGTTGACCAGATCGAAGTCGAGGGGATCGGATCGGATGAGGAGGTCATCTGATCGGTTGACCGAACCTTGGGATCGGTCGACCGAACCAAGGATAGGACTTGACCAGATCGAAGCGGAGTGAGCGGATCAGGCGGATCGGATGAGGGGGAGATCATCTGATCGGTCGACCGAACGTGGGGATCGGTCGACCGATCCACGTCGGGTTAAACCTGATCCCGAGCTTCGAGGATCTAGATTAGTTCTACAAAGGCTATAAAAAGGAGCCTCGGGGAGCAGCTTGAAACAACAACGATAAACAGAATTCAAGCGATCTTCTAAAGTTGTGCACTGCTCCGAAGCACTTTGACACTCCGACGATTGACGACTAGCTTCTTCATCTTTTTGTATTGCCGGTATAAATTCTTTATTTAGTACTTGTATTTCAAAGTTGTAAAAGATTTATGAATTGATAGTGATTGCCCACCTAAAGCGATCTACGATCGCGGGCCTTGGAGTAGGAGTCGCCCTAGGCTCCGAACCAAGTAAATCTTGGAGTCTTCTGTGTGTATGTTTCTGTTTTAATTTCCGCTGCTTAACTTGTTGATTTTCCAAATATGAAACGTGTGAAAGCCACGAGCGCTATTCACACCCCTCTAGTGCATCTCGATCCAACACTCTGTTCCGCTACGTTTTACTCGAACATTTTTAAATGAACGTGAAAGCCACGAGTGTCATTCACCTCCCTCTAGCACGTCTATATCCAGCTGTCAGTCCTCCAGCTATCATGTCAATATTACCTCGGGGAGTGTTACTGCGATTTTCTTCTTGTCGAACTAATATTGTTTCTTGTTGCGCCTAACCGGGTGCTTGAGCTTGCCCGATCGGGAGTGGCAGAACTCTTGTCTGTAATTCAACTGTCCGATACTCTAACTTGAGCGAACTATTTTGCCCCAGCTACTGTCGACAGTTTGGAACTGGAGAACGTTGCCGGTATCGAGGATTACGAGCTTGCTGATTCCTTAGAGTATAACAATTTTTTGCATTGTGAGTATTCATTTGATGATATGTGCACCATCTTTGTGGGTTCTCTTGAGGGACCCCCATGTGTTGCACAGCTTGAGGTCATGGTTCAGGATGTCGTTGTGGAGGAACTGCGTGAGGCCCTCTGGGTGGCTGAGTAAACACCACTGGACGATCCACATTTGGAGCGAGAGTGGGAGTGACAACTTCCTCCGAGCGGCTTGGACCTCTTCCACATTAATATACTCAGTCACTCACTCAATCAGTAAATCAAAATTAGCCGGAGGATTTCTGACCAAAGCCTTAAAGAAATCATTATCATTAAGTCCTTGAGAAAATACACTTACCAAGATCTCGGTGGTAGCCGTAGGTACATCTATGGCTACCTAATTGAACCTCTTAATATAGGCTTGAATAAATTCCTTCGGCCTCTGTTTAATTGAAAAGAGACTCCAAGGAGTCTTGTGATATAGCCGGTTGCTAGAAAAATAATGAAGAAATACCTTGCGAAAATCCTTGAAGTGGCGAATAGAACTATCTAGTAACCGCTTAAACCACCTCTGAGCTGCTCTTCCAACAGTAGTGAGGAACATCCGACATTTGACACCGTCAGTAAATTATTGCAAGAGAGCGAGATTCTCAAATTTAAAAAGATGATCTTCTGGATCGGTTGTCCCTGAATATTCTCCGATATTTAAGTTTTGATAATGCTTCGACGAAAGATCATCCAACACTCGTTGAGAGAATGGAGTAACGATTATCTCAGGAGAGCTATCGTTAGCTATGATCTTCCCTTTACATTTATCCCATATAAGCACTTCTCCCAAAGATTCTTGGGGAGCCTCTCTTCTTCCTCCTTGCTCCAAAGGTGTGTGAAGAAATACTCAAGGGCTTCGAGTCAAGGAGAGAGGAGTAGGGAGCAAGCAAGCAGGATCCTCCTCCACACGTCTTCTCTCCCTTTGATAAGCAGTTGTCGATATTGCTGGATTTGAAGCCACAGGTAATGTGCCACCAGTATTGACTTGTTGTTGTTGTTGTTGTTGCAGTAGCTTCTGTATTCTAGTGTTGATGAGCAACTCCATATCTTCCTGCGGCATGGCTATAGTGTTAAGTTTTCCAGCTTCTTCCATCTCGTAGCTTCAGATCTAGGTGACGAAGCCCACAGACGATGCCAAATTTGATCCTGTCTGAAATCTGTGAGAAGGCATGCTGGCTCTGATGAATGAGAGTTTTGAGGAAGATGAACTCCTGGAGATTTGTAAGAGTTCCTCAACAATCCTACGCACAGTGAAACGAGCCAACAAAGTATTAGTGACCTAAGGCCGGGGTAGGGATCCTTGGCTAGACCCTCTGACGCTCAAGTCAGTTCTCCTCTCAAAGGTAGAAGCATAAGAAGAAGTACAGTAATGAAAGTACTTAGAAGCAGAGTTTTTGATGCTAGAGTCTTTTTTATAACCCAGATGTACCTCTTTTGTCGTTTATGACTCATATTCTTGATGAAGTATGCATAGGAACACGTCCCTATAACTGAAGAAACTTCTAGAGAATATTTTCCACCAAATTTATCAAGTTATTGTTGGTGCAATATCCCTCAGGTCAAGGTTGACCTGGTTAACCAAGCTGAGTCTTGGTTTGGGTTTAGATGTTTGACAATAAGATATTGATTGAAGAAGAGTCAAGTAGGTCAAGGATGACCGGATACTTGACTGGGAAGTCCTAACTGAGATGTTAGGCAGGAGGAAAATCCTGGTGAGTGAAGCCAGGTGAAAGTCCTAGTGAGTGAAGCTAGGCAGATGGAAAGTCCTAGTGAGTGAAGCTAGGCAGATGGAAAACCCTAGTGAGTGAAACTAGGTGAAAGTCCTGGTGAGTGAAGCCAGGTGAAAGTCCTAGTGAGTGAAGCTAGGCAGATGGAAAGTCCTAGTGAGTGAAGCTAGGCAGATGGAAAGTCCTAGTGAGTGAAGCTAGGCAGATGGAAAGTCCTAGTGAGTGAAACTAGGCAGATGGAAAACCCTAGTAAGTGAAACTAGGTGAAAGTCCTGGTGAGTGAAGCCAGGCAAGGGAAAATTCAGATGGATCAAGGATGATCGGACATCTGGTGTTGGGAAGTCCAAGTAGGTCAAAGGATTGACTGGATACTTGGCATGAGGAAATCCAGATGGGTCAAGGTTGACCAGACATCTGGTGGAAGTCCAAGTAGGTCAAGGGAGTGACCGGATACTTGGCACGACTAGAAAAGTCCAAGTGGGTCAAAGGGATTGACCAGACACTTGGTGGGAAGTCCTAGCAGGTCAAAGGAGTGACCGGATGCTAGGCATGATGTACCAACGGGTCAAGGTTGACGGATGTTGGTTTGGGAGTCTTGGAACTTGGTTTTGGGCAAAACCAAGTCTGGATCGATCAGATCGATCCAGAGTGGATCGATCGATGGATCGATCCGGATTCCACAATAAGCCTCGATCGATCCGTGGATCGATCCGATGTCCCAATCGATCACCGATCGATTGGGACGCCGCTGGTCGATAAGCGCCGATCGATCCATGGATCGATCAGAGGCCCAGTTGGAACGGCCGGATCGATCCGTGGATCGATCCAAAGTCTCCCCGATCGATTGGGAACATTCGAATCGATCGGGATCCGACCGTTGCGTCGGGTTTATAGCCGCAGGCGGACGTTGTCTTCGGCATCTCTTCTCCGATTCACTCCAGATCTTTCGCCAACTTCTCCACAGCGCTCTCAAAGATCAGATCGCCAGTTCTTGAAGGATCTTGGAAGCTTTCCAAGTCAAGAGGCGGATCAAAGACAAGAAGAGAAGCTAGGGTTAGGGTTTTCTGTACTCATTGTAAGCTTTGCGCTTGTATTTAGTTTCCCTTTCCTTTCTTCTTGTACTGAGAGTCTTGTAGGGCTTCTCCGCCCTCGGTAGTTACCGAAAAGGAGTGTTTTCATAGTGGAGGGTGCGTGCGTGGTGTGGATCCTTGGACTAGTCACCTCTTGTGAGGTGGATACCAAGTAAACCAACCTTGTTAGCGTTGTGTGTTTGTTTATGTTATTTTCCGCTGCATATCCTTGAAGAAACAAGCCACGCCGAGCGACGAGCACGCGACGAGCTATTCACCCCCCCTCTAGCTACTTTTGGTCCTAACAAGTGGTATCAGAGCAAGGCCGCTCTTCACCGGAATCATCGCCGGAAGGGTCAAGCATATCAAGAAAAGCTAGAGGGTGAAGAAGTTGGAGCAAATTCTTCAAGTTCAAGATTTCATCAAGCTAAACTTCAAGATGCAATTCCAAGATGGACTTGGATTTGACACAAGGGTGGCTCCACCATACACTTCTACGAGTTTCGATTCTTGGAAATCAAGAATCGAAAATTTTCTTATGATGGAGATAGAGCAATGGTTTGCTCTAATGGAAGGCTTCAAGGCTCTAAGAAATTCAAAGGGCAAAGTTCTAAAGACAAGCAAATGGAGCCCGGAGCAAGTCCAAAGGTGCGAGGCAAATGACAAAGTGACCAAGCTTTTGGTCAATTTATTGCCAAGCACCATCCTTTGCAAAGTTGGAGAGTTTGAAGATGCAAAGGAGCTATGGAGCAAATTGGACAAGCTTCATAAAGAGATCCCCTCCACTGTACAAGATCATGAAGAATCCAGAGAGGGTGACTCTTTGGAGCAAGACCAAGAGGAGGACTCCGAGGTTGAGAGATGCTCAACCTCCGAAGAAGAGGAAATCCAAGAAGCTTTATCCTCAAGGGAATGCAATGAAGGGAACAAGGAGGGAGCATACTCCTTGTTTCATGTTCAAGATGATGAAGCCTCCACCTCTAGGATTGAGGGGGAGCAATCCTTGGTGACGCCGGATCAAGAAGAAGGAGAAGCTTCTACATCCGGGTCAAGTGAAGAAGAAGAAGATGGTGCCACCTCCGAAATTCAAGAAATAGCAAATGGAGGAGCAAGTGCCATCCCTACACAAGAAGGTATAAATGTTTCAATTAAAAACAAAAATCATATAATATGTTTTGAGTGTAGGGAAAGTGGGCACTACAAGAGCAAGTGTCCCAACTTGGCCAAGAAGAAGGACCAAGTGGCACAAAAGGGCAAGGAGAAGCCCAAGGAGACCATCCCCGGAACAAAAAGGAGCAAGGAGCACATTGTGTGCTTTTCTTGCAACCAAAAAGGGCATTACCGAAGTCAATGCCCCAAAGGGAAGAAGATGGTCAAGGCTCAAGGAGGCATTAGTCAAGGGGGAGCCTCCAAGGTAAAGAAGAAGGTAACATTTATTGAGCCTACCCCTTTACATTATGGTAAAAAGCATGATAGTTCTAACTTTTATCATTTTAATGCAATTTACCATAAGAATAGGAAGCATGAGGGCTTTAAGGAAAAGCATGTGGCCCTACATGCCAAAACTACTACACCTAAGGCTAGGAATGTAGGTAAAAGTCTAGGCAAGAACTCTAAGGATTGTAGCTACAAGTCTAGAAACAAAAATGCTCATGAACTTAATGGAAAAACAAAAACTAAGGACTTAGTGAAGGAAAATCAAGTCTTGAGGTCAAGACTTGATAAAATGGAAAAGACCCTAAAAAGGATGGAAAATATCCTATTAGGGCAAAAAGAGCATAACCTAGGTTTAGGGGTACAAAAGCCATCCAATGGCCATAGAGGTTTGGGATACAAACCAAAGGCTAAGAAGGATGTGCCCACTTACCATAGAGTTCCATATAGTTATGGAACAAACCCTAGGTCTAGTGGTCAAGCCAAAAATACTAGGGAAGTCATCCCTAAGAGTATTTTTGCAATAAATGTGACTAAGGCTTCTAAGAAGTCTAAGAAAGTCACAAACAAGGTCACAAGGGAGGCTATCTCTAGAGTTGACCTAGAAAGTGTGACCAAGGCCTCCAAGAAGCCAAACAAGGTCACTAGGAAGGTATCTAGGGAAGTTATCCCTAGTAAATACCTAGAGCATCCAAGGAGCACCAATAGGTGTTGGGTTCCTAGGAGCATCTTCTCTACCCCATAGATGGGTTAGAGAGTGTCAACTCCGATTAGAAGGGTAGTTAACCCAACTTTGAGGAAATTGACACTCAAGGAGCATTTTCAAGGTTTTTGTTAACCTTTGAAAATGAAATGGAAGTATTATTTACTCCTTGAAAGAGTAAAATGTGCCTAATGGTGGAAAATTGATTTTATCTTAAAAAGGCATAAATTGGGAAAACCTAGAGAAATACCAAGTTGGGATTTTGGTATTCTCTTATAAATTTTAAGGCACTCCGGGCCTTGATTTATGTGATTACTCTTGAGGAAAAATGGAATATGCCAACATTTGAGGATAAGCTTAATTTCAATTGGCATAAATTAATCAAGAGAATTAGAAATGCCCATTTAGGTTTTGGCACTCTCTTGAAGCACTTTGGGCAATCTAGGGTTTAAGTCTTAGGATTAGCTAAGATTAACGATACTTAGATAGGTAATCTAGGTATATCTTATTTATGCTAAACCTTGCCATGATTGTTTGCTCATAATATGCCATGACATCATATTTTATCTTATGTGTATTTTGCATTCATGACTTATCATGAAAAATACAAAAATACCATGTCATGTCATACATACATCATGTAGTTATAGGAATCTTTCTTTTGAAAGCTATTTTATTTTGATGTATGCCATAACATTATCATGCATTATGTTTATTTCCTTAAAAATTAAGGACATATGGCATTAGTTAAACAAGTGGCATTTGTTTACAACAAGTGGCATTTGTTTACAACAAGTGGAATAAACAAGTGACATTTGTTTAACAAGTAAATCAACAAGTAACATCCTTTGTGGATGTCTACCTCTCAAAATGCCTAGATAGATATGCATGATCCCTAGAATAGGGCAAAACCAAAATCTTACATCTCACAAAGACCTATAAGATGACTTGTATGTGTTTCAGTGTACATTAGATACAAGTGAGATGTTAGGATGATGAACAAAACTCAAGATGTTGATTTAGTGCATTCTTTTGAGTTTTAAGTTCATCAAAACACATAGTTATGTGTTTTCCCATCGTTGGGAAAGCTAATGTACAAGTCATGTGCATTATGCCCAAGGAACATGATGGGATATTGGTTTTGAAAATGTTTTTAAAATGTTTTTGGAAAACCTTGGTGAAGACTATCTTTTGATAGTAATCACCATTGAATAGTTAGACACAAACTTGAAGAAAACGCTAAAGTTTTTGCAAGTTTTCAAGTTTGTGTCAATATTTGAAAATATAAAGTATTTTCATAGAAAGCTATTTTTCCATGATTAAGTATGCCCTAAATAATGTCTACACGAAATGTCATGATTTTTGGATTTTTGTAGAATTTTCTAGGGGTTTCTGAAGTTGACTGAAATGGAATTTCAGCAACTATCAGAACTCCGATCGATCCATGGATCGATTGAAGTTCCTGAATCGATCCGTGGATCGATTCAGAAGGTAAATCTTGCGAGCAGAAGCTCGCTGGATCGATCAGTGGATCGATCCACACATACTGAATCGATCAGTGGATCGATTCAGGTGGTTCAATCGATTGGATCCCAACTCCAATCGATCCAAGTTGCTGATTTTGGCTGGGAAGGCCTGACTTCAGCATCCTTGAACCATGGTTAGTCTATGTAACCATTCCAAACCCTTAAAATACATTTGTATACATAAAAAGGGTATTTTCGTGTTGAAAACAAGGATGGAATGGTAAAGGAAGGCTAAGTTGAAGTTTAGGTTGAGTTTTGTTTCAAATTTTGAACATTTGAACCTCAAAACTTCTAAATTTGGGTTTCCTAAAGGTTTAGGGATTCCAAGTCATTGTTGGTGCAATGACAGAAGTTATCACCATGTCTTTAGGGGGAGGGACTCTTTAAAGGCATGAAAATTATTTTTCATGAACCTTGGAAGGTGGTTAACCTTCTTTAAAGAAAATGCTCATGGACGAGCTTTTGAACTTGAAATGGGGAGTGGATATCCTCATTATTTCAAGTGGAAACTCAAGTGGTTAGAAAATGCTCAAGGTTGGGTATTTGTCTACATTGAGGGTGAAGTTAAGGATAAATGAAGGGTATGAGACCTTCATTGTCGTGTTGATCACAACGAGTGATGTTGTGAACAACGATGAGCAACTCTTCAGGGGGAGAGTTGTCAACAAATGGATTTGTTGATGTATACCCAAAATTGGGGCATGGGTTGATGTGTGCCCAAAGATGGGTTGATGTGTTTTATCAGTAGGGGGTTGATGTGTGCCAATAGGGGGAGAATGAAAGGAAGTAAGGTAGGTTTTCATTACCTAGAGGGAGTTTGCCCTCTTAGGGGGAGAATGAAAAGCTTAACTTATGTGTTCATTACCTAGTGGCATGAAGAAGGAGGCTATAGGATTAGCCTAACTTACATGTGGGATTGTAAGTGTTATTGTGGTATTGTCAAACATCAAAAAGGGGGAGATTGTTGGTGCAATATCCCTCAGGTCAAGGTTGACCTGGTTAACCAAGCTGAGTCTTGGTTTGGGTTTAGATGTTTGACAATAAGATATTGATTGAAGAAGAGTCAAGTAGGTCAAGGATGACCGGATACTTGACTAGGAAGTCCTAACTGAGATGTTAGGCAGGAGGAAAATCCTGGTGAGTGAAGCCAGGTGAAAGTCCTAGTGAGTGAAGCTAGGCAGATGGAAAGTCCTAGTGAGTGAAGCTAGGCAGATGGAAAGTCCTAGTGAGTGAAGCTAGGCAGATGGAAAACCCTAGTAAGTGAAACTAGGTGAAAGTCCTGGTGAGTGAAGCCAGGCAAGGGAAAATTCAGATGGATCAAGGATGATCGGACATCTGGTGTTGGGAAGTCCAAGTAGGTCAAAGGATTGACTGGATACTTGGCATGAGGAAATCCAGATGGGTCAAGGTTGACCAGACATCTGGTGGAAGTCCAAGTAGGTCAAGGGAGTGACCGGATACTTGGCACGACTAGAAAAGTCCAAGTGGGTCAAAGGGATTGACCAGACACTTGATGGGAAGTCCTAGCAGGTCAAAGGAGTGACCAGATGCTAGGCATGATGTACCAACGGGTCAAGGTTGACCGGATGTTGGTTTGGGAGTCTTGGAACTTGGTTTTGGGCAAAAACCAAGTGCTGGATCGATCAGGGGATAGATCCAGGAGCTGGATCGATCCAGGATTTTCCCAGCGAACAGAAAGCCTCTGGATCGATCCGTGGATCGATCCAGATGTCCCAATCGATCAGCCGATCGATTGGAACGCTGCTGCTTCACGCGATAAGCGCTGGATCGATCCATGGATCGATCCAGGCGTTTTCCCAGAGCACAGAGACGCTCTGGATCGATCCGTGGATCGATCCAAAGTCTCCCCGATCGATTGGGAACATTCGAATCGATCGGGATCCGACCGTTGCGTCGGGTTTATAGCCGCAGGCGGACGTTGTCTTCGGCATCTCTTCTCCGATTCACTCCAGATCTTTCGCCAAATTCTCCACAGCGCTCTCAAAGATCAGATCGCCAGTTCTTGAAGGATCTTGGAAGCTTTCCAAGTCAAGAGGCGGATCAAAGACAAGAAGAGAAGCTAGGGTTAGGGTTTTCTGTACTCATTGTAAGCTTTGCGCTTGTATTTAGTTTCCCTTTCCTTTCTTCTTGTACTGAGAGTCTTGTAGGGCTTCTCCGCCCTCGGTAGTTACCGAAAAGGAGTGTTTTCATAGTGGAGGGTGCGTGCGTGGTGTGGATCCTTGGACTAGTCACCTCTTGTGAGGTGGATACCAAGTAAACCAACCTTGTTAGCGTTGTGTGTTTGTTTCTGTTATTTTCCGCTGCATATCCTTGAAGAAACAAGCCACGCCGAGCGACGAGCACGCGCCTCCCCCCCTCTAGCTACTTTTGGTCCTAACAGTTATCATACTTGTATGCTATCTTTTGTTAAACATGTCTCAGCCGGTCATTCAAGTCGGTCATATATATGTTGAGAATACCTTCTATTGAGCATATTTGGGTTAGTCATTCAAGCGGATCGTGTATATATTGAAAATACATTCTGTTAAGCATGTTTTGGGTGAGAATGTACTATAAGCTTTATAAGGCTAATCGCCTTTAAACTCGGTCGGGCTTTGTCTGATTGAGCACATATAAGCACATTGGTGCTCGCTCGACCTTCACTCAGTCGGTAATAAACTAAAAGTTGTATAAGGCTAAGTGTCTTTACGCTCGGTTAGGCTTTGCCCGGCCGAGTGCATATAAGCACACTGGTGCTCGTTCAGCCTTCACTCGGCCTGTAATATACTAAAAGTTGTATAAGGCTAAGTGCCTTTACGCTTGGTCGGACTTTATCTGGCCAAGTGCATACATACACACTGGTTCTCGCTCAGTCTTCACTCGACCGGTAATAACTAAAAATTGTATATGGCTAAGTTCCTTTACGCTCGGTCGGGCTTTGCCCAGCCAAGTGCATATAAGCACACTAGTGCTCGCTCGGCATCTACTCGACCAATAATATACTAAAAGCTGTATAAAGCTAAGTACCTTTACTCTCGATCAGACTTTGTCTGGCCGAGCATATATAAGGACATTGGTGCTCGCTCGACCTTCACTCGGCTGGTAATATACTAAAAATTGTATAAGGCTAAACACCTTTATGCTCGGTCGAACTTTGTCCGACCGAGCACCTGCGGAAAATCTTTTATTTGATCGGCCATTATCCAATTAATCATACATTCACCCAACTATGGGCCTCTCCTTTCTCTCTTAACCATAACCTCTACGTCATCCAACAGGCCGGCCTATCATAACCCATGTCAATATATAACTTCGATTTTCTCTTTAATGCTCTCATTTCTTATTCTGTTCATCCTCGTATGTCCACATATTCACCTTAATATCCTCATTTCTGCAACTCTTATCTTTTACTCATGTACTCGAGTATAGCCCAACATTCAATTCCATATAACACAACATATCTAATTACAGTTTTGTAGAACTTTTCTTTAAATTTTAGAGGAACCTTATGGTCATATAAAACACCTGACGCTCTCCTCTATTTCAATCATCTTATTTGTATTCTATGTAAGATATTTCTATCAATCCCTCCATCATTTTGTAAAAATGATCCTAAATATTTAAAGCTCTCAGTTTTAGATAATTAATCATCTTCTATCTTAACAATTATCTCATTACGTCTAATATTGCTAAACTTAAATTTCATATATTTTTTTATTCTACTAAGCCTAAAATCTTTCTCTTCTAATGTTTTTTGTCAAGATTCTAGTTTAATATTTACTCTTTCACGTGTTTAATCTATTAAAATAATATCATCTACAAATAACATGCATCACAATATTGTGTCTTAAATGTGTGCAGTGAGTTCGTCCATAATTAGTGTAAAAAAATATAGACTTAGAACTGATCCTTGATGTGATTCTATCTTTATTGGAAATATTTCGGTAACTCGAGAACAGATCCTCTGGACCGCACTTTGTAGTCCAGAGGATGGACCACTCCATTCATTGGTCTATTTGAATGGACCCCATCTGTTAAACAGGTAGGGTTCATTCAAATGGACCAATCATCATTTATGGTGCATCCTTTGGTCCGCAAAGTGTGGACCAGAGGATCCCGCATGCAATAACTCCACCTAAAGTCTTTACTCTGGTTGTTATATCCTCGTACATATCCTTAATTAGTTCAATATATGTTACGCTAACACATCTCTTTTCTAGAATTCTCTATATAATTTCTCTTAGAACTCTATCATAGCTATTTTTAAGTCAATGAATATCATATGTAGATTTTTTTTTTGCTCCCAATATTTTTCAATTAGTTGTCCAAGAAGATGTATAATTTCTATTGTTGACCTTCCAGATATGAACCCAAATTGATTTTCGATCACCCTGATCTCCTTTCTTAATCTTTTTATATTACTTTTTTCTAAAGTTTTATGGTATTAATCATTAGTTTGATACTCCTATAGTTTATTTTATACGTCTCTGTTATTCTTATATAAGCGAACTAGAGTATTTGTCCTCCATTGATCAGACATTTTTTTCATTTTCAATATCATATTAAATAATTTTATAAGTTATTCAATACTTTATTTCCCTAGGCACTTCCATACCTCTATCGGAATATTATCTGATTCAACGATTTTTCCATTGTGCATCTCATTTAAAGCTTGTTCTATTTTTGAAGTTTAAATTCTATGATAAAAATTTAAATTTCTATACTTATTTGACCTACTTAAATTACTTAAGTTAAGTTGGTCGCCTAGACCCTCATTAAAAAGTTGATGCAATTATCACTTCCACCGTCTTTTATTTCTCCATTATTTCCTAGTACTATATTACATTCATATTTAATATATTTTATTTGGATAAGATCTCTTATCTTTCTTTCTCTCACTTTAGCTATTCTATAAATGTCTCTTTCCTCTTCTTTTGTATATAATTTTTTATATAATCGTTCAAAAATTTCATTCTATAAATATCTTATTCCCTTTCTGGGAAACAACATAGCATTAGCATAATAATTTAATAGATTCATTCATTGAACATTTGTTATAATTTTAACGCTAGATGGTAATCTAACGCAACCCTTCTCTTTTATTCGGATTTGGGACCGACCATGACTGATTTATCATGGGTGGAGTTTATGTGAGCTATCTCATCTAGAAATTTGATTTTGTATGCTTCACATGCAACTCTAATCACATCTCCTAAGTAATTTTTTCCTACACACATCATAACCTCACCAGTTTCTATGTCTAATTCATGTCTAGCCCGGTAATCTCTTTTAACAAAGATAATTCATTATTCTAAGTTGGTATCATATATCTAAGGATCATCACACTCAGCTATGTTTAGGAGTACAGAGTTATTCCCAAAATAAGTAATCTTCAGGGTCTCCATTTTCTTATAGTTTGAAGTAAAAGATTGTTATTTTTATAAGAGGTTATTTTTGTTCTGGGAGGATGACCATGTCCGTAATCCATAGTTCTCATAGAACTTTATGGATAGTGATCTTGATGCAGACATCATAGTAGTAGATTCTGTTGAATTCATAAAGTTTATTTCCTTATATTATTTTCTAGCAATTATATTTTATCATTCATCCTAATATAATTTTCAATCATGGTCAAGTTTTTATTGTTGTTTGTCAAATTTCTCTAATTCTACCAAATCTTCTAAAGTTAGATATGTTATCATTTTTGTTGGCAGATATGCGAATTCATCTAAATCATAAAAAAAAAAACCCCTTGTTATGTATCTTGTATATCTTGTTGAACATACAATGTATATTTGTCTGTTGATATAGGTGTTTAATAACTTGTAGGTCTTTGTTATCGAGTTTTCGCAATGTTTGAAGGGTATCTTCAATTAAAGTATCTCTTTCATAGTTCATTAGATTGAAGTTATTATCATCTTCTTTGTTTTTCTTATTTTGTGATGTGGAATGTTTATAACCATTAAACATTACTGTAAGGTCATGCCTATCTTTGTACATTATTGAGTCTGTTGATTGCAAAGCATGTAGTTGTGTTTCAAGATTAATAGTCCATTCTGACCCTACTAGAGCTAATGAGGAGAAATCTCTTAGTTTAAGGAAGTAAATTCCTTTTAAAGTATAAGCTTCAATGATGTCATTGATCTGGATTTTAAGACTATTATTAATCGAAGTCATTATTTAACCTAAAAAAATTATATTAATTTGTATATTATGTTTTTGAAAGTTTTCATATCCTTTGGCTTGAACTAAAATTTTGATATGTTTGACAAAATTTGGAATGACCATATTAAAATTTAGGCAAAAATATGTGATGCATATATTATTATTCATGTCTTCTTCGATAAGTTCGATTATTATCTTCTCATTGTCTAAGAATTTGGAGTGATATAAAACTAGTAATACATTGGTTCCTATACTTTTTCGGTTAATCCTCTAAGATAAAAAAATAATCCTAAATAAATGTAACTATGTATTTTTTTTTAA
Source organism: Zingiber officinale (assembly GCF_018446385.1). Classification (NCBI taxonomy): domain Eukaryota; kingdom Viridiplantae; phylum Streptophyta; class Magnoliopsida; order Zingiberales; family Zingiberaceae; genus Zingiber; species Zingiber officinale. The sequence goes on from NC_055989.1 coordinate 125,949,309, forward strand.
AACTATTCTTGTTGATTCTTAGTCAGAAGGTTTAATCTCTCTTCCCGCCCATCAAGAAGGTGGAGTGGTTGTGCTCCATGATGGTAAAAAAAGGAAGTAGTAAAAGAAAAGATTCCCTGATTGTATAATTTTCTTGGGTTAAATGAATTTAATTATTTGTTTGAGAATATTGTTATATACCGTCTTATATCTACTAAGTCTTTTAGTATATAAGAAAAAAAATACTATTACATCTTCTGGTTATGATATTATCTATCACATTACTATATATATATATATACTTTTATCTTCATTGCTTTCCTTTTCCTCTTGCGACATTTTCTCTCGTGTTTCTTTGAAATAGGTTTTACCTCACTGAGACGTCGTTGCTCACCCTGAGAAACCATCCTTCACAAGGAGCCACCTTCCCTTATTGCGAGACATCGTTCCTCGCCATGATGTCGTCCTTTGTAGGGAGCCACCATCCTTCATCGTGAGACGTTGTCCCTCTCCATCGACCTATGGGCACAACCATCACCCTCCGTCCCTCATCGTTAGGCATCGCCACTAGCCTTCGTCCCTTGTCGTCAACCTATGGGCACTGCCGCCAAATGTTGTTGCTCGTCGTGATGTCTTCCTTCGTTGGGAGCCACCACGAGAGGAAAAGAACAGCAATTAAGATAAAAAGACAAAGAAAATAAAAAAACTGACTAGCACTTGCCACAGTCGCGCATATCGAATCTATATATATATATATATATATATATATATATATATATATATATATATATATATATATATATATATATATATATATATAAACATTGTTAGCCTACAAATTAGGGAGGTAGAAATAGGAAAAGGTATGCTCGACTGTTGCATATTTTTTCCTTTTTATTGGGCACTTTTATAAAAAAATTTATAATGTTTTAGAATTTATATTTAGAACTTTTTAATTTATTTTTTTAATACAGATATTGTTGTGTTAACATTTGCTTAAAAAATATATAAAAATTTAAAAAATGTGAGCTCCGCCTTTTTTCTTTAATTTTTTAACACGTTTATTTATTAGCATTCATTTTAAAAAAATTATTAAAAAAAGAAAAAAAGGTGGGCTCGAGTTGGGGCCTTGTGCGCTGATTCGCCTTGACCATCTCAAGGCTGGCTCTACTTGTACCGTAGTAGATTTTTCCTTTTTTTTTTCATTATTGTTTTGCATATGGTTAAATTATTTAGGATTTAGCAATTGAGTTATAATATTAAATTTTAAAAAAATTCAAATAAAAATTTTTTTTAGGTCCGCACGAGGTGTGGAACGTAAGATCCATAGTATATCAAATCTCTCTCTCTACGTGTATATATAGGGAGAGAACTGATATGTTACCCGACTCTCGCTACGTGACTATACACGATTTTCATTATAACAGTATTCCGTCAGATTTTTTTTCTACTATGGCAGCGCCATGTCAAAATTAAAAACCTTAAACTACTTTCTACTATAGCAGTGTCACGTTATAGCAGCTACGATTTTGTAAATGTTATAACGTATTGATCCTACTACATTGTAGCAACTATAAAATCGTAGTTGCTATAATATGGTAGGACTAATATATTGTTGTAGCTACGAAATCGTAGCTGCTACAACATAGTTAGTCCAGAACGTTATAATAGTGCTATGAAATCATAGTTGCTACAACATTCCGATCTAACCATGCTGTATACTACATAACGCATCGCCAAAGGTCAAATTGACATTTGCCTATGAAGCATCTGTGATGCATCTTGGTGACGCAAGAACGCGTCACCAAAACCTTCCTTTAAATTTGACAAAGCTAAAATGTGTAGTCAAATGTAAAATTTTTTAAAGTGGTAGCATCTACTATTTTGTAGCTATTGCAATGTGGTCGGATCACAAATCAGAGTATTGTAATACTTATGGAATCATAGTTGCTATAACGTGTTTAAATTATAATATTATAGCAGTTATGATTTTATAGTTGTTATAATATGGTTAAATCAGAATATTATAGCAACTACAAATTCGTAACTGCTATAACATGATTAGATCAAAATATTATGATAATTATAAAATCGTAATTGATATAATATGACAGGACCACAAATGAGAAAAGAATGGTGCCATAACATTGTATGTGCTTATTCTGACGCGATGCTGTTAAAGTAGAAAAAAATAATACATGTTATAATGGAAATCTGGCATAATCACAGATTTAGAGTTAACTTATAATGTTAAGATTTACATTTGAGAATCAACCAGAAATTTCAAAGGCTACCATTTTATTAATGCAATATTATCCGATTGGGAGAATAAAGTGTAAAAGTGTTTAAGGGGGCGGTGCGTAAAGCTCAATGCCAAAAGTGCTTAAACACAAGTAAACTTTTTTCGCTATTTTTTTTTAATTACAAGAAAAAAAGTAATCATGCATAGATTGAAATGGATGAGAATAGAAAAATATGATAAGCCAAAAAGATCGATGGAGACTTCCATTAAAACAGCACAATAGATTATTTTTCTTTGTTTTTTCCCCCTATTTTTTTTTATTATTATTAGATAATTCATTTTCACTGCTGGCATGGAAATGTACCGCTACAATTGGACCGTGACCCAGAACCGTTCGATACCCATCATACGTTCGTTAAGGTGCCACAACGGATGCGGGGTCTCAAAGGACGACCGCGTCGACGTCGGGGAAAACCCAAGCGTGATCGACCGGGCCGATCTCAGGGCCCTGCTCTATCCGGTTCAGCAAGCACGCCGACGTGTCCAGCGTCGGAAGGAAGTAGCTCCCCTGGACGTCAGGGAGCGGCGGATCTTCGTCTCGGTTGCCCTCGGCACCGCCACCGGCCCCGACGCCGGTCACCTGGTGGACCAGTTGGCGGAAGTTGGCCGGGTCGGCGGCGATGTAGGTGGTCGGCGAGCGCTTGCACGGCCGGGTCTTCCGCTTCTTCCCGATCCGCGCTAAGGGAGGGTCGGGGAGCAGGAGGAAGGGGGAGGAGGTGCCGAAGGAGAGTAAATCGGGCGATGGGACGGCGACGGAGGAGGAGGAGAGGCCGGAGAAGAAGGACATCCGGAGGGCACGGGTGAGGGCGTCGTTCTCGCGGGCAGAGGCGGCCTGGGAGATGAAGCCGTTGGTCCACGGACGGAGCTCCTCTGCCATCGCTGCGGTTGGTGGCTGCTTCCGGATCGAGGACAATGAGCAAGTGAGGTGCTTTTAAAGAGGAGCCACACAAATATCATCAGCTACATTTTCTTGTGCTAAATTTTAAATTCAATTCAAAAATATATTATAATAAAAAACACACTATTTATATTTTTAATTAAAAAGTTTAATTATTTTAAATTAAATTCCACGCACATACTCAAACAGGCTGTCTGCTTGCTTGGGCGGAACATGAAGACATGATCAGTTAGTTAGGCGAAATTCAATCCCTGCTGGCCATCCCTATCAAAAGGGTTATCTGGAGTTAAACTGCCGGTGCATGGCAGCGGTTTTTGACTTCGGAACAGTGGGTTTAGATTGTCATCAACGTGAGAAATGCACACGTTTGATTGCTGAGCGCGACAGAGAAGGGAGCACATCTCCTGATTTCGTTTGTTACCGAGATGGACCATTTATAATTATAATTGGATTGTAATTCTGATCTGATTGTAATTGATTATGATCCTTTTCTGTATTTATTGTCCTTTTCAGATTATAATTTGGTTCGGAAAGGACCGTCAGAGGTCGCCCGATGGCCAGGACGCCGAGTTGGGTAGCCTCCGGACGATCTCCGGTCATCCTCTCCGAATGAAACTATAATTTGAAGGGGACGATGAATCCAAGAAAAGATCACAATTAATTATGATGGATCATGATCATGATCGGATTGTAATTATAAATAATCCAACCCTGATGCAAAAAAAAAAAAAAAAAAAAAAAAAAAAACCAAGAGTGAGGAGATATGCTCTCAATAGGAAAAGATGGATGTGATTCCTACAAATGTGATACAAGGATAAAATATTATAAAAAAAATAATATGAGAATTAGAATTTTAATCTCAATTTTAAGGGACACATATTCTGGAAATTAACTTTTAAATGTATATAAATTATACTTCAAATTACTTAATAAGTAATAGAACATCATCTACCTTTAAGATTAATCAAACTACATCTCAATAAGTATAAATTATACTTCGAATTACCATCAAATTCGCTTTTGCCTTTACACTTGAGGACTAATCTCTATCTGGTCTAAGAAAATCTTTGCACACCTTCATTACCTTTTGAGACGTCTATGCCCCATTAAAAATTGTAATTAAGACTATCTTTTAGTATATAGGTCCTAACACAAGGTTAAAATTTTAGAGGCATCTCACTTATGCCTTTAACGAACATTCTTTATCTCAAGTTTTGGATCGATCAATCCATTTATACAAATAGTTCATGAGCAAAAATTCAGTTATTTGAACTCTATAGGATTGATAGGAAAATTAATAAATTTCATATACGAAATATTGACTCATTGTTGGATATATAAGTAAATGGAAAAGAAACAGAGAGGAAAGAGATTTCATTATAAATGAGATTTTAATTCTACATTTAAAGTTTTAAGGTACTTTTGTTGATTTATATTGATTCACAAGTATTGATGTTGTGAACAAATACATGGAGAGACTCTCTATTTTCTCTCTCTCTCTTCCCGTTGTATCCTAGAAAACAGACGTTCATTGTAAACTCGAAGCACTACCAAAGAAGGACGAATCTGTTTAAAAAAAATTATGTCAAACACAAGCATCAACATCTTCATTTCATGTCTCAGCATTCAGCTGACTCTGCTATCTTAGTCTCGGACAACTCGATCTTGGCTTCAGGCATATTGACCGAGTCTTCAAGGTAACCCAACTTTCCAAGTAACTCTTCCTTGATTTTTAAGTATATTTCAATTCAGCAACTATTCTTGTAATTTCCTACGAGCAATCTTTATTGTAGAAGATTATCCAATAGTCTTAATAGACATGACCACAAAAATAGTTGAGATGCAATAGACTCAATGCATGACGGCCCCATCCACCACGATTGGAAATGTTCCAATCAATTATGAGGAAAGATAAGAGAAGTTCACTTGATTAAACTTCAAGTGATGGTAGTAGAAGATATTTTTCTACCCGACTACGCTAAATCTGACTCAATTCTTGACTGAAGAACCTCCCAAGCATACTGAGGATACTATTGACGTCAAAATTATCAGTGTAATGGAGATATTGACTCATTATGAGTTCCTATGCTGAAACTATATCCGTAATTGTCTTACCGACTCGTTATACTCCGTGTATAGCATGAAGAGAACGATTAAGGAGCTGTGAGAGTCCTTAGATAAGAAATACAAGATGGAAGATGCGAGAGCTAAGAAATTCATCATGGGACGATTCCTAGACTAGAAGATAGTTAACTCCAAGGTGCTGAGCAGTCAAGTCTAGGAACTTTAGGTGATCTTACATGAGATTTACTCGGAAGGCATAGTGCTGAGTGAAACCTTCTAGGTGACAACTATCGTTGAAAAGTCACCTCCATACTAGAAGGACTTCAAGAACTATCTAAAGCATAAGCAGAATAAGATGAACATGGAATAACTCGTTGTTAAATTTTGCATTGAGAAAGACGACAATAGTTCATAGAAAAAGTTGTTCTCTGAGGCTTTAGTAAAAGCCAATATGGCTAAGCACGGTCAAAACTCAAAATGGAAGAATATTGAATCTTCCAAGACTGGATCCATAGGAGGCATTAGTAAAAATAAGTTCTATGAGATGTACTTTAATTGTAACTGAGTCGGTCATAAATCTTCAGAGTATAGAAAGCTGAAGAAGAAGCAATATGTCAACCTTAATGAGGGATCAAAAATAGATGGCATCTGCAATGCGGTATCTGAACTGGACCTGATGGGTTCAAATTTGTCGCAATGGTGGCTCGATATCGGTGCCACTAGATATATATGTTGCAACAAGGAGCTGCTTCACAACTTTTAAGAAGTCAAAGACCAGGACAAGCTATTCATGGGGAACTCAGCATCCTCAGACATCATAAGCCAAGATAAAGTAGTGCTAAAGATGACCTTAGGCAAGGAGCTCACTCTAAACAATGTGTTATATGTTCCAAAGGTTCGGAAGAATCTAGTGCTCGAATCACTGTTAAGTAAGTATGACTTTCGTATTATTTTTGAGTCAGACAGAGTTGTTTTATCTAAAATTGGAGTGTTTTTAGAAAATAGTTATGCAATTGATGGGCTATTCAAGCTCAATGTAATGACTATTAGGTCTAAGGTTAATAAACTTGAAAACTTTTTTGTTTATATGCTTGAGCCTTCGTTTTTCTGGCATAGTAGATTAAGATATGTTAACTACGATGTGTTGCATAAATTGATTAACATGTAAAACATATATACATTTCATCTTGACTCAAAATAAAAGTGCGAGATTTGTGTTGAAGCGAAAATGATAAGATCATCTTTTCAACATGCCGAAAGAAGCAACTAACCACTCGACATAATTCACACCAACGTGTGTGACCTAAAAGGTACACCAACGCATGGTGATATTCTTAAAAGTAAAGATGAAAGTATAGAGAAATTTATTCTCTATAATAATGAGGTTGAAAATTAACTTAATAAAAAAATTAAGGTGGTTCGAGATGCCCGAGACGATGAATATGTATCATCATTTGTTGAGTTATGTGTTGAACATGGGATCAGCCACAAAATAATAGCTCTTTATACTCCTTAGTAAAATGGTATTGTTGAGTGAAAAAATCATAATTTAAAGGAGATGATGAATGCTCTTCTATTGAGCTATAGAATGCTAGAGTTCATGTGAGGGGAAATTATGTTAACATCTAATTACCTTTTAAATAAGGTGCAAAAAAAAAAAGAAAAGATAAGAGCCCTTATAAGTTATGTAATCGAAAATAATCGTCCTATAAATATTTGTGAATGTGGAGCTACCTTGCCAAAATTTTAGTGTCTAATCTAAAAATGATTAAGATATGACTAAAAAGTATTGATTGTATATTTATTGGATATGCACATAATAGCAGTGCGTATAGATTTTTTTTGTATAAGTCACAAACACTCGATATACATAAAAACTCGATAATAAAATAAACAAATACCTTATTTTTTGACCATGTATTTTCGTATAAAACCCGAAAGGAAACAAATTTCTCAAAATGAGCATATAAAACACAAGAGGAAGAAGAAGATGATGAACTGGTTGAGGTTTTACTCAAACGAAGTAAGAGACCTCGGGTGGAAGAATCCTATGAAACAGATTTTATCACTTTCATTTTGAAAAGTGAGCTCCAAAGTTACTTAGAAATAGTAAACTCTTTTGATAGGCATCACTAGAAAGAGTTAATTGCATTTGAGATAAACTTGATCTTGTAAAATCATACTTAGAAATTTATGGATCTTTCTCTGAAAAGTAAACCACTAGATTGCAAATAGATCTTCAAGAAAAATTAAAATCAGATGACACAATTGATAAGTATAAGGCTAGATTAGTAATTAAAAGTTATCGACAATGAGAAGATCTTGATTACTTTGATACGTATTCTTCGGTGTCGAGAATAACTTCTATTAGAATATTATTGTTTATCGTCATTCTATGGATTCTGAACATGCATTAGATGAATGTATAGATAGCTTTTCTGAATAGGGATTTAGAAGAAAAAATCTACATAGAGTAATCTGAAGGGTCTCTATATCAGGATAGAAAAATAAGGTTATTAGATTGGTGAAGTCGTTATACGACTTGAAACAAACCTCAAAACAATGACATGAAAAATTTGAAAATGCAATGAAGGAATGTGAATTCAAAATCAATAATATGGTAAATATGTCTATATGAAAATCATAAAGAATTACTATATCATCTTATGTCTATATGTAGATTATATACTTATTATTGAGAGTAATGATAAGATAATCAAATCCACTAAAGATATGTTGAATTTAAAATTTCACATGAAAGACATGAACTTAGCTGATATGATCTGTGATCCCGTCCGGAAGCTGAGTCGGATGAAGGCGGGCCTCAATGTACTGGAAGTTGACGAAAAGTCGTTGCGGCGTCCGATCTACCTGGCACCCTCCGAAAGGGTTCACACGGGCGGATGACGAAGGATGATGATCGGGACGATGATGCTAGGGCTCTGCGCACACTCAGACGAGTCCACAAGTCGTTAGAGACCAGAAACCAGGGAAAAAGTCCCCGGGTCAGGCCCTCCGACGCTCAAGTCAGGTACTTTTTTCCCAAAAGCATAGAGAAATGATGAAAAGTAAAGACGAGTAAGAAATGACGAGTGAGCATACCTGCATAAGGGATAAAGCATCCCTTTTTATACTGCAATGGATGTTTCTGGGGTCTGGCGGGTGTCAGGGAATGTTGGCTGTCAGACTTTGTCTGGCGGTGAATGACACGCGACACCTCCTCATAGGCCGGCGACATAACAAAAGGGGTAATGAGCCCCGACTGTTAGCATATTCCCTAACACACTGATTATTCTCTGACAGACAGTTACGATTCCCTTGCTTGCTTGTCCTGTAGTGCCTGGCGTCCTCCGCTCGTGATTGCTACGCTAGACCTTTACACTTGCTAACCTCGTTCTGATATCTTGCTAACCCCGATCTGACATCGCCTCTAGACCTGTGCTTTGAACCCTGTCCTATGCATCTCCTATTGCAAATCCTAAACAGTCTTGTCTCTTATTGCCATTACGTGTCGCACCCTGTATACCTTAGTTTGGTTCTGTTTATCCCTGCTTCCAAGCTGTGTCTGACTTCATTTATCCCGACCTGTATCCTTGGCTAACACATCCCGACCTACACGTCAGATCTGTATTCCAACCCGTTGCCCGCTGTTATCCATGGCTTGCACGTTCCGACCTGTACGCCAGACATGTATCCCGACCTGCTTCTATCCACTGTTATCCATGGCTTGTACGTCCCGACCTACACGCCAGACATGTATCCCGACCTTCTTCTGCCCGTTGTTATCCATGGCTTGTACGTCCCGACCTGCACGTCAGGTCTGTATTCCGACCCGCATCTGTATATTGTTATCCATGACTTGTACGTTCCGACCTGTACGCCAGGCCTGTATCCCGACCTACTTCTGTCCACTGTTATCCATGGCTTGTACGTTCCGACCTACACGCCAGACCCGCATTACGCCAGAGGCTTTCCTTTCCTAGCCTTTACCTGGCCAGTGGGCTCAGTCCTTCGTTATATTGGACCTGTGAGCCCAGTTCTTGATTGTTATTGAGGTTGGATCTTGTCCAACTTGTAGTCCTCTCCTTTGACTGCCCCGTAAGCTGAGACTTTGACCGTGGCTACGCAAGCTTGACTTCTGACCTCCACGGGGGCTAGACTTCTAACCTCCACGTAAGCTTGACTTCTGACCTCCACGGGGGCTAGACTTCTGACCTCCACGTAAGCTTGACTTATGACCTCCACGTAAGCTTGACTTATGACCTCCACGTAAGCTTGACTTCTGACCTCTACGTAAGCTTGACTTCTGACTTGCACGTAAGCTTGACTCCTGACCTCCTGTGTTCTTGACTCCTAACCACATCATCTTACTGACCCCACAATCATGCACTGTATCAATCTGGAATCAAAATTCTTAAAATAACAGAATGACTTGATCTTAGTCAGTGACATTACGTGAATAAGATTCTTAAGAAATTCATTAAGGGTGATATTACGTTAGCACAAATGTCGATAGATACGGGCTAACATCTATCAAAGAATTAAGGAGAAAGTATCTCTTAAATAGAGTAATCTCGAGTGATTATAAGTCTTATATGCTTAATGAGTTGATACATGAGTAATCCTAGTGTTGAGTATTAGAAAGGGACAAGAGTCACTATAAAAAAAAAAGGTCTATAGGTGCTATTTTAACAAACTATAGAAGTAGTTTTCAACCTATCCTAAAGCTTTTGAATCGGTTATTTCACTGATCCAAAACCTGGCTCCTAGCGTCAATGGCATTGGTTATTGCAACAGGTGGTGAAAATAGAACAACCGTTGTTGATGTCTCTGTAGAAGCGGTTATTAACCACCTTGCTGGGTTATAATATCAACGACCCTTAACCGATCCAAATGCGATTTGATGTGGCTGCTTACCGCACTTGTTAACCACTATAAACGCAGTTAATGACCACTTCTGTTGGTAGGTAGTAGAAGCAGATATTTAACTGATTTTGAAGTTAAATGATGGAATGACTTGTAACCTCTCCGGAAGTAATTCAACAGAGGTTTATAGCCGCTCCTACGTATCATGTTTCGTAGCGGTTATTAAGCCGCTTCTAAATTCGTTTGATTGGATCGGTTATTTACCAATTTTGATAAGTGTATCAGCAAGGTTTATAATCATTCTTGTTTCAAATGATGAACCTCAATGAAGCTCCTATAATTATTCCATTTTTCAAATATTTTTTTATAAAATCTTTTGAATTCTTAATTTTTAATAATCAATACAAAACATTCAACAATAAAATTAAAAGATTAACCAACAAAACATTCATATTTAATCTTTCAATTCACAAAACCAATATGAAATTCATTTACAAAAATCTGTATACCCCAAAACATCACCATATATCAATAACAAATAGGAAATTCTTTTACAAAAATGTGCATGCCCCAAAACAACACAATACAATAGCACTAACAAGTGACAACATAATTTAAAGAAACTTTTCTCTACAAGTTTATCTAATTATTAGATGGATTTCTTGGTAGTGGAGGTGTAGGATCATTTCCTTTTGCATTTGGTGGAGCATCTACATTTCATTGCATAATCTTTGCCATTATAGCTGCCATCTATTAAAAAAATATATATTAGTTAAAATGATGTACTCATTCATATATTTTTGAATGGTTCAATTGTTACTAATAAATATTAGATATTTTTATTATCTGTGTTACACAGTAACAATTCTGGGCCATGAGATCCCCCAACAACTCTAGATATCATACTCTACATAATATATATAAAATTTTGAAGTTGTTGTTCATGCATTTGTCTTATCATTTGCTCCGTTTCTATCTGCCTCTACCTCTGTACTTCTCGTGCCTCCATTTCCTTTAATTTCTCTTGCATCTCCATGAATTTAGCTATCATATTTAAATTAGAGTGATAACTTAGCGTATAGATTGAGCGCTTACATAGCTCAGGAAAAACTTGGCTAGGAAGTGCACCGACACTTAAAATTGAACTTGACCAGAATGCTTGGGGTCCGAAAACATCACTACACAAAAAATATAATTAATATCATATAATTATAATAACTTTAACCACTATAAATAAATAAAAAATTATTAAGAAATTATAACCGTAATGCGTCCTCATGCACTTCTGGAGATTAAGTTCCCTCATTCTTGTCTTGAAGTCGACGCTACACAGCTTCATCTAGTAAAGTCTATCAAAAAAATATTTAATAAAATGCGAAGAATGTTGACAAAATAAATTTGAAAAGTTAAAAGAAATTACTACCTCAACTCGGATCACTTCATCATCAACAAGAGCATCTCCTCTCTTTTTACTTTGTCTTTTTACTTTGACAACTTATTTTTATTATCTCAGTGCGAGTAGGTTTTCTCCCCTTTTTCTGAAATTACTTATGGAAAAATAATTTTCAGATCGAGTATCAAGTAACATTAACAAATATTACGAATTTTTATCAATGAATAAATATTCAAAGAGATGAATTATGAAAGAAATTGGAAGGATTTTAATGAGAAAGCCTTTTAACTAAATATGCGTAAAGACTACACAATGAAATTTTGCTTTATTTATGATACTTTAAGGCACTTCACATATCTATAATTGAAATAAATTTTAACTCCTACTTTATTTACATCTCATTAGTAATATTTACTATTTCATCTAGTCAGTACAACAAACATAAAACATACATCAAATCATATTTCTTATCAATTAAATAAGTAACTAATCATAAAAAAGAAAATTATAATATTAGGTAGGAAAGCAATCATAATCAATCACTATCATGACATATTAAGTAAAATCATATAACTTCAATAGTTTAGGACTATCATAATCTACACAATAAATGGACTATATGAATCTAGTTGAAAATACAAATACCATTTGATACTTATAAATTTATAATCAAATGTTCATGTACTATTTCATTATCATGATTCAATGAGTTTATGCATTTGTAACAAGGACATAATTTCATGCCTCCATGAGTTGCATTAGCAAATGGAAAACGTAAAATGTATAGTATGTAGGTGCAGTGGAGGCCGGCAAGAGGGGGATGAATTGCTAAAAACAAAAATAAACTATACCCTCCTCGGATTTCAACTCAGAAAAACAATAGTAAAATAATAACAAATAAAGAAATAGAAATTAAGCAGAAGACAAGAATTTAACCTGGTTACAACCAAGAAGGTTGTTAATCTAGGGTAGTGACAAAAGCTCAGTAGAAGATCTCCTTTTGCTAAAGGCGGAGAAGCCTTTTACACTTTGAGGCTTAGAACTATTGCTAGGAAAGGCTATACAATTGATTGCTTGAGTTGTATTGAATTCCAAGCTCCAGGGGCCTTTAAATAGCCTCTAGAAATCTGATCTCGAGAGTCCAAGGCGCCTCCAATAGAGGTCCAAGGCGCCTCCAATGGGTGAGCGGATAAAACTTTATCCGCAGCACAAACGGTCAGTTTTGACCTGTTGAAGGCGCCTTCAAGCTGGAGGCGCCTCCAAGCCTGATGGAGGCACCTCCAAGCTGGCAGCTTGAATTCCAGCTTGCTTCTTTGCTTCGCTTTGACTTCCGACGCTTTGATCTTTTGGGTGATTGCGGTCAATCGGAATATGACTCACCCGAACCCAATTCCCGGCCTTCTCCTCGAGCAGGCTTCCGTCCGACTTCTCGTCCCTCGAACGTCGTGTACATTCTTCTCGCTCCATCGGAGTACTCTTCCGCAGCTCTCTCGTCCTTCGGACGCACCGAGCCCGTCGGCCCCCTTCCTGTGCCGTCATTCTCGCTAGCTGCGTCTTCCGCTCGACTTCCTGCGCTCCTAACCTCCTGAACACTCAGATACAGGGATCAAACAAAGCAGGATCTAACCAACTTTGTTGATCACATCAAAACACCCACGGGGACCAACAATCTCCCCCTTTTTGATGTGCATCAACCCAAGTTCAAGTTATGAAAAAATAGACAGAAAAGTAATTTTAAAAGAAAAATTACTAAACTCACATATTAAGCATTAGTTTGCAATAAATAAAATTACAACTACAAAAAGAATATTTTTAATTTTAAAAAAAATTTCTCCCCCTAAATATGTACTTCTCTAAGCTTGTACCTTTCTCTCCCCCTTTGATCATAGCAAAAACGGGGTAATAGAAAAAAAAATTTAGCATAAATTTTAAGTTGGAAAATTTTCTAATTTAAGATGAAATTAGAAAAACAGAAAATTCAAAGATATTTCTAAGTAAAATGAAATTTTTTGGAAAAAAAAAATTCTTAGTAAAATTGCTAAGTAAAATTTCTAAGTAAAAAAATTCTAACCACAATAATTTGTTTGGATTTTTTAAAATAATTTCTAAGTAAAAAATTTATTTTTAGAAAAGAAATTCTAAGCAAAGCTTTCAAGAGATGTTTTTCTAAAAAAAATGAATTTATAAGGAAATGTTTAAAAACTTTTCAAAGTATTATTTAATTCCAATTTTAATGATTTTATCATAAAGTTAATTAAGCATTTTCATTTCGATATTTCGGCTTCCAGGTCGTGGCCAGACACTAGACCTTCTTGGTTATTGGAGCAACAACCACTTCCTTAGACAAAGCTTCCATAAATAAATTCAAAGTTTAATTTTCTTACTGTAAGCTTTAAATAAATTAATTTAGCACAGATTTCGGAACCCAATAGAGGTTCCTTCATACAGGGTTATTCAAAAATTTCGGGGGTACTTCTTGGGTACTCTTTTAAGTTGACCCTGATGGTTTCTAATGTACCAATTCAATTTTCCATAAACTTTTAATTTTGAGTTTGGAAATTTATTTGTATTTAAACATGTATCAGATTTCAATTTTTTAATTTCTGATTTTAATTTATCATTTTCTGATTTTATACTATCGTACATCTCAAGTGGACATGTTTTTGCTAATTTCATTTTCAATTTTTATTTTCTTTTTCTAATTCGAATAAGTCTTTAGAAAGAGATTTAATAAAGCGAAAAGATTGAGTCGGGATTAGATTGCGTACCTGACTTACCTGACTCGGTGAGGCTCCCCCTTCACTGCAGCTTTCCTCTTCTGATGTTCCTCCCCCTTCATCGATACTCATCTCTGAGCTTGACTCTTCTTCCAGGTGATGGTTAGCTATTAGAGCTATCCCCGAGAATTTTTCGACGTCTGATTCGGAGGATGAGTCTGACCAAGTGGCCTTCAGGTTCTTGTGTTTGGAGGATTCTGGTTTCTTGTACTTGGTCTTTGCCTTCTCCTTTTGCTTGTTCTTCAATTTCGGGCAGTCATCCTTGATGTGCCCTTCTTCGTTGCAGTTGTAGCAACGAGTCATTCTTCTTTTTCTCTCATGCCTCTCTGATCTAAATTTGTTAGATTTAAAAAATTTATTGAAGCGTCTTACCAGTAGTATCGCTTCTAATTCGTCGACCGAGGCTTCGGAGTCAGAACTGTTCATTTTTACCTTTAAGGCAATGTTCTGACTGGTCTTCTCTACTCCATTGGGCTCTGAAACTCGAGATTCGTGAAGTTCAAAAGTGGAAAACAATTGTTCTAAAGTACTTACCTCGAGGTCCTTAGAGATGTAGTACGCATCTACTAAGGAGGCCCACTCTGGAGTTCTGGGGAAGGCTTGAGCGCGTACCGGATAGAGTCCCGGTTCGTTACCTCTTCTCCAAGATTGGTTAGTTGCAGGATTAGCTCTTTGATCCTTGCTTGGAGCTGCGCTACCTTCTCGCCTTGGTTCATCCGGAGGTTCGTCAACTGGTTCCGGAGGATGTCGCGCCTTGCTAGCTTCGCTTCGGAGGTACCTTCGTGGAGCTCCAGGAATTTTTCCCAGAGATCTTTCGCAGAGTCGTAGCTTCCGATCCGATTTACCTCCTGAGGTGGCAGAACGCTGAGCAGGTGGAACTTAGCCTTTCCGTTGGTGACGAAATCGGCTTGCTCCTTCTTGCTCCATGTGTTTTCTTCGTTATCTTTCGGCGCTGCAAAATCGTATTTCATTGTAATAAGAATATCAAAATCTGTTTTAAAAAATACCTCTATTTTTCGCTTCCATGTGGCGAAATCTCCGTCGAACTTTGGAGGATGAATATTTGCTCCGCCCATTGTCTTGATCGTTGTACTTTAGTCGGCGATTAGTCCTTCTGAGGCGGTCTGACTCTGATACCAATTGTAGGTGCAGCGGAGGCCGGCAAGAGGGGGGTGAATTGCTGAAAACAAAAATAAACTATACCCTCCTCGGATTTCAACTCAGAAAAGCAATAGTAAAATATTAACAAATAAAGAAATAGAAATTAAGCAGAAGACAGGAATTTAACCTGATTACAACCAAGAAGGTTGTTAATCCAGGGCAGTGACAAAGCGCAGTAGAAGATCTCCTTTTGCTGAAGACGGGAGAAGCCTTTTACACTTTGAGGCTTAGAACTATTGCTAGGAAAGACTATACAATTGATTGCTTAAGTTGTATTGAATTCCTAGCTCTAGGGGCCTTTAAATAGCCTCTGGAAATCTGATCTCGAGGGTCCAAGGCGCCTCCAATAGAGGTCCAAGGCGCCTCCAATGGGTGAGCGGATAAAACTTTATCCGCAGCGCAAACGGTCAGTTTTGACTTGTTGAAGGCGCCTTCAACAAGGCTGAAGGCGCCTTCAAGCTGGAGGTGCCTCCAAGCCTAATGGAGGCGCCTCCAAGCTGGCAGCTTGAATTCCAGCTTTCTTCTTTGCTTCGCTTTGACTTCCGACGCTTCGATCTTTTGGGTGATTGCGGCCAACCGGAATAGGGCTCACCCGAACCCAATTCCCGGCCTTCTCCTCGAGCAGGCTTCCGTCCGGCTTCCTGTCCCTCGAACGCCGCGCATGTTCTTCTCGCTCCACCGGAGTACTCTTCCACAGCTCTCTCGTCCTTCGGACGCACCGAGCTTGTCGGCTCCCTTCCCGTGTTGTCCTTCTCGCTAGCTGCGTCTTCCGCTCGACTTCCTGCGCTCCTAAACTCCTGCACACTCAGACACAGGGATCAAACAAAGCAGGACCTAACCAACTTGGTTGATCACATCAAAACACCCACGGGGACCAACATAGTACTCCCACTTGATACTCAAGATTATCACAATGACATTCTATCCATGCTTTCGACGTTATGCAACCCTCTTCAAATAATTTTAAAATTTAAAGACTTAAATATTAACAAATAATTCATCAAAAACTAAATAATTTAACAAAATAACTTTGTATTGGTTTAAAATATATATACACACTATTACTCAAAAAACTATATATATCTACATTATGAATTTCATGTTCGTTACAATAACAGTTACTATAGATCTCATGTTAGTCTCTTCGTTTCTTAAACCAAAATAGTCCAGATAAATAAAATTTCTTCCCATAAAACCATATCTAAAATCAAATATTTGTTGGAAATGAGAGAATTTATTTTCCTTGTTTTTTTCTTAGATAAGAGAATAAAATTTCACCTACAATCACTAATAATGAGAAGCATAGAAGATCAAAATAAAAATGCAAAATTTGGTGCATGTATCTCGCTACAAAAGATCAATTCATGGTAACCATTAAAAAAATAAATCTCATAATTTTTTACTCTTCAAATCAACAAAATACATTAATTCAAAATTTAACTACCATGGTTATTCTTGGTCAAGATATACAATAAACAGATAATAAAAAAGATTGCAAAAACTAAATTATCATGTTCTCAATTAAAAATAAAAAAAAAATTGAACACTAAAAGTTGAATTGCATACCATAACAAAATGATTTGTAAAATTTCTAGTTTGTTACTTCTTCTCTGATAGATTTCGAGAGTGATTAGACGAATTTTGTGTTGGGTTCGTCGGGCCGCGAAAATCGCTTTTCCGCGTCGCGGAAACCCCGAGTCACCCAAAGCCATGGATCTCGTGCAAAGACTCGTAAACAAAACTTTTCGAAAAAAAAACTTTTTTTCTTGTACGAGTTTGTAAAACTTTAGATCTACACTAGATGAGAGTTATACCTTCGAACCGAAGCCCTTCGCGTTCCCGCTCGTCCAAGATGTTGCCGGATCTCTAGACCATCAAGTGTCGGTCCTCTAGAAGTATCCACACGAACAATTCTTGATGGAGAAAACCTAAACAAAGGTGTGCTAGCACCTTGATAGGTCACGGCAAGGAAGAGGAGGGAGAGCAAGGAGAGAACCCAAGGAAGAAGAGGGAGTTACACCACATGAATGAAAAATGAAATCCACACACATCACAAAGTGGCCGGCCACTCTCAAAACTCCCAAATTAATTGCATTAATTGCAATTAATATGAAGCCATTAAAGAGAATGGCTTTGTAACTTCCATGAGGTGGCACCCATGATGATGTGGAACATCATTATTGGTCCACCTAATGCCAACTCACCAATGAGGTGGCAAAAGGTCAAGTCAAAATTGACCTTTGGTCTTCCTTCTCAAGTCAAGTCAAACTTGACTCAATCTCTACCATGGTTGATCTAATCTAACCATTTGATTCGAGCCAACTTAATATAATGAATCTAATTCATTAAATTAAATTGATTCAATGAGTCAAAATCTAAATTAGACTCATTGAACACATGAATCAACTTGAGTCGAACTCAAGTTAGCCCAATTAAGATTACTCTTAATCCAATATGAATCTAATCCTCTTGGTTCATCATATGAACCTAATCTCCATCTAATTGTCCTAAGTGTGTGACCCTATAGGTTCTTGTAATGTTGGCAATGCCCTAAACTCATTTAGGAGCATAAGTAATGAGCGGTATCTAGCAACACATCATTACTACCCAAGTTACAAGAATGTCGAGATCCGACATCACCTTGTGACTCCTCACAATATATGAGACATTGTCCTTCTATCCTAGACATCTAGATTAATCAATATGAGGCATAGACCGTGTCATCCTCTAATCAATCTAAATCTTGAACTCCAAGTAGACTCACTCGATCAAATGAGCTCAACATCTAATGTTGACTCATTTGGGCATGGCCATGCACTTCGTGGTCTAACTCTATCAAGAATATTGATGTCGCTCCCGTCATATGGGAGGGATAGATCCCATCTACATCACTCACATCCCTCTACATAATTCGTTATATACCCAGTAATCGCCTTTATAGTCCACCCAGTTACGGGTGACGTTTGACGAAACTAAAGTACATAACTCCTTATGTAGGGATCCATGGTGACTTCAGGTCTAAGGACTAATAGTCATACTAATAGTCACATGAGAAAGTATATGACACTCATATAACGATCCATGATACTTTCTCATGGCGGGTCATTCAATATACATTCTCCAATATATACCCATGTGTCAGCTTGATATCTCTATATCCATGACTTGTGAGATCAAGTCATCGAGCTGACCTACATGCTAGTCTTATTGCATTAACATTGTCCCTGAATGTTAATACTCGACTAGGAATGATTTAGAGTAGTGTTCCCTATATCATCTCACTATCGATTCAACTAATCGATTGATATAGGTATGAACCTTCTACTCAAGGACGCTATTATACTTAGTCTATTTGACACTAATACAATTAAGTATAATAACCAAACAAATGCCTTTATTAATATACAAGAATATGATACAATGAGTCCATACAATCATCAAATGATTGGCTCTAGGGCTCTAACTAACAATCTCCCACTAGCACTAGTGCCAATCAGTATAGGCTCTAAGGCCTAATGACCTAGTGTGACCATCATGCTTCCTCTGTGTCAAAGTCTTGGTCAAGGGATCTGTGATGTTAGCCTCTGTA
Organism: Zingiber officinale; assembly: GCF_018446385.1. NCBI lineage: Eukaryota > Viridiplantae > Streptophyta > Magnoliopsida > Zingiberales > Zingiberaceae > Zingiber > Zingiber officinale. Next base: position 125,968,338 of record NC_055989.1, read on the forward strand.
GGTACTCTGCAAATTTTCACATCTCCTCTATCGATAATCTCTCGAATGAGATGGAAGCGCCGTAGTATGTGCTTGGTCCGCTGGTGTGAGCGAGGTTCCTTTGCCTGTGCTATAGCTCCATTGTTGTCACAATAGAGCTCAATGGGGTCAGCAATGCTAGGAACCACCCCAAGTTCAGTGATGAACTTGCGGATCCAAACTGCCTCCTTTGCTGCCTCTGATGCAGCAATGTACTCGGCTTCTGTTGTAGAATCAGCTACTGTATCCTGCTTCGAACTCTTCCAGCTGACAGCACCACCATTAATGCAAAATACGAACCCCGACTGCGATCTATAGTCATCCTGGTCGGTCTGGAAGCTAGCATCACTGTAACCCTTTACAGCTAGCTCATCATTGCCTCCATATATCAAGAAATATTCTTTAGTCCTTCTTAAGTACTTAAGAATATTCTGTTGGGGTTGCAAGGTTGCAAACATAGTCCCATATTGGAAACGCATGGGAAAGATCATGGGTTTATAAGAGAAAAAGATATCTCCATTGGTATGAGGCCTTTTGGGGAGAGCCCAAGAGCAAAGCCATGAGGGTCTAGGCCCAAAGTGGACAATATCATGCTATTGTGGAGATATCTAAATTCTTTTCGATCCTACAATTGGTATCAGAGCCCGGACTGCAAGAAGGTTTAACCGCCGACTGTGCACAAGAGCTATGGTCTGATTGAACCATGTGAGTACAATATTGACCTCGAACAAAAAAAAGTGGGGGCACCTATGTTCGGATCAAGAGGACCAGACACCAGGCAGGAAGTCCTAGTAGGTCGGGTGGACCGAGGGGCAAGAAGTCCTAGTTGCGGCTAGGCAAGGAAGTCCTAGTAGGTCGGGTAGACCGAGGGGCAGGAAGACCTGGTGGGTCGAGGATCGGACGTGGGAAGCCCATGGTCCTTTGTTTGAGGGGGGGGTTGTTGGGGTTGCAAGGTTGCAAACATAGTCCCATATTGGAAACGCATGGGAAAGATCATGGGTTTATAAGAGAAAAAGATATCTCCATTGGTATGAGGCCTTTTGGGGAGAGCCCAAGAGCAAAGCCATGAGGGTCTAGGCCCAAAGTGGACAATATTATGCTATTGTGGAGATATCTAAATTCTTTTCGATCCTACATATTCTTGACCGTTATCTAGTGACTTTCACCTGGATCTGACTGGTATCTGCTCGTCATGCTCAAAGCATACGAGACATCAGGTCGAGTACATAGCATGGCGTACATGATCGATCCTATGGCTGAGGCATAAGGGATCTGATCCATGCGATCTCTCTCCTCTCTAGAAGAGGGACCTTGAGTCTTCGAAAGACTCATGCCATGTGACATCGGCAGAAATCCCTTCTTGGAATTCTGCATGGCAAACCGAAGGAGTACCTTGTCAATGTATGTACTCTGACTTAGGCCAAGCAATCTCTTAGATCTATCTCTATAGATCTGTATCCCTAGAATGCGGGATGCCTCACCTAAGTCCTTCATTGAGAAGCAACTCCCTAGCCAAGTCTTAACAGACTGAAGCATAGGGATGTCCTTCCCAATGAGTAGTATGTCATCCACATACAATATGAGGAAGACAACTATGTCCCCTACAACCTTCTTGTAGACACAAGGCTCATCTTCGTTCTTGATGAAACCAAACTGTTTGATTGCATCATCGAATCGAAGATTCCAGCTCCGAGAAGCTTGCTTTAGTCCATAAATGGACCTATGCAGCTTGCATACTCTGCTAGTATGCTGTGGATCTACAAAACCCTCAGGTTGTGTCATGTACACATCCTCGAGTAGGTTTCCATTCAGAAACGCGGTTTTGACATCCATCTGCCATATCTCATAGTCATGGTAGGCTGCAATAGCAAGCATGATCCGAATGGACTTAAACATCGCTACTGGAGAAAAGGTTTCATCATAGTCAATACCATGAATTTGCTTGAAACCTTTAGCTACCAAGCGACCCTTATAAATAAGTCCATCCATGTCAGTCTTTCTCTTAAAGACCCACTTACACCCAATGGGTTTTACCCCTTCAGGTGGATCAACCAAAGTCCATACTTGGTTGGTGTACATGGATTCCATTTCGGATCTCATGGCTTCTAGCCATTTCTCGGAATCTGGTCTCATCACAGCTTCCTGATAGGTGGTAGGCTCATCCTCTATGAGCACAATGTCATCATGGTCAGACAAGAGAAATGAGTATCTCTCAGGCTGACGACGTACCCTATCAGACCTGCGAAGAGGTATGTCTACTTGAACCGGTTGTTGGTCCTCAACTCCTTGTGGAACAACATCATCCACAACACTTTGTGGTTCCAGTTCAATTTCCATCGAGGCATCAGTGCTATTGTTCGCATCTTGAACTTCTTCAAGATCGAGCATCCCACTAGTCTTTCTAGAAACAAAGTCCCTTTCTAGAAAAACCCCGTCTTTGCCACAACTATCTTGTCGACTGGGAATGTAAAGTAATATCCCTTAGTTTCCTTGGGATATCCAATGAAATAACACTTGTCGGTTGGGTCCTAATTTGTCTGAGACTTGACGTCGTACGTAAGCCTCACAGCCCCAAATCGTCATGAAAGACACCTGGGCATCTCTCCCAGTCCATATCCTATATGGTGTCTTTATCACGGCCTTGGATGGAACTCGGTTGAGAATGAAAGCTGCCGTGTCTAGAGCATATCCCCATAGATATGTCGGAAGATCTGTGTGACTCATCATAGATCGTACCATATCTAATAAGGTACGATTCCTCCTTTCGGATACACCATTCCATTGTGGTGTTCCAGGAGGAGTGAGTTGAGATAAAATCCCACACTCAGCTAAGTAGTCACGAAACTCATGGCTTAAGTATTCACCACCTCGATCTGATCGAAGTATCTTAATACTCTTGCCAAGCTGGTTCTGTACTTCATTCTTGAATTCTTTGAACTTTTCAAAGGATTCAGACTTATGTGTCATCAAGTACACATAACCATATCTACTGAAGTCATCAGTAAATGTGATGAAGTATCTATAACCGCCTCTAGCAGCAACATTGAAAGGGCCACATACATCACTATGTATGAGTCCTAACAAATCAGTTGCTCTCTCGCTATGCCCACTAAAGGGGTCTTGGTCATCTTGCCTCGTAGGCATGACTCGCATATCTCATATGATTCTAAATCAAATGAGTCCAGCAAACCATCCTTATGGAGTTGGGATAAGCGCTTGTCATTTATATGACCTAAGCGACAGTGCCAGAGATAAGTTTGGTTCAGGTCATTTGACTTGAACTTCTTGGTATTTATGTTATAAATAGGGCTCTCAAGGTCTAGAATATAGAGTCCGTTTATTAGTGGTGCACTACAATAGAACATATCTTTTAAATAAACAGAACAACATTTGTCTTTTATTATAAAAGAGTATCCTTTCTTGTCTAAACAAGAAACTGAAACTATGTTCTTAGTAAGAGCAGGCACATAACAACAATCATCTAAATCTAGTACAAGCCCTACAGCAACAGCAGCAACCCGTGCTCCATTGCCTACTCGTAGGTCCACCTCGCCCTTTGCCAATGCTCTGCTATTTCTCAGCGCCTGCACATCAGTACAAATGTGAGAAGCACATCCAGTATCTAATACCCATGATGTAGAAATAGATAGATTGACTTCTATAACATATATACCTGAAGTGGAAGTCTCACTTCGCTTCTTCTTAAGATCCTCCAAGTATACCTTGCAGTTCCTCTTCTAGTGCCCGGTCTGACCGCAGTGGAAGCAGGTAGCATCCTTGGCGACCCCTCCTTTAGGCTTCAGTGTCTTGCCTTTGCCCTTGGTTTGGGACTTTCCCTTACCTTTGGGCTTGCCCTTGCCCTTGTGCTTCTGGACCATCAGAATGGGCTTAACCTTCTTAAGGTTAATCTCAGCAGTTCGTAACATACTAAGTAGCTCGGCAGTGGCTTGTCAATCTCGTTCATGTTATAGTTGAGAACGAATTGACTATAGCTATCCGGCAAGGACTGCAAGATCAAGTCAGTGGCCAGCTCTTGGCCAAGTGGGAATCCCAGTCTTTGTAGATTCTCTATGTACCCAATCATCTTGAGTACATAAGGACCTACGGGAGCCCCGTCTGACATCTTGTACTGAAACAGTGCCTTAGAGATCTCAAATCTCTCATGCCTCGCTTGTCCCTGATATAGTTGGCGAAGATGCTCAACCATATCATAAGCGCCCATCAACTCGTGTTGCTTCTGAAGCTCAGAGTTCATGGTCGCGAGCATTAGACAGGACACATCTAATGCATCATCTTGATGCTTCTTGTAAGCATCTTTGTCAGCTCGCGGGGCATTGGCAGGAGGAGCCTCCGGAATGGGCTGCTCCAGAACGTACAATTTACGTTCCTGGGTGAGAACTATTCTCAAGTTCCTGTACCAGTCCAGGAAATTCGCTCCGTTGAGCTTGTCATTCTCAAGGACAGATCGCAGGGAGAAGGAATTCGTGTTCGACGTCATGGTTATCTACAACAGAAAATTTGCAGAAATAAATATCATATTCTTTTTAAAAATCATTTAATTAGGTCTTTAATTAAAAGATGCTCCCACTGAATACTATAATTCATGTGGGACAAGATCCACATCATACTAACCCTTGAGTTAGCTTTGGCTAATACGCCTAAGGCTTAGTATGATCGGTAGGTAACGATTACCAATTACATCTCTATGCAACTCTTGTTTATAGAATCAATATCCGCATTTATATTAAAACTCGAGTTAGCTTTGGCTAATACGCCCGAGAGTTAATATAGATGTGATTTTGACCTATCTTTTCCAACCGTTGGAATAATGCCTATAGTTGACTCGATCCAACCGAGTAACTAGGAATACTCAATCTAATTGAGTTTGTATTCACCCATGCGTTGATAGGCGGGACCAAGATTGTCCCTCCGTACCCTACCAAGATAATATGTATTGCTCTTCTTTGGCAGATTCAACAATACATGTGATCGAGGTAGTGATAGGTATCACGCACGGTTAGGCATTAGAGTTGAGTCGATTGAGATCTAATCTAATCGAAAAGGATGCATCTTGTGCATGACTTAGATCTAATCTAATCGCAAGGGTGCATCATGTGCATGACTTAGATCTAATCTAATCGTAAGGCACTAATTAATTAACTACTTATTAAATATGCATCACATACACAAGCAATTAATTAATCTATTTGTGATTTAGTCATGGCCCTACTACGATCTTCTCAAGCCAATGAGAAGATCGATTGGTCAACCTAGGGTCAACAGCTTCTCCAAGCTCCTCCCTTTGACCACCTTGTGTTGCTCGTGCCCGCCTCGGAACTCTGTCTCGTGTAGACCCTCCACCGCTCCAATTTGTACATTACAATTTGAAACTCGAGTTACATTCGAGTCTAAATCTAATTTACAACAAGAATATAAGAGAAGACACGACGCGCAGGTCGCGAATATAATACAACACTCGCAAACAAATAACGGCATGCAGGCCGTATTATGAATTACAACACAATCCAATCATATTGGGTTTTTGGGCCATGACTATCACAAAATTAATATATAATTCAAAATTATATATTTTTCATAATTTTCTGTAATTTTAAAATTAATTTTTATAATTTTTACGAGTAAAATTTCTCGGCGGACCCGTTTAGCGGTTTCGGGCGCAATCACGGAACGGATCCCCTTGCGGGGCCAGGGGCAACGCCCCTACCCGCGATCTAACCATCGCGAGGGTTCCTTTACGATCCAACAGCGCCTAAACTCGCTGTCCCAAAACGATTTGGGTCGAGACATTGCCGTTTCGGAAAAATCTTCCCGGCAGGTTTGTTTTTAGCGATTTCGGGTGCAATCGCGAAGCAAATTCCCTTGCGGGGGTTAGGGGCTATGCCCCTACCCACGATCTAACCATCGTGAGTTGCTCCTTTGCGATCTAATGGCACCCGACCCCGCTGTCCCAAACGGATTTGGGGCAAAACGAAGCTGTTTAAAAGAAAACTTTCCGGTAGCCGAAGCCTACAAGTGCTTCGATCCGTTGTATTCTCATAATCAAAACTCAATTTTACAAAAAATCACAGAAGTATTTTTTCATAAAAATACAAATGAACCGTTCAAGCGTGGCTCGACACCTTTGTTGGGTTCGTCGGGCCGCGAAAACCGCTTTTCTGCGTCGCGAAAACCCCGAGTCACCCAAAGCCATGGATCTCGTGCAAAGATTCGTAAACAAAACTTTTCGAAAAAAAAACTTTTTTTCTTGTACGAGTTTGTAAAACTTTAGATCTACACTAGATGAGAGTTATACCTTCGAACCGAAGCCCTTCGCGTTCCCGCTCGTCCAAGATGTTGCCGGATCTCTAGACCGTCAAGTGTCGGTCCTCTAGAAGTATCCACACGAACAATTCTTGATGGAGAAAACCTAAACAAAGGTGTGCTAGCACCTTGATAGGTCACGGCAAGGAAGAGGAGGGAGACCAAGGAGAGAACCCAAGGAAGAAGAGGGAGTTACACCACATGAATGAAAAATGAAATCCACACACATCACAAAGTGGCCGGCCACTCTCAAAACTCCCAAATTAATTGCATTAATTGCAATTAATATGAAGCCATTAAAGAGAATGGCTTTGTAACTTCCATGAGGTGGCACCCATGATGATGTGGAACATCATTATTGGTCCACTTAATACTCGACTAAGAATGATTTAGAGTAGTGTTCCCTATATCATCTCACTATCGATTCAACTAATCGATTGATATAGGTATGAACCTTCTACTCAAGGACGCTATTATACTTAGTCTATTTGACACTAATACAATTAAGTATAATAACCAAACAAATGCCTTTATTAATATACAAGAATATGATACAATGAGTCCATACAATCATCAAATGATTGGCTCTAGGGCTCTAACTAACATTTTGTGTGGTGAAATTTACTATTGAGAAAATTATATATATATACCCACTTGATGTTAATTGACATTCTTATTTTAAATTTTATCTAGATAAGTATTCAATTTGATCTAGTATCAATTAAGATCCTCTCTTATCAATTAAGATTCATTAAGGATGAATATGTCATCTTATAACTTCACTGTTGTTTATATAACATTTATTTTGCATATGAAAAAACTGCACATGAAATCAAAAACAACAAAGAATATACTGATATATAATATAAATGAAAAGAAACTGCACTTACAATTTTCTTCAATAGAGAGAGGAAGAAGAAACTCTGGATTCTTAACTCTCTTGGTGTCATTGCTCCTTGTTGCGATTTGAACTCACAGTTGGGGAGAGAGGAGTTGTATATTAAAACAAATATAGGTAAGTACGCTAAGTCTTCCAGAATCCTAAACCTTGGATCCCAACCAAGAGCCTTCTTGTTGTTCATTCAAACAGGTAGGATGTCAATAGGACGGAGCGGGGACCGGTTTATCATCCTCGTCTCCGAGTTCCATCCCAATCCCATCCTTATCACCACTTTTTCGGGTTCAGGGAATCCCTGAATCCGAACCAATGTGGATCAAATCCTCATCTCTGCTTCTATCCCTAAAATTAATTTTATACTATTATTATTTTACTATTAGTATTAATGATGATATTAATATTAATTAATGATACTATTATTAATAGTTTATTATTATTATAATAACAATATATTATTATTATTATTATTATTATTATTTTCAGGACGGGTTTGGGGATGAGGACAGTGTCCCCATACCCACCCTGAATCCGTCCCCATCCCCGAAAAAATCTCTGAACTCGCCCTATCCCCAAATAAATCAGGGATCTCTATCCCCATTTTAAATTTTCCTCGTGGGGCCCCGAATCTATGGCTAAAATTGTCATCCCTACAAATAGGTGCACAAAAGGCACGAAGACAAAAGGATATTAATTAAATTAAAAGAAGCATTCGGAAACCAAAACAAGGAGTGAGTGATAAATGTAAGGAATGACTATACCTTGTTCTAACGAAAGATTAACAGAGATTTAGGGGGCGTTTGGTTTAGGAAAATTAGAGTGGGGAATGGGAATAACAATCATTGATTGTCATTGTTAATGTTTGGATTACATGAATGAAAATATAAATAAGGGAATGAATCCTTATAATTGGGTAATGACTCTTTCCCATGCCCTCCTTCAATGAGTCATTACCCTATTTTCAACAATAAAAAATTTCCTTATTCCAAAAATATCCTTGACCTAAAACTAAAATTTCTCTCATCATATTTTCTCTCTCCTTATTTTATCACATACTTTCTCTCTCCTCAATCTCTTCCATCATACTCTTTTCCTTTTTTTTTTTCTTATCACATTTTCTCTCTCATCATACTTTCTCTTCCCTTAATCTTTTCCATCACACTCTCTTTTCTTTTTTTTTCTCATCGCACTTTCTCTCTCATCACGCTTTCTCTCTCATCACACTTTCGCTCTCTTCAATCTCCCCTATCACACTCTCTTTCATTTTTTCTTAACACACTTTCTCTCTCATCAATCTCTCCATCACACTCGCTTCCTCTTTTTTTCTCATCACATTTTCTCTCTCATCATACTTTCTCTCTCCTCAATTTTTCCCATCACACTCTCTCTCCTCATTGTTTCTCATGACACTTTCTCTCTCTTCATACTCTCCTATCATACTTTCTCTCTCATCATATTTTCTCTCTCATCTTCTCTCATCACGCTCTCTCCCATTACACTCTCTTTCCTCATTTTCTCTCATCACACTTTCCCTCTCTTCATTCTTTTCCATCACACTTTCTCTCTCATCATAATTTTCTCTCACATCTATTTTTTCTCTCTTATTTTCCTTTAAGGGTAAAAAAGAAAATTTTGATTTATTCTGATAGAAAATATTCAACTAACCAAACATTAATTTTAAGAGTGATATCGATATTCATACCCATTCTCATTCCATAATACTATGATTCCTATTCTGATTCATATTCCTAAGAAAGAACCAAACGCCCCCTTAGAGTTTTCTGATGTGAATAGTGGAAGAGGATGGGTTTTTGGCAGCATTGAATAGAGAAGAGGAAAGGTCGTGTGAGATGGATTTCACTTCCTAGGTGTGTGCGTTGAGGAAGGTTATGGGAAAAAACCTAAGAAGAATAAAAATAGAAAAAGAAAGAAAATGATATAAATAAAATTAAGGAAAAAAATTAATGGAAATAAAAATAAAATTGTTATAAATATAATTAGAATTTTATAATATAATTATTGATTAAAAATTGACTTATAAATTAATTTGTATTTATTATAATAATTATCAACTAAATTTTTAGTAAAAAAAATATATTACTAGCTAAATATAATCTAACTTTCGTCGGTGGAAAATTACACATTAAAAAATTAATTATTACTAGCCAAATCTAATTTTGGTCATTAAAAAAATTAAATATTACTAGTCAAATCTAATTTTAACAGGCAAAAAATTATATATTACCGGTCGTACTTGGATCGGTAATAAATTAAAATTGCCTGGCAAAATAAATTTTGGCTAGTAATTAAAATTATTTACTGGCCAAAGTAAAATTTGACTTGTAAATCTTTTATTTACATGTTAATTCAATTTGGATGGAATATTTTCGCTAGTAAATACAATTTTTCCTATAGTGAAGATTAGAGAAATAGGGATGCAATCAGCCCACAGAATGAATATTTAAGGGTTTTTTCCGACCTAATTTTTGTCGCAGTTACATACCTCTTCCAAATGTGTCCATTATAGTCGTAGAAGTAGTTATACAAACCGATCCTGCAATATGCCTTTCACTGCGATCACAAACCGCTTCTAAAAATGATATCATGTAGTGGACACATTTGGCAGTTATAAATTCTCTAATGTAGGGTCGGTTATGTGAACCGCTGCAACACACGATATACAACAACAGTTTCTACAAAACCGATTCAAGTTATAAGAGTGGTCGTTTGACTGGTTCTAAAAAACTAGTACTGAAACCTCTATTTTTTGTAGTGAGTACCGAGGTATATGAAGTATACTCTTGAATATGGATTGTACTATATGAGATATCTTGTTATGATCGAAGAATGCAGTGATGCGAATTTGATATCTGACATGAAAGATTCAAAGTCTACAAGTAGATATATACTCACTTTGGGAACTACAACCATTTCATCGAAATCTTTTAAGCAAATTGTAATAACTAGATTCATGATAAAATTTGAGTTTGTAGTTCTCGACAAATATGGTGAAGAAACTGAATGGTACTATAATTCTTAAAAGATGTTGCTAGATGGATGAAAGCTATGACGATAATTTACATACATTGTGATAATCAATTAACAATTGACAGGGCATAGAGTCATATGTACAATAGTAAGTCTAGACATATACATTGTAGATATAATATCATTAAACAACCACTGTCAATGGGAGTTATCACTGTTAACTATGTAAAATCAAAGGATAAACTAGAGGATCTTCCAACCAAAGGGTTAAATCAAGAGTTAGTGCAAGCACATAACGAGGGATGGACTTGTTGCCTATGCAAAATGTTGGTGTAAAGAAAATTCAACATATTCAGACTGGATATCCCAAGAACTAAGTTCAAAGGGATAATCTAACTGCATTGATTAAGTGGGAAAACTATTTGATGAAAGGATGAAGATTAAGCACACGATTTTTAATGGTCCAATAGAGTAATGTGGAATATTCTTAAAAGATCATCTATGTGAGAAAGAAGTGAGGTCACTTCAAAGAGAATTGGAGATACAATTCTTAAAACTTCTCATGAAATTAGACGTGTTTATGTCCAAGAACGAACATACTTATAAGAATTGAGTTGTATCAAGAAGAGTCCTCGGTGAGATGTGTCAATGCTTACACATATAACAAAATAGTTCAAAGACATCGTATTTATTGTCAGCCAGTAAGCAAACATATCTTTACAAGGGGAGGTTTAAAGGGTAAACGTACGTGTCCTATAATAGACTCAACTGTTAAATATTATCTCATACTATGTTTAGAGAAAAGAAGCTTCATTGTAAATGTGACTTTAGTCCCATATTAGAAGTTTTGTTGATTTATATTGATTCACAAATATTGATATTGTGAACAACCATAACCTTGGGAAAATCCAGGGTCCCAAGGGAAGACTCTATTTCATGCGTTGGCCCACATAAGTGTGCAAATCGAGGGTCTGGATTATACTAAATCAAGTTGACTCGTGTGTAAGTATGATCTGCTCTCGAATGTCAACTGGTCCAGAAATTTTTTTTCCAAATGGAACAACCAATATTAATTCTTTTACTTGCCATCGATGTGCAACAATTGAATTAATTGGCGATACATGGTCTTTATTTGGTCATTGATTACAACAAAGGTGTAAAGCTCCTATATAAGAAGACCTTCCATGACCTTAGGAAATAGAGATTCTTAATCATTCATGTGACAAATAGCCATTAGGATTCAAAAAGAGTCATTAATAAAAAGTATGAGAGTTCGAATTTCAAATAAAACAAATAATTTAGAAGTCGACTTCTAAATATACGTAAGCTGTACATGCTCCGATCACAGTTTATCCGGTAGATAAATTAAGATTTTTTTTTTTATACATATCTTCGAGATTAATCTAGCAACCTATATATTTTGATTTTAAAATAAATAAAAATAATAAAAAATGACCTTATGCTTTGTCTTCAAACCCATTCTATCTTAGCCGAGCTGCTTCAATTCCGCAATCACTACCAAGAAACCAGGGACATTTTTCAAATGAAAACTCCCAAAGTCCATCTCTAATGAGAAGCTATAGAATCTTGCATTATTAAATAACTTTCAGCTTTTGGAATGTTTAATAATATATTCATATGAAAGAGATCGAAGACACTTGAACAAACTGTGGCCAAGAATTCATATTAATAATTCAATTGACTATCACTTGCGATTTCATGGGAGTCAGTCAAATACCACCAATGAAGCTGCTGAATTATTTCAAAGACCAGACAATGTGAATTCTCATGCTAATCGATATAATCATTATTGAAATTGAAATTCGGACATATATATTTGAAAAAAAAAAATCTTCTATTTTTGTCATTTAGCGGTTGGCCTGATTCTATAATTTATCTTATTTTATATAATTTAGAGACGGACTATAAAAAATATTTAGAATGAATAATTGAAATTGAATCTACATATATGGATGATTTATAACTAGCATATCATACTCATACGTGGATTAACATTTAAAATAAAAGAGGCATAAAGAGTGCAAGAGGATATTTAAATAGAAATTATGTATTTTAGGAAAAAATTAAAAGACTATGTAAAGTGCTCAGAATATCCCATAGGATCTTTTCTACTAAATTTATCCTTTTAATCCATTACAATTTGATTTACGCATTAGTAAAGTCCTTCTCCACACTAACTATAATTTTTCCATTTATCTCTTCGTAGATAATCATAAAATCAACTATATAAAGCCGCTTAGTGATAGATTATACCTTTCATTATCATAAAATTATTATATATTTTCTACCTGGACTAAATTTGTAACGCATCAGCTCAATTTTGAATGATTTTTAAAAAAATTTTGAAAGTTTTTTTTTCTAATTTTGCTTCTTTTAAACAATGGAAACGTGTGTAAGTATTATAATACTCACCTATATCATCCATATTGATTGTAATGCTATTTAAATGTTATAATATCTATATTTTAACATTAATATAGATACTTCTATAAATAATACTATCAAACGGAACAATTTATGATTGAATGAGTCAACCCATCAAAAATACATTATATGACGGGGTGGGGTGTGTCAGTGGGATTGGAAAATCCTCCACTTAATCTAAGATGAATTACAAGCTAGACATGTTAGTCCATGAGTGTATAAAAATAAATAAAAATATATAGAAAAAAATTGAAAATTTTAAATTGAGATGGTGCATTAGGTAACTCAAACTTACGAGTCTAATAATTTTTCCATTTTAGAAGAAATTTTTTCTCAACTTGTATACCAACCAAGCTTATCTTGGATCGATCTGTATGAATTATGAGTCTAGATGGATTGATCTACTTAGATTTATTTTAAAATAGATTGATAAAATTTTAATCTAATCCGTTAAAATTATGTAAAGGATGAGCCAAACTGAGGAACGCAATTGATGTCTGTTCTGTGACTATACCAAATTATTATGTCGTTTTTTCCGATTTAAAACATTTTAGACCGGTATAGTAGTTTTATTAAGCCAAATTAATTTAAATTCACAAAATCAATTTAATATATATATATATATATATATATATATATATATATATATATATATATATATATATATATATATTTTTATTGATAGTGATATATATTATTTCGAATTCAAATTCGATGGCCACATATATGTCATGTTCGAGGATGGTCACGTGTGCACCAAGCTACTCGATTTAAGGTGATCTCCGCGGCATCAGCATGCGTTCAAGTGCAATCAGGGGTGTGCATCGAAGAGGTGACGGTGAGCAAAGGAGCAAAGGAGAATATATTGTTGGGATTTAATTTGTAATCTTACGAAGAGTTTGTCGATTTGTGATCGTTCTTCTGACAATAAGTAAAAAGAACTTATCGAGATTTAGCTCGTTGTCTTCAAGATTGTCCCAAGAGATCACTATAAGTGTTTATTATTATTTACAAATTATTCTATGTTTCATGATGTAAAATCTAATATTGGTATCAGAGTAATTAGTTCTAAATGCATGAAAAATCCTTAGAATTCCTTTTATTTTTTTTTTCCCACGATTTTGTTGACAAAATCATGATCTGATGGATCTGTAATTAACATTGGCAGGCGACCGACTTTCATAATCATGTTTGAAAGGCTGATGATCAACCGACCACCGTATTTATTACATGAAAAGGAGTACAGGCGAAATTAAAATTAAAAAAAAGGAAGATGAAAAGTACATTTTGATGGTATAATAATTTTTTTAATTTATTACTAAATCGATTCATTTATTTGAATGGACTGAAAAGAAAATTTAAATCAATTAATTTCATGATACATTCATTCATGTGTGATACGATTGGTAATGGAGGGGCCCAAAGAAGAAAGAATTAGAGGAGTCAAAAGCCAGGTGGCGGTCAAAAGTTAAGAGGAGGTGGCAGTCAATAATCATGACGACTTGGCGGTCGGAAAATCAGGTGGAGGGGGCAGTCAGAGCCCAACCTGGGGGGTAGCCAAAGGTCAGACAAACTTGTTGATCGTGAGAGAAGATGTAGGAGGAAACAAATTGGGATCGGCAGAGCCAGGAGGAAGCAAATCGGGATCGGCGGAGCCAGGAGGAAGCAAATCGGGATCGACGGAGCCAGGAGGAAGCAAATTGGGATCGACAGAACTAGGAGGAAGTAAATCGGGATTGACTCCCCAACAAATTGATTTTTTTTTCTCTTCACTGTTTATGCTGACGAACACTTTCTGACATTTTTAAACATTTTATATTTTAAATTATTCTTTTGTCACGTTTGGTCCTCATCGCTGTTTTTTTTTTCTGCTTAATTATTATTATTATTCGATAATTCATTTTCACTGTTGGGATGGAAAATGTACAGCTATACTCGCACCATGACCCAGAACCGTTCGATGCCCATCGGACGTTCGTTAACGTGCCACAACAGGTGCGAGGTCTCAGATTACGACCGAGTCGACGTCCGGGAGAACCCAACCGTGATTGACCGGGCCGATCGCAGTGACCTGCTCGAGCCGGTTCAGCAAGCACGCCGACGTGTCCAGCGTCGGAAGGAAGTAGCTTCCCTGGACGCCTGGGAGCGGCGGATCTTCGGCTCGGTTCTCCTCCGCACCGCCACCGACCGAGGCGCCGGTCAACTGGTGGACAAGATGGCGGAAGTTGGCCGGGTCGGCGGCGACGTAGGTGGTCGGCGAGCGCTTGCAGGGCCGGGACTTGCGCTTCTTCCCGATCTGCGCGAAGGGAGGGTCCAGGAGGTGGGGCAGCTGGGCGACGTCGATGGGGAGCGGGAGGAGGAAGGGGGAGGAGGTGTCGAAGGAGAGGAAATCCGGCGATGGGACGGCGACGGAGGAGGTGCCGGAGAAGAGGGACATCCGGAGGGCACGGGTGAGGGCGTCGTTCTCGCGGGCAAAGGCGGCCTCGGAGATGGAGCCGCTGGCCCATGGGCGGAGCTCCTCGGCCATCGCTGCGGTTGGTGGCTGCTTCTCGATTGAGGACAATGAGCAAGCGTTTTAAATAGGAGCCACACAGAATAACACTTAAATACAATTAAAAAATATTATAAAATAACACTCTATTTATATTTTTAATTAAAAAAATTGATTATTTTAAATTAACTTCCACGCACAGACTCAAACATGACTTTGTATTTCGACGTATTTTTTTAATTGATTCCGCTCTTCTTATTA
Source organism: Zingiber officinale (assembly GCF_018446385.1). Classification (NCBI taxonomy): domain Eukaryota; kingdom Viridiplantae; phylum Streptophyta; class Magnoliopsida; order Zingiberales; family Zingiberaceae; genus Zingiber; species Zingiber officinale. The sequence continues at coordinate 125,983,757 of NC_055989.1, forward strand.
CTTATGGAAAAAAAAAATCAGAAAACGCACGAGAATTTAATTATCACACATTATATATTTATGGTGATTAGAATTTGGATACTGGGTTAAACCGCTAATGCATGGCAGCGGTTTTTGACTTCGGAACAATGAAATGAGTTTAGCATGTCATCAACGTGAGAATTGCACACTCGTTTGACTTTTTTAGCCCGCGCTTTAAGGGTCAGTCAAAGGTCAATGTACTTGGGTCGGGGTGCCATTCAACGGCCTTCAAACAAAACTAAACTTGATTGACGGGTACAAGCTCCCTTCTATCTTTCTACCCGGCCTAAAGGAATTTTGCATGCCTTCGTTATGCTTTTGGGAGATCAATGCCCCATAGAAAATTCCATTTATTTAAGGCTGTCCTTTGGTCGGTAAGACCAGACACAAAATTAGAGTTCTAACTCTAATAATGACTTTGATCTATATATATTTTTTTATCTCTAATTTTTAATCGGGCTAATCCACTGATATAAATTTTTCATAGGCGAAAATTGAATTATTTTGATCCTAAAGGATTGACAGAAAAATTTGTTGATTTTTAGATATGAGATATTCACTGTAAAATGCTAAAGTTCTATTGGTATAATTGTGATCAAAGTTGATCAATTTACTTAAGTTTAAATTTTATTGTTTAATAATATATGGAGATTATAAGTATAATTGTCCATTAGAAAAAATATTGGTGCAAGTAAAAGAGTAGTCAGTAGATCAAGATTGATCAGTTTAAAGTAGAAGAGTAGTTAAGTAGGTCAAGATTGACTTTGTTGGGATATGCTCGATGCGGGTACATGCTAGAACATGTTTTGTAAACATGCGCATCGGAAAATAAAACAATAATAATTTCTAATTATTACATCACACACATCACACGCATACAAGGATACAACATGTAAAACATGATCGCATAATTAAAATTTTACGGGAAATAAAGTTACGCTAGGTGTACCTTACGGATGACCTGTAACGAGAACGACATCAACTGTAGCGACGTTGTCAAAACTCGTCTCTATTCGTATCCACGCCGAGCTCCTCAAGACAATTCCTTGAGTACAAGCCTCTCCTTTGACGTTTAACCTCTAGCTTAATTGCTTAATGCTCAAAATCACAATTACAGAAGCGACCTGAATCGCTTAAGCTAAGTGATTTAGGATTGTTGGATCGAGACGCACGTAAGAAGGGGGGGGGGGTGAATCACGAGGTTTTAAAAACTTTTTCTTTTGTTTTTGATATTAAAAGTATGCAGCGGAATTAAATACATAAATAGAAAAAGAACACAGGTACACGAATTTGGTTGGTTTTACTTGGTTCGAAGACTTCGATGACTCCTACTCTAAGATCCAGGTCCCGCGGATCTATTGACGGGTAATCTATTGAATACCTCTTCCGGAACCGCCGGACCGAAAGAGGGGAAGTATAATAAAAGAATAAGAAAAGTGTAACATGATATATTTTCCTTTATGCAAAAATTAAGTAAAATATTAAAATTTCATTACCCAACACCTTCGAAGATGATCGGATTGGGCTCGGTGTTAGCTTATCAGCAGTAGTCGGGTGCAGCAGTGTTGTAGCAGAGTAGCAAGAAGTTGGAGCACTCAGAACGTCGAATGAACGCATAGAAACTTATAATAAAAGTGTGTTTGAGTTCTTAGTCGAGAGTCTCTTTTATTGAGTATTAAAGGCGCCTTTCATAGCACTGAAGGCTCCTTTAACCCTGAAATATTATCCCGTAACTTCATCTTTTTATCATCGCCAAAGTCTTCTGCGTTATTCGACTAAAGATGCCTTCCAAGCTCCCAAAAGCGCTTTCCATAGCCCTTCTCAAGGTGCCTTTCGTCGCCTAGAAGGCACCTTAGGTACTGTTTGTTGGTGCAGGGAGCACCAGACTGAAGCTGCCTTCCAAGCTCCCAAAGGCTCCTTCCATAGCCCTGCTCAAGGCGCCTTTTGTCGCCTGAAAGGCGCCTCGAGCACTATTTGTGTTGGATCGTAGAGTTCGCTAGGGGGGGGGGGGTGAATAGCGATCGAAAAATTCGAAGCGAGTACGCAGCGGGAAAATGAAAATCACAACGCTAGCAAGAACAAATTTTACTTGGTTCGGAGCATTCATCGACTCCTACTCCAAAGCCCACACTCGTTGAGTGCTTTCGTTGGACAATCACTAATAGTTCGAAAATTGATTACAATAGAAAGTACAGGAGATATTAAATCGAAATACCGACAACAGTAAAAAAAACTTGAACCGCAAGTTATCGGAGTAGCTTCGCAGCGTCGCAGGGGCAGAATGTAACAGAGCAATTATAGAAGAAGTTGTTGTTCTGATGCTCTGTGGATGCCTTCTTTTATAGGCATGCTCCGGACGCCCGGATCCCTTCCGGCCGCTCGGACCATGACGTAGGTCCGGTCAATCAGTGCGCTCCAAATCTGCGATGGGATAATTTTTACCTTTCGAGCGCCCGAACCAACTCCGGGCGCCCGGATCCCTTCCGAGCGTCTGGACCACTATTTTCGAGAAATTCCTTCTCCTATAAGAAAATGTTAGTCCGAGGTAAAATAAAGGTTAAACTACCCTACAAAACAGAAATTAGCACAATTTATAATAAAAAAGAGTAGTAATTATTAGTGCGGTTAGCACTAACGGTCTAACTCAAGTTTTGATATATGACAAAGTAGGCTAAGTTAGTTTCATATTGATCTAACAATTTGACCAAGTGTGAAGGAGAAGCCCAGACGGGTCGACGGGCTGACCTGACGTCTGGCACGAAGTCCAGCCAGGTCGACGGACTGACCTGATAGCTGGCACGAAGTCCAGACGGGTCGAAGGGCTGACCGAACGTCTGAGACGAAGTCCAGACGGGTCGAAGGGCTGACCGGACGTCTGACAGGTAAGTTGAGGTAAGTCATTGGAGGGAAGTGACTATGAGGTAAGTCACTGGAGGGGAGTGACTGTGACCACCATTTTCCAAAAATTCCTTCTTCTGTAAGAAAATGTTAATCCGAGGCAAAATAAAGGTTAAACTACCCAAAAAAATAGAAGTTAGCATAATTTATAATCAAACAGAGTAGTAATTAGATTCCGTCTCCTCGAGATCGGAATCTAGTCAATATCTCAACTTAGATTTTTCAAATAGATTTAAGTTGGATCGACGCCTACTATTCCCTCAAATGGGGAACGCATCCTCATAAAGTCACTCTCCTCGAGTGACTTACCTTAACTTACCGTCTTGCCAGATATCCAGTCAGTCAGTCGACCTGTCTGGACTTCATGTTAGCTATCCGATCGGCCCGTTGACTTAGCTGGACTTCCCTGTAACACTGAGTTAGTACAATAGATAAAATAGTAAAGTAAGATAGTGTTAACAGATTTCAAGATTTTCTGATCCGGTCGACCGTGCGCGGTTGATCGAAAATCAGTCGGTCACATATAACATAAGTTTACCTCCCTAGGGTTGCATAGCTTCACTCACTAGGACTTCCATTGTCTGGCTTCACTCACTAGGGCCCGACTTCACTCATCGGGACTTCCACCACCTAACTTCACTCACTAGGGCCCGACTTCACTTACTAGGACTTCCACCACCTAGCTTCACTCACTGAGGTCCGATTTCATTCACCAAGACTTCCACCACCTAGCTTCACTCACTATGGTCTGACTTCACTCACTAGGGCCTGACTTCACTCACCAGGACTTCTACTTTGCCTAACATTTGGCTAGGACTTACCTTTGCTAGTCATCTAGTCCTGACTAGGCTTCTCTCTCCCAAACATCAAGTCCTGTTTGGGTCAACCCTTAGTCAAATTGATCAAACTTAGGTATATTGTCAAACATCGAAACTCTAAAGGTCGATTGCACCAACAATCTCTCCCTTTTTGATGTTTGACAATTTTCTTAAGTTAGGCTTGGGTCTTTAAGGGTTAATTCTCTATATTTGAGAAATTCAAAAAAGTTTGAGAGGTTAGGAATGTTTTAATTTTTCTAACTTAAGATAAATCTTTTCCTTTAACTCTCCCCCTTTGGCACACATCAAAAGGATATCACTCTCCCACTTTCCAAAGTGTTTGCAAAAACATCTTTCAACGTATATTTTAAAATGAATGAGGAAGGAAAAATTTCTAAGTAAACATCAAAGAAAACTTAAGTAAAGAGAATTTTTGACTTAAAGCTTTAAAAAAAACTTCTAAGTAATTTTTAAATAAATTTTCTAAGTGACAAAAGTGAGTTTTCACAATTAATAACTTTTGAAAGTTAAAGTAACTTTTTGATAGTGCATTTTGAAAATATTTTTCAAGGTGTTTTCGCAAAAATTTGTAAAGCAATAAGAAATTTTGTAAAAGATTATGAAAATAATTTTTCAAAATTAGTTTCAAATATTTGCAAAAGTAATTTTTAAAAATTAATTTAAGTCTTTCAATGAGGGCTCCCCCTTAACTTAACATATTCTTAAGATTTCTTGTTAATCACAAGTGATCCTGTCCGAACCGGGAATCAGTGGACGCTGGGCACGTGGCGCTTCCTGCTAGATCCTCGAATGCTCCGGTGAACCTGCAACGAAACCGAGCCGGGAGGGGTGTCCCGGCGACGGCCCTCCGACGCTCAAGTCAGGCGAGGAATAACAAAAAGGTGGCTTCAAGATGAAGATTTTTCATACCTCCAGTGGAGAAATGGAAGCCTTATATAGATCTCTCAAAGAAGCCTGGGCGTGCCAATCAAAGCAACCACCTGCTTTTGACCATGCCCAGGTATGGGTCTGTCAGAAGGGCCATGTCTAAATATGGATCTGTCAAGGAGACGTCCATGAGACCATACTGCTACTGTATCAGCCTCTCCATGATGTGACGGCAAGATCGTGCGATCTTGTGTACGGCCTAATCATTAGACATGCTTCGGCTGACATCTCATATCCTGAGTCGAGCGCATAGGCCGCTCGACCCCCTTTATACCCTCGCCCCTATTTTGGCCGAACGGACAACCCCCTCGGCCCTTGGCCCCTGCCGATCGGACTCCCGCTCGGCCCTTCGGTCTTCCTGCCTGGGCGTCGGAAACATGAGCCCATGGATGAGTTTATCTATAGCTCCGTTCGGACCTACCCATCCGCTCGACTCGGCCATCCACCGCACAGCCTTTCATCGGTTCTCAGGCTGAGACCCTTCAGGAAGTGGGTCCCCCCTTCTTACTGCCGGATCACTTGCCTTCCCTTCAAGTCTAGTCGAAGGAGGCAGCGAGTCCGACTGACTGGACTATATGTATTCGGGCGGGCTGTCGCCTCCTTTCCGTAGCTTATATTCTTTCTTTAGCCGTTCGGCCCTTATGCCGGATTTAGCCGCTCGGCTCTTCGTTTCGGATGCCTCGCTCAAAGTGGATGTTGGCTTGTCTAAATCTTCTCGAAAATCGTGCAAATCCCTTCCATTAAGTCGCAGCATGCGCGGTATGACGCGCATTAATTGTGCCTAGTGGCAAGACGCCACGTGGCTCTTCTCGCGTGGCGTCGATGCTTAATACGATAGGACGCGATTGCTTTGAAATAGACGGTCGGATGACGGCCTCGTCCTTCGTGACCTGCATCCGACGGCGGAGGCTACCCAGCCTCGGCAGTATAAGGCCCCCGTCTCCTTCCTTCGCCGCATGCTTGCTTGCGTGCTGCCTCCTACTTCGTCCTGTTGCTGCGGCCTTCGGCGACCCAGTGTCTGTTCTTAAGCGGCGATCACCTCCTCGGTGATTTTTCCCCCCGTTTCCTTCCCAGTGAGTCTTCTGCCTTCACTTAATAGGTCTTCCCTGCTCATTTCGCTCCTTTCGTTTCCCTTCCTTTGATTTCTTTCTGAGATGGCGAGTTCCTCTGAACCCGCTGTTAACATTTCGGGCCCCTGGTACCTGACCATGGAGAGCCGATTCGATGAGGAGCATGCCCAGCGCCTTGTTCGGACATACGGGCTTCCTGATGACCACGAAATAATTATAGCCGGCCCGACCGACCGTCCAAATGACCCGCCGATCGGCTCCATTTGTTTCTTTTTAGACCAATTCCAGGGCGGCCTTAGATTTCCTACCCATCCATTTATTCTGGAGGTTTGTAATTACTTCCGCATCCCGCTCGGCCAGCTTGTGCCGAATTCCTTTAGGTTGCTGAGCGGGATGGTCGTCCTCTTTAAGTTGCACAGTATTCCTCTTGACCCTAAGATATTCCATTTCTTCTTCTACCCCAAACAATCCGAGCCGGGCACTTTTATCTTCCAAAGTAGAATAGGCTTTAAATTTTTTGATAACATGCCGACCTCCAACAAACACTGGAAGGAGTTTTTCTTCTTCATCCGACTTCCCGATCGGCCAGCCTTCCGCACCAAATGGCAGACCGCCGTGCCGACCCAGCCGGAGCTTGGCAAGTTCAGAACTAATCCAGCCTATCTTCATGCGGCGAACTGGTTGTCCGGCCAGCGATACAAGATCGACCAGTTGCTCCTGAAGGGGGTGCTATATATTTTCGGATTATCTCCCGTTCGGGCGAACCTCCCCTTCCGCATGAGTAAGGACTCTTTACTCTCTTAGTCTTTTTTGTCTAACTGATTTTAATTTCTTTCACTGCAGCTGACGTCATGTGGCGTTCCAAGGCTACCGCTCACTTGAAATTGAAGTCTGTAGAAATTGAAGCGGCCACCAAAAAGGAGCTCGCCGAGCGGGGTTTAATCCCTAGCCGCCCGGCAGATGCAGGAGAGGGAGGGGCACAGTCCGCTCCTGAAACAGAAGCTGCCTCATCCGCTTCAGCGGAGGTTGAGGCGGAAATTGATCCTGTTTCCTCGGCTCCCGCCGAGCTGGGCGTTCCCCAGGTTGGAGATCCACCTTTGGAGGTTCGGCGGAAACGTCGAAGAGACCCCCGCCTTCCGTCAGCCCAAGAGGGGGAACCACAGGCGCCGATCGGCGTAACTTCGCCCGACCGCACGCCATCCCGGATCGGGACCCCTATGGCTTCGCCTGCCGCACAGTCTTCTGGCTCTCCTCGAAACTTCCACCATAGGGGAGTCCTCGCATCAGGCGGCCGCGACTGAAGAAGCGCCGTCCGGCCACCCTACCATCAAGACTACCCTCCGATTCCCATCGGAGGAATATTTACTGTCTACCGACCGGCCATCGAGCCCCGTTCACGAAATAACCCTGACTGGTCCACTTGCCAAACTCTTCGAGGATGCCCAGATTCAGGTGGCCCTTATGACGCCCAAGCAGCTCGGCGATAACAATATGCAGCAGGCCACTCAGGTAAACCCCTCTTCATTCCCGTGTCATGCTATTGTTTGATTCCTGACATTATTATTTCCCTTACAGCGCTGGGCTGAGCAAATTGCCACTAGCCATCGGCTAGCCGAGTTGGAGGGCCTTCTGGAAAAACTCCAAGTGTCGGATGGTCCCGCGGCCGAGCGGGAGAAATAAGCTCTTGAGGCCGAACAGAAGAAGGCTGCCGACCTGGCTGCTGAGGTAGCTCGGCTAGAGGACTTGGTGAAGAAGCGTGACAAAGATGTGAAGCGCGCTGGTAGCCGGAAGAGGCAGGCGATCGCTGACCTGGACAGAATGAAAGTAGATGTCCATGCGCTAAATCAGCGAACTAAGGATCTGGAGGCCCAGCTGAACGCCGAACGGGAGGTCCGTTCGGCTGAATGCACAAAGGCTGAAGCAAACTTGAAGGCCCTCCAAGATTCCTTAACTGCTTCCCGGGCGTTGCTCAAAAAATATAAGGAGGGAGAGCCAAGTCGCCTAGCTGTAGCGCGCCAAGAATACATCCACTCAGAGCGATTTGGTGAAAAGTTTGGTGGCAACGTCTCCTCAACCTTCCTCGAGGCGGTCAAGGTCACCACGGCGTACTTCAAGAAGGGGGGGCATCTTCCTGCTGACCTGAGCATTCCCCCTCCCGAACTGGCGGCCATGATCGACGACATCCCGGACACCTTTTTTAATTTTGAGGATCCGGAGTGATGTGGGTTATTTCAAGCACTTTTTGTACTTCCTCTGCTCGGCGGATGTGAGATTTTTGTACGTGCCGTTCGGCATAATTTTTCTTCTAATGAAACGATGCCCCTTTTCCTGTCTTCCTACTCATTGTCCATAATATTCTTATTAATGCTTGTAAAATTTTCGCCAGTCGTGCTCTTAAACTTTCTCCTTCACGCGTCCGATCGGCTTGGCTCATTGCATAAAGTGCGAGTGAGCAGACCTACTCGTTCTGCACGTATCCTGCTTGCGTGAAGTCAACAAACGCCGAGTGTCGAAGGACCAACCCCCCTTCGGGCCTGAATGCTTTAATATTTATAGTTTCCGCAATTTCTTACTCCGATATTCGTTCTTCCGCTTGGTATATTTATAGCCGATCGGCGCGGCTCTCGATTTTTAACGACGGTGCTCGTCGGCTTTCCGCTCGGATTATTTATAGACGCCGGCCCGTCTCTCGATTTTTAACGACGGGGCTCGTCGGCGCGGATATTTATAGCCGGTCGGCGCGGCTCTCGATTTTTAACGACGGGGCTCGTCGGCGCGGATATTTATAGCCGGTCGGCGCGGCTCTCGATTTTTAACGACGGTGCTCGTCGGCTTTCCGCTCGGATTATTTATAGACGCCGGCCCGTCTCTCGATTTTTAACGACGGGGCTCGTCGGCGCGGATATTTATAGCCGGTCGGCGCGGCTTTCGATTTTTAACGACGGTGCTCGTCGGCGCGGATATTTATAGCCGGTCGGCGCGGCTCTCGATTTTTAACGACGGGGCTCGTCGGCGCAGATATTTATAGCCGATCGGCGCGGCTCTCGATTTTTAACGACAGTGCTCGTCGGCGCGGATATTTATAGCCGGTCGGCGCGGCTCTCGATTTTTAACGACGGTGCTCGTCGGCTCGGATATTTATAGCCGATCGGCGCGGCTCTCGATTTTTAACGACGGTGCTCGTCGGCGCGGATATTTATAGCCGGTCGGCGCGGCTCTCGATTTTTAACGACGGTGCTCGTCGGCGCGGATATTTATAGCCGGTCGGCGCGGCTCTCGATTTTTAACGACGGTGCTCGTCGGCGCGGATATTTATAGCCGATCGGCGCGGCTCTCGATTTTTAACGACGGTGCTCGTCGGCTTTCCGCTCGGATTATTTATAGACGCCGGCCCGTCTCTTGATTTTTAACGACGGTGCTCGTCGGCGCGGATATTTATAGCCGGTCGACGCGGCTCTCAATTTTTAACGACGGTGCTCGTCGGCGCGGATATTTATAGCCGGTTGGCGCGGCTCTCGATTTTTAACGACGGTGCTCGTCGGCTCGGATATTTATAGCCGATCGGCGCGGCTCTCGATTTTTAACGACGGGGCTCGTCGGCGCGGATATTTATAGCCGATCGGCGCGGCTCTCGATTTTTAACGACGGTGCTCGTCGGCTTTCCGCTCGGATTATTTATAGACGCCGGCCCGTCTCTTGATTTTTAACGACGGTGCTCGTCGGCGCGGATATTTATAGCCGGTCGGCGCGGCTCTCGATTTTTAACGACGGTGCTTGTCGGCGCGGATATTTATAGCCGGTCGGCGCGGCTCTCGATTTTTAACGACGGTGCTCGTCGGCTCGGATATTTATAGCCGATCGGCGCGACTCTCGATTTTTAACGACGGGGCTCGTCGGCACGGATATTTATAGCCGATCGGCGCGGCTCTCGATTTTTAACGACGGGGCTCGTCGGCGCGGATATTTATAGCCGATCGGCGCGGCTCTCGATGTTTAACGACGGTGCTCGTCGGCTTTCCGCTCGGATAATTTATAGACGCCGGCCCGTCTCTTGATTTTTAACGACGGTGCTCGTCGGCGCGGATATTTATAGCCGGTCGGCGCGGCTCTCCGGTTTAATGTCTGGGCTAGACGGCTTTAGGGCTAACTCCTTACCAGGTCGAGCGACCTTGGCCTTCCGTCTCGCAGAGGATACCCTGTGCTATCATCCTTCTACTTCCGGCATCGCAAGTGCCTAGGCGACCGAGGAGCATATACAGTTACATTTAGCGCACCTTTCACCCAGTGCGGAGAACGTATTCCTTGCCAAACGGCTCAGGGTCTGCTTCGTCGAGCATTTTTGCTAAGATAATTTACCGCCGTTCGAACGGTACAGGGCCTTCGACCCACGATAACGTCTCATTTTCGCTCTTTTGACTCTTCATTTCTGCATTTCAAGCATTCAGTCGAAAAATGAAGTACACCGAGTGATTTACAGTGATACACCTTTCATCCCGCCCGGTAAGGCTGGAGGTGGTTCGCGCTCCACGGTCTATCTAGCTGCCGACCGTCCTTGTCTTCCAAATAATACGCGCCCGAGCGGAGCTTTTCGATGATTCTGAAGGGACCGGCCCATGGAGCTTCAAGCTTGCCGACGTCGCCGATCGGCTTGACTTTCTTCCAGACAAGATCGCCGACCTGGAATGATCTCTTCATCCGCTGGCGGTATGCCATCAGCCGAACGGCTGCCTTCGCCCTCTCCTCTTCTACCAAGTCCAGCTCCATGTTTCTTCGTTCGGCGTTGTCATCATCGTAGCTCTGGATCCGGATTGAATCAACGCCGACTTCGACTGGAATGACGGCCTCACCGCCATATACCAAATGGAACGGTGTGACTCCTGTCCCTTCTTTTGGCGTCGTTCGGATGGCCCACAAGACGCTCGGCACTTCATCTGGCCAACTTCCCCCTAAATGGTGGAGCCGAGCACGCAGAATACGAAGAATTTCCCTGTTGGCGACTTCAGCCTGACCGTTGCTCTGGGGATAGGCCACAGACGTGAAATGTTGCTCAATGCCGTAGCTCCTGCACCACTCTTCTAACATTTTCCCTGTAAACTGCCGCCCGTTGTCGGACACTAGTCGGCGGGGGATGCCGAACCGACAAATGATGTGTTGCCAGATGAATTTTTTAACCATTTGTTCAGTAATCTTTGCGAGCGGCTCGGCCTCCACCCACTTGGAGAAGTAGTCTACCGCCACTAGTAAGAATTTCCTCTGCCCGGTCGCCATCGGAAATGGACCCACAATATCCATTCCCCATTGATCAAATGGACATGAGATGGTTGATGCCTTCATCTCCTCTGCCGGTCGGTGGATGAAGTTATGATACTTCTGGCATGAAAGGCATGTAGATACTGTCCGAGCGGCATCTGTTTGTAAGGTTGGCCAAAAGTATCCGGCCAAGAGGATCTTCTTGGCCAACGAGCGCCCGCCCGGATGTCCCCCACATGATCCTTGATGTACTTCCTGGAGGATGTAAGCTGAGTCTTCCGAGCTTACACATTTCAGCAAAGGACGCGAAAAAGCTTTCTTGTAAACCTGATCTCCGATGAGTGTAAACCGACCGGCTCTTCTTCTGAGGAGCCGGGCTGCACATTCCTCAGATGGTGTGGTGCCCGAACGGAGGAATTCCATAATAGGTGTCCTCCAGTCACTTGGAAACGTGAGGCCTTGCATCTGGTCGACATGCGCTACCAGCAGTATTTTTTCAATTGGTTGCTGAAGGGCAACTGGCGTTATCGAGCTCGCAAGCTTGGCTAACTCATCGGCCGCCTGGTTCTCCGTTCGGGGAATCTTCTGAATAAGCACCTCTCGGAAAGCAGCTTTGAGTTTTTCAAAGGCCTCAGCGTAGAGTTTGAGCCGAACACAGTTGATCTCAAAGGTGCCGGAGAGTTGCTGAGCGGCCAACTGTGAATCCGAATAAAGTGTCACCCGACCGGCTCCCACATGCCGTGCTGCCTGCAGTCCGGCTATAAGAGCCTCATACTCTGCCTCATTGTTAGTAGCTTTGTAATCCAGCCGGACGGATAGGTGCATCTTTTCTTCCTGAGGTGAGAGTAGTACTATTCCGATCCCACTTCCGAGTCGAGTGGAGGATCCATCCACATATATTCTCCACATAGCTTCCGGCTCAGGCCTTTGCACTTCGGTCACTAAATCAGCCAAGGATTGGGATTTAATCGCCGAGCGGGTCTGATATTGGATGTCAAACTCGCTTAATTCTGTCGTCCACTTGATGAGCCGTCCGGACGCTTCTGGATTCAACAGCACTCTTCCGAGTGGACTGTTCGTCCGGACAATGATGGTGTGAGCCAAGAAATACGGTCGAAGGCGACGAGCGGCTAGAACCAAAGCAAAGGCCAACTTCTCGAACCCGGTGTAACGAGACTCAGCGTCTTTTAAAATGTGACTCAGAAAATACACCGGCTGCTCTTCGCCGTTCGCCCTCACAAGTGCTGAACCTACAGCATACTCAGTTGACGATAGGTACATATAAAGTGACTCACCCCCGCTCGGCTTGGCCAGCACAGGCAGAGAATTTAGATATGTTTTCAACTCTTCAAATGCTCGGTCACACTCTTCATCCCACTGAAACTTAGTAGCCTTGCGCAGGATCTTGAAGAATGGCAGGCTCCGGTCGGCGGTTTTGGAGATGAATCTGGACAATGCAGTTATCCGACCGGTCAACCGTTGTACCTCCCTTGTGTTTCTAGGAGGAAGCATGTTTTGCAGAGCTTTCACCTTGCTGGGGTTGGCTTCAATTCCCCGCTCGGTCACTATATATCCCAAGAAATGCCCTCCTTTTGCTCCGAACAGGCACTTCTGGGGATTCAGCTTGACTCCATATCTGCGCAGCGTTCGGAAGGTTTCTTCCATGTCCTTGCAGAGATCTACCGCTCGGACGGATTTAATAAGAATATCGTCTACATAAACTTCCAGATTTCGCCCGATCTGCTCCCGGAATACTTTGTTCATCAAGCGTTGATAGGTGGCCCCGGCATTCTTCAATCCGAACGGCATCACTTTGTAGCAATAAGTGCCGTCGGCCGTCACGAAGCTTACTTTTTCTTGATCTTCCCGGGCGAGCGGCACTTGATGATATCCTTGGTAGGCGTCAAGCATGCAGATTAATTCGCAGCCGGCCGTAGAGTCCACCAGCTGATCTATCCGGGGCAGAGGATAAAAATCCTTGGGACATGCTTTGTTCAAGTCCCGAAAGTCGATGCAAACTCTCCATTTGCCGCCCGGCTTGGAGACCAATACTACGTTGGCCGGCCAGCTCGGGAACTGCACCTCGCGTACGTGGCCGGCCTTCAGAAGTTTTTCTACTTCCGCCCGGATGATGGCATTCTGCTCGGCACTGAAATCTCTTTTTCTCTGCTTTATCGGCCGAGCGTCCGGTCGGACATGTAACTCATGCTGCGCTATGCTCGGCAAAATTCCGGGCAATTCATGTGTCGACCAGACGAAGACATCGTGATTTCGTTGGAGGCATTGGATCAGCTTCTCCTTCTGTTCTTCCTCCAGATCCGAGGCGATAAAAGTCGTGGCCTCCGATCGGGTTGGATGGATCTGAACTTCCTCCTTTTCATCATAAATTAAAGCAGGAGGTTTCTCGGTTATGACGTGTACCTCGATTCGGGGCGCCTTCCGAGCGGAGCAAGCTTCTGCCCGAATCATCTCTATATAGCACCGCCGAGCTGCTAGTTGATCTCCAGGCACTTCTCCTACTTGGTCCTCCACCGGGAACTTTATCTTCTGGTGGAAGGTTGAGACAACCGCTCGGAATTCGCCGAGCGCCGGTCGTCCCAAAATGACGTTGTAGGATGACGGAGAGTCGACCACCACGAAGTTTATTGTCCTGGTCCTCCTGAGCGGCTCTTCTCCCAGCGAGGTGGCTAGCCGGATCTGCCCGACCGGCTGAACTTCGTTGCCCGTAAACCCGTAGAGCGGGGTCGTCATGGGCAGCAGCTCGGCTCGATCAATTTGCAACTGATCGAACGCCTTCTTGAATATGATGTTGACCGAGCTCCCTGTGTCAACAAATATGCGGTGAATGGTGTAATTTGCTATTACCGCTTTAATGAGCAGCGCGTCGTCATGGGGCACTTCTACTCCTTCTAAATCTCCGGGCCCGAAAGTAATTTCCGGTCCACTTGCCCGCTCTTGGCTACAGCCGACCGCGTGGATCTGCAGCTGCCGAACGCCCGCCTTTCTGGCTCGGTTGGAGTCTCCTCCGGTCGGCCCTCCAGCAATAACGCTGATCTCGCCCCGGGAAGTATTGCTCCTGTTTTCCTCCTCCCGAGCGGACGGTCGGGACCGTTCTCTGGACGCCCGGCGATTCTCCCGTCTTGGGGATCGGTGCCGATCGGGCGTCTGGTGATGTCGCCTCTCGGTGCGGGTCCGGTCAGCTTCATAGGTCCTTTGTCTTCTGTTGATGGGAGGAGACCGTCGTTCGGCTCTCCTGGGAATGGGATTAGTCACAAAGGGAAGACTTCGACAATCCCTCGTGTTGTGCGTATCCGACTGGTGGAAGGAGCAGAACAGAGGGGTCCACTTCTTCTTCGGTTTGGGCCGAGCGGCAGCCACCTCTTGTACATGTGATCTGGCGTGGGGGGATCGAATTGCTTCGGCCCTCGGTCCTCTAGGTGGCTGCTGAGCGGCGTGCTGTTTCCGCTCGGCCTGAACAGGTGCACGCTCGGCTAGAGTTTCCTTTTTCCGAGCGGCTTGCGCTTCTTCCACGTTTATGTATTCGTTGGCCCGATGCAACATGTGATCATAATCTCGGAGCGGCTTTCGGATGAGCGACCGGAAGAAGTCACCATCTACCAGGCCTTGTGTGAAGGCGTTCATCATCGTCTCCGATGTGACCGTTGGGATGTCCATTGCCACTTGGTTGAATCGTTGGATGTAAGCCCGAAGCGATTCCTTTGAGTCCTGCTTGATGGCGAACAGGCTGACACTTGTCTTCTGATAACGCCGACTGCTAGCAAAATGGTGGAGGAAGGCCGTTCGGAAATCCTTGAAGCTTGTGATAGATCCGTCCGGCAACCTCCGGAACCAACGTTGAGCCGATCCCGAGAGTGTGGTAAGAAAGACGCGGCATTTCACTCCATCGGTGTATTGATGGAGCGTGGCCGTGTTATCAAACTTACCCAGATGATCATCCGGGTCCGTGGTTCCGTTGTACTCGCCGATCGTCGGAGGCACGTAGTGCTTGGGCAGAGGGTCTCGTAGAATAGCCTCCGAAAATTGACGGTTGGCCCGCTCGGGAGATGAGTCCGCCCGGGGAGCCTTACCTTTTCTGTCATCCCGCCTTGGTATTTCGTCCGAAGAAGAACCTCTATCTCTTCAAGCTGGTGCGGCTTCAGGGGTGCGAAATAAGGCCCGGTGAAATGCGACGGTAGCTGGAGGTGCTTCCGCTCGGCCACCAGACGCAGATGTCGCTGCTTTCTGTTTTTGTTCAACAAGTTTGGCGGCCCTTATCTCGACCAGAGCGTCGAGCTCTTCCCTCGAAAGCGTCACCGTGTTTTGTCGTCCAGCCTCGTCCATTGTTACTGATCGGATGCAGGAGCGTTCCCACAGACGGCGCCAATTTGATCCTGTCCGAACCGGGAATCAGTGGACGCTGGGCACGTGGCGCTTCCTGCTAGATCCTCGAATGCTCCGGTGAACCTGCAACGAAACCGAGCCGGGAGGGGTGTCCCGGCGACGGCCCTCCGACGCTCAAGTCAGGCGAGGAATAACAAAAAGGTGGCTTCAAGATGAAGATTTTTCATACCTCCAGTGGAGAAATGGAAGCCTTATATAGATCTCTCAAAGAAGCCTGGGCGTGCCAATCAAAGCAACCACCTGCCTTTGACCATGCCCAGGTATGGGTCTGTCAGAAGGGCCATGTCTAAATATGGATCTGTCAAGGAGACGTCCATGAGACCATACTGCTACTGTATCAGCCTCTCCATGATGTGACGGCAAGATCGTGCGATCTTGTGTACGGCCTAATCATTAGACATGCTTCGGCTGACATCTCATATCCTGAGTCGAGCGCATAGGCCGCTCGACCCCCTTTATACCCTCGCCCCTATTTTGGCCGAACGGACAACCCCCTCGGCCCTTGGCCCCTGCCGATTGGACTCCCGCTCGGCCCTTCGGTCTTCCTGCCTGGGCGTCGGAAACATGAGCCCATGGATGGATTTATCTATAGCTCCGTTCAGACCTACCCATCCGCTCGGCTCGGCCATCCACCGCACAGCCTTTCATCGGTTCTCAGGCTGAGACCCTTCAGGAAGTGGGTCCCCCCTTCTTACTGCCGGATCAACAAGTAAGACTTCCTATGTGTTTAGGGGGTTGATCCAAATTAAAAGAACACAAAGTTTGAAGGTGAATTTTCGAAACATTTTCCAATACAAAAAAAAAACAAATTTAAAAGTGATTGTACACCAAAACCTTTTAAGAAGAGCTTGTCAACTTAAGCTTTAAAATGTTTACTAAGTAACAAAATAATTATTCAAAATATGTTAAAAAAACACAATTCAAAATAATTTTTGAAAAGCATGGAGTTTTTTTTTTTTTTTTTTTTTTGTATAAAACAAGTTTGGAAAGTAATTTGTAAAATACTTTTCAAAATGATTAAAAAAGTTTTGAAAATATTTTAAGAATATTTTTCCAATAAAGTGTGATAAGGTTTTTCAAAATATTTTTGTATTTATAGATTTTTCAAATATTTTTACAAAAAATAATTTTTCAAAAGATTTTACAAACATATTTCTCAAAAACACTTCGCTTGACGTCAACACTTCCCCTGAAGTTAACACTCCCCTGAGGTCAACACTCCCCCTGAAGTCAACACTCCCGCTGAAGTCAACACTGAGGTTTGAGTATGTTAATTTTCAAAATCTTAGCATATTTTCCTACCTAAGTGATTTAGGGGATTTAGGGTTAGTAATATTTTCCTACATAATTATCTCTATATACTGGTATAATTGTTCATTTATTAATCAATTAGTCTAAAAATAATTAACTTTATATTTAGGTGTATCAAGTTAAATTTTAGGTTAAGGTTAAATAAAATAATTTATTACTAGTTCAATAACAGTTAATCATTATCAATAGTTTATTGATTAACTTTTACTTAATTCAATAATTTAATACTTATTTGATTAAAACAACTTAAATTTTGTATTAATTGATTGAGTTAATTTAATGGCATTCATAGATATAATATTTATTTCATTTTTTGTTTTAAATTTAATTTAAGTAGGATTAATTAAGTTCGAAGTCAGTATTAATTCGAAGTTAAATTTATTTAGGTTATTTTAAAAACAAAGTTAACAAATTAGTAGATTAATTAATCTATTAAATAAGTTAGGTTATTTTTTTTAAATTCAGGTTAAGAATTAAGTAGATTTAAATTAAATAAGCTATTAATTTCAAGGTATTAAATTAAGTTGAAATCTAAGTTAAGTTTAATTAATTTAAGTTAATTTAAGATAATTTTAATTTTAATTTTAAATTTAAGTTTGTGTTTAAAGTTTAATGTTTAATTTAAGTTTTACGTTTTATTTTTAAGTTAATTTAATTTTAATTTGATTTTTAAGATTCATATCTAATTTAATTTTTAAAGTTAATTATTTTTGAGTTAATTATTTTTAAGTTAATTTCTTAATTTGATTATTTTAAAAGTTAATTATTAAATTAATTATTTTTAACAAATTTAAAGTTAAGTAATTAAAATAATTTTAAAACTAGTTTTTTTAAAAGAATTTTTAAGTTAAAAGAGTTTATAAAATAATTTGTAAGTTAAAATAGATTTTAAAATAAAAATAGTATTTAAAATAATTTTATAACTTAAAATATTTTTTTTAAAGAATTTTTAAGTTAAAATAATTTTTAAAAGAATTTTTAAGTTAAAGTAATTTTTAAAAGTATTTTTAAGTTCAAATAATTTTTAAAATAAATTTTTTAAAAGAAATTTCAAGTTGAAATAATTTTTTAAAATAATTTTTAAAAAATTATTTAATTTAAAAGAATTTTTAACAGAATTTTAAAGTTAAAATAACTTTAAAAGCATTTTTAATTTAAAATAATTTTTAAAATAATTTTAAAATATTTTTTAAAATAATTTTAAAATATTTTTTCAAAAGAATGTTTAAGTTGATATAATTTTTTAAAATAACTTTTAAAAGAATTTTTAAGATAAAATAATTTTTAAAAGAATTTTTAATTTAAATGAATTTTTAACAGAATTTTAAAGTTAAAATAATTTTAAAAGAATTTTA
Organism: Zingiber officinale; assembly: GCF_018446385.1. Taxonomy (NCBI): domain Eukaryota; kingdom Viridiplantae; phylum Streptophyta; class Magnoliopsida; order Zingiberales; family Zingiberaceae; genus Zingiber; species Zingiber officinale. The sequence continues at coordinate 126,001,829 of NC_055989.1, forward strand.
AAGTTAAAATAATTTTAAAAGAATTTGAAAATAATTTTTTAAAAGAATCTTTAAGTTGAAATAATTTTTCAAAATAATTTTGAAAGAATTTTTAAGTTAAATAATTTTTTAAAAGATTTTTTAATTTAAATTTTTTTTTAGTTAAGAAGATTTTTAAAATATTTTTTTAAGTCAAAAAGATTTTATTTTTTAATTTAATTTTAATTTAATTTAGTTTTAATTTTTAGTTTTAATTCTAATTTAATTTAGTTTTAATTTTTAGTTTTAATTCTAATTTAATTTAATTTAATTTTAATTTTAATTTAATTTAATTTTAAATTTGAATTTGAATTTGAATTTTTATTTTAATTTTTATTTGAATTTAATTTTTAGTTTAAATTTAAATTTAATTTTTAATTTGAATTTAATGTAATGTTAATTTGAATTTAATTTAATTTTTATTTTTATTTTTATTTTTATTTTATTTTAATTTTATTTAATTTTTATTTTTAAGTTGAATTTAATTTAATTTCAATTTAATTTAATTTAATTTGGATTTGAATTTAATTTAATTTTAACTTAATTTAATTTAATTTAATTTTAATTTTTAATTTAAATTTAATTTAATTTGAATTTAAGTTAATTTTAATTTTAAGTTAATTTAATTTAATTTCAATTTAATTTATTTTAATTTTGAATTTAATTTAATTTTAATTTAATTGAATTTTAATTTTAAATTTTTAATTTGAATTTTATTTTATTTTATTTAATTTTAATTTTAATTTAATTTAATTTGATTTTTATTTGAATTTAATTTAATTTTAATTTTAATTTTAATTTTTAATTTGAATTTAATTTAATTTGTATGTATTTTCTTAGTCATCTCGCCCGATCTATATTTTCAATCAGGGAATCTTATAATTTTTGTGGGATGAGTTAAGTTTAATTTCAGGATTTGGTTTAACTTTGTGTTAGATTCAGGTTTAGCTTTGGGGCTCAACAGACAGACATTTTTTGGATAAACTTCTGGGTTATGATGAGTCACCTGGACATCATTAGTGTAACCATGCTTTCGAGATTTTCCAAATAGTTCTATCCACTGAACTTAATACAAAATCTTGGTCTAATTAGTTAGGATCCGTAAGGGGTAGCTTCAGTTAGTTCCACTCAGCCAAATGCACTAGATCGAAGCCATATCTTCGTAGATATGCATATACTGAGCCTCCCTAACCTACTATCATCCAAAACTTCACCAGTACCGTATGCAAATTAAATTTTATTCCTTTTTACTCTAATCCTAATTACTCTGTCGGGTAGGTTACTTTTGGAGGTGTCAACTAGTTTGGAACCTCCCCTGAATTATTGAATATTTATTTTATTAGGTTTATTTGAATATTTTAAGTATTTTAATTAAGTTAAATCTAGACTTTATGAACTTTAATTTATGTTTATGATTTAGATTTGGTTTGTTATTTGTTGATTAATTTCATAATCAAGAAATACTTGATTATATTTTGATTTTTTATTTAAATTTGGCTTAGACTTGTAATCCAAGTTTAGATTTAATAATTTGGTAATTATCTTTTCTTGTTTATGAATTTTGTTTTTTAAAAAATTGATTTGTTTTTCTAATTTCCTGAACCTTGAATATAAAATTTTAAAGATTAAAGAATTATTTTCTAAATTATTGTTTAGATTTTTATCAGTTAATTTATTTGGTGGAGCATGCATATCTAATTATTGAGGTAAATCCAAACTAGAGCAATGATGATTATCTAATTTACTAACATGTGTAGAAAAAATTGAATTGTCATGTATTGTAACTTACTAACCTTTGCTCTCCCTGTATCCTTGGGTCTTCTTTCTGGGCATTGAGGTTTATAGTGACCCATCTTTTTGCAATTGAAGCATTGAATATTCCCCTTCCCTTTTTGAACTTTAGGTGTTGATTTCTCCTTTACCTCTGGTTGTGTGGTTCGAGTCTTATAGGTGGGGCACTTACTTTTGTAGTGCCCTCTTTCACTGCATTCAAAACATATTATATGATATTTGAATTTTGAATTCACAACTTTACAAATAAGTTGTGAATTCTGAATTTTGAATTCTCCTCCTTGTTTATCGTCGTCTCAGATTCGAATTCTGAATTTGATTCTGATTCAGATCCTCCTACCTCCTCTTATGCCATTAAAGCCATAAAGCTGGTTTGATCCGATTTTGAGGAAATCGGATCACTCTAGGGATTCGAACTCTGATCTGAGCTCGAGTTCAACCTGTTCCTCTAGCTCTATCGATTCCTCGTGTAGCTTCATCAACTGGGTCCTAAGCTCATGTGCATTCTTGTATTTTTCTAGTCTGCACAAAACATTGTTAGGTAAAATATTACAAATAAGTTTACTTATATTTTTGTTCAGTTCTGAGTCCTAAGAAGACTTTCTCAATACCAGCAAATTATCAAAATTGAGACTTCCTAAGAACCATTCCATTTTTAGCCTCCAGTAGTTGAAATCTTCTTAATCTTATGACGGTGGTTCGTGGATGCTCCGTTCTTCTTGAATAGACATTGGTATACTTGCAAAAAAAAAAAAAATAGAAAAGAAACAAATTCCAAGACTTTGTCTTGAGGTAAGTAGTGTGGGAGAAAGAAGAAAGAAAATATTACGACTGAATTAGTGTTGCACTAATTCAGATTAATTTGCTACGAAAAAGAACTTTCCAAAGAGATAATTATACCAATATGGGTTATGTCAAAAAACTCAAAAAAAAATGAAAAGTAAAATTACCCCGTTTGTCTGACTGGTGGTTGTACCAAATCAGGCCGATACCTGTTCTGATACCACTTGTTGGATCGTAGAGTTCGCTAGAGGGGGGGGGGGGGGGGAATAGCGATCAAAAAATTCGAAGCGAGTATGTAGCGGGAAAATGAAAATCACAACACTAATAAGAACCAGTTTTACTTGGTTCGGAGCCTTCGTTGACTCATACTCCAAGACCCGCATTCGTTGAGTGGTTTCGTTGGGCAATCATTAATAGTTCGCAAATTGATTACAACAGAAAGTATAGGAGCTATTAATCGAAATACTGACAACAGTAAAAAAAAACTTGAACCGCAAGTTGTCGGAGTAGCTTCACAGCGTCGCAGGGGCAGAGTGCAATAGAGCAGTTGTAGAAGAAGTTGTTGTTCTGATGCTCTGTGGATGCCTTCTTTTATAGGCATGCTCTGGGCACCCGGATCCCTTCCGAGCGCCCGGACCATGACGTAGGTCGGCCAATCAATGCGCTCCAAATCTGCGACGGGATAATTTTTGCTTTCCGGGCGCCTGGATCCCTTCTGAGTGCCCGGATCACCATTTTCCTGAAATTCCTTCTCCTGTAAGAAAATGTTAGTCCGAGACAAAATAAAGGTTAAATTACCCTGCAAAACATAAGTTAGCACAATTTATAATCAAACAGAGTAGTAATTAGATTCTGTTTCCTCGAGACTGGAACCTAGTCGCGATCTCAACTTAGATTTCTGAAATGATTCTAAGTTGGATCGACGCCTATTGTTCCCTCAAACGAGGAACACGTCCTCGCAAAGTCACTCTCCTCCAATGACTTACCTTAACTTACCGTCTTGCAAGACATCCGGTCAGCTCGTCGACCTGTCTGGACTTCATGCCAGCTATCCGATCGACCCGTCGACCTAGCTGAACTTCCCTGCAACACTGAGTTAGCACAATAGATAAAATAGTACAGTAAAACCGTGTTAACAGAATTCAAGATTTGCTGGTTCGGTCGACCGTGCCCGGTCGACCGGAAACTAGTCTGTCACATATAACCTAGGTTTACCTTCCTAGGGTTACCTAACTTCACTCACTAGGACTTCCATTGCCTGGCTTCACTCACCAGGACTTCCTCCACCTAGCTTCACTCACTAGGGTCCAACTTCACTCACCGAGACTTCCACCACCTAACTTCACTCACTAGGGCCCGACTTCACTTATCGGAACTTCCACCACCTGTTAAGGTCGAAATGTAGATAGGGGGGGTGAATAGCTCATCGCACGCTTGTAGCTTGCTTCTTGGTGATGATATACAGCGGAATGTACAACAAACAAAAATACAACGCTAACACAAGGATTTACTTGGTATCCACTTCAAGAAGAGGTGACTAATCCAAGGATCCACACACACGAGCACTCTTCACTATGAAAATACTCATTTACGGTAACTACCGAAGGCGGAGAAGCCTTGTACAAACCCACACAACAAATACAACTCATGCAAGAAGAAAATACAAAAGATACAAGTAAATAGCTTCTTCTTCTTGCTTACTTGTTGCTTGTTATTGCGTCTTGAACCTTGGAAGTGTACCTACACTTGTCTCCAAGAGCCTTCAAGATCTGGCTGTGAGAGTGGAGAAATTGCTGTGGTCTTCACTGTGATTGTGCGTAGAAGAGAATGGAAGCCGTGTGCATAAAATCGCTCGCCAACGGCTATAATCTGCACCAACGGTCATATTCCAATCGATTGAATTGCTCTCAATCGATTGGGGAGGCTTTGGATTGATTGGTCGATCGATCCAGAGTGCCTCTGTGCTCTTGGAAATTGCTTGAATCGATTGCCCAATAGATTCAACATGTCTCGAGCGATTTCCAAGGCTATCGTGAGATTTTCTAGCCTCCCAATAGATTGGTCGATCGATTGGAGGTTTCAATCAATCAACTGATCGAATCAGAAGCTCACTGTTCACTCAGAAACTCTCTCAATCGATTGGGGAAGTTTTGATCAATTACCCAATCGATCCAGATTTTTTCTACACAAAATCACGTCAACCAATTGATTGAACCCCCCAATCGATTGGAAAGCAGAAAACTATATAGAGCTTGAAATGAGCTTCGTTTCACATCTGAGATTACCTCATTCCGATATCTGAGTTAAAAGTTATGTCCTTCGGAAGTTCACTATGTCCGAACTTCCTAGTTTCATGCCAACTCCCTATTGGACTTCTGACCGCTAAGTGTTCGATCAACTTTTGATCCATTTGGACCTTTTCTCTTCGTGCCAAGTGTCCGATCAACCTTGACCCACTTGGACTTACCATCTCGTGCCAAGTGTCCGGTCCTCCATGACCCACTTGGACTTCCTTCCACCAGATATCCGGTCCCCCTTTACCCATCTGGATTTCCTCGTGCCTGGCTTTACTCACCAGGTTTTTCCACTGCCCGACTTCACTTATCGGGACTTTCTCCTACCTGGCTTCACTCACCAGGACTTTCACTCTACCTAGCTTCACTCACTAGGACTTCCCATCTGCCTGGCTTCACTCACCAGAACTTTCACCTAGCTTTACTCACTAGGGCTTTCACCTGGCTTCACTCACTAGAATTTTTACAACTGCCTGGCTTCACTCACCAGTACTTCCCAGTCAAGTATCTAGTTAGTCTTGACCTACTTAACTCTTCTTCACATCTAACTGGTCAACCTTGACCAGAGGAGAATTGTGCCAACAAGCTCCCCAAATAAACGATTGCACCTGTAATCTCCATGTATTGTCAAACATCGAAACCCAAACATCAAGACTCAAGCTTGAGCCTTCTCAAGCTTAGTCAACCAGGTCAATCTTGACCTAGGGAATATTGCACCAACACCACCTAGATTCACTCACTAGGGTCCGACTTCACTCGCTGAGACTTCCATCACCTAACTTCACTTACTAGGGTCTGACTTCACTCACCAGGACTTCCACCACCTAGCTAGCTTCACTCACTAAGGCCTAGCTTCACTCACCGAGACTTCCACCACCTAACTTCACTCACTAGGGCCCGACTTCACTTAACGAGACTTCCACTACCTAGCTTCACTCACTAGGGTCCGACTTCACTCACCGGGACTTCCATCACCTAGCTTCACTCACTAGGGTCTGACTTCACTCATCAGAACTTCCACCACCTAGCTTCACTCACTAGGGCCTGACTTCACTCACCTTTCACTCACTAGGGTCTGACTCCACCCACCAGGACTTCCACATTGCCTAACCTTTGGTTAGGACTTACCTTTGCTAGTCATCTAATCCTGACTAGACTTCTCTCTCCCAAACATCAAGTCCTGTTTGGGTCAACCCTTGGTCAAATTGACCAAATTTAGGTATATTGTCAAACATCGAAATCCTATAGGTCGATTGCACCAACAGTTTGTTCGTGCAGGGAGCACTAGATGATCAAACCTATATTTTAATTATGACAAAGGGTTCGAAAGTTAAGATGTCTTATGATCTAACAAGTATAACTGAGCTTGCAGGAAAGTCCTAAGTGTTCTTAGGTAAAAGTCCTAGTGGATTCTAGCCAAGTGGAAAACCCTAAGGGGAGGTAACCCTAGGTTATGAAAAATTCTAGATGCGGTTAGGCAACAAAGTCCTGGTCTGGGGAACTGGATGAAGTCTTGGAGGGTCGAGGACTTTGGGCGAAATCCTAGAGTCGAAAACTTTAGGTGAAAATCCTGGGAGTTGCGGACACTAGGTGGAAGTCTGGATGAGTTTTGGAGCTGATGTTCAGCATGAAGTCCTAGAGTCTCAGACTCAATGCAAAAGTCCAGATGGTCTGGATGACTGGTCTTACAAAAGGTAATTTCTCCTGAGAGAAGTAGGTAAGGATGCACTCGTTGAAGAGGGAACAGTAGACATCGGTTTAACCTAAGATTTTCAGAAAATCTGAAAGTCAGAACCGGATAGTCTAGAGACTGTCAAAGTTATATTTTATAATATCTACCTACTTCTCTAAATCTATTTTGCAGGAAACTAACATTTTATAGGTTGAAGTTTACGGCCTTGATCGGTCGACCGAACTCCGGATTGGTCGATCGAACCCCGAAGATCAGATCAGCTTCTGACTAAGTTTTGACCAAGGGATCGGTCGACTGAACATCGGGTTCAGTCGACTAAACGGTGGATAGGCGTTGACTCAATCGGACCAGGTTGATCAGACCAGATAAGCCAACGATAAAAATGGGATCGGTCCATCGTGTTGGTGCAATCTTAGGTCAAGGTTGACCTGGTTGACCAGACTCGAGTTGACTTGACTCGAGTTGTGTTTTGATGTTTGACGAGTTATGTTTGACGATGTTTGACGAGAAGAGAAGTTCTATTCTTGATATGGGACAAGAATAGATATTTGGGAGATTATTGGTGCAACCGTAGGTCAAGGTTGACCTGGTTGACCTGATTCGGGAAAAAGTCCAAGCAGGGAGCTTGGCACGCGAAAAGTCCAAGTGTGGAGACTTGGCACGGGAAAAGTCCAAGTATGGAGACTTGGCAACTGGAAAAGTCCAAGTATGGAGACTTGGCACGGAGAAGTCCAAGCAGGGAGCTTGGCACGAGGGAAAGTCCTAACTGGGATGTTAGGCAGTTGGAAAGTCCTGGTGAGTGAAGCCAGGCAGTGGGAAAGTCCTAACTGGGATGTTAGGCAGTGTGGAAAGTCCTGGTGAGTGAAGCCAGGCAGTGGGAAAGTCCTAACTGGGATGTTAGGCAGTTGGAAAGTCCTGGTGAGTGAAGCCAGGCAATGGGAAAGTCCTAACTGGGATGTTAGGCAGTTGGAAAGTCCTGGTGAGTGAAGCCAGGCAATGGGCCAGTGAGGATGTTGGGCAGTGTGGAAATCCTGGTGAGTAAAGTCGGTGAAAACCCTAGTGAGTGAAGCTAGGTGAAAGTCCCGGTGAGTGAAGCCAGGCAGATGGAGAGTCCTAGTGATGTTAGGCAGTTGGAAAGTCCTGGTGAGTGAAGTCAGGCAGTGGCAAAGTCCTAACAGGGATGTTAGGCAGTGTGGAAATCCTGGTGAGTAAAGTCAGGTGAAAACCCTAGTGAGTGAAGCTAGGTGAAAGTCCTGGTGAGTGAAGCCAGGCAAGGGAAAATCCAGATGGATCAAGGGTGATCGGACATCTGGTGTTGGAAAGTCCAAGTAGATCAAGGGAGTGATCGGATACTTGGCACGAAGAGGAAAATCCAGATGGATCAGAGATGATCGGACATCTGGTGTGGAAAAGTCTAAGTGGGTCAAAGGGATTGACCGGACACTTAGCGAGGAGTGCTAGCAGGTCAAGGGAGTGACCAGATGCTAGGCATGATATACCAACAGGTCAAGGTTGACCGGATGTTGGTGTGGAAGCCTTAGGTTTAGGGCTGAGAAGTTTGGATCGGTCTGATACATGGCTCATCTGATCGGTCTGGTGACCGATCAGTGACCGATCAGTATGCTACTGATGGTTATCTGATCGGTCTGGAGACCGATCAGAAGGAGATCAGTGGCAAACTAGCAGAGAAGAGAAGCCTGATCGGTCTACGGACCGATCAGAAGGTTCCCTGATCGGTCTGTGGACCTGATCGGTCCATGGACCGATCAGGGACCGACACAGAGAGTTGGGCAACTCTCTGTGAAGCCTTCCGATCGGTCCACGTCCTAGCCGTTGCGACGCAACGGCTAGTTTCTTCGCTGTCTTCTTCGCAGGTATAAAGGGGTCGAGGGCTGCTGCTGCACAAAAACTTCTTCTCTTTTCCTAGAACTTCTGTTCTTCTGCTGCTAAAGCTTCTGCTTCAACTGAGCTTTGATTGAGCTCGCCTCCGAAGCTTCGCGTGAGCTTCCAGTCGTCGACAAGCCTCTGCGTTTGGGTTGTGAAGTTGCTGCTTCACCTCCAGTCGACAAGAAAGCAAGCAATTGGTAGAGTGCTATTGTATTCATATTGTATTGTTTTTCTTACTGTTCTTGTACTCTTTGTTTGCTGTTGCAAACGTTTGTGGCGAGGTTTCTCCACCCACAAGGAGTATATTGTATTAGCCGGTTCTCCGGGGACTCATCCACCGACGGATTGACTGGACTCGTCCACCTTACGGACACGCCGAGGAGTAGGAGCCCTAATCTCCGAACCTCGTTACATCCTTGTGTTAAGGTTTGGTTTTCTTCTCTTTCGTTTCTTTGTATTTTCCGCTGCGCTAACACGTTTTGTAGAAAGAAACGACGATTTGGGGTCGGCTATTCACACCCCCCTCTCTAGCCGAGTACGAACGATCCTAACAACTGGTATCAGAGCAAGGTCGCTCTTCATCGGATCAACACCCGTGGGAGCAAAGCTAGAGAATGGATCTCTATGGAGAAGACATCACCATTCCACCCTTCTACGAATGCGGCGACTTCGCGTATTGGAAGGTAAGGATGAAGTACTTTCTTATGACTAACATAATGAATTGGTTTTGTGTACAAGAAGGTTTTATTCCTCCGGTGGATATGGAAGGAAAACCACTTAAGAAGAAGGAGTGGACAAGAGAACAAATTCACAAATCCGAAATCAACGAAGTGGTAACGAGAATAATTGAATTTTCATTGCCTACTAACATCTTGTGTAAGATAGGTTACAACAATGCCAAGGAATTATGGGATAACTTGGCCAAGTACCATGAGGAGAGCTCCACTTCAAGCCATGAAGAGGAGCCTAGTGAGCCAAGTAACTCACATCATGGAGGGAGCGAATTGGGAGTTGAGGGCTACTCAACATCCAAGGAAGAAGAGGAGGAGAGTTCCTCTTGTTCAAGATCGGAGCAAGAAGAAGATTCTACCTCTGGAAGGGATGAAGAAGAAAGCTCATCTCCATCCACAAACCTAGGTAACTCAAACACTTTAATTTCGAGCAAATTACATATATTATGCTTTGAGTGTAGGGAGTATGGACATTACAAGAGCAAATGTCCAAAGAGAGTTAGGAAGACTCCACCGGCGCCTAAGGTCAGGGAAGCCGGAGGCCCGATACGCAAAGGCAAGGAGCACGTGGTGTGCTTCCAATGCGCGAAGGGGACACTATAGGAGCCAATGTCCGAGGGGAGGCAACCTCACAAGGACAAGAAACCAAGCACATCAATAGGGGGCTAAGGCAAACCCTAAGGTAATCTCTAAGGTTCATTATTGCAATTCTAATAAAACTCATGCTAGTAGTTTTGTTGCAATTGTTAATAATGATAAGCATGTTAACCTTAGGAACCAATACATGTGCTTAGGAGCTAAACATGTTAGCCTAGGTAAGGATAACACTAGAAATACCAACCCTAGGATTAACGCTTATAAAGTTAAGGAAAACCTAGGTAGAAATCCCAAGAAGACTAGACACATGCCTAGGAATATCTCAAGAGAAAATGACAAATTAACACTTGAGGTATTAGAGAGGGAAAATCAAGTCTTGAGGTCAAGACTTGATAATTTAGAAAAGGCTCTTAAAAACATGGAGAAGTCATCTCTAGGGTTTAAGAGTCAAAAACCCAAGTCCAAGGACAAGAAAGGTTTGGGTCACAAACCTAAGTCCCAAGTGGTCAAGCCCACTTATCATAATGTTTCATTCGATTATGGAACAAAACCTAGGGCTAGGAAGACCATTACCAAGGTCACAAGGGGAGTCACCCCTATAGTTGACCTTGATAAGACCCAAATGACCAAGGCTTTAAAGCCTAAGAGGGTCATTAGGAGGGTTGCTAGGGAAGTTATCCCTAGTGAATATTTAGTGAACCCAATGAGCTCTAATAGGTATTAGGTTCCTAGGAGCATCTTCTCTACCCCATAGATGGGTTAGAGAGTGTCAACTCCGATTAGAAGGGTAGTTAACCCAACTTTGAGGAAATTGACACTCAAGGAGCATTTTCAAGGTTTTGAGAACTTTTGAAAATGAAATGGAATTATCATTTACTCCTTTGAAGAGTTAAATGTGCCTAAAAGATTGGAAATTTCATTTTTAATCTCAATTGGCACAATTTGGGAAATCTAGAGAACTCTCGAGGAAAAATGAAACATGCCAAGTTTTGAGGATAAATTTGATCTTTAAGTGGCATGAATTAATCTAGAGTTCAAGAAGTGTCAAAATTAGGATTTTGGCATATTAGGGCAATCAAGGGTTAAAGCTTAAGTTTTAGCTAAGGCTAAGGATACTTAGATAGGTAATCTAGGTATGTCTTATTCATGCTAAATCTTGCCATGATTGTTTTGCCCTCACATGTCATGACATCATGTTTAATTTTATCATTTGATATGTCATGATAATGCTTAGGCTAGTTTTTATGTCATGTTTATTTAAGTTTCAAACTTTATGCCATGACATCATGACATTGGCACATGTTTTCATTTATGATACCATTTTATGCCATGTCATCATCTCTTGCATTAATAATCAATTGAATTGATTTAAGGATGAAAAACACATTTTGATATTGAGATCAAATTTGTATTTAGAAAATGCATGAGACCTTAGTCTAAGATATCTAAACTCATATCTCACATCAAAATTGCCATGGATGTGTTTTATACACTTTAGATGTGTGTGAGATATTAGGATCATGAATTAGGATCAAGGTGCATAGTTCTTGTACCTAGATGAGCCTAATTCAAGAAATGGAGGATCATAGGGAAAGCTTGTGTACAAGTCAAGTACATTTAGCCCTAAGATTATGGTCCTAAATTAAAAGGTTTAAAATCATTTTGAAATTGATTTGGAAAACCTTGATGAAGCCATCTTAGTGATTGCATTCATCATTGAACATTGTGATACAAAGTTGAGTTAAACTTGAACTATTTCAAAGTTTCTTGAACTTTGTATCAAGATTGAAAAATGGAAGTTATTTTCATAGAAAACTATTTTTCCATGATAGTATATGTTATGAGGAATGTATCCTCAAAATTTCATAATTTTTCGAATTTTCTGGAATTTTCTAGGAGTTTCTGAATTTCGGGAAGGAAATTTCAGAAATCTGCCTATCAGAGTCTGGATCGGTCTGGGGACCGATCCAGGTAAGTCCTGATCGGTCTGTGGACCGATCCAGTGAAGCATGGATCGGTCTGCAGACCGATCCAGTAAGAACCAGAGAGCTTGGTGCGATCTGGTGAAGGCCTGATCGGTCTGGGGACCGATCCATGGGGTTTCTGATCGGTCTGGGGACCGATCAGAGCGTGCCAGTTTCTGATTTTCAGTTGTTGGTCTGAAATTTCAGCTGGAAGTTGGGTTTTGTGGATTTCTAAAAGTTTGAAACTCTCCAAGACATTGTTGGTGCAATGGTCAAGGGGGAGTTGACCTTTAGGGAGAGTTTTACCTAATTGTCAAGGGGGAGTTTTTACTCCTTAAGACTTTTGAGGATTAGTGATATGGGATTATCACTAAGTTGATTGTTGAGTTTAGTATCAAGGGGGAAATTAAGAGTTTCAATGAAAGGTATGAGACTTTCATTAGGAAGAAACTCTTGACCTCGATACCCTCCTTTTTCCTTTTTGATGTGTGTCAAAAAGGGGAGAGTGTTCATTGGAGAATTATTGGAGAACCCAAGTTAGGTTATCGGGTTAACCTAAGCTAGGGGAAGAATGTCAAGGAATGTTCGAGGAAGAACATTGGAATTCTTTTTGATGTGTGTCAAAAAGGGGGAGAATTATTGGAGAACCCAAGTTAGGTTATCGGGTTAACCTAAGGGGAGAATGTCCAGAGAATGTTCAAGGAAAGAACATTAGACATTGGAAGATGGTTGGAAAACCTAAGTTAGGTTATCGGGTTAACCTAACTTGATTTTGGATTTTGTCAAACATCAAAAAGGGGGAGATTGTTGGTGCAATCTTAGGTCAAGGTTGACCTGGTTGACCAGACTCGAGTTGACTTGACTCGAGTTGTGTTTTGATGTTTGACGAGTTATGTTTGACGATGTTTGACGAGAAGAGAAGTTCTATTCTTGATATGGGACAAGAATAGATGTTTGGGAGATTATTGGTGCAACCGTAAGTCAAGGTTGACCTGGTTGACCTGATTCGGGAAAAACTCCAAGCAGGGAGCTTGGCACGTGAAAAGTCCAAGTGTGGAGACTTGGCACGGGAAAAGTCCAAGTATGGAGACTTGGCAACTGGAAAAGTCCAAGTATGGAGACTTGGCAACTGGAAAAGTCCAAGTATGGAGACTTGGCACGGAGAAGTCCAAGCAGGGAGCTTGGCACGAGGGAAAGTCCTAACTGGGATGTTAGGCAGTTGGAAAGTCCTGGTGAGTGAAGCCAGGCAGTGGGAAAGTCCTAACTGGGATGTTAGGCAGTGTGGAAAGTCCTGGTGAGTGAAGCCAGGCAGTGGGAAAGTCCTAACTGGGATGTTAGGCAGTTGGAAAGTCCTGGTGAGTGAAGCCAGGCAGTGGCAAAGTCCTAACAGGGATGTTAGGCAGTGTGGAAATCCTGGTGAGTAAAGTCAGGTGAAAACCCTAGTGAGTGAAGCTAGGTGAAAGTCCTGGTGAGTGAAGCCAGGCAATGGGAGAGTCCTAACTGGGATGTTAGGCAGTTGGAAAGTCCTGGTGAGTGAAGCCAGGCAGTGGCAAAGTCCTAACAGGGATGTTAGGCAGTGTGGAAATCCTGGTGAGTAAAGTCAAGTGAAAACCCTAGTGAGTGAAGCTAGGTGAAAGTCCTGGTGAGTGAAGCCAGGCAAGGGAAAATCCAGATGGATCAAGGGTGATCGGACATCTGGTGTTGGAAAGTCCAAGTAGATCAAGGGAGTGATCGGATACTTGGCACGAAGAGGAAAATCCAGATGGATCAGAGATGATCGGACATCTGGTGTGGAAAAGTCTAAGTGGGTCAAAGGGATTGACCGGACACTTAGCGAGGAGTGCTAGCAGGTCAAGGGAGTGACCAGATGTTAGGCATGATATACCAACAGGTCAAGGTTGACCGGATGTTGGTGTGGAAGCCTTAGGTTTAGGGCTGAGAAGTTTGGATCGGGCTGCAGACCGATCCAATGATACATGGCTCATCTGATCGGTCTGGTGACCGATCAGTGATCGATCAGTATGCTACTGATGGTTATCTGATCGGTCTGGAGACCGATCAGAAGGAGATCAGTGGCAAACTAGCAGAGAAGAGAAGCCTGATCGGTCTACGGACCGATCAGAAGGTTCCCTGATCGGTCTGTGGACCGATCAGGAGGTTTCCTGATCGGTCCATGGACCGAGCGAAGGCTTCTTCCCTGATCGGTCTGCAGACCGATCAGGATGTTGCCCGATCGGTCCACAGACCGATCAGGGTTCTAGCCGTTGTGACGCAACGGCTAGTTTCTTCGCTGTCTTCTTCGCAGGTATAAAGGGGTCGAGGGCTGCTGCTGCATAACAACTCCTTCTCTTTTCCTTGAACTTCTGTTCTTCTGCTGCTAAAGCTTCTGCTTCAACTGAGCTTTGATTGAGCTCGCCTCCGAAGCTTCGCGTGAGCTTCCAGTCGTCGACAAGCTGCTGCGTTTGGGTTGTGAAGTTGATGCTTCACCTCCAGTCGACAAGAAAGCAAGCAATTGGTAGAGTGCTATTGTATTCATATTGTATTGCTTTTCTTACTGTTCTTGTACTCTTTGTTTGCTGTTGCAAACATTTGTGGCGAGGTTTCTCCACCCACAAGGAGTATATTGTATTAGCCGGTTCTCCGGGGACTCATCCACCGACGGATTGACTGGACTCGTCCACCTTACGGACACGCCGAGGAGTAGGAGCCCTAATCTCCGAACCTCGTTACATCCTTGTGTTAAGGTTTGGTTTTCTTCTCTTTCGTTTCTTTGTATTTTCCGCTGCGCTAACACGTTTTGTAGAAAGAAACGACGATTTGGGGTCGGCTATTCACACCCCCCTCTCTAGCCGAGTACGAACGATCCTAACACATCGAACGGCGGGATCGGTCGATCGAATGAAAACTCATCCGAAGCAGCAACATCTGGACGGAAAGTCGGGAGGGTTCAGTAGATTCAGTTGACCGAACAGTTAGATCGGTCGATCGATAAGTTTCGAGTCAAACCTGATCCTGAGATCAGTGGATCTGGATCAGACTCAACTCTACCATAAAAAGGACCCTCGACCAGCACTTCGAATAACTGAAACTGAACAACTTCTACTCTCTTGTGCATTGCTCCGAGACGATTTGATGACATCCAAACGCTACTCTTACAATCGACAAACAATTGCTAATCCTTTGTTGTTGGTAAACTTTGTTGTTAATTTCAATACTTATAATTGCTATCTTTGTAAAGATTTCTCGAGCTTATAGTGATTGCCCAACGAAAGTGATCAACGATCGTAGGCTTTGGAGTAGGAGTCGTTACAGGCTCCGAACCAAGTAAATCCTACTTATGTTTACGATTGTGTTTTTATCTTCCGCTGCGTTTCATTCTGTGCTTTCTAAAAAGAAAGGCGAAATAGCCACGAGCGCTATTCACCTCCCAGCGCACATCGATCCTATACTATTCACCCAAGACATTGTTTTGCGTAATTTGATCTCGCAAGTTTATAGTAGTCATGCAAAATAGAGTTACCACAATAAACATAGTATTAAATAGTAATTAGATCATGTCTCTTTGAGACCAGGATCTAGTCAGGGTCTCAATTTAAGTTTTCGAAATGGACTTAAATTGAATCGACATCAACTGTCCCCTCAACTGGGACGCGCCCTCACTGAGTCACTTTTCTCCAGTGACTTACCTTCACTTACCAAATGCCTAGTTACCTCCTTGACGTCTAATTTGATCCACCAAGTTTTCCTACCAGAATCGTACATCTGGACTTCGCCAATCAGGAATCGAACATCCCGACCTCCTACCAGAATTGCACATCCAAACTTCAACCCATTGGGAATTAAACATCCTGACCTCTTACCAGAATCCTACATCTGAACTTTCTGTCTAGTGTCTGGTTCTCTTGACCTGTCAAATTAATCAACTCTGCATACTCGGTAATAAGGTTAGATCAATAATACATTTAACTTTAATCCACTTATTATTCATCAAAACTTAGGCTTGACCATTGGTGCTAAATGCACCAACAAGGATAGCTTACGTGATCATCTTAATCGCTTAAGGCCTTTTCTATAAGGAAACAGAAAGGGTGGTAAGCAATTAAGAAGGATAGCTTAATCATTTACGACCTTTCTCGTGATTAAGCAGAAGGGAGTAAAATCGATCAGGTTAATCAATTCTGCCCCTCTTAAGTGATTAGGGTAATCACTGAGGTTCAAATATATAGCAATTCTGAGTAGGTTGCAGAGGTGGTAATCGCTTAAGGAGAATCTTAAGCGATTCAAGGAGATTGAAGAGCCCTTGAAAAGGCTTGACGCGAGCACTATTTCTTATCTCTCTTGCTTACAATTTTTCAACAACACTCAACCAGTTCTTGGAAATTCTTGGAGCTTAGTGATGTTACATTTCCTTCTATCAAGAGGTAGATTCGAGCAAGAAGAAGAGAGCAAGCTAAGATTTCATTGTTGTAATCTCGTGTAAGATTTCATTGTATTTGTTCTTGTGCTTCTTGGTATATTTTGTGTTGTGAGAGTGTATGAGGCTTCTTTACCTCCGGATTATTTCTAAGAATGAGTGTTTTCATAGTGTAGATGTACACATTATGTAGATCATTGGATTAGTCACCTCAAGGAGGTGAATACCAAGTAAATCCTCGTGTTAGCATTGGAGAGTTCTTCACTTCAAGTATTCTGCTACAACTCATCTTTGTCGAATGAGAAAAGCTATTCACCCCTCTCTAGCTCTCCTTGGTCCTAACAAGTAGTATTAGAGCGAGATATCTCTTCACCGGACTCATCATCGGAAAGGGCAACAAGTTAGAGGAAGAAAAAGAAGTTGAAGCCCTAAAGTTAACAAGTTAAAGAGTTCATCTAGAGAGCTCAACTTCAAGAAGAATTTCTGAGATGGACTCAGATTTGATACTCGAGCACCTCCACCATTCATATCGTTAAGCTTCGATCTTTAGAAATCAAGGATCAAAAATTTCTTCATGATGGAGATAGAGCAATAGTTTGCTCTAATGGAGGGATTTGAAGCTCCAAGTGATAACAAATGCAAGCTCATCAAGAGAAGCAAATGGAGCAAGGAACAAATCTAAAAATGCAAGGCAAATGAGAAGGTAACTAAAATTTTGGTTAATTTATTGTCATGCACTATTTTATACAAAATTGAATACTATCAAGATGCAAAGGATGTATGGAGCAAATTGGTGAAGCTCTATGAAGAACCATCCTCAATGGAATGCAAAGACAAAGGTAAAGAGGGAAACTCTTTATTTCATGTACATGAGGATTCAGTGATTGAGAGATGTTCAACATCCAAGGAGGAAATTGAAGAGGTATCCACCTTAAGAATTGAGGGGCAGTGTAGATCATTGATGCCGGATCAAGAAAAAGCCTCAATTTTCAAAGATGATAAGGAAGAAGATGGTGTCACCTCTACAAGTCAAGAAGGATCAAATGGAGGATCATATGCCACCCATACAAGCAAGGTATAATAATTACAAGTTATAAAAATAACGATCATATTATCTGTTTTGATGGTAGGAAAAGAGGATACTATAAGAGTAAGTGTCCTAATTTGGTAAAAAAAAAGATCCTAGTGGCACCTAAGGCGAAGGAAAAAAAAATCAAAGGAGGTCAATCCTGTGATACAAAAGGACAAGGAGCACATTATGTGCTTCTCGTGTAATCAAAAGGAACACTATTAAAATCAATGTCCAAGGGGAGGAGATCAACCAAGAGCCAAGAAGGAAGCTCAATTCAAGGGAAGCTCTTAAGAGCAAACCTAAGGTATCATTTATTGATACAATTCCTTAAGTAATGATAAAAAGCATGCTAGAAATAATTTCTATCATTTTAATGCTATTTATCATAAAAATATAAAGCATGATAGGATTACATTTTTAGAAAGTATGCATGTGATGTGTACCATGATTATTTTCATACATTATTTTAATTCCTTGTAATTAAGGATAATGATATTAATTATCAAATGACATCTTAGCTGGATTATCAAAATTTAAAATGCCTAGTTAGAAATACATGATCCCTTAGATATAGAAAACCAATATCTACATCTCACAAGGAGTATAAGTTGACTTGTGTGTGTTTTGATGCATATAGATACAAGTGAGATGTTAGGAGGATGAACAAACTCAAGATGTTGATTTAGTGTATCTATTTGAATTTATTTCATTAAAACATATAGATTATGTGCTATCCAATTATGGGGAAAGCAAGTGTACAAGTCATATGCATTTAGTCCAAAGATCATGGTTGAAAATTAGTTTTGAAAAATAATTTCAAAAATAATTTGGAAAATCTTGATGAAGACTATTTGTTGATAGCAATCACCATTAAATAGTTAGATACAAACTTGAGAGAAACATTGAAGTTTTCAATGATTTCTAATTATACGTCAATCTTTGAAAATGGATTGTATTTTCTTAGAAAAATATTTTTCCATGATAGTATATGACCGATCTAGTTACGTCCAGCATGAATTCCACCATGATAGTATATGTGTCAATCTTTGAAAATGGTTTTTAATTACGTCCAGCATGAAGTCCTGAAGTCTCGGACGCTGAGCAAAAGTCCAGATGTTCTGGAGGACCGATCTAGCAACAAGTAGTTTCTCCTGAGAAGAGTAGGTGAGGACGCGTTCTCTGAAGAGGGAATAGTAGGCGTCGGTCTGACTTAGAGTTTCAGCAAAATTCAAAGTCATGATCAAATAGTCCGAAGACTGTCAAAACTTGTATTTCTTTAAATATTATTGTCTGGACTAACCTTGTTTTGCAGAAAGTGGAAGCTAGAAACATGGTGTTTCGGGTGCCTGGAGGAGGTCGGGGGTCCGGGCGCTCGGGATGACTCAGCGAAGGGGCGCCCTGGCGGTCCGGGCACTTGGAGCTGCTCCAGACGCCCGAATGGTCAAATTTCATTTACTTGCTGAGCTGGAGCGCGACGACTGGCCGACCCAAGTCAATGGTCCAGGTACCCAGAAGGGATCTGGGCATCCCGAATGTGGATAAACTTTAGGGATGAAGTTTCAATGAGAGTTTGACACGTCAACACGATCCAGGCGCTCGGGGGAGGTTCCAGGTGCCTGGAATAGGTTATAAAATGAAGCTTCGGCTAGTGGCTCAAATACAATATTTCGAACAACTTTTGCTTCTTTGTGCTGCTCAGAAAAGGCCTCCTCGACACCCGAAAGCTGCTCCAATGATGACTGTGCTGAAAATCTAATCCTCTAAATCGTCGGTATTATTTTTTATTCAAGTTACTTGTGTTCAAATTATAATCATCTATTATAACTTTTTGATTGATTAGTATTTGCTTAACGAAAGCACTCTCACGTGTGAGTCTTGAAGTAAGAGTCGACATAGGCTTCGAACCAAGTAAATCTTGGTCGAGTTAGCATTGTTCTTTTGGCTCTTTCTTTATTCCATCGCCTTTACTCTTTCTAATTGTTTTAAAACCAACATGAAAGACAAGAGCTCTATTCACCCCCCCTCTAGCGCATCTCGATCCTACAGAAAAGTCCAAGTGGTTCAAAGGATTGATCGAACACTTGGTGGAGAAGTTTAATAGGTCAAGAGTGACCGGATACTAGGTAATAAAGAGTCTGAATATGTTACAGTTGACTGGATATTGGGAAAGGAACTCTAGGACTGGATTTAGGAGTTAGGGTTGCCAAATATCGATTGGGATAATCGATTTGGCAGAGCTTCAGTGATTAAGCTGGAGCTTAATCACTTAATGATCAAAATCATGATTACAGAAGTGACTTGAATTGCTTAAGCTAAGTGATTCAGGATGACTTAAGCGGTTATCCTGATCACTTAAGATATTTTTTTTTAAGGAAACAGAAAGGGTGTTAAGCGATTAAGTAGGGTAGCTTAATTGCTTATGATGTTTATCATAATCGAGTAGAAGGGAGTGAAATTGATTAGGCTAATTGATTCCGCCCCTCTTAAACGATTGGGATAATCACTTAGGTTTAAAAATATGGTCATTCTGAGCAAGTTGTAGAGGTGGTAATCACTTAAGGAGAACCTTAAGAGATTCAAGGTGGTCGAAGAGCCCTAGAAAGGGTTGACGCGGACACTATTTATTATCTCTCTCGCTCACAGTTTCTCAACAACACTCAACGTCAGTTCTTGAGAGTTCTTGGAGCTTAGTGTTGTTGTATTTCTTTCTATCAAGAGGCAAATTCGAATAACAAGAAGAGAGCAAGCTAAGATTTCATTATTATAATCTCGTGTAAGATTTCATTGTATTTATTCTTGCTCTTCTTGGTGTATTTATGTTGTGAGCGTGTATAAGGTTTCTTCACTTCTGAATTGTTTTCGAGAATGAGTGCTTTTATAGTATAGATTTGTGCACTATGTGGATTATTGGATTAGTCACCCTAAGGAGATTGATACTAAGTAAATCTTCGTATTAACATTAAAAAGTTTTTCGCTTTAAATATTCTGTTGCAACTCATCTTCATCGAAGTGAGAGAAGCTATTTATCCTCCATCTAACTTTCCTTGATCCTAACAAGTTCGAATATCAATAAGATAAATAATTTACAAGTTGACTTGTGTACGTATACTCTGATTAGAAGAGAAGCTTTAGAAGCTTATATTATTGAGTAACTTTCAGCTCTTATACTGTTTAATAATATGAAAGGGATGGAAGAGACTTAAACTAACTGTGGTAAAGGATTCATATTATAATTCAGTTGACTATTTGTTGTAATTGACTAGGTTTTTTCAAAGACTAGATAATGAGAATTCCAATGCTAGTCTACCTAATCATGATTAAAAATTATTTTGGAGAGGTCGTTAATTTCCTTTTACGATTAATAATCATGATTAAAATTAAAATTTACATATATGCATGCTTTGTAATTAGCATGTGATACTCATATGTCGATTAACATGCAAAATAAGGACAAAAATATAAAAAGTTGTTCAATATATCCTACTAAATTTATCCTGGTAGATTCATTATAATTTGATTTATTCATTAAAAAAAATTAATTGATAGTCCAATCAGTGCATCTCTAAGTAATTTATTAAAATTATTATATATTTTCCACCTTATCTCAGTTTGTAATAAACAATAACATATGTTGTCATATTCAGAAAGAGTCTCTGCTTAATAAACGAACATCATCTCTCCTATTATGATAACCAATAAAATTTAGCTACATTGTCACTTGACTGCACAAACATAATAAGTTACAACTCACAAAGCTAGAATCAAAACAACAGCGGCTTATACAACACATATCACATAAAACTAAAAATCAACAGACTGCATGTCGGTATGACTTACACTACAATAAAATTCAAAAATGAATAAAAGTGGTTACAAGACTTAAAATCATAAACAAGACAACTTATTATAATACTAAGTCTGAATACAAAGTACAAATAGCACAATGCAAAATAGCAAGGAAAATCGCTACCAGATGTGACGTGGGACTAGCAATTAGGATCCTCCATGCAACTCCTCAAACATCTACCTATTACCTGAGGAAAAGTAAAACATACATAGGGGTCGTGAGTCAGGGTGACTCAGCGGATAATAGACAAATTGTTGGGACCTCTTTGAGAGCTAGAGGGGGGGGGGGGGGGGGGGAATAGCTCATCGCGCTTCGATGATATTGGTTTTACAACAGACTAAACTCGAAGCACACTCACAATGCTAATACTATGGATTTATTTGGTATCCACCTCAACAAGAGGTGACTAATCCAAGGATCCGACCCTCACTCACTCATCCACTATCAAATACCTCCTCGGAAACACTCCGGAGGCGGAGAAGCCTCGTACAAGCTCACACACAAGAATATACAAGAAGAAAGAATACAAGCTAATACAATGTCAACTCTTACAAGATTTATAATAAAGAACCCCTAGCTTGTTCTTCTTCTTGCCTGGGAACACCTCTTGACCTTGGAAGTGCAATGACACTTGTCTCCAAGAAGCTTCAAGAACTGGTGGAAGGCTGTGAGCTCGATGGGAGAGGAGAAGTTGAGAGCAATGTCTGAAACAATGCGTCAAAACCCTTTTATCAGGCGCACAAAGGCTAGATTTTCAAGCTTAATCGACTAGCCTAGTCGATTAAGACATGCTGAATCGATTAGCCAATCGATTTAGCAATATTCTGTTCGATCGTGAGAAATGGCTTAAGCGATCAACTTGATCGCTTAAGCTTCGAACAGAAACATTCTATTCGAAGCATAATCACACCGTAAGTGATTAACCTAATCGCTTACGGATCTAATTGATTAAACTAATCGATTAGGAAATCTTCCTTGCGATTTTAACCTTAAGCGACTGATCTAATGGCTTAAGCAATGGTAATTGACTAGGCTAATCGATTACCACACTCTAACTTCCAAAATCTAAGTCTAGAGTTTCTTGCCCAACATCCGGTCAACCATAACTTGTTGGGACTTCACATTGCCTAGCATCTGGTCAACCTTGACCTACTGGGACTTTTTCACCAAGTTTCCAGTCAATCATTTGACTCACTTGGACTTTTTCTCCTTGTGCTAAGTATCTGGTCAATCCTTTGACCTACTTGGACTTCCAAACACCAGATGTCCGGTCAACCTTGACCCACTTGGATTTCTATATGCATGACTTCACTCACCAAGACTTCCTCACTGCCTAGCTTCACTCACTAGGGCTTTTTATCACCTAGCTTCACTCATTAGGATTTTTACCTGACTTCACTCACCAGGATTTTCTCACCTGCTTGGCTTCACTCACTAGGACTTTTACCTGGCTTCACTCGCAAGGATTTTCCAACTGCTTAACTTCACTCACTAGGACTTCTAACTACTTTATTTCACTCACCAGGACTTTTCAACACCAAGTGTCTGGTCAACATTGACTCACTTAGATTTTCATCATCTGCCAACATCTTCGTTAGACTTGCCCTTGTCTAACCTTAAGTTAGGACTTCCCAGTCAGGTATCCGGTCAACCTTGACTTATTTGACTCTTCTTCACATAAAACTGGTCAAACATTGACCAGAGGGGAATTGCTTCAACAATCTCCCCAAACGGACGATTGCACCTGCAATCTTCATACATTGTCAAACATCAAAACTCAAACATCAAGACTCAAGCTTGAGCCAATTCAAGCTTAGTCAACTTGGTCAATCTTGACCTGGGGAAATTGCACCAACATAAATGATAGTACATGAACAAATGTATAAGGAGATCCAAGTATACAATCTTAGTAGGGAAATAAGAACATGATAATATATAACATAATAAGTGTGCATACTAATATCGATCTAACACACATGGTATAATAATTAGTAAATGACTAGGGATCAACAATAGACCTGCTCATAACACCTAAGCAATATATATGATAACATATACATATATAATAAATGAACATACATGAATCATGACAAGATCACAAATATATGCAACATGCATTTGTAATATAAGCAACTTACTCAACTGTAAATAATGCAATGATGAGCAGAGCCATATAATGATCAACACGGGTACTACAAAGCCTAAGCCTGTGCAAGTACATATAACAATAATAAATCATCATATATGGGAGCAACGCTTCATCACAAGTAATACATCATACGTGGGAGCAACGCTCCACCACAAGCAATACATCATATGTAGGAGCAACGCTCTACTACAAGCAATACAAACGACCAAGACATTCAGCTATCTAGTTATGGACTGCAGGAGATCACTCTACCACAGATAGGGTTGTAAATGAGCCAAGCTGAGCCGAACAGTAAAAGGCTCGAGTTCAGGCTCAGTTCGTTATCCCTAAGCTCGAGCTTTAGTTCTTAAGCTCGAGTTCGACTCGTAATAAAATTAACTAGGTCGAGTTCGACTCGAGCTTGACTTGAAAAAAAACTCGTTTAAAAATTAAACGAGTTTAGTTCAAGCTCGTTTAAAATACTTAGCTATAATAATTAATAATATATTATTATATTTATTATTTATGTGATTATATATATATATATATATAAATAAATGAGTCACTTAACGAACATGTTGGCGAGTCTCTAAATGAACAT
Organism: Zingiber officinale; assembly: GCF_018446385.1. Classification (NCBI taxonomy): domain Eukaryota; kingdom Viridiplantae; phylum Streptophyta; class Magnoliopsida; order Zingiberales; family Zingiberaceae; genus Zingiber; species Zingiber officinale. The sequence continues at coordinate 126,025,649 of NC_055989.1, forward strand.
GTTCGCGAGCTCATAAACCAAATATTACTAAGCTCGACCTCGACTCGATAATGTTTTTGAGCTCAAAATCAGGCTTGAGCTCAGCTTGTTAACTTAATCGAACAAACTCGAATAAACTTTTTTTCGAGCCGAGGCCTGAATAGCTCACGAACAACTTGACTCATTTACACCCCTAACCATAGATCACTATGGACAGTTCGAAATGTCAGAGTCCTTATCTGTGGGAGATCACTCTACCACATATTACTATAGGTAGAGAAGAAGTAGCTATCTAGCTACGAACTACGGGAGATCTCTCTATCACAGATTACTGTGGGCAGCCTTAGGATATAACAACCTAAGGATAACATAGAAATCATATTACAACCACTGTCAACTCTCTCAGCATCGTAATGGAGACACAATCATCAACCACTAGTAGGAGACTTAGTTGATAGGGTATACTAGTCATTGTCAACTCTTCTTAACATTGTAGTGGAGATACAATCATCAACCACTTGTAGGAGACTTAATTGACAGAATATACATATCATAATCTCTGTCAACTCTCTCAACATTGTAGTGGGGATATAATCCTCAACCACTCATAGGAAACTTAATTGGCAGGATATACATATCACAATCATTGTCAACTTTCTCAATATCATAGTGGGGACACAATCGTCAACCACTTGTAGAAGACTTAATTGATAGGTTATATATATCAGAATCACTATCAACTCTCTCAATATTGTAGTGGAGATACAGTCGTCAACCACTTGTAGGAGACTTAGTCGACAAGATATATATACAACGACACTGTGTAGTGTTACTTGCATAGTAACCAACTACAACAATAGGAGTATATGAACTTTATGCAATGATACACAATCATATCTAACATGATAGACAGAGGTATATCCAGAAATATAATCCATCAATCATATATATCTACATGTATGAAAAGATCCAGTAGGCGTCTACCAGACAACTTATACAGTAAGTAACAACACCTATAGTACACACCAGACACCTGTGCACACAACAATATAGGTATAATCAACATGATGCATCCAATAATACACGCTAGATACGTGTGCACCCACACAACAACATAGGTATACTCAATATGATACCTCCAATCATACACACTAGACATGTGTACACATACAATATAAACATAATCAACATGATGCCTCTAATAGTACACACCAGACATGTGTGCACACTTAACATAGGTTAATCAATAAGATACCTTCAATAATACTCACCAAACATGTACATACATATAACATAAGTATAATCAATAAGATACTTCCAATAGTACACATCATACATGTACGTACTTACAACATAAGTATAATCAACCTAATACCTTCAATAGTCATCAGACATGTATGTACATACAACATAAGTAAAATTAACATGGTATTTCTAATAAAATATGCTAAACATGTGTGCATATACAACATGGGTATATCCAAAAATATGATCTATCAACCACATATATCTATATGTATAAAAAATCTAATAAGCATCTACCAACAACATATACAATAAGTAGCAACACTTATACATGTGTGCACACTAACATATGCATAATCAACATGATAACTCCTACCAAATGATCAAACATAAGTTTTGATTATGACAAACAATCTAAAGTCAAGGTTACTTGTTGTTTAACAAGTGTGATTGAGCTTGCAAGAAAGTCCTAAGTGTTCTTACGCAAAAGCCCTAGTGGATTCTAGGCAAGTGAAAAATCTTAGGGGGAGTTAGCCCTAGGTCCTAGGGGGAGGTAACCCTAGATAAAGGAAAGTCCTACCTATAGTTAGGCAATGAAGTCTTGACGGGTCAAACACTTTGGGCGAAATCTTAGAGTCGGAGACTCTAGGTGAAAATCCTAGTGGTTGTGGACTAGGTGGAAGTCTGGATGGGTCGTGAAGCAGACGTTCAACATGAAGACCTAAAGTCTTGGACGCTGATCAAAAGTACAAACGGTCTGGAGGACCGGTTTGACAAAAGGTAACTCTCCTGAGAGAAGTATGTGAGGATGTGTTCCCTGAAAAGGAAACAGTAGGCGTCAGTTCGACCTAGAATTTTAGCGAGCCTCAAAGTCAGAATCGGATAGTCGGAGGCTGTCAAATTCATATTATTTATATTGTTTATTACTTGGACTAACTTTATTTTACAGAAAATAAGGTGACTGGAGAAAGTTGGTCCGGATGCCTAGACTCAGGGAGCTCGGGGTACCTAGCAGGGGAGATTTCAACTGGGTGAGGCGCCTGGGCAGGCGCCTTCGCGATCCGGGCACCCGGAGTAGGTCTGGGCGCTCGAAGCCACAAACTTCATCCCTTCGCCACGCTGGAGCACGCTGATTAGACAACCCTATGCCACGGTCCAGACACCCGGAAGGGATCCAAGTGCCCAGAACAGTCTATAAAAGCAGAATTAGACCAAAGGCTAAAAAGTAACATTCCAAGAAACTTTCGCTTCTTTGTGCTGTTGTGAAAACGCTTCCTTGATGCTCAAAAGTTGCCCCGATGACCACCATCGATCTAAATTTCTGAGTCGTTGGTATTCTTTATTTTTTATAATTACTTGTAATCATTGTACTTGTACTCCATTCGATTAATTAGTGATTATCCATTGAAAGTACTCTCACGTGTGAGTCTTGAAGTAGGAGTCAAGACAGGCTCCTAACCAAGTAACTCTTGGTGTTTGCGATTGTTTTGTTGTGTCTTTATTCCACTGCTTTTACTTTTTTCGATTATTTTTAAAACGAATGTGAAAGTCACGAGCGCTATTCACCCCCTCTAGCACAACGATCCTACAACATATATGTATATTATAGAGTAAGAATATTCAAAGATGAAACTATATAGATAATAAATAAATCATCTTTAAAATCAAGTATGTAAGTATTAAACTCAAATAAAATAAGAGTAGAGTCAAGGTAAAACAACCTAATTAGTCAACTAAATCCATGCACTAAGATAAATGAACTATCGAAGTCAAGGAAGAAATACCAACCTAAAAAAAGCTCGTGTCGGAATAAATCCCACATCAAGATGCTCGTTTCAAATCATAGTCCCGCATCAAAATGTACAGTTTAGCTACTCCAACATGTATCAAATAGCTAAACCAAATTCCTAAATTGATTAGGAATCCTAATTATTAATCAATCTTAATTAATCATCGATTAACTTAGATTAATCTAACCCATTTGATTAAATTAGGTTTATCCAAACCTCAACCCCCATTAATCCTTCCAGTTAACTCAATCCAATTATAACATCATATTCATCAATCTAACTCATAACTAAAACCACAAATTAAACCATTGTTACCCTTCCTCTAGGCCTAAGTTCATTCAATTAGCATGTTCACTCATTTGATTGGGGTTGAAGCTAACAACAAGCATTAACAGGGTTGTCACGCCCTTCCTAATTAGTTATCTGTTTCATTCTTATCCACAGAGATAAATTTTCATATCAATTGAAAGAACCTAGCTAAGGGGGAAAAGGGGTTTCGTTACCCAAGCTTCTTCTTCTCCCGTGCCCACCCATAGTCAAGGGAACATCTAAGTCGGGTTTAGGCTATCGGTGATAGTACCCGCAACAGCGGTAGCAGCAGCTGCCTTTCGCGGTCGCAAGGAGAGGCATACATTCTCCAACATCTCAAGGTTCCAGTGACTTTGAAAGGGAGTGGACGTGATGTTGGCAACTCCCGATTGGAGGTGCCGAGGTTAGATGCGGCGACGTAAGTTGTGTCAAAGGCAGGGTGCAATGGGTCTGTTGCGTAACTTCGGATGGAGAAATCCGATGGTCGACACACAGGGAGAAGCCAAGGCAGGGGATTTACCCGTCGGGGAGTGGAGAGGGAGAGGCAACGGTCGGAGTTGGGCAGACCATGGGAAAGGACTGGCAGGCTGGGTTAGGAGAAAGGTAGTGCACGGAAGGCATAGGGGATGAATAGGGATTAAAACTTAGGGTTTTGTATTTATACTTAGGTTGATTAATCAATCAACTCTCACTTAAGAGATATTTCAAATAGACTTTCTTGTAGTCCAATAGATTCATCCCCTTAAAATGTATTATACGAACTTTATTTAAATTCTGAAAAAATTCTAAAAATTTCTAGAAAATTATGTAAGGTTATTTCTCAAATCACATTTATTATTTAATTATCATATCTCACATTCTCTCCTTTCTCTCCTACTAATAAATATTTGGTTTTTAAATTTACTATTCAAACTAAACTAAGGGCTATAAGTTAATTTTATGATTTACTTCTTTTATATAATTTAAAGAAGAAATATTTGGGATAAATATAATTATTTTTTACTACCATGTTTGAAATTAAAATCTACATATATGCATGGTCTGTAATTAGCATGTGATACTCATACTTGGATTAACATTTAAAATAAAAGAGGCACAAAGAGTACAATATTTAAAAGGAAATTATGTTTTTTAGGACAAAAATTAACACTACATAAAGTGTTCAGAATATTCCACATGGCGTTTTCTACTAAATTTATCCTTTTAATCCATTACAATTTGATTTATTCATTAATATAGTCCTCTTCCATTGGCCAATTATAATTTCCTAATTTACTTTGTCATCGATAATCATAAAACTGATTATGTGAGGCAGATGAGTGACATATTCTATTTTTCGCTATCATAAAATTATTATAGATTTTCTACCTTATCCAAATTTGTAAGAGATCCTTGAAAGTTAATATATGCTAAGATCTATGTATTATTTATAATCTTATTGCCCAATTTTGAATGCTTTTGTTTTTTTTCTGTTTTTAATTTTGCTGCTTTCAAAGAATGTAAAGTGTGGATGAGTATTACAACACTCATCCATATTGATTGTAATTTGTACTATTATTTGAATCTTATAATATCTATATTTTAACACTAATATGGATACTCTTATAAATAGTAGTTATAAATAGTGGGATCAAATGGGACAACTTATGATAGGATGGGTTGACCCATCAAAAATTCATTGTATGACAGGGTGGGGTGGGCTGACCCACTATCCTGGCGGATTGGGAAATCTTCAACCCAATTTAAAACGGATTGCGGGTTAGAAAACGTTGAAAATTTTAAATTTGGATGGTGGATTAGATTGTTAGTACCCGAGGTAGTTTTGATGTGATCAACCTAGTTAAGTTAGATCCTCTATGTATTTGATACCTTATGTTTAAGTGTGCAGGAACTTAAGAGCACAAGAAGTCAAGTGAAAGACGCAGCTAGCGAGAAGGACGACATGAGAGAAGTCGACTGACTCGGTGCATTCGAGGGACGAGGTATTGTGGAAGAGTACGCTAGCATACGAGAAGGAAGCGTGCGGTATTTTTGAGGGACGAGAAACCGAAGCCGAAGCCGAAGCTTGCTCAAGGAGAAGGTCGGAAGATGAGTTTGGGTGAGCTCAATTCCAGATGAACGAAATCACCCAGGCTATCGGAGCAACAGAAAAGCAAACAGAGTGTTGTGGAGCTGCTGGAGGCGCCCTTAATAGCGTTGAAGGCGCCCTCGCGCCTTTTTGGTGGAAGACACCTTCAATCCCTTGAAGGCTCCTTTTTGTTGGAAGATGCCTTCAATCTCTTCGTGCCTTTATGGAAGGTGCCTTCACCCCTTTGAAGGCGCCTTCGACTGGGTAAATAGTAATCGTTAGCGAAGATAGAATTTATCTTCGCACGGATAAAACTTGCCACGCTGGAGGCGCCTTCAAGCCTATTGAAGGTGCTTTTCAGTTTCGAATAGAATTTTCCAAGGATTATAAAAAAAATCCTAGAGGTAGGAAATATTCAACAACTCAAGTATTCATTTCCTAATAACTTTCTGAGCATTCAACGAATGTAAGAGGCTTCTCCGCCTTCATCGAAGAAGATCTTAGTGCTTTCTTTTGTGTTGGATTAATAATCACCTAGGTTGTAACCAAGTAACTTTCTTTACCTCTTTATTTTATTAGTTGTTAAATTACTTTAAGTTAATTGTGTTACTAATCTTGTTTGAAAGATGGAGAAATGCCCATTTTAAATTTATAAGAAATCCACTCCTCTCTTGCTGACCGCACGAGTCCTAACATAGATACATAGATAGCTCAAGCCGACGAGGCTATTAATTTTTTTTATTTTAGAAGATTTTTTTTCAACTCACGTGTCAACCCAAGCCCACTCTAGATCGATCTGCATGGATCGTGGGCCTAAGCTAATTGATCTGCTTAGACCCATCTTAAAATACATTGATAAAATTTTAACTCGATTTATTTAAATTATTTAGGATAGATCAATCCCATATTTTTTTTTTGATTTAAATCATTTTAGAACACTATGGTAGTTTTATTAATCCAAATTAATTTAAATTCACAAAATCAATTTAATTTAATTATATACATATACATATTTTTTTAATTTTTATAACTAGTGATACATATTATTTCGAATTCAAATTCGATGGCCACATGTCATGTTCGAGGATGGCAGGCGGTGGACACGACTACACCTGTGCAGGTAATCGCCACCTCCACCTCTTCTTCCTCCCAATCCGTTGCAATATTCTAAATCTCGTCGCTTCTCGATTCATCTCCTATCCTCTGCGTGTCATCGCCCTCTGCTAAGATCCACTTTCACGATCTTCTCCATTCCAAATCAATCGAGAAAACCCTTGCGGAAACCTCGGTCCGGAGCTTCTTCTCTATCTCTAAGGCCGTTGGATTGGAAGTTTTTTTAGTACGATTCTCGACATTTGGATAGCAACGCCAGGTAGTCTTGATCCCTTTGTGCTTGTGTTTTCTCGATCGTTGGCTGAAATGTATTTGTTATCCTGACACTGAAAGTTCTGGGCGATAACTTTGCAGATAGTATTGTTATGGTTCTTCATTGTGCATGTTCTTGATCTTTGATCGATAGCGAATTCGGCATTTGCGTTGCCTTTTCTTAGTTTTTTTTTTATTCTTCTAAAGGGCATATGAAAGAACATAGAGAAACTTGTTTTATCGTTTAAAAGGTTGGGATAGTTGGATACTTTGTTGTTTTGTTTTTATAAACTTTGTTAATAATTTGGTCTCAGCAACTCGAAAAAATAAATTAAAATAATCTTTATGTTATTCTCTTCTCGATTAACTATACTCGTTAATCGCTAATAAAAACAAAACAAAATTTCTATAAGCACCTCATCGGCTCTCGAACCGCCCTTCCCGTTACAGTTTTTCTTCCTCCTCACCCTCAATGATTCTCGGCGGGGAAGCTGGCCCGAAAGCTGCCTTCCCACCTTGCAAAGTCCGCGAGCAGTAAGTGTATCATTCCCTTTTATTTAATTTCCTATGACATAGAATGCAGGTTTCTATCATAATTCTTCTATTTTCTTCAAGTAGCACTGCGACTTTAGGAGGAGAGCTCTGACTACAAGGGATTTGTTTTTCCTCTTGTTGTTCAATTCACGTCTTGGTAAACTACATTTGAATGGAGAAGCAATTAATTTTGCTAGCTGTCAGTGCCCAATTTTAGTAGTAATTTGGTGTCAAGCCTCTCAGGCTTGAGCAGGGATCCTCTGGTCCGCATTTAGCGAATCAGTGCCCTGGTCCATTGCAGTGATAGGTAGAATTCAATGGGCCCCCACCTGCTAAACAGATGGGGGCCATTAAATCCACCTATCACTGCCCTTGGTCCAGGAGCGGACGAGGGCAGACGAGACCATAGGATCCCACCTGCTCAGGCGTATGGGTAGCATCTTTTCCAAGGGGTTCATAATTTAATTGTGATCTATCATTCTCATTGTAATTCCCTAAAACACTTGTTTTTTTTGAATCCAGAAGCAATGTTTATTGAAATTTGCTAGCTGCCAGCGCCTACTTTGAGTAGTGTTTTGGTGTCAACAGGCTCCTAGGTAGGATCCTTTCCTCCCGCTTGAAGGGTGATTTGGGTTCCAAGTGTAGGCAATGGCTATCAGAGAATATGATTAGAGTATTACTATCTTGTATCAAGTCGTCAACACAGTAGAGAAACTGTGCTTATGGTAGCTATATGAGATTGCAGGGTGTCATGGCCGTGTTTTGTGAACCTTGTGTAGATACTCTGGGATAGTTTTGATGTGGTCAACCAAGTTCAGTTAGGTCCTGTTGTGTTTGATCCTTATGTCTAAGTGTGCAGGAGCTTAGGAACACAAGAAGTCGAGGAGAAGACGTAGCTAGCGAGAAGGATGACACGAGAAGGGAGTCGACGGGCTCAGTGTATCCGAAGGACGAGATGCTGCGGAAGGGTACACCAGCGGATGAGAAGGACGTGCGTGGCGGTCCGAGGGACGAGAAGATAGGAGGAAGGCTGCTCGAGGAAAAGGCTGGAGTTGGGTTCGGGTGAGCTCAATTCTGGACAGCCGGAGCATCACCCAAACGAGCAGAGCAAAAATGGTTGACAAGGGATGCTAACCATTTTTGGACGAACATTGTCGAAGGCGCATTCCATGAACAGTACGAGGGTGCCTTCAAAGGCACTTGAAGGCGCCTTCAGTGAACAATACTAGCCTAAAGTAACCGTTTGTTGTCGTTGAGTTGTGGATAAAACTTTATCCACTTGAAGGCGCCTTGAACCCTTTTGAAGGCGACTTCCACCCACGGATAGGATTTTGCAAGAGCTATAAAAAGGCCCCTGGAGCTAGGAAATATTCAACAACTTGAACAACAAGTATTGTACACTTTCCTAGTCTTTCTTTTGAGCTGTCAACTTCTGTAAGAGGCTTCTCCGCCTGTAACAAAGGAGAATTCTAATGGAGCTTTCTTCAACGCCTTGGATTAACAACCACCTAGGTTGTAACCAAGTAAATAGTCTTGTCCTCTTACTTTTCTTAATCGTCAAGGTTATTATTATTACTTTGCTAGTCTAATCTATTCAAAGGATTGAGAAATGAGTTTTTATTTTCGACAGCCATTCCCTCCCCCCCACCCACCCAAATCTTCCTTTTCCTGTGGGTCCCGCTGCACCAACACCTTGTACCCATTGCATGGATAAAGTTTTAGTGGGGAAGCTTTACGTTAGATTCGAGTATAGGTCATGGGTGGGTCGCGCACATCCTCTTTAGCGTCAGGATGAAGCGGGTCCTAACATCATAGGTCAGGACTCGTACTTGAATTTGGAGTGAAGCGAGTTAATGGTACAATGTGTTGTGGTAAGGTAACTACACCTATTTACTTAATGTACAGCGTGTTGCACCTATCACGGAGACTTGGACATCGAAGAGACAGAGAAAGACTTATGTTGAGTTTTGAGGTGAGCTTGGTGTTAAGCTTTAGTTGTTACGAGTAAGCTTGACTTGTCCAATTCATTTAATCAATACGATCCACTAGAGATTGTAACGTCAGGATGATGTTAATACAATGATGAAAGTTCAATTAAGGCAAGTTTGACCGGTTAAGATGGTGTGACCTTGGGGATGTATTTGTTTAAGCATAGGGATTGAATTGTGCATATGTGCTAGAAGATTGATACCGTCTTACAAAGTGAATGAAGTGATATTATGAATCCTTGTACTATGTTTAGAATTAAAGGTTGTAAGGTGTTTAATGATGTTTAGGATCAAAAGTAAGTTGAGTATTATATAGTTAATTCAATCGGGATGTTAAGTCCCATATTGACCCAATTATAGTGTGTTGGGTAAATTTTGGTTGAAACTGTAACCTGGAAACTCTTTTTAGCCTTTTTGTTCTTTACCTAGCATTTTTAATTAATTCTAATTTGGATTCCTTATGCATGTTATATCTATTTATCTTAGATTCCTTTGCACGTATGTATATTGTATCTATTTATCATGCTTAGGGAGAGAGAGATATTTTGGCCAAATGGCTGAAGTGACTTTACTGGGTCGATATGGGTTGCATACCCTTTTGATTGTATAGTTTCTCTACTTAGACGTTGGCATATAGATTCATGCTAGAGTTTAATACTGATGTAATGATGGATAAACTTAAGAGAGTGTAATGCATTTATCTTATTTATTTTATTTTTGCCAATCCTTGTTCTTTGTTATCTTATGGGAGGCTCTCCTTTTAATGTTACAATTCTTATATTCATCCTTAGATTACCTTAAGGTGAGTCGTCAAGCATACTATTGCTATTGTTGCTCATGGATATCACTACTATTAGAATTGAAGTTTTGTGCAATGTTTTAATTTCTTTCACTTTGTTGTTTATTTACTATCGTTCATTTTTTATTTTATATGAAATAACTTGTTATAGATTTGTTTATTTATTCATTCTACTTATAGTTCTTAGGATTCATATTGTGACGTTTCTTTTATTATGATTGTGTTATTATCATTTCTGCCTATTGATGATACTATATGAAGATATGTTGCGAGCACTATCTAGTGTCTCTGTAACATTTTCCAACAATCAGCACCTAGCACGCCTTTGAAACTATGCACAACGAAGAAGAGCTTATTTGAGGTGTGACACTTTGACTAATGGATAATCTGAAATAATTGTTTTTGGAATTCTCTAGGTTGGATATTTGCTTGCAATGGCTCATTCTAAAGCATCTTCTCGACCCGCTTGTTCAAGTCAGCACTGCTCAGATTGGGCTAGAATTTATTTGAAGTATTGTCTTTGCAGTGCAAAAGATGGTGTAGCTATATTTCTTGGAACTGTCAGTATCATCAGTTGGGGAGTTGCAGAGGTTCCTCAAATCCTTACAAATTTCCGTGAAAAATCTACTAAAGGTCTTTCAGTCGCATTCCTGATGACATGGGTTGTTGGGTAAAGTTTTCTTTTCCTTCCCCTTTTCAGTGTAATATGTTATTTACTTCTAATGTACTTTTTATTTTCAGTACAATATCTGATTTACTTCATGCATATTCTTTTTTTTTTTGTATCCAGTTAGCAAACTCAGCATTATACAAATGTTTTATTTGCACTTTCTCAAAACTGGAAAAAATTTTGGTGTGCCCTCTCTCATGTTTGAGATTTTATCACTTTTAACTTCACCTGGTCTTATTTTCCATTCTCAATTCACTTGTGTATTGGGGTTGCCGCTATTGTAGCATTTCGTAATGTTTGGATTTGTGCAATCCAGTTGGGTAAGGATACTTGTTGATTTACTTCCTTTTCAGTGCAATATCTAATTTACTTATATATCATGCATATTTAATTCTTTTTATTTGTTATCAATTCAGCAAACTTGAAGATGGGCAATTTTTTTTTTATCAAAATTTATCAATCCTGGATACTTTTTTTTGGGGCTGTGTGTGTGTGAGAGAGAGAGATTGGTTCCCGTTTAGCTTTACTGGCTCTTGTTTTTCATGCTTACTGCAGTCAAGCATATAGGAGTATCACTTGTTATGGGATTGCTACTGATGTAGCATTTCTTTGTGTTTGGATTAATCCGATCTAGTGGGATAAGGATATGTATTTACCATGATAATTTACACCTGAAAGAACAAAAAATTGTGCTACTCAGTTTTACAAGTATTGTACCAAAATTATATGGAACTCAACTTATGTGCATATAACCTGTCTCTCAAATGATGAACAACTGTTTTACGAAAAGAAGTTGTGGGCCAAAAAAACAGAGGATCATTTTCCTTCTTTTAAGGAATCCTTCTGCATTTCAAATTAGAGAAAACCCACAATTTTGACTAAAAGAACAAATTAGTAGTTTCCTAATTTGTCTGTTTAATTCAATACTAAGCACTGCTAAAGGTTAGGCCCTTCATAATTGACAGTTTGGTATTGTTACAGCAGTATGTTCTGTAGATGCCATCTTGGCTTACAAAATGTAAATAAAGGGTTAAACATGTTGAAGCACAGCCAATATTATGATTTCAACTGTTGTGCAGCATGGCCAATTTTTGTCATGGCTTTGTCATCATTGTGTCATTTGGAATATAGGCACTAGAATTTTTGCAATGCCCTGTCATATTTTCTTCCTTGTAGGTTTATCAGGGATTTATGTTTTTGCAGGGATCTGCTTAACCTCATTGGCTGCATTCTGGAACCTGCTACTGTAAGTCTATTTTACCATATTTATGCAACTTTTAAGTATTATTTTTAGGGAGTTATACCTTGTTCATTTTTGTTTAGTATTAAATTCAGGCCTTTGTTAGAAAATCTGTTTGTCTAGACTCTGGGGCTTTAATTACGAGCCAGTATTTGATAAAATCTCACCTTATAATCAATTCAAATTATTTGCCCTATATGCAGTGCTTCGCTTATAGTCATATGCATAAACATTAGTATGTTCTCTAAATCGACCTCCGTATATGATGCTGCTTTTTAAAGTTCAACCCTAGGTCATATCTTTAAGAATAGGCTAAATGTGTCACAAAGGTTCAAACGTATGTTTTTAGATTTTTGAGTTCTACCCATGTAAGATCATGACAACTTCTTAATACAATTTACCTTTATAAAAAAAAAGAATAGGCTAAATGTGAAAAAGCCTTTTCCTTTATCAAGATTTAATTTAATTGAATCACAAATAATCATTAAAAGGAAATATAAAGAGATTCCTTAAAAAATGCTATCGGTCAAAAGAAAAGTGTTGGAATCTTGGATTTGATTGTATTTTCAAGTCAATTGTGTGCCAACATTTTAAATCATTCTTATGAATTTCATATTAATTGACCTTCATCTCAGTTAAAACTCAATTTTTTAGTATGCGGTTGCATAAAGTATATGCATAAAAATAATGGTGACTTGATTGCAAACCACTTCCATGCGCCTTTTTAAACTGGTATAACTTTCAATCGAATAAATGTTTAATTCTTCTTATGTCCGTCTCTATCCTTCTATTTTTCTCTATTTCTATGTTATGCATAGTCTAAAGTCTAAACAAAATGGTTACTGCTGCTCCAATTATTTTACCCTAACGCCTCTTCTATGGACCAAGCTCTTCAGCATCCATATGCTGTTGGTTCAATGTCTTTTGAGTCCTTGTTCTATTATCCTTCCAAACAGATTAGAAGCACAAACATCACAAGCTAAAACATTATTTATCTAAATATCATCATGCAAACTATGACAAAAGGTTTCCCGTAGCCTTCACCTTCTACATGATTGTGCCCCCGCTCACAGGGTTAACCTTCTTGTTTACTGACATGTGGCATCTAGTTTCAATGTGGGCGCAGAGTTCTTAGATTTTGGTTCATGGAAAAGCCGACCATATCATGAACTTAGATTTTGGTCTGACTAGCAAGGTGGTGGATCAGGGGTTAAAAAAGATCCTTGTATTTGGAAGTTAAAAAGAGCTCAATTCAAAATTTTGACAATATCATAGTATTGGTATGAACAAATATTAATTCCGGTTTAATTTCAAGCGTTAGTTAGTGTAAATACTATTAAGTCAATGTTACAAAGATCAAGATCATCCATAGGAACAATGAGTAAACATAAGATCCTAACTTAATTATGGTCTTACTAATTAGAATATGGTTATCTAGGCAAATTTAGTTTTTAGGATGATAAGGCGTTGAGGGTAGGATCACAATTTTGACAACTAGGTTAGCATTTACTCATAGTTACTTCTTACCATATATAATGTCATTTAAAATTTGATGGAAGTTTGTAGGTTTTCAGAATGGCTTAACTTTACTCTTGTTCTTACAGTTGCCAACGCAGTTCTACGTGGCATTGGTGAGATTACCAACTTTTTTTTTAGAATATCCATTTCATATTGCTTATATTGCTGATTAATTGGCATTCCAGCTGTACACAGCTACCACAGTGATTTTGACAGGACAGACTATATACTATGGCCATACTGATCGGAGGCATAAATCCAACAAAAATATTATATCCAGTAAGGTAAGACATCAACCTGCTGTTCAAACATCCATCAAATAGGATAGTAATTTGATAAATTTTGAGTTTGTGTAGGATGCTTCCATATTTTTATGCTTAGTTTTATCTAATATCATAGTCTGTCCTTGAATAACACCGAACAAAGTTAGATCAAGATGATTAAGAAACTTGGTCTGATAAACCTTGCCTGAGGTCTCAATCTACATGGTGATAAATATTGCTTTGTCATTCTTAGCTACTGCAACTTGCTACAATAATGTCAGAGTGATACATATACAATTAATTGCATAAACGCCAATATTTCTTGAAACTTTGGCAAAGGATTGATTACCAAAAATGCTAGTTGGAATATAACAATATGATAATATAAGCAAGAAAGGTAAAAGGATTACATGATAATATAAGGAAGAAAGGTAAAAGAATAAAACCCAAAAATACCTCATGCCTATCTATATCTAAGATGTGCTAAACTCTATTCTAACACCCATCTAAACTCTCAAGTGTAAACTCATGCGTGACACAATTAAGTTGGGTGAATCACCTAAAATCATCTTAAAGGGTTCGCTTTAGCACAAAGCTAAGACTATTAGCCCAAGGGGTCACTTTGGTGAATATTGGAACTTTGTGGTCTCTCGCTAAAGTTGGTAGGGTAAATGGTAGGCCAAAACATGATCTCCCAGTAGATGTTAGTGGTTCTAATAATCTTAGGCACATAGTATCTCACAATGATACACATAACGTTCTTATGAAATAGGTATTAGCAACTTTAATTGCAACAAGTCTATGATATCTCAATTTGTGCAATCTCTAATCAGGTATTACCTAATTTCTATACATCCATAAAACTTCATGTGGTCTTAAGGCAGGTATCGACCAATACCATAAACCCCACATGCCATGTCATCAATGCACGGAGGCCACTTTTGTAATCATTTGCCTAAAAGCTCCTCAAATAAGTCTTAGCATGCATGGAAGACACTCTTCATACCCTAACCACCCATGTCTCTCACCATTTGGATGTCTAATGTGACATGATAGTATGAGTACTGATCATACCATTATATCAATCTCTAATGATGAAGCACTGATTAAGCATTTGTAAATTGAATTTATCAAATACTGGAAAAAATCTTAATGGGTCTGGGGTTAATATGGACGAGGCATTAGCACTGGGACTTAACTACCACCAATGAGTGACACTGTGCAAATCAACTCTAAAGGTTAGTCATTGTAACAACCTTTAGTAAGGAACCACATCAAACTTCCCAGACAAACACCATTGAGATCTCTGAATCAATGGACACAACTAAGGAAAAATCAAGAAAGCAACATCATTTATAGCATAAACACTTGTAAGTTGGCAACATGACTGTTGTTCCAAATTGGGAAGTGGAACTCCGACTCAGGTTGGTCTGTTCATGTTCCAGGAGGGAGGATATTCCTGCTGTTTGTTCATGTATGAGGGGTAAGACAAGCAGAACCCTGCTCACAAGTCAAGAAGAAGAAACATTCTCCTCACTGTTGAGAAGGGGAGTTCATCTGCTGCTAGACTGAGCACTTAGGGTTTCTTGTCTTCCTGCTGGGGCTCAGGTCAGGGTCAGGGTAAGTCACTCGGTTGCCAAAGGAAAGGAACATTAGCGTTAGCAGAAGATAGGATACATCATCCAACTGTTCTGCTTGCTTTTGATGAGGAAGGATAATGCTGGAGCTTGTGGGGAGGAGTTGGTTTGCGAGTCATGAAGGAGAAGAGAAGTCACTGCTGGAAAGAGAATTTGCAAGGCCGAAAAAAAAATGAGGGGATGGGACTTGGGCACAATAGGAATAGGAGTCGGCTAGGTCTCCACCTGTTAACCATTTTAAAACCCAATTCTCCACCAAACCAAACTAGAACCAACTTGATTCACCTTCTGTTCAGCTCAATTATAGCTAATCTGGCTCCTATTAGAATTTATTTTGATTAAGATCAAAACAAACTCACTTTGATTCCCACCTAACTACAACCATAAGGAGCCAAACAAACCTCAAGTTGAACAGCAAACAAATCAAACAGCCCAGCCCCATACTTATTGGTTCAATTTTAAATCAATTGGATCTACCTCAGTCCATTAATTCTTAATTAGCCACAATCATGAATGGTTGCTAACTCAAATACAAACAAACCTCCTAATTAAACATTGAGGATATAGTGTGATTCATTTTGAGAACTAAAAATTTACATATTTAGCTTAATTGCAGACCCAAAATTTTTGTCAGGAAAATGAAAACCTTTTAGGCGATGCAAAGAAAAGCAATGTTGGTGGTTACAAAGGAAATACTGCAAGTCTTTCTGAGGAGAGTAACACACAAAGTTCACCAATTCCTGTTACTGGACCATCAAGTCCTAGTGATTCCAATGGAAGAAACTTCTATTTTGTGTAAGTTCCTTATCTTCTATCTTTTTTCTTATACGAAGCTTTTCTCATTGACAGACTATCCTTTGAACTATGGAGTTTGTAAGTCATTACTTCAAAACAATTTCTACTATGACAGTAAGTCAACTATTTCTTGTGTTTCATATTTATTTGTGTGACAAACCTTAGTTTGGTTAACTAAATCAGTTATACACAAATAACCTGATGTCCTATTAAGAACTTCTGATGGGTTAGAATGATTGAGTTAAGCCGATAATATATGAGGTATAGAATTTTCATTCATAAATGTAATTTCAGATCAAGTCAACAACTCTGCAAAATCTTTTCTTATAGATACTCTATTGAATTTCAGCAGTGTAGTATGTGATAAACTGTTCATCAAAGTAAATAGCTAGATGGATACCTTATGTTTCAAGCTGTGTCGTTGTCCTTTCACTTGCCAAAAAAATTAGAATTGATTTTTAATTGTCATTCTCCGTTTCATGTGGCAGAAAAATCTCGCAGTTGATTTTTATTCAGTACAAGGAATCTTGTCATAGTTGAATTTGGAGCTTGTGGGTTTGCATTATTTGAACAGGCGACAACACAGAGATTATTAGATAATTAACTTTGCTAAAATTCAAATCTTCAAGTTATGGTGCTTATTTTTTCAGATCTATTATGAATCCCCTAATTTTTGTTGCATGTGTTGGTGTGTACTCTATGCACTACTAGTTGCTCCATGTTTTATTAGTTTTAGAAGGTTACCACTCTAATGATGCCAGGTCAGCTCGATCTTTATCAAAGAGCCCTGTGCCTATTTTTGGCACTTGGTTGGCATATTCCCATGAGGATGGAAGATCACATCACCTCAATGATGGCCATCATGATCAGCAGTTTGCAGCAACAGAACCTTTACTTTCATCTCAGTCTGCTCCAACCAAATTTAGTACTAAAAATATGCTTTCTTTGGTAAGCATAAAAGAGCTGCTTGAGAACCTTGTTTTGTACAGCCTGAGAGTACAAGTTCCATTCACCAAATCATTCTTCATATTCAGGTACCTTCAACTGGTCTTTTGATTTGCATTTGTGTTTACCATCTTTGCTTCCATGATAATACTGAACCACATGGGATGGTTGTACAAGTTGGCCGCAAGTTGTTACAGGTAATTCTTAATTAGTAGATAGATAACTATTAATGGACTGATGTTTCTCATTCCCACATGCATTTGAAGTCTTTTAGTTCTTAAAGATTACTACTGGATGAATTGATCATTAGCTATAAGACTTGTCATAGAATGAACTTCAAGGTAATGAAGCTAGTGGAGCAGGCACCTTGCTAGGTTGGATGATGGCAGCTATTTACGTGGGGGGAAGGCTTCCTCAGATTTGCTTAAATGTGAGAGTTGCATGCATATTTTTTTGAAGTATTCTGCAATCTTTCCTTTTGCCTTTATCTCATAGTAAAAGAACTAGGGAGTAGGAGTTAGGAGAGATGGTGAAATTTAGCTACATTCTTGTCATCAACATGAATTTTCTGACTCGTTGTTGTACCCTGCAGATTAGAAGGGGCAATGTCCAGGCAAGTTTTACTCAGACATGCACGTGTTTGCAACCTAATAAACCACCATAAGTGCTGGGTGTCAATATTCCTTCAAATGCTTGGATCACTCGGTTATTCTTTATGTTACATATACTCATGTCCTTGGGATTTTATTTGGGTTTTCTCTTGATGCAGGGTCTCAATCCGTTGATGTTTATATTTGCATTGGTTGGAAATATAACTTATGTGGGAAGGTATGATTCCCTTATTGAATGTTTTAGTAACATATGCATAAGTCTCGTTGAATCTAAATATTTGGTGAAGTGGGCTTGGTCCTATGCAAGTGTTTTCTCATCAATAAACTAAATGTACTAAAATAATTTTTATCCACAAGATTCTCATCAACAAACAAAATGTAAGGTTTTCTGAAGATGTAATTGCTAAGGGTGGTGACAGCTGCCCTCATCCATCTATTTTCCTTTACTTCTCATTAGAAATCCTTCCTGCAGCAAAGCCTCCCCTTACCCAATCCCATGCCATGAGCTCTAATCAAACTCCATCCACTAAAAATTTGCTCATCTACATCACACTTGAATTCTGACGACCACCTAAACCACTTCCATGTGGCAAAAGGCGATCCGCTAGCCCCCGCCAACCCGTCCCTAGGCCAATACAGATGAGGTAAATCACGGGTGACTACTAGCCATTACTACAGGTGGCAAGGCATGAGGGGGAGGCATGCTCGGACACACCGAGTTTTGACCCCAAGACCTCATGTGGCAACACCCCATGCCTTAACCACCGCACCGCCCTGAGGGGACACCTTAACCACTTCCATACAACTAGTATGCATTGCTCTCATACATGGAAATCATTGTACGACCACCTCCCAAAATTCTCACCATTAAGCACTGCCTTTTCCTCGACTCACTACCTGATCTCATGTTTTCAATTGCCATCATGCTTGTGTCACCACGAAAGCCTATTTTATCTCTCTTCCTTGTTTTGCGTCACACAGTACCTCCAGATCACTGTGCATGGGACTGCAATTGGATTGGCTTCAGCGCTAGGTAATAGCTGGATTGACAATGTCTGTGTTCTTGTGACTTCTGTAACTAGAGCTAAGATCAAACCTCTAGATTGTT
Organism: Zingiber officinale; assembly: GCF_018446385.1. Lineage (NCBI taxonomy): Eukaryota > Viridiplantae > Streptophyta > Magnoliopsida > Zingiberales > Zingiberaceae > Zingiber > Zingiber officinale. The sequence continues at coordinate 126,044,513 of NC_055989.1, forward strand.
TTGTGGCTGCTAGCAAAGCAGCTCCTCCATGGATGAGCAGGCCAAGGTCATCCATTTGTTAGATCCTCCCATGGCCCATGGCTGGTTTTTCTTGCCACATGGTTCTACTAGTCTAGGGAGATTCATCATCTGAGCTTGCCTGCATCTCCTTTCCCTTCACCCTAGCACAATTGGTGACCTTGCTGCTCTCTGCTATCAGTCTCTTGCACTAGTTTGGGAACAAGCAAGACTTGGGGATGGGATATGGTTGACTTCTCCTTTAGGCATCCTCCTCTCGAGGATACCTCAGACCAATCTCTCTTTGTTATAAATCTTCCAACTCTCTAATAAGGGCAACAGGAAATTTCTTCCTATTTCCTCTGCACCTCATCAGCATTTGACCACCTCTTCTTCTCCCTTTCTTCGTTTGACAAATTTTTGTTTTGTTTTGTTTGGTTTGTTTACTGTATTTGTGCTGTCTAAACTTCAATGAAGACTTCAACTAGAAAACATCTTCTTTTCCTTTTATTAAGACTAACAAATGGTTTTGTTGTGCTATTTCTTTTTTCTTGTTCCTCAAGGTACTGTGTGATGTTGTATGCCAACCTAGGGAGAATCCCACTCTAGAGATTAGATCCTGAGATATTCTTTCATCCGTGTATTACTGTATTTTCTCTCTTTATCCTCTCTTCAGATGCATTTGATTTGAGGTCAAAGATAATGTTGGTTGTGTGTTAATATAAGCTCAAAGGGATCCTTGGTTACATCCTTTGTTAACGTAAGTGTTAAAAGTAAAAGAACTATTAAGCATTAGGTATAGTGGGTTTACTCCCACACTGGTAGTTCTAGGTTCCTGTTTTATCACGAGTCCTATAAGTGCTTCTTACAACAAAAACAAAAAAAAGAACAATAAAATCATTTGTTTCTCTCCTAACTCTACAAATGTAGTACTAAAAACCTGAAGATATATTGGGTTTTTGTTTTTTTTTTTCTGTGGTTATGATTTGCTTCTGTTCTTGCAGTATCCTCGTGAAAAGTTTAGCTTGGTCTGCAATCAAGCCTAATCTTCCATGGTTAGTTGATGCTGGAGGATGTGCCATACTGGATGCTTTCATATCCTTTAGTCATGCGGATGTTTCCTTGTTTTTTCCTTAGTATTTGTTTGGGAGATATGATCGAAGCTATTTTTTTCTAGTTTTGATTATTTGTGATCTTTAACCGTCACAGATTGTCGTCCAGTTTGTCTACTTTAGATATCGACAACCCAATAAATCTGCCTCGGACAACAATCAAGCTTAATGGAGAAATGACATGCATAAATATCAGCAATAAAATTCTTTTCAGGTATCTTCACTCCTTCCTGTTTTGTCGTATATCTGCTAATAGATATGACAGCTTAATCTGACAAATGTTAAAGATAAAAAGTTTTGATAGAATTCCGGTTAATGAATTGGAAATAGTAAATATTGTCCTTTGTTTGTAAAAAATCTTATTCTACAGATGCTGAACTGGTATCCTTGTGGATTCTACGTATTCTCAATGATATGTGCTGCCTCTGACAGTCTCTGTTTGGAGTTCTGATAAATGTGTACAGATGCTAAATGTCTTTGGTTGTGGTTGAGCCAGAACCCGTAGACTCAGCCGGTTTTGGTCTCTTGTAGAAATAAGTAATTCCTATATTCCTTGCTTTTGGTTTCTCTTCATATACTCCTTTTTGCTTTTGTTTTACGTTCGTGCCAAAGACTGAGTTGCTTCTCAGTAGCTTGGTGAAAAAAGTTTATTCATTTATTTCCTTTTTCTTTAGTTCCTCCTAGAAACCAAGTTACTACACGTTGCTTCTACGGTTGATTCGATGTTGCAGTGCCTCACCTCTCTTTATAGATCCTACGTGGATGAGAGAGGGGGAGGTGGGGAGGAGAGAGATAGAGAGAGGAGGTACTGCTGATAAGGGGATGAATATTTAATTAATTCGATTTATAAATTAAGTAAATTAATTAAAAATTAATTTAATATTTACTAACGGAATCGAATTAATCTAACTTTGAAAAATCTGACAACACTTTGAAAATAATTTAGTCATATTTAGTGTACGGGTTCTTTATTCATAAGAAATGAGTAACAATAAATTAGAAGGTTCATTTACCCTACTCAATAAATTAGGAGTGATTTCTAGTCTATCATTAGTGATGCAGAAGAAATCTACTCACACCATTGACATGATGATAGAAATTCACCTTGCATTAGGGAGTGATGACCTTGAAGTTTCTCCTCGTGACATAGTCAATTTTGCGAAGAATAACAATAGCTAAAGGGTTTGCCGGGAGTTATTCGGATGAGGTATGTTTAAGTCATCATAATGCCTTAAATAGTATAATAAAGAGAAGAAGTGATAATTTTTTTTTTCTTTTGAAGTAAAGCAAATCAGATAGATCATAGAGAACAACATCATCTCTCTTATATATGGAGAGAAGAGGTGTGAGGGATGGTGCTCTCCCGGAAGGACCCACCTCATCAAAGAGTGCACCCTTTCGTAACTATCCTTTATTGTAAGTCTCAGTCTGCATAAAGATCCACACGTATTTGAATTTGAGCTCTCGAGTCCTCAGTTTGTCAGATTTGGATCCCGGAGTGCTCTCGGGTTCTTAGGTACTCTCAAGCAGTTTGGCTATCAGTAGGTCGGCAACTCATGATCATTTCACTAAGTAATCAACTCAGATCAGCTCGATAATTAAGTTGGCAACTTGGCTTAGCTCGACTCAGCTCGACCAAGTGCAACTCGGATAATAGTGACTCAGTAAGGTAATTGGGCTAGCTTGAGATGGAACCACATGGCACGCCCTGTTGCCCTGGAACATATCGGATATAGACAGTATGTCCGTATCAGTTAGGCTATGAAAAGTAACTACAAAACAATCTCTAAGGAAGCTCTCCTTTGCCAACCAATCTGCATAATTTATTGGTTAACACGATATAGCAGCATAAGAGTGGAGTTTGTAGATCCTTTGGTCGGAGCTGATTAAGTAATTCGGCTTCTTAGATTATTGCGATAGGGATTTTAACATTTTTATATGATTCTAATTGACGAAATTTGCTTTGGAGATTAATGCGAATATAATTTGATTTTGTGAGGAAGCTATTTATCAGTTTCTTCCTCAGTTCCTTGCTCCTATCTCCTCGAATACCAGCTTTGCTTGATTGTAGTCTCTGGGACATGTGAGAGAGAGAGCTTGTTTAGTATTGTAGCAGCTGGGGTTGTTAGTATTTAAAATTATTAAATTCCAATCGAACTTAAACATGTTTAATAATTTTTTTAATTAAATCTGAATTCATAATATTTTATTTGATTGTTCACAAAACACTGCGATTTGAACTCGAATTGAACTCTGATTATATTTACATAATTTTAATTTAAATATGTTCAAGTTAAGTCCCTGAATAATAATAACTGGTTTCGAATTTACGTCATTTTAAATTATAGTTTGATTATGCTCAAATTAAAATTCGAACAATTCAAATGAATTCAAGTTCAAATTTTATTTAGCTCGAGTTAAAATTATTTTTTTTTTCTAATCGAATTTGAATACTATATATATTTTTAAACTTAAATATCAATATTTTTATATTATTGGATTCATTTGCACCTTAATTTTGGGTTAGTTTGTTTCGTCGACACGGATGATCTTGCATGATATTCGTGATCAAGAGATTGCTTCTCACTATAAAAGCCACTTTTTTGCGTCCAACCTTTTGAAAGAATGAGTTAGGGTTTGATGCTCTTATTAAGATCAATTTTTTTTATAACCTGTATATCCAATTCTTTAAATGGATCCCATGAAAGTTTTTTAATTGGTTGTTAGGATATATCAAGAACTGCTTATGCATATTCATCCAAGCGATACTTTTTTTAGGTTTATGTCTCACTGATTCAAATTTTAGATGTTTAATTAATTATTTGAAGGGTTTGACTGCTATATCTAGCTCCGGAGGCAATTAAATGCCAAACAGTATGTTAATGAGATTTTGATATACAAGGTTTTAGGGTCTAGTTACTACGGTCATTATTTGTATCTTGCATAATTTATAAATCAACTCTCAAATAAGTCTTAATTTTAATAAATTAATAAATAATTTTTTCTGAACGAAATTTGATTTAAAAATATTAAACAGATGGATTTCGCTGTAAGCGTTTTTTTAATTTAATTTGATTGTGAAATTTTTATAGGATCGAATTAATTACTGAGATTATATCCGGTTGGTATTATGTCTGACCAATTGATTTTGTTCTAATTTAAATATGCTGAATTTAAGAGTAATTATATATCCTTTTGGACTTGTTATACTTATAAAAAATGAGGGTTCTATTCTCTCGTAGCAATCCTAGCCGATTGATTGCTCGATCAAGATTGTCCAATTAATTGTCCACAATCGATTAGAGTTGCCCAATCTATCAATCGATTGAGCAATTTCAATCAATCGAGAGTCAATTAACAATTGATCGGCTGGGTTTATTGCGAGGCAACAAAAATTTTCATTGTTTATAAGTATAACAAATTTAAAAGAAGGTATAATTTCTCCTAAATTTTGTATTATTTAAAGAAAATTTATTATATTTTCTATTCAATCGAGTATAATTCTTTTTCCGCCTGATCAATTGATTGACTTAAGTTAAATTAATTGATCAAATTGATTCAACCTAAGTATCATACTCAATTAAATGTAAAATATATTAGATTTTTTTTTTAAAATGATGTTAAATTTAACAAAATATATAATTTATTTTAAACTTTTGCCTATAAAGAATAGGATAATCTGACATAGGGACTTTGGGTAAAATTTCGATTGGGATTTTAGGATAATTAGGACTCCTGATATATATATATATATATATATATATATATATATATATATATATATATATATATATATATATATCGTAAAATATCAATATTATTAATTTGAATCAACTGAATAATTTAATTATTCAAAATATTATTTTAATGCTGTGCTATTATAATATTATTTATTAGATTTTAAAATGAAATATTTTTGAACAAAAGGATTTAATGAAATCATTTTATTTAACTCTCATACTGTTATAGGAGACAAAATATTTTGGTAAAATAGCTTCAAACTCAGCCGTAATTATCTGATAAAAATTCAGTAATTCAAAGCAATGTACTCTGAATTATACGGCTCATCCTATCGGTACGACAGTTTTACATGAAAAAGGCCCAAGAAGACAAGGAAATTAATAATTTTTTAAAAGAAAAAAAATTGCTATTGTTTAAGTGCATCTGCTGTGTGAAATCTTCGATGGGCCTATTTGATTTTGATTATTGATTATTGATTATTGATTAGTTCATATTTTTTTTTAATCCACATATACAACTATTCTAATATTCTAATTTTGAAAGTGACCCATTCGGATTTATGAAAGTTTTTTACTTACCATTAAAATAAATATGAAAAAGTATAAATGAATCATACGATAGATTCAAATCTTTATTAATGGATCAGATTTGAATTAGATTCCATATTTTATCTTAATTCTCATTTATTATATCCATCTTTACCGGATTTTAAACTTTCATATCTAATCATATATGAAAACGGAGAATATAGTTGGCTGAAAATGATGACTTTGGTATTGATCAAATGAATACTCCTAATTGTCTAAAGATAGCTCCGAAGAATTCCTGTGTATCAAAAGAAGCATTAGCGACTGGGTCAGGGAAGGAGTCCCGATATAAATCCTCCGACGCTTAAGTCAGTGATCGGTAGAAGACAATGAACGTGCATGTGTAAAATTATGTAGCCTCGTGTAATGTGAGCGTACATATGCCTATAGATAAAAAAAAAAAAATCCTTTTTTATAGTGACTGTTTGTCTGTGCATAAATTTCAAAGCGTTTTTTTCAAAAAGGGCCGACTATAAAGATACTTTGAGATATTTCCTAAAATGGACATGTAATTTTTACGTTGACAGAGAGGAAGCTTTACAACTTGCATTCAGAATATTCTGTCCTCCTTGACATAAAACGTCAAAAAGGAATATGAGGTTATTGAGTTGGGGGGCTCATAATATGCTCATATGATAAGCTGATTGAGTACCTCCCATGACCCGATCGACAAACACTTATGAGGACAAGCCAATCGATCCAACTGAATGTTGTTGGGGACTCACCCCCATTGGGCCTATTTGTTTTAGCCAAAGAGTTTGATCTGACCGAGTATCCATTCTGTTCCTTCGGACCGTAGTTTCAATCGGCTGGACTATTAAACTGAGCTAGTTAATGGTGCTATCCTCAAGTGGCAAAGAAGTTCTGGTTCTAGAGAGTGCTGACTCGTCTTTAGTTACTCATCCACATTGAGCGAATAGGTGTCTGATCGGTCTATCGGTCAGATTAGATGAACTCTTGGCCATGACGATCGATTGTGCTGACTTCGAGAGTTGATCTCTCCTTAACTTTAATTGCCACGTCCATCAGCCCTCGATTTTGACCTGACTTGGAAGCTTCACATCATCCGTGATATCAATACTCATATTTATCATCCGTGATATCAATACTCATATTTATCAGAGGATGTGATATCTTTTATATTAATATTTTTTTATTCCATTCAACAATCATCCTTTAAAAAAATATATATTAAGATTAACATCGTACTAAAAAACAAATATAATTAAAAAAATAAATAAAACACTACTTCTCATTTAATCAGATCCAAAATGTCCCTTCATATTCTCCATTTGAATTCTTCGATTGGTTCGAAAAAAATTATGATCTTTAATTGGACGCCCGTCCTATCGGGAGGACAATTATTCCTCACCTTATCTTTGTTTTAAACGAGGGCTTTTGAATAATTTTGAGACATGATATTCATTTTTTATATATATATATATATATATATATATTAAAAAAATAAATTAAGGAAACTGATGTTGATGAATAGCTTATTCATCATCTTCTATGAGATATGATTTTATCTGTGTATATCTGTATGAACCTCTCTCCATATCCGTGGGACCGGCACTAGGGGGACCGCTAAGATAACGGATCTACCTTGTATGAGATATGATTGTGACATTATTTTTTTAGTTTTATATCCAAAATTAATAATATGTATCAAAATTGAGAACAAAATATTTTATTTATCACATTTAGTGTTTTAGTTAAATTATAAATATACTTTAAATAAATTTGAACAAACTTTTAATAAAATCAGCAGCAGGCAATGATACAACGAAAACGTTTGGTAGACTGACCCAGCACCATGATTCAATTTTCAACTATAGCATATCATAGGACGTTTATATTTAGCAGAAAGAAAATTTTAGAATGTGTTGACAACTAATGGAGGAGCCGCATAAGCTTCCGAATTTACTTTTACAGCCGATAGAAGCATTGTCTGTAGCCAGACAGGCCACCTCCATAACTTAACTTAGTCGGTTCGAAGGCACACATCACACGGATTAAGTCCTGTAAACCACCTATTATCATCTATTCTACGGCCCCATTATTAACTCCCTCAACCATCTTATTATAAGCCAGTCCAGACTTTCGAGTCGCATCCAATTCAACCACAAGTTGGTCGAGTCAGCTCGCTAGACTTACACAGCTTACTTAGACTTGAGTGCTTTGAAATGCTTCTTCAGCAAATCAGTTGCATAACAATTATTGTGAAAAAGACAATAATGCTCGAACTTGAGAAGAGAAATGCCCGTCTGCCGATTGCTATGTTGAAGCCAATCGTCTCGAAAGAATATTTTTAGGGATTTCCGATCACGCTCAAACTGTGCTTAACCGATGCACAGCAGTTGTACATCATAAACATTGCGGAGTTAAATTTCCAACAGCCGGTCAAGTAAATTTATTTTAAAAAAATTGAAGCACTTCACTCGCAACTACGGATGGCTCATCCATAAGTTAAGAAAGGCATGAATATGCAAGGGCCTTCTCTTCCGACAATTCCGCAGCAGTTGCATCCAACTTCTTCCTTGAGAACTCGTCGATTGAGAGCCCTGACAGGATACCAAGTAGATGGATCAATCACAAATTATCACTTTTTTAGCCTCTTTTTGTAATACTAGAATCAAACATTTCAAGATAATAATTACAGAAACAAGAAGAAAAATCATGAACTTAAATGATTGTAAAACAGCCAAATGAGAAAGATGATCGACTCCAGTTATCTCTTCGGTTTATATCATCGGTATCTGTCATTGTTAAAACCATGAACAAGAGTTCTAAACATACTCATGATCTGCTCATTGATCTCTATCCATTATTATTGTAAATGAATTGTGCACGAACTCAGAAAAGAGCATATCGCTAGTTTTCTTCCTTCGTGTATTCATGCATATGCACACGCAAGATGTAGAGAAATTCCAGATATTTTAAGGCAAAACTCAGAAAAAAAATTGTTTGTGAACAAACTCAATACTCGGTGTGGTAAGAGCACATTTTATGCTCGCTTAATCTGGAAAGAAATATCAAATAAACAAGCTTAACTCATTAACAAATCATGTAAAGAACTAATAAACAAACTCATTTAGAAGCTATATATATGATATGTGTAGTTCATTTTTGATATTTAAAAGGTTTTATATTATTTCTAAAATAACAATATAATATCCAAGTAACTTGTAAGTAGAGAGTGCTTCCCATGAGCGAAGGAAATAGATAGGGAAAGAAGCGAGCTGGGGTATACAATTTGTAGGTAAAGGATGAGAAAATGTTTTCATAAATGTTGTTCATTGGGGGGAAGATACAAGGAGACTTTCCGTTTCCACTGTTTCATTGGGGGAAAAAGAAAAGAGGGAGGTAAAAGAAAATGGTCTGTTAACAACATAATAATTAAAACAAAAAAATCAATTAATTTTTACTTAAATCACATAGCCTGCTAAAATCACATAGTCAAACTCATTTCAAAAGGTTATTTTCTCACCTTAGTCAATCATGCATTCATGTAAAGGAAATAATTAAATGGAATGTACTCCAAGAATTACACACCTTGAACAATGGTCCACTCGCCAGCTTTGCACGTGACAGGGAAAGAATAAATCAGCCCAGCTGGTACATTGTATGAACCATCAGAATAAACTCCCATGGAAACCCATGTTCCCTGCCACAAGGGTGAGAAAATGGAAGGATGTTAACCAAGTAGGAAGGATTTTATATAGAGAAGGTATAGAAAAATAACCTCAGGGGTTCCAAGAACCCAATCGCGAATGTGATCACAAGCAGAACTGGCAGCGGATAAAGCACTAGACAGCTTTCTTGCTTTGATGATGGCTGCACCGCGTTGTTGAACAGTTGTGATAAATTCTCCCCTAAGCCTGAAAACCAGAGCATAGTGATTATAATTAGGTCAAACTTGGAAAGTGTAAATAATATACAGTACTCCTGAATTACAAAAATGAAGTTAGACAATCTTTCATACCACTCATCGTCAGAAACAAGCTCACGAACAGGTTTTTCTCCACTTGGTGTCTTAACAGAAGCGTGACTTACGTCAGGATACTGGGTAGAAGAATGATTTCCCCAAATGATGACATTCTTGACATCACTAACTTGAATGTTTAATCGTTCAGAAATCTGTCCTAGAGCCCTGTTGTGATCTAGCCTTGTCAAACAAGTAATATTCTTTGCTGGAATGGATGGAGCAAACTCTTTCAGTATAAGAGCATTAGTATTTGCAGGATTGGCAACAACGAGCACCTACAAGCATCGAATGAAGACTTAAATTTGAGAAAAAGAAAGCATCAAGCATTTGTGTCATATTTGTACCATTATTTAAATATGAAGCTGAAGTATTTTAATTGAATCCCACAAGCTGAAATTGAACATGGTTTATACTAAAGCATACCTTGCAATTGGGAGCAGCATGTGCTTCTAATGCTGAAGCTTGAGAATTATAGATGGAGACATTTTTTGACATCACGTCCTTTCTCTCCATACCTTCTTTCCTTGGAAAACCGCCAACCATAACAGCTATATTGACTCCAGTGCAAGCCTCCACAACATCAGTTGAGGCAACAACACCTAATAATAGTTACAAGAATATTTTAACAAAACAACTGCCAGCAACAAGGATACACTGAGACTATAAACAATGAACAGAGAAGATTTATTCAATACCCTTCAGAAGAGGAAATGCTGCATCAACCAGCTCCATCTTGACTCCATTTAGAGCTTCTGCAGCAGGTGGAATGTCGAGCATGTGCAAGATAACAGGCTGGTCTGGGCCAAGCATCACTCCCCTGGCAATCATCGGTACGAGGGCATATCCAATTTGACCTGCAGGTACAGAAGAGTTATTTATTTTCCATACAACCTTTTCTGATGCCAGGGAAGATGGTATAAAGGATCAATTTTGATCATTCTCTTGGCCACCATGAGAGATGACCATCTAGATGCTAGGTAATGAACACAGGTAATCTAGATCAAATACGACAGAGAGCAATATAGGTGCAAGCAAGGTCAAGCCAGAAGAAAATTTTCCAATTTGCAAAATATTAATTAATAAATAAAGAGGAGTATTCTTTCAAAGTATATACATAATGACATTTGAGTATTAAAACATGTATGCAAGGCAAACAAATCATATAAGCATGTGAAAAAAAAAGACTACTAAAAATGCTCTTTTTTGAGGAAAAAAAAATCATCTCACACAGATGATTGCTTTGCAAGTGCATAATAGGATTTACAGTTAATTGAGAAGCCAACCTAGGAAGGTCAACTTAGTCAAACAAAAAACAATCAGAGAGTTACAATATACTCATGTAATATTTTTTAGGAATTTCTGCAATGCAATATGTACAGAGACATATTGATATGCAAATCTATTTGCATGTAAGTGAAGGAATTGCAAGTGATCCATTTCTTCCAACGATGATATCCCATGTGAGATAAGGATGACAAGGAGAACCCCAATATCTTTTTTTCTAATCCCACATGATCGATTGAATGCTACATATCTAGGCAAAAGTAATACAGTCGACAAATTTTTTATTTTTTCTCCTAAAACCCTTCACAAGAGAACACCTAAGTCAATGGCACTCAGGAACAAACGTCTAAAAGAGGGAATAGAATACCGAGCCATCATTCAATATGGCCTGATCTAGCCATCTTGCGCAATTCAGATAATCATCGATCAATTACGGTTTAATAAATAACAAAACCACCAGAATCGATCCAACAGAAAAAATTCTCTGATCACTATAAAACCCAAATCATCTTAGTCGTGCACAAAATCTGACGTATATTCCCAAGATCGCCAATGCAGTCAGGGAACAAAGAAGATCAAAAATCCATATCCAGAATCAGATTCGACATCGGAAACCTAGAACACATCGGATTGACATATCCAAACAGATCAAACAATTACTCGGACGAAAAATTAAACGAACCTATCCTCAGTAACGAGATCCCACATCGAAACCCATGCAAACAACAGATCTAGGATCAATGACAGATAATTAAAACCAACAACGCCCAGTTGGAAATCGAGTACGATACCTGCAGCGCCAGTTACGAGAACTCGAACGGGATCTTTCGCCATCGAGACAACGAGGGGCGGCAACGAAACGAGCGAGGAGGGGTGGATGGAGACTGCGGAGAGGATGAGGCTATAAATAGAATGAAGAGCGGATGGATAGTGGAAAGGGGATGATGAGAGAATGGGAGGATGGAAGATGCGGTTTCGAAGAAATCAACGGAGATCTGACCGTCCATGTGGGAGATGGAAGATGCGGTTTCCATCAACCAAACTAAATTTAATTGAAATTAACAAAATCAAATTAAACTAAATCAAATTAAATTTTACTAAATCAAATAAAATTAACCCGTATCAAATTAGTCATCCTATTCGGATCAAACCAAGTGAGTTAAATTAAAATTTACTAGCATTTTTAGATCTTATTACATCCATCATAATGCCTATTATCATGACCCCAAAAAATATACCATATGACAAATCTGCATTCACCCGAATTTTCTCAAATTAAAATACAAGAGAAATTATAAAAGACAATCAAGCAATACTCAGTTATAACAGCTTTAAGAAACTTTATGTGGAAACTTGAGATACTATTGTATTAAAAAACAAAGTTTAACCTATCCAGAAAATTACAAGTTTAATCAAATGACCACAAAACTTTTAGGTCTACCCCTCAAATCTCTCCACTCAATAATACTTTCACCTAAGTTTTTTTCTCATCATTTGGTACGGTGAAAAAAATATATATCTAGTCTCACGATTACAATTAATTTTTCTTGTCGCTTTATATCGCTCCAACATGCTAAGGCTAGGTAACTTTGTTAAAATCTCATTGACTTTCATTCTTTTTCAGTGCTTTCATTCTATTCCAATACTTTACTCAATCGGTTACTTGCCTTGTTAAGTTCTTCCCCAAGAATGACTGTCGTTTCTCTAATAACTCGAGATAAATCTTTAGTGCTTTTGCACTTTCTCTTTTTGGCGTAGAACTCTCTTTATTTGATCTAAACATGAAATCTTGGGCATATGAAGCAGAATCCCCATCAACACCTATATTTTCACTATCATTTTCATCTGTAACTTTGTCTAATTCTTCCACAATATCTGTAGGAACTTGAGCATCTTTCCCAGATACACGATCTCCACCAAAGATAATAGAAAATTCCTCATAGTAAGACAATGACTTGTATCTAAATTATTCTGCATTTTTATGAGTCTATTAAAAAAATTTATATTACCAACTAAACAAAAGGAAATAAAAATAAAACATTTTAATAATAAAATAAATTACCTTAAGATATTCGTCACATATGATTTTCTCAACTGTAATATTTTTTTTTTTTTAGTCCCAACCAAAATCGCTACTACCTTCCATACATCATTTCATGCACAACATTGTGGAACTTTTGAAAACTTCTTAACCTTGATTCAATGTATGATTTTGCTTTAATTTCATGTCCAGACAAACTAACCTCAAGTATTTATTGTAATTTTTGTTTATGTCCCAACCTAAAACTTTTCTCATTCTTAACTTTAAACTCTCCGACATTGTTTAATTATATATCGATATTTCGATAAGTGCCGCATCTGTTTTTAGTAGACCATTGATATTTATTTTTTACTCATCTTTTTAAATTGTAAGAGTCTTCTGAAGGTTTAGAAGTCAAGTTCGCCTATAGCACAAAAATTAATAATGTAAATAAAGAAAAATAGCTAAAAGTCCTAGAAGCTGGATTATGACTGCGTAAAAGGCTAGCATAAGTTACAAAAATAGCTAAAAGTCAAGAATCCCATACTTATAGAAATTGCTCGCATGTGATCAGTGACTCATTTGAAGCCAAATTTTCCCAATTGAAATGCTTAATGCTAGATGGTATGTTTTCAATAGTTGAATTTGCACTTGGCAGAAACAAGCAAGCTAATTTGTTAGCAAATTATATTTAGAACTGCAATTGAAAGTAAAAATGACCTGATGATCAAATTAATCAAAGGTTGGCAGATTCAATTCCAAAAAAATTTCATTCTAAACAAAAGAATATTGCAATTCAACATAATCAACATAAGCTAAAACATAAAATTAAAAATTACAGGACATGTCACGTGTAATTACAAAGAAATAAAACAAAGACAGTGAGTGGTCTTTGCCTATTTACAAAAATCTAATAATTCAGTAAGAATTATAAAAATGATTTTATCTAGATCTTTTTCATTCATTAAATATGTCATTAGCTAAATTATCTCGTCAATCACTAAATTCACTCGACGTCTTAATGGTTAACACCACGTTTTCATAAATTTCATCAACTCTATCTTGTTGACTGTCCAACATTCTCTCCAACCTTATTTTTGCAAGATCCCCAAATATTTCTCTGCTTATAAAATTGTGAAGAAGGCCACATGCCATAATAATTCAATTTTGAGTTCGGATTGGATAATAAGCTGGACTAAGTATTGGCCAACGTATTTTAAGTAGCTAAAAGCATCTTTCTATCACATTCTAAAAGTCGAATGCTTTATATTGAAAAACTCTTGAGGACTTCTAGGTCCTTGGCCTTCTTTTCATTCATTTAAATGATATCTTTGCCCCTATATGGTGATAAAAATCCTTCACAGTTTGTGCAACAGGCATCGACAAGGTAATAATATCCTATAAATTGAATAAACGTATTAAAATAGATCACAACCTCAAAACACAGTAAGATATTTAGGATATTTTGAAAAATTAATTAGCACAGCATGTGAGACTTTTAATCCATTTTTCCTAGTGATTGCATCTCGTAGTACTCTACTATTTGCTGCTGAACCATCCTATCCACACAACACATATGTAAACTGCATATCTTGGGAACAAGCAACAAACACATTAGTAGCAATTCATCCTTTCTTATCCGATATCTAAGTCTATCCTTTGCTGATACTTTAACTTTAATGCGTGTCCCATTAAAAGCTTCCAAACAATTCTAAAAGAACAACAACAAAAAAAAAAAGAAAAAAAAAAAATCCTAAACCCCAACTTAAAAAACAAATACAATAATGACTTTAAACTATTTCCATCTCTAATCTATTGAGTTTGGTGCAATTAACTCTGGATTTTGAAAAATATATTTTGTAAATGAATAACAACATTCAAAATAAGGAAAAATTGATGAAAAATTAAGTTGAGAAATCTCAACATAAAACTTATGCATTCTATTCAATTCTTAAGAAATTGTAAACGGAATATATAAAATTACGGAAGCGTACCAGAATCCATAGTATGCAATCGATTTTGGGCAAGATCTTCAATTTGTAGATCTTCCTTAGTATCCAGAGAGTTTTGTCGATAAGGAAACAAAACAAAAGCATCATCTGCAAACTGGGACCATAACCCTTATTTATAGAAACATAAGTTTGCCTATTTCTAATTTGGCCCCTCAACAAATTAGAAATTACGTATGGTATCCACATTAATTTATTCATAACAATTAAACCCTTAAGTCATATTACTTAATCATAATTTGATCACATTAAATTATGACTTCTTTGATTGATGACATTAGACATTTATAATTACAATTATAGCCCCAAAATTCTAACAATCTCCTACTGGACCATATGTGTAAACTTATAAATATTATCCTTAATGAGCTCATAACTTTTGTCATCATAGCTGTAGGGTTTCCTTAACAATCTCGTCTATTAATTATATAGACATAGGATCAATGTAGTTTTCGTTGTATCATTCACAACTAAACCATCAATTGGTATCAGAGTCTTCTATTCCAAATTCTTAAGGAAGATTTTTATTTTGGGTACAAAATTTTATTTTTGTGTAATCTCTGTTTTGGTTCATGATATATCATGTTGTGATTTTATTCATTGCGATTTTCGGCACTGTTCTGTGTCACAATCGGTTGAAAAAATTTGCGACTGCATCGCAAATTACATCGGGGAAGGAAAAGCGTCATGGGAGGTTGCTTGCAACCGGTTTCCTAGGCCACCGACGACCAACTTCATGCTAGAGGTTGTTTTTCGGGTTAGAATAAAGTGTTACAATTGGTCGGAGATGCGCCTATGGCCGGCGAGTTGGCTGTGGCCGCCTCTCGCTATTTCGTGACCGACGTCCGACGCTGGAAAGGGATGCCGACTGCTTCGGTATCCTGTCGATTGACTCTTGAAGTCGACAACCTTGGTTGTGGCAGTTCATGCGGCGTGGAGGCGTGTAGCGAAGCTGGCAAAGAAACGGTTTGTTTCTTTGTAAATGGTTTGAGAAAAAAAAAACCACGTACATGGCGTGATGGAGACATACATACGTGGAGTGAGGCCACATTTAAGAACGAACTATTTTTTTTTTTTGCCCACTTTTGATATTTTTGAATTTTGAAATAAAAAAAAATTGGTGCATGGTTTAGGAATCAAAATATTACACATCAATTATATAATCTCTCCCATTAAATGATAATCCATTAAATTTATTATTTAAATTAAATAATCAATTTATTTTATAATATTAATTTAATTGGATTATATAGGTTTTATTAATATCTATTATTTTAAATTAAATTAAATTTGAATTATATGTCACCAAAGTGACGTCTATTATTTGAATTTAATTTTATTTGAAATATTAAGATATTATTGAGGTATTAAATAAAGTGTAAATGTATATATTTATGTGAATATTAATCGGCCCAAAGGAAGATTTATACTTAACAAATTATATATTTACTTGTGATAATAAACACGTAACAATTATCAGGTTTTATTTGTTATGTTTCATGCATATAATAAATCGATCCAAAGATATGTTTATTATTTGTCATGCATTATTGTTAGTGTTTGATTATTACAACAAGAGTACCACTTGCAAATAATATTACTGTCCAAAGACTTGATATTGTTGTTGCACTAGGTATCTTTAGATGAGATTTATCATTTATTTTAATTGATTCAAAATGAGCATGTTATTTATGTTATAATCCTTGTGTTTTCTTTTTAGCAAGTGTTGCTACTATTTTTGCTAACTTAAGTTCAATGCCGATCCTTAATGGTACAAATTTTAAGGATTGGAAGGAGAACATTTTAATTGTTCTTGGCTGCATGGATCTGGATCTTGTGCTTAGGATAGAGCAACCCACTACTCCTACAGATACTAGTTCCTCTGAACTGAGGGCAAAATATGAGAAGTGGGATCGCTCTAACTGTATGAGTCTTATGATCATCAAGCGCGACATACCTGAGGCTTTTAGGGGCGTGGTGTCTAATAGTGTCACCAAAGCTAAGGAATATCTCGATGAGATTGAAAAGCGCTTTGCCAAAAGCGATAAGGCGGAAACAAGCACAATTTTGAAGAGCTTGATTTCCATGAAGTATAAAGGCAAGGGAAATATTCGAGAATATATCATGGAAATGTCCAACCTTGCATCAAAGTCGAAGGCACTTAATCTTGAATTGTCAGATGACATGCTTGTGCATTTAGTGCTTATATCTCTCCTGAACCAGTCCAGTCAGTTTCAAATCAATTATAATGATCAAAGGGAGAAATGGACTCTTAATGAGCTCATTTCATACTGTGTTCAAGAGGAAGAGAGGTTGAAGCAAATCAAGGTTGAAAGTTCCTATTTGGCAAGTACCCCTAAAGATAAGGGCAACAAAAGAAAGAATGAGGCTACTAAAGGTCCTTATGTGAAAAAACAAAAGCAAGATACAGACAAGAAAGGTTGTTTCTTCTGTAACAAGCTTGATCATGTCAAGAAAGAATGTCCTAAGTACCATGCCTGGCGTGCGAAAAAGGGTACATTTTTCACTTTGGTCTGTTCTGAAGTAAATTTAGCTTCAGTACTTAGAAACACTTGGTGGTTAGACTCTGGTGCTACTACTAACATCAGTGTTTCAATGCAGGGTTGCCTGAGCTACCGAAAGCCAAGTGATGCTGCAAGATGCATTTATGTGGGTGAAGGCAAGTCGGCTAAGGTGGAAGCAATAGGACATTTTAGATTGTTGTTAAGCACGGATTACTATTTAGACTTAATAGATACTTTTGTTGTACCGTCATTTAGACGGAATTTGGTTTTTGTTTCTCATTTGAAAAAATTAGGTTACTGTTGTTCATTTGGAAACGGTCAGTTCAGTCTATCTATTAATTCTAATATTGTTGGAACCGGTTCACTTATAATTTATGACAATCTATATATGCTTGATATAAATGCTTCTTATATTGAAACCTTGAATGTAGAATCACATGGTACTAAGCGTAATTTTAATAAAGTGACCTTTATTGTTTGAATTTAATTTTATTCGAATTATTAAAATATTATTTAGGTATTAAATAAAGTGTAAATAAAGTGTAAATGTATATATTTATGTGAGTATTAATCGGCCCAAAGGAAGATTTATACTTAACAAATTATACATTTACTTGTGATAATAAACACGTAATAATTATCAGGTTTTACTTGTTATGTTTCATACATATAATAAATCGATTCAAAGATAGGTTTATTATTTGCCATGCATTATTATTAGTGTTTGATTATTACAGAAAGAGTACCACTTGCAAATAATATTACTGTCCAAAAACTTGATATTGTTGTTGTACTAGGTATCTTTAGATGAGATTTATCATTTATTTTAATCGATTCAAAATGAGCATGTTATTTATGTTATAATTCTTGTGTTCTCTTTTCAGCAAATGTTGCTACTATTTATGCTAACTTAAGTTCAGTGTCGATCCTTAATGGTACAAATTTTAAGGATTGGAAGGAGAACATTTTAATTGTTCTTGGCTGCATGGATCTGGATCTTGCGCTTAGTACAAAGCAACTCACTGCTCCTACAGATACTAGTTCTTCTAAACTGAGGGCTAAATATGAGAAGTGAGATCGCTCTAATCGCATGAGTCTTATGATCATCAAGCGTGGCATACCTGAGACTTTTAGGGGTGCGGTGTCTAATTGTCATCAAAGCTAAAGAATATCTCGATGAGATTGAAAAGTGCTTTGCCAAGGAAACAAGCACAATTCTGAAGAGTTTGATTTCCATGAAGTATAAAGGCAAGGGAAATATCCGAGAATATATCATGGAAATGTCCAACCTTGCATCAAAGTTGAAGGCACTTAATCTTGAGTTGTCAGATGACATGCTTGTGCATTTAGTGCTTATATCTCTCCCGAACCAGTTCAGTCAATTCCAAATCAATTATAACTATCAAAGGGAGAAATGGACTCTTAATGAGCTCATTTCATACTGTGTTCAAGAGGAAGAGAGGTTGAAGCAAATCAAGGCTGAAAGTGCCTATTTGGCAAGTACCCCTAAAGATAAGGGCAACAAAAGAAAGAATGAGGCTACTAAAGGTCCTTATGTGAAGAAACAAAAGCAGGATATAGACAAGAAAGGTTGTTTCTTCTGTAACAAGCTTGATCATGTCAAGAAAGAATGTCCTAAGTACCATGCCTGGCGTGCAAAAAAGGGTACATTTTTCAATTTGGTCTCTTCTGAAGTAAATTTAGCTTCAGTACCTAGAAACACTTGGTGGTTAGACTCTAGTGCTACTACTAACATCAGTGTTTCAATGCAGGGTTTCCTGAGCTGCCGAAAGCCAAGTGATGCTGAAAGATGCATTTATGTGGGTGATGGCAAGTCGGCTAAGGTGGAAGCAATAGGGCATTTTAGATTGTTGTTAAGCATGAGTTACTATTTAGACTTAATAGATATTTTTGTTGTACCGTCATTTAGACGGAATTTGGTTTGTGTTTCTCATTTAGACAAATTAGGTCACTGTTGTTCGTTTGAAAACGGTCAGTTCAGTTTATCTTTTAATTCTACTGTTGTTGGAACCGGTTCACTTATAATTTATGACAATCTATATATGCTTGATATAAATGCTTCTTATATTGAAACCCTGAATGTGGAATCACGTGGTGCTAAGCGTAAATTTAATAATGAAAACTCAGGTGCCTTATGGCACAAACGTTTAGGACACATCTCTAGAAATAGAGTTGAACGACTTATATCAGATGCAATTTTATGTTAGAATTTTGGGACCATAATTGTAATTATAAATGTCTAATGTCATCAATTAAATAAGTCATAAAAATTATGTGATCAATTTTATGATTAAGGAATATGACTTAAGGGTTTAATTGTTATAAATAAATTAATGTGGATACCATATGTAATTTCTAATTTGTTGAGGGGTTAAATTAGAAATAGGCAAACTTATGTTTCTATAAATAAGGGTTATGGTTCCAGTTTGTAGATGATGCTTTTGTTTTATTTCCTCATCGACAAAACTCTTTGGATACTAAGGAAGATCTGCAAATTGAAGATCTTGCCCAAAATTGATTACATACTATGGATTCTGGTACGCTTCCATAATTTTATCTATTCCGTTTATAATTTCTTAAGAATTGAATAGAATGCATAAGTTTTATGTTGAGATTTCTCAACTTAATTTTACATCATTTTACACAAAGAAGTCATTAGATGACTTCTTTATTTTGCTAGAATTTTAGGACCATAATTATAATTATAAGTGTCTAATGTCATCAATCAAAGAAGTCATAATTTAATGTGATCAAATTATGATTAAGTAATATGACTTAAGGGTTTAATTGTTATGAATAAATTAATGTGGATACCATGCGCAATTTTTAATTTGTTGAGGGGCCAAATTAGAAATAGGCAAACTTATGTTTCTATAAATAAGGGTTATGGTCCCAGTTTGCAGATGATGCTTTTGTTTTGTTTCCTCATCGACAAAACTCATCGATTGTATACTATGGATTCTGGTACACTTCCATAATTTTATCTATTCCGTTTACAATTTCTTAAGAATTGAATAGAATATATAAGTTTTATGTTGAGATTTCTCAACTTATTTTTCCGATGAAATTCCAAATTTTTTTATTCTGGTCTACCTAAATAAGAAGCTCGTCGAAGGTTAATTTCCTATGGCATACTGTGACCCTTACTGTAGCGGCCATGAGGAGACGAGTGTTTGTCGAAAATCGCAGGGTTGGAACGAGTAGTTGTCGAAAATTGCTTCTGTGATTTCCAACATATTAGGTGCTGGTGACGATGCGACGGTGATCATTCCCTTATGGACTGTCGTCGTAATCGTTCCCTTATAAGATGCTGTTGTTTGATGGTGGTTCGGCCGGAAGGGAGACAGCGGTGGGTAGGGGTGTTAATTCGGGTGGGTCGGGTCGGGTTGGGTCGGGTTGAGTTTTTTTTTTTTTTTTTAACCCAACCCGAACCCGACCCGAACCCGAGTTCAACCCAAAACACCTCAACCCGAACCCGACCAACCCGATCAACCCGAACCCAACCCATATAACCCGAAAATCCGATTCAAAACGACTTTTTTGGACTATTTTCCCTATAATTCTTCACTTTTATCTCAATATTCCATCATTATCATACAAACATGATATTAATATACATAAAAATATCTAAATTTTTAAAATAAAATTTGATTTAACCCAAAAAAAACCCAACCCAACCCGACCCAACCCGAGACTCTTTTACTCTCCAACCCTCCAACCCGAACCCGAAAATGCCCAACCCGAACCCGATTTTTTTCGGGTCGATTCGGGTTGGGTCGTCGGGTCGGGTTCATTTTTGACACCCCTAGCGGTGGGGAATCGTGGTTTCAGAAAATTTGCGTATGTATTTTTTATTTTTTTGGGAGACGATGAACGGTTACATGGTTTCAATAACTTACGTGGATGAACAATTATTTCAGAAAGTGGCCACGTTCAGTTTTCACAAGTTTTTTTTTTTTGTGAATGCCACGTTTTGTGAATGCCACGTGGCGTTGCCACGTTTTGTGAATGCCACGTGGCGTTGCCAAAAATATTTAATAAATTATTTAAATATTATTTATTTACTTAATTAAATAAACGTAACAGTTAGTAGATATTTTCTTAAATTGTCTTTATTTTATCTCCTTTAATGACATTCCATTAAATTTAATTATTTGGATAAAATAATTTAATTAAATTATTTTATAAAATTAAATTTTAATTGGTTTATAGGGGTTCTATTAATATCTATTATTTTAAATTAAATTAAATTCAAATTATATGTTACCAAAGTGACCTCTATTGTTTGAATTTAATTTTATTTGAAATATTAAGATATTATTGAGGTATTAAATAAAGTGTAAATGTGTATATTTATGTGAGTATTAATCGACCCAAAGGAAGATTTATACTTAACAAATTATACATTTACAATTATCAAGTTTTATTTATTATGTTTCATGCATATAATAAATCGATCCAAAGATAGATTTATTATTTGTCATGCATTATTGTTAGTGTTTGATTATTACAGAAAGAGAACCACTTGCAAATAATATTACTGTCCAAAGACTTGATATTGTTGTTGCACTAGGTATCTTAGATGAGATTTATCATTTATTTTAATTGATTCAAAATGAGCATGTTATTTATGTTATAATTCTTGTGTTATCTTTTCAGCAAATGTTGCTACTATTTCTGCTAACTTAAGTTCAGTGTCAATCCTTAATAGTACAAATTTTAAGGATTGGAAGAACATTCTAATTGTTCTTGGCTGCATGGATCTGGATCTTGCGCTTAGGACAGAGCAACCCACTGCTCCTACAGATACTAGTTCCTCTGAACAAAGAGCTAAATATGAGAAGTGAGATCGCTCTAACTGCATGAGTCTAATGATCATCAAGCGCGGCATACCTGAGGCTTGTAGGGCGCGATGTCTGATAGTGTCACCAAAGCTAAGGAATATCTTGATGAGATTGAAAAGCGCTTTGCCAAAAGTGAAAAGGCGGAAACAAGCACAATTCTGAAGAGCTTGATTTCCATGAAGTATAAAGGCAAGGGAAATGTTCGGGAATATATCATGGAAATGTCCCACCTTGCATCGAAGTTGAAGGCACTTAATCTTGAATTGTCGGATGACATGCTTGTGCATTTAGTACTTATTTCTCTTCCGAATCAGTTTAGTCAGTTCCAAATCAATTATAACTGTCAAAGGGAGAAATGGACTCTTAATGAGCTCATTTCATACTGTGTTCAAGAGGAAGAGAGGTTGAAGCAAATCAAAGTTGAAAGTGCCTATTTGGCAAGCACCCCTAAAGATAAGGGCAAGAAAAGAAAGAATGAGGCTACTAAAGGCCCTAACCCACAGGTCCGAGGATCGGAACCTCGCTCTGATACCAATTGATGAAAAATTAAGTTGAGAAATCTCAACATAAAACTTATGCATTCTATTCAATTCTTAAGAAATTGTAAACGGAATAGATAAAATTACAAAAGTGTACCAGAATCCATAGTATGCAATCAATTTTGAGCAAGATCTTCAATTTGCAGATCTTCCTTAGTATCCAGAGAGTTTTGTCGATGAGGAAACAAAACAAAAGAATCATTTGTAAACTGAGACCATAACCCTTATTTATAGAAACATAAGTTTACTTATTTCTAATTTGGCCCCTCAACAAATTAGAAATTGCGCATGGTATCCACATTAATTTATTCATAACAATTAAACCCTTAAGTCATATTACTTAATCATAATTTGATCACATTAAATTATGACTTCTTTGATTGATGACATTAGACATTTATAATTACAATTATGGTCCCAAAATTCTAACAAAAATACATACTAATTGTTTCACTAGACCTTTTGAATAAAATTATATAGTTCTATTCTTGACATGATGAACTAGTAAATATAATGACATTGCTACTTGCTCATCTACCTCCATATATCTTGTTCCTTTTAGCTTCCCTTCACTTTCAAGCTTACAATATAACTTTGTAAAACTACTCCTATTCATTTTTAGTTATGTTATGCAAATATTGTTATTGTCATATGCTAAATTATATATTACCCCTCTCCTAGCAAAAACATCATTCACATATTATCTTTTAAAGTAATACAATCTATTATGTCATTCCACTAAAATATAACATATTTGAACAGACCAATTCACTATATTCAAGAACTACGATCAATGCATTAACACAACAACTAGTTTTCATTTTCTCATTATATTACTTCTTTTAAAACTAAGTCGAGTTATGGTTGCAAAATAAATAAGACTAATAAATGAAAAAGTTGAGCTCAACAAGATGCTTATTTTGATAAAAACATATATCACGTTTTGCACTTAAAAAAAATACTTGCATTTAAGAAATTGAATTGAGAAACCTAAGAAAACCCCTCTAGAATGAAAATCCAATTGAAAAAACAAATAAAACCCGATCATCTTATAAACCATTCATGATGTTGATCAATGCAGGACAAAAAAAGAATATTACACATTGACAAATATTATATGGGAAAAATCCTAAATCCTAAACCCAAAGAAACCTGATTTTCAAGTATCTCAAATGGTGCAAACCCTAAAATTGCAAATTTCACCAAAAATGTATCTCTAAACCCCTGGA
Organism: Zingiber officinale; assembly: GCF_018446385.1. Taxonomy (NCBI): domain Eukaryota; kingdom Viridiplantae; phylum Streptophyta; class Magnoliopsida; order Zingiberales; family Zingiberaceae; genus Zingiber; species Zingiber officinale. The sequence continues at coordinate 126,068,409 of NC_055989.1, forward strand.
TTTAGGGTCTCCATACACCTAAACAAAAGCATACCTTTATTTTCCAAATGTTCCGCACAATGAAGAAATCGAAAAGCATTGACTAAGAAAATTTGGTGAAGGTGATGTTGAGCGCCAGATGCTGATGGAGGCGGTGGATCAAAGTCTTGGCTAGACTTTTAATGGGAAGGAGGGGGAGTACTAATGGGATTGTGGTGCATGCATCTGGACAAAGGTATGAGGCCTTCGATGAGGGAGATGGTGCTAGTGCTCAACTTCGAGAGCCTGGTTTGAATGAAAGAACCAGAAATAAGACTATGGATATATTTAATATTTAAATTTTAGTTAAATGTTAGCTTTGGAATGTAATTGGACTATTCATCTTGTAATTCAAATTATAAAATTTTGTTACCTTTTATAATTTATATTACATTATATTATAATTTTAAAATTATACCAAATAAAATAATTAATCTTGTAATGTAATCTTGATGATTCCGTTAATTTGAAATATGATCTTGATTTTTACCCTATTTTTTTTAAATTTATGCCAGAGATCTATAACATTTATTATATATATATTTTTATTTTTTTTATTTGTTTACTTTTTGAAAATGTATAGTTCATTAATTCATATAGTATTTTTTTTACTAAAATTATTATATGACTATGTTTAGATGCTTATGTTAAACCTATTGTTCTAAACATTTTAGTGTACTTAATTATTTATGTGTATTTATACTAAAACATTTTGAACGAGTCGTTCTTTAGTCACCCTTTTATAATTTAATTCAAAACTAAAACTTCTTTAGATCAATTTAAAATCAAACTAAACTGTTTAGTTCGATCACCATTTAGCTTTATTTTATTCAATTTAAAGCGATTAGTTCAAATAATAACTCAATATTATAAAAACCCAACACAGGCAGGTTTAATTCAGTTTAGCAGTTTATATAAGCTTAAATCAAAACTAAACTGGGTTGACCATCCAACTTGTCACCCAAACATCTATGATTTAAACTCCAACTATAATATATTTATAGGAATTTTTTCTCCAAATGAGGGGCGCAACTAAAAGATGCTGGGCTTCTGGGCTGGTCACTGGGTGCGCTTTCCGATTTATCCTGGTAGCCAGTGGAAAACTTTCGTAGGGTTGGGCTGGTCACCCTAGGGATAGTCAATGAGGCTAACTGGGATTATCATTTTTTGTCCTCGAGGCTATGGTGCCACGGTAGGACATCTAGGTTGTCACCCAGACACTCGCGGTTCGAACTCCAGCTATGATATATTTGCAAGAATTTTTTCTCCAAATGGGGGGCGCAACCAAAGGATGCTGGGCTTCTGAGCTGGCCGCTGCGTGCGTTTCCTGATTTACCCTGGTGGCTGGTCGGAAACTTCCGTGGGACCGGGCCGATCACCCTTAGGGATAGTCAATGAGGCTAACTGGGATTATCATTTTTTTTGCCAAAATAATTTTTTCATTTTATATTTTGTCTTGAGAGCTATGGTGTCACGGTAAGACATCCAGGTTGTCACTCAGGCACTCGTAGTTTGAACCCCAGCTATGACGTATTTGCAAGAATTTTTTCTCTAAATGGAGGGTACAACCAAAGGATGTTCGATGCTGGCTTCTTGATTTATTTTAGAGCCGGTCACCTCTAAGATAATTAATGAGATTAATTGAGATTATCATTTATTTTAAAAATCAAAACTAAACTGAAAATCAATAAGTTTACCTAGCACAGACTAAATCAATTAAATTAATAAATTAAAATTATTAATTTGAATTTGATGCGGTTAGAATCTCCCTTGCTGCCCTGCACCTCCTTTTATACCACAACACCTTAATAAGGGTTCGCACTGATAAAACTTCCCGTCTTCCACAGTCATGCTATCCTCCTATATACTCTTGGTTCGTGGCTTCATGTTCTTTTTCGATCTTTAGTGCCGTTTACGATTTGTTGCGCATCCGAGCTGTTGACCTAGCTAGCAAAGCTAACATCGGTGAGTAGTGGTTGGCGTTGCCGACTTTGCCCCTCTGATACTTAAGTTAACAACAAGCTGAACGAAAAAGGTGTCTCCCTCAATGAGAGGGCTTGAGTTGTAAAAGAAGGGCCTGTAAGTACCCCAGGGTAGTTTTGATGTGATCAACCAAGTTCAGTTAGATCCTGTGGTATTTTGATCCTTGTGTCTAAGTGTGCAGGAGTTTAGGAACACAAGAAGTCGAGCGGAAGATGTAGCTAGCGAAAAGGATGGCATGGGAAAGGGGCTGACGGGCTTGGTGCATCCGAGGGACAAAATGATGTAGAAGAGTACACCGGTGGACGAGAAAAACATGCATGGATTCGAGGGACGAGAAGCCAGGGAGGAAGGCTACTTGAGGAAAAGGCTGGAGTTGGGTTCAGGTGAGCTCAATTACGGATGATCGGAGCATCACCCAAGCGAGTGGAGCAAAAATGATTAACAAGGGAAGCTAACCATTTTCGAATAAACAGTGTCGAAGGCGCCTTCAAAAGGCTTGGAAGGCACCTTCTATGAACAGTACGAAGGTGTCTTCTAAAGGCTTGGAAGGCGCCCTCCATGAACAATATGAAGGTACATTCAAAAGGCTTGGAAGGCACCTTCAGTGAACAGTACCAGCCTAAAGTAACCGTTTGTTGTCGTTGAATTATGGATTAAATTTTATCCACTTGAAGGTGCCTTGAACCCTTTTGAAGGCACTTTCCACCCATGGATAGGATTTTCTCAAAGCTATAAAAAGGCCCTTGGAGTTAGGAAATATTCAACAACTTCTGTATTAACTTTCTAGCAACTTTCTGAGCTTTTCAAAGAGTGTAAAAGGCTTCTCCGCCTTCATTAAAGGAGATATTTTTAGTGGAGATTTACAACCGGTTTGGATTAACAACCACCTAGGTTGTAACCAAGTAAAAGTCATAGTCTCTTATTTATTTCCCTTTTTAAGTTGTTATTTTCTTTATTGTTGTTGCTTAATTAGAATTGTGCTACTAATCCAAGTCCAAAGAACGAGAAAGTTTTGTTTTATTTTTAATAGGCAATTCACCCCCTCTTGCCGGCCCCGCTGCGCCAACAAGTGGTATCAGAGCCCAACCACCTCAGAAGGACTAACATCCGACTGAAACACCGAAACGATGGCCAGACCGACGACCTTCCCACCGAAGTTCGAGGGAGAATTTGTGTCTTGGAAAAAACGCATAGAGGTATTTTTCAAAATTGATTTTGAAATACTGTTAATCATTAAATATGGTTTTGTAGCTCCTAAAGACTCCCAAGAAAATGAAAAGGAAGAACTTCAATGGACCAAGAAGGAGCAAATAGACTTCGTGTTAAACTGAAGAGTCGAGTTCCACTTACTTAGTGTACTTCCACCCTAGGAAGTAAATCGGATAGGAAATTACGACTCAGCAAGAAAATTTTGGGAAAAGTTCCTGGAGCTTCACGAAGGAACTTCCGAAGTAAAGCCCCCGAGATGGGGCCTACTTCGGAACCAGCTGACAAACCTCCGGATGGAAGAAGGTGAAACAGTCACACATCTGCACTCGAGGATCAAAGAACTTATTATCGGACTAATGAATTTCGGAGAAAAGGTAAGGAACCGAGATTCATTAAGGTACGCTTTAAATGTATTTCCTAGGACACCTAAGTGGACATCTATAGTTGACTCTTTTTATATATCTAAAGACCTCGAAGTCAGTTCATTAGAAATTTTTTTTTCCACATTTGAACTTCACAAATCTAGATGTGCAGAGACGAAAAGGGAGCCTTGTCAGAACATTGCCTTGAAGGCAAGAACAGACGATCCAGACTCTGAAGCATCATTTGATGAAGACGAAATGACTCTAATGGTAAGAAAATTTAGTAAATTCATTAAATCTAATAAATTTAATAAGTCACAGGCAAAGAAGCACTTTCGGAGTAAGAGAAATGTCCGATGGTACAACTGCCAAAGGGAAGGGCACATCAAAGATGACTGCCCAGAACTAAAGAAAAAGGAGAAAGACAAGAGAAATATACCAACAAGATCCAAGCACAAGAATTTGAAGGTCACATGGGATGAATTGTCGCCCTCTGAGTCCGAGATCGAAGTTTTCTCCGGACTAGCCTTACTAGTTGACGACAAAGAAGAAGATGAAAGCAGCTCAAAGATGAGCATCGATGAAGGGGGAGGATCATCAGAGGAAAGCTGTGATGAAGGGGGAGCATAAGATCACGAAATAAGTAAGGTATGTGCACTATCTCTAGAATAGTCTTTTAATTTTATCAAAGTGTTTTCTAAAAATTTGTTCAAATTAGAAAAAGAAAATGTGGATTTAAAAAGAAAATTAGCTATACATGTTCACTAGAATTGTTTGACAATTTGAAAATAGAAAATGTTAAATTAAAAGAACAAATAGACATGTTCATCTCCAAATTTAAATTTTAGAAATTGTAGACAACTAAATTGGTATATAAGGAACCATAGGGGTAAAATTAGGAAAATTCCTAAACATTATGTTCCAAAATTCTTAATAAATTCAGTAGATAGGAACCTATATTGGGTTCCAAAATATTTTTTTGATTAAATTCTCAAATCTTTTTGGTTTAACTAAAAAATATTTTTTGGTTGGAAATTTTTACCATGCTATCTGATAATTTGATCTACTGATAGAAAATTATTTCAAAATTTTTCTTATTTTTTTTGAATATTTGTTTAACAAAAAAATTATTATGTCGTTCGATTTAAAAAATATTTTGCAGAGTTAATTTTATAAAAACTTATTTTTCTATGAAATAATATCATTTTCTTTAACTATAAAAAAATATTTTAATTTTTTTTACCGTTGGATAATTTTCTATGAATTTATTAACGAATATGGTATTTTGCATATTAAAAATACTTTTATAACTTATCTTTGAAATAATTTATTTTTTTAGGATAAAATATGATGTCTTCTATCATAACAATTTTTTTTGACATTTTTCAAATTTTATCTGACTTATTATGAATTATTTTTCAAAAAGTTAGTTTTTAATATTAAAAATTCAAGGAAATAGAAATTGAGAACTTTGATTTTTTTATTGTTAGACAATCTGTTTACCATATTTAATAAAAATTTACAAAATTTTCAAAAGTGAAAAATTATTTGTGAAAGAATTATTTTTGAAAATTAGCTACTTTACTAAAATAAATTATTTCTGTTAAACTGAATAATATCCTTTTATGAAAATTTTTTTACTAGTCTACCGTACTCTGCTTAAATTTGAAATTTTTTTTTAAAGATTTTTTGAAACTGAAAAGTAATTATTAAATTATATTTTGTTAAAACAGATGCTTAGTTATTAAAACTAGAATATATTTGAAAATTAATTATGAAAAATACTAGCATACTAGTAATATTAGTAATGTACCCCTTAATTTTTTTTTTCAAATTTATTTATCTGTTTTTTGTATTTTTTTCTTATTTTTTTTTTTGATGTGATCAAAAGGGAAGAGATAAGAACAAGTTAAGGAAGTGTAGGGGGAGTTATTATATTTTTCTTTTGCAAATCGTTAATTCATTGAATCTACAATGGACTTTACTTATAACATTGCAATTTCTTTCTGTTTAACCCTAACTTGAACTTGGGTTGATGCATATCAAAAAGGGGGAGATTGTAAATATCCCAAGATAGTTTTGATATGATTAACCAAGTTCAGTTAGGTCCTGTGGTATTTTGATCCTTGTGTCTAAATGTGCAGGATTTTAGGAACATAAAAAGTCAAGCGGAAGACGCAGCTAGCGAGAAAGATAACACGGGAAAGGAGCTGACGGGCTCGGTGCATTCGAGGGACGAAATGCTGTGAAAGAGTACATCGATGGGCGAGAAGAACGTGCACGACATTCGAGGGCCGAGAAGTCGGGGAGGAAGGTTGCTTGAGGAAAAGGCTGGAGTTGGGTTTGGGTGAACTCAATTACGGACGGTCGGAGCATCACCCAAGCGAGCGGAGCAAAAATGGTTAACAAGGGAAGCTAACCATTTTGGGATGAATAGTGTTGAAGGCACCTTCAAATGGCTTGGAAGGCACATTCCAGGAAGAGGCGTCTTTAAAAGGCTTGGAAGGTGTCTTCCATGAATAGTACGAAGGCGCCTTGAAAAGGCTTGGAAGACGCCTTTAGTGAATAGTACTAGCCTAAATTAACCGTTTGTTGCCGTTAAATTGTGGATAAAACTTTATCCACTTGAAGGTGCCTTGAACCCTTTTGAAGACGCCTTCCACCCATGGATAGGATTTTCTCGGAGATATAAAAAGGCCTTTGGAGGTAGGAAATATTCAACAACTTCTGTATTAACTTCGCAACTTTCTGAGCTTTTCAAAGAGTGTAAGAGGCTTCTCCGTCTTCATCAAAAGAGATATTTTTAGTGGAGCTTTACAACCGCCTTGGATTAACAACCACCTAGGTTGTAACCAAGTAAAAGTCATAGTCTCTTACTTATTTCCCTTTTTAAGTTATTAATTTTCTTTATTGTTGTTTCTTAATTAGAATTGTGCTACTAATCCAAGTCCAAAGAACGAAAAAGGTTTGTTTTATTTTTAATAGGCAATTCACCCTCTTTCTTGCTGGCTCCACCGCGCCAACAGGGCCTTCAACGGGGAAGATGTTATATCTGAGAGATATCCTCTAATGATTGTACTATTTATTGGATAAATTAAGATTCACTATTTGAATGTACATATTTAATGTATGTGATTAGATCTTAAACTCACTTATTGAATATCCGCAATACGATTCATACTATGAGAGGACTTGTGATTGGATCACAACTAGTGACCATATCTACATGTATAATTATGAATGTATTGAAAATTTTCCTAGTCAACGAATTGATGTATTCAGACATCATTGATTCTGTGAGATTAACATCGGTTATACTCCTAGGTCTAATTAAGTAGTTTATCCTCACTGGCTGGACACATTGGGATGTCGAGAGTTAAATGTCGATGCTAGATATAGTAATTAGTTCATCTGAGTGATATATTGTAAGACTTCATATGGTTCTTTACATATATAGATATGTCAATAAAGCTCTTACTGTAGCTTAAGTGTGAGTTTCCTTCGACTTGAGTTATTCAAGTCATCTTGGTCATGAAGACTTATACTTTGACATTCTAAACAAGCATCTCATTGGAGGTATGACCTCAAGATGTTTGGGTATATATTGTTAGGATCTCTTCGTACGGCTAGAGAGGGGGGGTGTGAATAGCCGCCCCAAATCGCTCGTTTCTTCCTACAATTCGTTAGCGCAGCGGAAAAATAAACTAGAAACGAAAGGAAGAATATCAAACCTTAACACAGCGATGTACGAGGTTCGGAGATGATGCTCCTACTCCTCGGCGTGTCCGTAAGGTGGACGAACCCAATCAATCCGTCGGTGGATGAGTCCCCGGAAAACCGGCTAATAAAAACTCCTTCTGGGTGGAGAAACCTCGCCACACTTGTTTGCAACAGCAAACAGGAGTACAAGTACAAAGAATAAGCAAGAAATACAATAAGAATACACAAGCACTCTACCAATCTTGCTTTCTCGTCGACTGGAGTCCGGATGAAACAGCAGCTTCAAAAACCCTAACAGCAGCAGCTGTTCCAGTCGGGGAAGCTCACGCGAAGCTTTCGGAAGGAACTCAAACAGAGCTCTTATCACAGCCCACAAATCTTCAGCAGAAGAGAAGAAAAAAAAAAGAGAGCTAGCACCGAAGATGCCCTCGATCCTTTATACCTGTGAAGAAGAAACAGCGAAGAAACTAGCCGTTGCGTCGCAACGGCTAGAACCCTGATCGGTCTGTGGACCGATCAGGGAAGAAGCCTTAGCTTCTGTTCCGTCCCATGGACCGATCAGGAACCTCCTGATCAGTCCACGGACCGATCAGGAACTTCCTGATCGGTCCAGGGACCGATCAGGGAACTTCCTGATCGGTCTGCGCCTCGCTCCTGTTCGGCTTCTGATCGACTCCTGATCGGTCACCAGACCGATCAGTTATCACACAGTATGCTACTGATGTGTTACTGATCGGTCACCAGACCGATCAGAATATTCGCGGTATCACTGGATCAATCACTAGATCGATCCAGCTCATGGTTTTCGCCCAAACCAAGTCCAAACCAACATCCGGTCAATCTTGACTTGTTGGTACATTGCGCCTAGCATCCGGTCACTCCCTTGACCTGCTAGGACTCCCCGCTAAGTGTCCGGTCAATCCCTTTGACCCACTTAGACTTTTCTCTCCGTACCAAGTATCCGGTCACTCCTATGACCTACTTGGACTTCCCATCACCAGATGTCCGATCACCCTTGATCCATCTTGATTTTCCCTTGCCCGGCTTCACTCACCAGGACTTTCACCTAGCTTCACTCACTAGGGTTTTCACACTACCTAACATCCCAGTTAGGACTTTCTCACTGCCTGGCTTCACTCACCAGGAATTTCCACACTGCCTAACATCCCAGTTAGGACTTTCCCACTTGCCAAGCTCCCTGCTTGGACTTTTCCCGTGCCAAGCTCCCTGCTTGGACTTTTCCCGTGCCAAGCTCCCTGCTTGGACTTTTCCAGTGCCAAGTCTCCATACTTGGACTTTTCGCGTGCCAAGCTCCCTGCTTGGACTTTCCCAGTGCCAAGTCTCCATACTTGGACTTTTCAGGTCAACCAGGTCAATCCTTGACCTAGGGTTGGACCAATAATCTCCCAACCATCTATTCTTGTCTCACATCAAGAATAGAACTCTCTCACGAGTGTCAAACATCAACATGCAACTCAACTAGGTCAATCTTGACCTAAGGTTGCACCGACAATCTTCCCAAGTCAAACATCAAAATACAACTCGAGTCAAGTCACCTCGAGTCGGGTCAACCAGGTCAACCTTGACCTAAGGTTGCACCAACAATCTCCCCCTTTTTGATGTTTGACAAAACCCATAATCAAGTTAGGTTAACTCGATAACCTAACTTAGGTTTTCCAACCATCTTCCAATGTCCAATGTTCTTTCCTTGAACATTCTCTGGACATTCTCCCCTTAGGTTAACCCGATAACCTAACTTGGGTTCTCCAATAATTCTCCCCCTTTTTGACACACATCAAAAAGAATTCCAATGTTCTTCCTCGAACATTCCTTGACATTCTTCCCCTAGCTTAGGTTAACCCGATAACCTAACTTGGGTTCTCCAATAACTCTCCAATGAACACTCTCCCCTTTTTGACACACATCAAAAAGAAAAAGGAGGGTATCAAGGTCAAGAGTTTCTTCCTAATGAAAGTCCCATACCTTTCGTTGAAACTCTTAATTTCCCCCTTGATACTAAACTCAACAATCAACTTAGTGATAATCCCATATCACTAATCCTCAAAAATCTTAAGGAGTAAAAACTCCCCCTAAAATTCAACTCCCCCTTGACAATTAGGTAAAACTCCCCCTAAAGGTCAACTCCCCCTTTGACCATTGCACCAACAATGTCTTTGAGAGTTCCAAACCTTTAGAAATCCAAAAACACCACTTCCATAACTGAAATTTCAGACAACAAATGAAAATCAGAAAAACCGTCCCGATCAGGCCTTCACCAGATCGCACTCGTGCTATGGAACTCACTGGATCGGTCTGCAGACCGATCCACAATACTCTGGATCGGTCCGCAGACCGATCAGATCTTCCCTGGATCGGTCCCCGGACCGATCCAGCCACTGAAATCAGAACTTCTGATTTCCCCTTCCGGAAAATCAGAAACTCCTAATAAATTCAAGAAAATTCCAAAAATTACGAAACTTTGAGAATACATTCCTCATATCATACACTATCATGGAAAAATAGTTTTCTATGAAAATAACTTCCATTTTTCAATCTTGATACAAAGTTCAAAAAACTTTGAAATAGTTCAAGTTTAACTCAACTTTGTATCACAATATTCAATGATGAATGCAATCACTAAGATGGCTTCATCAAGGTTTTCCAAATCAATTTTGAAATGATTTTAAACCCTTTAATTTAGGATCATAATCTTAGGACTATATGTACATGACTTGTACACAAGTTTTCCCTATGATCCTCCATTTCTTGAATTAGGCTCATCTAGGTACAAGAACTATGCACCTTGATTCTAATTCATGATCCTAATATCTCACACACATCTAAAGTGTATCAAACACATCCATGGAAATTTTGATGTGAGATATGGGTTTAGGTATCTTAGACTAAGGTCTCATGCATTTTCTAAACACAAATTTGATCTCGATATCAAAATGTGTTTTTCATCCTTAAATCAATTCAATTGATTATTAATGCAAGAAATGATGACATGACATAAAATGATATCATACATAATAACATGTGCCAATGTCATGATGTCATGGCATAAAGTATGAAACTTAAATAAAACATGACATATAAATAACCTAAGCATTATCATGACATTTTAAATGATCATAAAATAAATATGATGTCATGACATGACATATGACAAACAATATATGGCAAATAGCACATAAAGGTATAGAAAATACCTAATTCTAGCCTTAGTTGCCATTTTTGATAATTTTGACCATTTTGCCATAATTTCTATATTCCTAAGTGTAATAGACCTAAAATCATATCCTCAAGACTTTTAGATCACTATGTGCCAACTAGATTGATTCTAGAAAATTCCTCAAATGTAGTTGGCACATTCTAATCACCTTAGGAATAATATTCACTTTCATTTTCAAGGCTTGATTGCACCTTGAAAATTCCTAAAGTGCCACCTTTTGCCATGATTAGGTTAACTACCTATTCAAGTAAGGTTGGCACACCCTAACTCATCTAGCGTGATGAAATCACGCTCCTAGGAACCCAATACCTATTGGAGCTCATTGGGTTCACTAAGTATTCACTAGGGATGACTTCCCTAGCAACCCTTCTAATGACCCTCCTAGGCTTTGAAGCCTTGGTCATTTGGGACTCATCAAGATCAACTCTAGGGGTGACTCCCCTTGTGACCTTGGTGATGGTCTTCCTAGCGCTAGATTTTGTTCCATAATCGAATGGAACATTATGATAAGTGGGCTTGACCACTTGGGACTTAGGTTTGTGACCCAAACCTTTCTTGTCCTTGGACATTGGTTTTTGACCCTTAAACCCTAGAGTCAAATCCCCAAGAGCCTTTTCTAGAGAGTCAAGTCTTGACCTCAAGACTTGATTTTCTTTCTCTAATACCTCAAGCTTTAATTTATCATTTTTCTTTGAGGTATTCCTAGGCATATGTCTAGATGATTTGGGATTTCTACCTAGATTTTCCTTAGCCTTAGATGAGTTAATTCTAGGGTTGGCTTTCCTAGTGTTATCCTTATCTAGGCTCACATGTTTGGCACCTAAGCATGTGTATCGATTTCTATAATTAACATGCTTATCATTCTTGACAATAGCAATAAGGCTACTAGCATGCATCCTACTAGAATTGCAAGAATGTGCCTTAGAGATTACCTTAGGGTTTGCCCTAGCTCCCCCTATACATGTGCTCGATCTCTTGTCCTTGTGAGATTGCCTCCCTCTCGGACATTGGCTCCGATAATGTCCCCTTCGCTTGCATTGGAAGCACACCACGTGCTCCTTGCCCTTGCGTGTTGGGACTCCGGCTTCCTTGACCTTTGGTGCCGGTGGAGTCTTTCTAACCCTCTTTGGACATTTACTCTTGTAATGTCCATACTCCCTACACTCAAAGCACATTATGTGTAATTTATTTGAAATTGAAATGCTTGAGTTACCTAGGGTTGAGGTGGGATGTATGCTTTCTTCTTCATCCCTTCCGGAGATAGAAGCTTCTTCCTCTTGCACCATTCTTGAAGAAGAACTCTCCTCCTCTTCTTCCTTAGATGTTGAGTAGCCCTCAACTTCTAATTCCTCTTCTCCATGATGTGAGCTACTTGGCTCACTTGACTCCTCTTCATGGCTTGAAGTGGAGTTCCCCTCATGGAACTTAGCCAAGTTGTTCCACAACTCCTTGGCATTGTTGTATCCATCTATCCTACACAATATATCGTTAGGTAATGAGAATTCAAATATTTTCATTACCTCGTCGTTGATTGTGGATTGGTGGATTTGCTCCTTCGTCCACTTCTTCTTCTCAAGAGGTTTTCCTTCTTTATCCATCGGAGGAGTGAAACCTAATTGTACACAAGTCCAATTTTCAATGTTAGTCATAAGAAAATACTTCATCCTTACCTTCCAAAACGCGAAGTCGTCGCGATCGTAGAAGGGTGGAATGGTGATGTCTTCTCCGAGTTGATCCATCTCTAGCTTGTGCTCCCTCGGGTGTTAATCCGGCGAAGAGCGACCTCGCTCTGATACCACTTGTTAGGATCTCTTCGTACGGCTAGAGAGGGGGGGGTGTGAATAGCCGCCCCAAATCACTCGTTTCTTCCTACAATTCGTTAGCGCAGCGGAAAAATAAACTAGAAACGAAAGGAAGAATATCAAACCTTAACACAGCGATGTACGAGGTTCGGAGATGATGCTCCTACTCCTCGGCGTGTCCGTAAGGTGGACGAACCCAATCAATCCGTCGGTGGATGAGTCCCCAGAAAACCGGCTAATAAAAACTCCTTCTGGGTGGAGAAACCTCGCCACACTTGTTTGCAACAACAAACAGGAGTACAAGTACAAAGAATAAGCAAGAAATACAATAAGAATACACAAGCACTCTACCAATCTTGCTTTCTCGTCGACTGGAGTCCTAACAGCAGCAGTTGTTCCAGTCGGGGAAGCTCACGCGAAGCTTTCGGAAGGAACTCAAACAGAGCTCTTATCACAGCCCACAAATCTTCAGCAGAAGAAAAAAGAGCTAGCACAGAAGATGCCTCGATCCTTTATACCTGTGAAGAAACAATGAAGAAACTAGCCGTTGCGTCAGCTAGAACTCGATCGTCGTGGACCGATCGGAAGAAGCCTTAGCTGTTCCATCCTGATCGGTCCATGGACCGATCAGAACCTCCTGATCGGTCCACGACCGATGAACCTCTGATCGGTCCGGGACCGATCAGGCCTGATCGGTCCCCACCGATCAGCCCTCTGCTCCTCGCCTGCTCACCGATCGACTCGATCGGTCACCGATCGATCAGTTATCACACAAGATATCGATATTACGATCGGTCACCGACCGATCGAATATTCAGATCACCGGATCGATCACCGATCGATCCAAGATGGTTTTCGCCCAAACCAAGTCCAAACCAACATCCGGTCAATCTTGACCTGTTGGTACATTGCGCCTAGCATCCGGTCACTCCCTTGACCTGCTAGGACTCCCCGCTAAGTGTCCGGTCAATCCCTTTGACCCACTTAGACTTTTCTCTCCGTACCAAGTATCCGGTCACTCCTATGACCTACTTGGACTTCCCATCACCAGATGTCCGATCACCCTTGATCCATCTGGATTTTCCCTTGCCCGGCTTCACTCACCAGGACTTTCACCTAGCTTCACTCACTAGGGTTTTCACACTGCCTAACATCCCAGTTAGGACTTTCTCACTGCCTGGCTTCACTCACCAGGACTTTCCACACTGCCTAACATCCCAGTTAGGACTTTCCCACTTGCCAAGCTCCCTGCTTGGACTTTTCCCGTGCCAAGCTCCCTGCTTGGACTTTTCCAGTGCCAAGTCTCCATACTTGGACTTTTCGCGTGCCAAGCTCCCTGCTTGGACTTTCCCAGTGCCAAGTCTCCATACTTGGACTTTTCAGGTCAACCAGGTCAATCCTTGACCTAGGGTTGGACCAATAATCTCCCAACCATCTATTCTTGTCTCACATCAAGAATAGAACTCTCTCACGAGTGTCAAACATCAACATGCAACTCAACTAGGTCAACCTTGACCTAAGGTTGCACCGACAATCTTCCCAAGTCAAAAATCAAAATACAACTCGAGTCAAGTCACCTCGAGTCGGGTCAACCAGGTCAACCTTGACCTAAGGTTGCACCAACATATATAAGTCAAAGTATCCGAAGGTGTTTGGATAGCCACAGAGGATTTATCACTCTTTACTAGAAGACGTATATCCTATGACCACTTGCCAGAATTGTTACTCAAAGTCTTTGGCTAAAACATCATATGCTAAGAGTATGGTACTCTTGGACACATGCTTGAGTAATTTAAATTCACAGAATGAAAAAATATTACCTGCGCTAAGTGTGACATGGTCAGTTTAGCAGGGACAGATACATAGACTATGTCATGAGGTAAGTGGGTATAAGATGAGTTAAAGGACAAGACACGACTTACTGTAGTTGTTGTAAGGTTCAGAAGTGGTTTTGGAGTCAACCGTATGATTTTTTGGTCAATTAGGGGTCATGATGTACCACTACGTGTCACTTATAATTGATCTAAAATTAATGGCTAATTATGGACGACCAACATAACTGGAAACCTATTGGGTTACATGTAATACAAGTTTATTCGAAGGACTTAAAATGAGTTTGAGAATTGAATTATCAGATCGAGAGAGACTAAGTCTGGTTGGACCAGACGAAAAGAAAATATGGAAAAATATTTATCGAATCGGAAGCACGGATGAACCACATATTTTGAAGATCGTTTAATTATAAATGAAAATTGGTTTGATTTTAATTAAAAGAGGTTTGGTTATTAAACCAAGTTGGTTTGGTTTTGAACCAAACCAAGAGCTTTATGGTTTGAGTTTTGATTAAGGATTATTGGGTTGGGGTTGCTTATCAAACCAATGTAAGAAATCTATAATAAGATATAGATTTAGAGAAGATTAATTAAATTAATCTTGGAGAAAACCTAATCATTAGGTTTTTCTTCCTCCCCCTCTACTCCCTCTCTTGCCGCCAAACACCAACACCAAGGAGAAGGGTTCTCCTTGGTCCGTCGTCCCCTCACCTCCATCCAACTCCACCCCTCAGGCCAGCACATCCCCGCCTGCCAGTAGGAGACCTTGGGACAGTAGCTTTGGTCGATCATCACCATTCCAGGCAACAAGAATCGGTAGACAAAATCTGTCTGCCGGTGCCACAACCCCTTTCCAGCCTCCTCTGACCTTCATTTTGGCAAGCAAACGTTGTTACCGGACTACCAAAGCCTCGGGGGTACCTCATACCTCTTCGACTATAAAATAAGGACATCAAACAGTGAAGAAAAAGGCACGAACAACCCTATTTTCCGGCTAGACAACAACCCTCTTGTTCATTTGCTCTCTCCATTTGGCATCGTCTAGTTGCGTATGCCACCGGACACCAAACTCTATCTTCACACACAAGGCTAGTAGCTTTCTCAAAGATGAAACTCGTGACTTTTAAAGCCATCTTGAAGAGTTCTCTACGTGGGTATGAATAGAGGCAAGACTTTCGAGTGTCGTTTGGTTGATGCCCTTTCCACTCCGTGTCATCCATCAAGTATACTTAGAATAAATTTATTTCCTTAAAATTTTTATATTGCGATCATGTTTGCATGAGATGTATCCTTATATGCATGTGGTGTGTGTATTGTAATAAATTAGAATTATTATTGTTTTTAATTTCGCTGCACATGTTTGTGAAATATATTTTAAGAATGCACCCGTGTTGGGCTACCCAATAGAAGGGCCTTATCTAGTTGTGGGTTACCTCCTCCAAGACTTACCTGGAGTTCACTCCTCTAACGCTCCTCATTACCTAGGGTTATCTCCTTTTAGGATTTTCCTTTGCTTAGAGTTTATGTTGGTGCAGGGAGCACCAGACAATCGAACATGAGTTCTGATTATGGAAAAGGGTTCAAAAGTTAATATGTCTTGTGATCTAACAATTATGATTGATCTTGAAAAAAAGTCCTAAGTGTTCTTAGACAGAAGTCTTAGTGGATTCTAGGCAAGTGGAAAACCCTAGAGGGGAGATAACCCTAGGTCCTAGGGGATGGTAACCCTAACTTATGGAAAGTCCTAGCTGCGGTTAGATAATGAAGTCCTGGTCTGGGGGACTAGGAAAAGTCTTAGTAGGTCAAGGATATCAGGTAAAATTCTAGAGTTGAGGACTCTAGGTGAAAATCCTAGGGGTCGTGGATACTAGGTGAAAGATTGGACGAGTCAGGAATTAGACGTCCAGCGGAAAAGTCCTGAAGTCTTGGATGCTGACCAAAAGTCTAGATGGTCTGGAGGACTGGTCTGGCAAAAGGTAAGCTCTCCTGAGAGGAATAGGTGAGAATGCATTCTCTGGAGAGGAAACAGTAGGCGTCGGTCCGACCTATAACTTCAACGAAATTCAAAGTCAGGACCGAACAATCCGAAGGCTGTCAAAAATTATCTTTACATGTTATTTGATTTTTATTCTAACTCTATTTTACAGAAATACTAACACTTTGTAGGTTAGAATTTTGGCTTGTTTGATCGACCGAACTCTCAAGTAAAAAGATCAGATAAGCAGCGACTTGATCGAATTCGACCAAGAGATCGGTCGACTGAACCTCAGGTTCAGTCGGCCGAACAGTGGATAAGAAGCGACTTGATTGGACTAGGTTGATTAGACCAGGTTGATCGGATCAGATAAACCAACTAGGATAACGAGATCGATTGACCGAATGGCAGGATCGGTCGACTGAATGAAGGCTTTATTCAAAGCTGTAGTATCAAAGCCGTAGTATCTGGACAGGAAGCTGGGCAGATGCAGAAGGTTCGGTCCACCGATCAGGGAGGATCGGTCGATCAATCAGCGTCGAGTCAAAGACCGATCCTGAGATCAATGGGCCTAGATCAGGTCAAGCTCAGCTATAAAATAAGGTTTGACCAGTAGATTCAGAGACAGACATTCAAACATCCTTTAGAACTACTTCAGCTCTTGCACACTGCTCCGGAATGATTTGACAATGCCCAAATGCTACTCAGACAATTGACGAACGACTATTAATTCTATTATTGTCGGTAACTTGTTTTTATTGCTATTATTCTTCAAGTTTGTAATTATTGTTCGAATTATCAGTGATTACCCAATGAAAGTGATCAACGATTGCGTGTCTTGGAGTATGAGTCGTTAAAGATTCCGGATCAAGTCAAACTCTACCTTATCAGTATTGCTTTTGCTTTCTTCTGTTTATTTCGCTGCATTTTGCTCCAAAGTTTTTAAACAAATGTGAAAGCCACGAGTGCTATTCACCCCCTAGCATGTCTCGATCCAACAGTTTATTCCATTTAGGGCCCTTGGCGGCCGACTTGAGGGAGTGAATTGTCTGAAAAAGAAAATAATATCTTTCTCGTTTTTTCAACTCTAATTAAAAGTAACAATAATGATAAATTAAAATAATGACTAGAAAGAAGAGGTAGAAGGTTTACTTGGTTACAACCTAGATGGTTATTAATCCAAGGCAAGTGAAAGCGCAATAAAAATCTCCTTTATTGAAGGCGGAGAAGCCTCTTACACTCATTAAAAAGCTCAGACAATTGCTAGAAAATGATGACAAGAGTTGATATATATTTCTTAGGTCTAGGGGTCTTTTTATAGCCCTTGGGAAACTTTATCCGATGTTGGAAGGCGCCTCCAACAAGCTGGAAGACACCTCCAGCAAGGTAAGTACGGATAAAACCTTATCCTCTTGCAACGACAGAATTTGCCTGATCAAAGGTGCCTCCCATAGGACTGGAAGGCGCCTTCGTACTATTCATCTAAGGCACCTTCCAGTCATGGAAGTTGCCTTTCACAGTGAAGGTGCGGAGGCGCCTTTAACTCCCTTTGAAGGTGCCTCCAGCAGTATTTCTAGCATTCTTTTTGCTCTTTTGGTGCTTCGATCACCTGAGTGATCGTGGCCATCCGGGATAGGGTTCACCCGAACCCATTTCCCAGTCTTCTCCTCGAGCAAGCTTCCACTCTGGCTTCTCATCCCTCAGAACATCGCACATGCCCTTCTTGTCCACCGGTGTACTCTTCTCAGCACCTCGTCGCTCGGATACACCGATCCCGTCAGCTCCCTTCCCGTGCCATCCTTCTTGCTAGCTCCATCTTCTGATCGACTTCTTGTGTTCCTAAGCTCTTGCACACTTTGACACAAGGATCAAATATAACAGGACCTAAATTAACCTGGTTGATCACATTAAAACTATCACGAGGTTCCAACAATCTCTCCCTTTTAGATGTGCATCAACCCAGGTTCAAGTTAGGGTAAAAACAATGCAATAAAAGTATTGTAAAGAAATTGCAATAATAACATTTTAGGAACATTAAGTATAATGTTGCAAAATTCAAAATTTACAAAATTCAAAAATTTAAAATCTCCCCCTAAACTTGTACTTATTTCTCCCCCTTTGATGACATCAAAAAAATAAGAAAAATATCATAATAAGTTAGAAAGTTTGAAAAAAATTTTAGGGGACTTAAATTTTTTTTTAATAAAGTCATACTTTGTATTCGACAAGAAAGAGTTTTAAAGAAATCTACTAATCCTCAATTAAACATTAAATTCAACAATTGAATTCCAGACTGTGGCGAGGTACTAGACTTTCTTGAATATTGGAACAACAACCACTTTCTTAGACAATGCCTTTTAAAGAAATTAATATTTAATTTTCTTTCTGATATTTTAACCCTATTTTAAAAATTTTAGTCTAAGCATGACTTTGAAACCCAATATAATTTTCTATCTACTGGATTAATCAGAAATTTTGGAGGTATATAACTTCTGGGGATCTTTCTAATTTGACCCCTGTGAAATCATACATACCAATTTATCCTATCATGATTTCTAATTTTTTATATTTGAAAGTTACTTAATTTCAAAATGCATGTTCTTTTTCCAAAGTTTCGATTTGTATTTTCAATTTATCATTTTCTAGTTTTAAACTATCTAATTGTCTTTTTAAATCAATGTTCTCTTTTTCTAATTTTACCAAATCCTTGGAAAGAATCTTAATGGAATTAAATGACTGCTTGGGAGATAGTACACATACCTCACTTACCTCATATTTTGATGCTCTCCCTTCATCGCAACTTTCTTCTGATAATTCTCCCCCTTCATTGATGCTTATTTCTGAGCTGCTTTCATCTTCTTCTTGGTGGCGGCTAGTAGGACTAGTCTGGAGAAGGCCTCGATCTCGGACTTAGAAGATGATGATTCATTCCATGTGGCCTTCAAGTTCTTGTGCTTTGGTCTGTTGCCCTTATATTTCTCCTTTTTCTTTAGTTTAGGGGATTCTTCTTTGATGTGCCCTTCCCCTTGACAGTTGTAGTATCGGACCTTTCTTATACTCTGAACGTGCTTCTTTGCCTGTGACTTATTAAATTTATTAGATATAATGTATTTACTAAATTTTCTTACCATTAGAGCCGCTTCGTCTCCATCAATTGACTCGTCGGAGTGTGGATCGTCCGTTTTTACCTTTAGGGCAATGTTCTAGTTCGATCCTTTTCTTTGTCCTGCACACTGAGATTCATGTAATTCAAAAGTGAAGAAAAGATTTTCTAAAGTACTCACCTCGAGATCTTTGGAGATATAGTAGGAGTCTACTATAGATGTCCATTTCGGTATTCTCGGGAATGCATTTAAAGCATACCTTAGTGTGTCCCGATTGGTTACCATTTCTCCGATGTTTGTTAGGTTGGTGATTAGCCCCTTGATTCTTCCGTGTAGCTGAGCAACCGATTCACCTTCTTTCATTCAAAGATTGCAGATTTGGTTCAGGAGTAGATCCCGTTTTACGAGTTTGGCTTCGGATGTACCTTTGTGTAGTTCTAGGAACTTCTTCTAAAGTTCTAGGAACTTCTTCTAAAGTTCATTTACTAATTTGTAAGCGCCAATTCTGTTGACTTCTTGCGGAGGTAGCACGCTCAGTAGATAGAATTCGGCTCATCCATTTGCCATGAAATCTACTTGCTCCTTTTTGGTCCATTGATAATCTTTATTTTTTGGTGCTACAAATCCATATTTTAATATTAACAATAAATCAAAATCGGTTTTAAAAAAATACCTCAATGCATTTCTTCCAAGACTCAAATTCTCCCTCGAATTTTGGCCGGTAGATTGTTGGTCCAACCATCGTTTCAGTGTTTCAGTCGGCGGTTAGTCCTTCTGAGGCGGTTGAGCTCTGATACCACTTGTTAGGACCCTTGACAGCTAACTTGAGGGAGTGAATTGCTTGAAAAAGAAAATAATACCTTTCCCATTCTTTTAACTCTAATTAAAAGCAACAATAATGATAAATTACAAGATTATTCTATAAAACACATTCCTAATTGTCTTCTTAAGTTACTAAATTCAACTTCAGGTAAAGGTTTTGTAAATAAGTTGGCTAGGTTAGATTTTGAGTCAATATAGTTCAGTTTAATATTTCCTTTAGAGACATGATCCCTAACGAAATGATGTTTAACTTCTATGTGTTTAATTCTAGAGTGATGTATTGGATTTTTAGTTAGATTTATAGAACTTATGTTATCAATATAGGTTTTCACATTTTTATAATCTAGATTAAAGTCTTTTAAGGTATGGGACATCCATAGCAATTGAGTTACACATTCACCTATTGCTATGTATTCGTCTTCAGTAGTAGATAAGACAACACAATGTTGCTTTCTACTAAACCAACTAAAGAAGATCCTAGTAGTTGACATCCTCCACCAGTACTCTTTCTATCTAACTTACATCTGGCATAATCTGAATTAGAATAGCCAACTAATTCAAAATGTGAAGATCTAGGGTACCACATTCCTACATTAATGGTTCATTTTAGATATTTCATTATTCTTTTAACACATGATAGATGAGACTCTTTGGCGCATGTTTGATAGCGAGCACACATACTTACTACAAATAATATGCCTGGTCTGCTTGCAGTTAAGTATAATAAGCTACCTATCATGCTTCTATAATGTCTTAAATCAATTGATTTACCATTTGGGTCACTATCTAGATTAATGTAACTAGCCATAGGTGTTTTTAATACTTTTGAGTTTTCCAAACCAAATTTTCTAAGTAGATCTTTTGTGTATTTAGTTTGATGCACATAGTTGCCTTCTTTAGTTTGTTTAATTTGAAGTCCTAGGAAATAATTTAACTCTCCAACTAAACTCATTTCAAATTCAGTTTCCATTAAAGTTATAAATTCTTTTAAGAATTTTGAATTTGTTGATCCAAACACTATGTCATCGACATAAACCTGGGCTATGAAAATATCAGAATTAAGGGTTTTTATAAAAAGTGTAGGGTCAATTTGACCCTCCTTGAACCCTTTTGAATTTAGAAAGCTAGACAACCTTTCATACCAAGCCCTAGGCATTTGTTTTAATCCGTAAAGTGCCTTTTTGAGCTTAAAGACATTGTTAGAGTTTTCTAGATTTTCAAATCCTAGTGGTTGACTTACATAGACTTCTTCTTTAATTTGTCCATTTAGGAATACAGATTTAACATCCATTTGAAATAATTTGAATCCTTTGTATGCTGCATAGGCTAGCAACATCCTAATTGATTCAAGTCTAGCTACCGGGACATAAGTCTCATCGTAATCCAATCCTTCGACTTGACTAAATCCTTTGTCAACTAGTCGGGCTTTATTCTTTATGATTTCTCCTTGATCGTCTAACTTATTCCTAAATACTCATTTGGTGTCAATAATTGTTTTTCCTTTTGGTGGAGGTACTAGATCTCAAACCTGATTTCTTTCAAATTGACTTAACTCTTCTTGCATTGTAATTATCCAGTTGAGTTCTGTCAATATATCAATTACAATATTAGGTTCAATTTTAGATATTAGTGCTATTTGACTTAAATTCCTAAAGGTTGATCTAGTTTGAACCCTTAATTCGAGATTACCTATGATTTGTTCAATTGGATGATTAGGGTTTGATTTTATTGTACATGAGTTAGATTTTTCAGACTGTTTAGTTTGTGTTATTTGTTCTTCTTCTTCTTGATTTATAGAACTATGTTGTTTATTAGTTGTTATATTATTTATATTTTCATCAAAAGTTACATTTGTTGTTTCTTCAATTGTTAAGGTAGATTTATTGTAAACTCTATATGCTCTACTTGTAGATGAATAACCAATAAAAACGCCTTGTTGAGTTTTTGAGGTGAATTTTCCTAAGTAATCTTTAAAGTTTAAAATATAAGGTTTAAAATATGTACATTACATCCAAATACTTTAAAATATTTTATGTTTGGAATTTTATTAAAATAAATCTCATAAGATGTTTTATTCAGAAATTTATTAATTATTGTTCTATTTTGGACATAACAAGATGTATTAATAGCTTCAGCCCAAAAATATTTAGGTAAATCATATTCATTTAATATTGTTCTTGCAGCTTCTTGTAAAGTTCTATTTTTACATTCTACTAGACCATTTTATTGTGGAGTCTTTGGGCATGAAAATTCATGATGATAACTGTTTTTTAAGCAAAAGTTTGTAAAATTTTGATTCTTGAATGCTCCTCCATTATCACTCCTAATTTTCTTAATTTTTATTTCTTTTTTGGTTTCTATTTGTTTGCAGAAATTATTAAATATTTCAAAAGTTTTATATTTATGAGTTAAGAATTTAATTGAAGTGCATTTAGAATAGTCATCTATTATTACTAAGCAATAAAAACTTCCATTTAGTGATTTTATTCCATGAGAGTCAAATAAGTCTTAATGTAATAATTCAAGTATTTTATTTGTTTTATTTTGATTCGTTAGTTTATGGGTTGATTTAATTTATTTTCCTTGTTGACAAGGACTACATATTTTATTTTCCGGATTTCCTAATTTCGGTAGTCCATTAACTAATCCATTTTTGTTTAAATTTAGTAAATTCCTAATATGGGCGTGAGCTAGTCTTCTATGCCACAACCAAGTTTCTTCATGGTGAGTTAGAAAACACTTGGGTAATATTTTTGGTAGATTAATTGAATAAATATTTGATTGTAAATGAATTTCGCCTGTACCAATTACCTTTAACTTACCGTTGTTTCCAAAGGCAACTGATCCTAGGTTTTTGAACTCGATATTTGTGAATTTGTGCTGATCCCCAATCATATGTCTGGAGCAGCCATTATCCAAGATCCATTTATCTAGAGCTTTGGATTCCTACACATAACATAAGAGTTGAACTAAAGTTTGGTTAAAGGATGTTCAAATTTATGAGTTTGGTTGTTAGGTAGTATTTTAAGGTAATGTTAATTAAAGTTATAAATAATTTTAAGTAATTTTTAATTACATTTTAATTTAGTTAAATAATTTTAATTAAGTTTAAAAATAATTTTAAGTTTTTAATTTTAATTAAGTTTTTTAAAAATAATTTTAATTAAGTTTTTTTTAAAAAATAATTTTAATTAAGTTTTAAAAATAATTTAAGTTAGTTTTAAAAATAATTTTAATTAAGTTAAGTTTTAAAAATAATTTTAATTAAGTTAAGTTTTAAAAATAATTTTAATTAAGTTAAGTTTTAAAAATAATTTTAAGTTAGTTTTAAAAATAATTTTAATTAAGTCAAGTTTTAAAAATACTTTTAAGTTAGTTTTAAAAATAATTTTAATTAAGTTAAGTTTTAAAAATAATTTTAAGTTAAGTTTTACAAATAATTTTAAGTTAGTTTTAAAAATAATTTTAATTAAGTTAAGTTTTAAAAATAATTTTAAGTTAGTTTTAAAAATTATTTTAATTAAGTTAAGTTTTAAAAATAATTTTGAGTTAGTTTTAAAAATAGTTTTAATAATTTTAAGTTAGTTTTAGAAATAATTTTAATTAAATTTCAAAATAATTTTAAGTAAGTTTTAAAATAATTCTAATAATTAAGCTCCTTTCCATCTTCGTTGAGATCTGATGTTGATTCAATCTTCGGCATTTACTATCATTAAAGTGTTTGTTCGGTCGACCGATCACCTTTTTCGATCGACCGAATAGAGAATTTCCCTGTTTGTCGAAATTCGCACTTAATGCTGCATTGATGAGGTATCGTTCGGTCGATCGATCTACTGGTTCGGTCGATTGATCAACTTAGCTTCCTTCTCTGCTTCTGACCGAACTAATCTGTGCCACATCGACAGGGTTTGGTCGACCAATCAAGCTCTGATCGGATTTCACTCTGGTTTGGTCTGAACTTGTGTCTGTTCTGAGTTAGTCTAGTTTGGTTGATCGATCCTCTTGTTCGATCGACCGATCAAACCGATCCTGCAAAACAGAGTTAAACAGTATATTCCTGCAAAATAGAGATTAGCACAATAATATAAAAAGCATGAGTAGTAATAATTGACAGTTTAACTGTCTTTATCTCAATTTAGAAACCTTCTCGGTTTCTTCAGTTGGATTAGCGACCTTATGTTGTTCCCTTCAGGAACACGACTTCATTGTCGCTCCTCTAGTTATTTACCTCAACCTACCTACCAAACTTTGATCCTTCAGATTTGTTTGGACTTTTCACTTAGCCTTGGTCGGCTCGCTAGGACTTTCTCTTGATCTTCGGTCCTCCAGACCTCTCGATCTCACTGCCAAGTGTCGGGTCCTCTTGACCCACTTGGTCTTTCCACCTGAGTTCCATGATTTGCTAAGACTTCTCCTGCCTAGCCTCCAACTAGGTCTTTCCCGATTGAGTAAACAACCTGTACACTTAATCAACTTGTTAGATCACAACAAGAGTTAACTTGAACCTTTGACAATATTAAAACTTAGGTTTGATTCTGGTGTAATTTTCACCAACAGTTATCTAATGGGTTGATCAAGTGTGTAGGTTGTTCAACTTGGAAAGGCCTATTAGTTCAGCTGGATTAAATACTAGGCAATGAAAAGCTTGGCAGATTGTGGACACCAGGCAGGAAGTCCAGATAGGTAAGTAGACCAAACATCTAGGAAGATGGCTTCGGGAAGTCAGAGAAGACTAGATATTGAATTAGGAGAAAGCCTTGGCAAGGCGATCAGATGCTAAACAGTTAAAGTCTAAATAGGTCAGGAGAACTAGATGTTTGGCTGAAAAGTTAAGGTAAACTCCTAGAGTGAAGTGACTCTTTTGAGGAGAAGAACAACAAGGTCGTGTCCCAGTCAAAACAAAACTTAGGCATTGATCTGACTCAACAAAACCAAAAGAGGTTTCTAAGTAGATATCATGATGATCCTATCAATCAATATTATTCATACATTATTATATGTTTCTAACTCTATTTTGCAGAATTATTACTTGTATCAAGAGTAGTAATTTTTTAAACACGAATTAAATTTTTTGAACACATTAATTTTAAAAATTATTGCTCTTAATATATTAGGTCAAATTGACATTTGAGGGCATGAATATAATTAGGAGAACTAGGCGAACATATAGGAATTAGAATATAATTAGGAGAACTAGATGGACACATATGAACTAGTTTCATGTCAGTCTGAGTAAAACCCACCCAAGCGTAAATACATTTAGCCTTATGAACGACTTCTAGTACATTATCGGCCGATCGAAGGCCGAGCAAGCACCCACGTGCTCATATATGCTCGGACGGGCATAGCCCGCCTGAGCATAAAGGCACTTAGCCTTATATATGGTTCTTAATATGTTACCGGCCGATCGAAGGCCGAGCGAGCACCCATGTGCTTATATACGCTCGGCCGAGCAAAGCCCGATCGAGCGTAAAGACATGCTCAACAAAAGGTATTCTTAATATATGCGGAAGGCTTGAACGACCGACCAAGACATACTCAATATAAGGTATTCCTAACATATATATACGGCCGGCTTGAACGACCGACCGAGACATGTTCAACAGAAGATATTCTTAACAACATATATGGCCAGCACAAATGACCGGCCGAAATACACTTAGCAGATGATATTCTTATTATATATGCGACCGTGTTAAAGAACCGGCCGGAAATATGACAACCTAGCAAATTTGGCGGAAAATGTCTTTTAGAAGCTTCTTCAGTTATAATGACGTGTTCCTATGCATACCTCATCACAAATATAAGCCACAAACGACAAAAGAGGTACATCTGAGGTACACAAAAGATTTCTTAAAAGATTATTGCACGAAGTATAGAAGATGACTTCATCTCCTACCCTAACAAATCGGGGATTATTTCATGACTACGGAGGTCACATGAGGTAGTATAAAAAGGGAGATCCTCTCGGTTGGTAGGGTACTCAAGTTCTAACATCTAAACTCTGTTTTCAAATACTTTAGTTACTGTTCTTCTTCTTCTTCCTTCCACCTTTGAGAGAGAAACTGACTTGAGCGCTGGAGGGCCTAGCCAGATATTCTCACTTTGGTCTTAGGTCATTAACGCTTTGTTAGTTTGCCTCACTGTACGCAGGATCGTCGTTCACTGGAGCCAGCGCACACGTCTTCGCAGATTTCAGACAAGATCAAGGGGTAAAACAAAAAGTGAGTATATGATTTGGTCATTTTGAAATTATCCTATGCGATTTGGTAATTTTGATACTTTATCTACATGGTTCGATAAAAAGCTAAATTTACAATATAGATTTGAAATAAATAATTTATTTTTAAAGCTAAGTTTCCAAGTTTCTAATGGAAGTGTTCAAAAATAAGCTAACTCTTTGAAAATATTTAAGAGTTTAGGAAAAAAAAATTCAAAAATAATTTTAGATTTGAAAAAGAATTTTAAACAAAGTTTTGAAATAAAAATTGAAAAGGTTAACTATGCTTTAAAAATATTTTCTATATAGTTTTCAAGGTAAGAGCAATTTTTGAAAATATTTTTCAAGGTAAAAATATTTTCTAAGTAACTTGTAAAAACTTATCAAAATGTATTTTATAAAAATATTGTCAAAAGGAAACTTTAAAGGAAAAGATTTTGTCAAAAAAAATTAAATGAAAAGATTTTTCAAAAAATAAATTTTAAAGGAAAAGATTTTTTAAAAAATAGAGGCTCTCCTTAATTTAACATTCTCTTTTAAATATAAGTAAAAAGATCAAATAATATTCTAAAACCCAAGCATGGATGATAATCAATTAAATATGTTAAGCATGCAGAAGAAGATGTACTAATCATGCATATTTTATGCAAGTCAAAGTTAATTAATAAAATTAAAGCACCAGATAAATTTAAATAACTAGAAGTTTAAATACAACATGTCTTGTCTAATAGTAAACATAACTAGAATTCAAATACAACATCAGATAATTTAAATAACGTAATGGTAACAGTCGTAGATCTAATTGGAAGAAGGTGGGGGATACTGACTGATGTGCCATGCCCGGAGAAAATCAAACATGTCTTGGTGTTCCTGTCGCATCTCTAGTTGTGTCTATCGTATCTCTCGGTGATCATGCGCAAGTGAATCCAGACGTCCGTCGATCACATCTAGACGCACATGAATACACTGAGAGCCTCCTGAGTGTGAGCGTCTAGCTCAGATGGTATGGTGATGCATGAGTGTCATCTGGTGTAGGTAGTGCTGGATAAGGAGTAAGATGGAAATCTTCTCCGGGCTTATTGGCTCGAGCTCTTCGGGCTCCTAGGTACGTACGCCTCTTTTATGATGTTTCTTGAACACTGAGCATTGTCCTCAATTCTTTATAAGATTGGAGAAAGGGATAGCATGCGTCACTTTTTTAGTTTTTTTTTTAAAGAAAACTTCAAGAGATAAGAGATAACGCATGGGAAAAAAAAAGAAACAAATACAATGCTATCACGTTTTATTTTTACTTAGTTCGCAGCCAATGACTATTAGTCTAAGGTCTACACTCGTTAAATATTTTCGATAGACAATCTATTAATATCTTGATAAGTATACAATTGAATTGAATGCAAGGTAAGTGACAATAAGGAAAATTATACCGACAATAGAGTAGAGTAGAAACTTGAGTGTTAGTTGGTGGAGCAGTGTTTTAGTGTCGTAAAGAACTTTTTGAAGTAGCGCACGAATACAAAAGTTGTAGAGAAATATTATATCGAGCCACTGGTTGAAGCCTTCTTTTATATAACATTCTGGGTGCCTAGATCCCTTCCAGACGCCTAGGGTCAACCTGATCCGATCCGTCTTCATGACATTGATCCATCTCCGAGCGCCTATATCCCTTTTGGGCACTTGGGTTGCTGACGTGGCTGCACCTCAACGAATCTCTATCCGAGTCACCTCTATTCATTCCCGGGCACCTAGATCCTTTCCAAGCGCTTAGAATTTGACGTGTACCAGCCAACTAGGGTGTGCCAACTCAGTTGCTTGCGTGGCTGGATTCAAGCCATTCTGGGGGTTGGATCCTTTTTGGTCGCCCAAATATCTTTGGGCGTTTGGATCCTTCTCGGAGCCTGGAATGCCTTAACTCCATATTTGATTTCCTGCATCACAAAGTTAGCACAATAGATATAATATAAGTATAAAAATATTTTAGAGAGTATTGGAACTATCTAATCGTGACTTTTGGATTTCCCTAAAACTTTAGGTCGGACTGACACCTGTAAGGAACTACAGCGCTAAATACGCAGAAAGCGCAGCGGAAAAACAAGTTCCTTTCTAAAAGATTCATGCGAAGGAAAATCATATACTAAGTATTTGTTAAAGGGAGTTATACCTTTGGTGTGTGAATACGAACTCCCGACAGCTAGGATCTTAGCACGATCAAACGCTCGCGCCTCTTTTGGTATCCACATGAATAAGCCTTTCGTCCGTCTCACGAACTCAAGAAGTAGAGAAGAAAAACCCACCTGAGGTTGTGCTAGCAACCACACTAGGAGGTTTCGGCAAAGAGAGGGAAGAGAGGAAGAAGAAGAGCAAGAACAAAATTCTCATCATGAAAATGAATCCAAAAACCTATTTTGTACTCATTCATGAAATTGCCTTAATGTGAATTGCCTTAATTGACATTAATATTTATCTTCATCCAATGCATCTAATATATGAGCAATTCAAAATTGACTACTCTTCATCCAATGCATAATCAATTATAAATTGAACATTCTCTTCCTTTATGAATTCAAATTCATCAAATCAATCAATGAGTCTAACTCATTAATCATCAATCCAAATTGACTCAATGAGTCTAATTTGAATTGGACTCAATCTAATAGTTAGATCCAATTGAGTCTAACTCAATGAGTTCAATTTGAATTAGACTTAATCCAATGATCCATCATATGAACCTATCTCTAAATTAACTTGTTCTTTGTGTGTGGTCCAATAGATTTTCGTAACTTTGGCAATGTCTCTAAAACTATTTTAGATACATAAACAATGAATGACATCTATCAAGGCATCATTGCTATTCAAATGACGAGAATGTCGAGATCCTACCTAACCTTTCTGTGTCTATCATCTTGTATGACTCAATCCTTCTATCTTTGATATCTAGATTGATCAATGAGGCATAAACCATGTCATTATCAATCTTTATGTTTCTTAATCTCTAAGTAGACACACTCAATCAAATAAGCTCAAAATCACATATTGACTCATTTAAGCATGGTCATGCATTCTTGTGTTATACTAATCAAGGAGCTCACAGATATTGCTTCCGTCATATGGAAGGGATAGATCTCATCTACATTACTCACATCCCTCCGCATAACTTATTGCATGCCCAGTGATCGACTTTATGGTCTACTTTGTTACAGGTGACGTTTGTCGATACTAAAGTATACAACTCCTTATGTAGGGAACTGTAGTGACTTCAGATTTAAGGACTATTCATACTAATAGTCATATGAGAATGCTTATGACACTCATATAACGATCCATGAAACATTCTTATGACGGGTCATTCAATACATATTTTCTAATACATACCCATGTGTTAACCTGATATCTCATATCCATGACTTGTGAGATTAAATCATCCGTTGACTTACATGCTAGTCTCAACGCATTAATATTGTTCTTGTATATTATTGCTTGAATAGGAATAATTAAGGGTAGTGTTCTATATATCCACAACATCCCACTATCAATTCAACCAATTGATATGTCGTAGACTAGAACCTACTACCCTAGGACATTATTGTACTTATTCATTCAGCATTGAACTAAAGTAAATATAACAAACTTTGCCTTTTATTAATAAATGAAATATGATACAAAAAGTACCTTTGTTAATCATCACATAATTGGTACTAGGGCTAATACTAACAATACCTACTATTGACTCAACGGGGAGCACATCCTTACCTACTTCTCTCAGGAGAGTTTACTTGTTACCAAACATTCGGTCCTCTTGACTTGTTTAGACTTTTGCTCAGCATCCAATCTTGACCTTTAGGACTTCACGCTAGACATCCGATCCTCAACTCGCCTAGATTTATGCCTAGTGTGGAAATCTGTCATCCCGATCATCTGGATCCATCGACGGGTGTTCCACCCTCCGGCGGAAGTCTTCTCTCGGCAAGCCTCTGTTTTCGCCAGATTTGGAGGTGGTCCTCCAATCGGTGACTCCGATTCCCATCAGTGACACTCGGCGGTGGTCCTCCGGTGTTCCTGAGCTCCATCCGACAGCAAACCATCACCCGTAACTTCATCCCAGATCCAGAGATTCCGGATTACAGATTTCTAGCATTTTCGGCCATTCTTGGGTTTAGGGTTGTTCTAGCACGCCGGAGGTGGTCCGCCGGCGTTGTTGAGCATACCTCGAACTAAGACGCAACTGAGGTTATTCACTGAGGTTCGGAGTTGAGTGTTCTCGACTTTGGCATTCTTGTGTGACGCCAAGAGTGTAAAGTTTGTATGGATTTGTTGTGAGTTGGATCGGTTAGGGTTTATTTCACTTTGTTACTATTTTTTATAGCTTAGAACATATTCCTTATATGTTTGTTAAGTTTTTATCATTGCAATTTAGCATTTCTTTGTTTTGTTGAAGTTTAATTTGCGCTTGGTTAATTGTTAGGTTGTTAAGTTTAAGCTAGGGTTTTAATTGGTGCTTTAGGTCAGATTTATTTGATGTCTTGCTACTTTATTCTATGCTTAAGATTAGATTTTATTGTGTCTTGTTAATTCATTTTTAGTTTAAGTGTGTTGATGGTTTAATTATGACGTAGGGTGACAATGCGTTATGGTTTGATCATTGACACCTAGTTAGGTTTCGCTATTGCTTTAGGTTAAATTCTTTATTGTTGTGCTTCACTTTTGTTAGATTTAAATTCAAGTTAAAACCCCCATTTCCATATTAAAAACCCAAAAAATAGAAATAAATGACAATCCAAGATTGCATCCTACCGTTTGTTCCTCGAGAGATCGATCCTGGGCTCGTTATTACAACATGATTGTGTAGTTAAGGGGTTCAGTGATTATACATTGTTAATTTGATTTATGAGTGTGATAGACTTGTTATTAAATTTTGACGTCGTTGCCGGGGAAACGATGATTGATAATTTTAGGATTGTTCATTATTTTGGAAAACTTTAAAAAAAAAATTTGTTTGATTGCTTTCATGATTATATATCCATGTGTTTGGTTTTATTTGTTCCTGAGTCTTCTGATTTTATTTGCTAGTTGTTGTGTAAGAACAGGAAATTCTATTTGACAATGGATCCATATTATCTGTATTTTGAAGATGGGATGGAGAGTTATTACTACGAGCCTCAGACTCAGTTCTATCAGCTTGAATCTCAGTACTACCTACCTATGGAGCAACGGAATATGTATGAGGATATACAAGAATAATTTACAGAGTCAGTTTGGAAATGCAATGAAGTTATTCAATAAATGAGTGAGCATCAAGAGCAACGATTTGCAAGGATACAGAACATACAGAGTCAGTTAGATCAAATTGCATCATCCATCAACCAGTTACAAGCGCAAAACTCCAGTGGAGAGATGGAAAGTAGTGATTCTGTTAGGTCTGACCCTACTTCCATTTATTCACAAGATTTATCTAGTTTTATTTGTGATGATGATGTAGTTGTTCAAATTTATGATTCAACTAATGTTGTTGCTTTAGATGTTGTAAATGATGCAGGTATTGTTATTGAAGATGATTTAAGTGTAGGGAAATGTTTATTGAAAGCATTACCTCAAGGATCACCTGAATTTGAGGATGTAAGTGTAGGGACTTGTGCTATGGAGCCAAGCACCCAAGAATCACTACATGAAGTTGTACAATCTCTAGAACTAGAGTCTGAGCATTTACTTGATGAGGAAGAGGTAACAATTATCACTCCAGGTACCTTTCAAGATGACAAGGTAAGTATTGTTTGTGATACATTAGAAAATTTCATAGAGGTACCATTTATTGATTTTATTAGATGTGAATCATTTCTTAAAATATCTTTTACCCACACTAATGTTCTCCTATTTTCTTTTTATCTCACATGTGTGTGGGAGATGTTTTCTTTGATTGATGTGGTAGGAGAACATAAACTTCTGGAGTGGATACTTAAACTGAACCGCCTTCGACCTCCAGAAAGAATGGTGAAAGAAAAAATGATTAATAAGAAGAATTTTAGTGGAACCATGAGTACTTTACTTCCGGGGTGGATTCTTCTTCTAAACCTTCTTCAACCACCGGGAAATAAAAGGGGAGTTGGTTCTAATTTAACTTTCTTTTGCATTTTAATTCATGTCTTGTTAATAAATTCTTTATACGTTTCTTTAGTTTCATACATTGCATTTAGTTTGGTATACATAGCGTTTCAATTTGAATAAAAGTCTCCATGAATTGTTTAGTAATATTTTAAGATGGTAAAAGTTTCTTAGATTTGATCATTAATTTTAGGTCACTTGACATGATTGGATGCGTTTCTTACATGATATTAGTTAATGAGGTAGTTGATTCCAAATTGATCAATTGAGCTTGATTGCATAAATATTACCTAGAGAGGACCATTTCAAGCCTATATTCTATTATTTTCTTTGTGTGACATGCAATTATAGCAAATTACACTCTAGAACTTGCTTAGTTTCTTTTCAAAGTCACAATAGCATATGTGTGCATGGAAATTAAGGAAATTTGTCATTCTCGTTTCATCATAAATTCTAATTTCTTTTTTCCACATTTTTCTTGAAACATTCTCATCTAACATTTTAACCTTTGATCATCTTTGCTTGTCATGTTTCTATTGAGAGTGTTGGTTGAATTCTTGATGAGTTAGATTGTGCAAGATGACAAAGTTTTAAGTGTGGGGGAGATGTATAGAGCTTTTGAATGCTTGGATTCATTTGTTAAAGGGCGGTATTCAAATTCAAGCCAAAGATGAAGTTTTGGAAAGATGTAATGGAGTTAAATGCTTAAGGTTTTTAAAGTTGGGATGCTATTGTTATAGAAAAGAAAATGCTGAAAATTTTGCCATGAATGAAGTGCTTTTAGGATTGTATGCTAAATGTATCCATTTCTTGAGTTTTATCATGTCAAGTGTAAGCTCCAATTGCTTTGAATTTTAAGACTTGATACTAAGTTGATGCATTCAAAACTATGTGGTAGGTTGATCTGAATGCAACTGTAACTGTGTCAATGAATGTGTCCTTGGCTGAAATTGTGTTTCTTGTTGTTGCAAATATTGTTGTGACTGCTCCCTAAAATACTACTCACGCTGATGGTGAAGATATGACTGATAATGCTGGGACTACTCCGAATTCCCTTGTTGTGTGTTCCCATACCCGAATTTTGCAATTGGATTATACCTATCCTTCTGATGGATCTGATAAGACTGAGGAGTAGGCTGAAAATACTGGATCCTAGTCAGGAATACACTGGCAAAGGAATGAACATCTTCGGTAATCATCGGTCTAGTCTCATATTGCTGATAATTTGTAACCATAATCTCGATAAGTTCCCTAGCCTGAGTAGATGTCTTGTTAACTAGAGCCCCTCCACTAGCTGCATCAACCATACTCCTGTCCATGGGACACAATCCCTCATAGAAGTATACAATTAGTAGCTGATCGCTTATCTGGTGCTGAGGGCAACTAGTAACAAGACTTTTAAATCTATCCCAATAATCTTGAAACGGTTCTCCTATAAATTGTTGGATTCCATAAATACTCCTCCGAATAGCTACAATCCTAGAAGCAGGAAAGAACATCGCTAGAAATAATTTCTTCATCTCGATCCAGCTGGAAATTGAATTCGGTGGGAGACAATACAACCAATCTTTTGCTAAATTTGCAACTGAAAATGGAAATGCTCTAAGTCTAACATCTTCTTCTGATATGCCAAGTGGGTTCCATGAAGAACAAACCATCTCCAAATCATGCAGATGTCTATTGAGATCTTCACTAGAAAGTCCATGAAACTTCGGTAATAAATGTGCAATATGCCATAGCTCAAAGTCTGTCTCTAAATCAAAATACCGAATGCAGAATGAATCAACTGACAAATATGGTGCCCAAAGTTCTCTGAGAGTCTTTTCAGTGTCCTTCTCCATGTTGCTTATCAAGTCTGAAGGTCTGATCACACTGAATCTCTAATGCTGCTGATAACACACAGATTTCTTGGTCTTTCCTGAAACACTCATGCAAATACCATCAAAAGACACAGGAAATAGACAAGATAGCACACATGCATACAAGAGATGAAATAATTAAGCCCCTAACAATGTTTTTGAAATTTTGCAACCACAAAAAATAGAAACAAGAAAAGAAAGAAAATAGAAAAATAATCCTAAGATTACCAAACACCGCTACTTCTCCCCGACAACGACGTCAATTTTCTAGAACAGTAGCATCCCAACTTTAAAAACCTTAAGCATTTAACTCCATTACATCTTTCCAAAACTTCATCTTTGGCTTGAATTTGAATACCGTCATTTAACAAATGAATCCAAGCATTCAAAAGCTCTATACATCTCCCCCACACTTAAAACTTTGTTATCTTGCACAATCTAACTCATCAAGAATTTAACCAACACTCTCAATAGAAACATGACAAGCAAAGATGATCAAAGGTTAAGATGCTAGATGAGAATGTTTCAAGAAAATTGTGGAGAAAGGAATTAGAATTTATGATGAAACGAGAATGACAAATTTTCTTAATTTCCATGCACACATATGCTATTGTGACTTTGAAAAGAAACTAAGCAAGTTCTAGAGTTTAATTTACTATGAGTGCATGTCACACAAAGAAAATAATAGAATATAGGCTTGAAATGGTCCTCTCTAAGTAATATTTATGCAATCAAGCTCAATTGATCAATTTGGAATCCACTACCTCATTAACTAATATCATGTAAGAAACGCATCCAATCATGCCAAGTGACCTAAAATTGATGATCAAATCTAAGAAACTTTTACCATCTTAAAAATATTACTAAACAATTCATGGAGACTTTTATTCAAATTGAAATGCTATGTATATCAAACTAAATGCAAAGTATGAAAGTAAAATGCAAAATGCAAAGTATGAAACTAAAGAAACGTATAAAGAATTTATTAACAAGACATGAATTAAAATGCAAAAGAAAGCTAAATTAGAACCAACTCCCCTTTCATTTCCCGGTGGTTGAAGCAGGTTTAGAAGAAGAATCCACCCCGGAAGTAGAGTACTCATGGTTCCACTAAAATTCTTCTTATTAATCATTTTTTATTTCACCATTCTTTCTGGAGGTCGAAGGCGGTTCAGTTTAAGTATCCACTCTGGAAGCTTATGTTCTCTTACCACATCAATCAAAGAAAACACCTCCCACACACATGTGGGATAAAAAGAAAATAGGAGAACATTAGTGTGGGTAAAAGATATTTTAAGAAATGATTCACATCTAATAAAATCAATAAATGGTACATCTATGAAATTTTCTGATGTATCACAAACAATACTTATCTTGTCATCTTGAAAGGTACCTGGAGTGGTGATTGTTACCTTTTCCTCATCAAATAAATGCTCAAACTCTAGTTCTGGAGATTGTACAACTTCATGTAGTGATTCTTGGGTGCTTAGCTCCATAGCACAAGTCTCTAGACTTACATCCTCAAATTCAGGTGATCCTTGAGGTAATGCTTCTAGTAAACATTTCCCTACACTTAAATCATCTTCAATAACAATACCTGCATCATTTACAACATCTAAAGCAACAACATTAGTTGAATCATAAATTTGAACAACTACATCATCATCACAAATAAAACTAGATAAATCTTGTGAATAAATAGAAGTAAGGTCAGGCCTGACAGAATCACTACTTTCCATCTCTCCACTGGAGTTTTACGCTTGTAACTGGTTGATGGATGACGTAATTTGATCTAATTGACTCTGTATGTTCTGTATCCTTGCAAATCGTTGCTCTTAATGCTCACTCATTTGTTGAATAACATCATTGCATTTCCAAACTGACTCTGCAAATTGTTCTTGTATATCCTCATACCTATTCCGTTGCTCCATAGGTAGGTAGTACTGAGATTCAAACTAATAGAACTGAGTCTGAAGCTGGTAGTAATAACTCTCCATCCCATCTCCAAAATACGAATAATATGGATCCATGGTCAAATAGAATTTCCTGTTCTTACACAATAACTAGCAAATAAAATAAGAAGACTCAGGAACAAATAAAATCAAACACATGGATATATAATCATGAAAGCAATCAAACAATTTTTTTTTAAAGTTTTCCAAAATAATGAACAATCCTAAAATTATCAATCACCGTTTCCCCGGCAATGGCGCCAAAATTTGATTACCGCCCAATTTGTCGTGAATTGGGCATCAAATAATGAAGTACCAAACCCCTCATACGCTAATGTAGCATAGGAATAACTCGGGTCGGCCGCCAACGAAAGCAACGATAGGATGGTAAACTTAGGATCGTAAGTTATTTCTATTTTTGGGATTTTTTAATATGGAATTGGGGTTTGGATTTTGATTCTAAACCTAACAAATTAAAAGCAAGACAAGTAAGAAATTACTCTAATGCGGAATGAAATCTAACTAAGTGCGAATAATTAATCCACAACGCATTGTCACTCTACGCTATGGGTTAATCATCAACACGATTAAACTAAGGATCGAAATAGCAAAGCATCAAATGAAATATAATCTAAATAATGAAAGTCAATGCAAGTAAAGAAAACTATGCCTACCCTAACTAACCATTGAAGATTTTCCTACATCGCATTGTCACACTACGATACAAGATTATCTATCAATGGACATAACATGAAGTAAAGCATTAACGAAACTAAGAATGCAATGAAACCTAAAGCATGTAACAAAACCTAAAACATTAAAGAAACCCTAAGCTAATCTATCCTAATTGCATTCAATCAAAACTAGAACCTAACGAAATTTAAAGAACAAGACAAAATAAAAATTAAACAAATTAAAATGCATCAAATTAAACATAACTTTTGGTTGAAGCAATTCATCGAACACATTGTAAGCGTGAAACTAATTAAGCGTAATTAATGCAATTTAAACATGAAAGATCAAATTAGCTACAAGCATTCAACAATAAGCATCAACACAAGCAAATTGACAATAAACATAAGAGAAACTAAGTTAATCCAACCACAATCCACACTTCAATTCTCAAATACTAACGACTATCTCCGCCGTCACACGGAGACCCAGCTCGGAACCCCCAAAACCGGTGGATAGAGCACTCTGCGGGTGGCTGCTTGCTTCGACAACAATGGAATACGGATCTTCCAACAGAGACCCTCTGCTGGAAATGGCTGGAAATGGTGGTGGCTGCTGGAAATGGTGGACTGCCGTCACCCTCTTCGTCCCTTGTCCATCTGAACCCCAGAAGGAGAGGAGAGGTATGAAGGATGCCGGAGGGTGGAGGACACACCGGAGAACCCCTCCGATGAGGTGTAGTTGGTCGGAACTGCTGCCGAAGCTCGCTGCTGCCGCCACTTGTGCTCGCTGTCGTCGCCGCTGGAACTGAGAAGGAGAAGGTGCTGTGGAAGGCCGGCCGACGGAAGTAAAGGAAAGAAGCCGCCGGCCGGAGAAAAGGAAGGAAGAAGAAGGTGCTGTGGTGGGGAAGAAAAATCGCGAGCGCTAGCCCGTGAGGAAGAAATGTGCGAACAGAGACGAGAGAGTTCCATCGCGAACAGAGGAGAAGCCCTTGTACTGTGCTGCCGCGTGAGGATCAAGAGAGAGATTGATCTGGGCCGTTCATCTTGATGAAGGAGGTGGATGAAGATCTAGCCGTTTGATCTTGCTGATGAAGAGATGAGTGGTCCGGATCAAGTTGCCTTCTTGCTTGGATCCAATGGTCTATATCATTTTAGATCTGGATCAAGGGCAGGATGCTTAGATCAAAATGAAGGAGCAAGATCTCTCTAGATCAGGATCAACGGTTCACATTAATTCAGCTGGATCTCCTCCGTTTGACCTTCAAATTAAGTCCAATTCAATCCGGCTCGACCTTAATCCATGGCTCTTTGAATTTCCTACAAAACCACAAAAAATATGAAATTAAATTCCACAATTTGTAGGAAATTTACAATTAAGCCCAAAAATAGATTCTCCTCACAAAATGTAATATAACCATAAAATTAAACATGTGAGAAGGTAAAAATGACAATAATAAGAGCCAAAATAATGCACAAAAAATGCTAGTTATCAACTCCCCCACACTTATTCTTGCTCGCCTCGAGCAAGTAAAATAAAACAAGAAAGATACTAAAATGCATTCCTTTAGCAATTCTCAATGATGCTTAGAAAATAGTGAAAAGAAGCTATCTAGGATTGTCCAATTCAAATGACCAAAGTATTCATGAGTTCAATTCATACATTGATCAACAAACATGATAATTTCAATCCATAATCAATAAATTGAGGATGATAACAAAATAACCTCACAAGGAAAGTGTTTGCGGCTCTCTTCTCATATACATGTAATAGTGGAGCTCACTTAAGCTACTCATGATGTATGCACTACCATAAGCTTGCTTTGCTTCTAATCTCCACCACTAGATACATAAGAGTGCACAATAAAATAATGGGGACATTATTGAAATGTAAAGGAAATATAATCAAGGCAAATGATAGTGGTAAGAAAAGAAATGAAGAAGATAAAGCAAGATAAATGTGGAAGACATGGATATATTGGAATGTTACATAGATGAGTACAAGAAAACTATGCCCAAAAAGTAGTACATCCAAACTCCCAAGATAGCTTTAAAAACTCAACAAAAATGTGAACAATCTCTATGATAGCTTTTCAATAAACATTTACTCATGATCTACAATAAAATCTAAATATCGCTACAATAAAGATTGTCACTCACAACAAATTCTATCGCCTTTCACCAATTCAATAGAAATGTGAACTACTCCTACTCTAGCATTTCACACTAAAAATCTACGCATGATATACAATAAAATCTAAATGTTGCTAAAGTAAAAATTATCATTCACAAAAATTCTACCACAAATGTATACAAAATATCACATGTCAAAGTTTTTCGTAAATCCAATAAACATGTAAACAACCTCTACTATAGCTTTTCAATGAAAATACAATAATGATATGCAATAAAATCTCAATGTCACTATAATAAAGATGATCACTAACAAAAAATTCTACCACATATGAATACAAAAATAGTACAACATCTCAAAGTTTTTTTTTTCTATTTTTTTTCTTTTGGTTTTCACTTTTTTTTTTCTTTTTTCTTGTTTTTTTTCTTTGCTGTTTTTTCCCTGATTTCACTTTTCTTTCTTTCTTTTTTTTTTTTTTTTTTGAACTTTTTTTTAACATGTTGTGCATCACTATACAATATCATCAATAGCTCAAATAAAAAGATAAATATCATGATTTACCTATGGTGATCAAGCATGGTTTACCTATGCCTCACCTAAATTCTACTAAGCTATTTCTCTCCCCCACACTTAAATTTTTGTCCGTCCCGGGCAAAATACTCATCATACAACATCCAAGATATCCACATCCCAAGAGAGTAAAAGAGTGAAATAAATGGAAATAAATGGAAGAGAGAAAAGAATGATACGATGGATGATATGGATTTTATTCAAGAAACATGTGATAACAAAAGGAATGAATAAAGAAAGTGGTATAGCCTTCATAAAAATTATGCAAACCTATGATAATGTGGCCTCGAAAGAATTAAGCAAGTTCTAGAGTAGCATTAACCACAAGTGCATCACACATCAATAGGAATAATAGGCTTAAAAATATCCTCACTAGGTATATAAAATTATCATCTCAATCTACCAACATGAAATCCATTATCAAGTTGTAACCACATGCAATCCAAGAATCCAATCATGACAATAAATCATCAAATTCGACAATCAAATTTAACTAGCTTTCACAATTTCTAAAATGATAAATAGAATGCATAGAGAATTTATTATGAAAACCGACAAAGCAAACTAAAAATGAACTACTAAGCAAAAACAAATAAAGCAAACAAAGTAAAGAAAGTAAAGACATATATACAAACAAAAAGAGAAAGAAGAAATAAGATGGAACAGACTCCCCTGAATTTTTGGCGGTCGGAGTCGATTCAGTTCCAGAAGCCAATCTGGAAGTGGAATGAATGTAGGTGAAATGAAAAATGCTTCCTCCACCTTCGCCTCCTTAAAAATTTTCTCCGGTGGCCGAAGACGGTTCAGTTGGAGTGACCACTCCAGAAGCTTCATTATTGCATACAGTGTTAGGGCTTTCTTCAAATTGTAGACTGCATCCTTACATGACTGTCTGCAAATGAAATATTTGTAGAAATCCTGCACACTATAAAGAAAAGGACGCATTCCCTGCACGCATGTTGTGTGAGATGAAACAGAAATAATATCAAAAGTAACAGAGCATGAATCAAAAGAAGTGTCACATCCACTATAATCAAAATGAACTACCTCCATGGAATTTCGTAAAGATTCAGAAGAAATATTGACCTTACCATTCTGATAGGTACCTAGAGGCTCTAAAACAGTAAATGTGACATTATCTTGGTCAGATAGTCGTACGATCGAAGGAAGTGATTTTTGAGTTTCCCCTACACTTCCATCGTCACTAGGTACATCTATGGACTCAACTGGCTCAGGTGGTAGTGTAATTAACGGAAGCGATTCTTGGGTCTTCCCTACACTTCCATCATCATCAATAACACCTACAACATCAAGAATATCTGGAACAAGAACATCATCAACAATAATATCATCAGAATCAACTACAACATCACAATGTAAAAAACTAGAAGAGTCATGTAGAGTAGCACAATTAAGGTCAGGGATATCAATGGCTGAAAATGCTGGAAATCTACCATCCAGAATCTCTGGATCTGGGATGAAGTTACGGATGATGGTATGCTGTCGGAGGGAGCCCAGGAACACCGGAGGACCACCACCGATAGTCGCTGATGTGAATCGGAGTCGCTGATGTGAATCGGATTCGCCGATTGGAAGAACACCTCCAAATCTGCGCTGGAACAGAGATTGCCGAGAGAAGAATTCCGTTGGAGGAAACACCCTCCGATGGCTCTAGAAGATCGGGATGAAACAGCCAAGAAGCTCTCCACCGAGGTTGAAGCTTGATAGGATGATCGGAGAAAGAATCGGGGTCGGAATCGCCGGTGGCGCTCGCGCGACGTGAAGAACAGCACTGTGGAGATCGACCAAGAGAAAGAACACTGTAGCTTTTGTTTTAAATCTGATCCAGATCTGAACGGACGACTGGGATGCTTCGGAGCTAAATCAACGATGAAAGTTTGCCTAAAATCCGATCCGGAGGTACTGATCTTGAGCTAGGGTCTGGATCTACTCTCCCTTAGGTCGAATCGACCAGATCTTCACTGGATGATTCAGATCTTCCCAATCTTTGATGAATGGTCCAGATTAATTTGGGCTTGATCAATGACTGTATGAACTTAAATCTGGATCAAAACCTCTGGATCTTCATTTATGTCTGAGATCTCCTCTTCATTAGGTTGGATGGGCCAGATCTTCAATGGATGACTCAGATCTGCTTGATTGTAGATGAACGGTCCAAATAACTCCAAGGTTTGATCTTCTCGTTTCAACTCTGATTCGAGCACAAATTTGGTCCAAATAGATCCAAATCCAAGATCCTTTGATGCCTACAAAATAGGAATCAAATATTAGCATCAAATAACACAAAAATACAATAATTTACAATTAAGTCCAAGAATAAGACAATACACAAAATGTGATGTAACCATGCTTTAAGCCTTTGAAATCAACATCAAACCATGCATATATGAATCAAAATAATACAGTAAAATCATGATTATCAAATCCCCACACTTATTCTTTAACGTCCCGTTCAAGTAAAAAAAACTAAAAATCATCTCCACACAAATTCCCTAGCAATATCTAAAAGATAGTAAAAGGAATTTAACTAAGACCATCTAAAGATCACAAACAATCATGAATATAATCCAAATAATAATCAGTAGGTATGGTAGTTTCAATCCAATTGAAAACTTAAGAAAGTTGCAATCTCACAAGGTATTTACCTATTCTATCTCTCACACTCAAACATATGTATAAGTGGAGCTCACTCAATGCAACTCACAACATTTCACTACCATAAGCTTGCTTATTTTCTAATTCTCCACCACTATACACATAACATACATGAATCAAAAAGATTTTATCAACAAGAATTGAAATGGAATCAAAAAGAACAATAGAAGTGAATGTAGTAGGCAAAAGAAAAGAATTCAATGAAGAAAAATGAGAAGATGAGAGTATTGGAGGAATATACTTGATGAGTTGACCATTTTGATGTGAAAAGAGATGAATATCATTTGTCACTACCAATTCAAAGTATCAAGCTAACCTCTCCTTCAATTTGATGGAAATCCAAGATTCTTGATACTCTATGTCCACTCTTGATACTTTCGATTTGCCAAAAAAAAAATTTCACTGTTTTTCCACCTTTCACTTCCAGCACTTTAAAACTAACACAATTCAAATCACCTTATGGAGAATAGCTCCCTCCCCCACACTTAAAATCTTGTCCGTCTCGGACAATAAAACACAATTCATGCCTTCCAATTACTAAACACATTTTAACCACTGTTTTATTCCTTTTCTGTTGTAGATTTTGTTTTTGTGTTTCTGCGATTTTCTTCAGTTACAAATTTCTCACAATGATTCAAACTGAAGTGCAGCTTCTGCCTTCACAACACAAAAAATCAGAACGATCCAGTTTAAGAATTTACTACACCTTCAATTTCAAATCTGCAACTCATGTTCCAACAACAAAATCTGAAAGAATTTATTTGGAAATGGAACTGTCCAGATAACGATGTCTGTCCTTTTTGAAATATGGATTCTGAACATTAGTTTCAGAATTTGGAATTTAAGAAGATCATGTCAGAATTCAAGAAGAGTTAAACTCGGAAACTAACATCAGTTAGCACTGCATTAATAGCAATTGAATTCACTTTATTCTTGTTCAGAAAATGAGTACCAACTTGCACAAACTGGCAGTGATAAATACTTTCAAGCTCCTTCCTGCTGTAAAAGTCCACTGTTGAAAACTTCAACAGATTCCATAATTTAGTTCTTGGTCAGCTTTTATGGATTCAATTTTCATCTCAAAACTTCTTCAACAGTAGCATCTGCAAGGAAAAAAATAGAATTCCATAGCTTAGCTTGATGAGAAGGCCGTCCACAAATTTTTGTACACCTTTAGTACCATTCTGCATCCACAATTCTGCACTCATTCCAGGTTCTAGTAAATCTAGATTTCCAGTTATGGAAACCATCTGGAAAGGAAATAACACCATTTGTCACTAAAAATAAAAGAGTTTTACTCGAGTGTCTCAATGATTTGAGAGTTGCTTCACATAATTTGGTACAAAATTGATGTTCAGATTCTGAAAAATTCAGAAACTGTGAACTCAATTTTCAGCTTC
Organism: Zingiber officinale; assembly: GCF_018446385.1. NCBI lineage: Eukaryota > Viridiplantae > Streptophyta > Magnoliopsida > Zingiberales > Zingiberaceae > Zingiber > Zingiber officinale. The sequence continues at coordinate 126,112,046 of NC_055989.1, forward strand.
AGAAATTCACTTCCAGCAGAATATTTTCCAGGTTTCAACAGTTCTAGCTCGTTCAAACTAAATTCCCAAATTGGCACAAAAATGCCACATTCATTATTTTGCAGAATTCTGCCTTTCCTGATTCCTGCATTCTGCATTTCAGTTTCAGAATCAGTATTTAAAGATTTTCAATTATGCATTTCCCAGTTTTTAGTTTCCAGATCTCGTGATATTCCCGACTTCAATTCATTAAAAATTTGATCCAAGCCACAAAATTTCAGCAACTACTAACATTAGAAATGATAGAAACCCACCAGTTCTGACATACTAATTCTAATAACTGCAGGACAGAATTCTGCAACTTCTGCATTCTTTAGCTCGAGAAATCAGTATCAGAATTTGATTATCCCAGCACTATGTCCACTGATCCAGCTCTACTGAATTGTTATGATTCTATCTTTAGCAACCAAGAAGCTTCTAGGATCCAATTAAATTCTGCAATATTCAGAAATGCAACTGATTTCTGAATTCTGGATTCCATATTTCATTTCAGAGATTAGAAAGTTTCATACTCTGAAATTCAACGTAATTAAGCTCAGGTGTAAAGATTTTAGCTCAGATTTTGAACTCCAATTGCTCTCATCTATTGCACCATTTTTTTCTTTCTTAATCTTTATTTTTCTGTTCTTCTTTCTTCTCTTTTTGCTTAACAGTTAATCTGAAGACATGCTTTCAATTTGGCACAGAACAATTTTCCTTTGCAAACATTTGAAGGTAGCAACCTCTGATTATCAACAATGCATTGAAGCTATACAATTTCAAAGTCTAAAACCCAAGTAATGGCTTAAATGGTATATGGATTGAATTTAAACAGTTTCTCCATAACATTCCATAGAGTCTTAAAGAACTCACAGATTTTAATAGCAATAATCAGATGAACAAACCACCTCTGAACTTATTGCATTTCAGTTCCAGAAATCTTTATTTCAGAACCTGCATTTCAGTTCCAGAATTCAGATTCCTTTCCTCTTTATCATTCTGCAAACTTCACAGAAAACACATCATTCCTGTAATAGCTTAATTTTCCCCTCATATTGAATAGATTAAGAACAACTCAGTTTAGCTCCCAAAACAACAATCTGGTGTTCTACACTCACTGCATCTCAATATAATTTTCTGATCATATTAATAAGAAAACAACTCCAATGCCACCTTCCTAACAAGCTACTTTACTGATTTTTTTTTTGTAAAACTGAGTAGTTTCAGAAAACCACTTCATTTGAGTTGTATATTTTGATCCATGGTAAGCTCGGAAAAGAACATCAAATGAAAATTAAATGATAGCAGTTTGTTTTTTTTCTGATCAGAAATTCGTATCAAAAGCTTGGCTCAAGATTTCATTTAACTTTGGAATGATTGAAACTTTAATTCGAAGCATCATCAGTTAGCACAAATCAATTTCCAACATTAATTAGCTATTGTATTAAACTCCTTTCTTATCTTACTTTTGTAGTGAACACTCCATACCACTAAGCTAGAGATGTGCAACTCTATTGCATTAGTGACAAACCAAATCAAGATTCATTGAACACCAACAGCAGCCTTGCTCACAGAATTCAGCATCAATCAGCATAGCTTCAACCTTCAACTGATCCTGAAGAGGAATGCTACTCGTCATTCTTTTGTTCCATCAACTCTAGCTCTTCACAATTCAGTCCAATTTGGCACAAAAACTGCTACATTCTATATTCTGCAGGACTCTGCACTTTGTTCATTTCTGTTCCTGCTGCTCAGCTTCAACTTCCAGATTCTGCAAATCTTCAATTTCTGCATATTTTTTTTTTCGATGTTGCTACTGATCTTCCCTTAAGATTCAAGCTTCTTTATTTCCAATAATTCCCAGTTACAGTCACCTCAATTCAACATTTGTTACCATCTACTCCTATTTGCTTCTAGCTACTTTCAAATAGCATTTCTGCCATTTTCCAGTCCACTTCAGCACTCTTCAGTTTTCTAAATTCTTGTTCCTTTCAGCATCTCAGAAAGTGTAGTATACATGTATACATCTGTTTGTAATACCACTGCATTCTCAATTGGTTCTTCACTGAATTTCGAGATTAACAATGCTCAGTTGATATAGCCTTGATATTTCTACTGGATTCTGTTCTCTGAAATTAATCAGATTTCAGTTTCCTCATTTGTTCTGCTTCAATTTACTTTTCACTTCCATTTCTATTAAACTTTTGAATCAAAGTTTAACAAGATTAGCCTTATCCTTTCTCAGATTTGAATTCATTCCTGTCCAGTATCCTACTGTTTCCAGTTGTAGAAACATTTCTGAATTTTGGTCCAGACTTGTTACTGCAGTTTCAGAGTCAGATTCCTGAACATATTGAGACTTCAACAGGTAAGTAAAAGTGTCATCAAAATTGTTTCCAATATCACAATGCCTTCAAATGCTTCCCCAACTAATTAACAAGTTAGCTCTACTAAGTTGATACATAATTATCTGTTTCAACTACTGCTAACAGCAATGTGCTGGTTTGCCCTTCCTGCATCCTTAGTATCCTCATCGAAATTCTGCACTCTACACTATCCAGTTAATACATCATCCTGATCAATTGAAATTATAACTGTCAAATGTTGTCCTTCATTCAACATCTCAGAAATTCAAATTTCTTGTCAAAAACTAAAAATAACAACTTCCAATTAAAAATGTAGTGTACCAATTTTGCTTCTCCAAAAATCTGAAAACAGAGAAAACGGGTTTTCAATCTTTTAAAACTCAAGCAACTAAATTCAGATTCTAGTTTTCAATCTTTTGAAACTCAAGCAACTAAATTCAGATTCTCAACCAATAGCTTTTATCTTAGAATTTATTTCGAAATTCATCACTTTGATAAACTGTGAATCCATATGAATGCCCCATTTTCTAGAATTTAGAATCCAATACCAGCTTCCAATTTCAGAGCTTTGCTTTCTGAACTTGTAAACACAAAGAATTTTTCTTTGAACCATGAAGAGTAAAGCTTGATGAAAGGATTGCAGCTTGATTCCATTCAGTGCTCACAGCCTATTTCTAGAATACATCCACCATCAACTTAAATACAACTTACTTCTATTCAATTCCAGCCCTTAAATTCAGTCCTCAAGATTGCAACGGAATACACTTCCCCCAATCTTAAAACTTTGTCCATCATCGAACAATCTAACTCATCAAGATAGTCAACCAAAACCCTCAATGAAATAGAGCAAAGAAAAGGTAATCAAAAGTTAAAATGCTAGAGGAAAATGTTTAAGAAAATTATGGGAAAAGAAATTAGAATTTATGATGGAACAAGAATGACAAATATACTTCATCTCCATGTACACATATGCTATTATGACTTTGAAAAGAAGCAAAGCAAGTTCTAGAGTTTCAATTGTTATGAGTGCATGTCACACAAAGAAAATAATAGAATACACGCTTGAAGTGGTCCTCTCTAGGTAATACTTATGCAATCAAGCTCAATTAATCAAATTGAAATCCACTACCATATTAACTAATGTCATGTAAGAAAAGCATCCAATCATGTCAAATGACCTAAAATTGATGATCAAATTTAAGATACTTTTACCATCTTAAAAATATTACTAAACAATTCATGGAGAATTTTTATTCAAATGACATGCTATGTATACCAAACTAAATGCAAAGTATGTAAGTAAAATGCAAAATGCAAAGTATGAAACTAAAGAAACGTACAAAGAATTTATTAAACACAAAGCATGAATTAAAATGTAAAAGAAAGCTAAGTTGGAACAAACTCCCCTTTTTTTTCCCCCCCCGGAGGTTGAAGAAGGTTTAGAAGAAGAAGCCATCCCGGAAGTGGAGTAATCATGGTTCTACTCAAATTCTTCTTATTAATCCTTTTTCCCTTGAAAATTCTTTCTGGAGGTCGAAGGCGGTTCAGTTTAAGAACCCACTCCGGAAGCTTAATTTCTCCTACAACATCATTAAAAGAAAAGACCTCCCATACACATGTGGGATAAAAAGAAAATAGGAGAATATTAGTGTGGGTAGAAAATATATCGAGAAATGATTCACATCTAATAAAATCAATAAATGGTACCTCTATGAAATGTTCTGATGTATCACAAACAATACTTACCTTATCGTGTTGAAAGGTACCTGGAGTGGTGTTTGTTACCTCTTTCTCATCAAGTAAATGCTTAGACTCTAGTTCTGGTGAATGTACATCTTCATGTAGTGATTCTTGGGTGCTTGGCTCCATCGCACAAGTCTCTACACTTACATCTTCAATTCTTGGTGATTCTTGAGGTAATGCTTCCAGTAAGCATTCCCCTACACTTAATTCATCTTCTACATCAAAACCTGCATGATTCACAACATCTAGAGCAACACTATTAGTAGAATCAGAAATTTTAACAACTACATCATCATCACAAATAATACTAGAAAATTCTTGTGAATAAATGGAAGTAGGGTTAGGCCTGACAAAATCACTACTCTCCATCTCTCCACTGGAGTTCTGTACTTGTAACTGATTGATGGATAATGTAATCTTATCTAACTGACTCTGAATATTCTGTATCCTTACAAATTGTTGCTCTTAATGCTCTCTCATTTGTTGCATAACTTCATTGAATTTCCAAACTGAATCTGCAAATTGTTCTTGTACTTCCTCATACCTATTCCGCTGCTCCATAGGTGGGTAGCACTGAGTCTAAGGCTGATAATAATGACTCTGACTCCAATATCTAAAATACTGATAATATGGATCCATGGTAAAAAGAATTTTCTGTTCTTACACTGACAATCAGCAAATAAAATCAGAAGACTCAGGAACAAATAAAATCAAACACATGGATATATAATCATGAAAGCAATCAAACAACAAATTTTTTTTTTAAGTTTTCAAAATGAAGAACAATCCTAAAAACACCGCTACAAATTCCCCCGGCAACGGCGCCAAAATTTGATAACGATGTCTGCCACACTCGTAAATCAAATTAACAATGTATTTCCACTGAACCCCTTAATTTCGCAATAATGTTGTAGTAACGAGCCTAGGATCGAACCTCGAGGAACTAACGATAGGATGTAATCTAGGATTGTATTTTATTCCTATTTTTGGGGTTTTGACATATAAATGGGGGTTTGAACTTTGAATATAAATCTAACAAAAGAAAAGCACAGCAAATAAGAAATTAATCTAATGCATAAATGAAACCCTAACTATGTGTCAATAATCAAATCACAACGCATTGTCACCCTACGTGTGATTAAACCATCAACACACACTTAAACTAAATATGAAATAACGAGACACAATTGAATTCTAACCTAAAGCAGAATTTAAACCCTAATTTAAAACTTAACAACTGACTAAGCATCAAACAAGAATTAAACTAAATGTATCAATGAAATTACAACTACTAAACATGAATTAAACTTCAACAAAACAAAGAAATGCTAAATTGCAATGATAAGAACTTAACAAACATAAAAGGAATCTGTTCTAAGCTATAAAAATAGTAACAAAGCTAAATAAACCCTAACCGATCCAACTCACAACCAATCCATACAAACTTCACATTCTTGCCGTCACACAAGAATGCCAAAGTCGAGAATACCCAACTCCGGACCTCAATGAAGAACCTCAGCTGCGTCTCAGTTCGAGGTATGCTCAACAACGCCGGCGGACCACCTCCGGCGAGCTTGAACAACCCGAAACCCAATAATGGCCGAAAATGCTGGAAATCTGCCATTCGGAATCTCTAGATCTGGGATGAAGTTACGGATGATGGTATGCTGTCGGAGGGAGCTCAGGAACACCGGAGGACCACCGTCGATAGTCGCTGATGTGAATCGGAGTCACTGATTGGAAGAACACCTCCAAATCTGCGCTGGAACAGAGATTGCCGAGAGAAGAATTCCGCCGGAGGAAACACCCTCCGATGGCTCTAGAAGATCGGGATGAAACAACCAAGAAGCTCTCCACCGAAGTTGAAGCTTGATAGGATGATCGGAGAAAGAATCGGGGTCGGAATCGCCGGTGGCGCTCGCGCGACATGAAGAACAGCGTTGTGGAGATCAACCAAGAGAAAGAACACTGTAGCTTCTGTTTTAAATTTGATCCAGATCTGAACGGACGATTGGGATGCTTCGGAGCTAAATCAATGATGAAAGTTTACCTAAAATCCGATCCGGAGGTACTGAGCTTGAGCTAGGGTCTGGATCTACTCTCCCTTAGGTCGGATCGACCAGATCTTCACTAGATGGTTCAGATCTTCCCAATCTTTGATGAACGGTCCAGATTAATTCGGGCTTGATCAATGGCTGTATGAACTCAGATCTGAATCAAAACCTCTGGATCTTTATCTATGGCTGAGATCTCCTCTTCATTAGGTTGGATGGGCTAGATCTTCAATGGATGACTCAGATTTGCTTGATTGTAGATGAACGGTCCAAATAACTCTAAGGTTTGATCTTCTCGTTCAACTCCGATTCGAGCACAAATTTGGTCCAAATAGATCCAAATCCAAGATCCTTTGATGTCTACAAACTAAGAATCAAATATTAGCATCAAATAACACAAAAATACAATAATTTGTAATTAAGTCCAAGAATAAGACAATGCACAAAATGTGATGTAACCATGCTTTAAACCTATGAAATTAACATCAAACCATACATATATGAATCAAAATAATACATTAAAATCATGGTTATCAACACATCCTTACCTACTTCTCTCAGGAGAGTTTACTTGTTACCAAACATTCGGTCCTCTTGACTTGTTTAGACTTTTGCTCAACATCCAATTTTGACCTTTAGGACTTCACGCTAGACATTCGATCCTCAACTCGCCTAGATTTATGCCTAGTGTCCATGACTCCCAGGGCTTCCGGCCTAATGTCCTCGACCCGTTATCCTTGATCTACCAAGACTTCTACCCAATCCACTTAACTAGGGCTTTTTGCCCAATCCACTCGACCAGGACTTTTTTGCCTAGCCTCAACTAGGACTTTCCTGCACACTTAGTTAAGCTTGTTATATCATAATAATTCTTAACTTTGAACCTTTGCCAATATCAAAATGTAGGTTTGATAGACACCAACAATCTCCTTTTTTTTTTTTATTTATGACAAACTAGTTTAAAGTTAAATAAAATATAACATTTTTTTAGTTAAATTAAACATATAAAAACTTTTCAAAGTAAGGGGTTGAGTTTTTCAAGACATACTCCACCTTAATTTAACACTCTCCCACTAAAGACTTCTGAAAATCCATTTAAAAAAGTTTACATTCTTTATCTTCAAAAAGACTTTATCTTTATTCTATTTCTCCCCTTCAACATATATAAAAAAAAAACCACTAGGGAGTTAAAACAAAATATTACCAATTTGTTATGGATAAAAATATATTTTTTTTAAAAAAAATGAATTTTAAAAATTGAGTTTTTCAAGTGAACTTTAAAATATGTGAACTTATTGTAGGATCGTTTCGGCTGGCTAGAAGGGGGGGTTGAATAGTTCTGAAAAAAAAATAAAAGCAAAAACACTCTCCTCGAACTTTAAACTAACACTTGCAGAATAATAAAATAAACAGAAAATAACAAAAGACGAGGCACCGGATTTGACTTGGTTACAACCGGGGAGTATGTTAATCCAAGGATGATGATCGCACTATTATCTCTTTCAGGCGGAGAAGCCTCTTTTACAGCAGTGTAGGCATAGAAAGACAGAAGTTTATCTAAATAGTGGAAGCGCACAAGTGTTGTTTACAATTTCTAAAATGATTGAAAAGCTTCTGGACCAAGGCTATATTTATAGCCTTGGTCGGGGCGCCTGAAAGGGTTCCGAGCGTTCTGAGGGGAATAAATTTTATTCCCCAACGTTCAGATCAAGATAAATCTCGATCTGGTCAAAATACTGGGTTCGGGCCCCCGGAACCATTCCAGGCGCCCAGAACAGCCCGGGTCCTGTGTTGACTTTTTCATCCGGGGACCACTGCTCCGGTTCAGTTTGCCTCGGTCCGAGTCTTCAACTCTGGATCCTCTCACTTGGGTGATCTCTGCCATCCGGAAAAGGGCTCACCCGAACCCAAGTTTCAGTCTTCTCGAGCGGGCTTCCCTCCGGCTTCTCGTCCCTCGAAATCGCCGCGTGTTTCCTTCTCGTCCGCCGGCGTACTCATCCGCAGTCTTCGTCCCTCGGACGCACCGCGTGCTGTCCTTCTCGCTAGCTTCGTCTCTTGCTCCCCGAGCAATCTTCCACTTCGGCTTTCGTCCCTCGGAACCACCGCATGCTTCCTTTTCGTCCGCCGGTGTACTCTTCCGTAGCACCTCGTCCCTCGGACTGTCATCCTTCTCGCTAGCTGCGTCTTCCGCTCGACTACCTGTGTTCCTAAGCTCCTGCACACTTAGACACAAGGTTAAAAACACACAGGACCTAACTTAACTTGTTGTTCACCAAAAAATAATCTTGGGGTTCCAACACTTATAAGATCAAAACTTTCAAACATGCTCCCCCTTAATTAAAACTTTTCCTGTGAAAATTTTAAAAGCATACTAATATGGTATTGTTCTTGTCAGAAATCTGAGAAAATGAACTTGCTGGAATGACGTATCTGGAATGTTGCCTGCATATCCATGACACGGATGGTGAGTTGTCTTCTGTGTTGACCAAGTCATAGAAAAACCTCCGATCAACGCCACCTGCAGCTAGCTACCAGGTTGCCTCGGTCCCTGGTACCTCGATGCTCGAGGTGGGTCTCACAAATGTATAAGCAGTCGACAATAGCAGGACAACTAGATAAATACAAGACGAGTACGGTGACGTACCCTGGGCCCGGGGATGGATCGGTGAGCTAGCCACGATACGGGTTGAGTCATCCCGGCCCAACGACGATGGAGGAGGTGTGCGACTGGTGGTGGCGATGTGTGCGACCAGCGGCGTCGTTGGTCTCTCCCTAGCGGCAGATCAGAATCCTTGGCGCAGGTGAAGTATTGTTGCTCGCCCTCGTCCTCGCCTACTGTCAGTCCATGGATAAGAAGAGGCAACCAAGCAGTGGCTTGCCGAGGCTGGTGCCGAGTGAGAATAGGGAGAAGAAACTCCACCACTGTAGACTTCTGTTCACAAACATGAAAGGGGAGGAAACCATGTCCATTCTTGCTTCTGCTCACCAATGGGGAAGAAGTGGCAACTTTGCTACTCAGCAGCTGGGCCTAGGAGGCAAGGCGTACTCAGCAGCTGGGCCTAGGAGGCAAGGCGTAAAGGAATCGGTAGCTGGAGATCGCAGAGAAGAGTGGAAACCTCAGAGAAGCGGATCGAAGAAGACAACGAGGATGGAAATGCGATGTCGGGAAGAGGACTCGCGAGAACAACAAGGATCTGGCAGTGGCCTCGATTCCTTGGCAACGGCTGCCTAAAAACCCTCCTCCTCCTTCTTTTGCTCATGAACAGTGCCACCTTTTAACACAAAGGCCTATTCATGCCAAAAGACCAAACTGCCCCTCTCCCTTCTTCTAATTACTCCTATGTCATTAGCTACATCCGCATCACAAGCCTCCCCCTCAAGTCTAGTCGAAGGAGGCGTGAGTCCGACTGATTAGACAGTCTATCACAAAGGCTGACTCACTCTCGATAATCAATACTGCCACGTGAGCGATCACTATAGTAATGGTGTCGCATGAGATGGTAACGGTGTTGAGTGGCCGAGCGATACGCAGGATGACGAGCAGATTGAGCGAACGAGCGATGTCGAGCGGGTGATCAAGAAAGTGTCGGCCAGTCGACCCGTACGATGCTGACCAGACCATCGAAAGGATGTCAATCGGGTGGATAGACGTTGGGCGGACGATGTCGAGCGCGCGCCCGCAAAGATGTTAACCGAAGGATCGGGAGAATGTCGACCGGGCCACCAAAAAATACTGGTTTGATGGTCGTAAAATGTGATCGGGCGACCTGAAAAAGATAACCAGGTGTCTGTAAAATGTCGACCGGGTGAATGAGCGGGCGATGACGAGCATGCGACCTAGTTCAAGCGTGTGGCCGAACGGACGGCTGAGCGATACCGGTCGGACGACTACGAGAGTGCTGAACGAGTGACCCAGAGAATGTCGACCAGGAGCTCGTAAAATACTGGCCTGGCAACCACCAGGATGTCAAGCGAAACACACGCGTGGCTAAGTGCATGATCGGGTGAAGGATTAAGTGGCTACCAAAGTGTCAACCAAGCGACGAAAAATAGTGTCGAATGGCTGCTAGGCGAGCTATCGGCAGAATTCCAAGTGAGCGCAAAGGCGAATATCGAGCGAGCGATGAAGTAGCACCGGTCGAGAGTGGAGCCCAAAAATCGAACGGGAGCATAGCTCATGAAATCGAGTGAGCAGAGGCGAAAGTCGTGAGCCGAACGGGCGTAACACACGTGAACTGAACTGGGGTGTAGCCCATGAGTCGAAGGCGCATGGAAGCGATAGTCGTGAGCCGAACAGGCGCAGAGCTTATGAGATATCCTGATCCGAAACCAGTGTAGATACTCTTGTCCGTGACCATCGACGATAGCTCGACTCCGAACGTGGGAGATAAGATGCTCTGATGTGCTCCGTGTGTTGGTTGCTACTCGGAAAGCCTAGAGGTTCCACTGTACAAAAATTTTGTACAAAGGTCTGAACCTTTTCCTAGCTACCATGTGTTCTTTTAAATTAAATTTTGGATCGCCTGCGGAACTTAACACGTTTGATCCAAAACTTAATCTATTTGTTCTTTTAGGTTTTGACTTTGATCTCCTGCGGAACTTAACACGTTCGACCCAAATCACCTTAAGTTATTAATTCCATTAAATATTAATTTCCATAATTGGTTCCCAGTACTGACGTGGCGAGGCACATGACCTTCTTGGATATGGGAGCAACCACCACCGACTAGACAAAACCTTTTATAGAAATCTAATATTTAATTTCCTAAAATAACTTTAGGTTAACCAAAAAGAACAATCAAATCACAAGGAAAAATAAAACAAAAGAACACAACTTCGAAAAACATATTCGAAATACTAGAATCGTAAGCCTCTTGTATTTGGTATTATTTCCATAAATAACTAGCATGATGCGGAAAGAAAAATTACTAGTTATACCTTCTAGAAAGACCTCTTGATCTTCTATCGTATTCCTCTTCTAACCTCGGACGTTGTGTGGGCAACAATCTTCCGAGATGAGAAACCACCAAGCACCTTCTTCTCCTCCTAGCTAGGTTCGGCCAACACAAAAAAACTTCACCAAGGACGAAGAACAAAACACCAACCAAGCTCCAAGGGATACAAGCTTTCTCTCCTTCTTCTTCTTCTTCTCCAAGTAGTATCCGGCCACCACAAGAGCTCCAAGCCAATAGAGAAGGTTCGGCCACCACCAAGAAGAAGAGAGGAAGAGAGGTTGGCTGGCCACAACACCAAGGAAAAGAGAAAGAAAAATAGAATAGAGTCGTTCGCCTTGAAGCCTCCTCTACCCTCTCTTTTATAATCCTTGGTCTTGGCAAATAAGGAAATTTAATTAAAAACTTCCTTAATTCTTTTTCCATGAAAAAGAAAAATTAATTTAATTAAAAACAATTTTCCTTTTCTCAATTTACATGGCCGACCACCATCAAGCTATAAACAAGGAGAGTTTTAATTAATTAAAACTTCCTAATTTATCTCCAGAAATTTATAAAAAATTTCTCCAATAATTTTCCCTTCATGGTGGATTATAAAAAGGAAATTTTATAAATTAAATCTTTCTTTAAACATGTGGATAATTTCCGGAAAGTTATCTCAAAAATTAAAAACTCCTTTCAATCTACAAATAAGGAAAGATATCAAATCTTTTCTTAATCTTTTGTAGAAATTAATAAAAGAGAATTATTAATTTTTTAAACTTTCTTTTAAATCATGAACATGGTTAAAAAGGAAAGTTTTCTTAAAATTTAAAATCCTCCTTTAATCAACAAATAAGGAAAGATTTCAAATTTTAAACTCTCTTTTAAACATGTAGATAATTTACAAATAAGGAAAGTTTTTACCAAAAAATTAAAACCATCCTTTTAAACTACAAATAAGGAAAGAGATTAATCTCTTCTCTTAATTTTTTGTAGAAAGCTATAAAAGGAAATTTTTAATTTTTAAACTCTCTTTTAAAATCATGATATCCACATAAGAAATAATTTTAATAAAAATCCTTTTTAATATTCTAGTGGTCGGCCACCTAAGCTTGGGACCCAAGCTTTGGCCGGCCACCTACATGGCTCATCCACTTGGACTTGGCCGGCCCTAGCTTGGGTTCCAAGCTAGCTTGGCCGGCCCCATTGGATGGGTAAGAAGGTGGGTATGCGGTGGGTATAAATCTCTATATACTAGAGGCTACGATAGGGACCGAGAGGAGGAATTGGTTTTGGTCTCCCGATGAAATTAAGCATCCCGTGTTCGCCCCGAACACACAACTTAATTTCATCAATAATAATTCATTCCACTAAAGAACTATTATTGAACTACCGCACCAATCCCAAATTACATTTTGGGCTCCTTCTTATTATGAGTGTGTTAGTCTCCCTGTGTTTAAGATAACAAATGTCCACTAATTAAGTAAGTTACTGACAACTCACTTAATTAATATCTAGCTCCAAGAGTAGTACCACTCGACTTCATCGTCATGTCGGACTAAGTCCACCTGCAGGGTTTAACATGACAATCCTTATGAGCTCCTCTTGGGGACATTCTCAACCTAGATCACTAGGACACAGTTTCCTTCTATAATCAACAACACACACTATAAGTGATATCATTTCCCAACTTATCGGGCTTATTGATTCATCGAACTAAATCTCACCCATTGATAAATTAAAGAAATAAATATCAAATATATGTGCTTGTTATTATATTAGGATTAAGAGCACACATTTCCATAATAACTGAGGTCTTTGTTTCTTTATAAAATCAGTATAAAAGAAACGACCTCTAATGGTCCTACTCAATACACTCTAAGTGTACTAGTGTAATTATATAATTAAGATAAACTAATACTTAATTACACTACGACCTTCCAATGGTTTGTTCCTTTCCATTATGGTCGTGAGCTACTGTTTATAATTTATAAGGTACTGATAACATGATCCTCTGTGTGTGACACCACACACCATGTTATCTACAATATAAATTAATTGAACAACTACATTTATCATAAATGTAGACATTTGACCAATGTGATTCTTATTTCTAGATAAATATTTATACCAAAAGCTAGGCTTTTAGTATACACTCTAACACCGTGACCAGTGAAGATCGTTCGACCTCGAACGGGGGAGATATGAGATTCGATATGCTGGTCCAAGACCAGTGAAGATCGCTCGACCCTGACTGGGGGAGATAGGAGATCTGATGGTGACAATCGCTCGACCATGAACGGGGGAGATTAAAGATCGATAATGTGATGATCGCTCGACCTCGAACGGGGGAGATAGAAGATTCGATGTGACGATCGCTTGACCCCGAACGGGGGAGATAGAAGATCCGATGTGACGATCGCTCGACCCCAAACGAGGGAGATAGAAGATTCGATGTGATGATCACTCAACCTCGAACGGAGGAGATAGAAGATCCGATGTGACGATCGCTCGACCCCGAACGGGGGAGATAGAAGATCCGATGTGACGATCACTCGACCCCGAATGGGGGAGCTAGAAGATCCGATGTGATGATCGCTCGACCCCGAACGGGGGAGTTAAAAGATCCGATGTGATGATCGCTCGACCCCGAACGGAGGAGATAGAAGATCCGATGTGACGATCGCTTGACCCTGAACGAGGGAGATAGAAGATCCGATGTGACGATCGCTCGACCCCGAATGGAGGAGATAGAAGATCCGATAAGACTGGTCCGTGACCAGTGAAGACCGCTTGACCCCGAATTGGAGAGATAGAATATCTGATAAATTGGTATGAGACCAGTGAAGACCACTCGACCCCGAACGGGGGAGATATGAGATCCGATGGTGATGATCGCTCGGCCCCGAATGGGGGAGATAGAAGATCTGACTGCGACTATCGATCGACCCCGAACGGGGGAGATAGGAGATCCACTGGTGACGATCGCTCGACCCCGAACGGACAAGATAGAAGATCCGATAAGACTGGTCCATGAATAGTGAAGACCGCTCGACCCTGAAATGGGGGAGATGAAATATCCGATAAGTTAGTCTGAGATCAGTGATGACCGCTCGACCCCGAATAGAGGAGATAGATGCTCTGATAAGCTGGTCGGTGAAGACATGGGTTTAAGGTCACCGCTCGACCGTCGGTGGAGACCTGGGTTTAATGTTGCCGCTCGACGGTCTTCTAAGGCGAGGGTTTAAGGTCGCCGCTCAACCGTCGGTGGAGACCTGGGTTTAACATCGCCGCTCGACGGTATTCTAAGGCGGGGGTTTAAGGTCGTCGCTCGACCGTCGGTGGAGACCTGGGTTTAATGTCACCGCTCGACGGTCTTCTAAGGTGGGGGGTTTAAGGTCACCACTCGACCCTGGGGTTTATAGTCGCTGCTCGACCCTGGGGTTTATAGTCGCCGCTCGACTCTGGGGTTTATAATCGCCGCTTGACTTCTAGAGCCTAGGGCTCTAATATAACTCAAACCCGGCCGATCGGCGCGGGAGTCTTCGCAAATATTATCCCGGTCGATCGGCGTGAGAGTCTTCGCAAATATAATCCCGGCCGATTAGCATGGGAGTCTTCGCAAATGAGCCTGTGGCTCTAATATGATAGAAACCCGGCCGGGGAAACTATGCTAGATTCTATGACTGAAAGACAATATAATGGAAAAACTGACCTGCCGATCAGTAGAGGATCTGACTCAATTTCTCGACTCTCGAATACCCGTGGAGTGAGGAGAATATGATATACTCGTCGAAACCCATCTAGGTCATTAATATGGCAGAATCTTCAGGCGTCGCCCATCTTCACATTCCAGATCAGGTGTGTTTCCACAGACGGCGCCAAATATGTTCCTGTCGGGAATCTGAGAAGACGAACCTGCCAGAACGACGTATCTGGAATGTTGCACGCATCTCCATCACCCGGATGGTGAGCTATCTTCTGTGTTGACCAAGTCATAGAAAAACCTCCGATCAACGCCACCTGCAGCCAGCGACCAGGTTGCCCCGATCCCTGGTACCTCGATGCTCGAGGTGGGTCCCACAAATGTATAAGCAGTCGAACAATATATAGCAGGACAACTAGATAAATACAAGACGAGTACGGTGGCGTACCCTGTCCCCGGGGGGCGCCCTCGGATGGATCGATGAGCTAGCCATGATACGCGTCGAGTCGTCCCAGCCCAACGACGATAGAGGAGGTGTGCGACCGGCGGTGGCGATGTGTGCGACCAACTGCGGCGATGTGTGCGACCAGCGACGTCGCTGGTCTCACCTTGGCGGCAGATCAGAATCCTTGGCGCAGGTGAAGTATTGTTGCTCGCCCTTGTCCTCGTCTACTGTCAGTCCGTGGATAATAAGAGGCAATCAAGCAGTGGCATGCAGAGGCTGGTGCCGAGTGAGAATAGGGAGAAGAAACTCCACCACTGCAGATTTCTGTTAACGAACATGAAAGGGGAGGAAACTATGTCCCTTCTTGCTTTTGCTCACCAATGGGGAAGAAGAGGCAACTTTGCTACTCGGCAGCTGGGCCTAGGAGGCAAGGCGTAAAGGAATCGGTAGCTGGAGATCGCAGAGAAGAGTGGAAACCTCAGAGAAGCGGATCGAAGAAGATGACGAGGACAGAAACACGATGTCGGGAAGAGGACTCGCAAGAACGACAGGGATCTGGCGATGGCCTCTATTCCTTGGCAACGGCCGCCCAAAAACCCTCCTCCTCCTTCTTTTGCTCATGAACAGTGCCACCTTTTAACACAAAGCCCTACTCATGCCAAAAGACCAAACTGCCCCTCTCCCTTCTCCTAATTACTCCTATGCCATTAGATACATCCGCATTAGGTATGTTATGAGTGGGCCCAATAGTAAGGTGGAAGTCAAAGTCAAGGTGAGGTGGTGATCAAGGTCAGGGTGATATGATAATCAGGATCAGAGTATAAACAGATGGCCAAGTTGCTCTCACCAAAACTCATCTCCTCACTCCTCAATGCTAAGTTCTTCAGTATGGAGTTGGTTGACCTCAAACCCGATCAGACTTAAGGGTCTCAGTGCTCCACACCTCAGTGCCAAGATACACAAAATAAACTTGGTTAGCTCCCACAACAGTCAAGCATAAGGGGTCCAACTCCCCTCTTTTACAATGTAACTCTTAGCATATGTCCGGTCATCCCAAGGGTTGATCGGGTATATAGAGCATAGTTCTCTCATAGCAGAACGTAAACTCTCTGCATATGTCTAGTCAGCCTAAAGGGTCGGTCGAGTTTACAGGGCATAACTCCCTATCTCTCAGCATTAATACAACTCTTAGCACATGGTCGGTCGACCCTAGAGCTGATCGGACTTACAAGATAATGGTTGGTCGGTCACAACGTCGGTCAGGTTTATGAGGCTCAGTGCTCCCACCTCTTATATATAAGGCAAATGTATGAGGAAATTCTTAGTACAAACTTGGTTGGACATAGGGTCGGTCAGACTCTCATGTTAACATTTCAGGGGCAAGTCTCATAACATATGACCGATCGGTCCAAAGTGTCGATCAGATCTTCTGGGGCTTGGCTCTTCCCTTTTCATAAATAGGTATCATAGTATATAGGTGGTCTGCTAAAGATCCAGACAAGATACCTCCAAGGGACAACATTGTCAGAGAATTATAACAATACGTTAGAGAATAACAACTACTTGTCAGAGATTATTCTGCTGCTATAACATATACGTGCGATGGAACCTTCCTCAAAGGGTGACTATATATCTTCCATCACCCTACATTTTGACAGCATATTCTCTCAACCGCCTCATTGATGGAAGAAGTTATAAGAGGCAATTCATATACCAGTAACGAAATATTCCTCAGGGGATAACTACACATCTTCCAGGTTGTACATCTTTCATCACCAGACATATTCTGACACCAAATATTTCTTGTTGTCTCATTATTACAAATGTTATAAGAGGTAATATAAAAATAGGTTCTCTCCGTTGGCGAGGTATGCTCACATTTTTTACTTACGCGATACATTTTTATAAACTTGACATCAAGTAGCTATTGTTCTTCTTCTGCACCTTTCACCCGGATATCATACTGACTTGAGCGTCGGAGTGTCTGCCCCAGGGATCCTCTTCTTGGTTCTCATTCTAACATTCCCTTTGCTCTTTTTGGTGTGTGTAGAGAGGAAGAATGAGCTCTTTTCTCTCTAGTTCGAAGTATATTCCCAGTCAACAACAGAGCTACGTACCGAGCACACTATCTCCATTGCTTTTAGACATGATCATATACATATTTTGAAAATTCACATATTTTATTTTAACTTTTAACCTATCATTTTCCCCGACATATATAAAAAAAAACTTTGTTTAGGGAAAAGAAAATAAAAGATATGTGTTTTAATTATAATATATTTTTGAAATCAGAACATAATATATTCAAGGTTTGGAAAATTAGTCTTCAAAAATTTATAAGTTTAGAAAGAAAAATCACTCAAGCTTTTGTAAAATGAGGATAACTTTGTAAAAATATTTTCTAAAGAATGTTTAAACATAGATAAGTTTTTGCAAACATTTTGCAAGACAACATTGAAAAATAATAATCACTTTTTAAGATTTTTTACGATGAATATTCTAATTCAAGCAACAAGATTGAATAATAATTCACTATTAAAATAATTTACGTAAAAAAAATTAAGCAAGATTTTCTTATATAGTCCGGGCATGCAAAAAAAAAAAAAAAAAAATTAAGCAAGTTTCCATATAGTCTAAGCATGCATTATTTTGATAATAAAAAATAAATCATCTAGGAAATTGTTCTTATTAAACTGTCTAACATTGTTAATTATCAACCACGGATTTTAATTTAGTTAATTGAATTTCAAATTATATTTAGTTATTATTTTGATTAATCAATTTAAAGTTTGAAATTGATTTGTACTAATTAAGTTAATTAAGTAGGTTAATTAATTAGTTTAGATTTAATAGATTAAATTAGTTTTAATTAGATTAAGTTAGATTAATTAAATAAATTTGATTAATTAAGTTTTAATTGAGTAATTAGGTTAAGTTGATTAAATTTATTGAGTTAGATTTAATTAAATTAATTTGATTAATAAAGTTTTAATTTAATTAATTAATTGAGTTGGATTTAATTAAGTTAATTTGATTAATTAAGTTTTAATTTAATTAATTTATTGAGTTAGTGATTAATTAATTAAGTTCAATTTCGGGTTTAATCGAGTATAATTAATTATTTAGTTTATTATTAATTAATTAACTTGATTAATTAAATGAATTTATAATTAATTAAATAAAGTAGAATTATTAAGTTTAGTTTGAATTAATTAACTTAGATTAATTTATTTTTAATTAAATAAGTTGAATTTTAAATTAAGTTTGGATTACTTATGTTAATTAATTAGTTTAGGGTTAACTAATTTGATTAATTAAGTAAATTTTGGATTAATTAATTACATAGGTGTTAACTAAGTTTTAATTAAATTAATTAGGTTGAATAAATTAGATTAATTAGGCCACGTTTAACTGATTAATTAAATTAATTAAGTTTGATTAATAGTTTTAATTAAATTAATTAAGTTTTATTAAAAATTTTAATTAAATTAATTAAGTTTTATTAAAAATTTTAATTAGATTAATTAAGTTTTATTAAGAGTTTCAAATAATTTTAAAATAATTAAGTTAAATTAATTGAATTTGATTAATTAAGTAGATTAATTAAATAGGTTAGATTAATTAATTGGACTTGGTTAATTAAGTTTTAATTGAACTAATTATATTAGATTAGATTAATTAATTGTGTTTTAATTAATTAATTAAGTATTAATTAAATAGTTTAATTAATTAAGTTGGTTCGATCAAACTAAATTCATTGAACTTAATATCTAACTCATTTCAAAATTATCAATAAAGGTGTCATATAAATTTTTGTCAGATGTTTATGGAATTTATTTTCATAAATTTAGTTTGAATTATAAGGATTGATTGACATTTGAGTTAGATTTAGGTTTAACAATTAGTTGTTAAGGGCACATTTCAATAATTAGCTTCCAAATTGTGGCAAGGTACAAGAGTCTTTTTGGGTATCAGAGCAACGACCATTTATAGAGAAAATATTTTAAAGAAATTATGCAGCCCCTAGGGCGTAGGGTAGACGATGGGCGCATGACATCTCTGGCGTAATGCTAAGGGTCGATTCTCATGAATTGATGACTTGGAACCCCACCATGTCCCTAATACCTGTGTACCTGCATTTACCTTCCTCTATATATGTGAGATCGACACTAGGGGTCATTAATGTAGAAGATCTACATTTTTTTAAAAAGAAATTATGCACTTAGATTTCTTCTTGAGAAACCCTAGTCTAACTAGTCTATGATGAGGTGAAATAGTTTTGGTTAGTTCCACTTAGCTAAGTAGACCAAGCAGTATATACCTTACCCTACTTGACTCCCTAGACCAAGCTTCCCTAACGTATTATCATCTCACCCCACCTTGGTACTAAGTTAAGTGTCAAATAAGCCTAAGTTCTGATCTAACCGTTCTAATTAAGCAGAAAAATAAACATGTAAATAAAGTTGCATATCAAGCAATGATGCAAGTTTATCTAATTATAACAAAATAGTCTTTCTATTGGCTCCTCCTATATTATAACATTGATAAGGGCTATATAGGTAATGAATTTGATCCTTGGGGATCCAATACTAGTTTGGTCCAACTTAATTAGTAAGCTTGATTTAGGGACCCATACATAGACTTGGTTCTAGTAGTTTGATTTACGAAAGATAAATAAGATTTAAATCATATTTTAGCCTTGTATTTGAGTTCGGATTGATTGTATACAACTTTTTGTTTCCTAAATATCATATCAAGATACTTGGAGCCATTAGTAAATTGTTCCAATGATTTCCCAAGTTCTTTAACTTAAATTTTCAAGATGGATTTTTTTCCTCAAGTTGTTGGACTTAGTTGAAGTTCCACTTTGAACTGGCTTAGTCAAAATACTTGGGTTAGTCTCCTCCTTAAGAGCTTTTACCTCCTTTTGGAGTGACTTAACTTGGACATTGGACTTAGTTAACTTACGTGTTAAATATGAAATTAAGTTATACAATTTGTATGCTAAAGCAGGACTTACAGTGGTTTTTGGCCCTTTAGAAATGGATACAAATCTGTGGCTTGACTCGGACTCAGCTTTAGGTTCAGATCTAGATTCAAGCTTGGACTCAGATATGGATTTGGGCTTAGACTCTATCTCAGCCACTTGTGCTTGTACTGGTAGTGCTAGAAAACTCGCTTCTTTTCCTCATCTAATTCGTCAGAGGATTTCATGTCGGAGATCCCTTCGTATAACTCGATCAGTTTCTCCTATAGATCCTTGGCACTTATGAATGGTCCAACTTAGTTCAGCTCCTCTTTAGTCAGGTTGTATTGTAGGGTTTGAATCACCTTAGCGTCGGCCTTGTTCTTCCTCTTCGTTGGTTCATCCCATTTGTCACTAGGGAGGGGTTCTCCATTTTCTGCGGGGAGTGTGAATCCAGTCTGGGTCACGATCCACATCTCCACCTGAATTTTGAGGTGGTACTCCCTCCGACTCTTCCAATACCCTAAATTATCGTCAGAGTAAAGAGGCGGTCGTACAGGACTATAGCCTTCTTGATGGGCTATTAAAATATTTTTCATGACAAAAATATGAAAAATATACCAATACTTAGTCTTGGATTAGTAGTGTGGGAGTATAGAGATAAAAAAATAGCTTGAGTGGTGTTGTACTAATTTTTGAGAAATTTATAAAAACTAAAAAAATGTTAACAGAAGAGGTGATTTCACCAATTCTAACTAAGAATGAAAAACATAAAATGAACAAGAAATGAAAAAAAATGAAAAATATGTGTTTTTGCTCTAATACCAATTGTAGGATTGGAGAAAACGCTAGAGGGGGAGGGGTGAATAGCACGCGTCACTTTTTTACTTATTCGAAAAACTTCAAGAGATAATGCAGCGAAAAAGAAAAGGAAATAAATCAATACTAACAAGCTTTGTTTTTTTACTTGGTTCATAGCCCGACGATTACTAGTCCAAGACCCGCACTTGTTGAGTATTTTCAATTGAAAATCCACTAATAACTCGATAAGTATACAACTGAACTGAATACAAGATAATTGACAATAAGGCAAATTATACCAATTATAGAGTAGAGTAGAAACTTGAGCGTTGGTTATCGGAGTAGCATTTCGACATCGTGGAGAACTTTTGAAAGTAGCACGTGAATACAAAATTGTAGAGAAATGTTGTACTGAGCTACTAGTCGAAGTCTTCCTTTATAGGGCATTCTGGGCACTTGGATCCCTTCTGGGCACCTAGGGTTGACCTGATCTAATCCATCTTCGTCGACATTTATCCACCTCTAGATGCTTGGATTCCTTCAGGGTACTTGGGTTGTCGATATGTCTGCACCTTGGTGAACCTCTATCTGAGTTGCCTCTATCTATTCCCAGGCGATTGGATCTCTTCCAGGTGCCTAGAGTTTGACGTGTACCGACCAACGAGGGTGTGCCAATTCAACTGCTTGTTGGGACCGAAATGTAGCTAGAGGGGGGAGTGAATAGATCGGCGCGATCTCGTGCTCGTCGTTGCTTGTTTCTTGTGATGAAATGCAGTGAAAAATACAAAGAGACAAACACACAACGCTAACTCGAGGATTTACTTGGTATCCACCTCAAGAAGAGGTGACTAGTCCAAGGATCTACACTCATGCACCCTCCACTAATAAAACACTCCTTTACGGTAACTACCGAAGGCGGAGAAGCCCTACAAGTTCACACTACAAGAAGAGCGGGAAAGGAAACAAAATATAAGCAAAAGCTTACAAGTTTACACAAGAAAACTCTAACCCTAGCTTTCTTCTTCTTGCTGTAGATCCGCCTCTTGACTTGGAAAAACCTCCAAGAACTTGAAGAACTGGCGGTGAGAACTCTATCGAGAGGCTGTGGAAGCGCTGTGAAGATCTGAGATGAAAATCGTGAGCTCTCTCTCGAAGACGAACGCATGCCAACAGCTATATCTTGCGCCAACGGTTGGATCCCAATCGATTGGATTGCTCCCAATCGATCGGGGAGGCTTTGGATCGATCGACCAATCGATCCAGAGCGCCTCTGTGCTCCTGGGAATTGCCTGGATCGATCGACTGATAGATCCAACCCTTATCGTGTGAAAACAGAACCTCCCAATCGATCACCTGATCGATTGGAGGCTCTAGATCGATCGGTCGATCGATTCAGAGCTGTTCTGTGCGATCGCGCGATTCTCCCAATCGATCCACTGATCGATTGGGAGGGGGCTTGTCGTAAAGACTTGCCCAATCAATCAGCTGATCGATTGGGCATAAGTCAATCGATCCCAATCAATCGGCTGATCGATCCAGCTCATGATTTCACCCAAAATCAATTCCAAAGCCCCCTAGACCAACATTCGGTCATCCATGACTTGTTGGTCCATCATGCCTAGCATCCGGTCACCCTTGACCTGCTAATACTCTCTCACCAAGTGTCCGGTCAATCCCTTTGACCCACTTGGACTTTCTCTTCTCGTGCCAAGTATCCGGTCAATCCCTTTGACCTACTTGGACTTTCACCAGATGTTTGGTCAACCTTAACCCATCTGGATTTTCCCGTACCTGGCTTCACTCACCAGGACTTCCCTTCTGCCTAGCTTCACTCACTAGGACTTCTCATCTTCTTGGCTTCACTCACCAGGACTTTCCATCTGCCTGACTTCACTCACCAGGACTTTCACCTGGCTTCACTCACCAGAATTTTTCATACTGCCTAGCTTCACTCACTAGGTCTTTCACCTGACTTCACTCACCAGGATTTTCTAGCTGCTCGGCTTTACTCACCGGGACTTTCACCTAGCTTCACTCACCAGGATTTTCCTTCTGCCTAGTTTCACTCACTAGGGCTTTCACCTGGCTTCACTCACCAGGATTTCCCTTCTGCCTAACTTCACTCACTAGGACTTCTCAACTACCTGGCTTCACTCACCAGGACTTTCCTTCTGCCTAGCTTCACTCACTAGGACTTTCCACAACTGCCTGGCTTCACTCACCAGGACTTTCCAATCACGTATCCGGTCAACCTTGACCTACTTGACTTGTCCTTCACAATCTTCCACATGAACAATTGCACCTGCAATCTCCATGTATTGTCAAACATCGAAACCAAACATCAAGACTCGAGCTTAACTCAATTCAAGCTCAGTCAACCAGGTCAACCTTGACCTAGGGAATATTGCACCAATAATATCCCCCTTTTTGATGTTTGACAATACCTTTAAGTTAGGCTACTCTCATAGCCTCAACTCTCCTTCATGCCAATGTAAGAATGATGGTTTCCTTCATTCTCCCCATTTTCTAGAGGGCAAACTCCCTCTTTAGGTAATTAAGGCCTAACTTAACCACACATTCTCCCCCTATTGGCACACATCAAAAACTCTCCCCCTGAAGAGTTACCCAACGTCGTTGACAACTTCACTCATTATTCACAACACAATAACGAAGATCTCATACTCTTCATTATTCTCAACGCTCATCCTTGAGTATATACCACTTGGTATATTCACACACGATTCAAATGAAGGTCTCATACCCTACATTGTCATCAAATGCTCAATTGTGAGCATACATCACATGAATAATGAAGATATCCACTCTTCATTACATTCAAATGCCCAACCTTGAGCATTTTCACTAAAGAAGGTTAACCACCTTCCAAGGTGTATGAAAAATAAATTTTCATGTCCTTAAAGAGTAACTCCCCCTAAAGACATGCACGTAACTTCTGTCATTGCACCAACAATGACTTGGAATCTTTAAACCTTTAGGAACCCCAAATTCTGAAGTTTTGAGGTTCAAAAATTTAATATTGAAACCAAACCTCAACCCAAACCTCTACGTAGTCTCCCTTAACCAATCCGTCCTTGTTTTCATCATGAAAACTCCCCCTAAATGTATACAAATGTGTTTTGAAGGGTAAGAAATGGTTACCTAGACTAAAGGTGGTTTAGAATACTGAAAGCAAGCTTTCCCAGCTAAAATCAGCATCCCCAATCGATTGGAGTTGGGTCCCAATCGATTGGACCCTGCTGAATCGATCCACTGACCGATTCAAACTGCGTGGATCGATCGGTTGATCGATCCAGCGAGCTTCTGCTCGCGGGTAAACTCCTCTCAATCGATCGATTGAGGCACTCCAATCGATCGGGTGATCGATTGAAGCTCTGAAAATGCAGAAATTTACTTTCAGTCAATTTCAAAAACTCCCCAAAAATTCTACAAAATTCAAAAAATCATGAAAATTCATGTAGACATCCCTTAGGGCATATACTATCAAGGAAAAATAGTTTTCTATGAAAATAATTTTTATTTTCCAAGATTGACACAAACTTGAAAACTTGTAAAAACTTTAGTGTTTTCTTTCAAGTTCGTGATCAACTATTCAATAATGATTACTATCAAAAGATAGTCTTCATCAAGGTTTTTCAAAGCATATTTAAAATCATTTTCAAAACCAATATCCAACCATATTCTTTGGGCTCAATGTACATGACTTGTACATTAGCTTTCCTAATGATTGGAAAACACATAACTATATGTTTTGATGAACTTAAAACTCAAAAGAATGCACTAAATCAACATCTTGAGTTTTGTCCATCATCCTAACATCTCACTTGTATTTAATGTATACAAAACCACATACAAGTCACCTTATAGTTCTTAGTGAGATGTAAAATTTTGGTTTTGCCCTAATCTAGGGATCATGCATATCTATCTAGGCATTTTGAGGTTATGAACATCCACCAAGGATGTTACTTGTTAACAAATGTCATTTGTCCTTAATTTAAAGGAATTTAAAATTATGCATGATGTGATATGACATACATCAAAGATAAATAATTTTCAAAAGAAAATTTTCCTATAACTACATGATGTATGTATGACATGATATGGTATTTTTGTATTTTTCATAATAAAGGATGAATGCAAAAATAAACATGATGTCATGGCATACGATGGGCAAAACAAAGCATGACAAATTAGCATAAAAGAAATACCTAGATTATCTATATAAGTATCTTTAAGCCTTAGCTAAATTAAAATTTAAACCCTAGATTGCCCACTATTTCCCAAGAAAATGTCAAAATTCAATTTTGATATTTCTTTTGTTTTTTCTAATTTTGTGACAATTTGAATTAAGAAAATTCCTCAAATTTTTGGCACAAATTACTCTTTTAAAGAATAACAAATTAAGTTAAGGCTTAAGTTGCCTTTAATTCCTAAGAACATACCACAATCCTAACTTGGTTGTTCTTACTATTTTCCCAAATGTGCCAATTTAACTTAAGCATTTTTCTCAAATTTTGGCACAAATTACTCTTTTAAAGAGTAACAAATTGAAATAAGGCTTAGATTTGCCTTTTTAACTTCCCAATAAAATGCCAACATCCCAACTTGACATTTCTTTACACTTGATTTCTTGTGCCAATTAAAATTATATCCAAATACTCAAATTATGGCACATTTTACTCCATTTAAGAAGTAAATGATAATCCTCTTCATTTTCAAAGGTTAATAATAACCTTGAAAATGCTCCCTGAGTGTCAACTTCATCAAAGTCGGGTTGACTACCCTTCTAATCGGAGTTGACACTCTCTAACACATCTAAGGGATAGAGAAAATGCTCATAGGAACCCAAAACCTATTGGTGCTCCTTGGATGCTCTAGGTATTCACTAGGAATAGCCTTCCTAGATACCTTCCTAGTGACCTTGTTAGACTTCTTAGAAGCCTTGGTCACATCTCCTAGATCAACTCTAGGGATTTCTTCCCTTGTGACCTTCTTTATGACTTTCTTAGACTTCTTAGAAGTCTTAGTCACGTTTGTTGCAAAAATACTCTTAGGAATAACCTCTCTAGTATTTTTGACTTGACCATTTGACCTAGGGTTGGTTCCATAATTATATGGAATCATGTGATAAGAAGGCACGTCCTTTCTAGTTTTAGGTTTGTATCCCAAACCCCTAAGGCCCTTGGATGACCCTTGTTGTGCTAAACCTAGGTTTTGCTCATTTTGCCCTTTTAGGATATTTTCCATCCTTTTTAGGGTCTTTTCTAATTTATCAAGTCTTGACCTCAAGACTTGATTTTCCACCATTAAGTCCTTAATTTTTGGTTTTTCATTTAACCCATGAGCATTTTTGTTTCTAGACATATAACTAAAATTCTTAGTTTTCTTGCCTAGATTTTCATCTACCTTCCTAACCCTAGGTGTGGTAGTTTTAGCATGTAGAGTCATATGTTTTTCTTGAATGGCATCATGCTTCCTATTTTTATGGTAAATAGCATTAAAATGATAGAAATTGGAACTAACATGCTTTTTACCATTATTTAAGGGGATAGGCTCAATAAATGATACCTTTCATTTTACCTTGGAGGTTCCTCCTTGAGTTGTGCTTCCTCCTTGAGCCTTGACCTCTCTCTTCCCCTTGGGACATTGACTACGATAGTGTCCCTTTTGATTGCAAGAGAAACACACAATGTGCTCCTTGCTCTTCTTTGTTCCGGGAGCGGTCTCTTTGGGCTTCTCCTTGCCCTTTAGTGCTGCCACTTGACCCTTCTTCTTGGCCAATTTAGGGCACTTGCTCTTGTAGTGCCCATGTTCCCTACACTCAAAACATATAATGTGATTTTTATCTTTAATTGAAATATTTTTACCTCCATGTATAGGGATGGCACTTGATCCTTCATTTGATTTAGCTTGACTTGTGGAGGTGAAAACTTCTTCTTCGGAAGATAGCATCTCTCAACTTCGGAATTCTCCTCCTCTTGGTCTTGCTCCAATGAGTCACCCTCTTTGGATTTTTCTTGGATTGGTACAGTGGAGGAGATCTCATGTATCTTGGCCAATTTACTCCAAAGCTCCTTGGCGTCCTTGAATTCTCCAACTTGAGCCAAAATATTGCTTGGCAACAAATTGACCAATAACTTGGTCACTTTATCATTTGCCTCGCTCCGTTGAATTTGCTCTCGACTCCATTTGCTTTTCTTGAGAAGCTTGCCCTTGGAGTTTGTTGGAGCTTCGAAACCTTTCATTAGAGCAAACCATTGCTCTATCTCCACCATCAAGAAATTTTCGATCCTTGATCTCCAAAGATCGAGGCTCATCATTATGAATGGTGGAGGCACCCTCGTGTCGAATCCGAGTCCATCTCGGAATTCCATTTTCAAAGTTGAGCCTTTTGATGAAGTCTTTGACTTGTAAAATTGCTCCAACTTCTTCACCCTCTAGCTTGTTGCCCCTTCCAGCGATGACTTCGGTGAAGAGCAGCCTCGCTCTGATACCACTTGTTGGGACTGAAATGTAGTTAGAGGGGGGTGAATAGCTTGGCGCGATCTCGTGCTCGTCGTTGCTTGTTTCTTGTGATGAAATATAGCGGAAAATACAAAGAGACAAACACACAACGCTAACTCGAGGATTTACTTGGTATCCACCTCAAGAAGAGGTGACTAGTCCAAGGATCTATACACTCATGCACCCTCCACTAATAAAACACTCCTTTATGGTAACTATCGAAGGCGGAGAAGCCCTACAAGTTCACACTACAGGAAGAGCGGGAAAGGAAACAAAATATAAGCAAAAGCTTACAAGTTTGCACAAGAAAACTCTAACCCTAGATTTCTTCATCTTGCTGTAGATCCGCCTCTTGACTTGGAAAAACCTCCAAGAACTTGAAGAACTGGCGGCGCGAACTCTATCAAGAGGCTGTGGAAGCTCTGTGAAGATCTGAGATGAAAATCGTGAGCTCTCTCTCGAAGATGAACGCACACCAACAGCTATATCCTGCGCCAACGGTCGGATCCCAATCGATTAGATTGCTCCCAATCGATCGGGGAGGCTTTGGATCGATCGACCGATCGATCCAGAGTGCCTCTGTGCTCCTGGGAATTTCCTGGATCGATCGGCTAATCGATCCAGCCCTTATCATGCGAAAACAGAACCTCCCAATCGATCACCTGATCGATTGGAGGCTCTAGATCGATCGGCCGACCGATCTAGAGCTGTTCTGTGCGATCGCGTGATTCTCCCAATCGATCCACTGATTGATTGGGAGGGGGCTTGTCGCAAAGACTCGCCCAATCGATCAGCTGATCGATTGGGCATGAGCCAATCGATCGGCTGATCAATCCAGCTCATGATTTCGCCCAAAATCAAGTCCAAAGCCCCCTGGACCAACATTCGGTCATCCATGACTTGTTGGTCCATCATGCCTAGCATCCGGTCACCCATGCCTTGTTGTTCTTAGAAAAGAATACGACAGCTTAGTTGTCACACAATATTTTCAGTGGTCTAGACATAGAATTCACTACTTGAAATCCCATGATAAAATTTTTAATCCATATAGCATGACACGACTCTTTATAATAGGCTACAAATTCCACTTCCATGGTAGAAGAAGGTGTAATAGTCTGCTTTGTACTTTTCCATAAAGCAGGTGGTCCAGATAACATTAAAACATATCTAGATGTAGATTTTCTAGTATCGAGGCATCCTGCGTTGTCAGAATCAGAATATCCAATGGCTTCGAGAAAATCTGATCTCCTGTAAATGAGCATGAAATCTTTTGTATCCTGTAAGTATCGCATAACCTTCCTGACATTCTTCCAATGATCCATTCCTGGATTAATTTGGTATCGACCAAGCATGCCAACAATATATGCGATATCTGGATGCGTACACACTTGAGCATACATTAGACTTCCTACAACAAATGCGTAAGGAAATTGCTCCATCTCATTAAGCGCCAACGGGGTCCTAGGATACTGTGATAAACTGAACCTGTTACCTTTATAGACCGGTGCAACTGTGGAAGAACAATTATGCATGTTGAATCTTTTTAGAACCTTTTCAATATAGGCTCTTTGAGATAAACCCAACATACCACGAGATCTATCCTGATGAATTTCAATGCCTATAACATAAGAGGCTTCACCGAGATCTTTCATATCAAATTTACTTGATAGAAAATCTTTGGCTCTCGTAACATGCCTAAATCATTACAGGCAAGTAAAATATCATCCACATACAGTACGAGAATGATAAATTTGCTCCCATAGATTTGCATAAAAATGCATTGGTCGACAACGTTCTCCTTTGAAACCAAATTTGTTGATCACCTCTAGAAACTTCAAATATCACTGTCAAGATGACTGCTTTGTTGGTGCGGGAAGCATCCGACGATTGAACCTAAGTTTTGATAATGGCAAAGGATTCAAAGTTAAGGTTATGTTGTGATCTAACAAGTCTGTTTAAATGTTTCAGGAAAAGTCCTAGCTGTGGTTAGACAAGTGAAAACCCTAGGGGGTGGTAACCCTAGGTCATAGGGGGTGGTAACCCTATGCGGAAAGTCTTGGTGGGTCGAGTGCTTCAGGCAAAAGTCCTAGGAGGTAACCTTAGGTGGAAAGTCTTGGTGTCGCGAACCATGTGGAAGACTGGACCAGCCGGGAAGCGGAAGTCCAGCAGAAAATCTGGAAGCTTCGAACGCTGAGCAAAAGTCCAGTCCATCTGGAGGATCGCACTGGTAACAGGTAAATCTCCTAAGTGGAGTAGGTGAGGACGCGTTCCCCATAGAGGGAACAGTAGGCGTCGGGTCGCCCTAGGGTTTTCGGTCAGAAATCTGAAGTCAGACCCAGACAGTCCGGAGACTGTCATCATATTCTATTATCATATCTATATTATTGTTTTGTGCTAACTTGGTTTTGCAGGGTATATGTTTGGGACTAACACTTTTTGCAGGAGCAAAGGAGCACAACTTAGCCTCGGATGTAAAGCTGAGCTGGCTGTGAAGCAAACTTGGAAGCGCCTTGAAGGAAGCTCAAGGCGCCTTGGACTGGTGGATGAAGGCGCCTTGGAGAGCACAGAAGGCGCCTTGAAGGGATAAGTCACGACCAGTTCAGGCTTGATCCATGCGAGCGACTCGGCCATCCTGGAGGCGCCTTGGATGGATTTCAAGGCGCCTTGAGCACTGTATAAAAGCAGCACTCGACCAGCAACTCGACACAACTTCCTCTAAGTAACCTTCTTTAACGTGTTGTCAACGAGACGACCCAGAAGTGCTGGGAATACTTCCCGACCACCCGGAGCTTCAAATATGATATTTCCGAAGTGTCGTTGGTATTTTTAATTACTGTTTTAAATTGTATTTAGCTTGTAATAATTTCGTGCTTATAGTTGTTGTCCACAGAAAGTGATCAAGGATCGTGGGCCTTCGAGTAGGAGTCGCTACAGGCTCCGAACGAAGTAAATCCCTTGTATTTGTGTGTTTGTTGTTATTCCGTTGCGTTTATTTACTCGACCGCTTTTACGATTCCGAAACAAACGAAATAGCCGTGAGCGCTATTCACCCCCCTCTAGCGCTTCTCGATCCAACAATTGGTATCAGAGCGGGGTCATTTTGAATCAGTGCAACCACTATTCAAAACATTTTTTTCGTGATATTTTCATATTTTTCGGAGTCAAATTAGAATTAGCTTAATAGTTACATTCTAATTGTTTTATCGAATCAGTTTTGCTCGAGGTTGGTACAATACCACTCTAGCTTGTTTTCCCTTATTTCTCCCGCACTGCTAATCCAAGACCCAGTCTTGGAACCTGTTTTACTGTTTTTGTCGTTCATGATTTTTAATGGCCCAACTGTTGGATCGAGACTGCGCTAGAGGGGGGGTGAATAGCGCTCATGGCTATTTTGTTCGATTATCGGAATCGTAAGAATTATCGGAGTAATTAAGCAGCGAAATAAAACAAAACAAGCACACAGAGACAGGAGGATTTTTACTTTGTTCGGAGCCTTGAACGACTCCTACTCAAAGGCCCACGATCATTGATCGCTTTCGGTGGGCAACAACTATAAGCTCGGAAAAAGGATTACAAGATGAAGTACAAGTAAATGGAAAAACTAGTTATACCGACGACAAGAGTAGAATTTTGAAGCTTCGGGTCGTCGGAGACTTGTGGTAGCACTTCCGGGCGTCTTTCGGAGCAGCACGTTGAAGAGAGTAGACTTAGAATGCGTTGTCATGAAGTTCTGGTCGAAACCCCCTTATAAAGGGTGTTCAAGGCGCCTTGAAGGCTGTTCAAGGCGCCTCTATGCTGCCTGGTCTTCCGCGTGGATCAAATCTGACCTGGTTGAATTTCATCCATTCAAGGCGCCTTAAACCTCACTCAAGGCGCCTTCCAAGGCGCCTTCTGCCTTCTTTAAGGCGCCTCCAATGGTGCTTCGCAGCCAGCTCATCCTTTGCACCCGAGGCGCCTCCAAGCTCCATGGAGGCGCCTCGGACACTGTTCATCCGAGGCTTTAGGTTGCTCCTTTGCACCTGCAAGATACGTTAGTCCCAAACACTATCCTGCAACACAAAGTTAGCACAATAAACATGATAAATGAAGTATAGATAGTCTCCGGACTGTCTGAGTCTGACTTCGGATTTCCAATCGGAAACCCTAGGTCGACCCGACGCCTACTGTTCCCTCTATGGGGAACGCGTCCTCACCTACTCCCCTCAGGAGATATTACCTGATGTCAGTCCAGTCCTCCAGACCGACTGGACTTTCCGCCTAGGGTTACCACCCCCTAGGACATAGGGTTACCGCCCCCTAGGGTTTTTCTCCACCTAGGGTTACCACCCCCTAGGACCTAAGGTTGCCGCCCCTTAGGGTTTTCCTCCACCTAGGGTTACCGCCCCCTAGGACCTAAGGTTGCCCCCCCTTAGGATTTTCCTTCACCTAGGGTTACCGCCCCCTAGGACCTAAGGTTACCCCCCCTTAGGATTTTCCTTCACCTAGGGTTACCGCCCCCTAGGACCTAAGGTTACCCCCCCCCCCCCCTTTAGGATTTTCCTTCACCTAGGGTTACCACCCCCTAGGACCTAAGGTTACCCCCTTAGGATTTTCCCTTGCCTAACCGCAGTTAGGACTTTCCTGAAACCTTATTTAACCACGTTAGATAACAAGGAATCTTAACTTTGAATCCCTTTTCCATTATCAAAACTGAGGTTCGATCGTCGGATGCTTACTGCACCAACACCAACAAGAAAGTTTCAGCACCGTTTGCCCCCCACTCTTCTCCGGAGAAGACTTCGAATATTGGAAGGGGAGAATGGAAACCTTCCTCAAGACTCAGTTCGATACGTGGATGATAATCAAGATCGGACTACAACTTCCATATGACGAAGACGACAAGCCAACACCCTGCGAAAAATGGGAACCGACCCTAATCAAAAAGGTGGAAGCTGATGTCAGAGCAACCTGCACCCTCCAATGCGGACTGACCAAGGAGGAACTCAACAGAGTTGGACCATTCTCCAGCGCAAAAGAGCTTTGGGAGAAGCTGATCAAACTCCATGAGGGAACCTCCGACACAAAAGTAAGTAAACGTGACTTGTTGCTTAATAAATTGTATAATCTAAAAATGCAGGAAGATGAGACGGCCTGTCAACTCCACGCACAGATACAAAACATCCTCAACTCCCTCCACGCAATCGGTCAAAAGGTCGAGAATAGGGACATCATAAGGTATGCACCCAACTCTTTTCCTAGGAGTACATTGTGGGCATCAATTGTAGATGTCTACGAAGTCTCCAAAGATTTATCTTCAATTAGATTAGACGAGCTATTTTCAGAATTCGAACTTCATGAGCAGACTAATACACAGCCTTCCGAGAAAGGAATTGCTTTGCTTGCAGGTACCGGTGGAGCTCGCGAATCAAGATCACGACGAAGAACCGAACAGGAGCCGGAAGCAGAAACCGACTCAGATGAAGAAGACAATGAACTAACCATTGAACTCATGAACCTTGTTAAAAGACTCTACAAGAAGAAGAAAGGTTTCAACAAGCGGGACCTAAAGAAGGCAGTCCAATCCAAGGAGGCCCAACCGAATTCTAAGGTAAAATTTGAGGTGATCTGCTACGGATGCAACCAGAAGGGGCACATCAAGGCCAACTGCCCTAACCAAAAGGAAGCAAAGAAGCAGAGAAGGAAGAAGGCCCTGGAGGCGACATGGGATGAATCTTCCTTAGAAGACGACAACGACGACGAATTCGATCAGACGAGTTTACTGGCGCTAATGGCCCGGGACCAAATCAACCTGTCCGAGAGTGAAAGCGAGTCGGAGGCCGAGTCCAAGCGAAGCCACGGATCCGTATCCATTTCCCAAGGGCCCGATCCCTCTGTAAGTATCTCTCGACTCAATAATTTAGTTAATTATTTGTTACGAAAATTAGCTAAATCAAACCGTAGAGTCAAGTCACTTCTAAAGGAAGTAGAATTCCTTAAAGAAGTGACTAACTCCGAATCTTTGACTGAACCAGTTCAGACTGGAAATTCAACTCAAGTCCAAAAACTTGAAGAAGAGAATTCCAGCCTGAGAATTCAAGTCAAGGATCTGGAGAAAACACTAGAATGGTTTTCTTTAGGTTCCAAGAATCTTAACCTAATTCTTGGGACACAAAGAGCCGTTTACAATAGAACTGGTCTAGGATTTAAACCAAAGAAAAAATATAAATCTTACTTATCTCTTGTACAAAGAGCAAATAGAAAAATAGTCCAAGCATGAGTCTCCAAGTCAAAATTGATTAATCAAGTTGGACTTGGTCAATATTGGATCCCGAAGGATCAAATACACTATCTCGATAGACCACATCGAGACTATGATCTAGGGGGAGCAAAAAAGAAAAACGATATTAATAAAACGAACATAATTAAAAATTTAAAATTAAATTCAAAATTAAATTCAAAATTCAATTAAAAATTTGAAATTAAATTAAAAACTCAAAATTCAAAATTCAATTCGAAATTAATTCAAAATTAAAAATAAAATTCAACTTAAATCAAATAAAAATAGAAGGAGGATCCAGAATAGCTGGCACACCCAACTAAACTACCCGACTGGGTAACCGAACTTAATCTACCCGGCTGGGTAACCGAACTTAATTTACCTACCCGGCAGGGTATTAAAATGGGCTAAGTTTAACTTGACCCACGGTACTGGTGAAGTATTGGATGATAGTACGTTGGGAAAACTTAGTCATCGCATGTCTAGGAAGATATGGCTTCGACCTGGTGCATTTGGCTAAGTGGAACTAATCGAAGCTACCCTTTATGGATCCTAACCAGTTAGACCAAGGTTTTGTACTAAGTTCAATGGGTAGGACTATTTGGAAAACCTCGAAGGCATGGTTACTTTAATGATGTCCTTGTGACTCACCATAGCCCAGAAGTTTATCCAAAGAACGTCTGCTTGTTGAACCTAAAACTAAACCTAAATCTAACACAAAGTTAAACAAAACCCTTAAATTGAAACTAATTCATCTCACAAAATTATAGGATTCCCTAATTGAAAATTTAGATTATATGAGATGACTAAGTAATTAAAATTAATTCAAAACTAAATATGCTAAAGAACTAATTAAAAAATTTGGCATGGAAAATTCAAAAATCATGAATACCCCAATGACCACTAACATCAACATTGACTCTGACCCAGAAGGAAAACCAGTAAACCCAAAATACTATAGAAGTATAATAGGAAGTCTATTCTACCTAACTGCAAGTCGACCAGATATAATATTTGCAGTTGGTATGTGCGCAAGATACCAATCTTGTGCAAAAGAATCACATCTAACATATGTTAAAAGAATACTTAGGTATATTAAGGGGACCCTAAATATAGGACTTTGGTACCCTAGAACTAGCACCTTTGACCTTTTTGGCTATTCTGACTCAGACTATGCCGGGTGTAAATCAGACAGAAAAAGTACAAGTGGTAGCTGCCAAATCCTAGGTCAGTGCCTAGTAAGTTGGTCAAGCAGAAAGCAACATTGTGTTGCTCTATCCACCACTGAAGCTGAATACATAGCCCTAGGAGAGTGTGCCACTAAACTTTTATGGATGATGCATATCTTAACAGACTATAAATTAGAATACAAAAATAAAAAAATCTTAATTGATAATATAAGCTCAATTAATCTAACAAAAAAATCTAATTCACCACTCTAGGACTAAACACATAGAGGTAAAACACCACTTTGTAAGGGATCACGTAGCTAAAGGTGAACTTGCACTCAACTATATTGAGTTCAAATCAAACCTAGCTGACATTTTCACAAAACCCTTACCTGAACTTGAGTTCAGTACACTTAGAAGACAAATAGGAATGTGCTGGGTAGAATAGATGTTGATTTTCAAACTCATTGTCTTACTTAATCATCCTGTTCTTTTCAAAAATTCTAGGAAAAATAATGATTTTAAAATCCCATTTTCTTAGAATTTTCAAAAGTTGGACTTAGTTTAGGCTCTACCCTAGAAATCATGTTCCCCTAGATTTAAGTCAGAGCATCTCACAAACACCTAGGTATACCTTGCTTGTGTTTGAAATACATAGAACGACGTGAGATGCATAGGGTACAGCCTGGACTCCAGTATGCTTATATCTATGCATCATTATGAGTCTGGGCGTTAAATACTTTATTAACAGTAATCAGTTTAAGTCATCCAGCCTTAGTCAAATCTAACTGGACCAAAAGACTTAACTTGACGAACCGAGTGAAAGCTGCTGCCCTCTAGGCAATCAGCAAGAAGCTAAATGTTAGACAGTTGGTGAAGGAAATGGAGATTTTAAGATTGAGCATGCTTGTACTTTAGGGCTCTGATACCTGATCAAAACAATTTGGATAAGTTAACAACTATTTAACTTGACTCATGTTTGGACTTAAGGACCAACTAAATTTGATTAAATAACCTAAATTAAATATTTAGTTACTCCCTCTTCGTCCTAAAATTTAATAAGTTCTTACTCCTATTTTTTCAAAATTAAGTTTTTAAGCTAAGTACCTTTTTAAACTGAAACTACATTTTCAAAATTCAATGTTTGTAAAAGGCTTAGCTAAGTGACTCATATAGCAACTTTCAAACTTTCTCAAACTTAACCACCTTTATAAATTTTTGCTAAAATACTTTTCTAAGTTACCTCTTAGATTCATTCTATACTTAGCTAAAAGTATTAAAAAGCATATTTCTTTACTTGCAAAATTTAACTCATTGCTTTCAAAAGATTTCTGCTAAGTAAAAAGAGACTTCAATTTTTTTTTCAAAAATAATTTGGCTCCAAAAATTCTTTAAAATCTAGCTAAGTTTTTCAAAATTTAGTTAAGTATTTTTTCTAAAAACAACTAAGTTTCAAAAGTGGCTAAAGTCATCCTTCGAAGTCAACCATATATTAGCCTTTTAAACTTAGGTGAAAAATATTCCTTTTAAGTCCTCTTTCTCCCTTAGCTAACAATTTTTTCAGTAAAATTTAATTATAAGCTAAGTTTTACACAAGCATTTTTACCCTCTTTCAAAGCCTAAATCTATTTTTTCTAAAAACTTAAAACTTGCTTTCATCTAGCTTATTTTTTGATAAATGGCAAAGGGGGAGAGTAGGGAAATTCAAAAGTAAAAGTCTGATTAAAAAATAAAGCCCTGTATTAAGGGGGAGCTTCACAAAGTTTAAGTGTTAGCTTAAGTTATGCTTGTATTTAAATTTATATACTTAAGCTTGCTCACTTAAACCTTTTAAATATATTTATGCAATTGTTTTACTTAACTTTGAATTTGGGTTGCCATAATCAAAAAGGGGGAGATTGTTAGTGTGGGAAGCATCCGACGATCGAACCTAAGTTTTGATAATGGCAAAGGATTCAAAGTTAAGGTTATGTTGTGATCTAACGAGTCTGTTTAAGTGTTTCAGGAAAAGTCCTAACTGTGGTTAGGCAAGTGAAAACCCTAGGGGGTGGTAACCCTAGGTCATTGGGGGTGGTAACCCTATATGGAAAGTCTTGGTGGGTCGAGTGCTTCAGGCAAAAGTCCTAGGGGGTAACCCTAGGTGGAAAGTCTTGGTGTCGCGAACCAGGTGGAAGACTGGACCAGCCGGGAAGCGGAAGTCCAGCAGAAAGTCCGGAAGCTTCGAACGCTGAGCAAAAGTCCAGTTGATCTGGAGGATCGCACTGGTAACAGGTAAATCTCCTGAGTGGAGTAGGTGAGGACGCGTTCCCCATAGAAGGAACAGTAGGCGTCGGGTTGACCTAGGGTTTCCGGTCGGAAATCTGAAGTCAGACTCGGACAGTCTGGAGACTGTCATCATATTCTATTATCATATCTATATTGTTGTTTTGTGCTAACTTAGTTTTGCAGGGTATCTATTTGGGACTAACACTTTTTGCAGGACCAAAGGAGCACAACTTAGCCTCGGATGCAAAGCTGAGCTGGCTGCGAAGCAAGCTTGGAGGCGCCTTGAAGGAAGCTCAAGGCGCCTTGGACTGGTGGATGAAGGCGCCTTGGAGAGCACAGAAGGCTCCTTGAAGGGATAAGTCACGACCAGTTCAGGCTTGATCCACGCGGGCGACTCAGCCATCCTAGAGGCTCCTTGGATGGATTTCAAGGCGCCTTGAGCACTGTATAAAAGCATCACTCGACCAGCAACTCGACACAACTTCCTCTAAGCAACCTTTCTTTAACGTGCTGTCAACGAGATGACCCAGAAGTGCTGCGAATACTTCCCGACGACCCGGAGCTTCAAATATGATATTTCCGAAGTGTCATTAGTATTTTTAATTAATGTTTTAAATTGTATTTAGCTTGTAATAATTTCGTGCTTATAGTTGTTGCCCACGGAAAGCGATCAAGGATCGCGGGCCTTCGAGTAGGAGTCGCTACAATCTCCGAACGAAGTAAATCCCTTGTGTTTATGTGTTTGTTGTTATTCCGCTGCGTTTATTTACTCGACCGCTTTTACGATTCCGAAATGAACGAAATAACCGCGAGCGCTATTCACCCCCCCCTCTAGCCCTTCTCGATCCAACATGCTTAAGATAGTAAATGGATTTTTTAAGTTTTCATATCATTTGTTCCTTGCCCTCAACTAGAAATCCTTCTGGTTGTGTCATATAAATATCTTCATGCAAGTCACCATTAAGGAATATAGTTTTGACATCCATTTGATATAACTCTAAGTCAAAATGCGCTACAAGGGTCATAATTATATGGAACGAATCCTTTTTAGACACAAGTGAGAAGGTTTCATTATAATCAATACCTTCTTTTTGCATAAACCCTTTAGCAACCAAACGGGTCTTGTACCATTCAACATTTCTTTGAGAATTCAGTTTGGTTTTAAAAACTCACTTACAACCTATCGGTTTGAATCCTTGAGGTAAGTCTACAAGGTACCACACATTATTTAATTTCATTGATGTCAACTCTTTGTCCATGGCTTCAAGCCATTGAGGTGTTTGGTCGCCTATTATTATATCATTAAATGATGTGAGATCATTCCCAATAGAATTGTCACAGCCATCGAAATAGATAAATTCATCAAGAGTAGTTGGCTTTCTTACTCGTTCTGACCTTCGTAAAAGTGGGTCATGAACAATAATAGGAGAATGTTCATCAACGTGGTCTGAAATATTAGGCGGTGGCTCATTATTTGATGATTCTCCCACAGAATCAGGGATAATCAAATCTCTTGAAATAATGGAAACATTTAAAATTCCATGTTCCTCTTCAAGAATATTTTTGCGAGACATACTATCACCACAATTACCAACATCTTCCAAAAATATTGCATGTCTAGTTTCGATTATTCTTGTGGTATGTGATGAATAATAAAATCGATAACCCTTTGAACGTTCTGAGTAACCGACGAAATAGCAACTTATTGTCTTAGGATTAAGCTTTCGTACATTTGGGTTGTAAATTTTAGCCTTTGCAGGACATCCCCATACACGCATATACCCAATATTTGGTTTCCTTTGCACTCATATTTCATGAGGGGTTTTAGGCATAGCTTTAGTAGGAACACAATTTAGTATATGCATAGCTGTCTTAAGAGCCTCAACCCAAAGATACTCAGGTAAAGAAGTTTAGCATATCATACTTCGTATCATATCCATAAGGGTACAATTACGTCTCTCAGTGACACCATTTTGCTGAGGTGTGCCTGACATAGAAACCTGAGAAATAATGCCACATTCTTTTAAAAATAAGGCAAAAGGTCCAGGATTATGACCTGAGTCAGAGAATCTTCCATAATATTCTCCTCCTCTATCAGGTCTTTAATCTTTCGATCAGGTTGGTTTTCAACTTCAGATTTATAATCCTTAAAAACGTGGAGTGCTTCAGATTTTTTACGAAGGAGATAAATATATCCATAATGAGAGTGGTCGTCAATAAAGGTGATGAAATAGTGATGCACATGAATACCAAGAGTATAAGGACCACTGATATCAGTATGAATCAGTTCTAATAGTCCATTACTTCTGGTGGCGCCATGTTTGTTCTTTTGTGCAAATTTTCCTTTAAGACACTTAATACATGTGTCGAAATTAGAGAAATCTAATGAATGAAGTATTTCATCTTTAATGAGACGTTGCATTCTATCCCGAGATATATGGCATAAACGTTCGTGTCATAGTATTGAAGAATTTTCATCCATTAATTTCCTTTTGTTGCTGATTTAGACTATACAATTTTCATGCATGGATTCCAATATATTCGCAGAATAAGCATTTAAACATAAAGAGATCTCCCTCTAAAATACCATAGCCAACAATTTTGTTTTTAATGAAATGGTAAAACCTTTATTCTCGAACAAGATAGAATAACCATGAGCGACAAGTCGAGAAACTGAAATAAGGTTTCTTGTAATACTGGGAACATAAACAGTATCAAATAAATCCAGTTTGAAACCACTCTCCAAAACCAAAGGGAGAGTTCCTACGGCTTCAACTGGAACTTTATTTCCATTTCCAACCAAAACGTTGCGTTCTCCTTTATTTAGCTTCCTCGTGAAACGGAATCCCTGCGATGAACAAGTAATATGTACAGAAGCACCACTATCAATCCACCATATATCAGTAGGAACATTTACAAAAAATTATTCATAACAAACATAACTAGACATTTTACCCTTTTTAGCTAA
Source organism: Zingiber officinale (assembly GCF_018446385.1). NCBI lineage: Eukaryota > Viridiplantae > Streptophyta > Magnoliopsida > Zingiberales > Zingiberaceae > Zingiber > Zingiber officinale. Next base: position 126,152,259 of record NC_055989.1, read on the forward strand.
CCACTCCTTGAATTTTATACAATCCTTCTGAAAATGAGTAGGCTCGCGACAAAAGTTGCATTTGCGAGTCTTGGAGCCTTAAGTGTTTGCCTTATTTCCATCATTATTTTTATTTACATATCTTTTTTCCTTTCCATGTAGTTTCCGTTTCTTGCACTGTCGTTGAGTGGTAAAGTGGGCACTATCAGGTGTCTCAGCCTTAAGTCTTTCTTCTTCCTGATCACACATACTGATCAGTTCACTCATTTTCCATTTCTCCTTCTAAGTATTATAGTTGATCTTAAAATGACCAAACTGAGAAGGAAGAGATGTCATAATGAAATGAATGAGAAAGCCCCCAAAGATCTCCATGTCCATGGCCTTAAGCTAAGCATCCATATCATTCATTCTTAGGATATGCCCACGAACACCACCAAGGTCGTTGTACTTAGAAGTTACCATTTTGATGATCAGTGTGGTAGCAAGTGCTTTAGAAGAACTCTAAAACTGCTCCTCAACGAAATCAAGGAAGTCCTTAGCATTTTCAGAATCAGGCACGCCTCCTCGAATATTCAACGATATGGAACCTTTCATTATCATAAGTGACAAATGGTTGGACCTTCCCATTTTTCATAAGAAGATTTTTTCATCTTGAGTGCTAGTCTCTGAAAGTGGGGTAGGTTTATCAACCCGTAAGGCATAATCAAGGTCCATAACACCCAAGAAGAGGCGAATATATTCGTTCAATTTCTTAAAATTGCTACCCGTCAGAGTTTCAATGGACGCAATTTGATTCATAATTGAAGCTGCGTTCACAGAGTTAAATCATGCTCATTAACAATAATGGAAAATATAAATCATAATCATAATACATAAGCGATTGAAGAAGTACACATTAATGGGGGAAAACAAACACATTAGTATTTCCATTGAGAAAGGATATATTTGTGCAACCTTTCGTTAGGTCGACTACAAAAAATATATTTAAGCTTTTCTCCTTTATGCATTAGCATTAAAGTATGAAAAGTAATTACATAGAAATTAGCAAAATATCATAAGCTTCTGTTGGGTTGATTACAATAAATGCACATAAAATTTCTCTGTTACACTTTAACGTAATTATAGAATTGAATTTATATCACTGTTGGGCAGAAAATAAATTCATACTACAATTAAGCATTACATTAGTGCCAAAAATTATGATGGATGATAATGACATACGTTATCCATCGAGAAAATAGAAAATATTACAACCTTCCGTTGGGCCGACTATAATAAATGCACATAAATTTTCTTCGTTAGATTTTTTTGACTTAATCATATAACTAAATTCAAATCATCATTGGGCAGAATTGATTTAGAACTATGATTAAATTATGTGTTAGTGCTAAGGTATGATAGAATATTAAACATAAGTTTTCAATCGAGAAATAGCAAAATATTATAACCTTCTGTTGGGCCAACTGTAATAAATGCACATAAATTTTCTCTGTTAGATTTTTTTGATTTAATCATAGAACTAAATTCAAATCATCGTTAGGTAGAATTGATTTAGAACTACGATTAAATTGTATATTAGTGCTAAGGTATGATAGAAAATTAAACATAATTTTCTATTGAGAAATAGCAAAATATTACAACCTTCCGTTGGGCAGGCTATAAAAAATGCATATAAATTTTCTCCATAAAAACTTTAGCATAATTATAGTTGAATTCACCTCACCATTAGTCAGAAGATAAATTCATACTATAATAAATTTCATTCAATAATTAAAATAATAATTTCAGTTGGGCCAATTATTAATTTTAATATAATAATGTAACATAAGTGTGGTTTCGTTATTCCTATTTATTTAATTGATAAATCTTCTGTTGGGTCAACTTATCATGGAAATAAATAAGAGTCCCACGTTAAATTTAGTATATTTATGTCATGCTTTCAATCATGTGTACCATAATTATATACATGAAAATAATAATTATGATTTAAAATTAAGTAAGGATATCGCAACACATTAATACCTTAAATAACGAGATGACGAAGTAAACAATTAAATCATCAATCAAGCATAAATTCATGTAATCATATAAAGATGATATGGACATTATTTCCTAATATAATTATGGTAAATAATTTATCGAAGCACATTAATCACATAATATGACAATTAATATGGCAACTAATATGACAAATATTAATGACATATGCTATAACAACGCTGATAATTATGGCAATTATCTTGATATCTTAATGAATAAGTCATCTATAAAAATAACTTATGCAACATTGATTTATATTTAACAATTAATTATGTCATTAATTGGCATCAAAATAATTTTAGAGACATAATTACGTTATCATTCAAAATAAGCGCTCCTTCATAATTCGTTGTAAGGCATCAAACGACTAGATATAACATATCGACAGGTAATAACGTATTATCTCAATTCATATACTTGAATCAACCTCTCTCTGATACCAAATGTAAGATATATTTTAAGACGGTAGAACATGACATAAGCTTGATCCCATAATCAAGATTTCTACCGTAAAACGAATCTTATCAAGTATATGAACGAATTTAGAGAATAAGAATTACCTGCGTTGAGCGTCGACATAATTGAAGACTTGATCTTCACCTCTTTGCTCTACAAGGGGAGATGGATTCCCGTGTGTACTGTTGGTGCTACTCAGAATTTCGTTCTGTTTCCCCTGTACAAAAATTTGTACAAGCACAGAGCTTTTCCTAGCAGCCCATGTGCTTTTCAGAAGTTAAACTTGGATTGCAAACGAAACTTAACATTATTAATCCAAATTCAACGCATGTGTTCATCAGAAGTTAAACCATATTACAAAAGTTGATTAAATATCTATTTCAAGGATTGGCTTCCAGGTCGTTGGCGAGGCACTCGGCCTTCTTGGGTATGAGATCATCCACCACTTCCTAGTCAAAGCCTTTCAAAGAAATTGAATATTTAAACTCCTTACAGTAAACCCTAGGTTAAACTACAGAGACCTCAATCAAAGCACAAGATCACTAGCCTCGGGGGTGGGTACTTCAGGATCCATACAAAGGAAAAATAAACTAGTACACAACGGAAACAATTAACTAGTTATATCTTTCTTTGTATCTTAAAGACTTCTTAATCTTCTGTTGTATTCCTCTCCTTCTCTTGGACGTCGTGTAGGTGACGATCTACCAAGACGTAAAAACCACCCAAGTCCTTCTTTCTTCCAAGACTTTCGGCCACAAAGGGATCAAAGTTAGGAACACCACCTCTTGTTCTTCTTTCTTCCTTGCAACCCACCGGCCACAAGATGGTTGAAGCCTCTTGATGTCATCGGCCTTAGGTGAGAAAGCAAGGTGAGAATAAGAATATGAGGGGGTCGACCACAAGGAGAATAGAAGAGGAATAGAAATTGTGTAGATTATTATTACCTCTAAGGCACTATCTATCCTCTTTTATAATCCTTGGTAATGGCTAAAAAGGAAAGATTTTAACAACAATTAAAATCTCTCTTTTAAATTTTCTATTGTGGATGACTACAAAAGGAAATTTTTAAAATTAAAAATCCCTCTTTTAAACATTGTAGATGGCTAAAAAAGGAAAGATTTTTAAAATTAAAATCTTTCTTTTAAATCATGGTTACAAAAAAGGAAAGTTTTAACAAAAATAAAATCTCTCTTTTAAATCATTGTATATAGCTACAAAAGGAAAGATTTTTTTTAAATTTAAAACTCTCTTTTAAAACCATGTGGATGACTTCAAAAAAGGAAATTTTTTAAAATTTAAAATCTCTCTTTTAAAACATTATAGATGACTACAAAAAGAAATATTTAAAAAATTAAAAACTCACTTTTAAACTCATCTTGGTCGGCCCCTTGCTTGGGCACCAAGCAAGGGGTGGCTGACCCCTTGCTTGGGCACCAAGAAAGGATGTGGCCAGCTATAAGAATGACTTGAGTGGATGCGAGACTTTATACATAGAGGCTACAACAGGGACCTAGAGGAGGAATTAGTTTTGGCCTCCTGATGAGCTTGAGCTTCCTGTGTTCGACTCGAACACCCAACTCAAGTTCATCAATAATAGTTCATACCACTAAAGAATTATTATTGAACTACCGCATCAATCCCATATTACATGTAACGCCCGAAAATTTTCAAAATTATTTTAGAAGTATTCTACGATTTTTATGAAATTTTAGGATATTTTTATGGAATTTTTAGAATAGCGGAACGAGCAAAAATAAATAGAATCGTAAAATAGCCTACGCGAGAATTGAACCCGGGACCTAGCGAACTCTATGTCTTATAGGGTGACTCTAGTAACCAAGTGAACCCAGCAGGGCCGTGCCGAAAGGAAAGGGAATCAATTTTATTTAAGTTGGAGTTGGGGCGAATTAGATCACTTAATATAAATAAGAAATAATTAAGTGAAGGGTTATTTGGATCGTGATTTTTCCTCTCCTTAAACCTCACCGCCGCCCACCTCTCTTTTCTTCCTCTCTCGGCGCCAACCACAAGGAAGGCTAGGGTTCCGCCCAAGGGCACCTTCCGGCGACAACTTCGACACGAGGACGCTCCCCTCCGCGAGAGGAACGCGTGGACGCGAGAAGATCGTCGAAAGGATCGTCTCCTCCGGAGATCTAGCGATTAGAATCGTAAGAAAATCCGAACAGGAGGTAAGAAACCCCTCACCTACAGTATAAGTAGCTATTCGTGTGATTTTTTATGCATTAGTTTAGTTGTATGCAAATTTCAGCACATAAGGTGTGCACTAGCGTACACCAAGTGCTTGATAGAATGTTTAGCGCAGTCAAATGAAAATTAGGCATTTTATTAGCTTGGATAAATGCACTAGAAGCATTTATATAGCCTATTTAGTCTTGCTCCAGCTTTTACAGGACCAGATGTCCAATGGGTGGGCTCCCACAGTCGCCTCTAGGTTCAGATAACCTAGTTCTGGGTTTAGACAACCTAGTGGAAGCAAGACAATAGTTATTAGCTTATGTTCAGTATTTTACTTTCTCAGTGGCACTGTACTGGATTAGATATCCATTGGGTTGGACTCCCATAGTCGTCCCTAGGTTCAGCTAACCTAGCAAACCCTACTAGATTCGGAATTTGCAACCCCGGGTTTAGTTAGGGATGCGCGCACAGCAAGTAAATTCGTCGGGCCCAAACAGCAGCATGATTATGTATTTTCACCTATTATGTATATAGTTTTTAAACTCCCACAGAATAGCTAGGTGAAATCAATACAGTTTTAGCATTTGCTAGAATTAGCTCAGTTCAGCTCTCTCTTATGATTATGTATGATAGCTCTATGTTCAGTTTTATTACACCTGCTTTAGATGATAGTATGCCATGACTAGCTTTTGATTGTTATGTATTGTATGATAGCATGCCATGTTTTAGTTCAATCAGTACGTGTTTTAAATAGCATGTTTTCAAAGCATGATTTGCATTGATTCCATGTTTTAGTGAGGTAGATGGTTTCTTACTAAGCGAAAGCTTACAGATACTTTCTTTTCCTTATACTGTAGATAAAGGTAAAGGAAAGATGAACTAGCGGAGGCTGGAGGGCAATGCTACGAAGATGTGTGTGGATGGAACTTGGAATAGAGATCTTAGGGAATTTCAGCAAGCTTGTTTAAGCACTAGAACTTTTTAGCATTTGGTTATTTTGCACCTTAGCATGTTAAATGTTATGAATTAGTTAATCAAGCATCCTATCATGTTTAGAATACTATTTTTGTGATGTTAGAATGTTTGGCATTTAGTTTAGAAATGTTATAGGTGATTTTGGCACGAACAAGTGCTGAAATCAGACCCTTGGTTGAAATCAGAAACTCGAATCGATCAGCTGATCGATTCGAGGGTTCCCAATCGATCAGCTGATCGATTGGGCAAGTTGTTCCGCGAACAGTAGGCTTCTGGATCGATCAGCCAATCGATCCAGCAATTTCTGTCACGAACAGAAGGCTCTGGGATCGATCACTGGATCGATTGGCCAGACTGGATCGATCAGCCGATCGATCCAGAATATCACCCCGAGCACAGTAGCGTGCTGGATCGATCACTGGATCGATCCAACCCAAGTCCCGCATACAGTAGCCGACTGAATCGATCACTGGATCGATTCAACCATTCCAATCGATCTGTGGATCGATTGGGAGGCCTGAAATCAGCCGGGAAACCTTTAATCCAGCTCCTTGACCATGAGGGATGTAAAATATATTAACAACAGCTTAGATTACACCCTCTAGCACATGTAGAATAAAGAAATGATAATAGTTTAGCAAAATTTTAAATAGTACAGTTCTGCACTTAGATTTAATGATGGTTAGGGAATAGTTAGCATAGATTAATGTAACGATCGGCCTCACAGCTTAGCCAGTAGAAGGCGGGTCGTTACAGAGTGGTATCAGAGAATTTTCCATACTTCCTACACACACATCAGCATTGAACCTGCAGCTTCCAAGTAAGAACACCTCTCACCTTATTTATGTTTACTGTTTTCATGTTAGAAGTAAATGAAGCATGTTTATTTATGATAGTACCTAACATGATAACCATAGATATGCAGTTATGATTGTATAAGTTATGTACGTCCTCTATGTCTTTAGAAATGGCACGAGGACGCCCAGCTAGAAGGGCACCAGCTACTGAGCCCCAGCATGAGGCAGGCAATTCAGTGCCTCCCCCAGACCTGACAGCATTAGTGGTTCAGTTACAGTAGCAGTTAGCTGATCAGCAACAGGAGATAGCCACCTTAAAGGCTAATCAGCAGAATACTCCCACAGTCACCCCGGAACCAAACTTAGCAACGCCAGTAGTCTTAGAGGTTCCACAAGTCCAGCCTACAGCACTAGTAGCTCCAGCAGCAGAGGCAAAGAGAGAAGTCTATCTGATCCAATGGCAGAGAGTCAAGCCGGAGAATTTCTCAGGTACCAGCGAACCATGGGATGCTCAAGCTTGGTTCAAAACACTGGAGAGCACGATGGAGCTTCTGGACTGGCCAGAGCATGAGAAGGTGAAGTGTGCCTCCTTCTGTCTGACAGGAGATGCACGCATGTGGTGGGAGAGAATTAGAGCGAAGCGCCTAGTAAACCAGATGACATGGGTAGACTTCGAGAAGGAATTCTTTGAGGAGTTCTTTCACATGCGGGTTACAAACCGCCACTACGACGAGTTCACTGAGTTTCGTCAGGGCAACCTATCAGTTGAGGAAGCCGTGAAGAAATTCAATAGATTGGCTCGTCTATGCCCTGAACTAGTCAGCACAGAGAAAGAAAGAGTCCGGTTGATGCTCAAGATGCTGAGGCCGGAAATAGCAATGAACGTGGCTGGCGGCGTTCACAGGGCGCAAACCACCGAAGAACTAGTCAGCAGTGCTCTGACCACCGAGCACTACCAAAACAGTATCAGACAGCATAAGCAAGTCCTCTCAGAGTCAAAAGGGTAAGGAGGCTCAGGCACTCAGAAACAACAGGGCCACAACTCCAACTAGAAAGGGAACTCCAGCAATAAGCGCAAACCAGGGAGTTACCCAAAAGGAGGGCCAGCTAGCAAACAGCCCAGTTATCCAAAGTGTGCTACTTGTGGGAAATTCCACCCTGGAGTTTGTCGCAAGGGCACACGAGGATGCTTTGAATGTGGTCAGGAAGGGCATATGGCTAAGCAGTGCCCGAACAAGACTAGTCTTCCTCCACCACAGCCGATTCAGTATGCAGGCCAGCCAGGTCAGTTACATCAGATGCAGGCCGCTCTAGATGGTCCACACATCAGCCAGGGCAGACTAGAAGCCCCTCCAGCTATGACGAATGCAAGGATCTACTCCTTAACCAGAGAAGACGTAGCGAATGCCTCGACAGTTGTTACAGGTCAGATTAGTATTTTACAGCAAAGTACAACTGTCTTATTCGATACTGGGGCAACCCATTCTTATATATCCAGGGCATTTGCGGAGAAGTTAGCAAGACCTCTAGAGGTACTCAGTAGTCAGTTTCTGACGACGTTACCTTCAGGAGAAATTATGGCATCCACGCACTGGCTCAGAGCAGTGCCAGTCATTATAGCAGACAGAGAACTCTTTTGTGATCTGATAGTGCTAAATATGACTGACTACGATGTCATCCTTGGAATGAACTTCTTGATCAGATACAGTGCCTCCATCGAGTGCCGTAAGCAGAAAGTTGTATTCCAACCTGAAGCAGAAGCACAGTTCGAGTTCATCGGAGAACCAAAGCGAAAGCCCAAGAAATTTCTCTCAGCTATGAAGGCACAGAGATTAATGGATTCAGGATGTACGGGGTTCTTAGCACACGTAGTCAGTACCAGCCATGACAAGGACCAACAGCTAGCAGAGGTCCGAGTCGTATGTGACTACCCAGCAGTCTTCCCTGAAGAGTTACCAGGCCTAGCACCAGACAGGGAGATTGAATTTGAGATAGAACTCATTGCCGGTACAAATCCAATTTCCAAAGCATCGTACTGTATGGCTCCAGCAGAGCAGAAAGAACTTCACGAGCAATTACAAGAGCTGCTTGACAAAGGCTTCATACACCCTAGTCATTCACCATGGGGAGCGCCTGTATTGTTCGTGAAGAAGAAGGACGGGAGCATGCGCCTGTGTATAGATTACCGGACACTGAATCAAGTCACGATCAAGAACAGGTATCCTCTTCCCAAAATAGATGACCTGTTCGATCAGCTAAAGGGAGCAGCAGTGTTCTCTAAGATAGACCTCAGATCAGGTTATCATCAGGTGAAAGTCAAGGAAGGGGATATACCCAAGACAGCATTCAGAACCAGATACGGACATTACGAGTTCGTAGTCATGCCCTTTGGCATGACAAATGCTCCAACTACTTTCATGGACCTCATGAACAGGGTATTCAGAGAATACTTAGATAAGTTCGTTATCGTGTTCATCGATGACATTCTTATCTATTCAAGAACTCAGGAAGAACACGTAGAGCACCTGAGAGCAGTATTGCAGACCCTTCAGCAGAACCAGTTGTACGCCAAGTTCACAAAATGTGAATTTTGGTTAGATCGGGTGTCCTTCCTGGGTCACATCATCTCAAAGGATGGTATCATGGTAGACCCCAGTAAGATAGAAGCTGTGAGTAACTGGAAAAGAGCCAAGAACGCTAGTGAGATCAGAAGCTTTCTGGGATTAGCAGGTTACTACAGAAAATTCGTAGAGGACTTCTCCAGGATAGCCTCCCCACTGACAGCTCTCACCAGGAAGAACAAAAAATATCAGTGGACAGAGGACTGCGAGAACAGCTTCAGGGAGCTAAAAAGGAGATTGACCAGCGCACTTATTCTGACTCTACCAGGGAACACAGATAGCTTTGATATATATAGTGATGCCTCTAAGTTGGGACTAGGAGCAGTGCTGATGCAAGATGGCAAGGTAATCGCCTACGCCTCCAGACAACTCAAGGATTATGAGAAGAACTATCCTACTCATGACCTTGAGCTTGCAGCAGTGGTGTTCGCTCTCAAAATTTGGAGACATTACTTGTATGGAGCTCAGTGCAGAGTGTATACAGATCATCAGAGTTTGAAGTACTTCTTCACTCAGAAGGATTTGAATATGCGACAGCGCAGATGGCTAGAGTTGGTCAAGGACTACGATATAGATATTCTCTACCACCCAGGAAAGGCAAATAGGGTAGCAGATGCACTTAGCAGAAAGTCCAGTGCTGCCCTATTATCTTTAGCTGCCATGCCACCGCCCCTACAGAAAGAGATCACAGATTTCGGTCTCGAACTCATAGTCGGACAGCTCTCTACTATGACATTAGAGTCTACCTTGCTTGGTGACATTCAGACAGCTCAGGAACAGGATCCTGAAATTCAGAAAATCAAGCAAGGGATAGCAGAATCAAAAGGTGGAGAGTTCAGAATATCAGATAGCGGGGTATTATACTTTGGTGACAAATTATGCGTTCCAGATCAGGAGGAACTCAGAAGGAAGATTTTAGATGAGGCTCACAAGACTCCCTATGCGATGCATCCAGGCTCCACTAAAATGTACCAGGACTTGAAGAAACGTTTTTGGTGGCCTGGGATGAAGAGAGACATCACTCGATATGTCAGCATCTGCCTAACCTGTCAGAGGGTTAAGGCAGAACATCAGAGACCAGGAGGAGTCTTGCAACTCATTCAGATACCCGAATGGAAGTGGGAAGACATTTCCATGGATTTCATAGTGGGACTACCCAGAACCACGAATGGTTTTGATACCATCTGGGTAATAGTCGACAGGTTGACTAAATCAGCCCACTTCTTAGCTATCAGGATATCCTACTCCATGGAACAGCTAGCTCAGTTGTACCTCAAGGAGATTGTCAGATTGCATGGAGTCCCACGAACCATTATTTCAGACAGAGACAGTAGGTTCACATCACACTTCTGGGAGTGTGTACAGTTAGCTTTGGGTACGAAGTTAAAGTTCAGCACAGCCTTCCATCCTCAGACAGATGGTCAGACGGAGCGAGTAAATCAGGTACTCGAAGATATGCTCCGCGCATGTGCCCTAGACTTCAAAGGAAGTTGGTGCAAATATCTGAGTTTAGCAGAATTTGCATACAACAACAGCTATCAGGCCACCATCGGCATGGCACCTTACGAGGCTCTCTACGGGCGGAGGTGTAGATCTCCAATCTGCTGGTATGAGAGTGGTGAACAGAAAGAACTAGAACTTCAAACAGATCTAGTGGCAGATACCACAGCAGCTATACAGCAGATCCGCCAGAGGATAGAGATAGCTCAGAGTCGCCAGAAAAGCTATGCTGATACACGGCGCGGACCTTTAGAGTTCTCGGTTGGGGATTCAGTGTTCCTCAGAGTAGCTCCCATGAAGGGAGTAATGCGTTTTGGGAAAAAGGGCAAGCTAAGTCCCAGATATGTGGGACCATACCTTATCAGCAGAAGAGTGGGCAAGGTAGCATATGAGTTAGAGCTACCCCAGGAAATGTCAGCTGTCCACAAGGTATTTCATGTCTCTATGCTGAAGAAGCATATCCCAGATGCCACCCAGGTGATTGAGCCCCAGTCGGTACAGATCCTCAGCCTATTCAGATAATAGACCGAGCAGTTAAGAAATTGCGGAACAAGGAAGTACCATTAGTCAAAGTTATTTGACACAGTCACACAGCAGAAGAGGCAACTTGGGAGACAGAAGCCAGTATGAGACAGAAGTACCCAGAGTTATTCTAAGTTCGAGGACGAACTTTTTATAAGGTATGGGGGATTGTAACGCCCGAAAATTCTCAAAATTATTTTAGAAGTATTCTACGATTTTTCTGGAATTTTAGGATATTTTTATGGAATTTTTAGAATAGCGGAAAGAGCAAAAATAAATAGAATCGTAAAATAGCCTACGCGGGAATTGAACCCGGTACCTAACGAACTCTATGTCTTATAGGGTGACTCTAGTAACCAAGTGAACCCAGCAGGGCCGTGCCGAAAGGAAAGGGAATCAATTTTATTTAAGTTGGAGTTGGGGCGAATTAGATCACTTAATATAAATAAGAAATAATTAAGTGAAGGGTTATTTGGATCGTGATTTTTCCTCTCCTTAAACCTCACCGCCGCCCACCTCTCTTTTCTTCCTCTCTCGGCGCCAACCACAAGGAAGGCTAGGGTTCCGCCCAAGGGCACCTTCCGGCGACGACTTCGACACGAGGACGCTCCCCTCCGCGAGAGGAACGCGTGGACACGAGAAGATCGTCGAAAGGATCGTCTCCTCTAGAATCGTAAGAAAATCCGAACAGGAGGTAAGAAACCCCTCACCTGCAGTATAAGTAGCTATTCGTGTGATTTTTTATGCATTAGTTTAGTTGTATGCAAATTTCAGCACATAAGGTGTGCACTAGCGTACACCAAGTGCTTGATAGAATGTTTAGCGCAGTCAAATGAAAATTAGGCATTTTATTAGCTTGGATAAATGCACTAGAAGCATTTACATAGCCTATTTAGTCTTGCTCCAGCTTTTACAGGACCAGATGTCCAATGGGTGGGCTCCCACAGTCGCCTCTAGGTTCAGATAACCTAGTTCTGGGTTTAGACAACCTAGTGGAAGCAAGACAATAGTTATTAGCTTATGTTCAGTATTTTACTTTCTCAGTGGCACTGTACTGGATTAGATATCCATTGGGTTGGACTCCCATAGTCATCCCTAGGTTCAGCTAACCTAGCAAACCCTACTAGATTCGGAATTTGTAACCCCGGGTTTAGTTAGGGATGCGCGCACAGCAAGTACAGTCGTCGGGCCTAAACAGCAGCATGATTATGTATTTTCACCTATTATGTATATAGTTTTTAAACTCCCACAGAATAGCTAGGTGAAATCAATACAGTTTTAGCATTTGCTAGAATTAGCTCAGTTCAGCTCTCTCTTATGATTATGTATGATAGCTCTATGTTCAGTTTTATTACACCTGCTTTAGATGATAGTATGTCATGACTAGCTTTTGATTGCTATGTATTGTATGATAGCATGCCATGTTTTAGTTCAATCAGTACGTGTTTTAAATAGCATGTTTTCAAAGCATGATTTGCATCGATTCCATGTTTTAGTGAGGTAGATGGTTTCTTACTAAGCGAAAGCTTACAGATACTTTCTTTTCCTTATACTGCAGATAAAGGTAAAGGAAAGATGAACTAGCGGAGGCTGGAGGGCAATGCTACGAAGATGTGTGTGGATGGAACTTGGAATAGAGATCTTAGGGAATTTCAGCAAGCTTGTTTAAGCACTAGAACTTTTTAGCATTTGGTTATTTTGCACCTTAGCATGTTAAATGTTATGAATTAGTTAATCAAGCATCCTATCATGTTTAGAATACTATTTTTGTGATGTTAGAATGTTTGGCATTTAGTTTAGAAATGTTATAGGTGATTTTGGCACGAACAAGTGCTGAAATCAGACCCTTGGTTGAAATCAGAAACTCGAATCGATCAGCTGATCGATTCGAGGGTTCCCAATCGATCAGCTGATCGATTGGGCAAGTTGTTCCGCGAACAGTAGGCTTCTGGATCGATCAGCCAATCGATCCAGCAATTTCTGTCGCGAACAGAAGGCTCTGGGATCGATCACTGGATCGATTGGCCAGACTGGATCGATCAGCCGATCGATCCAGAATATCGCCCCGAGCACAGTAGCGTGCTGGATCGATCACTGGATCGATCCAACCCAAGTCTCGCATACAGTAGCCGGCCGAATCGATCACTGGATCGATTCAACCATTCCAATCGATCTGTGGATCGATTGGGAGGCATGAAATCAGCCGGGAAACCTTTAATCCAGCTCCTTGACCATGAGGGATGTAAAATATATTAACAACAGCTTAGATTACACCCTCTAGCACATGTAGAATAAAGAAATGATAATAGTTTAGCAAAATTTTAAATAGTACAGTTCTGCACTTAGATTTAATGATGGTTAGGGAATAGTTAGCACAGATTAATGTAACGATCGGCCTCACAGCTTAGCCAGTAGAAGGCGGGTCGTTACATTACATTATGGGCTCTTTCTTATCATGAGTGTGTTAATCTCCTTGTATTTAAGATATCGAATGTTCATTAATTAAATGAGTTACTGACAACTCATTTAATTAACATCTAGCTCCAAGAGTAGTACCACTCAACTTCATTGTCATGTCGGAACTAAGTCCACCTACAGGGTTTACATGACAATCCTTATGAGATCCTCAAGGGGACATCATCATCCTAATAAATAGGACACTGTTTCCTTCTATAATCAACAACACACCATATAAATAATATTATTTCTCAACTTATCGGGCCTATTGATTTAACGAATAAATCTCACCATTTGATAAATTAAAGAAATAGACACTAAGTACATGTGCTTGTTATTATATCGGGATTAAGAGTATGCACATCCATAATAACAGAGGTTCTGTTCTTTTATGCAGTCAGTATAAAAGGAACAACCTCAAATGGTCCTGCTCTATACACACATAGTGTACTAGTGTAATTTTATAGTCAAGATAAATTAGTAACAAATTACATTACAACCATTCCAATGGTTTGTCCCAATCCATCTTGGTTGTGAGCTACTATTTATAATTTATAAGGAACTGATAACATGATCTTCTGTGTAACACCACACACCATGTTATCTACAATATAAATTAAATGGACAATTACATTTAACTAAATGTAAATATTTGACCAATGTGATTCTCATTTCAAAATAAATGTTTATACAAAAAGCTAGACTTTTAGTATACATTCTAACATGTACTTCTTAGGGTTGCCATAAGCCTTCGTGTGTAAGAGTATGTAAGAAGCATCCCAATAGACTAGACCTAAGTACCTATTTATAATAACAACAAACCCTAATTCTTAATAAGTAGAGCAAGAGGTGGGACCGGCCCAATAAAAAATATAATCACTAGTCCGTCCATCAAGGCCTTAGTAATTGGGCTAATTAAATAAATTATTAAAGAATAACCTAATAATTATAATATGTAGGCTAACATCATGAATTAGACCCTGTCGAATCTAATAGGATCATCAAAGAAATTAACATACATAAGATCCAAAGTAAGGGAGTATAGATTGCAGGTAAGTTCTCAAGATAGATGGGAAAGGCATAAAACTAATCATTGATAGTTCTGGCATCAAGGTAGTGTCAAAGTACGTCAACAGTGAAATGGAAGTCATGACATGCAATCCGAGTTTTGTAGTTGAATTCATCTATTTGGACAAGGTTTTTATCAAATTCAGCACAAATTTTGAAGTTAACATAAAGAATGCAAGAAACAACTTTAGACATTGCATAATAGTTAATTAATTCTATAACATTTGGGATGTAAGTGTTGTAGAAAGATATGTCAAGATACCTAGTCCCTAAAGGTCTAAACTCTCTATTTGTGAAAATTCTTCTAAGTTCTTCGGTAAGCAATCTAGGGTATTGGCCGGGATTCGAAGGACCATCTTAGTTTTGAATATTTTTTCATTTCTTTTGTCTAAAAAATAGGCAATGTAAGGAAAGCAAGACACAACAATATTAAAGAATGAATTTTAGGAATTTTACCAAGGCATCGTGGATAGTTTCGTAGAGTTTTAGGGACCTTCAGATGCTTGGGAAAATTATTTTTGGCACTAGGAAGGAGAGAAAGAGGTGAAAGTTTGGGATGAGGGTTTGGATTGCCTCTGCCCCATTTTTATATTGGTAGATTAGTTGACTAATAAAGGGATTAGTCGATTGATCAATTTAATGCGTAGGCGACTTTTGGTTTCGATGGGACTAAACAGTTTAAATTTTGAGGTTTAGTTGACTGATCATAATGATTTATCAGTTCACTGAACACATTAGGTCATGCCAACTTTTTCAACTTTGGATTTGACCTAACATGTTAGGCTAGCTTTTGGCTTAATGAGATTTATTAGTTGATTGATTAAGTAGTTTTGAAAATTTTAATGGTTAAATTTTGATGCATTTTAAGGTTTTTGACCATTATTTGTTGATTGAACATGTGTGTTCAGTCGATTGAATGATTATTTTTTGAAAAAATTAAAAGATGTTTTTAAAATATTTGGTTTTAAAATATATCATCTAAGAATTAGTCCTTAAGAAAATATGGACTCATTTTTCTTTAACTCACTTGATATTGAATGATCAAATAAATTTAGTATGGAGTTAGTCATGTTTAGTGATCATTTTGAGTTTAGACCCCTTGGTTCATACCGATGCATTTGTCTACATTTGGAACTTATGGTAGATCCTTACATCTCACACTAGTTTACTACACAGACATGTTAATTTTAGGTGTTTGTGAGATGCAAATGATACTTAGATTTATATGTTCATGCGATCTAGTAAAGCATAGGCTAGTTCCAAAATAAAAAATAGATAAGTATAATATTATCACAAGTTTATTCTGAGTTTGGACATATTTTAATTTTAATTGACATATCACTTATTCTAATTGATTAAACAAGGTAATTAATCCTATAGTTGTGAGATGATTTGTTTAGTTGAAAACGTTAGATTATTTAATTTAAGTTCTTTCAACTTAGAATTATGTTAAGATTAATATGAAGTTTGAAATTAAATTTATCAAGTTAATTTAAATTGATTAAGTTAAATTTCGGATTAATAATTAATTAATAAGTTAAAATTAATTAAGTTAATTTCTGATCTAAGTTAAAATTTATTCAAGATTTATGTCTGATTTAGTTAATTTAAAATTATTTTCGAATTATTAATAGATTATTTTAGGATTAAATTAAGAATGATTAGTTTATAATAAATTATTATTGATTAGATAAATTAAGATTATTAAATAATTATTATGTTTCGATATAATATATTTATAATTAAATTGATTAATTAAAAATAGATTAATTTTTATTTTTGAATTAATTAAGATGATTATTATTGATTTCGAATAAAATGAAATTGATTACTTATTATTTGCAAATTATTATTATTATTTAAATTAAATAAATTAAGATAAAATTAGTTAATTTAATTTTTAATTAATAATTAATTAAGTTAAAATTAATTATTAATCGGATTAAGTTTAATTGAGTTAACATTAAATAAGTAATAAATTAATCAAATTAATTTTGAATTAAGATTCGAATTGAATAATTTAAAGTTCTGTTAGATTAAATTGATTATTTTCAGATTAGGATTTAATTATTATGTTGAAATGAGATTAATTAAAATCAAGTTAAGTTAAATAATTTAAATTAATTTTAGATTAATGATTAATTAAGTTAAAGTTAAATTAAAATTAATTAAGTTAAAATTAAATAAGTTAAAATTAATTAATTTAATTTCAGATAATTAATTAAGTAAAATAGAATTCATATTGAATTAATTTAATTAAATTTAATGCTAATTTTAGAATTAAATTAAATTTATTAAGTTAAAATTAATTAAGTTAATTTCGGATTTAAGTTTAAATTAATTTTATTTGAGCTTATTTTTTTTAAATTAATTATTTTTAAATTATTAATTTATTAATTTAGGATTAATTAAATTAAGAATGATTAATTCAGAATTAATTAAAATTGATTAATTTATTAATTTTAAATTAATTAAGATGATTATTGTTAATTCTGAATAAAATGAAGTTGATTAATTAATTAAGGATTAATTAAATTTAAAATGGATTAAGTTAAGAATTGAAAATGAAATTAATTGTTATGAGTTTAAAATAATTATTTTAGGATTTATTATTAATAATTAATTATTATTAAAATTAAAATTAATATTCAGATTAAAAATTAGATTGATATTAACTGGATTATTTTGATTTATTAATTAATTTTTATTAATTAATTGATTTGAATTGAAAAAGGTGGGTTGTATTAAAGCTTAGTTTTGAGTTCATCATATTTATAGATTTATAGAGTAAGCTTTCAAGGTGTGGTGAGTCACAATGGTTATCATTAAAGTAATCACGTGTCTAAGACAAAGCTTCCCTAAAATAACCAACTCAAAAAATATAATAATAGGTTTTAGTCTAACTATCTCATGTTTAATTAGGGTAGCTTCAGCTAGATTCACTAGTTCTAGTGCACCAAGTAGAACACATATGATTTAACCTAAACATGCATTCGATAAAGTTTCTTTATCCTAGTATCATTTCAACCATGCTAGTATTTAAACCTTTTTCAAATTTAACCATTCTAAATTATCCAAAGAAACTAAGCATACATATTTAAAAACTGTAAATCAAACAATCATGCAATTATTTAATAGGAGAAAATGGTTTTTCTATTGGCTCCCTTTGAACCATAGGTTAGATAAAGTCTATCAAGGTAATAAATTTGATTCTTGGGGATTCAAGATTAATTTGGTCCAACTTTATTAACTAAACAAGCTTTAGGGATCTATGCTTGGACTTAGTTTCTAACATTTTGATTAAGTAAAGTCAAAAAAGATTTGTTATTGTGTTAGCTTTGTATTCGAGTCTAGATTTATTATACACGGATCGTGAGGCTCAAACATCATGTTCAGATACTTGGAGCTTAAGTTGAACTTTTTTAATATTTTATTAAGTCCTCTACTTGACATTTTTAAGATGAAATTTTCTTCCTCAAGTGTTGCAACTTGAGTTGCGTTTCAATCTTGAAGATGGTTAGTTGACAGATTCAAAATGACTTATACCTTAAGATGTTTGACTTCCTTAATGAGCAAGTTATAACTTGATCCTCAGATTTAGCTAATTTTCTAGTTAGACATGCAATTATTTTAAACATTTTATTTTCTAAAGGAGATGTTACCTCTTCTTGTCCTTCTGAACCAGATAAAGGATATGTGGCTCGACTCAGACTCAAACTCAGTCCCGGTCTCAGATGTGTCATTTCTTGTCAGCTAGTGCCATGAAGCTCGATTGCTTCGGTTCTTCCACATATGACTCCTCCAAAGATGACTCATCCTAGGTAGCGTTGAGTGTTTTCTTCCTTCTTGATTTCTTGAATTTCTCCTCTTTTAGGTTAGGGCATTCATACTTGTAGTGACCTTTTGTGTTGCACTTGTATCACATTACCTCTGAGTTAGATTTGCCCAAATTATTTAGTACCACCTTTTTAAGACCTCTTTTAGACAACTTCTTCCTCTTGGTGAATATATTTTAGACCATGTTTACTCTTTCTTCTTCGTCATTTGAGTCTGAATCTGACCCATCTACAGACTCTTATTTCGGCCAGAATTTAGACTTGACTTATTTGCTTCTATTTTGTCCTGCAAATAAGGCAATATCTTTCCTGATTTGACTTGAGTTAGCTTTCTTATGTAATTCTAATTCATAAAATATTTCATCTAATTTAATTGAAGAAATATCCTTTGAAATATCTACCATAGATGCCTAAAAAAGTTCTAAGGGATGACTTTTAGAGTGTACCTTAAGATGTTGCGATTTTCAAGTTTGTGTTCGATCAGGTGAAGCCCATTTATGATATCTTTTATCCTTGAGTGTAGTTGACTAGCAGTCTCTCCATAACACATTTTACAATTAACTAGTTGATTTAATAGTAAATCACACTTTGTTATCTTAGAGTCGTTTGTTCCTTCATGAAGCTCGACTAGTTTGTCCCATAGTTCTTTGGAGTTCTTGAAAGGTTCGACCTAGTTGAGTTCTCCCTTCATAAGCATATATTGAAGTGTGTTCATTGCTTTGTAGTTGACTTGGGCCTTTTTATTCATTTTTGAATTCCATTTATTTAGATCTAGTGGTTCTCTCCAAGTTCACTTGGTTTTGTGTACTCTTTCTTGATACTAAACCACATGTCAATATTGGATTTCAGAAAGCACTTCATCTTCCGATTCCAATAGCTAAAATCTTCTCCATTGAAGAGCAATGGGCGGACATTGTCATATCCTTCTGATGTGACATCGACATACTTGCAAAAATTATAGACTAGAAATATTCCAAGACTTGGTCTTGCGGTAAGTAGAGCAATGGAAAGAAAAAAATGATGGGATAAAAAAGAGTGCTATAGGGAGAAAGAATGAAAATAACCTTTTTAAATAAAAGAAAAAAAGATTTTTAAAAAGCTTGAAAACCCGTTAAGACTTTTCAAAGCAACCTTATTTTGATAGCAATTGTTGGATCAAAAGAGACAAGAGAATGGGAGGGGGTGGAGTGAATCTGGTGCATTTAGAACCTTCTTTTCTTTTTGTTTCATAACTCAAAGTAGCAGGTGAATAAGTAAATACAAACATACAAAAACACAAATTTTTTTTCATTTGATTCATAGTCTAGCAACTACTACTTTAAGGTCCGCGATGTTAGAGTTAAGAAGATGAAAGGGCATCCATTCCCCTTCATCTTCTAACCCATTCAATTCCTCCATTAATAGAGGGAGAGGAAGAGTCTTCTTCCTCTTATATATACGTCTAAGCCAAAGAAGAAAAGGGGGGCTTGCTGGAGCTTGCTATGTGCGAGGTTTGTGCAAAGTCGGGTTCGCCCAATATGTGAAAGGTCTCTGTGCAAGGTCCGTCCATATGCACAAGATTGTAAGAGGGGTAAAGAACATTCAAGCTTGGTGTGTCCATTCACAGAAGAGGGATTTGGTTTGTGAACCATGAAGAGCTTTCTGATTCATTCGTGATTGTTCTTTAGACGATAAGTGAATATTGAGATCTACTATGGAAGCTCACTGTGAGTTTTACAGATTTCTTATTTCTGTATTTTTCATGCTGTAGAACTATCAACAATGGTATTAGAGCGATGCCTAAGCATGAAACATGTCTCTTCATCGAAAAGAAATGTCTCTTCCACCTTTGCCAAGCGAGATTGGTCGTGATCTACTGTAGTTGTTGAGCCCTGAGAGATTGTTGGCTATTAGCTTACGAGGCCGGAGAGTGTCGACAACCACGTCAAGAGGCCAATGATCGGTAGAATAAATGAGCGTCACGGTAGCGGCAGAGAAGAGAAGAAGAAGTTTAATCAATTAAACTAATCGATTAAAATAGTTTTTGATCGATTCAAAAATCTATGTAATTGATTAAACTGACAAAGTACAGTAAATCTGTGTAATCGATTCTAGTAATTGATTCAAGTCAATTTTTTTTTTAGAAGAAAAAGCTAGTGCGTCATTTTCTCCTCATCACCGAAACTGACGCAAGCGTCGGCGAGGAGCTGGTGACCGGTGTCCATGGCCGGTGAGGGCTTGCTACTAAGTTAAAAGATTGGTGACTGATGACTAGCATGTTCGTCGCGCGGAGAAGAAAATACTATAGTATTTTTGTCGGTGTCATGTTTTTAATTGATTAAACAATCGATTGAAGAAATTGAAATTTTAATTGATTCAAAGATCAGGGAATCAATTAAACTAACAAAGATGAACAATATTGATTATTGTTCATCCGTCAAAAATAGTGTTTGAAAATTAAAAAAAAAACATGAACAATAGATTATGCATGAATAGTTCAAAACAATTGCCCAACTTGATTCAAATCTGTTCATTTTTTTAATCAATTGAGGTTAATTAGATTTTGATTCGATTAATTGAAAATTGAACTAGACCAACTTAGTCCAATTAATCCAAGGTCTGATTCAAATTATTAGTTGGTTTAATCAAACCAGTTTGATTTAATAATATCAAGGTCTAGTTTAGACCATTGGTTGATTTAACTAGATCAGTTTATTATTGAATTAATTAGGGTGGTTTAATTACATGAGTTGGACTATCCAAATCAGACTGTCAAATCAGGTTTTTAACTCAAGTATGGTTTAAACCATTAGTTGTTTAACTAGACCAGTTTTGGTTCAATAAGACCTATTTCTGGTTTAAATCATTGGTTGATTTGATCATGTCATTTTGATTCAATTAGACCTCGATCTGGAACAAAACATTAGTTGGTTTAACCAAACTAGTTTGATCCCAACTAGAATAAATTGGGCTTGAGCCAAATATGATCAAATGACCAGATTTATTCTATTGGGTCAGATTTGATCAAATAGATTAGATTTGTTCTAATGAGTTAGACTTAAATCAATGGGCATTAGTTTGATTAAATGGACCAGAGTTTGATCAATAAGTCTGAAATTGGCTAAAATAGATTTAGATTAAACAATAATATAACATAAGTACAGAAAATCTCTGCCCAATTAGATTAGTTCTAATGATGACATTGGATAGAGCTCATGATCTAGATTCCTAATCGACTAATCAAATGGGTCAATCAATTTAGACTCCTGAAAATCAAGAAGATTTATTTTTCTTGATTAATAATATTGGTTTTATGCCTGTATAAATTGAATTAAGCCGGTTTTGTACTGGTTAGTTGGTTTTATACTGACTTATTTAATTTCAATTTATAGATGGCACGGATGATTACCAATCCTGAAAACTCAAACAAGAAGAGTTTCTAATCCTGGATAATTACAGGATCTGTGCGTTGATTCGTTCACTGCTGGAGAATCCAAAGGTGGTAGCACACTAGATATGGAGGCTCTCCGAAGGGAGAATCTTATATGCATAGTTGTGTGTGGAACTACTTTACCATGAGTTCCTAGAGGAAGATCCTGAAGAATTTGAGAAGGATCCAGAGGAGGATCTTGAAGAATCTGAGGATGATTCAGAAAAAGTTTCAATGATAGATCAAATTGAAAATTTTATAGTTGGTCTATCTGAGATTGCTTCAAATAAGTCCAAGTTAAAGGGGATTACGTTGGCCACTGCACTAGTCTCTGTCTTAGTGGGAATGGTGTTAGCTTATCTAGTTTGTTAGAGTTATGTTATTATTACTGTCATTATGTATGAACAATATTAGTCCATTTAATTCATGTCAGTTTGTTATATGTTAACAATATACAACATATTTATATGAATGATATGTTCATTCATATGCTGATTACTCTACATGATACATGACAAATGATTAGTTCATTTAATTAAATGAATCATGATAGAATAATGATTAGTTCATTTGTTGGGATGTATATAATAGTATTGATCAATGTTGATTTGATTGGATCATATAAATGATGAGCGAAAATGTAGTTATCACTTGATTTTATAAACCAACTCAAATTAACATTGAGTCAATCATAAATTGCATGCATATGAATTATACTGAATACTAAATAATATGTTTATTTATGTTAGATCATGGCAAATAAGAGCATCATAGCTAAACTTAATAATAGTGAGAAATTATATGAGGATAACTATAAAATCTGGTAGCTCAAGATACAATATGTTCTTGAGAAAAAAGAAGTGTTTGAGGATATAAAAAAATAGGTTATGGAAGAACCTGCAGATAGTTCCACTGCACAGAACATATGAGATCTTGATACCTATAAGGCATAGAAGAAGAAGGACTCCATTACTAAGGGAATATTGATCAGTTCAATGGTGGATGACCTAGTTTTTTTAATATGAGCCGTATCTTATGGTTCATGTAGTCTAGGTAGCCCTTAAGGAGAAATACAGTGGAATAAGTCTGAGCAAGCTTCGATAGCTGATGATTAAGTTTGACAGCTACAAGAAGCGTCTGAATTTTTTAATGGTTCAACATCTCAGGGAGATGTCGAACATGATTCGAGAGCTTAAAATTATTGGTCATGAGTTGACCGATGAATAATAGATTCAAGCAATTATTTATTCCCTTCCTGATTATTCTTGGGAGATCATGAAGTAGACCCTAACTCACAGTGAGAGTATTAAGACTTTCATTGACATCTTATGTCATGTAGATTAAAGGCGGAGAGAGTTGAATCCGTAAGGATTTCTAAACTAGCCTATGTGGCTATTGGTTCTGTTGGATCATCTGGATCCACGAAAAAGAAATTGTTTAAGAAGGGGAAGGGAAAGAAGAAAGAAGTTGCTGCTATGGGACAAGGCCTAATCAAGAAGAAAGGAAAGAAGACCAGATTAAAATAATGCAAGTGTATCTTCTTTTCCTGAGCATTTTGTTTCTAATTTAGTGTTGTTAGCTAATTCTTATCCTTTATGGATTATAGATTTGGGAACAACCAACCATGTATCTCGGGAGTAAGTTACATATGTAGAGTACTGATGAGTACCAGCTGACAACAAATGGATCAATGTAGAAAATAATGCAAGAGTTGAAGTCAAAGGAATCGGTACTTGCAAACTCAACCTCCATGATGATAGTGTTTTATTTCTACATGATGTCTTGTATGCTCATGAAATTCGATGAAAACTTATTTCCATTACAGGTCTTCTTGATTTAGGGTATTGTATTAATTTTTATAGCCGAAGTGCTGAGCTTAAGATTGACTCAGTGTCAATCGGATATGATTTTTTTTATCAAATGATTTTATAGTTCTTGATGTAGAACCAGATGTTAATTGTGTTATTGAGAGTTATTTTTCAAACATTGCTATAACTAGTAATGCAGATATAACTAATGAGGTTTAACATGCTAGATTATGACACATAGGACAAGAACGTATGAATCAGTTGGCTAGAGAGGCCAGGTTTATTGGGCACTCGGGCTAAGATTCACTTGTCTATATATGTGCATTGTCTTACTGGAAAAACAACTAGGAAATCATTTAGTAAGGCTATAAAAGCTGAATCATCAGTGCAATTATTCATTCGGATATTTGTGGTCCAATGAATGTGAAGGCAAGACATGGAGCTTCCTATTTCATTACATTTATTGATGATTTCTCTCGTTTTGGTCATGTCTATTTGATTTCTCATAAATCTGAAGCATTAGATTGCTTCATTCGTTATGTGAATAAAGTTGAGAATCAAATGGAATGTAAAGTTAAGACTTTATGCATTGATCACGGAGGGGAATATTTGTCTAATATGCTCAAGATAATATGTAATGATAGAGGGATTATTAGATAGCTGGTAATCTCTGAAACTCCATAGTAAAATAGGGTTGTTGAAAGAAAAAATGTAACTCTTCTAGATATGATTAGATCTATGATGACGTACCAAATCAAATATCTACTTTTGGGGTTTATGATGACTTAATCTTTCCGGTTATGTATTCAGTAGGGTTATTTTTAATCCCTACTTTTGAGTCCATAAGGACTTAGACCGCATCTAAGTCTCTAAGTCACGTATACTTGCGGTCAGAGTCATGGAGACTTTCTTGGCACGGACCAGGCATGAGGCGCATCAGAATTCATTTGATTGGCTTTGCTTGATTAATTTTAATTTTTAGATTTTCTCTATTTTTGTTGTTGACTCAATCAGCAGGATCCTTGGCTCACATGTTAGGTTAGGCTAGACTGTTCATGCACCAAAGCCAAGTCAAAATCAGATGCGAAGTCATTGACTCACATGTCGGGTTAGGTCATTTCTCGCACAAACTTAGGCATCGCCGAATGTGTTAGTTATGTGAGTTCAAACACTAACAACTTAGGATCGCGACCGATCATCGTATAACCCCCAGTATAGAATACTCTTTTTAAAAAATTCTAAAAGAAAAAACATCTTTTCCCCCTTTCTCTATTTCTTTCGTCCAATGATCAGAGGACAGGTAGCCTAACTATCACTGCCCAGAGGCCAGAAGGTTAAAAGATTTACTGTTCCAAGCTCTCAACCAGTAGAGAGGTCCAGTGGTTCTGAGCCTTGCATGAACTTTCGGAGACAGTCCTTTTGGCAATCTTTTGTTCCACCAATTAATGAGAGTCCATAGGAACACTAGATGTGAACAAGGGTTAAATAAATGACTATCTTAAATCTGAAACATTATCTTCTTTTAAATTATTGCCTAGTTTTACACATTTATTTCACTAGTCATTATTGTAGCATGAATTCCTTCCTTATCACATATTATATTTTTGTCTACTAATAATTCTCAATCTAGCGAGTTACGAGTTCCAAGATCTGTCAGCCATTTTGTGAAAGAGTGAGGAAGATCCTCCTTAGCCATGAGCTAGCCTTTTACTCACAGGCATTCATTCGTTAAAATTTGACTGAGTTCTCAATATATATATATATATATATATATATAACCAAATACCTGCAACTCGCATTATCATAATTAAGTAATCTTCAATCTCCTGTTGGCATAAATGGCTACAAATAGGGAATCGAGTCTTTCGGACTCGTAGCAGCAGAGTGTTTATGTATAAACTAATCAGTCCAGCAGAGCCACAACAGTATAAACGTCAAACTCCGATCCTCTTTTTCTCTTTGCGGTTATTTTGACGGAAATCTATCCATGGATTCTGAGGCCTTGCGCGTCGGCCAGTCGGCTGGGGCACAGGCTGCCGGGCCGGCGCCTGCTCGAGCTTCACGTGCAGCGAGCTCCCTCCTGCTGGCTAGCTGCTGCGGTAGCTCTCGAATGTCGATCGCTGATTAGTCGTAAATGGCCAGTGCACATTCGCACCCGGAATTGATTTTTCACTGCTCCCACCACCACCACTTTTTACCCCGTCACATCACCTTTCAGAGCTTTTGTCTCCATTGACACAAAAGCCCTAGCACCTGTGCGGCAGTGCGCAGCAGAGGCCGGCCATATCCCCTCTCTCTCTTCACCATTGGCGAAGGGATGCAAAAGGTCAGGTCAGGTCAGGTCCGGTCCGGTCCCAGGAGGTGAATCATGGATCGCATCCGTTCGTCCAGAGCTTTTGATCACTTCCACTTCGACTTCAAGTAGCCCAACGCCCCAAGCAAAATTTCCACAATCGCCTGAACATGCCTGCCTACAGAAGAACGTACCCTATCGGAATCTTTTTCTCTCACAACCAGACATAGACCACTGGAAGCAACCCAGCTCCCCAGGCCACGTACAGTGAGATAATTAAGTTGATGCCTCGCCAATTCTCTCGTCTTCTCCCCTTTTAGCCACCGCCGGATCGTCCTCGATCCATCGGCATCGGGAAGCACGGGGATTGGCCTTGAGCTTTAGTAAGGTCGAAGGTGGATCTGATTGGTTGATGATCGTTTAATTTGCAGGGTATAATTAGTCTGAGGTTTTGCGATCGAGATCTGGTGCGGTGGCGTTAATGGACTTCCTGCCGAACCCGGAGAGTCCTCGGTCGAACAACAGCGGGGGGAGCAGCCCCAACTGTAGCCCCAAGAACTTGGTGTCGGTGGCGTCGTTGTCGTCGGCGGCGGCCCCAGCGGGGGTTGCTTCTTCTTCTTCGTCGTCGTCGTCTTCTTCTTCCACCTCTTCGGCGGCGGCGGGGGCGGCGGCGCCTTCGCTGAGCCGGTACGAGTCGCAGAAGCGGCGGGACTGGAACACGTTCGGGCAGTACCTGCGGAACCACCGACCGCCGCTGTCGCTGTCGCAGTGCAGCAGCGCGCACGTGCTGGAGTTCCTGCGGTACCTGGACCAGTTCGGGAAGACCAAGATCCACTCGCACGTGTGCCCCTTCTTCGGCCACCCCAACCCGCCGGCGCCCTGCCCCTGCCCGCTCCGCCAGGCCTGGGGCAGCCTCGATGCCCTCATCGGACGCCTCCGCGCCGCCTACGAGGAGAACGGCGGCCGACCGGAGACCAACCCCTTCGGCGCCCGCGCCGTCCGCCTCTTCCTCCGCGAGGTCCGCGACGTCCAGTCCAAGGCCAGAGGGATCAGCTACGAGAAGAAGAAACGCAAGAAGCCGCCGCCGCTTCCTCACCACCACCACCAGCACCAAGATCCTCCCCTTCCTCCACCGCCCGGCGCCGCCACCGCCTGATCCTTCACATATCATTACGTGTTCCCTTCCTCCTCCTCCCCAGATATGCTCTAGATTTCTCGCTTGTGTGTGCCTATTTAATCATCTTTATGCCATCGATTGAACATATTTTTTCTTGAACAACTATTTGCTGCAATATATTTTATTATTATTCATCATCTGATATGCGAATTTAATCTTTCTAGTAACCAAATGCATGTGATCACAGAGAGAAACCCAGACGCCATCAAAGGCTCTCCCCAAGACCTCACTCTGGTCATGCAAAGGACGATGGCCATGGCATGATTGGTACTAATTAAGACCACTGAAAGAGGCCTAGTTCACTATTCTCATTTTGACTACTGTCTGATCTGCTACTGCCTCTTCACTGCATCAGCTTCCTTCAATCACTGAGCAGAGCTACTTTCTTTTCTTCTTAAGGCATCAAAAGCTAAATAGATAGGCGTGTTGATGATGACCTTACAGTAAGTATCATGTCAGCAGGCATGATCGCTCTCCCCTCTCTCTCTTCCATGTTCTATGTATGCCTTTTTTTTGTAACTGGGAGTCAGCGCTGCAAATCCGCAGCCACTTTTTTCAGTTCCTTTGCCACTCTCAATGCCCATTTCCCTCGCCTTGCCATTTCCCTCGGCCTTAGAGGTCTTCCATTTCCGAGGTCCCTTTATGATCTGACATGTGCAATCTTTTTTCTTCAAAACCTTAGTTTTTGCTCTCTTAGGAAACAAAAAAGCCGATGCCAATTATATTCATTAATTGTCATGCTTAATAGTTTGAGAAGAAAGAGTACTTAAATGATCTAATATTTCTGGCTTAATAGTATTTTGTTGTGATTGATTGGCGTGGAGTGAAAATGCTTTAGTTCTCACCGGCGTCATCAGGAGAGTACTAAACCATTTTCAAGACTCCACGGCACTCTGGGAGTAGTGCAATTAATTTGTGTATATATTGCATTGATGGTACTTGTGTACGTCTTAAAACATGAATGTTAGCAGGTCATAATATTAAATTAGTGACTAGGATTGTTCGTTCTCTTTAATTATGCCTAATTATATTAATTGTTTCTGACCATCATGTTTACTAAAACTTCATTCAGTATACAAAAGAGCCTAATTTGTAGTTTATATATGTGCAAAGGGGTTTAAGGACCTCTCTGTCCGTGCATAAAACCTAAAAGTTCTTCAGCATTCTTTAACTGATTTGTAGGTTAATTTGATATCACTTTCCAATTACATTTTCTTGTTCATGTGAAGCTTTAAAAGTATGTTCACTACTCATCACTGTTTATTTAGTTATACAGATGGATAGTTGTCTTGTTATGTCAAGGATTAATGGATGCACTAAACACTTTCAGATTAAAACAGTAAAGAAACTATAAGCTCCGTTAATTAATTTAGTGAAAGCTAACTTATAATTAACTTACTGCTTTCTTAATATTGCAAACATAGATGTAATTAATTAAAGAGTTAACTAGATCTATTAGGCTTGTGATCTAATTGTGATTAATTAGTTTGTCATTAATGTATAATTCTAACCCCAATAGCATGTATTTGATGAAACCTTAATTAGGTTTAGTATATTGTTCTTTTCTAATTTGAAATAGTATGCTTTATTTATGTTTTTCTATCATACTTAATTGAAGATGATTAAAAATATTACTCAAATCAAATTAAAAAAAAATAAACATAATTGTCATTTATGCTTTGTTGCAATTAATTAATCAATTACTTGTGCTTTTAGTACACCACTTCATGGTAAATTAAGGATCTAGTACAAAAGCAATTTAATAAATGGTAATAAACCTGAGGAAATAAAAAAATTATAACGTACGTGGCCTGAAATAACTTTAAAAAAAGTCTTTTTTTTTTGGTCTGTTTAAACCCTAAAGAAAACTTGTCTATAGCACAAATACTCTTTAATTACTTTGGTACTGATCTTATTTAGTTCACTTAAGATTTGTGTTTCAGTAAACTTCAAATATCACTGAAAATGCACTCCTTTTCAGTGAAAACATTTAACTAATATCTGAACTCAATGAAGCTAAAACTGAGTATTAATTACAGCCTGATACATGAGCAGGCTCTTTACATGAACTCAAAATGCTTGGTTAATTTGTCATTGTTGTTGCTCGGTTGATCGATGCTTTGTTTGATGTTTTTGCTGATCAATTGTTAAAAGAAGAAGTTTAATCATTTATAGTAACTAGTGTGATCAGTTGTAGCATGAGATTCAACCTTTACAATAGAGCAGGATAGAATTATATCTTTCTTTTTGATTTTTGTAAGATATAAGAGAGTGAAAGAATTCGATAGTGGTACAGTATAATAAAGTTTGTAAATTACATAAGGTAAAAAATTAAAAGGGTGTTGTTTATTTTTTTTTTTTAGCATCAAAAAGTGAAAATGTTAAAAGTTATCCCTAAAAATACCTTTGTTTTAACATTATAATTTTAGCTTAAATTATTACAATATTTTTAAAACTA
Organism: Zingiber officinale; assembly: GCF_018446385.1. Lineage (NCBI taxonomy): Eukaryota > Viridiplantae > Streptophyta > Magnoliopsida > Zingiberales > Zingiberaceae > Zingiber > Zingiber officinale. The sequence continues at coordinate 126,181,851 of NC_055989.1, forward strand.
TTCTTAGTTAAAGTTATTGATAGAACATCAAATAGTAGTTGATATTTTATAATGAAAAAAACAAGATGAGTTTTATATATTTTTTTTCAACATTGGATACTTTTTGATGGTAATGAAAATAAGGAGAGTTTATTTATTTATTTTAAAATATCACTTAAATTTTATAGAAAAATCAAGATGAAAACAGAGTCTAAATGTTTTCTAATTGAATTATGCTATTATATCTCAACCTAAAATTGTTCATGCTTTTGTTCAAGAAATAGGAAGGAATGAAGGTCGTTACAATTAATTAGTTAATTATTGATCCAAACAAAGGCCATAAAGTTGGACATTGAAGGCAATTATTTATCGTGGTATGCTGGTAATATAGCACACATAATTGGCCCACATGTTGCTAACTGAATACTCCTTTGCCATCCACTTATGTTCAATCAATGTCGATGGGTGCATAAATTTTGGTGACCTTCAACTTGTTGCATTATCATCAATTCATTTCCCTATTATCATTTTTTTTTAAAATTAGACATTAACAATATCAGGTGGTATATTTATGATTTATGTGATTTATGGTTTAAGGTATAGTATTTAGATTAAAGGAAATGAAAAAAAAATTACACATGGTGTTCACGGGATCAACATTGCCACTTGGACAACTTCCCTTAGGCGTGCATGAGGGCATGTGTATATATATAGTTTGGGGGGCCTGAGTATTTTGGCTATGAGGCTCATCCATCTTGGTTGTCTAAATTGGACGCCCAAGATAACAATTCACATATAATGAACTGATATCTTAGGTGTTGAATTTGGGCGCCTAGCAACCCTCATAGCTTGGGGGCCTGGACCTGATCCGAACACCCCGAGTGTTTTGACTATGTGGGTTACCTACCCTAGTCGCCCAAATTGGACGCCCAAGGTAACATTTCACACATAATGAATTGATATCCCGGGCTCCCAAGGTGGGCAACTCTCACAGCTCGGGGCGTCCAAACTTAGTCTGGGTACCCAAAGTATTTTGGTTGTAAGGGTGGCCCAAATTGGACGCACAGGGTAACAATTCATTTTTTAAATCCTAAATTCCTTAAATCCTAAATCCTTAATATTATTTCTGAAATTATAAATCTTGAACCATAAAAATATTACGCACCCTAAATACTATATCCTAGACACTAAAACTTAGATCCCAAATCCTAAATCTAAAGCTTAAAAAAAAAAATTACACACCCTAAATACTATATCCCCCGAGCACTTAAAATTTTTTTTTTTTAATTTTTTTAATTTGAACATTATAACTCAACTCTTAAACTCTAAAGTAAAAAATCAAATTGGCTTACTCTCATAGCTAAAAAAAAAAATGTACTTGTACTAAGGTGCCTGGATTAAATTTTTTTTTAGATTTTGAATTTAAAAAAATCAAAATAAAAATAAAAAACAATTAAAAATTTAAAATCAGGAAATGTTAAAAAGAATAATTAAAAAAATGATTAATTAAAAAAAAAGAAAACGGATAATGCTGAGCGACGTGCACAATCGCGCACTATAACGTCGCGTAGCATATCAAAATTATATATATATATATATATATATATTAAACTGATAATAATAGATACTATACTTGATCTTAGTCAAAAGATCAATGTTTCTAATATCGTCAGTTTAAGGTATTTATAGAAACTTCTTTACTCGTAGTGTTACCAATCCTAAAATGTGTATAAAAAAATAATTAAATAAAATTACTAATAAATCTTAAATTTATTTGTAATATAAAAAATATTAATATAATTTAATTTTGGACTCTACTAAAATTAATTATTAAAAGTCATATTAAACAATTAATAGTCCAGATATTAAATAGTAAGATATATATATAAGTAAACTTGTTATTGCAAACTTCACTTCATGTCAGTGTAAATATTGTTAACTAAGAAATTTATGGGCCTCACACATCCTTGAAGCACTCATTATGATATTGATATAGTAGACAAGGACACCCATTCAAACTTGGCGAGAGAATTATCTCCCTCGGCTCGAATTAATATATAGTCGAGAAATTGCCAAACACCAAGAGAGAAGATTGTAGCCAGAAATTAATAAAAATTCATCTACAATAGTAGTTTATAATAATAATAAGTAGTAGTCGTATGATAAACATAAATATCATTGCGAAAGAGTCTTAGCTGTTGATGTGGGTAATAGAAAAGTCCATGTAAGTTTTTTTCTTTTTAAGTTTTCAACGGCTTCCACTGTTGGGGAGGGTTTACCTTTATCAGGGAGGAGGGATCACACCCTTTCCTCATGTCCGCCTCCTCTCCTTGTTTGTGGACGGCCAGGTTTTCTCCACCTCCTCTCTTATGTTGAAATAGTGATATATGACCCCCAAGACGTAGCGTAGACGGTGGACGCATGGTATTTCTGGCGTAATGGTCAGAGATCGATTCTCAGGAACTGATGACCTGGGGTTTACCCCGCCATGCGCCTATGGCCTGTGTACCTGCATGAACCTCCCTCCATATCCGTGGGGCCGACACTAGGGGGGCCGCTAAGGTAGCGGATCTACCTTTTTGAAATAGTAATATATGGCTCCCAGGGCGTAGCGTAGACGATGGGCACATGGTATCTCTGGCGTAATGGTCAGGGGTCGATTCTCAGGAACTGACGACCTGGGGTTTACCCCGTCATGCGCCTATGGCCTGTGTACCTGCATGAACCTCCCTCTATATCCGTGGGGCCGACACTAGGGGGGCCGCTAAGGTAGCAGATCTACCTTTTTTTTGAAATAGTGATATATGTTTAGTTTCATATTGAAAAGAATGAAGATATTTGATAGGCTTATTAAAGGATGTGCATCAAGTATGTTATATTTAATTGGTGACCTTGGTAGCCAAGTGGAGCATATTTATATATATGTCAAAGATGGGCACTTGGACACATATAGAAAATTCAGAATTAATTTAATTTAATTTTGAATTTTTCTTGGTGAATACAGTTAACGTACCCATTCATGAAAAGGTGTTTCCACAACCTTTCCCAAAGGTTGCATTTTTCACTATATATACATCCTTTTAATATCTTCTCGGTAATCACTTTTCATTTTCTAAGCTGTCTTGGGAGAATCTATAGAATTGTTGTCTATAGATTCTACATTGTTTTGAGTATCTTGGAGGGAATTTGTCTCTAAAACCCGACAGCAACATAGTGGGGGCAAAATTTCTTTAAGAAAAGTAATTCACGCTCAAAACAAAGTTCCATCTCGTACTGCTTCTAACATTCTTAAGGAAATTTTGGATCCATTTTACAATGGAAGCCACTGGTTCAAAGTCTATTTTCGATGCATTCAAATTGGACCGGTTCGATGGGATAAACTTCACTCGCTGGAAGGACAAATTGTTCTTCCTCCTCACTGAATTGGGCGTCGCATATCTACTGCTGCATGATCTGCCTCCAATTCCTGCACCAACTGATAAGGATACTGATGAGATCAAAGCAACTCGAAAGAAGCGGGAAGAGGATGAAGTTCGGTGCAGAGGATACATCCTGAATGCCTTAACTGATAGATTATATGATCTCTTCCATTCAATCAAATCTCCACAAGAAATCTGGAATGCCTTAGAGAACAAATATACATCTGAAAAACAAGGTACGGACAGATTTCTAAGTATGAAGTTTTTTTAATTTCGTATGATTGATAATAAGTCTATCATGGATCAAGTCGATGAACTACTTGTCCTAGTTTCTAGACTCAAAGATCTGAAAATAGAAGTGTCTGATCCATTGCAAGTGGTTGTTGTAATTGCAAAATTGCCAACCACTTGGAATGGCTACAGAAAGAAATTGTTACACACTTATGAGGATTTCACCATAGACCAACTCATAAAGCATATTCGAATTGAGGAAGAAACTCAAATTCGTGAAAATAAATTTGCTTATGAGTCTGATTCTAATGTTAATAATATTGAGTCTAAGAAAATAAAATATTCTGGAAAAAAAAGAAAGTTTGCTGAAACTTCGTCTGAAACCTTTGCTAACAAAAAGAAAACCAAGACTTGTTACTTCTGTGGAAAGAAAGGTCACTACAAAAATGAATGCAGGTTTTTCAAGAGACTAATGGTGGAGGGAAATGTTGGACAAAAAACTGAGTGTTTTTGAACGCCCACCAAGTCCTGATATCGTTGCTATGATTGTTGATCTTAAAATCGGCATGATAACTGAATGCAACATGGCAACAAGTGAAAAATCTGCTGATTGGTGGTATGACTCCGGTGCTTCAATTCATGTTTGCAATGAAAGAAATTTATTCAAAACTTATGAACTTGCGGCAAAGGAAGAAAAAGTCTTGATGGGAAATCATGATACGACCATAGTGCTTGGAAAAGGAACCATTGAGATGCAGTTTACTTCTGGAAAGAAGATGATCTTGACGAATGTACTGCACGTTCCTGATGTAAGGAAGAATCTGATTTCTACAAGTTTGTTATGCAAGAGGGGACTGAAGGCTGTTATAGAAGCAGAGAAACTAATAATTTCTAAGAATGGTGTATTTATAGGACAAGGATACTCTTGTGATGGAATGTTTAAATTAAGTAGCAATAAAGATAATAATTCTGCTTATATGATTATGTCTCAATTTAATTTATGGCATGCTCGCTTATCTCATGTTAATTTTAGTTCAATTAAATTTATGTCAAAGCATGGTTTAATTTCATGTCTAAATGAAAAATCTGAACAATGTGAGATTTGCATACAAGCGAAAATGACTAAAAAACTTTTTCCAAAAAATGAAAGGACAACCAAACTGCTTGAACTAATACATTTTGATATATTTGAATTGAATGGTCACTTAACTAGAGGTGGAAAAAGATATTTTATTACTTTTATAGATGATCATTCTAGATTCACGCAAGTTTATTTAATGACAACAAAAGATCAAGCATTTGATATGTTTAAGAACTATAAGGTTTTGGTTGAGAATCAATTAGAAAAGAAAATTAAGATCCTACGAAGTGATCGAGGTGGTGAATATTTTCCAATTGAATTTTTAAATTTTTGTGAAGATAATGGCATAATCCACCAAACTAGTGCACCCTACACCCCACAACAGAATGGTTTGGCTGAAAGGAAAAAATAGAACACTGGTAGATATGATCAATGTTATGCTTATGCATGCTAAACTACCAACAAATCTATGGGGAGAGGCATTACTAACAGCCTGTTATGTACACAATCGAATTTCATCAAAGAAAACTAAAACTTCTCCATATGAAGTATGGAAAGGAAGGAAGCCAAATCTAAGTTATTTGAAAGTGTGGGGGTGTATAGCTTATTACAAAGTTCCTGATCCTAAGAGGACCAAGTTAGGACCTAGAGCTCTTGAGAGTATTTTTGTGGGATATGCTGAAAATTCAAAAGCATACAGGTTGTTGGATGCAGATTCTAATACTATTATAGAATCTATAGATGTTGAATTTTTAGAAACAAGTTTTCTAAAAGATTCAAAAGGTGATCCACAATCAAATAAAGAAATCCCTGAAAATACAACACAAAGCACTATTATGAATTCTGGTTCAACTAAGAAACGAAAACCAGTAGAACCTCCTAATGAACCAAGGAGGAGTCAGAGAGCAAGAAAAGAAAAATATTTTGGTAGTGATTTTATAAATTCACAATCATTAATGTTTTTGGTCGAAGGAAGTAGAGATGAGGTGTTGGGTAAAATTCCTATTATTTTGCATTTAGAAGATGATCCAAAACATATAGTGAAGCAATGACTTCAAGAGATTCCAGTTTCTGGAAGGAAGCACTAAAAGATGAAATGGATTCTCTTCTAGCAAATGGAACATGGGTGTTAGTTGATCCACCTTCTAAATTAAAATCTATTGGTTGTAAATGGGTGTTTAGGAGAAAATACAACACTGATGGTTCTCTACAAACCTTCAAGGCAAGGCTTACAGCCAAAGGCTTTAAGCAAAAGGAAGGTGTTGATTACTTTGACACATATGCTCCTGTAGCAAGAATTACTTCAATAAGAGTTTTGTTTGCTTTAGCATCAATCTACAATTTATATATTCATCAAATGGATGTAAAAATAACATTTTTAAATGGGGAACTTGATGAAGAAATTTACATGGAACAACCAAAAGGTTTTAAACTTGCTGGTCATGAAAAGAAAGTCTGCAAATTGGTCAAATCCTTGTATAGACTGAAGCAAGCCCCTTAACAGTGGCATGAAAAATTCGACAAAGTGATTTTATCACATGGCTTTAGACATAATGGAGCAGAAAATGTATCAATTCTAAGTTCACAAAAATTGTTGGTATAATTATATGTATTTATGTTGATGATATGTTAATTATAGGAACAAATATGCAAGGAGTAAATGAAACTAAATCTTATTTATCTTCTCAGTTTAAGATGAAAGATTTAGGAGAAATTGATACAATTTTAGGAATAAAAGTGACAAAACATAGTGGGGGTTTTGCCCTGAGTCAATCTCACTATATAGATAAAGTTCTTTCTAAGTTCACTCATCTAGGAATAAAAGAAGCCAACACCCCATTTGATGTTTCGAATAAATTGGTAAATAATTCAGGTAGATCAATTAGTCAATTAGACTATGCAAGTGCTATTGACAGTTTAATGTATGTCATGCATTGTACAAGACCCGACATTGCCTTTTCTGTTTGCAAGCTTGCAAGGTATACACATAATCCTAGCACTGAACATTGGAGAGCAATTGGAAGAGTTCTTGGATATTTGAAGAAAACCAAGTCTCATTCCTTATTCTATAATAAGTTCTCATCGGTGCTAGAAGGTTATACAGATGCTAGTTGGATAACTAGTATCACTGATAATAAATCGACGTCTGGTTGGATTTTCACTTTGGGTGGAGGAGCTATTTCATGGTCTTCCAAGAAACAGACGTGCATTACTCATTCTACAATGGAATCAGAATTCGTTGCTTTGGCAGCGGCAGACAAAGAAGCTGAATGTGTAACGACCCAATTTTTCCTATTTCAAGTTCTAAAAGTCCATAAAAATATTTGGAAATGCTTTTAAAATATTCTAGAGATTTTTAGGAATTTTTAGAGTATTTTTACGTAATTTTTGGAGGTCGTTTAGTATGTTTACAAAAAGAAAGAAGTTTTGACAAAAAATATTGAAGGTGAGACTCGAACCCAAGACCTCCGGCCGAACCTGACCCAACCGGACACAGCCAACCAACTGGGCTACACGTGGTTTGTTAATAAGTATGAAGCGAGATATATATAAAGTATAGTTATAATGGAATCATTTACTTTTGTACTGTGTGTTCCTATGTATTGACCTTTAGGTATAATTCAGTCAATTTGAACTGGGATTTAATCAAATCCAAATCCAGTCTTTGGGAGCTTTATGTTTGAATTGTTAGATTGTTGATCTAAGTCGTTATGGATGTGGATTGAGGTCATGATATTCTTGATGGTTTATGAAGCATTAAAGGACTGCTAGAACCGCTTAGAGGGAAAGCAAATAAAATGGCACCACACAGACTAGTACCATTATTTTGTTGTGTGCTTATCTCTATTGTAGTTAGACTCGGATAGAATTAGGTAAGCAAGTTTTGGTGTTACTGCCGTGAATAACAAGAATGAATCCTGACTGAAATTTAGAGTAGTTGAAGATTTGTTCATTAAATTGGTTTGATGTAAGCTTGGGTTATATATTTAGGAAGATAATTCCTGTACCGATTATTGAGGTTAGCTTAGTCTAAAGGTGAGAAGTATGTGAGTAATTTAGTTATACAAGTAATAAGTTCAGAATAGAAGTTTGGTTTAGAAGATGAGAAAAAAGATTTACATGTTGATCAATGCAGATTTTATAAAGTATTAGTGTGCAGATTTTAGTTAAGCTTAAGATGCAGATTTTTGTTTAAGCATTTCAGTGTTAGAATTTACTTAAACATTTCAGTTTTGTAAGAAGCATTCTTTTATAAGAAAAATATAAGAAAGATTAAGAAAAGAAAGAAAAAGGCCAAGGTCTTAAGTAGATCCCAAAGTCAAGACTTTAGGGATTCTGGCACACAAGGTGCTTATTAAAATGCCAAGGCATTATATATTAGAAGTATTAAAAGATAACAAGTATTTTACTTTTATCAGTGGCACTGTACTGGACTCTCAGTTGTCCTTGGGCTGGGCTCCCATAGTCATCCCTAGGTTCAGATAATCTAGTAGTAACGGCACGGCCGACGGTCGACGGTCGACGACTTGAGGGTCGCCAAATGGGTCGGGTCGGTACAAAAGTAAAAGCAAGTACAGTTGTCGGGCCCAAGAAGAAGTTGATTATTATTTTGAAGTATTATAAGTATAAGTTTTTGAACAAGTAAAACGAGTTTTACATAAACATAAAGTATTAAAGATTAAGTTTAGAACAAATGAAATAAGTTTCATATAGTTCTAAAATCAACAAGTTTAGTTCTTTACGCTAGCATGATTGTATAGATTTACTTTACATGTTTAGTCTTTCAATATGTTTCTTTCACTAGTAAATGAGCATGAGTAGATTTCCTTTTGAGCATTCAGTTTTAGATTTCAGTATATCCTCATGCATATCGAGATTTTGTGAGTTAGATAGCGCTTACTAAGCAAATTTTCCTTATAGACTACACTTCCTCTTACTGCAGATACAGGAAAGGAAAAGATATAGAAAGGAAGGCGACAAGGAGGTGTTCGAAGGATGTGTGATGCCAGGACTATGGAAGCCTTGGGACTAGAAAGAAGTTCCTTTTGTCTTCTTTCCTTATTCTTTTTTAGCTTCCGCATTTTAGTTATTGTAAACATTTGAGTTCAGTTTAGTAAGTAGATATTTGTGTGTTTGATACTTATTTAACTGCGTGGGTATTTGATAAATGTTCCAGCCGCCTGTGGCTGTGTATATTATGTTATGTATTAATGATTATAGTCACCGGTACAGGGGAGACTCTGCCAAAAATTTTCGGTAAGGATTCCTCGTGGTTTCGATCACACCGGTTAAATAGAGTTAGTAGTTAAGTAACGGTCATCCTTAGAGAGTAGTATAGTATAGTAAGAAGGGTGGTCGTTACAGAATGGCTGAGAAACATGTTGACAGACATAGAGTTGTGGCCATAACCAATGGCAGCAATTTCTTTGCACTGTGATAGTCAAGCAACTATGTTTAGAGAATTTAGCAAGATTTACAATGGTAAATCGAGACATATTGCCCTGAGACATTAATATATTAGACAACTAATTTCTGATGGTATTATAACAGTCGTCTATGTTAGGTCTAGTAAGAACCTAGCAGACCCATTAACAAAAGGACTCTCGAGAGATATGATAAAAAGCATTACAAGTGCAATGGGTCTAAAACCATTCTGATTTGTCATTAATAATGGGAACCTTACCTTTCTTATTGCACAACAATCTTAAAGGTTTAACAGGTAACAACAAATTATTAGTGACATGTACAAGTACTAGAATCAATGAAATACTTATGGAAAAGAGACTGAATATAAAGTATTCTTAATGAAGATGTATGTTGGTCATAAACAATAAATCTCAAACGAGATTTTAAAAGTCTTCACCTATGCGAACACAAGAAGTGGTGCCGCTTCTATCAAAGGTTTGAGAATAAAACCTTTGTAAGTGTTTGTGAATCCAGGGTAGCACAAGGCCATAATATGGTACTAAAACTCATGGTGGACATATTAGAGAAATCAAAAGTTCTATGTGTATGATATTTCCAATCTTATCATATAGAAATTATGGTTTAAGTTCATTAACTACCATATATTTCGATGAGATTTTGAAACATTTATACTAATAGCAGGTTTAAGTTGAAAGACACCTGCTAGATACATATAACTTTGCAGTTGATTACAAATATCACTAAGTAGGGGATTGTTGAAATAGTGATATATGTTTAGTCTCACATTGAAAAGAATGAAGATGTTTGATAGGCTTATTAAAGGATGTGCATCAAGTATGTTGTATTTAATTGGTGACCTTGGTGGTCAAGTGGAGCATATTTATATATATGTCAAAGATGGGCACTTGGGCACATATAGAAAATTTGGAATTAATTAATTTAATTTTGAATTTTTCTTGGTGAACAGATGTGACAGTTAACGTGCCCATTCATGAAAAGGTGTTTCCACAACCTTTCCCAAAGGTTGCATTGTTCACTATATATACATCCTTTTAATATCTTCTCGGTAATCACTTTTCATTCTCTAATCTGTCTTGGGAGAATCTATGGAATTGCTGTCTATAGATTCTACATTATTTTGAGTATCTTGGAGGGAATTTGTCTCTAAAACCCGGCAGCAACATAGTGGGGGCAAAATTTTCTTAAGGAAAGTGATTCACGCTCAAAACAAAGTTCCATCTTCGTACTGCTTCTAACATCTTATGTCTCCACCACCAGTCAGACCTCCTTCACTTCCTTCTCCTTCTATGCAGCCGATCATCTAAGCTGCTCCGCAGTTCACATAAGCAGGCGATAGATCCGGCCTCCTCCACTTCCTTCTCCCTCTGCATAGTTGCGCTCGCAAACCATATGAGCATGTGATAGATCCGACCTTCTCTACCTCTCACGCGATCTCCTCTCTCATTTCCCCTTCAACCTTTCCTCTCTCGTTGCCTCCATTGTCAACCTCGTCGCCTCCGCCATTGACCTCATCGCCTCCTCCCTCTCCATTTGCGCCACCAAGAATGGCGACAACGATGATGCTGTTGGGATTGCAAGGTTGTAAACAAAGTCTCATATTGAAAACACATGGGAAAAATCATGAGCATATAAGAGAAATATATCATCATTGGAATGAAACATTTTGGGTAAAATAAAAAAAATAAAATTATGAGAGTTTAGGTCCAAAGTAAACAATATTATATCATTATGAAGATATCTAAATTCTTTCGGTCATCCTAACAATTGATATCAGAGCCCGGACTACAAGAAGGTCTAACCGTCGACTGTATACAAGATATATGGTTTAATCAAGCCATATGAGTAGAATATTGATCTCAAACAAAAGAGGTGGGAGCTCCCGTGTCTGAATCAAGAGGACTAGACATCAGGCGGGAAGTCTTAGTAGACAGCTAGACATAGAAGCCCTAGTTGCGGCTAGGCAAGGAAGACTTAGTAAGTTAGTTAGACTGAAGGGCAAGGAAGTTCTAGTAGATCGAGTGGACCGAGGGCAGGAAGACCTAGCAAGTTGGTTGGACTGAGGAGCATAAAGACTTAGTAAGTCGGTTAGACCAAGGAATAAAAAAACCTAGTGGGTCGATGATCGAATGTCAAACGGATAGACTGTCCGCTTAAGGGGCCCTGTGGTCTTTTGTTTAAGGGGGGTTGTTGAAGTTGCAAAGTTACAAACAAAATCTCACATTAAAAATACATGGAAAAGATCATGGGCTTATAAGGAAAAGATATATTTATTGGTATGATGTCTGATCCGGTGATAAGGGCCCACCCCTCAGGGGGGTCATGACCACGGTGGAAGTCAAAGCCTAAGTGGTCAACATCCATGTATCGGTGGCCAGTCGGACAACTCACTCACCTGACCGGGGCAAAGAAGTACCGATCAGATATCACCATAGCTCGACCTGGCACCGAGCTTCCGACGCTCAAAGAAAGACATACGCCGAGCGGCTAGCTCGCTCAAATTTACATCAAACCTTGGAGTCGGTGAAAAAGAATCACAACACAACAGAACTCTGACAGTGGAATGTTGGCCGAGCAGCCACTCCGCTCGGCCAAAGGGCTAGACCACCCGAGCGGCCAAGGGCTGGCCGATCTGCCATTTCGCTCGGCCCACTAACAGACAAAAGGTGGATCATCTAATATCCTTGTGGGAACTCGAGTCATCGACAGACCGCATAGTTGAGGGCATGGATAAGCAGAGGATCGTACGGTGGAAGCTTCCACTGTCATGTCAGGGATATGCTCAGGTCATTGAGATATGGTGTCAGTGATGCTTTCCTGACAAGTCATTTTAGGAGAAGCTTTGAGAAGCGTGCATATCTCGAGAAGCATGCACACGCTTCCCCGAAGTCCTATATAAAGGGCTCCAAGTTTCGACGGAGGTATGCATACTTTATTGTAGCTACTGTTACTCTGCTTCTTTGTTTCCTCACTTATACACCGTCGGAGATTGACTTGAGCGTCAGAGGGTCATCGCCGGGAACCCCACCCTGGCTCGGCACTGACGCTATTGTGGTTGCAGGTTCCCTCAACTTGGAGTCCGTCAAGAATCAACAAGAGTGCCATGTCTCCCAGCGTCCATCACCTCGATTCTCAGACAGGATCAATGTCTTTTGCGTAAAACCCAAAAATAAAACAACGAGGGCTTAGACTCAAAGTAGATAAAATCATATCATTGTGAAGGTATATAAATTCCTTTGATCCTAATAGACGTCGCCTTCCACGACGCCCATCTCATGTCCTCCCGTATCCCCTCGCCCTACGCCTTCATCGCAAACGCCCTCCTTTGGGACCACATCACCCCCGCCGACCCCCTCTCCCTAAGCGATCATCCTCCACTACCTTGCTCTTCTCTCCCTCACCCTCAGTTGATTCATCACTGTCATCGCCTACAGCAAATATCTCTGATTCGCACCATCCGTCTCATGTGCAACTGTGATGAGGACCCTCTGCCTCATGTGTGACCTCGTCGACCACGATGAAACCCTCATAGTTTGCCTCGAGGGCACCACCTGCTACAAACCCTACCTAGTAAAGAGACACTCAGCTCCTCTATATCTCAATCCATCTCTCTCCTTGGGCTTGCCAACAGGACACCCAACTAATCTCCGATTAGCCTTGTCGTTCGGATAACTCACCTCTACTCTAATCCGACGTCCCTTTACCTCCAGCCCGATTACACCGACTGATCAAGAGCATATGTAGCAACACGTTGATTATCAGAGTAGTAGCATAACGGACATAGCGTGACTCCACATGATTTTCTACAGTACGGGCATAGCATGACTCCACAGGATCTTCTATAGTATGAGACATGGGTGATGGGACCTTCTAATACGACAATAAGACACTTTCTTTACTACGGATGTGACATCCTACTCCTTTGTGTTATAAAAGGTGTCTGTTCTCGCGGGCGGAGGTATGTGTACATATTCGCACATATCTATATCCAGTAGTCTATTATTATTCTTCTCCATTTCTCCACTGTGAAGACTGACTTGAGTGTGAGAGTGGATGAGCTAGGTACCCTCGACGTCCCTTCTAATGCCTCCCTCTTTTACTTCTCACAGGCTCCCAGGTGATTTAGCCCTCTCAACAGTGCTCGGTAACTCCCTTTTACAGCTCCATAAGCTTCTTTGGCAGCCCCACCTTCCTCCTAGTCATGACGACTCCATCAACCTCGAGGGCAACTCACCTGTGGCTCACCCGTCAGTAAATCAAGCAGAAATAAATTGATGTAATATGTGGGAACATACGCATGAACTGAGATGTTAAGATTGATGAAATAGGAAAACTCCCCACCATCACCATGACCCCGGAGGATTTCGAGAAACACATCGCTGCCACATTGTAGGAGCATGAAAATGGAATTCCTTAGATGTCATTTTCATTCGAACATTATGCTAGAAGCCATACGTCTTCATCCTAATGAGATCTTACTCTCCAAATCCTCGGTCTGCATAGGAGATCTAGATTTCATCAAATTCTATACATAAATTTATATATCTCGGCTTGTTGATTAATGTGATTTTTATGTATTAACTCATTGTTTGCCTTCATTATCGAATCTAATTTCCTATTATATTCTCTCATCGCCTTGGTGGATACTTGGGAGTCGAGGGATCGAGCTCATTATATTCTCTCCCCAACTCCATGGATGCTTAGGAGTTAAGGAATCGAGCTTACTAGTTTCTCTCCGACTCCGCGGATGCTTGAGAGTTGAGTGATCGAGCTATTTTCTCTCTCAATGGGATCAGATTATTCTCTCCCTCAACGGGATCGAGTCCTATTATAATCTCTCCCTGACTCTGCAAATACTTAGGAGTCAAGTGATCAAGCATATTATTCTCTCCCTTAACAGGAAAAAGTTATTCTCTCCCAAAGTGAAATCAAATTATTTTATCCCCGACTTCACATACACTTGGGAGTCGAGGGATCGAGTTATTCTCTCAACGAAATTTTCTCCCCCACTCGAATGTTTGAGAGTCGAGTGATTGAGCTCATGTCACATTCTCTCTCTAACTCTATCAACGCTTGGGAGTCTAGGGATCGAGCCTATTATTTTCTCCCTTAGTGGGATTGAGTCCTATTATATTTTCTCTCCAACTCAATGGATACTTGGGAATCGAGAAATAGAGCCTATTGTTCTCTCTCTTAGCAAAATTGAGTCATATTTTATTCTTTCCCTGAATTCATGGATATGGAGGAATCAAGGGATCGAGCTATTATCTCTAAGTCATTGGTGGGGTCACCTCAAAACTGTACATCAAGTTCGAGTGCATATAGTTCTATCTTTTGAATATGAATTATAGCTCTTCTTCGCAACTTTACTTGAAGGTACTTCACTTCTCCCGACTCGAATATAGTTGGGATTGAACATGATATTATGGCCACGAACCACATATCTTCATCATCAATTATCTTTTTTAGAGCTCAACTATACTCCGGTCGAGATCAAGCACTTATACTATTCTGGTCTTAGACCGGTGATCTCAATCAACATTATCTTTTTCTGGGCTCAACCTCTCCCCCTAGTGAGATCCAACATTTATACTATCATGATCTCAGACTAACGTTCTTCATCAGCAATTATCCTTTTCAAGGCTCAACTTCTCCCCTAGTCAGCATCGAGTACTTATACTATCCCGGTCTCAGACCGGCGATTTCCATCAGTAATTGTCCTTTTTAGGACTTAACCTCTCTCCCAGTCGAGATCGAGCACTTATACTATCCTGGTCTTGTACCGTCAATCTCCATCAGTAATTATCCTTTTTAGGTCTCAACCTCTCCCCCTAGTCAGGATCGAACACTTATACTATCTCGGTCTCAGATTCGCATCTTCAACAATAATTGTCCTGTTAAGGGTTCAACCTCCCCCCCCTCCCCACCCCCATTTGGGATTGAGTACTTATACTATCTTGGTCTTGAATCGACAATCTCTATCAACAATTATCCTTTTCAAGGTTCAACCTCTCCCCCCAGTTGGGATCGAGCGCTTATGCCATTCTAGTGTTAGATCGATGATCTTTATCAACAATGTTCTTTTCAAGGCTCAACCTCTCTCCCCAGATGAGATTGAGCACTTATACTATCCTGGTCTAGGATCAGCGATCTCCATTAACAATTATCATTTTTAAGCCCACTTTCGCTTGACTCAAATATAGTCAAGGATCGAGCTTATATATGCCAGTAAGCCTCCATTGCACACAATGCTAGTAAGCCTCTCCCCGACTCCGCAGATACTTGGGAGTTGTGGATCAATCATGATGCTATTTATGTCGGTAAGCTTCCCCTGAGCACCATGTTGGTAAGTCTCTCCCTGATTTTGTAGATAATTGAGAGTCATGGATTGAGCACAATAAGATGTTGAAGCTACTCTCTCCTGGCTCCGTCTAATAATAGGTTTAGAGTCCCTAGCCCCTAGCTAGTGATTCATTTTACGACATGCCAAGAGTTTTCTTTCCCAACCCCTTAGTTGGAAGGCATTCAACCTTATGATAGGCTTAGAGCCCTTATCCTGTGCCAATGATTCATTTTACAACAAGCCCAAAGTTTCCTTTCCCAACTCCCTAGTAGGAAGATACTCGGCCTTACGACAAGATCAGAGACTCTTAGCCCTGTGATAGTGAAGCTCTTAAACTCTTTCAACCATCTTGTCACAACACAATATTTCAGTGTCTGCTCGTGTGGACTATGGAGCGGCACGAGTGGTCGGCTGTACAGAGGGAGGAGGAGGTAGAGGAGGCATGGAAGACAACGAGGGTGACAAGAGATGAGGTGAAGGAGGCTTGGCTGGCGGCGAGGGAGGAGAGGAGGTGGCACCAAGAAGGGTGCAATCTCCCCTCTCCCTTTAACGAAGGCAAACCCTCCCCTAAAAGGGGAAGCTGTTGAAATCCCCCCCAAAAAATCCTCCATGTTCACGTGGACTTCCCTATTCTCGACATTACAAGGCTCCTCCTCAAGTCTAATCAAAGGAGGCATGAGTTCGATTGACTGCAGGTGATAGATCTGGTCTCTTCCACCTCCTTCTCCCTATATGCAATCGACTACCAGCACAAATTCGCGGTCCATAGGAGCAGGTGATCGATCCGGCCTTCTCTACCTCTCACGCGATCTCCTCTCTTACTACCTCCTTGACCTCTCCTCTCTCACTGCCTCCACTGCTGACCTCGCCACCTCGCCTCCCTCTTCTTCTGTGCCACCAAGAACGATGACAATGACGATGCTGCCTTCCACGACGCCCACCTCATCTTCTCCTAGATCCCCTACCCTGGCGCCTTCATCATAAATGCCCTCCTCTGAGGCCACGTCACCCGTGCTAGCCCCCTCTCCCTAGGCAACCACCCTCCTCTATTATGCACTCCTCTTTGTCGCCCTAGGATTCACAGTCATTGTCGTCACCTATAGCGGATGTCCCCGATCCACACCATCCGCCTCATGTGCAATCGTGACGAGGACCCTCCGTCTCATGTGAAACCTCGTTGACCATGGTGAAATCCTTGTGGTTTGCCTCGAGGGCACCACCTGCTGCGAGCCCTACCTGCTAAAGTGACACTCAACTCCTGCAAACCCCGATCCAACTTTCCTATTGTACTGCCAACTGGACACCCGGCTCATCTCCAATTGATCTTGTTGTTCGGACTCCCTAACTCACCTTAATCTGATCCTACATCCCTTCACCTCTAGCTCAATTACCCCAACTGATCAAGAGCACATGGAGCAACACATGAATTATCAGATTAGCACGTGGCTTTTCAAGGCACGTGGAGCAACATGGCTGACATAGTGTGATCCCACCTGATATTCTATAGTATGAGACTTGTGTGATGGGACCTTCGAATACTATGATGAGACACCTTTTTTTTTTACTATGGATGTGGTATCCCACTCCTTTGTGTTATAAAAGGCATCCGCTCTTGCAGATGGAGGTATGCGTACATATTCGCATACATTTATTTCCATTAGCTTACAACTGTTCTTCTCCATTTCTCCTATACCTGAGACTGATTTGAGCCTCAAAGTGGACGAGTCAGGGCACCCTCAACCTCGATTTTTACCCACTCCTTTGTGTTGATACAGTCTGACCTGGATGTTGTTTTGCTGTTGACACTGATTTAAGTTTGTATCAGATATTTAACTCAGATTAATTACTAATCTAGGTTGACTAGGTTGACCTGATTGAGAAAGTCCTAACTGGGATGTTAGGCAGTTGGAAAGTCCTGGTGAGTGAAGCCAGGCAGATTGGGAATCCTGGTGAGTGAAGCCAGGTGAAAACCCTAGTGAGTGAAGCTAGGTGCAAGTCCTGGTGAGTGAAGCCAGGCAAGGGAAAATCCATATGGATCAAAGGTGATCGGACATCTGGTGTTGAAAAGTCCAAGAAGGAAGCTTGGCATGCGAAGTCAGAAAGGGCTCGGTAGCTCGTTCTCTAGGACCAGATGAAGTCGGAGAGAGCTAGGGAGCTCGTTTCTCCGGACTAGGTCAGAAAGGGCTCGACTCGGACTGAGTCAAGAAGTTGGATCGGTCGGCAGACCGATCCAGTGAAACCGTGGACACCTGGATCGGTCGGCAGACCGATCCAGTGAAACCTTTATACCTGATCGGTCTGCCGACCGATCAGGAATTGATCAGTAGCTACTGAACGTTTACTGATCGGTCTGCAGACCGATCAGAAATCGATCAGTAGCCTACTGTGATGTTACTGATCGGTCAGGAGACCGATCAGGAAGCTGTAAACGTTTGGGAAGAACGTTATCTGATCGGTCTGGGGACCGATCAGATTAGTTCCTGATCGGTTCGCAGACCGATCAGGAGCTGTGCGTATTTTCAAACAACGCTACCTGATCGGTCCGCAGACCGATCATAGATGATCCAGAAAGCATGGATCGGTCTGCAGACCGATCCACCGTATTGTTTGTGTTGCATGTACTTTTTCTGATTGCCGTATTTGTCTTCACCATCTGTTTTTAACCATCTGCTGTGAGTCTTTCTAGCTTGCAGGTTGCAGGTCACATTCTCATGTTTGGATTCAAATTAAGCTTCATTAATAGAAGGAGACAAGTACCCTTTTCACTGTAATTTGCTGCAACGGATACGTTTGGGGCATCAACGTTCACTGGCGAAATCCGATTACGATTGGGCTGCTCAGTTTGACTTCTACCCATTGGTTGGTATCCAGAGACGCCAGTGATTTCCATTGGCATGTGTTCAGAGAATCAGAAGAGGAGGAGAGGTGATTGGCTACGCCTTGCTGGCAGCAGCGATTCTGCAGACGGCGGTGATACGAGCAGAGAGACATAAGTAGGAAGAAGAGGAGTTCAGAAAGGGTAATTCTGAATTCTCTGTCTTTTGTGATCAAGCCTTCGAGAGAGCAAGTTGGTGAAGCTGTGAGCTCTTTGCTGAGAAGGTTGATTGTGTGCTCTCTGCTCTGTTCTCTTCTCCGCGTGGCTGTAAGCTCATCTTAGTATTTTTCTCAGCCACTGTAAGTCTTGTGCTTAAATCTAAAATCATCTGAGACTTTGTTGAGAGGTTGCTCCACCGAGAAGGAGACATCTTTAGCCGGATCTTGTCCGGGGTGTGATCTACCGAAAGATCAAGGAGTCGTCCTCCTTACGGACACGCCGAGGAGTAGGGGCAAGTTATCCCCGAACCTCGTATATCCTTGTGTCTGCTGTGTGTTTGTTTTCTTTCGTTTTAGTTTTTCTATTTCCGCTGTGCTGTGCTAACAAAGTTCTTGAAGAAATTTCTGTTTAGTGTTTTTCAAAGAGGCTATTCACCCCCCTCTAGCCATCTAAGATCCCAACAAGTGGTATCAGAGCAAGGGGCTCTTTGATTCGGATTAACACCCAAAAGAGCAAACAAGGATGGCTATGAAGGAAGGCTTTAGGACAAATCGACCACCCTACTTCGAAGGAGCAGATTTTCAATATTGGAAGGGCCGCATGGAGTATTACCTCAAGACCGACATTGCCATGTGGTTCTCAGTCAAGGAAGGTTTCACACCACCAAAAGATGAAGAAGGTAAGGAACTCGACTCATCAAGGTGGTCTACCGAACAACTCCGCAAAGCACAAGCCGATGCCAAGGCTATGGTCACCTTGCAATGTGGAATCGCCAAGGACCAACTCATCAAGGTAGGTCCGTTCTCGAGTGCAAGAGACCTATGGAACAAACTCATCGAGCTCCAAGAGGGAACTCGAGATTCTCGGATTGCCAAGAGGGATCTATTCTTGAATCAGCTCCAAAATCTAACCATGAAGGACAATGAAACGGTAAGTGAACTTCATGGGAGATTCAAGGAAATCATCAACGGTCTACACTCTGTGGACGAACGAGTGGAGAATCGCGATCTAGTAAGGTACGCTCTTAAATCTTTTCCTAGGAATGCCTTGTGGTCATCTATGGTAGATGCCTACAAGGTATCCAAGGATCTTTCCATTGTTAAATTAGATGAATTTTTCTGTGAGATGGAACTTCATGAGCTTGCTAACAAAGGTCAAAAAGAGAAGGGTATTGCTTTATTTGCAGGACCAAAGAGCAAGGATGGAAGAAGGAAGAAGGAAAAGAAGAAGGAAAAGGAGATTTCCTCATCCACCTCTTCTTCTGAATCTGATGATGAAAGTGGGTCATCGTCAAGTGAGATGGCGAACTTCGTAAGAAGGATTATGAGAAGAAGCCGAAGATACAAAGGAAAAGGTAAAACTAATGATCAAAATTTTGATAAATCTAATGTTACATGTTATGAGTGTAGCAAGAAAGGACACATTCGGAGCGAGTGTCCGAAGTTAAAGAGGAAGGAGGAACGAACCAAAAAGAAGGAGGAAAGAGCCAAGAAGAAGAAGGCTCTCAAGGCCACTTGGGATGAGTCCTCATCAAGCTCATCGGAGGAAGAAGAGAAGATGGAAAAGAGCACACGACAACTAGCACTCATGGCAAGGGAGGTTTCGGACTCCGAAAGTGAGGGAGATTCGAGTGACGCTTCAACCGCGGCTTCATCATCGTCGGATGATGAAGAGGTAACCTCCTCTCATATAGAAAAGTGTTATAAGACTATCACTCAATTATCTACATTGCTTAAAAAGTCAAA
Organism: Zingiber officinale; assembly: GCF_018446385.1. NCBI lineage: Eukaryota > Viridiplantae > Streptophyta > Magnoliopsida > Zingiberales > Zingiberaceae > Zingiber > Zingiber officinale. The sequence continues at coordinate 126,202,129 of NC_055989.1, forward strand.
AACAGAAAATAAATTGTTAAAAGAAGAAGTAAAAACCTTAAGGACCCTTAGGGAAGATGAGGTCGATGACCTACATCTAGAAGTCCTTGAGGATGAGAACAAGGCTTTAAAGGGTGAGGTTGAGAAACTCAAGAAAATGCTTGAGAAGTTCTCAACTAGCTCTAAGACTCTAGACATGATTCTAAAGGCTCAAAGGGCAGTCTACAACAAGGCCGGGCTAGGGTATCAACCCAAGGAGTCGAGTTTCATTTCCCTAATGTCTAGAACTCAAAATAGTAGATCACATGTTTCTAGAGCTCATGGAACTAGGAAAGGTATGACCAAGGCATGGGTTCCTAGGTCTTTCGTTGTAGAAGCATTAGGTCCCAAGATTTGGGTACCTAAAACCTCTATCTTCCGTGTCTTGTAGGCATTGGTCGAGGGGGAGCATCTATCAACTTGGTTTGTTGATAGTGGATGCTCCAAGCACATGACCGGGGACAAATCACTGTTTACAACCATTCAAAACAAAAGTAGAGGTAATGTGTCTTTTGGTAATAATGGTAGCCTTAAGGTTGTAGGAGTTGGAGACATTCATATATCCGAATATCTCCATATCAAGAATGTCCTTCTAGTCAAGGGGATGACTTTTAATCTCCTAAGTGTCAGTCAATTGTGTGATACGGGTTACACAATTGAATTTCATTCAAGTCAATGTTTGGTTAAACACATTGACACACTTGACACGGTACTAGTAGGCACAAGGGTTGATAATATTTATCAAGTATCATTTAAAAGTGCTACTAATGCTTTGATTAAGTGTTTCATGTCAAAAGAAGAAGAGTCTTGGCTATGGCATAGAAGGTTGGCACATGTCAATATGAAGAACATCCGGAAGTTGGCCAACCAAGGATTAGTGCGAGACTTACCCAGCATCAAGTACCACAAGACCAAACTATGTGATGCATGTCAAAAGGGTAAGCAAACAAAAGGTGTTCATAAAGGTAAAAGCATTGTAAGTACATCTACTGCTTTAGATTTATTGCACATGGACCTATTTGATTGCAGTAGTGTAATATCATTGAATGGAAGTAGATATTGCTTGGTAATCGTTGATGATTTTACTAGATACACATGGACTTTACTTTGGAAACATAAGGACCAAACTATAGATATTTTTATTTCCTTTTGTAGAAGAACTGAAAATGAAAAATCAACAACAATTAAAACCATTAGAAGTGATCATGGTGGTGAATTTCAAAACCATAGGTTTTTAGAATTTTGTCAAGAAAAAGGGTATAGACATGAGTTCTCAACTCCAAGGACCCCACAGCAAAATGGGGTTGTGGAGAGAAAGAACCGAGTCTTACAAGAGGCTGAACGAAGCATGCTCAATGAGTACTCACTACCGAGTTACTTATGGCTGTGAATACATTGCTATGTGCAAAACCGATGATACATAGGTTTTTAGGAAAGACTCCCCATGAACTTTGGTTTGGGAAACCACCTACAATTAAACATCTTAGGGTGTTTGGTTGTAAGGTGTTTATTTTAAATACCAAGGACCATCTTGGAAAATTTTCGGCCAAGGCTGATGAAGGGATACTGGTCGGGTACTCGCTCACCAGCAAAGCCTATCGAGTCTACAACAATAGGACTAAATTGATTGAAGAGTCCTCTGATGTAGCTTTTGAAGAAATCCCTAAATCAAATGAACAATCAAGGGATGTAGGAGAAATTCAACTTGAACTTAGAAATCTAAGTTTGAATGATCAAAATGAAGAAAGAGTCGAGGTTGACTCTGATGACGATGAGCAAAGGCAACAAAGGGCTCCGGTTGATCCCTTGCCTGATATTGAGTCCTTGCCTGTGCCTAGTGAGACCATTCATGAGGCACCACCAACACCAAGACAATCTAGGATAACCACTAGTCATCCCCAAGACCAAATTGTGGGAGATATCCAACAAGGGGTTAGGACTAGGTCATTCTTTAGAAATGAGTCTAATGAAGTTGCATTGATTTCAGAGATTGAACCAAGACTAGTTGATGAAGCATTGCACGATCCTGATTGGATCATAGCTATGCAAGACGAATTAGGTCAATTTGAAAGGAGCCAAGTGTGGGACTTAGTTCCTAGACCTAAGAAGACCACCATTATTGGAACTAAATGGGTCTTCAAAAATAAGTTAAATCAAAAGGGAGAAGTTGTAAGAAACAAGGCAAGACTTGTAGCCAAGGGCTATAGTCAAGTCGAAGGTCTCGATTATGATGAGACTTATGCTCCCGTGGCCCGATTAGAGTCCATTCGTTTGATGCTAGCTTTTGCTGCACATAGAGGTTTCAAGCTCTATCAAATGGATGTTAAATCTGCCTTCTTAAATGGTTTCATTAAAGAAGAGGTCTACGTTGAACAACCACCGGGGTTTGTGAGTACCGAAGCTCCAAACCACGTATACAAGCTCAAGAAAGCACTTTATGGGCTTAAACAAGCACCACGAGCTTGGTACGAAAGGTTGTCAACATATTTACTAGAAAAGGGTTTTGTGAGAGGCCAAATAGACCCAACACTATTTCTGCGTGGAGATGGTGAAAATATTTTTGTAGCCCAAGTATATGTCGATGACATAATTTGTGGCTCAAATAACAAGGGCTATTTGAATGAATTTATTTCTCACATGGAAAGTGAGTTTGAGATGAGTCTAGTAGGAGAATTGACATTCTTCCTTGGACTTGAAATCAAACAAACTCGAGATGGGATTTATGTCCATCAGGCAAAATACACTCAAGAGATGCTTAGAAAATTCAATATGAGTGACTCTAAGGAAGTGTCCACTCCAATGGCGACAAGCACTCACCTTGACAATGATGAGAGTGGAAAACCAATTGATCTAACGCAATATAGAAGCATGATTGGTAGTCTTCTATATCTCACAGCTAGTCGACCAGACATACTCTTTGCTGTGGGCATGTGCGCTAGGTATCAAGTCTGTGCCAAGGAATCTCATTTAATTGCAGTTAAGAGAATATTGAGATACCTTAAGGGCACAATTCGAGTTGGTCTATGGTACCCTCGTACAGAGTCTTTTGACTTGATAGGCTATACCGATTCCGATTATGCTGGGTGCAAATTGGATCGGAAAAGCACTAGTGGGGGTTGCCAATTCTTAGGTTCATCATTAGTTAGTTGGTCAAGTCGGAAGCAACATTGTGTTGCTCTCTCCACGACCGAGGCCGAATATATTACCATGGGAGAGAGTGTATCACAATTGTTGTGGATGATTCACACCCTAGAGGATTATGGACTTTCTTATAAGGGTGTACAAGTGCTATATGACAACATTAGCACGATCAATCTAACTAAAAATCCAGTCCATCATTCAAGGACCAAGCACATTGAAGTGCGTCATCACTTCATTAGAGATCACGTAGCTAGGGGTGACATTGTGCTCACATATGTGGAGTCAAAGTCAAACCTAGCCGACATTTTCACCAAACCCCTTCCGGAGAATGAATTTAGTCATTTAAGGAGGGAGTTGGGAATGTGTTTGGCTCTTTAGGTCATTAGAACTTCACCATGATCAATAAGGACTATTAAAATGTCAAGAGTAATTGGGACAATATTTTGGGCAACTTGGGAACATCTCACACAAACTATAAGGTTTAACAAAATACTTTTGTTTGCTAGAAATGGGGTGAGATGCTAGGAACAACCAAATTATTCAAAATGTATCATGCATCCCTTGAATAATTAGGTTGAAGAGACATTAATTGAGTATGGGGAAGACCATTACATAATTCATGTGTATTTGGTTCCTAGATCTTACTCATATATTCCAACCAAGGAAACTTGGTTGGACTTTTCCCTATAAATCATGTAACCTTGATTGTTGGACTGTTTGATACCTTTGATCGACCTTTCGTGACTTTGATTGACACTAGGATAGGTCATTGAAATAATGATAGGAATTTGGACATATTTTGCCAAACTTGGGACTGGACATAGCAAGGTTGAAGATTTCAGTTTTTAACCTTGAGTTGTCTATTTTGACAAACTTGAAACTTGTCTGAAATCTCAGTGTTTGTAATCGAATTTGAAAGTCTCAAATTATAAACAAATTCACACCATAAGAGCCCATCGTTAGGACATAGTTATGCTTGTAGATTCTCAGGGTTCTAGATATTGATTTTGAAAGTTTTACTGGAGAAACTTCTACGAACTATCAAACATATCTAGGGATTTCGGTTACTGAAATCACTGAAAATTTCAGTATCAGACACTGATCGGGCTACAGCCCGATCAGGAGAATATGGATCGGTCGACAGACCGATCCAAAAACTTCCCAATCTTTCTGTCTGTAATCTGATCGGTCCAGGGACCGATCAGGTTATTTTTGTGCGGCTCACTGATCGGTCCAGGGACCGATCAGGATAATCTGATACGCATAAGGCTCTTCTGATCGGTCCATAGACCGATCAGTGGTTCCATTGGTTAAGGCTGTGACTTAGGGGCTTACTGTTCGATCTCTGATCGGTCTACGGACCGATCAGGAAGTTCCCTGATCGGTCTGGTGATCGATCAGGGGCTTCGCTGAATGCTACTGATCACCTTCTGATCGGTCCACAGACCGATCAGGAGGTTCCCTGATCGGTCTGGTGACCGATCAGGGGCGTCGGATACCTTCTGATCGGACAACCGTCCGATCATTTCTTCACTGTACACCCATCTTAACCCTTAAAACCTCCCGATCCCCTCTTTCCCTCATTCACGCGAACCCTAGCCGACTCTTCCCACCAGCCCACCCTTTCTCTTCTCCTTGCACGCCGAAGCTCCAGCCCTCGGAAGCCCTAGCCGAGAGTTCCATGGCTCCAAGGTAACTCCTACCTCTATAGAACTTGGCATTGCGTTTTCATTTCTCATCTTCTGTTGTTGTGTTTGTCTCGGTTCTTATTTGTTGGTGGCTCCGGTGCTCACTCATTGCCCCATTTTACCACATTGTATCCCCTTAGGAAGAAACCCACTGATGGTGAGGGAACCTCTAAGGAATCAACCAAGAAATCCAAATCCAAAACTTCTCCTGCTCCCTCTCGACCCCAACCAGCTAGTTCCAGTAGATTCCCAAACCGCCAGTCTGAGCAAGCTTTTCAACAAAGGACTTTCAAATTACTCCCTTGTAGGTCCGTGGATAGAAAATTCATGGACGAATTTTGCCCACAAGTGTCCGAAATCATAGCATACTACAAACTCGATTCACTAGTCTACTTGGAACGAGATATCAACTATGACCTGGTCTCTGAGTTCTATAATAACCTTCATGAGACTAGTGATCAAGGTTTTAAAACAAGAGTTGCTAAGCGGACTCTTGATTTCAGTATCTCATCTTTCTTTGAGTATCTCGATTGTCGGAGGTGTTCCGGTGATGTTTTTTCGATATTTCCTGACTTACCAGAACAATTACTTCCACCGTTTGATATCTCATCTGACGACATATATGAGTACTTCTTCAGACAGCCTATACAAGGGCTAGATGAGCTAGATGTTGACTTCCCTACTTTTGCAGCCTTGAGATTATCTCCTCAAGATTACATTCTTTTTAAAATTGTCACGAACTGCCTTCTACCTATCACATCTAAACCCTTATCTGAGATCCGATCATATCATTGTCTTATGCTCTATGGTTTGCGTCGGCGTCTCGATTTTGATATCATGTCGAGCATCTACTCCTCGATTATATCATATTCTCAGCCTAGCGGCTTCACTATTTATATGCCTTATGGGCATATAATTACTGATTGGCTTGAGACTCTTCAGGTTGATGTCTCTAAGGGTAGAATAATCAAAATGGTCAGGCAAGATTGCCGACTTGGGAAACGGGCATTTTCCAAGTCTGGAATCATAGGGCGAAATGGGGATGTTCAGTGGAAGGATGGGAGAGCTTTAGGTGAGTTACCACGACAGGCTGCAGCTGCTCCTGTTGCTGCTCCTCCTGCTGACATTGGCGAGGCGGATCCAGACCTGCGCTGGCAGATCGCTGAGTTGGAGAGCCGATTTGATCGTCACGAGGAGATGGTGGCTGCTGAGTTCGATGGACTACGCATACGGATTGACCGGCGCTACGATGACCTGCGCGGGCATATTGACCAGCGCTTCGATGATATGCGCAGTCATCAGGTGGTGACACAGCAGTTGCTACTCGGATGGATGGCACGCTACCCGCCTCCGCAGTCTTACCCAGGCTATTCATCCTCCAGCGTGCCGCCTCAGGATTTCACCCTTCCTGCCGATGATGATGATGCTCCTCATGTTGAGGACGTTGATTGATATACCTTGTCTGTATGTATTTTGGATGTTATTTGTTAGTCTGATCTGGATGTTTGCACTTCTGTTGCTACTCATCTATTTATGCTACTCGGTTTTATATTTGCTTGCTCCTTATTATGCTTCATTTTCTATTTTTTTTAATATGCTGTTCCTATGCCATGATTTGATTGTATCTTTTGTCTTTCTTACTGTCGTATTGTGACCTTAGAGGGAACTCTAGGTCAGTTAAAAGAAGGCAGTATGGATTAAGGGGGAGCCTTTTGAGTTTTTGTCACCTCATTTGCACCTTTTCGGTGTTTGACAAAGGGGGAGAGGATACCTAAGTTTAGAAATGTATGGAAGCTTGATTTTAGGGGAGAGGATAACGGGAAGGATCTTGATTCCCGTCATTGACTTGGTGGTATATCCGTCTTAGGGGGAGGATCCCGATTTCCCTAAAATTATGGGTAAATGAGCATTTCTGATCTAAACCTAAATCGTGTTGTCAAACAACAAAAAGGGGGAGATTGTTGATACAGTCTGACCTGGATGTTGTTTTGCTGTTGACACTGATTTAAGTTTGTATCAGATATTTAACTCAGATTAATTACTAATCTAGGTTGACTAGGTTGACCTGATTGAGAAAGTCCTAACTGGGATGTTAGGCAGTTGGAAAGTCCTGGTGAGTGAAGCCAGGCAGATTGGGAATCCTGGTGAGTGAAGCCAGGTGAAAACCCTAGTGAGTGAAGCTAGGTGCAAGTCCTGGTGAGTGAAGCCAGGCAAGGGAAAATCCATATGGATCAAAGGTGATCGGGCATCTGGTGTTGAAAAGTCCAAGAAGGAAACTTGGCATGCGAAGTCAGAAAGGGCTCGGTAGCTCGTTCTCTAGGACCAGATGAAGTCGGAGAGAGCTAGGGAGCTCGTTTCTCCGGACTAGGTCAGAGAGGGCTCGACCCGGACTGAGTCAAGAAGCTGGATCGGTCGGCAGACCGATCCAGTGAAACCGTGGACACCTGGATCGGTCGGCAGACCGATCCAGTGAAACCTTTATACCTGATCGGTCTGCCGACCGATCAGGAATTGATCAGTAGCTACTGAACGTTTACTGATCGGTCTGCAGACCGATCAGAAATCGATCAGTAGCCTACTGTGATGTTACTGATCGGTCAGGAGACCGATCAGGAAGCTGTAAACGTTTGGGAAGAACGTTATCTGATCGGTCTGGGGACCGATCAGATTAGTTCCTGATCGGTCCGCAGACCGATCAGGAGCTGTGCGTATTTTCAAACAACGCTACCTGATCGGTCCGCAGACCGATCAGAGATGATCCAGAAAGCATGGATCGGTCTGCAGACCGATCCACCGTATTGTTTGTGTTGCATGTACTTTTTCTGATTGCCGTATTTGTCTTCACCATCTGTTTTTAACCATCTGCTGTGAGTCTTTCTAGCTTGCAGGTTGCAGGTCACATTCTCATGTTTGGATTCAAATTAAGCTTCATTAATAGAAGGAGACAAGTACCCTTTTCACTGTAATTTGCTGCAACAGATACGTTTGGGGCATCAACGTTCACTGGCGAAATCCGATTACGATTGGGCTGCTCAGTTTGACTTCTACCCATTGGTTGGTATCCAGAGACGCCAGTGATTTCCATTGGCATGTGTTCAGAGAATCAGAAGAGGAGGAGAGGTGATTGGCTACGCCTTGCTGGCAGCAGCGATTCTGCAGACGGCGGTGATACGAGCAGAGAGACATAAGTAGGAAGAAGAGGAGTTCAGAAAGGGTAATTCTGAATTCTCTGTCTTTTGTGATCAAGCCTTCGAGAGAGCAAGTTGGTGAAGCTGTGAGCTCTTTGCTGAGAAGGTTGATTGTGCGCTCTCTGCTCTGTTCTCTTCTCCGCGTGGCTGTAAGCTCATCTTAGTATTTTTCTCAGCCACTGTAAGTCTTGTGCTTAAATCTATAATCATCTGAGACTTTGTTGAGAGGTTGCTCCACCGAGAAGGAGACATCTTTAGCCGGATCTTGTCCGGGGTGTGATCTACCGAAAGATCAAGGAGTCGTCCTCCTTACGGACACGCCGAGGAGTAGGGGCAAGTTATCCCCGAACCTCGTATATCCTTGTGTCTGCTGTGTGTTTGTTTTCTTTCGTTTTAGTTTTTCTATTTCCGCTGTGCTGTGCTAACAAAGTTCTTGAAGAAATTTCTGTTTAGTATTTTTCAAAGAGGCTATTCACCCCCCTCTAGCCATCTAAGATCCCAACACTTTGTTCTTTTACTTCTCATAGGTTGCCCAAGTAATTCAACCCTCCTGGAAATGCTTGGCGACTCCCCTCTATAGCTCCGCAAGCTTCTTTAGTAGCTCCACCTTCCTCTTGGTCATGGTGACTCCGTCAACATTAGGTACATCTCACCAATGGCTCGTTTGTCAGTGATCTTAAATAAGATCACCCATGATAGTCAATTTTGGCATCATCTATTTAGTTGTAAATGAGATCTTTTGTAGAACTAGTGATTATTTTTGGACAAACACTCCGAATTGAGACCACTTCAAACTAACGAATTCCCCGTCTTGCTAGATATCATCTTTCCTTTTGATTCTTTTGGTAATGATGTACTCTTTTTACTTCCTTAGACATTGTTTACCCTATAAAATTTATAGAGCAAGAACAATGCTTCCATATAGTTGAGTTTAAGAACATTATGATTTTGATGTATTTGACAATAGAATTTAAATTATGTTTTATCTATATTACTAATATATCTATTATGAGAATTAATATAGTGCATGATGCTGAAGTAAGGTAAGGATTCATGTGACATGCCATTGGCTCGATCAACATAGGAGCCATGTGGCAAGGATAGGGTTTTGTCAATGTGGGAGCAGCATGCCAAGGTCTGGTCTTCCGACTTCTCAAGTCCCGATCCGTCAGTTCTTGGTCGCCCGACTACCAACTTCCCAAGTCTCGATCTGTTGAGTTCCTAGTCGCTCAACTATCAACCTACCGAGCTGAACCGAGTTCCCAACCGTTGACTGTCAAGCTTCAGAGCTGAGCCAAGTTCCTGACCGTTCGACTGTCGACCTCTCGAGCTAAGCTGAGTTCTCGAGTGCTTGATTGTAGATTTCCCTAGTCCTGATTTGATAAGTTCCCAATTGCACAACTGCCAGCCTCCCGAGCCGAGTTGTCAACTCCCTGGCTCCCCAACTTTTCTATTTCTCATAACATGTGAAGGGGCACGATGAGCAAAGGGACATAGCAAGTGAAAGGGCACAACGAGTATTACAACACCCTTTAATGAGATGTATCATTTGACTTTCTCTCCAAGTGGTATGTCCCTTAGACTTCTCTACCTATATAAGACAAGGGGAAGGAGTGTTTAAAGGGTATCATAGGGTAGGCTCTAATATCATCATCTACACTATCTTTGTTCTTCATTTTCATAGTTCTATTATTATATTGGAGGCTTGACTTAAGCATCAAAGTGACCTTACCGGGTAACTTCTGTGAGTCCTCTGACATGTGATACTCTCTCTAGAAATCAACCATATCTCGCCCGAAGTTAAAGAAGCTAACTAGAGTACTCAACGAAAGTCAATAAAAGAGTTCCATGGGATTTGACCCACCCTGTTCTTGGATAGGAATAGTGCACATGGAACTAGCGGATCTAGTTGTTGACTCAATGTAATTGAACTGTGGTTTGTGTTTAATGGAGCTCAATGACTCGAAACTAGGTAGACTTGTGGGCATACAGGATCTACTGATATGGAATGAGCTCAAAGATTTTGATGCATTCAATGGACTAGAGACCTAACACAATGTCGACTCTAAAATATAGAACATTGAATGGTTATAGCTATGATCAAGGAGATTGAATGCTCGATGAGTCAACTGATTGGAAATAAGTGGCTTCCTTGGCATAGAGGATAAGATAGAATGGAGTGGTATCGAGGAGCTTTGTGTATTTGATAGATCAAAAGTCTAACGCAAGATCACTACAACAAAAATGACTTTTCACAATGTATCATCAATGGCGCATAACTATAGTGCGCCGTTAATAAGAGTTTCTATAGTGCACCTAATCAAGTGAGTTGCAAATAGTATTATACTTATACAAATAACGGCGTGTAAAAAATTATATGTTGTTAAAACTAAATATTAACAGTGTGCTTTCTATGCCTTGTTAAAAAAAATTATAAATTTTAAAGATTAAAATTTTAACAGTGCGCTTTTTACACACTATTAAAAATATTATAAATTTTAAAGTTTAAAATTTTAACAGCGCACAAAGCATGTTGTTAAAAATATTACATAAATTTAAAGATTAAAATTTTAGCAGCGCCCGAAAGGGCGCTGTTAAAAGTCTTACCCACATTTCTTGCTCACGCCAAATTATACCCTGTGTTCCTATCAAAAAAAACTTCGTCACTCGAAAACCCTTCATCGCTAAAACCTACGTCGCTCAAAAACCTTCCTCGTCGAAACCTTCCACACTCCACGCAAAGCCTATCTTCCCTCTTTTTGACGCTCTCACACTTCACATCCTCGACCCTAGTCTTGACTCGTCCCACGGGCTCTTCTTCGCCCACAAGCTTCCCTTCATGAACACCTCTGCCGCTAGCCCCACCGAGCCTCGCCATATCTTAGTCCCAATTCAGCCCTTCACCGTTGCGCGATCTCCCCTCTCTCTTCCGCTTGATTCTCATCATCATCATCATCGAGCCTACCACCAGTCAACGATAGTTTCTAGGACCTTTTGAAGCCCTATGCATGCAATGAGGGCATCAGCTTCCTTTACAACAAGAGCTTCGTTGTCGATCTCTCCTATTGGATTGTCCAACACAATGCCATCATTCGAAGATGAAACCCTTGATGTGGTGGCAGATATGCAAGTGCACAGAAGTGTCATCAAGTAATAATAAAATTGAATCCACAAGGACTGTTGATTAAGCATCAGTTAATTTCGCATAGCGAATTATCGAGACAATTGGAGATTGGCTCATAAATGCTTGAAAAACTAGAAATTGAGAGCATAGAGAGAGAAGGAAAGAGCGAGAGGAGGGAAAGAGTGTGTGTAGAGAGGCGGAGAAGAGGGAATCAGAGAGATCACAATAGAAAGACAGTAGGACCTCAGTGAGAAGGTTGTGGTGATGGGATTGGTGATCAGAGAGATAGAGAGAACAGAGGGTTATTATAGGAAATGGTAGTGAGATCAACAAGAGACGGCGGTAGTGAAGGCAATTCTAGGACTTTGGTTTCACCTAGATAATTGTAAACACCTAATCTATGTTCAATTTCCAACCATCAATATGTATTTATGTAGCTAGATCATCCTATGTTATCCGATGTAAACTTTTGCTTCTACAATGGTGTATCAACCCTAATCATCTAGCGTATTAGGTATGATCCATTAAGTTCTATGATTGCCTAGGATTCCGCACAATAAATTGGGTTGCCCTTTCATATTCAACTCTCTGCATGTTAGTTTTCTTCGGATAATAGGGTTAGGTCATCCTTTTGGTTCATCTCCAATACCTCATGGGATATGAATCTCATGTTTTTAGCATCGAGATCATGTTAATACAGTAGATCCGTACCATAAATACATATTTCATCGAACAAGAAACATGCAAACATATAGATCATCTGAATATATGTTTACATAACAAAAGAACTACTTCCAACATCTTAGAATTATGAGAGCCACTCTATAAAAAAGGAATTACAATCTAAAGACACTCATGAAAGCATTCACACAAATCAAAATAGAGAATAGAGATAAGAAATATTTAGGGAGAAGATTTTCGATATCTTTGGTGTGGTTCCCTTGCGTCAAAAGTGGGTGGATCATCGGAGAGGATGAAGATGATGTCTCAAGGATTTTTCCAAGATGGGAAACCCTCTCCCAAGAGGGAGACAAAGTCCTCCGGTCCAAGCCCCTGAACAATTGTGTGACACGGCCCATGCCACTGGGCATAGGCGGTCGTGTCGCACAAGAAATCTCAGATCTAGCCGCCATGACCCGTGGCATGGCATGGTGGCCGAGCCTACCATGGCTCATGGAGCTAGCCAAGGCAAGCCGTGGTGTAGCAGTAGAGTCTGCCATGGGCCATGGCACTGGCCACGGTCGCCCGTGGTAGGGTGACAGAGCCTACCACGGGTTGTGGCACTAGCCACGGCCACCCGTGGCAGGGCAGGGCTTTTGGCTTGATCTTTTCACTCCCTATTTTGCTCCAATCTTCGCTCCTATCATCCAAAATACACAAAAATAGTATTTAGGAATAATAAAATATGAAAATGAAGCATAAAACCAAGTTATATCAAATTATGCATGCAAAAGTTGGTCGAATGTAGTGCCAAAATACGATGAAAATCCTATATACTTCACACTTATCAAATTCCCCTAGATGGAACCCTTGCTTGTCCTCAAGCAAGCATTAATATCAAGAATGTATGTGAGTTCATATCTCCTAAATTTCAATAAGTTCATCTAATCCTATCAAGTAGTATCATCTTTAAGTGAAAGTAGTCAATTAGTTTCACTAAGTCTAACGGGCTAACTTAGGTGCACAATGCATAATTTGTTCCTACGATCTCAAGTTGCTCCCTAAGTCAAGTTATCATTCCATTGTGTTCACATAGTTTTCAGCATTAGACACTTAGTTGCCATACTTGAGGTTCATCCCCTCTTTCCAATATAAAGTTTCAAAGGTATACTCGGTATTGAGATAAATGAATAGATATTTCCCTAATAACCTAACTCGATATCAAAAGGTCATTTTATCATTTCCATCCATGATAACTATTTTTTTTATCCATTTATTTCCACTATTTATTTTCTTTAAAAAAATTTTTCTTTTGTCACTCAAGTGTTTTATTGTATCTCAAATGCTTCCCTTTTTTCACTTGGGATTTCAATTTTTTTCACTTGGGATTACAAACCGAGCATAATCCAGTAACTAAATATTAGAAAAGGGTCACCTATGGTCACCATAGTACTAGTCTAACAAAATGAATCATGACTATATTGTACTAAATCAACCGTTCGAAAATAAATCAAAAGTGAAGTGTAATGGTCAAACTATCAAGTAGGCATATGGTGAAACAAAAATTAACTCAACATCACTTCTATTAAATTTTACTACTAGATAGAAAAATATGAATCACCAAAAATGAGAGAATGCATCTATATGATAACAGTAATACTAAATACGTAAAAATTTTGCCTAATGGACAAAGCATGATAATGAAAGCTAACTAAATTTCCTACATTTCAACAGAAGACACCGAAGTAAAATTCGTTCACTCATTGAGGCTAATTTACACCACAACAGAACCAAAACATAGAAGCTAAATAAAACAATATCATAGTTGAGAATATGCCTTTAATCTTAGCTACCATACCCTCTTTTAGTTGTCTTCTCTTGGAGCTCTAGATCCGGTGGAGTTGGGTGAGGTGAGGGTTTAGGGCCGACGGAAATAAGAAGACAAGGTGGAGTTTTAGGTGAGGGTTTAAATAAAAGAGGGAACTTTGGACTTGGTCTTAATTTCTAATTCCTACAAATTTTATAAATGCTAAGTCCTATATATATTTTTATAAAACTTAATACTAAATCTAAATAGAAACGTATATCCATGGTTATATAATTCCATATATATTTTACTTAGTCATATAAATTTTATTCATGATATATATAATTTATAATACTATAGTTTCTTAATTAATTTTTTTACACGTTCTATATCTTATTGTTGGTACCCCAAGGTTGTTTTGATGTGATCAAACAAGTTAAGTTAGATCTTGTTGTGTTTAACCTTGTGTCTAATTGTGCAGGAGTTTAGGAGTATAAGAAGTCGAGCAAAAGACGCAGCAAGCGAGAAGGACGGCACGGGAGAGAGCTGATGAGATCAGTACGTCCGAGGGACGAGGAGCTGCGGAAGAGTACTCGGGCGGACGAGAAGGAGGCGCGCGGCGTTTCTGAGGGACAAGAAGCCGGAGCTGAAGTTTGCTCGAAGGCCGGAACTTGGGTTTGGGTGGACCCTATTCCGGATGGTCGAAATCCCCAAACAATCGAAGTCGGAGTAGATGACCTAGACCAAGGCAAGCGGAACCAAAGCAGAGGGTCCGAACTGAAAAAGTCAACCAGGTTAATTTTGTGGGTCCGGACGCCCGGAACCCAAATGTTATCATAATCGACATGGACTTTGACCGACACATCAGGGATAGAATTCTACCCCACTCTAGACACTTTGAACCCTTCCAAGTGCCTCGGCCAAGGATATAAATATAGCCTTGGTCCAGAAATTAAAAAAACAACAAGCATCTTGAGTAACAACACTTGTACGCTTTCAGTTTCATTTAGCTTCTTCTTTTCTGAGCTTTCACTGTTGTAAAGAGGTTTCTCTGCCTGAAGAAGATATTAGTGTGTTCCACTTCTTTGGATTAACAACTTCCCCGATTGTAACCAAGTAAAACTTCGGTGCCTCTGTCTTTCAGTTCATTTCTAATTTTGTTTATGCAAGTGTTCTTTTAAGTACGAGAAGGGTTTGTTTTATTTTTGTGCAGGGTTATTCAACCCCCCCCCCCCTCTAGCCGGCCAACAGTCCCAACAAGTAGTATCAGACAAGGACGCTTCAGGAGGACTAACCACCGATTGAAGCACCAAATCAATGGTCGAACCGAGCATATACCCATCAAAGTTTGAGGGGGAGTTCGCTAGCTGGAAAAAGTGAATGTAGGTATTCTTTAAAACCGACTTTGAATTACTTTTAATAATGAAGTTTAATTTTGTAGCACCCGAGGGTAAGGAGGAATACCAGTGGACGAAGAAGGAGCAGGCCGACTACGTGGCAAATGGAAAAGCAGAGTTCCATCTGCTGAGTGTC
The DNA here is from genome assembly GCF_018446385.1 of Zingiber officinale. NCBI lineage: Eukaryota > Viridiplantae > Streptophyta > Magnoliopsida > Zingiberales > Zingiberaceae > Zingiber > Zingiber officinale. The sequence goes on from NC_055989.1 coordinate 126,217,288, forward strand.
CTTCCGCCACAAGAAGTCAACCGGATCGACACCTACTACTCAACAAAGGAGCTTTGGGAGAAGTTCCTTAAGCTACACGAAGGGGCGTCCGAAGCCAAGCTCGTGAGACGGGACTTACTTCACAACTAGCTCACCAACCTATGATTTGAAGAAGACGAAATGATTGCACAACTTCACTCGAAGATTAAGGAGCTCATCACCGGACTTTCATATCTTTGAGAAAAGGTAAGGAACCAAGATTCGTTAAGGTACACTCTTAATGCATTCCCTAGAAATACAAAATGGGCATCATTAGTAGATGTCTTCTATATCTCTAAGGACTTAGAATCCATTACCTTAAAAAAATTATTTTCAACTTTTGAAGTGCATGAATCGAGATGTGCAGGTACGAAAGAGCTGAAGCACAACATCGCCTTCAAGGCAATGAGAGATGAACATGAGTCAAAATCCTCTCTTGACGATGAAGAAATGGTAATGATGGTAAGATGTTTTAAAAAGTTATTTAAATTAAGAAAAACAAATCATCCGCAAGGTAGAAAGAAAAGGACAATGAGATGGTACAACAGCAACGAAGAAGGGCATGTTAAGGACAATTGTCCTAAGTTAAGGAACAAGGATAAGGACAAAGGAAAGAAGTCTATCTAAATGAACAAGTACAAGACTTTAAAGGCGACGTGGGATGAAACATCGTCCGAATCAGAAGTTGAGGCTTTCTCTGGGCTTGCGTTGATGGAAAGTCATCAAGACGAACACGAAGAAAGCTCTTCCGAAATTAGCATCGAGAGCATCGATGAAGGGAGAGCGACATCGGAAGAAAGCAGTCATTCAGGGGGAGCCACAGACAACGAGATCGACAAGGTAAGTCAGGTACGATATCTTCCACCCGATAAAATGTTTAAATTCGTTAAATTATTATCAAAAGATTGTTGCAAATTAGAAAAAGATATTAAAAAATTAAAACTAATTTTAGCAAAATCTTGTCCACTAGAAAATTTTGATAAATTAAAAAAATGACAATTTACAAAAAGAAATTAAAAAACTAGAAAAATCATACATGCATGCACATATAGTACAAGTATTAGAAGATATAATTTGAACTGGTATTTTAAATATCACAAAATACAAATTAGGAAAATTCAAAGAAATATGTTTCTAAAAATTTCTTAATTAATCCAATTGGCTGGAACCTATATTGGATTCCAAAATCTTGTTTAACTTAAACTTTAATTAGACTTAGTGCTTTCAGCCAGAAAATTAGACGTTTAATTTCCTTATGAGACTTTATTTAGAAAGTGGTTATTGCTCCAATAACCAAGAAGGCCTAGTGCCTCGCTACAACCTGGAAACCAAATACTAAAATAAAATATTTAATTGACTAACTGATAGAACATTAAAATTGAAATTAGATAATGCTTTGAATAGTTACTCATTTTTTTTTAGAAAATTCATAAATTTTTCTATGCAAATTTGTTTAACTTAGAAATATTTTCTCATTTTTTTTAAAATCTGTTTAACTTAAAGTTTTTAAATTATTTTATAAACTTTGCTTTACCAAAGTGTACTTTATATGTTGCACTAAATTTTTTTTAAAACTTAGAAAAAAAATTTCCTGTTTGAATTTTTTTTTAAGACTTAAATTTTTTTTTTGGTATTAGATTTACTTTACCAAAATTTCTGCAAAATTAGTTTTTTTAAAAAAAAATTAACTGAAGAAATTATTGATTGTTATTTAAATTTTTTTACTTAGAAAAATTTTCTAAAATTATTGCATTGTTAGTGCTATCAAAATTATTTTTTTGATAAAGTTTTCAAAATTGTTTGAAAATTAGAGTATTAGTTACCCTTAGATTTTATGGTACCCCATTTTTTATGTAATCAAAGGGGGAGAAGGGAAGAATAAGTCTAGGGGGAGGTAAATTAAATTTTTAAATTTTTGCACTTTAATTGCAAATTTGTTGCCTTTATTTTATATTTGTTTACCCTAACTTAACCTGGGTTGCTCACATCAAAAAGGGGAGATTGTTGGTACTTAAATTTTTAAATTTTTGCACTTGAATTACAAATTTATTGCCTTTATTTTATATTTGTTTACCCTAACTTAACCTGGATTTCTCACATCAAAAAGGAGGAGATTGTTGGTACCCCAAAGTTATTTTGATGTGATCAAATAAGTTAAGTTAGGTCCTATTGTGTTTAACCTTGTGTCTAAGTGTGTAGGAGCTTAGGAGCACAAAAAGTAGAGCAAAAGACGTAGCTAGCGAGAAGGACGACACGGGAGAGAGCTGACGGGCTCGATGTGTTTGAGGGACGTGGAGCTATGAAATAGTACACGGGCGGACGAGAAGGAGGCGCGAGGCGTTTCCGAGGGACGAGAAGCTAGAGTGGAAGTTTGCTCGAAGGACGGAAGTTGGGTTCGGGTGAGCCTTATTCCGGATGGCCGAAATCACCCAAACAAGCAGAGCCAGAGCAAAGGACCCAGACCGAGGCGAGCAGAACCGGAGCAGAGCACCCGGACCGAAAAAGTCAACCAAGTTGACTTTGTGGGTCCGGGCGACCAGATGCATTCCGGGCGCTTGGAACCCAAATGTTATCATAATCGACATGGACTTTGACCGACGCGTCGGGGATATAATTTTATCTTACTCGAACCCTTCCAGGCACCCCGACCAAGGCTATAAATACAACCTTGGTCCAGAAGCTAAAAAACAACAAACATCTTGAGTAACAACACTTGTACACTTTCAGTTTTCATTTAGCTTCTTCTTTTCTGAGGTTTCACTGCTGTAAAAAGGCTTCTTCGCCTGAATTAGATATTAGTGCGTTCCACTTCCTTGGATTAACAACCTCCCTGGTTGTAACCAAGTAAAACTTTGGTGCCTCTATCTTTCGGTTTATTTTTTATTTTGTTTATGCAAGTGTTCTTTTAAGTCCAAGAAGGGTTTATTTTTATCTTTCGGCTATTCAATCCCCTTATAGCCAGTCAACGGTCTCAACACTTATATCTTCCTTATTTAATTTTATTTATGCTTTATAATTTATATTATACATTTTATATTATATAATATATTATCTATATTTCATTTCTAAATTGATTAGATGGATAATTTATACACATAAATTATATAAATATTAAGTCTTTATATATTTATATTTTTCTATTTTCCTAATATAATTAACTAATCCAAACTTCCTAATTATAGACTAACTTAATTAATTAAATCTATTTGTGTAAATAAATTCTTAATTAAATCAAGTGAACAATTACAATTACCCCCAATAAATATCCTTAATTAAATCAATTTGAAATCTAATTAAATTATAATTAATCTAATAAATCCCCTTAATTAAATAAATCCACATTCTAATTAAATTATAATTTAATCTAATAAATTCTCTCAATTAAATAAGTAGTTTCGAACACTACACACGACACTTATGAGAGATGAGAACTCGGGAAGAAATCTGCTCAAGAAAAAGGTCAAAGTTGGATTCGGGTGAGCTCAACTCCGGATGGCCAAAGAATCACCCAAGTAACAAGAGCAGCAAACGGATAAGTCAATACAAAGTTGACTTTTCCAAGCACCTAGACCAAATCCAGGTGCTCGGACCAGCTTGGGCTAGCAGAGGCTCCCTTTTGGAGATGTTGTAGTGTGAATAGAATTTGGGTCCACGTTAGCAGCATTTTAGGCGCCCAAATCGGTCCAAGCACCCAAGCATGGATAAGAGACTTATCATAAAGTCGTTGTGAAGCTATTGTGAAGAAGATAAGGTGCCACAGTGGAGGCGTCCGGACCTGGTTCAAGCTTCGAGAACCCGCTACATCATCAATAGCTATATTTCAACCAGTGAGCTATAAATAGTTGGGATACTCTAGAGCTAGAGGGGGGTGAATATCTCTTCTCGCTCGCTTGCTCACTTCGTAGATGTTATTGCAGTGGATAAACTAGAAGCGACAAACTTCCCAATGCTAACACTAGGATTTACTTGATATCTACCTTGAGAAGAGGTAACTAATCCAAGAAGAAATAATCCGGAGGTGGAGAAACCTCTTACAACTCACACAAGCAATAAAACTCAAAACAAGAAGTAAATACACAAATACAAATGAAAAATCTTCTTGCTTGATTTCTTGTTGCTTGTGAATGCCTCTTGTAAGCTTGGAAGTGCAACAACACCTTAGCCCTAAGCTTCCAAGAACTGGCGAAGAAGATAGAGTGAAGAGTTGGCATTGTTTAAGCTCATTGTTGCCTTTATATCTACGCTTTTAGGGCTCCCAATTGATTGCGCCTACTCCCAATCAATTGTCATGTCAAATCTGCATGATCCCAGCTATCCAAACCTCATAACATGTGCAATGGTCATCTCCCAATCGATCGACTGATCGATTGGGAGTTGTTGGATTGATCCAGAATGCTTATGTGTTATTACAGAAGTCCCCAAAATTGATAGACCAATCGATTCTGGCTTTCCTCACGTTACTACAAGAAATCAAACCTCAATCGATCAGCTAATCGATTGGTGCATCCCAATCGATCGGCTGATCGATGTGCATCCCAATTGATCAGTTGATCGATTGGTATATCCTAATCAATCAGCTAATCAATTGGGAATGCTTTTGTGCTCACTAGAATGGCTCCCAATCGATCGACTGATCGGTTGGGCTACCTTTACTCGTGGAACTCTTCCAATCGATCGATTGGTCTCTAGTTCAATCAATCATCTGATTGATCGATGGGCCAATCGTTTGACCCACTTGAACTTTTCTCCCTATGCCAAGTGTTTGATCAACCTTAACCCACTTGGACTTACTGTCTCATGCCAAGTGTCTGATCCTCCATAACCCACTTGGACTTCCAAACACTACGTGTCTGGTCAACCTTGATCCACTTGAATTTTCACTATCTAACTTAACTCACCAGGACTTTCCATCACCTAGCTTCACTTAGTAGGATTTCCCAACTACCTAGCTTCACTCACCAGGACTTTCCATCACCTAGCTTCACTCACTAGGATTTTCCAACTGCCTGACTTCAGTCACCAAGATTTTCCATCACCTAGCTTCACTCACTAGGATTTCTCAACTGTCTAGCTTCACTAACCAAGACTTTCCATCATGTAGCTTCATTCATTAGGATTTTCCATCACCAAGTTTCACTCACTAGGATTTTTCATCTACCCGGCTTCACTCACCGTGGCTTTCCACACCAATTATCTAGTCAATATTGACTCACTTGGATTTTTTATCTTCTACCAACCTTCCCATTGGATTTACCCTTGTCTAACTTCTAGTTAGGACTTTCCAATCAAACATCTGGTCAACCTTGACCTATTTGACTATTCTTCACATCAAACTGGTCAAACCTTGACCAGAGAAGAATTACACCAATAATCTCCCCCAAACGGACAATTACAGATGCAATATCCATACATTGTCAAACATTGAAACTCGAATATCAAGACTCAAGCTTGAGCTAACTCAGGCTTAGTCAAACTGGTCAACCTTAACCTAGGGAAAATTACACCAACATAGAGCACTGCTCCTCTTCATTCAAAAACACACTGTATTTGAATTCTATTCTTTGTTTCTATGCTTTCAACAATTGTAAGATACTACTCTGCCTTTGTCAAAGGAGAATTTTAAGTGAGCTTCAACTGCCTTAGATTAAGAACCATCCTGATTGTAATCAAGTAAAACTTCTTGTCTCTTACTCTTTCTTTATGTTATTATTTTGTTAAAACTAACAATGTGCCCTTGCTAAGTAGAAAGCAAGAGATTGGTTTTAAAAATATACTTGTAGGCTATTCATCCCCCTCTAGCCAGCATAGCGCTGACCAATAATTGGTATTAGAACCAGGTTTGCTTTAGAAGGACTAACCGCCAACTAAAGAAAAAGAAAGATGGTCGGATCTAGCATCTATCCACTAACATTTGAGGGGGAGTTCGCGTTTTGAAAATGAAAAAGGAGGTATTTTTTTTAACTGACTTTGATATAATGCTTTCAATTAAATTTAGTTTTTAAGTGCCCAAAAGTAAATATGGAAAAGAACTCAAGAAGCATCTTTAGACTAAGAAGCAACGCGATGAATTCATGACTAATGGTAAAGACGAGTTCCATCTTCTGAGCATTCTACCTGCTCAGGAACTCGATAGAATCAGTAACTACCGCTGTGCAAAAGAATCTTGGGAAAAGTTCTAAAATTTTTATGAACAATCAAAAGAAGAAGAATCTGATTCTGCAATGGATATCCATTCATCTTCAGAAGAGCCCAAGACCAAGGAGATTGTTGGAACAACACTAATTGTCGAGTACCTACCTAAAGATGACGAAAGTGCCTCAAAAGAGAACATCGATGAAGGGAGAGTATCAACCGATGAATCCGACACCGTAAGTTAGATACGTCAACTTCCTCTAGATCAACTATATGAATGCATTAAAATGCTAAGTAAATCTTTATGTAAAACTTAGTTAAAATATTTAGAATAAATATTATGCTTGTTTACCATAAACTTTTGAAAAATTAAAAGTTGAAAATGCTAAACAAAAAGAAAAAAAAATAGAATTATTAGAAAAGAATTTGGCAAGTTCAAATTCCAATTCTTTACCAATTTCAAATTGTAAAAATTAAAAAGGGCTAAATGTTAGATTGTAGAGCTCGCTAGAGGGGAGTGAATAATGATTTAAAACTTCGTAGCGAGTTAGAGTAAGCAACGGAAAAATAAGAGCAATGCTAACACGAACCAGTTTTACTTAATTCGGAGCCTTGGTCGACTCCTACTCCAAGGTCTGCACTCGTCGAGTGATTTCGTTGGGAAATCATAATAGTTCGCAAAATCTGATTACAAATGTAAGTACAAGAAGTTTAGAGAGAAAATACCGACAACAATACAAAAAAAAAAACTTGAGCCGTAGGTTGTCAGAGAAGCTTCGCAGAGTCACAGCTTTGTAGAGTCACAGCCCGTCGACCCGTCTAGACTTCGTGCCAGCTATCAGATCAGTCCGTCAACCTAACTGGACTTCATGCCAGTTATCAAGTCAGCCCGTCGACTTAGTTGGATTTTGTGCCAGCTATCAGGTTAACCCATCGACCTAGCTGGGTTTCGTGCCAGATATCAGGTCAGCCCATCGACTTATTTGGACTTCTCCTGCACACTTCGTCAAAGTATTAGATCACAACGAAACTAACTTAACCTACTTTGTCATTCATCAAAAACAAACTTAACCTACTTTTAAGTTCAAATAATTTCTAGGTTCAAATAATTTTTAAGTTAAAATATTTTTTAAAATATATTTTAAGTTAAAATAATTTTTAAAATAATTTTTAAGTTAAAATAATTTTTTAAGTTAAATTAATAATTTTTAAATTAATTTTTATGAGAACATAATTTTTAAAATAATTTTTTAAGTTAAAATAATTTTTAAATTAAAATATTTTTTAAAAAATAATTTTTAAATTAAAATATTTTTAAAAATAATTTTTAAGTTAAAATAATTTTTAAAATAAAATAATTTTTTAAAGTTAATATATTGTTTAAAATAATTTGAAATTGAATTTTTAATTTAGTTTTAAATTAATTTTAATTTGATTTAGTTTAATTTAAATTTAATTTAATTCAAATTTATTTTAATTTAATTTTAATTTAACTTAATTTTAATTGAATTGAATTTTAATTTAATTTTAATTTAATTTAATTTTAATTTGATTTAAATTTAATTTAATTTAATTTAATTTAATTTCATTTGATTTGATTCGATTCGATGGATTTGATTTAATTTGATTTAATTTAATTTAATTTGAAATCCTTAGTCATCTCACCCGATCTATATTTTCAATCAGGGAAATCTATAATTTTTGTTAATTGAAGTTAAGTTTAGTTTTTAGGGTTTGGTTTAACTTTGTGTTAGATTTAGGTTTAGCTTTGGGCTCAACAAACAGACATTCTTTGGATAAACTTTTGGGCTATGGTGAGTCACCTGGACATCATTAGAGTAATCATGCCTTCGAGATTTTTCAAATAGTCTTATCCACTGAACTTAGTACAAAATCTTGGTTTAGCTAGTTAGGATCTGTAAAGGGTAGCTTCAGTTAGTTCCACTCAGCCAAATGCACCAGGTCAAAGTCATATCTTCCTAAACATGCATAGATTGAGTTTCCCTAACATACTATCATCCAAAACTTCACCAGTACCGTAGGTCAAATTAAACTGAGTCCCTTTTTAAACTAATCCTAATTACCCTGCGGGTAGGTTATTTTTGGAGGTACCAACTAGTTTGGAGTCTATATCTAAATTATTGATTTTCCTTTTAAGATTTTTAATTTGTAATTTAAATTTAAGCTTTTAATTTTGAATTAATTAAATTGGTTAAATTTTCTTTCTTTAAAGGAGTGTATTTAATATTTAAATTTTCTTTCAATTTTAATTTTATTATGTTAAAATTTTTGGCGTTTAAGTTTTCATTATTTTTAAATTTGAATTAATTGAACTGTTTAAATTATATTTCTTTAAAAGTTTATCTCTTAATTTTCTATTAACTGTTAATTTTAAATTTTCTTTAATATTTAATTTTAAATTTTCTTTAATGCTTAATTTTGAATTTATTAAATTCGATTTTTGTTTTATTGAAATGTTTGAATTTATCCTTATATTTTCTGTGTCCTTTAAGTTTATATTATTAGTTGAATTTATTAGATTAGTCTTATCTTTAAAATTTAATCTTTTGTTAATTAAATTATCTTAGTTTTGGATAGAATTTTCTAGATTGATATTGTATAGATTATTAAATACTTTATTAAGGTATTTATTGATTTTATCTAAATCTATTTCATTATTTTTTGAATTAAACTTTATTTTAATATTTGAATTAATTATTTCTGAATTAATTAATGTATCTAAATTGATTTAGTCAATGTTTTGTTTGACCAAGTCATGGTTGATGCTGATTTGATCAAAGTCTTGATTGACTTAATCAGAATCTAGATTATTTTGTGGTTTTGAACTTTAATTATGTAAATTTAGATTATCATGTACCATATTTGGGATAATTTCATACTTATATAAATTAGCATGCAGATTATTTAAACTACTACTGATAGGGGTATTTTGGTAAATTATACTAATTTTAACCACATCCCGTAATTCAGTAGGCTTTTTGATTCGATTTGACTCAAGTCCATATTTATTTTTGACTTGATCCTCTAGTTCTAACAACTCCTCATGTAGCTTGATCAACTGGGTCCAAAGCTCATGTGCATTCTCGTACTTTCCTAATCTGCATAAAACATTGTTAGGTAAAATATTACAAATAAGTTTACTTACATTTTTGTTCAGTTCTGAGTCCCGAGAAGGTTTTCTCAATATCAGCAAATTATCAAAATTTATACTTCTAAGAACCATTTCATTCCTCGCCTTCAGTAGTTGAAATCTTCTTGATCGTATGGTGGTGGCTTGTGGATGCTACGTCCTTCTTGAATAGACATTGGTATATTTGCAAAAAAAAAAAAAGAAACAATTTCTAAGACTTTGTCTTGGGGTAAGCAATGTGGGAGATAAAGAAATATGCATCAAATTTTTTTTTAAAAAAATATTATTATAAATTTTGTTAAACGCGATATTTTGTCAACACTAGCCAATGGTAAAAAAGTGAAAATGAATTTTAAAAAAATACTTTTGGATGGAAAAAATGAAAGGCGCAAGAATATATTTTAAGCAAAAATAATATCTAATTTTTCTTTAAAAAAAAAAGGATCCCCCTTCCTTGATTGGTGGTTGCACCAATTCAGAGTGGTACTTGCTTTGATACCACTTGTTAGATCATAGATCTCACTAGAGGGGGGTGAATAGCGATTTAAAACTTCATTGCGAGTTAGAGTAAGCAGCGGAAATATAAGAGCAATGCTAACATGAACCAGTTTTGCTTGGTTCAGAGCCTTAGTCGACTCCTACTCCAAGGTCCGCACTCGTCGAGTGCTTTCATTAGGCAATCATTAATAGTTCACAAAATCTGATTAGAAATGTAAGTACAAGAACTTTAGAGAGAAAATACCTACAACAATAAAAAAAAAACTTGAGTCGCAGGTTGTCGGAGAAGCTTCACAGAGTTGTAGAAGACAGCGCAGTAGAGCAGTCATTGGAAGACGTTGTTGTATTTTGCTCTAGGGCGAGACCTCCTTATATAGGATACTCCAAGCGCTCGGATCCCTTTCGGGCGCCCGGACCGTGACGTAGGTCCGACCAACCAGCGCGCTCCATGTTGCAATGCGATAAGTCTTTGCCTTCCAAGCGCCCGAATCCCTTCCGGACGCCCGGACCAACTCCGGGAGCCTGACCACCATCTTCCAAAAAGTCCTTCTCCTGCAAGAAAATGTTAGTTCGAGGTAAAATAAAAGTTATATTACCCTACAAAACAGAAGTTAGCACAAATATAATACAAAAGTAGTAATTAGATTCCATCTCACTGAGACCGGAATCTAATCACGATCTCAACTTAGATTCCCAAAATGGTTCTAAGTTGGATCGACGCCTACTGTTCCCTCAATCGGGGAACGCGTCCTCACCAAGTCACTCCCCTCTAGTGACTGACCTTAACTTACCTACTAGATGTCTGGTCTGCCCGTCAACCCGTCTGGACTTCGTGCCAGCTATCAGGTCAGCCCGTCGACCTAGCTGGACTTCGTGCCAGCTATCAGGTTAGCCCGTTGACCTAGCTAGACTTTGTACCAGCTATCAGGTCAGCCCATCGACCTAGTTGGACTTCGTGCCAACTATCAAGTCAGTCCGTCGACCTAGTTGGGCTTCGTGCCAGCTATCAGATCAGCCCGTCGACCTATCTGGACTTTCCTGCACACTTCATCAAAATGTTAGATCACAACGAAACTAACTTAACTTACTTTATCATTCATCAAAACCTGAGTTAGACCGTTAGTGCTAACTGTACCAACACTAAATTGGTATTTTAAATTTTACAAAGATAAAATTTGAAACGTGATATGAAAATATATTTCAAAAAATTATCTTATTAATTCAGTAGATAAAAATTTATATTGGATTCCTAAATCATGCTTAGTATGATTAGTGAAATTTTTATGCATACGTTATATTTAATTTACTTTAATTTTTAATATATCCTAAAAAGTTAATTAGTTCATATATCTACTGTTGTTCATGTTTTCTATTTAAATTTTTTTTATACATAAATGGATTAACTATTAGTACATAAAATTTCAAAACTTGTTGACTAACATTTTTATGAATTTTTGAAATAAAAATTAATTTTTAAAATTTAAAATATTTTAGAGATTAATTTTGAAGATCCTGATTTTTATAAAAATTAACATGAATTATAAATATAGAGAAAAATTAGCAAGATTTTTTATAATAATTTCTATTTTTTAATCATTTATTTTACGATATAACTCTATCTATTTAAAATATTTTCTATGATTAAAATAAAAAATGTTATGTACTTGAAATTTTTATCATATTTTCAAATCATTATAATTATTATTGAAAAATATTTTTAAGATTTTTAGACACTTTAAAATAATTTATAAATTATTTTTTAAAAAACTTTTGATTAATTAATTAAATATTATCTCTTTAAAAATTAATTTCGGTAAAAAGTTAAATAACTGAAAATTGTGTTGTGTACCCTTAGAAAAAATTTTCTAACTATTTTTCGTATTTTTTCTAACATTATTTTTTATATGATCAAAAGTGAAAAAAGTTAGAAAGTTTAAGTTAATGGGGGAGGTATAAAATTTTTATATTTTCTTGAATTTATTACTTTAAGTAAAATTTTATATTTCCTTGAATTTATTACTTGTTATTTTCTTAAATTTATTGCAAATTTATTATCAATTATAAATGTAAATTTACTTATTTACATTATTTTATTTTGGTTTATCCCTAACTTAACTTAGATTAATGCATATCAAAAGGGAAGATATTGTAAGTATCTCGGGTTAAGTTTGATGTGATTATCAAGGTTAGTTAGGCTATGCATATTTTATGTCTTGTGTCTAAGTGTGCAGAGAGTTAGGAACATATGAAGTCAAGTGGAAGATGCAACAAGCGAGAAACATGGCACGGAAAGTAAGTCGACGAACTCGGTGCATCCAAGGGATGAAGAGTTGTGGGAGGGGCACCGGCGGATGAGAAGGACGTGTGCAGTGCTTTCGAGAGATGAAAAGCCGAGAAGGAAGTCTACTCGAGGAGAAAATCGAAATTGAGTTCGAGTGAGCTCAACTCTGGATGACTGAAGAATTACCCAAGTAACTGGAGTAGTAGTCAGATAAGTCAACACAAAATTGACGTGTCCAGGCACCTAGACTAAATCCAGGTGCCCGGACTAGTCCAAGCACCTAAACCAGCTTGGGCCAGCAGAGGCTCCCTTTCGGAGACGTTGCAGTGGGGATAGAATTTGGGTCCACATCAACAACATTCCAGACGCCTGAATCAGTCCAGGCGCCCGGGCATGGATGAGAGACTTATCACGAAGCCATTGTGGAGCCGTTGCAGAGCAGATAAGGTGCCACAGTGGAGGAGGTTGAAACTAGTCCAAGCTCTCGAAACTCGCCACATCATCAATGACTATATTTTGACCAATCAGCTATAATAGAGCTCTGGTCCTCTTTATTCAAAAACACAGTATTTTAATTCTGCTCTTTGTTCTGTGCTTTCAATGATTATAAGAGATTACTTCACCTTTGTCAAAAAAAAAAAAAAAATTAGTGAGTTTCAACCGCGGCCCAACACAGACTAACAACAACTTCCACAATCAATGAAGCCTTGTTAATATCTTTCTTACCTATTTCTTTCATTAAATTCACTAATACACCTTTTGTCATTACTCAATTTGATGACTAACAACTTACCTTTTACAAATTTGTTAAAAACGTTTACCTCCATTTTACACCAATCGTGGTAATGTTTTTAATTCCCCTCTTTTACTTCCTTAGCTTTGGATTCGCCCTATATGCCACATAAGACTATTGCTTTAATATTTGGCCTTAATTTCCTCATTTCTCATAACCATGCTCTCTTAAGTAAGAATTATGTTGTTTTTTTTCTACTCTTGTTATTTCTCCTATCCTTTTTGTTTATCCATCACATGTCTGTGCTTGTATGCATAGTGATGCTTGCCCCTAGAGCTATGGTGCAACAGTAGAGCATCCATGTTGTTACCCAGGTACTCGAAGTTTGATTCCCAGATATAGCGAATGGGGTGTACAATAAAAGGATGATAGATTTCTTAGCTGCTCGCCACAAATGTTTTCCAATTTACCCTAATGGACGGTAGAAAAATTTCGTGAGACCGGACCAATCACTCTAAGATTAGTCAATGAGGTTAATTAAATTTATCATCATTGTAAACATAATCATGCCCCCGGGGTTATGGTGCAGCGGTAGGACATCCAGGTTGTCACCTAGGCACCCGCGGTTCGAGCCCCAGCTATAACAAATTTGTAGAAATTTTTCCTCCAAATGGGGCACACAACTAAATGATGTTGGGCTGCCTGCTACTTCCCGATTTACCCTGGTGGCCGATGTAAAACTTCCGTGAAACCGGACCAATCACCCCAAACTTGACATTACCCAGCTTGATTAATCATTTTTTTTTACCTATGCATCATAGGTCAGTGCTTGTAAGCATAGTGATGCCCACTCCTGAATCTTTCAACCCAAAAGCTAGTCGTGATCTTAATGATCTTCTTCTAGTTGCATCTCCGAGTTCAATCCCACAAACATCGGAAAGCCTTATTAGGTAGAGTGGGACGTCGAAAAGCTCCTTGCCCACATGCTCCTTCTCCAACTCCTTCCTGTCACTACAAGAAAAAAGTTGATAGACAACGCTTTAAAAGTATTGTCTATATGCCTGAAAAAACGTTATTAAAAGCACTGTTGTTAAAAGCCTGCTTAATGACAACGCTTTAAAAGCGTTGTCATTTGTAGCAAAGACAATGCTTTTGCAATGCTTTAAAAGCATTGTATTTTTTTTTTTTGCAAAAGCAATGTTATTATAACACTTTAAAAGCGTTGTTGTTTTTAGCAAAGATAACACTTTTGCAACGCTTTAAAAGTGTTGTCTTTTTAAAATTAAAAAAAAATCTATTTACAAAGTCATTATTTTTATATTTACAAAACTATTATTTTTCTTTTACCATGTCTAGATTCAAATTTAACATATAATAGCAGTTAATCAGTTCAACTAATGATTTTAAACTCATACTAAAATAATAGAATTTAACTACAAAGTATATATTAGTATTTATAGGAGAATTGCTAATGATTTCAAAGACTAAGGGGGCGTTTGGTTCTCTCCTAGGAATCGGAATGGGAATAAGTATCATAGTATTATGGAATGGGAATGGGTATGAGCTTAGGTATCATTCTTAAAAATGATGTTTGGTTAGTTAAATATTTTCAATCGGAATGAACCTAAATTTCCTTTTTTACCCTTATAGGAAAATAAGAGAAAAAATTAGATGGGAGAGAAAGTTGAATATGAGAGAAACATATGATGAGAGAGAAAGTGTGTTGGGAAAAAATGAAGAGAGAGAAAGTATGATGAGAGAAAATGAGGAGAGAGTGCATGATAGGAGAGATTGAGAAAAGAAAAAGTATGAAGAGAGAGAAAATATGCTAGAGAGAAAGAGTGATGGGAAACAATGAAGAGAGAGAAAGTATTATGAGAGAAAATGAAAGAGTGAAGACAGAGAAAGTATGATGAGAGAGAAAGTGGGTTGAGAGAGAAAGAATGATGGGAAAAATGAAGAGAGAGAAAGTGTGATGAGAGAAAATGAGAGATTGAGGAGAAAGAAAGTATGCTGAGAGAGAAAGAGTGATGGAAAAAATGAAGAGAGAGAAAGTATTCTGAGAGAAAATGAAAAGGTAAGGAGAGAGAAAGTATGATGAGAGAGAAATAGTAATGGAAAAAATGAAGAGAGAGAAAGTATGATGAGAGAAAATGAGAGACTGGGGAGAGAGAAAGTATGATGAGAGAGAAAGTGTGATTAGAGAAAATAAAGAGAGAGAGTGTGTGATGAGAGAGAATGAAGAGAGAAAATAAGGAGAGAGAGTATGCTAAGAGAGATTGGGGAGAGAGAAAGTAGGATGAGAGAGAAAGTGCGATGAGAGAGAAAGTGCGATGAAAAAATAAGGAGAAAGTGTGTAATGGGAGAAAAAGTGTGATGAACGAGAATGAAGAGAGAGGAAATAAGAAGAAAGAGTGTATGATGGGAGAGAATATAGAGAGAAAATGGTAGAGAATGTGTGATAAGAGAGAATGAGGAGAGAGAAAGTATGTTGAGAGAGAAAGTGTGATGATAAAATAAGGAGAGAGAAAATATGATGAGAGAGAACAAGGAGAGAGTGTATGAAATTAAAAAAAAATTGAACAAATATACTAAGAGTATTTTTGTCTAAAATTTAATTCACATTTCTATTCCATCAAAACCCAAGGGAGGAGGTGAGTTTCATCCATACCCAAGTTGTTGGGTTTCATTCCAAAATCTTGGGGGCGTTTGGTTAAATGATGGGAATGACTATGGGTATAGGTTTGATAGTAGGGTGGAATGGGAATAGGAATAGAAATAAAACCCATCAAGTTATATGAGTTTGGTTGATTTCCATAAATCTAGTAATCATTCCCAAAATGTCATTCCCAAACCCACAATCCAAACACTATCTTTTACTATCATTCCATTCCCTCATTCCCAAACCCATCAACCAAACACCTTAATTTCATTCTCATTAACCAAACACAAGGTTTGGGAATGAATTCATTCCCTCATTCCCAAACACATAAACCAAACGCCACCTAAATAGTTTTGTTTCAAAGTCGATAGTGATATTCAAATTAAAATAAAAAAGCACAAAATAGCTAGCCGACCTCGAAGGTAACGATATGCATTCTTACTTCTTGTCACCCGTACAGGGGAGATACTACCGAAATTTTCTCTAGCAGGGACTCCCCCGGGGCGTGACAACTAGGTATTTCCAGAGCCAAGTTTGCGAGTCAAACTAGGTATTTTCATATTTGTACGGATTTCCGTTATGTTCATGTTTCAGAATTCCATTTTGGATTTGTATGGATTTCCGTTGATTTTCTCATTTCTGAGTTCTGAGGTCACAAAGGGGGACTGGACAGCGGTGGAACATCTCCAGACAGCAAATAGGTAAAATGTTAAATTTTATAAATTTTTATACTTGTAGTAATATCTGGGATATAACTTAACAAATATGACGAGATCTACACGAGCGGCTGCGTCGAGACATGGTGCTGGGCGGTCACGTAAGAGGATTTTGGAATCTCTAGCAATGGACTCACCAGAGATGCCTATTGGGGTTGAGCCTGTCGGTCAAGGACAGACTCAAGATACTGCTGGCACGTCGGACTCTCAGACTCCGGTGGCTTCGTTAGAGGTACCCAACCATACCTTATACACTGTACCACCCGTGGCAAATCCGATACCTCCAACAGCAGAGCTTGCGACGTACCCGGCACCACCGCCACCTGGATCTGCCATGTACTCGGCACCAGCGGCACCCGCGCCCCTAGTGCCTACAGTGTACCTAGCATCCGCACCAGCAGTACCGCTTACGACATTTCCGATACCACCACCTACAATACCTCCAGCAGTGGCCACCCATATCGACCTTGGAGTACCACCAGTGGTACGTGCTCCAGCTTATGCAGCAGCACCGGGAGTACCTCCCCCGGGCTATCCAGCGGTACCACCTGTAGCACCAACTCCAGTGATTCCGCCAGTTTCCGCGTCGATCCCTACCCACCTCACTGATATTGTCGCGGCACAAGCCCGGATTCCAGCATTGCCAGAGTCGATGAAGAGTTGATTCACACTATTCCGAGGAGAGACTGATCCGAGCGTGGCCCAGTCCTGGATTGAGACTATGGATTGGACCTTCTTCTATATGGCTTGCTCCGAGTAGGAGAAAGCAGAGCTATCTGCTTTCCATTTACGAGATGAGGTTGATATCTAGTGGGATACGCAGCATTTTATCATAGGCGAACAGAATATTACCTGGGTGAGTTTAAAAGAGGCTTTTGAGAGCCGGTATTGCCCATGAGCATATCAGATGACTCGCCGGCAGGATTTTCTGAGTTTGCGGTAGAACAACCGCTCGGTGATAGAGTACAATGTTGAGTTTAATCGGTTGGCCAGGTTTTGCCCAGAATTAGTTGTTGAGGATAGATCCCGCATGCTACAGTTTGTCCAAGGACTAGATGGACATCTGCAAGTAAAGATTGCCGATTTTGGTAATTCTTCCTACATAGAGACATTGGACAGAGCTCTGATGATAGAGTCAGCTCACCAGAGAGCATACTCGGACAAGAAAAGGAAACAGACGGATCGGACATTTGGACATATCCAGTAGCCACAGGCTACACAGCATCAGAGTGGCACAGCGGAAGCGAGGTGGGGCCCGCCCGGGCCGGGGGCGTTACAGATGGTATCAAAGGCACCTTGCGACCTTGAGTACGCCTGTGACAGGAGCACCCAAGGCACCACCTAGCGAGGGAGATTCTGGGATTTGTCTGTGGTGTGATTCGTGGTTACACAACGAGAACGTTATGTCTTTAAATGGGGGTGATTATAATACCCCCGGTTCTGAGATTCTGGTTAAGTTTGACTTAAAAGGCTAAATGATACTATCATATTATCAAGGTGCACCTTCCTTTTTGGAAGTCCAAACTAAAGAACTCCAAAGTTAAGCGTGCTTGACTTGGAGAAATCTGAGGATGGGTGACCTCCTAGGAAGTTTTCCAGGGTGCGTGTGAGTGAGGACAAAGCACGCTGAAAGGATCTTCGGTGGTCTGTGGAGCTAGTCGTCAACCCGATGGGCAATTCTGGTGGCGTTCTTTGTTCAGTCTGGGTGGGGCCCGCCTAGGCTAGGCCGGGGCGTTACACTTCTACTAGATACACTCAAAAATGATTGTCGGCTTGAGACTAGGACAAAACACTTACCACTGTATATCTACCATAGAAAACAAAACCATTAGTATTATACAAAAGAAATTTTTACTCTTAAAGCTGAAAACAAATATTACAGTTCACACCATACAACAGTTAGAAAATCTGGATTTTAGACAACACATTACACAAAACTATAAAATAGTACAAAACTACTTAAAAATTGAAACCAACAATGAAGCTCAAGTTGTTGGAACCTGATCATAATTAACATTCTGTGTATCTGCACAGAATGGTCAAAGATTAGAAATTCTAGTCCACATAAAGGTCTCATCATTACTCAACAAAACTCCTGCTAAATTTGAATTTTATAGTGATTACTATAAACTTGCATTCAAGCAACAAATAAAAAAAAATCAAACTAAAATAGTTGAGGAAAATTCATATCACGACTTAGTTCCAACTCATCAGAAATAGTTTAAACTGCTTAAATTATTCCCTAATTGGAATTCAAGAAACTATTTTGTAGCAACATCATATACGTTTCCATTTTAAATATGAAAGTTGATCCTTAGTTTGTAGTTAATGGTGATTCTTCACATATAAATTTACTATTAATATGAGCTAATAACATTATATTATAAATATACACATGATCATCTAATGGAAGAGAATTCCCCTATTAGCTATACACATAACAAAACTCTACAAATATATAATAGCTAAAAAGCTAAAACCAATAAGATAATCATTTGGTGAAAGAAAATAGATGGGGTAGCTTTATAGTTGACGAAGATGCTTCACAAGGAAGGATCTAACAGTTGCTATATCTTAAAAGAATTATTACAGATGAGATAATCATCCAATGACAAATTATATATGCATGTCAACAATTTGTAAAGGAAATTAGAAAACTCACTTGTTCGTAGTCTGGATTTTTGATCTAATCTAACCTAGAGCATGGAAAGTAAAAACACATCAAGTAAACATCTAGTGAAATAAAAACTAGAGCATGTAACAAAACCTAAACTAATTGCATTCAAATAAAGAACAAACATCATGGGAACATAAATCACTAAACTAACAAGCATTACATGGAATTAAACTAAAGAAATTGTATAAACTAAAACCTATATAATGGAAGAGACATTTAATCAAACACTTGATGGACGTGAGTCAATGAAATCATAATGTATGCAAATTGAATCATAGGAGATCAAATTAATACAAGCACTTAACATTCACATGAAACATAACTCAACATGAAAGAAATCAAACACATAAGAAACCACAAGTGTTTATGGATGAACCCAAGCTTTGGACGGATCTTGTAGATGATGGCTATTGCAGATGGAATGGTCGTCCAAAAAAAGAGCTGAGTTGTAGCCAGCGGTGATGATGTTTCTCCTCTTCTAATCCGAAGAGGAAGATGGCCATAATTGAGAGGAGCTACGCCGGTGATGGATGGGGTTGCTGAGAACTGTGGAACGTGGAGGCTCTTCTTCTAACTCGAAGGAGAGACCCCCTTGCGCTCTTCCCGTCTAACCCGAAGGGAGGAGGTGGTGGAGATGTGGTGTGGCTGGATGGAGAAGCAATGGCTGAAGGCGTTGATGTGCGTTGGGGCAGAAAATCACGAAGGGGTGGCTGACAATGTGAGACGTGGAGAAGAAAGGCGGCATGCGTGCGACCTCAGCGTCGGGGCAGAAGAACGAGATGATCGGGTTGGATGAGGTGACGAGATGCAGATGGGGGAGATGGAGAGGATATGGCCAGCCGACCGGCAATGGAAAAGTGGGAGCCGACCGACGGATGGAGGAAGTGAAGGTGGCGGTGAGTGCTGTTTGGCGTCAGGAAACTCTCCCCAGAAGCGATGGCGTGCGTAAAGGTTGAGGAGGTATTCAAGAGATAGGTAGGTGTCGAGTGAAACCAAGGGTTTTATTACTCTTTACTTGATCCAATGATTCATAACATTCCAAATTGAGATGATAACTTGATAATAAACAATACTTTTTAAAAATTAGACACTAAAAAAATTTATAATAAACAACATTTTTCAAAAATATTATCTTTGACTCACAAAAATCACTAATAGACAACGGTTTTTAAAAAAAACATTATCTATAGTCAAAAAATAAAGAGATAGATAACACTTTTCATTTAAAATGTTGTTAAAAGAAGAAAGACAACATTTTTTTAAAAAAAAAATGTTAAAAGAAGAAAGACAACACTTTTTTTAAAAAAAAAAATATTATCTTTTAAATATTGTAAAATTTTAATTTTCTTCTAGCGAGTGAGACAGCCCCTTAACCACGAGTCCAGATCCTCTGCGCCCGCCTCCCGTGCGCCCTCTGCGCCTGTCGCTACGCGACAAAAAATCCACGCGCTAAGCACGTGCGTTTCTCCGCTCCAGTAATAAAACCCAACTCCAACGCACACATATCGTTTCCTGCTGATCGGTCTGTTGACCGATCAGCAAGAATTCTGATCGGTCAGCAGACCGATCAGCAGGAATGCTGATCGGTCTTGCTGACCGATCAGCATTCCAGCAGGATTTGCTTTATTAACTTTTTTTTTTTCTTTTTTGTCCATGCCTTTTCCTGTGGAGAGAGCTCCTACTCAAAGAGTTCCAATTGCTAAAGGTCTGCTGTGCCATGGTGGAGTGAAGATCTCACTATTGCTGAACTATCCAGTGAGGGGCCTTGTTTACGAGGGAGGAACTAGTTTGAAAGACTTATCTGATGTAGTTTCCAAGTCTTGCAAGTGTCTTCAAGAGAACAATATCCCATTTAATGTTCTTATTTCTGATTCAGGCTGGAGGATCTTTCTCTTTCCCCAGGTAAACTTCTATTGATCACATGAACTTACTAGTCATATTCAAAATATAGCTCTTAGATTTATCAGTCAATAAAGAGGTATTATTTATCGTATCATTCTTGCAGTGTTATGCCGAAAAACAAGCCTTGGGCGAAGTGAGTGAGGAGATCCTAGAGACTCAAGTGAACCCTGCTGTGTGGAAGATCAGTGGGCATATGGTGCTGAAGCGCAAGAAAGACTTCGAAGAGGCAACAGAGCAATATGCTTGGAGGCTATTAGCTGAGGTCTCTCTTTCGGAGGCAAGGTTCAAAGAAGTGGAAGACTACATTCGTTGGGGCCCTTGGACTAGAGGAGTCTACGAAGGAAAAGATCAAGCTGGAAGAGAAAAAGGAAACCTCATTTCAGTCATTAGCCCCTATCGATCGAGCTACTTGTAACCTTGCAGAAGGTTGCCTAGTCTTGCAGTGAGAAAGATAACATTGTAAGTTGCGTATGAAAATCCTGCTGGAATGCTGATCGGTCAGCAAGACCGATCAGCATTCCTGCTGATCGGTCTGCTGACCGATCAGCATTCTTGCTGATCGGTCAACAGATCGATCAGCAGGAAGCGATATGTGTGCGTTGGAGTTGGGTTTTATTACTGAAACGGAGAAATGCACGTGCTTAGCGCGTGGGTTTTTTGTCGCGTAGCGACGGGCGCAGAGGGCGCACGGGAGGCGGGCGCAGAGGATCTGAACTCCTTAACCACTTCCCCCCTCCACATTCTGCCAATTCCCCCACTTCGCTGACCTGTTTCAGATGCATGCATGCAGAGTTGATCTGTTTGTTCTAAGCATCTACTGCGAGAGTAGCGTACCATGGCAAGGAGCAGATTTCTGGGGCTGTGTTAGTGTTCCCAGTCCCTCTCCCTGGCAAACTCGTCGAGCTTCCTGGAGAGGTCCTTGAGGCTCATGCTTGCCTCCTCCTCCTCCTCCTCCTCCTCCTCTTCTACTGCTGTTGCTGCTCTCTGCTTCGCTTCTTCCATGTCTCCCTTCTTCCTCACTGGGAAGGCAGAGGAGGAGTTAAGAGGGGAGTTGATGCCTTCCCAAAGTGGGTATGGAATTTGGATAAAACGAGTGATAGTAAAGCAGAGCAAAAGAGCGAGGGATGGGACGTGGAAGAAGGCATGGTATGAGTGGACGAGGATGGCACATCAGTTGCTCGCTGCCTGAGTATCCATCAGAGGCAATAGCACCAGGGTTGTCGCTGTTTGGTACTCTAGTGGAGTTTAGACTAGATTGAGGCTGGCGAGATCGGTCGATGGATGAACCATCGAGGAGGAGTCGAACGGTTCACGGATGAGTTGGTACGACTTGGTTATATGATGGCAAAAAATGAATACGCTCATCCCAGAGTCCTCATCAATCCGTTCCAAGACCAACACGGAATAGATAAATCACGGACGATTACTAACCTTTAGAATAACGACTAGCACATGAAGGAGGTATTTACCTCGGCTTTGTTGAGATTTGAACCTTAATGATAACACCTCATGCGCTAACCACTAGACCGTCTCGGAAATACACATATTTTCCGAAAATATAACTCATCACGGAAATAATTTTTTATAAGATTTGTTTATATAAATTTATATAGAGTTGTTATTGATAGTTAAAATTCATCATTTGAGTAGATTTGAGTAGGGCGGGTTGACTGTCCATTTTTAACAAGTTGGGAAATTTCAAATTAAACTCAATTTAAAATGGATTGTAAGTTAATGGGCCATTATATATCCTACCTATGTTAAATTTGATCATTTCATAAATAAATATTTTTTTAAAAAAAATCTAATAAAATTTTTAATTCTTAATTTCACATTATACATATACCCCTAAGATTTAGTGGGGTAATAAGATGGCTAGTACATTTTTTAAATAATCAAGATTTAATTTTCACACAGAGCATACTTATGATGATTAAATTATTAATGAAAATGGGGTGGTACATCAAGAGCTACCGTGCTTTCTAGATTTACTTAGTAAATAGAATATAGGTTAAACCATCTATCTAGGATTAATCAAGTTATAAAATCTAGATAGCTTATATAAAAAATAATTTACAAGGAAGAATTCACAACTGTTACTAAAAAAAATACATATATCACTATAAATTCATAATCCACAATTCAATTTTAAATTTTGTTTTCCTTCTCAACCAGAAAGCCAACTTAAGCCCGTCACGGGCCGACCTACCTAAACCTGCAATTGATATGGACTTATTCGTTTGTGTTCACTTTTAAATGTGTTAATAAAATTTCAACTCAATCTACTTAAATTATTTGACAGGACGTATCCACTTAAATTGAAACTCTAAGTTTATACACCAGCTATTATTTGGTTCATGGTGTTTATATATTTATTTTAATTTAATGATGAAATATAATATAATTTAAAATGATAATGTGAATATTTGGAGGACAAATACTTTTTATTTTATTTATAATTATAAAAATTCTTTAACTGAAATGATTATAATATAGAATAGTTTTGAAAGAAAACTAAAATGAAAAGAAGGTATTTGTAATTACGATATTGAACTTGATCTTTTGAAAAGGAACCATAATAAAGTTTAAAATAAAATTTGAAAAATGAATAAAAAGTAAAATTATAATTTTGCAATTTTGTGAAAGGCAATATTTTATAAATTATAGGATTAGAATATAATATTGTCGAGTATAAAAATGAAAATGTAAAATAAAACTCTCTTGATTCTTCACGACTAAGAATAGGTCTGTGTAGACTACGCCCAATCTCCCATCAGATCAGCTCTCCCTCATTTTTGATCTGATTTCGTTCGGCGAATCTTTTGGGAAAGATGAATATTTTCTCCAAGAAACCCACAGCCAAAGGTGAATCCTCCTCCCTTTTTCTCGTTGGATTGATCCTTTTGTTATCTCTTTAGAATTTGTATTCGTTCTGTAGTACTCTGCAGAACTTCTCTGCAGAACTTCATTAGATCGAAATTGAGGTGTTATATCCGATTGATGTAAAAATAAATTTAATACTAGGGATAAGTCGTCGTGTTCGATGATGAATTTTGCTTTACGAGGCTCTGCCTTATCTCTTCCACAGAAAAAAGCTGAAATTTTGTCTTCTACTACCCCCTTTGATGAATGGCCTTAGTAAAATTTGAATTTGTTTTAACCGCAGAGGCTCTACGAGCTAGTAAGAGGGAGATAGCAAACTCTACCAGAGGTATTATTTTTATGTTGCTTAAGGTATTTCGAAAGTAATTTCACTCTGTTTAGATTTTTTTTATCCTTATCAAAATGTGATAGATGCTATCTTCATGTGCACTGTTTATGTAGCTTTAAGGTACAGATAGATGCTATCTATATGACTATGTCTAGCTTGTTGCATAACCAGTAAATATAGACTAAGACAATGATAATGAAAACGAAATATACTTGGATGTAGGCAAACTTAAATAGTTAACATAGAATGGAACCAATGATCCCTTTGACTTTAGATCAATTAGCGCATTGATAAAGGTAAAGTTCAATAATACTTTTCTTGTTATCTTTGGAATATGCTGTTGTGAGGTTTGAGTAATTACCAATGTAGAAGCACCCTATCACTAGGCATGATCCTTAAGATGTTTCTGTCTTGAGTTTTCTTGGAGAGTAGCCTCCTTGATAATTAATATTTTATTTTTATCATCCTAGTAAAAAACTCCTCCCATGACGAACGGCCGGTTCTAAGCCCGGATAAAGGAAGAGAGTTGCATTAGATTGTCAGCCAGCGTTAAAACTATGACAAATATTCAATGAATGAATCTATTAAACTATTGTGTTAATGCTAGGTTGTTCCTCGAAAGGAACGTGCTGCAAGATCCGATTGTAACGTCTCGGCAAGAGCCGCTACATCTTCATAACTCGGATGTAGTACTAAATATGCAAGAGTTCGCGTTGTAGGGTATGACTGTAACATATCAATAATGACCGCTACATCTCCATGAGAACTTGAGTGTAGTGTTAAATAGGCCAGAGTTCTCATACTATAAGTTGGATAAGAACAAATATTATAGGAAAATTAATAATCTAAGATTTGAAACATAAAGCATAGGAACTCTCACTGGTAAATCAATGAAGGTAGTAGATATGATGATTAGGAGAAGAATTAGTATTTTGTATGTACAAGAGACAAAATGGGTAAGCGAGAAGGCAAAGATGATAGAAAACTCGGGTTTTAAATTATGGTACACGGGAAAGAGTAAAGCAAGAAATGAAGTGGGCATTTTTGTAGATAGTTTGTTAAAGGATGAAATAGTAAGAGTAGTTAGAAAAGGGGATAGAATTATAGCCCTTAAGATAATAGTGACGAAAGAAACTATGAACATAATTAGTGTATATGCACCGCAGATAGGATTAGATAAAGCTACCAAATGAAGGTTTTGGGATAACTTAGATGAAATATTACAAAACATTCTGACAAATAAAATGATTTTAATATGAGATAATTTAAATGGTCATGTCGGAGTGAAAAATAAGGAATATGAGAGGGTACATGGGGGTTATGAGTTTGGAACGAGAAATAAGGAAAGGAAAACTATATTAGATTTTGCGATAGCATATGACCTTATATTAACTAATATGTTTTTTTGAGAAAAAAGAACACTTAGTCACATTCAAAAATGATAATAATAAATCACAAATTGACTTTCTTATGATTAGGAAGAAAGATAGAAAGATTTATAAAGATTGCAAGGTCATCCCTGGAGAAATTTAACTACCCAACATAGGTTAGTAGTGTTGGATATACATACGTTAGTAGTGTTGGATATACGCCTCAAATATAATATCAATAGAAAGAAAATATATACGACTCCTAAAATTAAGTGGTGGAAGTTAAAGGATGGGAAGTAAAATATATTTAAGGAAAAGGTAGGAGTACAAAAATTAGGTGAAATATACAGTGCCTATAATACAACATGGGATAAGATGATATCAAAGTTGAAAATAGTAGCTAAGAGTGTACTCAGTAAGTCAAAGGAATATGTACCATTAAGTAAGGAATCTTGGTGGTGGAATGAGAAAGCACAAGAGAAAGTGAAGAAAAATGAATAGCTTATATGGAATTATATATTTGTAAGAGCGAGGAAAATTTAAAAAAATATACAATAGCCCAAAAAAAAGTTAACAAAATAGTGAATGAAGCAAAGAATGAAACTTTTGAATGATTATATCAAAATTGGATACCAAAGAAGGGAAAGAGACATTTATAGAATAACTAAAGTGAGAGAAAGGAAGACAAGAGATCTTATCCAAATAAAATATATTAAAAATAAATGTAATTGGGTACTAGTAAACGATGGAGAAATAAAAGAGCGGTGGTAGAGGTATTTTCATCAACTTTTTAATGAAGGTTTAGATGACCAACTTAACTTAGATAATTTAAGTAGGTCAAATAAGCATAGAAATTAAAAATTTTATCATAGAATTCAAACTTTAGAAGTAAAACAAGCTTTAAATGGGATGCATAATGGAAAAACTGTTCAGATGATATTCCGATAGAGGTATGGAAGCCTAGGGAAACAAAGTATTGAATGACTTACAAAACTATTTAACATGATATTGAAAACGAAAAAAATGTTTGATTAATAGAGGATAAGTTCTAGTTCCCTTATATAAGAACAAAGGAGTCATACAAAATTGTGTAAACTATAAGAGTATTTAACTAATGAGTCATACCATGAAACTTTGAAAAAAAATAATACAAAAAAATTAAAGAGACCTTGGTGACCGAAAATCAATTTAGGTTTATGCCTGGAAAGTCGACGATAGAAGCTATACATCTTCTTAGACAATTAATTGAAAAATATCGGGAGGAAAAACAAGATCTACACATGGTATTCATTGACTTAGAAAAAGCTTATGGGAGTCCCAAGAGAAATTATATGGAGAATTCTAGAAAAGAGAGGTGTTAGCATAAAATATATTGAACTAATTAAAGATATGTACAAGGATGTAACGACCAGAGTAAAGACTTCAGGCGAAGTAATTGAAGCATTTTCAATAAAGATAGGGTTACATCAAGGATCAACTCTAAGCCCCTATATTTTACACTAACTATGGACGAACTCACTGTACGCATTCAAGATACAGTGTTGTAGTGCATATTGTTTGCAGATAATTTAGTTTGGTAGATGAGACACATGAAGGAGTAAATGTTAAACTAGAATCTTGGCGAGAAACACTAGAAGGTAAAGGTTTTAGGCTTAGTAGAATAAAGACAGAATATATGAAATTTAAATTTAGCAATATTAGATATAATGTGACAATTGTTAAGATAGAAGATGACAAGTTGCACGGAACCGAGAGTTTTAAATATTTAGGATCACTTTTACAAAACGATGGAGGGATTGAGAGAGATGTTTTATATAGAATATAAGCAGGATGGTTGAAATAGAGGAGAGCGTCGGGTGTTTTATGTGACTGTAAAGTACCTCTAAAACTTAAAGGAAAGTTCTACAAAATCGCAATTAGACTTGTTATGTTATATGGAGCTAAATGTTGGGTTATGACTCGAGCACATGAGTAGAAGATGAGAGTTACAGAGATAAGAATGTTAAGGTGGGTGGGTGGATATACAAGGATGGACAGAATAAGAAATGAGAGCATTATAGAGAAAGTCGGAGTTGCATCTATTGAGGCAAACTTTGAGAGACACGTTTAAGATGATACGGGCATGTACTTAAATGACCAATAAATGCTCCAGTTAGGCAATGTGAAATTATGACAAACATGCATATCAAACTAGGAAGAGGAAGAGGAAGAAGAAAACCAAAAAAGACTTGATTAATAACAATAAAACAAGATAAGATTTATTTAAGTATAGATAATGATATAGTAGAAGATGAAGCTCAATGGCGTAAAAGTATCCATATAACCGACCTCACCTAGTGGGATAAGGCTTGGTTGTTGTTGTTGTATCATCCTAGTAAAATGTTAAAGATGCAACCAGCTAAAGGTGTTAGACATTTAAGACTTCTCAACTTTATTCTTTTTAAATAATACAGGTAAATTATTTTTAGATATGATCGAAATGTGTTTTTATGTTTCGCGTCACATGGATGTCATGATTACATATTTACATCGTGTCTCTAAGATGTTTTTTTTATCACATGCATGTTGTTGAAGCTAGGAGGCTTCAGGCCCGTTAGTTCGACATGGATAAGTGTTGTGATCAATTATATAGGTATAAATATAAATTGGTTTCTTCTCTTATTGGTTGAATTATGCAAAAGGTGGTAGCCCCCACCCCCGACTGAGCATTAGGAGGGAGTAAATCAGGTACCGAGCAAACCCCCATGTGGAAGAGTATTTCAACAGTTTTTGTTGGGATTCAACTCTTGCTCAATTCTGCAAATTTACCACATGGTTATCGGCTCCACCACACCCAAGGAAGCATGGTTATCGGCTCGGCCACAGCCTAGGGCTTCCCTTATTGGTTGAAGCTTTTATGGTAAGTGGCTAGCCAATCAACTTGAATAAGATATTAGAGGAGATTTGAGGTTTGAATTCTACCAGTGTAAAAAGGTCCTTACATACCCTTGAGTCATATTTGGCGTGGAAGGGGTATGTTGAAACAAGGAACCCCACACTCATTAGTCCTACATATACAAGTGTGGTGGTCCATTATATAAATCTAAATGTAGATATAAATTGATCTCGCTCCTAAATTGCTCTAGCTTTTGAACTAAGTAGATAACTAATCAAGTTTAAAACGATATATTTGATTTCAACTGCTATTTCTGTAAATCTGAAGGCACCAATAGACATTCTGTTTCAATGAAACTGATCCACATGCACAGACCACCATATTATGGTGAAGCATCTAAACTCATGGTTAAGATGTTCTTTTGTACAAGCAATTTGTGCATGAAATTGTGATCACTGTTACTAATTAAGCAGATCGGACTAAAAATAGATTGTCTTTTTGCACTTTACGGCATAGATTCACTTCAGTACTTTGCTTGCTTCACTTCAATATTTTAGGCCATAGCTTAGATACAGTTTGGTGACTTTCCTTTTATAGCAGTTATGTGCATGTTCTGAACCTTTGGGATGAAAATAAGAATGCTATTGGCACTTGTATGCACACGCATCTACTTCCACTAGACATAATAATTAATCTTCAGTTTTCTTTATGTGTACAGTTAGTGTGGATATTCACGTGTGATTTGCACTATTATTTCTCATGCAAAAGCATGCTCAACCATCTCTGTTTGATTTTGTTAGGCATTGAGAGGGAGATTGGAGCATTGCAATTGGAAGTATGTTCCTCCACCTGTTTTGACTGCATGTACCATTGTTTTAATA
Source organism: Zingiber officinale (assembly GCF_018446385.1). Taxonomy (NCBI): domain Eukaryota; kingdom Viridiplantae; phylum Streptophyta; class Magnoliopsida; order Zingiberales; family Zingiberaceae; genus Zingiber; species Zingiber officinale. The sequence goes on from NC_055989.1 coordinate 126,246,395, forward strand.
AATTTTTTCTTGCAAAATTTTTGTAAAAAATCTTGATCTTGAAACTAAATCAACCAATGCCAATTTATTGTTCTGAAAAATGGTATCTGATATGGATGTGGATCCAAGTGTTGACCTGACTATTTCTAAATTTTTTTACATGTGATCAGTAGGGTTATAGTGGTAGGGGTAGATGATGAGTCTTGACTCCTGAGTATCATATAATACACAAGATTTATTTTATTATAAACATTATTATAATATATTATAATAGTATATTATAATAATATTGCAATACACTTATAATATAATATATTATTATTAATTCTATTATCATATGTTGTGAATAATAATCTAAATATATTATTATAGTGTTACCTATAATTTAATATAATAAAATAATTTACTTTAATACTATCGAACCTAACCAAATAGGGCCTTTAGGATTTCAGAATTTCGTAAAATACTCAAAAAGTGATGATTAACAAAACCCTGACCCAAGCTTGAACAATGACAGGAAAAAAGACTTGTTGCTGAGATTAAAAGAACTGCAAAAACTGGAAATGATGTAAGGATATCAACTTCTTTTAACGATTCTTAAAATATGTTTATCATGGTCAGCAGAGAAGCAGCTTCTTCTGATCTAGAAAATGATGGTTGCATTTCCCTAATGACATCCTTTCCAGGCTGCAACAAAAATTTTAGCCCGTCAGCTTATCCGTTTAAGGCAACAAATCTCAAATTTACAAGGTAGCCGAGCTCAGATGAGGGGTATAGCAACTCACACACAAGTAAGAACAACTCTTTTCTATTAATCTAAATCTTTGATAAAACATGAATTTGATGATTAAAGTTTATTATTAACTTTTCAGGCAATGTATGCCACCACCTCAGTTGCTGCTGGTATGGAAGGTGCAAGCAAGGCAATGGGAGCAATGAATAAGGTCTAGAAAAACTTCTGACTTTTTAAGGCATTTGTAGAAAATTGAACTATTTCCATTTCACCATGGTAACAAATGTCCAAATCATATCTGTTGTGGTGTCTGGAAAGGTTTCATTCTTATAATGCCATTTGTTTTCTGCAGCAAATGGAGCCTGCCAAGCAAATCAAGGTTATGCAAGAATTTCAAAAACAGTCAGCCCAAATGGATATGACAGTATGCTCGTTTCCTCTTTTTTTTTCTGATAAGATCAATTCTTTGTTTAATAATTTAGAATTCCCACTTCTATTAGTTGTAGCATAGTTGTTGTCCTCAGGGTTTAAAATACCGTATTGGCTGTCAGAGTGTCAGGGCAGTATTTACTAGCCCAAGGAAAGACCAGTAGGTGAACCACCCTTTTTTAAGTAGACTGCCTTGAAACTGTTTTACCATGCAGTATGTTCAGTATAGGAATGAATACCATCTTGTATCCCTTGATTTGAGTCATTGTGTCTTGCGTTTGAAGATAAAAAATTATCATTTTGCAGTCCGTACAGGCAGTACAGTGTGGTTACTAGGGGAGATGTACATAGAATAATAGAACAGAGATCAGATTAACATCTTATTCATACCTTGTGCTAATTACCATTCCTCAACATTCTTTGCAATAAGATTTTGACAGAAAGATCTCGTCCATGAATTATCAGTCAGGGATTTCAACTCCAATTCTTGTTTGGAGAAATAAAAATGTAATTCCCTTTTGACAACTTTTTATTTGGGGAGGTTATTAAAGTAATCAGACTACTGTTGCCAGGGTTATCCCAGATTCTATAGCTCCAATTGAAGAATTCACTAAAAGTACCAAAATCGAATTCTAGTTCCAAAGTGTCTTTTTCCTTTTGCAGCAAAGATGATTACACTCACCCTAGGCCCCCTTACAGCCCACCCCCTGGTTATGTGAGGGGAGGTAAGTCACGGGGTCATCTTATAGCTGACGGCCAAGTGACTAGAGGGTGGAAGGAGTTTTTGTTCCCAGGGACATGGCTGCCAAAGTGTCTTTTTCCTGATAAGCTATATGAAAGCCTTCCCTGTTTTATCTATTTCTTCTTAGGCTTTGTTTGTTCTCACAAAATAGATAGATTCAGAAATGTAGGTGATATCCTCTTCCTACCAAACTGTTTGTAGTGTTTGATTCTTTATATAAAAATTAAAAATACACTGGGTTTCTCTCCTGTTCATTCTGCATTCCTTCTTTCTCTTTGGACAAGCATTTTCATAGTAACCAAAGTTGGCATGAATTTGATGCCTTTATATGGTAAACTTTCACTTTTGAGTTCAGAGTGAGATGATGTCAGACTCCATTGATGAAGTTTTAGACAATGACGAGGCTGAAGATGAAATTGAAGACCTGACAAGTCAGGTATGCTTTATTTCTTTTTGGTATAAGTCTACCAGAATCAGGCAATTTCTGTGCTGTTCCAATAGATTTTTTCAGATTATCCACATTGCTAACTTTCGATTTCTTTTGAATTTTCTTTCATATTCTTAGGTGTTGGATGAAATTGGTGTTGATGTTGCATCTCAGGTTGGTATCTTTGGTGTCTGATATTTTTGGTGGCTATTCCTAATTTAAGTTCAGACTTTGACGTTTAAACATCCTTGCAGTTGTCATCTGCTCCAAAAGGAAGAATCTCACAGAAGAATGCTCAAAATGCCGAGAGGTTTGCCTTTCTGATGTCCTTTTGAACTCTTTTGATACTACAAACAAAACCTCATCTTCTTGTCAAATTACTAGTCATATAACATTACTGAGAACTCAACCGAAGAATATCTATGTAGCTGCATGTAATAGTTTGGATAAACACAGCTCGATGACATCGATAATTGTATTTACATTTCAACGGATTTAATTTGCTTCCACTACACATTCAATTGGAACTTGATGCTTTTTCTTCATCTTTCTTTGATATCCTGACTTTATGTTTTTAATGCACACATGATGTTTAGCAGTGCGGAGCTTGATGATATCGAGAAGAGGATGGCTGCCCTCAGAAATCCATGAAGGCTCCTCCATGCTCAAAATGTTCGTTCGATATGATGTGTGATTATTCTCTTGAAAACGATCACTTGTAGGAGTGGCCTACGGATTGCCTTCACTCCACATTCAAAATGTGAAGCATCCACTAGATACAAATTTTATGTTTTCTCTGTTATGTTAATCCAATTCAAATATACCTGTGTTGCCTACTGTGTAGCTGACAGATTAGCACAACTCGTATCAATTATGCATAAACTTTGCGACTTTGGATGAATCTCTTGTGGGTTTGACTTCGATCGACTAATTACGTTGCGGTTCAATTCATGCCGCTTTATCCATGATTGATTTAATTTGTCAAAAATACAGGTTATTGTTCCTTATTTAAGGTCCGGTACATAAAACTCCTGTCAATATAAGTCTTACCTTTTTTTTTTTTTTTTGTACGATGTTATTTTCACGACTAAAAGTCAAAGTCACATAATAGTTATTGTACTATTGCTCATGACTATTCAAAAATAATCCATATAATGATTTGGTGCTTGAAGTACCGGAGCTTTAGTTTCAAGTTACTGGAAGATGGTACAATTAATTAAAATTGCTTCAAAATGAGTAAATAAGATATGATACCTATTGATAAAGGATAAATTTCTCTAGTAGAGGATGGAGATAAAATTTTAGATATTATATATATTATTTTTTTATTAATATTTTCTATTTTTGTTATACAATATTTTCTAGAATTACAATCTTCCCATTTTAGATTTCTAAGAAACATGTGATACAACATTTTGTTTTATTTTTTTTAATAAAAAAATTAAAGCTATATTTTGAAAATTTTCATATATAGATTAAAACGGCTGTCCCATGTTTTCCCCTCCTCCCATATTATTTACCTTCCTAATTCTCCCTGCGGTTCCCATCGATTCTTCCCCCGAACTATTTGCCCTCCATTTCAATTCCCTCCTCCTCCTCTTCTCTTCTTTACGTCCATTATGTAGCCTCCTGCACTCCTCTTTTCGACCCTTTGAATCGCCTAATGCTTTGTTGAATGAATACATTTACAGGGGCGTAAGGAACATTTTTGTTTAGGAAGAATGAACGCTCGAATATCTCGTGCTAGTTCATACTGATCTTGTTTACGCCTCCAGTTATGGATTCGGCTAGGAGTTGGCTGCAGAAACTCCAGCAAAGAGAAAAGGTTTCAAAGAAGAAAGAGCAGGGACTGAATGGCGTCGATGAGAGTTATGAAGAAGAGCATTCCAGTGCAACGAGGCAAAGGGTAGCTACAGCCAAACAATACATAGAAAATCATTACAAGGAGCAGATGAAAAATTTGCAAGAACGCAAGGAAAGGTATATGTGGCTTTGGTACAAAAAGGAATGTGATTCTCTTGTTTATTCTATAATAAATTGATGCAAAGTTTATGATTTTGATTGATTGAAGTAGAACTTATTGGTTTGTACAAAAGTGGATCCTAATCACATGCAAGTTCTTGTGTCATTCAACAATAGTGAATGTTCTTCTTGTTTTGAATTGAATTCCTTTACATGAATATTCAACCAGAACTAGATGTTTTACAGACGATGTAGTCTGGAAAAGAAGCTAGCTGATTCTGATGTTTCGGAAGAAGAACAACTCAATATTCTTAAGTATCTCGAGAAAAAGGAGACAGAGTATATGCGCCTTCAAAGGCACAGAATGGGAGTGGATGATTTTGAACTACTCACAATGATAGGGAAAGGTGCTTTTGGGGAGGTATGCTATCAAGGATGTTTTTGTTTTTTTTTTTGATGATTTTCGAATGTTCCTATGTGGTAACTGCCATCTCCTTTGATCATTTGAAAACCTAAATTGGCTAATGGAATAAGAAAAACAACTTGACGAAATAAATACTTCAGTTCAGCTATGATGTTACATGTAACTCCTTGTGAAAAGCATCCTGCAGGTCTGGGTTTGTAGGGAGAAAGACACTGGTAATGCGTATGCAATGAAGAAGCTTAAGAAATCTGAAATGTTACGTCGAGGCCAGGTTGAACATGTTAAAGCTGAAAGGAATCTTCTAGCAGAGGTCGATAGGAATTGTATAGTGAAGCTATACTTCTCCTTCCAAGACAATGATTACTTGTATCTGATTATGGAGTATCTACCTGGTGGTGATATGATGACATTGCTTATGCGAAAGGATACATTGAGCGAGGATGAAGCTAGATTCTATATTGGTGAAGCAGTTTTAGCTATCGAGTCTATTCATAAGCACAATTACATTCACAGGTTATCACAAGCTTAACATGGATATGTATCAGAATTATCGTCTTTTCAAATCAGCATCTAAAATTTGCTTTTCAGGGATATAAAGCCTGATAATCTACTACTAGACAGATATGGCCACCTTAAGCTTTCAGATTTTGGATTGTGTAAGCCATTGCATTGTTATTTTCCAAATTTGCAAGAAAAGGACACCAATGTTGGAAAGAACTCTAGTTGTTCTCCTCAACTCAGTGAACAGCCATCTTTACCGAAACGTACTCAACAGGAGCAGCTAGAGCACTGGCAAAAGAATAGGAGGTCATTGGTAAGAAACTTGTATTGTGCCTGAGAATCATCAGATTAAGACTATATCGATAAAATGCTTTTTCATAGCTTTTTTGGGTATTGATAACCTTATAATGTATTTAAGATACAATAAATATAAACCAAGCTACTTATCGGTTCATATTTGAGTACTTTTGGCACATAGTTTAAGCAGTGGCTTATCTAGGTTTCTTTGCAACTTATCATATATACTTAAATTCTATTCGTAGAGGTGGCTTCAGGTTGAACCATACTATAACTCTCTTGTCGCTTTTCTTGTGTGTTTGCATTCTTCTTCTTCTTGGTATGTTCAAGGGGCTGTTCTCTGTTGCACACAATGCAAAGTTGTATTGCCTCTATCACTCGAGTATCTAAAGATCTAGCATCTCTTTAACATGGCTGTGAATTCTTCAGGCATACTCTACGGTCGGTACGCCTGACTACATTGCTCCAGAAGTCCTACTGAAGAAGGGTTATGGGGTGGAATGTGATTGGTAAGACAATTTGCTTCATTTTTTTCTCCAATTCACATCTCACATCGGATGGTGACCTTTGTTCACCTTCTCATAGGTGGTCACTAGGAGCCATCATGTATGAAATGCTTATCGGTTATCCTCCATTTTATTCTGATGAACCTATGGCAACCTGCAGAAAGGTTTGTTCTTATTCCTTATACACCTTTGCTATAAAATCTTACTCAGTGGCTGAACTAATTTTCTCCTAGGTAGGGCACTTAACTAAAATAATAACAAAATCAACACAACAAATATAGTTCAAGAGTCTAAGTTAGTGCTTTGGACTAATATATGCAGATAGTTAATTGGCGAACACACCTGAAGTTCCCTGAAGAAGCAAAACTATCTCCCGAAGCGAAAGACTTAGTCAGTAGACTCTTGTGCAACGTTGAACAACGACTTGGCACGAAAGGGGCTGATGAGATAAAGGTTGGCTTTTGGTCATGAATAAATTTAAAAGGACTCCATGGAAGAGGTTATAACAAGGGATAGTTTTGCTACATCAGGATCACCCTTGGTTCAATGGTGTTGAGTGGGACAAACTTTACGAAATGGAGGCCGCATTTATACCCGAGGTGAAAGATGAACTGGATACCCAAAACTTTGAAAAGTTCGAAGAGGTACCTTGGATAGTGAATTTTGTTTGAACAATTGGATCTTCTGAACTTTAATATGCATGCCCCTCCCTGTCAATATTTCGCAGTCTGACAGCCAAATTCAATCTTCATCTAAGTCAGGCCCCTGGAGAAAGGTAGAACAAGAACTTTTACCATAAATTTTTATGAATTTAAAGTATATAAAACCTAAAATACTCATTGCATTACCTTGTGATTCTACTGTTGCAGATGCTTTCATCCAAGGATTTGAACTTTATGGGATACACATATAAAAACTTTGAAATAGTCAATGATGGAGAAGTGCCTGGAATGAGTATATTCATCTTTTTTACATATAAATTACTCTTCTTTTTTTGCATAATCATAATTTTTTTACTGAGATGTCAACTTTGTTCATTTCCTTATAATGATTTCTTGTGTTTGATTGAGTTGTATGAATATACTGTTTTTTTTCAGCTTTAGGAATTGAACTTCAGCATTATGCAACTAACTTCAAATCATAGGATTGTAACATTTAAATTTAAATAATTTTAAGAAATACATTTGATATTTATCCTTTCTAGAGACTCCGCATTAGCATTCATTCTTATCATTTATGTTTGTTTTCGGTTTTAGCTGAACTGAAGAAGAAGGGCAAATTGAGGAAGCCAAGTATCAAATCTCTCTTTGGTAATCCTCTGTTCCCTTGAAATTACATATGTATTATATCTTTGTAGTTACTTGCAGTATTGTGCAAAACCCATCTTTCTAGCACTTCTTCTATGAGATAATTTTTGCTTTCATCTTTTTACTCTTCCAACACCATTCCTATTCCTTAGCTACTTCACTAAAACTAGTAGACAAATGTTGTACAATCTTACTCCGACTTGACACGATCAAGTTTGGATTCCTGAAATCATGCTCGGTCTTCTTTGATGCAGTGACATTCTAAAACCACTAAAACTATAGTCCTAAACTAAAGGATTTCTCCTTGTGCTTCTTTCCATCATATGCATATACATAAACTAAACCTTTCAAGGCCTATGCAAGCCATTGTCGACTAGAAAGATCACAAAGTTTTGAACATGAATGAGTTTGTCGCGCTCTTGTTAAATCACAGATTAACATCTTCAAACAGGAAATATGTTCCGACTGAATTGTCTTATTTGTTACTTGCATATCTCATTTTATGCCATATTTCAGAGTGTCCAGAAACAGAGGAGCTGCAAGATGAACTCATTCAAGCGCATTCGCTCAGTAGTTCGCCTAACCGACTAGAAGCCTCAAAAAGCCAGAGGGCAGCCTCACCATAAATGCCATTGATTACTATAAAATGTTGTGAAAACTCAGTTTCCTTTAATCACATGGATACCAGAAGCATTGTATCTTAAGGATTCATCTCAGCTATCAAGTGGCATGTGCCTACACAGGGATAACATGGAAAGGCAAGAATGCTGATTCTATGTCTTCCTTCCTTCCAAACCCAACAATAAGAAACTGGTCTTTGTATATCTCTTTCAGCTCACTGTTTCTTTTCATATTCCTGTAGTGATTTGTAATTGCACGAATGAAATGATGTACATGTGCCATTAGTCATATTCAAAGTCGATGATTTCTTCCATGGTCTATCGCTTGAATTATTCCATATACATTGCACCATGCCTTTTCAAAGCCATTGAATAAGGTGGCTACAAGACTTGCATTGTATGTTCATGTGATGAGAAGCCCTTGAAGCAGTAAGAAGGATACTCGCAGATGCTGCTTCTGAAGAAACAAACAAAAATCTCCCTATCACCATCTAGTATCCCCTCCAAATAAAAGCACCATAGATATTCGTCTTTTATCCACATTCTGTTGAAATTCTCCTTCCACATGTTCTCCTAATCACAGGGAGAACTGATATTTGGGCCACGGGCAGCACAACAAAAATCGAAGTAGGATATCATCCAAAAACTTCAAGTAAATCAGTGTAATCTTCTTTCATTTCTGTTGTCAGATCAGTTAGTGTGTCATAGATTCTGATAGCATCTGGGTGCATTTTGTCACCTGCCACAAAAGAGACAGTTTCTTTTCCCACATTAACCCAACTGATCCCAGGAGATTTCTTCACTCTTCTTTCTCTCATTTCTTTTTTTACCATCTTTGAACCACTCCAATCACCAGATGCAGAATATATATTTGAAAGTAAGATATAGGGAGAAGAGTTTACTGGTTCCAATTCGATGAGTTTATCTGCTGCTCTTTTGCCACTGACTTCATCTCCATATTTTCTGCAAGCTGCAAGCAATGTTGCCCAGATAACACCATCAGGGTCAAAAGGCAACCTATTAATAAGCTCCTCAGCCTCTTTTAGATTACCACTACGACCAAGGATATCTATCATGCAAGCGTAGTGATCTACTCTTGGGGTTATTCCATAGTATGTGCTCATCATATGAAAGTAACGGTGGCCCTCAGTGACCAGGCCTGCATGACTACAAGCTGTAAGGACACCAAGAAAGGTAATGTCATCAGGTGGAATCTGTAATTGCTCCATTTGCTGGAAGAGCTCCAGAGCCACTTCCGCGTGCCCATTCTTTGCAAAACTGGCAATCATAGAATTCCATGAGACAACGTCTTCTTTGTTCTCCAACTCTTGGAACACTAGAAAAGACGCTTCCGCATCCCCACACTTGGAATACATGTCTATGAGACCGTTACTTGGGTGTTTGTATGAACCAAAACCAGTGCGTATGATTTGGCTGTGCACTAGTCGGCCATAAAATAAGTCAGATAAGTCGGCACAAGATCTCAGAACACTAGTTAAAGTGAACTCATCGGATTTAACATTGTAGCTATGCATACTACCGAAGAAAAGCAATGCATCACCACTGTAACCAATTTGTGCATGCCCTGAAATGATTGCTGTCCATAAAACCATGCTCTTCTCCTCGGGCATCTCCCAGAAAAGCTTTTTGCCGTCTTCAACTTCCCTAGAGTTCAAATACATGTCTAAAAGTGAGATCCCCAGGAACGAACTATCATATAAGAGGCCAGATTTGAGCAAGTGGCAATGCACTTGTTTACCCATGATTGATCTTGAAGGACAAGCAAAAGAAGGAAGAATGCTTGCAAAGGTGAACTCAGATGGCTTCAAGTTTTCAACCTGCATATGCTTAAACATTTCTAATGCTTCCTCCTCCATATGATTTTGGACAAGACCAGCAATCAGAGCATTTGTTGTGACAATGCTCCTTTCATCCATCTGAGCATACACTGTCTTGGCGGCATCAATTTCACTGAGTTTTGCATAGAAGTCTACAAGTGAGCTTGCCACATAGAGATTTGAACCGAAACCGGATTTGATAGCTAGGCAATGAATTTTCCTTCCTTTCTCAGAATCATGTAGATTGGAGCAAACACTAAAAACACTGGAAAAGGATATCTCATCGGGTTCAACCTCATTCATTGTCATCCTTTGGAACATATCCAACGCATCGTCTGCTTTCCCACTATTGGCAAGTCCAACTATGGTTGCATTCCATGAAACAATATCTCTGGAAGGCAAATGCTGGAATTGCCTCATTGCATCATTGATTTCTCCACATTTAGCATACATATCTAAGATTGCATTACCCACAAACAAACTTGCTACAGAATTAGTTTTGACTGTGAAAGAATGTAACTGCCTACCTAGGCTAGGATTTTCCATGCAAGTACAAGCACCGAAAACACTGACAAAAGTGAACTCGTCAGGTTCAAAATCAAGTCTTCTCATCTGAAAGAACAACGGCATGACTTCTTGTACATCACCACTCTGAACATATCCACTGAGCATTGCATTCCACATGACTGTATTCCTTTCTTCCAAAAAATCAAACACTGTCCTTGCATCTTCTATTCGAGAACATTTAGCATATAGGTTGACCAAAGAAGTTCCAACGAATACATTTGCGTCCAAACCAAGCCTAATCGCCTCAGAATGTACTTGCTGACCATCTGTCAGCGCCATTAGGTTGGCAGCAGCGCTCAACACACTTCCTAGTGTCGATCGAGTAGGCTTTATATCCCTACTTCTCATTTCTTCAAAGAAACTAAGAGCTTCAGCAAAATGTTCATTTCGACTATGACCTGAGATCATCACATTCCATGCTACAGCATTTGGAGAAGGCATTTGCCAAAATATAGATTCTGCATCGTTAAGCCTTCCCAGGCTCAAAAGTGCAGTCATAACAGTGACGTATGCAACACGGTCGGGCATTCCACCTTTCTCTATCATATCTGAGAACAACGCAACTGCTTCATTGAACATGCCAACACGAGAATAGCCGGCAATCATATTCGTCCAGGAAACAGTATCCACACTGGCAATTCTCTCAAACACTTTGCGGGCATCATCAACACGGTCGCATTTCGAGTACGTATCCACCAACGATCCCTCGCAGAAAGAGTTGGACTCAAAACCAGTCTTCAAGATGACCCCATGCACCTGCGTGCCGAAATCAAGATCCTTCAAGCGGGCGCAGGCGGAGAGAGCGATAGCGAATCCGAACTGATCCGGCAGCCCACCAGCAGACCGCATCGACCGGAAAGAACACAGAACCTCTTCCGGACAGCCTCTACGCGAGTGGGCAGAGAGGAGGGAGTTCCACGCGGCCGGTTCTCGCTCCTCGAGGCGGTCGAAGACCCTCGTGGAGTAGCAGAGGTGACCGCACTTGGAGTAGAGGTCGATGAGAGCGTTCCCGACGGCAGCGTAGAGGCGGATCCCATGTTTGATGATGCGGGCATGGATGCCCTTGCAGGTGTTGGTGAAGGCGTTCCTTAGAGGCGATTCGTCGTCGAACAGGTGGCGGGCTTTAACTGAGACTGCTTGTGCGGAGAGAGACGTGAGAAGATGGGCGTAGGATCGAGAATCGAAAGGAATCGAGTGGAGCTGAACGGGGGTTTGGATGGGATCAAAACTATGGGAGGAGGAGGAAATGCAGGAGGGATTGAGGTGAGAACTCCATGAGCGCTTCCAACGAAGCATTTAAAAGATGATTACGCTCGTACAGCATTTAACAAGAATTGGTATTTGTTGTAGGCTGGTCACAGGGTAAATCATGGAGTAAAATTATACCAATAACCAATTCTATGCAATCCCATCAATTCTATTTTGATCTCACAACAAAAGACAATTCTATCCGTTTCCAGAACGATTTAGTACTAGGAGTTGTCAATTGGAGAAGTTGCACAACTGATTTATATTTTAAGTATTTTAATAATCATTTGTTATTATATAATATATAAAATTTATTTTCTAAAAATTATTAAAACACCCCTTTATCTATAATTTTTTATTCAAACTAATGATTAATATAATATATTGAAATCATATTGACCCTTTATAATGAAATTATATTAATTAAAGTATTTTAGTATTAAATTATTAAAATAGAGTTATTAGGGTAAAATACCTGACTTTTGAAATCTGAATTATTTGGGTCTTTGAAAATCCGAATTGTTTGGATTTTCGAGTGTCACCCTTACCGTTTTCCTATGAAAAAAATTAATTTAATTTAATATTAAACTTATCTTAGTAAAAAAATTAAGAAAAATATATTTTTTAATATTGTCGACCTAAAATATTTATAGAAGTTTCTTAGAACATATTAATGATGAGAAAAATTCATAATAATATGTCGTAGCTGAGTCTAACTCTAGATCTGATTGTTTCGCTTGTAAAATTATTAATAAACCTTGAAATTATTTTTAGTGTGAATAGAAAAAAGATATTAACTTAAATTAATTTTAGGTTTCAACAAATTAATTAGTAAAAGGGAGAAATTTTTAATAAAATAATAAGATATTACTTTTTAACACCACTTTAAAAATACTTTATACAAAATAATTTCAAAATGATATTTATTTTTTTAATCAAAATTGAGTCAAAACGTAATAGAGTAATTTTAAATATTTTTTTTTAACTCTACGATGATGGACGAAATATTTTGCATAGATTAACATACGTTGTTCCGGTGAGACTATGTTTAAGTGATCGTCAAGGGAAAAGATAAAAAAATAAAGAAAATTAAGGTTAGAGTTAATGTAAAATTCATACCTCCTTTATTATTATTTGAGCTATTTATATAGTCTCCTTATGAGTTGTAGGGATCGAAGAAGCATTATTATTATCGGAGGTAATAATGGAGTTGATTTAGAGCTATTTTGATTCAAAAATTGTTAAAATTATTCGGCTTTAGAATTGTTTTATAAAATTTTAAGATGATGCTATTTTATATAAAATAGTTTCAAAGTGGAATCAAAAGTATTTTAATAATTAAATAATAAATAAAATATTATTTTTTAAAAAAATATTCTTTTAACAGTAAATATAAAAAATTAATGTCTTTTTAATTTTTCTATCTATGTAATAATATTATAGTGATATAATTGTCGTCTTGAAAATGTCAAAATTGGGTCCCAATGCGGTCTGTCTCACCTCTAGGCTCTACGGCTAGCCCGCACCCAAAGCCCACACTCGGAAGCTACTAGAAGCCGCTAGGGGCTGGAGCACACGATAAAAGGGCCAAACAGCTACCCAGGAGACTGCTCGCTACTTCCGCTGCCCTTTCCTCTAGTCTTCCTCTGATCCTCTCGAATCTCGAAGCGATCGAATCTCCATGGAGGCGGCCAAGGTGAAGGAGCTGCGCCTCTTCGTGGCGCAATGCAAGAAGGATCCAGCCATCCTTGCCGACCCTTCCCTTTCCTTCTTCCGCGACTACCTTGAGAGGTAAAATAGGATTGTCTTCTCTTGTCGTCATCGGTTTTGAGTCTATAATTTTCTCACGTGTGCACTTCTTGCCTGTATTTAGTTTGGGCGCGGAGCTTCCGGCTGCAGCTTACGGTCTTGGGGCGTCTTCTGCTACGGTAGCCTGCAAAACCCTATTTCTTACCTTTTCTTCTTTAGCTTGATCGATGTACGTTTTACTGCTAGATTCACATTTTCTCCTCTTTCAATTAAAATAGGCAACTGCTTTTGTGAACACATTAGTTATTATTTTGTGCCAGTTTATGTGATAATGATGCACAGTATATACACGATGAATATTAGTTTCCATTTTGGATACATAATTTGTTTTTTCCCTATGAAAATTGAACTAAACACGCCAGACTAGTCATCAACTGTACTCTTTTAGGAGATTTGGGAAATTGGGTTGGCTTTTTTTTGCCAGCAATTTGATATTCAGTTCTTCGATAAATGCCCTTTATGCAATCATATCTACCTTTCTAGTCACTTTAAATCATACAATGCATTGATTTAATTCGGTAGCCTGCACATCACATGCTGCACACACTTGCATCAGCATCAACATTACATCAGTCCTTTCTTCTCCATCTTCTATCATCATAGAAGGTGGAAGGAGAGGAGGGTGGAACAAGTGGCAAGTGTTGGCTGTTGTTCAATGGCAACAAAAGGTGGCTAAAAAGGAAATGGATACTGGATGAGAAATAATTCCTTGAATGATGAAATGATATTGCCCATTCTCAATCTTGTATATTTTGAAATAGGCTTGGATCACCTAAACAATTGATATATGTCTTTTTTTTCTTCAGGAATCCTTTGGTGCTATCCCTGGTATCTAGAGAATACCACTATATTTGTTCCATATGCTAAGTGGTAGTTTATTTTTTTTTTCTCTGTTTGTATCTGTGGTGTGTATACAGGAACTTTACCTGATCTAATTTTTTTTACTAGATCTCTTTCCTTCATCACTTGAGATCCCAACACATAATGTTCATGATTTGTATTCACTGCAGAGAGCTCCAGTGGTGGATGAAATAGACACAGATATTGATGAGGATGATGTTGATGCAAAAGGTGCCCCTCCAGTAGATCATGAATCTGATGATGAAATTATCGAATCAGATGTTGAGTTAGAGGGAGAAATTGTTGAAGCTGATAATGATCCTCCTCAAAAAGTAAATGAAGTTGGATGTTTTGTACTTCTTTTGCTTGCTATTGCAGTACCAATATAGACATGTGCCTTGGTTGAATTTTCTAGATGGGAGATCCATCTCTTGAAGTGACTGATGAAAACCGTGATGCCTCTCAAGAGGCTAAGGCAAAGGCCATGGAGGCAATTTCAGAAGGTAGTATACATTTTAAATGGTGTTTTTTATTTCTTATAGTAGACTGTGGCTGACAACAATTTTTTTAATTTACAAATAGGGAGACTCGACGAGGCTATTGAGCATCTCACAGAGGCAATATTGCTGAACCCAACATCAGCAATTATGTACGCTACTAGAGGTAAGTGTGAATTCCACACCGCTTGTACAATACTTCTGTGGCAATGTCTTTCTATTATGAATCATCCAGGTCATTATTTCATCTGCAGCATCGGTCTTTATCAAGATGAAGAAACCTAATGCTGCAATTCGAGATGCAACTGCTGCTCTAGAGGTTATTTTCGATACATTTAACTGCTTGTACTACCTTTTTTTTGGTCTTCGGCATTTCATCTCCTAGATGACATAACCTGTCACGAGGGCATTGAATTTATAATTTCATGCTTAACAAAACATATGAATGATGTTATTGTTCCAGCTTCTAGTTATTAAGGGTTGCTATATCAACCTAATCCAAAAAATGGCAAGACTTGATTCTGAAAAGGGCACACAGGTTAATGCAGGATATTGTGGCATATGAACTCTATCCGATGTAAAATATGATTTTTCTAAAATTTAGTTAAAATTAGAACGCCGGTATTTATGTGACAAAATGGAGTTGGTGAAAATAAGATGCAAATAGTAAGCATCTCCCAGAATTGAATCGAAATGATGTTTTGTTGTAATTTTTAGGGCTACTTTTGAAAGCTATTGCAATGTTTTAAGTTTTAACAAATGCATGCACAAAATTTAAATTTAGTAACAAATCTAACGGGCATAAGATATCTGTATTTTTTTTTTCCAAATGACACCTATTTGCCATTTTGTTGTGATTTTTTAGCAGGCATGGATGATCTGTTTTGTTGTTTTTATCTCCCACTTGTAGATGGCTGGAGGGACTGTTTCTCATATTTCTAATGCAATCGGTTGTGGAGGGAAAGAGTTAGCTAATATCATTATAGTTGATTGACTTTCCAAAAAGTATTTCAGTATCATTAGTCACCAATGTTTTTTTGTTATTGAATGCGTCACGCCCTGGAGTTATACTTGTCTAAGGGAACGGATGGTACTCCTAGTGACAATGTACGATATAACATGATATGAGTCCCCCATAGACATAAATGAACATGGAAGATATAAAACATAGCAATAACAGAATAGAGAGATTTACACAATTCCCACACAACATAGAAAACATAAATGACTGCCAACCAACATGACTTAGAACAAACCTCATAACTGAATAAAAGTAGCTACAAGGCTAAAATACCCAAATCTAAGTCAAATTATTACATAACTAAGTTCAAATACCCGTGGGCAGTCAAGGTATAACAACCCAATGATACAATACAACACATATCACTGACGACACACTCAACCACTCGTAGGAGACATGGTCGACCAAGATATATGCTGTCAAATCTCTCAACATCATAGTGGAGGCATGATTGCTAACCACTCGTAGGAGACATGGTGGACAAGATGTACTAGTCACCGTCAACTCTCTCAACTTCGTAGTGGAGACATGATCGTAAACTCCTCGTAGGAGACATGGTCTATAGGTGTCAACTCTTTCAACGTCGTAGTGGAGACATGATCGTAAACCACTCGTAGGAGACATGGTTGATAGGTGTCAAGTCTCTCAACATCGTAATGAAGACATGTTCGTAAACCACTCGTAGGAGACATGATCGGCAGGTGTCACCTCTCTCAACATCGCAGTGGAGACATGATGGTCAAGATGCATACAGTACAATGATGTGCAAGATGCTAATTGCCATGACTCAAACACAATCATCATCAATGGAACAACATAATAAACACAAGTATATCCAGAAACATGATCTATCAATTACACTACTAAACAACATATATAGTACTAGTAACACCTATAGTACACATTATACATGTACGACCACAGCACACAGGTAGTCAAATATGATAATTCCTATAGTATATACTATACACGTGTGCATGCTACAACATGTGAATAATCGACATGATGACTCCTATATACACCATACATGTGTACACTATAGAGTAAGAATATCCAAAGATGAGATTGCATGTATAATAAATAGATCATCTTTAAGATCAAGCATTTAAGTATCAGACTCAGGTAAAAATATGACTACAGTCAAGGTAAATTTATCTACTCCATAAACTATCTCTATGCTTAGTCAATGAAATACGGAGGTCAAGGAAGAAATACTCGCCTTTATCTATGTTTCGTGCCGAATGTCCTCAAATTGGGACTCGTCTCGAATTAAAAACTCAAATCAATCAATTGGCCTCCCTCTCTGGTGGTAGCTTACTATGGTCGGTGGGGGTAGTGAAATCGAGGGTTAAGGTTGTCGATTGCGACGATCGTAACAATGGCAGTGGTAGTTGCTGCTCGGAATCTGCAGGTGTGCGAGGGCAGCAGATCGGCGCTTCGACAATGTCTCAGACCTCTGGTAACCACCAACCCCAGCCCTTCGCCCAACGACTGATCACTGCTCTAGCAGTGGCTCCCGGCGACCTGCAAAGCAACTGCGTCATGAGTGAAGTGCGGCGCTCGCATCAATAATAGCTGTTGTTCGGGGGGCATCTGGGGGATTAGGCACGATGGCTGGCTGGATCTAGAGGTGGCCACGAGTAGGGTGGTGGTGGATCGATCGGTGGCTCGGTGGGGTCGGCAGTGTCTAGTGAATCGGGGCGGTGCAGCGAGGTAGAGACGCGAAGAGGGCGAAGAAGGTGGCGTCCGAGTCGGTCCCGCGGTGGGGTGAAGGATGTGCTACGTTGGCAATGTGGCTCGCGGCAATCAGTGCGGTGATGAAATCGTCGATGTGTGTGAAGGGGGAGACGGCGATGAAATCGAGAGATCAGAGATAGGACTAGGTTTGAATAGGAAATGAAGAGGTAATTAGGTTTTTGTGTATTTATAACTTAGGTTTATTAATTTAACTTTTTATTAATGACCTTAATTAACTCCCACTTAAATGGGCATTTCAAACAAGCTTTCATAACTCTAATAGATTTATCCCTTTAAACCTATCATACGAATTCGGTTTAAATTTCGAATTTTTTTAAAAAAAAAAAATCTAAAAAATTCTACAAGGTTATTTCTTAAGTAACACATTATTTTATTATTATTTAAGTGTCATATCTAACTAAATGAATTCTTATTCCTTTCTGTTATTGATCAAAGGTATTACAATGTTAGATGTCCCTTGGCATATTATTCAAATCTCTAAAGTCTATTATCTTATTCATAGAAAGTTTCTGCAACGTATGCTAAATTTGGTACATTTACTAGATAAAGCTAAAAAAAGGATGAGATACCCTTTCTCATTTAGCTCGCAAAAGAAGAAGGATAAGTATTTAGCTTATTGATTTATTTGGCTACTGTTAAAGAGTGCATCTTTGGATGAATTGCTCTAGTATAAAAGTTGTTTCTGTTAGCTGAAAAATACACCTGATAATTGATATGGCTTTGTTGTATGAAATCAACTTATAATCAGTTTCGTCTATTTTCTGAAGTTCTTCATGTCCATGACACATAGGCATAAATATATAGTTCCTTTGTAAAGGAAAAAATGGTAATTATGTGAATGTTCTATTAATTTCCTTTGTCACTTGTACTGCATATCACTTTCCATTTTACTTAAATTCCTAATAGTTTCATCAAGTTCAATAAACTCTGAGTATGTGTGGTTGTACTCAAATACTAGTTCAGGCCTTTAAAATTTCCAAATGGTTGGAACATGTGGATTGGGTCACCTCAAACTGCATTATGTGGAAATGTAATAATAGTTTCAATTGTGTACAAGTAAAAAAATCCTGATGCACAGTAAATTCAAACTTGATACAGGACTGCAACAACATCTTGTCATCTCATACAAATAGAAACATTACTTGGGATTGAGATTGCTCAGCAGTGTTGTAACTAAATGTTTAGTAAACTGCTGGCTTGTTGAGGCATTTTCTGCATATATAGTAGAGCATGAACTTCTCACATGAACCGTCCAGAAATAAGGAGTTCTTGAGGATTTTTCATCAGGAATGGTTAATTATCTTGCATGCACAATTAACCAAATTGGAGTAATTGAGAGTTAATACTTCTAAATCCTACAAATTGTTTTAAAGAGAGTTCTATCAAAATGTTTGGGTGATTGTGATTTACTGAGTTTAATACTGAACTTGAAGGGCATTGATTAAGCACACACTGCTATCCACCAATTCTTTATCTTCTCTTAACCCATAAGGAGGAGAAAACACAATAAAGTATATTCTCTTTTACCTTTTCCTTTTTTGGTTTTTGATGGAAATGGGTAATCTTTGATAACCTCATGTTTGTCAAAGCCAAGTGTAAGTTACATATAAAGCTAATGGCATCAAAGCTTTTCAGCTATTTTACTTTGTCTTAGTTAATTATCTGCTCTTGCTCTAGGTTAATTATGATTTTCCTTTGAGCTTCTGTTGTTCTATGCCCTGCCAGATACTATCGTTGTTCATTAATTTTGTAATCATGATTAGTTATTTATTTTTTGGTGTTGCATTTGTCTTGAACTTCAAACTTTGAATATACTAAAGCACCTCCCTAATTTTTTTTGGTTCTCCTAAACTTGATTTTGTTATTAGTTTGTTTACTGTTGTATAGTTAGATATATCATTATTTCTTTCTTTTCTTTTTGTTTGATTTTCCTTTTGTCAATTGCAAAATCAAATGAAATTATGTTTTGTTTCCTTCCCACTTGCTTGAACATGAATAATACATTAGAACAATAACATTTGTTTGGTCCTCTAGATTATGGTATTGGGGCCTAGGTTTTATTTTTGTCGCAAGCTAGATCTTCAACATTGTTTTTGCTAGTGTTTATTTACGCAGTTGAACATTTTGCAGATTAATCCTGATTCTGCAAAAGGCTATAAAACAAGAGGAATTGCTCTTGCTATGCTTGGGAAATGGGAAGAAGCTGCTAAGGATCTCCATGTTGCATCCAAGTTGGATTATGATGAGGAGATAAATTCTGTGCTGAAAAAGGTTTATTTTCTATTGTCATGCCTACACCTACTTGCATGCTACAAGAATGATTTGCACTTGGATTTATAATCTGCACCGTGGTCCCATAAAGGTTGAACCCAATGCACACAAGATTGAAGAGCACCATAGGAAGTATGAACGACTGCGAAAGGAACGAGAAGAGAAGAAACTTGAGCGTGAGAGGCAGCGTCGACGTACTGAGGCTAAGGTACATTTTGTGTATGAGTAGCTAAAATTTATAAATTTCATCTTTTTCAAAGAAAAGCTAATTGTGAGATGCTGTTTGTATTTATTTGTATCTTATCTTTAATATCTTCTAGGCTGCTTATGAAAAGGCAAATAAGAAAGAAGAATCAAGTAGGACAGCAGGAGGCACACCCGGAGGATTCCCTGGAGGTATGCCTGGGGGAATGCCAGGAGGCTTCCCTGGTGCTATGCCTGGGTCTGTGCCTGGAAATATTGATATGAGCAAGATTTTAAATGTGAGAATGTTTTGTTTTACTTGCCTTGTTACAACGCAGATGCCTTAAGGGTATTGATGTTTGTTTTACTATGTGAAATAGGATCCTGAGCTTATGGCAGCATTTAGTGACCCTGAGGTTATGGCTGCACTTCAAGAAGGTACGTATACATGCTTGGGTTTTGTGTCATCAGACAATTCTTGAAGCTACAGTTAGATTTGAAACCTCTTAATTATGTGAACCCCTAATGTCTATTTGATCTGTCTTATAGTAGATTTATAACTCTCTCTTTGTTTGCAGACGTTGGGCCAAATTGGCCTCTCTGAGTATTCATGCTCAAAAGAATTTTTTTCTTCAAACTAGTACCTTGCCTTTGGTTACTCTTGTTCAGCATAAGTAAATGTCATATAGAAGTTACATGTTCATAAGTTGATGGCAAAACATCTAAATTTTGATGGGCATAAGCTACACATTTTTTTTTTTACTTTTATTTTGTTACGTCAAACATTTGTACGAGTATCTGGATATAGTGAAGCCAGTGAATACTACAGGCAATATCAAGATCACACTATCATAAAATAAAGGGTGAACACATTTTATTTTTATGAAATTCACTTTCTAATATGCAACAATTTGTGAATACGCATTGAACCTTGTTTAGTGCATCGCTAAAGGTTCTCTTAACCTACAGATGCATTATTTAACTAATTACTGCAATCATTCTTTTTTTTCCCCCTGGTAATTGTGATATTGTGGTTGGTGCAGTGATGAGTAACCCGGCAAGCTTTGCTAAGCATCAAGCAAACCCCAAAGTGGCTCCCATCATTGCGAAGATGATGGGTAAATTTGCTGGACCTAAATAGAGAGCGTCATGGAAGTTCAGATACGAGTAATAAACCTATTTGTGTCTGTAACTTTATTTTTCCGCTGGTCAGTCGTCTTTTGAGGAATTCTAGAACATTAAATGGCTGGATTTGAAACATTATTTGGTTCGTACTACTTTAATTAGTCTTCAACGATGTTCTTGGATAGATAAAACGATGCTTGAATCCTTATTGTGAGTTTTGGTATTGGCTTGCTGCTTGAATCATTGTTTGGAATTGGCTTGGAAAGGTAACATGTGTAGCCAATGGTTTGAATGAAGTAGGTTTTTTCATTCCATTCTTGATGGGAATACTAGGTTTTCATGTATAAAAAGTTTCAACAATTTGTCAGGTGAGGATGCTGGAGTACAAATTTTATAGTCGGATAATGTGATCGTTTTGGCTTCTTGCAAATATTCAGTTTTAGATGCTATTTGTAGTGAAAGCAGCATTTTGCTGCCGTTTGATTGATAGCCAAAGATTTCTTAAAGATTGATAGCCAATCTCAAAGAAGTCTAGTCCCAATGGAGAATAGAAGCATGAGCCTTTTATTTTTTTACATTCCTAGCACCCATCTTTGTGTCCATGTGGACGGTATTCAGATCTTTAGATCCATCGACTTCCTACTCTTTTTCACCAAAACAATTAATTTGATAATTATCACATAGTGAAACTTTTCAATTATTCTTTCAATGAGTTCCAACTGTTAGTTTGTAAATTTCAAATGTTTGCCCTAAACTTTTGAGAAAATTTATAACTATGGAGCATGAGCATTCTTTGGTGGCCTTAATGGGTGATAAGGGAGATGGTAACGATGGTAGCACATTTGATCATGATAGGAATTGTGATGCAAAAAGATGATAACACCCACCTGATGTGCTCCTTCACCATCCGACCTAAATCCTTATGGAAGGTTTAAGTATCTCGGGCGAGTTTTGATATGATCAATCGAGTTTAGTTAGGTTTTTCTGTTTGATCCCTTGTGTTTAAGTGTGTAAGGATTTAGGAACACATGAAGTCGAGTTGAAAATGCAACTATCGAGAATGATCGCATGAAAAATGAGTAGATGGTTCAATGCATTCGAGGGACGAGGAGTTACAGAAGAATACACCGGCGAACGAGAAGGACGTGCGTCATGCTTCCGAGGGACGAAAAGTTAGGGAGGAAGACTGCTCGAGGTGAAAGTTGGAGTTGAGTTCGAGTGAGTTCAACTTTGGATGGTCGGAGTATCATCCCCAAACGACCAGACGAAAAATTAGTCAACTCGGAAGTTGACCAAGTCCATGCACACGGAGCAGTCTTGGCCAGATCAGCAAGCTGTTGCAACGAGAATCAACACTGACAGCCGTTGGGAAGAAGTCATTGCGGAGTAGATCAAGTTAACCAAGTTCAGGCGTCGGGTCTAGGTGCCCAAGAGTTGTCACGTCAGCCAATATCTAACTTCGACCAGTAAAGTATAAATAAAGCTCTGGTCCTCGGAGTTTATTACAATACACTCTGTACTTGAATTGTCTTTTTGTTTTTTAAAGTTTGCACTTTCAACAATTGTAAGAGGTTATTCCATCTTCGTCAAAAAGTGATCTTTTAGTGGAGTTTTACATCGCATTGGATTAGCAACCTCCTCGTTACAAATCAAGTAAATTTTGTCTCATTTCTTTAATTTTATGCTTTCGTTTTATTTCAATTAACGTATGTGTCCTTGCTAAGTTTAGAAGCAAGTGAAGTTTTTAACCTTAATTGCAGGTTATTTATCCTCTCTCTCTCTCTCTCCCCCCCTAAACTGATCTATTAGGACCTACAGAAGGGTCTGTCCTAAGTTCTTGTGGAAGGGAGGTAGGTAAATTGCATAATTGTGAAGTCAGCTATGGAGGGCACTTACAAGAGGAGCTACACAAAGGGGGAAAAAAATGGTGATTGAAGGTTCATAATTTATTTTGCAAGCTGGTTTATCTCATCTAGAAGTGATGAGGATGGATCGTTAGTGACGTGCCACGCAAATGGATTGGCTTTGAGAACCTCTGAGAAAAGAGGAAAATCGTCAGTAAGCAGACCAGGGGTTCTTTAGCACAGCTACGCCGATGGTCAAGTCAAAAAATCGGTGGTTGTGCAAAGAAAACAGTAGTAAGTAGAAGATGTGTAAATATGCATGTACGTATACTTGTGCCAATGGAGAAGGATCCCCTTTTACAATGCCCCTCACAATCTCCGCATTGATGATACAATATCCTGCAATCAATCAATCTGTCACATCATCATGCTTATACTGCATCCATCAATTACATCGGTATATAGGTGGTGTAAGTATTCGGACATAGGTATAATCCTCTAATAAACCCATACGTTGTAGTAATGGGCATAACTAGGCTCATGAGGCCTTTTGGGCTGCTAGCTATGTAAAATTTGATCTCGTCTGGAAGCAATGAGGATGGACTGTCGATGACATGGCACGCATATGCATTGGCTCTGAGAACCCCTGAGAAAAGAGGGAAACCGTCAATAAGCAGGCCAAGTAATCCCTGACGCAGCTACTCCGACAGTCAAGTGAAACATCGGTGGTGGCGCAAAGCAAATAGTAGTAAGTAGAAGAAGAAGATGCATGCACGCATACTGAAGGATCGAAATATGTAATAGGTGGGGGGGGGTGAATATCGCACGTTAAAACTTTTTTCTTTTCGTATTGAATCATAGAACAAATATTGAAGTGGCGGCGGAAAATAATACAAAAGACTCAAGTGGTTACTTGATTAGGAGCCTACGTCGACTCTACTCCAAGACCTGTGATTCTTGATCGCACCATTGGGCAAATTACTATAATTCTTCTTTCCGAAACCTCTGAAAAGAAGTAATTCGTACAATAACAGATATAAGATAGTAACAGCCTACTATCTTACTTGAAATGAAGTACAATGCAAGCTAAATAAAATTATACCAAATGAATAAGAAGCGATGAATATCGTCGACACTTTATCGGAGCAATAGCTTGCTTGAAGATGTGTTGCAGAGCAATAGTATGAACAGAGACTTTGCACAGAGATAAATAGAAAACTTGATTACTGCCTCGGACCTCGAGCTCCCCATTTATAAGCATGGTTCGATCGACCGAAAAGATGTTCAGTCGACTAATCCTTTCGGTCTACTGATCCCTCTATTGGTCGACTGAACTATCAGCTTTCCTTTTTCATCTAGATCCGATCACGGCCTCATTAATAGCATTTATTGTTCAGTCGACCGATCACCTTATTCAGTCAACCGAACAGAGCACTTTCCTTGTTCGCCGAGATCTGAAATTAATTCGTCATTAATTCTCTGATCGTTCGGTCGACCGATCAGCCTATGATCTCTGCCATGTCATCATGGTTTGGTTTGTTGGTGCAATATCCCTTAGGTCAAGGTTGACTGGTTTGACCAAGCTTGAGTCTTGGTCATAGTTTCGATGTTTGACAATACATGTAGACACATGGACAATGCAGGTGCAGTTGTTCATATGGGGAGATTCTGATCAGGGACTGATCAGTGTGAATGAAGAAGAGTCAAGTAGGTATACCTGACTGGAAGGAAACCCTGGTGAGTGAAGCCAGGTGAAAGTCCTAGTGAGTGAAGCTAGACAGATGGAAATCCTGGTGAGTGAAGCCAGGTGAAAGTCCTAGTGAGTGAAGCTAGGCAGATGGAAATCCTGGTGAGTGAAGCCAGGTGAAAGTCCTAGTGAGTGAAGCTAGGCAGAATGGAAAATCCTGGTGAGTGAAGCCAGGTGAAAGTCCTAGTGAGTGAAGCTAGGCAGATGGAAAACCCTAGTGAGTGAAGGTAGGTGAAAGCCCTGGTGAGTGAAGCCAGGCAAGGGAAAATCCAGATGGATCAAGGATGATCAGACATCTGGTGTTGGGAAGTCCAAGTAGGTCAAAGGATTGACTGGATACTTGGCACGAAGAGAAAAGTCCAAGTGGGTCAAAGGGATTGACCGGACACTTGGTGGGGAGTTCTGGCAGGTCAAGGGAGTGACCAGATGCTAGGTATGATGTACCAACAGGTCAAGGTTGACCGGATGTTGGTTTGAGAGGCTTGGGACTTGGTTTTGGGCAAAAACCAAGAGCTGGATCGATCAGTGGATCGATCCAGGCCTTTCCTAGCGAACAGAGAGCCTCTGAATCGATCAGTGGATCGATCCAGAGGTCCCAATCGATCAGTCGATCGATTGGGACGCTTTTGCTTCGCGCGATAAGCGCTGGATCGATCCGTGGATCGATCCAGGCGTTTTTCCAGAGCACAGAGGCGCTCTGGATCGATCCGTGAATCGATCCAAAGCCTCCCCGATCGATTGGGAGTTTTCGAATCGATCGGGATCCGACCGTTGCGTCGTATTTGAGCTGCAGGCGGGCGTCTCCTTCAGCACTTCTTCACCGATTCATTTCAGATCTTCACCAGCTTCTCCACAGCTCTTCTCAAGCTCGAGATCGCCAGTTCTTGAAGGTTCTTGGAGGTTCTTCCAAGTCAAGAGGCGGATCAAAGCAAGGAGAAGAAACTAGGGTTAGGGTTTTTGCACTCATTGTAAGCTTGTGAGCTTATATTTCATTATCTTTCCCTTTCTTCTTGTATTGAGTATTGTATGGCTTCTCCGCCCTTGGTAATTACCATAAAGGAGAGTTTTATTAGTGGAGGGTGTGTGTAGGTGTGGATCCTTGGACTAGTCACCTCTTGTGAGGTGGATACCAAGTAAACCAACCGTGTTAGCGTTGTGTGATTTGTTTCTGTATTTTCGCTGCACATCTTCGAAGAAACAAGCAACGACGAGCATCTAGCACGCGACGAGCTATTCACCCCCCCCCCCCCCCTCTAGCTACTTTTCGGTCCCAACAAGTGATATCAGAGCGAAGCCGCTCTTCACCGGAATCATTGCCGGAAGGGGCAAACAAAACAAGCAAAGCTAGAAGGTGAAGAAGTTGGAGCAAATTCATCAAAGTCAAAGAATTCAAGAAGCTCAACTTCAAGATGCAATTCCAAGATAGACTTGGATTTGACACAAGGGTGGCTCCACCGTACACATCCACAAGCTTCGATTTTTGGAAATCAAGAATCAAAAATTTTCTTATGATGGAGATAGAGCAATGGTTTGCTCTAATGGAAGGCTTCAAAGCTCCAACAAACTCAAAGGGCAAAGTTCTCAAGAGGAGCAAGTGGAGCCAAGAGCAAGTCAAAAGGTGCGAGGCAAATGACAAAGTGACCAAGCTTTTGGTCATTTTATTGCCAAGCACCATCCTTTGCAAAATTAGAGAATTTGAAGATGCAAAGGAATTATGGAGTAAATTGGCCAAGCTTCATGAAGAGATCCCCTCCACTGTACAAGAGCAAGAAGAATCCAGAGAGGGTGACTCTTTGGAGCAAGACCAAGAGGAGGACTCCGAAGTTGAGAGATGCTCAACTTCCGAAGTAGAGGAAGTCCAAGAAGCTTCATCCTCAAAGGAGTGTAATCAAAAGAGCAAGGAAGGAGCATATTCCTTGTTTCATGTACAAGAGGATGAAGAAGAAGGTGAAGCCTCCACCTCTAGGATTGAGGGGGAGCAATCTTCATTGACACCGGAGCAAGAGCAAGAAGAATCCTCCACATCCGGGTCAAGAGAAGATGAGGATGAAGAAGCTTCCACCTCCGCAAGTCAAGCAAAATCGAATGGGGGAATATCTTCGGATGAAGAGGAAGCTTCTACCTCCGGAGCAAAAGGAGAAAATGTCATCCCTACACAAGAAGGTATAAATGTTTCAATTAAAAATAAAAAACATATAATATGTTTTGAGTGTAGGGAAAGTGGGCACTACAAGAGCAAGTGTCCCAACTTGGCCAAGAAGAAGGGTCAAGTGACACAAAAGGGCAAGGAGAAGCCCAAGGAGACCACCCCCGGGACAAGGAAGAGCAAGGAGCACATTGTGTGCTTCTTGTGTCAACAAAAAGGGCATTACCGAAGTCAATGCCCCAAGGGGAAGAAGATGGTCAAGGCTCAAGGAGGCACTAGTCAAGGGGGAGCCTCCAAGGTAAAGAAGAAGGTAACGTTTATTGAGCCTACCCCTTTACGTTATGGTAAAAAATCATGATAGTTCTAATTTCTATCATTTTAATGCTATTTACCATGAAAATAGGAAGCATGATAGTGTTAAGGAAAAACATATACCTTTTCATGCTAAAGCTACCACACCTAGGGTTAGGAAGGTAGATGAAAATCTAGGTAAGAAAACTAAGGGTTTTAGTTATAAGCCTAGAAATAAAAATGTTCATGGGTTTAATGAAAAACCAAAATCTAAGGATTTAATGGTAGAAAATCAAGCCTTAAGGTCAAGGCTTGATAAAATTGAAAAGACCCTAAAAAGGATGAAAAATATCCTATTAGGGCAAAATGAGCATAACCTAGGTTTAGAGGTACAAAAGTCATCCAATGGCCATAGAGGTTTGGGATACAAACCCAAAGCCAAAAAGGATGTGCCTAGTTATCATAGGGTTCTATATAGTTATGGAACAAGCCCTAAGTCTAGTGGGCAAGCCAAAAATACAAGGGAAGATATCCCTAGAAGTATCTTTGCAACCAAAGTGACTAAGACTTCTAAGAAGTCTAAGAAAGTCATCGACAAGGTCACAAGGGAGGCTATCCCTAGAGTTGACTTAGAAAATGTGACCAAGGCTTCTAAGAAGCCCAACAAGGTCACTAGGAAGGTATCTAGGGAAGTTATCCCTAGTGAGTACCTAGAGCATCCAAGGAGCACCAATAGGTGTTGGGTTCCTAGGAGCATCTTCTTTACCCCATAGATGGGTTAGAGAGTGTCAACTCTAAGAAGAAGGGTAGTTAACCTAACTTTGAAGAAATTGACACTCAAGGAGCATTTTCAAGGTTTTCGTTAACCTTTGAAAATGAAATGGAATTATTATTTACTCTTTGAAAGAGTAAAATGTGCCTAATGGTGGAAAATTTGATTTTATCTTAAATGGCATAAATTGAGAAAACCTAGAGAAATACCAAATTGGGATTTTGGTATTCTCTTAGAAATTTAAGGCAATCCGGGCCTTGATTTACGTGTTTACTCTTGAGGAAAAATGGAATATGCCAACATTTGAGGATATGCTTAATTTTTAAGTGGCATAAACAAATCAAGAGAAATAGAAATGTCAATTTAGGTTTTGGCACTTCTTTGAAGCATTTAGGGAAATCTAGGTATATTTTATTTATGCTAAACATTGCCATGATTGTTTGCCCATCATATGCCATGACATCATGTCTATTTTTGCATTCATGTTTTATTATGAAAAATCCAAAAATACCATGTCATGACATTCATACATCATGTAGTTATAGGATATTTTCTTTTGAAAAATTATTTCCTTTTGATGTATGTCATACCATAATCATGCATTAAGTTTAATTCCTTGTAATTAAGGACAAATGACATTTAACAACACTTATTAACAAGTGGCATCCTAGGTGGATGCCAAATATCTCTAAAATGCCTAGATAGATATGTGTGATCCCTAGAATAGGGCAAAATCAAAATCTCACATCTCACAAGGACTATAAGGTGACTTGTATGTGTTTTAGTGCACATTAGATACAAGTGAGATGTTAGGAAGATGAATAAAACTCAAGATGTTGATTTAGTGCATTCTTTTGAGTTTTAAAGTCATCAAAACACATAGTTATGTGTTTTCCCATCATTGGGAAAGCTAATGTACAAGTCATGTGCATTAAGCCCAAGGAATGTGATGGGATATTGGTTTTGAAAATTATTTTAAAAGGTTTTTGGAAAACCTTGGTGAAGGCTATCTTATGATAGTAATCACCATTGAATAGTTAGACACAAACTCGAAGAAAACGCTCAACTTTTAGCAAGTTTTCAAGCTTGTGTCAATCTTTGAAAATATGATGTATTTTCATAGAAAACTATTTTTCCATGATAAGGTATGCCCTATATAATGTATACACAAAATTTCATGATTTTTGAATTTTTGTAGAATTTTCTAGGGGTTTCTGAAGTTGGCTGAATTTGAAATTCAGCAACTATCAGAGCTCCGATCGATCCATGGATCGATTGGAGTGTATGAATCGATCAGTGGATCGATTCCGAAGGCAATTCTCGTGAGCAGAAGCTCGCTGGATCGATCATCCGATCGATCCACAAGGCCTGAATCGATCAATGGATCGATTCAGCAAGATTCAATCGATTGGAACCCAACTTCAATCGATCCAAGGTGCTGATTTTGGCTGGGAAGGCCTGATTTCAGCATTTTGAACCTGTTTTAGTCTACGTAACCATTCCAAACCCCTCAAAATACATTTGTATACATAAAAAGGGTGTTTTCGTGTTGAAAACAAGGATAGATTGGTTAAGGAAGACTATATTGAAGTCTAGGGTGAGGTTTGTTTCAAATTTTGAATATTTGAACCTCAAAGCTTCTAAATTTGGGTTTCCTAAAGGATTAGGGATTCCAAGTCATTGTTGGTGCAATGACAGAAGTTACCACCATGTCTTTAAGGGGGGGGACTCTTTAAAGACATGAAAATTATTTTTCATGAACCTTGGAAGGTGGTTAACCTTCTATTAAGTGGATAATGCTTAAGGATGGGCATTTGCCTACATTAAGGAAGAATGTAGGGTTCAGGATAAATGAAAGGTATGAGACCTTCATTTGGGTCATTAGACCATGTTAATGCTCCAGGGCGAGCATTGTTTGAAAATGAAGGGAATGGGTCCTTCATTATCGTGTTGGTCACAACGAGTGAAGTTGTGAACAACGATGAGCAACTCTTCAAGGGGAGAGTTTTCAACAATGGGGCATTTGTTGAAATTTACCAAAATTGAGGCACGGGTTGATGTGTGCTCAAAGATGGGTTGATGTGTGCCAATAGGGGGAGAATGTGTGGTTTAAGTTAGGCCTTCATTACCTATGGGGGAGGTCATAGGGGGAGAATGAAGGGAACCAACATTCATACTTTGGCATGAATGGAGTTAAGGCTATGGGATTAGCTTAACTCAGAATGGTCCAAACTTAAAGGTATTGTCAAACATCAAAAAGGGAGAGATTGTTGGTGCAATATCCCTTAGGTCAAGGTTGACTGGTTTGACCAAGCTTGAGTCTTGGTCATAGTTTCGATGTTTGACAATACATGTAGACACATGGACAATGCAGGTGCAGTTGTTCATATGGGGAGATTCTGATCAGGGACTGATCAGTGTGAATGAAGAAGAGTCAAGTAGGTATACCTGACTGGAAGGAAACCCTGGTGAGTGAAGCCAGGTGAAAGTCCTAGTGAGTGAAGCTAAGCAGATGGAAATCCTGGTGAGTGAAGCCAGGTGAAAGTCCTAATGAGTGAAGCTAGGCAGAATGAAAAATCTTGGTGAGTGAAGCCATGTGAAAGTCCTAGTGAGTAAAGCTAGGCAGATGGAAAACCCTAGTGAGTGAAGGTAGGTGAAAGCCCTGGTGAGTGAAGCCAGGCAAGGGAAAATCCAGATGGATCAAGGATGATCAGACATCTGGTGTTGGGAAGTCCAAGTAGGTCAAAGGATTGGCTGGATACTTGGCACGAAGAGAAAAGTCCAAGTGGGTCAAAGGGATTGACCGGACACTTGGTGGGGAGTTCTGGCAGGTCAAGGGAGTGACCAGATGCTAGGTATGATGTACCAACAGGTCAAGGTTGACCGGCTGTTGGTTTGAGAGGCTTGGGACTTGGTTTTGGGCAAAAACCAAGAGCTGGATCGATTAGTGGATCGATCCAGGCCTTTCCTAGCGAACAGAGAGCCTCTGAATCGATCAGTGGATCGATCCAGAGGTCCCAATCGATCAGCCGATTGATTGGGACGCTGCTGCTTCGCGCGATAAGCGCTGGATCGATCCGTGGATCGATCCAGGCGTTTTTCTAGAGCACAGAGGCGCTCTGGATCGATCCGTGAATCGATCCAAAGCCTCCCCGATCGATTGGGAGTTTTCGAATCGATCGGGATCCGACCGTTGCGTCGTATTTGAGTTGCAAGCGAGCGTCTCCTTCAATACTTCTTCACCGATTCATTTCAGATCTTCACCAGCTCCTCCACAGCTCTTCTCAAGCTCGAGATCGCCAGTTCTTGAAGGTTCTTGGAGGTTCTTCCAAGTCAAGAGGCGGATCAAAGCAAGGAGAAGAAACTAGGGTTAGGGTTTTTGCACTCATTGTAAGCTTGTGAGCTTGTATTTCATTACCTTTCCCTTTCTTCTTGTATTGAGTATTGTAGGGCTTCTCCGCCCTTGGTAGTTACCATAAAGGAGAGTTTTATTAGTGGAGGGTGTGTGTAGGTGTGGATCCTTGGACTAGTCACCTCTTGTGAGGTGGATACCAAGTAAACCAACCGTGTTAGCGTTGTGTGATTTGTTTCTGTATTTTCCGCTGCACATCTTCGAAGAAACAAACAACGACGAGCATCTAGCACGCGACGAGCTATTCACCCCCCACCCCCCCCCCTCTAGCTACTTTTCGGTCCTAACATGGTTGACCGATTAATCTGATTCCTATAAAATAATGTTAACAGAATATCCTTACAAAACAAAGTTAGCACAATATAATATATTAGTAAGATGCATGAGTAATATTTGAC
Organism: Zingiber officinale; assembly: GCF_018446385.1. Taxonomy (NCBI): domain Eukaryota; kingdom Viridiplantae; phylum Streptophyta; class Magnoliopsida; order Zingiberales; family Zingiberaceae; genus Zingiber; species Zingiber officinale. Next base: position 126,278,089 of record NC_055989.1, read on the forward strand.
AGTAGAACTGTCTTGATTTCAACTTGGAAACCTTCCCAGTTTCTTCAGTTAGATCAGCGACTAAGGCTTGTTCCTTTCCAGAACACGACCTCACTATCGTTCTTCTCCAGTTGTTTACCTCAACTTACCTGCCAAACATGGTCCTCCAGACCTATTTGGACTTTCTCTACTTAGTGTCTAATCCCTAATTCACTAAGCTTTTTCCTGCAATACTACAGTAGCCAACAACAATAATAGTAATACAGAACATTATGGTAAAACTGAACTTAGATTTATCAAAATCGTTGGTCCGATCGACCATGTGCAGTCGACCGGAAGCCGTTAGAACAATCTTGCTTGGAGTTCACTCCTCCAAGACTTCCCGCTACCTAAGGTTACCACTCCTAGGATTTTCTCCATCTGGCTTCATTCACTAGAACCTAGAGTTACCTTCCTCTAGAGTTTCTCCACCTGACTTTACTCACCAGGACCTAAGGTTATCTCCCCCTAGAGTTTTCTCCACCTGACTTCACTCACCAAGACTCAGCATTAGATCGACCCACCAGAGATTTGATATCAGATCCTCTAGCCTACCGAATCCTTCTATCTAGCTTCCATAATCTACCGAGATTTCCTTTGCCTAGCCGCAACTAGGACTTCCCTTGATCAAGCTCCATTAAACATATTTGTCGAACATTAAAACCTTAGAGGTCGACTGCACAAATAATCTCTCCTTTTTCGATGTTTGACAAATATGTTTAAGTTAGGGATAATTACTGATTTAGATTTTTAACGTAAACCCTTTTTCTCCTCCTTTTGTCACTCATAAAAAAAAACCTTTTATACATATCTTTGATATCTAAGGTATTCTCTAATTTTTGCACCAACAATAATGCAATGCCTTTCTTAAAAATAATTTTCAAAAAGATTGTAAAATTTTTTTATCAAGCATGCTTTTCAATCACAAGGATATTAAAAGAAGCAAAATTTCCAAGACTCTCGTCTTGGGATTAGTAGTGCGGAATAAAAGAAATAAGTGTAAAAAGAAATATCTTTAAGGAAAAAAAATTTTAAAATCTGTTCAAAAAACTATTAAGTAATGTCAGAGTTAGCAGGCTCTGATACCAATTAAAGAATCGAAATATGCAATAGAGGGGCGGTGAATATCGCACATTAATTTTTTTTTCTTTTTGTATCGAATTGTAGAATAAATATCAAAGTGGCAACAGAAAATAATACAAAAGATTCAAGTGGTTACTTGGTTCGGAACACATGTCGACTCCTACTCCAAGACCCGCGATCTTTGATCGCATCGTTGGATAAATTACTATAATTCTTCTTTCCAAAACCTCCAGAAAGAAGAAATTCATACAATGACATATAGAAGATAATAACAGCCTACTATCTTACTTGAAATGAAGTTCAATGCAAGCTAAATAAAATTATATCAAACAAATAAGAAGCAATGAAGATCGTCGACACTTTATCGGAGCAGTGGCTTACTTGAAGATGTGTTGTAGAGCAGTAGCACGAACATAGACTTTACACAGAGATAAACAGAAAACTTGATTACTGCCTCGGACCTCGAGCTCCCCTTTTATAAGTATGGTTCGGTCGACCGAAAAGATGTTCGATCGACTGATCCTTTTGGTCGATCGATCCCTCTATTGGTCGACTGAACCATCAGCTTTCCTTCTTTGTCCAGATCCAATCACGACCTCATTAATAGCGTTTATTGTTCGATCGATCGATCACCTTGTTCGGTCGACCGAACAGAGCACCTTCCTTGTTCGTCGAGATGTTAAATTAATTCTCTAATTGTTTGGTCGACCAATCCCTAGGTTCGGTCGATCGATCAGCTTGCCTTCCTTATTTACTTTGGCTTGATCTGATCTCTGCCATGTCATCAAGGTTCGATCGATCGATCTGCTGGTTCGGTCGACCGATCAGTCCAGTTCCTGCAAAACAAAGTCAACACAATATAATATATGAGTAGTAAGATGCATGAGTAGTATTTAACAGTAGAACTATCTTGATCTCAACTTAGAAACCTTCCCAGTTTCTTTAGTTGGATCAACAACCTAGGGTTTGTTCCTTTCTAGAAGACGACCTCACAGTCGCTCTTCTCTAGTTGCTTACCTCAACTTACTTGCCAAACATGGTCCTCCAAACCTATTTGAAGTTTCTTTGCTCAGTGTATGATCTCTGATCTACTAAGGCTTTTCTTGTAATACTACATTAGCTAACAACAATAATAGTAATACAGAATATTATGGTAAAACTAAACTTAGATTTACCAAGATCCGCTGGTCTGGTCAACCGTCCAAACAACCTTGCTTGGAGTTCATTCCTCCAAGACTTCTCATTACCTAAGGTTACCCTCCTAGGATTTTCTCCTTCTGGCTTACTCACTAGAACTTGGAGTTACCTCCCTCTAGGGTTTTCTCCACCTGGCTTCACTCACCAGGACCTAAGGTTATCTCCCCCTAGACTTTTCTCCACCATGGCTTCACTCACCAAGACTCAGCATTAGATCGCCCCACCAGGGATTCGATATCGGGTCATCCATGTTGATGCGGTTAGCACTAATGGTCTAACCCAGGTTTTGATGAATGACAAAATAGGTTAAGTTAGTTTTGTTTAGGGGTATAATCGAGCCGAGCCGAGTCGAACTCTTGAATGTTTGAGCTTGACTCATTTATAATCGAGTCGAGCTCGAGCTTTATTTAACGAATATATTCATGGCTCATGAGCTTATTCGAACTTTTATTGAGCCTAAACGAGCTTAATAAATATAAATCATAAATTTGAATATTCATTAAAAACTAAATTATATATTTAGAGAAAATTATAATATTATTATTAAAATTTATAATTTTATTCTAATAAATAAATTTAATAAATTTGTCTATATTTTTCATAAGTAGAGTGTAAATTTTATAAATTCAATATCAAAACTATTAATTTTTTTTTTAAAAGTTGTTTAATGAGCTTAACGAACGTGTTCACGAGCTAATGAGCCGAATATTGCGAAGCTTGAGCTTGGTTTGTTTATCTTAACGAGCCTCATTAAACGAGCTCAAACGAGCTTTTATCGAATCGAGTTTCGAATAACTCGTGAGCGACTTGGTTCATTTACACCCCTAGTTTTGTTGTTGATCTAATACTCTGACCGAGTGTACAGGAGAAGCCCAGATAGGTCGACGGGCTGACCGGATGTCTGGCACGAAGCCCAGCTAAGTCGACGTGCCGACCGGATAGCTGACACGAAGTCCAAACGGGTCGACAGGCTGACCGGACGTTTGGCACGAAGTCTAGCTAGGTCGACGGGCTGACCGGATAACTGGCAGAAAGTCCAGACGGGTTGAAGGGTTGACCGGACGTCTGGCAGATAAGTAAAGGTAAGTCACTGGAGGGGAGTGACTGTGAGGACGCATTCTCGGAAGGGAACTTAGGCGTCGATCCGACTTAGAACCATTTCGGAACTCTAAGTCGAGATCGTGACTAGATTCCGGTCTCGGAAAGACGGAATTTAAGTCATACTCTTTCTATTTGAATTATGAGCTGTGCTAATAATCTGTTTTGCAGGAGATATGAGTGCCTCGGACTAACATTTTTTTGCAGGAAGGAAACTACTGGAAAATAGGGTCCGAGCGCCCGGGAGATACCCAGGCGCCCGGAGGTGAACTTTTATCATCTTCACGTCATCGCCACATGGAGCCTCCTGGTTGGATCAGCTACGTCACACCAGGGTGCCCTGAAGGTTCCAGGCGCCCCGAACCTCCTATATAAGGAGGGTCAAGGCTGAAGCTCCAACAACAAACTGGCAATCAGATCTTCAGTGCTCCTGCGACGCTGCCAAAAGCTCACCGACAAGTTTCTTTTTCTTTCTGTCTTAGTTTTCATAATTGTCGGTATTTTTTTACTAATAATTCATGTACTTTCGTTGTAATTCTCATTTCGAATTATTAATGATTGCCCACCGAAAGCACCCTTGTGTGCGGGTCTTGGAGTAGGAGTTGACACAGACTCCGAACCAAGTAAAAATTACTTATGTCATCTCTCTTTACTTTACTTTTTCCGCTGCGTACTCTCGTTAATTTTTAAATCAATATTCACCGCCCCCCTCTATCGACTTTCACGATCCAACAAGTGGTATCAGAGCAGGTACCGCTCTGATTTGGTGCAACCACCAGTCAGACAAGGGGTGATATTTTTTTCCATTTTTTTCGGCTTTTCAGTTTTTCGCATAATTCCAAACTGGTATTATTACCTTTTTGAAAATATTTTCTCGTTGCAGTTAATCTAAATTGGTGCAACACCAATTTAGTTTTTCTCTATTATTTCTATTTCCTCCCGCACTACTAATCCAAGACCAAGTCTTGGGGCGTTGCTTGTCTAGCTACTCTCTTGTGTGCAGGATGTCTCAGATCGAAGGCTTCAGTACGGTGCATCCTCCCCTATTCAATGGGGACGATTTTCTGTACTAGAAGAAAAAGATGGAGGTCTACCTAAAGACGGACTTCGACCAATGGTTGAGCGTCACAAAAGCCTACCGAGCACCAGTTGACAACTCCGGGAATCTACTTGATCTTGAACAATGGACGTCAGATATAAAGAAGAAGGCATCAACATAGAACAAGGCGATCAACACGTTACAATGCGGACTGACAAGGGAAGAGATGAACCGGGTAGGACTGCACCAGAACACTAAAGAGCTATGGGAAAAGTTGATCGAGCTGCACGAAGGGACCAGTGACGCTAAGGTAACGAAACGAGATTTGCTATTAAATAGAATATTTAATAAAAAAATGCAGGAAGGAGAAACGGTGAGTCAGCTTCACGCGAGGATCAAGGACATCCTCAACGGGCTCTACGCGATAGGCCACCAGATGGATAACAGAGATTTGATAAGGTACGCGTTAAACGCTTTTCCGCGTAATAGTTTGTGGGCATCTATCGTAGATGCCTACAAAATTTCAAAAAAATTATCTAAATTAAAATTAGACGAACTTTTTTGTGAATTAGAACTACACGAACAAACTAACGCTAGATCCGAGAAAGGTATAGCCTTGTTTGCAGGTTCCTCCAAAGAAAAGAAGAACAAGCCTGAACCTGAAGAAGATTCTGACCAGAACTCTGAAGATGAAGAGCACCTAGTGAACCTGGTAAGGAAGATGTTCACCGGGAGGAAGAGGAGCTTCAGCAAGAAGGACCTTCAGAAGATCAATTCTCCAACAAAATCAAGGAATGCGACATGCTTCGGATGCAACAAGAAGGGACATTACAAGAATGAGTGCCCGAGATTGAAGAATGACAAACCGAAGACGACTAAAAAGAAGGCCTTCAAAGCGACGTGGGACGACACCTCCTCGGACGAATCGGAGGCCGAAGATCAGAAGCACTAGAGTCATCTTGCGCTAATGGCCTACGAAACTGAGTCGGAAGGCGAATCAGAAGATGGGTCCGAACCCGAATCGAGCCACGAGTCCGTACTCGTTTCCGAAGGTCCCGAAGAGGTATATCTTAACTTAAATCGAAAATTCTTTAAAATTATTTCGTGTTTGAATAATAAATTGGTTAAATTAGAAAAAGTAAATGAATTACTCCTTGAAGAAAATCAAAATCTCAAGGAACAACTCACGAATAACAATCCAACTCAAGATCTAATACTTGAGGAGGAAAATTTGACACTAAAATTAGAAATTAACAAATTAAAAGATATGTTAGAGAAATTCACAACAAGATCTAAGAACTTAGATCTAATTTTAAACAACCAAAAAGTAATTTACAATAAAATCGGACTTGGCTATAAGTCAAACTCAAATAAAACATTTAATTCATTAATAACCCAACACAAACCAACAAGAAAAGCTTGGGTTCTGAAAGCGTGCTTAACCACACAAGTAGGACTTAACCAATACTACATACCTAAAGGAAAAATATACTATATAAAATCAGATAATTCAAATCAAAAACCTAAATACAAATCTAAATCAACAAATTCAAAAACTAAACATTTTAAAACCCACCAAAATTTAAAATATCATGAAGTTAAATATAACTATAAAAGAAATAGACATAAACCAAGATTTAAAAATAAAAAATAAAGGGCAATAATTCAGGGGGAGGCTTCAGAATAGCTGGCACCTCCAAAACTAACATACCAAGAAGGATAACCCAAACTAATCTACCCGGCATGGTACTTAAGGACTAATTAGAAAGGGATTCAAGTTTAACTTGAAAAATGGTACTGGTGAAATCTTGGATGATAGTACGTTAAGGAAGCTTAGTCTATGCATGTCTAGGAAGATATGACTTCGACCTGGTGCATTTGGCTAAGTGGAACTGATCGAAACTACCCTTTATGGATCCTAACCAGTTAGACCAAGGTTTTGTACTAAGTCCAGTGGATAGGACTATTTGGAAAACCTCGAAGGCATGATTACTCTAATGATGTCCAAGTGACTCACCATAGCCCAGAAGTTTATCCAGAGAATGTCTATCTGTTGAACTCAAAGCTAAACCTGAATCTAACATAAAGTGTAAATCAAACCCTGAATTTGAACCTAATTCATCTCACAAAATTATAGGATTCCTTAATTGAAAACATAGATCGGATGAGATGACTAAGGACTCAATTAAAATTAAAATATTAAAATAAATTAAATTAAAATTAAATTAAAATTTTAAAAAAATAAATTAAAATTAAAATTAAAAAATTTAAAATTAAATTAAATTAAAAAATTAAATTAAGATTAAAATATTAAATTAAATTAAATTTTTATTAAAAACTTAAAAATTCATTTTAAAATTAAACTTATTTTTTAAAAACTTAAAAATTCATTTTAAAATTAAACTTATTTTAAAAAAAAACTTAAAAAATCATTTTAAATTTAAAACTTAAATTCTTTTTAACTTAAAAAATTTATTTTAAAATTAAAACTTAAATTCTTTTTAACCTAAAAAAATTTATTTTAAAATTAAAACTTAAATTCTTTTTAACTTAAAAAATTTATGTTAAAATTAAACTTAAATTCTTTTTAACTTAAAAATTTAAATTCTTTTTAACCAATTCTGAATGAACCAATCAATCTCTAAATCACGAAGAGGAAGAAGAACCTCAAGAGAGTCAACCTCCTAGAACTATTAGAGTCAACCCAAATCATCCAACTAGCCAAATAATCGGTGATCCAGACCTAAGGGTTCAGACGAGGTCATCCTTTAGAAACCTAAGTCAAATTTCATTAATTTCAAAAATTGAACCTAAAACAGTGGCTGAATTGCTACTTGGCCCAGACTGGGTAATTGCTATACAAGAAGAACTAGCTCAATTTGAAAGAAATGAAGTTTGAGATTTAGTGCCACCACCCAAAAATAAAAAGATAATAGAAACAAAATGGGTATTTAGAAATAAATTAAGTGAAACTGGGGAAATCACAAGAAATAAAGCTAGACTAGTTGCTAAAGGGTTTAGTCAAGTAAAAGGACTTGACTACGATGAAACTTATGCCTCAGTGGCTAGACTAAAGTTCATTAGAATGTTACTTAGTTATGCAGCCCACAAAGGGTTTAGACTGTACCAAATGGACATTAAGTCAGCTTTCCTAAATGGACTGATAAAAGAAGAAGTTTATGTAGGACAACCACCTGGGTTTGAAAATCTAAAACACTCTGATTATATATTTAAATTAGAGAAGACTTTATATGGACTTAAGCAAGCTCCTAGGGCATGGTATGAAAGACTTACTTCGTACCTAATTTCTAAAGGGTTCAACCAAGGTCAAATTGACCCAACCCTTTTCGTTAAGTTAATACAAAAGGATATTTTTATAGCCCAAATCTATGTAAATGATATCATCTTTGGGTCAACAAATTCAGAATTTTTAGATGAATTCACAAGTCTAATGAAACAAGAATTTGAAATGAGCTTAGTAGGAAAACTAACTTATTTTTTAGGATTACAAATCAAACAAACAAATGAAGGAAACTATATTTATCAACAAAAATACACTAAAGAATTACTTAAAAAATTCGGAATGGAAAATACTAAAGAGATAAAAACGCCTATGGTCGTGAACACAATCCTAGATAATGACCCAAATGGAAAATCGGTTGACTTAAAATATTATAGGAGTGTCATAGGTAGTCTACTATACTTAACTGTAAGTCGACCCGATATTTTATTTGCAGTTAGTATGTGTGCTAGATACCAAACCTGCGCTAAGGAATCACATCTAACTCAGGTTAAAAGAATCTTCAAATACCTTAAAGGAACAATAAATGTAGGTATTTGGTATCCTAGAACTAATAACTTTGAATTAATAGGGTACTCTGACTCAGATTATGTTGGGTGCAAATTAGACCGCAAAAGCACAAGTGGTGATTGTCAACTACTAGGTCTATCACTTGTTAGCTGGTTCAGTAGAAAGCAACACTGTATTGCGCTATCCACTTTAAAAGATTTTAACTTAAACCTTACAAATGTAAAAGTGTTAATTGACAATATTAGTTCAATTAATTTAACAAAAAATCCAGTGTATCATTGCAGAACCAAACACATTGAAATTATGCATCACTTTATCAGGGATCATGTCACTAAAGGAGACATTGAACTCAAGTACATTGAGTCAAAGTCTAATTTAGCTGATATATTTACTAAACCCCTCCCTGAAAGTGAATTTAGCAATCTACATAGAAAATTAGGGTTGTGCCTAATAGATTAGGAATTTTAAAAAATTATTTTCAAAAATAAGCACTTTCAAATTCTAAGGTAAAATACTTTTTATGTTTTCAAAATTTTCTATTTTTAGAATTTCAAAATAGTTTTAGCCTTAGACTAGAAAATTTTCTTAGAAATCATGTTCCCCTAGGGCTAGTATTTGAGCATCTCACCAACACCCTAGGATTTCCTTGTTTGTGATTGTCAAACATAGAAAGGGGTGAGATGCATATGCAGATTGTCTGAACTTAAGATGCTTATATCAGTGCATCAATATAAGTCTGGACGTTAAATATCAAACAGATATTAATCAAATTAAGTCATTCAGTGTAGTCAAACACTGACTAATGCTTAGACTTAACTTGACTAACCAAGTGAAAGCTGTTATCCTCTAATAGTCAGTGAGTAGCTAACTGGTTAGACAGATTTAACAATGTCAGGTTCAGGGGGAGCAATAATTATTTTCACACCTTTTTTTTTAATATTCTCTTGAAATTAGGTTTTGAAAAACATTCTTCTAAAAACGTTTTAGAAACCTAACCGTTGTAAAACCAAGTTTTATATTTTTTTTAAAATTGTATGTTATAAACTTAGTTTGAAAATTGGCTTTGAAAATCGAATTTTACAAACTTAGTTTTGAAACTATGATTGTTCAAACTTGAATATTGAAAATTAATTTAAGAAAATAAAAACTTAGCTTTGCAAATTAGATTTCACAAACTTAACTCTGAAGAATTAGATTTTGAACATTAAATCTGACCTGTTTTTTTTTTAATCTTACTTTAATAATTACTTTTATAAAACTCATGATTGAAAAATATTTCAAGTTCAAACTTATTTTGAAAATTAAATTGAAACTTATACACTTATTGGCCTCGTTTGAAGTTAGCTTTAACTTGAAAATTAGCTTTTATAAATTTATGGTTGTTTAAATTATTTGTTAAAAATTTGCAAACCTATTACTAAATTATTTTTCTAAAATTAGCTATTTTTGATAACTTAGCTATTTTGAAAAAGTTAACAGATACTCTTTAACAGTAAAATCTTTAATCATTTTAACTCCCCCGAGTCAATCTGACTTGTTTTTGCAATTGTCCATATTCTATATTTATAATATGTTTGTGTTTGATGAATGTCAAAAGGGGAGGGTTAGGTGGTTAAGTTAGCTAAAACAAATTGAAAATACAAAACAAATTGAAAATGCAAACTAACTTAAAAACTTGTTAATGCTTGTTTCACTTAAGGGGTTAGGTGGTTAAGTTAGCTAAAACAAATTGAAAATACAAACTAACTTAAAAACCTGTTAATGCTTGTTTCACTTGCACTTGACACTAACTTAACCAAGTTGTCATTCCATCAAAAAGGGAGAGATTGTTGGTGCGGTTAGCACTAACGGTCTAACCCAGGTTTTGATGAATGACAAAATAGGTTAAGTTAGTTTTGTTGTTGATCTAACACTCTGACTGAGTGTACAGGAGAAGCCCAGACAGGTCGACGGGCTGACCTGATGTCTGGCACGAAGCCCAGCTAGGTCGACGGGCCGACATGATAGCTAGCACGAAGTCCAAACGGGTCGACGGGCTGACCGGACGTTTGACACGAAGTCCGGTTAGGTCGACGGGCTGACCGAATAGCTGGCACGAAGTCTAGACGGGTCAAAGGGATGACCGGACGTCTGGCAGGTAAGTAAAGGTAAGTCACTTGAGGGGAGTAACTGTGAGAATGCGTTCCCGGGAAGGGAACTTAGGCGCCGATCCGACTTAGAACCATTTCGGAACTCTAAGTCGAGATCGTGACTAGATTCCGATCTCGGAAAGACGGAATCTAAGTCATACTCTTTCTATTTGAATTATGAACTGTACTAATAATCTGTTTTGCAGGAGATATGAGTGCTTTGGACTAATGTTTTTTTGCAAGAAGGAAACTGCTGCAAAACAGGGTCTGGGTGCCCGGGAGGTACCCAAGCGCCCGGAGGTCCAGCGCCCGGAGGCGAACTTTTATCATCTTCGTGTCATCGCCACATGGAGCCTCCTAGTTGGATCAGCTACGTCACATCAGGGCACCCTGAAGGTTTCAGGCGCCCCGATCCTCCTATATAAGGAGGGGCAAGGCTGAAGCTCCAACAACAAACTGACAATCAGATCTTCAGTGCTCCTGCGACGCTGCCAAAAGCTCACTGACAAGTTTCTTTTTCTTTCTGTCTTAGTTTTCATAATTATCGGCATTTTTTTTACTAATAATTCGTATACTTTCGTTGTAATTCTCATTTCGAATTATTAATGATTGCCCACCGAAAGCACCCTTGTGTGCGGGTCTTGGAGTAGGAGTCGACACAAGCTCTGAATCAAGTAAAAATTACTTGTGTCATTTCTCTTTACTTTACTTTTTCTGCTGCGTACTCTCGTTAATTTTTAAATCGATATTCACCCCCCCCCCCTCTATCGACTTTCACGATCCAACAATCCAAACCTACCGAATCCTTCTACTTGGCTTCCACGATCTACCGAGATTTCTCTTGCTTAGCTGCAACTAGGACTTCCCTTTCCTAATCGCAATTAGGATTAGTCACTCAGTTGACTTCTCACCCTTGCCTAGCCGTGACTAGGACTTCCCTTGATCAAGCTCTATTAAACATATTTATCGGGCATTAAAACCTTGGAGGTTGATTACACCAACATGTACATATACCAACGAAGGAGGACCCCTTTTTATAATGCCCTTCACAATCTCCGCATATTGATGAGATATTATCTTGCAATCAATCAATCTGCCATATCATCATACTTATACTGCATCGATCAATCACATCAGTACATAGGTGGTGTAAGTATCCAAATAAAAGTATGATCCTCTGACAAACTCATGCTTTGTATTAATGACCATACTGGACTTTTGGATCATGAGACCTCTTGGGTTGCTAGCTATGTGAGCTTCTTACAGTGCCCAATTATGTATATGGCCTAATCGGGCCATAATGATATCTCAAAGGAAACAAGGTTGTGGTCGTCCAACAAGCCCTCATTGACTCTTCTAGGGCCCCTCTGATTGGCTAGGCCGATCGGGGGAGTGGGAACATAGAATCGAGCAAATCATGTCAAAACTAGGCATAGGGCCCCCGAGGAATTTGTTCGACCGACAAAGCCGATCGAGAGTGAGGAAATTAGGTCCCTAGTGAATCTTGTTCGCGCCGACAGTGGAGTTCATATAGAACCTATCCGATCAGCAAAGTCAATCGGGAATATGGACCCTATAGGTTAGCTGTTCGGCTTTTTGATACACCGTGAACTTTGACCGCCACTTGCACAAGATCCTTCACCCCTTTTCCTATAGGTCGGCTCTTTCTCTATTCACCATGTCATTGGCTATTATGCAGCTGGAATGATGCTTAAAGCATGTTCAGGAAGAGATGAACAGCAAATTGGATGAATGGCCGCAAGAAGGTATTGTGTGATCTATTGATGGCACCGAACTGCATACATTATAGGCTCAAGACCACACACAATAGCATACAAGGGCACAGACATTGCAAGGAGGAAGCCGAGTAACATGAAGTTTTGAGTAGCTTTGAATTCGAAGGCTGAAGAAGCGAGACCACTCCATAACACTCAGGTTCGAAAAGCAAGGAATGACAACACAAATAAGAACAAGTTGGAGTTTCGAACACGCACTCTGTCAAACTAGTTGAACAACACAATCATGATGGTTTCAAGTCATTGCATGAGCTTTTTATGATATGCTGTAACCAATGCTGGATTCGATGAAATAGTCACAATTATTGCTGCAGTTAAGGAAGAAGTTGAGTAGCTAATTGAGATGATTTCAAGCTTGATATCTCAGTTCAAAGTGATCACAAAAATACAGTACTGGTCTGATGATATGGTTCATTCTAAATGATTTAGTATCATTGGTATAAATAGATAAATTATGAGGATATTTTATCTTAGTACAGTAATTTTTATATGGAAAGATTAGAAATTAATTTTAAAATCTATTATAATAAATATCTATGTAAATATCCGTGGGGACAGTACAATGCAGGTCTTGGAATCATGGAGATACATTTATAATCTCATGCTTGAAAGGTTTTTAAGAGATATTTAATCTGAATGTATTTTAAAGTCGCGCGTATAATTCACATATTTTTTTAATTGTAATTTAATATTGATAATTTTTATGAGTAAAGAGTATCCTATATAGTATTTACGAGGCTGTTGTTTTTGGGTTGTTATTCCAGCCCATTTCGATAAACGGGCTCATATTAGCTGAGTATAGTGATCAACGGTCATGATTCGCTTATGCGCGTTATAAATATCTTGCACCTTCGTCTTTAGGGTTTTGCTCAAGGAGTTGGCCGGAGCCGTCGCAGCGATCGGTAACTCCATTCCCATCTCTTTTCTTCTCATTTTAGCGGAGCAAATATAATGAGTTTTTGATCCTTTTTGCTCTCGTTGATGCTTCTTGCGATTTGGTTTCTTTTGCATTCGAGCTGTTTGAGTTTATGCTTCGCATTCTGTTTTTTCTGTTGTAGAACTATTTTGTTGCGGATTTAATATCAGCGACGTTCATAGTTTTAGTAGCGACATAACGATCCGTTGCTGGATGACGATTGCAAGGTTCCCATGTTTTTTTTCTTCCATTTTGTGGAATTTTGTTTACAATTTCGCTTACAAGTGATTTAAGCTAAGCAAGATCTATTCCCGGGCGAGAATAATTTTCATGATTCATTGTCGTTTTGACTTTATCATTATTGTGTTGTAAGGATTGTGGGCGTTCTGCTAATTCTGATTTTGTCGATTGACTACAGTTCATTGCTTGTGAAACTTTTTCATTAAGATCAGATGGCTCCAAAAGGTATGTCACATCAACTTTTATCTCATTGTACCTTACAACATTCGTTTTATTTGAATCACTATTCAAATGTTTATATAATTTTGACACTATGAAACCTCATATATGCTTATTAGAGTTAATTACTTGAGCCTTGGAGTTAAACTCAACTTATACTTTATCAATTTTGAGTTGCAGTTTTTCTCCCTGACATCTAAGTTACAATTTGATATTCTTCTTTTTCCGGATTTAAAATGCTTGATTATCTGATCAATTCATGGATATTTACATTTCATCTTAGATTTAGTACTGGGCATGTCAATTTCCTTAGGTTAATGATTAAGTAACAATGTGTGTTTTTTGCTAATGAAAAACACCATGAGATGCTTACTCTTAATTATTTAGTTTTTTCACAAGTAAAAGGATGCTAGCTAGTTGATAGACCTTCATTTTGATGAACTATGACATGTATGCATAGTGACAGATCAAGTTAAATTTAAAGTGTATCTCTTGTAACTCATTTTTGTGAAACTGTCAATAGCCAATGGATTGAGAGTGCTCATTTTTTGTATGAGATATAAATATTTAATTATCACGGTAGCTTTCTATAATGTGTTATATTGTATGTGTTTTGTTATTGCTTTACAATTGAGTTCAGTTCTTTTGGGTTTGTCAGAATAACATCTTTTCGCTGATGTTCAAAATCTAAAACTAAACTTTTTTTAATAGTTAGTTGTCGTATGTTAATGTGTTCTGTGCTCAAATTGAAAACATTAATCAATGAACCAGTCAAACAGAGCTACTGAAATCTTTTGATCCCTACTCTGTGATTGAGGACTTTAGTTTACCAAGTCAACCTGGAAAATAAAGAATTTTCTTGTACAGCTTCTGATGCTTTGTCCTAATATATGACCCATATTGTTGGCTATTGATTATGTTTTTCGTATGTGCTATTAGCTACTTCAAAGAAATCTGATGAGAAAACACAGGCTGAGAAAGCCGCCAAGGCTGTGAAATCAGGAACAACCATTAAGAAAGCCAAGAAGATCAGGACCTCGGTTACTTTTCATCAACCCAAGACACTTAAAAAGCCTAGAAACCCCAAGTACCCTAGAATTAGCGCCCCGCCAAGAAATAAGTTGGATCACTATCAAATCCTAAAGTATCCCCTGACCACTGAGTCTGCCATGAAGAAAATTGAAGACAACAACACACTAGTCTTCATTGTCGACCTTCGAGCTGACAAGAAGAAGATCAAAGCTGCTGTGAAAAAAATGTATGATATTCAGGCCAAGAAAGTTAATACTCTAATCAGGTTAGTAGAAAATCCACTATTCAGACCAGTTATATACTAAGCTTTTCTGCACCCGTTTATTCTAACCAAGTTTTACAAATGTTTTATCTACTCGAGCAGGCCTGATGGAACTAAGAAGGCTTATGTGAGATTGACCCCAGACTATGATGCTCTGGATGTGGCAAACAAGATTGGTATCATCTAAATATGCTGACAGGGACTATTTGTTCGTAGTTAAGTTATTAGGTTTCCTAATTGTTGGAAGTTGAGTTCCATTCTAAGAAAATATTTGTGGACCAAGTGTTTTGAACTTGACAATGCCTTTGCTTATTATTGTCTTGTCTTTATTTTTTGGAACTAAGAATCTTGCTGAGATTTTCCTTCAATTTTGCTCGCTTGATCAGACTTCCCAATTCATAAATAATTTATCAGCAGCAATTTACAGTGAAGACTAATTTTGGAAATGCATCAGTAGATATATTAGATCCAATGGTAGAAAGACAAGCAAAATGATTTTGTTCACATATTGGGGTCATAGCAGAAATATTCAATCTGCGATCTGTAGACGGCAGGAAGTACAATCCTTTTAACACAGCTTTGAGTCAAAGAAGCAATAGAGTATGATTCAATTCATGCATCCCACCCTAGGAAATGTCTTGTGATTGATGTTGCTGCTCAGCTCCATTATCGATCTGGATCTCCAGCAGCCGCCCCACTGGCTGCCTGCAGATTGGGCATCTATTCGTATGGAACTGAACAATCTTTGCACATTCATGGCACATGCACTGGAACAAACCCATTAACAATATTTAATTACTAAATTCTGATATAGAGAAGATTTCATGACCCTAGATTATGAAAGAAGATAACTTATAAGGTTAGTTTATAGTAGACTGTCAAATGATCATGGTGAAAGGAATTTTTCCTAAGGATAGATTTCATACTTGTTGATGAGTGAATTTGATGTGACAGGAAATGGAATGGAGTTCTTATTAGAAAGCGAAATCATTAACTCTTAAGGATTTCATATCATAAAGGCTGCTAATGCTACACTAAGTAAACTTTTGTATTGAAGCATCAATTCCACAAAACAAATTTATTTATAAAGTTAAAGGCAAACACTAGTCTCCTAACATGCAAATCCCATCAATCGACATTCCATTTCACCAACATTTACTTGAACAAAGAAATAAGCATAAAAGAAAGTAAAATTTCCACCTAGTATTATTTTTGATATCATAAGAAAAAGGCAGGGACATTAGTTGTTTGATTACCTACATGGATGCCATGAGAAGTATACAATTCTACAAAAGAATTCAGAAATATCATCCACTAAATTGCTTATCCCTTTTAACGTGAATAACTGAGTATCAGTCTGATCACTCAGTAACCCAAATATCGTTTTGCAATTAAATTTTCAGGAAATTATAGAAGGATAGATAAATATCAACGTTTTAACAAGTTCCAATGCAGCTGCCTAGTTGTTCTATACAAGGGACTTCTTTTGAGTAGACAGGCAAATCTAGTGAAGAAAAGAAAATGATTTCGTTCATTTAATCTGATTCAGGCTGAAGAGAGAGACTCTAATTTGGATCATTTCTCTCCCAGGAGAAGACAATGAAAGCATTTGATGATTTTTTAAAACCTTGATATATATATATATATAAAGAAAACGAAAGGAAAATATGTGTTATTGCATACCATGTGTCTGCAAGGGAGGACAGTGATCTGGCGTGGCTCAGAAAGACAAATCACACATTCTTTTCCTGGTTCATTCCCATCAACAGCGTTGTCAACAGAGTTTCCTATGCCATAAATGTCCTGCAGCTCATATTTGGTTTGGTTCACCAGCAATATCTGCTTCACCACGAGAATATGATAGTCACCATGCCCTTTCCTCTTGAAAAGAGCCTGTGTGATCTGTGATTGTGGAGTTTCAAGTTTCTGATCCTCACCAACCAGACCTTGATAGTTTGATGGGCAAGCTTCTGCTTTTATAGCAAGAGGATATATACCCTCTTCTCCCTCTTTCATCAACTCGGCCTCATCAAACATTGAGAAGTTGATACCTGTGCCAGATGATTGCCTGAACTTCTGACCAGAACTTTCCTTAAAGGAAACTGTGACTGGTTGGAGCAAGTCCTCCTTCGTTGCCGTTAGGCTACATTCAGCACCTTCTTTTGCAAAGAAGATAATAGTGATGCTGTTTGCAGAAAGTACAAAAGCATCAGTTAGATACAGCAATCAGTTAGATATTGAAGAATGATGTTGAATCAGGAAATGTGGATATTCTGAACAAATTAATCTGGCTGGGTCACATGCTATCTTTCGGGAAGTGAAATTACAGACTTGGGCATATCTCAGCAGGATCTGGAAATCAAATGATTATGCTGCTACTTATTCAACAACCGAAGCAAGCCAAGCCGATTTTCCAGAGTTCTAGGTGGTCTCACTTAAGTTCCATTTGAGCCTTAATCAGCTTTAAACAATTCCATATGAACTCACACAATCTTTTGTTGATTTTTTTTTCCATGATCCTAATACTTAAGCAAGTTTTTTTTTTGTTTTTGTATAAAAAAGTTGTATCTATTTTCATAAATAAATCCATGGTCATGTCTTCCGAGTAATTCCAAGAAGCATATTTGGGTGAAAGCTATATGATTACAAGAAGATCATTAT
Source organism: Zingiber officinale (assembly GCF_018446385.1). NCBI lineage: Eukaryota > Viridiplantae > Streptophyta > Magnoliopsida > Zingiberales > Zingiberaceae > Zingiber > Zingiber officinale. Next base: position 126,295,590 of record NC_055989.1, read on the forward strand.
AATTTGCAGACAATTAAAAATAAAACACACGTTCGAGTAACATAGTTAGAGCTCCAACAATCCAAATATTCATAAGAGAATACTTCTAAGAACATGCAAAATAGAAGTTGAAAGAGTTATAAGTCATGCTGTGACGACCTCTGATTGATATTTATTCGACATCTGTAGGGGGGCCTTCAAAAGTGTTGGCTTATCCAACCTTGAGGGTGCAACTACTGTTGCTTGAGGCCTGCTAGTCTTAAGTGATCCAGAATGTTTCAAACTAAAGCGACCACCTCCTCAACAACACTATCCCTACATATTCATCCCTTCTAGAGATCTGCAAACTTAGATTTTGGTCTAATCAGAAATCTAAGATGGAGTTAGTCCCTCCTTTGAATGTAGTCATCCTTTAAACAGATTTTGATATGATTTCCCGACATAAATGTTAGCCTTTCAATGGTTGTGTGGCCATCCATGATCTTTGGCCTCTTTAAGAGATTGCAAGATTAGATTTTGCATCAACCAAAACAAAAACACTAGAAACTACTGAGAAACCCAAAGACCTTAAATGTAGATACAATGGGCAGGGAATCCCATCTCCTTTGCTTTGCTCAAGTGTGCACACGACACTTAGTCCACCCACCCTTGCCTTGGACCTACTAGAGACCCTTCGGATGATAGCTTCCCAAAGCATCTTGTATGAGCTAGTTCTGCAGAAATACAATGCCTATGGAAACCAAAATTAAAAACCATCTGTCTTCCTGCTAATAACTCTTCTTTGTAAGAAGTTGGCTGGACATCTAGGGGTAGAGAAACAGTGGGCAGTAAGAGCAGTATCAAATCGAATCAACCTCCGCATACTAGAAATGACTCAAAAATAAGAGTTATCAAGGTTCGCAGTGATGAAAGATAAGCTTCATCGTCGTCCGAGACGGAAGATCGCTTGGAACAAGTCGATACATGATTGGAGACGCAGAAAAGGGAGAGAACAAAAGTTTGATAGGAAAGATATAATTTTGCACATGAATAATACAGCAGCAAACATGTGAAACAACATTCATTATTATAGCAAGATAACAAAAGGAAAAAAAATATCACCTTCCTGCGACGGTCGCATCGAAGAAGAAGGAAACGAGGAATCGGCCTGGATTTTCCTCATCGGGCTCAACACCGAGAGTCTCTTTCTTAATATCAACAAAGTTCCTGATTGCTACGGTATTCTGATGTTCGAAATTCGAAGACGGAACAGCCAGAGGGCCATCAGGCGGATACCTCCCGCGACCCATCCACCCCGATTGACGAACAGAGTACTCTCCATGAGGTCCACCGATGACACGGTGGTACTGATATGAAGGCACCGGCGTCGCCAGTGGTGGAGGCGGGTGGTACCCGGAAGGATAGTACTGCGGGGGGTTTAGATTAGGGTATTGTGGCGGATAAGGCGTCGTCGCGGCGAACGCATGGAGATTGGAAGACGCCTCAGTCGGCTGTGGCGGGGAAGGCAAGGGGCCGAAGGGATTGGACTGGTGATGGCCGGAGTTACTCCGACCACCGCCGTTTCTGGTACCATTGCTCGCGGCGTTTCCCATGGGTCTAAGGAAACTAGTAACAAACAGAATACGATCGAATTAATTACGAATGTTTTCCATTTTTGCCCCTATAAAATTTATCTTCTGTAAAAATACCCTTTAAAAATATTAAATTATATATATGCCTCTAAAATTTTAAATTATCGAAATATCTTTTATAATATCAATCCAATATGGATGAAATAAACTACGGATGACTATTAGTTCTGGAAATAATAACTGACGTACGATAAAAATATTTATTTTAATTATACTGAGATTTAAATCTCCAACCTCAAGTTAGTAGCACCTGCATTAGTTACTAGACTATCTCGAGAGAATTCTTTCAAATACTTTAAGGTGGACATGGAAGGATGCTCGAGTCAGATTGTTGGTTTTAAAATTTCAAAGAAAACTTATTAGAGAACATGATTCAGGAGTAAATTTATCTCCCAAAAAACTAACATTGGATTTTCTACTATCAGTAAGTTGCAAAAAATTGACTTTTGGTTTTGCAACATGTTAAGTCATTTATTTATGTTTATTTTTTATTTTTTTTATAATCATATATTCTAAAATTTTATTCAATTAAATTGAATAATATTTTCTTTCAAATAATTTTAGATATTAATTTGTATTTATCTCAGAAATTAATTTACAGTGACCTACTTATAAAATAGTTCATTCACAACCCTATTTGTTCAATCAGTTAGACACCAATTTCCAGTGGCGACAACTTCAAAGAAGCGTTTTGCTTGTTAGCAATCAAAATAGATGAACAAGAAAAGAGACATGAAAAACAACTCAAAATTGATGCTGAAAGCAGCTTCTTACAAGGTTTTTGGAGATTCACCAAATTTATAGCCTTTTCATATCATGAATGAACCTGTTCATGATTGAAATGACTGAAAGATATAAACAATCCATGTGGTGATGCATTCTCAACTGTGCTGATCCAACCTCGAGTTAGAATTATACTCTGGAAGTTGATTAATGGAACAACCAGGGGCAGTCGTGCTATGGCACCCAAATAAATGCTATAGCCTGCAATCACTCTCAAATGATTATTGATGTAAATATGCTCTCGCAAACTACCAACAATCGACATAGTAAATAGTAAACAAAATCTTCATAAGCATAATAATCTTACTATATGAGTTTCTCCTACCCAACCATTAGGAGGCAGATAGCAGTAATTATCCAAGTTGAATTACCTTGTGAAGGGGAAAGAAAAACTACTTCATGTTAATCGAACCACAGCATCAGAGTTCCTAGATACTTGCCATCCTTTAGGATAAACAAGATCTTTTGCCTCTAGAGGGAGGTGCCAATTCATGATCCTTGAGCAACCATATGGTATGCCTTCCATTTGACTCTCATCCTCTACTATTTGCTCTATAAATGTTGTCTCCTGCAAACAATATGAATAGGTAATAATATTTACCCATGAATAAATGGACTCGAGTACCCAAAAAAAAACATAAACAAGATGCAGTAAGTATTTACCAATCAAATTGACAAGTGTATTTTGTACATAAGTGGTCCTGGGTTGTAATTATAAATCACAATTATGCGCCTCAGTGATACAATGTAAACCTCATTATCAGTCAATCTATGCCAATTAGTGTCACACCAAACCATATTATATTAGTAAAACTTGGCAGGTGCACGAAGTTCCCGTCAATGTAGGACCTCGATAAAGAGTCTAACCACATTGGATCTATTATTGTACACAGCTTTATCCTGCATTGCAAGAGGTTTGTTTATGCGACTCAAATCCGTGACCACAAGCTTACATGGCAGCAATTTTATCATTGTGTCAAGGCTCTCCTTATACAATAATTGCTTGGAGATTCAAAACTACATGGTATTTTATGAATAATAATTGATAAATATCTACTGTAGCCATTAAGGAATGGAGAGAGGTCATATGACAAAGTCAGATAAACCAAATGTGTATCCTCTCTATCTAGCAGTATGCCATCGATCATTCCATAGCACTTGATATGCAATGCATTTTTAAAAGATAAATAAAGCACATTTATAGGGATAAAATGGTTAACATGGATAATAAATTCTCCTAATCAACAATATCCTGTAAAATAATTCCACAAAACAATTGGAATCATCAAATGCAAAATAAACGATAGATAGCAATCTGTATTAATCAACAATGGAGAAGATATCACATAAGTAGAATGCATATAATTTATCAATTGCAATAGAATTAGCAGTAGATTGTATTTAAGCACAAAAAAGTAATCAAGCATCAATTTGTTAGCAATCTTGACAGCTATGGTGAGATGATTAAATTAGCCTTAGTTCATGAAGCAAACCCAAATTTCTAAAGCCAATGAACTATAGTTTTTCCAATTTAACTTTTATATGGTTCATTATGGAGCTGGAAAGGCCTAGAGGATTAGCAAGAGGCAATTGGGAGGTAATCCATAAATCTAACATTTTGAATTGAGGAAAACTCTTGAGGGTTCACCAATCAAGGCAGAACTACTACTCTATGACGAAAGAGGGACTAGTTGTCTGTTGTCTAAAATAGGTTGTTGTCCACAGGAACAAGAGTAAGCAAGGAATTTGCTTCTCGAAGATGCATGTGAAGAAGAAAATGTAGCTCAGTTAGAGGAAGGGTGGCGATATTGCCAAAGAAATATCGAGTCAGCTTAAAGGGGTGATAGATGGAAATGCTAACACAAAGTTCTACACATCAAGGAGATCACACGTGTAGAAAGTTCCATAAAAGGTCATGCAAAGATACTGCTTGTGTGCAGGAGTGTGCAAAGGATATTGTACAACTGAATATGGGAGGCAAGAATAGAGGCATCGCCTCACATGGAAGAGGCCTCTTGTGTATGAGACACTGATGATGGATTGTGTGGAGGAGTTGCAACATGTAAAACAGAGCCATGCATGCAGGAGAGTCAGATGATGGGTTGTGCATATGAGATTGGCCGAGTAGTATCAACCATGATGTCTCCAATACCATGTTGAGATTAATGGGGGAAATTAATAAGGTTTCTTACACTATATATATATTAATGTAACTTTACAATTGACACCCTGCAATAGGTTGCATTTGCATCCCAGCATAATTTACCAAGAGGTCCCTAACAAATAGAGTTGCCAAATATGCCTTTGCCAACAAAAGAGAATGCAACCAAATAACCAACCAAACATGAACTCCATTAGCTATTTTTACTTAACACAATAAAATGAATAGTAAAGAAGGCATTCACCTGCCCCAGAATAACAAGTGAAAGAATGACCTAAACAGACAAGAATCACAAGTTTATGCTCTTGATAATACCTAAGTGTATTGCTAGTGTTCAAAGAATGCCTTCACATTTGTGTTTCTAGTTAAACTGAACTATTGTTTTAGATCCCCGCAGTTTTTTGTTCTAACAATGCACTTTGCTGAGCCAGAGAAACTGATAAGGGAAAGCATACCTGAAGGCCCTTGTTCATTGTATCTAGTTGCTGAATGGCATCCATATTTGGACGATTCCATCTCCTGGTGTCCCATATTATGGAGCTGTTGAATGCAAAACCAGACATATCAACATGAAATCTCCTCAATCTCTTGCTTTTCTCATTAGTATGCCATCCAATTACTTGACTTCCATTACACACTGGACCTTCAAGTATAGCCTCGTTTTTGTTCTGAGCAAGCATTGCAACAGGCCAAACACCAAATCTCCTAAACAAACAGACCAGTATTGCATTTAACTTACAAATTTATCTATGAAAGAGAGAAAACTTATCGTACATATACTATATACTGATTATTATGGTTGAAGATTAAGAAAATAGGCAATGGACCAGATATGTGAATCCTACCAGAATGGATCCTGAGGGCGTCCAGGCTGCAAATTGCATAATGGAGGATCAGGTTGGATTCAAGTAAAATTCCAAATGATTTTTACAAGTTTCTATCGTTGTTGGTTTAGCAATAACTAATAAGGTTCACATAAAGAAATATTTGAGAAAGGGTTGCCAGTTGAGGGTATAGAACTTTCGAGTCAGAGGCTACTGTTGCATCCAGAAAAAGGAACAGAAGCAAAAAAAAAAAAAAGGTTGACTATCAGCAACATAACTATAATGACAATGTTAATGCATTGAGGTAAACATGATCCAAATAAGATGATGTTGATGAAGAAGATTTTGTTAAGCAAAATAACATTACATTATACGGATCCTCAAGTAATTAGTTTATATACCAGATGCAATTTTCAATTGCCATTAGGCATACAAGTATCTAGGTGTCAAAAAACATTTCTAAAATATTTTCCACGTGATCAACAGGGATGTGTTTCCTTTAAATTTATCAAATCTATGTTTGTGACTTCAAGACCTTGCAAAACTAATTTCACCATTTTTTTCACATTCATCAAATCTATGGATTTAAATTTAAAAGGATATTTGTTTCCTTTTCAAAACTCTCTTATCTCACTTTTACTCACTTTTGACACATTTTCTTTCTCTCAAAGTATCCCATAATTGAAAGTTAAATATTTCTAGTCAATTTTACTAATTTCATTTTTTTGTCCATAACACTTCTACTAATTTCTGTCACTTGCAACTTCAAATTTAGTGACTTCTTGCTACCAACAGATTTTATTATTAAAATAGTTGTATCTATTAGAACCAAAGGTGTAAAAGATAGATGAAAACTTAAAGGAAACATTAGTAATGTAATAAGCAATGATATAATTGGTACAAATATTACTAGTGATATAGTCGTCTTGCATAGAGCTTTAAAAAGAATAAGAGTCCTGTAGTCAACACCAATAGTTAGGACTTGAGAAAATGACAATGACAATGAAATTAGCCACTTCCTATGTAAAATTTTCTCAATCTATTCTTTGATTTATTTTTTTTTTTCATATTTCTTTATCCAATATTTTTAGCTCTTTTATATTCAAGAGAAATATTTAAATCCTAATTTATCTCTTTTTCTTTTGCAGCTATTCACATTTTTGTCTTCATCTTCACACTTCTAAAACATACTTCAATTCAAGGATTAAAGTATCATTTTGTATGGTAAGTTAAGTCTTCAACTAGAGCATCATGATTTCTGCACTGTGCTGGCACTCAACATAATTCAACACACTTCAAAGCATATCAAGATCAACTCAAAAGTGTTTTAATCCTATAATGTTTTGTTACTGACTTGTTGCCTTTTAAATATAATCATAGCAATATGAAAATAAATTTAAAGAAGATACCTGATCTCCCGCAGACGCTCGAACAGTTCAAGGGAATAAATGCTATCTTCATCTGTGAAGTGCACAATACCATCCAGGCGATGCCGCTCGATGTGCTCAAGCGCGGTGTTCCTCTGGTGGACGCCCCTGTTCATGGTGTCGGTCAAATTCTTCTTGCAGACAAGATGCCTGTACATGACGCCCGTTCCCCTGAGGATATCTGCTGTCTCAACTGTGGCTTCATTCATTTCCACCACTATCCAAAGTAGGGGTGGCCGCACCAGCCTAAGTGTCTGGCCCAGCCGACTCAGGTATAACCTTTGGAACGCCGGACTGTACGTGGGAGTGACGATGAGCAGCAGCTTCCCATCGCCCGACTGATCCTGTGGAAGCTTGAATGGCGGCGGATTGCTAGCGTCTTTAATAAATCGCGCACCATCGATCTGACTGGCACGGTAGCGCAAAGCGACGTTCCCCAGAGCACGACGGGGAAGGTAACTGTTACCGCTATTATCGGTGGCCGTCGTTAAGATTGCGGAGGAGGAGGAACCAAAAGAGAGGCGTCGGGGGCGAAAGCTGGAATCTTCGAGGTCAGCGAAGGGGAATAGTCCGAAAAGAAAGCCGAATAGGAAGAAAAGGAGCAACCGAAGCAGGCACCACCTCCGCCAAGAGTTATGGTGCTGCTGTAGCTTCCCGCGGGAGGAGAAGGAAGAGGAGAGGGAGCCTTTCCGGTGCAGTAAGGCGTGGTGGCGGCAGGAACGATCGAGGTCGGTCGCCGCCAAGAAGGTTCGCCTGATGGACGCCATCTGCAACCACGAATCCGTTCGAGACGAAAGGAATGCAGAGATCAGAGGGACCGAAGCAACGGAGGCGGAGGCAAGCCCTACCTCACGAAGAACTCGAGAACGGCGGCCAGTGGGAGTGGATCGCCCGGACGCCGGCGGCCACGGTCGCGGGTTTCGATTTGACTTCCCCGGGGTTTTGAAGGTCGCGTCCTCCTCCCGAAATCATAAAATTTTCACATGCCCTCGAAGCAGCATGTAATTCACCCTACCAACACCAACAACGGCGATTGGGTTTAGAGTGGGGTCCACCCGACGCGTGACGGTAATCGTTAGGGTTGGCGGGCTGTCCATCCAAGCGCCTCTGTCGAACTCTATACGCTAGGCAATAAACACGGTTTTCTTACCTCACTCATGGTTTGCGAAGTTAAGGACTGATATGTGGACCCCAGCTTCCTCGTCCAGTGAAATATAACGTACCAAAACATTTTAAAAAAAAATATATAGAAGAAGTCAATATTCTTTGCCTAATTTCCTAACTAATCGGGGGTTTTCTTCTTTCATATGAGAGCGGTGGACGCAACCGTTGAGAGGAAGTCGCCTAACTTGCCGGAATATTCCCATCGCCTCATTTGTCAATGTGATCATCTCCGTTTTCAACGTCACTTGGTAATTCAGTCCGAACCAATGTGACCTGAATAACTGCAGAAGCTTCAACGCAGAGCTGCACGAACAGTTTACTTTGTTTCAGTTCTACGAAAACTGCTAAACGTTCGCTCTAAAGATGGCAGTTTAGTGGAAATCTTCCTCTTGGCTGTGGAATTCCTAACTCTCTCTGTCGGGCTTGAATTTGGACTTATAACATGGTTTTCAGAACGTTGTTTGTGAAGTTTTGGGATAGATAGATGGATAGATACATAGATAGATAATAATTTAAAGAAAATTTTCTTAGTTCGTTTCATTTAGTTCGTGTAATCGAGAGTATATAACTATTTATGTTTGGATTGTATACGACTTGTAGGTAACAAACAACTTGTCAAAATTGTAAGATTTGTTTGGTTAGTTAGGTCTATTTAGTAGGCTCAATTTGCTTGCCTGGTCCGCTTGACCACCTTCTTGACTCATCTATGTCAATCTGTTTGGTACTAACATCGACATGCCCTTTATTGGCAACTTCAAAGGTCAGTCATTCTAAAGTAAAAGATTGATGCTTTAATGATTTAGTAAACATATCAGCACGAGATACTCCAACTCAATATTCCTTAAATTGACTAACGAAGTCTGGCACAAGTCGAGTGTGTAAACATCATCAACATAATTCTCGGTTGTTCCATCCAATTGCATAACCAGTGTTTGAAATGCACTTGAAGGTGGTCCCATGTCGATCGAGCTAAGCAAGTTCGTTGGATAGGCCGGACATGTGAGTTGGTAAATTAATCGATCTGCTTGGGCCAATCATTCTAGTTGATATGGTTAACCCAGTCCAATCATAAGGATTATCGATAAGACAATATATTATTTACGATCACTCTATGTCAACAAGTCGTGTACCATTATCTAATAATGTAGAGTCACATCTATATGACGCATCAAATATTGAAATTAGCATAAGATTAGTACTCCTTGACTAAGACAACACCAAATTTCAAAATCACTATTCCAATTATTAGTTCCAACTTATCATCCTTAAACATGGCGATCATACCAATTAGTGAGCTAACACACACTAAACTCTACCCCATCGATCCTCATAATAGTCTTTGTATAAAAATTTAAGGAAACTCATCCTCACTAAATGGAGCACAGATCTCCTGGACTACTTTTTTATGGTCTAGGGAATGTGTCATTCGTATTTGTGATCATCGGATCGTGGGCGCGATTCAATCGTAAATGGTTGTGATCCTTTCCTGGGTTCACCGTCCCCACCAGATTATAATTTTTGTTCGGAGCAGGCGGCCGGAGGCCTCTAGTGGTGCATGGATAAGTGGCCAGGTTACTGGACGTCGAGCGAGGGTGTCCTCCGGGCAGCCTCCGGTCGTCCGCTCCAAATAAAAACTATAACCTGATGAGAACGGTGAACCCAAGAAGTGATCACAACCATTTGTGGCTGGATCGCGACCACGATCCGACCGCAAATACGAGTGACACATCCCTAGACCACAAAAAGTGGTCCAGGAGATCATGCCTCCACTAAATGTCTCTACTATCTACACACAATCATAATTCTACCATCTCTAATAACACAATACTAATGATAGCTCATTTACAACACGTGTAACATCGCCAATAAGTTGGCATAAGCCCCCCGGGCATGGAGAGTTGGCAAGAGGTATGATGGATACACTCAGCGTCAAGGGTTCGATTCTCCGATCCAACAATATTCTTTCGAACTCTTGCGATGCTCTAAATATAATGTGTTGGGCCAAGTTGTAGGCCCGCTCATTTTCTGAATTTATTTGATGGGCAAAATGATTGATCATATCATCCACCTCAAAATTAGTCAAGTCATAAGATTTAGATATATGGCATTAAAAAAAAATTGCAATAAAAATGAACTGTCAACATAACGGTCACAAATACCCTAATAAGTTCAACTTTTGTTCTTGCATATAACCCCAAATCCAACTTGGCAGCAAGACAAGTGGGCACAAATTAAATTCAATTTGAACCCAGTAGACAACACGGTCAATCCTACATATAAATATAATCATCCATTCTTTATTTAAAATTGGAGTCCTCCTCCATACTTAATGATGTCCTTCTTCATCCACTCGACTCCTCTTCGTATTTTGCTGATGTTGCGGTGGCATGGGTCCTCGAGTGTGTTTGTTGCTGACATCCTATGAATCAAAGAACTTCAGTCGGAGACTAACATTGCTTGTGTGACCCCTCCGTTGATCATGTCAACAATGGGCTGAAGTGAGAGTTCTTGCGTGCATACGCGAGAGAGTGGAAGAGCTCAAAGAAGACAAAGAGATTGTCTTCGCATGCCAGAAGAAAATTATACCTTCGCTTACCTTCACAAAACGTTATATAACCGCGGAGGTGGAAGGTCTATGTAAGTTACCACGCAAGGCAGGCCTCTTGGACAACCACACGAGCAAAGCACCGCCTACTAACCAACTGCATGAGTGAGACATTACATTAAGGGTGACAACTGTTAGATCGTATTTTTGACGTTGTCTGGTCATTAACATGATATTGCTTTCATGATATACAACCTTGCTAGGTCTGTTTTATGTCAAGGGCTCGGAGGTTGAGGTTAGGAAGAGTCCATTGTGGCAGTAGCGGAGGTCAATGCCCAATGAGACCCTATTGCTATGGAAGATGTCGGTCAGTGTACGACGCCTAAGACCATCTCCAACCCACATCACAAAATTTGGTGTAATTTTCATACTAAAATAATGCAATTTCAACCCCAAATACTATTTCAACTCCAACACATCCACGTCATATCACACCAAGAAAGAATATTCTTTAGAATATTCTATTATTCTTATTAATTTTTTATATGATAATTATTATATTTAAAATTAATACTTCTTAATATTTGATATTTTAAATTTTTTTAAAATTCAGTATCCAACTATAATATATATATATATATATATATATATATATATATATAATTTTTATTTTTAATTTTATTATATAATTACTCAGACATAAATATATTTTAAAAATATTATAAAATCACACACAATTAGAATAAAATATTTTACTATTTTATATTTAAAACAAAAAAGGATACTTAATTGAAAATAAAATATTACAAGACTTTAACTTTAAGACTTTAAATTTCAGAATTACTATATTGTTCCCATAAATACTCAGGGGTGCTTGTTTGGGGGATTTGGAATGGGAATGGAATGAAACATGGTGCTTGGTTTGGGGAAATTATGGTGGGTCCCACGGATTGATTCCTCTAAACATAGGAATGGGCCATTACCCATAGGAATGGGTGGTATGGGAATCATTCCCATTTCATTATTATTGATAATCATTCCTATTCTCATTCCATTTCCCTTACCCAAACCAAGCACCCCATTAATACATTTCGAAGGGCAATATAAGCTTCTTTGTCTTTGATTTGTCTGTATCGAGCTAGAAACTCTTCAAATCGAGTATCATCATATACTGCGGGTTCAACATCTGGAGTCGTCACCTCAAAGTATTCCACGATTGGTGCATTTAAATCATGTTCATCTTCAATTATCATATTATGCATAATAATATATACATGATGTTAGTATATCATGTAAAATATTTTTCTGCCAAAAACGTGAAGGTCCTACAATAATTGCAAAGCATGATTGAGGCATGTGAAATGCTCGCTCAACATCCTTTCTACACACTTCTTGCTTTATTGCAAATAATTTATTCTTTCGACCTTGTGGAGCATAAATCGTTTGAACAAATGTTGACCATTTGGATATATACCATAAGCTAAATAGTAATCTATATTGCACTCTTTTCCTTGAATGACATAACAAGCAGGAATAGTAATACCTGCAACAAGATTAGCAAAAAAATGAGAAGATTCAGATATATTAATATCGTTTGTACCATGTACTTGTTTGTTAAACTTAGTTATTCATGCTTTTAAGTTTGTATTAGTAATATTTTAATTTAATACCATTACTATCTTTATTTTGTATGTCAATGTAATGGGTAATGTATTTTACGTTTATGCATATCAATACTTTTAATATTTTATTGTATTATGTTTATGAAATTAGTGATAATATATAAATGTAATTATAATTAAAATATATTAAATAAAATTAAAATAATAATTTTAATAAATTAAATATTTACAAATATACATAATAAAATTTAAATATGCTATTAAATACACTTAATTTAAATTTATAATAAATAATAATTACATTTAATTATAATATAAATAAAGATAAAGAAAATAATAATTATTAATTAATTACAATTAATTTTATAATAATATAATAAAATTAAAAAGAATTCTTTCCATCATAATATGATGTTACACTATTCATATCATCATATTTGAGGTAGGATTTGATGTATGAGTTAGAGCAATTTGATGTTAAATTTATATCAAATTTGATGTTTTGATGATGGGTTGAAGATGCCCTAACAGGGTGATGATCCTACCAGATTTACCGAGCTGTAATAATACTCCTGTGATATCCATGTCGTAGGGTGGGAAAGATAACAAACTGTTTATTTAAACAAAAAGTAGGACATGACGTGCTTGTGGCAGAATAAAAGTGGCTTCAAGTCCCATCGCCCAACTCATTTAATTCACCAACAATTCATTCAGATTCCATTTCCAGATTGTTTAATAGATCAGTATTAATTATCTTTCATGTGGGTGTTCCATCGAATCATGTTTGCTCTCTGCTGCCTAAAATCAATCGACTAATCCAAATAAACTGAAGAGGAACAGCGGCCATAATAATTAACTAATTATGAATTGCAAGATCATCGTGTCCTCATCAATGTAGTGGGGAAATGCAAGAAATTATATGTTCCTGAACCCTATCCCTGTACAAAAAAGTCTCGGCCCACTGCGTACTTGCCACCGAGCTACCGTGATTTACCTCCCTCGTGATGACCCTGGGCAGGGTGCGGCGGGGGCCCTGAGGGCGAGGGTTTCACCTTTTGCCACTGAACTACTATTGAGTTTTCAACCTGTGCTTTTCTCATAGTGGCTCACATCTCATGAGGTTGGTGGTTATTCATTTTAGAGATGCTATTAAGTATTAATCACTGTTGATAGTTGTGGTTTTGGATAGGGTTGATATCTCTGTTTTCATGTTAGTTTTGAGGTTTGGCGTTTTTGGACTTTTTGGTGGTTTGAGGGTTGATATCTAATATCTTTGCTTCCATGTCTTAGGTTTGAGGTTTGGCGTTTTGGGGTTTGCGACTTTTGGGGGTTTGAGGGCTGATATCGCTTTCATTTCTTAGTTGTGAGGTTTGGGGCTTGGAACTTTTGGGGGTTTGAGGGTTGATATCTCTGTTGTCATGTCTTTTTTAGCATTGAGGTTCGGGATTTTGGAGTTTGGGGTTTGGGACTTTTGGGGGTTTGAGGGTTGATATCTCTGCTCCCATGTAGTTTTGAGGTTTGAGGTTTAGGACTTTTGGGGGTTTGAGGGTTGTTGTTGCATGAGTTGATTGATTAATTTAATTAGGTTTAGTTTGTGGAAAGCTTATTAACTTCGACAACTCAGTGTGGAATCGTTTGTTTTCCAAGCAATGCATTTTTTTACTCTATTAAATTGTTTTTAAAAATCTATTAAAACCTATGTTTCAAATTTTCAATTTTTATATATGAAATTATTTTGAGGAGAATGAAGTCATTCGTCCTGTAAAATAACACTGGCCATCACAAGGACACTCGTGAAAGATATTTTACGATGGTGCTCTTCTTCTCGGGACTGTTATCTTGTCATATAGCATTAAAGTTCGACATTCAAAGGGTCCATGAGAATATATTTCGTCTACATCGCCTTAGAAGGCAACTTTTTTTCCTAAGCATATAGAAATAGAAACCTTTTGGAATGGGTTTGGCATACTCCCATTAGTTTTATGTATGCCAAGAGTAACTTTTTTTTTATTTCTCCACGAGGATGGATCCTAAGGCCTCCACAAGAATTAGAGAGCTCTTGACAATTTATACCTCTATCAGCAACCTTGACTCTACATACAGTCGAATCGAGTCCAGCCGAGCCAACCGATAAGTTAGCAAATACAATGCAAGGCCAAATTTTCTACTTAGACAAAGGTGAAAGGAAGGGGAAGTAATATCGAGAAACTAGTTTACAAGAAAACAAACTTAATTTCTTAATTCTTTATTCATGCCTTTATTTTATGAAAGTTATTATAATATCTAGTAAAGTGCCAAGGATTAGTATTCAAAATTGGGGGAAAGTAAAATTTTCCAAGCATGCTTCTCCCATCCCTCGTTAAACTAATACTTCTATGTCGTTTTCTAATATCCCATAATAATATGCAATTAAAAAGCTGGGATAGCCAAAGAGGCTAGCGCATGTGTAGATTAGACCGATCGAGTCTCAAGAACGCTCAGTACTTAAGTCTCCAAAATATATATATATATATATATAATATTCGACACTCAAACTCAAAATTATATGGTGCTCTACCATTATTAAGAACATTTTCAATAGTTAAACTTTTAAATGAAACTTTTTATAATTCCTAATGTGTCATTTCAAATCATATCAACAATATAAAAATATATTATTTTCTTCACAATTAAAAAACCTTCATATAACTTTTTGTGGGCTCTACATTATATATTACATATCTTTATTCATTATTATTATTATTTTATTTAGTATCTCTATATAATTTTCATTTAATATTTTAATTAATTATGATCTTTAATTTAATTTATTTATATTTTTAATTAATATATTAATTAACTTATGATTTTTAATTTAATTAAATTGATAATTTTTATTTAATGTTTAATTAAATTATAAATTTTAATTTAATTATAGTCATTTGTATTTTTTAAATTTATGTATTTATTTTTAAAATAATAATTTATTAACAATTTTATTTAAAATTTATATTTATATAAAAGAAAAAGGAGTTGTTATTATGAATGCATGTGGTTGCTATAAATTTGAATATATCTTCAACATCTAATGAATCAAGTTAATATATCCAAAGTGCAAGATAAATGCATCTTAAGAATGCAATATATATGAATCTTCGATTTATTCAAATGCATTTAGCTTTAATGTTGACTGTATCTACCCACCCTATAAATAGGAAGTTGTAAACATCATTTTGGTACGAAGTAACAAGGATTTCCTCTTTTCCCTCTTCTCATCCTCTCTCTTTAATAGTTATTCTGCTACTTTTACAACACCTTATCAGCATGAGGCTCTGACCAAGAGAGAAACCGTTATCAAGAGAAAAAGGTTGGAGTCGTTGATTTTCAAAAGCATAGCTTTGGTCAGTAAATAGTAATATCTTATATGATTCTTATTTTATTTGTTAGATTTACTAAACCTTAAAAAAATAGGAGTTTCCCATCAGTGTACTCTCCATTAATGATGGCAAAACATGTCTGTTGAGCAATCTTACTCTAGACATTACTCACTTTTGATGTTTGGTTAAATAAATTTAAGTTAGACATTATTTGTGATCTAACATAAATGTTGAGCAAGCAGGTACGAAGAAAAGACCAAGTATGAAGACTTGACAAGGAAAGTCCAAGAAGATAGACTTGGCGGATGAAGTCCCGTGCGGCCTCTTGCCAAAAAGAGACTTAGCATGACAAAGCCGAAGGTGACACTTGAAGACAAGCGCAAGGGTGAGAAGCCGTGGAAACGGAAGCATCCTAAGGGCGCAAGGTTGATGGAAGATGTTTGGAGGCATGAAGTCTAAGCTAAGGGAACAGTTTAAGTAAACAAAATATATATGTAAAGTGCTGTAAATCTTAGGTTGCAAAATGCTGTAAAACTCAAGCTATAAGGTACCAGTCGACTGGTATCAGGTAACAAAATGAACAGAAAGCAGTCAGACAGATTGTAGCCTAGTATCAGTCAACTGATACCGGTACCAGTCGACTGGTAAGTGACAGTTATGGGATGACGGTAGAAGATCTCACCAAATCTTAAGCTTCGTTGAAGTCTATCAGTCGACTGATTGGTACATCAGTCGACTGATGTTGGGAAAAACTATAAAAGCAATTCTTGAAGTTTGGATAAAATACTCACTTACTGTTCTAATCGAAAGTGCTCTCCAAGTGATTCCTAAGCTGATAGAATCCAGTCTCCTCCTCCTAAGCTTAGCTCTCATCTTGTAAGAGGAAGAGATAATCGTGTAAAGGTTTCTCCACCTTCATTCTTGGTGGAGGTGGAATCTCAGTCTCCTAAGCTGATAGAATCTCAGTCTCCTCCTCCTAAGCTTAGCTCTCATCTTGTAAGAGGAAGAGATAATCGTGTAAAGGTTTCTCCACCTTCATTCTTGGTTCGAAAAGGAGAAAGTCTTAGTGAAGCTTGATTGTGTGGGTGTGTGCCTTGGATTAGTCACCTCAAGGAGGTGGAGACCAAGTAAATCGAGGAGTTAGCTTTGTTTTCTTAGTATTTCACTATTTCTATTCTATTCTATTTGCTTCCGCTAACAAGTTGTAGGTGAAAATCGAATAAAAGCTATTCACCCCCTCCCCTCTAATCGGACGCAAAGGTCCTATCAATTGGTATCAGACCCCGTATCGCATAGGAAGAATTCATCGTCAACTTAAGCATCAAGATGACGTTTCAAGAGGGATATAGCATCGCTCGACCACCTTTCTTTGATGGCAACGACTTCGCATATTGAAAAGGTAGAATGGAGTATTACTTAATGAATGGTATTAAAAATTGGTTTAGTGTTGTAGATGGATTTGAGAACCCAAAAGATGGGTCGGGAGCACCTCTTCCAACCAAGGATTGGACAAAAGAAATGGCAAAGAAGGCTCAAGCAAATGCAAAGGCCACAACGACCCTACAATATGGACTTTCAAAGGAGCAATCAAGCAAAGTAGGATCAACCAACTCTGCTAAAGAGCTTTGGGAAAAACTCATTGAGTTAAATGAGGGATCAAGCGAATCAAGGAGGTCCAAGAGGGATCTCTTGTTGGGGCAACTTCAAACCTTCACCATAAAGACCAATGAGACCGTGAGTCAAATGCATGGTAGATTCAAGGAGATAGTAAATGAGCTTCATGTAATAGGTGAGAAAATTGATAATTGAGACTTAGTAAGGTATGTTTTTCAATCTTTTCTTAGAACCACCTTATGGGCATCAATGGTTGATGCGTGTAAGGTTTCTAGAGATCTTTCTTTAGTTAAGCTTGATGAATTATTTTGCGAATTTGAACTTCATGAACAAGCTAATGTGTCTTCTAAAGAGAAGGGTACAACTCTCTTTGTAGAAAAGAAGGAGAAGAAAAAGATGAAAGAAAAGAAGGTGGAATGTTCATCATCCGAATTCGAGCAAGAGTCATCGAATAGAAATGATTAAATGTCGGCAAGTGAAGTGGCTCATTATGTTAAGAAAATGATGGGAAGAACAAGAAGATTCACAAGAAAGGATATGAAAAAGATGTTTCAACCCTCAAAAGGTAAAAGTAGTCAAAGTTCAAGTTTTAACACTAATGTCATTTGTTATGGATGTAATAAGAAATGACACATCAAGCCAAATTGCCCAGAATTTAAGAAGAAAGAAGAAAAGGAAAAGAAGAAGAAGGAGAAAAAGAAGAAGGAAGCCATGGTGACCCAAGCTACATGGGATACACAAAGTATTGGCTCATCAGATGAAGATGAGCTATGCCACGTTACCCCACATATGACATTTATGGTGTTTGAAGTTGACAAAGAATCAAGTCAAGAGGAAGTGTCAAGTGAAGAGGATTCATCAAGTGAAGGGGAGTCAAGTGATGAATCATCATCAAGTGACGATGAGGTAAAAGAATCTCTAAAAGTAGAATTTCTTTATAAAACTATTGCTCATTTCAAGAATCCTTTTGTTAAATCACAATCTAAGGTGAAGACCTTGAAGGGAAAACTTAAGTCTATTAGAAATGATGCATGTACATCTAGTGAGTCAAGTATGCTCAAGGAAGAAAATGAAAAATTGAAGAATGACGTGATTGAACAAGAGCATGTCTAGAGAAATTCATAAATGGATCCAAATATCTAGATATGATCATTAGAGACCAAAGAGTCGTTTACAACAAAGTCAAAATATGATATAGACCTAAGGAAAAGGAAGTTGCATACATGCCTCTAATCAATGGTATTAGAAATGATGCACTTAGAAACAAAGTCAAGAAGAATCTTAAAGGTAAGGTAAAACAAGCTTGGGTGCCTAAGAAATATTTGAATGACATTTCTAAATCAAGTGCATGGGTACCAAAGAGTTGTATATTTTATGTTGCTTAGGTAGAAGAGAAGAAGGATGCAAGTATGTGGATTGTGCATAGCGGTTGCTCAAGACATATGACCAGTGATGTGAGCAAGTTCTCCACAATAAATTATATAAAGAAAGAAACGGTATAATTTGGGAATAGTGAAAAGCTCAAGATTATAAGCAAATGTATAATTGAGGTATCATCTACAATTATCATTCATAAAGTCATATTGGTTAAAAATATGAAGTTTAATTTGTTTAGTGTTAGTCAATTATGTGATGTTAGATACAGTGTAGAGTTTCACCCCGATAAGTGCTTAGTTAATCACAAGAGTCTTGAATATGTTGTGTTAAAAGGATATAGAAAAATAAATCTCTATTATATTGACCTTTCATATGCTTCTAACCCTTCTAATAAGTGTTTGATATCAAAAGAAGAGGAAGGATGACTATGACATAGAAGACTTGGACATATCAACATTAAGAACATAGCCAAGGTAGCCAAGATGGAGCTAGTAAGGGACTACCAAAAATCAAGTATATCAAGGATAAATTGTGTGATGCATGACAAGAGGGTAAGCAATCAAGGTCATCACATAAAGGTAAAACTTTAACAGTACTTCATTACCATTAGAATTATTGCACTTTGATCTTTTTTATTGTCATAGAACACATTCCTTGATAGGTAACACATATTATTTGGTGATAGTTGATGATTACTCTTGATATACTTGGATTTATTTCTTGAAACATAAGGGGGAAACTTTATAAACAATCATAGGATTTACCAAGAGGGTAGAAAATCAAAAGAACCTAAAAAATTGATAGAATTCGGAATAATCATGGTGGAGAGTTTGAGAATTTGGAATTTGCTAAGTTTTGTTTAGAAAATGGCTATAAGCATGGATTTTCTTATTCAAGGACATCTCAACAAAATGATGTAGTGTAGAGGAAAAATAGGGCTTTACAAGAGGTGGCTAGGACTATGCTTAATACATATTCCTTACCTAGCTACTTGTGGGACGAAGTGGTTAATACCGCTTATTATATCCAAAATCGTGTCTTGATTCATAAATTTTTAGGAAAAATACGGATCAATTCCTACAATTCATTATTTCAAAATCTTTGATTGTAAGGTCTATATTCTTAATACCAAGATGACTTAAGAAAATTTGAGGTCAAGTCAAATGAGGGAATCCTAATTGGATACTCATCTACTAGTAGAGGATATAGAATATACAACAAAAGGACTCAAACGATTGAGAAATCATCCAATGTTGAATTTGATGAGTCTACTAGCACTTATCCTAGGAAATCGTCTATTGATAAGGATATAATTGAACAAAAACAAAACATTACTTAAGGAATACAAGACCTACATTTTGGGGTATTGATCAAGGGAGAGGAAGAAATATTCCGAATGATGAAGAAGCAATGGAAATAATAAACATCATGAAAGTGATGATTCCATAGTTTCTAGGACCTTAAGGCATCATCAAGATCATCCTATTGATCAAGTTGTTGGAGATGTTGCGCAAGGGGTAAGGATTAGATCCTACTTTAGAGATCATGCTAGTCAAATTACTCTAATATCACAATTTGAACAAAAAACAATTGATGAAACCTTATTTGATACATATTGGATTCTAGCAATGCAAGAATAGTTGAACCTTGAACGAAGTAACGTTGGGAGTTAGTTCCAATACCTAATGATAGTACAATTGTTACAACAAAATGGATTTTTAGAAACAAATTGGATGATCAAGGAAGAGTCACTAGAAATAAAGCTAGGTTGGCAGCTAGAAGTTTCAATCAAGTAGAGGGACTTGATTATGATGAAACCTCTAGTAGCTTGGTTAGAGTCCATCCAGATCTTATTAGGGTACGCCGCTCACATGGTTTTTAAACTTCATCAAATGGATGTAAAATCAGCTTTTCTTAATGAGTTTATTAAGGAAGAAGTTTATGTAGAGCAACAATCAGATTTGAAAATATAAATTATCTAAATCATGTTTATAAACTTAAGAAAGCATTATATGATTTAAAACAAGCTCCCTGGACTTGGTATGAGAGACTCTCATCCTTCTTAATCTCTAAGGCTTTAGAAGAGGGATAATTGACCCAACTTTATTCTAAAGTCTAAAGATGAAGACATTTTTGTTGCCCAAGTCTATGTTGATGACATCATTTTTGGCTTAACAAATAATGAACTTCTTCATGATTTTATCAAACACATGGAAAGTAAGTTTGAAATGAGTCTAGTTGGAGAATTGAGTTTCTTTTTGGGATTACAAGTCAAACAAACTAGTAAGGGAACTCATGTCTATCAAACCAAATTCGCTAAAGAATTTATCAAGAAATTTGGATTAGAAAATGCTAAAGGAACATCTACTCCTATGGGAACTAATACCAAGATAGATAGTGATCAAGAAGAAAAATTGGTAGACCTAAAGCAATATAGGAGTATGATTGGTAGTTTGTTATATCTAACCGCTAGTAGACCAGATATATTATTTGTGGTAGGTATGTGTACAAGATACCAATCTTGTTCCAAAGAATCTCACTTAGTAGCGGTAAAGAGGATCTTGAGATACATCAAGAACACTCTTAATATAGGTCTTTGGTACCCTAGGGCTTGAAATTTTGACTTGATTGGGTATACCGATTCTGATTATGTGGGTTGTAAATTAGATAGGAAAAGTACTAGTGGTGGATGTCAATTTCTTGGATCCTCTCTAGTAAGTTGGAGTAATAGAAAATAACCTTGTGTTGCCTTGTCTACCACGGAGGCCAAATATGTAGATATGGGTAGTTGTGTAGCCCAATTACTTTGAATGATGCATACCTTAGAAGATTATGAGCTTCACTACTCCAAAGTTAAAGTGTTGTGTGATAATGTAAGACCATCAACTTAACCAAAAATCTAGTGCACCATTCAAGGACAAAGCACATTGAAGTGAAACATCACTTCATTATAGATCATGTGGCAAGAGGAGATATTGTACTAAATTATGTTGACTCTAAGTCAAATCTTATCGACATATTTACCAAACCACTACCCGAAGCGGAGTTCACCTCTCTTAGGAGAGAACTTGGTATGCGCTTTGTAGAATAATGGGTATAACATTGCATGATCCCATTTAACATCAAGAATATATATACCGCAATACATCTCACAAATGACCTAGGAAGCTTTGCTTGTGTATTTCTTCACTTAGACATTATGTGAGATGTTAGGATGATGTCTTTGGGCCATCATGTTTGTTATGATACATTACCTTGAGCCAATATGACATCTAGCGACATTAATCCTTCATTGGACTAATCATTGGGAAGGATTGTGCAAAATTAATATGTACATAGCTCCTTGAACATGATTAAAAATTTAACTCTATAGCACAAGTTTCATGCAAATTATAAATCATGCCTTATTGCATGCAAATTAGGATGAGATGTATAAATACCATACAAACAAATGCAAGGAATGCATTATACTCTAGTATAAATGGAGACATCATACGGAGGTCAAAATTAGGACTTTAGCTCAAGGATATACTACATCACTTAGCTAGTCTTGTGTCAATCTTGGGATCCGAGATACATATATTTTTAAATATATTTTCTCCAAGTATACACTACTAAAACACACCTCTCCATAAATTTTGGCAATTTTTAGAGGTCTGTAGAATTCTTGGTGAGTTTCTGAAATCTGTTCTGTTTGCAGAATTAAGCTGATATAGGATACCAGTCGACTGGTTCAGATACTAGTCAACTGGTAATAGTGATTTTTACGAACAGAAGCTTCTGTGTGTTTTTATTTAGGGTACCAGTCGACTGATGGATACATCAGTCGACTGGTAATCACGGTGATATAACTTTACGCGAGACAGGCGGCCCGACAGAAACCCTAATTCCACTAGCCGCCTGCCGTCGCCCATGATCCAAAACTTTTCCTCGTCGCCTCCAGTCACCTCCGGCCACCTAAAACCCCTCTACTTCTTCTATCCACTTCTTATTGCTTTCCTTGCTGTGTTTTGGCTTCCTATTTACTTCTCGGCACCATAGGCATCTGAGACACTAGGGCTACGATTTTTAGGCTGCCAACTCATCTCTTCTTCCCTCATCATTCAAATACAGTAGCAAAGGAACGAAGGTAATGATTTCTCACCAATATCTCTCAAGTTTGGTTGTGATTTTGGACTAATCCTTCCTCTTTGTGTGTCTATCCTATTTCCCTCTTCTGATTGGGTGCATATTACGCACATTTGCATTGCATTTACATGACTAGGGTTAGGTAAAAGCGCAGGGCTGGCGAGGGAACCTCCCGGCAGTCTGTCCTGATTCCTTCGGTGGATCGATTTTGTTCAGAGGTCGAACGACAACGGTTCGCAAATACCAACTTTTCTATGATGAATTGTCGGTATCTCAACCAAACGTTTTTTTAATGAGATAGTTCCTGATATCATGGAGATCATTATGTACTTTGGGTTAGATATGTTGGTTCATTGCATGCATATAGTTAATTTGGATTTGTACATGAAATTCTACAATAACCTGCATCCTAGCACCAGTACAGGTCGAGCATGGGTGTCTCGTGTTGGAGGGGTAGACATTGAGTTCACTCGAAGGATTCTTCAATCATTCTTAGGGTGTAGGGGTTCAGATATCACATTCACATTCTTTCCTATTGTTGTTGAGCTTTTTACTGATTCATTTTCTCATCTTTCGGTCGAGGTGATACATCAATATTACTTCAATGCTCCAAGGGCTCCACTGAGGCGTATCTTTGATGCCACGTGTATGTCCGCCCACAGTAACATTCTCTACAAAATTGTCATTGCATGTATCTTACCTATTGTCACTAGAGGGCAAACCAAGATTAGGCTGCCTCATCTGTTCCTGATGTATGTTATAGAGCACAGGATTGATATTGACATTGCTCTACAGATCTTTGAGTCCATATTGCATTTCTCTAGCCCTATCCAAGGAAAGTTATACATGCCATTTTGCCATATCTTGACTTCATTTTTCGCATCTAGAGGTATAGATGTCACTAGGGTGCAACAACATCAGTTATCTAAGGATTATGATCATATCGGGTCCCAACAGCTGTCTCTAGCAAGAATTGAGAGACGTCACGGAGTGATGGTCTGGCGTGGTCAGGCTGTAGAGGACTCTAACGACGAGGAGGAGGCGAATGTTCCTGCTCCAGCACTAGCACCAACTCCTGCTCCTATGACCGTCGTGGATCGACTGACTCAGTTGGAGGAGACAGTGCGTCAGGGATTTCGGGAGTTTCATGGTTTTCGATAGGATTGGGCCGCCTTTCAGCAGCATCAGACAGAGATGTACAAGATGATGCAACGTTGGGATTTGGCTTACCAGGCCCCTCCGCCTCCTTCTAGTGATGATTTTTAGACATGTTGCCTAGGTTCCAGTTGGTGTCGAGATCTTTTTGGTATAGACATATTTCTTTCTTGTTTATCTCGAACACTATTGTCACTATTCTAGTATGCTATGTTTCATGACTGCGCTAGTTGTATATTAGTTGTATGCCTCCTATGACATTGTATGACAGCTATGCGTTGCAATAGTTCTTATCATTTGCCTATGGTTATCTATGTCTTTCCTTATTACTTATTGATAAGTACGTCTATTTCAGGAGTGACTTATTTGGTTGTTTTCTAATTGTTTGCATTTTCTGACTTTTGATCTTGGAAGAAATTTTGGATTAAGGGGGAGTTTAGATTCATGCTGGCGTAGGTTTTCTCTATCTTTTTGTTGTGTGTCAAAGGGGGAGATATGGATAGTTTAAGTTAGATACTTCATTATGCTTATGCTTCATGGATATTACCATATTTCTATGCTTTATGCTTGTTGCATATTTAAAGACCTAACTTAAACAAATTTGCCAAACATCAAAAAAGAAGAGATTGTGAGAGCAATCTTGCTCTAGATATTGCTCACTGTTGATGTTTGGTTAAATAAGTTTAAGTTAAGCATTATTTGTGATCTAATATAACTGTTGAGTAAGCAGGTACGAAGAAAAGACCAAGTATGAAGACTTGGCAAGGAAAGTCCAAGAAGATAGTCTTAGCGGATGAAGTCCCGGAGGTGCGACCTCCTGACAAAAGGAGACTTAGCATGACAAAGCTGAAGGTAGCACTTGAAGGCAAGCACAAGGATGAGAAACCGTGGAAACGGAAGCATCCTAAGGGCGCAAGGCTGATGGAAAATGTTTGGAGGCATAAAGTTTAAGTTAAGGGAACGGGTTAAGTAAAAATATATATATATGTAAAGTGTTGTAAATCTCATGTTGCAAAATGCTGCTAAACTCAAGCTATAAGGTACCAGTCGACTGGTACTAGGTAACAAAACGAACAGAAAGCAGCTAGATGAATTGCAGCCCAGTACCAGTCGACCGGTACTAGTACCAGTCGACTGGTAAATGACCGTTATGGGATGACGACAGAAAATCTCACCAAATCTTAAGCACCGTTGAAGCCTATCAGTCGACTGATTGGTACATCAGTCGATTGATGTCGGGAAAAACTATAAAAGCAATTCTTGGATCTTGGAGAAAATACTCACTTATTGTTCTAATCGAAAGTGCTTTCCAAGTGATTCCTAAGCTGATAGAATCTCAATCTCCTCCTCCTAAGCTTAGCTCTCAACTTGTAAGAGGAAGAGATAATCGTGTAAAAGTTTCTCCACCTTCGTTCTTAGTTCGAAAAGGAGAAAGTCTTAGTGAAGTTTGATTGAGTGGGTGTGTGTCTTGGATTAGTCACCTCAAGGAGGTGGAGATCAAGTAAATCGAGGAGTTAACATTATTTTCTTAGTATTTCACTATTTCTATTCTAGTCTATTTGCTTCCGCTAATAAGTTGTAGGTGAAAATCGAAGAAAAGCTATTCACCCCCCTCTAGCCGAACGCAAAGGTTCTATCAATGTCTTTTAGATAGTGTGTTAACACACACTATTCTTAAAGATAAGAAATTCTTTTCCTCATTAGTAATGAATAATACAACTGTGTGTATATTATATGTGGTAGTATAAAAATGATTGAAGGTTATTGAAGAGCTAACATCCTTTTATTCAAAGAAACAAAAAACTTTATCGATGATGCTTTATATTCCCTTAAGTATAAGAGAAATATATTGAGTTTTACAGATATTTGTCAAAATGGATATCACGTTGAGACTTCAGATGAAGATAATACAGAATATTTATGCATTATAAGTATTATCTTGGGTAAGAAAACTATATTAGAAAAATTAATCGCAATATCACCTTTATGTGTATATATATATATATACTTGAGCAAAATAATTTCACCACATGACATGATTGATTGGGGCATCCTGAATTTATAATGATGCGATGAATCATTAAAAATTCATGTGGACATTCATTGAAAAATCAGAAGATTTTCTTCCTAATGAAATTTTATGCGCTGCTTGCTCATAAGGGAAGTTAATAATAAGGTGTCATCAATAATTATGATTAAGGCAGAGTCCTTAATTTTTTTGAACGAATTCAAGATAATATATGTAGGGTCATACTCCCACCTTTGGACTATTCAGATATTTTATGGTATTAATTGACACATCAACAAGATGGTCACAAGTGTATTTATTATCGACTCGTAATCAAGCATTTGTAAGGTTGCTCACACAAATTATTCGAATACAAGCTTATTTCTCGGATTATCCAATTAAAGTCATCTATTTTGATAATGTCGGATAATTTACTTCTCATGCTTTTAATGATTATTGCATATCCATTGGAATAAATATTGAATATCCTGTAGCACATGATTACACACAAAATGGCCTTGCAGAGTCATTGATAAAATGTCTTCAATTAATTTGCAAGACCTTTGCTAATGAAGACAAAACTTCCTATTTTTGCTTAGGTACATGATATTTTACATGCGAATGCGCTAATACGCGTCAAACGCGCGAGTTATCATGAGGTTTCCCCTTTACAAATAGTTAATAGTCAAGAACTAAATATTTCCCATATAAGAATTTTTAGATGTGCGATTTATGTGCCAATTGCTCTACCACAACACACTAAGATGGGTTCTCAAAGAAGGTTGGGAATTTATGTTGGCTATGAATCTTCATCTATTGTTAAATATCTAGAACCATTGACAGGAGATTTATTTACGACACATTTTGTTGATTATAGATTTGATGAAATGACATTTCCAACGTTAAAAGGGGAAAATAAGCAGTAGGCTGGAAAAGGAAATTATCTGGCGTGAGTTATCATTATCTCATTTTGATCCTCGAACAAAACAAAGTGAACTGGAAGTTCAAAATATTATTCACTTGCAAAATTTAGTCAATCAAGTGTCAGATGCATTTAATGACCCAAAGAAACTGACAAAATCATGTATTCCAGCTGCTAATGCTCCAATCAGAATTGATATCCCCGAAAGACAACCCAAAATTGCAAATGGGCCTAAACTACAAGTGAAACGTGGTAGACCTATCAGTTCCAAAAATAAATGTTCTCGTAAAAGAAAACAAATCAAATGCTCAAAATGAGGAAGTAATAACTCTAGAAGAGTCTCCAGTCATTGATAACATGATTCTAGAAGAATCTCAGGTACCTAATAATAAAGAGATCTCTATGTTGGTGCAATTTGTACTAATGATTTAATTCAGATTTTGATAAATGATAAGGGGACTAAAGTTAGAGTATTTTGTAATCTAATTGCTTTACCAAGTGTGCAGGAGTTGACATGTTTGAAGGACCTGACATCAGGCTAAAATCCAACTAGCTTCATGGGACCTGATAGCTGGTAGGGAACCTAGATAGATCCACAGGGCCAGATATTTGGCAAAAAGTCCGGTTGGGTCCGCAGGATCTGACAACCGACCGAAATCTAGTTGGGTCTGCGAACCTAACAACCGGCGAGAAGACCTGGTAGGTCAAACTCAAGTCAAGCGCCTACAGTTGGTAAATGAAGACAAGCAACTGGAGGAAAGATCTAGTGAGGACAGGTTCTCCGTTGAAGGAACTGTAGGCGTCGGTCCATCTTAGGTCTATTTGAGAAATCTAAGCTGAGATCTTGACTATATCCTGGTCTGTAGAGACAGGATTTAATTACTACTATTATTTTTGTTGTGCTAACTCTATTTTGCAGGATAAATATATTTTTTTTATTGTCTGGACTAACTTTTTATTGCAAGGAAGAAAAGAGACAAAAAGTGGTCCGGGCGCTCGGACTAATGTCGCTAGGGAAAGTGTCGCAGGCACCCAAGCGATCCCAAGTCTCGAAATTGGTCTAGGTTCCCGAAACACATAAGTTATCTCGAAGCTGAGTTGGAGCACGATGACTGGCCGAACTCACGTTAGTGGTCCAGGCACCCGAAAGTGGATAAACTTCCTAGATGAAGTTTTGACGAGAGATCGCGACGTTAGCAACAGTCCAGGCCCCGGGGAGGGGGGGGGGGGCGGGGGGTCCAGGCGCCTGGAATAGGCTTATATAAGGGCTTTCAATCAGTAGCTTCAGAACAACATTGACTACAACTTTCATATTCAACTGGTGCTTCGAAAAAGCTTTGACGACACCTACAGGCCGCTCCGAAGTTCAAGGAACAAGAGATTTTATTTTTCTTTCTCTTTGTTGGTAACAAATTTTATTTTCAGTTCTTATACTCAATCAATATAACTGATCCGACGGTTAGAATAGGGGACCCCCATTTTGAGGGGTCAACGCCACGTGGGAGTCAAAAGGTTAGGTGGTCGATCGGAGAAGGGTGGACCGGTCGGCCGACCGGAGAAGGATGGGCTTACCTGCCGTCCGGCCGATCGATGAATAGCCGATAGCGAAAGGCGCCCTGACAGGGGTCGGGGCTCCGACGCTCAAATGAACAGTAACGAAGGGCCAAGCGGAAGTCATGCTCGGCCGAAGACATAAGGTAGCATATTGCTAGTAGTCCCTACATAACACTTTACCGAAGATCTCCCTAAAATACCGATGCA
Organism: Zingiber officinale; assembly: GCF_018446385.1. NCBI lineage: Eukaryota > Viridiplantae > Streptophyta > Magnoliopsida > Zingiberales > Zingiberaceae > Zingiber > Zingiber officinale. The sequence goes on from NC_055989.1 coordinate 126,324,047, forward strand.
GACGGAAGGCCGAATATAATGTGGGTGCCGTCCGGCCTGGCGTAAGATGAGGGTCGGCCGGCCGGACGCCCCGGCATGGGGTAGGGAGAGAAAGACAAGGAATATCTTTTGACAGCTGTCAAGTCCTATGACTAGGCCATACTCTAAGTCTGGCAACGAGGTGTTCTGCTGTCCTATCGAAGACGTGCCTGGACTGTAGCAGTATGGTGTCAGGTAAGCTTTCTGACAAACACATAACGAGGTATGGGCTAAGGACGCGTGTTTGCCTCAGTAGGTGTGCGTGAGCTCTTTCACCGCTCTATATAAGGAGCCTTATGCTTCGCCGGAGGTACGCGTTCTACAACTTTGGGAGCCATTTCTTCATTATTCGCTTACCTGACTTGAGCGTCGGAGGGTCGCCGTTGGGAACCCCTTCCCGGCCCGACTTCTGTGCAGGTTCGCCGGAGGTTCATACGACCAGTCGTCGACCCACGTCAGTGACCCGGAGAGCGCCACGTGCCCAGCGTCCGTTGATTCAGCATTCGGACAGGATCAATAACCTTTTTACGAACTGATAGTGATTGCTCAATGAAAGCGATCGACGATCGCGGGCCTTGGAATAGGAGTCGTCGAAGGCTCCGAACCAAGTGAAAACTACTTGTGTTAGTGTGTGATTGTCTTTTTCCTTCTAGTCCTTTTCTTTTATTATTCCTTTACGTAATTCACTCTCGATTTTTGAAAATTGCTATTTATCCCTCCTCTAGCTACTTTACGATCCTACACTCTATAAATTATGTTATGACCGGAAAAAGATGGAATCGAAATGAAATCGACGTTGATGGTATTTTTGCATATCATATTGCATGTAATATTGTGAAGGATGATGAGGATCATAAATCAAAGTTTGTTAATGAATGCAAACAAAGAAATGATCAGCCTAAATGGAAAGATGCGATTAATGCAGAATTGAAATTACTCACAAAACATAAAGTTTTTAAACCTATAGTTTATACACCAAAATATGAAAAATCGATCGGTTATAAATGAGTGTTTATGCACAAACAAAATGAGAAAAATGAGATTGCTAGATATTGGGCGTGATTTGTTGCTCAAGGTTTCTCTCAGAGACTTGGAATTAATTATAAGGAGACATATTCTCCCATGGTGGATGCAAGGAATCAATTATAAGGAGACATATTCTCCCATGGTGGGTGCAACAATATTTCGATATTTGTTAAGTTTGACAATCCATGAAAGATTAGAAATGCAATTAATGGATGTTGTTATTGCCTATTTGTATGGCTCACTTGATAATGACATATACATGAAACTCCCCGAAAGATTCAAAGTGCCTTAGGCATATGATTCGAGTCACCTAGAATTATACTCAATTAAGTTATGTAAATCTCTATATGGATTAAAACAATCTGAACGTATGTGTATAAACATCTTAGTAAATATTTGTTCAAAAAGAAATGTCTAAATGATCTCATATTCATGTGTATTTATTAAGAGATTCGAATACAAATTTATTATAATCTCAGTATATGTTGATGACCTAAATATTATTGGTGCTATTGATGCACTTTTTGAAATGGTAGATTACCTAAAGGAAGAGTTTGCGATAAAAGATCTCAGAAAAATAAAACTCTGTCTTGACTTGCAGATTGAGCACCTTGAAAATAGAATATTTATCCATCAAACTATTTATACATCAAAGATGTTACAGAGATTTTATATGGATAAAACACATCCATTAAGTAGCCCAATAGTCATAAGGTCCTTGATGTAAATAAGGATCCATTTCTACCTTAAATGAATGGCGAAGAATTTATTGGTCCTGAAGTACCATATCTGAGTGTTATTGGAGCAGTAATGTATCTTGCCAGTCATATAAGACCTGATATAACATTTGATGTAAATTTATTAGTAAGATATTATTCTTCCCAACAAGAAGATACTGGAATGAAATTAAACATATATTTCAATATCTTCCAGGTATGATGGATATAAGATTATATTATCTTCGTGTGCCTAAAGCGAAATTGATTGGGTATGCTGATGCTGGTTGTTTATCTAACCCTCATAATGGTAAATATCAAACGGATTATGTATTCACATGTAGTGGTACATCAATATTATGGAGATCTATGAAGCAAACAATTACTACCACATCTACTAATCATTTTGAGATTATAGCAATTCATGAGGCAAGTCTGGAATGTATATGATTGATATCTGTAATAGATCACATTCGAGAGGCATCTAGTTTTCTCTTAAATAAAAATGTCCCGATGACATTATATGAGGATAATATTGCATGCATTGCTCAACTAAAGGAAGGTTATATTAAAGGTGATTCAACAAAACACATATGAACAAAATTCTTTTTTATGCATGATCTCCAAAAGTGAGGTGATATTGATGTTCAACAAATCTGTTTATCGGATAATTTGTCCGATTTATTCACAAAGATTTTGCCTACTTCGACATTTGAAAGACTATTATGTAACATTGGGATGCGAAAATGGAATGATATGATAAGGAGAGGGAGTAATTATACCGTACACTTTTTTTCTTTTACTATAAAATTTTCCACTAGGTTTTCTTGATAAAATTTTTAATGAAATAATATCATAAATGATATCCAAGGGAGAGTATTATGAATATATGTGAATATCATAAATTTAAATCTATCTTTAACATCCAATGAATCAAGTGAATGCATCCAAAGTGTAAGATGAATATATCTTACCAATGCAATGTACATGACTCTTCGATTTACTCAAATATATTTAGCCATAATGTTAATGTATCTACTCACCCCATGAATAAGGAGTTGTAAACACTATTTTGATAAGAAGTAACAAAAATTTCCTCTTTTCCCCCTTCTCATTGTGTATCTCTGGTGATTATTTTGCGACTTGTACAATAGTTATTATTAATTTATAAAATAAAATATTATAATTAAATACTTCATAAAATTAACTTCATTTCACAGATAAGATGATTTATTTTAAAAAGTCAAACAGATAATATTATTTTATTATTAATTATTGGCTAAAAGAAAACAGTATATTTGATTTTCATAAACGACTCTCCAACTAAAAATTACAAGCATTATCTTCATAATAATTAAAGCGTTTTTATTGAGCTTTTTTAATTTTACAAACGGGTTACAAACATGAGATTACAGATACCCTAAGAGCCTAGGAAAATTTTAAATCAAATGAAATCCAATAAATAATAATGAAAATAGTAATATTTAAGTTCAAGTTCAAAAAATATATAGGATATTCAAATTCGATTTAAAATTCAAAAAACAAATAATTTTGATTGCAGGGTTTAAAATAAAATTTGAACTAAATTAAATATAATTATAATTTAAAATTATTTAAATTTAAATTGGAACTAAATTAACCGAATTTTAATTTAAACTTATTTAAATTAAGAGCGCTCTGTATCGTTTTTGGAGCACGCAATTGGCATTTAGCAGAGCAGAGAGCGGCTGCTCCTCCATTATTGCCCTCTGCGATTGAATCTGCACTGCACCGCCCGCCCGCTCAGCCATGGCAGACACAAGCGTGAGCTGGCTGTACGTCACACCGGTCGATTCGCAAGGGCCTGCCCTAAACTAATATTGACGGAGGAGGAGGTGGCGCCTGATCCGGCTTTGACTTCGAGATCCATGCGATGCCGAATGCCAAGGTGAGGGGAAAGGGCGAGGGAGGGTTAATTTTCTCGGGCGCGGTGTCGGATTAACAGTAGGAAGCTCACCGAGATCCCAAAAAAAGTCGGGATCGAATGGAAGAGACGATGCAGTGCAGTGTGCAGCACAGGAAGCGTGTTCTTCTGCTCTGCAGCCAGATCGAGATTTTTTTTTTTTTTATGTGCGATCGCAAATGGAGCTCACCTCCATCGCTGACCGTCTCCAGGCTGAACTGGACTTGCTCGGGGAAAAGTAATTAAATGAATTTGAGGTCTCCTGTTGCAGCGGGAAGAAGATGTTTATTAATATCCATGGCGATGGTGAGGCGGTTTTGTGATCTGTGCAGGAATTTGAGATCTGGAATAGGAATCCAAAAGAGAGATTTGTAGAAGGTTTGAGTGCAGTGAGGTATGGGAACGGGAGGGTGGCGGAGAGCCTTCTGCACGGCGGTCCGACGGGATCCCGGCGTGACGGAGGCGGCGGGGGAGAAGAAGCAAGCAGGTGATTGCGAGAAGCAGCCGCAGCATCGTGCCGGACCCAGCCACGCGTTGAGCTGCGCCAAGTTGAGTTTTTTCTCCGGCGGTGGAGACGGGTGTGGCGCGTCGCCGGAACTCCGCTGCCGGACGAAGTCGAACGGTTGTAGCGACGCGCCGACGCCGACGGTGAGCACGCGCACATCAACCGCCGCCGCCGTTGCCACCATGGCTAGGAGGCGCAGCAGCCCTGCGCTGTTTCACCGGAAGGCCTCCTCTGCTCCTTCCTCGCTGAGATCCGCTTCAGAATTTGGCCTCTTGCAGCACCTCTCCAAGGTACTTTTCTTCACCGAAATTCCAGCTTTGGGCCGGCTGTCGGCTTTGATTGCAGAACGATGGAGGAAAAAGCGGAGTGATTTCGCCTTTCTTTTTCCTCTGTCATTCCATTTGTTTTTTTTTTTTTGGCTTTTACAAGCTTTTGTTGTTGAAGTTCATCGTTTGTCGGTGGGCAGAGTCGGTGCCGGATATGTTGGCAAAGCCTGAGGGCGAGCCAGGATGTGCCGGTGTTCACGGCGGAGTGTTCCCACGCGTTCCACTTCCCTTGCATCATCGCCCACGTCAGGACCCATGGCAGCGTCGCCTGCCCCATCTGCTCAGCCGCCTGGCGCGAGGCGCCCTTTCTCTCCGCCGTGCAACGCCAGGAGGAAGACACCGAGCAGGTGATCGACGGCGAGGCGGATAACCGGAACCCCAATCGAAGAACTTCCAGCAGAAGCAGCCGTAGCACCGCCGGTGGCCGTGAACCTATCAAGATTTATGATGATGATGAGTCGTTGCTTCTTGCGCTGCCCAAGGCCAACCAAGGAGGCGTGCGGTTCAATCCTATACCGGAAGTGGCCAACGAGGACGAAGAGTGCAGCGGCGAAAAGGGCTCGGAAAGAGAGGACGAGTTCCATGGGCTTCTCGCCGGAACTCGTCGAGCAACGCCGAGGTCGAGGGTCGGCGGCGTCCATGTGACAGTTATGCCACAGACGGCCCTGCTCTCCAAGGGGCAGAGACACTGGAACTACGTGGTGGCGATCAAGGTGAAAGCTCCGGCGTTGCGGCCATCGAAGCTCCTCGACCAGACGCGGGGCCGCGCCCCGATCGACCTGGTGATGGTTCTGGATGTGAGCTACGGCATGGCGGGTGAGAAGCTCCAGATGCAGAAGCGCGCAATGCGGCTGGTGGTGTCGTCACTGGGTTCCGCCGACCGCCTCTCCATCGTCGCTTTCTCGGCCTCAGCGGGCCCCAAGCGGCTCCTCCCTCTCCGACGGATGTCGAGGCGGGGCCAGCGCGCCGCCCGACACATCGCCGAGAGGCTTGTCGCGGTGGATCCGTCTGGAGAGTCGGCGAGCATCGGCGACGCCCTCAGGAAGGCTACCAAGGTTCTGGAAGACCGCAGGGAGCGCAACCCAGTGGCCACCATCATGCTCCTCTCCGACGCCGGCCGAAACCTAGAGGAGCCCAAAGACAAGCTCACGCACTCGCCTCGTGGCCCCGTCGCCGCCAACACTCGCTTTGCGCATCTGGAAATCCCCGCCGGATTCCCGAAGAAGCAGAGCGAGGTGCCATCAGAGGACGCTTTCATCAAGTGCGTGGGCGGCCTCGTGTCCGTCGTGATGCAGGACGTCTGCGTCCAGCTCGGATTCCCGTCAGGCGAGATACGCGCCGTGTATCCTTCCGGCGGAGGCGACAGCGACGTGACTATTGGAACAGGGGGCTCTGTTCTTCGGCTGGGGGATCTCTATGCCGAGGAGGAGAGGGAGCTTCTGGTCGAGCTACGAATGGCGGTGACTGGAGAGCAACAGATCGAGCGGCATTGTTTGTCTGCCAAGTGCAAGTATCGGGATCCGGCAACCCACAATCTCTCGTTCGACGAGGAGCAGCTAGTTCCCCTGCCGCCTCTCCGCCCCGATCTCCGCGACGCCGCTTCCTTGTGGCTACGCAACGCTTTCGTCACGACGCGGGCGATGGTGGATTCGAAACGCCAAGTCGAGGACTCGGAATTCACCACCGCTCACCGCCTGCTCTCCTCCGCCCGCGCCTTGGTGCTGCAGTCGGCTACCGATGCGCAGGACTCCCACCTGGTCCGACTACTGGACGCCGAGCTCGCTGAGGTGCAGCGGCGGCGGGAGGTCCACGTGGCGCATCCAAAGGAGGAGGCGATTTCTCCGGCCGAGAGGCATCGGCAGCGGAGAGGTCCAGCGGAGGTGCGGGAGGAGTCGCTGACGCCGACGTCCGCCTGGCGCGCCGCCGAGCAGCTGGCGAAGGTGGCCATCATGCGGAAATCTCTGAACCGGGTGAGCGATCTTCACGGGTTTGAGAACGCACGGTTTTAGGAAAAAGACCAAGCCGAAGCAAATCTTATACAAGTAAATTTAAACCGAACCGAACCGAACCTTCCTGTACGTACTTTGAACCATGTTATTTTCTCGAATGAACAACTGGTATGAACTAGTAAGATATAATTGAATTATACGATTTGAGTTTATTTATTTGGAAAAATGATTAATAAATAAAAATTTTAAAGTGACATAAATTAACACCATTATAAAATTAATTTGTTTTGATGAATTAATAAAGATGATTTTTTATGTAATATAATTTAATTATTTTTAATAAATAAATATTTTTTATTTAAGATTTTTTGTTGGTTTGAATGCCTGATTCATTCAACATAAAGATGAATTTGTTTTGGGTTACATATTTCAAAACTCTCTTTTTTTAATTTTATTTTCAAAACTCTCTATAATCATGTAGTAAATTTACAACATGAAGCAAGGGTTAAATTTTTGTGAAGTTGATAAAAATGCCCTCCCACGTGGGTGTATTTGGTATCTGATTTATTCCCTTAATAATCAGAAGGGGCCATCAAGTGACAGATTTTACCATTCACAGCGTGACTTATCGGTGAGGTAATGTCCATTAAATCCAAGGTAAAATCATGAGAGCCCCTCATTTTTTTCGGAATATAGTTAAAGTAGCATCACGTTTTAATTTTTTTTTTTTCTCGCATCCTTTTGTAAAATGCCGTAGATGCCCTCTGGTGTAATGCATGTGCACCTTGCCTATACACCTTGCCTATTTTTCATTCTAAATCCAGTCACATTATGGTAATTATAAAATTGTAGTTAAGTAATAAAATTATATTATAATAGTTACGGAATTATAGTTTAGTAAAAGAAGATAATACTCAATTCAGATGACTTAGTCTCACAAGCTCCCTGATTAGTTATAGGAAAATAAATCAAGGGTGAATCTATATTATGACATGAGAGAACCGTCCTCGTAGCTCTCCCTCCCTCCGATTTTTTTTTTAATAATATAATTTTATAGAGAAGTTTGTTAAATTTTATTAGTATATATATTATTTTACCCAAATTTAAAACATATGTATAGTTGATGTAATTATAAGTTTTAATTTTATTTTAACACATCTCTTGAGTTGAAATCTTTGTAGGATTGAATTTAAGTTTTTTCCTTTTATTTTTCACATTTCAACTAAATATTATGCATTTTGAAAGTTTAGAGAGGTTATTATTATATAATACATTTAATAATTATTTTTATCACTTAGTATACAACCTCCTAAATTTAAAATCTTAGATCCACCCCTGAGGTAAATTATGAGAGGTGTTTTGTCCTAGAATAACAATTCTTTATATAAGGGAGGTTAGATGCTTAATGAGATATTTTACATCCATTAAGAATTGACCCCAAGATCTATTAGAGCAATCATTCATATAATTACCTATTGTATCAATATGTGGTGGCTAACTACATACCCATAGTGGTTACAACTGAAAGTAGTGAATTTAATATATTATGATTATTTAATTAATTACTGAATCACTTATGATATGATCTTTTCTTTTAATATTTTCTTTCTTTTAGTAGTTGATCCTGTCTGAAAGTGAGTGAGTGAAAAATTGGGGAGATGGTGGTTTCACTGATCGAATGTGGATTTCGCTCCGCTCTGCAAAACAAATAATGTTAGTGCCGAGCCGAGGAAGGGGTCTTAGGCGTTAATCCTCCGATGCTCAAGTCAATCGCCAGAATGTGGAGAAGAAGTGAAGCAATAGTAGAATTATGCGCCAAAAATGGACCATGCGTACCTTCACCCGTGATAAACCCCCCTTTATATAGAGCATTGGTGGACAACGTACACACTCCTCGTGGGCACGTTTTCTGATATGTTCATGGTCACGTCCTCCAACACGTTCTCCAATATGTTCGGGGTCACGTCCTCCACTATGTCTTATAAAAGGATGTCGTGAGGATCACCGTCCCGTTGCTTAGCCAAGCGGGTCACCTGCTCGGCCAGGACTGCGCTTTGCCCACAGTTAGGTCTCATTGTTTGGTTGAGCGGGTAGTCGCTCGGCTGGAGGTCTTTCGCTCTGTCAACTTCAGTTGCCATTCTGTGCAGTGTTTGTGTAATAACCTGCCTTCCTCTGTTTGGATAAAATGATCCGATCTTCCTCAGCATCTCGATAATATGACTTGAGCCGGAAGGATTGTCCGCTCGAACATGTCCCCCGCTGATTGAGCCCTACTTGTCCCAACCGGCTGTTGCATATATCCTCCGTTCGACTCTTTGGCACTTGGGCGTTGACCATCTTGACTTTGACCTCCACCTGGCGGTTGACCCCGTGTCAGGTGGGCTTATTCCTATCGTCGCATCACATGCCTCCCCTTCAAATCTAGTTGAAGGAGACTGTAAGTCCGACTGATTGGACAAGATGTGTCTTCATCGACTCTGAGACCCGATCGGCCCATATGTTCAAGGTACTGATCGGCATACACGTCCACGTCGCTCGGCCTTCCTTCGCTAGACTGGGTCTGTCACTGTTGATCGACCCAACGTTTCGAAGACTCAGCTGTTCAGCAGTGTGATAATTGCTTATCTGTGATCGGTCGGAACGACGAGCGATTATACATGCGACAATTTTCTCTGTGCTCCGAGCGCTTCTCGGCCGAGCGCCTTGACGTTATCTAAATTTCTTAAAGATCGTGCAAATCTCTGCTCATTATAGATGAACACGTGGTTGTACCTTTTAATTAAGCCTCATTAATGTTGTCCGATAATTGAGCTCCACGTGCCCAACTTTTTGTCGCTGCATGTTTGACGTGACAGACGTATATCCATTGATGACGTGATAGGCGGCTTTTCGAATTCAACGGTTGGAACTCCTTCTAGGTTTTCATAAGTCTGGATCGGACGGCTGAAGCCAATCGACTGCGCGATTTATAAGCTTCACGCGCGTCGCCGTCTTCCTCACTTTTCGTCTCTTCGTCTTCAAGCTTCACGGTGACGCTTTGCTTCCTTGTACTCTCCGACGATCCTTCCCGTAAGCCTCCTCCCCCTTTCAGTCGAATCTTTTCGTTATTCTTTGTTGATCTCTTTATTTCCGATGGCAAGCTCCTCACAACCTCCCGTCGTCGTCTTTGGGCTCTAATACACATCCATTGAGTTTAGGTTCGACGTAGGCGACGCTGAGAGTTTGAGAGTTGCTTACAAAATTCCGTCTGACTATCAAATCACTCTTCCTTTGGCTTTCGACCGTCCGAACGAACCACCTCCTGGTTTTGTATGCTTCTTTAGGGACCAGTTTACTGCCGGTCCGCGGTTCTCGGTCCATCCATTTTTTTCGCAGTTTGTAAATATTTTCGTATCTCTCTCCATCAATTAGTGTCGAATTCTTTTGGGCTGCTATGCGGGGTCGATGTCCTATTTTGCCTGCACGACATTCCTTTAACCTCTCGGCTCTTCCACTACTTCTATTATCCCAAATTGTTCGAGCCAGGAATCTTTCTATTCCAAGCCCGAGTGGGCTTAGTCTTCTTTGATAAGATGTCGTCCTCCAATAAGCATTGGAAGGACTAATATTTTTTTGTTCGTTTTCCCGAGTGGTCCGATTTCCCGACCGACTAGTAGTTGGAAGTGGCGAACCCGCCAAAACTCAAGAAGTATAAGAGTTGATCGGACTACCTCCATGCAGCTTCACAATTGGTCGGTTAGAAGTACCACATCCACAAGTTGCTGCATGAGGGAGCCCTCTACGTGTTCGGCTTAAGCTCGATTTGTACGAAGCTCCTGTTCAACCTAGGTATGCTCCTCTTCTTCTTCTTCTTCGTTGAATCTAACTTATTTTTTCTCCTTTTTTGCAGCTCGTATCATGCTAAGGGCGTGTCTGGCCGACAAGAGCAAATTGGCGGACACAGAGATCAATGCTACTACCGCGACCGAGTTGGAGTGCCGAGGCTTACAGCCGGTCGACTCCCAGAGGACCCGCTTTGTGGAAGCGAGGGAGCACTGTTGCAGGTGAGTGAAGGAGGAGGCAGTCGGACGGTTGGCAGTGGGACAGCGACTACAGCAGATCTCCCACTAGGGCAACCTCCTGCACTTCCAGTCGACGTAGCCTCAGAGTCGGCCTCTTCTGGGGAACCACTAAGAAGTTGGTAGAGGCGCCACATGGAAGCTGCATCCCAATCTGCTACTTCCGCAATGTAGACCCCAATTCGAGCCAGCTCACGCCCTCTATCTGAGCGGAGCGAGACCTCTACACACGCTCCTCCTGAACAAGCGGTGACTGTCCTCCATACTTCGATTTCATCTGATTGGACGTCGTCCTTGTCCGGACTGCCATGGAACCATCTGCGCGTCGCCGGTTGCTTTCATACCGCCTCCCCCGTTGCCAGCGACCCAAAAATCATGCATATGGCTAACAAATGTTGCTCGATTGACCGACCGAGCGACCTCCACCCCGTTCGGTCCGAGCGGCCAGCGCCACATAACGGCAGTCATCCATCTGCCAACAGACGAATGGCGCGACCCAGATGACGCCACATCCTAGGCCCAAAGCACCAAATAGTTATTCAAGGGCTACTCGCCCGGATATAGGCCGACACCCGGGTCCGTGCGGCGATCATGCCCCCCGGGGCACTCACCAACAGTTATATCTAGATGCCCACTGGGTAAGTATTTAACGTTTATGATTGTTTGCTCTGACCTTTCTTGTAAAATTTCTTCTTTCCTTGCAGTATTGGGTAGAGAGCTTGGTCATGTGCCAAAGGCTCGCATTTTTAGAACATGAACTCGAGCAGCTACGTGCCCCGAGTGGCAAAGAAACTGCATCTCAGGAGCGCCTGGAGCAGATGAACGCTGAGATCACCCAACTAAAGGCTGATCTGAATAAAAGCTCCGAGCAGCTCGAGGCGGAGAAGGCCAAAAGCGTCGAGCAAGCTACTCAGTTGGCGCGGCTGAATAAACAGGTGAGCTCCTTTGAGTCCAAGATCAACTTGGCCAACACCAGGAAGTTTCGGACCATCGAAGACTTGTTGATCAAAAACAAGGAATTCCGGGTGTTGGCTCAGAAACTCAAGGATACGGAGGTGTCTCTTAACGCCGAGTAGGGGAGTCAGTTGGCCGAACGCTCCGCTGCAAAGACCCAACTCCACGCCAAAGATGAAGAACTGACCTAGTTGAAGGTAGAGCCGGAAGCCTCCCGAGCAGCCCTAGAGACGCATCAGGGGGCCGAGTCTAGAAGATTCGAGCTCATGAAGCAGACCTATATTAGCTCGGACGTCTTTAATGACAAGGTCGTCGATCGGGAACTCCGTCTTTTCAATCTTACCATCGATGGGGCGCTCACCCAATTGAAGGACGACGACTACATTCCAACCACTCTGACAAGCAAGGTCGTTAGTCGAGACAAGCTGATCGAGTCACTGCCCGACTATGCTTTGGATTACCTTGAGTGAGCATGCTCTCGCGTATCCCGTCTCCTTTTTATACTGCCTTCTTGGACTTGTAAAAAAGTATACAAGTATTAATGAATGGTCGCCCGTTTGGTGGACAATTTTATTTAATGTCGATCCTTCATTTTGCGCAGTTCAACTTTTCCTTTTCATATTTTGTGATTTGTTCCACTATCCTACCGCTCAGGGTGAAGCAGGACTACGAACCGCTTACCCTAAAGCGAAAAACTTTATAGTGTGGCTTCGTGGCACACCGACTGATGTCGTATTACTTGCTCGGACAAGCTATTTTTCGCCAATCTCGGGTTTATAGCTGCCGCTCGGCTGTTGATTGGGATGTGGGTTTAAGGTCACCGCTAGATCGTTGATGAGGACAAGAGTTTAAGGTCGTAGCTCGATTGTCGATGAAGATAGGAGTTTAAGGTTGTCGCTCGATTGTTGATGAAGATAAAAGTTTAAAGTCGCCGCTCGACTGTTGATGAAGACAGGAGTTTAAGGTTGTCGCTCAACCATTGATAAAGATAGAGTTTAAGGTCGTCACTCGACCGTTGAATGACGTAGATCTGAGTTTAAGGTTGTCGCTCGACCGTTGAATGTCGTAGACATGGATTTAAGGTCGTCTCTTGACCGTTGATGAAAACAAGAGTTTAAGGTCGTCGCTTGACCGTTGAATGACATAGACATGGGTTTAAGGTCGTCGCTCGACCGTTGATGAATACCAGTCTGATCGGCATACGTGTCTTGAATACACTAATGAAATTCATAGTTTTCCTGCATTCACAAGGCACATTCATGCATTTACATTGGGACTCATTCACGCACCTCTCACCCAACTCTATAAGGTTAAAGGTGGTTCGTGCTCCAAGGATGCTTGAGCTGTCTGCCATTTTCGTCCTGCAGGTAGTATGATCCTAAGCGGAGCTTTTGCACTACTTTAAAGGGACCTCTCCAGGGAGTTTCGAGCTTGATTACATTTTCGACCGACTTTATTCTTTTCCAAATTAGATCACCGACCTGGAAGGATCTCGAGATCACCCTTCAGTTGTAGTTTTGTGTCATCCTCTGTCGGTATGCCGTGAGCCGAACGACAGCCTTATCCCGCACCTCATCCACCAAGTCGAGCTCTATTAGCCTCCGCCCGACGTTCTCTCCGTAGTAGAGCTGTACCCGGTCGGACTCCACCACGACTTCAACGGGGACCACTGCTTTGCCTCCATACACTAGCTGAAATAGTGTTATACCGGTCGCCTCTTTTGGAGTTGTACGAAGTACCCACAGGACACTCGGGAGCTCATCGACCCAACTTCCTCCCGTGTGGTCGAGCCGAGTCCGTAGACCCTTAAGGATCTCTCGGTTCGTGACTTACGCCTGACCGTTGCTTTTGGGGTAGGCCATTGAGATGAAAGTCTGCTAGATGTCGTAGCCTTCATACCACTCTCTGAGCCTCCGACCGGAGAATTGCCTTCCGTTATCCGAGACGAGCCGGTGGGGGATGCTGAATCGACATAAGATGTTATGTCATAGGAATTTGATAACCATCTGCTCGCTTATCTTTGCTAGTGACTCAATTTCCACTCATTTTGAGAAGTAGTCCACCGCGATAAGCAAGAACCTCCGCTGACCGGTCACTATGGGAAACAGTCCAACAATGTCCATGCCCCATTGGTCGAATGAGCAACACACCGTGGATGTCTTTATCCTCTCAGTCGGTCGGTGTGAGATGTTGTGATACCTTTGGCAGGACAGACAGTTGGCTACTGTCCGAGCGACATTCTCTTGGAGCGTGAGCCAAAAATATCCAGCCAGGAGAATCTTTTAGGCCAACGAACGATCACCCGGATGGCTTCCACAAGAGCCATGATGTACTTCTTGGAGTATATACTCCATGTCCTCCTGGCCCACATATTTGAGTAGCGGTCTTGAGAAAGATCTCTTATAAAGCTGGTCTCCGATTAGAGTGAATCGTCCGACCCTCTTTTTTAGTAGTCGAGCTGCCTCATGGTCGACCGACGTGCTACCTGATCGGAGGAATTCAATCAGCGGCGTTCTCCAGTCGCTCGGGAAGACCACTCCCTCCATCCGATCAATGTGCACCACCAATGAAACCTGTTCGATTGGCTGGCTAATCACGACCAGTGATAATGAACTAGCTAATTTAGCCAGTTCGTCCGCTGCTTGATTATCCGATCGGGGGATCTTCTGAACAATGACCTCTTGAAAATTTACCTTCAGCTTCTCGAAGGCTTCTGCATATAACTTGAGTTGGGAGCTACTAATCTCGAACGCCCCCAATAGCTGTTGGGCGACCAACTGGGAGTCTGAGTGAATGAGGACTTTTGTGGCTCTGACATGCCGTGCTGCCTGTAAGCAGACTTTCAAAGCTTCATATTCAACTTTGTTGTTGGTGGCAAGATAATCCTGTTGGAATCCCCAAGGTTGTTTTGGTGTGATCAACAAGTTAAGGTAGGTCATGTTTGTTTTAACCTTGTGTCTAAGTGTGCAGGAGCTTAGGAACACAGGTAGTCGAGCGGAAGACGCAGCTAGCGAGAAGGACTGTAGTCCGAGGGACGAGGTGCTGCGGAAGAGTACACCGACGGACGGAAAGGAAGCATGCGGTGGTTCCGAGAGACGAAAGTTGGAGCGGAAGATTGCTCGGGGAGCAAGAGACGCAGCTAGCGAGAAGGACGGCACGAGGTGCGTCCAAGGGACGAAGACTGCGGATGAGTACGCCGGCGGACGATAAGGAAACACGCAGCGATTCCGAGGGACGAGAAGCCGGAGGGAAGCTCGCTCGAGAAGACCGGAAGTTGGGTTCGGGTGAGCCCTTTTCTGGATGGCAGAGATCACCCAAGCGAGCGGATCCGGAGGAGAAGAACCGGACCGAGGAGGGACTGAACCAGAGAAGAGGTCTCGGATGAAAAAGTCAACTCTGTTGACTTTGGGCTCCGGGGCGCCCGGAGCCATCCGAGGCGCCCGGAACCTTTCCGGGCGCCCGAACCCTGATTTTGACCAGGATCGCGATTTACGCGATCTGAACGTTGGGGGATAAAGTTTTAACCCCCCGTCCAGAAGCTTTTCATCAACTCAGTAATTAACATTCCAAACACTTGTGCTCTCACTGTTCTAGTTTAGCTTCTGTTTTTGTGCTTTCACCGGTGTAAGAGGCTTCTCCGCCCGAAGGAGTTTTTAGTGCGATCACTTTCCTTGGATTAACAACCTCCCCGGTTGTAACCAAGTCAAACACGGTGCCTCGTTTCTTTCTTGTATTTCTGCTTAGCTAATTTTATACAAGTGTTAGTTTAAGAGTTCGAGAAGGGTTGCTTTTGTTTTTTTTAGGGCTATTCAACCCCCCCTTCTAGTCAGCCCAACGGTCCTACAAATCCAACCGAACGGAAATTTGCATCCGATCTTCCCGAGGTGAGATAAGTAGAATGTCGATCTTGCTACCCTGCTGAGTGGACGAACCATTGACATATATTCTTCAAACAGATTTCGAGTCGACGTTCTGGACCTCTGTGACTAAATCAACCAAGACCTGAGCTTTGATTGTCATTCGAGGCTGGTATTGAATGTCGAACTCACTTAGTTCGGTTGTCCACTTGATCAGCTATCTGGACGCCTCTGGGTTAAAGAAGACTCTTTCCAAGGCACTGCTCGTCATCACGACGATCAGATGTGCGAGGAAGTATAGGTGGAGCCTCCGACAAGCACCAATGCATAAGCTAATTTTTCAAGACCAATATAGTGGGACTCGACATATTTCAATATATGGCTTAAAAAGTACACGGGTTGTTGTTCATGGTTATTCTGTTTAACTAATGTCAAGCCGACTACATACTCGGTGGACAACAGATAGATCTAGAGCGGCTCCCCAGCACTTGGCTTTGTTGGTTGCTACTCGGAAAACCTAGAGGTTCCACTGTACAAAAATTTTGTACAAAGGTCTGAACCTTTTCCTAGCTACCATGTGTTCTTTTAAATTAAATTTTGGATCGCCTGCGGAACTTAACACGTTTGATCCAAAACTTAATCTATTTGTTCTTTTAGGTTTTGACTTGGATCTCCTGCGGAACTTAACACGTTCGACCTAAGTCACCTTAAGTTATTAATTCCATTAAATATTAATTTCCATAATTGGTTCCCAGTACTGACGTGGCGAGGCACATGGCCTTCTTGGATATGTGAGCAACCACCACCGACTAGACAAAACCTTTTATGGAAAGCTAATATTTAATTTCCTAAAATAACTTTAGGTTAACCGAAAAGAACAATCAAATCACAAGGAAAAGAAAAACAAAAGAACACTATATCGAAAACAAATTCGAAACTCTAGAATCGTATGCCTCTTGTATTTAGTATTATTTCCAAAAATAACTAGTATGATGCGGAAAGAAAAATTACTAGTTATAACTTTTAGAAAAACCTCTTGATCTTCTACCGTATTCCTCTTCTAACCTCGGACGTTGTGTGGGCAACGATCTTCCGAGATGAGAACCACCAAGCACCTTCTTCTTCCTTACAAGTTTCGGCCATCAAAACTTCTCCTAGGATGAAGAGGTTCGGCCACCACCACCATGCTCCAAGGGATGCTAGAAAAGAGGCTTCTTTTCTCTCCTTCTTCTCCTTCTTAGATCCGGCCACCAAAGCTATCTCCACCATGAGAAGGTTTCGGCCACACAAAGGAGAGGAGAGGAAAGAAAGGGCAGGCCACACCCAAGGAGAAAAGAGAGGAAAAATAGAATAGAGTTCTTCTTCTCTGAAGCCTCCTCTACCCCCTCTACCCCCTCTTTTCCTTGGCAAATAAGGAAAATTTAATAAAAACTTCCTTAATTCTTTTGCCATTGAAAAAGAAAATTTATTTAATTAAAAATAATTTTTTTCTCATCAATTCATATGGCCGACCATATTAAAGCTACAAAAAAGGAGAGTTTTAATTAATTAAAACTTCCTAATTTGTCTCTAGAAATTTATAAAAAAATTCTCCAATAATTTTCATCCCTTCATGATTGGTTAATAAAAAGGAAATTTTATAAATTAAAATCTTTCTTTTAAACATGTGGATAAAAAGAAAGTTATCTCTAAAAATTAAAATCTCTTTTAATCTACAAATAAGGAAAGATATCAAATCTTTTCTTAATCTATTGTAGAAACTTATAAAAGAGAATATTTAATTTTTAAACTCTCTTTTAAATCATGAACATGGTTAAAAAGGAAAGTTTTCTTAAAATTTAAAATCCTCCTTTAATCAACAAATAAGGAAATATTTCAAATTTTAAACTCTCTTTTAAACATGTAGATGATTTACAAATTAGGAAAGTTTTTACCAAAAATTAAAACCATCCTTTTAAACTACAAATAAGGAAAGAGATTAATCTCTTCTCTTAATCTTTTGTAGAAAGCTATAAAAGGAAATTTTTAATTTTTAAACTCTCTTTTAAAATCATGATATCCACATAAGAAATAATTTTAATAAAATCCTTTTAATATTCTAGTGGCCGACCACCTAAGCTTGGGACCCAAGCTTTGGCCGGCCACCTATATGGCTCATCCACTTGGTCTTGGCCGGCCCTAGCTTGGGTTCCAAGCTAGCTTGGCCGGCCCCATTGGATGGGTAAGAAGGTGGGTATGCGGTGGGTATAAATCTCTATATACTAGAGGCTACGATAGGGACCGAGAGGAGGAATTGGTTTTGGTCTCCCGATGAAATTAAGCATCCCGTGTTCGCCCCGAACACACAACTTAATTTCATCAATAATAATTCATTCCACTAAAGAACTATTATTGAACTACCGCACCAATCCCAAATTACATTTTGGGCTCCTTCTTATTATGAGTGTGTTAGTCTCCCTATGTTTAAGATAACAAATGTCCACTAATTAAGTAAGTTACTGATAACTCACTTAATTAATATCTAGCTCCAAAAGTAGTACCACTCAACTTCATCGTCATGTCGGACTAAGTCCACCTGCAGGGTTTAACATGACAATCCTTATGAGCTCCTCTTGGGGACATTCTCAACCTAGATCACTAGGACACAGTTTCCTTCTATAATCAACAACACACACTATAAGTGATATCATTTCCCAACTTATCGGGCTTATTGATTTATCGAACTAAATCTCACCCATTGATAAATTAAAGAAATAAATATCAAATATATGTGCTTGTTATTATATTAGGATTAAGAGCACACACTTCCATAATAACTGAGGTCTTTGTTCCTTCATAAAGTCAGTATAAAAGGAACGACCTCAAATGGTCCTACTCAATACACTCTAAGTGTACTAGTGTAATTATATAGTTAAGATAAACTAATACCTAATTACACTACGACCTTCCAATGGTTTGTTCCTTTCCATTTTGGTCGTGAGCTACTGTTTATAATTTATAAGGAACCGATAACATGATCTTCTGTGTGTGACACCACACACCATGTTATCTACAATATAAATTAATTGAGCAACTACATCTATCATAAATGTAGACATTTGACCAATGTGATTCTTATTTCTAGATAAATATTTATACCAAAAGCTAGGCTTTTAGTATACACTCTAATAGGCTTAGCTAACACATGCAAGGAGTTAAGATACTTTTTGAGCTCTTCCAATGCCCAGTCGTACTCCGCGCCCCACTGGAATTTTGACACTCGGCGCATCACCTTGAAAAATAGTAGGCTCCGGTCGGATGACTTGGATATGAATCTGGACAATGCTATGATCCGTCTGGTCAGTCGTTAGGTTTTCTTTAAGCTGCGTGGTGGGGGAATGTCTTACAGCGCCTTCACCTTACTCGAATTCTTCTCGATCCCCCGCTCGGTGACGATGTAACCCAAAAACCTACCGCTCCTCGCACTGAACAGACTCTTGTTTGGATTCATCTTTATTCCATAGGCCCTAAGAATCTGACACGTGTCGTCGACGTCTGCACAAAGGTCGATAACTCGGAGCGATTTTATTAAAATGCCATTAACATATACCTCCATATTATGGCCGATCTACCGTCGAAAAACCTTGTTCATTAGCCTCTGATAGGTGGCGCCGACGTTCTTCAGTCCGAACAACATAACGTTATAGCAATACGTTCCATCGACCGTAATGAAGCTGACCTTTTCCTGATCTTATCGGGCGAGCGACACTTGGTGGTATCCCTGATACGCGTCAAGCATGCAGATCAACTCATAGCCTGCTGTGGAATCCACGATTTGATCTATCTTAGGCAGCAGATAGAAATCCTTTGGGCACGCCTTATTTAAGTCACGAAAGTCGATGCAGACCCGCCATTTGTTGCCCGGCTTGGAGACCAATATCACATTAGCAAGCCAACTCGGGAATTGGACTTCTCGTATATGACCGTCCATCAATAGTTTCTCTATCTCCGCCCGGATGATCAGATTTTGTTCCGCTCTAAAGTCCCTTTTCTTTTGCTTTACCGGTCGGGCGTCCGATCGGACATGAAACTCGTGTTGCGCCACGCTTGGAGAGATTCCGAGGAGCTCGTGGGTCGACCAAGCAAACACGTCATGATTTTGCCTGAGGCAGGCGACCAGCTCTGCCTTCTTCTCGCTCTCTAGATCAATGGCAATGAAGGTGGTTGGTTCCGATTGGCTTGGGTAGATATGGACCACCTCATTTTCTTTGTACACTAGCGTAGGAGGCCTCTCCATGATAGCATTCACACCCAAGCGTGGATTTTTTTTAGCAACCTTTGCTTCTGCTTTGACCATCTCGATGTAGCATCGCCGAGAGGCCAATTGGTCCCCTTTGACTTCTCCGACCTCGTTGTCCATCGAGAATTTGACCTTTTGACAGTAGGTGGACACCACTGCTCGGAATTCGTTGAGTGTTGGTCGGCCCAGAATGACATTGTAGACCGAAGGTGTGTCCACCATAATGAATTTGGTAGTCCTTGTCCTCTTCAGGGGCTCCTCTTCGAGCGAGATGGTCAGTTTGGTTTGGCCGATCGACAACACTTCGTTGCTCGTGAAGTCCTAGAGCGGGGTTGTCATTGGCAGCATCTCGCTCCGGTCGATTTGCAACTGATCGAATGCCTTCTTGAATATGATGTACACTGAACTCCCTGTATAATGAAAGTTCGGTGAATTATATAATTGGCGATTACCGCTTGGATGATCAATGCATCGTCATGAGGAATTTCCACTCCTTCCAAATCTCTCGGGTTGAAGTTGATCTCGGGTCCTTTGGCGTTCTCTTTGCTACAACCGACAACATGGATTTCGAGTCGCCAAACGTGTAACTTCCACACTCGGTTAGAATCACTGTCAGTCGACTCACTAGCGATCATTCCTTTTTCTCCCCAAGCGACATTGCTCCGGTTCTCCTCCTCCCATTCCGATGGTCTAATCTGCTCGACAGATGCTCTGGCGGGGCTTTTGTTATTCCTTTGCGGAAGTTGATGATGACGTGGCTCAGCCGTCCTCCTTTCCTCCTCCCTTCTTCCCACAAACGGCGCCCAAAATGATTCTATTCAAAAGCAAGCAAGTGAAAAGCTAGGGAGGTGGTGGTTTCGCTGACTGGATGTGGATTCTGCTCCACTCTGCAAAACAAACGATGTTAGTGCCAAGCCGAGGTAGAGGTCTTTGGCGTTGGCCCTCCGACGCTCAAGTCAGTCACCGTAATGTGGAGAAGAAGTGAGGCAATAGTATAATTATGCGCCAAAAATAGACCATGCGTACCTCCGCTGGTGATGGACCCCCCTTTAAATAGAGCTCTGGTGAGCGACGTACACGCTCCTCATGGGCATGTTTTCCGATATGTTAGTGGCCATGTCCTCCAACATATTCGTGGCCACGTTCTCCAACATGTTCAGGGCCACACCCTCCACTACCCTATGAAAGGATGTCACGAGGACCACCGTCCTACTATTTGGGCGAGCGGGTGACCTGCTCGGCCAGGACTGCGCTCTGCCCACGGTGAGGTCCCGCTGTTTGGCCGAGCGGGTAGCCGCTCGGCCGGGGATCCTCGGCTCTGTCAACTTCAGTTGTCATTCCGATCGATGTCTATGTAATAACCTACCTTCTTCCGTTCGGACAAAATGATCCTGTCTTCCTCAGCATCTCGATAATACGACTTGAGCACTTGCCTATGGTATTCTCCTGAGCTAGAAAGATTGTCCGCTCGGACATGTCTCCTACCTATCCCAACCGACCATTGCATATATCCTCCGTTCGGCTCTTTGGCACTTGGGCGTTGACCATCTTAACTTTGACATCTATCCTAACGGTTAACCCCATGCCAGGTCAACCTCTTCCTATCGCCGCATCAATAGTCTTATAGATACGTTTGATATTGAAGGTATATCATAAATATGAAGTTTATTTCTTAATTATCTCATCAAGTTAGAGAAGGACATATCATAATTATTCAATTACTAACTAAATTACTTGGAACATAGAACATACACATAACAAAAGGTCATCAATTAGATCTTTTTAGGGTTTATATGTTTAGACTTTAGGATTACCGAGTAAGCAACTTATAAATAAAATTGTCACTCTTCTCTCAATCAAAAAATTAATTCCGGATTCCTCTTGGGCATGGATTACTGTTGTAGCAACCCAGGATGGAATCATGAAAATTATATGGAGGCCTCCACGGGTTGACGTAATTAGTACTTATATGGATAGTTACTCTAATAAATCTTAGAGTTAATTTTTAGGTGTAAAATATCTCGTTGGGAGTTTGATCTTTCCGTACAAAGGACCGTTTCGTTAGGGCAAATGTCCATCATGATTTATCCCCTTCAGAGAGTATGAGGTCGTTATGAAGGAGCCGTTAAGATAATGATTTTACCTTTTTTTTTCTAATGAAAATCATTTGACATTATCAATTTATTTTGTGATAAACAATTATACTAGCATAGAGTGATAAATTTTCTTTTGAATTTGAGAAGAAGTATTTTGAAATGTATTTTTTAGAATAACAAATCTTACATCATCGTTATAAGAAGTTGTGTATTTTATGATTTCTATAAAATTGTCACAATTATGTGAGTCTTGAGATTCATGGTGAGCTCTAAAACTTAAATCTAAGAATGCACATAACTTTACATGATCAATTAAAACTTTAAGTCGTAAATGATTTTTTATAACTAACTCCAAAGATTATTTGTCTATAATATTATTAATATGTTGCAATTAGTTTATTTAATCATGGGAACTTTTTATAGCATTTTTGTATACATAATTAGGATCAATCCCTTCATGAATAAAAAATAAACAATTTTTATAACTATTCACATTTTTTCAAGATTGAATCCTTCAATAATAAATGGATTGACCCAAAATATGTATTTAGCTTGACAATAATAAAACATGGAAGAAAATAAGCTATATTTTTTGACTGAGAATATTCCAGCAAATGAGAAAATTACTTATATCAAGTAGATAAAAATTTCTTTTTATTTTTGTTAACAAATTACTTCATAAGAATCGACAATCTTTTTCTATTCTCATTGCCATTGCATTCCATTAGCAAACGTAAAATAATTCCTCATTAACTCAACATTTACATAGACTTCGCAGAACTGTCCAACCAGCACATTCCTCACAGAGCAACAGATACATTGATAGATAAATGATACAATTATTGTTACCTTTAAACAAGCAAGTGACTCAGAGCAACAGATACACTGGTATCTGATCGATGTAGCTATGTTGTTACCCTCAAACAGACTATTGAACCCAAATCCTGACTGTTCTATCATTATGAAGGCCAGCAGAAGCAATTTTGTTTTCCATGGGATGACAAGTAACTGAGATGACTGTGTCGGTGTGGCCTTCCAGTTTTTGAATTATCTGTTTACTTTGAAGGTCCCATATATAGACGCAGTTATCTTCTGAGCCGCTGACTATATATTTACCATTTGTGACAGAAAAGGTAGAAGTGATGCAGTATTGTCGGTTGACATGGCCTGTATAAACCTTTAAGAACTTCCCCAATGCATAATTGCATAACTTCTGCATGCATAATGTTGGAAAGAGAATCAACGGTTGAAACAAGGTAAAAATAGGAGACGATCTAAAAAAAATCAATTTCAGATTTCAGACTAACATAGTGCTATAATGTTGAGTTATGTTAAATTTGACGACTTTGTACTTGGGAATAAAGACTAGTAGTGTTCATCTTACCAAACATATGTAAAGAAATCACAAAAATATAGTCGTCTATATTTCAGACTAACTTCCTTTATGTTGGATGTCTATATTTATTTAAATATAGATGATGATATAGTAGATGATAGAGTCCAATGATGTAGAAGGATCTATATAACCGACTCTACCCAATGGGATACGACACAGTTGTTGTTGTTTTATGATGGATGTCGACATTATTTTGATGTGGATGACAATTACTATAATGCCCTAATGCACAAATTAGACGGTGCATCAGGTGTGATGGTCCATGTCAAGTCTAACAGATGGGTTAATTTGTTAAACTAATTTCAATCTAATAAACAAACAAATATAAATGGATGACATAGATTGAAATCAAGAATTACTTAGGCTAATTAACATTTATTATTATATTTATGTATTCTATGTTATATGAGTTGCTTAAATTCATATGCAAAATTCTTACATGGATTTATGGATTTCATTAATTTGACATGCTAAGTGACAAACAGCACTTTCCATAAGGATTTCTTAGGTTAATGAATGTGATATATGGAAAATATGTAATTTTTTCCTTTTGTATAGACAATATATCACGATGCATTGTTAGGAATATAATTGACAAAATACTACTTAATGTGAATTGCATATGTGCAAATTTATACATTGTTGAGAAGACTCTACAACATCATGATTGCTTGTGCATATTTAATATTAAAGCCTCAGTGACTAAGCAATGTTAAACAACAATGCTTCACGTGAAGTAAAAAGAAGAAAAAAAAATAATATCTACAAGATGTGTCTTGATGTGAATCGAGATGGAGCTCTTCAAGATATAGGTGATGGACTACCCATTCTTTATACTTAGATGAGTTGAGATGGTGATACTTAATTGAACCAACTGCCAAGTAAGCAACAACCAGCCCAGTCAAAGGGAATACATGGACACATACTAATTCTATACCCATCTAATGTTTGCTTCCCTTCCTCTCGCTCTTCACTCAAAAAATCCAATGGCATTGTCACCCAAAAGAATTTCCCTCCTGGTCAAGTTAGTTTGCAAGAGCCATTAACATAATGTGTTAAAGTATGATCGCTTCACACATATCCAAGTGAGTGAATAGAGTTCAGATATTGGATAAGTATTATGGTTGTCCAAAAAAACTTTAGCATGAATCTTTATGTGTGGGCAAGTGTGATATGCACCATACTTTACTTCAATATGTTCACCTTCAACATCTAGACCCATAACGCCATTGAAGTGTTCGCTATATAGAAATAAAGAACTATGTCATGTTCATCCTCAATATTTGCCCTCGTTATCCTCCTCACTATTATGTTCCTCTAAAACTACTATAAGCATATATGTCACCAAAAGACTGATCATCTGTTCTCCAAATGGATACGCATTCTGATGAGCCTGGTAAAAAAATATGGGCTTCTTCAATTAAATCCAGACAGAGCCCTATCTCTATCTTATAAAAAAAACAAATTGAATATGAAACCCTTAACCTTAGCCCTATCTCAATTAAATAACATGGTTATTGTCTAATTCTTCCAAGGTCATCTACAGTAAAATCGATGATAAGCAATGCCAATCCCAAATAAAGGAATGAAAGAAGAAAATTGATCTTACCAGGGTGTCATCGAGGGTAGCAATAAGAATAAACTTTCCATTGGGGGCGAACTTGGCGAAGGACACAGCAGGTGTCTTGTCGTCGATAAGCACCTTGAGGCACGCCCCTGACACCGCGTCCCAGATCTTACACGACCCGTCACGGCTACCTGAGACGATGATCGATCCATCCCGAATAAAGTGGACAGAGGTTACTGGTTCGTTGTGCGCCTCAATTGTCTTGACGCACTTGCCACTCTTGACATCCCAGACCCGCAGAGTCTGATCGAACGAGCCGGAGGCGATGCGATCGGAAGGGGGGTTGAAGTCGACGCAGAAAACCAAGGAGAGGTGACCGCGGAGGATCCTGACGCAGTCGGTTGGGGGCCGAACGTCCCAGACGCGGAGCGTGCGATCGTCGGAGGCAGAGCAGATGTAGTGGGAGTCAGAGGACCAGGCGACGTCAGATATGCCTTCAGCATGGCCGATCAAGGTAGAGACAGCGGCGAAGGTTTTGGCGGACCAGATGATGACGGTCTTGTCGAGAGAGGCAGAAGCCAGCAAGAGGCCATCGTTGGAGAACTTCACGCATGAGACGGCGCGCGAATGGCCGGTGAGAACGTGCGCGAGAGTGTAAGGCCGATAGGGAGGCGGCTCCGCCGCGGTGGAGGAGGCACCACCAGGGACGGGGGCGGACATGTAACCCTTTCGATGCCCTAGTCAAATTTCGTACTTCTGCAGACCGAGCGAGCAATGAGAATGTCGGCTTTTCAGCACTCGATTTTAGAATTTATAGTAGGGATTATCTCGATTTGCCGTAACGAACTGTATTTTTAATTATTTTTTTCCTAAAATAACTTTCGTTCTTTAAAAATATAAAATATTAATAGTTCCGTATTATTTGTCACATATATTAAATTATAAATCATTCAGCAAATTTAACTATTAAAAAAATTCGTATGGTAAAACCCGTATCTACTATAATATTAATTAAAATACGTAACTACTAGTAGTTAAGATTTTATAGTTATTAACTTATTATATTTGTCTTCTTTAATACTATTCATACTATAACAATTATGATTTTACAAGAGTTATAATAAACTTATCTTATTTAAAAATATATAGGTTATGAGACCGGTTCAAGATTTAATATGTATAACAAAAAATTGTTATCTCCGGGTAGCTTCTGGAGTATGTAAATTGATCGTCGAGGCTAGTGTTTGACACTATTTCCGTAAACGATATTGCTCCGCTACGGTGCTTAACGGATTGTTGCAATTCGTTCCCAAGATACAACGACGACGAACATCTCGGAATCGTAGCACTCCGACTTCCGAGACCAGCGAACCTTTTAGTAGACTTCTTGGACTCTTGAATGCACAAGATGAGATGAATGCTTGAGGAAGAGAAGAGAGGATTGAGTGAGTATTCCATCATCTGGAGGGTTCTATTTATACTGAAAGAAGAGGTTGAGTGCCCTTTGGGTGAGTGGATGTGTTCCTTGGGCTGGATCGATCTAGATCATCTATTCTGAAGGGTTGTAACCCTTCATCTATTCTGAGGTTGAGTGCAAAGTACGCCTACAAAGCTCCCATTGTGCACGTGCGCACGTGGCGGGCTCACAGGTGCGAGCACCTGCTCGCCCTGGCCATCATATCTATTTGATCAACGGTAGCCATCCATTCCCTAAGTCAACTGTCCAGTCATCTCCCTTTGCCCACGAGGATGCCGCATAGGCACTGCCACGTCAGGTAAGAGCCTGACACGTCACCCGAGTACAGTGCAAAGTGCGCCTACAAAGCGCCCATTGCGCACGTGCGAACGTGGCGGGTGGCGGGCTCACAGGTGCGAGCACCTGCTCGCCCTGGGCTAAGGGGTCACCTGTCCTTTTATTTTTTGTGTTAACTCCATTAACACATCTTCATTAATAAGTAAAGAATACACATCGAGAATTTCCGATGTGGGACTATTCTCCTATGCACTTTATTAATGAATAACAAATGTTATTTTGGGTTGACTTTAAACATTAATTTCTCATTCACCCTTAATTGGTTTTGAGCAAATTAATAGTCTAAATCTATCTACGCGAATCGTAGATTTCAATTTTGAAGTCAATTACGACTTTCAACAATTGATGGCTTCCTTCCTCTAAATCGTTTTGGTCCATTTAAGGCCCCAATATCCAACAATCCCCCACATGAATGGAAATTAATGCAATGCGTGTATGCATGTTGACATTTTACAAGAGTCCAATCGATAAGTCACTGCATCGGGAGAGGTAGCTTGTGGCTTTGAACCTTCCGTAGTGAAATGCTATCGAGTATACTAGACTGCGCAGTGAACGTGATGTCTTGAACTGCTCAGCTGTTGGTGTATACGGAGACAATAACACCCACACAGAGATCTATCTCACCTACTTTAGGTTCTCATGGTTGGTTCCGTTTCGGCCATGGATACCATCTTGGATTCATGAGTGTTTCATTGAAGCGGCCTGTCTTCACACTCACATAGGTGACACTTCTATCAAGAGTATCTTACCATACTCCACCTTATCAGGTATAGAAGTCACTAAAAGCATAAGCTTAACCTCACTACATGAGGTAGGGCAGCACAAATTCATCCTAGGATTGGGATAGAGATAAACTATCTAATGTGCTGGATCACAACTTCTGTAACTTCGTTGTCCCATTGAACCAAGATCTTGGGATCTCCAGTCAACAAGGTTGGGTTACCGCTACAGTCGTTTTTAGTTGTAGATTTTTTAATCTCATTCCTCTTGATGAGCAGTATACTTGATCTCGACTCAACCCCTTCGTTAGAGGATCTGCCAAATTATCTTTGGACTTAACATAGTCGATTGCAATCACTCCATTCGAGATCAACTGCCTAATGGTATTATGTCTACGACGTATATGTCGTGACTTCCCATTATACATATTACTCTGTGCCCTTCCAATCGCCGATTGACTATCACAGTGGATTAGTACGGCAGGCACAGGTTTCACCCAGCTAGGAATATCTTCCAAGAAATTTCGCAGCCATTCAGCTTCCTCAATTGCTTTGTCTAGTGCTATAAACTCGGATTCCATAGTTGACCGAGCAATACAAGTCTGCTTAGTGGATTTCCAAGATACTGCTCCCCCACCGATCATGAATACATATCCACTAGTGGATTTGGAGTCTTTTGTATCTGATATCCAATTAGCATCACAATATCCTTCCAACACAGCGGGATATTTTCCATAATGTAATCCATAGTTCATAGTATATTTCAAATATCTGAGAACTCGCATCAATGCTTTCCAATGGGTGTCGTTTGGATTACTCGTAAAACGACTCAGTTTGTTGACCGTACAGGCAATATCCGGACGTGTGCAGTTTGTGAGATACATCAAACTGCCTATTATCCGAGAATATTCCAACTGCGATATGGTCTCACCATGGTTTTTCGCTAAGTGTTGACTTAGATCCATAGGTGTTTTCACTGTAGAGAGATCGTACGCATTGAATTTTTTCAATACAAATTCTACATAATGGGATTGTGTTAAAACTATCCCTTCTGATGTCCTGAGAATTTTAATTCCCAATATAACATCTGCTTGACCCATATCTTTCATATCAAAATTCTTGGTCAATATTTTCTTTGTACTCATGATTACCTCATGATTACTGCCCATTATAAGCATGTCATCTACGTATAGACAGATCATGACCTTCAGGTGTCTTTTTAACATAAATGCATTTGTCACATTCATTTATTTTGAATTCGTTTGACAGCATTATTTTGTCAAATTTTTTGTGCCATTGTTTAGGCGCTTGTTTAAGTCCGTACAATGACTTAATAAGTCGATACACCTTTTCCTCTTTTCCTGGAGCTACGAACCCCTCGGGTTGCTCCATATAGATTTTATTCTTCCAACTCACCATTTAAGAACATAGTCTTAACATCCATTTGGTGTATTTCAAGGTCATACAGTGCTGCGATGGCTATCAACACTCGTATGTATGTAATCCTTGTCACCGGTGAGTAGGTATCAAAGTAGTCAAGGCCTTCCTTTTACTTGTACTCTTTGGCTACAAGTCTGACCTTATACTTGTCAATTGATCCATCAACTTTATACTTGCATTTTAGTATCCACTTACAACCTAATGGTTTGGTACCAGAAGGAAGGTCTACTAGTTCCCAAGTATGGTTATTCATGATGGACTCGATTTCACTATTGACGGCTTCTTTCCACATTGGGGCGTCGGGACTAGAGAGAGCTTCGCTTAATGTTCTTGGGTTCATTTCTGACATAAAAGTCATGAAGTCTGGCCCGAACAATTTCTCAACTCTAGCTCATTTGCTCCAACGTGGCTCTTCGCTTTGATCGTCAATAGTCCTTTTAGTACAACTAAGTTCGGTAACGTCATTTTGTTTGAACTTCCGTTGTTATCACTTTCAATGTTTCCCTTTTTATTTGGGAATACGTTTTCAAAGAATATCGCATTTCGAGATTCTATGGTTGTTCCCACATGTATATCAGGAATATCTGATTTGTGAACTAGGAAACAATATGCACTACTATTATGGGCATATCCGACAAATATCGCATCGAACGTTTTAGGTCCGATCTTTACTTGCTTTGGTTTAGGTACTTCGACCTTTGCCAAGCACCCCCACACTTTCAGGTATTTGTACGATGGCTCGCGGCCTTTCCATAGTTCATATGGAGTTTTATCATTTTTCTTATGCGGGATTCTGTTGAGAATGTGATTTGCCGATAATATTGCTTCCCCCCACAAGTTTTAAGGTAAGCCTGAATTTATCAACAAGGCATTCATCATTTCTTTTAGTGTCCGATTTTTACGTTCGGCAACATCGTTTGATTGAGGTGAGTAAGGTGCCGTTGTTTGATGGATAATGTCGGATTCTGTACAAAATTCATCAAACGGTGCACCATATTCTCCACCTCTATCGCTTCGAATTATTTTAATTCGTTTGTCAAGTTGGTTTTCAACTTTGTTTTATAGGTTCTAAGGCTTCGTCTTTACTTCTTAAAAGAAAGACATAACAGAACTTTGTGCAGTCATCGATAAAAGTAATAAAATATTTTTTACCTCCTCTAGTTTGCACAAATTTCAAGTCACATAGATCACTATGTATTAACTCTAGAGGAGTTGTCGTCCTTTCCACCGAATGAAAAGGTAGTTTCGTCATTTTCGCTTCCACGCACACTTCACATTTGAGTGTTCCGTCAACATTGACGTTTGGTAATAAATTTAATTTGACGAGACGTTTGAGAGTATTATTATTCACATGTCCGAGTCGATCATGCCATAAATTAAAACACTCAACAACATAGCTGGAAGCATTTATTTTATTACCATCAAAATTTTGAAGTACAGGCATTACAACCATTTTGAATAGACCCTTTTCTAGGTACCCATTTCCTACGAAGACACCATTCTTCGTAAGTACAAAGTTGTCTGACTAGAACACTAGTCTAAATCCGGCCTTGACCAATACCGCTCCAGAAATTAGGTTCTTACTGATGTCGGGAACATGGAGTACATCGATGAGTGTTAGCTCCTTTCCGGACGTCATCTTCAGAACAACCTTTCCGAGTCCAACAATTGGCGACGTCGTGGAATTACTCATATAGAGCTTCCTGCCATTTATCGGAGTATACTTGGAGAACATCGCTTTATCGGAACAGATATGACGAGTTGCTCCAGTATCAATGAACCACTGCTTCGGGTTGGTATCCACCAAGTTGGCTTCAAATACAACCGCAGTGAGATCCAAGTCCTCAAGAGAGGTTGCGACATGATTCGCAGCATCCTTTGGCCCCTTGGTTGGCTTCTTTGGGCGTCTGCAGTCCTTGGACAGGTGTCCTGCCTTTCCACAGTTGTAGCAGGAGCCTTTGAACTTCTTTGCTTGAGCCTTCCTTTTGAACTGCTTTGGCTTTTTAGCGTTCGGCTCGACCAGGTTGGACATTTCGTCTATAGTCCGCTTGGTTCCTCTGGAGTCGGATAACTTTCGATTATCCTCCTCTATTCGTAGCCTCAGGATCAGGTCTTGCAGCCCTATTTCCTTTTGCTTGTGCTTTAGGTAATTCTTGAAATCCTTCCATGACGGAGGGAGCTTCTCAATTACCGCAGCAACTGCGAATGTCTCGTTCAGCTTCATGCCTTCGGCGTCCAGATCATGCAATATTAATTGCATATCTTGGACTTGAGATGAGACGCTTTTTGAGTCCACCATCTTGAAATCCAGAAACCGACCGACGATGAATTTCTTCAATCCAGCATTTTCGGTCTTGTATTTCTTCTCAAGGGATTCCCACAAAGATTTTGCCGTCTCCAGAGAACAATATACGTTATATAACGTGTTGTCCAAGGCGTTGAGTATATAATTGCGGCACAGAAAATCTCCATGAGACCACGCATCGCTAGCAGCCTTACTTCCTTCCGTAGCGGCTGGCGTGTCTTCGTGCAAAAATCGTACAAGGTTTAGCGTTGTTAGATAAAACAACATCTTCTGCTGCCATCTTTTGAAGTCGGTTCCGGTGAATTTCTCCGACTTTTCTCTGTGCGGAATGGTTGTCGGAACGACGGTCGGAACGGCCGTCGGAATGTCATTGGTAGCCATATCAGTTTGCAGGAAATATCGTTTACGACTGTTGATCTTCCGCACGGAGTATGCAAACTGATCGTCGAGGCTAGTGTTCGACACTATCTCCGTAAACGATATTGCTCCGCTACGGTGCTTAACGGATTGTTGCAATTCGTTCCCAAGATACAACGACGAACGTCTCGGAATCGTAGCACTCCGACTTCCGAGACCAGCGAACCTTTTAGTAGACTTCTTGGACTCTTGTATGCACAAGATGAGATGAATGCTTGAGGAAGAGAAGAGAGGATTGAGTGAGTATTCCATCATCTGGAGGGTTCTATTTATACTGAAAGAAGAGGTTGAGTGTCCTTTGGGTGAGTGGATGTGTTCCTTGGGCTGGATCGATCTAGATCATCTATTCTGAAGGGTTGTAACCCTTCACCAAGCCCACTTCAATCTCATCCATCAGATCTGAGGAGTTGTGACCCTTAGATCCCGCCTATTGTCATCAGCCATCGGATCTGGATCCATTGATTCGATGCTTCAGATCAAGTCTCATCCCAGGCCGTCAGATCGTTACTCTTTACGATCCAACGCTCTAGATCGCATCACAAGCGATCCATCATATCTATTTGATCAACGTTGATCAACGGTAGCCATCCATTCCCTAAGTCAACTGTCTAGTCATCTCCCTTTGCCCACGAGGATGCCGCATAGGCACTGCCACATCAGGTAAGAGCCTGACACGTCACCCGAGTGCCACGCAGGCACTGCAATGTCACCTGGAGCATAAATTTAAGCTCTTCAATGTGCGTACGTGCGAAGTGCAAAGTGCGCCTACAAAGCGCCCATTGCGCACGTGCGCACGTGGCGGGCTCACAGGTGCGAGCACCTGCTCGCCATGGGCTAAGGGGTCACCTGTCCTTTTATTTTTTGTGTTAACTCCATTAACACATCTTCATTAATAAGTTGAGAATACACATCGAGAATTTCCGATGTGGGACTATTCTCCTATGTACTTTATTAATGAATAACAAATGTTATTTTGGGTTGACTTTAAACATTAATTTCTCATTCACCCTTAATCGGTTTTGAGCAAATTAATAGTCTAAATCTATCTACGCGAATCTTAGATTTCAATTTTGAAGTCAATTACGACTTTCAACAATTGATGGCTTCCTTCCTCTAAATCGTTTTGGTCCATTTAAGGCCCCAATATCCAACAAAAATAATAATATCAAACAAAGAAGATTGATTGGCTGGGGCTGATTGAAAATAAAAAAGGACACCTTTGATTGTTCCCGATAAAATGAAACGTCAATTTAAATTTTATCCTAAAATATTTTTTAAAAAATTAAGGCAATGAAAGCCACTTCCTGGAATTGTGGCCCGCAGACATGCATGATCCAAGGCATCGGAGGCCATGACGACTAACCACGATTAGCCTCTTTGTGGGCACGATAAACTTAAACTCTTAATTGTAAAATTGCAGCAAAAGATTCTATCAATCTCCTGGCCAAGCCAAAAGGTCGCAACTAACTTGGCCATAATTCATATCTCAAAGTCACGTGACCAATCTATCCGCTATCAAAGATCATAATTGTCAGCACCATCGGTAGAGATTGCTAGTAAAATAAGGGCAAACTTATGCTCTTGGTTGTAAAATTACAGCCAAAACCTCTACCAACCTCCTGGCTACGAAGCCAAAAGGTTGTGAGTAACTTGGCCATAATTCATGTCTAAAGGTCACGAACAATTTGTCCCCTATCAAGGATCATAATTGTCAGCACCACCGGTAGAGATTGCTAGTAAGGATCATAATCTCACTGTGATGATGCTGTTAGGACCAATGCAACTTAAAGGAGGAGGGGGTAAATAGTTTCAATCATTTCGTCTCAATCTTGTGTTAGTCATTTGAATGTGCAACGAAAACCATGATTCAAACTTGACTTCACATGTGCAACTCCAAATTTTTATGTGATATCTATCTCTTTTAGGTGACTAATCTAAGCTATAATCCTAGTGATATCCCTCTACTATGAACTTCTCTGTTTCAGATACCTTCTGGAGGCGAAGAAGACTCTTACAACAAATTCCCGATAATACAACAAGGAAAATAAATACAACTTACAAATGAAAGCAAAACAACTTTATAGATGAGAACTTCGATTTGATTGTTGTTGGTAGCTTCGGAATGCCTCTTGTTAGTTTAGAAGTGTAGCAACGCTTCGTCCTTAACCTCCAAGAACTGGCTATTTCAAATCAACATGCAACCGATTGCTTTAGATCAATTATTCCCAAGCTTTCTATTCATTGGCCACCTTTAGCTAATCAATTACTTTAAGTCAATCACTTTTTGTTCACTGGCTACCTTCTTCTAATTGATTGTTTTAGGCTAATTGATTCCCAAGTTTTCTATTCGCTGGCCACCATTTTCTAATCAATTGCTAGCCACCAATCAATTACACCGCAGTGTTCTGTCTCTTAGAAATAAGCTATCAATCAATTACTCCAATTGATTGCTTGAATCTATTGAACCAATTGATTACTCAAGCAACAAACTCGGAATGTTGAGTTTAGGGTTTGCCAACCACTCGATTGTCAACACTAATTTAAGCCTTTTCAAGGCTGAATTAGCATCTTGCCTTGTATTCAATTAACTTCAATCTATCAGGACTTTTTCTGTCCAATATCCTGTCATCCGTGACCTATTGGGACTTTCCGTTGCTCAATATCCCACCAACCTTAATCTATTAGGACTTTATCGTTGCCTAATATCCGATTAACCTCAATTTACTAGGACTTTGTTGTTTCCTAACATCTGGTCAAACTTGATCTACAGAACTTCCTCACTTATGTCAAGTGTTCAGTCCTGTATGATCCACTTGGACTTTCATTCACCAAGTGTTCGATCAATCTTGATCCACTTGGACTTTCCTTTTGCCAACTTCTCATTGAACTTTCAATCACCAAGTGTCCAATCAATCTTGAACCACTTAGATTTTCCTCTTACTAATATCTCGTTGAACTTTCACTCGCCAAGTGTTCAGTCCTCCGTGACCCATTTGAACTTTTCTCTTGCCAACTTTCTTTTGGATTTCTGATCACCAAGTATTCAGTCCTCTATAATCCACTTAGACTTTTCTCTTTCCAACTTCCCATTAGACTTTCGATCACCAAGTGTTCGGTCGTTCATAACCCATTTGGACATTCCTCTTGTCAATTTTCCGTTGGACTTTCGATTTCTAATCAAGTATCTGGTCAACCTTGACCTACTCGACTTCTTACTAATATATTAATCAAATATTGAAACTCAAACTCGAGTCAACCCGAGCTTGGTTATCCTAATCAACCTTGACTTGAGGTTGATTTCACCAACAAATGTGACGGCAAAAATCCACCTCGCACTAGAGATCAATAATGTCAAAGTTTTATCTATTGGTGAAATCGACCTTCAGGGTTTTGATGTTTGTCAATATGTTTAATAGAGTTTAGTCAAACTTGACCTAGCCAAGTGGGAAGTCCTAACTGAAGGTTAGACAAGGGTGAGAAGTTTACCGAGTGACTAGTCATCCTAATTAGAGGTTAGACAAGGGAAGGATGAGAAGTCTACCGACTGATTAATCCTAACTAGAGGTTAGCCAAGGGAAAGTCCTAGGGGAAGGTAACCCTAGGTAGTGAAAAATCTTAGAGGAATTAACTCTAAGCAAGGAAAAACCCTAGGGGGAGGTAACCCTAGGTAATAAGAAGTCTTAGAGAAGTGAACTCTAAGCAAGGGAAAACTCTAGCGGGTAACTCTAGGTAATGAGAAGTCTTAGAGGAGTGAACTCCAAGCAAGTGTGACCAAAAGGTTTCCGATTGATCTCGTATGGTTGACTAGACCATCGAATTTTGAATGCTACTAACACTGTTTTACTTTATTATTTTATATTAATTGTGCTAACTTACTGTTGTAGGAAAGTCTTAGTCATTAGGTTGATTAAACATTAAACAGGATTAGAGAAAGTCCAAACAGGTCTGGGGGACCAAATATTTGATGGGTAAGTAAGGTAAGCAACTGAAAAGAGATTTCTATTGAGGACGAGTCCTAATGGGACTGTAGGCACCAAGGGTATAATCGAGCCGAGCTAAACTCTTGAATGTTTGAGTTTGTCTCGTTTATAATCGAGCTGAGCTCGAGCTTGATTTAACGAATATATTCATGGCTCACGAGTTTATTCGAGCTTTTATCGAGCCTAAACGAGGTTAATAAATATAAATTATAAATTTAAATATTATTAAAAACTAAATTATATATTTAGAGAAAATTATAATATTTTTATTAAAATTTACAATTTTATTCTAATAAATAAATTTAATATATTTGTCTATATTTTTCATAAGTAGGGTGTAAAATCTATAATTTTAATATCAAAACTATTATTTTTTATTTAAAAATTAATTCATGAGCTTACTAACGAACATGTTCACGAGTTAATGAGCCGAGTATTGTGAAATTTGATCTTGATTTATTTATCTTAACGAGCCTCATTAAACTAGCTTTTATCAAATCGAACTACGAATAACTCATGAGTGTGGCTTGGTTTATTTACACCCCTAGTAAGCGCTAATCCAACTTAAACTCAATGTGGAAAGCTAAGTTGAGATCAAGACTAAATCCTGATCTTGATAAGACAAATTTTAATTCAGAAATATATAAATTGTTTATGCATATATCTTTCTAACTCTATATTGTAGAGACATACGTAGATCTTCGAATTCTACACACGTGGCCATTGACAGAGCCTAATTATGTTAAAATACATAATGCGAAAGAAAATAAACATACAATTATAGAGAAAACAATTACTTCTTTATTATTGATTAATTATCATAGGCTAACAAGTATATTTATATAGATGGTCAAGCTAATATATGTAAAAGTATTATGATAAATATGGTAATATATTATGACAACTATGATAATAATGATAAATATGGTTTGAATTACAATTCAAATATGATAAATTATCAATAATTGAAATAAATCTCTCTACTATTTTTGTTGTCATTACCCTCCCCACACACACACGCCCTCAACGGGAGATATTGAACATTGAGTTTGATTGCTAATAACCAATTAAATCTGCTAGAGCAAAAATCACTAGTATGATCAACGATACGACAAATCTATTGACTTTGTCCTTGATGAAAGAATACAACAACTAGGAGATGAGGAGTTGTTGTTTGAAAGCTAGAATTTGATATCTCCGGAATCAAAGTAGCAAAGAGAGAAGATTGTATGTTGATGATTGAATATGCTAGAGTAGAGGAAGAATATCTGCTATTGTGTGCTGAGCAAAACCTAGAAAGTGTTTGCTATTTGGCCAATCAGAAGATGGCTAAAAAACACTCGTGGAGAAAGACTGTTGCAAAGTGGTTGTTGTTGAAGAGGAGGGAGAGAAGGAGAAGAAAGGGAGAGGAAGATAAATAAGGATGAAATTTGATTAAGAAGGATAATAATATTGCTCTTGATATGAGAAAAACTAGAAAAAGAAATGAGAAAAGAGGAGGAATTGAACCTGGCTATTGTTGGATTTCTTAAAAGAAGAAAGAAGAAGATACAACGGAGAAGAATTGAAGGGAGGAAGAGAAAAGAGCTATAGAGCAACTTGTTATTGCTGCTTTTGGGAGAAGAAAAAGTAGGAATAATTGTTGGGTGGTGAAGCCAGTCCGTGGGTGAAAGGAGGACAACGGAATTGGGACAAACCATAATAAGAAGCTGGTGGGAAGTTGTTGTTGTACCTCAGCAATTTGTGGAAAGCCGTCGATGGACAGCAAGGTGCTTCTACTGTAATTTTAAAGAAAAGAGAAGAAGCTCTGCATTGGAGAAAAGAAAAGCATGGGTGGCTCAGGCGATAGAAGAACCTAGAAGTAAGGAAGAAGAAGGAGAATAAAAAGAGAAAGAACAAAGATAAGAGAACAGAGAGATGGAGAAGGGGAGCTTCGATGTGCGCCTTGCGGCGGAAGAAAATAAAACATGGAGTATGGAAATAATTTTAGTTTTTTTTTGCTTTATAGGGAATAAAAGGGAAGAGAAACTAAGAAAACTCATAAGAAAACAAGTAAAAGGAAAAAAAAACTGTTATACGGTGGAAAATAAAATAAGAACTTGGAAAAAGAGTTTTTATTTTAAGGAAAGAAATAAAAAGGGAATAAGAGTAAATTAAACAAAAGAGAAAAAGAGAAGGAAAATACCGATGAAGAGCAAAAGTTGTTGGCTGTTATTAACAACTACTGCGATGGCGATGAACATCAATAACAGTCTGTGTGTGCCGCTTTTGGCTGGGGGAAGAGGCAGAAGCTCTTACTATTGGCTGAAGAAAAAGAAGAGATAGAAAATAAAATAAAAAAGAGAGAAGTGATGGAATTAAAAGAAGAAAAAGATGAAGACAAAGTTACAAGAGAATAATTATTAGAAGACTATCCAAGTGGTGACGTTGAGGTAAAAAGAAAAGAAGTAATATGAAGAGAGGAGAAAAAGAAATAGAAAATAATTAATATATTGAAAAGTATTATGATAAATATAGTAACAATTATAGTAATAATAAATATAGAAATAATAATAAATATGATAATAATAAAAAATAATGATAAATATAGTTTAGATTGCAATCCAAATATAGTAAATTATCAATAATTAAAATTAATCTCTGAATCTCCTAAACTATTATTTCTATCGTCATTCTAACTCTATGTAGCATAGTCATACGTAGATCTTCTAATTATGCAAGAGTAGCTATCACAGAGTCTGATTAGAGTCCCAAATCAAAAGTTATGGCTTCCTGAAGATTGTCGTGTTGAACCAGTGGATTGGAGACAACTTGGATTGTTTGGAGACATCTGAAATTGAGGCATAATCCTGGGTTAATCGAAGACATCCTGGATCAGAAAAGTTATCAAGATGATAACACAGATCAAATCAACATTCATGGAGGCACCCTGGTACATTGGAAACACCACCAATGTAGTATAAAATGAGTGATCGGTCAGTGCTTTCTTCACCAATTCCTGTATGAGCTTTCAAGTTAATTCTGCTGTGCTACTTACGGCTAACTGCTTGCTTGCTGTGATTCTGCTATGCCCAACTGCTACAATAAGAACGACACCGACTTTGAGTTTCGATCTTCAATCAAAATTATTGTTGGTAAAAGATTGTTTCTTTTTATTATTCTTATTATACTTGCATGAGAGGGTAGGTTGTTACACTTTCTTCATTTCTGTATTTGACTTCTCTGTCCAAAGGTTCTTCATGAGAGAATTTAATGAATTGCCTAATCGAAACGGTTCAAGAAATCATGAGCCTT
The DNA here is from genome assembly GCF_018446385.1 of Zingiber officinale. NCBI lineage: Eukaryota > Viridiplantae > Streptophyta > Magnoliopsida > Zingiberales > Zingiberaceae > Zingiber > Zingiber officinale. The sequence goes on from NC_055989.1 coordinate 126,362,704, forward strand.
ATAGTAGTAGTAGTCGTGGGACTACGAACCAAGTAAAAATAAACATGTTTTTATTTTTCACGACGTATTTGATTTTCTGAAAAGTGTTAAAAGGCGTAAAAGAAAAGTTTTAAAACGAGATTAACCCCCTCCCTCCCCCGGTTCGTTTCAAACCTACATTATCTTCATGACATGGCCAACTCTACGAAGAATAACATGCGTCAAAAGGCTCGCCAGGAGTTACCTCGATGAGGTCCCTCCAAAGTCTAAGTCATCATGGAACCTCAAAAATATTATAATAGAAAGAAAAAGTTAAGTAAAAAAAATAGAGTCAAGGCGATGAGATCGGATTATATTAGAGAGTCCCGCTCCCCTTACCTTATATAGGTATAGAAACTCAAGAGACGTACCTTATGGAGAAAAAGTCAAAGGGACACATCTCACTAAAGAGGATTATTGTAACTACCGTGTCCCTTCTCATTATGGTAATTATCATGTTCCTTCACATTATAGTAATTGTCTTGTCCATTGGCATGCAAGGAGATCAGACCAGCGACAGGCCAAGAGTTCTATAAGTCGGGTGGTTAGGAAGTCGACATGGTGATAAGTTAGACCAGCTCAAGTCAGACCAGCTCAAGTTAGGAGGTTGGACCAATTCAATAAGTCAAATACTGATGATATTTACATTGATCGAGTCCTAAATCTATCGTATGCCTTGTCATTTCCACCTACTATGTATTTTAAGAAATAAATACATGATTTGGTAAATAAAAATTAGTTGCTTTTTTTTAAAGTATTTTTAAAAGTTAAGTGTTTTTACAAAATTACCCATTTTGAAATTGAATTTGACTTCAAAAAATAAAATACATATTTTTTAATCTTACTTTGATGAAAGATTTTACGGATCTTATGTATAGACTAAGGGAAGATAACTTTGGAACTCTAACTATTATGAGACTGTTATAAAATTATATAAGCAATTGCATATAAAAAGGAAATATTATTAACCTTTTCTCTTTTTTCTTTTTCTTTCTTACTCATTAAAATGAATATACATATGTATTTATAGGTACATAATCATATTGAAATTCCTCATGAATTTATATAACTTAGGAGTTTAAAAGATGATAGGTTATGTAGATGAGGGAGTTTATGAAATCATTGGGGGTTATGGACATCCACGTAATTTATTTTACAACACTCCCCCTTGGATGTCGATAATTAAGGAATTCGCCTCATTAAAACCTTACTAGGAAAAATCCAATGGGAAAAAAATCTAGTAAGGAAAAAGAATACGTCATTCTGCAACTGTATCACTATAAATTTACCAGACAATATAATATGGTATAGTGAAAATTTACTCCCCCTATTTAAAATATCATTTGAGATCTCTGTACCGCCGCATTCCAATACCATGTACTAATTTCTTAAATGTTGTTGTAGGTAATGCTTTAGTAAATAAATCTGTCAAATTATTGCTAGAGCGAATCTGTTGAACTTTAATATCAACATTCTTTTGTAGATCATAAGTGAAGAAGAACTTTGGTGAAATATGTTTAATTCTATCCCCTTTGATGTACCATTCCTTTAATTGAGATATACATGCCGCATTGTCTTCATATAATATTGTTGGAATTTCCTTATTAGTAGCTAAACCACATTTTTCCTTGATATGTTGAATCATTAATCTCAACCAAATACATTCCCGACTGGCTTCATGTATTGCAAGTATTTCAGAATGATTCGATGATGTAGCGGCTATGGTTTGTTTGATAGATCTCCAAGATATGGTTGTTCCACCATATGTAAATAAATAACTAGTCTGAGATCGACCTTTATGTGGATCAGATAAATATCCTACATCTGCATAACCAATTAACTCTGAAGTAGACATATTAGAATAAAATAAGCCCAAATCGATGGTATCTTGAAGATACCTAAATATATGTTTAATTCCATTCCAATGTCTACGTGTTGGAGAAGAATTATATCTTGCTAATAAATTTACAGCAAATGCTATATCTGGTCTTGTATTATTAGCAAGATATATTAATGCACCAATTGCACTTAAATATGGTACTTCAGGACCAAGCAGTTCTTCACCATTTTCACTCGGTCGAAAAGGATCTTTGTTCACATCAAGTGATCGAACAACCATTGGGGAACTTAATGGATGAGCTTTATCCATATAAAATCGTTTTAGAACCTTTAGTGTATAAGCTGATTGATGGATAAAAATTCCATCAGCAAAATGTTCAATTTGTAATCCAATACAAAATTTTGTTTTTCCTAGATCTTTCATCTCAAATTCTCTTTTCAAGATATCAACTGTATGTATAACTTCTTCAGGACTTCCAATGATATTTAAATCATCAACATATACAGAAATAATGATAAATTTTAGTCCATCCTTTTTTATAAAAACACATGGACATATTGGATCATTTTGATATTTATGTTGCACCAAATAATCACTTAGACGTTTATACCACATACGTCCAGATTGCTTCAATCCATACAAAGATCTTTGTAATTTAATGGAATAAATATTTTTAAAATTTGAACTTGATGCTTCTGGCATTGTGAGCCCTTCAGGGATTTTCATATAAATATCATTATCAAGTTTTCCATACAAATAAGCTGCTACTACATCCATCAAACGCATTTCAAGCTTTTCTTGTGCTGCCATACAAAGAAGATATCGAAATGTGATTGCATCCACTACAGGGGAATATGTTTCTTCATAATCAATACCAGGTTTTTGAGAAAAACCTTGTGCCACTAAACGAGCTTTATATCTTATGATTTCATTTTTCTCATTTCGCTTTCGTACAAAAATCCATTTGTACCCTACAGGGGTTACACCTTTTGGTGTTTGGACTATAGGTCCCAAAACCTCACGTTTTGCAAGTGAGTTTAATTCCTCTTGAATTGCATCTTTCCATTTTTGCCAATCATGCATACTACGACATTGTTCAATAGATTTAGGTTCTTGATCATCATTTTCATAAATAATTTCAAGCGCTACATTGTATGCAAATTTATTGTTGATAACTAATCTTGATCGATTCAATTTCTTCCCTGTCTTGACATAATTTATTGAGATTTCTTTATTATTTTCAAGTATCTGAACCTCTTCTGGAGTTTTATCAAAAGTTATGTCAGTTGTCTCTATAGGAGACTTAGGTGCTTCAAAATGAACATCTTGATTAGTTGTTCCTTTCCTTTTTCGAGGATTTTTATCTTTAGAACCGATTGGTCTACCACGCTTCAGGCGAGTTGTAATCTCATTAATTGATTGTCCAATTGGTACATCAATATGAGTCAGAGCATTAATAGCTAGTATATGTGACTTAGTCACTCTCTTCAAGTTAGTGAATGCATCAGACAATTGATATGCAATATTTTGCAAATGTATTATTCTATGAACTTCAAGTTCACATTGATTTGTACGAGGATCAAATTACGATAATGATGCATGCCAAGTGACTTCTTTGGGAAACTCTTTATTTTCTCCCCTAGCTTTGGAAAAATTATTTCATTAAAGTGGCAGTCAGCAAATCGCGCCGTAAAAACATCTCCTATCATTGGTTCCAAATATCTTATAATTGAAGGAGAATCATATCCAACATATATTTCCAATTTCCTTTGGGGTCCCATTTTAGCGCGTTGTAGTGGGTTAATTGGCACATATACCGCACATCCAAATATTCTCAAATGGGATATATTAGGCTATTGACCAAAAGTCAATTGTAAAGGGGAGAATATATGATAGCTGGTTGGCCTGATAAGTATAAGTGTTGCTGCATGCAAAATAGCATGCCCCCAAATAGATGTAGGAAGCTTAGTTCTCATAATCAATGGTCTAACTATTAATTGGAGGCATTTAATAAATGATTCAGCTAAACCATTTTGTGAATGAACATAAGCAACAGGATGTTCAACAGTTATTCCAATAGATATACAATAGTTGTTAAATATTTGGGGTGTAAATTCACCCGCATTATCAAGACGTATTTTCTTGATAGAATATTCTGGAAATTGAGCTCTCAACCGAATTATTTGGGCGAGCAATCTCGCAAACACCAGGTTGCGAGTTGACAATAAACATACATGTGACCATCTTGTAGAGGCATCAATTAGCACCATAAAATATTTAAATGGTCCCCATGGTGGGTGAATAGGCCCACATATATCACCTTGTACACGTTCCAGAAATACAGGGGATTCAATTCCAACTTTAAATGATGAAGGCCGCATAATAAGTTTTCCTTGAGAACAAGCAGAACATGAGAATTCATTAAATTGGAGAATTTTCTGGTTCTTTAATGAGTGTTCATGTGAATTCTTGATAATTTTTTGAAACATTGTAGAACCAAGATGTCTCAATCGGTCATGCCAAAGTATAAAATCATTTGAATCAGTAAACTTCGGGTTTACTATTGCATTTGTTTCTACTGCATATATTATTGTGTAATACAAACCAGATAAGAAAGCAGGTAATCTTTCATATACATGTTTCTTACCCAACACTAATTTTGTAATATAGAGATATTCAATATTCTCATCATACGTTTCAATGTGATATCCATTTCGGCGAATATCTTTGAAACTTAGCAAATTTCTTTGAGACTTAGGAGAGAACAATGCATTGTCAATAACAAATTTTGTTCCTCCAAATAATGATATATTAGCTCTTCCGGAACCTTCAATAATATTTGTAGTACCAGATATTGTATTAACATTACTTTCACCCATTTCTAAATAAGAAAAATATTTTTTCCTTTTTGAATATATAGAATGTGTCGTTGCACTATCAATATGGCATAAATCTCCATTATTGAATCCAAAAGTCATGATATTCTTCATTAAAACAAAAGAGATACATAATGAAAAACAACTAAAAGATTAGTAAAAGAAAACCTAATAGCAAATGAACTAATTTATTTTAAAATATTTGATTAATTTAGACATTTCTATAAATATCTTCATTTCCAATCAAATTGTCTATCTCTCCATCAGGATCTGCAAAGAAATCAGAAACATCCAAGTGTGTTGTCATAGAAGGACCAACAATTGTGTTATTGTCTTGAAAGACAACATTTTTCTCTATATCTTTTGCCTTGCCCTTTACAGAGGCTTGGTAGAGATTAATAAAGTATTTTGGCGTACGACAAGTACGTGACCAATGTCCTTTCATGCCACATCTATAACATGAATTTTCTGGTTTCTTTTCGTCATTATCTTGTCCACTTTGAACCCTTTTACCATTGTCATTTGCCCACTTTTGGTGAACATTATTGTTAACCCACTTCTAGTGAGTTGTTGTGTTTCTTTTATTATAACCATCATGATTTTCTTGAGATCGATCATTTCCATATCTACGACCACGACCACGGCCACGACCACGGCCACGGCCACGACCACGACCATGATGAAATTTTTGTCTGTGTTGTCGTTTATCATTTTTACCAGTTATCTCATTCACTTCAGGGATTGGACTAGCACTAGTTGGACGGATCTCATGATTTTTCATCAAAAGCTCGTTATTTTGCTCAGCCACCAGAAGACATGTAATCAACTCAGAATATTTCTTAAAACCTTTCTCTCTATATTGCTGTTGCAGGAGCATGTTAGATGCATGAAAGGTAAAATATGTTTTTTTCCAACATATCTTCATCAGTAATTTTTTCACCACATAATTTTAATTTTGAGCTAATTCTAAACATTGCTGAGTTATATTCACTTACAGATTTAAAATCTTGTAAACGTAAATCAATCCATTCATAACGAGCATTTGAAAGAATCACGGTTTTATAATGACTATACCTTTCCTTCAAATTATTCCATAGCTCAAGTGGATCTTTAATTGTCAAATATTCAATTTTCAATGCTTCATGAAGATGCTCAAAGACCCATAGCATCCAAATGAATCTCCGCATCCAAAATCCACGATAGATAATTTTTTTCCGAAATATCAAGAGCCACAAACTCTAACTTTGAAAGATTGGACATAGTAAGAATCTATTACAAAGAAAACTAAATTATTAATAATAATTATCGTGCATCATATATATTTATTAATAAATGATAAAACATGATATAATCAAAAGATGATTTGGTAATACTTAATGGTAAAATATTGTAAAATTTTTGAAATATTACAAGTCATACAAATAAGTAACTAACTAATAATTAATTGGATAATAGCTAACAAACGATAAAGGAACTATAAATTTAACTTCTTGACATGTGAATAATTTTGATTGAGAAAAAAAAAATGTATATATAAATATATCTATACATTTTTTTTTATATTACCTATAACTAATTTATATATATATATAAAACTATCACACTACGTACATGGTAGTTTGATTGGCCAGATTGGAAAATTATCCATCAATTAAAATACCCTAGATTATTAATAACTTAATTTGTTCCTAAAATTGTCTGATGCTTGTAGTGATAGCTTATTACTTTGATTTTTATGTACTACATTCTTTTAGTTGTTTAAGTTGAAATTGTGAGAGATTTAACTTGTTTGCTTCGGCCCTCGCATCCAAAAGTAGGGCATCGAAAGAAGTTTTGTTCTTGAATTGTGCATCCAAATAATTGTATATCTGATGGTAAAAGATGGATATTGTAATCTTAGCGGTCCTTCTAGGATGATCCTATATATTTAAATATCTTTCGTGATTTATCCTCTTCCGAAGAGCGTGAAACCATTCTGGAAGAGTCGCTAAGATTACAACTTCATCTTTTTATTCCAATGAAAATCATGTGGAGAGGGTAAAATATTTTTTAGATAATCAATTAATAAAAATAAATATAGTAATTTATATGAATGCACAAAATAATAACACTTTTTATTTATGCACATATATTCAACAAAAAGATAACCATAAGAACAGGTCTTTAACTTACTATAATAAAAAAAAGCATAATAACTTACAAAAAAAAAAAAAAAGAGAAAGAGCGACCTATACAATTTAAAATTTTTAATTTTCACCGTGTAGCCATAAAACATACAAAAATATATAAAAAACCTTTAATCAATATAATATAATTAGTAAAATAAAACATATATATAATTATTATTTACCAATTTATTTATTATGTCTATCGATTTTAAGTGGTAATTTTATAATTTCAAATTTTCAATAATTAATTTAACATTGAAAGTTTGTGCAATATCTTTTTCAATATAAATTAACAATAAGCTAGTTAAAAAATCATCTTCCATCTTATTCCACACTCACGTCTTGACAATCTTCCATCCAAGTTTGTGCAATCTCTTTTTCAATATAAATTAGCAATGAACTAGTCAAAAAAAAAAAAAAGCATCTTCCATCTTATTCCATAATTGCGTCTTGACAATTTTCAAGGATGAAAATACATGTTTAATAGTTGAAGTAAAAACTAAAAGAGTCAAAATAAATTTATCAATTGATTCATAGTAATTTTCTTTCTCTTATCTTTGACAATAATTAACATAATTCTAAAAGTATTGACACATTTTGAAATAATGATGATGTCGAATATCAATCTCAAAAAGCTCCGACTAATATTTTATTCTTTATATGTAACATTTCTTAACTTGTAAAATCATCAGGATAAAACTTTTCAATAAATTTACAAATGTAATTGATATTGAATGATTTGTATCCATCTTTTGGATCCAAAGCTAAGTGTTTCTATTGTATTTTCATCATTGATAATTCATCTCTTATAATATTGAATTGATGGTGCTAATGAATATATCAATTCGATAATGATACTTTAAGATAACATTCCTTTACTCATTTTTTCTTTACCTAATTTACAAGGAGCTTTCATGTCTAATACATCTATCTCATATTTATCACAAAAAAATTATTCACCTTAACAAATAATTGATCTCATCTATTCTCTCTGCATCCACAACATTTATAATATCTTGAAACTTGTATTATAGAATTTGACAAAGATCTTTTATCATTACTAACAATTCAAGAACAAAATGTAATATATAAAACAAAGTCAAATGATAACATTATACTATAAGCTTCATCAGTGGTTGCACTACTGGATAAACTATTTTTGTTATTGATAATATCACTTAAAACATGTAGAATCAGATCAATTCTGAAATTTGAGTAACATAAGAAATTCACAATTAATCATGATATTTGGAAAAAGAATCCACTAAATTCACTATAACTACTGAGTGTGAAAAGAAATATTCAATAGGAATAACACTTTAGGCTATTGTTATCAATGTCAATTGTAGACGACGTGCAAAACAATGAACAAAATATGCATATGGGCATTCATTCAAAATGAGATCTTGAGAACCATTTCATTCTCCATACATAGTACTAGCACCATCATAACATTGTCCTCGAATATTTTATATGAGAAGATTATTGTGAAATAGAATACCATATGATCCTGTCGGGAAGCTGGGAAGATGAACCTGCCGGAATGACGTTTCTGGAAGGTTGACCTCATCCCCATGACCCGGCGGGTGAGCTGTCCTCTATGTTGACTGAGTCGTCAAAAATCCTCCGGTCAACCGTACCTGCAGCCAGTGATCGGGATGCCCCGATCCCTGGTACCTCGGTGCTCGAGGTAGGCCCCGCGAACATATGAGCATCCACATAGTAATAGAACAACAAAATAAGTACAAAATGAATACGAAGACGTACCATGGCCCCGGGGGGGCCCTCAGATGGATGGTTAAACTGATCGGGATACTGACCGGGTCGTCGCGGCCCTGAATAGTAGATGAATGTCCGCCTGGTGAGTAGCTAGCTCCAATGGCTCGAAGCCGGACGCGATATGGATCAGTAGGATGATGCACTGTCCGACTACAACCTCGGCTCGCAGGCTGGAATGCAACAACGGCACGAAGGCCGAACACTCTACCGGCTCGCAGATCGGGATACAACAACGGCACTAAGGTCGGGCACTCTCTCGGCTCGCAGGCCGGAATATAAACATAATACAATACCTGAACCCTCGGACGGCGGCGGCTTGAAGGGTGACGGTGGCGGTCGTCGGGGGGCGGCGCCCGCTGGGGGCAGTGCTGCCGCGGGGGACGGCGGGGATGGCCACAACAGCTGCATGCGGCGATGACGGTGCTGGAAGGGGTAGCGACAGCCAGGGGCGGAGCTAGGATCTAGATTTAGGGTAGGCAACAAATATAATATAATATAATTAATAAGGATGATCTCGTGTAAGAAACTCTCGTCAATCCAAGGTCCTGAGAAAGAGTCTATTGTATATAATCTTTTCCTACTTTATAGGAAGTTATTTTTGAAATTCGAATATGTGACCTCTATGTCACATAACTACTACCTCAACAGGTAGCACGAACGATAGTGTCGCATTGGTCAAACATAACTTTTTTTCTGTTTAAAATTACCTTAGAGAAGAATTCCTTGCTTAGTGTAGAGAGGTAAGGAAATGAACAAGAAGTTTAGGTTTAGGGTAAAAAAATTAAATCAATTTAATAAGTTTAATTAATTATATATCAATATAATGACATTAAAAAAAATTATTTGTAAAACAAAAAAAAAATGATACCAAAAATATTAATGTCATGTTTAAATTTATAACTTATGGCATCGACTAATTAAATATCAAAAATCAAACACATGGAAATATTAGTTAAACGGATGGTCAAGATGATGCCTAGAAAAATTGTAATTTTCTAAATGGTGGACATAAAATTGATGAGAAAATAGATTTTTGAGGCACATGGGTAGAGCTTTATCTGGCCCAGTGTGGGCAACTGCCCTCACTGGGCCAATGCTAGCTCCGCCCATGGCGACAGCCCCTGTAGGCAACGGCGGACACTGCTGGACCCTGTGAGCAGCTAGTCCCTATGGCTGCGCGAGGGAAAAGAGCGCTTCCTCCTCTCTGCTCGTGGTGGTTGCGACTAGAGGAGGAGAAATAGAAACGACGGTCGGGTCCTTTGGCGGTGACGGCCGGCGAGAGGGCCGGAAGCATCGCTGTCCGCGGGAAGAGAAGGAGCGCGTCCGCGTCGTCGGCTCGAAGAAGAACCGACGATAGACAGGGCCTCGAGAAGAGGAGAAGGAATAGGCAAGATGCTTGGCTGGTGGCTTCGTGAAGGTGGTGGCCGGAGAGGAAAACTCCACCTCCTTCCTCACTCCGGCGGCGGCGAAACCTCAACCTCCTCTCTGTACTGGGCTGTGGCGGAGACAAAAATGAAAAACCCATCCTCCTGTCCTTTATTCTTGGCGGCGGCCTCCCGCTCCTCTCACGAACTCCCCCCCCCCCCCTTTTCTGTCAACAGTGCTTACAAGCACTAAAATCCCTAAAGCCTTCTCCTTCCAAATGACACAAATGCCCCCTTCCCTCTTCTTAATTCCTTTCATGTCCCAACCTACATCCGGATCACAAGCCTCCCCTTCAAGTCTAGTTGAAGGAGGCGCAAGTCCGACTGACTGGACCAAGGCCAAAACAGAATCTGCCGACGACGTGTCTGGAAGACGAGAAATCGAGCCGAGCACGCGATCGAGAAGGTGTCGATTAGGTAGCAAGCCAGCCACTGGACTGATGTCGAGCGTCAAGCAAGCGAGGCACAAAATGATAGTAGATCGAGTGACATGTGAGATGCCGAGTAGACCGAGCGGACGAGCGATGTAGAGCGTGCGACCATGAAAATGCTAGCCGGACGATAGAAATGTCGATCAGGTAGATAGATGTCGAGCGGACGATGCCGAGCGTGCGACCTAGCTCAAGCGTGTGGCCGGACGGACGGTCAAGCGATACCGGTCGGATGACTAGGAGAGTGCTGACCGAGCAACCCACATAATGTCGAACGAGCGATCGTGAAATGTCGACCTGGCAATCGAGTAGTACTAAATGGAATGATGCCAAGTGGTCGCATCACTCGTGAGTCGATCGGAAGTGTAGCGCGTGAATCGAAGGCGCATGGAGGCGAAAGTCACGAGCCGAACGGCATAGCCTATATTCTGGTTTGAAACCAGTAGAGATACTCTTTGTTCGCGACCATCGAAGATAGCTCGATCCCGATCGGGGGAGATAAGATACTCTTATAATCTGATCTGTGACCAGCGAGAAGCGCTCGACTACGAACGGGGGAGATAAGAAATACGATATGCTGATAAGCTGACTCGAGGCCAGTGATAATCGCTCGACCCCGACCGGGGGAGATGAAATAGCTGATAAGCTTGACCTCGATAGAGGAAGAAAGAATATCCGAAGGTGATGACCACTCGACCCCGAACGGGGGGGGGATAGAATATCCGAAGCTGGTTCGAGACCAGTGACGATCACTCGACCCCGAACGGGGGAGATAGAATATCTGAAGCTGGTCCGAGACCAGTGGCAACCGCTCGACCCCGAACGGGGGAGATGAAATAACTGATGAGCTCAACCCCGAACGGGGGAGATAGAATATTTGAAGCTGGTCCGAGACCAGTGGAGACCGCTCGACCCCGAACGGGGGAGATAGAATATCCGAAGCTGGTCCTCGACCCCGAACAGAGGAGATGAAATAACTGATGAGCTCAACCCCGAACGGGGGAGATAGAATATCTGATAAACTAGTCCATGCAGCGGTCTTCAAGCCGGGGTTTTATAGTCGCCGGTTCGACTCTCGATATTTAACGTCGGAGCTCGACGGTCTTCAGGCCGGGGTTTTTATAGTCGCCGGTTCGACTCTCGATATTTAACGTCTGAGCTCGACGGTCTTCAGGCCGGGGTTTTTATAGTCGCCGGTTCGACTCTCGATATTTAACGTCGGAGCTCGACGGTCTTCAGGCCGGGGTTTTTATAGTCGCCGGTTCGACTCTCGATATTTAACGTCGGAGCTCGACGGTCTTCAAAATGAACTCATGACTCGGATAATAAACGCCCGGCCGGACGGCACGGGGTCTTCGTCATCGAGCCTGTGGCTCGGAAAATATACGCCCGGCCGATCGGCACGGGGTCTTCGTCATCGAGCCTGTGGCTCGGGTAATATACTCCCGGCCTACCGACTCGGGGACTTCGACATCGAGCCTGTGGCTCGGAAAATATACGCCCGGCCGATCGGCACGGGGTCTTCGACATCGAGCCTGTGGCTCGAAAAATATACGCCCGGCCGATCGGCACGGGGTCTTCAGCATCGAGCCTGTGGCTCGGGTAATATACGCCCGGCCTACCGGCTCGGGGTCTTCGACATCAAGCCTGTGGCTCGAAAATATACGCCCGGCCGATCGGCACGGGGTCTTCGTCATCGAGCCTGTGGCTCGGGTAATATACGCCCGGCCTACCGGCTCAGGGTCTTCGACATTGAGCCTGTGGCTCGGAAAATATATGCCCGGCCGATCGGCACGGGGTCTTCGTCATCGAGCCTGTGGCTCGGGTAATATACGCCCGGCCTACCGGCTCGGGGTCTTCAACATCGAGCCTGTGGCTCGGGTAATATACGCCCGGCCTACCGGCTCGGGGTCTTCGACATCGAGCCTGTGACTCGGAAAATATACGCCCGGCCGATCGGCACGGGGTCTTCGTCATCGAGCCTGTGGCTCGGGTAATATACGCCCGGCCTACCGGCTCGGGGTCTTCGACATCGAGCCTGTGGCTCGGGTAATATATGCCCGGCCTACCGGCTCGGGGTCTTCGACATCGAGCCTGTAGCTTGGAAAATATACGCCCGACCGATCGGCACGGGGTCTTCGTCATCGAGCCTGTGGCTCGGGTAATATACGCCCGGCCTACCGGCTCGGGGTCTTCGACATCGAGCATGTGGCTTGGGGTCTTCGACATCGAGCCTGTGGCTCGGGTAATATACGCCCGGCCGATCGGCACGGGGTCTTCGTTATCGAGCCTATGGCTCGGAAAATATGCCGATCGGCACGGGGTCTTCGTCATCGAGCCTGTGGCTCGGGTAATATACGCCCGGCCTACCGGCTCGGGGTCTTCGACATCGAGCCTGTGGCTCGAAAAATATACGCCCGGCCGATCGGCACGGGGTCTTCGTCATCGAGCCTATGGCTCGGGTAATATACGCCCGGCCTACCGGCTCGGGGTTTTCGACATCGAGCCTGTGGCTCGGGTAATATACGCCCGGTGTACCGGCTCGGGGTCTTCGACATCGAGCCTGTGGCTCTGGTAATATACGCCCGGCCGATCGGCACGGGGTCTTCGTCATCGAGCCTGTGGCTCGGAAAATATACGCCCGGCCGATCGGCACGGGGTCTTCGTCATCGAGCCTGTGGCTCGGGTAATATACGCCCGGCCTACCGGTTCGGGGTCTTCGACATCGAGCCTGTGGCTCGGGTAATATACGCCCGGCCGATCGGTTCGGGGTCTTCGACATCGAGCCTGTGGCTCGGGTAACATACGCCTGGCCTACCAGCTCGGGGTCTTCGACATTGAGCCTGTGGCTCGGAAAATATACGCCCGCTGATCGGCACGGGGTTTTCGTCATCGAGCCTGTGGCTCGGAAAATATACGCCCGGTCGATCGGCACGGGGTCTTCGTCATTGAGCCTGTGTCTCGGGTAATATACGCCGGGCCTACCGGCTCGGGGTCTTCGACATCGAGCCTGTGGCTCAGGTAATATACGCCCGGCCTACCGGCTCGGTCTTCGATCGAGGAATTAGGGCAAATCGTATAACTGTATTGGAAAAACTAATGTAAAAAACTGACCGAGATCATGAGGATGGTAGAATTTTTCGGCGTTGTCCATCTTCACGTTCCCGACCAGGTGCGTTCCCACAGACGACGCCAATTTTATCCTGTCGGGAAGCTGGGAAGACGAACCTTCCGGAATGACGTGTCTGGAAGGTTGACCGCATCCCCATGACCCGGCGGGTTAGCTGTCCTCTATGTTGACCGAGTTGTCAAAAATCCTCCGGTCAACTGTACCTGCAGCCAGTGATCGGGATGCCCCGATCCCTGGTACCTCGGTGCTCGAGGTAGGTCCCGCGAACATATGAGCATCCACATAGTAATAGAACAACAAAATAAGTACAAAATTAATACGAAGACGTACCCTGGCCCCGGGGGGGCGCCCTCAGATGGATGGTTAAGCTGATCGGGATACTGACCGGGTCGTCGCGGCCCTGAATAGTAGGTGAATGTCCGCCTGGTGAGTAGCTAGCTCCAATGGCTCGAAGCCGGACGCGATATGGATCAGTAGGATGATGCACTGTCCGACTACAACCTCGGCTCGCAGGCCGGAATGCAACAACGGCACGAAGGCCGAACACTCTACCGGCTCGCAGACCGGGATACAACAACGACACTAAGGCCGGGCACTCTCTCGGCTCGCAGGCCGGAATATAAACATAATACAATACCTGAACCCTCGGACGGCGACGACTTGGAGGGTGACGGTGGCGGTCGCCAGGGGGCGGCGCCCGCTGGGGGCAGTGCTGCCGCGGGGGACGGCGGGAATGGCCACAACAGCTGCAGGCGGTGATGACAGTGCTGGAAGGGGTAGCGACAACCCCTGTAGGCAACGGCGGACACTGCTGGACCCTGTGAGCAGCTAGTCCCTATGGCTGCGCGAGGGAAAAGAGCGCTTCCTCCTCTCTGCTCGTGGTGGTTGCGACGAGAGGAGGAGAAATAGAAACGGCGGTCGGGTCCTTTGGTGGTGACGGCCGGCGAGAGGGCCGGAAGCATCGCTGTCCGCGGGAAGAGAAGAAGCGCGTCCGCGTCGTCGGCTCGAAGAAGGACCGACGATAGACAGGGCCTCGAGAAGAGGAGAAGGAATAGGCAAGATGCTTGGCTGGTGGCTTCGTGAAGTTGGCGGCGGGAGAGGAAAACTCCACCTCCTTCCTCTCTCCGGCGGCGACGAAACCTCAACCTCCTCTCTGTACTGGGCTGTGGCGGAGACAAAAACGAAAAACCCATCCTCCTGCCCTTTTTTCTTGATGGCGGCCTCCCGCTCCTCTCACGAACCCCCCCCCCCCCTTTCTGTCAACAGTGCTTATAAGCACTAAAATCCCTAAAGCCTTCTCCTTCCAAATGACACAAATGCCCCCTTCCCTCTTCTTAATTCCTTTCATGTCCCAACCTACATCCGGATCACCATAAATTTTCCTTTTTAAGGTAGATAATTCTATATCTTCCACATTGACAATGTCAAAGAATCTTTCACTAATAAAATCCTCATTATCAACAAGTCTTAAAACAATAGTTATTCGCTCCCTTTTCGACTCATCCTGAGATTCATCTACAATAAAACAATATTTGGTATTACCAATTTCTTTTGTGATAAACCTTCGAATTATACACACATAGAATGATATATCTCCTTCTGAATTTGAGAAGAAGTATGAGAAATATTTTGAGGTGCATTTTCTAAAATAACAAATCTTACATCATTATTAGAAGTTGTCTATTTCATAATTTCTATAAAATTACCACAATTATGTGAATCTTGGAATTCATCGTGAGCTCTAAAAGCTAAATCTTGGAATGCACATAACTGTGTATGATCAATTGACACTTTAAGTCGTAAACGATTTTTTATAACTAACTCCAAAAATTATTTGTCCATAATATTATTAATATGTTGCAATGAGTTTATCTGATCATGGGAACTTTATATAACATTTTTACATATAGAATTAGGATCAATCCCTTCATGAATAAAAAATAAACAATTTTTATAACTATTCACTTTTTTCCAAGATTGAATCCTTCAGTAATAAATGCATTGACCCAAAATGTGTATTTAGCTTGACAATAAGAAAACATGGAACCAATAAGCTACATTTTTTTATTAAGAATATTCTAATAAATGAGGAAATAACTTATACCAAGCGGATAAAAATTTCTTTTGATTTTTGTCAACAAATTCAGTAGACTTATCTGGGATTATTTGATAAGAATCCACAATCAAATAAGCACGCCTAATTTTATCTATTTTCTCATATGGATAACTCCATATGGATTTTGATCCTGTTCAATTATAATATTGTCATCTTTATCAATCTTTCAAAATTTAGTCGAAGAAGGTTCTATAATTAGATCTATCTTCGAAAAGATTGAAAAACTCAAATTGAATATTATCATGGACGATATTAAATGACTCTTTTGAACGCATTTGAAGTAGGAATCAATTTTTTCTTACTCATAATAAATCCATATGAGAAATATTTGAAAGTAATCAATTAATCTAGAACATATCACATATATGATAAACAATTACATGCAAAAAATATCAAAACTTACTTACGTGATGAAGAATCTAAGAAATAGAAATGGAAATTTTGATTTAAGATTGGGTTGTTCGCCGGTTCCAGCAAAGACTAAGGGTTCGGACAACTCACAATCTCACATTTTTAATTACTTTTTATTCTTAACTTTTTGTTATTTTTAATTTTATTTGAAGGAGAAAAAATTATTTAAAACTTACATTAAAAATTCCTAAGGGAGCGGTGGGGGAGTTCAGACAATATCTTACTTTTTAAATGTTTTTTTTATTCTTAATTCCCCTGCCTTCTAGCAGCTGATTCGCAATTACTACAGTATTGAAATCCAATACAACACCACAAGGAGTGATAAGAAAAGCAAATGAGAAATAAATACGTGCGCCTTTAAGAAATTCCGCAACTGTCCTTCAGTCGATTGCTGAAAAAAAATAGCATTCCAACTCACTTTTTTTTTCTATTCTCATTGTCATTGCATTCCATTAGCAAACGTAAAATAATTCCTCATTAACTCAACATTTATATAGACTTTGTAGAACTGTCCAAACCAGCACATTCCTCACAGAGCAACAGATACACTGATACATAAATGATACAGTTATTGTTACCTTTAAACAAGCAAGTTACTCACAGAGCAACAGATACACTGGTATCTAATTGATGTAGCTATTGTTACCTTCGAACAGACTATTGAACCCAAATCCTGACTGTTCTATCATTATGAAGGCCAGCAGAAGCAATTTTGTTTTCCATGGGATGACAAGTAACCGAGATCACTGTGTCGGTGTGGCCTTCCAGTTTTTGAATTATCTGCTTACTTTGAAGGTCCCATATATAGACGCAGTTATCTTCTGAGCCGCTGACTATATATTTACCATTTGTGACAGAAAATGTAGAAGTGATGCAGTATTGTCGGTTGACATGGCCTGTATAGACCTTTAAGAACTTCCCCAATGCATAATTGCATAACTTCTGCATGTATAATGTTGGAAAGAGAATCAACGGTTGAAACAAGATAAAAATAGGAGACGATCTAAAAAAATCAATTTCAGATTTCAGACTAACATAGTGCTATAATGTTGAGTTATGTTAAATTTCACGAGTTTGCACATGGGAATAAAGACTACTATTATTCATCTTACCAAGCATATGTACTGAAATCACAATATTAAAAAAAAATTATCAGCCAATCTTCTTACTCTTAGGAAGTTTCTTTTCGGATTTAATTTTTCTCATTTGGAAGCCCTGTTTCACTTTTACTTTATTTTTTCTAATTTAACACTTGAGGTCTCATTATGTTGTAATTTAGTTGTTACATCTTTAACTGCTAAAAACATCTTAAATCATACCCCTAAACATGAAGAAAACAGTCAGAGGAAACTTGAAACAATTATTTAAATGAGCCTCAAAACAACTTTGAACTGGACCTCGAAGCTTAGGCCACCATAACTAAGTGGTGGATCAATCCATCAACTAGTCAGTTGATTGACAACCTTATTGGTCAGCCATTCAACTTTTTCAACCATTTTCTTGATGAACGTACCTTGGAAGTCTTGTTTGGAGCTAGTGAAGGCTTAAAGAGCAAATCCATCACACTGAGACCAATTCCCTTTGTGACATTTATCATAAAGCTACATTTGGGTTGACGGCTAACTTTAGTTTAAGTAAGCCATAAATTTCTCATGTATTTTAGTTGTATTATTTTTTTTAATCTCCATATTATTTTTCTTGATATTGCATGCAAGTGTGTGGCTACTGAACCTTGTGCAATGTTGTGTCAAAGGGATCTGAAGACATATACTATGGCTTAAATTTAATTTTACCCACATTCATTGTTGTCAACATCTAATATGATATCTTAGTGTTTATGATTGTTCTCGTTACTTATTCTACTACATAGTGTTTTAAGTAAATTGGCCAGACGCACTAGGCAAATAGGAATGTCTTACATAGTACTTAGTACTTAGTACTTAGTAGAGTGTTGGCCACATGAATTTTTCAAAATAGGGGCACGTGGAAAAAAACCTATTAACTTAATCTATTTAATAATTCTTCATAAACAATAATTAATCTACTAATATAACTTAAGTTAATAGATAAACTTAGTTAATACAATTAAGCTAATAAAATTGATCTATTTATAATTTTCTTTAATGAAATATAATTTAAATTGATATTTAAGTTATGAGTTATATACCCTAACCTCAGTTATAACCTATAAGAATTTAAGACATATTATGAGTTGGAGTTATATTGTATGTTGTATAATAAGTTTATACAAGTTACATAATAAAGTATTATATAAGTTAGATAATAAGTTATAACATGTCTTATATTATATATGTTATATAACACTGATCCTTCACATTTGCCCCATGTTGCCCTTTCCATAGCTTATTCCTCTCCCTCCCGGTCAGACACCATCCTCCCTGAGCATTGTTATCCCTGTTATAAATGTCCTTGCAAGGCACTAACTACAACACGGGCCTTCATGTGCAGCTCAAACCAACTCTGATTATTAAACAAGTTGCTTGCTAGGCTCCTCCCCACACAATGTGAGTTGCTTGCGAGGAAGTGAACTTCCTCGCTTGCATCTTCTTCTTCCTCCCACTTTTCTGTTTCTAATTCCGCAGATAGGTCTCATACTCATACCTATGTTGTGTCATGTAAGCACTAGTATAGGACGGAGTAAAAGTGAATCCATGTGATAGAGAGCAATCCTATATCCATGCCCATCTAATACACGTAACACTCATGCACGTCTCATACCAGACATGGATATTTGTTACCTTATCCACACCCATCACAAAATGTTAAGATCGGTGTGCATGCCAAATTGAATGGGTCAAGCACCACCAGTGCTCGCCAAAACTTGGCCCAACTGTACCATGCAATAAAAAACCAAGAGATATTTGACATTTTAAAAATGTACGTATATATTATCAGATTAATTAAATTTATTTGTGAACCTACAACCTGAGCCTTTAAACCCAAACTCCACTCACTTCACATCAACTATCTACTACAATATTAAAACCCCTCCCAAACTCATTTAAATGAGCCACACAGACATCATTCACGGACACCTAAAAATGCACATGCTGTCATCCTACTTTAGATCATAGACCATTCTGTATTTTTAAAAAAATAATAGAAATAGCTGTTCCTTTCAACCTGGCATGGGACTACTATTAGATACAGAATACTAGACACACACAATTGATAAAATGTATAATGAACCATTATTTGCATCCAAGAAATTGTATATGCATATAAGTTGTTGACAATGGTGAAATGCTGCCATCCTAATTTAGATCATAGACCATTCTGTATTTTTAAAAAACAATAGAAATAGCTGTTCATTTCAACCCGGCATGGGATTACTATTAGATACAGAATACTGGAGACACACATTTGCGTCCAAGAAATTGTATATGCATATAAGTTGTTGACAATAGTGATACTAGCTAGGACGGTGATTGCAACTCCAAAACTCAAAGAAAGGACTATGATAGTCCTGCTAGACACGCATTAAGCATGCAGTATAAGACTTGTCAATGTGAAGAAACATTTTGTAGAACTGAAATTGATGAAGATACTGATAGCACTGTTTACAACTTAAGGTTTCTAATTAAGTGAAGAGGATGAAGGACAGATACTAATTCTATACCCTGAATGATCTAATGTTTGCTTTCCTTCCTCTTGCTCTTCACTCAAAAAACCCAGTGGCATTGTCACCCTAAAGAATTTCCCTCTTGGTCAAGTAAGTTTGCAAGAGCCATTAACATAAAGTGTTTAAGTATGATTGCTTCACACATATCCAAGTGAGTGAATAGAGTTCAGATATTGGATAAGTAGTTATGGTTGTCCAAAAAAACTTTAGCATGAATCTTTATGGGTGGGCAAGTGTGATATGCAACATACTTTACTTCAATATGTTCACCTTCAACAGCCAGACCTATAACGCCATTGAAGTGTTCGCTATATAGAAATAAAGAACTATGTCATGTTCATACTCAATATTTGCCCGTGATTTAACATCGTTATCCTCCTCACTATTATGTTCCTCTAAAATTACTATAAGCATATATGTCACCAAAAGACTGATCATCTGTTCTCCAAATGGATACGCATTGTGATGAGCCTGATAAAAAAATATGGGCTTCTTCAATTATATCCAGACAGAGCCCTATCTCTATCTTATAAAAAAAACAAATTGAAGATGAAACCCTTAACCTTAGCCCTGTCTCAATTAAATAACATGGTTAATGTCTAATTCTTCCAAGGTCATATACAGTAAATCGATGATAATCCGAAATAAAGGAATAAAGAAGAAAATTGATCTTACCAGGGTGTCATCGAGGGTAGCAATAAGAATAAACTTTCCATTGGGGGCGAACTTGGCGAAGGACACAGCAGGCGTCTTGTCGTCAATAAGCACCTTGAGGCACGCCCCTGAAACCGCGTCCCAGATCTTACACGACCCGTCACGGCTACCTGAGACGATGATCGATCCATCCCGAATAAAGTGGACAGAGGTTACTGGTTCGTTGTGCGCCTCAATTGTCTTGACGCACTTGCCACTCTTGACATCCCAGACCCGCAGAGTCTGATCGAACGAGCCGGAGGCGATGCGATCGGAAGGGGGGTTGAAGTCGACGCAGAAAACCAAGGAGAGGTGACCGCGGAGGATCCTGACGCAGTCGGTTGGGGGCCGAACGTCCCAGACGCGGAGCGTGCGATCGTCGGAGGCAGAGCAGATGTAGTGGGAGTCAGAGGACCAGGCGACGTCAGATATGCCTTCAGCATGGCCGATCAAGGTAGAGACAGCGGCGAAGGTTTTGGCGGACCAGATGATGACGGTCTTGTCGAGAGAGGCAGAAGCCAGCAAGAGGCCATCGTTGGAGAACTTCACGCATGAGACGGCGCGCGAATGGCCGGTGAGAACGTGCGCGAGAGTGTAAGGCCGATAGGGAGGCGGCTCCGCCGCGGTGGAGGAGGCACCACCAGGGACGGGGGCGGACATGTAGCCCTTTCGATGCCCTAGTCAAATTTCGTACTTCTGCAGACCGAGCGAGCAATGAGAATGTCGGCTTTTCAGCACTCGATTTTAGAATTTATAGTAGGGATTATCTCGATTTGCCAAGATTGTAAATTAACAAAAGCCATAACCAACTGTATGTTTAATTATTTATTTCCTAAAATACTTTTTTCTTTAAAAATATAAAATATAAATAGTACCGTATTATTTGCCACATATATTAAATTATAAATCAATAAGAAAATTTAACTATTAAAAAAATTCATAAGGTAAAAAACCGTATCTACTATAATATTATAATATTATAGTAATAACAAAATCATAACTACTAAAATATTATAATAAATATAATTTTATAGCCATTATAATAGAGACTTATTTTATTTAAGATGTAATAATTATGAGTTTATAATCTTACTATCTTACTATTTTATTAAAAATCTTCCCCCTTTACTAACTAACTTTGGTGAAGCCTAAAATGAATTTACGTTAATATCCTTTTTTCTAATCATACTAAAAATAATTCCAAGATTTATTAGTAATTCCACAAGCGAAACAATTAGTGATCTAGAGTTCGAAACTCAGTTGCGGCGTATTATTATGAATTTTTATCATCATTAATTTTCTCTGGTTGTTCTATATAAAAAAATATAGTTCTCTTTAGTCCCACATCTTAAAATTGGCAACACTATGATCAAAGAAACTTCTATAAATATTTTAGGCCGACAATGTTAAAAAATATACTTTTCTTAGTTTTTTTTTACTAAGATAAGTATAATATTAAATTAAATTATTTTTTTCATAGGGAAGTCCATTACAGTAGTTTGTTGCTGGGATTCGAATTTTCCAGAACGTAAGGGTGACACTTGAAAATCTAAACAATTCGAATTTTCAAAGATTCAAATAATTCAGATTTTCAAAAGTTAGGTACTTTACCCTAATGACTCTACTTTAATATTTTAATGCTAAAATACTTTAATTAATATAATTTCATTATAAAGGGTCAATGTGATTTTAATGTATTAGATTACACACGTGACGCGTGTGCACGATCACTAGTAGTTATAATACAACTTATCTTATTTAAGAATATTACATTATGACAACTATAATTTCTTAATGTTTATAATATAGATTTATCCTTTTCATTTCACTTATGGATGAGATCAATTTAAGATTTAATATGTATAATAGAAAATAATAATATAAAAAAATAATTGAATAATTTAAGTATCGTTGTCGAATCTGGGACGATCGATCCGATCCCACGAAAATCTCACATTTAATTATTTCCAATAAAATGAAGCGTCAATTTAATTTTTATCCTAAAATATGTTTTAAAAAAAATTAAGGCCAAGGCCACTGCTTGGAATTGTGGTTGGGACCATGATGGACGCTATTGGCATACATGCATGATCCAAGGCATCAGTGGCCATGATAACTAACCAAGGTTAGCCTCTTTGTGGGCAAGACAAACTTAAACTTTTGGTTGTAAAATTACAGCCAAAGTCTCTACCAACCTCCTGGTCACAAAGTCAAAAGGTTGCGATTAACTTGGCCATAATTCATGTCTAAAGGCCACGATCAATCTATCCGCTATCAAAGATCATAATTGTCAACACCACCGGTAGAGATTTCTAGTAAGATAAGGGCAAACTTAAGCTCTTGGTTGTAAAATTACAGCCAAAGCCTATACCAACCTCCTGGCTACGAAGCCAAAAGGTTGTGAGTAACTTGGTCATAATTCGTCTAAAGGTCACGAACAATCTGTCCGCTATCAAGGATCCTAATTGTCAGCACCACCGGTAGAGATTGCTAATAAGGTATTGATGCGGTCAAAAATCTCACTGTGATGATGTTGTTAGGACCAATGCAACTTAAAGGAGGAGGGGATGAATTGTTCCAATCATTTCATCTTAATCTTGTGTTAGTCATTTGAATGTGCAACGAAAATCATGATTCAAACTTGACTTCATATGCACAACTCCTAATTTTTACATGGTATATATCTCTTTTAGATGACTAATCTAAGGTATAATCCTAGTGACATCCCTCTACTATGAATTTTTCGGTTTCAGATACCTTCTGGAGGCGAAGAAGACTCTTACAACAAATTTACAATAATACAACAATGAAAATAAATAGAACTTACAAATAAAAGCAAAACAACTTTATAAGATGAGAACTTCGATTTGATTGTTGTTGGTAGTTTCAGAATGCCTCTTGTTAGTTTCAAAATGTCAACAGTACTTTGTCCTTAACATCCAAGCACTAACAACTCAAATCAACACGCAACCACCTTTTCTAAGGTTGCAATCAGGCTGAAATATGCCTCCAATCGATTGACTTTACTCACCAATCGATTATCATATCATATCCCATCGTTTAAACTTGTAGAATGGCTATTTTGCTTGACCAATCCAATTGATTGCTTTAAGTCAATCACTTTCTGTTCGACCACCTTCTTCCAATCGATTGCTTTAGGTAAATTAATTCCCAAGCTTTTTGTTCGTTGGCCACCTTCTATTAATTGATTGCTTTAAGTCAATCACTTTCGGTTCGCTGGCCACCTTCTTCCAATCGGTTGCTTTAGGCTAACTGATTCCCAAGCTTTCAGTTCGCTGGCCACCTTTTGCTAATCAATTACTAGCCATCAATTGATTGCCCCATTGTGTTCTGTCCTTTAGAAATATGCTATTAATCAATTACTCCAACTGATTGCATGAATCTATGGAACCAATCGATTACACAAGCAATAAATCCGGAATGTTGAGTTTAGGGTTTGCCAACCACTTGAATGTCAACACTAATTTCAGCTTTTTTTTCAAGGCTGAATTCGCATCTTGCTTGGTATTTGGTTGACCTCAACCTATTAGGACTTTCTCTATCCAATATCCTGTCATCCGTGATCTGCTGGGACTTTTTGTTGTCCAATATCCGATCAACTTTAACCTATTGGGATTTTATCATTGCCGAGTATTCGATTAACCTCAATCTACCAGGACTTCGTTGTTGCCTAACATCCGGTCAAACTTGATCTACCAAGACTTCCTCACTCATGTCAAGTGTTCAGTCCTGCATGATCCACTTGGACTTCCGATCACCAAATGTCAGATTAATTTTGACTCACTTGGATTTTCCTTTGGCCAACTTTTCGCTGAACTTCCAATCATCAAGTATCTAATCCATCTTGACCCACTTAAACTTTCCTCTTACCAATCTCCCGTTAAACTTTCGATCACCAAGTGTTCAGTCCTCTGTGACCCACTTGAACTTTTCTCTTGCCAAATCTCTGTTGGACTTCAGATCATCAAGTGTTCAGTCCTCCATAACTCACTTGAACTTTTCTCTTACCAACTTTCCATTAGACTTCCGATCACCAATTTTCCGGTCCTCCGTAACCCACTTGGACTTTTCTCTTGCTAACTTTCTGTTATACTTTCAATTTCTAATTAAATATCTGGTCAATTTTGATTTACTTGACTTCTCACTAACATATTGATCAAATATTGAAACTCAAACTTGAGTCGACCCGAGCTTAGTTAACCTAATCAACCTTGTGTAGGATCGAAAGAGTGCGATAGAGGAGGGGGGGTGAATATCGCGCTTTTAAAAACTTTTCTTTTAATCGTTTAAATCAAAGTCGTGCAGTGGAAAGTAAATAATAGATTCGGAATTGGTTCGAAGCCTAAGTCGACTCCTACTCCAAGGCCCGCGATCCTTGATCGTACCGTTGGACAATCCACTAATCTCTTCTTTCCGAAAACCTCGGAAAAAGCAATGCGTACAATATACAAGAATATAAGAAAGTAACAACCGACTATCTTATGTGAATTTAAGTACAATGCAAGCTTTAAAATAAAAGTATACTGACACTTATATGGAAGATGAAGTTTGGTTGGCACTTGAACGAAGTAGTTGCTTGCGTGAAGACAAGTTGTAGAGCAGTGGAACGAACAACAACAGCTAGCACAGAGATGAACTTTGAACCAAACAGATTTAGTTCACCCAGCCTCGGAACTCGAGCTCACTTTTATAAGAGTCGTAGACGTTCAGTTAACCAATCCTTGGGTTCGGTTGACCGAACCAGCTCCCTTCCATCTTTGCTGAGATCTGATGCTGATTCAATTTTCAGCATTTAATGGCAATTAAGTGTTTGGTCGATCGATCCCCTTGTTCGGTTGACCGAACAGAGATCCTTCCCTGTTCGTCGAGATCTAGAATTAGTGCGCCATTAAGTGATGATTGTTCGGTCGATCGATCCCTGGTTCGGTCGACCAATCAATCGCTCTTCCTTCTTTGCTTCTGCTCGATATGTACTGTGCTGAGTCATTAGGGTTTGATTGACCGATCCTCTGGTTCAGTCGACCGATCAAGTTTTGATCGGACCCTGCTCTGTTTTGGTTTGAACTGATATCTGCTCTGAGTTGGCCTTGTTCGGTCGACCAATCATCGGGTTCGGTCGACCGATCAGGCTGAACCTGCAAAACAGTGTTAGATAATAATCCTGCAAAACAGATATTAACACAGTAATAATATATCTAATACATGAGTAATAATAGGCAGTTCAACTGTCTTCATCTCAACTTGGAAATCTTCCCAATTTCTTCAGTTGGATCAGCGATCTTAGGTTGTTCCTTTCAAGAACACGATCTCACTGTCGCTCCTTCAGTTGCTTACCTCAATTTACCTGCCAAACATTGGTCCTCCAAACCTGTTTGAACTTTGTCTGCTCAGTGTCTGATCGCCTGATCCATTAAGACTTTTCCTGCAATACTACATTAGCCAATAGCAATAATAGTAATATAGAATACTTGCTTGGAGTTCACTCTTCCAAGACTTCTTGTTACCTAAGGTTATCTCACCCTAGAATTTTCACCATCTGACTTCACTCACCAGAACCTAAGGTTACCACCCCTAGGGTTTTCTCCACCTGACTTCACTCACCAGGACTCAGTATTCGGCTACCTAGGGATCAGGTCCTCCAGACCTATCAAATTCACCTGGCTTCCACGATCTACCAAGATTTCCCTTGCCTTAGTATTCGGCTACCCAGGGATCAGGTCCTCTAAACCTATCAAATCCACCTGGCTTCCATAATTTACCGAGATTTCCTTTGCCTCAGTATTCAACTACCTAGGGATCAAGTCCTCCAGACCTATCAAATCCATTTGTCTTCCATGATCTACCGAGATTTCCCTTGCCTAGCTTGCAACTAGGACTTCCCTTACCTAACCGCAGTTACGACTAGTCACTCGGTTGACTTCCCACCCTTGCCTAGCCACAACTAGGACTTCCCATGATCAAGCTCTATATATCATACTTAAACATATTTGTCGGACATTAAAACCTTGGAGGTTGATTGTACCAACACCTTGACCTGAGGTCGATTGCATCAACAAATGTGACGACAAAAATCCACCTCACACTAGAGAGCAATGATGTCAAAGTTTTATTTGTTGGTGCAATCGACCTTCAGAGTTTTGATATTTGTTAATATGTTTAATAGAGTTTGGTCAAGCTTAACCTAGCCAAGTGTGAAGTCCTAACTGGAGGTTAGACAAGAGTGAGAAGTTTACCGAGTGACTAATCATCCAAACTAGAGGTTAGGTAAAGGAAGACTGAGAAATCTACCGAGTGATTATTTCTAACTGGAGGTTAGGCAAGGAAAAACCCTAAGGAGAGATAACCCTAAGTAGTGAAAAATCTTAGAAGAGTGAAATCTAAGCAAGAGAAAACCATAGGGGGATATAACTCTAAATAATAAGAAGTCTCAGAGGAGTGAACTCTAAGCAAAGAAAAAATCTAGGGGTAACTCTAGGTAATGAGATATCTTGGAGGAGTGAACTCCAAGCAAGTGTGACCAAAGGTTTCCGGTCAACCGCATATGGTTGATAGGACCATCGAATTTTGAATGCTACTAGCACTGCTTTACTTTTCTATTTTATATTAATTGTGTTAACTTAGTATTGTAGGAAATTCTTAATCAATTAGGTTGATGACACAATGCAGGACAAAAGAAAGTCCAAACAGGTCGAGAGGACCAAATGTTTGGCGGGTAAGTCAGGTAAGCAACTGGAGAAAAGATTTTTAGTGTGGACGAATCTAAGTAGGACTGTAGGCACTGGTCTAACTTAAAGCCAACGTGGAAATCAAAGTTCAGACCAAGACTAAATCTTGGTCTTGGTAAGATAAGTTTTAATTCAGAAATATTTAAATTATTTGTACATTTATCTTTCTAGCTTTATGTTGCAGAGACATACATAGATCTTTGAATTTTGCACGTGTAGCCATCGACAGAGCCTGATTAAAGACTCGAATCAAAAGTTATAATTTCTTAAAGATTGCTGTGTCAAACCAGTGGATTGGAGGCATCCTGAATTATTTGGAGACGCTTGGAAATGAGGCATCCTAGGTCAATCGAAGACACCCTGGATCAAAAAAGTTATCAAGATGATAATGCACAGATCAAATCAACATTCATGAAGGCACCCTGGTACATTAGAAGCGCCACCAATGCAGTATAAAATGAGTGATCGGTCAGTGCTTTCTTCACCAATTCATGTACGAGCTTTCAAGTTGATTCTATTGTGCTACTTACGCCCAACTACTTGGTATGACTCTGCTACGCACAACTGCTACAGCAAGAACGACGCCAACTTCAAGTTTCGATCTTCAATCAAAATTATTGTTAGTAAAAGATTGTTCCTTTTTATTATTCTTATTATACTTGCATAAGAGAGGGTAGGTTGTTACACTCTCTTCGTTTCTGTATTCGACTTCTTTGTCCAAAGGTTCTTCGGGAGAGAATTTCGTGAATCGCCTAATCAAAATGGTCCAAGCGATCATGGGACTTGGAGTAATAGTCGCAGGACTACGAACCAAGTAAAAAAGTAACATGTTTTATTTTCCACTTCGTATTTGATTTTCCAAAAAAAAATTAAATGGTGTAAAAGAAAAGTCGCGTTCCTTTCAAACCTACATTATCTTCATGGCATGGTCAACTCTACGAAGTGTAACATGTGTTAAAAGACCCGCTAGGAGTTTCCTCGTTGAGGTCCCTCCAGTGTCTAAGTTAATATGGAACCCCAAAATTGTTATAATAGAAAGAAAAATTTGAGTAAAAAAAATAGAGTAAAGACGATGAGATCAGATTATACTAGAGAGAGAGAGTTCCTCCCCCCTTAGGATAGAAACTCAAGAAACGTACCTCAG
The DNA here is from genome assembly GCF_018446385.1 of Zingiber officinale. Taxonomy (NCBI): domain Eukaryota; kingdom Viridiplantae; phylum Streptophyta; class Magnoliopsida; order Zingiberales; family Zingiberaceae; genus Zingiber; species Zingiber officinale. Next base: position 126,391,123 of record NC_055989.1, read on the forward strand.
GGAGAAAAATCCAAGGGACGCACCTCACTAAAGAGGGTCATTGTAACCACCGTGTCCCTTCTCATTATGATAATTATCATGTCCCTTCACATTATGATAATTATCATGTCTATTGGCATGCAAGGAGGTCAGACTAGTGACAGGTCAAGAGGTCTATAAGTCAGGTGGTCAGGAAGTCGACATGTTGATAAGTTAGGCTAACTCAAGTCAAGAGGTTGGGCTAACTCGGCAAGTCAAATACTAATGACATTTATATTGATTGGGTTATAAATCTACCGTATGACTCTGTCATGTCCACCTACTATGTATTTTAACAAACAAATACATGATTTGGTAAATAAAAATTAGTTGTATTTTAAATTATTTTTAAAAATCAAGTGTTTTTTTTACTAAATTACCCTTTTTGAAATTGAATTTGACTTCAATAAATAAAATACATATTTTTTAATCTCACTTTGATGAAAGATTATACGGAAGTATAGATGGAGGAAAGATAACTTTAGAACTTTAACTATTATGCGATAGTGTTTTTAGTTTTGAATTTATTCTAGTAGTTGTTAAATTTTTTTTATAATATTAGATGTATCATCTTCTAAATTAATCGATTCAAAAAATTAGATACCATTATAAAAAAAACTATCATGCTGTATGGTAGTTTGCTTACCGGATTGAAAAATTATACTTCAAGTAAAATACCCTAGATTATTAATAACTTAACTTGTTCCTAAAATTGCCTGATGCTTGTAGTGATAGCTTATTACTTTGATTTTTATGTACTACATTCTTTTAGTTGTTTAAGTTGAAATTGAGAGAGATTTAACTTGTTTGCTTTGGCGCTCGCATCAAAAATTAGAGCGGTGATTAAGAAGTTTTGTTGAATTCATTTCAAGTTCGAAAGAAGTTTTGTGGCTGAATTGTGCATCCAAATAGTTGTATATCTGATGGTAAAAGATGATATTATAATCTTAGTGGTCCTTTTAGGACAACCCTTCTAGGATGACCGTATACATTTAAATGTTTACAAGTTTTGTTCCAATGAAAATCATACGGAGAGGGCAAAATATTTTTTAGATAATCCATTATCAAAAAATAAATATAGTAATTGATATGAATACACGAAATAATAACTCTTTTTATTTAGACACATATGTTCAACAAAAAGATAACTATAAGAACCGGTCTTTAACTTACTATAATAAAAAATCATAATAACTAAAAAAAAAAAATAGGAGCCACCTCTACAATTTTAATTTTTTTTATTTTCATCTTATAGCAATAAAACTTACAAAAATATATTTAAAATTTTTTTAATCAATATAATATAATAAGTAAGATAAAACATAGATATAAAAATTATTATTTACCAATTATTTATTATGTTTATCCATTTTAAGTGGTACTTGATGTTTATTTTATAATTTTAAATTTATCAATAATTGATAATTTAACAGTGAAAGTTTGTGTAGTCTCTTTTTCAATATAAATTAGCATTGAACTAGTTAAAAAAATCATTTTCCATCTTCTTCTACAGTCGTGTCTTAACAATCTTCCATCCAAGTTAACTAGTTAAAAAAATCATCTTCCATCTTATTTCGCAATCGCGTATTGACAATCTTCATGGATGAAAATGCATGTTTCATAGTTGAAGTAGGAATTGGAAGAGTCAAAATAAATATAATCAATTGATTCAAAGGATCGTAATTTCTTTTTCTCTTATATTCGACAATAAGTGATATAATTTTGAAAGTATTGACACATTCTGAAATATTGATTGTGTCAAATATTAATCTCAAAAAACTCGAATTGATACTCTATATGTAACCTTTCTTGACTTGTAAAATCATCCAAATAAAATTTTTCAATAAGTTTGTAAATGTAATTGATATTGAATGATTTGTATCGTCTTTTGGATAAAAAGTTGAGTATTTCTATTGTATTTTCATCATTGATAATTCATCTCTTGTAATATTGAATCGATGGTGCTAGAATTTGACAATGATACTTTAAGATAACATTCCTTTACTCAGTCATCCTCTACCTAATTGACGAGGAGCTTTCATGTCCAATACATCTATCTCATATTTATCACAAAAACTTTCCACCTTATAAAATAATTGATCTCATCTATTCTCTCTACATCCACACCATTTATAATATATTGAGACTTGTATTGCATAATTTGACAAAGATCTTCGATCATTTCTAACAACTAAAGAATAAAATGCAATATAAAACAAAGTCAAATGATAACATTATACCATAAGCTTCATCAGTCGTTGCTCTACCGAATAAACTATTTTTGCCATTGATAACATCATTTAAAGCATGTAGAACGAGATCAAATAAAAACAAGCAAATCACAGAGTGCCCTCAAGTCAGATCCCCAATTTTTTTCCCTCCTCTTCCAGATTCAAGCTCATTAGTAAATATCAATTCTGAAATTTGAGTAACATGAGCAATTCACAATTAATCATAATATTTGGAAAAAGAATCCACTAAATTTCATTATAACTATTGAGTATGAAAAGAAATATTCAATAGGAATAACACTTTGAGCTATTATTACCAATGTCAATTGTAGACGACATGCAAAGCAATGAACAAAATATGCATATCGGCATTCATTCAAAATGAGAGCTTGAAAATCATTCCATTCTTCTCGCATAGTACCAGCACTATCATAACATTGTCCTCGGATATTTTGTATGAGAAGATTATTATGAGATAGAATACCACAAATTTTCCTTTTCAAAGTAGATAATTCTATATCTTCCACATTGACAATGTCAAAGAATCTTTTACTAATAAAATCCTCATTATCAACAAATCCTAAAACAATAGTTATTTGCTCCTTTTTTTTTTTTTTTTGACTCATCCTGAGATTCATCAACAATGAAATAATATTTGGCATTACCAATTTCTTTTATGAACAACCTTTGAATTATACTCGCAGAGTCATAAATCTCCTTCTAGATTTGAGAAGAAGTATAATAAGTATTTTTAGGTGTATTTTCTAAAATAACAAATTTTATATCATCGTTATAAGAGGCTGTGTATTTTATGATTTCTATAAAATTACCACAATTATGTCTCTTGGGATTCACCGTGAGCTCTAAAAGTTAAATCTTGGAATACACATAACTTTGCATGATCAATTGAAACTTTAAGTCATAAACTATTTTTACAACAAACTCTACAGATTATTTATCCATAATATTATTAATATGTTGCAATGAGTTTATTTAATCATGAAAACTTTTTATAACATTTTTGTACAGAATTAGGATCAATCCCTTCAATAAAAAAATAAACCGCTTTTATTAACTATTCACTTTTTTTCCAAGATTGAATCCTTCAATAAACTATATTGATCCAAAATGTGTATTTAGCTTGACAATAAGAACGCATGGAAGACAATAAGCTACATTTTTTTTTTACAAAGAATATTCAAAGAAATAAAGAAATAACTTATACCAAGAGGGAAAAAAATTTCTTTTGATTTTTGTCAATAAATTTAGTAAGACTTATCTGGGATTATTTGATAAGAATCGACAATCAAGTAAGCACGTTTAATTTCATCTATTTTCTCATATAAAAAATTCCATATAAATTTAGATCCTGTTCAATTATAATATTATCATCTTTATCAATATTTGATTTAAGATTTTCATCGCTTCTATCAAAGACTTAGGGTTCGGACAGCTCACAATCTCACATTTGTAATTAATTTTTATTCTTAACTTTTTATTATTTTTTAATTTTATTTGAAGGGAAAAAATTATTTAAAACTTACATTAAAAATTCTTAAGGGAGCGGTGGGTGAGTTGGGAGAATGTCTTACTTTTTAAATTTTTTCTTATTCTTAATTCCCCTGCCTCCACAGCAGCTGATTCGTAATTGCTACAGCTTTGAAATCCAATGCAACACCACAATGATTGATAACAAAAGTAAATGAGAAATAAATACGTGCGCCTTTAAGAAATTCCGCAACTGTCCTTTAGTCAATTGCTGAAAAAAATAGCATTTTAACTCTCTTTTTTTTTTTTTCTATTCTCATTGCCATTGCATTCCATTAGCAAACGTAAAATAATTCCTCATTAACTCAACATTTATATAGACTTCGCAAAACTGTCCAAACCAACACATTCCTCACAGAGCAACATATACACTGATACATAAATGATACAGTTATTGTTACCTTTAAACAAGTTCTCACAGAGCAACAGATACACTGGTATCTACTTAGTGTAGCTATTGTTACCTTCGAACAGACTATTGAACCCAAATCCTGACTGTTCTATCATTATGAAGGCCAGCAGAAGCAATTTTGTTTTCCATGGGATGACAAGTAACCGAGATGACTGTGTCGGTGTGGCCTTCCAGTTTTTGAATTATCTGTTTACTTTGAAGGTCCCATATATAGACGCAGTTATCTTCTGAGCCGCTGACTATATATTTACCATTTGTGACAGAAAACGTAGACGTGATGCAGTATTGTCGGTTGACATGGCCTGTATAAACCTTTAAGAACTTCCCCAATGCATAATTGCATAACTTCTGCAAATGTTGGAAAGAGAATCAACGGTTGAAACAAGATAAAAATAGGAGACGATCTAAAAAATCAATTTCAGATTTCAGATAGTGCTATAATGTTGAGTTATGTTAAATTTGACGAGCTTGCACATGGGAATAAAGACTAGTATTATTCATCTTACAAGCATATGTAAAGAAATCACAATATTAAAAAAAAAATATCAGCCAATCTTCTTACTCTTGGGAAGTTTCTTTTCGGATTTAATTTTTCTAATTTGGAAGCCCTGTTTCACTTTTACTTTATTTTTTCTAATTTAACACTTGAGGTCTCTTTATGTTGTAATTTAGTTACATCTTTAACTGCTAAAAACATCTTAAATCATACACCTAAACATGAAGAAAACAGTCTGAGGAAACTTGAAACAATTATTTAAATGAGCCTCAAAACAACTTCGAACTGGACCTCAAAGCTTAGGCCACCATAACTAAGTGGTGGATCAATCCATCAACTAGTCAGTTGATTGACAACCTTATTGGTCAGTCATTGTTGTGGACGGGACAAATACAAGAATATTATAACAATACTTCTTCTCACTACTTTCTAACAACTTTTTCAACCATTTCCTTGATGAACGTACCTGGGAAGTCTTGTTTATAGCTAGTGAAGGCTTAAATTGTGTTAGAACGTTACTGAGGATTAAAGAGCAAATCCATCACACTGAGACCAATTCCATTTGTGACATTTATCATGAAGCTACATTTGGGTTGAGGGTTAACTTTAGTTTAAGTAAGCCATCAATTTCTCATGTATTTTAGTTGTATTATTTTTTTTAATCTCCATATTAATTTTCTTGATATTGCATGCAAGTGTGTGGCTACTGAACCTTGTGCAATGTTGTGTCAAAGGGATCTGAAGACATATACTATGACTTAAAATTAATTTTACCCACATTAATTGTTGTCAACATCTAATATGATATCTTAGTGTTTATTATTGTTCTCGTTACTTATTCTACTACATAGTGTTTTAAGTAAATTGGCCAGACACACTGGGCAAATAGGAATGTCTTACATAGTACTTACCTGACTCCACCTAGTGGGATACGATGCAGGATGTTGACATTATTTTGATGTGGATGGCAATTACTATAATGCCCTAATGCACAAATTAGATGGTGCATTAGGTGTGATGGTCCATGTCAACTCTAACTGATGGGTTAATTTGTTAAACTAATTTCAAGATAATAAACAAACAATTATAAATGGATGACATAGATTGAAATCAAGAATTACTTAGGCTAATTAACATTTATTATTATATTTATGTATTTTATGTTATATGAGTTGCTTTAATTCATATGTAAAATTCTTGCATGGATTTATGGATTTCATTAATTTGACATGCTAAGTGACAAACAGAACTTTCTGTATGGATTTCTGAGGTTAATGAATGTGATATATGGAAAATATGTAATTTTTTTCCTTTTGTAGACACAATATATCATGATGCATTGTTAGGAATATAATTGACAAAATATTACTTAATGTGAATTGCATATGTGCGAATTTATACATTTTGCGAAGACTACAACATAATGGCTGCTTGTGCATATTAAATAATAAAGCCTCAGTGACTGATAGGACTAGTGGACTAAGCAATGTTAAACAACAATGCTTCACATGAAGTAAAAGGAAGAAAAAAAGAATAATATCTACAAGATGTGTCTTGATGTGAATCGAGATGGAGCTCTTCAAGATATAGGTGATGGACTACCCATTCTTTATACTTAGATGAGTTGAGATGGTGATACTTAATTGAACCAACAGCCAAGTAAGCAACAACCAGCCCAGTCAAAGGGAATACATGAAGGACACATACTAATTCTATACCCTGAATGATCTAATGTTTGCTTCCCTTCCTCTTGCTCTTCACTCAAAAAATTCAATGGCATTGTCACCCAAAAGAATTTCCCTCCTGGTCAAGTTAGTTTGCAAGAGTCATTAACATAATGTGTTAACGTGTGATCGCTTCACACATATCCAAGTGAGTGAATAGAGTTCAGATATTGGATAAGTAGTTATGGTTGTCTAGAAAAACTTTAGCATGAATCTTTATGTGTGGGCAAGTGTGATATGCTCCGTAGTTTAACAGGATTTCTTCAATATGTTCACCATCAACATCCAGACCTATAACGCCATTGAAGTGTTCGCTATATAGAAATAAAGAACTACGTCATGTTCATCCTCAATATTTGCCCGTGATTTAACATCGTTATCCTCCTCACTATTACATTCCTCTAAAACTACTATAAGCATATATGTCACCAAAAGACTGATCATCTGTTCTCCAAATGGATAGCATTGTGATGAGCCTGATAAAAAAATATGGGCTTCTTCAATTAAATCCAGACAGAGCACTATCTCTATCTTATAAAAAAAAAAAAACAAATTGAAGATGAAACCCTTAACCTTAGCCCTATCTCAATTAAATAACATGGTTAATGCCTAATTCTTCCAAGGTCATATACAGAAAAATCGATGATAAGCAATACCAATCCCAAATAAAGGAATGAAAGAAGAAAACTGATCTTACCAGGGTGTCATCGAGGGTAGCAATAAGAATAAACTTTCCATTGGGGGCGAACTTGGCGAAGGACACAGCAGGCGTCTTGTCGTCGATAAGCACCTTGAGGCACGCCCCTGACACCGCGTCCCAGATCTTACACGACCCGTCACGGCTACCTGAGACGATGATCGATCCATCCCGAATAAAATGGACAGAGGTTACTGGTTCGTCGTGCGCCTCAATTGTCTTCACGCACTTGCCACTCTTGACATCCCAGACCCGCACAGTCTGGTCGAACGAGCCGGAGGCGATGCGATCGGAAGGGGGGTTGAAGTCGACGCAGAAAACCAAGGAGAGGTGACCGCGGAGGATCCTGACGCAGTCGGTTGGGGGCCGGACGTCCCAGACGCGGAGAGTGCGATCGTCGGAGGCAGAGCAGATGTAGTGGGAGTCAGAGGACCAGGCGACGTCAGATATGCCTTCAGCATGGCCGATCAAGGTAGAGACAGCGGCGAAGGTTTTGGCGGACCAGATGATGACGGTCTTGTCCAGAGAGGCAGAAGCCAGCAAGAGGCCATCGTTGGAGAACTTCACGCATGAGACGGCGCGCGAATGTCCGGTGAGAACGTGCGCGAGAGTGTAAGGCCGATAGGGAGGCGGCTCTGCCGCCGTGGAGGAGGCACCGCCAGGGACGGGGGCGGACATGTTGCCCTTTCGATGTCCCCGACAAATTTCGTACTTCTGAAGACCGAGCGAGCAATGTCGGCTTTTCAGCACTCGATTTTAGAATTTATAGTAGGGATTATCTCGATTTGTCAAAATTGTACATTAACAAAAGCCCTAACGAACTGTATTTTAATTATTTATTTCCTAATATACTTTCTTTCTTTAAAAATATAAAATATAAATAGTACCGTATTGTTTGTCATATATATTAAATTATAAATCAACTATTGGAAAAATTCAAAGGGTAAAAAACCGTATCTACTGTAATATTATAGTAATAATAAAATCGTAACTACTATTAAAATAATATAGTAATTATAATTTTATAACTATTATAATACAGATTTATTTTCTTTAACAATATTTACTTTGTAACAATTATATTTTTATAATAGTTATAATACAACTTATCTTATTTAAGAATATTAAGGTATGACGACTATAATTTTATAACGATTATAATGTACACTTGTTCATAACTACTGATGAGATCAGTTTAAGACTTAATACATATGATAGAAACTAATAATATAAAAAAAATAATTAATCGGATCATGTATAGTCATCGAATCTGGGGCGACCGATCTAATTTTACAGAAGCTCTAGTTTTAATTATTTTCGATAAAATGAAGTATCAATTTAATTTCTATCCTAAAATATTTTTAAAAAAATTAAGGTCATGAAGGTCACTGTCTAGAATTGTAGCCCGCGGCCATGATGAACACTATTGACATAATTGTCCGCTATCAAGGATCATAATTATCAGCACCACCGGTATAGATTGCTAATAAGGTATTGATGTGGTCAAAAATCTCATTGTGATGATGTTGTTAGGACTTGTGCAACTTAAAGGAGGAGGGGATGAATAGCTCCAATCATTTCATCTCAATCTTGTATTAGCCATTTGAAAGTGCAACGAAAACCATGATTCAAACTTGATTTCACATTCATAATGTCAAATTTTTACTTGGTATCTATCTCTTTTAGGCGACTAATCTATGGCATAATCCTAGTGATATCCCTTTACTATGAACTTCTTCGTTTCAGATATATTCTAGAGGCGAAAAAGTCTTTTACAACAAATTCACAATAATACAATAATGAAAATGAATATAACTTACAAATGAAAACAAAACAACTTTATAAGATGATAACTTCAATTTGATTTTTGTTGGTAGCTTCGGAATATCTCTTGTTAGTCTGGAAATGTAGCAACGCTTCGTCCTTAACCTCCAAAAATTGATAACTTCAAATCAAAATACAAATCCCTTTTCTAAGGTTGCAATCGAGCTAAAATTTACCTCCAATCGATTGGCTTTACTCACCAATCGATTATCATGTCAGATCCGATCGTTTAAACTTGTAAAATGACTAATTTGCTTAACCATTCCAATTGATTGCTTTAAGTCAATCACTTTTTGTTCGCTGACTACCTTCTTCCAATCGATTACTTTAGGCCAATTGATTCCCAAGCTTTCTGTTCGCTAGCCACTTTCTACTAATCAATTGTTTTAAGTCAATTACTTTTTGTTCACTGGCCACCTTCTTGCAATTGATTGGTTTAGGCTAATGATTCCCAAGCTTTCTGTTCCCCGACCACCTTTTGTTAATCGATTGCTAGCCACCAATCGATTGCCCCACAGTGTTTTGTCCGCTCGAAATAAGCTATCAATCGATTGCTCCAACCGATTACTTGAATCTATTGAACCAATCGATTGCTCAAGCAACAAACTCAGAATGCCAGGTTTAGGGTTTACCAACCACTCGATTGTCAACATTAATTTTAGCTTTTTCAAGGTTGAATTTGTTTCTTACTTGGTATCCAGTTGACCTCAACCTATCAGGATTTCCTCTGTCTAACATCCTATCATTCGTGACCTGCTCGGGCTTCTTGTTGTCCAATATCCGATCAATTTTGACCTATTGAGATTTTATCGTTTCCTAGTATCCGATTAACCTCAATCTACCAAGACTTCGCTGTTGCCTAACATTCGGTCAAACTTGACTTGCCAGGACTTTCTCACTCATGTCAAGTGTCCTGTCCTACTTGAACTTTTGATCACCAAGTGTCCGATCAATCTTGACCCACTTAGACTTTTCTTTTGCCAACTTCATGTTGAACTTCCAATTATCAAGTGCCCGATCAATCTTGACCCACTTAGACTTCCCTCTTGCCAATCTCCCATTGAACTTTCAATCATCAAGTGTTTAGTCCTCCGTGATCCACTTGAACTTTTCTCTTTCCAATTTTATGTTGGACTTCTGATCTTCAAGTGTTCAGCCCTCTATGATCCACTTGGATTTTTTCCTTATCAATTTTCCATTAAACTTTTGATCACCAAGTGTCCGGTCCTCCGTAATCCACTTGGACTTTTCTCTTGCCAACTTTTCATTGGACTTTTGATTTCTATCAAGTATTTGGTCAACCTTGACCTACTTGACTTCTTACAAACATATTAATCAAATATCAAAACTCAAACTCGAGTCAACTCAACCTTGGTCAACTTAATCAACTTTGACCTAAGGTCGATTGCATCAACAAATACAATGGTAGAAATCCACCTCGCACTAGAGGGCAATGACATCAAAGCTTTATTTGTTGGTGCAATCGACTTTCAGGATTTTGATATTTGTCAACATGTTTAATGGAGTTTAGTCAAGATTGACCTAATCAAGTGGAAAGTCTTAACTGGAGGTTAGACAAGGGTGAGAAGTTTACCGAGTGATTAGTCATCCTAACTAAAGATTAGGCAAGGGAAGGATGAGAAGTCTACTGATTGATTAGTTCTAACTGGATGTGAGGTAAGAAAAAATCCTAAGGAGAGGTAATTCTAAGTAGTGAAAAATCTCAGACGAATGTGTAATCAGATCTATTCATTAAAAGAATCGATTAGATACATTTTATGTACCCATATATTTGAATCAGATTTTGGATCAATCTATATTGATTGACTGCCTCTATTATGTTGTTGCTAGCAAATACCGTTGTTTTTCATTTTGGATTTTCCAAATCATTCCCGTAGTAGATCCGAGCCCGTTTTTTTTTCTAATCCTTCGATAAAAATATTCATTCTCTTCATAAAAAAGAGGAGGTAGAACCAATAAAGATTTCAATTCTATGCAAGGGAAATCTCTAGGGGGAGGTAATGTAACTCTAGGTAATGAAAAGTCTTAAAGAAGTTAACTCTAAGCATGGGAAAACTCTAGGGAGAGAGGGGAGGGGGTAATCCTAGGTAATGAGAAGTTTTGAATGAGTGAACTCCAAGCAATTGTGACCAAAAGGTTTCCGATCGATTGTGCATGGTCGACTGGACCAGTAAATCTTGAATGCTACTAACACTACTTTACTTTACTATTTTATATTTATTGTGCTAACTTAGTATTGTAGAAAAGTCATAATCGATTAAGTTGATCACACACTAAACAGTACTAGAGAAAGTTCAAATAGGTCTAGAGGACCAAATGTTTGGTGGGTAAATCAGGTAAGCAACTAAAGAAGAGATTTCTAGTGAGAACGAGTTCCAGTGGAACTGTAGGCGCTGATCAACTTAAATCTAATGTGAAAATCTAAATTGAGACTAAGAATAAATTCTAATCTTGATAAGATAGGTTCTAATTCATAAATATATAAAATATTCATGCATATATTCTTCTGACTCTGTATTGTAGAGACATATATAGATCTTTAAATTTTATACGTCTGGCCATCGATGGACCTTGATTAGAATCCCGAATCAAAAGTTATTGCTTCCGAAAGAGTATCGTGTCGAACTAGTGGGTTGGGAGCGTTTTGAATTGTTTGGAGACGCCTAAAACTGAGACATCCTGGGTCAATCGGAGGCAACTTGCATTAGAAAAGTTATGAAGATGATAACGCATAGATCAGATCAATATTCATGAAGGCGTCCTAGTACTAGTACTGATGACATTTATATTGATTGAGTTATGAATCTACCGTGTGGCACATCATTTCCATCCCGCTATGTATTTTAAGAAATAAATATATGATTTGGTAAATAAAAATTAGTTGCATTTTAAAGTATTTTTAAAAGTTAAATGTTTTTTACTAAATTATCCTTTTAAAATTGAATTTGACTTCTTCAATAAATAAAATATATAATTTTTAATCTCGCGTTGATGTAAAGGTTATACTGATCTTATGCATAGATGGAGGGAAGATAACTTTAGAACTCTAACTATTATCTGACAGTGTTTTTAGTTTTGAATTTATTCCAGTAGTTGGCAAAAAAAATTTCTATGATATCGACCAGCAAAAAATTAGATATGGATTATAAATAAAATAAAATAAAAACTATCAACTACGTTGTAGTTTCCTTACCCGGTTGAAAAATTATATGTCAATTAAAATACCCTAGATTATTAATAACTTAATTTGTTTCCAAATTTTCATAATGCTTGTAGTGATAGCTTATTACTTTGATTTCTATGTACTACATTCTTTTAGTTGTTTAAGTTGCAATTGTGAGAGATTTAAAAACTTGTTTGTTTTTGCCCCCGCAACTAAAAGTAGAACAGTGATTAAGAAGTTTTGTTGAATTCATTTTAAGTTCGAAATTTGTTTTGTTGCTGAATTGTGCATCCAAATAATTATATATCTGATAGTAAAAGATGAAATCGTTATCTTAGTAGCTCTTCTAGAATGGCCTCGTATATTTTGAAAGAAGATAAATCACGAAAACTTATTCCGTCTTTATTTAGTAGCCTTCCTAAACAGAAAGTACGAGATAATCTAAAATACTATTTACACCTATTAAAAATCAAACCATGGCTCTTTGACGACAAACCCAGCCTAAGTACTAACTCGATTAGGGCAAATGGTTGTATATCGCACGAGTTTGGTTGAAATCTACTTCATCTGATGACTCGCATGCTGCTGATTGTGTATGTTTGTGGATTAGTCCATGTCTGATTTCTGACAGAGGCGATGGTTAAGAATGGCAAAGCTGTTAACGTAGAGTGCATGGATAAGTGACGAAACGGGCCCACAGATTTTCCAATGATAGCATCCTCCTTCCATATATCCAAATTCTTATACAAGATGCAACAGAAGGAATAACAAACACTGAACATTGAGGAAGCAATTGTACTGTGACACCGAAACTCTACTCTGCTTTCCTCGATGGCTAAATAATATCATGAGATGGAAGAGGCTACTCGTGGCGATGATGGCTCGCCCAGCGACACAGAAGCTAGGGTGGAAGCCCACGCACGAGCGTTGTTTGCTCCTTCCCTCAAATTCCTTGTCCCATTGCTGAGCTTAAGCTTGCTCCACAGTTTCTTTATGTCAACCAAATGTAGAACTCTCAGCAAAAGCTGATTCAGTTCGCCAAGGAAATGCACATTCAAACGCCGAGTGCGTGAAGCCCAACGATATTTGAGGTGGGAGTAAATGATAGGAGCTAGTGATAGAACTATCTTGAGGAAAATGAAAAGTGCTGCCAGCACAACATAGGGCTCCTTGCTCATTAATTCCCTTGGAGATCCAGTTTGATGCATTGAGGTCTGAGTGTCCCACGAACTAATGGAATGGTCAGCAACCATGTATGAAATTGGGTTGAATCCTGCAGAATATGGCGAAAGGAAATAAAAATGTGTAAGGTGTAACTTGGAAATTGGAACTGCAACTACATAGTCTAATTGGAACTACATAGTCGGCGCCTACTTTGGTCCCAAATCTCAATTTTTTAAAAAATGAACCTAAGCCACCAACAGATAGGACTATCTCAATGAGCAAGTGCGGAAGAAGAATCCACTGTGGAAGGTTCATGTCATGTTTACATGCATGGAAAATTGAACTTTTACTTGCAATGGTGGAGGTAGTTATACTCTAGAAATTTAACTACAATACCCTAATTTTCTCAAGTTATCTAGTGGAGTGGAGTGAACTGGTAGTATCTCCCATTGACTTCTAGATTTCTCTCCATCAACAAATAAATCTGTCTCTTTCAAGAAAATTTAAACTAAGTCTAAACAGAATATTAGAGTAAACTACATCATGTTCCTTCCCAGATGACGGATAGGGTATCAAAAAAGCCTGGGAAATAATATCAAATCTTCAATACTTGAAGTTGTAACCTAATGATTGCAAAAAGAGAAATTGATCGACTAACCTGTACTTTTCTTGTAAAATTGGATAAGAGAATTGAGATCTCTAGCACCACGGTGTCGCACTACTGCAGATCCGTTGAACAGAAATAGGGCTGGAAAGCTGTGAATACCATATTTTGAGAGAACGCTGCATATAATGTGAGAAGAAGCCAGATCAAATAATGCACTCACTGAGGAAAAATCAATCTTACTACATAACAAAGCTGATATATATTATGTTTAGAAAAGCACACCTTGGCATAATGGTAGAATCTTCAATTAATAAATGTTTTATTTGGGGAAACATGGAGCTGAGCACATCAAAAATGGGATGCAAATTGCTCGAGAATGGACACCATGAAGCATAGAACAAGATAGAGTAATAACCATTACTCATAGCATTGCTCAACTCTTTATCCAGAGAATCCCCATCCACCTTCAAGAACTCAAAAGGAACAAATCATATCAATACCTAATTCAGAATAATTGAATGGGCAAAGTGGCTACTATACTTATTAATTGAGAATTAATTTTCCTTTAGAAATAATAAAATCATGTCAGATTTTACTTAACAAAGGATGTTAAAAAACCAACCAAAGTAAGATGGAAAGGATTCTTTTTAATGTCATACTGTCATTTGATTCCATAAAGTATAGAAATAAAAAAAATAAACAGTCAAACTGTCTAATAGTCCACATTAACAGAAACAAATATGACTACTAAACAAGAAAAAAAACAACAGCACTTCAATATCTAACAACAGGTACGGCAATATTCTGCTCAATTGATAAGCTAATGATTACTCAAACCTAATTAAAACATGAAAGCAACTGCATTTGCATTTGAAAAGGCCTCTACCAAAAGTAACTTTTGCAAAAGAAGAAATCCTAATGTACTGCCAAAACGAATCCTAACATACATAAAGCATTTTGCCACATTGTCTATAGCACCTAGTGGGAAAAGGCTTGGTTGTTGTTGTTGTCGTCTATAGCATTATTGTCTTGATGAGATTCTCATTGTTAAAACCTGTACATAGACTCCTTTTAGCTTTCAAGTTTTCAGGAATTCTCATTGTTGAATCTACGAGCATAGAACTTGTTTTATCTTTCAAATGTCAAAACTATGTAGGTTCACATTCATTCATGCATCACTGTCATTTGATTTTGTGACTCTAGGACTAAACTTATACTTTAACTGCTACTCATTTTGGTTTTAACTCAAGATCGTTGATATCATGTATCATATCCAAAACATAAGTTTGATTAATTAAATACAATCATTCATTTGACATTGTAAAGCCAAAGTATTGTTTTTGTCACCGAATGAAGACTGGGTCGGGTTCTCTATTTTACATCAAATATGGATAAAGTTGTGCAACGCTCATAGACCTCCAATAGATCCAAAAAAAGATCTTTGCTCAAGCCAGACTCATCAAAATTAACATAAAAAAGGAGTCTAAATGGAATAAGAGGAGCCTTGTGCAGAAAATGAGCAAATAGATGTATGACAAAAGTACTGTAGGATCAACATAACAGATGTACGATACTCTAGAAAAAGATGCATCAATATTTCATTCAAACAAAGGAGTTTTTATTACTATTGTTAAGATAGTTAATGTAATAGTAGTGCTACACGGGTAATTTTAGTTTCTTTCATGTATAGCTTGACTATATAAGGAGAACCATAAAAAAATTTTCTTGTGATAAAATAACATTATTAGCTCCTCAACATCAATTTTGTATCAGAGTGGATCTAATCCTTTGCAGACCACGTCATTCCTCCTAGTACAGATAAAACGTTATTGCCATTATCATGGCCACCCCTTTAATGCGCTTCATACCATTGCAACATTGGAGCTACAATAGTGTCCTGTATAGCTAGAGTTAGGGATATTTTAAATTCAAAACCATATGTCCCCTGACCTATGCCTTTCTTTTCTCTTTCCATTGCAAGTCTCTTCTTGATGGAATTCATCATGTACAAGCCTTGAGGTGGTTCCTAAGTCAATGTAGAGGTATTGAGGAACTGACTTTGCGCAAATCATCAAATATTATGTTGGATCCAACTCATGAGAATGGTTAAGACAACCATAGTAAGGGATCATCTTCTTCATCTTGCAACAACATGAAGCTCTTTATCAAATTGCTAGCCTCCCCAAGCTTACATGTGTTGTCAACTGCTTCACAGATCTGGAAAGTATACCATTAACCTTTTTCCAATCATTATCATGGTGATCACTTCTGCAACAATATATCATTGCCAATTACACGTTCTCATTAATTCTTATATGTAGGACAGATTACTTCCAAATGACGTTTGAAGCAATGCATGAAGAAACCCCCTTGCCCACATAGTGTTGACTAGTCCAGAGTATTGACATATGAAATCGCAGAGGGGGGGTAGGTTTGGCAAAATAAAATGTTTTATTCAACAATAAGAGATGAAATGGAAATTATAAATTTTAAAGGACTGTAGCTTGATAGAGAGCATTTAGGGAAAAAAAAAAATTAGTTTTAAAAATTCAAAATTGTAGAGCTATAAACCAAATATTAATGGACAGGCCTGATACTCAACAAAGTAAGAGCTTGTTTCCATTCGTTTAATACAAAAAGAGAAAAATAATTAAGCTTGAACATATTTTTAAGTTCAACAATAATAACAACTCAAACTTACAAGATTGACTCGTTAATGTTCCTGAACAAACTTTTCTACAAGCTCATTAAGGCTCACCTGCAATCTTATTTATTTAGCTTGTTTATATAAATATATAAGAATATATTGTATATAAAAGAGTTGGGCTATCAATAATCAGCACATGTACAAAAGTTAGTGTGGCAGACATGAGGATTGTAAGATGGATTAGGGAACTTGCTAGAAAAATAACAACAACAATCAAAGCCTTTATCCCACTATGTGGGGTCAACTATATAGATCATCTAAAGCTATTGGGCTTGATCCCCTATTATATCCTCATCTATATTTAAATTAATTTTATCCTTTTTTATCGTTGCTAACCAAGTCTTCTTAGATCTCCCTCTTCTTCTATTAATGTCTGTATTTATCATAGTCTCATATTGCCTAATCAAGGCATTTATTAGACGTCTATATACATGTCCATTCCATTTTAAATACGCCTACTAGAAAAAGTAACAATAAAATAAAAAAAAATATTAATAGCTGAGAGAAAGTAGGTGCAACTCAAATAGATGAAAAAAATGAAAGGAAAAAAGCTAAATGACATTAACATGAAATCAAATGATTCACAATTTGCAATTTGAAGATGTGAATCTGAGTGTGAAAGGTGTAACGGAAAAGGGATAAAGAAGCTGACAGAAAACATGAGTTAATATAGTAAAAAAAAGGTTTAATTGATTTAGATATTACTAGTGATATAACCTTACATAGATAATCAAATCTTAGTGGAGAGAGATAAGATTATCTTAATGGAGAGATAAGATGCCATAGCACTAACTCTAACCATTTAAGACGATCACAATTTGATAATGATAATGGTCACCATTTGTACTTGTTTGTATTTTAAGATTATAAATAGTATATAAAATGTTAAAGCTAAAAACATGAATTAAACAAATGCCATTTATCAAACTCTATAAACAAGTTATAATAAAGCTCAGCGCAACTCTCATTTATAGCCCACGCTTTAAGGGAGAAAGTAATGAATCAAAAGCATCAAATCTAGTTTGTATGTCATAACCAACTAGTGGTTAAACATAGTCTTTAAAGTAATTGTTCATTGTTGATCTTATTCTTGATCATTTACTGGATCAAGCGCAATTACTTGAGGCCCTTCCCTACTAATAATCATATGGCCAGGTGCTGCATTTACGTCTATAGCCTTATACATATAGGCATAAAACGTAAAAAATTCAAATCTACAACACCTTTATATTCCCTTTGAAAGCAATTAAAGTTGGCAGCAATTGTTTACAAATGGAAGGCAAATGCAAAACAAACCAAATTCTATTACAAATCAATGCAACTAAATATGGACTCTTAAGTTCATTGACAGATCTAAGTTGGAAAATGATGAAAAGTTGTACATTTTTCCTTATTTTTTACATAAAAGGTACATCTTCTATCAAAACGAAATGCACATACAGCCATTGTATTAAAGGCAGTCTATTTAACAATGTATGAAACTGCATATGCAATGTTTCACTGAACCATATACACTAGCTTTTGCAAATGCAAGAATATAGTTGTGTCATCTTCACTTGAGTAACTAGAGACTCATCAACAAATAAATTGACTTAGCCTCAACTATTTAAGATAGACTGCAAAGGTTATCCCATCATTGAACTCGATGCAACATTATATCTCTAGTAATATCCCAAAAATTCAACTAATAGAATAAGTATTATTGATCTAACTGAGCTTGACATCCCATTACATCTTGGAGGTCCATAAGAACTAAAAGTTAAATATCACCATGTGTTTATTAAATCTTATTTGCATTTTTTTATTTGATATGGGAGATGTGTAACTTTTTGAGTATCGCTTCCAGTTACTTGGATAATATCTTTATGAATATCACCATTATCAAACAATTTCTTATAATTGCCGCATATGTGTCCTTGTAATCTCTTACATACAGCAAATGCACTATGCAATGGTCATATTGCATACCACCTACAATGAATTTTTAAGAGCTTATACGTGGTACACATCAAGCAAAGGAAAATTCAAGAGTTAAATCAGTAAATATTGCTTAGAAATTTTTTTCCAGCAGGTATCAAGTATGCCCCAAGTTTAGTAGATTTTGGGGACCATATCCAGCAATATTCTCATAATCAAGACCATAATCGTCCAAATAAATCAGAAGAAGACACAGGAGCACGTGTGCACTCAAATGCTACCACATTCCCAAACCAAAACTACAAAAAAAAAAAAAACATTTTTTAGAGAATAAACCCTAGATGCCAGTGTAATACATTCAAAGTAAGATTATGTTATAGGAAATTATCGATTCACAAATCTCGTAGCTAAAAAAGACAAACTATGTAAGAGTAAGGCATCACAGCCCCTTAGACCATTCCCAAAACAAAGGAGCTGAAAAGCAAAAGAGACGTCATCAATCAAACACAAAAGCGTACCGCTGAAGGAGAATAAATCTCGACCGAACTAGGGCACTGCCCGGCGAGATGGCGGAGGAAGGCGAGGTCCGATTCGGGGCAAATAGGCGCCGCCGAGGCCGCAGACGAGGAAAGAGAAACGAAGACGGAAAATAGGAAAAGAAGGCAGAGGAAGGGAAAGGGTAGAGACATGGGAAGAGTAGAGAAGAAGAGGGAAGAGAAGGAATCGATCGAGAGGAAGATCGGGAAGGAATAGCGCTCCTCTCGGCTTCGTCGCCCGCTGGATCGCTCTCGTCTCGGGGTGTTCGTCGTTGCTCAATAGCTGCTTCGATGTCGCCTCCACCGACCGATTATTTTATAGTGGAATTTGACCGTGACGGTTCCCCCTAAAACAGATTCAAGGTCAATTTCATTTACGCCGTAAGTATTTAAGATCGTGTTGTTGCGTACTGGACGAAAATAGAATAATACCGAAGATCACATTTAAAATGTGAAATTTTTAAAAGACATATCTAATTTTTAAATTTGATAAAAGACACCTTTTTTTTTTGTTTTATCTCCCCATCAATTATGCTGTTTCGAAAGAATACATCGTTGTGATGCTAAATTTCAAAGAATAGCAACTGCGATCTTACATTTTAAAAATTAACACCATTTTAGTGCGGTATAAATTCTAAAATTAATATTTGATTTTTAAAAATTAACACTATAGTAATATTAATTTTTTTTTTAAAAAAAATACCTATTCAATATATCACAGTTGATGGGAAGGAAAAAATAAAAAATAAATGCGTGAAATATGAAAATTAAGTGTGTGTTTTGAAAATTCCTTGACTTTAAGGGGCTTTGAGCTGAATCAATTAAAAGAAATAATTCTCAAATAAAATAAGTGTTGTAATAATTATTGGACGAAAATACAAAAAAAATATCCCTTCTATTTAAAAAATATGAAAAGAGTTGACTTATATTTAAAAGTATCCTTATCTGAACTTTGTCAAAAATTATTCCAATTAAAATAGACTTGGTCAAAGTTATTTTAGGCAATTTTAATCAACTACTTTATGCTATAATATTTTTATTAAAATTGTTTAATTAATTCTTATCAGTGTGATTAATTTTGAATAAATTAGAATATTTTTAATCAATATATGAGTAATTTTAATAAATATTAAAATAATTTTAACTATAAAAAAGGGTATTTTTTTTCAATATAGTGGACACTTTTGTTTTTTTTTAAAAAAAATGGGGCGCTCGATAATAAAAAAAAATAAAGGGTATTGTTTTATTTTATGCCATCTTTATTTCCTCCCATATAAATAAAATGGATGAAAGGAAATAGAAAATACGGAAGACGCTAGTTTTTCTTATTTTTTTCTTAACATTGTTTTGTTTAAATACTTTAGTTAAAGTATTCTTCTAGTTTTCATGCTGACAATGTGAGTTCACCTGTCAATTATTTCAGTCACCATTTATTCTGTAATTTTGAAGGAATAAATATTCAATAAGAAATTCATTTTCACCCATTGTTATTTTTAAGCACAAGTAGAAAAAGATGAGATAATTATTATTCAGATCCTTGTTTCATTAACATATTGTTTAAGTCCTTTTGCTCTAAAAAGGGTATTTTAAAAATTAATTGAGTGCCAAGAAAAAAAAAAGGCTTTACAATGATGTATTTTATTATAGTTATTTAAAGCCTTGACACAGACAATAAAAATATAAATAAAGAAAAAAAATTTATTCTGCTGTTTCACCTAAGTCCCACCTTAGGTTACATCAAAGCACCAAGATTATCACTGATAAGCTTGTTTTGCTTATACTTTTATAAATTTCAGGAGATCCATTTGTAAAGGAAACTCTATAAACAAAACTGAAAAGAATGTGTTGCCGTGTTCCAACCAATCCGATTAGGAATCACCAAATTAAACGATATGGTAACACAACTTTTTCATTACAGAGTTTGCTTTCTCCAAGTTTTCTCAAACATTGTCACCAGAGTATCCACAATCAGTGTTTTAAAATCCTTGAGGGTTGAACAACTCCCAATTTTTATTTTAACTGCTGGGACTGACTGAGGTCAGAATGCAGAAGCATTTCTTAAATCAACCAACTGTGTAATATTGCACTGGTTTAGAACTTGAGATGATACAATGAGACTCTATTTGTGCATGATCTCCACAACTCCTCTTGACAGGAATTCCAAGAACTAGAAGCGAAACATAGATTGGGAAGATAATGCATTCGGCATTGAAAAGATTCCAGATAAACTGATAGAACTGTCATATTGCCTCCTGCATGGAAAGAGAGCAACATCAAAAGTCATGGATGTCAACATGACCAAAATCTGAGTGTAAAACTAAGAACTGTGTTAATGCCTCTACAGTGATTGTTGAATGTTTCATAATCGAATAAAAGAATTGAAAAATCAAGATGCTCAAAAGGCAAACCTTCATGAAGGATGTTATCAAATACAAGGCAAAGGTTATTGCATTAGCTTAAAGAATGAAAGAGGTTATGAGTGCTCTTTGGTTCATAGGAGCATTTACCAGGCCATGCAAATCAATTGCAGTATGATATATAAGCTAAATACTGAACAGATGATATAGCTACATCATTGATATTATTCACATATTAATTAGTGCCATGATTCTTCCTCCCCCCTGCAAACCAGTCTTTCTATCTATTCATGGTGACCTTTCCAAAGCCGCGACAAACTCTATTTTCCTCAAATCCTCACAACTCAAGCAGTTAGTGTACCCAACATACCACAGTTGAGAGCAGTGTTACTTATTCCTTCTCTACAATCTCAGTTTGTGTCAGTGTGACCTAGTTGCTATTATAACCAAACAAATTTTAGCATCAATACAAAGGTCGCCAAAGAGGGAAGAGGCTGGATCACCTTCTGTGAGCCTTTCTCCTCACATTTAAGCATCACCTCCCTTCCCTTGCAATCCAGAGCATTGCCCTTGTGAGCTTCTTTTCGTTCGATCTCAATGACTGCCGGCATTGGGCAGCTATAAGTAGGTTCAATGAGTAAGGTTGAACCCATATTATGCAAGGAGATATTGCTCTTGCTAATGCAAATCGAAAGGTGATATCGATATTAAATATGTATATACTTGGCGGCATATCCATAGTTAGTACATTCTTCATTTCTAGCAGCTTTGTATCAAGATCAAGGTCATCATCAATATTGTCACTATCATCAATATCATATTTCACAATAAAAAGAATCTCTGCATATTATCAAAGTGGAATTCGTTCGTTTATTGTTGAATATTGTCCACTTTGAGCCTAGACCCTCATAGTTTTGCTCTTGGGCTCTACCCAAAAGGTCTCATACCAATGAAGATATCTTGCATCCTTTTAACCCCATGATCTTTACCAAATCTTTCCAATGTGGGACTTTGATTGAACTCCAACAATCCTCCCCTCAAATGAAGGACCACAATTACTCTCATGATCAGGGCTTCCCCGCGAGCATTTGGTCACTCTGACCTGCTCTAAGCCTCCCCGCAAACATCCGCACCCGGTCACCTTGACCTACTCCGGGCCTCCCCGCGAACATTCAGCCACCTTGACCTGCTTCAAACCTCACTGCTAGCATCCGGTCACCCTGACCTACTCGCCTCCACGCGAGTATCTGGTCACCTTGACATGCTCCAAGCCTCCCGCAAGCATCCAGTCCTCCTGACCTGCTCCAAGCCTCCCCGCGAGTATCCGATTACCCTGACCTGCTTCGGCCCTCCCTGCGAGCATCTGGTCACCCTGACCTACTTGCTTCCGCACAAGTATCCGATCACTCTGACCTGCTTCAGGCCTCCCACGAACATCTGGTCACCCTGAGCTACTCCGGGGCCACCCTCAACTTCGTTCGAGGTCACCCCACATGATATCTGGTTCGTACCATGGCTCTGATACCATGACGTACTGCGAACATCCGGTCACCCTGACCTACTCGCCTCCACACGAGTATCTGGTCACCTTGACCTGCTCCAGGCCTCTCGTAAGCATCAGTTATCCTGACCTGCTCCAAGCCTCCCCGCGAGTATCCGGTCATCCCTGCTCCAGGCCTCCCACGAACATCTGGTCACCCTGACGTACTTCGGGTCCACCCTTAACTTCGTTCAGGGCCACCCCACATGGTATCTGGTTCGTCTCATGGCTCTGATACCATTTGTTGCGCCCAAAGGATATTGTCCACTTTGGGCCTAGGCCTTTATGGTTTTGCTCTTGAGCTCTATCCAAATCTTTCCAATATAGAACTTTGATTGAACCCCAACAATTTCAAGAAGAGGAACTATTCTTAACAGAAAGGAAGGCAAAGTTCTTGCTATTAACATTTCTCTCTCTCCAATGTGCTGAGGGTTTAAGGAACAAAGCCTTTTCGGTGAGATTGAGGAAGAAGAACCTTGACCGAAGAGTGTCGTCTTTGAGAAACAGAAATAAAAATTTGATGTTGGAAAATATAGACAACAGAAGATGTAAACCTAGAGGTGGCATTAGCTACAAAATCCAGAGACGCTAAAAGTAAGGATATATTTGATCTACACGCACCTTCTCACCTCCAAATGTCCGTAGATTTTGCCAGCCTCGCCAGGCCTCGAATCACGAACATCCTCCTCCATTGAGGCAGAAGAACCAACGGAAGTAGAAACACCAACGTTCGATTCCAGAAGCGGACGATCTTCCGCAGTGTGCTCTTTTTGTCATCCGGCTGGAAATTCAAAGGTTGCGGATCGATAGGAAGCCAATCCCACCATGTAGAAGTGCCAAGATTATATCTTTCTCCTACTCCTCCTCCTCCTCCTCCTCCTCCTCCTACGCCTTTGTCTTCCGGCTTCAAGGTTTCCTAGTTACTGAAATTAGGGTTTGCGGTCGCGAGGAGAGAGACAGCCTCGGCTCGTTTTCGGGTAAGAAGCTTGAAATTGCAAAAGGGGAGGGTCTGCGGAAGCATCCGCCATCGTCGCGGCGCATTAGAAACCCGGTGGAGGTTGTGGCGGTAGAGAGAGGTCGCGACCATGCTCCTCTTCCCAGCTCCGCTTCTTCTATTTCCCTTACATTAGAGATGACGGAAAAAAAGGCAGGGCCATCAATTGGGCTTTGTCCAGAAAGGAGCAATTACTCACACATCGGACCCTCTCTCTATTATTATTAATAAATCTGAAGGTCGTTTATTTTTAAAATTAATTAGACGAAATTCAGATATTTGAAGTATCCAAAAAGAAAAATAAATAAAAGTAAAAGTAAGAGTAAAAGGGTGCTCTTTTTTTTTAAATCATCAAACAACGTCTCACTTTGACTTAAAAGGACACCCATCCGCCCCCAGGGCATAGCGCAGACGATGAACACATAGTATCTCTGACGTAATGGTCAGAGGTTGATTCTCAGGAACTGACAACCTGAGGTTTATCCCGCCATGCGCCTATGGCCTGTGTACCTACATGAACCTCCCTCCATATCCGTGGGGCCGCACTAGGGGGTCGCTAAAGTAACGGATCTACCTTTTTTAAAAGGACACCCATCTTATTATTCAACTATTTATAATTATATTAGTATTCTCTAATATTATTCCATATTAATAAATACTGTTATCTCCTACTTAAATCTCCCATCCAAATCTTAAGCCGATCGAGTGGCTCAAATTGTTATCTCCCGCTTAAATCTCCCATCCAAATCTTAAGCCGATCGAGCGCATTGTGCAATTGCTATTTTGTAGTTGCTACACATATTGCAGTAACTACGATTTCATAGTTGCTATAATATATATTTAATATATTTAACGTCGGTAGAAATTCCTATTGTAACAACTACAGTTTCATAACTACTACAACATGAATGGTAGAAATTTACTTTATAGTCGTTACAAAACGGTAATTGTTATAACGTAAATTGTATGATTCACGTTGTAGTAGCTACGAAATCATAGCTTTTACAACACGAATTTGACTTGCTAACTTCACATTCATGTTGTAGCAGCTATAAAATCGTAGCTGCTACAACTTATATAACATCTACGGTTTTATAGTTGCTACAACACTCCTGACGAGTTTAGAAATTAGGTAGGAGATAACGGTATTGAACAATACTTGAGAATAGTTGGGTAATTATACACACTGAATAATAGGGTGGAACGTTATTTTAATAAAAAAAAATCAAAAAGGACACCTCTTTGATGATTAGGAAAAAGGCAAGAATTAAAAGTACACCCATTTTATTGAATACTCAAAGGAGCGCCCTACTTGATTTTTTTTATCAAAAGAGCGCCCCACCTCCTACAAAATGACATAAATACCATGTGACACACTATATGCTTCTAACACGCACAATCTCGTCTATATTACCACCTAAAAAGGATCATGTTATAGCAACTCTGAAACTATAACTATTATAACTATACAACATCTCAATTGTAACAATTATGAAATCGTAATTACTACAAGTTCAACTTGAATAGGCCATAATTTTTATTCGAGTTGAATTATAGGATGCACAATATATTAAATCGAAATTCATTCAAAGATTTTTGAATTGATATATTATGCGTCCTATAATTCAATCCGAGTCAAAAATTATAATCTCTCAAAGTTTATTCGACATACATGTTGTAGCAGCTACAAAATCGTAACTGCTATAAGTACAAGTTCAATTTTAAGATATCATAAATTTTAATTCGGGTTAAACCACAAAACACACAACATATCAAATCGAAGATCTTTCAGAGATATTTGATTTAATATATTGTACGTCTCATTATTCAACCCGAGTAAAAAAATATGATCTCTCAAAATATATCCAGCATACACATTGTAGCAACTACAAAACCATATTTGCTACAACTGTGTAGCAACTCAATTGTAGCAACTACTAACCATAGCTGCTACAAATACAAGTTCAATTTTAAGATTAAACCCTAATTTTAAATTCGGATTGAATCACAAGATGCACATATATCAAATCGAAGCTAGTTCAAAGATATTCAATTTAATATATTGTATGTCCCATGATTTATTCCGATTCAAAAGTCATTGTCTATCAAAGTTTATCTAGTATATATATTGTAGTAGCTATAAAATTATAGTTGCTACAACTAAAAGTTATAACTTTGAGAGAGCATAACTTTTGATTCATCTTTAACTACAGGATGCATAATATATCAAATCGAAACTAGTTCAGAGATCTTCGATTTGATATATTGTGTGTCTCATAATTCAACTCAAGTAAAAAATTATGATCTCTCAAAATTTATCCAGCATACATATTATAATAACTATAAAACTGTAGATGCTACAACGTAATCCGATTTAGACAGGAATATAGGTAGGAGTGCAAATGTCAGAAACATGTAGTGAGTTAGAGGATAAACCCGGTGCAATATTGTAATGTCATAAACTTGAGAAGTGGAAAGATGTTACAATATTTGACGGAAAGTGTGAAGGAGGTACCAAATGATTTTGCTAAGGGGATTGATGCACCAAAAATGCCTATGGGGGTAGAGAAGGAGTCAAGTAAATTAAAGGAAACAAATGAAGACCTCTTGCTTAAACCTTTGGTTCAGACTTATCAACCACTCATCCCATTTCCATAACATTTGATGAAGACTAAACAAGATGAAGAATTTAGAAAATTCTTAGAGATGATGAAGAAAATCTACATTGAGAAGTTGTTATTTGATATCATGCACTAAATGTCGTTGTTTGCTAAATTCATGAAAGAAACTATCTCTCACAAAAGGAAGAAAGAGAATCATGAAACTGTTGCACTCACTGAAGAGTGTAGTGTCATAATTCAAAATGAGCATCCTTAAAGGATAAAAGATCCGAGAAAATTCATCAAAGATAAAAAAAAAAAAGGATAAACAAAGCTTTATGTGACATAAGAGCTAGTGTGAGTCTGTGTCATTTTTCATGTGCAAAAAGTTAGGTCTGGGGACCTTAAATTTACAATCATGACTTTACAATTGGCTGATCACACTTGCCAATATCCTTTAAAAATTTTGGAGGATATTCTAGTAAAAATTAGGGAAATTATCGTGCCAACTAATTTTGTAGTGTTGGAAATGGAGGAGAATCCTCCCATACCTATCATCCTTGGAAGACCTTTTTTAGCCACCGCTGGAGTAATTATTCATATGAAAAATCATAAGCTTTCATTTGTAGTGAGAAGAAATAAGTTAGAATTTGAGTTTTCTAAACTATTAAACGATTTCCATGAAGAGGGATAAGGGGAGGAAGGTGATTCTAATCACTCGAAGGATCATCTTGAAAGACCTCCGGACACTGAACCAAATATAGAGCCTTCGAAATACGATAAGTATATAATAACCGCCATAGCCCAATTAGGGTTGTAAATAAATCAAGCATTCATGAACAAGCTTGGTGTTTGGCTTGGTAAAAGCTTGTTTATGTTCGTTCAATATACATAAGATTAATTAAACAAACAAGCTTGAACAGTTTGTTAAGCTAAACAAACAAACTTGAATACATATGTGTTCAGCTTATTAACGTTCGTGAACAATGTTCACAAACCATATTTATTAATAAAACTCTTTTCAATATGCTAAATAAACAATAAAATAAATTTAAATTATCAATTTTAATAACTAATCAAACAACTAAAAATTTTAAATAATCAAACAAGCTTGAATTAAGAGCTTGATAACATCTAAACGGACCAAGCTCGAACCAAGCTCAAGCCAAGTTTGAATTGAGAGCTTGATAACATCTAAACGAAACCAAGCTCAAGCTCATAAAAAATAAACCAAGCCAAGCTTGAACACTCATTTCAAAAGCTTGGTTCATTTTAAACTCGACTCGGTTATCTTATCAAACAAGCTTGAACACCCTAAAGCTCGGCTTGACTTGTTTACAACCCTAAGCCCAGTCAAGAGAAGAGATGTTCCAATTTGGATTGCTCGGAGGAGGGGAGAGAAACTCCTTCAAATCCAAGGCCCTGAGTTGATTTAAAAAAGGGGGCAAGCTTATGACCGTAAACAAACACTTCTTGAGAGGCAATCCAAGCCTTTTGTTTCTTAGATTATTAAAGTTTTCATCCATTAATCTTTGCTATTGAGTATTTTTTTGATCAAGTCATTTTATTTTATAGGTCATTGAACAATACTAAGGAGACACCCAAGTTTCAAAGTCAGCCATGGGTGCCCGTGCCAACTAGTATGGCTCGTGGTGAACAACAAGAATAACGAAAGAAGTTCACAGCACCCACCATAAGCGCCCGTGCCAGGCGGCACGACCCATGGCACAGAAACCCAAAGTTCACAAATCATGACATGGGTGCCTGTGCTAGCCGGCACGACCCGTATCATGCCAACCGTATATAGGGAACCAACTGTCGAAACCCATGCCCTAGTCGTCACACCCATGCTATCATCACCATTTCTAGTGCCAGCCTTGAAACCCTTCAAAAACTTTCATCTTCTTCCTTTAGATCTCTCTTCAATGTTCCTATCACCCTAAAACTCTCACTTGTAGGTCCAAGTAGGTCTGCTAGAAAGGGTGAATAGCCTGCAAGTTAGAAATTTAAATCTCTTGCTACCAAACTTAGCAAGAAACACACATTAATTTTAAATAAATAAAATAGAGAAGAGGCAGAAGATTTTACTTGGTTTGCAACCAAAAAAATTGTTAGTCCAAGGCAATGTAAAGCTCACTAAAAGAACTCTTTTGTGAAGATGGATTAGCTTCCTACAATAGTTAAGCATAAACAATAAAAATAAGATTTGTAAACAAAAGTACAAAGTGCATTGTGTATGACGTCGAGCATTAGGACTCTATTTATAGCTCACTGGTCGGAATTAGCTATTGGCTGATGTGACACCTCTCAAGCGCCTGGACCTGGTCTAGGCGCTTGGACGTGGTTGATTCGATCCACTTGCAACGACTTCTTTCCAGCGAATCTTTGCTTCCCGGACGCCTGAACCCGATCCAATTGTCTAGAGTCAATTGATGTGGACTCCGAGTTGATCCTCTTCGACCAACGACTCACTGACGTGGTGAAACAGTCCAACCACCTAGACCTAGTCTGGGTGCCTGGAGTCTGAGAGCCGGGATCTGATACAGGCGCCTAGACACGGTCAACTCAAAGTTGAACTTAAGTGATTATCTGACCATCCAGAGTTGAGTTCACTCAAACTTAACTCCGACCTTCTCCTCGAGCAGTCTTCCTCCTTATCTTCTCATCCTTGGAAATATCACGCGTGTCCTTTTCGTCCGTTGGTATACTCTTCGACAGCTTCTCGTCTCTCGGATGCACCGAACCCGTTGACTCACTTCCCGTGTCATTCTTTTCGCTCGCTATGTCTTCTGTTCAATTTCTTGTATTCCTAAGCCCCTACACATTTAGACATAAGAGATCAAAACTGCATAGTCTAACTTAACTTAGTTGATTACATTAAAATCAATCCGGGATACTTACAATCTCCCCTTTTTTATGTACATTAATCCAAGTTAAGTTAGGATAAAACAAATAATAAAATAATTTATTTTTAAAAATAGAACATGAAAATAAATATTACAATTTAGTACAATAAAATTATGGAAACATAATTTTTATACCTCCACTTAATTTAATCCCTAATTTCTCCACTTTTGAGCACATCAAAAAAAAAAAAAAGTTAGGAAAAATATGAAAAAAGTTAGAAAAATATTGAGAAATTATTCCATGGTTTTAAATAGGATATTAAAAACATGGTTTTTTACTGAAATTAATTTTTAAAGACAGTAGTTTTTATCAATTAATTCTCTAATTTTTAAAAAATAATTTGATAATTATTTTTAAGTTTCATAAAATCATGAAATATTTTATCAATATTAAGAATAACGGTTCAAACTAAGATAAAAATTTTCACAAATAAAATAAAATAAATAATTTTTTTTTTAACAAAATAGTGATTTTCAAATTTAAATGCTTAACAATAGAATTTGTTATCTATAAATCTTGTTAATTTTTTTAAATATCCTGATAACGTTCTTCAGCCAAAATATTAGGGGTTTCAAAATCAATATTTGAAATGTCTTAAATATTAAAATCATAGTTTTTTTAATAAAAAATTATATATGTGTCGAAAAATCTCAAAAAAATTTAAGCTAATAAAAAATGTAATTTTTTTTTTATCAAAATAAATTTTTAAATAGAAAATATGAACTAAAAGTTTATGAAATAATTAATTTGACTAAAATGATAAAAAATAAACCAAATTAAATTTAAGCATGCATACAAAATTAATTTAATTGACTAAACATAATTTAGGAACCCAAAATAAATTTTTATCTAATGGATTAATTAAATATTTTCTAGGAATATAATTTCTAGACACTTTTATAATTTGAACCTTATCATTTCTAACATATTAATTAAGTACTCTATAATTTCTAAAATTTGAACTACGAGGATTGTTAGAATTTGAGTATGTAAAATTTTATAATAATTCTATTTTACCTTTTAACTTTGTACTTTCTATTTTAAATTTATCAAGATCTTCTAATAAATATACATATTTCTTTTTTTTTTTTCATTTATATATTTCGTCCTAGTTTTACAAAGCGATCTAATTAGCATTTGTACAACTTTATATAATTGATCAGAGGGAATGTTACGTACCTTACTTATAGTATCAGACTCGTAGTTCGACGCTCCCCCTTCATCATTGCTCTCGATGTTCATCTCGGACGAGCTTTCTTCGTCTTCTTTTTGATGACTTGTCATTAGTGTAAGTCTGACGTAGGCCTCAATCTTGGACTCTAATGACGACTCATCCCATGTAACTTTGAGATTTTTATATTTGGATCTTCTTGTTCCTTTCTCCTTGCCCTTCAATTTGGAGTAATTGTCCTCGATGTATCCTTCCTCATTGTAATTATAACATTGTGCTTTTCATTTATTCTATATAAACTTTTTAGTCTATGACTTATTAAAAATATTAGATTTAAATAACTTTGAATTTATTTTACCGCATATGCTCTTTTATCTTTGTCGAGGGATATGTCCGAATCCGATTCATCTTTTTTAGTTTTCAGTGTTAGATTCTGGTTCAGCTCGTTTTTTTTTTTTAAATTTGTACATTAAATTTTATGTAATTCTAAGATAAAAAATAAATTTTCTAAGATATTTATCTTTAAGATCTTTAAAGATATAATTGGAATATGTCTAATTCAGAGTCTTCAGAAAAGTATTAAATGCATATTTTAATGAGTCTAGATTTATTATCCCTGTAAAATAAAATAAAATAAAATCCTATTAGAGTTGCCTTTAAAAATTGACTTTCAAAATATTCATCTGATTTTTTTTATTTATTCTCTTAAATATTTTACAAATAAATTATACTAAGGACGAACATCTCCTTCTATTTCATGCATTTAAGTATGTTGACTCTCCCAATTTTCGTCCAGTCTTCTCAATTCTTTAAAAAAAATATCTGCCAAAATTTTCTGGCCAAAATAAATTCATATGACTTCCATTAACAGACATGACTCATGCAAACTAATCTGTCACTTGGTCACCCATATTATCAATTTTAAAATAAAAAATATATTTAAATTTTTACTATGCACTTAAATTATAAATCTCAAATTTTACATATATAATGATTAGAGTTTTTTCTTTAACTTTTTTATTTCACAATTTTTTAAAAAAACAATTTCTCATTGGAGTAAAAATCGACGTTCAAAATATTCATCCAAGATTTATTTATTCTTCTAAATATTTTACAAATATCTTATATTTATGACGGGCATCTTACTCCTATTTCAATCATTTGATTGGACAGAGTTCAATGCATTTAATTATGTTGACTCGTCCAATGTTCGTCAAGTCTTCTCGATCCTTTAAAAAATAATTACTGCGAAATTTTTCTAGCCAGAATAAATTCATATGACCGCCAATAACACTAACAGACATGACTCATGAAAACTAATCTGCCACTGACCTTGTCTTTGGCCATGCCATTCAAGGCAGGTAAATTCAAAGGAGACTAAATACTATAATTTGGAATCGATCAAAGACTTCGGAGTCTTCGCACTCATTCAAATCCTTTAACTTAATCACACCAATTACAGTTGGGCATTATCAATCAGTCCACAACTTCCTCCCCTCAATGACTATATAAATTGAATAGCAATGGGAACCTATTGAGTCCGTCAGTCTGTGCGGATCACGGGTCTAAGTATGTCGATTTATCTGAATCCATCTTAAAATAAATTAATAAAATTTTAAGTAAATCTAAGTAAGACAGGTCAACCTGATGAATCTAATTCAAATGAATGACTATACGAATTTAGTTAAATTTTAGATCCGGATATCTGGATTAAAGTAAAAACTAATATTAAGATCAGAAAAGAAAAAGAAAAGGCAAATTCTTCCATCACATGGAAGACTTTTACTTAGTCCGTTGACTGGTCCGTGCTCAAAAGTTAGAATCATCTGTGTGAAAACAAGGCCACGGCAAGTATAATAGTACACCACACTTTGAAATTTATTAAAGGCATACTTTTATATATATATATATATATATATATATATATATATATATATACTAGTGTGATGACCACACTTTGAAATTTATGTAATCGTACACACGCGTTGCGTATGTAATATAATAATATATAAATTATTTGGATATTTGAAAATTAGAATTGTTTGGATTTTCTAATGTCATCCTTATAAATCAATAATTAATTATTTAGGTAAGATTCATTATTCTAATGTCATCCTTATAAATCAATAATTAATTATTTAGGTAAGATTCATTATACCCATACAATAGTGACCGCTAGAGAAACAAACTATTGTAACAGGTTTCCCTATGCAAAAAATTATTTTAATTTAATATGATATTTATCTTAGTAAAAAAAATTAAGAAAAATATATTTTTTAACATCGTCGGCCTAAAATATTTATAGAATCTTCTTTGATTATAGTGTTGTCAATTCTAAGATATGAGACTAAAGAGAACTATATTTTTTTATATAAAACAACTAGAGAAAATTAATGATGAGAAAAATTCATAATAATATGTTGTAGCTGAGTCTCGAACTCTAGATCACTGATTGTTTCGCTTGTGAAATTACTAATAAACCTTGGAATTATTTTTAGTGTAAATAGAAAAAAGGACATTAACGTAAATACATTTTAGGCTTCACCAAAATTAGTTAGTAAAGGAGGAAGATTTTTAATAAAGTAGTAAGATATATATATATATATTTTTTGATAAATTTTAAAATGCGGTGGATGCGCCAAATGATAAAATTATCTGTTCTTATCCTTATATGTATCAAAACGATGATATTTATGTGGGCCAAGTTTAATATGGTTTTATTTAACTATATTAACAACATACAATATAAATACATTTTGTAGAATCATATAAATACAATAAGAAAGTTCTTCGATGATAAGGAAGACTTTTACTGCGTTGGTTGACTTGGTCCTTCTTCCACATCTACACTAGTGTCTCTGGCTCTTACAAAAATGAAGCCATTAAATCAAAATTCAGAACCACATGTGTGAAAACAAGAGTTGACTTCACATGGATTTCTCCTCCGGTCAACGGCCGGTCAGCATGGATGAAGAACAACAAGTCACTGTCTCGTTGTCATCGACAAGAGGAGGAGCAAGGCGAAAAAGATTCTCCAATTCCTCGTCCCTTAGCTTATGCATATAAAAACTCTAGATCGTACCAACGAGTGGAATCTAAGACCTTAAATGATTCTAAAAGTCAACATTATAGCTGTAAACAGGTAGATCTGCGATGACAGTCAACTGATCGTTGAATCCATTCCAATTTGGAATTTTCTTAGTTTTTCCGGCATTAATTGATAAGTCGAAGACAATCTGATTCAAATATGTATAAGAAAGGGAGAGCAGGTAAAGGAGGAGGAATGAGAAGAGTTGAGTGTTCCATGTCCAGGAGAGATGACACCGGGTTCATGTCTCATATCTTTATAGGGAAGAATGAGAATCTGGTGTCATCTCTTCTAGACAAGGAGCTTTAGTCCAACTAAAGCATCAGCTATGAATTTCCACTGGTTTCTTAGTTTCTGATGCATATACAGTTTTGCAGGTCCTCTGGAATTGACTTGTTTGATCATAGTTTTTCTGGAGTTGGAGGTAAGAATTGGATTATAATTTCGATACATAGTTTTTGGAGTTGAGGATTAGATTTTGAAGGCTCCTTTTAAGTTTTAGAATGATTTGTCCACAGGAAAATTGAGAAAGATACTTTTGTAGAATTGAATGTTTTTGTTCCTGTCGTTTATGTGCAATTTTCTTTTGAAAATTCTTGCTGAAAATATTTTTAAATATTTTTTTCAAGGAATCTGAAATTAAAATAATTCATGATTTAAAAATAGGGAATTGTAAATATAATTAAGTTATAGAAGAATATGTTTTAAGTTATATTTCAATATTTCTACATTTCTACTGTATTTTAATTCTGTATATAATTTTTAGTTCTGTATTTGTTCTAGAGTTTACATCAGTAAATCTTCCACTGCTTTTTTTTTACCTCCTCTGTGAGCTCAAACTACTGCATAAAAAAGAGGCATTAAAAGGAGAAAAAGAAAAGGAACAAAAAAAAAAAGGGAAAAGAAACTCTTGCCACTTGCTTCTTTTGTTCCCTGTGCATGTCTTAAGTAGCTTTAAAGCTGTAACTTTGACCAGTCAGGATGCAGTCTTATACCAAGAATTGTGAGTTATAGAAAGATGTGAAACAAAAGCAAAAGTTAGAATCCACTAATGAAATCCAAGAAACAAACAAGAAGCCAGAATGTTAGTTGAATACATATGTTGTCTCTGCTCTTCCTGCATCATTTGCTTGTCCTTGTTCAGTTGTTAATTCCTTCTTTAGCGAATCAAGCTGCTGATATCTCTCTGTCATTAAAGCAACTGCAAAAGCTCTTTGTTTTCTTCTTCTTCAAGAATCTCGGGAGGTGTTTCTTTGGTGAGGGAAGCTTCATCACCTTTAATAAACTTGATAAAGAAAATTACTTTGGCAAAAGCAAGTGTTTTATGGCCAATGCTGCAGTCAAGAGAGGGCCTATTGGCTACATGAATGTGTATATATTCTCTAATCCATCTTCCAAACAGGTGAAGTTTCCATGCTCCAGCCTCTGGTTCTCATCATGCTCTCCCTGGAGGCCTCCCTGACTTCCCAGCTCTCCTGAGAAAAAATAAAAAATAAAAACAGGAAAAGGATGGTGGTCAGGCACATGGCAACATTTGGCAAGGCAGTTCCTGAACTCAGGTGACAACATTGAACACTGCCCACGGCCATTTGATTTTTGTTTTAGTAGTTAATAGGGTCTGGGATTGGATCACTGAGCACCTTTGTCATCATGGGAACCCTATGGAGTTCATGCTGCATATGGACATTTTCATGGAGGTTAATCATTTTCAACTTGCCTATTCAATTGTGGTTTGTGATGATGATAGGGTCACAACTTGTGATGTTTTCATCAGAGATCAAAACTTGCATGAAGGGGGCTTAATGAACACTCGTGTTCAGTTTCTCTTTTCTTTTCTTCTAAGAATAGTGGTCACATAGAAAAGGAATGATCTTATTGGCTTCATCTCAATTATGCAAATACCATTTTTTTTTCTTTCAGAAATGGTTTGCATTGTTTTCATCTCAGCTTGGATTACAGGGTAGAAGAAGAAAATATGATGTTTCAGGGTACACCATCAATTAAGGTGTTACATATGCAATGTTTCTTCTATTTTCAGGAAGATAGAGCTTACTTTACACTTCTAAATGACAACATGAACAGAAGCAACTTCATTTAATTATGAAATAAAGAAATACTTTTATGCAATTATGTGATATGAACAAATTACCTGTTGTGAATAGGATCAGCGCCATTGGGAACTCTTCTCTTGCTACTGGAGAAAGGATCCAAGTTCTTGTGATCTGTTACTACCGACAGAGATGTTGATGAAGGTACAGCAGGAGCAACCACAGGTGACACAACTCTTGCCCCTGCACAACGTGCTCTTGCCATGGACACCAGGAGGGCAATGTAGAACAAGAATGCCAAGCCACTGCAAACGTCTCTTCTCATCTCTGCTGCCAGCTCTTCCTCTCAAAGCCAAATTCTGAGAGGAGGAACAAGGCAATGGATGCCTTATTAGTCTGTGCAAATTCTTATACTGGGGGATTTTGTTTTTCTTTTTTGGTCACCTTTAGTTTTGCTCTGGTGTCTTTTACTTTTATCTTTGGAGTTTGGAAGTGATTCTGTATTGCTTTTGTGGGACTGCGAAGGGGGGAGGACAAAAGCAAGTAGGTACTGAACGTGAAGTATTTATTTGGAGCTCCCTTGCTTTGGGACCAGCTGGGCCCACCCAATCCTTCTTGCCTTGGCACTGTCTCAAAAATCAGATCAGATCGGATGAGAGCTTAATTTGGCAGTGCTTTAAAGATTCAGTTGTGAAACATGACTATTGTTCATCAAAATTTACTGCTCTTTCTGTCATTGTAATCAAACCAAGGATGAAGTTTATGAATATCTAGTTTGATGACTTTAGTTCAAAGAGGAATTTAAAAATGCTGAACTTACCAAAACACTGCCACGGGGAGAAATGTTGAGGGTAGAATAAGGGGAGAGAGCTGGGGGTGAATTGGAGTCAATTCCTCTGTTCATGTTTCCAACAGGACACATTGCAGAGATACTTTGGATCTTGCCATTCCTGTGTATCCTGCAGAGACAAGTGGTCCAACAAGGAGACAAGTAGTTAAGGGTGGCCAATCAGATGACAGAAATTGAAGCTGTCCTTGTTGAACTTGCATAGGTAAGTGACCTAACACAGGCAAATTACATGAGGATGATCTATCAAGTTACAACACAAGCTGTCTGGAACCCTGCAGCATTTCTTGGCAAAAGAGTGAATAAGTTTGGCAGGTAACCTACAAAAGACTCCAAAAGAGAAAGTAATATACCGAATCTGACCGCAGTAGCAGCATGCCTCTATGTGTTGGGAGCATCAGTTGGAAACATTGCCCCCGCATGAAAGCTGCAGCTTCTGGGATTAACAAATCTCAAGTCTATCCTCGAGTTGGTAAGATGAAAGGGTTCCTGTTGAAAGTTGATCACCTTTATCAGAACCGAAGATCATGAAAGATCCTTATCACCCAATTGAAATCAAGTGTGGGTTACCTTTAAAAGCTTGATGCTTCACAGTTTGAATTTATCATCTCTAGCTGTAAGCACAAATATAAGACAGTAGGATGGCCAACAAAAATATTTGAAAGTAAATAAACTCGTACTCTTGCTTCAGATGACTGTCTAGCAATAAGATGCAAAAGTGTATCGAATACGTCATATCGAGTAGAAGATTCTCGCATTATGACAAGTGACATGAGTTGTTTAATTAGTCCGTAAGGCTGATATCACATACGGCAATGAATCCCTTAACAACTGCTAAGGGATTTAAAGTTCACGTGCTTAGCAATAATTTTCATTCATTTTCACCGAAGGAACTGATAAACGAAAAGAAAAATCAAAGAACAATTTGTATATTAAGAATGTTCAGACTGTACACACATTTCATCGATCACAGGAAGTAAACATCACTGTATAATCTGTAATATATGGAAACACAAACCAACAAGTACTCAACAAATTGTTTGTATAGTGAGAAAATGTTCTCTATATCCCAAAGCACAATCCTGTGGATGAATTGGGTGGCTCTCTTCTGTGTACATCGTATTAGCATTTGAAGCCATGGCAAACTGACAAGATTATGATGAGGATAAGTGCAACGATAATGCCCAAGACAATCAGCTTAATCTTCATATTCTGAAACCACATCTTCCACCTCATCGATGTTCCTATCTGCCTGAAATCTTGTGCCTGCAATCGGGAAAAAAGGAATACACTTGCAGCTCAAGGTCTCGGAAGAGGCTATTGATCAGATTCATATTATTCACATGCACAAAGACTCATCAAAAGATGAATTTTAGGAACCTGAGAGCGAAGGTTCTCTGTTTTGTCAACAAGAACATCAATGATCTCCCCACGACCAATCACCTAAAACAACAAAAAATGTTAATCCCAAACGTATAGGAAAATGGTTGCATCATGGAAAAAGAAAGATGTTTATATAATACAAGCAGAAAACCTTCACAATGTTTTCCATCATAACTCCTTTGACTTCTGAAACTTGAGCTTTCACCTCAGCCAACTTGCTTATCTCCTCAGGATGGTCCGCACAATACTGCATGTGCTCTTTAAGCTTAGACCTTCAATGTTGATAAGAAAAAATCTTCATTATTGATCAGTTTTTGAAAATCAGAAGCAAAAATGATTTGACTGTCAAAAGTTGGGCAGAATAATACCCAAATTCTCGATTGAGGCTGTTAGCCAATGCTGTTGCAGCTTTACCACCTCCATATCTTTTGTTAAAGTCTTCTTTGATCCTATCAAGGAATGCTATGGGGACTTGCCTGCCAATTGCCTCAATAGCCAAAACACAATATGCTGCAATATTCAAGGTTTTTCTTCAGCACCTTTGTATAAGATCCAGAATTTGTGGATATTCAATATAGTAAAAACAGGGATACAAAAAAAAAAACACTTGCAAGAATTAAAACAGATTAAATGCCTGCAAAACTCCAGAAATGCTGAAGAAATAGACCATCAAGAAAGAAGACAGAAATGAAAACCCTTCTATAGGATACGCCACACCATATTTTACAGTACAACACAGACAGACTATAATTCTTACTTCAACACTTTAAGAAACTAAGTCTACTCACAAAAAAGGATTTTCGCGCATCAACTATCCATTCCTCCATCCTTTCACTCAGTGCTGATCATATGTCGTAAAAGTTCATGGCTTACCTCTTTCAATGGTTAATTCTATAGACACCAGAAGAAATAATTATGATGAGGAATGATACGGCGTGTTGTGAGCGACCCCAAAGATAAAGTGGGGTCGATAATCAAGGTGATGTGGTAGTCAAGGTCAAGATGAGATGGTAGTGAAAGTCAAGATGTATGTATCCGAACGGACCACTTTCAACGGGGCTCGGCTATCCATTTCTCGTGGGCATAACTCTCAACATTATCCCGAGTAACCACATAGCCGGTCGGACCTATGAGACTCAACTCCCCATTTCTCATGGGCATGACTCCCAACATTATCCCAAGCGGCCACATAGCTGGCAGGACCTACGGGGCTCAGCTCCCTACTCTTCATGAGCAAGGCTCCCAGCATAAACTCTGCCGACTACATAGTCAATCAGATCTACATGACTCAACTCTTCACTCCTCATGAACAAGGTTTCTAGCATAAACCCAGGTGGACACAGAGCCGACCCGATGTATGAGGTTCAACTCCCCACTCCTCATGAGAAGGGCTTCCAGCATAAACCCGACTGTTAGGGATGTAAATGAACCAAACGGTTCGCGAGTTATTCAGAGCTCGATTCGGTAAAAAGTTCGTTCGAGTTCGTTCGTTTATTTTATAGAGCCGAGTTCGAGCTCGATTTCAAGCTCGACAGTTTTATCGAGCCGAGCTCGAGCTTAAGGACATTCGGCTCGTGAGCTCGCGAACATATTTGTTCATAGGTTCACGAGCTCGGGCTCAAGCTCGACTCATTTAAAGGGCTCAAGAACATGTTTGTTAATAGTCTCGTGAACTCGGGCTCGAGCTCGGCTCGATTAAAGGGCTCGCGAACATGTTCAATGATGTGTTGAGTTTGGAAGTTTAATGTAGTAATTTGCTATGTTCAATGATGTGTTGAGTTTAGATTTTTTTTAATTGTTAGGTTTATTGAATATTTATTCAAACAAGTTTTCGAACTCGCTTAACAAGCCTGCAAAATGAGCCTTAAAACGAGCAAAAAAAATGAGCTCTAAAATGAGTCCGAGCTCGCTTAACGAGTTAGGTTCGTTAACTATGATAATCGAGCTAATAACGAACCGAGCTCGAACTATTCACGAGCTTAGTAATTCCAAAACGAGTCAATCTCGAACCTTGTGAAAAAAATTTCGATTCGAGCTCGAGCCAAGCTCGAACCCGAATATAACTTAAACGAGCCGAACTCGAGCCTAATACTGTTCGGCTTGACTCGTTTACATCCCTACCGACTGTCAATAGAGTCAGTCGGACATACAAGACTCAACTCCTCACTTCTCATGAACAAAGCTTCCAGTATAAACTCGGTCGGAATAGAGCCGGCCAAACCTAAATGACTTAGCTTCTTGCTCCTCGTGAACAAGACTTCCAGCATAAACCCGGGTGGTCACAGAGTCGGTTGGACCTACATGGCTCAACTCCCCACTCCTCATGAGTAGGGCTTCCAACATAAACTAGGGTGACCATAGTATCGGCCGGACTTACAGGACTCAGCTCCTCACTCCTCATGAGCAGGACTTCTAGCATAA
Organism: Zingiber officinale; assembly: GCF_018446385.1. Lineage (NCBI taxonomy): Eukaryota > Viridiplantae > Streptophyta > Magnoliopsida > Zingiberales > Zingiberaceae > Zingiber > Zingiber officinale. The sequence goes on from NC_055989.1 coordinate 126,431,544, forward strand.
ACCCGACTAATAATAGAGTCGGCTGAACCTACAAGATTTGACTCCTCACTCCTCATGAACAGGGTTTCCAGCATAAATTCCAGTCGAAAATAGAGCCGGTCAAACCTACGTGACTTAGCTTCTCGCTCCTCATGAACAAGGCTTTCCGCATAAACCCGGACGGCTACAAGGCCGGCCAAACTTACGAGGCTCAGCTCCCCACTCCTCATGAGTAGGGCTCCCAGCATAAACTAGGGTGACCACAAAGTCGGCCGGACTTATAGGATTCAGCTCCTCACTCCTCATGAATAGGGCATAAACTCGGCCGGTAATAGAGTCGGTCGAATCTATAGGACTCGACTCCTCACTCCTTATGAACAGGGCTTCCAGCATAAATCGCGGTCGAAAATAGAGTTGGTCGGACCTACGGGCCTCAGCTCCCCACTCCTCATGAATAGGGCTCCCAGAATAAACCCAAGTAGCCACAAAGTCAGCCGGACCTACAGGGCTCAGCTCCCCACTCTACACACGGGCATGGTTCTCAACCTAAACCCGGTCAGCTCCAGGCCGATCGGACTCCCTCTAGAAGACAACATTATTAAAGAATAACTACTTACCAGAGAATATTCCATTTCTGACATATACACCCAAGAGAACCTTCCTCTGCCTAAATGAAGGCTACAGTACATTCTCCACCACCCGACATATTCTGACACCAGACATTTACCATCTCAATATTATTGAGGTTATAAGAGGTGATATAAAAGCGGTCATCTCCGTTGGCCAGGTACGCTCATGCATTCGGATGAGCATTCACATGCGTATGCGCGCACACGCATCTATATTATTATTCTATTGTTCATCTTCTTCTTCATTTTCGTCCGACTACTGTTCTGACTTAAGTGTTGGAGTGTCTGCACTAAGGATCCCCTCCTTGTTTCTCGCTCTAATGTTTCTATTGGCTTTGTCTGTGGTGTGTGTAGGTCTGCAACTTCTAGCTCAAGGTCTGCAGCTCTTAGCTCGAAGTTTTTCCTCCATCAACACTCCTGCCACCTCACCGGTGATCCATCTACTTAGCTTCTGGACGGGATCAAGGAATATCGAACTTGTAGGTTGGCATCTTTGAGGCTCTAGGGAGATGGGTCCAACATAATTAACTACGAGCAGATACAAATCCAGTCCAATTATAGCTCTAGCTCTAGCTCGAAGAAATTGATCACTTAAATATTATTTTAGTATCCGTATTACAAACGGTAAACATGATAAAACTGCACCTGATTATTTTGTTCTACCTGATAAACATCACTTAAGTCGTATCTCCGTAAAATAATTCAATGCATAATGACCACAAACTTGATTGACAATATTTATTTGTTATAACTTGCTTCCTTTATTCTGTTTATTAATGAAGCAATATTTTTATAATTAAAGTCCTACAATTTGAGATAAAATAAGCTGCATGATTTACTAATTGAAGAAATCAAAGCCAAATACTGTCAGAAGTATATTGTGTATCTTATAAGAAAAAAGATTTATGCAAAGTAGAGTTGCAAAGCAAAATATGCCACCATTTTATTGCATTGTAGGGAAAAAATGAAAGATAAAATGATCTAATGGAGATCATAGATCCAATAATACCTAACTCTGTGTTCACCATTGCTTATTTAGATAAATACTATTGTGTAACATTGGAATTAATTTGTAGTAATTAGAAAATCTTAAGAACGAGCAACTTGTGAAAATGCATTTCACATATTCGACACGCTTTCATAAGCAAAAGCATGTTGTTCAGCGCATGTTCAAAGTTGCATTGTAAGTCATATCAAGTCAAAGAGTACAACTTTCATCAGAATGCTAACGCTAAATAAGTAGAAGAGAAATGTTTCCGTAGCAGTATTTTATAGCATGAGAAACAACACTTAGAGCGGATCAAAGCTAACAAAGAATACTGTGTATTCCATAAACCAGTTAAATAAATATCTTAACCTTCTTATGTATCAAAATTTAGGGGAAGAGACAGGGCAATGGGCAAAAGTTACATAAGATGACCATTTTGACACGCAGTAATACAAAACAATGAGAAGCATTAGAGCATCCGCAATGGAAGCTCTTTGAGAGCTTCCATTGCTGAGGTGGCTCAAGGGAAGGAGCTCCCTCCCACTATGGGAGGGAGCTCCCTCAACTCTGACGAGAAGCGGCTCCATGTTCATGTAAGAGATCTTGTTTGTAATCAAATAAAATCCCCAATTAGACAGATTAACAATTGAAAAGGTTATGCAATCTTGTTTGTAAGAGATCTTAAAAGATCAAAAACTCATTGGTTCAATAACATCCATCATGACCCACGCAATCGCCTAACACGATTGGAAAACCAAAAACTAATGGCAGATCAACAAGAATCTTGCAGAGAAGGCCGATCAATATGGAAAATAAAAATAAGTTGACTAAAAATAGCCACTTTTGTCATTGGCAAACCACTACGATAGATAAGCCAAATCAGATGGATCAAAGAAACAGGGAAGCAACCGATACGGAGAGACTCACTGTATCCATCCTCAACAAGGTAATTGCAGGTGTGGCCGTCACAGATGTAGGTGACACGATTATTACTGGCAGGGAGCTTCTGGAGGAACTGCACGGCGATGCTTCTGAAGTTGCCCTGGAACTCCGTGTACTCCGCCAATATCACCGTCCCCCGCGCCACGAAACTGTAGATCAACGACTGCTGCCCCATCTCCGATCTCTCCGTCCTCCGAAAAACTCTAGACCGAAGGAATCGGATGCCGGCGCAGGTATATCGGCGAAGACGACGACAACGGAGAACAAGTGAAGGGGAGGCGGATGGCGGAAAGCGTCCTCCTTTCTCGGCGTCGACACCAATATATATATACACACACAATCCGGTCCTCCGCAGTTCGATATTTACGAGAAAGTCCCCAGGAAACGGTCCATTTAGCACAATTTCCCCTCTGTTTCCATGCATTTGACATCCTCAAATGTTTTAGAAATCTTACGCTAAATATTTTGACATGTAGCAGTAGTTTCTAGAGAGGTAGACGAGGTGCTTGCTTAAGGCAGAAGAAGCAATCGCGTCGTGGAATGAGTACGTGATTAAATTAAACGTTCTTGACTGGACTATTTTACTCATAATAAAAATTGAAAAAATAAAAAATAAAAACAGACGCTCCTTTTAATTCAAAATCGTGAAAGAAACGACTTTTTTTATTTTTAAAATTATTCTTAAAAAACAAAATTCGAACCTTTCTTTTCTAAAAAGAAATTAAATAAATACCCCTATGCGCTGTTTTAAAGTGGAATATATATAAAATACTCTTACATTATTTATCATCTGGCCATGTAAAAATTAACAACCAGCTTCTACAAACCCTAAACCCTATAATTATAGAAGCTAATTATTAACTTCTTTAACGTGCAGAAATTAGCAATTATCTTCTACAACGTTAATTATTAACTTCTTTAACGTGCAGAAATTAGCAATTATCTTCTACAACGTTAATTATTAACTTCTTTAACATGCAGAAATTAGTAATTATCTTCTACAACGTGTAGAAATTAACATCAATCTTCTATATGTTGTAGAAACTAAATATTAGTTTCAACGATGGTGATTTTATATTATTTTGATTTCAATTTTTGAATGATAATCTAATTAAAACAACATTTCAACTAGCAAACTAAACAATGGAAATTTTATGATACTCATTATATTTCAAATGAATATAATTTAATCATGATCGAACGTGTAGAAATTAGTTAGTATTCGTATAGGGAGTACCAGACAATCGAATCTGAGTTTTGATAATGACAAAAGGTTCAAAAGTTAAGATATCTTGTGATCTAACAAGTGTGACTGAGCTTGTAGGAAAGTCCTAAGTATTCTTAGACAAAAATTTTAGTGAATTCTAGGTAGGTGGAAAATCTTAGGGGGTAATCCTAGGCCGTAGGGGGTGGTAACTCTATGTTGTGGAAATTCCTAGCTGCGGTTAGGCAACGAAGTTCTGGTCCGGGGGACTAGGCGAAGTCTTGGCGAGTTGAGGACTTTGGGCAAAATCCTAGAGTCGAGCACTCTAGGTGAAAATCCTAGGGATTGTGAACACCAGGTGGAAGTCTGGACGGGTCATGGAGTGGACGTTCAGCATGAAGTCCTGGAGCCTCGGATGCTAAGCAAAAGTTCAAATGGTCTAGATGACCGGTCTGACAAAAGGTAAATTCTCCTGAGAGCAGTAGGTGAGGACGCGTTCCCCGAAGAAGGAACAGTATGTATCAATCCAACCTAGAGTTTCAACGAAATTCAAAGCCAGGACTGGACAGTCCGAAAGCTGTCAAAACTTATCTTTACATATTATCCGTCTTTTATTCTAACTCTGTTTTGTAGGAAACTAACAATTCTGCAGGTTTGGATTTTACCCTGTTTGGTTGACCGAACGTCCGGATCGGTCGATCGAACCCAAAGATCAGATCAGCTTGTGGCTAAGTTTCGACCAAGGATCGGTCAACCGAACCTCAGGTTCAGTCGACCGAACGGTGGATAAGCAGTGACTTGATCGGACCGGGTTGATTAGACCAGAAAAGCCAACGAGTACAGCGGGATCGGTCGACTAAACGAAGGCTTTATCCGAAGCGGTAACATATGGACGGGAAGCTGGGCAGATGCTGAAGGTTCGGTCGACCGATTAAGGAGGATCGATCGACTGATCAACGCCGAGTCAAAGACTGATCCAAAGATCAGTGGATTTGGATCAGGTTTAGCTCAGCTATAAAATGGAGTTCGACCAGCAGCTTCGTAGACAGACATCCACACTTCATTCTTCACAATCTTTCTCCTGTGCACTACTCTAACGACGATCCTGCGACTCCGACAACCAAGAGCACAACCCTCCATATCCTTGAAGTTGTTGGTATAACTTTCAATTATAGTACTTAAATTATAAATTTGCTGTACTCTTTTTTGTAAAGAATTTCCGATACTATAGTGATTGCTCAACATAAGCGATCAACGATCGCGGGTATTGAAGTAGGAGTCGTCACAGGCTTTGAACCAAGTAAACCAAAAGTGTCAGCATTGTTTTCTCTTTTCTGCTATTTATTCCACTGCATTTTACTTCGAAGTTTTTAAACGAACGATAAATAACCATGAGTATTATTCATCCCTCTTCTAATACGTCTCGATCCTACTGTTAGTATGTAGTTTTATAACATATAATAACCATTTGATATCTTCTACAATAATATTGAATTTAGAGATATTTTTTAAGATAAAAGTGTTTATTTATTTTAAAGGGTCGCTCATTTAAACATAAATAAATTATGTTATAATAATTGTAATTCATAATTATTATAATAAACATTTTAATTCTGATCCATACTAATAAGTTATATTATAATAATAATATTATGGACACTTTATCTACTTATTAATATTACTTATTAATATTGATCAATATTATATTACAATAACACTTCGATTCTGAACAATAATAATAATAACATAATATTATAATACCTATATATAGTTTATATATAACTGTTATAATATAAATATTTTAATTTTAATCAATACTAATAAATTATATTATTGTATAATAAGTACACTTCATCGGTCAATATTGATCTAACATAACAATATTTTGATTCGAATCAATACTACCGTTTATAACTTTTGTAATATTAATATTTTATTATAGTAATTATGAATAATAATTATTTCATCATAGATTTATTATTATTATTATTAATAATTAATATTATATTATATTATATTATAATAGTTATGACATCAAAGCAGTGTCCAGTGGATTGTATCTCCTGCAAGCATTGTGCAGTGGCTTGTAGGGTAGGGATAGCAATTTAACTGGATGAGTTATTCGATATCCAACTTGAATAAAGATGGATATGAAGATAATTTTTATATTTAATTATCGTAAATAGATATTTAGATATGAGTATTTTGGGTATAGATATAGAGGTGGATGTGGGAAAATCTTATTCATATCCTACCCGATATCATATATATATATATATTTATTTATTGGGAAAGAAAAATCTTTAGTTTTTTCGTCTTAGAAAAAAAGACTTAGTTTGTCTTTTTATCTGTTCATCAACACGTATCTCATCTTCTTTTTTTATAGAAAATGTTCACCCGATCGAAGAAGCACGAGACAAGGAAGAGCTGACAAGTACATTAAAATATTTTTTTTTTGACAAAAACAAGAATGGTAGGGAGTAATAGGATGATGGATAGGATATGGATATACGAAACTCTGATGGATATGAGGATGAATATAAAAATTAAATACCCATGGGTATAAAAATAAGTATAGATATAATTATAATAAATGAAAATAGATATAAAGAATATTAAATCCTATCCACTGTCATCTCTATTGTATCTAGAGTCGTAACTTCCATGAGGCCAGAGAAGCAACCGCCTTAGGGCACAGCCCAATGAAGAGCCCATTTTTTTAATTATATTAAAAAAAAAATGAGAGACATGTACCCTAAATAGCTGTTAAACCTATTCTCACAATTCCGAGGCACACACGATGCATGACTCTTCTTTGCACACAATTTCTTCTCTGGTGTTGCTCTTCTTTGCACGCGATTTCTTCTTTGACATTCTTTCTACCAACGCATGGATCCACAGAACAAGAGGTAATCATAATCTTCTTCTTTGACCATCTTCTTCGTCTTGCAACACGTGACACTAATTGTAACCTAATCATGCAACAAGGATTGTTTGTGCGACCTAATCACGTCGATTCTCGCAGTGGCTATCTCATTCGACGCAGGCTGATGGTTGACCTTTGCTCGCATGACTTAATTTCGTAGCACGGGGCTGTCGCACGCTTCCTCAGTCGCTTGTGCGAACTACGACTTAATTGCATGGTGGTTACTACTTGTCGCCTTGCTACTGTCTGCGGCCACCACATTGGTCTCAATGTTATAGAATACACTAAATGGACTGTCAAAGTTATCGATTGAGAAAGAAAGAGTTCAACAATTGAATTATATATATTTAATAAAAATTTTTATCATTAAAACAGCTAGACGAAAAGTGTTTATATAATTATTTTAAATATTTATTAATTTTTTATTGATGTAATATATTTATTTTTAGTTTATTTATATATTTAGTGTATCTGTTATTTGTAAATTGAACTTTATTATTATTTGTCATAGCAAAAGAGTCACTTTTTAATAGACACTTCAGGCCCCGTCGAATACAGGCACGGCTCGATTTTGTATCTTAGTAAATATGGTCTTATAATTATTACAATATATAACATACAAAAGAAGAAAAACTTATAAGATGGGACCCTTTTGATAACAAATAAAAAAAGACCGTTTGACCCTTCTAATAAATACAGCTTCATTTATCAACTGTTATTTATTTGCTTTCCAGCTAATAATTAATAAACTAAATCTTTCTCTTCTATATAAAAAAATTCACAAATGTATTTGGTTATTTTGAAACACGTTAAATTATATTATTAATGCTACTAAATTATATTTTATATTGTATATTGCAGTATAAAATTGTGTTCTGTGTACTATCAAATTAAGATGTTACAAAATTATATAATTAGCACCGTTACAATTGTATTACAGATCCTATCGTTCTGTTTTTATAATTTTATATAGATTTTAATATTTGACCATCTGCTTATACCATATTAAATATAAAACTATTTCACATTCAAAACATAAATGCTAAAGTTAATTGTTATGTTGAACTAATCTTTGGCTTCAAACTTTACGTAGAATTTGGCTTGAATTGAAGACCTAGTTGATGATGTAAAAGGACTACTCCTTGTGGGTAGTTGGCCCTAATTGAAGCAAACCCTCATAGGGAGATGAGGGTTGTTTGTACATTCTTCCTTGTGCTCAGGATCAATCTACTTTCTCAAACTCAATCGCGGGCCGGGAGGAATAGCTAAATGCACAATGAAAAATAAAGAAGAAGAATTTAAACCGCAAAACTTACCGGATTAGATAAGAGCCTGTACGTGACTCATACAAACAAGAACTTATTGATAAGAGCCTTTTGTAACTCCTAGTAGTTTGAATAAGTTATGCCCACGTAATTCGCGAATATCCTAATATATTTTAGAAAGAATTTCCTAGTTTGTCAACTCTCTGACAGATAGAGTTATCCTCAAGACTATGATATCATGGTAGGATATTTAGATTGTCTCCCAGATACCTACGGTTCAATCTCCAGCTATGACGTATTGGAAGAAATTTTTCTTCTAAATGAGGAGCACAACCAAAAGATGCTGGGTTTCTGAGCTGGCTGCCGCGCGCTTCCCGATTTACCTTAGTGACAGATTGAAAACTTCCATGGATCCGAGCCGGTCATCTAGGGATAGTCATTGAGGCTAATTAAGTTTATCATTTTTTTTCTGTGACAGATAGATTTTGCCATTGAGTTGCTTCCTGGCACATCTTTAATATCGAAAGCTCCATATCGGATGATACTAAGAGAACTAAAGGAAATAAAGGTCTAGTTTCAGGAGTTGCTGGACAAGGATTTCATTCATCCTAGTATTTTACCTTGGGGTGCTCTAGTTCTATTTGTTAAGAAGAAATATGGATCCTTAAGGTTTTGCATTGATTATAGGCGGTTAAACTCTATAACTATCAAGAATAAGTATCCTTTAGCTAGGATAGATGATTTGTTTAGTCAACTTAAAGATACATGTGTGTACTCAAGGATAGATTTAAGATTAGACTATCACTAGTTATGGATTAGAGATATAGATATTCAAAAGACTGTTGGAGCAATCCCAATAGTCCGCGAGACCATGTGTTTTGGTGTTTGGGCAAAGAGTTTAAGTTAGGTTTACCCTTGTTATTTGATATGTGTACTTGAGTTGTGCATGACTGCAGGTGACACATGTGACTCAGGTTGACGGCTTCGGGTCCGGTGAAGGATGGAGCATCCGAGGGACCGTGGACAAGGCAGCAAGGACAAGGACCGAGGGAAGCGACTTCGAGGCATACGCGAAGGATGGCATTGGGACGAGCCGCGGGCATGGATGCATCCGAGGGACGAGAGCCAAAGGAAGTAGGCTTCAAGGCAAGAGGTCAAGGCTGCAAAGAAGAGTCAAGTGAGTCGTGAGGGTCCGAGTGCGAGAGAAATGTATTCGGGATGGGAAACCTTAAGTTTAGGGTTGTACTAGTCGACTGATACTGGAACCAGTCGACTGGTGGTGAGCACAGAAGCTCTCTGTGCCTAAAACGGCTGGGACCAGTCGACTGGTCCAGGGACCAGTCGACTGATAGATAGCCGTTGAGAGAGACGTTGGGTTGGCACCAGTCGACTGGTGCAAGGACCAGTCGACTGGTAACGGGCAAATCAGCAAGGCTGATTTCCCCAAGCTCTATAAGAAGGAGCTTGGGATGGCCGGTCAACCTGACGAAATTAGACTTGGTTAAAGCCTAATTAGTAGTCACAAGAGTTCTCAAGTGCTTGTGTAATCCAAGAGGTCTTGGTGAGTTTGTGGTGAGGTTTCTCCACCCACAAGGAGCGACTTGAGATAGCCGGAGTTTGCTGGGGGCTAATCCACCGACGGATAGGGATCGTCCACCTCAAGGACAAGCCGTGGAGTAGGAGCCCTAATCTCCGAACCACGTTAAACGAACGTGTTAGCGGTTTGCTTGCTCTTTCTTATAGTGTTTAGCTTTCTACTTGTTTGTATTTGTTTGTATTTCCGTTGCGCACTAATAAGTGTAGGGTGAAAGCGAGTATTTGGGGGTACCGTCTATCTAACCCCCCTTCAAGCCGGCCACCGATTCTCCAACAAGTGGTATCAGAGCGAGGCCGCTCTCCATTGGACTAACCGCCAAGGAAGCAAAGATGACCGGCTTGATAGATCCGCCAAAGTTCGAAGGAGGAATCTTATGAGACATCACCTTTTGGATGGTGAAGATGAAGAACTTCTTCGAGACGGATTTGGACACAATGATGGTGGTGGAAGAGCCATTTGAAGTCCCTAAAGACAAGAAAGGGAAGAAGCTCCGACCACGACATTGGACGGAGGAGCAAATCACACGGTCAAAGGCAAACGATAAGGTAATATCAATTTTGGTAGATATTTTGCCTTCTAACGTGTTAAGTGATGTAGGTGAGTATGAAAATGCCCATGAATTATGGAGCAAAGTGAAGAAATTTCCATGGGAGGAATTTTTGCCTACACTGGAAGAAGAAGAAAAAGAAAAATCCGAAGAAACGGATGTAGTTGCTCAAGAAGAGGAGGTGGAGCAACCGGAAGTTAAGCCATGCTCAACATCCGAGGAGGAAAAGGAGGAGAAGGAAGATGAGGCATCATCAACATCCTCAAGAATTGAAGAAGAATCCAAGACAAGTGAAGAGGATGAAGAAGAGGTCTTGGAAGAAGTCAACATAGCAAGCACCTCCACCAAAGCAAAGTCTAAAGATCACATAGTATGTTTCGGGTGCAATAAGAAGGGACACTACAAGAGTAGATGTCCTTTGGGTAAGAAAGAGGTAACTCCTAAACTCAATTCAATTCCTTTAGAATCTAACTTGAGTTGTAGGAAGAAGAAGGAGAAGAAGCACATTAGATGCTTCACATGTGGTGAGATGGGACACTACCACACAAGATGCCCAAGAAAGGGAGAGCTCAAGAAGCTTGCACATTTAAAGAAATGGGAGAAGAAGAAGAAGAGCTCAAATCAAGGGGGAGCTTCAAGGGTAAGGGAGGTATACCCTAACTTGAAGGTTAATTCAAATTTAAACTCCACCATGCATGCTAAGAAAAATAATTATATGCCCATGCAAAATTTTGGTTTCAAATATTATGATCGGAATAGGGTAAATGTAGATCATAACCCTAGAAAATCTATGCATGAAAAACCTAGAAATGGTAGACCTAAGGAGACCCAAGACATTAATCCCAAGAAGGGGAGACACATGCCTAGAAAGGGTAGGTCTAGGAATGTCCAAGGTGGACATGTTAACTCTAGGGTTAGGAACCTAGAAAGGAAAAATCAAGCTTTGAAGGCAAAGCTTGATCAATTGGAGAAATTCCTTAAGAGATTCACTATTGGATCTAAGGGATTAAGTATGGTGTTGGGTACCTAAAAACCCAACAATGATAGATCGGGCTTGGGATACAGATCTAGTCCCTCCAAGGTCAAAAGGAGACCATGTGCTAGGGTGGCACATGATAAGGGCAAGGGAGAGTCATCTAAAGCCAATGAGAAGAAATATGCTAGGGTTGCATATGATTATGGCAAGGATGATATGTCCAAGGTCAAGAAGATAAGGAGATCTTCTAAGGGACATCATTGTGGTTTGGTCACAATAGATGAGTCACCTAGGGAGGTGGCTAAGGTTAAGAGCTCTAGGGGGAGTTCAAAGAGTCAAATTGGGACCCATGGCCAATGGATCTCAGGTGGGTTCTACTTGGGGGTCTAGAGGAGCCATGGAGTGTGCCAAGTGGTTTAGAGACGGACTTGAGTCTCAAACCTAGGGAATTGGCACACATGGTTTGTGTTTCATGCAAGAAATATGACAATTGGGGTCATATTGCATGATAATTGGTTTTGGATGTATAGATGCCATATAAACCAATGCTAGGGATGCATTGTGGGTTGGTATTGGCAAATACATCAAAAGGAAGCCAAAACTAGGACTTTAGGTCAAGGTTCAATTGAACCATTTAGCTAGTTTTGGATTTTGTGTCAATCTTGGGATTGGTGATAGATACATTTTGTAATGTATTTTTCCCAAGTAGACAAGAGTACAATAGACCTCTCCACAAAATTTGGGAATTTTTGGAGGTCTAGGGAATTACTGGTGCATTTCTGAAGTTGGCCTGAAAAGGCTGATTTTTTCAGAAATAGGGTACCAGTCGACTGGTGCAGATACCAGTCGACTGGTAACAATGTTTTGAGCACAGAATGGTTCTGTAAGGTCATTTTGACGAGGGCAGTCGACTGGCACTTGGGGCAGTCGACTGATACCAGCCTGAAAGTGTTTTTCAGCGCTGTTCTTGACCATGTCAACTCACTTAGATGTATGAGATCCATGGGGGATAGATACATGAGTTTAGGGTCAGTTTGGATGATAAGTTTTCAACAATTGGGATATTGTTGGAGAACTTTTTGGATGTTAGGCAAAGGGGGAGAAGTAAGGTTTAGTTGGTAAAACCTTTGGTGCCTTTCCGTAGGGGGAGCCTTGTGATAGGTTCTTAAAAAGCCTTGTGATAAAATCCTAGCTCAACGGGGAGCTTAGGTGTAGGGGGAGCCTTGTGATAGGTTCCAATGCATGTTTGCATTTTGTTTCGGCGGTTGCCAAGTGTGTAGCCTTGGCAACGTAAGTCCATTCGGCGGTTGCCAAGTGTGTATCCTTGGCAACGTAAGTCCATTTGGCGGTGTAAGTCCAAGTGTGTAGCCTTGGCAATGTAAGTCCATTCGGCGGTTGCCAAGTGTGTAGCCTTGGCAATGTAAGTCCATTCGGCGGAGTAAGTCCAAGTGTGTAGCCTTGGCATCGTAAGTCCATTGTTTTTAGCATGTTTATTTGCTATATGTTTTCCCTAACTTAAACGTATTGCCAAACACCAAAAAGGGGGAGATTGTTGGAGCAATCCCAATGGTCCGCGGGACCATGTGTTTTGGTGTTTGGGCAAAGGGTTTAAGTTAGGTTTACCCTTGTTATTTGATATGTGTACTTGAGTTGTGCAGGACTGCAGGTGACACATGTGACTCAGGTTGACGGCTTCGGGTCCGGTGAAGGATGGAGCATCCGAGGGACCGTGGACAAGGCAGCAAGGACAAGGGCCGAGGGAAGCGACTTCGAGGCATACGCGAAGGATGGCATTGGGACGAGCCGCGGGCATGGATGCATCCGAGGGACGAGAGCCAAAGGAAGTAGGCTTCAAGGCAAGAGGTCAAGGCTGCAAAGAAGAGTCAAGTGAGTCGTGAGGGTCCGAGTGCGAGAGAAATGTACTCGGGATAGGAAACCCTAAGTTTAGGGTTGTACCAGTCGACTGATACTGGAACCAGTCGACTGGTGGTGAGCACAGAAGCTCTCTGTGCCTAAAACGGCTGGGACCAGTCGACTGATAGATAGCCGTTGAGAGAGACGTTGGGTCGGCACCAGTCGACTGGTGCAAGGACCAGTCGACTGGTAACGGGCAAATCAGCAAGGCTGATTTCCCCAAGCTCTATAAGAAGGAGCTTGGGATGGCCGGTCAACCTGACGAAATTAGACTTGGTTAAAGCCTAATTAGTAGTCACAAGAGTTCTCAAGTGCTTGTGTAATCCAAGAGGTCTTGGTGAGTTTGCGGTGAGGTTTCTCCACCCACAAGGAGCGAATTGAGATAGCCGGAGTTTACCGGGGGCTAATCCACCGACGGATAGGGATCGTCCACCTCAAGGACAAGCCATGGAGTAGGAGCCCTAATCTCCGAACCACGTTAAACGAACGTGTTAGCGGTTTGCTTGCTCTTTCTTATAGTGTTTAGCTTTCTACTTGTTTGTATTTGTTTGTATTTTCGTTGCGCACTAACAAGTGTAGGGTGAAAGCGAGTATTTGGGGGTGCCGTCTATCCAACCCCCCTTCAAGCCGGCCACCGATCCTCCAACAAAGACTGCCTTCCATACTCAGTATGGACATTATGAATTTTTGGTAATGTCATTTGGGACGTTGCTGATGGACAATCCACTAAATTCTCTTCTAAAGAAATTTTAAACAGAGATGTCGAATACAAGGATGAGAAAATGTAACAACCTATACTTTCCTATGTAAAAATAATAATAATTTAATAATTAAATTTTTACCGACATTGGGAGCTTGATGTCATGATGGTTCTTGTTGTAGAATCTTGTTCGAGTGTAAATTCTGTATAGTAGGATCGTAACATAGTAGTTGCAAGGAGACGATGTAGCAAAATCAAGTTGAAGCTTGTAATAGAATGGATGATGAGAGTCATGGCCAAAGCTTTCTTTTATAAGGCATTAGGGGTGCCTCAATTCATCCGGGACGCATCTATGCATACTGATTTGATTTAAAACTTTGGCATTTATCCTCTTCACGGTGCCTCCAATAGATATGAGATGCCTCCTGTTGGATTGGCTAGACTAGCTAGAGGGAGTGAATGGCCTGCAATTCGAAATTTAATTTCTCTTGCTACTTAGCAAGGACATACTTAATTAATTAAAAATAAATAATAAAAACATAAAGTAAGAGGTAGAGGGTTACTTGAATATGACTATTCAAATTTTCTATTAATCATAATGATTGTGACTATTCGAATTCTCCATTAATTATCATTATTGCGACTGCTCAAATTCTCGATTAATCATCAAGATTGTGTCTATTCGAATTCTCCATTCTCTTTTCTTGGATCAAATAAATCCATATTTGATTGTAATCTGTTCTACTTCCGATATTTCAAAATTAATTAATAATCTAATTAATTCTAATTCAGAAATAGTAAAATTAATTAATTTTAGTATCAACTAAAATAATCAATTATAGATAATGTTTATGTCTACGTGCTATGTATGTGACCCTTTGTGTTTTATACATGAAGGCAATGTAAATTCATGCACAGATTAAGCTAACCATTTAGCAACAGTTTTTAGTCACCCAACGTGATAAAATTAATATTAGTAATAAACTATAAAACACTATGAATCGATTACAACCTACACTCCAATTAAGTCGGTACATTATGCATAATTACCAAATTAATTGTTTTACTTAATTTCGAAGATATAATAGACTCCTCTTGAACGATAAATCATTCCTCTAATGGCCATGGATTTTGAGTCACTAATATCTCTATCAAGCGGCTAGGATGTTAACTCCTAATCTAAGAGAGCGATGAATCCTTTATTAACTCAACACTATTCTCTCTACACTTTGCTATATACCCAACAACGGTATTAATCATAATCTGATTAAAGACTACTTTTAAAGGTGTTAAATTACATAACTCCATACATAGAATAAATAAAAGTCTTAAATCAAAAGATCATTTACACTCGTTCATAAGAGAAATGATTAATGATACTTAATATGTGGTTTATCTTAAGTGGGTTGTGTCCAATGTACCTTTTAAACTCAAGGTACCTCTAAGTACAACTTGGATATCCATCCCTCGGTCTATCTCGACCTAGTCATACTCAACATTGATCTAAATATCTATGTCCCATCTAGATGTTTATTCGATCAAGGACTATTTTAAGATTAATATACTCATTAATTTATGGAACTTTATCATTAATCATATACGTATAGAAAAATAAATGGTTAACGATAAATACTTACCTTTATAAAATAATTATCCATAAAATACATAAGAAGTGTCTTGGCATATAAGTGTACACACTAACAATAGAGTGCTATTTATAGCCTTCTGGATAAAGTCACTATTTTGCTGACGTGACTTGGAGACACCTCCAATGTCATTCAGGGCGCTCTCAATGTGATGAAGTTTTATCCATGAAACATTGACTCTTCAACAACTAATGTTCAATGGAGGCGTCTCAGATCATCTGGAGGCGCCTCGACCACTGTTCATCGGAGGCTCCTTCAACCAACTAAGACACCTTCGTTCCCTTTTGCAGCAGCTTATCTGCTCGATACCCAAGGTGCCTCAGATGGGATTGGAATCTAAGGCGCCTCAAGTAATGTCCATCCAAATGGTCAATCTTAACATTGACCATTCTTTTCCTTATGCTCACTTGGGTGATGATTCGACCATCCAGAGTTGGGCTCACCCGAACTTAACTCTGATATTCTCCTTGAGCTAACTTTCTCCTGACTTCTTGTCCCTCGGATGCGTTGTGCACGCCCTTCTCAATCTACCAATATACTCTTCTATAGCTCCTCATCCTTTGGATGTACCAAACCCGTCGACTCCCTTCCTGTGTCATCCTTCTCGCTCACTGTATTTTCCGCTCTACTTCTTGTATTCCTAAGCCCTTGTATACTCAGACACAAGATATCAAATATGCAGAGTCTAATTTAACTTAGTTAATCACATTAAAAACTAATTCGGGGTATCTACAAATCTCCCCCTTTCTTATAAGCATCAACCGAGTTAAAATTATGATAAATAAACAATAAATAATTTAAAACAATTTATAAAACAATAAATAATAATTTTACAATCAGTAATGATAAATTTGCAATCAATCTCCTCCTTAACCCTCATAACTTCTCTCCTTTTTTCACATCAAAAATAGGGTAAACAAATGAGAGAAAAAATAGAAAAAATCTGAAAATTTGTTAAGGGGTTGTACATACAGTAAACAAGCTTGTACATATTTTTCAAAGAATTATTTATAATATATGAATTTCTACGATTAAAAACTAGATTTTATAAAAAAAATTTGAAAATTATTTTTAACATTAAAAAAATTTTAATTTTTTTTGTCAATATGAAACATGATAAAAAAGATATTCAAAAAAAATTTCACAAGAAAATTATTTTTGTTTTAGATAGAAAATATTTTTCTTTAGTGATATGAATGTTTTACAAAATAAATACTTAGAAATATATTTTTGCTTCAGAAAATCTGGATAATTTCTATAATCATTCAAAATCTAACCATTACATTTGGAAAAAATAAAAAAATTTAAAATTAATCTCTAAAAATTTTCAATTTTAAAATTCTATTTTTTGGTAAAAAAATCATAAATAATTATATAATAGTTGAAAATTTTCAAAAACATTTCTGCTAATAGATAACCTATTTGTGCATCATACAAAAATTTAGACTCAAAGAAAATCAAATAGAAAATGTACATGCAATTAATTTAGCAACTTTTATAAATTCAACTAAATAAATTTCTAGCATGCATATAAAATTAATTTAATAAGGTAGAATAGATTTTGATATCCAAAATAAATTATTACTTAATGGATTAATTAAATATTTTCTTAGAATATTATTTCTAGTAACTTTTGTAATTTGATCCTTGTGATTTCTAATATACCAATTAAGCCCCCATTGTATTTAAAGTTTCTTTTTGGTGCTTGTAAAATTTTTGAGCATATATGATCCTTTTCTAATATTCCTATTTTATTTTTTAATTTTGCATTTTCAATTATAACTTTATCAAACTCTTCCTTTAAACATGCATTTTCTATTTTATTTTTAAGTTAATATTAATCCCTTTTAGATTCACATACTTGGTTCACAATTTACATAAGAATCTACTTAGCATTTTTATTGTTTCATATAATTGGTTGAAGGGAGGTTACGTACCTCACTTACCATATTAGACTCATAGGTAGACACTCCCCCTTCACCGATGCTCTCTCCAGAAGTGGATTCATAGTCTTTTTCTTGGATGTTAGCCATTAGTGCTAGACCGACATATTATTCCAACTTGGACTCTTCTGATGACGACTCGTTCTATGTTGCTTGTAGGTTCTTTTGTTTGGACCCTTTTGTCCCTTTCTCCTTTTTTTCCTTTATTCTTTAATCTGGGGTAGTTGTCCTTGATATGCCCTTCTTCATTGCAGTTGAAGCATCTTACAGTTCTCTTCTTCCAAAGTAGCTTTGTTGTATGTTTCTTATCAAAGTTGTTAGTTTTAAAGAATTTATTGAACTTTATTACCAAGTATGCTTCTTCATTTTTGTCGAGGGATGACTCCGAATCCGGTTTAGTTTTCTTAGCTTTTAGTGCTAAATTCTGACTTGACTTCTCTTCATTTCTTGAGCCTTCACATCTGGACTCATGTAATTCAAAGGTAGAAAATAACTCTTCTAAAGTACTTACCTCTAAGTCTTTTGAGATGTAGTAGGCATCTACTATTGATGTCCACATTTGGGCTCTCGGAAAACATTGAGTGCAATCAGAGAGAATCTTGATTTGAAATTGTTTCTTCGAGGTTGGTCAGTTTAGTGATCAGTTCTTTGATCTTTATGTGCAGTTGAGCCACCTTCTTTCCCTTTCCATCCGGAGGTTCATTAGTTGATTTTAGAGGATGTCCTATCTTGCCAGATTGACCTTCATTGTTCCTTCATAAAACTCTAGAAACTTCTCTGAGAGTTCTTTGGTAGAGTCATAGGCTCCAATCCAGTTGACTTTTTAAGGAGATAGTACACTCAGCAAGTGAAATTCTGCTTTACCATTGGCCACGAAGTTAGTCTATCTTTTCTTGTTCCAATGGTGTTCTTCTTTTTCTTTTCCATTCTCATCCTTGTATGCTTCAAAACCATATTTGATTGTTAGAAGAATATCAAAGTTGGTTTTAAAAAATACATCCATTCGACGCTTCCAAAGTGCAAACTCTTCCTTAACTTTGATGGATAAATGTTTGATTTGGCCATCTTCTTGTTGTTTTAGTTGGTGATTAGTACTTCTAAGGCGTCCAGACTCTAATACCACTTATTGGATCGGGTGGGCTGACTATATAGGGGTGAATAGCTAGCAATTCGAAATTCAGTTTCTCTTGCTACTTATTTAGCAAGGACACACTTAATTAATTTAAAACAAATAATAAAAACATAAAGTAAGAGGCAAAGGGTTACTTGGTTACAACCTACATAGTTATTAATCTAAGGCAAGACACTAACAAACTCCTTCTTTAACAATGTCAGAGGCAGAGAAGTCCTTTATAACAGTTAGAAGCTCAAAAATGAAATACAGAAATGAGTACCAGGTGTGTTATTAAACTCCTACCTCTAAGGTGATATTTATATCATTCTGGGCAAAGTTACCATTTTACTGACATGACTTGGAGGTGCCTCTAATATCATCCAGGGCGACCTTAATGTGATGAAGTTTCACCCACGAAGCAACGACTCTTTAACGACTACTATTCAATGAAGGTGCCTCAGATCATTTCACTACAAAAAAAACACCCATATAGGGATGGTTTTTTTGACCTTTAAGAGCGGCTTTCAACCACTCCTACACTTTTACCAAAGGTTTGAAAACCGCTCCTATTGTCGCCGTCCCTATATCCTATCGAAGCGATTTTCGTAACCATTGGTAAAAATTAAAAAACCGCTGCTATTATACTTTATAGGTATGGTTTGAAACCGATCTTACACGTTATACATATAACAACAATTTCAAACTACTTCTATAGCTATATATTCAGGAGCAGTTCAAACCGTTCTAAAACTCTTTGGGTGCGTTTGGTTCAAGTCATCATGTATAACCTTGGTTATGTGATTACTAGATAATCACATAACCAAGGTTATGGAGAATAAAACATAACCAAATGTTGTTTGGTTCAACCTAGGTAATGCAACAAAAACTTGTTTGTTTGAAGGTTTAATGAATACCCTAGTTTAATATTTTACCGTATTACCCTCAGTTACAAAACCAACTATACATAATAATAATAATAATATTATTATTATTATTTATTTTTTAATGTTTTTTTACTTTTCTTTTTCCTGTATATTTTTTTATTTTTTATGTGTTTTTTTATTTTTTAATGTTTTTTTTATTTTTTAATGTTTTTTTTATTTATATTTTTTTACATTTTTTATTTTTATTTTTAATTTATTTATTTTTTTAAATTTTTTTAAAAATTTTTTATTTTTTTATTTTTTAAATTTTTTTTATTTTTTTTTTAAAAAAAATTAAATTTTTAACTTTTAAATTTTTTTAAACATTTTTTTTATTTTTTTTAAATTTTTTCTATTTTTTTCATGTTTTTTCTTATCGGAGGGTATTTTTGGTAAAAAAAAATCGTTAACCCCGGAATCAAGAAAAACCTTAGTTTTCTTAGATTTTCCGATTCCGGGCTGCACGACCCTTTTGCCGACGTGTCAGGCATGGAACATTACTTGGGAATCATCGAATACCTAAACCAAACAAGGTTTTTGTTGATAACCTTGGATGGATAACCAAGGTTATCAAGAATAACCCTGAACCAAACACACTCTTTAAGTGTTAGAATGGTTTTAAACCGCTCTTACACATCATGGATATAAAGTGATGGGTCAAGTGCCCATTGACCCTATTTTTATTTTTATTTTCTTTTAAAGTTGAAAAAGAAATTAGTTGTTACTGGGATTCGAACCTAGGTCTCCTAAATTATAATCTAATATCCTAACCAACTAGACTACAACTATTAATATTTTTATGTGTTAGTTAATTATTTAATAACTACTCAATAGTTTCTTTTGTTATATTGTTATTCTTAGTAATTAGGAGAAGATTAAGAGACATATTTATTTATTTATTTATTAATTTATAATCGCTTACTGATAGATAATTTTATATGCTAGTTAATTATTAAATAATTAATTAATAATTTTCTTTTACTATATATTTATTCTTAATAAGTCCAATAATGTCAGGTTTAGTAAACTATTTTGATTACCTATGAGAATATGAGACTAAGATGATCTATGAAAAGGACTTTGATTCTAGTTGATGCTGAAAAGTGGAAAGGAAAAAATTTAGGTTAGCTTTACTTGCTATTAGAGGCTAATAAAAGAAAAAATTTAAGAGAAAAAAATAATAAGGTTAATATGTTTTAAAAATAATGATTCTATATAAATAATAATAATATTTAATAATATTCTGATCATAAATAATCTAATATTATTTTTTAATTTTAAAATAAATAATTTTTAATAAATATTATTATAAAATATTTATAGAAAATATCATAGTTATATTCTAGTAGTGCGAATTGGAGGATGGATAAAATCGAATAAAGAAAGAGAAAGATTTTTCAAAGTGAGATTTAGGATTTTGGACTTGAATAGAGGAAGAAGAAAAGTTTTTGGGGTGAGATCTAGGTTCGGAGTTGAATAGAAAAAGAGGAAAGATATTTTGACATGAGATTTAGAATTTCGGAGATAGATAGGCGAAGATGAAGGTGTGGAGGTTGCGTGCGATGCCGAGAATGAAAGTTATGTGTTTAGGGAAAGGATATTAAGGAAAAAAATTTAAGGAAAATACATATAGGAAAAGAAAGAAAATTGGTATATATAAAATTAAGAATTTTCTTTTAACAAAAATAAAGATAAGAAAAGAATGAAAACCTATATAAATAAAATTAAGATTTTATAAGTTATTTAAAGAATAATTTGTTTGACTAATAAATATTTATATTAAATAAATAATTTAAATTTGAGATGTACAAAATTAAATTACATTAAGTAAATTGTACACTTTAATTGTTATTTTTTTTTTTAAAAATATTGATCAATTTTAACTTCGATAAGAGTGGTTTACAGAATGACTGCTAAAAGTGTACTGTTTGATAACTGTTATTAGAAATTAGAGCAATGGAAATAGTTAATAGCAACGTTTAACATAGAACCACTGCTAAATGTGTTGGAAATGGGGATAGTGGGGAACGTGGCCCATGTTCCCCACTTCTCATAATGGAAAAGGACCATTATACCCCTAGTGGATTTCCCTATATAAAGGGGGTACGTCCAAGGCTCAGGGTGTGGAAATCGCAAGCGTGCGACGAGAGTCAAAGGAAAACATCCAAGGCGGCGGGATTTGGTTTGTGGAATTGCGGAGGGCTTTCCGAAATTGGGATCGCTCTTCCGATAGCAAGTTTCGTCATTGCCGATTGCAGATCTGCGGGAGATCGCTGTAAGTTTTTACCGCATTTAATTAATTTGTCTATCATGCATTTAGAAAATATTTTCTACATTGGTATCAGAGCACGTAGTTATTTCTAAATGCATAAGACGAATTATAAAATCATTGTTCGGATGTTTTCTCGCTTTGCTATTTCGTTTCACTGTTTTTGCACGACTAATGTGTCGTAGCATACAACGTCGCTTACCGGTGACAAGGTCGCTGGTAACAATCATAGCGATTTCCATCAGAGCAGGGCTCGGGCCGCAAGAATATGCCGGTAAAGGTATTCAGAGGTCTATGATGGCGTCTTGGTTAGCTGGCAAAGTGCTTGAGGCGGCCTCGGCCTCATGCAGTTTCTGCAGTGTTCGTCGCTGTGAGGCTGGGTGCAGCGACTGAGTCCATCGCAGTTGCAACTGAGTCCGTCGTGGTTGCGTGGTGTGCGGCATGCGGCGTGCGGTGTGCAGTTTGCGGCATGTGAAGTGTGCGGCGTGCACAATGTGCACAACGTGGGACGTGGGTGTTGCAGAGAAAACAGAGGCACAAAGTTCGTTTTTTTTTAAGGATAAGTTCTATTTAAAAAAAAAAAAATGAAAACGAAATTTTTTGATTTCGATCCGAACAGGGAACATGCATAGATTTTAAAGTTTTTTTTTAAGCTTACGTGTTAAAAAAAAAGGATTATTTATATTAATATATATAAATAAAGCATGTTAAAATTAATTAGAATTATGATTGTTGGTCTAATTTTAATTAATTAGGTGGGTTTAAATTGGTTGGTTTATTTAGACCCGGTTCAAGTATAAATCATTAGTTGATTTAACCGAACCAATTTGATCAAAACCTGAAATTAATTTGGGTTGATTAATTGGACTTGGACCAAATATGATCAAATGACCAGATTTGTTCAATTGAGTCAGATTTGATCAAAACAATTAGATTTGTTCTAATTGGTTGAACTTAAACCAATAGACATTGGTTTGATCAAACGGATCTGAGTTTGATCAATAAGTCTGAAATTGGTAGAAATGGACTTAGAGAAAAAGTAACAGAACATAGGCACAAAATCCCTGTCCAATTAGATTAGTTCTAATTAAGGACAATGGACCAAGCTTAGGATCTGGATTCCTAATCAACCGATCCAATGGGTCTGACCAATTAGATTAGTTCTAATTGTCGACTTAACTCCTAAAAATCGAGAAGATTTGTTTTTCTTGATTTATTATGTTGGTACTATGCCTGTATAAATTGAAATAAGCCGGTTTTGTACTGGTTAGTCGGTTTTGTACTAACTTATTTATTTTTCAATTTTTCAGATGGCTAGTCGTGATTCACGACAACATGAGCTTTGGGAGGAGATTAAGGAGCTTGATTTCGACCCTGTTCTAGGACTCGGATGGCTTATTGGTCGGCTCGATCGGTTGTTCTGGAAACTCGAGCGAGAAGAATTTCCAGTAGAAGACACACACAGAAGATTTGCTCTAGTCTATTCACTGCCAGAAAACCTTAGGCAGATAGCATTCCAACTTTGGGATGATTATGATGGACACATCTCGTACTCAGAGATGTGCAGACAGTTGCTACATCTCTATTGGGGTCCTGAAGACCCAGAGGAGGATCCAGATGAATCTGAAGAGGATTCAGAAGATCCTGAAGATCCTCCAGAGGAGGATCCAGAAGAATCTGAAGAGCATTCAGAAGAGCCTGAAGATCCAGATGAATTTGAAGAGGATCTGGGAGAGTGTGTGTGGGATCCAATTGAAAATCTTGAAGCTGTCTTGCCTGGGATTACCCCAAATGAGTCCAGGCTGAGAGGGATTATATTAGCCACTGCACTAGTGTCTGTCCTAGTGGGAGTGGTAGTTGCCTATCTAGTTTATTAGAGTTCTGTTATTTTTATTGTCGTTTTGTATGAACAATAGTTAGTCCATTTTATTCATGTCAGTTGGTTATATGTTAACAATTTGCAGCATAATTTTATATTAATGATATGTTCATTTATTTATGCTGTTTGCTTGACATGATGCATGAATAGTTCATGATGTATTAAATGATTAGTTCATTTAATTAAAAAAAACATGATATATTAAATGATTAGTTCATTTAATTAATGAATTCATGATATTATAAATGATTAGTTCATTTGTTGGGATGTATGTAATAGAATTGATTAATATTAATTTTATTGGTCATACGGATGATGAGTGAAAACATAGTTGTCACTTGATTTTGTAAACCAACTCAAAGTAATATTAAGTCAATCATAAATTGCATACATATGATATACACTGAATACTAAATAATTTGTTTATTTATGATAGATTATGACAACCAAAAACATAATAGCTGAACTCAACAAAGGTGAGAAACTTAATGGGGATAACTACAAGATCTGGCACCTCAAGATACAATATGTACTTGAGGAACAAGAAGTTCTAGAGGCTGTAAATCAGGTTATGGAAGTACCTGTAGATGGTGTTGGGATCGTTCGTACTCGGCTAGAGAGGGGGGTGTGAATAGCCGCCCCAAATCGCTCTCGTTTCTTCCTACAATTAGGTTAGTTGCAGCGGAAAATACAAAGAAACGAAAGAGAAGAAAACCAAACCTTAACACGAGGATGTAACGAGGTTCGGAGATTAGGGCTCCTACTCCTCGGCGTGTCCGTAAGGTGGACGAGTCCGGTCAATCCGTCGGTGGATGAGTCCCCGGAGAACCGGCTAATACAATATACTCCTTGTGGGTGGAGAAACCTCGCCACAAACGTTTGCAACAGCAAACAAAGAGTACAAGAGCAGTAAGAAAAGCAATACAATATGAATACAATCGCACTCTACCAATTGCTTGCTTTCTTGTCGACTGGAGGTGAAGCAGCAACTTCACGCGACGCCTACAACAGCAGGAACCCAGCCGGAAGCTCACGCGAAGCTTTGGAGGAGCTCAACAAAGCTCAAGCACAGCTGAGGAACGAAGAAGGAAGAAGGAGATCTTTTCGCACGTAAGATGCCTCGATCCTTTATACCGAAGAAGAAACAGTGAAGAAACTAACCGCTGTGTCGCAACGGCTAGAACCCGATCGGTCTGCACCGATCAGCCTAGGCGCATGAGGCTTCGCTTGTCACCGATCGGTCCCCGACATCGATCGGTGTCGCGATCGAAGCCCCGATCGGTGCGTGGACCGATCAGGAACCTCTGATCGGTCCATGGACCGATCAGGCTCACGCCAGCGAGTTTACCGATCGTGATCCATAAGACAGTGGATCGGCCGCAGACCGATCCACGGTTTTCTTCTCGCGAGGTTCCCGATCGGTCTCCGCATCGATCGATTGCAACCGCGAGCCATCGATTACGATCGGTCACCGACCGATCGGCAACGCAGATCACCGGATCGGCCACGGACCGATCCAACTCCTCGGTTTAGAGTGCCCTCTCTAACCTAGTTCGAGAACGAGCCACCGAGCCCTCTCCGACTCCATATGCCAAGCTTCACTCACTTGGACTTCTCAACACCGGATGTCCGATCACCCTTGATCCATCTGGATTTTCTGCCCGGCTTCACTCACGTGACTTTCCGACTTCACTCACCAGATTTCCGAACATCCCATCCATTAGGACTTTCTCATTCACCTAGCTTCACTCACTAGGATTTTCACCGCTTCACTCACTAGATTTTCACCGGCTTCACTCACCGAGATTTTTCCACTGCTCGGCTTCACTCACCAGACTTTCCTTGCCTGGCTTCACTCACCAGACTTTCACCTAGCATCACTCACCAGGACTTTCCAACTGTCTGGCTTCACTCACCAGGACTTTCACCGCCTAACATCCAACTTTCGAACTGCCTCACTCCCACTGACTTCCCGTGCCAAGTCTTCATACTTGGACTTTTCCGTGCCAAGTCTCCATACTTGGACTTTTCCCATGCCAAGCTCCCTGCTTGGACTTTTCCCGTGCCAAGCTCCCTGCTTGGACTTTTCCGAGTCAGGTCAACTCACCTCGGGTCAACCTTGACCACGGGTTGCACCCACAAGCTCCCATGCTTGTATCCTTTTCAAACATCAAGTCTCCATACTTTTCTTTTCACGTCAAGCCTGGACTTTTCCGTTGCCAAGTCTCCATACTTGGACTTTTTCCCGAATCAGTCAACCAGTCAACCTTGACCTACGGTTGCACCAATAATCTCCCAAACATCTATTCTTGTCCCATATCAAGAATAGAACTCTCTCACGAGTGTCAAACATCAACATGCAACACAACTAGGTCAACCTTGACCTAAGGTTGCACCGACAATCTTCCCAAGTCAAACATCAAAATACAACTCGAGTCAAGTCAACTCGAGTCGGGTCAACCAGGTCAACCTTGAGCTAAGGTTGCACCAACAATCTCCCCCGTTTTGATGTTTGACAAAACCCATGATCAAGTTAGGTTAACCCGATAACCTAACTTAGGTTTTCCAACCGTCTTCCGATGTCCAATGTTCTTTCCTTGAACATTCTCTAGACATTCTCCCCTTAGGTTAACCCGATAACCTAACTTGGGTTCTCTAATAATTCTCCCCCTTTTGACACACATCAAAAGTATTCCAATGTTCTTCCTTGACAATCTTTCCCTAGCTTAGGTTAAACCGATAACCTAACTTGGGTTCTCCAATAATTCTCCAATGAACACTCTCCCTTTGACACACATCAAAAGAATAAGGAGGGTATCAAGGTCAAGAGTTTCTTCCTAATGAAAGTCCCATACCTTTCATTGAAACTCTTATTTTCCCTTGATACTAAGCTCAACAATCCACTTAGTGATAATCCCATATCACAAATCCTCAAGGAGTAAAACTCCCCTAAAAGTCAACTCCCTTGACTAATAGTTAAAACTCCCCTAAAGGCCAACTCCCCTTGACCATTGCACCAACAATGTCTTGAGAGTTTCAAACCTTTAGAAATCTAAAACTAACTTTCACCAAATTTCGACATGCGGTCAAAGACATTGGCACGCTTATCGAGACCTCACCGGATCGGTCACCGCATCGATCCACAAGACTGGATCGGTCCAGGACCGATCCAGCCCTCGGATCGGTCCAATGACCGATCCAGACACTGATCACTGGGATTTCTGATTTTCCTCTCCCGAAATTCGAAACCCCTAATAAATTTCAGAAAATTGAAAAATTGTGAAATTTTGAGGATACATTCCTCATATCATACACTACCATGGAAAAATAATTTTCTATGAAAATAGTTTCCATTTTCAAATCTTGATACAAAGTTCAAAAACTTTGAAATAGTTCAAGTTTTAACTCAACTTTGTATCACAATGTTCAATGATGAATGCTATCACTAGGAAAGCTTCATCAAGGTTTTTCAAATCAATTTTAAAATGCTTTTAAAACCATTTGAATTTAGGACCATAATCTTAGGGCTAAATGTACATGACTTGTACATAAGCTTTCCTATGATCCTCCATTTCTTGAATTAGGGTCATCTAGGTACAAGAATTATGCACCTTGATCCTAACTCATGATCCTAATATCTCACACACATCTAAAGTGTATCAAACCACATTCAAGTCAATTTGATGTGAGATATGGGTTAAGGTCAACTTAGGCTAAGTTCTCATGCATTTTCTAAACATCAATTTGATCTCAATATCAAAATGTGTTTTTCCTTAAATCAATTACATTGATTATAATGCAAGAGATGATGACATGGCATATAATGATATCATAAGTAAAAACATGTGCCAATGTCATGATGTCATGGCATAAAGTTTGAAAACTTAAATAAAGCATGACATATAAACTAGCCTAGCACTATCATGACATTTCAAATGATGATAAAACTAAACATGATGTCATGACATGTCATATGGCAAACAACCATGGTAAGTTAACACAAATAAAATACCTAGATTACCTATCTAAGTATCCTTAATCTCTTAGTTAACTTAAATTCTAATCCTAGATTGCCCATATATCCCTAAGAGAAAACCAAAATCCCAATTATGGTTTTTCTCTAGGTTTCCTTAAATTGTGCCAAATAAGATTAAAATATTCTCACTTTGGCACACTTTACTCTTCCAAGGAGTGAATGATAAAGATTATCCCCTTTCATTTTCAAAGGTTCCCAAAAACCTTGAAAATGCTCCTTGAGTGTCAATTTCCTCAAAGTTGGGTTAACTACCCTTCTTATTGGAGTTGACACTCTCTAACCCATCTATGGGGTAGAGAAAATGCTCCTAGGAACCCAATACCTACTTGAGCTCATTGGGTTCACTAAAAATTCACTAGGGATGACTTCCCTAGCAACCCTCCTAATGACCCTCTTAGGCTTTAAAGCCTTGGTCATTTGGGTCTCATCAAGATCAACTCTAGGGGTGACTCCCCTTGTGACCTTGGTGGTGGTCTTCCTAGCCCTAGGTTTTGTTCCATAATCGAATGGAACATTATGATAGGTGGGCTTGACCATTTGGGACTTAGGTTTGTGACCCAAACCTTTCTTGTCCTTGGGCTTTGGTTTTGACCCTTAAACCCTAGAGATGACTTCTCCATGTTTTTAAGAGCCTTTTCTAAATTATCAAGTCTTGACCTCAAGACTTGATTTTCCTCTCTAATACCTCAAGTTTTAATTTGTCATTTTCTCTTGAGATATTCCTAGGCATGTGTCTAGTCTTTTTGGGATTTCTACCTAGGTTTTCCTTAACTTTAGAAGCGTTAATCCTAGGGTTGGTATTTCTAGTGTTATCCTTACCTAGGCTAACATGTTTAGCTCCTAAGCACATGTATTGGTTCCTAAAGTTAACATGCTTATCATTATTAACAATTGCAACAAAACTACTAGCATGAGTTTTATTAGAATTGCAATAATGAACCTTAGAAGTTACCTTAGGGTTTGCCTTAGCTCCCCCTATCGTTGTGCCCGGTCTCTTGCCCTTGTGAGGTTGCCTCCCCCTCGGACAATGGCTCCTATAGTGTCCCCTTTGCTTGCATTGGAAGCACACGATGTGCTCCTTGCCCTTGCGTTTCGGGACTCCGGCTTCCTTGACCTTTGGCGCCGGTGGAGTCTTTCTTACCCTCTTTGGACACTTACTCTTGTAGTGCCCAAATTCCCTACACTCAAAACACATTATATGCAATTTACTTGAACTTAAAGTGTTTGAGTTACCTAGGATTGAGGATGAATGGATGTTCTCTTCTTCATCCCTCCCGGAGGTAGAAGCTTCTTCTTCGTGCTCCGATCTTGAAGAAGAACTCACTTCCTCTTCTTCCTTGGATGTTGAGTAGCCCTCAACTCCCAACTCGCTCCCTCCATGATGTGAGCTACTTGGCTCACTAGGCTCCTCTTCATGGCTTGAAGTGGAACTCTCCTCATGGTACTTGGCCAAGTTATCCCACAACTCCTTGGCATTGTTGTATTCACCTATCTTACGCAAAATATTAGTAGGTAATGAAAATTCAATTGTTTTAGTTACCTCATTGTTGATCGTTGATTGATGGACTTGTTCCTTTGTCCACTTGTTCTTCTCTAGAGGCTCTCCTTCTTTATCCATTGGAGGAGTAAACCCTTCTTGTACACAAAACCAATTCCACATATTAGTCCTAAGAAAATACATCATCCTTACCTTCCAATATGCGAAGTTGTCGTTGTAGAAGGGTGGAATGGTGATGTCTTCTCCGAATTGATCCATCTCTAGCGCTTGTGCTCCCACGGGTGTGAATCCGATGAAGAGCGACCTCGCTCTGATACCACTTGTTGGGATCGTTCGTACTCGGCTAGAGAGGGGGGTGTGAATAGTCGACCCAAATCTTTCGCGTTTCTTCCTACAATTAGGTTAGTGCAGCGAAAATACAAAGAAACGAAAGAGAAGAAAACCAAACCTTACACGAGGATGTAACGAGGTTCGGAGATTAGGGCTCCTACTCCTCGGCGTGTCCGTAAGGTGGACGAGTCCGGTCAATCCGTCGGTGGATGAGTCCCCGGAGAACCGGCTAATACAATATACTCCTTGTGGGTGGAGAAACCTCGCCACAAACGTTTGCAACAGCAAACAAAGAGTACAAGAGCAGTAAGAAAAGCAATACAATATGAATACAATCGCACTCTACCAATTGCTTGCTTTCTTGTCGACTGGAGGTGAAGCAGCAACTTCACGCGACGCCTACAACAGCAGGAACCCAGCCGGAAGCTCACGCGAAGCTTTGGAGGAGCTCAACAAAGCTCAAGCACAGCAGCACTTAGAACAGCAAGAAGGAAGAAGGAGATCTTTTCGCACAGAAGATGCCTCGATCCTTTATACCTGCGAAGAAGAAACAGCGAAGAAACTAACCGTTGTGTCGCAACGGCTAGAACCCTGATCGGTCTACAGACCGATCAGCCTAGGCGCATGAGGCTTTGTCACCGATCGTCCCGCCTGATCGGTCTGGCGCTGGTCTGATCGGTCGTGACGACCGATCAGATTGGATCTCGATCGGTCCATAGACCGATCGAACTCCCTTTTCCCTTCCGCGATATTATCACCTGATCGGTCCACAGACCGATCAGATTGCACTCAGTTTTCTTCTGAGTGCTTCCTGATCGGTCTCCGGACCGATCAGATTGCAATCAGTGAGCCACCGATGATCGATCGGTCACCGGACCGATCAGGGCAAACGCAGTATCACCGGATCGGCCACCGGACCGATCCAACTCCTCGGTTTAGAGTGCCCTCTCTAACCTAGTTCGGAGAACGAGCTACCGAGCCCTCTCCGACTCCATATGCCAAGCTTCACTCACTTGGACTTCTCAACACCGATGTCCGATCACCCTTGATCCATCTGGATTTTCCTCGCCTGCTTCACTCACGAGACTTTCCACCGCTTCACTCTCGTGATTTCACACCGCCTAACATCCCGTTAGGACTTTCTCATTCACCTAGCTTCACTCACTAGGATTTTCACCGGCTTCACTCACCAGATTTCCAATCTGCCTGGCTTCACTCACTGTGACGTCTAGCTTCACTCACGAGACTTTCCTTCCGGCTTCACTCACCAGACTTCCCAACCGCCTAACATCCCGTTAGGACTTTCCCCGCCTTCACTCACCAGGACTTTCCAACCGCCTAACATCCCGCTTAGGACTTTCCACCGCCTGGCTTCACTCACCGTGACTTCTCCGTGCCAAGTCTTCATACTTGGACTTTTCCGTGCCAAGTCTCCATACTTGGACTTTTCCTGCCAAGCTCCTGCTTGGACTTTTCGATGCCAAGTCTCCATACTTGGACTTTTCCCTGCCAAGCTCCTCGCTGGATTTTTCCCAAGTCTCCATACTTGGACTTTTCGCGTGCCAAGCTCCCTGCTTGGACTTTTCCAGTGCCAAGTCTCCATACTTGGACTTTTCCAGTGCCAAGCTCCCTGCTTGGACTTTTCCGTTGCCAAGTCTCCATACTTGGACTTTTTCCCGAATCAGGTCAACCAGGTCAACCTTGACCTACGGTTGCACCAATAATCTCCCAAACATCTATTCTTGTCCCATATCAAGAATAGAACTCTCTCACGAGTGTCAAACATCAACATGCAACACAACTAGGTCAACCTTGACCTAAGGTTGCACCGACAATCTTCCCAAGTCAAACATCAAAATACAACTCGAGTCAAGTCAACTCGAGTCGGGTCAACCAGGTCAACCTTGACCTAAGGTTGCACCAACAGATGGTCCCACTGCACAACACAGACGAGATCTTGATGCCTATAAGGCATGGAAGAAAAAGGACTCCACTGCAAAGGGTATATTGATTAGTTCAATGGTAGACGACTTAGCTTTTGAATATGAGTCATATCTTACGGCTCATGAAGTCTGGGTTGCCCTTAAAGAAAAATACAGTGGAGTAAGTCTGAGCAAGCTTCGACAGCTGACAATTAAATTTGACAGCTACAAAAAGCGAACGAATATGTCAATGGTTCAACACCTCAGGGAGATGTCGAACATGATTCGGGAGCTTAAAACTGCTGGTCATGAGTTGACTGATGAACAACAAGTTCAAGCAGTTATTCGTTCACTTCCAGATTCTTGGGAGACCATGAAGCAGACCTTAACTCACAGTGAGAGTATCAAGACTTTCACTGATGTCTCACGCCATGTAGAATTGGAGGCGGAGAGAGTTGAATCCGCAAGGATTTCTGGACAAGCCTATGTGGCTGTAAGTTCTGCTGGATCATATGGATCCAAGAAAAATAAATGGTTCAAGAAAGGGAAGGGAAAGAAGAGGGAAGCTGCTGTTGTGGGACAAGGCTCAATCAAGAAGGTAGTTAAGAAGACTGGAAAGAAACCTAAAAATAAGTTGACTTGTTTTAACTGTGGCAAAAAGGGCCATTTTGCTCGGGAGTGCACTGAGCCGAAAAAGGTAAATCCGAGTGTGTCTTCTTTTCAAGAGCATTTTGTTGCTAGTTCAGTGTTGTTAGCTGATTCTTATCCTTTGTGGATTATAGATTCGGGAGCAACCAACCATGTAGCTTGGGAACGAGTTACATTTGTTGAGTACCGTCGGGTACCAGCTGGCAACAAGTGGATATATGTGGAAAATAATGCAAGAGTTGAAGTCAAAGGAGTCGGCACTTGCAAACTCAACCTACGTGGTGGTAGAGTTTTATTTCTACATGATGTCCTGTATGCTCCTGAAATTCGACGGAATCTTGTTTCCGTTACGTGTCTTCTTGATTTAGGGTATTGTATTAATTTTTACAGTCGGTCTGTTGAACTTAAGATTGACTCAGTGTCAATCGGATATGATTTTTTAACAAATAGTTTTATGGTTCTTGATGTAGAACCAGATGTCAATTATGCTATTGATGGTTGTTTTTCAAACATTGCTTTAACTAGTGATGCAGATATAACTGATGAGGTTTGGCATGCTAGATTAGGACACATAGGACAAGAACGTATGAATCGATTAGCTAGAGAGGGTCTATTGGACACTCGAGCTAAGATTCAATTGTCTATATGTGAGCATTGTCTTGCTGGAAAAGCAACTAGGAAACCATTTGGTAAGGCTATTAGATCTGAATCAACATTGCAGTTAATTCATTCGGACATTTGTGGTCCAATGAATGTGAAGGCTAGACATGGAGCTTCCTATTTCATTACATTTATTGATGATTTCTCTAGGTTCGATCATGTGTATTTGATTTCTCACAAATCCGAAGCATTAGATTGCTTCATTCGTTATATGAACGAAGTTGAGAATCAAACGGAACGTAAAGTTAAGACTTTACGCACTGACCGTGGTGGGGAGTATTTGTCTGATATGTTCAAGACAATATGTAATGATAGAGGGATTATTAGACAGCTGACAATCCCTGGAACTCCACAGCAAAATGGGGTAGCTGAAAGAAGAAATAGGACTCTTCTTGAAATGGTTAGGTCTATGATGGCGCAAGCTAATTTGCCAATTTCCTATTGGGGAGATGCATTATTAACTGCAGCCTATATACTTAACAAAGTGCCTTCAAAGTCAGTTCCATCTACCCCATATGAACGTTGGACAGGCAGAAAACCAGATTTGAGTAATCTGAGACCCTGGGGGTCAGCTGCTTATGTTCATGATAGTTCTCACAAGTATGGAAAACTGGGGCCTAGAGGTAAGAAATGTATCTTTATAAGATATCATGAGACCTCCAAAGGTTATGTTTTCATAGGTGAGCAACTAGATGGAACCATCTCCGAAATAGACTCGAGAGATGCGACTTTTCTCGAAACAGAGTTCCCAATCAGAGGTGATGTTGATAAAAATATTCCTCTATTTGAGGAGGATGAGATATTATCAACAAGAGAGGTGTCAAAAGGGATACCTGAGTCTAGTCAACCGAGTGGGAGTGATATGCCGAGTCATGAGTTGACTTCTCAACAGCCCAACTTACGGAGAAGTGTTCGTAAGATCAAACCTAAGAAGAGGTTTGATATTGAGAATGAGGCATTGGTTACACTTCCAATTGATGACGACGAGCCTCAATCCATTGAGGATGCATTGGGATGTAGAGTTAGAGAAAAATGGAAAGCTGCAATGGTTGAAGAGATGGAGTCCATGATTCAAAATCATGTTTGGGACTTAGTCGATCTTCCTCCGGGCCGAAGGGCTATTGGGAATAAATGGATTCTCAAAATAAAGAGGAAAGCAGATGGATCGATTAACAGATACAAAGCTCGTTTAGTTGCAAAAGGATATACCCAAATGGAGGGTATTGACTTTGAAGAGACATTTTCTCCCGTAGTGAAATTTGTATCAATAAGAGTTATTTTGGCCTTTGTGGCACATTATGACTTAGAATTACATCAAATGGATGTAAAAACCGCTTTCCTTAACGGTGATCTTGACGAAGAAATCTATATGGTTCAACCAGAAGGTTTCATTGCTGAAGGCCAAGAGCAAAAAGTATGTAGACTTAGAAAGTCTATATATGGGCTAAAGCAAGCGTCAAGACAATGGAACATAAGATTTAATGAAGTTGTTTTATCTTATGATTTTGAAATGATCAATGAGGATCATTGTGTTTTCCTGAAACAGGAAAAAGGAAAGTATGTCATTTTATCATTATATGTTGATGATATGCTGATAGCTGGAAATGACATAGAATATGTGAATGAAGTCAAGAAGTGGCTGTCATCACAATTTGATACAACAGATATGGGAGAAGCTGAATACATCTTAGGGGTGAAGATCATAAGAGATCGTCCTAAAAGACTTTTGGGTCTGTCACAAGAGTCTTATATAAATAAGATGTTACATCATTTCAGCATGTCTAATTGCAACATAGAACATACACCTATTGTGAAAGGTACTGTGTTGAGCAAGAGTATGTGTCCTAAAATTCCAGAGGAAATAACTGAGATGAATAAAAAACCATATGCCAGTGCTATTGGTAGTTTGATGTACACTATGTTGTGTACACGTCCCGATATCAGCTATGTTGTGGGCTTGGTCAGTCGCTTCCAGTCAAACCCAGGACCGAGACACTGGAAGGCAGTAAAAAGGATATTCAGATATCTGAAGGCGACAACAGATTATTGTCTCTGTTTTCAAGGATCAGATATGAGTCTGAAAGGATATTCAGATGCAGATTGGGCTGGAGACCTGGATGATAGAAAATCCACATCAGGATATGCATTCTTGCTGAATGGTGGCGCCATCTCCTGGAACAGCAAGAAACAAGCTTGTGTAGCTTTGTCGACTATGGAAGCTGAATATGTGGCATGTTCAGCAGCTGTGCAAGAAGCAGTCTGGTTGAGAAGGTTTCTAAAGCATCTGAAAATTGCTGAGGATAGTGGGAGTCCAGTAACTGTCTACTGTGACAGTCAAGCTGCAATAGCTTTTTCCAAGGATCCCAAATATCATAGCAAAGGCAAGCATATAGAAATTAAATATAATTTTGTAAGGGATATTGTGGCTAAAAGAAAAGTCATTCTTAAGTATGTCCCTACACGTGTTATGCTTGCAGATCCTTTTACTAAGCCAATGACTAAAGAGTCATTTAAAGAACATGTAAAGTCTTTGGGACTTCGTAGAATGTAACAATATTGAAATAACAATCAGACTTTGTGTTATGATTATGTCATTTGCCATAATTTATTCAGTGTATATGTTGTATTTGTTACATTCATGTAAGATCTCGGTGAGCATGTTGGCAGGTGGAGATTGGTCCACTCACATGGACAATCATCTCTGTTTGTTAAGTACAAATAGGGGTAAGACCGTTACTTATGAAACAGCTTACGTAGCTGAAATTATGAAATTAGAGACAGATTCATAAGTTGAGGTCGCCTTGATAATTGTGTCAAGATGAGATCATTTATGTGTAAATAATGATCGAAGTAAATGAACCCACCATTTACTAAACCTGTTGAAAGCCAGATTAGAATTCATATGTTGAATTCAGGATTAGACGTTAGGTATGTCTAGATCGAAATCTGTACGATGTTAAATTTGAAGACAACATGCACTCTTTTTCGTAAAGAGAATAATATCGTAGCATGTGATTCATACCACATGTGCTATTGCGACAATAAAGGTTGTAGGAGAATGAATCCCTGTTTCTCTACTATGTGAGACCTTTGAGATTATATGTTAATCTCAATTTTTGCCTTAGTGACTATTTAGCTGTCTACTTGAAGTTTTAATCAGTGTCTGCTACTTTAGCGTGTATCCTATGGCTATGGATGATTCGATCTATGGAGCATAACTAGGAAAGCGACTGATTAAAATGAATTGATTCTAGCTAAAAAGGAAGATTAAATATATTTACATCTTTTGTTGTTATTCACTGGTCGACCTATTTCTGTTATGTACGGAAATGAATGTGAATATTGGATATGGAACATGCTCATGACATAGTGGTCATTATAAGGGATTAGAGATGTTCATATCGATGTAAATGAAAATTATTTAATCTGGGTAAATAGCAAGACATGGATATCTTCTAGATAATGGCTGTGTGTCATTTGAAGATTGGATGAATCTTGGATAAAGGCTATGTGCCACCAGGAAAGTGGCTAAGTGTCATAAAGAGTGTGTCTCTAATTTATTTGAGTAGCTAAGTAAAGTGTAACAACTTTATTAGCATTGATTACTCAAAGAGCAGCTAAGTCAAGGTGTAACAATCTTCTTAGCAACTATCGCTCAGTGTGCTTGCTGTCGCACGAACCATTTTCTCTAAGTATGGATTGGATGTTCTCATATGGTCTATGTGACCAAACTCTCTAATAGTCTATGTGACTTACCTGAATGAACTAGTCTTAGTGACTTACCTTGGACGAGTGGGAGATGTTGGAAATGGGGATAGTGGGGAACGTGGCCCATGTTCCCCACTTCTTATAATGGAAAAGGACCATTATACCCCTAGTGGATTTCCCTATATAAAGGGGGTACGTCCAAGGCTCAGGGTGTGGAAATCGCAAGCGTGCGACGAGAGTCAAAGGAAAACATCCAAGGCGGCGGGATTTGGTTTGTGGAATTGCGGAGGGCTTTCCGAAATTGGGATCGCTCTTCCGATAGCAAGTTTCGTCATTGCCGATTGCAGATCTGCGGGAGATCGCTGTAAGTTTTTACCGCATTTAATTAATTCGTCTATCATGCATTTAGAAAATATTTTCTACAAAATGTACCCAATATCAGTAGTTTCAAGATTGCTTTTAATAGTTGAAACATTAAGAGTGGTTTCAGCAGCGGTTTATTCAAATCGGTGTTAGAACTATTCAACAAGAGCTGTTGCAAAACCATTCTAAAAAGGTAAGGCATTAGAAATGATTTAGTTCAAACTGTTTCTATTGTTTGATTTTCAAGAGCGGTGTTAAAATCGCTCCTAATAAACCGCTCCTATACGGGTATTTTTTTTGTAGTGTTTGGAGGTGCCTTAGCTACTATTCATGTAAGATATAGTAAATTAAATAATAAATATTATTGGAGAAATGACCTTATAAAATATTTTAAAAATTTTTAAATTTTTTTTGAGATTTAAATAGAGGTCGTATGACATGTTTTATGAAGATGGATCTATTAGACTTGGTGGAAGCCTGTTTGGAATATCCCTTAAATGAGAGTTTATTGCTTTCATTAAGCTAATGTAGGAATTAATTGACCTAAGTATAAAAAGCCTAACTTAGGTTTGATCCCCAATCATTTCCCAACCTCTTCTCCTCTCCATCACTGTCTTTGCCTGACTCACCCTCCCCAATCTTGATTGTGATTCGTTTTCTCCCTTCTATAGTCTCCAATTGACCATCGCCGATGACATGTGACCTCCTTTCAAGCCTCTTCTCGTTGAGAAGCTCCATATCGGCCACCCATCACCGATCGATCTAAAGCCACAACACTGAGCGATGATGACGTTGCCATGAACCAAAGCAGACATTGGTCATCCGGAGCACACCTGGATGCTAGCTGTTGCTCTCTCTCACTGCCCTCACCATGTTCTCTCCATCATCGAGCGCACATCTGTTTCTCCCAACATTGACAGCGGCGTGGAATTCGTCCTTTGGTCTGACATCTACAGGGACACCATCAACAGAGGATGCTCGACGCCGGACCTCGTGCACAACCATTGTCGACCATGATTTAAAGAGGAGGATGACCATTGACGACGATTCAAAGGGAGAGATCCATTTCCACATAGCTGCATCTGAGTTCTTCATCGAGCGGTTGTAGATCTGATTTGGGTAAGTTGTGCTCAATATTAGGTTAAGTATATGGATTGATTACATTCTGTATTGGATTGGATTAAGGAATCAATTGAGATATTGGATGATTAATTTAAGTTTATTGTGATTGATTATGGAATGGAGATTAGAAGTTAATTTAATTTTTAGGGCAAGAAGAGTTGATCAATTGATAATGAATTAATTGATTCATAATGATTAAGAAGTTGATTAACTCATGGATTAAATGATTAAATTAATTGATAATTCATGTATAAACCTAATCTAATTAGGTTGTAGAATGATTAAGGTTAATTTAGGGTTGAATTTTAGTTCTACATTACATTTGATTTGGTAATTGATTCATGATAGATTGCCAGTTGATTAGAATATGATTGATGATTAATGGATTATATATTATGATTGAGAAGATTAAATGATCAACGAATAAGATTAACTGAAGTTAATCGTTAATTAGATGGTTAATCAATGATCGTGTTTCGAATGTGGTTACCATAAATAGATTTAGGGATTTGATTTAGTTTAATTCCTATGTAATTAGCTAAATTTGTATATCATGAAATTGCAGGACTTTGATTCGAGACGAGCGTTTCGACGTGAGATTGGTTTATCATGATCGATAGATAAAGACAGGTATTTCTTATTTGACATCTTTAGTTCATTAAACTTAATGCATGATTATTTTTTATCGATGGATTATGTTACTTTACCATAAATCTATCCATTCATTATCCTACTTGATACTTATTTACTTGACCTTAGAGATAATCTAGTTATTTCATATACAGTCTTAGACTTGGATATCCATGCTCTGTTGTGTATACACATATATAGTATGTACTGTAGGGGATATCTTGTTAACCGAGTAAATTAACATAATGATTATGCATATGATGTTGAGTGTACACATGATTGGTACATGTTGTAGGAGTTACCTTATTGACTGTCTATTTGTATATTGTATGCGCACACGTGCCTAGTGGGTATTGTTGGAGCAATCATATTGATTACACCTATGTTGTGTGTGCACACGTGTCTAGTATGATATTGGAGGTATCATAATGATTATACCTATGTTGTAGGGTATATACATGTATGGTGTGTACTATAGGTATTATTTTTACTATATTTGTTATTTAGTGGGCACCTGTTGGATCTACCCATATCTATAGATATAGGTGTTTGATGGCTCATGTAGTAGAGGTACCTATGTTGATTGGGTTGTTGCATTGATGATAACTATGTTGGTATCATAATTATTTATATCATGTTCATCATTGCATTGCATACTGACAACCATTGTCTCCCTTGTGGTGTGAGAGAGTTGTCAGTCATTTTTAGCTGTCTATTCGGCCACTGTGGGAAAGTAGTAGCTTGGAGTGGAGCTAGTCCTATCTTGCTCACTTGGCAACTCAGTGTTATACACTATCTGCCTCGGCCACTCGTGAGTAGTGATATCTGGAGGGTAGTATAGTTGTCAGGGGGCTAGAGATGTGAGCAGTTAAGGACCCCGATGCTATGTAATTAGATAACTACTTAGCGAACTATCCACCTCGGCTGCTCTATAGTGGTATCTAGAGGTAGTACAGTTGTCATCTGACCTCTCAACTATATAGGGGTCGTGGTTTCCCGAGAGGTGGTCAGGAGTGACCATGATGCATGTATGGATATGCATATGATGCACGGTGTATCTTTTGAAGATATATTTACATTTACTTGTGATTATTGTATTTTCTTGAGATATGATTATTACATATGGTTATCATGATTCATACATGTTTTTTATCATACATGTACATGCTGTTAGTTATATTGCTTAGGTGTTATGAGCAGATCTCTTGTTGATCCCTAGTGAGTTTACTGATCACTATACCGTATGTGCCGGTTCCAGATTGGGTATGTGCATTTATTATGTCAATTATGGTTATGTGCATTTTTTATATCAGTTATAGGTATGTGCATTTGTTATGTCAGTTATGGTTACATGTATTTGTTATGTTAGTTATGATTATATACATTGGTTATGTCATATATGATCATATTATTATTTCTTTACAGAGACTGTATCCCTTGATCTCCATATTTTATATAGACCATGCACTATCTTGTCTATTACCCGTTGAGTCACCCACACTCACCACCCCATTTGTGTATTGTATTTTCCTTAGGAAGCAGGTAGATGATTGTGGAGTCGCTTGGAGTATCCTGTTTGCCGATCCCACGTCATATTAGAGGGCAATTTCCTTTTGTTGTTATGCTTTACTTGCATTACTTGGTTTTCCTTATGTTTTGGTGTTGTAATTATTTTGGCTTGGTCTTGTGGCTACTTCTTTTGTTTATGGTTTTTGTTGTGTTTAAGCCGAGTCGGCTCATAGTTCATCGTTTTAGTTTGGGTGACCTACCCATTTATCTTCCGTTGTGTTTTTAGTACAACCATGTGAGCTGCTTATTATACAACTACGTGGTTATATTCTTTTTGTTCCAACCGTGTGAGCTGTGTATATAATTACGTGGTTGTGTATGTTCTAGGCTTGTGGCATGTAGATATTATTTTTGTATTACACTGTGATTATGTATCCATGTTTCAATTATTACTGTTACAAGGGAGATGCTGCCTGATTTTCGTAGGTCAACCTTACCCTTGGGGCATGATAGTTCATCCTATAGGATCATTGCGCTAGAGGGGGGGGGGGGGTGAATAATACTCATGGTTTTTTCACACTTTTCAAAAAGTATTTACATAAAGAGTACGTGCAGTAGAAATAAAGAAGGAAAGCAAGAAAGATAAAAATAGCTAAACTAATACAACATAGTTTTATTTGATTCGGAGCCTGTGATGACTCCTACTCTAAGGTCCACACTCGTTGAGTGTTTAGTTTGTACAATTCACTATCAAATTGTAAATTACAAGTACAGTAATTTAATTACAATAATTAAAATTATACTGACGATTTAGAATATGGAGAGTAGCGCTTTCGGTAGTCGGAGTCACGCCACAGAATCGCAGGATCGTCTTTAAAGCAGCGCTTAAGAGAAGGATCATAACATTGAGTTGTAATTTAGCATCTGCTCGAAGCCTTCTTCTTTTATAAAGTGTTGAAGGCGTATTCAACCCCATCGAAGGTGCCTTTAGCTGTATAACTTATCCCCACAGCCTCAGACTCGATAACTTCCGCATTCTGCGAAGTTCATCCACCCGAATGCGCCTTCAAGGCACTCGAAGGCGCCTTCAACCAGGGTGTTCGAGGCACCTCCAGAACTATGAAAGGCGCCTCGAGCACTGTTCACACGAGGTCATCCTTTGTGCATTTCATTCTTGCAAGGCGCATTAGTCTAAACGCAAAAGATATCCTATAAAACAAAGTTAGCATAATAAAATATGATTAATAAATTTATTTGATAGTCTCCGGACTATCTGATTATGACTTTCTGATTTCTCAAAAACTCTAGGTCAAATTGATGCTTACTATTCCCTTAACAGGGAACCCATCCTCACCTACTCTTTTTAGGAGAGTTTACCTTTTGACAAATTGGTCCTCTTGACCATTTGGACTTTTACTTAGTGTCCGAGACATCAGAACTTTCCGCTGGACGTCTGAACCCCGACCTGTCTAGTCTTCCACCTGGTGTCTGCGACCCCCAGGATTTTAACCTAGCGTCCTCGATAATAGAATTTCACCCAACGTCCTCGATCCGCTAAGACTTTGCCTAGTCCCCCGAACCAGAACTTCATTGTCAAACTATAGCTAGGGCTTTCCATCTACCGAGCCTCAACTAGGACTTTCCTTTGCCTAAAATCATTTAGGACTTTCCTGCACACTTAGTTCAACTTGTTAGAACAACAATAACCCTTAACTTTGAACCATTTTCCATTATCAAAGCTCAAGTTTGATTGTTTGGTGCTCCCTGCACCAACACATCTGAGGGCCCT
This sequence comes from Zingiber officinale, assembly GCF_018446385.1. Taxonomy (NCBI): domain Eukaryota; kingdom Viridiplantae; phylum Streptophyta; class Magnoliopsida; order Zingiberales; family Zingiberaceae; genus Zingiber; species Zingiber officinale. The sequence goes on from NC_055989.1 coordinate 126,473,200, forward strand.
TCAATCAACAAAGGAGACTCTGTTCCCTTTTGCGACAACTTATCTGTTGGATACCCGAGGTGCCTCAAATTTTGGTCCTATTTGAGGTACCTTTAGTACTGTTCATCTGAATAGTCAATCTTAACATTGACCATTCTTTTCCTCATGCATGCTTGAGTGGTACTCCGGTCATCCAGAGTTGAGCTCACCCGAATCCAACTCTGACGTTCTCCTCAAGCATATTTCCTCCTTCCTTTTCATCCCTCAGATGCGCCATGCACGTCCTTCTCACTCCACAGGATTCTCTTATGTAACTCCTCGTTCCTCAGATGCACAGAGTCCATCAACTTCCTTCTCGTGCCATTCTTCTCGCTTATTGTTTCTTCCACTCGACTTCTTGTGTTCCTAAGTTCCTGCACACTCAGATACAAGACATCAAATACACAGGGTCCAATTTAACTTAGTTAATCATATCAAAACAAACCCGGGGTACTTAGATCTCCAATGTGTCAAAGCTCATACTTCACGCTTATCACCTTCGAGGTACCTCCAATGGGGGCACCCTCCTTCACCTAAGGCACCTCTAGTCATCCGAGGCACCTCTAATCATTTGAGGCACCTCCAATGCATTTTTCTACATTTGTTAACTTAAAAATAATATATCCCTGTAACACAGAGTTAGAAGCACAAATGTATGAAAATGTATTATATTTATGAATTAGAGCATGTCTACCCAAAACTAGGATTTAGTCTTGGTCTCAACTTAGATTTTTTAGGTTGGATCTAAGTTGGATCAATGTTTGTAGTCCCACTGGAACTTATCCTTACTGGAACCCTATCTCCAGTTTCTTTCCTCCACTTACCATTTATAGACTTATTTAACATCTGATCTCCTAATCCACTAGGTATTCTTTCCAGATATTCCATTTGGACTTCAACCAGTTATCTAGTTCTGCTTACCCAACTAGATTTCATGCCAGATATCTGGTCCTCTTTGACCTATTTGGGCTTCCTGCTAGTTATCTAGTCCTTCTGACCTAACTGAACTTCAACTTGATATTTGGTCCTCTAAATCCATCAAGTCTTTTAGTTTGCACACTTGGTTAACATATTAGATCACAACAAGACTTAACTTTGAACCTTTAACAACATCAAAATATAGGTTTAATTTTGGTACTCTCTGCACCAATAATCTCTTTCTTTTTGATGTTTGGGAATCTAGTTCAAAGTTAATTTAAAATAATATTTTTTTTTAAAAAAAATATCTCCTCCTCAAATTAAAACTCTCCTCCTATTTTTAAGAACACAAAAATGTTAAAAATATCTCTCCCTTAAATTCATTCAAGGTCATCCCACATGACATCTGGTCTGAACCATGACCGACTAGTCTCAACTTAGATTTCCAAGTTAGATCTAAGTTAGACCAGCACCTACAATCCCACTAGAACTCATCCTCACTGAAGCCCTCTCTCCAATTTCTTACCTTCATTTACCATTTGCAGGCTTACTTGATGTCTAATCTCCTAACCTACCAGGTCTTACTGGTAGATGCCCTATCTAGACTTTAACAGTTGCATGAATTTGTTGATCTAATTGGACTTCCTGTCAGATATCTAATCCTCTCTGACCTATTTGAGCTTCCTGCTAGTTATTTGGTTGTCCTAACCTAACTAAACTTCAGCCTGATGTTTGATCCTCTAGATTTGTCTTGATGTTTGATCCTCTATACCCGTCAAATCTTTAGTTTGCACACTTGGTAAACATATTAAATTACAATAGGACTAAATTTTGAAGATTTAAGAACATTAAAATATAGGTTTGATTCTGATGCTCTCTGTAACAATAATCTCCCCCTTTTTGATGTTTGACAAGTTGATTCAAAGTTAAGTGAACATAATAACAATTTCTTCTTGAAATATCTTTCCCTCAAATTAAAACTCTCTTCTTGTTTATAAGAACACAAAAATGCTAAAAATATCTCTCCCTCAAATTAAAGCTCTCCTTCTATTTTTAAAAACACAAAAATATTTCAAAACATAACTTTTAACCACCAAATCTTTATCTTTGACACACATAAAAAAATGAGATTATTATTTATAATTTTTAAAGCAAATAGGAAACAAATAATGTATTTTCAAGGATAAGAGTGCAAAATATTTTTAGGGGAAAAAATATTTTCAAGATCATAATACATTTTCAAAAATGTTTTTCAAACTTTTTATCAAGATGTATTATTTCAAAATATTTTTTAAGATAATATTACTTTTTCAAAAGAGTTTTCTAGATGTTTTTCAAAAATATGCTAAGTAAAAATCTATTTTTCAAAATAAAAAAAGTTTGAGAATATTTTGAAAAGAGTACTTTCAAAATATTTTCCAAAAGAAGTTTTTCAATAGAGTTTTCAAAATATTTTCTAAAAAATATTTCTATTTTGAAATCTTTTAAAAAATAAATTTTGAAGTACTATTTTCTAAACATAATTTTGAAAATATTTTCAAAAGAGTTTTGAGAAGAAATTATTTCAATTTCTTTTTAAAAAATTTGAAGATAAAATTTTTCAAGATAAAATTTTCAAATATATTTTTGAAAAATATTTTATTTTGATTAATTTTTAATAATGTGTGTTTCAATATAATCTCTCCCTTAACTTAACATTTTCTTAAGAAATCTGGTTAAACATAATGAAGATATACCTATGTGTCTGGAGTCTAGGAGTTTATGATTGACTTAAAGAATCATACATTAATTGTTGATGAGCCCTCACTTTCAAAAAAAATGTATTTATTTTGGAAAGGTATATAGATAATTGCACTAAATAAATCATTAATTAAGCATAGAAATTTTGAAAATAAATTTAAGAAAGTAAATTTATGTTTTTTTTTTTAAAAATTATTTTTTATTTATTTTTTCTACCATCTCATCCATCCTAGATAAATATAGTAACTTTATGCGTTTTAGAGATGCACGATTTGTCTAAGTCTAAGGTATAATTAGTTTGTCCCCAGGGCGTAGTACAGTTGGGGACGTATGATTTCGTGGTCGAAAGGTCCAGGGTTCGATCCTCGGGATGTCATTGTCTGGGGTTAGCGTCCCGACTATGCGCTTTCAGTTGTGTACCTGCATTTACCTCCCTCCATATCCGTGGAACTGACTCTAGGGGGGCCGCTGATGTGGCGGTTCCATATTTTTCTAAGGTAGAATTAGTTTGATTGTTAATTAATTTTGGATTATTTAATATTGTTTATTAATTTTGGTTAAAATTAATTTTGGATTATTTAAGTTAGAATTAAATTTGGATTATTTAAAATTAGAATTTTTAATTAACTTAGAATTAAGTTTAATTAATTTATTTTGTATTAATTTTGTTTAAATAAAATTATTTAAATAAATTATTAATTAATTATGGATTAAATTAAAATTATTTAAATTAATTTAGGATTGAATTAGGACTGATTGATTAATTGTTAATTTCAGATTAACTAATATGATTAATTATTAGTTTATTATTGATTAAATTAAAAGTAAGTTAATTGATTACTAATTTCAAATTAAATTAATTAATTGGAATGAGATTGATTTACATTAATTAGGTTAAGTTAAAAAATAATAATTTTTAGATTTACTATTAATTATTATTCAGATTTATATTAATTATTAATCGGATTAAGATGATTGATTTATTAAATTACAGATTAATTGATTAATTAAATTAAGATGGATTAATTAGGTTGATTAATTAATTTAGAATTACTTAGATTAAGATTGATTAATTAATTATTGAAGTTTAGATTAATTAGATTTTTAATATTAATCAAATTTAATTTTAATATAATTTACTTTTAATTATAATTATAATTTTAATTATAATTACATTTTATTTTGTTTTAAATTTAAATTTAATTTATATTTTTAATTTAATTTATGTTTTAAATATATGTTTAATTTTAATTTTATTTAAGTTAATTTTTATTTTTATTTTGATTTAGTTTAGTTTTAATTTAATTTAATTTAAATTTAAATTTGTTTTTCGTTAGTTTTCACACCCGTCTAATTTTCCAATCAATGTTGTCCTATAGTTTTTGTGAGATGAATTAAGTTATTTATTTAGATTGTTTTTACTTGTGTTGGATTCAAATGCAACTTTGGGTCCACAAGGCAAGCTTTCTTGAATAAACTTTCAGACTGTGGTAAGTTACTTGCATATCATTAAAGTAACTATGTGCCTTAGATAAAACTTTTTAACTAGTCTGGTCCAAATGACTTAGTACTAAACCTTGATCTTAACAAATTAGAATTATCCTCGATTTATGTAGTCCGAGTTACCCAAGTGGGTAAGTTGTGTTTTTGAGGTGCCAATTGGTTAATCGTCTCCCTTTGAATCATATAACCTTTGTTTTGTGTTTAAATAATGAATTTCATTTTTATGTATATTGTATTGATTTTGTCCTACTTGCTTGGTTAGGTAAGCTTTTGGAATTCATTCGTTGGTTTGTTTCTTGTTTTGACTGAGAAGTGATATGAAAGATTTGTTGGTTGAGTTAAATTTGTATCCGAGTCTAAATTTGCTATAGATAGCTTTTTGGGATCCAATTATCATATCTAGGTACTTAGATCTTATGGTGAACTTTTCCAAAAGTCCTCTGAATTTCTCAACTTCACATTTCAAGATGGAATTCTCTTCCTCAAGTTTTACAACTTGAGTTGAGTTTCTATGTTAAATTTGTTCAGTTGAGGAATTCAAGTTAAGTTGTTTCTTAAGATCTTGATTTTTTCTTAAGGAACAATTTAACTTGTTCTTTAGATTTTGTTAATTTTTTGTTTAAGCATGCAATGACTAAAAATTTTTGTAGTTAATTTAAATTTTACCTTGTTGGAACCTTCTAAATCAGATACAGATCTATGGCTTGACTTGTACTCGGATTCATCTTCTTGGTTTGATTCATTTTTCGACTCGAGTTTGGTTGCCATCAGTGTTAGATAGTTTGTTTGCTTCGGTTCTTTAGCATCTGATTCTTCTGAAGAGGACTCATCCTCTGGCTCGGGTTTGGTTCAGGGTTTTGATTTTACTTCCTTAGTAGAACTTGCAAGAAAAGCTATACCTTTCTCATTTTATTGTGAGTTAGTTTATTTATGTAGTTCTAATTTATAAAATGATTTATCTAATTTTAACTTTGAAAGATTCCTCGAAACTTTATAGGTATCTACTATAGACGCCCACAGTTCATTTTGAGGAAACAAGTTTAAGGCATACCTTATTATGTCTCTATTTTCTAGTTGATGACTGATTAGGTGGAGTCCGTTGAGGATATCCTTGATTCTCGCATGCAATTAGCTTGCGATTTCTCCATCCTGAATTTTAATGGTAAGCAAATTGTTGAGTAGTAAGTCCTGTTTAGATACCTTGGAGTTGTTTGTGCCTTCGTGTAACTCGATCAATTTGTCCCACATCTCCTTTGAATTATTGAAAGGTCCGACCTTATTGAGTTCCTCCTTCGTCAACCTGCATTAAAGGGTGTTCAATGCCTTGAAGTTAGTTTGAGCTTGTTTCTTCATTTCTGGGTTCCATTTTTCTAGGTCGAGGAGCGTAGTACCGGATTCTTTTGTTGAAGTCGTGTACCCTCGTTGAATGCTGAGCCATTGTTCGATGTTAATCTTCAGATAAATCTCCATTCTTTTCTTTCAGTATGTGAAGTCATTCATGTTAAAAAGTGGGGGACGAGTGGTGTTGTATCCCTCGTTTTAGGCTATTTAAGGGGTGTTTGATTTAGGAGAATAGGGGTGGCGAATGGGAATAAAAGGCAATGATTGTCATTGTTAATGTTTAGAACATAGGAATAAAAATACAGATATGGGAATCATTACTTAAAATCGGGCAAAACCTTATTCTTGTGTTTCCCCTTCTATCAATTCATTCCTGAGTTCCAAGAATCAAAATTTTTCATAATGCCAAAATAGTCCTTCCCCTAATATCCCTCAAACTCTTCTCTTCAAACCATTCTTGTCCTGAACTCTAGTTCCTTCTGTCCATGAGAAGCGATTTCCGCCTCGTAGGATCTCCTCCATTAGCCGCAGCTCTCCACCACTAGTTCTCGGCCTTCTCCATCAACCCAGACAAACTAGTTTGGTTTGCCTTTGTGTGTATTTCTCTTTCCATTTCCTCACTCACCCCCTCACTCTGTATTTCTCTTGTTCTCTCTCTCGATCGTAACTTGTAGGGTTCTTGGATTTTTCTCTGGCCAATCTTCCAACATTAAGGCTCATTGGATCGATATTCTTTCATAGTTGGTGGCTCTTTTCATACCCAATTTTTTAAAAAATAAATTCCCCATACTCTCCATTCCACAAGTGATTAAAGGATCTTTTCATAGTCAGCTGATGTTATTTAATGATTATGTTGCAATATAATTTGAATCCATGGGATAGTTAAATTCTTATGGTGCCTCCTATATTGGTAATTGTTTTTTTTAATGCCTTGAGGTCCACAATAGTTGATTTATATCTGATGGGGGTTCTTTTTTCGGGTATGGTTGATAACTATACTTGTATTTATCCATCATTCTTTTTGAAGATCCTTTAAATAGAAAATAGTGTCAGTAGAGGGTTAGGAATTGGTTTTGATGCCTATGAGTTGTTGGTTTTACATGATTACTGCATACAAATTTTTGTTTTAATAATTTTTCTTTTGTGTATACATTGTGTTTCTGGATATCAATTTTTTTGTTGGTGGTTTCTAGTCATAAATTGTTTATCCAGAGCAGTGGATGTTACTTGAAATTAAATTTTTTGGTTTTCTTTCTTTGGGAAAATCATTTGTTCTTGCTGTGAAGTATATGGTTTTCATTACTTCTGATTTTAATGAAGTTTTTGTTTATTTATCTGATATTGCATGGATGTTTTTTTGCTTGTATGTTGTAGAAAAATATGGTACGACATCCTTTTAATAGTAGAAGTCAAAATATAATGTGCATATTGTGGGTTACACATATTATGTTTATGGTTGCATTCGTCCTCATACTGTATCAACATTCGTATCGAATATATCGACGTACTAAAATTTTTTAAATAAAAAAATATGGAAGATAAATGAATTAAGTGAATGCAATGGATATTTAGCCTTACAAAAGAGACATACATTTTGTATTAGTGAACTCCATATGGATAGGAGAACCTTTGCGATATTATGTGATATGGTAAGAGAAATATTGGGGGATTAAAAGACATAAGAAATACATCCATTGATGAAATTATGACATTTTTTATATATGCTATGGCGCATCATAAGAAAAACAAAACAAGTAGTCTACTTTTTCATCAAAGTCAAGAGACTGTGAGCTGCCACTTTAATCTTTGTCTTCATGTAATTTTGAAGCTTCACCACATATTAGTCAAAACACCAGAACCTATACCTGAAAATTATAAAGATGATAGATGGAAACCATTTAAGGTAATAACGTATGACAAATACTTTAGTAACATATTAGGGCCATTATGTTTTAGTAGTCTTTCTTATTAATTCATTTGAATATTAACTACTTAGGCGCATTAGACGGTACTTTCATTCCAGTGGCACCTCCTAAAGAAGAAAAATAGTGTTATCGCACAAGGAAGGGAGGTATAGCGACAAATGTGTCGGGAGTATGTTTCCCAAATATGCAGTTTATATATGTGTTACACTGATGGAAAGGTTCTGCTCATGATGATCGTGTTCTTCATGATGCCATTAGTAGACCAATTGGTCTTAAAGTTCCTCAAGGTATATAAAAAAAAGTTGTGAATTAACCAACATAAATTGTTTATTGTAGTCTTATATGTAGTTTTGTTTTATTGCCAAAAGTTGTACTATTTGGTTGATGCTGGTTATTGCAATTCTTCTGGATTTCTTGCACCTTATCATGGGCATAGGTATCATCTTAATAAGTTTGATGGTCATTGATCTGAGACTCTGGAAGAATATTTTAATATGAAGCGTGCTAGAGCAAGAAATGTAATCGAGAGATGTTTTGGTTTGTTGAAGGGGCGTTGGAAAATTCTAGCATCCCTTTCTTTGTTTTTCCTAATACAAACCCAAGTATGTATTATTATTTCCTATTGTCTACTCCATTATTCACAAATTTATGAGTAAAGATCCTTAAGAATCTATAGAGGACAATGAAGAAAGTGAAGATGAGGAAAGTGATGATGAGGATGATGATGATGATGATAAAGTGTAATACATACGAACAATTGCCTCAACTGATCAGTAGAATGTGTTCAAGAATAATATGACAATTGAAATGTTTAATAATTGGAGAAATAGAGTTTTTGATATGGGATGACTACTACATATGTTTTTTTTTGTATTTTGATTAGAACATTTTCAATGTGATGTAGAATTTTGTAGGACTCTGCTAGCTACCTTATGTACCGCCTAACTTTTTCAATATTATTTGATATTTATGTTTTTGAGTTGTTATATAATATGTATAATTACATTATTATGCTTTTGGAATTTATATTTCTTGAACCATGGTATGATGAATAGCAGTACAGTGGATGTCCATAACCAAGAGATAAATGATGTGGAATACGGAAGAGGCAAGAACAAGCGGTTTTGGACCAAGGAGGAAAGTTAGGTCTTAATTAGATGTTTACAAGATATGACCACTGATCCTCTTTAGAAAATAAATGATGGTTTTAAGAACAATTACATAAACAAGATAAGAAGGTTGATAGTGCAAAAGTTGCTCCAGTTGCAATCGAAGTGAAGCACATTGACTCTAGGATCTGTTGGAACCCCAAAGTTATTTTGATGTGATCAAACAATTTAAGTTAGGTCTTATTGATTTTTGATCCCTGTGTCTAAGTGTGTAGGAGCTTAGGAGCACAAGAAGTCGAGCGGAAAATGCGGCTAGCGAAAAGGACGCCATGGGAGAGAGTCGACGGGCTTGGTGCGTCTGAGGGACGAGGCACCGCGGAAGAGTACATCGGTGGACAAGAAGAACGTGCACGACGTTCGAGGGACGAGAAGCCGGAGCGAAAGCCTGCTCGAGGAGAAGACCGAAATTAGGTTCGAGTCAGCCTTATTTCGGTTGGCCGAATCATCCAAGCGAGCCGACGGGCTTAGGAGCCAGAGCGGAAGACCCGGATCGAGACGAGCAGCACCGGAGCAGAGGGCCCGAACCGTAAAAAGTCAACAGTGTTGACTTTAAGGGTCCGGGCGCCCGAAATGCGATATTATCCAGATCACATTTGACCGTGATCTGTTGCGGAAGGGATAAAGTTTTATCCCCCTCTAGACACCTGAAATCCTTCCAGGCGCCCCGACTAAGGCTATAAATATAGCCTTGGTCCAAGAAACTAACAATGAACAAGCAATTTCATTTACAACACTTATGCGCTTTCCATTTTTGTTAGCTTCTTTATTTTTGTGCTTTCACTGTTGTAAGAGGCTTCTCTATCAGAAGGAGTATTTAGTGTGCTTCATTTCCTTGGATTAACAACCTCCCCGGTTGTAACCAAGTAAATCCCTTGAGCATTTATTTTTTGTTTATTCTAATTTTATTTATGCAAGTGTTCATTTAAGTCCGAGAAGGGTATTTTTCTATTTTATTTTGTGCAGGGCTATTCAAACCCCCTTCTAGCCGGCCCAACGGTCTCAACAAGTGGTATCAGAGCCAAGATACTTCAGGAGGACTAACTGCCGATTGAAGCAAAAATGATGGCCGAACCGAGCATACACCCATCGAAGTTCGAGGAGGAGTTCGCTAGATGGAAAAAGTGAAAGTAGGTATTCTTTAAAATCGACTTTGAATTACTTTTAATAATGAAGTTCGGTTTTATAGCACCCGAAGGTAAGGAAGAATACCAGTGGATGAAGAAAGAGCAGGTCGACTACGTGGCAAATGGCAAAACAGAATTCCATCTGTTGAGCATCCTTTCGCCACAAGAAGTTAACCAGATCGACACCTACGCAAAGGAGCTTTGGGAGAAGTTCCTTGAACTACATGAAGGGACGTCCGAGGCCAAGCTCGCGAGACGAGACTTACTCCGCAACTAGCTGACGAACCTACGACTTGAAGAAGACGAAACGATTGCACATCTTCACTCGAGGACTAAGGAGCTCATCACCAGACTTTCGAATCTCGAAGAAAAGGTAAGTAACCGAGATTCGCTAAGGTACGCTCTTAATGCATTCCCTAGGAATACCAAATGAGCATCATTAGTAGATGCCTTCTATATCTCTAAGGACTTAGAATCTATTACCTTAAAAGAATTCTTTTTAACTTTTGAAGTGTATGAATCGAGATATGCAGGTATGAAGGAGCCAGAGCACAACATCACCCTCAAGGTAACAAGAGACGAACATGAGTCAGAATCTTCTCTCGACGACGAGGAAATGGTGATGATGGTAAGACGTTTTTAAAAGTTATGTAAATCAAGAAACTCTAACCATCCAAAGAGAAGAAAGAAAAGGACGATTAGATGCTACCATTGTAACGAAGAAGGGCACGTCAAAGACAACTGCCCCAAGCTAAGGAACAAGGACAAGGACAAAGGAAAGAAGTTTGTTCAAATGAACAAGTACAATACACTAAAGGCAACGTGGGACGATACGCCCTCCGAATCAGAAGTCGAGTCTTTCTCCGGACTTGCATTAATGACACGTCATCAAGAAGATGAACACGAAGCAAGCTCATCCGAAATGAGCATCGGGTGCATCGATGAAGGAGGAGCTACATCGGAAGAAAGCAGCAATTCATGGGGAGCTACGGATAACGAAGTTGATAAGGTAAGTCAGGTACGATCTCTCCCACCTGACAAGTTATTTAAGTTTGTGAAATTATTAATCAAAGATTGTTGCAAACTTGAAAAAGAAATTAAACATTTAAAATTAATTCTAGCAAAATCTTGTCCGTTAGAAGAATTTTACAAGATTAAACTAGAAAATGATATTTTACAAAAAGAAATAAGTAACTTGAAAAATAATGCATGCTCATATAACACAAGTTTTAGAAAATTCAATAACCTAAATTGATATTTTAGATATCATAAAGGACAAATTTAAAACATTTCAAAAAAAAAAGTCTCTAAGAAATACCTAATTAATCCAGTTGGCTGGAACCTATATTGGGTTCCCAAGTCTTACCTAACATGAACTTTATTTAGACTTTGAGCTTTCATTGAGAAAATTAAACGTTTAATTTCCTGATGCGGCTTTGTCTAGAAGTGGTTGATGATCCAATAATTAAGAAGGTCTAGTGCCTCGCCACAACTTGGAAGCCAAATATTGAAATTAAATATTTAATTGACTAACTGATAAAACATTAAAATTGAAATTAGATAATACTTTGGATAGTTATTTAATTTTTTTAAAATTCTAAATTTTTTTACAAATCTGCTTAACTTCTTTCTTTATTTTTTTTAAAACATAGAAATTGTTTAAATTCATTTTTTTTCTTAAAATTTCTTTTAAGTTATTTTTTAAAATGTATTTTACTTAGATTTTTTTTAATTAGAAATTTTTTCTTTACCAAAATTTCTACAAAAAAATTAATTTTTGAAAATTTTCTTTAACTAAGGAAAATTTTCATTTTTTTACGTAGAAAATATCTCTAAAATTATTGCATTGTTAGCACTATCAAAATTGTTTTCAATATTTCCAAAATCAGAGTTTACTTAGAAATCTTAGTTATTTGAAATTTTTTTTTTGGGAAATTCAGAGTTTTATAAAAGTTACCCTTAGATTTTGATTGCACCCCATTTTTTATGTGATCAAAGGGGGAGAAGAAAAAGATTAAGTCTAGGGGGAGGTAGCTTAAAAAATTTAATTTCCTATTTTTTGTGATTTATTGTAAAATTTATTTTTGCTTTAACTTTATTTGTTTACCCTAGCTTAACTTGGATTGCTCACATCAAAAAGGGGAAGATTGTTGGAACCCCAAGGTTATTTTGATGTGATCAAACAAGTTAAGTTAGGTCATGTTGGTTTTTGATCCCTGTGTCTAAGTGTGCAGGAGCTTAGGAGCATAGGAAGTCGAGCAGAAGACGCGGCTAGCAAGAAGAACGACATGGGAGAGAGCCGACGGGCTTGGTGCGTCTGAGGGACGAGGCACCGCGGAAGAGTACATCGGTGGACAAGAAGAACGTGCGCGACGTTCGAGGAACGAGAAGTCGGAGCGAAAGCCTGCTCGAGGAGAAGGCCGAAATTGGGTTCGGGTTAGCCTTATTTTGGTTGGCCGAAATCATCCAAGCGAGTCAACGGGCTTAGGAGCCAGAGTGGAAGACCCGGACCGAGGCGAGCAGCACTGGAGCAGAGGGCCCGAACCGTAAAAAGTCAACAGTGTTGACTTTAAGGGTTCGAGCGCCTGGAATGTGATATTATCCAGATCACGTTTGATCGTGATCCGTTGCGGAAGGGATAAAGTTTTATCCCCCTCCAGACACCTGAAACCCTTCCAGGCGCCCCGACCAAGGCTATAAATATAGCCTTGGTCTAAGAAGCTAACAATGAACAAGCAATTTCATTTACAACACTTGTGCACTTTCCATTTTTGTTAGCTTCTTCATTTTTGTGCTTTCACTGCTGTAAGAGGCTTCTCCGCTAGAAGGAGCATTTAGTGCGCTTCATTTCCTTGGATTAACAACCTCCCCGGTTGTAACCAAGTAAATCCCTTAAGCTTTTATTTTTTGTTCATTCTAATTTTATTTATGCAAGTGTTCATTTAAGTCCGAGAAGGGTATTTTTCTATTTTATTTTGTGCAGGGCTATTCAAACCCCTTCTAGCCGGCCCAACAGTCTCAACAAGTGGTATCAGAGCTAAGGCGCTTCAAGAGGACTAACGGCTGATTGAAACAAAGATGATGGCCGGACCGAGCATCTACCTGCCGAAGTTCAAGGAGGAGTTCGCTAGCTGGAAAAAGTGAATGTAGGTATTCTTTAAAATCGACTTTGAATTACTTTTAATAATGAAGTTCGGTTTTGTAGCACTCGAAGGTAAGGAAGAATACTAGTGGACGAAGAAAGAGCAGGCCGACTACGTGGCAAATGACAAAGCAGAATTCCATCTGTTGAGCATCCTTCCGCCACAAGAAGTTAACCAGATCGACTCCTACAACTCAACAAAGGAGCTTTAGGAGAAGTTCATTGAACTACATGAAGGGACGCCCGAGGCCAAGCTCGCGAGACGAGACTTACTCCGCAACTAGCTGACGAACCTACGACTTGAAGAAGATGAAACGATTGCACATATTATCTCGAGGACTAAGGAGATCATCATCAGACTTTCGAATCTCGAAGAAAAGGTAAGTAACCGAGATTCGGTAAGGTACGCTCTTAATGCATTCCTTAGGAATACCAAATGGGCATCATTAGTAGATGCCTTCTATATCTCTAAGGATTTAGAATCTATTGCCTTAAAAGAATTCTTTTCAACTTTTGAAGTGCATGAATTGAGATATGCAGGTATGAAGGAACCGGAGCACAACATCACCCTCAAGGTAACAAGAGACGAACATGAGTCAGAATCTTCTCTCGACGACGAGGAAATGGTGATGATGGTAAGACATTTTAAAAAGTTATGTAAATCAAGAAAAACTAACCATCCAAAGAGTAGAAAGAAAAGGACGATTAGATGCTACCATTGTAACGAAGAAGGGCACGTCAAAGACAACTGCCCCAAGCTAAGGAACAAGGACAAGGACAAAGGAAAGAAGTCTGTTCAAATGAACAAGTACAATACACTAAAGGCAACGTGGGACGATACGTCCTCCGAATCAGAAGTCGAGTCTTTCTCCGGACTTGCATTAATGACACGTCATCAAGAAGATGAACACGAAGCAAGCTCATCCGAAATGAGCATCGAGTGCATCGATGAAGGGGGAGCTACATCGGAAGAAAGTAGCACTTCATGGGGGAGTTACGGATAACGAAGTTGACAAGGTAAGTCAGGTACGATCTCTCCCACCTGACAAGTTATTTAAGTTTGTGAAATTATTAATCAAAGATTATTGCAAACTTGAAAAAGAAATTAAACATTTAAAATTAATTCTAGCAAAATCTTGTCCGTTAGAAGAATTTGACAAAATTAAACTAGAAAATGATATTTTACAAAAAGAAATAAGTAACTTGAAAAATAATGCATGCTCATATAACACAAGTTTTAGAAAATTCAATAACATAAATTGGTATTTTAGATATCATAAAGGACAAATTAAAAATATTTCAAAAAAATATGTTCCTAAGAAATACCTAATCAATCCAGTTGGCTGGAACTTATATTGGGTTCCCAAGTCTTGCTTAACTTGAACTTTATTTAGACTTTGAGCTTTTATTGAGAAAATTAAACGTTTAATTTCCTGATGCGGCTTTGTCTAGAAGTGGTTGATGATCCAATAATTAAGAAGGCCTAGTGCCTCGTTACAACTTGGAAGCCAAATATTGAAATTAAATATTTAATTGACTAACTGATAAAGCATTAAAATTGAAATTAGATAATACTTTGGATAGTTATTCAATTTTTTTAAAATTCTAAATTTTTTTACAAATCTTCTTAACTTCTTTCTTTATTTTTTTTTAAAACTTAGAAATTGTTTAAATTCATTTTTTTCTTAAAGTTTCTTTTAAGTTATTTTTTAAAATGTATTTTACTTAGATTTTTTTTTAATTAGAAATTTTTTCTTTACCAAAATTTCTACAAAAAAATTAATTCTTGAAAATTTTCTTTAACTAAGGAAAATTTTCATTTCTTTTACGTAGAAAATATCTCTAAAATTATTGCATTGTTATCACTATCAAAATTGTTTTCAATATTTTCAAAATCAGAGTTTACTTAGAAATCTTTGTTATTTGAATTTTTTTTTTTTGGGAAATTCAGAGTTTTATAAAAGTTACCCTTAGATTTTGATTGCACCCCATTTTTTATGTGATCAAAGGGGGAGTAGAAAAAGATTAAGTTTAGGGGGAGGTAGCTTAAAAAATTTAATTCCCTATTTTTTGTGCTTTATTGCAAAATTTATTTTTGCTTTAACTTTATTTGTTTACCCTAGCTTAACTTGGGTTGCTCATATTAAAAAGGGGAAGATTGTTGGAACCCCAAGGTTATTTTGATGTGCTCAAACAAGTTAAGTTAGGTCCTGTTGGTTTTTGATCCTTGTGTCTAAGTGTGCAGGAGCTTAGGAGCACAAGAAGTCGAACATTAGACGTGACTAGCGAGAAGGACGACATGGGAGAGAGCCGACGGGCTTGGTGCATATGAGGGACGAGGCACCGCGGAAGAGTACATCGGTGGACAAGAAGAATGTTCGCGACGTTCGAGGAACGAGAAGTCGGAGCGAAAGCCTGCTCGAGGAGAAGGCCGAAATTGGATTCGGGTTAGCATTATTTCGGTTGGCCGAAATCATCCAAGCGAGCCGACGAGCTTAGGAGCCAGAGCGGAAGATCCGGACCGAAGCGAGCAGCACTGGAGCAGAAGGCCCGAACAGCAAAAAGTCAACAGTATTGACTTTAAAGGTTCGGGCACCCAGAATGCGATATTATCCAGATCACGTTTGACCGTGATCCGTTGCGGAAGGGATAAAGTTCTATCCCCCTCCAGGCACCTGAAACCCTTCTAGGCACCCCGACTTTGAAATTATTGTTATTTTTATTGTGCTACTAATCAAATTAAAAGAATGAGAAGGGGTTACTTTTTTTTTTAGATAATTCACCCCCTCTTGTCAGCCTCGCTGTGTCAACAAGTGGTATCAGAGCTAGAACACCTCAGAAAGACTAACTACTGATTGAGGTATCGAGACAAAGGCTGGACCGAGCATCTACCCTCAGAAGTTCGAGGGAGAATTTGCGTTATCGAAAAAATTCATGGAGATATTTTTTAAAACTGACTTTGAAATTTTATTAATAATTAAATATGGTTTTGAAACTCCAAAAGATCAAAAAGACGAACAAAAAGAAGAGTACCTATAGACAAAGAGAGAGCAAGCGGACTTTGTGGCGAATGGACGAGTCAAATTCTACCTACTAAGCATACTGTCACCTCAAGAAATCAGCAGGATCGGTGCCTACATATCAGCAAATGAACTTTGGGAAAAGTTCCTGAAGCTACACGAAGGAACGTTTAAAACAAAGCTCGCTAGACGAGATTTTCTCCGGAACCAACTAATGAACCTCCGGCTAAAAGAAGGAGAATCAGTAGTGCAACTGCACCCTAAACTGAAGGTGCTGATCATCAGACTCATGAATCTCAGAGAAAAGGTAACAAAAATAGATTCTCTAAGGTACACATTAAATGCTTTTCCAAGGACACTTGAATGGTCCTCAATTGTCAACTCCTATTATATTTCTAAAGATCTAGAGGTAAGTAAATTAGAAAGTTTATTTTCGACTTTAGAACTTCACGAATCTAGATGTGTAGAATCAAAAGAGCTAAGTCAGACAATTTCCCTAAAGGCAAGAACAGATGATCCAAACTCCGAAGCATCAATTGACGAAGATGAAACAACGTTATTGATAAGAAAATTCAGTAAGTTTATTAAATCTAATAAATTTGATAAGTCATAGGAGGAAAAGTATTTTTAGAGTAAAAGGAAGGTACGATGCTACAACTGCCAAGGAGAAAGACACATCAAGGATGACTGCCTCGAACTGAAGAAGAAGGAGAAGGACAAGGACAAAAGACCAACAAGATCGAAGTACAAGAATCTGAAGGCAACATGGGATGAATCGTCGTCCTCTAAATCCGAGATCGAGGCCTACGCTAGACTAGCCCTGATGACAGACTACTAGAGGGACGTTGAAAGTTCTTCAGAGATGAGCATCGACGAAGGGGAAGGATCCTCTGAAGAAAATAGCGATGAAGGGGGAGCATCAAAACACGAGGTAAGTGATGTACATACACTATCTCCCAAGCAATCTTTTGAATTTATTAAAATACTTTCAAAGAACATAGTACAATTAGAAAAAGATAATGCTAGGTTAAAATTGAACTTAGCAAATTCATGCTCATTAGACATGTTTGATAACTTAAAATTAGAAAATAAAAAATTGAAAGTGTAAATAGAAAATTTGAAAAATGACTATGCATGTTCAAACAATTTGCAAAAATCAATATTTAGAAATTATGGTAGAGTCAATTAGTACATAAAAAATCACCAAGAATAAATTAGAAAAATCTCTAAAAATTATGTTCCACCAAAATTTCTGATTAATCCAGTGAAAAATAACTTATATTGGATTCCCAAATCATGTCTAGTATAATTGAAGTTAATCTTATGCATGCGTTAGATTCTCATGTATTTAATCTTCCACCTTGGTTAAATAAATTATTTAAATGTCTACTATTTATATTTAGAGTTGAAAATTTTTCTATGTCATCTGATGATTTAATCTACAAATAGATTTTTTTTCCGTTAAATTGTTTTTCTATGATTTTTTTTTTCAAAAATGTTTTTTTATTAAAAATACTTTGGAGACTTATTTTTAAAAATGTTTATTTTTCAATGTTAAAACGTGATGTTTTCTATCCTAATAAATTTTTTGATATTTTTTGAATTTTATTTGAATTATTATGAATTAGTTTCCAAAAAATAAATTATATTATTAAAAATATCAGCTTACTGATAATACTTGTTAAGTACCCCTAGAAAAATATTTTAAAATTTTCTAATTGTTATTTTATTTTTCTCATTTTTTTATATGATCAAAGGAGGAGACATAGGTATAAGCTAAGAGGGAATAGTAAGACTTTTGTCTGTGTAGTTAAGGGGGAGTATTAAGACTTTTGTCTGTGTACGAATTTTGTAATTTTATTGACTTGCTTAATTCATTACAATATCTTATTCTAACTACAATATTGCTTAATTCATTCATCATGTTATTATTTTTTTGTTTAACCCTAACTTTAGCTTAGGTTGATGCACATCAAAAAAAGGAGAGATTGTAAGTATCCCATGGTTGTTTTGATGTAGCCAACCAAGTTAAGTCCTGTGTATTTGATCCTTGTGTCTAAGTGTGAAGGAGCTTAAGAATATAAGAAGTCGAGCAGAAGACGTATCTAACAAGAAAGATGACACGGAAAAAGGAGCCAACGAGCTCGATGCATCCGAGGGACGAGATGCTGTGGAAGAGTACACAGGTGGACGAGAAGGACGTGTGTGTCGTTCGAGGGATGAGAAGTCGGGGAGGAAGCCTGCTCGAGGAGAAGGCCAGAAGATGAGTCCGGGTGATCCTAATTCGGGATGGACGAAATCACCCAGGTGATCAGAGTAGCGGAAGAGTAAATGGGGAATTGTGGAGCTGCTGGAGGCGCCTCCAATGATGTTGGAGGCACCCCCTCACCTTTCTGTGGGAGGCGCCTCTAACAGGATTGGAGGCGCCTTCACTCCTTTTGTTGGTTGCTACTCGGAAAACCTAGAGGTTCCACTGTACAAAAATTTTGTACAAAGGTCTGAACCTTTTCCTAGCTACCATGTGTTCTTTTAAATTAAATTTTGGATCGCCTGCGGAACTTAACACGTTTGATCCAAAACTTAATCTATTTGTTCTTTAAGGTTTAGACTTGGATCTCCTACGGAACTTAACACGTTTGATCCAAATCACATAAGTTATTAATTCCATTAAATATTAATTTCCATAATTGGTTCCCAGTACTGACGTGGCGAGGCACATGACCTTCTTGGATATGGGAACAACCACCACCGACTAGACAAAACCTTTTATGGAAAGCTAATATTTAATTTCCTAAAATAACTTTAGGTCAACCAAAAAGAACAATCAAATCACAAGGAAAAGAAAAATAAAATAACACAACTTCGAAAAACATATTCGAAATACTAGAATCGTAAGCCTCTTGTATTTGGTATTATTTCCATAAATAACTAGCATGACGCGGAAAGGAAAAATTACTAGTTATACCTTCTAAAAAGACCTCTTGATCTTCTACCGTATTCCTCTTCTAACCTCGGACGTTGTGTGGGCAACGATCTTCCGAGATGAGAACCACTAAGCACCTTCTTCTTCCTTGCAAGTTTCGGCCACCACCACCAAGCTCCAAGGGATGCAAGAAACAAAACCACCTTTCTCTCCTTCTTCTCCTAGCTAGAACCGGCCACCATCAAGAGCTCCAAGAGAGGTTGCCGCCGGCCATAAGAAGAAGAGAAAAGGAAGAAGCTAGGGCCGACCACCAAGGAGGAAAAGAGAGGAGAAGAATAATAGAGTTGATCACCCGTGAAGGCACCTCTACCCCCTCTTTTATAATCCTTGGTCTTGACAAATAAGGAAATTTTAATAAAAAATTCCTTAATTCTTTTGTCATAAAAAAGAAAAATTATTTTAATTAAAAAACAATTTTCTTCTTTTAATAATAATGGCCGGCCACTTCTAATTCCCCAAAACAAGGAAAATTTAATTCACATAAGAATTAAAACTTCCTAATTTGTTTCTAGAAATTTATAAAAATTTCTCCAATAATTTTTATCCCTTCATGATTGGTTAATAAAAAGGAAATTTTATAAATTAAAATTCTTCTTCTAAACATGTGGATAATTTCCAAAAGGAAAGTTATCTCTAAAAATTAAAATCTCTTTTCAATCTACAAATAAGGAAAGATATCAAATCTTTTCTTAATCTTTTGTAGAAACTAATAAAAGAGAATATTTAATTTTTAAACTTCTCTTTTAAATTATTATCATGGTTAAAAAGGAAAGTTTTTCTTAAAAATAAAATCTCCTTTCAATCTACAAATAAGGAAAGATTTCAAATCTTTTCTTAATCTTTTGTAGAAAGCTTTAAAAGGAAAGATTTAATTTTTAAACTCTCTTTAAAACTATGATATCCACATAAGAAATAATTTTAATAAAAATCATTTTATTATGATGTGGCCGGGCTCCAAGCTATTGGCCGGCCACCTTAAGGCCAACCTTTAGGCTTGGCCGGCCCTAAGCTTGAGCTTCAAGCTTAGCTTGGCCGGCCCCTATTGGTTGGGTAAGAAGGTGGGTATGTGGTGGGTATAAATCTCTATATACAAGAGGCTACGATAGGGACCGAGAGAAGGAATTGGTTTTGGTCTCCCGATGAAATTAAGCTTCCCGTGTTCGCCCCGAACACACAACTTAATTCCATCAATAATAATTCATTCCACTAAAGAACTATTATTGAACTACCGCACCAATCCCAAATTACATTTTGGGCTCCTTCTTATTATGAGTGTGTTAGTCTCCCTGTGTTTAAGATATCGAATGTCCACTAATTAAGTGAGTTACTGACAACTCATTTAATTAATATCTTAGTCCAAGAGTAGTACCACTCAACCTTATCGTCATGTCGGACTAAGTCCACCTGCAGGGTTTAACATGACAATCCTTATGAGCTCCTCTTGAGGACATTCTCAACCTAGATCACTAGGACACAATTTCCTTCTATAATCAACAATACACACTATAAGTGATATCATTTCCCAACTTATCGGGCTTATTGATTCATCGAACTAAATCTCACCCATTGATAAATTAAAGAAATAAATATCAAATATATGTGTTTGTTATTATATTAGGATTAAGAGCACACACTTCCATAATAACTGAGGTCTTTGTTTCTTTATAAAGTCAGTATAAAAGAAACGACCTCTAATGGTCCTACTCAATACACTCTAAGTGTACTAGTGTAATTATATAGTTAAGATAAACTAATACCTAATTACACTACGACCTTCCAATGGTTTGTTCCTTTCCATTATGGTCGTGAGTTACTGTTTATAATTTATAAGGTACTGATAATATGATCCTCTGTGTGTGACACCACACACCATGTTATCTACAATATAAATTAATTGAACAACTACATTTATCATAAATGTAGACATTTGACCAATGTGATTCTTATTTCTAGATAAATGTTTACACCAAAAGCTAGGCTTTTAGTATACACTCTAACACCTTTTTTGTGGAAAGCGCCTTTAACCCATTGGAGACGCCTTAGACTGGATGAACAATAACCATTAGCGAAGATAAAGTTTTATCTTCGCACGGATAAAACTTATCTGATGGAAGACGCCTTAGATCATCTTGAAGGTACCTTCCAGCCTCGGATAAAATTTTCTAAGGGCTATAAAAAGACCCCTGGAGTTAGAAAATAATATTTAACAACTTCTATATTAACTTTCCTAGTCATTTCTGAGCTGTCAACGTGTGTAAAAGGCTTCTCTGCCTTTAACGAAAGAGATCTTCTAGTGCTTTTCAACACCTTAGATTAACAACCAACTAGGTTGTAACCAAGTAAAACTCTGACCTTTTACCTACTCTCTTTAAGTTATTATTTCTTTTATTATTGTTATTTTTATTGTGCTACTAATCAAATCAAAAGAACGAGAAGGAGTTACTTTTTTTATAGGCAATTCACCCCCTCTTGTCAGCCCCGCTGTGCCAACAGGTTGAGGTCAACTGAATACTAGGCAAGATGTGTTTTCGGCCTTGGAAAGGCTAAAATTAGGGTCGGTAATCTATTGCCAGGAAGTGGATGTTGGGACCTTGACGTCCGCTAGAGGGGGGGGGGAGGTGAATAGCATCTCACCCAAATCGATTGCTTCTTATAATGTTAGTTCACAGCGGAAATACAAAAACAAATACTAACAAGAGAAAGCAAACCTAACACGTTGATTTAACGTGGTTCGGAGATAAAGCTCCTACTCCACGGCTGTCTGTAAGGTGGATGATCCTGATCCGTTGGTGGATGACTCCCCGAAAAACCTCCGGCTAGCTCAAGCTCCTTGTCGGTGGAGAAACCTCGCCACAAACACTTGAATACAAGCACACCGATCACACGAAGGCTTGGGAGACTCTAATAGGCTTTAACCAAGTCTATTTCATCAAGTATGCCCAAGCACCCCGAGCTCTATTAAATAGAGCTCGAGAGGAAAATACTAAGTTGTTTTCCCGCTACCAGTTGACTGGTGTATGCACCAGTCAACTGATCCTTTAAGTGAAGCTGACCGTTACCCAACGGTCAACTACCAGTCGATTGCTACAGTGTACCAGTCGACTGCTACAGTGTATCAGTCGACTGCTACAATAACTCGTCGACTTCTACAGTGCTGCTATAGTGCCACGACAGTACTGCTACAATGTCGCTACAGTACTGCTACAGTATCGCTACAGTACTGCTACAGTATCGCTACAGTACTGTTACAATAAATCCTGAAACCATAAGATTTTGCCTCGAATACAATCACTCAGTACTCGTCCTCGCCCGACCAACCTAGACCTAGCCTTCTAGCCTCCTCCATCAGCCTCGCGCCCCTCGGATGTCTCCCCATCCTTCACGTCTTACCTTCTGGAGCTTCTTTCGGTCTTGTCCTTATTGTCGGATCTTCCTTTGCCAAGAGGCTCCTCACCTCCGGGACTTCATCCATTGCCAAGTCACATTTGGACTTACGTTGCCAAGACTACATACTTGGACTTACACCGCCAAGACTCATCCTTGGACTTTTCTCCTCTGCCAAGATTACACTTGGACTTTCCTTGTTGTACTTGTATCCTGCACACTCACAATGCATATCAAATACAACAATAAACCTAACTTAAACCTTTGCCCAAACATCAAAACCTAGGGCACCTAGAT
This sequence comes from Zingiber officinale, assembly GCF_018446385.1. Taxonomy (NCBI): domain Eukaryota; kingdom Viridiplantae; phylum Streptophyta; class Magnoliopsida; order Zingiberales; family Zingiberaceae; genus Zingiber; species Zingiber officinale. The sequence goes on from NC_055989.1 coordinate 126,495,764, forward strand.
TGCTCCAACAGTGGAATCGATTGACAAATCTCAAACCAGAACTTTCAGTTTTAGTTGTTCAGATCGATTGTCTTAATTGATTAAACAGAACCAATCAATTGATAGTTATTACCAATCAATTAGGAGGTTGGTTTTCACGAAGCACTATAGGCTGCTAAATCGATTAGACTAATCAATTCAGCATGGCCAATCGATTGGAAGTTTTTTTTATGATAGCACAAAAGGTGTTGAAATCGATTGGGGCAATCCATTCAGAAGGGGTAAATCTAATCAATTAGAGTGTTTTCGCGAAGAACAGAAAGCTTTAGAATTGATTGACTTTATTGATTAGAAGTTGATAATCGATTGATATGACTCACCAATCGATTAGTCAGGTAAAAAAGAGCTATTCTGTAGGTTTTGAATGGTCTATTTGACGTGGCAATCAATTGGGGGCAAGGTCAATTGATTGGGAGACGTTTTCTAACCCTAAGGAAACCCTAGAAAAGGGGAGTTTGTGGACATTTAAAGATCGGACGATTCTTGGGGATTCTGAAACGAAGTGTTGTTGCATTTCTGAGTCAACAAGAGGTATTTTCAAGCAATAAAATAATAAGCAAAATAAGATCTCATTGTAAAGTGTTTACTTTCATTTTTGCTTGTGTATTTTGTTGTGTTCTTGTGAGAATAAGTGTGCAAGGCTTCTCCGCATCCAAAAAGATTTCAAGAATGAGACATTCATAGTAGAGCTGTGAGTATGAGGAGTGGACCCTTAGATTAGTCATCTTAAGAAGATGTATACCAAATAAAATCCAAGTGTTAGTATTGTGGAGTATCTTCATTTCAAGTATCCGCTGCAACATCAAGTTCAAAGAAGCAAAGTGAGTTATTCACTCCCTCTAGCTTGTACGTAATAGTTTGTCTATATAAGCGTCATGCTTTCATAATTTCATTCTATTAGGAATTCTGTTATGATTTTTTTTTCTTTTTCTGGTAAGATTTTTTTCATTTCTTTACAAGATAGGAATTGAGGTCTATATTTTAGGTTTCTTTCTCTTTTTTTTTTTGGTTCAGAATCTATATAAACACTTGTTTAGTTATTTGAGAAATTATCCTTTATCAATAATAAAGTTTCTTTTTTTGATAAAATCTAGAGAACGACATATTTTTCTTTGTTTTGGTGATTTCTCTTCTTACTTTCTCCTCAATTTCACTTTCTCATCAATCCACAGGATAATCGCTATCATACCTGGCTTCATATTCCCTAGAAGCGATCTCTAGCACAACTATCTCGAAAGTGATTTTCACTCTCTCGACTTTCATGATTTGTCACAGAGCTTAAAGGGTCCAACCTAATCTACTTTACGAGTTGTGGTTAGGATGAACACATCAGTATCTTCATTCTTTCCTTTATCTCATAAACACACCGATTACCCTACGATGAGTCCCTTCTTAATCATATGTTGAGATTAGAGGACTTGGATTCGCCGATATTCATCATAGTGAATTTAAAATTTTAGAATTATTATTTTTAAATAGTTTTCTCAAATGCTTTCTCTCGATCACTTTTGGTTCTTCATCATAACACATTCGTTTCCAATTTTTTAGATAATCCGTGCCACAATGCATTTGTTTTCCAATTTTCTAGATAATTCGTTTCACGAGCATTTTGATACTCAACAAGCAATCCGACGATAGTTTTTATTACTCGACGACACACTGTACACTTATGGTAATTTAATTTGTCACTTACTCCTGATGATGATCTCTTACTAATCGACATCTATATATGCTGCAATGGAAACAAAAATAAAACACTTTTAAAAATAGGTGACATATTTATGTGGCTGAAGAACTTTTGGTATTCTTTGCTGCCTCATGCGCAGTAGGCTTGTTGATGAAAGCTTCATAAGGAGGTACTGTGAGTCAACCATTTTGAGTGTCCCATCCATTTGTGTTCGCTAATGCTTAATTCTTTAAATGATGATGCAGTAACAAAGTGGTTGTAATATATGACCTTTGCAAAAGTTGGTTTACCACCCTTAATTAAATAAAATTTTAGGAAAGACTCAAATAGAACTCTATTTAGTTCTCCACAATTACAATTTAAATATGTTCAAATTAAAATTTGAATAATTAGAATCGAACCTATCTCGAACCAAAATCATTTATGTTTTGGAGTTTTGAATAAATAATATCACATATATCTTGTAAGCTCAATTAATTCGAATATTAATATTTTGTTTATATTGTTTGGCTAGATAAAGTTATTACCATGTGATCAAAAGGTCACGGATTCGAATCCTGAAAATAATCACTTGTAAAAAGTAGGATAAGACTGCATACAATGGATCCTTCCTTGGGACCCTGCATGACGGGAGCTTCATGCATTGGATTGCCCTTTTTATTGTTTGATTCGATATATAATTAATATATTTTTTAAATTTTTTTTTACGAAGTCTCTATTAACTTTGACGAGGAGATACAATTATTTACGTGTGGATTTTGACACTCATCTGTAACGTCAATTATATAGTGATCCCCAACAGAATAAGTGGCTTACTAAGATAGACAGTGATATGGCACTTCCCTATCTTAGGGTAGTACAACTAATGCATTATTGAGTACTACAACAACAGCATACTCCACACCGAACAATATCTCAGTCGTCACCTTTATCCCAAGCTCGATCCTCTATTTACCCCCAAAAGATAGAACGGGAAAGGAAAAGGACTTCACGGTGAAAAAAAAAAAAATCCCTAGGAAAATACGAAGAAAAAAGAAAGGCAAAAAGATAAAAAAATTAAGAGAATCAAAAATAAGAAAGAAAATAAAATAATCCTTCTAGATTGTAGGTGAATACTTAAAAAAATTATTTATATTTATTCAATATATATAATATTAAGCATAAGTAAATTTAAGTTATATTTATATATATGCCAAGCGAAGGACAGCGATCATGCTGTGGTTGCTTTTAAAAAGATATATTCAGATAAAAAAGGCTGTCTGTCTGCGTGCTTTCCGCTCCTGAGTCATCCGCCACCCACTGCGCACCGTCACAATCCCAAAGATAAAAAACAACTAAAACGCACCATCACCACCATGGCACCATCATCATCTTCTCGTGCGCTCCTTCGTTTCCTTGAAGCTTCGTGCCGTGCTCTCTGCGTACGGAAGAGGACGGATTCAGTACACAACACCGCGTACCGAACGTTACTTGCTGCTCCGTCCCTCTGCCGCCGGACCACCACCCACCGTTACATTTCACAAACCACGTGCTGTGGCTGTTCCTCTCTGCATCTGCTTTATTTTCCCTAAGAGCAAACTGATAGAGGTTGCTTTAGCAATTAGCATTGACTCTTTAGGTAGGCTAGAAAGTTAGAAATCATCTACATATGTGAGGAATTTAAACTGGAGATTAAACAATTCAAGATTCTTTTTAGTTCGAGATAAAATTTGATTTTTTTTTTAAAGGGCATCCAACGCAGTCTAAGGAAATCTGAGCTTTTCAGTGATCCATTTCTTTTACAAAGGCAAGATATATACACATCCCTCGTCTCGACAAATTCAACCAGCGACATTGAAGAAAAAAGAATAATGAGCACCGCAACAGAGTGTGATGCTCAGTTCACAGAACACTCTGCTAAAGATTGAGACGGAATTTCTGCTTCGGGAGTCGTCACCGCTACAGCAGACACATCGACAATAACCGGCGACGAGTGTTGGCACGGGCATGGCCATGCCATGAATTTCGGAACTTTATCGCCTGGCATTATGACAGGCAAGCTCCGGACCTTCTCCTCCTTGTTCTCCTGCAAATCAACGAGACGCGTAATTGAGTGAGTGAAGGAACACAAAATTGATCTCGCTTAAGCAGAGCAGAACAGAGTATAAAAGACAACATGTCTCCACGTTTTTTGGCAGATTTTCAGTGTCATTCTCAGGTTGCTTTCGGGGTGCCCAAGCTACTGCTTTTAGATGGTGACTAGTTTGTGGCTAGTGCGCTCCCACTGTTTCAATGGTGAAATCTACCTAGAAAGCTTTTAAGGAGAACAAATGCTCATCTTCTAATTCACAGTTTCACCAAATCTTCACCAGATAAAGTAAACTATGGATCGCTCTCAATTCTGTTTGAAGGTCAATTCGGCTCTGTTCTTCTGTTCTTTCATGTCTCCTCGACGTTAATATTAGCAAAGATGAAGAATTAACGTCGAAATCGACTTTAGAAAGCGAGATGTGTATACCTGAGGGTCGGGGGCGAGCTTGGACATCGGAGATGGAGGCGACGGCTGAGTCCGGCCTTCCTCGAGAGCATCCAGAGGGGGTTCCTCCTGCTGGCGGCGGCGCCGGCTGGGCCGGCCGCTGAGGGAGCGGAGCTTCTCCCAGTGGTAGCAGCAAGCGAAGACGCCGCTGAGGCAGAAGATGACGACGACGAGCAGCGCGGTGCCGAGGGGGAACCCGATCGCCGGCCTCGAGTCATGGTGCAAGGTTGCTGCTGCTGGCGGCGCCGGCATGGTCGCACCCTCCATCTCTGCTACTCCTCGCTCGGTTGCTTCTTTTATAACCACACCTTCTCCTCCTCCTGCTTCTTGGGCTACAGCGGCGTCGTCATCGTCGCCTGCAGCGCACGTAGAGAAGAGAAGGTGAGTGAAGTTCTGAGGCGTCGCTGAGGTGGTTTATTTATGGGGTGTGATCGGAGGCCAGCGAGGGGCCACCGAGCGCGTACGGTCGAATTAAAGCAGAGTACTGATGGAGGAGGCGTTAGTGCGGCTCGTTCGGTAAAGATGCCGTGGAGTCGCCGTCAAGATTATCCTTTGATACTTTTTCTGATTCCCGTAAAAAAAAAAAAAACAAAGGTTTCAGTGCAGATGAACAAGAAAAAGAATTCGGCATATTTAGCGAGATCACAAAAAAGTGTCTGACTGCAAGATGACATTAATGACGGTTAGTTGCTTATTAAAAATCTATCTGTAGACAAAGAACAATCATGACGAATTGACGATCGAGTGAGTGGGGGCAGGGTGGGTGGTGAACCGTCTTCTCTTCCTACAGAGAAAAAACGCATCTAATTCTCTCAATTTGAGAGTCATCGAACATCTTCTTCCTCGTTCTGTAAAGTGGAGTTGTTCTTTGGCCTCGATCATCCGTATCATCTCGTGTTCTAAAAGAGTTACTGTCGGTCTCAATTGGGATGCTAAAGTAGTGTTGGCAGAAGATTCGAAATGTTGCAAAGAACGTTTGCAATTTTAAACGTTGAGGAGATGATGATTGACTCATCTCCCTCAACATTAAATGTTGAGGAGATGATTGATTCATCTCTCAATGTTATTGTAATAAAGGTCATCAAGGCATCAATTACAAGTTGTTGCTTTCTTCCTATATAATCTGACATCCAAGAATAATCAAGATGAGAGAATAAGAGAGTGGGAGCGATCATTTGTGAAGAATTTTTAGGATAGAAGAGGGTTTTGATTCGTGAACTTTGTGGAGAACTTTAAGATATCGTTTTATGATCACTCTTTCGACGTCAAGCGGTGACCAAGTTCAACTTAGAAGATTACTATGAGTTATTTACCTGTTTTATTTTGTATTCATGTTGTTAGATATAACAATGCTATCAGAGCATTTAATTTTAAAATCATGAAATTGGAGTCGTGGAACTGAGAAAGAGAAATCGTGATGGTAGTTGTGATATCTGACATCATCCATGAAATGTCTACGAGAGATCTCTGCAAGAATTGGTAATCCTATCGGCATTTCGAAGTCACGATTTACACCCAGCGATATAGAAATTGTATAGCCCTCGATACAGAGTCACGATAGAGGGGCACCTATGACCTCATTTAAATACCGGCAAATGTCAACAGTGGGAGGCCTCGCCTTCGTCGCAATAAAGAGAAAAAGAACAGAATGTGTTAATGTTTATCCGTCAAATATTGTTTGAGAAATTTATTAATTTTATTAAATCAAATTTAAAAAACATGAAACGTTCTCAAGCTATTAGAAAAAAAATCAAACAGTATGTTTTTTCATGAAATTAAGTTTTTTTAATTAAATGCATTTATTACGGTAATATTTTGTTAATTAATAAATATATATTTAATTAATTTAGGATTTAATTAATTGATAATTGAACTAATCAGCTTGGTTTAACCAAACGCTAGTATGATTTAAATCATTATTTGATTTGAGTAAACCAATTTAATTTAATAATATCTAGATATGATTCAAATCATTTATTGGTTTAACCAAATCAGTTTATTATTGAATTAATTGGGGTAGTTTGATTACATGGGTTGGACTAACCAAATCAGACCAGATTCATTTTAATGGCCGGATTTGATCAAATTGCCTAATGGGTCAAGATTTGATAAAATGAGTTAGATATAACCAGAACAAACATAGATAAGATATCTCAATCCAAAAATAGACAGAGCACAGAAGTTGATCAACAGAATCAATGTGTCAGTCACATGAAACTCCCCAAATAAATAAAATTTATTTTTCTTATTTGCTTATATATTTTTTATATATTTGTTCTAGTGAGAATTGAATTTGACCGATTTTATTACTATTTTGTCAGTTTTGTACTAACATTATTTTTCAATTCCAGATATCACGAATAATATACACGATGACTAATCATTATGAACGATAACATGAGCTTTGGGAGGAGATCAAGGAGCTAGAATATGACCCGTATCAAAATGATTAGTTCATTTTCTTTATGATTAGTTCATAGGAAATGATTCGTTCATTAGATGAAATGTATGTAATGGAATTGATCAATGTTGATGAGATTAGATCATACAAATGATGAGTAGAAACGTAGTTATCACTTGATTTTGTAAAGCAACTCAAATTATATCAAGTCAATTGCTAATTGTAAATACATGAATCATGCTGAAATAATAAATACTATGATTATGTATTGTACATTATGACAACTAAAAACATCATAGCTGAACTTAATAAAGGAGAGAAATTATATGAGGATAACTATAAAATTTGGCACCTTAAGATACAATATGTTCTTGAGGAACAAGAAGTTCTAGAGACTGTAAATCAATTCATGGACAAACCGACAGATGATTCTACAACACAGCATAGACGTGACTTTGATGCCTATAAGGCATGGAAAAGGAAGGATTCCACTACTAAGGGAATATTGATTAGTTCAATGGTGGATGACCTAGTATTTGAGTATGAGTCATTACCATTGGCTCATACTGTCTGGGCAACCCTTAGAGAGAAGTATAGTGGGGTAAGTCTCAGTAAGCTCCATCAGCAAATAATTAAGTTTGATAGCTATAAAAAACGCTCAAATGTTAACATGACCCAATATCTAAGGGAGATGGATAACATGATTCAAGAGCTAAGACTACTGGTCATTCATTGACCAATGAACAACAGGTTATCCGTTCCCTTCCTAATTCTTGGGAAATGATGAAGTAGAACCTTACCCATAGTGAAAGTATCAAGACTTTCATTGATGTGTCATGCCATGTTGAACTTGAGGCGAAGAGAATTGAATCTGCAAGGATTTTTGGTTAAGCTTTTGTAGCTGAAGATTCTGGTTCTAAGAATAAGAAAAAATAGTCTAAGAAAGGAAAGGGAAAAGGAAAGGAGGCTAATGTTATTGCATCAAAAAATCAAATCAAGAAAAAAGGAAAAAATATGGACAAAGACCTAAGAGCAAGTTGACTTGCTACAACTATGACAAGAAGGGTCATTTTGCTCGGGATTATACTGAGCCTAAAAAGGTAGATCCATCTTTATCTTCTTTTCATGAGCATTATGTTGTAAGTACAATGTTGTTAGCTGATTCTTATCCTTTGTGGATTGTAGATTCAGGAGCAACAAACCATGTAGCTCATGATCAAGCTACATATGTGGAGTACCATCGAGTACCAATTGGCAACAAATGGATATATGTCAGAAACAATACAAGAATTGAAGTCAAAGGAATTGACACTTATAAGCTCAACCTACATGGTGGACGAACCTTATTTCTACATGATGTCCTGTATGCTCCTAAGATTCGAGAGAATCTAGTTTCCGTCACTTGTCTTCTTGATTTAAGTTATTGTGTAAATTTTTATAGCCGTTATGTGGAACTTTGAATTAACTCTGTGTTAATTGGGCATGGTTATGTAACAAATACTTTTATGATTCTTGATGTAGAACCAAATAATAATGATGACTGTTTTTCAAACATTGCTCTCACTAGTAATGTTGATGTTAATGATGAAATTTAGCATGCTAGACTAGGACATATAGGATAAGAACGAATGAATATGTTAGCTAAGAAGGGCCTTTTAGGCACTCATGTTAAGATTAACTTGTCTATGTGTGAGCATTGTCTTGCTAGAAAGGTAACTAGGAAATAATTTGGAAAGACTAGGATATTTATGATCCAATGAATCTGAAGGCTAGAAATGGGAGTTCTTATTTTATTACATTTATTGATGACTTCACACATTTTGGTCATGTGTATTTGATTTCTCACAAATTTGAAGCATTAGATTGCTTCATTCGTTACTTGAACGAAGTTGAGAATTAATTGGAACATAAGGTTAAAACCTTGCGCACTGACCGTAGAGGTGAATATTTGTCTGATCAGTTCAAGACAATATGTAATGAGAAAGAGATTATTAGACAACTAACTATCCTTGGAACTCCACATCAAAATGAGGTTACTGAAAGAAGAAATATGACTCTTCTTAAAATAGTTAGGTCTATGATGGCGTAACTAATTTGTCAATCTCCTATTGGGGAGATGCATTATTAGATATGATCTATATACTTAACAAAGTACCTTCAAAGTCAGTTTTATCTACCCCACATGAATGTTGGACAGGCAGAAAGCCAGATTTGAGTAATCTGAGACCTTGAAAGTTAGGTGCCTACATTCATCATAAGACTCACGAACATGAAAAATTAGGACCCAGAGGTAAGAAGTGTATCTTTATAAGGTATTCTAAGACTTTTAAGGGTTATGCCTTCATTGGTACGTGAGTGACAAGATGAAACCATCTCTGAAATAGAGTCAAGAGATGCTACTTTTATTAAAACTAAATTTCCAACACGAGGTGAAGTTGATAAGACTATTCCTCTATATGAGATAGAGGAGGAGGATAATGTTCCTTTGTCAACAAATCAGGAGATGTCTGAATCTATTCAACCTAGTGGGAGTAATTTGCCACCGAATGAGTCAGTTTCTCAACAGTCTAACCTACGAAGAAGTAGTCATTAGATTATTCCTCGGAGAAAGTTTGACATTGAGAATGAGACATAGATGATTCTCCCAGTTGACGACGAGGAACCTCGAACAGTTGAGAAAGCTTTGAGATGCTCAGTTAGAAAATAATGGAAAGTTATAATGGATGAGGAAATAGAATCAATAAGAAAAAAATCAAGTTTGAGATTTAGTCGATGTTCCTCAGAGACAAAGGGTGATTGGGAATAAGTGGATACTCAAAATAAAGAGGAAAGAAGATGGATAAATTAATTGATACAAAGCTCAATTTGTTACAAAAAAATATACACAAATAGAAGGTATTGATTTTGAAGAGACATTCTCCCCAGTTATGAAGTTTGTATTAATACGTGTCATTCTAGCTATAGTAGCACAATTTGACATGGAATTATATTAGATGGGTGTAAAAATAACTTTCTTTAATGATAATCTTGACAAAAAAAATCTATGGTACAACTAGAAGGCTATGTTGTTGAAGACCAAGAGAAAAGAGTATGTAGACTTAAGAAGTCTATATATGTAACGACCCGCCTCCTACTGACTAGCCTGCAAGGCCGATCGCTACAGTTAAGCTGTGCTAAATTACTATTGCGGAAAATTTGGATCTATTAAAATTTTACTAAACTGATTACTATAAACTGAACTTAATATTCTAGGTGTACCTAGGAGTTGTACACATGCTAGGGAAGATAATCTATGCCTCTCGGATGGCTTGCTAGCTGTAATCAGGCATTTCAATCGATCCATAGATCGATTGGGCTGTCGGATCGATCCCGTGATCGATCCAGCTTGTTACTGGCACGGAAAAACTCTCTGGATCGGTCGGCAGACCGATCCATATGCTCCCTCGCCTCTGTATGCGGCTGGATCGGTCTACCAACCGATCCAGGAGCACACTGATCGGTCGGTAGACCGATCCAGTGGCTCACTGATCTGTCGGCTGACCGATCAGTGAGATCCATAACAGAGGCCAACTCTCTGTTCGCGCATGGATCGGTCAGCTGACCGATCCAGCGGCACAACCCACTCTCTGATCGGTCTGTAGACCGATCAGAGTTCTGATTTCAGCCTGAAACTCTGATTTCAGCCTGAAACTCTGATTTCAGCACTTGGGCGTGCCAAAATCTCACATATGAGTTATACACTACATGAGAAACATTCTAATGACATAAAACTAGTATTCTAAACTTAACATGATACATAGTTCACTGATTCATAGCATTACACAACTAAACGTGCATGAAAGTAAAAACACTAAAGAGTTCTACGGTTTAAACTTGCTAAGTCCCCTAAGAATCTTTTATTCCAGTTCCTGCCACACACACCATCTCTGCATTGGCCTCCAGCTTCCTCTGCTAGTCCATTTTTCCCTTACCTTTATCTGCAGTATAAGGAAAATAGAATCTGTAAGCTTAAAGCTTAGTAAGAAACCAACTACCTCACTAAAACATGCAACGATGCAAACATGCTTTTAAAGAATGCTATTTGAAAACATGTACTGGCATGGCATACTATGGTTGCAAGCATAAACTGAAATAACTGAACATGCATACTGAACATGGCATGGCAACTAATCATATGAATCAATAAAGATAACTGAACTGAACATATAATAAGCTAAACTGTAGCTAAACTGATACTGAATTCCAACTCAACTAACATAACTAATTTGAGCTTTGAATACTAATTCATAATAAGTGAAAATACATAATCATGCTGTTTGGGCCCGACAACTGTACTTGCTGTGCGCGCATCCCTAACTAGACCCGGGTTTGCAAGTCCCGAATTTAGTAGGGTTAACTAGGTTATCTAAACCTAGGGACGACTGTGGGAGTCCAACCCAATGGATATCTGATCCAGTACAGTGCCACTGAAAATAAAATACTGAATATAGCTAACTGTTTTAACTTGCTGTTTCTAGGTTATCTGAACCTAGAGCTAGGTTGTCTGAACCTAGAGGCGACTGTGGGAGCCCACCCATTGGACCGTGGTCCCATATAAGCTAAAATAAACTGATTTACTGATTTAAATGCTTCTAATGCATTTAACTGAGCTATTAAAATGCCTAATTTGCATTTTAACTTAACTAGCTATTTTATCGAACACCTAGTGTGCCCCAACTCTCCCCTCTATTAGGGAGACCACTTCTAGGCACCCGACAACATCTAGGAACCCCCACTGAAGAGGGAATACGTATCCGGCCCATCTAGAAGTACTCACTAAATTCCTAAATCTGCGAGGAGGGTCAAATTCACCCTATGCGTCGATAAAAACTGCATATAGCTAAACTAGTGCGTATAAACCAAACGGAGCTACTTATACTGCAGGTGAGGGGTTTCTTACCTTCTATTCATAATTTCTTACGATTCTAATCGCTAGGTTTTTTGGAGGAGAGATCTCTTCGATGATCTTCTCGCGTCTATGCGTTCCTCTCGCGAAGGGGAGCGTCCTCGTGCCTTTGATGTTGCCGGGAGGTGCTCCTAGGGCCCTTGGCTTGGTGCGCCGAGAGAAGGAGGAGGAAAGGAGAGGGGCAGCGTGAGGCTAGGGTAAGGAGAAGAAAGTTGCCGAACCAAACTCTAAAATAAACCAAACCCAACCTAACTCTTCTATTTATATTAAGTGGATAATTGAACCCAACTCTAATATAAATATAATTGATTCCTCTTTCTTTCAGCACTGCCCTGCTGGGTTCACCGGTTACTAAGGCTAACTAAAAGTTATCGGATCCGAGAGGTTCCGGGTTCGATTCCCGCCTAAGCTATTTTGCGGTTCTAATTATTTTTGCTGCTTCCGCTACTCGGAAAATTTCGAAAAAATATCTAAAAATTCCAGAAAAATCATAGAATTTTCATAATGCAGTTTCGAGAATTTTTGGGCGTTACAATCCCCCATACCTTATAAAAAGTTCGTCCTCGAACTTAGAATAATTCTGGGTACTTCTGTCTCCCATGTTCCCTCTTCTGCTGTGTGACTGTGCCAAATAACTTTGACTAATGGTACTTCCTTGTTCCGCAATTTCTTAACTGCTCAGTCTATTATCTGAATAGGCCGACTGTCATAGCTGAGGTCTTCGCGGATCTGTACCGACTAGGGCTCAATCACCCGGGTGACATCTGGGGTATGCTTTTTCAGCATAGAGACATGAAATACATTGTGGACAGCTGACATTTCCTGAGGTAGCTCTAGCTCATATGCTACCTTGCCCACTCTTTTGCTAATAAGGTATGGTCCCACATATCTGGGACTTAGCTTGCCCTTCTTTCCAAAACGCATTACTCCCTTCATGGGAGCTACTCTGAGGAACACTGAATCCCCAACTGAAAACTCTAAGGGTCTGTGCCGTGTATCAGCATAGCTTTTCTGGCGGCTCTGAGCTGTCTGTATAGCTGCTGTGGTATCTGCTACTAGATCTGTCTGAAACTCTAGTTCTTTCTGTTCGCCACTCTCATACCAGCAGATTGGAGATCTACACCTCCGCCCGTAGAGAGCCTCGTAAGGTGCCATACCGATAGTGGCCTGATAGCTGTTGTTGTATGCAAACTCTGCTAAGCTCAGATATTTGTACCAACTTCCCTTGAAGTCTAGGGCACATGCTCGGAGCATATCTTCGAGTACCTGATTTACTCGCTCCGTCTGACCATCTGTCTAAGGATGGAAAGCTGTGCTGAACTTTAACTTAGTGCCCAACGCTGACTGTACACACTCCTAGAAGTGTGATGTGAATCTGCTGTCTCTGTCTGAAATGATGGTTCGTGGGACTCCATGTAGTCTGACGATCTCCTGGAGATACAACTGAGCTAACTTCTCCATGGAGTAGGATATCTTGATAGTTAAGAAGTGGGCTGATTTAGTCAACCTGTCGACTATTACCCAGATGGCGTCAAAACCATTCGTGGTTCTGGGCAGTCCCACTATGAAATCCATAGAGATATCCTCCCACTTCCATTCTGGAATCTGTATAGGCTGCAGAACTCCTCCTGGTCGCTGATGTTCTGCCTTGACCCTCTGACAGGTGAGGCAGATGCTAACATATCTGGCGATGTCTCACTTCATCCCGGGCCACCAAAAATGGTTCTTCAGGTCTTGATACATTTTGGTGGAACCTGGATGCATCGCATAGGGAGTCTTGTGAGCCTCATCTAAAATCTGTCTCCGTAGCTCCTCCTGATCTGGAACACAGAGTCTGTCACCAAAATACAACACCCCGCTATCGGACACTCTGAATTCTCTACTTTCTGATTCTGCTAGCCCTTGCTTGATTTTCTGAATTTCTTGCTCCTGAGCTGACTGAATATCACCAAGCAAGGTAGACTCTAAGGTCATAGTAGAGAGCTGTCCAACGATGAGTTCAAGACCGAAATCTACGATCTCCTTCTGTAGGGGCGGTGACATGGCTGTAAGAGATAATAAGGTAGCACTGGATTTTCTGCTAAGTGCGTCGGCTACCTTATTGGCTTTCCCTGGATGGTAGAGGATGTCTATATCGTAGTCTTTGACCAGCTCAAGCCATCTACGCTGTCACATGTTCAGATCCTTCTGAGTGAAGAAGTACTTCAGACTCTGATGATCTGTATACACTCTGCACTGAGCTCCATATAAGTAATGTCTCCAAATTTTGAGAGCGAACACTACTGCTGCAAGCTCAAGGTCATGAGTAGGGTAATTCTTCTCATAATCCTTGAGTTGTCTGGAGGCATAGGCGATCACCTTGCCGTTTTGCATCAGTACTGCTCCTAGTCCCAACTTAGAGGCATCACTATAGATGTCAAAGCTGCTGGTGTTGTCTGGTAGAGCCAAAATGGGAGCACTGGTCAATCTCCTTTTTAGCTCGCTGAAGCTGTTCTCACAGTCCTCTGTCCACTGAAATTTCCTGTTCTTTCTGGTAAGAGCTGTCAGTGGGGAGGCTATCCTGGAGAAGTCCTCTTCTGCTAATCCCAGAAAGCTCCTGATTTCGCTGGCGTTCTTAGGTCTCTTCCAGTTACTTACTGCTTCTATCTTGCTGGGATCTACCATAATACCATCCTTTGAGATGATGTGATCCAAGAAGGACACCTGATCTAGCCAAAATTCACATTTCGTGAACTTGGCGTATAGCTGATTCTGCTGAAGGGTCTGCAATACTAGTTTCAGGTGCTCTGAGTGTTCTTCCTGAGTTCCTGAGTAGATAAGAATGTCATCGATAAACACAATAACAAACTTATCTAAATACTCCCTGAATACTCTGTTCATGAGATCCATGAATGTAGCTGGAGCATTGGTCACGCCAAAGGGCATGACTACGAACTCGTAGTGTCCGTATCTGGTTCTGAATGCTGTCTTGGGTATATCCCCTTCTTTAACCTTCACCTGATGATAACCTGATCTGAGATCTATCTTCGAGAATACTGCTGCTCCCTTCAGCTGGTCGAACAGGTCATCGATTCTGAGAAGGGGATACCTGTTCTTGATCGTGACTTGGTTCAGTGATCTGTAGTCTATGCACAGTCGCATGCTTCTATCCTTCTTCTTCACGAACAATACAGGCGCTCCCCATGGTGAGTGACTCTGATGTATAAAACCCTTGTCAAGCAGCTCCTGTAGTTGCTCTTGAAGTTCCTTCAGTTCTACTGGAGCCATGCGATAAGGCGCTTTGGAGATAGGATTTGTACCGGGAATAAGCTCTATCTCAAAGTCAATCTCCCTGTCTGGTGCTAAGCCTGGTAACTCTTCAGGGAAGACTGCTGGGTAGTCACATACGACTCGAACCTCTGCTAGCTGTTGGTTCTTGTCCTGGCTGGCGTTGACTACGTGTGCTAGGAATCCTGTACATCCTGAATCCAGTAGCTTCTGTGCTTTCATAGCTGAGAGAAACTTCTTGGCCTTTCTCTTTGGTTCTCCGCTGTATTCAAATTGCACTGCCGCTTCAGGTTGGAAGATGACTTTCTATTTACGGCACTCTATGGTAGCACCGTATCTGATCAGAAAGTCCATTCCAAAGATAACGTCATAGTCGGTCATCTCTAGCACTATCAGATCACAAAAGAGCTCTCTGTCTGCTATAATGACCGGCACTGCTCTGAGCCAGTGCGTGGATGCCATGATCTCTCCTAAAGGTAGTGCCGTCAAAAACTGACCACTGAGTACCTCTGAGGGTATTTCTAATTTTTCGGAGAACATCCTGGCTATATATGAATGGGTTGCCCCAGTATCAAATAGAACAGTAGCACTATACTGTAAAATGCTAATCTGACCTGTGACAACTGTCGAGGCATTGGCTACGTCCTCTCTGGTGAGTGAGTAGATCCTCGCATTCGCCATAGCTGGAGGGGCTTCTAATCTGCCCTGGCTGATAAGTGGACCTTCTAGAGCGGCTTGAGCTGGCTGGCCTGCATACTGAATCTGCTGTGGCTGAGGAAGACCGGTCTTGTTCGGGCACTGCTTGGCCATGTGCCCTTCTTGTCCACATTCAAAGCATCCTCGTGTGCCCTTGCGACAAACCCCTGGGTGGAATTTCCCACAAGTAGCACACTTTGGATAGCTGGGTCGCTTGCTAGATGGTCCTCCTTTTGGGTCACTCCCTGATTTGCGCTTGCTGTGTCCAGTTAGAGCTGTGGCCTTGCTGTTTTTGAGTGTGAGAGTTTCCTTGGCCTTTGGACTCTGAGGAGACTTGCTTCTGCTACTTTATGCTGTTCTGGTAATGCTCTGTGGTCAAGGCACTGCTCACTAACTCCTCTGTGGTTTGTGGCCTATGTATGCCACCAGCCACGTTCACTGCTATCTCTGGCCTCAGCATCTTGAGCATCAACCGGATTCGTTCCTTCTCTGTGCTGACTAGCTCTGGGCATAGACGAGCCAACCTGTTGAATTTCTTCACGGCTTCCTCAACTGAAAGGTTGCCCTGGCGAAACTCAGTGAACTCGTCGTAGTGGCGGTTTGTAACCCGTATGTGAAAGAACTCCTCGAAGAATTCTTTCTCGAAGTCAGCCAATGACATCTGGTTCACTGGGCGCTTCGTTCTGATTCTTTCCCACCACATGCGTGCAGGCAGAAGGAGGCACACTTCACCTTCTCGTGTTCTGGCCAGTCCAGAAGCTCCATCGTGCTCTCCAGTGTTTTAAACAAGGCTTGTGCATCCCATGGTTCACTAGTGCCTGAGAAGTTCTCTGGCTTGACTCGCTGCCACTGGATCAGATAGGCTTCCTTTCTTGGCTCAGCTGCTGGGACTGCTGGTGCTGGTACTGGTGCTGGGCTGGTGGAACCTTTAAGACTTCTGGAGTCGTCAGATTCGGTTCCGGGGTGACTGTGGGGGTACTCTGCTGATTAGCCTTTAAGGTGGCTATTTCCTGTCGCTGTTCAGCAAGCTGCTGCTGTAACTGAGCTACTAATGCTGTAAGGTCGGGAGGAGGCACTGAACTGCCTGCCTCTTGCTGGGGCTCAGTAGCTAGTGCCATTCTAGCTGGGCGTCCTCGTGCCATTTCTAAAGACATAGAGGACAGGACATGTATAACTAATACAATTATAATTGTATAACTATTGCTATCATGTTATCTATTATCACATACTAACATGCATCAGTTATCTATAAACATGAGCTATAACAAAAAAGCAAGAAACATAAATAAAGTAGAGGTATTCTTACTTGGAAGCTGCAGGTTCAATGCTGATGTGTGTGTAGGAAGTATGGAACACTGCTCTGATACCACTCTGTAACGACCCGCCTCCTACTGACTAGGCTGCAAGGCCGATCGCTACAGTTAAGCTGTGCTAAATTACTATTGCGAAAAATCTGGATCTATTAAAATTTTACTAAACTGATTACTGTAAACTGAACTTAATATTCTAGGTGTACCTAGGAGTTGTACACATGCTAGGGAAGATGATCTATGCCTCTCGGATGGCCTGCTAGCTGTAATCAGGCATTTCAATCGATCCATAGATCGATTGGGCTATCGGATCGATCCCGTGATCGATCCAAAGCTTCCCTAAGGCTCTCGGATCGGTCGGCAGACCGATCCATATGCTCCTCGCTTTATGAGGTCGGATTCATCGATCGATCCAGAGCACACCGATCGGCCCAGACCGATCCGTTTCACCGATCGGCCTGGCCGATCGATTCAGTTTCACCGATCGGTCGGCCGACCGATCGGTGACTGCTCTGTTCGCAATGGATCGGTCGGCTGACCGATCCATAACAGAGGTTAACTCTGCAGATCGATCGGTGACCGATCAGTAAGCCACTGATCGGTCTCAGAGACCGATCAGGGACCGATCAGGACTCTGATTTCAGCACTTGGGCGTGCCAAAATCTCACATATGAGTTATACACTACATGAGAAACATTCTAATGACATAAAACTAGTATTCTAAACTTAACATGATACATAGTTCATTGATTCATAGCATTACACAACTAAACGTGCATGAAAGTAAAAATACTAAAGAGTTCTACGGTTTAAACTTGCTAAGTCCCCTAAGAATCTTTTATTCCAGTTCCTGCCACACACACCATCTCTGCATTGGCCTCCAGCTTCCTCTGCTAGTCCATTTTTCCCTTACCTTTATCTGCAGTATAAGGAAAATAGAATCTGTAAGCTTAAAGCTTAGTAAGAAACCAACTACCTCACTAAAACATGCAACGATGCAAACATGCTTTTAAAGAATGCTATTTGAAAACATGTACTGGCATGACATACTATGGTTGCAAGCATAAACTGAAATAACTGAACATGCATACTGAACATGGCATGGCAACTAATCATATGAATCAATAAAGATAACTGAACTGAACATATAATAAACTAAACTGTAGCTAAACTGATACTGAATTCCAACTCAACTAACATAACTAATTTGAGCTTTGAATACTAATTTATAATAAGTGAAAATACATAATCATGCTGTTTGGGCCCGACAACTGTACTTGCTGTGCGCGCATCCCTAACTAGACCCGGGTTTGCAAGTCCCGAATTTAGTAGGGTTAACTAGGTTATCTAAACCTAGGGACGACTGTGGGAGTCCAACCCAATGGATATCTGATCCAGTACAGTGCCACTGAAAATAAAATACTGAATATAGCTAACTGTTTTAACTTGCTGTTTCTAGGTTATCTGAACCTAGAGCTAGGTTGTCTGAACCTAGAGGCGACTGTGGGAGCCCACTCATTGGACCGTGGTCCCATATAAGCTAAAATAAACTGATTTACTGATTTAAATGCTTCTAATGCATTTAACTGAGCTATTAAAATGCCTAATTTGTATTTTAACTTAACTAGCTATTTTATCGAACACCTAGTGTGTCCCAACTCTCCCCTCTATTAGGGAGACCACTTCTAGGCACTCGACAACATCTAGGAACCCCCACTGAAGAGGGAATACGTGTCCGGCCCATCTAGAAGTACTCACTAAATTCCTAAATCTGCGAGGAGGGTCAAATTCACCCTATGCGTCGATAAAAACTGCATATAGCTAAACTAGTGCGTATAAAACCAAACGGAGCTACTTATACTGCAGGTGAGGGGTTTCTTACCTTCTATTCGTAATTTCTTACGATTCTAATCGCTAGGTTTTCCGGAGGAGAGATCTCTTCGACGATCTTCTCGCGTCTATGCGTTCCTCTCGTGAAGGGGAGCATCCTCGTGCCTTTGATGTTGCTGGGAGGTGCTCCTAGGGCCCTTGGCTTGGTGCGCCGAGAGAAGGAGGAGGAAAGGAGAGGGGCGGCGTGAGGCTAGGGTAAGGAGAAGAAAGTTGCCGAACCAAACTCTAAAATAAACCAAACCCAACCTAACTCTTCTATTTATATTAAGTGGATAATTGAACCCAACTCTAATATAAATATAATTGATTCTTCTTTCTTTCAGCACGACCCTGCTGGGTTCACCGGTTACTAAGGCTAACTAAAAGTTATCGGATCCGAGAGGTTCCGGGTTCGATTCCCGCCTAAGCTATTTTGCGGTTCTAATTATTTTTGCTGCTTCCGCTACTCGGAAAATTCCGAAAAAATATCTAAAAATTCCAGAAAAATCATAGAATATTCATAATGCAGTTTCGAGAATTTTCGGGCATTACAATATATGGTCTAAAGTAAGAGTCAAGACAATGGAATATAAGATTTAATGACGTTATTTTATCTTATGATTTCAAAATGATCAAAGAGGATCAATGTGTTGGACCAAGTGGGCCTACAAGAGGGGGGTGAATTGCCTGTTTAAAAAAAATGGACCTTTCCAGAATTTTAACTCAGATTAGTAGCAACAGTATGTTGGATCGAAACGCGCAAGAGGGGGGGGGAGTGAATAGCGCTCGTGACTTTCACTTTTCGTATTCGAAAAACAGACGAGTAAAAGTAGCGGAATAATAAATAACACAATATAGAAGGACCCAAGTATTTTTACTTGGTTCGGAGCCTTGGGTGACTCCTACTCCAAGGCTCACGCTCGTTGAGCGTTTACTTTAGGCAATCACTATAAGCTCAGAAAAAGTATAATTAAGTATTACAATTAAATGCACTAGAAATTTATACCGACAATAAGAAATTGTAAAATTGAAGCTTTAGGTCGTTAGAATGTCGTTACAGCTTTCCCGGATCGTCTCGTTAGCAGTGCGCTGAAGAAGGATGACTCAGAAGTGATTGATACAAGCTGTTGGTCGAGAGTGCCTTATAAAGGTTGTTGAGGGCGCCTTCAAGCCCCTTAAGGGCGCCTCCATCACCGCCAGATCTACTGCGTGGATGAGAGCCGAAGTGGTCTACGCCTATCCACCTAAAGGCGCCTCCAACCTCCTGGAGGGCGCTTTCAGGGCTGTCTGAGGCACCTCCAGCTCCTTTGGAGGGCGCCTCCAGCTTTCCTACGTGCGCTCCTTCTGCCTTGCACCCGAGGCGCCTCCAAGCTCCATGGAGGGCACCTCGGGTACTGTTCATCTGAGGCAAAGCTTGATCCTTTGTCCCTACAAGATATATTAGTCCCAAAAATACCCTGCAACACAAAGTTAGCACATAATAATGAATATAAAAGTCTGACAGTCACCGGACTGCCCGGTTCTGACTTCAAATTTTCGACGGGAACCTTAAGTCGAACCGACGCCTACTGTTCCCTCAGCGGGGAACACACCCTCACCTACTCTACTCAGGAGAGTATACCTGTTGCCATACCGGTCCTCCAGACCGACTAGACCTTTGCTCAGCGTCCAAAGCTTTCGGTCTTCATGCTGGACGCCCGCTCCATGACCCGTCCAGACTTCCACCTGGTTCGCGACATCAGAATTTCAACCTAGGGTTATCGCCCCTTAGGATTTTTGCTCGAAGCTTCGACCCGCCAAGACTTTCCGCCTAGGGTTATCGCCCCCTAGGGTTTTCCCTTTGCCTAACTGCAGCTAGGACTTTTCTTCACCTAGGGTTATCACCCCCTAAGGTTTTCACTTGCCTAACCGTATCTAGGACTTTTACTTAAGTAAACTTAGGATTTTCCTACAATCTCAATTAAACATGTTAGATAACAAGACAACTTAACTTTGAATCCTTTAACATAATCAAAACACAGGTTTGATCGTCGGATGCTTCCCACACCAACAATCTCCCCCTTTTTGATTATGGCAACACAGTTCAAAGTCAAGTAAAAATATAATAAAAAATAAATAAAGAAATTTTAAACATGAGCATGAATGTAATGAAACTTATGCTATGCTCCCCCTTTCATTTTGTTTAAATTCTTAATTTGCTTTTTCTTTTTGTTAAATCTTAATTTGCTTAACTTTGACTTTTCTCTCCTTCTTTGACATAAATCAAAAAGAAAGAGTAGAGAGAAAAAAATAGAAAAATATTTTATGTAATTCTAAGCTCCCCCTGAAGAGTAGCACTTAGTTAAATTTAGCTTTGAAAATACTTAGCTAATTTAGAAATGCTTTGAAAAATATTTATTTTTTTCACCAAAAACTTAGATAAACATAAGTTTTGAAACTTTTATATCTTTTTTGAAAAACAAACTTAGCTCAATTTTCAGCTTTAAAATGGTTGTGTTGATTAAATACCTTGCTAAATATCTAAGTTTAGAAAATATTTTAATTAAATTTAATGTTTAGTTTTGAAAATTACTTAGTTAAAAACTTAGCTGAAAGGGAGTTTAATAAACACTTAGGTTTAAAAAACTTAGTTAAATTTTTTTTCTTTGAAAACACTTTTATCAAAGTCTTAGCTAAACTTTTGAAGATAATTGTTTTGTCAAGTATTTAGCCTTAAAAAATATTTTCTTGTATAAATACTTAGCTAAGTAAGTGATTTGAAAAGTACTTGAGCAAATACTTAATTTTTTGTAGATAATTTATTTTTTAATTTTTAAAAATAAATTGAAATTTTGATTTTTTTTTTAAAAAAAACTTAGCTCGACTCCCTTCATTCCCCCTTGATTTATGCCTTAATAATTTTGAGGATTCTAGAGTCCAAGCATGCAATTAAAAAAATAATTATTTTATATTTTCCTAATTTTTCATCTCATCCATTCTATGTTATCAAGTATGTTCAGCTTATGAGTAAGTGTGAGACGGAGTTAACTTTATTTTAATTTTATCAATATTTAAGAAAAATATTGAAATTTAAAATATAAGTTTAAATTTTCAATGAGTTTGAATTTTTAAACAATGAGTAAACATTTAAATTTTTGAAGATTTTGAAAAAAATAAAATGATAATCTTAAGCATGAGTTGAAAATTAATTTTGAAAGTTTAAGAATTAATAATTTTTAAAAAATAATTATAATAATTAAGATTTGTGAATTTTTACTATGATTGAGATTTTAAATTAATTAAAGATAATTATCTTTTTGAAATTAATTATGATAATTATAATGATTTGAAAGTAATGATCATTTTAAAAAATAATTTGAAAATATTTATAGAATTAAGTAAGATTTGAAATTTAATTATGATTTTAAAATTAATTATAATAATTAAGTAAGATTTCAAAATTAATTATGATTTTTTTAAAAAATAAATTTTAAAATAATTATGAAATTAAGTAAGATTTTGAAATTAATTATGATTTTTAAAATAAATATTAAATTAAGTAAGATTTTGAAATTAATTATGATTTTAAAATTAATTATAATTTCAAAATTAAGATTAAAATTAATTAAGTTAAATTTATTAAATTGATTAAATTGAATTAAGGTTGATTAATTAGATTAAATTAGGTTCAATAAATTCGGCTAAGTTCATTTTAGCTCCATCTCACCCGATTCTAAGTTGTCAATCAGGGAACCTTGTATGTTGTTATGAGATGGTTAACTTTAATTTAAATTATTTCTAAGGATTAATTTACATTTGAGTTAGATTTACGTTTTTCAATTAGTCAATTAAATGCATATTTCAAAGATTGGTTCCCAGGCTGTGGCGAGGCACTAGGTCTTCTTGGGTATGAGATCTGAAAGGGATCGGTGGTCGGCTTAAAGGGGGGTTGGATAGACGGTACCCCCAAATCCTTTCTTCCTACACTTGTTAGCTTGCGCAGCGGAAATACAAACAATAAACAAGCTAAACTAAAGACAAGAATAAGAAAGAATGCAAACCAATACACGTTCGTTTAACGTGGTTCAGAGATTAGAGCTCCTACTCCACGGTTGTCCGTAAGGTGGACGATCCCTATCCGTCAGTGGATTAGCCCCCGGCAAACTCCGGCCATCTCAAGTCGCTCCTTGTGGGTGAAGAAACCTCACCACAACACCCCGACTAGTAGACTACTAATTAGGGTTTACCACCACTAATTTCGTCAACTATAACCAAGCTCCCAAGCTTTGGTTATATAGGTCGCGGGTTGAAAACCCCGTCTACCAGTCGACTGCGAAAACATGCAGTAGACTGCCCTCTGTGGAAATTCGACCGTTACATCCCAACGGCTCGATACCAGTCGACTGCTAAAACTCGACTATTAAAACTAGCAGTCGACTGCTCCACACTAACTGAGCGAACAAAAGCATTCTTTTCGCTCCCAGTCGACTGCCCCAGTCGACTGATGAAACATGCAGTCGACTGGTACTGAGTACATTCTTTCACAGCACTCGGACCCTCACCCTTACGACTCATTTGACGCTTCCTTCGCAGCCTTGACCTTTTGCCTTCAAGCCTACTTCCTCTTTGGCTCTTGTCCCTCGGATGCATATAAGCCCATGGCTCGTCTCCAATGCCATCCTTCGCGTATGCCTTGAAGTCGCTTCCCTCGGTCCTTGTCCTTGCTACCTTGTCCACGGTCCCTCGGATGCATACAAGCCCGCGGCTCGTCCCCAATGCCATCCTTCATTGGACCTGAAACCGTCAACCTGAGTCTCATATGTATCTTGCAGTCCTGCACAACTCAAGTACACACACTACAACAAAATCGCTCATAGACATCGGTTTTCCACCGGTGTCTATTTGATTTTCGACCGATGTCTATGAAGCCGATGTTAAAAGTCTGCCATTTTAGACATCGGGTTAAAACCGGTGTAGTATCACTTAACGACACCGGTTTTCGAATCGGTTATTAACCGGTGTAGTATCACTTAACGACACCGTTTCATACACGGTGTAAAATCGATGTAATATTGTATGCTAATAACACCAGTTTTGGCAGCGGTAAATGACCGATGTAATATTACTTTATAACACCGGTTTTACATCGGTGGAAAACCGATGTAATATGTATTTTTTCTAATAGCACAGATTTGATTTTAAAACCGACAATAACAAAAAAAAATACACAAATATTCACAAATTGTACAAATATTCTTCATTCAATAATATCCATAAAATACACAAATATTCACAAATTATATAAATAATCTTCTTACAACAATATCCATAAAATACCCAAACATTCTTTTTACATTAAAAGCTAGCTAATAAATATCAAAATCAAGGTAGAACATTCTTTTAACACATCAAGGTAGAACCACACTTCAAATGTAATCTAGCATGCATTCAGCCCACTCGAACCGCACTTCATCAATTTCAACTCTGGAGTACTTGAGATTTGTAAACTGTAAAAACACATAAATCCACCATATGTCAAATAACTAAAACAAATGTGTACATGTATCAAATAAAATAGAATACTGAGTTTTTAAAGGCTGCTGTGCAAGATAACGAATATAACATAGAATCTAAAACTTTCATATATGACACTTAGTTTATGCTGCTTAGAATATAACATAGATAATTTGCTCCTTCTAATTCAAGTGTCCAGATTGATAAGAACCGACAGCATCATACAACTTACTAGGCATGATAATGGTTGAACAAAGAAATATGACCACAACAAATCTAGTGAAGCATAGAAGAACAAAGCTACCTCTGATGAAGAGATATACTATTTATTGTACTACCTCTGATGCCATCTTGGTATCCTGAATTGTTGGAACCCCAAGGTTGTTTTGGTGTGATCAACCAGTTAAGTTAGGTCCTGTGTATTTAACCTTGTGTCTAAGTGTGCAGGAGCTTAGGAACACAGGTACTCGAGTGGAAGACGCAGCTAGCGAGAAGGACGGCACGCTGTGCGTCCGAGGGACGAGGCGCTGCGGAAGAGTACACCGGCGGACGAGAAGGAAGCGCGCGGTGGTTCCGAGGGATGAAAGCCGGAGCGGAAGATTGCTCGGGGAGCAAGAGACGCAGCTAGCGAGAAGGTCGACGACCGAGGGACGAAGACTGCGGATGAGTACGCTGGCGGACGAGAAGGAAACACGCGGCAATTCCGAGGGACAAGAAGCCGGAGGAAGCACGCCCGAGAAGACCGGAAGTTGGGTTGGGTGAGCCCTTTTCCGGAGGCCGAGATCACCCAAACGAGCGGATCCGAGCGGAAGAACCGGACCAAGCGGGACTGAACCAGAGAAGCGGCGTCAACCAGTGTTGACTTTTTTGGTCCGGGCGCCCGGAACCCCGGCGCCCGGATAGTATTTTGACCAGATCGAGAATTATCTCGATCAACGTTGGGGATAAAATTTATCCCCAGGCGCCGGAACCTTTCAGCGCCTCGACCAAGGCTATAAATATAGCCTTGGTCCGTAAGCTCTAGTTCATAAATTGTAACAACACTTGTGTGCTTCCATTGCTTTGATTAGCTTCTTTCTTTTGTGCCTACACTGCTGTAAACGAGGCTTCCGCCTGAAGGAGGTTTTAGTGCAACAATCTTCCTTGGATTAACAACCTCCCGGTTGTAACCAAGTCAAATCCGGTGCCTCGCTTTTATGCTTTATTTTCGCTTAATCTATTTTTCAAGTGTTAGCTTAATTGTCCGAGAAAGGGTTGTGTTTTACTCAGGGCTATTCAACCCCCCCTTCTAGCCGGCCGCATCGGTCTTACAAGTGGTATCAGAGCCGAGGCACTTCAGGAGGACTAACCGCCGAACGAAGCAACAAGATGACCGGATCCAACATCCACGCACCAAAATTCGAAGGGGACTTCGCTAGCTGGAAAAAGCGAATGGAGGTATTTCTTGAAACAGATTATGATTTATTACTAACAATGGAATTTGGCTATGAAGCACCAGAGGGCAAAGCAAGAAATCAATGGTCAAAGAAGGAGCAGGCTGACCACGTGGCAAACAAGAAAGCAGAATTTCATCTGCTAAGTGTACTTCCAACACAAGAAGTCAATCGAGTCGGTACCTACAACTCGGCAAAGGAGCTTTGGGATAAATTCCTTGAGTTACACGAAGGAACATCCGAAGCCAAACTTGCAAGACGGGATTTACTTCGTAACCAACTTACAAACCTCCGATTTGAAGAAGGTGAAACAATTGCACATCTACACTCGAGGATTCAGGAACTCATCACCAGACTTACGAATCTCGGAGAAGAGGTAAGTAACCGAGATTCGCTAAGGTATGCCCTAAATTCCTTTCCTAGAAACTCAAAATGGGCATCACTAGTAGATGCCTTTTACATTTCAAAAGATCTAGAAAAAATTTCATTAGACGAATTCTTTTCAACTTTTGAAGTGCATGAGTCAAGATGTGCAGGTCCGAAGGAGCCCAAGAATAATATCGCCCTTAAAGCTTCGAGAGACGAACCTGAGTCAGAATCTTCTCTCGACGACGAGGAAATGGTAATGATGGTAAGACGATTTAAAATATTTGTAAATCTAGGAAATCTAACCATCCGCAGGGAAGAAAGAAAAGAACCATCCGCTGCTACCATTGCGATGAAGAAGGGCACGTCAAGGACAATTGCCCTAAACTGAAGAACAACGGGAAGGACAAGGGTAAGAAGCCTATCCAAAATCGCAAGGCCCTAAAAGCAACGTGGGACGATACGTCGTCGGAATCAGAAGTCAAGGAGTTCTCCGGGCTCGCGTTAATGGCGAGTCATCAAGACGACGACTACGAATCAAGCTCTTCCGAAATGAGCATCGAAAGCATCAATGAAGGGGGAGCCACGTCCGAAGAGAGCAGCAGTTCAGGGGGAGAAACCGACAACGAGATCGACAAGGTAAGTGAGGTACGATCTCTTCCTCCTAATAAAATGTTTAAATTCATTAAAATTTTAACAAAAGATTGTTGCAAATTAGAAAATGAAAATAAAGACTTAAAAGCAATATTAGCTACATCTTGTCCGTTAGAAATGCTAGATAAATCAAATTTAGAAAATGAAAAATTAAAATTAGAAATTCAAAATTTAATTTTTCAAGTAGAAAATTTGAAAAACTCTGCTTGCTCATCTAAAACCAATTTTAGAAGGTTCAATAATTTGAATTGGTATTATAGATATCACCAGGGACAAATTAAAAATATCTCTAGAAAACATGTCCATAAAAACTTTTTAGTTAATCCAGTAGGTTGGAACCTATATTGGGTTCCTAAATCATGCTTAAATTAATTTTAAAAGTAAAATTAGCGCTTTAAGTGAGAAAATTAAATAAAGAATTTCTTTATGAGGCTTTGTCTAAGGAAGTGGTTGTTGCTCCAATAACCAAGAAGGCCTAGTGCCTCGCCACGACCTGGAAGCCAAAATATTGAAATAAATGTTTAATTAACTTACTAATGAAGCATTAATACAAAAATTAATTAGTACTTGAAAAAGGTTATTCAAAACATTTTATTTACCTACTTAGAATTTTTTTTGGATTTTATTTATATACTTAGAAATATTCTCAAAAATTATTTTTTCCTAAGTTAAGAACTTTTTTCTTGAAACTAGAAATCTCAGCTTTAATTACTTAGAAAAATTTTCTAAATTTCTTAAAAACTTAGATTTTTTTTGAAATACTTTTTCTAAGTCTTTAACCCTTAGATTATTTTTCTTGGAACCCCATTTTTTTTGTGATCAAAGGGGGAGAAGGGAAAGTATAAGTCTAGGGGGAGGTAGATAGATTTAATTTTTTTTCTATCTTTTTGCACTTAAATTGCAATTTAAGTTAATTTACTTAATTCAATTTTATGTCTATTTTAACCCTAGCTTAACTTGGGTTGATCACACCAAAAAGGGGGAGATTGTTGGAACCCCAAGGTTGTTTTGGTGTGATCAACAAGTTAAGTTAGGTCCTGTGTATTTAACCTTGTGTCTAAGTGTGCAGGAGCTTAGGAGCACAGGTACTCGAGCGGAAGACGCAGCTAGCGAGAAGGACGGCACGCTGTGCGTCCGAGGGACGAGGCGCTGCGGAAGAGTACACCGGCGGACGAGAAGGAAGCGCGCGGTGGTTCCGAGGGACGAAAGCCGGAGCGGAAGATTGCTCGGGGAGCAAGAGACGCAGCTAGCGAGAAGGTCGACGACCGAGGGACGAAGACTGCGGATGAGTACGCTGGCGGACGAGAAGGAAACACGCGGCAATTCCGAGGGACGAGAAGCCGGAGGGAAGCACGCTCGAGAAGACCGGAAGTTGGGTTCGGGTGAGCCCTTTTCCGGAAGGCAGAGATCACCCAAACGAGCGGATCCGGAGCGGAAGAACCGGACCGAAGCGGGACTGAACCAGAGAAGCGGTCCCGGATGAAAAAGTCAACTGTGTTGACTTTCGGGGTCCGGGGCGCCCGGAACGGATCGGGGCGCCCGGACCCATCCGGGGCGCCCGGAACAGTAATTTTGACCAGATCGAGAATTATCTCGATCTGAACGTTGGGGGATAAAATTTATCCCCCCAGGGCGCCCGGAACCTTTCCAGGCGCCCCGACCAAGGCTATAAATATAGCCTTGGTCCAGAAGCTCTACATCAGTTCAGAAATTGTAACAACACTTGTGTGCTTCCATTGCTTTGATTAGCTTCTTTCTTTTTGTGCCTACACTGCTGTAAACGAGGCTTCTCCGCCTGAAGGAGTTTTTAGTGCAACAATCTTCCTTGGATTAACAACCTCCCCGGTTGTAACCAAGTCAAATCCGGTGCCTCGTTTTTATGCTTTATTTTCTGCTTAATCTATTTTTTCAAGTGTTAGCTTAATTGTCCGAGAAAGGGTTGTGTTTTACTCAGGGCTATTCAACCCCCCCTTCTAGCCGGCCGCATCGGTCTTACAAGTATCCTGCACTAAGCCCCCTATTTTCTGTGATTTCTGCTACCAACCACAGCAGCAAGGAATGTGGCAAGAAGGCAGCTGCCTCCTTAGTTCAGCACCCAAAACAGCAAGTTAGAGCTTCCTTTTGGGTCCATTCAATCCTCTAGTAAGTAGAAACTATTTTCCCTTTGGTTTATGATGGATTTGGAGTGTCTTGACCTAAGATATAATCCTCTTGTACCCCTCTATATTAAAGGCCAGCATACATGGAAAATTCAGCATATTCTTCTGAAGTCATAACAGGGTAGGTAAACTTTACTTGTAGTTTTTATTCATTTGCTTCATGTAGGAGTAGATTCTAGTAAATTCCCACACATTTAATGTTTAATGATCGGCTAGGGATAAGATTAGGGATCAACATGATCATTTCCTCCCTATAGCCATGTGGTAGATGTAGGATCGAAAAGAATTTAGATATCTCCACAATGACATGATATTGTCCACTTTGGGCCTAAGCCCTCATGGTTTTGCTCTTGGGCTCTACCCAAAAGGCCTCATGCTAATGGAGATATCTTTCTCTTATAAACCCATGATCTTTTCCATGTGTTTTCAATGTGGGACTATATTTGCAACCTTGCAACCCCAACAATCCCCCCCTCAAACAAAGGACCACGGGCTTCCCACGTCCGATCCTCGACCCACTAGGTCTTCCTGCCCCTCGATCTACCCGACCTACTAGGACTTCCTTGCCTAGCCGCAACTAGGACTTCCTGCCCCTCGGTCCACCCGACCTACTAGGACTTCCTTGCCTAGTCGCAACTAGGACTTCCTGCCTGGTGTCTGGTCCTCTTGATCCGAACATAGGAGCCCCCACTTTCTTTGTTCGAGATCAATATTGTACCCACATGGTTCAATCAGACCATAGCTCTTATGCACAGTTGGCGGTTAAACCTTCTGGCAGTCCGGGCTCTGATACCAATTGTAGGATCGAAAAGAATTTAGATATCTCCACAATGACATGATATTGTCCACTTTGGGCCTAAGCCCTCATGATTTTGCTCTTGGGCTCTACCCAAAAGGCCTCATGCTAATGGAGATATCTTTCTCTTATAAACCCATGATCTTTTCCATGTGTTTTCAATGTGGGACTATGTTTGCAACCTTGGAACCCCAACAGTAGAGGTCGAGCTTGTAGCCTAAATAATGTAGTTAGGGGTCTCTATCTGATTAATGAAAAACATGAATATAGGTAAAAACAAAAGAGGTGAGTAAAATAATGAAGAGGGGTTAAATCATAAAAACAAAGAGATTTCACATTCATAGTATTGGTTCAAGTCATATCTAAGTTCATAGTATTATGGGTAATAAGGGTAATAAGGAACTCTGCGATATCATATGAATCAAGACTGCAGGCTGCAGCCTACAAGGGGAACTTGTTATTGCAACTCCACAAATAAGCGTGCAAGAGGATTACAGGAAAAAATTATTCTTAAGTAAACTCTGGCATGCTCTGGTGCTAGGTCAAGGGAACAGAAGTATAATTATCCAATATAAAACAAAATAATTAAAATTGTATGAGATCCAAACATAATACTAAGCAGTAGACTAAACTTTTAATTATAATAATTTTAAAAGAAAGAAAATGAATCATCAGAA
This sequence comes from Zingiber officinale, assembly GCF_018446385.1. NCBI lineage: Eukaryota > Viridiplantae > Streptophyta > Magnoliopsida > Zingiberales > Zingiberaceae > Zingiber > Zingiber officinale. Next base: position 126,526,071 of record NC_055989.1, read on the forward strand.
GTAATGCTAACCTTACATCTCACTATGAAAACATTTCTCATGGCTCATATAGCTTATTCCCTGTATGCATAACCCTTGAAGAAATATTCAGATTCTTCCATGTCTGTTATGCATCTGAACATCTCTTTCAAAACAGCAGAATGGATGAGAATTGCAGCTTCACACAATTTGCCTCGTTTCAGTTCACAATCAAATTAACCAAGAACACTAAATCCACAACATGCGACATTTCGAGACCTTGACACCAATTATAAAATTTGATATCCTTGAGTGTCATTCTTGGCATTGGTATGCATATGATGAACTATCAGTTTCTTTCTTCCTAAACTGCGATACAAAAAAAAAAAAAAACTAAATATAAGGACCATGTAGGCTACAAGCTCCGCCTACATTCATAGTATTGGTTCAAGTCATATCTAAGTTCATGTCGATCTCTTCACATTTATAAATTTTTCAAATAATTAATATTAGCTTCTGCAAATGATGTTGCCCCTACAGATAAAAACATTCATTGGACAATAAAGGTTGAGAAAAATAACCACCTCAAAGTTTCCTTTCAGTTCTGATTCGAGCTTTTTGGTGAGACTCTCGTTGTACAATTCCTCGTAAGCCAACTGAATCTGCTTTCTTTGGGTGGCATTTCTATGCGCTAAAATGTTGATCAGTGTCTTCTCATTAGTTCCCCATCCTGACACATGTAGATGTCGCGGTAAGGCTATTTAGCTTATACAAATTTTGCTTCACTATTTCTTCATAAATTTATATATGCTATTCAAAACTAGTGTATCTGAGCAAGGTATCGAAATACACTGTAGAAGAACTTGCATCTCTCTTATGCACAATGACATTATATGAGGCCTTGATGAACCCATTGCTAGACATTAGGCTTCAAAGGGACAAGGCTTCAGGGATGGACAAACAGAACACTTTTGCAAACTCTTACAAGGAGATTTCCAAAGAACATAACAATAATAGGAAACATAAATAACACATGGAAATGAAGACTATAATCTCTGTGCTCCTCTTTTATGAGTTTCATTATGGAATATCACATTATCAAAGGTTTGAAAAATCAATCTTCTATCAAATATTAAAAGAAGAAAAAATCTATGTAAATCAATTGGACAAGAAGAAAACAATTTCAGATATCAAAACAATTATTTGCCTGATCCATTAAATAAAAAAAAAACTCATTTCTTGAAGATTTCTTCCTTGGTCTATGTTATGATCACAAAAACTATCAGAGATAACAAGTTCATATCACTTAGAAAGATGAAACCTCTCTATTTTCTGGGAAATATGTAGATTTATTTCTGATCGGTGTTAAAAAAAAGTAATCTTGAACTCATAGAGGAATGATCTAAGCATTAGATCTGCATACAACTATGTGCTATTGCTACAAATTGCTGATCGGCATAAAAAAAAGAATCCTTTAGTGTTGGGCATGAATGGCATCATCACATGGACAGAAGACGAGTGTGGTCCTCTATTGTCTTTAAAGACTCGCTTCAAAAAAATATATGGGAAAATGACTTTCCATAACCTTCATTATAGATAAACAAATACCTTCATAATCCCATATATTGAGGAAGCCATCCTCAGCAGCTCTTCTAAAAATTGATGCTTTGTCAAGAAACCACTGGAATAAAGTTAAAAGGACAGTAAGTTATAGCAGCACTTAACAGAAGTATTCCAATGCTAATAATATAGTAATATAGCATGCCTGAACATAGAGAACAGCAACCTTGTGACCATCAAGTTTGTGTACTGGTGCACCAACACCACCAGAAGTTAGGTTACGTTGATCAAACATATGCACAGACTTATCAACAAACCTGAGAAAAAATATGATCATAGATAAAGAAATGCTAAGGCTGCATATAATCATTGACTCACAAACTCAAGACATCATGTTTATAGGAGAAAGTAACAAAATACTGCCTAAGAACCAGCAGAGGTTATAGAATGGGAACAAATAAACATCAAGAATATACGTAGTCACCAGCTCTCCTCATTGCAGTGATAACTCGTTGATAAAGATCAATTTTTAGCACAGAAAGGTCTTCCACCCACCAGTCCTGACAATGCATCATTAATTTTCCTGATCTGCTATCACATTCTAAGTGAGCTAAACCAGAAACCAAATCAAAAGAAATCCGTAAACGATGCTGCAGGGGAAATTCATTGAGTGGAAATTACCCAAAGATTTCAAATCAACTTCTCACGAAGACACAAATTCGACTCTAAATCATTCCGAAACCCTCCAATTAGGAACCAAAACTTCAAGGAAAGCTCGAATCACTTCTGACCTCTCTGTGACCCATTCTAACAAACAGGTAATGTTCAACTCTCTACAACTTGTTCATCATGGAAAACACAACACAACTCAACCTCAAATCATCGAACACCAGCCAAAATCTCTAGGAAAACCTACTGTGAACACATCAGAAATCACTGTCAAACAATTTTGGGTAACATACGCAAACCAAGCAGTAACCTTCAACCGAAACCTCCAACAAGAACACATCCCACCGAGAAGAATCCAACCCGAATCGTATACAAAGAAAAACCAATCAAACACATCCACAGAAGAGGAAAACATATCGAAAGCGTCTACAAAAGAAGTAAATCAAAACATCTCCAGGAAGAACAATCAAAGCCTTTACCAGAAGAAAACCATTCGAAATCCATACCAAATCCTCACTTTCTATAGGTTTTCCACCCCACTATACCTCATGGATTTCGAGTTATCACAGGTAGATACACTTGCCTCTTTCTTCTTCGTCTCGCCTCCACTCGTCCTCGCGTTGTGCCCCGTCAGCTGTGGCGCCGCCTGCGAAGCTCAGCTAGGCAGCGAAATGGGGCGACAAGTGGCTCTGTCGACTCGGGAAAAATGGAAAGAAGAGAAGGGTCGGCGGAATCGGGCAGGGAGATGTGACGAGGAAATGAACCCACTGTTCAAAGGGGACGACGACGGCGAGAAATCGAGGGAGCGGAAGTTGAGGCGGCGCCAGCAGCTAGGGTCGAGGGAGGCGCGGTACCAGGACTTGCAGACGAAGGGGACGGCGACGGTGAGATCTCCGAGGGCGAGACGGCGGAAGGGGAAGAGGGAGATGAGGCTGAGGTTTAGGTTTATGTTGAGAGAAGGGGCACGATATTGGTTTAGGTTTGGAGGGAATTTTGTGAAGTCTTGTAAATTTTGGCCGGTGAAAAAATTAAATTATTTAAGAAGGGGTTTATTAACATCGGATTTTAAAAACCGATGTTAAAATCGGTGTCTATTAACCAAAAAAAGGGCGCTCATAGACATCGCCTAAAAAACCGATGTCTATGAGCTAAAATCTGCGCTCATAGACACCGGTTTTTAGAAAAACCGGTGTAAAATACTCAAAGACTTCGGTTTTAGCCTAAAATCGATGTTGTTCCACTGATGTCTATGAGCGATTTTGTTGTAGTGACATATCAAATATAAGGGTGAACCTAACTTAAACCCTTTGCCCAAACACCAAAACACATGGTCCCACGGACCATTGAGATTGCTCCAACAATCTCCCCATTTTTAGTGTTTGGCAATACGTTTAAGTTAGGAAAAACAAATAGCAAATAAACATGCTAAAAATAATGGACTTACGATGCCAAGACTACACACTTGGACTTACACCGTCGAATGGACTTACGATGCCAAGGCTACACACTTGGACTTACAACGTCGAAACAATGCATCATGCATTTGAACCTATCCCAAGGCTCCCCTACACCTAAGCTCCCCAATGAGCTAGGATTTTCCACAGGGCTTTTTAAGAACCTATCCCAAGGCTCCCCCTATACCTATGCTCCCCAATGAGCTAGGATTTTCATTACCGCAAAGGTATTTTAAGGTTTTCCCAACTAAACCTTACTTCTCCCCTTTTGCCTAACATCTAAAAAATTCTCCAAAAATGTCCCAATTGTTGAAAACTTGTCATCCAAATTGACCCTAAACTCATGTATTCATCCCTCATGGATCTCATACACATATATGAGCTGACTCGGTCCCAAACCAAAACTGAAAACAGAATCAGCCTAGTATCAGTTGACTGCCCCAGTCGACTGGCCTCATCGAAACATCACACAGAACTATTCTGTGTTCGATTTTCACTGTTTCCAGTCGACTGGTAACTGTACCAGTCGACTGGCACACTGTTTCGACCCTTTTTAGCATTTTGACCCAAATTCAAAAATGTACTAAATATCCACAGATATCTAAAAATCTCCAAATTTTGTGGAGAGGTCTGTTTTACCCATGTCTACTTGGGAAAAATACATTCAAAAATGTATCTATCACCAATCCCAAGATTGACACAAAACTCAAAACTAGCTAAATGGTTCAATTGAACCTTGACCTAAAGTCCTAGTTTTGGCTTTCTCTTGATGTATTTACCCATACTAACCCACAATGCATCCCTAGCATTGGTTTATATGACATCTATACATCCAAAACAAATTTTCATGCTATATGACCCCAATTGTCATATGTCTTGCATGAAACACAACCTAATTGTGTTAAAACCCTAGGTTTGAGACTCAAGTCCATCTCCAAATCACTTGGCACATTCCATGGCTTGTCTAGACTCCTAAATAAAACCCACCTGAGATCCATTATCCATGAGTCCCAATTTGACTCTTAGAGCTCCCCCTAGAGCTCTTAACCTTAGTCACCTCCCTAGGTGACTCATCTACAATGGATAGGCCACATCGGTGCACCTCCGATGACACTTGGCCTACAAACCTAACCTTTTTAACCTTGGACACTTTGTCCTTGGTTAATTTCTCCTTATCTTTAAATGGCTTTCCCTTGCCATTTATTGGTTTCTCCTTGCTTTAGTCATATGCAACCCTAGCATAAGACTTTCCCTTAGCATTAGAGACCCTAGATCGGTATTCTAGACCCGATCTATCATTGTTGGGTATTTGATTACCCAACACCATACCTAAACCCTTAGATCCAACATTGAATCTTTCTAGGATTTTCTCCAATTTATCAAGCTTTGCCTTCAAAGCTTGATTTTCCCTTTCTAGGTTCCTAACCCTAGAATTGACTTGTCCACATTGGACATTCCTAGACCTATTTTTTTGACATATGTCTCTCCTTCTTGGGATTAATGTCTTGGGTCTCCTTAGGTCTACCATTTCTAGATTTATCATGTATTGGTCTCCTAGGGTTTTGATCTACACTTACCCTATTCCTACCATGATATTTAAATCCTAAATTTTGCATGGCTACATAATGATAATCATTATTTTTCCTAGTATGCATGGGAGTATAAGAATTTGAATTATGATTCAAGTTAGGGTATACCTCCCTTACCCTTGAAGGTCCCCCTTGACACTTGCTTCTCTTCTTCTTCTCCCACTTCTTTAAATGCGCGAGCTTCTTGATCTCCCTCTTCTTGGGGCATTTTGTGTGGTAGTGCCCCTTCTCCCCACATGTGAAGCATACGATGCACATTCTCCTTCTTTGGACTTCTCCATTCCTACAACCCTTGTTAGTATTCAAATTAACTTGAATGAGTTTAGGAGTTACCTCTTTCTTGCCCAATGGACATCTACTCTTATAGTGTCCCTTTTCATTACACCCGAAGTGTTGGAGTGTATACTGAAAGCCTAAGCTTTGTAAAACATTCATTATGAATAAAGAATCACGTTTGGTCAAATTGTCTACATTTGTTTGTAGTTGTTCATATAATTTATATTGTAGATAACATAGTATGTGGTGTCACATGCAGAAGATGATGTTATCAGTATCTTATAAATTATAAACAGTAGCTCACGACTAAAATGGAAAGGAACAAACCATTAGAAGGTCGTAGTGTAATTAGGTATTAGTTTATCTTGACTATATAATTACACTAGTACACTCAGAGTGTATTGAGTAGGACCATTAGAGGTCGTTTCTTTTATACTGACTTTATAAAGGAACAAAGACCTCAGTTATTATGGAAGTGTGTGCTCTTAATCCTAATATAATAACAAGCACATATGTTTGATATTTATTTCTTTAATTTATCAATGGGTGAGATTTAGTTCGATGAATCAATAAACCCGATAAGTTGGGAAATGGTATCACTTATAGTGTGTGTTGTTGATTATAGAAGGAAACTGTGTCCTAGAGATACTAGGTTGATAATGTCCTCAAGAGGAGCTCATAAAGATTGTCATGTTAAACCCTGCAGGTGGACTTAGTCCGACATGATAATAAGGTTGAGTGGTACTACTCTTGGACTTAGATATTAATTAAATGAGTTGTCAGTAACTCACTTAATTAGTGGACATTCGATATCTTAAACACAGGGAGACTAACACACTCATAATAAGAAGGAGCCCAAAAATGTAATTTGGGATTGGTGCGGTAGTTCAATGATAGTTCTCTAGTGGAATGAATTATCATTGATAAAATTAAGTTGTGTGTTCGGGGCGAACACGGGATGCTTAATTTTATCGGGAGACCAAAACCAATTCCTCCTCTCGGTCCCTATCATAGCCTCTTATTTGTAGAGTTCTATACCCACCTATACCCACCTTCTATACCCACCCAATAGGGGCCGGCCAAAGCTAGCTTGGGAACAAGCTAGGGCCGTCCTAGGTAAGAAATTGGGTGGCCGGCCCTAGCTTGAACCCAAGCTAGTGGGGGCCGGCCAAATTAAATTAAAAAAGAATTTTAATTTTTATTTTTATTATGTGGAAGAAATAATTTATTAAAGAGAATTTAAATTAAAATATCTCTCTTATAAAAGATCTACAAAAGATTAAAGAAAGAGATTAGATCTCTTTCCTTATTTGTAGATTGGTGAGATATTTTATTTTCTCTTTAAAATTATTCACATGTTAATAAAATCAAAATTATAGAAATTTCCTTTTATTAACCATGAAGAGATTTTTAAAGATAAATTTTATTTTTTAAAATTTCCGAAAATAAATTAGGAAGTTTTAATTGTTGATTGAAACTTGTCCAATTTGTTCTCCAATGATGTGGCCGACCAATGTAGATTTAATTGAGAAATTTTATTTTATTTTTCTCAATTAAATCATGTCAAGGAAATTGAGGAAATTTTATTGTAATTAAATTTCCTAATTTGCCTAGGCCAAGGAATATAAAAGAAGGGGTGAGGGTGCCTTCATGAAACATAACCTCTATTGTTTTCTCTCCCTCTTTTGTTCCTTGGTGTGGCCGGCCATCCTCTCTTTCTCTTCCTCTTGTGGTGGCCGAATCTCCTTCTTCCATTGGAGCTCTTGTGGTGGCCGGATACTACTCGGAGAAGAAGAAGAAGAAGGAGAGAAAGCTAGCATCTCTTGGAGCTTGGTTAATATTTTGGTTTTTCTCCTTGGTGAAGTTTTCCTTTGTGGCCGAACCTTGCTTGGAGGAGAAGAAGGTGGTTGGTGGTTTCTCATCTCGGTAGATCATTGCCCACACAACGTCCGAGGTTAGAAGAGGAATACGGTAGAAGATCAAGAGGTTTTTCTACAAGGTATAACTAGTAATTTTTCTTTCCGCATCATGCTAGTTATTTATGGAAATAATACCAAATACAAGAGGCTTACGTTCTAGAATTTCGAATATGTTTTTTCGATGTTGTGTTCTTTTGTTTTTTTCTTTTCCTTGTGATTTGATTGTTCTTTTTGGTTAACCTAAAGTTATTTTAGGAAATTAAATATTAGCTTTTTATAAAAGGTTTTGTCTAGTCGGTGGTGGTTACTCCCATATCCAAGAAGGCCATGTGCCTCGCCACGTCAGTACTGGGAACTAATTATGGAAATTAATATTTAATGGAATTAATAACTTAAGGAGACTTGGGTCGAACGTGTTAAGTTCCGCAGGAGATCCAAGTCAAAACCTAAAAGAACAAATAGATTAAGTTTTGGATCAAACGTGTTAAGTTCCGCAGGCGATCCAAAAAAATTTAATTTAAAAGAACACATGGTAGCTAGGAAAAGGTTCAGACCTTTGTACAAAATTTTTGTACAGTGGAACCTATAGGTTTTCCGAGTAGCAACCAACAATTGGTATCAGAGCTAGGGTTTTACCTCTGTGTATTTGGTATTTAGTTTAATTATGCACATGTCATACATAATTTAGGCAGGTTAATAGTAGGATGTGCTAACTTTGTGGATGCAGGATCCAACTATTATGACTTTTAGTTATTATGTGTGTGATTGGACCCTTGGACATGTCAAGGGCATTTATATGTGTGTGCATGATTGTATTAAAATACAGCAGGAGCTGTATTTAGTTTTATTAGGATTTTATTTTTGATCTAGATACATGTACATTCCTTTTATGGAATATAGGATCAAAAATGTAAAATTCTATTTATGTCGCGGATCGAATCTTGCAAAGCGTGGAACCTTCTAGGAACCAGAGGCGCAGTGGAACTAGGAGCAAGATGGATGCGACAGCTAGACCCGGTGGCGGTGGCCAAATATGGCAGCAGCTTGAGATGACAACACACGGAGAACAACTAGAGATAAAAGCCATAATAGTTGAAAATTAAATTTTCTATTTATTGCTTTTATATTGTGCTGTGTGTGCATGTTAGTTTACAAGTTTAGTAGGCTAGCATAGTTAAAATTCCTCATTTATAAATAACTAAGTGGGAGAGGGATTTTAAATAAATCCCATGGTCTCCATTACTGGTTTGTAAGTGATACAAACAAGCTTGCGCGTTGGCTCTGAGTGCCTTCCTCCATAACGGATGAGCTTGTTTGTGGATCACTAGAACAGACTTCCATTTTTGGATGACTATAGGAAATTAATTAAGAGCGTGTGATCTTCCCCAACGGAAGGGGCACAATCTTATTAATGGACTTAGTGTCAAGTAATGGTATACACTTAGACACATCTAATAGTATCCTCCCCAACGGAGTCACTACTATTATTTGTGTGACCAAATAATACCAACTATTAATTTTATTTGTCAAAAAGTTAGGTTGACAAGATAATAAAATTAATGGGTTAAAACCCTCCTTTTACAAATGTTGAATTTGTATACGTCCACACTAACGTGGCATACAAAATTTACGGTGTTATGAGGTGTTGGTTAATTTAAAATAGTATTGTTTGAGGAATCAATATTATTCTAAATTTAGAGTGCTGACCAAAAGTTATTTGTGATTCTTAGGATGAATTTCAACCCACTGTCCATCATACTTCAACAAAATAGACTTACTGGACCTAATTACATAGATTGGAAAAGGAACCTGGACATTGTTCTGACTGCTGAAAGCTATAAATGTAAAATACCGAAAAATAGGCGAATATTAATAAGGGAATTTTCTAGAATTTTTGGATATTTTTCGGGAATTTTTCAGAGCTTGTATGGACGAATTTACGGGGATAAAATGGGGTCCGGGAAAGCCTGTTTAGGCTACCCATTTAAGCGAGGAAAAGTTGGAAATTATTTTTTCTTTTTCTATTTCTTTTTCCTTTTCCTCATTTGTCGCCGTTTCGTTCTCTTTGCCGCTGCCGAACCCGAAACCATGCCGTGCCCTAACTTCCTTTTCCACTCGATCCTTTTCCCTCTTTGCGTCGATCCCTTTCTTCTTCCCCCACCTCCGATCATCTTCCCCAACCGGCGCCGCTTCGCACTTCCTCTCCCACGCGACCAAAGCCTCGGCAAAAGCAGGAAATTGGGCAGATCTCCTTCCCCCTCACTCCTCTTCAACGCCGACGCTCCTCTTCTCCCCGACCCGGCGTCGATCGCCACCTTGTCGCTGGGCGCCACCTTGTCGCTGGGCGCCACCTCCCCTCTGCCTAGCACCGGGGCCCTAGTCGTCTCCACCGCCGCCTGCTCCGGTTGAGTCACCGCCGGTTGAGGTAGGGTTGTCGATTTCCTCCCGTGCCCTAGATTTTCCCTTTCTTGCGCATCCTCACTTTGATCTGCTTGTTGCCATTGTTGGATTTCCACTTTTGACCACAGGTACCAAAGGGACTCTCGGCAGCCATGCTTTTTATAATGCCATAGAGTTGTCGTCGGGTCGCCTCTTTCTGATAGCACTAGGTCACTGCGTGTTGGCGTCTTCGGTGTCCTAGCATCGACAAAATTCAAGCATGTGAAATTGGGTAAGCCAGTTGGTTGTGTTCTTGATTCGTAAGAGCTTTGGGCTTATGGATGTGGTATTGGCTGAGATGGATGTCCCTGATAGTAGTTTTGTTTGCAGTGATGACAATATAATTCAGGCAGTAACTTCTAGGGCTAGTTACCTTGCTCCAACAACAGATTTGCTCCAACAGGGAGCTATAGGCTGAGGCAACACTTCTCCGACTAAATTAATAGGTGAGTTTTGGTTTGAGTTTGTTTATGGATTTAAATCCAAAAATTTGATGGGAAATGGCTGAGATCCCCTAACCTAAATGGATTAAATGATTGGTTAGCTAGATTTGGATTAGAACTTGTAATGAATTATGCTTATTGCAAGTCCTAATTTAAATGAATTAGTCAAGAAATGATTGAGAAGTTAGATGATCCAATTAGAGTTTATAATTGGATTTAGATTAAGGTTAGCCTCTCGAGGATTCGATTTAGCTAATTAATTAATATGCAATTAGTTAAATCGGTATATCATGTTGTCACAGGACGTTGACACGAGACGAGCATCTCGACGACGGATTTGGACTGGATTTGGACCTTCCGATCGGAGGCGGGTACCTCTTGACTTATCTTTTATGATATTGTCATTGGATATGCATAGTATTTTATAACTACATGCAATGAACATGCTTGCCTTTGGTATGTCACTGTTTGATATCCATAGCATGTTAGATTTGTCACCTGTGATGTATCCGTGCTTATATCTCGTGATTTGTTGCCATGATTATCTTGTTACCATGAGTATCTTAGTTTCTAGAGTGACATACCATGCTTACTGAGGTTAGGACTAGGATTTGGATTGTTGTTTCTGGCCTGTGTATCTAGATTATCTGATACTTAGGTTTTTGTGCCATATCAGATTTGTGTACCTCTATTTGTATATCATATATGATTCGGGTGTTTAGACCCTGATTCTTTGATCTGTGTATATTGTTGGTTCATATGCTATGGAAGAGGGATATGATTTGGGTCTAGGTTGTTATACCTTAGAGGACTTGTATACCCTAGATCCGTGGATTTGACTTACTGATACTGTGGTACCCATATTATGTATATATGGATTTTTCTATGCTGATCAGGATATTCCATACTTATTATGTTCAGGACATAGGATTTTTGATATTTTATCTGACCTGTGTACTCTAGATCTTGGTATGTGACCATTGATTTTACCGTACTCATTTTATACATATGGATATGGTTATGTTGATCAGTTTATGACCCTGCTTAGTGTCATGCATCATGATTGCATGCTGCGCGATTGTCGGCTCTACTATGGTTGAGCACATCGCCATTTACATGTACTGCACACACCACCACTCATGGATTAGTGGTATATCAGACAGGTGTGTGGCGGTTCTGCTGTTTGGCTCCGTTGGTCTGAGGACTCAGCGTGGTAGCCGGCAGTCAGTTGGCTCCGCTGGCATTTAGTGTAGCAGCGTAGTAGCCGGCAGACGGTGGACTCTGTTGGCTCCGTTGGTCGACTCAGCGTGGTAGCCGACAGAGATACCTCCCCGCCATCGTGTACCGGGAGTTGAGAGCATTGAGCCCCCATTTATGATTTGGGGTCACAGGACGGGAGTACAGCATCCCGTCCACTCGGTTACTCATCAGGAGTAGTGACGACAGAGTGCACGGTTGTCACAGCCCTACCCACTCGGTCTCACCATTTGTGTGTGAGATGACTGACTGGCGTCAGGGGTGACCAGGACGCATCATTAGCATCATATGCATTGATGCATTTATATTTTTATGATTGTGTTTGCTGCATTTGGTTGCTGCATTTTGGTTGGATACATACTTTTGACCTGCATACAGGATTATTGACACTTTCGGTTTGACGACTTCTTTTTGTCTGGATAGGAGTTCCTGGTGAGTACAGCTTCCTCAGTTATCTTTCAGTTTTGCATATTCCCTATATATGATTAGGAAGCTGTATTCCATGTTTGTTGTTGTTAGATATATCTTACTACTCATGTCCATTGGTATTCGCTGAGTTGTTGAACTCACCCCCGTTGACACTATCTTTTCAGGTACCAGGTTATTTATGGTGTCGCTTGGAGCATCCTGTCTGCTGGTCCCCACGTCACATCAGAGGACTTATCGATTTCACGTATGTTTTGTTTGTTTATGTATCAGTTTGTTTAGCTCTGTACTCTGGTTTTTATTTTTGGAGTGTTGACGTCGTTATGTGGTGTTTTGTATTTGTTGTTGGTTGTGTAAGCCTAGCCGGCTAGCAGTTTTGTGTTTTGGTTTTTGGTACAGCCGAGCGAGCTGCTTTATTTTATTTTTTTACTGCGTGGTTGTGTCAGCCAGAGGCTGAATATTGTTTCAGATTGTCCGCCGTACAGGGGAGATGCTGCCGAAATTTCTTCGGACAGAGACTCCTCTGGGGCGTGACAATTTAGTGGTATCAGAGCAGGTATACGATACTTGCTATGTGTTCTGGATTTTTGAGATTTATCTGATACCAATTTATTTGGTATCAGAGATCGACTTACGTGACTTATTTTTCCGGTGTTTCGGATTTTGTGTTTTGGTCTTCTTGATGTGACTTTTCGGATTTTGGGACCTGGCAGCAGCAGGATATCTCCAAGCTATAGGAGGTATGTTGGTATACTGTTGTCCTACCTTTTTGTTAGTATATGCCCTGTTCACTATTACAGTTTATGACCTGTATTAGCATTATTTATTGGTACCTGTCTAGTTGATATATCATATATTTTATGTGTTAGGTAAACCACTGATCATGGTAGACCGGAATAGGGATCAAGGATTACAGGTCTCTGCTGATTTTTCATATCACACCATTAGTAGTATTAGCTTCTATTACTACTAGTTGATTAGCATATTGAGGCACATACCAGCCTCTGCTAGTATTAGCTGGGTAGTGGATAGTATCTATATCTTCATGTTGACCTAGCCAGTAGTATATCATTTTATCTTAATTAATTACATCAGTAGATAACCGATTTACTCTTGTTAGATGGGTCAGTGAAAGACTGACTTACGCTTGTCGACTTGGGTAGTCGTAGATTGATATACCTTAGTAGCTTATGGAGGATTAAGGTATTCTTGATTAGTTAATAGATGACCGATATAGCTTTATTGGTCCGATCTGAATCTTTGGGTAGTTTGTGCTTAGTTTGGTATCTAAAGCACATTTGAGTACATGTTTTGTACTGATGTGGAAAAGACTGAGTTGATCGTATATCATTGTCGATTTTGGTCAGTCTATGGAGGATTGATGTATCATATTCTATGGATACTTTAATTTTAGACTGTATGTACCTAATTGGATAACTTAGAAGGTTGATTGGGTCAAATATGTTGATTATCCCTAGCTTTGTTTCGTGTACATATGATTGTAATGAGTTGTAGGAGGTCTCTGATGGTTAGTTCATTTGCAGGAAGGGTGAGTATTCACATCTAGATATGGTTGTTGTATGTTCCTTGTGGATTATAGCTTCTTAGTTAGCTGTACGTGTCTGATTGACATATTGGAGGTATCTTATTGATTTAAATCTGTGTAGTGGTATGTGCACATGGGTGTGAATGTCATGTTGGAAGTATCTTGTCGACTACATCGGTGTTGTGATATGTACATATGTGTTTGGTGTAGTATCTGAGGTATCTTGTTGATTATATTTGATTTGTGGATACACTTGTGTCAATTAGACTTTATTCGAAGTATTATGTTGATCATACTCAAGGTGTATGTATATATATGGGGTGAGTATTATGGAGGTATATTGTCGATTATACCTACGTTGATTTAAGCACACGTGTACGGTATGTGATGTGGGAGGTATTATACTGAATATACCTGAGTTGTGTATATGTTTGGTGTACAATAATTGGAGGATTATGTCGATTATACCTATGTTGTGTGTGCACGTGTGCCAGGTGTATTGTTGGTAGCATCATGATGATTCTACTTATGTTGAATGCAGAATGTGGAGTGTCTGTATTATGTCATTTGTTGGATTACCCTGTAAACCCATATTCTTATCAGTGGGTGATTACTACGATGTTGATAGATTTGACGATGAGTTTGATGTGATTGCTGGATTGTTATACCTTTGGCTGGCCACAGTGATATGTGGTTGAGTGATCTCGTGCAGCCTCTAGTTGGATAGTTAGGTGCCTTGGACATTTATTGATCGTTTGTGGTGGAGCGGAGCTCCCACATATTATTGTTGGTTTGTGATAGAGCGTTGCTCTTACATATTTTGGATTATTGTGGTGGAGCGTTACTCCCACTTATTACGGATTGTTTGTGGTGGAGCGTTGCTCCCACATATGTGGTATTTCGTGTGATGGAGCGTTGCTCTCACACTGGAGGATCTATTCTATGGTGATATGTTATTAGTTGGTGATCAGATTCCTGATTTGTTGTTGAGGATCTTATGGTTAGGAATGTCTGTGATACGGACATTATGTGTCTTGGTTTACCAGTAGTGCTTGCGGTGCCCTAGATGTTATCATGGACTCGATGATTTGGGTATCCCTAGAATGTTTGGATCGGTTTCCATTGTCTTTGTTGACGATGTTGTGATCTATTTCGGATCCGCGGTGAGTCACGTACACCACCTTTGCTTAGATCTAGAGATGTTTCGACGAGAACATCTATATGTGATGATCAGTAGTGCTTATTTGGATTGTCTTATGTGATGATGATTAGGACACACGGTCACCAGCAGGAGTATACCGTGGTTCCACAGGAGATCGAGGTTGTTACCGTTGGGAGTAGACGGAGTCGATATAAGAGGCTCGCAACTTCCTTTGTTTGGCTCGATATTTCCGGAGATACGTTGAGGGTTTCTCATGAATTGCTATGCTATTTACACGCCTGACCAGGAAAGGCGTGAAGTTCACGTGGTCCGAGGACTACGAGACCAGCTTAGAGGAGCTGAAGCGGAGACTAGGGGTGACTCCGATTTTGGTTTTTACCTTCTGAAGAGGACAGATTCGTGCTCTATACCGACGCATGACTACAGAGTTTGGGCGCTATTTTGGTGCAGCACGACACGGTAGTCTTCTATGTTTTTCGAAAGTTGTAGGAGCATGAGTAGAACTACCAGTATATGACTTGTGGCTGGCCGTCATTATTTTGTGCCTTGAAGATTTGGCAGCCTTATCTATACGGCGTTACATTTGAGATTCTCACGGACCATGAGAGTCTCAAATATTTGTTCGCTTAGAAGGAACTTAAATCTCCGACAGAGGAGATGGATGGAGTTCCTGAAGGATTTTGATTGTACCATTAGCTATCACCCAGGAAAAGCTAATGTGGTTGTCGATGCACTTAGCCGGAAGTCCAGAGGGACTTTAGCTTGCCACCGAGTTGTGGTCACATGCGACTTGATTCAAGGTTTCTCCGATTTGGGGCCTTGAGAGGATAGGATGCATGAGCAGGTACCGTTACCATGGTTGCTCACCATTAATCGTGATGAGGATCCAGAGCCCCAAGTCGCCGATCGGTATTTGCGCTTATTTGATAGCTTCCTGCAGACCGAGTTCACACGAGACGAGGAGGTGTTATACACTCCGAGGCGATTATGCGATTTCCTCGGCCCCTTATGGGAGTTACTTTGAGGTTCATCGCTCATGATTTGCTACCGCGGTACCGTGTGTACCAAGATTTGAGGTGTTTCTATTGGTGGAACGATAGGAAGACATCGCGGATTTTGTATCTAGATGTCTTGTCTGTCAACAAGTGAAGGCCGAGCATTAGAGATCTGTCGGCTTATTTCAGCGATTCCTATTCCTGAGTGGAAATGAGAACATATTACTAGGGACTTTGTGGTGAGTTTACCGAGGACATGACGAGACCATGACGCGATTTGGGTAATCTTTGATCAATTACCCAAATCCGCGTACGTTTTGGATAATCGGAGAACAGATTTCCTGGATCGATTGGTAGATTTGTTTTGCCGGGAGATCATCAGATCACGTGGTGTCCCGTTGATTATTATTTCGGATAGAGACCCCGATTCACGTCTCGTTTTTGACAGAGTCTGCAGCAGACCTTGGCACGCAGCTCTGTTTCAGTACAGTTTTCCATCCTCAGACAGATGGATAGTCACAGCGGACCTTTCAGACTTTAGAGGACTTGCTGAGGTGACACATGTGCCGACAGATATCTCAGTTCCCGTCCAGCCTGACGCTACCTATGAGGAGATTCCGGTACGAATACTAGATCGGAAATAGCGTCAGTTGCGGAACAAGATTATCCGGCTGGTTAAAGTCGGATGGCAGCATCATTCGGACGACGAGGCTACTTGGGAGCTCGAGGATACTATCCGAGCTCGATATCCCCATCTTTTCACTTGAGGTATGTGATTTATTTATCGTTCAGCATTTATACTCTATATCTGTTGTTAGTACTTGCTGATGGTAGATAACGAAATTTGGGGACCAAATTTTTATTAGTGGGGGAGAATGTAAAATACCGGAAAATAGGCGAATATTAATAAGGGAATTTTCTAGAATTTTTGGATATTTTTCGGGAATTTTTCAGAGCTTGTATGGACGAATTTACGGGGATAAAATGGGGTCCGGGAAAGCCTGTTTAGGCTACCCATTTAAGCGAGGAAAAGTTGGAAATTATTTTTTCTTTTTCTATTTCTTTTTCTATTTCTTTTTCCTTTTCCTCATTTGTCGCCGTTTCGTTCTCTTTGCCGCTGCCGAACCCGAAACCATGCCGTGCCCTAACTTCCTTTTCCACTCGATCCTTTTCCCTCTTTGCGCCGATCCCTTTCTTCTTCCCCCACCTCCGATCATCTTCCCCAACCGGCGCCGCTTCGCACTTCCTCTCCCACGCGACCAAAGCCTCGGCAAAAGCAGGAAATTGGGCAGATCTCCTTCCCCCTCACTCCTCTTCAACGCCGACGCTCCTCTTCTCCCCGACCCGGCGTCGATCGCCACCTTGTCGCTGGGCGCCACCTCCCCTCTGCCTAGCACCGGGGCCCTAGTCGTCTCCACCGCCGCCTGCTCCGGTTGAGTCACCGCCGGTTGAGGTAGGGTTGTCGATTTCCTCCCGTGCCCTAGATTTTCCCTTTCTTGCGCATCCTCACTTTGATCTGCTTGTTGCCATTGTTGGATTTCCACTTTTGACCACAGGTACCAAAGGGACTCTCGGCAGCCATGCTTTTTATAATGCCATAGAGTTGTCGTCGGGTCGCCTCTTTCTGATAGCACTAGGTCACTGCGTGTTGGCGTCTTCGGTGTCCTAGCATCGACAAAATTCAAGCATGTGAAATTGGGTAAGCCAGTTGGTTGTGTTCTTGATTCGTAAGAGCTTTGGGCTTATGGATGTGGTATTGGCTGAGATGGATGTCCCTGATAGTAGTTTTGTTTGCAGTGATGACAATATAATTCAGGCAGTAACTTCTAGGGCTAGTTACCTTGCTCCAACAACAGATTTGCTCCAACAGGGAGCTATAGGCTGAGGCAACACTTCTCCGACTAAATTAATAGGTGAGTTTTGGTTTGAGTTTGTTTATGGATTTAAATCCAAAAATTTGATGGGAAATGGCTGAGATCCCCTAACCTAAATGGATTAAATGATTGGTTAGCTAGATTTGGATTAGAACTTGTAATGAATTATGCTTATTGCAAGTCCTAATTTAAATGAATTAGTCAAGAAATGATTGAGAAGTTAGATGATCCAATTAGAGTTTATAATTGGATTTAGATTAAGGTTAGCCTCTCGAGGATTCGATTTAGCTAATTAATTAATATGCAATTAGTTAAATCGGTATATCATGTTGTCACAGGACGTTGACACGAGACGAGCATCTCGACGACGGATTTGGACTGGATTTGGACCTTCCGATCGGAGGCGGGTACCTCTTGACTTATCTTTTATGATATTGTCATTGGATATGCATAGTATTTTATAACTACATGCAATGAACATGCTTGCCTTTGGTATGTCACTGTTTGATATCCATAGCATGTTAGATTTGTCACCTGTGATGTATCCGTGCTTATATCTCGTGATTTGTTGCCATGATTATCTTGTTACCATGAGTATCTTAGTTTCTAGAGTGACATACCATGCTTACTGAGGTTAGGACTAGGATTTGGATTGTTGTTTCTGCCCGTGTATCTAGATTATCTGATACTTAGGTTTTTGTGCCATATCAGATTTGTGTACCTCTATTTGTATATCATATATGATTCGGGTGTTTAGACCCTGATTCTTTGATCTGTGTATATTGTTGGTTCATATGCTATGGAAGAGGGATATGATTTGGGTCTAGGTTGTTATACCTTAGAGGACTTGTATACCCTAGATCCGTGGATTTGACTTACTGATACTGTGGTACCCATATTATGTATATATGGATTTTTCTATGCTGATCAGGATATTCCATACTTATTATGTTCAGGACATAGGTTTTTGATATTCTATCTGACCTGTGTACTCTAGATCTTGGTATGTGACCATTGATTTTACCGTACTCATTTTATACATATGGATATGGTTATGTTGATCAGTTTATGACCCTGCTTAGTGTCATGCATCATGATTGCATGCTGCGCGATTGTCGGCTCTACTATGGTTGAGCACATCGCCAGTTACATGTACTGCACACACCACCACTCATGGATTAGTGGTATATCAGACAGGTGTGCGGCGGTTCTGCTGTTTGGCTCCGTTGGTCTGAGGACTCAGCGTGGTAGCCGGCAGTCAGTTCCGCTCTGTTTGGTTCCGCTGGCATTTAGTGTAGCAGCGTAGTAGCCGGCAGACGGTGGACTCTGTTTGGCTCCGTTGGTCAGGTGACTCAGCGTGGTAGCCGGCAGAGATACCTCCCCGTCATCGTGTACCGGGAGATGAGAGCATTGAGCTCCCCCATTTATGATTTGGGGTCACAGGACAGGAGTACTCCGACAACATCCCGTCCACTCGGTTACTCATCGTGAGTAGTGACGACAGAGTGCACGGTTGTCACCCTACCCACTCGGTCTCACCATTTTGTGTGAGATGATCGACTGGCGGGGTGACCAGACGCATCATTAGCATCATATGCATTGATGCATTTATATTTTATGATTGTGTTTGCTGCATTTGGTTGCTGCATTTGGTTGGATACATACTTTGACTGCATACGGGATTATTGACACTTCGGTTTGTGACTTCTTTTTGTCGGATAGGAGTTCTGGTGAGTCTGACTTCCTCGGTTATCTTCGGTTTGCATATTCCTATATATGATTAGGAAGTCGTATTCCATGTTTGTTGTTGTTAGATATATCTTACTACTCATGTCCATTGGTATTCGCTGAGTTGTTGAACTCACCCCCGTTGACACTATCTTTTCAGGTACCAGGTTATTTATGGTGTCGCTTGGAGCATCCTGTCTGCTGGTCCCCACGTCACATCAGAGGACTTATCGATTTCACGTATGTTTTGTTTGTTTATGTATCAGTTTGTTTAGCTCTGTACTCTGGTTTTTATTTTTGGAGTGTTGACGTCGTTATGTGGTGTTTTGTATTTGTTGTTGGTTGTGTAAGCCTAGCCGGCTAGCAGTTTTGTGTTTTGGTTTTTGGTACAGCCGAGTGAGCTGCTTTATTATTAACTGCGTGGTGTTTGCTTTCTTTTATTGTATTATTCCAGCCGCATGTGGCTGAGGTATATAGTGCTTGTAGAAAAGTCTCAGATTGTCCGCCGTACAGGGGAGATGCTGCCGAAATTTCTTCGGACAGAGACTCCTCTGGGGCGTGACAATAAATTTGTACTGACTGAACCTTGTCCTGATGCACCCACTGGTGAATCTACCCAAGAGGAGATTGAATATCATAAGAGATGGGTAAAGGCAGATGAGATGGCGCGGTGTTACATTTTGGCTTCAATGTCAAATGTATTGCAACATCAGCATCAAGATTTACCAATAGCTTATGATATTATGAACAATCTCAAGGAGCTCTTTGGTCATCAGGATAGGGCTTCTAGATAAGAAGTTATGAGAAAGATAATGACAGCCACCATGCAAGAGGGTACTCCTGTAAGGGATCATATCTTAAAGATGATGGCTTATCTGAACGAGATACAGATCCTTGGAGGAGAAATTGATGGGGAAACCCAGATCGATATGATCCTCCAAACGCTACCTAGAAGTTTTGAGCAGTTCCGCCTGAACTATAATATGAATAAAAGGATTTATTCATTAGGGGAACTACTGACAGAACTTCAAGCAGCAGAAGGATTATTTCGTCACAATTCTCAAATTCACTTTGCTGAAAATGGTTCTACTTCTAAATCGAAAGGAAAGAAGAAGAAGAAACAAGCTGGCTCAGCAAAGAAAGTGAATAAATCTCAGAGTACAAGATTTAAAGCTGAAGGGCAAGTGCTTCATCTGCAAGCAGGCAGGACATTGGAAGGCGGACTGTCCTCGTAGGAACCAAAACAAAGGTATATCTCATGCTCTAGTTGTTGAAACATGTTTAGCGGTGTTATCTACCAGCACCTGGTGTGTAGATACGGGAGCCACTGATCATGTCTGTAATTCCTTGCAGGGGTTCCAGGAAACCCGACGACTATCTGAAGGGGAGATTACCGTCTACATGGGCAATGCTACTAAGGTGGCAGCTGTTGCAGTGGGAGACGTCTACTTATCTTTTAGTAGAAATAAAAATTTGGTTTTAAGAAATTGTCTTTATGTACCCAGTTTTAGAAAGAATTTAATTTCAATTTCTAAACTGTTTTTAGATGGATATTCAGTTTCTTTCAGTAACGATGTAGTTATTAAAAGAAATAAAGTGATTATCTGTTCTGGTGCATTAGTTGGCAATTTGTATACTTTAAATCCAATTTCTTCCACAAAGTAAAACATGGAAATTTATAACTCATCTTCTAATTCTAATAAGAGAAAAGAACCTTCGGAAATGAACCAAGCATATCTTTGGCATCTAAGGCTTGGTCATATTAACTTAAGTAGGATTCAGAGGCTCATAGCCGATGGACTTTTGAGTTCATTAGAGTTGGAAAATTTTCCAACTTGTGAATCCTGCTTAGAAGGTAAAATGACCAAAAGGCCATTCAAGGCCAAGGGGTATAGAGCCAAAGAAGTGTTAGAATTGGTTCACTCTGATTTGTGTGGTCCTATGTCTGTCCAGGCAAGAGGAGGTTTTGAATATTTTGTCTCTTTCATAGACGATTATTCAAGATATGGATACATTTACCTTATGCGCCGCATGTCTGAGTGCTTTGATAAGTTCAAAGAATACAAGGCTGATGTGGAGAAACGACTAGGTAAAAGTATCAAGACACTACGGTCTGATCGTGGTGGCGAATACCTCTTAGGAGAGTTTAGGAATTACTTATCAGAGGCCGGGATTCAATCCCAATTGTCTGCACCTAGAACACCCCAACAGAATGGTGTAGCAGAACGAAGGAACAGGACTCTTATGGAGATGGTTAGATCGATGATGAGTTATTCAGAATTACCAAATTCGTTTTGGGGATATGCTCTGGAAACAGCAGTATACGTTCTGAACTTAGTACCTTCTAAATCAGTTTCTTCTACTCCCATAGAATTGTGGAATGGGCGAAAACCCAGTTTAAGACATATTCGGATTTGGGGTAGTCCAGCACATGTGCTGAAACCAGATGCTGATAAATTAGAATCCCGTACAGAAGTTCGCATGTTTGTAGGATATCCCAAAGGAACGAAAGGTAGTTTATTTTATAGTCCTAAAGACCAGAAGGTCATTGTTAGCACCAATGCCCAGTTTTTAGAAGAAGACTATATAATGGATCATAAGCTCAGTAGTAAAGTTGTTTTAGAAGAACTTAGAGAGGACATGTCTACTTCAGTACCAACAGTACAAGATGAAGTACCACAAGAGACTGCAACACGTGTCACACATGATACACAACCACAGACAGTGCCTCGTCGTAGTGGGAGGGTTGTAAGGCAGCCTGGTAGATTCATGTTTTTGGGAGAGTCTTCGGACTTGATCTCGGGTAAACATGAACCTGATCCACGAACATATGACGAAGCACTCCAAGATATAGATGCAGCATCTTGGCAAAAGGCAATGAATTCTGAAATAGAGTCTATGTACTCTAATAAGGTCTGGGAGCTTGTAGAACCACCTGATGGTATAAAAGCCGTTGGATGCAAGTGGATCTACAAAAGGAAAAGAGGGACAGACGGGAAGGTAGAAACCTTTAAAGCTAGGCTTGTTGCGAAAGGGTACACTCAGAAAGAGGGAATCGATTATGAGGAAACCTTTTCACCGGTAGCCATGCTTAAGTCTATCCGGATACTCTTATCCATTGCTACTCATATGGATTATGAGATTTGGCAAATGGATGTCAAGACAACTTTCCTTAATGGAAGTCTTGAAGAGAACATCCATATGAAGCAACCGGAAGGGTTCATTGAAAAAGGCAAAGAGCATCTAGTGTGCAAGCTCAATTGGTCCATTTATGGACTAAAGCAAGTTTTAAGATCTTGGAACATCCGGTTTAATGAAGTAATCCAGTCATTTGGATTTATTCAAAGTCCGGATGAATCTTGTGTATATAAGAAGTGTAACAAAAATGTGGTGGTATTTCTTGTACTATACGTAGATGATATTTTGTTAATTGGCAACAATGTCAAGGTATTATCAGACGTAAGGGTATGGTTGTCCAAACAATTTGATATGAAGGACTTAGGAGATTGTGCACACATTCTTGGGATCAAAGTTATAAGGGATCGTAAGAAAAGAATGTTGTGTCTGTCCCAAGCTTCATATATAGATACAATCCTTGCTCGTTTTAGCATGTAGGATTCCAAGAAAGGTTTCTTACCTTTTAGACATGGAGTAGCTCTATCTAAAGAGATGTCTCCAAAGACATCGAAAGAGATAGAGGACATGAAAGCAGTTCCTTATGCTTCGGCTGTAGGAAGCCTAATGTATGCAATGCTATGTACGAGACCTGATATCTGTTTTACCGTGGGCATGGTTAGCAGATATCAGAGTAACCCTGGACAAGGACATTGGACTGCGGTAAAGCATATATTAAAGTACCTGAGAAGGACTAGAGATTATATGCTAGTTTACCAAGCAGACGATCTGCTCCCTGTGGGTTACACGGATTCAGATTTCCAATCAGATAGGGATAACAGTAAGTCTACATCAGGCTATGTGTTTACTTTAGGAGGTGGAGCCATTTCATGGAGGAGTGTTAAGCAGAAATGCGTTTCGGACTCAACCATGGAAGCTGAGTATGTAGCAGCCTCTGAGGCAGCTAAAGAAGCAGTATGGCTCAGGAACTTTCTAATGGACTTAGATGTGATTCCTGGTTTGCCCAAAATCATCACAATTTATTGTGATAATAGTGGTGCAGTTGCAAACTCGAAGGAACCACGAGCCCATAAGGCAAGTAAACATATAGAGCGCAAGTACCACCTGATACGAGATATCGTGAAGCGAGGAGAAGTTGTCATCGCCAAGATTGCATCAGCGGATAACCTGGCAGATCCTTTCACTAAAGCCCTTCCGGCGAAAGCTTTCGATTGGCATGTGGAGGGAATGGGAATCAGATGTATGGTAGAAGATATGGCAGCTTAGTCATTAGTATAAGTGGGAGATTGTTGGAGTGTATACTGAAAGCCTAAGCTTTGTAAAACATTCATTATGAATAAAGAATCACATTTGGTCAAATTGTCTACATTTGTTTGTAGGTGTTCATATAATTTATATTGTAGATAACATAGTATGTGGTGTCACATGCAGAAGATGATGTTATCAGTACCTTATAAATTATAAACAGTAGCTCACGACTAAAATGGAAAGGAACAAACCATTAGAAGGTCGTAGTGTAATTAGGTATTAGTTTATCTTGACTATATAATTACACTAGTACACTCAGAGTGTATTGAGTAGGACCATTAGAGGTCGTTTCTTTTATACTGACTTTATAAAGGAACAAAGACCTCAGTTATTATGGAAGTGTGTGCTCTTAATCCTAATATAATAACAAGCACATATGTTTGATATTTATTTCTTTAATTTATCAATGGGTGAGATTTAGTTCGATGAATCAATAAACCCGATAAGTTGGGAAATGGTATCACTTATAGTGTGTGTTGTTGATTATAGAAGGAAACTGTGTCCTAGAGATACTAGGTTGATAATGTCCTCAAGAGGAGCTCATAAGGATTGTCATGTTAAATCCTGCAGGTGGACTTAGTCCGACATGATGATAAGGTTGAGTGGTACTACTCTTGGACTTAGATATTAATTAAATGAGTTGTCAGTAACTCACTTAATTAGTGGACATTCGATATCTTAAACACAGGGAGACTAACACACTCATAATAAGAAGGAGCCCAAAAATGTAATTTGGGATTGGTGCGGTAGTTCAATGATAGTTCTCTAGTGGAATGAATTATCATTGATAAAATTAAGTTGTGTGTTCGGGGCGAACACGGGATGCTTAATTTTATCGGGAGACCAAAACCAATTCCTCCTCTCGGTCCCTATCGTAGCCTCTTATTTGTAGAGTTCTATACCCACCTATACCCACCTTCTATACCCACCCAATAGGGGCCGGCCAAGCTAGCTTGGGAACAAGCTGGCCGGCCTAGGTAAAATTGGTGGCCGGCCCTAGCTTGAACCCAAGCTAGTGGGGGTCGGCCAAATTAAATTAAAAAGGAATTTTAATTTTAATTTTTATTATGTGGAAGAAATAATTTATTAAAGAGAATTTAAATTAAAATATCTCTCTTATAAAAGATCTACAAAAGATTAAAGAAAGAGATTAGATCTCTTTCCTTATTTGTAGATTGGTGAGATATTTTATTTTCTCTTTAAAATTATTTACATGTTAATAAAATTAAAATTATAGAAATTTCCTTTTATTAACCATGAAGAGATTTTTAAAGAGAAATTTTATTTTTTAAAATTTCCAGAAACAAATTAGGAAGTTTTAATTGTTGATTGAAACTTGTCCAATTTGTTCTCCAATGATGTGGCCGGCCAATGTAGATTTAATTGGGAAATTTTATTTTATTTTTCTCAATTAAATCATGTCAAGGAAATTGAGGAAATTTTATTGTAATTAAATTTCCTAATTTGCCTAGGCCAAGGAATATAAAAGAAGGGGTGAGGGTGCCTTCATGAAACATAACCTCTATTGTTTTCTCTCCCTCTTTTGTTCCTTGGTGTGGCCGGCCATCCTCTCTTTCTCTTCCTCTTGTGGTGGCCGAATCTCCTTCTTCCATTGGAGCTCTTGTGGTGGTCGGA
Source organism: Zingiber officinale (assembly GCF_018446385.1). Taxonomy (NCBI): domain Eukaryota; kingdom Viridiplantae; phylum Streptophyta; class Magnoliopsida; order Zingiberales; family Zingiberaceae; genus Zingiber; species Zingiber officinale. The sequence continues at coordinate 126,551,444 of NC_055989.1, forward strand.
TACTACTCGGAGAAGAAGAAGAAGAAGGAGAGAAAGCTAGCATCTCTTGGAGCTTGGTTAGTATTTTGGTTTTTCTCCTTGGTGAAGTTTTCCTTTGTGGCCGAACCTTGCTTGGAGGAGAAGAAGGTGGTTGGTGGTTTCTCATCTTGGTAGATCGTTGCCCACACAACGTCCGAGGTTAGAAGAGGAATATGGTAGAAGATCAAGAGGTTTTTCTACAAGGTATAACTAGTAATTTTTCTTTCCGCATCATGCTAGTTATTTATGGAAATAATACCAAATACAAGAGGCTTACGTTCTAGAATTTCGAATATGTTTTTTCGATGTTGTGTTCTTTTGTTTTTTTCTTTTCCTTGTGATTTGATTGTTCTCTTTGGTTAACCTAAAGTTATTTTAGGAAATTAAATATTAGCTTTCTATAAAAGGTTTTGTCTAGTCGGTGGTGGTTGCTCCCATATCCAAGAAGGCCATGTGCCTCGCCACGTCAGTACTGGGAACCAATTATGGAAATTAATATTTAATGGAATTAATAACTTAAGGAGACTTGGGTCGAACGTGTTAAGTTCCGTAGGAGATCCGAGTCAAAACCTAAAAGAACAAATAGATTAAGTTTTGGATCAAACGTGTTAAGTTCCGCAGGCGATCCAAAAAAATTTAATTTAAAAGAACACATGGTAGCTAGGAAAAGGTTCAGACCTTTGTACAAAATTTTTGTACAGTGGAACCTATAGGTTTTTCGAGTAGCAACCAACACGAAGTATATTATATGGACCTTTGACTTTCCTTTGGTGGAGGTGCTCACTAGGTTGACTTCCAAGACTTCTTCTTCTTCTTCACTTGTCTTGGATTCTTCTTCAACCTTTGAGGATGTAGATGCTACCTCATCTTCCTCATCCACACTTGTGGATGGCCTCTCTTCATCCTTCTCCTCCTCGGACATGACCGAATTCACTTCCTCTTCTTCTTTTGATGTTGAATTGGTCTCCACATCCGATTGGTCCTTCTTCTCCTCTTCGACCACTTCATCCTTTTCTTCAAATTTTTCCTCTTCGTGTGTAGGCATGAGTTCTTCCCATTGAACCTTCTTTATCTTGCTCCATAAATTGTGAGCATTCTCGTACTCACCTACACACCTCATCACATTAGAAGGCAACATATTAATTAAAATTGATATTACCTTATTGTTTGCCTCCGATCTTGAGGTTTGCTCCTCCGTACAATATCGTGGTCGGAGCTTCTTCCCTTTCTTGTCTTTCAGAACTTTGAACGGTTCCTTGATCACCATCATGGTATCCCAATCCGTGTCGAAAAAGACCTCCATTTTCATCATCCAATAGGTGATGCCCCATAAACCTCCGCCTTCAAACTTCGGCGGCATAATCTGTTGGTGCGGGAAGCATCCGACGATCGAACCTTAGTTTTGATAATGGCAAAGGATTCAAAGTTAAGTTAGTGTGTGATCTAAAATGTTTGAATGAGTGTTTCAGGAAAGTCCTAGCTGCGGTAAGGCAGGTGAAAAAACCTAAGGGGTGGTAACCTTAGGTCCTAGGGGGCGGTAACCCTAGGTGAGGGAAAACCCTAAGGGGTGGTAACCTTAGGTCCTAGGGGGCGGTAACCCTAGGTGGAAGAAAACCCTAAGGGGCGGCAACCTTAGGTCCTAGGGGGTGGTAACCCTAGGTGGAGAAAAACCCTAGGGGGTGGTAACCCTAGGTCCTAGGGGGTGGTAACCCTAGGCGAAAAGTCCAGTCAGTCTGGAGGACCGGACTGGCATCAGGTAATCTCTCCTGAGGGGAGTAGGTGAGGACGTGTTCCCCGTAGAGGGAACAGTAGGCGTCGGGTCGACCTAGGGTTTCCGGTTGGGAATCCGAAGTCAGACTTGGACAGTCCGAAGACTGTCAGTTATTCCTTGCTGTGTTTTATCAGATTCTAACACTATCTTGCAGGGGATTTTGCTCGGACTAACCTGGTTTTGCAGGTGAGGAACCTGCTGGAAAAAGGTGGTCTGGGCGCCCGGGATGGATCCGGGCGCCCGGAGGTCCAGGCGCCCGAAACAGGTCCGGGCGCCCGGGACCAAACTTTATCCCTGCCGCGACTTCGCCACGTGGAGCATCCTGGTTGGTTGGCCACGTCGCACTCCAGGCGCCCGGAAGGGATCCAGGCGCCCGGAATGTCATATAAAAAGAGGGTCAAGGGTGCAGCCAACGAGACGACCTTGAAGTGCTACTACTCGACGTCGACAACCCGAAGCTCAGACTCTTCGATCTTTTGTTGTCGGTATTAGTTTACTTATTGCATTAATTGTAATTCAAATTGTAATCTTTCCGATATATAGTTGTTGCTCACCGAAAGTGGTCAAGGACCGCGGGCCTTCGAGTAGGAGTCGCCATAGGCTCCGAACGAAGTAAAACACCTGTGTCTCTGTGTGTTTGATTTTACTTTCCGCTGCGTTTCTATTCTGTGTTTTAAATCGTTAAAATAGTCACGAGCGCTATTCACCCCCACCCCCCCTTCTAGCGCTTTCGATCCATCATAATCAAGCCGGTTATCTTCTTGTATTTGCTCTTCTCGGCGATTAGTCCGGTGAAGTGCGGCCTTGCTCTGATACCACTCGTAAGGGATCGGTGGCCGGCTTAAAGGGGGGTTGGATAGACGACACCCCCAAATCCTTTCTTCCTATACTTGTTAGCTTGCGCAGCGGAAATACAAACAATAAACAAGCTAAACTAAAGACAAGAATAAGAAAAAAATGCAAACCAATACACGTTCGTTTAACGTGGTTCGGAGATTAGGGCTCCTACTCCACGACTGTCCGTAAGGTGGACGATCCCTATCCGTCGGTGGATTAACCCCCGGTAAACTTCGACTATCTCAAGTCACTCCTTGTGGGTGGAGAAACCTCACCACAACACCAACCAAGACTCTTGAGACTAGTAGACTACTAATTAGGGTTTACCACCACTAATTTCGTCAACTAGAACCAAGCTCCCAAGATTTGGTTATATAGGCCACGGGTTGAAAACCTCGCCTACCAGTCGACTGCCAAAACATGCAGTCGACTGCCCTTTGTGAAAATTCGACCGTTACATCCCAATGACTCGATACCAGTCGACTGCTAAAACTAGCAGTCGACTGCTCCGCACTGGCTGAGCGAATAGAAGCATTCTGTTTGCTCCCAGTCGACTGTACCAGTCGACTGATGAAACATGCAGTCGACTGGTACCGAGTACATTCTCTCACAGCACTCGGGCCCTCACCCTTACGACTCATTTAACGCTTCCTTCGCAGCCTTGACCTTTTACCTTCAAGCCTACTTCCTCTTTGGCTCTCGTCCCTCGGATTCATACAAGCCCGCGGCTCGTCCCCAATGCCATCCTTCGCATATGATTCGAAGTCGCTTCCCTCGGCCCTTTGTTACGCTCCGCAAGTGTACGGAAATGTCGCAAGTAATATAAAAGATTATCGTATCCACAGGGACTGGAATAAGCACTAGAAATGTCTCAATGCGAATTAGCTAAACAACTATCCAATCGTTTCAAAAGCAAAGTAAAGGTAAACAAATCTAATATTAGAGATCAACAAACAAGAGTTTAGTGTTTTGGGTTATGATAAAGGGAGATTCTAGGAGTTTCGGTTTCTTTGTAAGATTTCTTGAATGTAAATGGTTCACCAATTCTTATTCCTCAATTGCCAAGCATGTAGAAAGTTGCCGGTTCCCTCTTGCAATAGACAACCGGCTAAGGACTGAGAAATGTATCTAAATAGGATTAATTAGACATGAACCTACGTTGTCCTTACACAGAAGCGCACCTATTACTATGCCTTCCTCGGATATCAACATAGAAGCCCACACCTTATTAATCTATAAAGATACAATAAGCTAATCATAGAATCCATCATACTCTCTTGAATATCCCTATTTCCTCTTCAAGATTATCTCTCAAACGCCCTTACACGGGCTTGCACCTGTCACGTGGATCCCTCGGATGATCGAGTGAGAGTTTATCCTTACCAAGTCCATAAGATATCCAAACAATCAATCAAGAATGAGAATTAAGCACAAACCACCATCAATCATTCAAGATCTAATTGATACAAGCAAGATAATGTCATTGAAACAAGAAAATGGCAAATCCAAAAGAGATTACATCAATCCATCATACAAATACTCCCTTAATCCTAGAATACAAGATCTACTCCATGAATTGAGGAAGAAAACCCGATAGAATAGAGATTACAAGCATTCCTTGAATCCCCAATCCAAGAAAACAAGAAGAGGGGAAAAGAGAAAACTTATCTACAAAGAAGCTTCGTCTTCGGATCCAATCCACGCTCCGGAGTCGAAATCGTCGAGATCTCCCTAAGAATCGCCCAGAAATCCTCCCAAGAATGGGAGGAAACCACCAAATCTTGCTTTCTCCCAAAGGGGGAGAGATCCCCTTTCAAATCATGAAGGAGGGTTTAAATAGAGGAGGGATTCGGGCGCCACACGACCCCGTGACATGGCTGTGTGAGATTCACACGGCCATGTCCAGTTCCCTCTCTGCCAAACCTGCACGGCCGTGTGACTCCACACGGCCAGAACTCTTCTGCTCTCTGGAAATGATACACGGCCGTGTGGTGCACACGGCCACAGCCTGCTTGGTCTCTGGAAGTCTCACACGGCCGTGTAGATCCACACGGCCATGTAAGGCTTCTGCTTTGGTTGGCTTCAAATCTTGACACGGCCGTGTGAGGTTCACACGGCCATGTCATCTTCCTCTTCTGTTGGTGCCAAACTCCACACGGCCCGAGCTCCATCCCAGTGCATGGCCGTGTGAGGTACACGGCCCGGTGCTTTCTCCTTTCGTTTCTTCCAATGCATGCCCAAAGATGTAGATTTTTCACCAAATCGACTCCTGTGTACAGAAAATGTACAAAAAGCAGATCTCCGAACCAAAAGAGTAAATATACTAAAAGGAAAGCTGGAAGTATAAAAATGCATAGATCAAGCATGCTCAAAGTATGTAAATGTGCGTAAAGACATGCATAAAAGAGTATATAATCTACGCACATCACACCCCCAGACTTAAACCTTTGCTTGTCCTCAAGCAAAATGCTGCAATCTAAATTCATATGTTCTATAACACATTCATAAAACCCAGTGCACTTTCCTAACTCTATCAAAAAGTTTCATTAACAAGCTTGATCATGGAAACAAGTAAAGTATGGTTCAAGCATAAGAATCTTGTGCGCAGTGTAAAAGTAACTCAACACCCTTCAAGTTTCAATCCATGTCCTAGTCAAGTCGTCATCAAATTTGAATTCCTAATGTTTCCAGTGAAAGACAAGTAACCAGTGATAGGCACTTACTTACCATTCACTTGGTTCATATTTCTCAACTAACCCAAGGTCTCAAAGGTGTGCTCAATCTCAAGAGAAGCTAAACAGTCATTTCCCCAGTAACCTAACTCGGTCTCAAAGGGGTGACTTGCTAGATTCCACTCATGATAACTCTTTTTTATATCCCTTATTGTGTTTTTTTTTTTAAGTGTTTGCATTGTGCAAACTTATTCACAAATGTACTTTTAGCACACATGTTGGGATATTTTGATTTTTCCAAATGAGCTTTAATGATTTGAGCCTCATCCAGTAACCAAAATGAAAGTTGAGAAATCACCATGGAAACCAAGTACTAAGCAAACAAGATGAATCATGACTATTTCAATGACATCAACTATTCAAGCATCAAGCACAAGTGTAGTGAAGATAAAATCCTTAAGGTTGAACCAAAACTAAAACTCATCACCATAAGATTCTTAGCTTGTTTCATGCTACCCAAGATAGAAAAAAGAACTACACAAAGTTTACTAGTAGCATCATGCGAACATCATGAATCGAGACAATAATCGTGCTAACATTTCACTTGAATCCAAGAAAGCATATAAGTGAAGATTTGATGTTCTCAAAATTTTTTTTGCCATGATTATTTCAAAAACAAGCAAAATAAAGCAACAAGCAATGAAAATAAGAACCAACATGAAAAACTAATCAAAAACTAAAAACTGAAAACCAAACTAAACAATACACGACACCCCAACTTTTCATCGTCCCGATGAAATCAGTATGGTGGAGGAGGTGGAAGATCAGGAAAATCAGGGAAGGAAGATGCAAAATCTTCAACAAACCATCTAACTTCGTTTCTGAAAAAATTATGATATTCAAACAATTTATCAATATCATCCTGCACAAATCTTATACAACCTCTAAGATCTTCATGAAATTCCATTTTAGCCCTATAAGCATTCATCATTTTAGAAATCTTATCACACAATTCTCTTTCGCTCTTGAAACAATCTTGTAGCTTTTTAAATAGTTCCTCTTCCATAAGCTTCTTATCTTCAAGAAATTCATTAGTTGAATCTAAATCACTATGAATATTCTTTAAAGCAGAATTAAGTTCTTGAAACATAAAACTATGAATCTCTTGGTTACCCTTAGAAACATTTTTTTGAGTAAAAGTTGACAAGGCTCTAGATTGTTGCCTAGCTAACTTTAAACACCAATTCTCTTTATTATGAATTGTAGTAAAATCATGATTGGGCAATTTTAAAGGGAAACCATTTTTAATGACTAAACTAAATCCATGCTCTTCATGCTTAATCATTTTCATTGCTAAACATGAATTGAAATCCAACGTACAAAAACTCTCCACCACCTCTAACTCACTCAAATCACATCCTAATACTAAGGCCAATTGAGTAAGTAATCCCCAAAATAATAGGTGTGGTAGAATTTGATTTCCCTAATTTTGCCAAATGTCTAAGAAAGAAATAACCAGAATTAATTGGAACATTTTCGACCATTGCCCACAAACAATACAAGTCTACAAGTCTTACCGATCCCTCTTTGTCCTCCCTTCCAAATATAGTGTTTTTCATGACCAAATAAGCATATTTAAAAATAGGATTGATAATTTGGCAAACTCTGGAATTATGAGGATCAAATAATGGTTGTTCAGAAATTTGTTGCCAGAAATGTGAATTCTCAAATTGGGGCAAAATCACACACACATCATTCTTTGGCAACTCATAACAAGTATTAAAATCTCCCAACGTCCATTCATAATTTTCATTAAACAACCGGAATTTACACTTCCCCCCTCCTTGAACATTATCAACTTCTATTGAGCTTAAAAATTCAAGAACAATTCTAGGATAAGTAGGATATCTCATGTTCACTAAACCACTCCATCCTATCCTTTCAAATAGCCAAACTAAATCATCCTTAAACCCCAAAGTTTCTAAAGTTTCAACATCAAGAAACCTAGTGCCTAAAAGAGGTCGTTTACATAAAGACGAATATCTATACCGTTGCTCATCACTGGAGAAAACAATACCAAAGTCATTAGAAATACCTTTAAAACAAACATTCCTCTCCTTTCTTGCAACCACCTTCTCCTTCCCTTTTCCTGTGGCCGAAGTCTCCTCAATCACGTTTTCCATGGAAGAAAATCTAATCTCCTAAAGAAGAATGAGAAGGAAAAATTGGAAGAAGTAATTCAATCCTTTAGAAATGGGGAGATAGGGAAAAGGAGCAAGCGGCGGTACACGGCCGTGTGCCGCCCCCACCCCGTGCCCTAATTCCTTAAGAAGATGTGGATCAGGCCGTGTGATATCACACGGCCATGATCATTTCTCGTCGCACGGCCGTGTCTGTGACACGGCCCCCTTCCCTTTCTTCTCTGGATTCTAGACACGGGACGTGTCTGCGACACGGCCTAAACATCTTTTTTCACGGGTTTCTTCGCACGGCCGTGTCTGGGACACGGCCTATTCGTCTTTCTCCTCGGGAGATCCCACACGGCCGTGTCTGGATGACACGGCCCAAACACTTCCCTTCTCTGCAACCTTTGCCTGGCCGTGTATAGCACACGGCCTGACTCTGTTTTGCACCTAACCTGAAAACAAAAATCAAAAACAAGTAAAAACCAACAAAATGAATTTATACTAGCTAAAAGAATTCAATCTGGAGGGCGAGGTTCAGAAAAATACAACCTTTGTACCTCTTCTATTTTCGTGCCATGAATATATTTTTTCAGTCGTTGACCATTTACCTTAATTATCCCAAAATCTTTGTTCCAAATATCTACAGCTCCAAAAGGATAAACCTTCTTTACCTCATATGGACCCGTCCACCTTGACTTAAGCTTCCCAGGAAAAAGTTTTAATTTTGAATTGAACAACAAAACCAAATCTCCCACATTAAAGTCTTTACGAAGAATGTGTTGATCGTGCCATTTCTTTGTCCTTTCTTTGTAAGATTTAGCATGCTCATATGCATCCATCCTTAATTCATCAAGTTCGTTCAACTGAAGCTTCCTTTTCTCCCCTACTCCTTTTAAATCCATATTCAAATTTGCAATCGCCCAATAAGCCTTATGTTCTAGTTCAACTGGAAGATGGCAAGGCTTACCATAAACTAATCGAAATGGGGTCATCCCTATAGGAGTTTTATAAGCAGTTCGATAAGCCCATAAAGCATCATCTAGTTTCAACGCCCAATCCTTCCTTGAAGTAGATACGGTCTTTTCCAATATGGACTTAATTTCTCGGTTAGATATCTTAGCTTGCCCATTAGTCTGAGGATGATAAGGTGTTGCTACTTTATGCTTCACTCCATATCTTCTAAGTAAGTTTTCAAACTGTTTCTCTATAAAATGTGATCCTCCATCACTAATGACTGCCTTTGGCACCCCAAATCTTGGAAAGATAATACTCCTAAATAATGTGATCGTGTCATTTCTTTGTCCTTTCTTTGTAAGATTTAGCATGCTCATATGCATCCATCCTTAATTCATCAAGTTCGTTCAACTGAAGCTTCCTTTTCTCCCCTGCTCCTTTTAAATCCATATTCAAATTTGCAATCGCCCAATAAGCCTTATGTTCTAGTTCAACTGGAAGATGGCAAGGCTTACCATAAACTAATCGAAATGGGGTCATCCCTATAGGAGTTTTATAAGCAGTTCGATAAGCCCATAAAGCATCATCTAGTTTCAACGCCCAATCCTTCCTTGAAGTAGATACGGTCTTTTCCAATATGGACTTAATTTCTCGGTTAGATATCTCAGCTTGCCCATTAGTCTGAGGATGATAAGGTGTTGCTACTTTATGCTTCACTCCATATCTTCTAAGTAAGTTTTCAAACTGTTTCTCTATAAAATGTGATCCTCCATCACTAATGACTGCCTTTGGCACCCCAAATCTTGGAAAGATAATACTCCTAAATAATTTGATAACTGTTCTCGCATCGCACGTAGGAGATGCCACAGCTTCTACCCATTTGGACACATAATCTACTGCCACAAGAATATACCTATTCCCATATGAAAGAGGGAAAGGTCCCATGAAATCAATTCCCCAAACATCAAATAACTCAACCTCAAGAATGTAATTTAACATCGTTTCATTTCTTCTAGTTATATTCCCAGTTCTCTGACATTGATCACAAGATTGAACAAACAACTTAGCATCCTTGAATAAGGTTGGCCAATAAAATCCTGCTTGAAGAATCTTCGTAATCGTTTTTGAACTACCCAGATGTCCTCCATAGGACGAAGAATGGCAATGAAACAAGATATCTCTAACCTCTTCTTCAGGTATACATCTTCGATAAATCACATCATTGCATTTCTTGTACAGGAGAGGTTCATCCCAAACATAATTCTTAACTTCTGAAAAAAACTTTTTCCTTTGTTGATGAGAAAAATCCGGAGGTAACACTCCACTAGCAAGGAAATTCACAAAATCTGCATACCAAGGAGTTTTCACACTTGATAAGGCTAGTAAGTGTTCATCCGGGAATATGTCATCAATAGGCAAATCAACATCCACCTCATTTTCTGACTTTTGAGATATTCTAGACAAATGATCCGCTACTACATTTTCAGCTCCTTTCTTATCCCTAATCTCAAGGTTGAACTCTTGCAAAAGTAAAATCCACCTGATTAATCTAGGTTTAGCGTCCTTCTTTCCAAGTAGATACCGGATAGTTGCATGATCAGTATATACTATTACTCTTGATCCCACTAGATAAGATCTAAATTTATCAATAGCAAATACCACTGCCAATAATTCCTTTTCCGTAGTAGAATAGTTTACTTGGGCTGCATCAAGTGTTTTACTTGCATAATGGATCGCATGCAAAATCTTATTTCTTCGCTGTCCCAAAACTGCTCCTACAGCAAAATCACTAGCATCACACATTATTTCAAAAGGAAGATCCCAATCAGGTGCTTGAATGACTGGAGCTGTTGTAAGAGCACTCTTAATTTTATTGAAGGCTTCAATACATTCGCTATCAAAACAAAACTCAACATCTTTAATCAACAGATTAGTTAATGGCTTGGAAATCTTTGAAAAGTCCTTAATAAAGCGTCTATAGAAGCCAGCATGTCCTAAAAAACTCCTAACTCCTTTTATATTGATGGGTGGGAGTAATTTGTCTATTACTTCCACTTTTGCTGGATCTACCTCAATACCACGCTCTGAAATTTTATGCCCCAAAACTATCCCTTTCTTAACCATAAAATGACATTTTTCCCAGTTCAACACTAGGTTTGTATCTTCACACCTTTTTAGAACAGTAGAAAGATTTGACAAACAAGAATCAAAGTCATTCCCATAAATTGAGAAGTCATCCATGAAAACCTCCATAATTTTCTCTATTAAATCTGAAAAAACTGCCATCATGCACCTCTGAAAAGTGGCTGGAGCATTACAAAGCCCAAATTGCATCCGACGATAGGCAAAGGTACCATAAGGACAAGTAAAAGTAGTCTTCTCCTGGTCTTGAGGATGAATCGGAATTTGAAAAAAATCAGAATATCCGTCCAAGTAACAAAAATAAGAATGTTTAGCCAATCTTTCAAGCATTTCATCAATAAATGGTAAAGGGAAATGATCCTTCCTTGTTTCTTTATTCAACTTCCGATAATCAATGCACATTCGCCACCCCGTCACTGTTCGTGTTGAAATTAGCTTATCTTCTTCATTCTTGATAACAGTCATTCCTCCCTTTTTTGGAACCATGTGGACTGGACTCACCCATGTACTATCCGAAATTGGGTAAATAATCCCCGCATCAAGTAGTTTAATCACTTCCTTCTTTACTACCTCTTTTAAATTTGGATTTAGTCTCCTTTGATGCTCAATTGAGTTCTTGTACCCCTCTTCAAGTAAAATTCTATGCATACAGAGAGATGGACTAATCCCTTTTATATCATCTATTGTATATCCAATGGCCTTTCTATGCAACCTTAACTCATCCAACAGTCTCTTTGTTTCAAACTCATTTAACTGAGCACTAATTATAACTGGATAAGTAGAATTCGGCCCAAGAAATTCATACTTAAGATTTGGGGGTAATGGTTTAAGTTCAAGTTGAAGTGGTACTATTTCTGGAAAAACTGGCTCTTGTTCTATCAACATAGTCTCCTCCTCAGCCAAGCTTTCTTCTAACAACTCTTCATTGTCTAAAGACAGATCTTCCTCCTTATGATCACCAAGACATACCCCCTTTTCTGTTGAAAATGCTTTTTCACCAAATGTTTTTGATAATGATGCACAACACCAAGGAAATAATGTTTGGAAATCACTTTGATTCAAGATAAGCCCTTTTTCAACATCATCCTTTCCTCTAATGATATCCATTGTCAAGAATGAACTATCTTGCTCTGCCCAATCATTGGAATTTTGCGTGATTCTGCCAACTATCTCAAAAGTTTCTTCTAGATTTTTTTTCAAAAATGATCCTCCAGATGCTAAATCCAGTTGATTCTTATTTGAGAAAGAAAGCCCAACATAGAACAAATGCATAATTAACCATTTCTCAATTCCATGATGTGGACATAACTGCAGAAGAGAAGAATATCTTTCCCAGGCTTGGTACAATTTTTCTCCATCCAATTGCTTAAAATTTAAAATTTGACTTCTCAAATAAGTAGTTTTCCTTGGAGGGAAATATTGGTCAAGGAATTTTTGCTCTAACTCATCCCATGTTCTGATACTTTGAGACTTTAAAGAATTGTACCATCTTTTTGCAGCACCCTTCAGACTAAAAGGAAAAGCAAGCAGCTGAATAATATCAGATGAAACTTCTTCATATTTCAAAGTACAACAATATCTATAAAACTCCATCAAATGGGAATAAGGATTTTCAATCTCTAATCCTCCAAACTGAGTTTTCTGAACCATGGAAACAAAAGATGGTTTGAGTATAAAATTTCTTGCTTGTATGTTAGGGTAAACAATTGCTCCCATTTGTTTTGCAGACTTCGGAGCTCCATAATCTCCTAGTGACTTGCACACCATGTTTAGATATTCTTGTTCTTCGATTTGCCTCTGCAGAATTCTTCTTTTATGGAAAGTTCTGTCAATCTCAGGGTCAAAAGGAAAGAATTCCCCTGCAAAGTTAGATCTTCGCATACACAAGAACAAGATAACAATTGACAATTCAACAAAAAAGAAAAATAAAAGAATCAAAAATGCAGAATTGAATTTGTACACAAAGAATTAGCAAGAAGTGAAAGTTATACAAGAAAGTAAAAAAAAACAGAAATCTAATGATTAGTTACAACTATGCAATATGAAAGGAAAACAAATGTTATGTTTAGTTTAGCTCAATTGATAATTCCTAATGTTATAGCGCAGGCCCCGGCAACGGCGCCAAAAACTTGTTACGCTCCGCAAGTGTACCGAAATGTCGCAAGTAATATAAAAGATTATCGTATCCACAGGGACTGGAATAAGCACTAGAAATGTCTCAATGCGAATTAGCTAAACAACTATCCAATCGTTTCAAAAGCAAAGTAAAGGTAAACAAATCTAATATTAGAGATCAACAAACAAGAGTTTAGTGTTTTGGGTTATGATAAAGGGAGATTCTAGGAGTTTCGGTTTCTTTGTAAGATTTCTTGAATGTAAATGATTCACCAATTCTTATTTCTCAATTGCCAAGCATGTAGAAAGTTGCCGGTTCCCTCTTGCAATAGACAACCGGCTAAGGACTGAGAAATGTATCTAAATAGGATTAATTAGACATGAACCTACGTTGTCCTTACACAGAAGCGCACCTATTACTATGCCTTCCTCGGATATCAACATAGAAGCCCACACCTTATTAATCTATAAAGATACAAGAAGCTAATCATAGAATCCATCCTACTCTCTTGAATATCCCTATTTCCTCTTCAAGATTATCTCTCAAACGTCCTTACACGGGCTTGCACCTGTCACGTGGATCCCTCGGATGATCGAGTGAGAGTTTATCCTTACCAAGTCCATAAGATATCCAAACAATTAATCAAGAATGAGAATTAAGCACAAACCACCATCAATCATTCAAGATCTAATTAATACAAGCAAGATAATGTCATTGAAACAAGAAAATGACAAATCCAAAAGAGATTACATCAATCCATCATACAAATACTCCCTTAATCCTAGAATACAAGATCTACTCCATGAATCGAGGAAGAAAACCCGATAGAATAGAGATTACAAGCATTCCTTGAATCCCCAATCCAAGAAAACAAGAAGAGGGGAAAAGAGAAAACTTATCTACAAAGAAGCTTCGTCTTCGGATCCAATCCACGCTCCGGAGTCGAAATCGTCGAGATCTCCCTAAGAATCGCCCAGAAATCCTCCCAAGAATGGGAGGAAACCACCAAATCTTGCTTTCTCCCAAAGGGGGAGAGATCCCCTTTCAAATCATGAAGGAGGGTTTAAATAGAGGAGGGATTCGGGCGCCACACGGCCCCGTGACACGGCCGTGTGAGATTCACACGGCCATGTCCAGTTCCCTCTCTGCCAACCGTGTGACTCCACACGGCCAGAACCCTTCTGCTCTCTGGAAATGATACACGGCCGTGTGGTGCACACGGCCACAGCCTGCTTGGTCTCTGGAAGTCTCACACGACCGTGTAGATCCACACGGCCATGTAAGGCTTCTGCTCTGGTTGGCTTCAAATCTTGACACGGCCGTGTGAGGTTCACACGGCCATGTCATCTTCCTCTTCTGTTGGTGCCAAACTCCACACGGCCCGAGCTCCATCCCAGTGCATGGCCGTGTGAGGTACACGGCCCGGTGCTTTCTCCTTTCGTTTCTTCCAATGCATGCCCAAAGATGTAGATTCTTCACCAAATCGACTCCTGTGTACAGAAAATGTACAAAAAGCAGATCTCCGAACCAAAAGAGTAAATATGCTAAAAGGAAAGCTGGAAGTATAAAAATGCATAGATCAAGCATGCTCAAAGTATGTAAATGTGTGTAAAAACATGCATAAAAGAGTATATAATCTACGCACATCACCCTTCTCCTTGCTGCCTTGTCCACGGTCCCTCGGATGCATACAAGTCCGCGGCTCGTCCCCAATGCCATCCTTCACCGGACCCGAAACCGTCAACCTGAGTCTCATGTGTATCCTGCAATCCTGCACAACTCAAGTACACATATCTGTTGGAACCCCAAGGTATTTTGATGTGATCAAACAAGCTAAGTTAGGTCCTACATTTGTTTAACCCTTGTGTCTAAGTGTGCAGGAGCTAAGGAACACAGGAAGTCGAGCGGAAGACGCGGCTAGCGAGAAGGACGACACGGGGAGAGAGCCGACAGGCTCGGTGCGTCCAAGGGACGAGGTGACCGCGGAAGAGTACACCGGTGGATGAGAAGAACGTGCGCGGCGTTCGAGGGATGAGAAACCGGGAAGGAAGGATGCTCGAGGAGAAGGCCGGGACTTGGGTTCGGGTGAGCCCTATTCCGGATGGCCGAGATCACCCAAGCTAGCGGAGCCGGAGCGAACAAGACCCGGACCGAGATGAGCTGAACCGGAGGTGAAAAAGTCAACATTGTTGACTTTGGGCTCCGGGGCGCCCGAAGCAGTCCGGGGCGCCCGGAGCCCTCCGGAGCGCCCGGAGCCCTCCGGGGCGCCCAGAACCCTCCTGGGCGCCCTAAGCAGTAAAGTTGACCAGATCGAGTTTTTACTCGATCTGAACCTTGGGGGGATAAGTTTTATCCTCCCAGGGCGCCTGGAACCCTTCCAGGCGCCCCGACCAAGGCTATAAATATAGCCTTGGTCCAGAAGTTTTTAAATGAACTCACTGATTGTAAATCCAGTGCTTGCACGCTCTCTTTTAGTCTAAGCTTCTTTTTTCTGCGCTACATTGCTGTACGAGGCTTCTTCACCTGAAGGAGATTTTTAGTGAGCTTAATCTTCCTTGGATTAACAACCACATCGATTGTAACCAAGTAAACCTTTTGTGCCTCACCTTTTTCTTTATGCTTTTAATTTACTGCTTAGTTTATTTATGCAAGTGTTAGCTTAAAGAGTTCGAGGAGGGTTTGTCTTTTTATGTTTGCAGGATATCCAACAACCCCCTCCTAGTCGGCCCAACGGTCCTACAATATCAAATACAAGGGTGAACCTAACTTAACCCTTTGCCCAAAAACCAAAACACATGGTCCCACGGACCATTGGGATTGCTCCAACAAGATCATCCACCACTTCTAGACATAGTCTTTCAAAGAAATTATATATTTAATTTTCTTTTTGAAACTCCTAGGACTAATCAATCAAGTGTAAATTACACTTGAGTCCTTAATCTAGCCTAATCTAAGCATGCATATTATAGAGAAAATAACAATCATCAAACAATTCTATTTATTTATAAAGATAGTTTTTCTATTGGCTCCCCCTGGATCATAGTCTCGATATAGTCTATCAAGGAAATGTATATGATCCTTGGGGACCCAATAATGACCTAATCCAACTTGATTGATCAAGTTAGACTTAGGCACCCATGCTTGGACGACCTTTCTATTTGGTTTGTTAACAAGTGATAAATATGAATGGTATTTTCTTTTAGTCTTAAATACTAGTTCAGATCTATTATATACGACTTTTTGTTTTCCAAGAATCAAATCAAGATTCTTGGAACCCAATGTGAATCGTTCCAATGTGTCTTTAAGTTCTTCAACTTGAGTTTTCAGATTGGAATTTTCTTCCTCAAATTGTTGGACTTGAGTTGAACTTCCAATTTGAACTTGTTGGAACCCCAAGGTTGTTTTGGTGTGATCAACAAGTTAAGTTAGGTCCTGTGTTGTTTTAACCTTATGTCTAAGTGTGCAGGAGCTTAGGAGCACAGGTACTCGAGCGGAAGATGCAGCTAGTGAGAAGGACGGCACGCGGTGCATCCGAGGGACGAGGTGCTGCAGAAGAGTACACCGGCGGATGAGAAGGAAGCGTGCGGTGGTTCCGAGGGACGAAAGTCGGAGCGGAAGATTGCTCGGGGAGCAAGAGACACAGCTAGCGAGAAGGTCGGCACGGGGTGTGACTGAGGGACGAACACTGCGGATGAGTATGCTGGTGGACCAGAAGGAAGCACGCGGCGATTCCGAGGGACGAGAAGTTGGAGGGAAGCCTGCTCGAGAAGACCGGAACTTGGGTCAGGTGAGTCCTATTTCGGATGGCAGAGATCACCCAAGCGAGCGGATCTGGAGTAGAAGACCCGGACCGAGGCGGGACTAAACTAGAGAACAGGTCTCGGACAAAAAGTCAACTATTATTGACTTTTTGCTCCGGGGCGCCCGGAACCATTCCGGGCGCCCGGAATGCTTCCGGGCGCCCGGACCCGACTTTTGACCAGGATCAAGATTTAACTCGATCTAATCGTTGGGGGATAAAGTTAATCCCCCCAGGGCGCACGGAACCCTTCCAGTCGCCCCGACCAAGGTTATAAATATAGTCTTGGTCCAGAAGCTTTTGAACGAACTCATTACTTGTAATTCCAACGCTTGTGTGCTTTAGAGTTGTAGTTAAAGCTTCTGTTTCTGCGCTTCAACGTTGTAAGATATTTCTCCGCCTGAAGAAGTTTTTAGTGCTTAATCTTCCTTGGATTAACAACCACATCGGTTGTAACCAAGTAAATATCTTGTGCGTCGCTCTTTATGATTTTAATTTACTGCTTTACTTTATTTATGCAAGTGTTAGCTTAAAGAGTTCAAGGAAGGGTTGTTTTGCTTTTTATTTTACAGGGCTATCCAACAACCCCCTCCTAGCCGACCGCAACGGTCCTACAAGTGGTATCAGAGCCGAGACGCTTCAAGAAGGACTAACCGCCGTCTGAAGCAACAAAACGATGGCCGGAGCTAGCGACTACCCACCAACATTCGAGGGGGAGTTTACTATTTAGAAACAACAAATAGAGGTATATTTGAATTCAGATTTTGGTATTTCTTTAATATTGAAATGTGGTTATAAAGCACCAAAGACAACGAATGGAGAAAAACTCGATCTACGCCTCTAGAACAAGAAGCAACGTGACGAGTCAATGGCAAACGGTCGGGCAGAGTTTCACATTCTAACCGTAATACCAAATGAAGATCTTGATAGAGTTGGCGAATATAAAAGCGCAAAAGAACTATGGGAGAAGTTCTTGAAGCTCTACGAAGAACCTTCGTAAGCCGACAACTCAATGGACACCAAGCCGCCGACAGAACAGTCCGAGAATGAAGAAACTGGCGAAATTGCCGAAGTTCATCCCAAGGACACAGAAAGCCCTTCTTCAATTAGCATCGATGAAGGGGGAGAATCTTCGGAAGAAAGTAATTCAACAAGAGGAGAACCACCAACCGATGAGGTAAGTAAGGTATGGCCTCTACCCTCTGAACAACTGGTTAATTCAATAGAAAAGTTGCCTGAAGATTTTTACGATTTAAAAATTGAATTATCGAAAGAGTGCTTCGGTTTACTAATCATTTTGAAATAATTTTGCAAATTAAAAATTATTTTGACAAAATAATTTTGCAAGTTAGAAATTTTGCCGAAAGACTTTTGTGAATTACAAAATATTTTGATGAAAGAATTATGCAAATTAGAAATATTATCAAAAGAATTCTTCGAATTATAAAATATTTTGATAAAAGAATTTTGCAAGTTAGAAATATTTCCAAAAATTTTATTCGAATATTCTTTTGAATTACAATTTATGTTATCGAAAGAATTTTGTGAAATAAAGTCTATAAAGTTAAAAGAAATAGCTTGTCGATTAAAGTATCTCGACAAACTATTAATAGAAATTAACATGATACAATTTGTTGCATGCTTAATATTTGTTGGTTTAAATATGAAAAAATGTGATTTAAGAAGTTATGATATATTAAAATGGAAATTTAAAACTTTCTGATAAAAGCATTAGAACAAAATAAATGCATAGAAAATTTCCTTTAATGTTATCAATTCCCTTAAATTTTCTTGCATAAAGTTTTGACTTTGAAATATTTTCCAGAAAATTATTGAAATAGATTGTTATAATTTTTCTAAGTGTCAACCCTTAGATTTTTCTTGCAACCCCAATTTTTTATGTGATCAAAGGGGGAGAAGAAAAAATATAAGTCTAGGGGGAGGTAGACATTGAAAACTTGGAATTTTTTGAAATTTAATTTTTTCTATCTTGTTGCATGTTATTGCAATATAAATTATTTCATTATTCATATCTATTTTTGATCCTAGCTTAACTTGGGTTGATTACATCAAAAAGGGGAGATTGTTGGAACCCCAAGGTTGTTTTGGTGTGATCAACAAGTTAAGTTAGGTCCTGTATTGTTTTAACCTTGTGTCTAAGTCTGCAGGAGCTTAAGAGCACATGTACTCGAGCGGAAGACGCAGCTAGGGAGAAGAATGACACGCGGTGCGTCCGAGGGATGAGGTGCTGCGGAAGAGTACATCGGCGGACGAGAAGGAAGCGTGCGGTGGTTCCGAGGGACGAAAGCCAGAGCGGAAGATTGCTCGGGGAGCAAGAGACGCAGCTAGCGAGAAGGTCGGCACGGGGTGCGACTGAGGGACGAAGACTACGGATGAGTACGCTGGTGGACCAGAAGGAAGCACGTGGCGATTCCGAGGGACGAGAAGCCGGAGGGAAGCCTGCTTGAGAAGACCGGAACTTGGGTTCAGGTGAGCTATATTTCGGATGGCAGAGATCACCCAAGCGAGCGGATCCGGAGCAGAAGACCCGGATCGAGGCGGGACTGAACCAGAGAAGAGGTCCCGGACAAAAAGTCAACTACCATTGACTTTTTGCTCCGGGGTGCTTCCGGGTGCCCGGACCCGGCTTTTGACCAGGATCGAGATTTGACTCGATCTGATCATTGTGGGATAAAGTTTATCCCCCCCAGGCCGCCCGGAACCCTTCCAGGCGCCCTGACCAAGGCTATAAATATAGCCTTGGTCCAGAAGCTTTTGAACGAACTCATTACTTGTAATTCCAACGCTTGTGTGCTTTAGAGTTGTAGTTAAATCTTCTGTTTCTGCGCTTCAACGTTATAAGAGGATTCTCTGCCTGAAGGAGTTTTTAGTGCTTAATCTTCCTTGGATTAACAACCACATCGGTTGTAACCAAGTAAATATCTTGTGCCTCGCTCTTTATGATTTTAATTTACTGCTTTACTTTATTTATGCAAGTGTTAGCCTAAAGAGTTCAAGGAAGGGTTGTTTTACTTTTTATTTTACAGGGCTATCCAACAACCCCCTCCTAGCCGGCCTCAATGGTCCTACAGAACTGACTCAGTCAAAGGACTCGAGTTAGTCGCTTCCTTAAGGGTTGTTACCTCCTTTTGGAGTGACTTGATCCGGACATTGGATTTAGCTAATTTCTTTAACAAATAAGAAACTAAATTTTTTAAATTAATACCAGAAATAAGAGAGCTTACAGTGGGGTTAGGTCCTTCGGAAAAAGATATGGATCTGTGACTTCGATTGGACTTAGTTTTTTATTGGCTCTCGGTTTCGGACTCGAACTCAGACTCGGTTTCGACAATATTTGCTTGTACCGGCAGAGCGAGAAAGCTTGCTTGTTCTTCTCCGTTGGATTCAGATTCGTCTGATAACTCAGACCATGTTGACTTCAACACCTTCCTTCTTCGTTGCCTTTGGTTTGGACAATCTAGCTTGTAGTGCCCCTTCTGGTTATAGCTGCAGCAAGTAACTTCAGTCTTGACCTTTGTGTTTGTTTGAGTCGCCTTTTTCTTTTTCTTGCACATCTTCCGGACCAGTTTCACGAGCTAAGTGGTGATTTCATCGTCAGCATCGTCTGAGTCTGGTTCTTCTTCTAACTCCGGTTCAGTTCTACGTCTTGATTTTGGTTCGCGCGCTTTGCTTGTACCTGTAATCAAAGATATACCTTTCTCGGTCGATCAAACGTTAATTTGTTCATGCAATTCAAATTCAGCAAACAATTCGTCTAATTTATTTGAAGAGAGATCCTTGGATACCTTATAAGTATCTACCATTGATGCCCACAAGGTATTCCTCGGGAAATCATTAAGTGAATACCTGATTATGTCTCTATTTTCTATCTTTTGTTTGATTGCATGGAGACCGTTGAGAAGGTCTTGGATGTGTGCATGCAGTTGGCTTGCCGTTTCACCTTCCTACAACTTTATATTATATAATTTATTAAGAATGAGATCCCCCTTACTTACCTTCGTATCTGATGTACCCTCGTGTAGCTCAATTAGTTTTTGCCACAATTCTTTGGCACTCGAGAAGGGGCCGATGTGATTAAGATCCTCCTTGGTTAGGCCGCACTAAAGTGTACAGGTTTCTTTGGCATTTGCTTCTACCTTCTTTATCAGAGATGCATCCTAGTTCTCGTAAGATATCATCTTGTCGTCGCCGTCAGTCGGGAGTTCAAGACCAGTCTTGACGATCATCCATACTTCTAAATGAGTCTGAAGATACGACTCCATTCGACCCTTCCAGTATCCGAAGTCTTCTCCAATGAAGAGTGGAGGTCGGGCTGTACTGTAGCCTTCTTGAAGAGCCATAGAATTTGCACAAGGAAAACAAAAAGAAACAAGTCCCAGGACTTGATCCTGGATTAGTAGTGCGGGTTAAAAGAAAACTAACACGCGATCTCAAGTGGTGTTGCACCAACTTCGAATAAAAATCTATTATGAAAAAAATGGGGCGACAAGAATACCAATTCCGATCGACTCCGAAAAACTAAGAATCACCATGAAAAAAATGTGCTTGACTGGTGGTTGCACCAAATCGAAGCGACCCCGCTCTGATACCAATTGTTGGATCGAAACGCGCTAGAGGGGGGGGTGAATAGCGCTCGTGGCTTTCACTTTTCGTATTCGGAAAACTTACAAGTAAAAGCAGCGGAATAATAAATAACACAATACAGAAGGACCCAAGTATTTTTACTTGGTTCGGAGCCTTGGGTGACTACTACTCCAAGGCTCACGCTCGTTGAGCGTTTACTTTGGACAATCACTATAAGCTCGAAAAAAGTAAAATTAAGTATTACAATTAAATGCACTAGAAATTTATACCGACAATAAGAAATTGTAAAACTGAAGCTTCAGGTCGTCGGAATGTCGTTACAGCTTTCTCGGATCGTCTCGTTAGCAGTGCACTAAAGAAGGATGGCTCAGAAGTGATTGATACAAGCTGCTAGTTGAGACTGCCTTATAAAGGCTGTTAAGGGCACCTTCAAGCCCCTTGAGGGCGCCTCCATCACCGCCAGATCCGCTGCGTGGATGAGAGCCGAAGTGGTCTACGCCTATCCACCTGAAGGCGCCTCCAACCTCCTGGAGGGCGCCTTCAGGGCTATCCGAGGCGCCTCCAGATCCTTTGGAGGGCGCCTCCAACTCTGCTACGCGCACTCCTTCTTCCTTACATCCAAGGCACCTCTAAGCTCCATGGAGGACACCTCGGGTACTGTTCATCCGAGGCAAAGCTTGCTCCTTTATCCTTGCAAGATATGTTAGTTCTAAAAATACCCTATAACACAAAGTTAGCACATAATAATGAATATAAAAGTCTGACAGTCACCGGACTGTCTGGTTCTGACTTCGGATTTCCGATCGAAAACCCTAGGTCGAACCGACCCCTACTGTTCCCTCAGCGGGGAACGCGCCATCACCTACTCCACTCAGGAGAGTATACCTGTTGCCAGACCGGTCCTCCAGACAGACTGGACTTTTTCTCAGCGTCCGAAGCTTCCGATCTTCATGCTGGACGTCTGCTCCATGACCTGTCCAGACTTCCACCTGGTTCGCAACACTAGGATTTCAACGTAGGGTTACCGTCCCCTGGGATTTTTGCCCGAAACTTCGACCCGCTGTTCGCTCTCCACAAGTGTACGAAAATGTCGCAAATAATATAAAAGATTATCATATCCACAGGGACTGGAATAAGCACTAGAAATGTTTGAACACGAGTTAGCCAAACAACTAATTAATTGGTTTCCAAAAGCTAAATGTAACTAATGAAAAACAACCATAGAAATGAAATATCAACAAACAAGATTATGGGCTATGATAAAGGAATGTTTTAGGAGTTTTGGTTTCTTTGTAAGATTCCTCAATGTAAATGATCTACCAAATCCTATTTCTCAATTGTCCAACATTTATAGAAGGTTGTTGGTTCTCTCTTTCAATAGACAACTGGCTTAGGACTGAAATCTATACCTAAATGTGATCAATTAGATATGAACTTATGTTGTCCTTACACGGGCATGTTCCTGTCACAAAGATCCCTCGGATAATCAACATAAAGATCATACTTCTCAACACATAAGATATAAAGATTAATCCCTAATTCTATCCTACCCTCTTGAATTACCCTATTTTTCCCTAAATCTTATCCCTCAAACGTCCTTACACGGGCTTGCACCTTTCGCGTGCTTCCCTTGGAAAATTGAGTGGGAGATAATCTCTACAAGATCCATAGGACATTCAAACAATCAATCAAGAATGTGAATTAGGTCCACAACACAACGATTCATTCAAGATTGAATTGATACAAACAAGACAATATCATAGAAACAAGGAAATGACAAATCCACAAGAGTTTACATCAATTCATCATACAAATACTCCCTCCATCCTAAAACAAAGAGATCTACTCCATGAATCGACGAGAGAAATCCAAAAATACAAATATTACAAGCATTTCTTGATCCCCAATCCAAGAAGAGGAGAGAAAGAAAACTTATCTAAGATGAAGCTTAGTCTTCGGATCCAATCCACACTCCCAAAGTCGATTCCGTTGAAGATCCTCCTTTAGATCGCCCAAAAATCCTCCCAAGATTGAGAGGAAACACCCAAATCTCGCTTTCTCCCAAGAGGGAGAAGATCTCCTTTCAAATCTTGAAGAAGGGTTTAAATAGAGGTGAAGTTTGGGCGCCACACGACCCCATGGCACGGCCGTGTGAGGTTCACACGGCCCTGCCCACTCTCCTCTCTGCCAGCCTTGCACGGCCGTGTGTGAGACACGGCTATGGCAAACATCCCCAATAGCCCCTTTACACGACCGTGTAGATCTACACGGCCTGAACTGTCTTAGCCTATGGAAATCTGGCACGGTCGTGTGATGCACACAGCCTGCTTCCTTCCTTGCCACTGAAAACCCCACACGGCCATGTGAGACACACGGCCGTGTGAGACACACGACCGAGACTTCTCCTTGCTCTGGAAAACTCACATGGCCGTGTGGTGCACACGGCCTAGGCTCCTTCTCAATCTGGGTTCTTCAGATCCTTGCACGGCCGTGTGAGGTTCACATGGCCATGACCTCTTCGTTTCCTGCTATAGCTTTCTGACCCGTGATCTCCACATGGCCTAGGAAACCCCCCAGAGCAGGGCAGTGTGTGGTTCAGGTAGGGCACCTTCTTCCCTTTGCTTTGCTCACAGATTTGGCTTCAAACATGAAATCTTCACCAATTTCGACTCCTGCGTACAGAAAATGCACAAAAGTATGTTCGATCGAGACGCGCTAGAGGGGGGGTGAATAGCGCTCGTGGCTATTTGTTCGATTATCGGAATCGTAAAACTATCAAAGTAAATATACGCAGCGGAAATAACGAATGCAATCACAGAGGGACACAAGAAGTTTTACTTCGTTCGGAGCCTAAGGCGACTCCTACTCGAAGGCCCGCGATCCTTGATCGCTTCCGGTGGGCAACAACTATAAGTTCGAAAGTATACAAAGATGATTTACAAGTAATGCAGTAAATAATCTTATACCGACAATGGACAATACTACGTTGAAGCTTCGGGTTGTCGGTGTCGAGTTGCAGCACTTCGGGACGAGTTCGTTAGCAGCTAAATGCAGAAGGAAGACTTGAAATGTTGTGTTCACAAGCTGCTGGTCGAATCCCCTTTATAAAAGGTGTTCAAGGCGCCTTAAACCCCTCCAAGGCGCCTCCAGGCTGGCCGCATCACCCGCGTGGATCAGAACCGACCTAGTCGAATTCTATCCTGTTCAAGGCGCCCCAACCTCTCCAAGGCGCCTTCATCAACTTGTTCAAGGTTCCTTGAAGCTTGCTTCGCAGCCAACTTAGGTTTTGCACCCGAGGCGCCTCAGACACTGTTCATCCGAGGTTAATCTTTGCACTTTGGTCCCTGCAAGATACATTAATCCCAAATATACCCTGCAGCACAAAGTTAGCACATAAAACATAATAGAAGTAATAATGACAGTCTCTGGACTGTCCGAGTCTGACTTCGGGTTTCCATCCGGAAACCCTAGGTCGACCCGACGCCTACTGTTCCCTCTACGGGGAACGCGTCCTCACCTACTCCACTCAGGAGATTTACCTGTTGCCAGTGCGATCCTCCAGATCGACTGGACTTTTCGCCTAGGGTTACCACCCCCCTAGGACCTAGGGTTACCGCCCCCTAGGGTTTTTCTCCACCTAGGGTTACCACCCCCTAGGACCTAAGGTTGCCGCCCCTTAGGGTTTTCCTCCACCTAGGGTTACCGTCCCCTAGGACCTAAGGTTGCCGCCCCTTAGGGTTTTCCTCCACCTAGGGTTACCGCCCCCTAGGACCTAAGGTTACCACCCCTTAGGATTTTCCTCCACCTAGGGTTACCGCCCCCTAGGACCTAAGGTTACCCCCCCTTAGGATTTTCCTCCACCTAGGGTTACCGCCCCCTAGGACCTAAGGTTACCCCCCCTTAGGATTTTCCCCTGCCTAACCGCAGTTAGGACTTTCCTGAAACACTCATTCAATATATTAGATAACAAGGAATCTTAACTTTGAATCCCTTTGCCATTATCAAAACTGAGGTTCGATCGTCGGATGCTTACTGCACCAACAAAGTATATCTCTGAACAAAGAGAGTAAATATGCTAAAAAGGAAAGTTGAAAGTACGAAAATGCATAGATCAAGCATGCTCAAAGTATGTGAATGTGCGTCAAAACATGCCAATAAGTGTATACAATCTACGCACATCACACCCCCAGACTTAAACCTTTGCTTGTCCTCAAGCAAAATGCTGCAATCTACATTCATATGTTCTACAACACATTCATAAATCATAATGTACTTTCCTAACTCTATTAAAAAGTTTCACTAACAAGCATGATCATAAAAACAAAATCAAGTCTGGCTCAAGCATAAGTATCTTGTGCACAGTGCAAAAATAACTCAAAACTCTTCAAGTTTCAATCTATGTCCTAGTCAAGTTATCATCAAATTTGAATTCCTAATGTTTCCAGTGATGGACAAGTAATCAGTGATAGACACTTACTTGCCAAACACTTGGTTCATGTTTCTCAATCAACCCATGGTCTCAAAGGCGTGCTCAATTTCAAGAGAAGCTAAGCAGTCATTTACCCAGTAACCTAACTCGGTCTCAAAGGGGTGACTTGCTAGATTCCACTCATGACAACTGTTTTTTATATCCCATATTCACTTTTTTTCTCATTGTTTTTTTTTCAATTTTTTTTTCATATGCATTTGTATTGTGCAAATCTTATTTCACAAGTGTACTTTTAGCACAAATGTTGGGATATTTTGATTTTTCCAAATGAGCTTGCATGAGTTGAGCCTCATCCAGTAACCAAAATGAAGTTTGAAAAATCACCATGGAAACCAAGTACTAAACAAACAAGATGAATGACTATTTCAATGATATCAACCATTCAAGCATCAAGTCAAAGTGTAGTGAAATTAAGATCCTTAGGGTTAAGCCAAAACTAAAACTCATCTCCATATGATTCTTAGCTTATTTCATGCTACTTAAGATAGAGAAAAGAGGTACCCTAGGCATACTACTAGCATCATTTACAATATCATGAATCTAGATAATGAACGTGCTAACATTTTATCTTGAAGACAAGAAAGCATATAAGTGAAGTTTGATGTTCTCAAAATGTATGCCACAAGATTTCAAAAGATAATCAAATGACTATCAAAACAAACACTCAAGCAAGACAATCAAAATAGAATGCAAAACAAAACTAAACATGCAGAAAACAAGCAAAAACTGAAAACTAGAATGCAAAAAGAAATCAGGTTCGACACTCCCCCAGACTCAAACTTTTCATCGTCCTGATGAAATCAATATGGTGGAGGTGGAGGTGGAGGTGGAGGTGGAGGGGGACGAGGAAAAGGGTGCCTACGACGTGGCTGACTAACGGGAAAATTAGGGCAACCTGGAGTTTCACTCAGGATTATATGATACTCGAACAAAGCATCTACTTATTGGCTAGTGACACTCATGCTTTGCATAAAATCTCTCATTCTAGCTTGATCCGTATCATAATCCTGGACGAATTCGGCCACTTGACCCTGAAAATTTCTTGTGAACTGAAAGTGCTGTTATAATTCTCTAAACTGATTATCTGATAAAGAGAAGCGACCTTCCAACATTCTTCGTTGGGCATCATGCTTCTCGTGAAGCGATTTTAGAGAAGTACGAAAATCAGAAAAGTCGAATCTGGAAGGACCCGTACCATAGGCAAAAGAATGCCTAGCAGGATCCGAATGTCCGGAAGGCTGCGGGTATCCAGATGTCGAGGGCTCAATGTGAGGCTCTGTGTCTCCGGATATAGAGGGAACATTTTCGGGGTCGACATCGGTGATTACCCAATTAGTAGGGTTGTGAATAGATGTTCGTTCAGGACAAGGAAGAGGTAGAGGAAAACCATTCCTCCTAGGAAATGCAAACTCATTCTCATCCCGAACGATCATCTTCATGGCAAGACATGCATCCATGTCAATCATATCGTTGCCATGAATAACTTCTAACCCTTCTAAATCAAGTTCCAAATTAACGACTACTTGGGTAATCAAACCACCAAGCACTATTGATCCCGAAGATGCCCTCACAGTTCTCACTAAGGTTTGTAAGAAATGAAACCCAGAATCAAAATCAACCTTATATAGCATAGCCCATAGAGAATAAAGTTTAACCTTTTTTACGACTCCATCACTATCACCCCTACCAAAAATAATTTTGCTCATAATTCTATGTAGATATCTAAAAACAAGGTTTTGCATGTGAGAAGCCTTGGCTCTAGAGGACTCATAAGGATGATCTAATCCAGTAATTGAATTCCAAAAATGGTTCTAATTAAACCTAGAATCAAACCTTCGAGAACTACCAGAAGACAATCCAAAACAAGTGTTAAAGTCACTAAATGTCCATTGAAATTCTTGATTCATTAATCTAAAAGTTATTTTGCCAACATAATCGTCCTCATTGGTCAAATGAACATCTAACGAACTTAGAAACTCCAGAACAAGGCGAGGATAAGTTGGTAGATGTGAGTACAATATATCACTCCAATCTGAGAACCCTATCATCCAATATATATCGTCCCTAATTCCCATCATATCTAAAACAATTGGGTCCATATACCAAGTACACACAATCTTTCTATTGACAAGAATTGTAAATCTAGTTATATGATCATCATTTCTAAATACAATATTGAATTCATTGTCATTACCTTCGTCGCGTGATGTCCTCTTCCCCTTGCCTTTGACTGGTTGTTTCCCCTTATCCTTGCTTGGCTCCTTCCCTTTGTCTCCACTTGAACACCACCTCCCTTGCGTAGTTTCTTCAAAAGATTGGACATAATGTCTAGCTTAAGTAGGGGTGTGTACTATTTATTCTTAGAGGAATTAGATCTTGAGGAAATGGGTCTCAAAGAACAAGATATTAGGTTAAGGAAAAGGAGATCTTAGATCTAGGAGAAGAGAAGGATCTAGATCTAGATGAAATTTATGAAGAAAAGAAGGGTTTAGAACTAGATCTGAGAGAACTTGGAAGAGAGGTTTGAGGAAAGAGGAGTTTTGGAGAGAAGGGGGTGCAAAGATGAAGGGGGTGTGTGGGGGACACGACCTGGATCTGGTCGTGTATAGCAGACACGGCTTGGCAGAGTTTCCCCACATGGGCCATGTAGATCTACACGGCCCTATCCCTCTCCTTCTCGGGTTGAGTCACACGGCCGTGCCAATTGACACGACCATCTCCTTCTTCCTCACTGGTATCCATACACGGCGGTGTCTAGGACACGACCCCAACAGCTTCCTCCTCTGGATTCTTCACACGACCGTGTCAGATGGCACGACTAGTGCAGGCTTTTGCATTGGTTCCCTCACACGGCCGTGTGTGAGACACGACCGAGAAGCTTTCCTCCTCTGGATTCTTCACACGGCCGTGTCTGGGACACGACCACATACCTTCTCTTCTCTGGAGACTCCACACAGCTGTGTCATGTAGACACGACCCAAGCATCTCCCTTTTTTTGCACCGTAAGCCTAGCCGTGTGTAGCACACGACCATGCTCTGTTTTGCTCCAATTGACACTTCTCCTCCATTCTAGCTCCTCCCACACTTCCATGCCCATGAAGAAATCATGGCCAGCTCATGAAAGTGAAATTTCAACCTGAAAACAAAGCAAAAACAAGGTAAAAACACTACCAAAGAATAATAGAGACATGAAATGAAATTAACTAAAAAGAAACCCTTGGGTTGCCTCCCAAGAAGTGCTTGGTTAGGGTCTTTAGCTCGACCAATCTAATTACTCCCCTCTTTTCTTTGCTCTTGGAGGGCAGACATATTTGTCATTTTTGTTAGGAGATCTCCTCCCAACATCTTCTACCACACAATTTTCTTCATTAGGTGGCCTCCCATGAGGATGGAAATTCCATTCCTCCAATTTGTAAATGCTTGTCCTGCTATAAGCATTTAAGAGAGAAGAGATATGGTTAGAGGCTTTAGACAAGTCATATTCCAACCGTTCCTTACCAATCACCAAAGAAAATTTATGATTTTTAACATCAATAATAGCTCCTGCTGTAGCAAGGAATGGTCTTCCCAATATGATCGAGATTTTCGGGTCCTCTTCCATGTCCAACACAAAAAAATCAGTGGGAATTATACTCCCACCTACTTCTACCGGCACATCTTCCACAATACCCATAGGGTACCTGCAGGAGTGATCAGCAAGTTGTAGTGCCATGGTAGTAAGTTTAAAGTTTTTGAGACCTAACTTATTACAAATAGAATAAGGAATGAGGCTAACACTTGCCCCCAAATCACAAAAAGCTTTTTCAATAAATTCAGTTCCTATATTGTAAGGAATATAAAAGCTTCCGGGGTCCTTCAACTTTGGGGAAGTGTTCTTTCCCAAAAGAGCGTTGCATTCCTCTGTAAGTGCAATGGTCTCTATGTCTCCTTTCTTTCTCTTATTCGACATGATGCCCTTCAGGAATTTGGCAAACTTGGGAATTTGGAGAATTGCATCAATAAGTGGTACCTCCACACAAATTTCTTTCACCTTCTCCAAGAATTTGCCAAACTCTTCATCTTTCTTTAACATGATCAATCTTTGAGGAAAAGGGGCTGCTATACTTTGATGGTTGAGTGGAAGAGTCTCTTCAACCTTAGTGGTACTCTCCTCATCAACTTGAATCTGATTTGGTGATGGAGGAGAGAGCTCTTCTTCATTGCGCATCCCTTTTGGAGCAGTCACTTGGGGATCTCCTAAGGTCCGCCCGCTCCTAAGCTCAACTCTATTACAGTGCTCCATGGAATTAACATCTGGCTTCCCTGGTAATTGTCCTGGTGCTCTAGAAGATAAGGAAGCTAGTTGGGCAATCTGACTTTCCAAAATCTTTTGATGTCTATCAGAATTATCCATTCTCTGAGTAAGCTTCAAAATGTCTTGTTTCATTTCATTCTGACTGGACATAATTTCTTCAAACATCTTTTTAATTTTAGACATAGGAAAGCTTTGAGAAGATTGTTGCTGAAAATTTTGTTGCCCGGATTTAAAATTAGGCCTCGCCCCCATGGATGGTCCTTGATCTTGGTTATTTCTATAAGAGAAATTAGGATGACTCTTCCATCCAGGGTTGTAGGTATTTGAGTAGGGGTTGTTCTGCCTCTGATTGAAACTCATGATTGCATCGCATTGCTCTAATTGATTGATTTGTGCAGTTATAGACCCCCAATGGACATGAGTCACTTGGATGTTCAGAACTTCCACATACTTCACAAGAAGCAACAATGGCATTGGCTGTATTTGAGCTAGCTCCCATATTCTCAAATTTTTTTGCAAGAGCATCCAGTTTTGTAGACAACAAAGTCACTGTATCAACATCGAATTTTCCTGATGCTTTTGTTGTTGGGTTTATACAAGAATAGCCACCACTTCTTTCATTAGCCCATTGATGGTGGTTTTGTGCTACACTCTCGATTATCTCCTCGGCTTCATCTAAACTCTTGTTCATAAGTGCCCCTCCAGCAGCTGAATCAAGGGACACTTTTGTGTGATAGTTGATGCCGTTATAGAACGTGTGTAGCACTAACCATCTTTCCAAACCATGGTGTGGGCATTGTCTGAGCATGTTATTGTATCTATCCCATGCTTCAAATAAAGATTCTGAGTTCGCTTGTTTGAAGCTTACAATAAGATTCCTCATATGAGCCATTTTACTAGGGGGATAGAATTTATCAAGAAATTGTTGCTCGTACTGCTCCCATGTGGTGATGCTATTTGGAGCCAAAGAATTCAACCATTGCTTGGCTCTATCTCTCAAAGAAAACCCAAACAATAGTAGACGCACTGCCTCTGAAGGAACACCATTCATTTTCATTGTACCGCATATTTCATAGAAGACCTCCAAGTGTTGATTTGGGTCTTCATGCGGTCCTCCACCAAATTGATTTTGCTGCACCATAGATATGATTGTAGGTTTGATCTCAAAATTATTTGCCTCAACTGAAGGCCTTGAAATACTAGATCGAAAACCCCTAGCATAAGGTGCTGCATAATCCTTTAGTGGTCTGTTCGCTATAATAGAATGTTCTTGTTCTTCTTGTTGTTTTTGCAGAATTTTTCTTCTATGAAATGTTCTGTCTATCTCAGGGTCTAAAGGAAGAAGTTCTCCTACAAAGTTAGATCTTCGCATACACAAGAACAAGATGACAAGATATGTTTACAAAAGAAAAAGACAGAGAAAGAGTAAATAAAAAGAAAACAGAGAAAAGTTAGATTAGAGTACTAGAAATCAAGAATGCAAAGTTAGAATTAGAATTAGAATTACAACAAAAAGAATTGTCAAGAATGTTATTCAAGAAAGGAAAAACTTATGAAAACAGAATTCTAAAAGTTAGATTACAACTATGCAAATGAAAAGAAAGAAAGAAAAGTTATGTTTAGTCTAACTCAATTGATAATTCCTAATGTTATAGCGCAGCCCCCGACAATGGCGCCAAAAACTTGTTCGCTCTCCGCAAGTGTACGGAAATGTCGCAAGTAATATAAAAGATTATCGTATCCACAGGGACTGGAATAAGCACTAGAAATATTTCAACACGAGTTAGTCAAACAACTAATCAATTGGTTTCCAAAGGCTAAATGTAATTAATGAAAAGCAAACATAGAAATGAAAGATCAACAAATAAGATTATGGGCTATGATAAAGGAATGTTTTAGGAGTTTTGGTTTCTTTGTAAGATTCCTCAATGTAAATGATCTACTAAATCCTATTTCTCAATTGTCCAATATTTATAGAAGGTTGTCGGTTCTCTCTTGCAATAGATAATCGGCTTAGGATTGAAATCTATACCTAAATGTGATCAATTAGATATGAACTTATGTTGTCCTTACACGGGCATGTTCCTGCCACGAAGATCTCTCGGATAATCAACATAAAGATCATACTTCTCAATACATAAGATATAAAGATTAATCCCTAATTCTATCCTACCCTCTTGAATTACCCTATTTTTCCCTAAATCTCATCCCTCAAACGTCCTTACACGGGCTTGCACCTTTCGTGTGCTTCCCTCGGAAAATCGAATGGGAGATAATCTCTACAAGATCCATAGGACATTCAAACAATCAATCAAGAATGTGAATTAGGTCCACAACACAACGATTCATTCAAGATTGAATTGATACAAACAAGACAATATCATAGAAATAAGGAAATGGCAAATCCACAAGAGTTTACATCAATTCATCATACAAATACTCCCTCCATCCTAAAACAAAGAGATCTACTCCATGAATCGAAGAGAGAAATCCGAAAATACAAATATTACAAGCATTTCTTGATCCCCAATCCAAGAAGAGGAGAGAAAGAAAACTTATCTAAGATGAAGCTTGGTCTTCGGATCCAATCCATGCTCCCGGAGTCGATTCCGTTGAAGATCCTCCTTTAGATCGCCCAAAAATCCTCCCAAGATTGAGAGGAAACACCCAAATCTTGCTTTCTCCCAAGAGGGAGAAGATCCCCTTTCAAATCTTGAAGAAGGGTTTAAATAGAGGTGAAGTTTGGGCGCCACATGGCCCCGTGGCACGGCTGTGTGAGGTTCACACGTCCCTGCCCACTCTCCTCTCTGCCAGCCTTGCACGGCTGTGTGTGAGACACGACCGTGGCAAACTTCCCCAATAGCCCCTTTACACGACCGTGTAGATCTACATGGTCTGAACTGTCTTAGCCTCTAGAAATCTGGCACGGCCATGTGATGCACACGGTCTGCTTCCTTCCTTGCTACTGAAAACCCCACACGGCCGTGTGAGACACACGGCGAGGCTTCTCCTTGCTCTGGAAAACTCACATGGTCGTGTGGTGCACACGGCCTAGGCTCCTTCTCAATCTAGGTTCTTCAGATCCTTGCACGGCCGTGTGAGGTTCACACGGCCATGACCTCTTCGTTTCCTGCTGCAGCTTTCTAGCCCGTGATCTCTGTTAGAGTCTATACTAAAAGCCTAGATTTTGGTATAAATATTTATTATGAATAAAGAATCACATTTGGTCAAATTGTCTATATTTGTTTGTAGTTGTTCATTTAATTTATATTGTAGATAACATAGTATGTGGTGCCACATGCAGAAGATGATGTTATCAGTACCTTATAAATTATAAACAGTAGCTCACAACCAAAATGGAAAGGAACAAACCATTAGAAGGTCGTAGTGTAATTAGGTATTAGTTTATCTTGACTATATAATTACACTAGTACACTCAGAGTGTATTGAGTAGGACCATTTGAGGTCGTTTCTTTTATACTGACTTTATAAAGGAACAAAGACCTCGGTTATTATGGAAGTGTGTGCTCTTAATCCTAATATAATAACAAGAACATATATTTGATATTTATTTCTTTAATTTATCAATGGGTGAGATTTAGTTCGATGAATCAATAAGCCCGATAAGTTGGGAAATGGTATCACTTATAGTGTGTGTTGTTGATTATAGAAGGAAACTGTGTCCTAGAGATAGTAGGTTGATAATGTCCTCAAGAGGAGCTCATAAGGATTGTCATGTTAAACCCTGCAGGTGGACTTAGTCCGACATGATAATAAGGTTGAGTGGTACTACTCTTGGATTTAGATATTAATTAAATGAGTTGTCAGTAACTCACTTAATTAGTGGACATTCGATATCTTAAACACAGGGAGACTAACACACTCATAATAAGAAGGAGCCCAAAAATGTAATTTGGGATTGGTGCGGTAGTTCAATAATAATTCTCTAGTGGAATGAATTATTATTGATAAAATTAAGTTGTGTGTTCGGGGCGAACACGGGATGCTTAATTTTATCGGGAGACCAAAACCAATTCCTCCTCTCGGTCCCTATCGTAGCCTCTTATTTATAGAGTACTATACCCACCTATACCACCTTTTATACCCACCAATAGGGGGCCGGCCAAGCTAGCTTGGGAACCAAGCTAGGGTCGGCCTAGGTATAAATTGGGGTGGCCGGCCCTAGCTTGAACCCAAGCTAGTGGGGGCCGACCAAATTAAATTAAAAAGGAATTTTAATTTTTATTTTTATTATGTGGAAGAAATAATTTATTAAAGAGAATTAAAATTAAAATATCTCTCTTGTAAAAGATCTACAAAAGATTAAAGAAAGAGATTAGATCTCTTTCCTTATTTGTAGATTGGTGAGATATTTTATTTTCTCTTTAAAAATTATCCACATGTTGTAAAATTAAAATTATAGAAATTTCCTTTTATCAACCATGAAGAGATTTTTAAAGAGAAATTTTAATTTTTAAAATTTCCGGAAACAAATTAGGAAGTTTTAATTGTTGATTAAAACTTGTCTAATTTACCTCTTTTGATGTGGCCGACCATTAGAGATTAATTGGGGAAATTTTATTTTATTTTTCTCAATTAAATCATGTCAAGGGAATTAAGGAAATTTTATTGTAATTAAATTTCATAATTTGCCTAGGCCAAGGAATATAAAAGAAGGGGTGAGGGTGCCTTCATGAGGGACAACATCTATTAATTCTCTCCCTCTTTTATTCCTTGGAGTGGTCGGCCATCATCTTCCTCTCTCCCTCTTTGTGGTGGCCGAAACTTTCAAAGGCTTGGAGCTCTTGTGGCGGCCGGATACTACTTGGAGAAGAAGAAGAAGAAGGAGGAGGGAAAGCTAGCATCTCTTGAAGCTTGGTTGGTGTTTTGATCTTCTTCCTTGGTGAAGCTTCTTTATTGTTGGCCGAACCTAGCTAGGAGGAGAAGAAGGTGGTTGGTGATTTCTCATCTCGGAAGATCGTTGCCCACACAACGTCCGAGGTTAGAAGAGGAATACGGTAGAAGATCAAGAGGTCTTTCTAAAAGGTATAACTAGTAATTTTTCCTTTCCGCATCATACTAGTTATTTATGGAAATAATACCAAATACAAGAGGCTTACGATTCTAGAATTTCGAATATGTTTTTCGATGTTGTGTTCTTTTGTTTTTTCTTTTCCTTGTGATTTGATTGTTCTTTTCGGTTAACCTAAAGTTATTTTAGGAAATTAAATATTAGCTTTCTATAAAAGGTTTTGTCTAGTCGGTGGTGGTTGCTCCCATATCCAAGAAGGCCATGTACCTCGCCACGTCAGTATTGGGAACCAATTATGGAAATTAATATTTAATGAAATTAATAACTTAAGGTGACTTGGGTCGAACGTGTTAAGTTCCGCAGGAGATCCAAGTCAAAACCTAAAAGAACAAATAGATTTAGTTTTGGATCAAACGTGTTAAGTTCCGCAGGCGATCCAAAATTTAATTTAAAAGAACACATGGTAGCTAGGAAAAGGTTCAGACCTTTGTACAAAATTTTTGTACAGTGGAACCTCTAGGTTTTCCGAGTAGCAACCAACAATCTCCACACGGCCTGGGAAACCCCCCAGAGCAGGGCAGTGTGTGGTTCAGGTAGGGCACCTTCTTCCCTTTGCTTTGCTCACAGATTTGGCTTCAAACACGAAATCTTCACCAATTTCGACTCCTGCGTACAGAAAATGCACAAAAGCATATCTCCGAACAAAGAGAGTAAATATGCTAAAAAGGAAAGCTAAAAGTATGAAAATGCATAGATCAAGCATGCTCAAAGTATGTGAATGTACGTCAAAACATGCCAATAAGTGTATGCAATCTACGCACATCACCCGCCAAGACTTCCCGCCTAGGGTTACCACCCCCTAGGACCTAGAGTTACCACCCCCTAGGGTTTTCCCTTTGCCTAACTGTAGCTAGGACTTTTCTTCACCTAGGGTTACCACCCCCTAGGATTTTCATCTGCCTAACCGCAGCTAGGACTTTTGCCTAAGTAAACTTAGGACTTTCCTACAATCTCAATCACACATGTTAGATAACAAGACAACTTAACTTTGAACCCTTTGACATAATCAAAACACAGGTTCGATTGTCGGATGCTTCCCGCACCAACACAGCATAATTATAACAAGTAAATTAAACAACTACAAAATGAAAGAAGAGGTAAAGAAATTTACTTGGTTACAACCTAGGTGGTTGTTAATCCAAGACAAATGAAAAACACTAAAAGTCTCCTTCGATGAAGGCGGAGAATGCTCTTACACTCATTGAATGCTCAGACAGTTGCTAAGAAATGAATACAAGAGTTGATGTCTAATTCCTAACTCCAGGGTTCTTTTTATAGCTCCTGAAAAATTTTATCCGAAGTTGGAAGGCGCCTTCAATAGGGTGGAAGGCGCTCTAGTGTGGCAAATCCTATCCATGCGAAGATAAAATTTATCTTCACAACAGTCACTGTTTGAAGGCGCCTTCAAGGGGTTGAAGGCGCCTTCCATAGAGGCTTGAAGGTGCCTTCAAGGGATGAAGGCGCCTTCCTCCCGAAAGGAACGAGGGTGCCTTCAATACCATTGAAGGCGCCTTCAGCAGCTGCTATCGAGCTCCAAACTTCTCCTTTGGTTCTTTCGCTGCTCCGCTCGCTCGGGTGATTTCATCCATCCGGAATAGGACTCACTCGAACCCATTTTCCGGCCTTCTCCTCGAGCAAGCTTCCTCCCTAGTTTCTCATCCCTCAAATGTTGTGCACGTTGTTCTCATCCATCGGTGTACTCTTCCGCAGCACCTCTTCCCTCAGACGCACCGAGCCCATCGGCTCTCTCCCGTACTGTTCTTCTCGCTAGCTACATTTTCTGCTCAATTTCTTGTGTTCCTAAGCTCCTGTACATTTAGACACAAGGATTAAATATACATGACGTAACTTTAACTTGGTTAACCACATCAAAATTACCATAGGGTACTAACAATCTCCTCCTTTTTGATGTGCATCAACCTAAGCTAACAAAATAATAACATGTTACAATTAGAATATATTCTTGCAATATAAAGAATTAGCCAAGTTAATAAATTTGCAAAAATTTAAACAATGTTAAAATATTCGTACTCCCCCTTAACTTATACCTATCTCTCAAATTTAAACAATGATAAAATTGTTCTTACTCTCCCCTTTAACTTACACCTATGTCTCCCCCTTTGATCACATAAAAAAAATAGATAAATAAAAGAAACAACCATCTAGGGGTAATACAACAATAATGATCAGTTAGCTAATTTTTTTAAGAATTTCTTTTTAGATTGGGGAAAAAATAAAAAAAATTTATAACATTTAACCGTTTAACAGTTAGTCAATTAAACATTTTATTTCAATAATTGGCTTCCAGGCTGTGGCGAGACACTAGACCTTCTTGGATATTGGAGCAACAACCACTTTTAGATAAAGTCTTTTAAAGAAATTAAATATTCAATTTTCTTTCTGAGATTTCTAGGTTTAACTTAAAAAAATTGAATTATTACAATTTAATCTAGGCATGATCTTGGAACCCAATATAAGTTCATTTCTACTGGATTAATAAAAAAAAATTCGGAATATATTTCTGTGAGATTCTTCTAATTTGGCCCTAGTGATTTCTAATGTACCAGTTGATTCTACCATAATTTCTAAATTTTGGCTTTTTAAAATCGTTTGAGTATACATGGTCATGTTTCAACCTTTCGATTTCTATTTTCAATTTTTTGTTTGCTCTCTTTAACTTATCGAACATATCTAAGGGGCATGATCTTGCTAAGTTTAATTTTAACTTAGCATTTTCTTTTTCCAGTTTTACTAAATCCTTAGAAAGTGCTTTAATAAATTGAAATGACTTCTTAGGGGGTAAGGCACGTACCTCACTTACCTCGTGTTCTAATGCTCCTCCTTCATCGCAGCTTTCCTCTGATGATCCTTCTCTTTCATCAATGCTCATCTCTGAGCTGCTTTCATCTTCCTTTTGATGGTCTGCTATTAGGGCTAGTCCAACATAGACTTCAACTTTAGATTCTGATGACGATGTTTGTCCCAAGTCGCCTTCAAGATTTTGAGTTTAGATTTCGTTGATTTTTTGCCTTTGTCCTTCTCTTTTTTCTTTAGTTCTGGGCAGTCATCTTTGATGTGCCCTTCTCTTTGACAGTTGTAACACTGGACCTTCCTTTTACTCTGAGTTTGTTTCTTTGCATGTGACTTATTAAATTTATTAGATTTAATAAATTTATTGATTTTTCTTACCATTAGGGCTGCTTTGTCTTCATCGATTAATGCTTTGGAGTTTGGATCTTCCCTCTTGGCTTTCAAGGCAAGATTGTTGTTCAACTTTTCGATTCTTTAGGATTTTCACATCGAGTTTCGTGAAGTTTAAAAGTAGAAAACAAATTCTCTAGTGTACTTACCTCGAAGTCTTTAGAGATGTAGTATGCATCTACTAAGGATGACCATTCTGGAGTTCTCGGGAAGGCGTTGAGCGCGTACTGGATTGAATCTCGGTTCTTTACCAATTCTCCGAGATTATTGAGCTGAGTGATGAGTTCTTTGATTCGTGCTTGGAGTTGTGCTACCTTTTCTGCATGGTTCATCCGCAGGTTTGTTAGCTGGGTTAGGAGGATGTCTCGCCTTGCTAACTTTGCTTCCGAAGCACCTTCGTAGAATTCCAAGAATTTCTCCTAGAACTCTTTGGAGGATTCGTAGTTGACGATTTGATTGACCTCCTTAGGTGGAAGGATGCTCACCTTCATGGAGTTCCAGGAATTTCTCCCAGAGCTCTTTGGCGGATTTGTAGCTGCCAATTTGATTGACCTCCTGAGGCGGAAGGACGCTCAACAGATGGAACTCTACTTTACCATTCGCCACGAAGTCAGCTTGTTCTTTCTTCATCCATAAACACTCTTCCTTTCTAGCTCCATGTTGGTCCTTGGGGATACAAAACCATATTTCATAATTAGTAGGATCTCAAAGTCCGTTTTAAAAAATACCTCCATCCGGCGTTTCCATTGCGCGAAGTCTCCCTCGAACTTCGGTGGATGAATGCTTGCACCGGCCATCATTTCATTGCTTCAGTGGCGGCTGGTCCTTTCTAAAGTGTCCTGGCTCTGATACCACTTGTTGGACCAGGTGGGCCGGCAAGAGGAGGGTGAATTGCTTGTTGGGAAAAAAACAAACCTTTCTCGACTTTTAACTCAGATTAATAACAATAGTATAATTATAACAAGTAAATTAAACAACTATAAAATGAAAGAAGAGATAAAGAAATTTACTTAGTTACAACCTAGGTGGTTGTTAATCCAAGATAAATGAAAAGCACTAAAAGTATGTTTCGATGAAGGTGGAGAAGCCTCTTACACTCGTTGAATGCTCAGATAGTTGGTAGGAAATGAATACAAGAGTTGATGTCTAATTTCTAACTCCAAAGTTCTTTTTATAGCCCTTAGAAAATCTTATCCAAAGTGGAAAGGAGCCTTCAATAGGGTGGAAGGCGCCTCTAGCGTGGCAAATCCTATCTGTACGAAGATAAAGTTTATCTTCGCAATAGTCACTATTTGAAGGCACCTTCAAGGGGCTGAAGGCGCCTTCCATAGAGGCTTGAAGGCGCCTTCCTCCTGAAAAGTATGAGGGAGACTTCAATACCATTGAAGGCGCCTTTAGCAGTTGCTACCAAGCTCCAAACTTCTCCTTTGACTCTTCTGTTGCTCCGCTCGCTTGAGTGATTTTGGCCATCCGGAATAGGGTTCACCTGAGTTATTTTTTGACCTTCTCCTCGAGCAGACTTTCTCCCTAGCTTCTTGTCCCTCGAACATTGCACATGTTCTTCTTGTCCAACGGTGTACTCTTCCGCAACACCTCGTCCCTCGGACGTATTGAGCCTGTCGGCTCTCTCCCTACCGTCCTTCTCTCTAGTTGCGTCTTCCGCTTGACTTCTTGTGTTCTTAAGCTCTTACACACTTAGACACAATGATCAAATACACAAAACCTAACTTTAACTTGGTTGACCACATCAAAACTAACACGGGGTACTAACAATGTGTTTACCTAAGAAAGGAAAAATAGAAAGTTTATCATTTTATCATTATATGTTGATGATATGCTAATAGTTGGAAGTGACATAAAGTGTGTGATAGAAGTCAACTCATGGCTTTCATCACAATTTAACATAATAGATATGGAAGAATCAGAGTACATCTTAGGAGTGAAGATTATTAGAAATCGATCAAAAAGGCTTTTGGGTTTATCTCAAGAAGCTTATATCACTAAGATGCTACAACACTTCAATATATCAGATTGTAATATTAAACAGACACATGTAGCGAGAGGCACTATTTTGAGCAAAAGTATGTGTCCCAAGATTCCTGAAGAAATAGCCGAAATGAAAAAAAAAAATCATATGCCAGTGTTATTGATAGTTTAATGTACACTATGTTATGTACTCGTCCTGATATAAACTATGTTATTGACTTAGTTAGTGGTTTCCAGTCAAACCTAGAATCGAGACACTGGAAAGCGGTGAAGAGGATATTCAGATATCTCAAAAGGACTGTGGATTATTGCCTATGTTTCCAATGATCAGATATAAGCTTGAGTGACTACACAGATGTAGATTGGGCGGGGGACTGTAATGATAAAAAAATCCACATCTGGATATACCTTCTTGCTAAATGGTGATGTCATCTCATGGAATAGCAAAAAGCAAGCT
Organism: Zingiber officinale; assembly: GCF_018446385.1. Taxonomy (NCBI): domain Eukaryota; kingdom Viridiplantae; phylum Streptophyta; class Magnoliopsida; order Zingiberales; family Zingiberaceae; genus Zingiber; species Zingiber officinale. The sequence goes on from NC_055989.1 coordinate 126,592,063, forward strand.
TGTGTAGCCGTTCGGCAATAGAAGCTAAATATGTGGCTTATGTAGAAGCTATGCAACAGGTTGTTTGGTTAAGAAGGTTCCTGAAGTATCTGAAAATTGCTGAGAATAGTGGGAGTTTTGTTATAGTGTATTGTGACAGTCAAGTTGCTATAGTTTTTTTTAAAGATCCCAAATATTACAATAAAAGTAAACATATAGAAATTGAGTATAATTTTGTAAGGGATATTATTAACAAGAAAAAGATAGTTCTTGAATACATCCCTATACTGTAAGTACCCTGTGGTAGTTTTGATATGATCAACCAAGTAAAGTTAGGTCTTGTTGGTATTTAACCCCTGTGTTTAAGTGTGCAGGAACTGAGGTGGACAGGAAGTCGAGCAAAAGATGCAGCTAGCGAGAAGAACGAAACGGGAGAGAGCCAACGGGTTTGGTGCGTTCGAGGTACTAGGTGCTGCGGAAGAGTACGCGGGAGGACGAGAAGAAGGCGTGTGGCGTTTCTGAGGGACAAGAAGCTGAGCGGAAGTTTGCTCGAAGGTCAAAAAATAGGTTCAGGTGAGCCCTATTCTAGATATTTGAAATCACCCAAGCAAGCAGAGTCAGAGTGGAAGACTCGGATCCAAGCGAGCGGAGCCGGAGCTAGAACCCAAACCAAACAAGTTAACATAAGGTTAACTTTGGTTCGGGCACCTGGACTCAGTCCAGGCTCCCGGAGTATGTTTTTATTCGGAATGCGACGTGGCATATTTCGTTATGATGAGGATAAAAGTTTATCCCCCTTAGGCACCTGGAACCCTTCCAAGCACCTCAACCAGGGCTATAAATACAACTCTGGTCCCAAAAGCTTAGATAGAACACTTGTAATCATTACTTTTTCGATTTAGCTTTGTAATTGAGTGCTTCAACTACTGTAACAGGCTTCTCCTCTTATGCCTGAAGGAGAATTTGATTAGTACATCAGAGTCTTGGATTAACAACCTTCTTGGTTGTAACCAAGTAAAAATCATAGCCTCTTCCTTTCTTTAATTAGTCTTTTATTTTTTATGCAACTGTTAAATTTACTAAAGCTGTAAAAGTTCAAGAAAGGTTTTTTTAATTTTTATTATGTAGGCTATTCACCCCCCTCTAGCTGGCTGCCGAGGGTCTTACAAGTGGTATCAGAGCCCAACAGCTTCAGGAGGACTAATTGCCGAACGAAGCACACGAGATGGCCGAATCGAGCATCTACCCACCGAAGTTCGAGGGGGAATTCGCCAGCTGGAAGAAAAGGATGGAAATATTCTTTAAAATAGATTTTGATTTTTTTTAATAATGAAATTTGGTTTTATAGCACCCGAGGGTAAAGAAGAACACCAATGGAAGAAGGAGCAAGCTGACTTCGTGGAAAACGGCAAAGTAGGGTTCCATCTGCTAAGCGTCTTACCGTCATAAGAAGTCAACCAGATCAGAGCCTACGAGTCAGCAAAGGAGTTTAGAGAAATTCCTAGAACTATACGAAGGGACCTTAGAGGCGAAACTCGCGAGACAGAATCTGCTCAGAAACCAGATCAGCAACATCAAATTAGAAGAAGGAGAAACTGTTGGACATCTTCACTGAAGAATAAAGAAACTCATCACCGGACTCACGAATCTCGGAGAAAAGGTAAGCAATCGAGATTCGCTAAGGTACGCACTTAATATATTTCCTAGGACTACTGAATGTACATTATTAGTAGATGCTTATTATATATCTAAGGATCTAGAATCAAGTACTTTAGAAAAATTATTTTCAACATTTGAAGTCCATGAAACAAGATGTGCAGATCTGAAGAAGGAGCTAAATCACAACATCGCCTTAAAGGCAAAAACTGACGAACGAGATTCTGAATCTTCTCTCGATGATGACAAAATGACACTGATGGTAAGACAATTTAAAGTTTTATTTAAAACTAAGAAATTTAATCAAGTGCTTGGTACAAGAAGAAAAAGAAAAGTAAGATGCTACCACTATAATGAAGAAGGCCATGTAAAAGACAACTGTCTAAAATTGAAGAACAAGGACAAGGAGAAGAACAAGAAGCTAGCTCAGATCAAGTATAATCTGAAAGCGACGTTAGACGAAACATCGTCTGAATCAGAGATAGAAACCCTCACTGGACTTGTACTAGTGGCAAGTCACCAAGAAAACGAAGACAAAGCAAGCTCGTCCTAAATGAGCATCGAGAGCATCGATGAAGGGGAAGCGACATCAGAAGAAAGTAGCACTTCATGGGGAGCTTCAGATTACGGGATCGACAAGGTAAGTCATGTATGGTCTCTGTTGGTGCAATATCCCTGGGTCAAGGTTGATCTGGTTGACCTGGTTGACTAAACTTGAGTTGGCTCAAGCTTGAGTCTCTATGTTTGAGTTTCGATGTTTGACAATACAGATAATACGTGGAGATTACAGGTGTAATCATCCGATTGGGGAGATTACTGGAGCAATTCCCCTCTGGTTAGAGTTTGACCAGTTTGAGTTTGAAGAAGAGTCAAGTAGGTCAAGATTGACTAGATACTTAATTGGGAAGTCCTAGTGAGTGAAGCTAGGCAGAAAGAAAAATCCTGATGAGTGAAGCCAGGTGAAAGACCTAGTGAGTGAAGCTAGGCAGTTGGAAAATCTTGGTGAGTGAAGCCAGGTGAAAATTCTAGTGGTTGAAGCTAGGTGAAAGTCTTGGTGAGTGAAGCCAGGCAGATGGGAAGTCCTAGTGAGTGAAGCTAGGCAGATTGAAAGACCTGGTGAGTGAAGCCAGGCATGTGGAAATCTAGGTGGGTCAAGTTTGACCGGACACTTGGTGTTTAGAAGTCCAAGTAGGTCAAAGGATTGATCAGATACTTGGCAAGAGGAAATCCAGATGGGTCAAGGATGGCCGAACATCTGGTGGAAGGAAGTTCAAGTGGGTCATGGAGGACCAGACACTTGGCATGAGATGGTAACTCCAAGTGGGTCAAGATTGACCGAACACTTGGCGCAAGGAGAAAATGTCTAGATGAGTCAAAAGTTGACCGAACTCTTAGCGGTCGTAAGTCCAATAGGGAGTTGGCATGGAACTATGAAGTTCGGACGTAGTAAACTTCCGAAGGTCATAACTTTTGACTCGGATATCGGAATGACGTGATCTCGGATGCGAAATGAAACTAATTTCAAGCTCTACACAGTTTTCTGGGTTTCAATCGATTGGGGGGGTTCAATCGATTGGTTGACGTGATTTCACATAGAAAACATCTGGATCGATTGGGTAATCGATCAAAACTTCCCCAATTGATTGGGAGAGTTTCTGAGCAAACAGTAAGCTTCTGAATCAATCAGTTGATCGATTGAAACCTCCAATCGATCGACCGATCGATTGGAGCGCTGGAAATCGCTCGAGAAGCCTTGAATCGATCGGGTAATCGATTCAGGGCGATTCTAGAGAGCATAGAGGCGCTCTGGATCGATCGGCCGATCGATCCAAAGTCTCCCCAATCGATTGGGAGCAATCCAATCGATTGGAATTCGACCGTTGGCGCAGATAAAGCTGTTGGCGAGCGTGTCTTCGGTACTTCTTCCATCTCTTCTCTACAGCGATTCCACAACTTCTCCATAGAGCTCTCACCGCCAGATCTTGAAGGTTCTTGGAGGTATTTCCAAGTCAAGAGGCGGATCTACAGCAAGAAGAAGAAGCTAGGGTTAGGGTTTTCATTGCATATCTTGTAAGATATTTCTTATATTTGTCTTCCCTTGCTTTCTTCTTGTATTGAGAGTGTTGTAAGGCTTCTCTGCCTTCGGTAGTTACCGTAAAGGAGTGATTTCATAGTGGAGGGTGCGTGAGTGTGTGGATCCTTAGATTAGTCACCTCTTCTTGAGATGGATACCAAGTAAATCCCTTGTGTTAGCATTATAGTTGTTGTTTCTTGTATTTTTCGCTGCACATCATCGAAGAAACAAAGCAACGAAGAGCACAAGATCACGAAGAGCTATTCACCCCCCCCCTCTAGCTACATTTCGATCCCAACAAGTGGTATCAGAGTAAGGTTGCTCTTCACCGGAATCATCGTCGGAAGGGGCAAAAAGATAGAGGGTGAAGAAGTTGGAGCAATTCTACAAGTCGAAGACTTCATTCAAGAAGCTCAACTTCAAATGGAATTCCAATATAGACTTGGATTCGATACAAGGGTGCCTCCACCGTTCACAATGATGAGCTTCGATCTTTGGAAATCAAGGATTGAAAATTTCTTGATGGTGGAGATAGAGCAATGGTTTGCTCTCATGGAAGGCTTCGAAGCCCCAATAAGTTCAAAGGGAAAAGTTCTCAAGAGAAGTAAGTGGAGCCAAGAACAAATTCAAAGGAGCGAGGCAAATGATAAAGTGACCAAGCTTTTGGTTAATCTATTACCTAGCCACATTTTGGAGCAAACTGGAGAATTCAAGGATGCCAAGGAGCTTTGGAGTAAATTGACAACGATTCATAAGATCCCCTCCACTGTACCAATCCAAGAAGAATCAAATGAGGGTGATTCATTGAATCAAGATAAAAAAGAAGAAGAAGAGGGCTCCGAGGTTGAGAGGTGCTCAATATCGGAAGAAGAAGTCCTAGAAGCTTCATCCTCAAAGGAGTGCAACCAAAAGAGCAAGGAAGGAGCATATTCCTTATTTCATGTACAAGAGGATGAAGAGGAAGATGAAGTCTCCACCTCTAGGATTGAGGGGGAGGGTCCTTTGTTGACATCGGATCAAGAAGAAGGAGAAGCTTCTACATCCGGGTCAAATAGAGAAGAATATGTTGCATCCTCCAAAAATCAAGAAATATCAAATGGAGGAGCAAGTGTCATCCCTACACATGAAGGTAAAAATGGTTCAATTAAGAATAAAAATCATATTATATGTTTTGAGTGTAGGGAAATGGGCACTACAAAAGCAAATGCCCAAAATTGGCCAAGAAGAAGAGCCAAGTGGCACTAAAGGGCAAGGAGAAGCCCAAAGAGACCGCTCCCGGAACAAAGAAGAGCAAGGAGCACATTGTGTGCTTCTCTTGCAATTAAAAGGGAAAGAAAGTGGTCAAGGTTCAAGGAGGAAGCACAACTCAAGGAGGAGCCTCCAAGGTAAAACGCAAGGTATCATTTGTTGAGCCTACCCCTTTAAATAATGGTAAAAAGTATGCTAGTTCTAATTTATATCATTTTAATGCTATTTACCATAAAAATAGGAAGCGTCATAGCATTAAGGAAAAACATGTAGCTCTTCATGCTAAAACTACCACACCTAGGTGTAGGAAGGTAGATAAAAATTTAGGCAAGAATTCTAAGGATTTTAGTTATAAGCCTAAAAATAAAATTGCTCAAGGATTAAATAAAAAACCAAAAACTAAGGATTTAATGAGAGAAAATCAAGTCTTGAGGTCAAGACTTGATAAATTAGAAAAGACCCTAAAAAGGATGGAAAATATCCAAAAAAAAAGGCAAAATGAGCAAAATCTAGGTTTAGGACAACAAGGGTCATCCAAGGGTCATAGAGGTTTGGGATACAAACCTAAAACCAAAAAGAATGTGCCTTCTTACCATAGAGTTCCATATAGTTATGGAACTAACCCTAGGCCTAGTGGTCAAGTCAAAAATACAAGGGAAGTTATCCCTAGAAGTATTTTTGCAACAACAAATGTGACTAAGACTTCTAAGAAGTCTAAGAAAATCACAAAGAAGGTCACAAGGGAAGAAATCCCTAGAGTTGACCTAGAAAAGATGACCAAGGACTCTAAGAAGCCTAACAAGGTCACTAGGAAGGTATCTAGGGAAGTTATTTCTAGTGAATACCTAGAGCATCCAAGGAGCACCAATAGGTTTTGGGTTCCTAGGAGCATTTTCTCTACCCCTTAGATGGGTTAGAGAGTGTCAACTCCGATTAGAAGGGTAGTTAACCCAAGTTTGATGAAGTTGACACTCGGAGAGCATTTTCAAGGTTATTGTTAACCTTTGAAAATGAAAAAGATTATGATTTACTCTTGAAATGAGTAAAATGTGCCATAATTTGAGAAACTTGATTTTAAATTAAATTGGCATAAGTAGGAGAATCGTAAAGAAATGTTAAGTTAGAATTTTGATATTTTATTGGGAAGTTAAAGGCAAATATAAGTCTTATTTTAATTTGTTACTCTTTAAAAGAGTAATTTGTGCCAAAATGTGAGGAATATGCTTAATTTAAATTGGCACAATGTAGAAAAAGCAAAGGAAATGTCAAAATTGGGTTTTGACATTTTTTTGGGAAATATTGGGAAATGTAGGTTTAAACTTTAAGTTAGCTAAGGTTTAAGAATACTTAGATAGTCATTCTAGGTATTTTATTTATGCTAAGTTATCATGCTTTGTGTGCCCATCATATGTCATGACATCATATTTATTCTTGCACTCATGCTTTATTATGAAAAACACAAAATACCATGTCATGTCATACATACATCATGTAGTCATAGGAAATTTTCTTTTGAAAATTATTTATCTTTGATGTATGCCATAACGCATCATGCATTATTTTAATTCCTTGCAAACTAAGGACAAATGACATTCATTAACAATTAACATCCTTGGTAGGTGTTCCTAACCTCAAAATGCCTAGATAGATATGCATGATCTCTAGATTAGGGAAAAACCAAAGTTTACATCTCACTAAAGAACTATAAGGTGACTTGTATGTGGTTACATACACATTAGATACAAGTGAGATGTTAGGGTGATGAACAAAACTCAAGGTGTTGATTAAGTGCATTCTTTTAAGCTTTAAGTTCATCAAAACAATACTAGTTATGTGTTTTCCAATCATTGGGAAAGCTAATGTACAAGTCATGTACATTGAGCCCAAAGAACATGGTTGGATATTGGTTTTGAAAAAGGTTTTAAAATTCTTTAAGAAAACCTTGATGAAGACTATCTTTTGATAGTAATCATTATTGAAAAGTTAGACACAAACTAGAAGAAAATACTAAAGTTTTTATAAGTTTTCAAGTTTGTGTCAATCTTGGAAAATAGAAAGTATCTTCATAGAAAACTATTTTTTCTTGATAGTATATGCCCTAAGGAATGTCTACATAAATTATCATGATTTTTCAAATTTTGTAGAATTTTTGGGGAGTTTCTGAAATTGACTAAAAGTGAATTTCAGCATTTTCAGAGCTTCAATCGATCACTTGATCGATTGGAGTGCCTCAATCGATCGGGCAATCGATTGAGAAGGCATTTCTCGCGAGCAGAAGCTCGCTGGATTGATCCACCGATCGATCCACATAGTCTGAATCGATCAGTGGATCGATTCAGTTAGGTTCAATCGATTGAGACCCAACTCCAATTGATTGAAATACTGATTTTGAATGGGTAAGCTAGAGTTCAGCATTTTTGAGTCTATATAACCCCTCCTTACCCATCAAAACACATTTATATACATTTAGGGAGAGTTTTCATGATGAAAACAAGGATGGATTGGTTAAGGAAGACTAAGTAGAGGTTTAGGTTGAGGTTTTGTTTCAATATTAAATTTTTGAACCTCAAAACTTCTAAATTTGGGTTTCCTATATGTTTAGGGATTCCAAGTCATTGTTGGTGCAATGACAGAAGTTACGTACATGTTTTTAGGGGGAGTTACTCTTTAAGGACATGAAAATCTATTTTTCATACACCTTGGAAGGTGGTTAACCTTTCTTAGCGTAAATGCTCGAGGTTAAGCATTTTGAATACAATGAGGAGTGAATATCTTCATTGTTTGGGTGTTCGTGCTCAAGGATGAGCATTGATGATGAATGAAGGGTATGGGACATTCTTTGTTGAATTAGTTAATGCTCAAGGGTGAGCATTAAAAGATAATGAAGGGTATGAGTCTTTTATTATCGTGTTGAACACAACGAGTTAAGTTGTGAACAACGGTGAGTGACTCTTCAGAGAGAGAGTTTTTGATGTGTGATAATAGGGGAAGAATGTGTGGTTAAGTTAGGCCTTCATTACCTAAAGAGGGAGTTTTCCCTCTAGGAAAGGGGGAGAATGAAGGAAACCCTCATTCATACATTGGCACGAAGGAAGTTGAGGCTATGAGATTAGCCTAACTTAAATGTATTGTCAAACATCAAAAAGGGGGAGATTGTTGGTGCAATATCCCTGGGTCAAGGTTGACCTGGTTGACTAAGCTTGAGTTGGCTCAAGCTTGAGTCTCTATGTTTGAGTTTCGATGTTTGACAATACAGATAATACGTGGAGATTACAGGTATAATCATCCGATTGGGGAGATTACTATAGCAATTCCCCTCTGGTTAGGGTTTGACCAGTCTGAGTTTGAAGAAGAGTCAAGTAGGTCAAGATTGACCGGATATTTGACTGGGAAGTCCTAGTGAGTGATGCTAGGCAGAAAGAAAAATCCTGGTGATTGAAGCCAGGTGAAAGACCTAGTGAGTGAAGCTAGGCAGTTGAAAAATCCTGGTGAGTGAAGCCAGGTGAAAATTCTAGTGGTTGAAGCTAGGTGAAAGTCCTGGTGAGTGAAGCCAGAAAGATGAGAAGTCCTAGTGAGTGAAGCTAGGCAGATTAAAAGACCTGGTGAGTAAAGCCAGACATGTGGAAATCTAGGTGGGGCAAGGTTGACCGGACACCTGGTGTTTGGAAGTCCAAGTAGGTCAAAGGATTGACCGGATACTTGGTAAGAGGAAATCCAGATGGGTCAAGGATGACCAGACATCTGGTGGAAGGAAGTTCAAGTGGGTCATGGAGGACCAGACACTTGGCATGAGATGGTAAGTCCAAGTGGGTCAAGGTTGGCCGGACACTTGGCGCGAGGAGAAAATGTCTAGATGAGTCAAAAGTTGACCGAACTCTTAGCGGTCGTAAGTCCAATAGGGAGTTGGCATGAAACTAGGAAGTTCGGACGTAGTAAACTTCTGGAGGCCATAACTTTTGACTCGGATATCAGAATGACATGATCTCAGATGCGAAACGAAGCTAATTTCAAGCTCTACATAGTTTTCTAGGTTTCAATCGATTGGACAATTGATTGGGGGGTTAAATCTATTTGCTGACATGATTTCGCGCAGAAAACGTCTGGATCGATTGGGTAATCGATCAAAACTTCCCCAAGCGATCTATTGGGAGAGTTTCTGAGTGAACAGAAAGCTTCTGAATCGATCAGTTGATTGATTGAAACCTTCAATCGATCGGTTGATCGATTGGGGCGCTGGAAATCGCTCGAGAAGCCTTGAATCGATCGGGTAATCGATTCAGGGCGATTCCAGAGAGTACAGAGGCGCTCTGGATAGATTGGTCGATCGATCCAAAGCCTCCCCAATCAATTGGGAGCAATCCAATCGATTGGGATTCGACCGTTGACACAGATAAAGCCGTTGGCAAGCGTGTCTTCGGTACTTCTTCCATCTCTTCTCTACAACGATTCCACAGCTTCTCCACAGAGCTCTCACCGCTAGATCTTAAAGGTTCTTGGAGGCATTTCCAAGTCAAGAGACGGATCTACAGCTAGCAAGAAGAAGAAGCTAGGGTTAGGGATTTCATTGCATATCTTGTAAGATATTTCCTGTATTTATCTTCCCTTGCTTTCTTCTTGTATTGAGAGTGTTGTAAGGCTTCTCCGCCTTCGGTAGTTACCGTAAATGAGTGATTTCATAGTGGAGGGTGCGTGACTGTGTGGATCCTTGGATTAGTCACCTCTTCTTGAAGTGGATACCAAGTAAATCCCTTGTGTTAGCATTGTAGTTGTTGTTTCTTGTATTTTTCGCTGCACATCATCGAAGAAACAAAGCAACGAAGAGCACAAGATCTCGAAGAGCTATTCACCCCCCCTCCTAGCTACATTTCGGTCCCAACAGTCTCTTCCTCCTGACAAGTTATTTCAGTTTGTAAAAATATTATCAAAAAATTACTGCAAGTTAGAAAAAGAAAATAAGGAATTAAAATCAACCTTAGCTGGTTCTTATCGATTAGAAGACTTCGACAAAGTAAAAATAGAAAATGACAAGTTGAAAATAGAAATAAAATATTTAAAAAATCGTGCATGCTCAAATAATCAAAATATTAGAAGATATAATAGTTTAAATTGGTATTTTAAATACCATAAAGGCCAAATTAGGAAAATATCATAGAAATATATTCCTAAGAAATTTATGATTAATCTTGTAGGAATGAACCTATTTTGGGTTCCAAAATCATATTTAGATTTTTTTTTGGCTTTCAGATAAAAAGTTAAATATTTAATTTTTTTAAAAGACTTTGTCTAGAAAGTGGTTATTGCTCCAATATCCAAGAAGGCATAGTGCCTCGACACAGTCCGAAAGTTAATTATTAAAATAAGTATTTAATTCACTAACTGTTAAACAATTAGTTGTTATAAAAATGCTTTCAAAAGTTTGTCAAAAATTTTGTTAGAAATTATTTAAAGTTAATTTTTTTCTAGAACTTTATCACTTAACTGTAAGAAAATTTTCAAATGTTAAAATTTTCTGAATGTTAAACTTTTTAGAATTTTTTTAACGATAATTTCAACTTTATATGAAATTTTTTTCTGCCTTAAATATGTAAAAAAAAATTTCGAAGCTTAAACTTTAATATTTTTTTTAATTGTCTCTTAGACTTTTTATTGTTGTTAAGTAGAATTTTTTAAAGTATCCCATTTTTAATGAGATCAAAAGGGGGAGTAGTAAAGATTACGTCTAGGGGGAGGGTAGTATAATTTTTAATTTTTCTTAATTTTTACTTACAAAAATATTATTTTATAACTGTTATTTTTTTGTGGTTTTATCCTAACTTAACTTGGGGTTTGCACGCGTGCTACCGAAGCTCTATATAAAAGGGGGTCCAAGCATCGGTTGAGGTATGCGATATTCACTATTTGTGCTACAGTTTTCTTGTTGCTTCGCTTTCCACTTCATCACCGGTGACTGACTTGAGCGTCAGAGGGCCAACACTGGGGACCCCTTCCCTGGCTCGACACTGACGTAGTCTGTGTTACAGGTCCGCACGGAGTTCACAAGAGGTCAGTGTGAGCGCCACATCCTCAGCTTTCCGTCTCTTCGACTTTCGGATAGGGTTATATCAATTAGTCACAAAGACTAAATAAGTCACATAGACTATATAATGATCAAGTCACAAAGACTAGAGTAAAAATTAAATAATCACAAAGACTAAATAAGACCATTGATTTCATACATTAGGAAAAATGGTTCATGCGACATTAAGCACACTGGGCAATTATCGCTAAGAAGATTGTTACACCTTACATAGCTGCTTTATAGAACAAATCAGAGATATCAATAACTTATCTTTATCCTAGATTAAATTATTTACAACAACATGAACATCTCTAATACCTCACAATGATTATTATGTTAAGAACATATCTAACATCTTTACTCAATACAATTATTCACAATTATATTTGATGTACTGAACAAGAAATGTAACCGGTACCAATGAATAATTGTTAAAGATGTAAATCAATCTTAATTTTTCATTTTAGCTAGAATCTATTTATTCTAATTAATAGCTTTCCTAGTTATGCTTCATTGACTGAATCACCCATAGGTAATAAGAAACATATTAAAATAGCAGACACTCATCAGAACTTCAAGTACACAGTTAAATAGTCACTTAGGGTAAGTTGAGATTAACTTATAATCTCAAGGGTCTTACATAATAGAGAAGAAGAGATCTATTCTCCTACTACACTTCTTGTTGCCATAGCACATGTGGTATGAGTCACATGGAACGATGCTAGTCTCTTTACCAAAAAGAGCGCATGTTTTCCCCAAATTTAACATCGTACAGATTTCGATCTAGACATACCTAATATCTAATCTAGAATTCAACATATGAATTTCAATCTAGTTTTAAGCAGATTCAGTAAATGGTGGTGCATTTACTCCAAACATTATATAAATGATCTCATCTTGATATAATTATTAAGGCATCCTTAACTTATGGGTATTGTTGGTGCAATATTCCCTAGGTCAAGGTTGACCTGGTTGACTAAGCTTGAGAATGCTCAAGCTTGAGTCTTGATGCTTGGGTTTCGATGTTTGCCAATACATGGAAACTGATAATATATGGAGATTGCAAGTGCAATCGTTCATTTGGGGAGATTATTGGTACAATTTTCCTCTGATCAAGGCTGTCCAGTTAGATGTAAAGAAGAGTCAAGTAGATCAAGACTGAGTGGATACTTGACTAAGAAGTTCTGGTGAGTGAAGCCAGGCAGTTGGGAAAATCCTGGTAAGTGAAGCCATGTGAAAAACCTAGTGAGTGAAGCTAGACAGAGGAGATGTCCTAGTGAGTGAAGCCAGGCAGTTGGAAAATCCTGGCGAGTGAAGCCAGGTGAAAGACCTAGTGAGTGAAGCTAGGCAGTATGAAAATCCTAGTGAGTGAAGCTAGGTGAAAGTCCTGGTGAGTGAAGCTAGGCAGATGTGAAAGTTCTGGTGAGTGAATCCAGGCAGATGGGAAGTTCTGGTGAGTGAAGCCAGGTAGATGGAAAATCTTGGCGAGTGAAAGTATGTGAAAGACCTAGTGAGTGAAGCTAGACAATATGAAAATCCTAGTGAGTGAAGCTAGGTGAAAGTCCCGGTGAGTGAAGCCAAGCAGATGGAAAGTCTTGGTAAGTGAAGTCAGGCAGATGGGAAGTCATGGTGAGTGAAGCTAAGCACGTGAAAATCCAGGTGGGTCAAGGTTGACCGGACACCTGGTATTGAGAAGTCCAAGTAGGTCAAAGGATTGACCGGATACTTGGCACGAGGAGAAAAGTCCAAGTGGGTTAAAGAGATTGACCGGACACTTGGTGAGGAAGTCATAGCAGGTCGAGGGTGATCGGATGCTAGACATGATATCCCAATAGGTCATGGGTGACCGGATGTTGGTTTTAGGGACTTTGGACGTGATTTGGCAAGTCACGAGTGAGTCCAATCGATCAACCGATCGATTGACTCATGCCCAATCGATCGGTTGATCGATTAGGTGAGTCCCGCGACAAAAACTCTTCCCAATCAATCGGCGGATTGATTGGGGGAAGAATCAGCATCTCACAGAATGCCTCCCAATCGATCAGTCGATTGATTGGGAGCCTCCAATCGATCTGTTAATCGATTGAAGCGCAGGAAATCGCGCGAGAACCTTGAATCGATCCAGCAATCGATTCAGGCGATTTTCAGAGAGCACAGAGGTGCTATGGATCGATCGACCGATCGATCCAAAGCCTTTCCAATCGATTGGGAGCAATCCAATCAATTAGGATCCGACCGTTGGTGCTGGATAAAGCAGTTGCAAGCGTTTTCTTCAGCAGATCTTCACCTGATTCTTCTCTGATCTACACAGTGATTTCTCCACAGTTCACAGCCAGTTCTTGGAGGCTCTTGGAAACAATTGTTGGTGCACTTCCAAGGTTCAAGAGGCAACAACAAGCAAGAAGAAAGGCAAGCTAGGGTTTCTACCGTGTAAATCTTGTAAGGTTTATTGTTTTATCAGCTTGTAGTTTGTTCTTCTTGTGTATCTTTGTGTGTGAATCCTGTACAGGCTTCTCCACCTTTGGTAGTTATCATAGAGGAGTGTTTTCATAGTGGAGAGTGTGTGTCATGTGTGGATCCTTGGATTAGTCACCTCTTCTTGAGATGGATACCAAGTAAATCCTTCGTGTTAGTGTTGTATTTGTGTTTCTTGTATTTTTCGCTGCATATCATCAATAAGAAACAAGAGACGACGAGCGTACGACGAGCTATTCACCCCCCCCCTCTAGGACATTTCGACTCTAACAAGTGGTATCATAGCGAGGTCGCTCTTCATCGGAATCATCGCCGGAAGGGGAAACAAGGCTAGAGGGTGAAGAAGTTGGAGCAAATTTATCAAGTCAAAGAATTCATCAAAAGCTCAACTTCAAATGTAATTCTGAGATGGACTCAGATTCGACACGAGGGTGCCTCCACCATTCACTATGACGAGCTTCGATTCTTAGAAATCAAGAATTAAAAATTTCTTGATGATGGAGATAGAGCAATGGTTTGCTCTAATGAAAGTCTTCGAAGATCCAAAAAATTCAAAAAGCAAGATCCTCAAGAAGAGCAAATGGAGTCAAGAGCAAATTCAAATGAGCGAGGCAAATGACAAAGTGACCAAGCTATTGGTCAATTTATTGCCAAGCAATATTTTGGCTCAAATCGGAGAATTTGAGGATGCCAAGGAGCTTTGGAGCAAATTGGCAAAGATTCATGAGATCCCCTCCACTGTACCAAATCAAGAAGGCTCCAAAGAGTGTGACTCAATGGATCAAGAACAAGAGCAAGAGGACTCCGAAGTTGAGAGATGCTCAACTTCCGAAGAGGAAGTCCAAGAAGCCTCATCTTCAAGAGAATGCAACCAAAAGAGCAAGGAAGGAGCATATTCCTTGTTCCATGTACAAGATGAAGATGAAGAATCCTCCACCTCTAAGATTGAGGGGGAGAGACCTTCATTGACACCGGATCAAGAAGAAGGAGAAGCTTCTACATCAGAGTCAAGTGGAGAAGAAGATGATGCATCCTCCAAAAATCAAGAGACATCAAATGGAGGATCAAGTGTCATCCCTACATGCAAAGGTATAAATGTTTCAATTAAAAATAAAAAATCATATTATTTTCTTTGAGTGTAGGGAACATGAACATTAAAAGAGCAAGTGCCATAAATTGGCCAAGAAGAAGGGCCAAGTGGCACCAAAGGGCAAGGAGAAGCCCAAGGAGATCGCTCCCACAACAAAGAAGAGCAAGGAGCACATTGTGTGCTTTTCGTGCAATCAAAAAGGGCATTACCGAAGTCAATGTCCTAAGGGGAAGAAAGTGGTCAAGGCTAAAGGAGGAAGCACAAGTCAAGGGGGCGCTTCCAAGGTAAAACCCAAGGTATCATTCATTGAGCCTACCCCTTAGAATAATGGTAAAAAGCATGCTAATTCTAATTTATTCCATTTTAATGCTATTTACCATAAAAATAGGAAGCATGATAGCATTAAGGAAAAACATATAGCTCTTTATGCTAAAACTATTATACCTAGGATTAGGAAGGTAGATAAAAATCTAAGCAAGAAAACTAAGGATCGTAGTTATAAGCCTAGAAATAAAAATGCTCAAGGATTTAATGAAAAACCAAAATCTAGGGATTTATGGGAAGAACATCAAGTCTTGAGGTCAAGGCTTGATAAAATGGAAAAGACCCTAAAAAGGATGGAAAATATCCTAAAAGGGTAAAAAGAGCATAAAATAGGTCTAGGAGCACATAAGTCATCCAATGGCCATAGGGGTTTGGGTTACAAATCAAAGGCTAAGAAGGATGTAACTTCTTATCATAGGGTTCCATATAGCTATGGAACCAACTCTAGGTCTAGCGGTCAAGTCAATGATACAAGAGAAGTTATCCCTAGGAGTATCTTTACAACAACAAATGTGACTAAGACTTCTAAGAGGTCTAAGAAAGTCACTAAGAAGGTCACAAGGGAAGCAATCCCTAGAGTTGACCTAGAAAAAGTGATCAAGGCTTCTAAGAAGCCTAACAAGGTCATTAGGAAGGTATTTAGGGAAGTTATCCCTAATGAGTACCTAGAGCATCCAAGGAGCACCACTAGGTTTTGAATTCCTAGGAGCATTTTCCCTACCCCTTAGATGAGTTAGAGAGTGTCAACTCTATTTGGAAGGATAGTTAATCCAACCTTGATGAAGTTGACACTCGAAGAGCATTTTCAAGATTTTTATTAACCTTTGAAAATGAAATAGATTATTAATTTACTCTTTAAAAGAGTAAAATGTTCCATAATTTGAAATATTAATTTTATTTTAAATTGGCACAATTGGGAGAAGTGTAAGAAATACCAAGTGGGGTTTTTGTATTTTCTTAGGGATTTAAAGCTAAATCTAAGCCTTAATTTAAAGTGTTCACTCTTTGGAAGAGTAAAACGTGCCAAACATTGAGGAATATACTTAATTTTAATTAGCACAATTTAATCATGGGTTAAAGAAATGCCAATTTGGATTTTAGCATTTTCATATGTAGATAAGGGGCAATCTAGGTTAATTTTAGGTTTAGCTAAGGATTTAAGGACACTTAGATAGATAATATAGGTACTTTATTTAAGCTAAACTACCATGCTTTGTTTGCCCATCACATGCCATGACATCATTTTTGCATTTATGCTTTATTATGAAAAACACAAAAAAACCATGTCATGTCATACATACATCATATAGTTATAGCAAATTTTCTTTTGGAAAAACTATTTATTTTGATGTATGCCATAAATCATCATGCATCATTGTTAATTCCTTGCAATTAAGGATAAATGACATTTATTAACAAGTAACATCCTTGGTGGATGTTCAAAATTCTTAAAATTCCTAGATAGAAATGCATGATCCCTAGTTTAGGGCAAAACCAAACTTTACATCTCACAAAGACTTATAAAGTGACTTGTATGTGTTTTAGTATACATTAGATACAAGTGAGATGTTAGGACGATGAACAAAACTCAAGATGTTGATTTAGTGCATCTAGTTGAGTTTTAGGTTCATCAAAACACATAGTTATGTGTTTTCCAATCATTGGGAAAGCTAATGTACAAGTCATGTGCATTGAGCCCAAAGAACATGGTTGGATATTGGTTTTGAAAATGATTTCAAATACACTTTGGAAAACCTTGGTGAAGACTATCTTTTGATAGTAATCATCATTGTAAAGTTAAACACAAACTTGAAGAAAACACTAAAGTTTTTATAAGTTTTCAAATTTGTGTCAATCTTTAAAAATAGGAAGTATTTTCTTAGAAAACTATTTTTCCTTGATAGTGTATACCCTAAGTAATGTCTACACAAATTTTCATGATTTTTAGAATTTTGTAGAATTTTTGGGGAGTTTCTGAAGTTCGCTGAAATTAACCTTTAGAAAATCAGGGCTTCAATTAGGGGTGGCAATTTTTGACCTGACACGAAAACACGACCCGAACCGAACACGAAAAAATCAAGTTAGGGTTGGGTAGTTTCGGCTTCGGGTCGAAATCAGGTCAACCCAATTGACCCAATTAATAAACAGGTCAGGTTCGGGTCAACCTGAAATGACTCAATTACAACCTGTGAACCCGTTTATAAATAATTATAAATTTAAACTAAAATTACAAATTTAAAAAAGTAAAAAAACCCTAAACATAGAGATATGCTATTGATTACAATATTGCTATGGCTTACCATTTATGATATGGATTTTCAATTTGTGTAGATAAATGTTATTTTTAATTTTTAATTTAATATACAAAATTTCTTTAATGAATGCAGGTCATGTTCGGGTCAAATGGGTCAAACGGGTTATACGGGTCAAATGGGTTAAACGGGTCGGGTTCAGGTCAAGTGCAAATAAACAGATTAGGTTTAGGTTGAATAGTTTGACCCGAATTAATAATCAGGTCGGGTTCAGGTTGTCATTTGCCAACCCGCCAACCTGCCAACCCGAACCCGAACCGAATCGCCACCCCTAGCTTCAATCAATCACCCTATCGATTAGAATGCCTCAATCGATAGGGTGATCAATTGAGAAGGTAGGTATCGTGAACAGAAACTCAATGGATCAATCCACCGATCAATCCACACTGCTTCAATCGATCCATTGATTGATTGAAGTGTTGATTTCAGCTGGGAAAACTTAATTTCAACATTTTAGACCAATTTTAGTCTAGGTAATCATTCCTAACCTCTCAAAACACATTTGTTTACATTTAGGGGGAGTTTTCATGATGAAAACAAGATTGGATTGGTTAAAAAAGACTAAGTAGAAGTTTAGGTTGAGGTTTTTTTCATTTTTGAATTTTTAAACCTCAAAACTTCTAAATTTTGGGTTTCCTAAAAATTTAGGGATTCCAAGTCATTATTGGTGCAATGACAGAAGTTACGTGCATGTCTTTAGGGGGAGTTACTCTTTAAGGACATGAAATTTATTTTTCGACACCATTGAAGGTGGTTAAACCTTCGTTTAGATAAACAATGCTCAAGGTTGAGCATTGAAAAACAATGGAGAGTGGATATCTTTATTGTGGGGTTATGGATGCTCTAGGATGAGCATCATAATGTGGAACAATGCTCAAGGGTGAGCGTTGAAGATAATAAAGGGTATGGGGCCTTCATTGTAGTGTTGTGTCCAACAAATGAAGTTGTGAATAACGGGAAGAGTTCTTTTTATGTGTGCTAATAGGGGGAGAATATATGGTAAGTTAGGCTTTCATTACCTAAAGAGGGAGTTTACCCTCTAGGAAAAGGGGAGAATGAAGAAAACCCTCATTCATACCTTGACATGAAGGAAGTTGAGGCTATGAGATTAGCCTAACTTAAAGGTATTGTCAAACATAAAAAATGGGGAGATTGTTGGTGTAATATTCTCTAGATCAAGGTTGACCTGGTTGACTAAGCTTGAGAAGGCTCAAGCTTGAGTCTTGATGCTTGGGTTTTGATGTTTGACAATACATGGAAACTGATAATACATGGAAATTGCAGGTGCAATCGTTCATTTGGGGAGATTGTTGGTACAATTCTCCTCTAATCAAGGCTGGCCAGTTAGATGTGAAGAAGAGTCAAGTAGGTCAAGACTGACTGGATACTTGACTGAGAAGTCCTGGTGAGTGAAGCCAGACAGTTGGAAAAATCCTGGTGAGTGAAGCCAGGTGAAAGACCTAATGAGTGAAGCTAGGCAAAGGAGAAGTTCTGGTGAGTGAAGCCAAGCAGTTGAAAAATCCTGACGAGTGAAGCCAGGTGAAAGACCTAGTGAGTGAAGCTAGGCAATATAAAAATCCTAGTGAGTGAAGCTAGGTGAAAGTCCTGGTGAGTGAAGCCAGGCAGATATGAAAGTTCTGGTGAGTGAAGCCTGACAGATGGAAAGTCCTGGTGAGTGAAGCCAGGTAGATGGAAAATCCTAGCAAGTGAAGCCAGGTTGAAGACCTAGTGAGTGAAGCTAGGCAGTATGAAAATCCTAGTGAGTGAAGCTAGGTGAAAGTCCTGGTGAGTGAAGCCAGACAGATGTGAAAGTCCTGGTGAGTGAAGCCAGGCAGATGGGAAGTCCTGGTGAGTGAAGCCAAGTGCGTGGAAATCCAGGTGGGTCAAGGTTGACCAGACACCTGGTATTGAGAAGTCCAAGTAGGTCAAAGGGTTGACCGGATACTTGGCATTAGGAGAAAAGTCTAAGTGGGTCAAAGGGATTGACCGGACACTTGGTGAGGAAATCCTAATAGGTCGAGGGTGATCGGATGCTAGGCATGATGTCCCAATAGGTCATGGGTGACCGGATGTTGGTTTTAGGGACTTTGGACGTGATTTAGCAAGTCACGAGTGAGTCCAATCGATCAACCGATCGATTTACTCATGCCCAATCGATCGGTTGATCGATTGGATGAGTCCCACGATAAAAACTCTTCCCAATCGATTGGGGGATCGATTGGGGAAGAATCGACATCGCACAGAATGCCTCCCAATTGATCAGTCGATCGATTGGGAGCCTCTAATCGATCGGTTGATCGATTGGAGCGCAGGAAATCGCACGAGAACACTGAATCGATCGGGCAATTGATTTAGGCGATTTTCAAA
This sequence comes from Zingiber officinale, assembly GCF_018446385.1. NCBI lineage: Eukaryota > Viridiplantae > Streptophyta > Magnoliopsida > Zingiberales > Zingiberaceae > Zingiber > Zingiber officinale. Next base: position 126,611,646 of record NC_055989.1, read on the forward strand.
GAGCACAGAGGCACTCTAGATCGATCGATCGATCCAAAGCCTCCCCAATCAATTGGGAACAATCCAATCGATTGTGATCCGACCCTTGGTGCTGGATAAAGTCGTTGCGAGCATTTTCTTCAACAGACCTTCGCCCGATTCTTCTCCGATCTACACAGCGATTTCTCCACAGCTCACAGCCAGTTCTTGGAGGCTCTTGGAAACAAGTGTTGGTGCACTTCCAAGGTTCAAGAGGCAACAACAAGCAAGAAGGAATGCAAGCTAGGGTTTCTACCGTGTAAATCTTGTAAGGTTTAATATTTTATCAGCTTGTAATTTGTTCTTCTTGTGTATCTTTGTGTGTGAGTCCTATACAGGCTTCTTCGCCTTCGGTAGTTACCGTAGAGGAGTATTTTCATAGTGGAGAGTGCATGTCGTGTGTGGATCCTTGGATTAGTCACCTCTTCTTGAGGTGGATACCAAGTAAATCCTTCATGTTAGCGTTGTATTCGTGTTTCTTGTATTTTTCGTTGCATATCATCACCAAGAAACAAGCGATGACAAGACAACGAGCGTACGATGAGCTATTCACCCCCCCCCCCCTCCTCTAGCACATTTCGACCCTAACAGGTATGCCTCTTTTCATAGCTACATAAGCTATCTCATAAGTAACGGTCTTACCTCTATTATACTTAATAAATAGAGATGATTGTCCATGTGAGTGGGCCAATCTCAATCTACCAGCATGGCTATCGAGACCTTTTTTTCAAATGTAACAAAGACATATATACTGAATTGATCATGATATTTTTCATTTATCAAAATGTCTTTACAATAAGTTACATTTTTCGAAGTCCCAAAGACTTCACATATCCTTGAAATTATTCTTTAGTCAATGACTTAGTAAAAGGATCGGCAAGCATATAATGTATATGTTGGTCCTTTTGGCGACTGGCTAGAGGGGGTGAATATCCTGCACAATAAAAATAAAAAAACCTTTCTCGAGCTTTTACAACTTTAGTAAATCTAACACTTGCATAAAAAATAAGAGACTAATAAAGAAAGGAAGAGGCTATGATTTTTACTTGGTTACAACTAGGAAGGTTGTTAATCCAAGACTCTGAAGCATTAATGGAATTCTCCTTCAGGCATAGGCAGAGAAGCCTCTTACAGCATTTAAAGCACTCAATTACAAAGCTAAATTGAAAAATAAATGATTATAAGTATTCTATCTAAGCTTCTGGGACCATGGCTATATTTATAGCCCTGGTCGGGGCGCCTGGAAGGGTTCCATGCGCCTAGGAGGGGGATAAACTTTATCCCCGTCGCAATGGAATGCACCACATTGCATTCTAGATTAAAACCTGCTACGGGTGCCCGGACCAAAGTTAACCTTATGTTAACTTATTTGGTCAAGGTTCTAACTCCGGCTCCATTCGCTTGGGCCCGTGTCTTTTGCTGCAGCTCTACCTGTTTGGATGATTTTGGCCATCTAAAATAGGACCCACTTGAACCCATTTTTCGGCCTTCAAGCAAACTTCCGCTTCAGATTCTCATCCCTCGGAAATGTTGCACGCCTCCTTCTCATCCTCTCGCATACTCTTCCGCAGCACCTTGTACCTAGGACGCACCGAGCTCGTTAGCTCTCCCGTGTCGTCCTTCTCACTAGCTGCGTCTTTCGCTCGACTTCCTGTGCTCCTAAGTTCCTGCAACACTTAAACACTAGGGTTAAATGCCAACAGAACCTAACTTTAATTGGTTAATCATATCAAAACTGGCACAGGGTACTTACAATCTCTCCCTTTTTGATGTGAGAAGGTGAGCACGCTTCTCAAATCTTTCCCTGAAACAACTTGTCAATAAAGTGTCCCTGACACAGTACATTTACAAGCCGAGCATATCTCTGAAGTGACAGTGGAAACTTCTGCCGTACAATCTTCTGGCAACCCATGCCTGGTGTCAATGGAATCAACTCCCAAAAAGATATCACCGGATATTCAGGAGTGTACTGCTAGCCCGAGCAGGTTGGCCGCTCGGCCGGTGATTCGCCGCTCTTGTGTCTCGCCCGGTCGGCTAGAACCTTGATACTTTGCGTGTTTGCTCGACCAAAGTTCCACCCTGCCACTGTCAAGACCTGCTATCTGATCGAGCGAGGTAGCTGCTCGGCTGAAGTTGAACTCTGTCGATGTCATGCTCGGTTGTCTTGTAAAGCGGGGTAGCCGCTCGGCCGTAGTTTCATCCGCCGATGAAAAATATTGGTACCTTGCCGAGCGGGAAGCCACTCGGGCAACATCTGTACATTGTCTTCATTGAGCGTCGATTGTTTGACTGCTCCCCATGTCGAAGGCGACGGCTGGCCAGAGATCGCTCTCAAGTCGAGGCATGATTCGGTCGACCGGCCAATACCATCTACGCATTGACTACCTTTGACCTCCACTTTGGCAGTGGGGTGGGGCCCTTCATCATCACCGCATCACAAGCCTCCCTCTCAAGTCTAGTCAAAGGAGGTTGTAAGTCCGACTGACTGGATAATTGTTTGAGCAAATTTCCTTTCGATCGACCTTCGACATTAGCTTGGCTTCTGATCGGGATAAGACTGCTCCTTGCCGAACGGCCTGTTGAAGCTTGTAGTTCGACCATAGTTATGCTCCCACATATGGTGCCAAATATGATCATGTCCGAAAGTTGAAGAGACGAAAAGCTGGGGATGTGGCGCTCACGCTAACCTCCCGTGGACTTCATGCGGACCTGCAACATAGACTATGACAGTGCCGAGCCAGGGAAGGGGTCCTCCGTATTGGCCCTCCGACGCTCAAGTCAGTCACCGGCGATGAAGTGGAAAGCGGAGCAACAAGAAGACTGTAGCACAAATAGTGAATATCACACACCTCTGCTGATGTTTGGACCCCCTTTTATATAAAGCTTCAGTAGCCCGCATGCATGCTTCCCAAGGTGACCACTCTTCTCAAAACTTTTCCTGCAAAGACTTGTCAGTAAAGTGTCCCTAATACAGTACCTTAATAGGCCGAGCATATCTCTGAAGTGACAGTGGAACCTTCCGTCATACGATCTTCGGGCAACCCATGCCCGGTGTCGACGGCACCAACTTCCAAAATGATATCACTGGATATTCAGGAATGTACTACTACCCTGAGCGGGCTGGCCGCTCGACCGGAGATTTACCGCTCTGGTGTCTTGGTCGATTGACCAGAACCTTGATACTCTACGTGTCTGCTCAATTGAAGTTCCACCCTGCCACTGTCAAGACCTGCTATCCGACAGAGCAGGGTAGCCGCTCGGCCGAAGTTGAACTCTGTTGATGTCATGCTCAACTGTCTAGTAGAGTGGGGTAGCCGCTCGGCCGTAGTTCCATTCGCCGATGACAAATATTGGTGCCTTGTCGAGCGAGGAAGTCGCTCGGGCGGCTTCTGCACATTGTCTTCATTGAGCGTTGGTCATTTGACTACTCCCCATGTCGAAGGCGACGGCTGGCCGGAGACCACTCTCAAGTGGAGGCATGCTTCGCCCGACCGACTAACACCATCTATGCATTGACAGCCTTTGACCTCCACCATGGCAGCGGGGTGGGACCCTTCATCATCACCGCATCATAAGTCTCCCCCTCAAGTCTAGTCGAAGGAGGCTGTAAGTCCGACTGACTGGACAATTGTTTGAGCAGATTTCCTTCCAATCGACTTTCAGCATCAGCTTGGCTTCTGATCGGGATAAGACTGCTCCTTGCCGATTGACCTATTGAAACTTGTCGTTCGGCCGTAGTTATGCTCCCAGAGACGGCGCCAAATATGATCATGTCCAAAAGTCAAAGAGACGAAAAGCTGGGGATGTGGCGCTCACGCTGACCTCCTGTGGACTCCGCGCGGACCTACAACACAGATTATGTCAGTGCCGAGCTAGGGAAGGAATCCCCGGCGTTGGTCCTCCGACGCTCAAGTCAGTCACCGGTGATGAAGTGGAAAGCGGAGCAACAAGAAGACTGTGCACAAATAGTAAATATCGCATACCTCCGCCGATACTTGAACCCCCTTTATATAGAGCTTCGATAGCGTGCATGCATACTTCCCAAGGTGAGCACGCTTCTCAAAGCTTTACCTAAAAAGACTTGTCAGTAAAGTATCTCTGTCACAGAAACTTAACAGGCCAAGCATATCTTTGAAGTGACAGTGGAACCTTACGTTGTACGATCTTCTGGCAACCCATTCCTGAGGTCGGCGGCACCGACTCCCAAAAGGATATCATCAGATATTCAGGAATGTACTGCTAGGTCGAGCGGGCTGGCCGCTCGGCCGGTGATTTGCTGCTCTAGTGTCTCGGCCAGTCGGCCAGAACCTCGATACTCTATGTGTCTGCTCGATTGAAGTTCCACCCTGCCACTGTCAAGACTTGCTATCCGGCCGAGCGGGGTAGCCACTCGGTCGAAGTTGAACTATGTCGATGTTATACTCGGCTGTCTAGCAGAGCGGGGTAGCCGCTCGACAGTAGTTCTATCCGTCGATGACAAATATTGGTGCCTTGCGGAGCGGGGAAGCCACTCGGGCAGCTTCTGTACATTGTCTTCATTGAGCGTCGGTCGTTTGACTGCTCCTTATGTTGAAGGTGATGGCTGGCCGGAGATCACTCTCAGGTGGGGGCATGCTTTGCTCAACCGGCCGATACCATCTACGCGTTGACCGCCTTTGACCTTCACTATGGTAGGGTGGTGGGGCCCTTCATCATCACCGCATCACAAGTCTCCCCCTCAAGTCTAATCGAAGGAGGCTATAAGTCCGACTAGATAATTGTCTGAGTAGATTTCCTTCCGATCGACTTTCGACATCATCTTGGCTTCTAATCGGGATAAGACTGCTCCTTGCCAATCGACCTGTTGAAGCTTGTCGTTCGGCTATAGGTATGCTCCCTTAATTTAATCGGTATAATGAAGGTTTGTACTTATAAAATCTTTGCTTGGACTGTCTTGGGCAAATGCGAGCCAGGCTTACGTCACTCAGATTTCTAGGAAATCGTGTAAATCTTTGCGCATTAAGGCTGAGTGCGCTCTCATGTCGTCATTAAATGCCGACCCCATGGCGATGCACCACGTGTCCTGGCAACTGCCGCCGCACGCCTGACGTGGCAGGCGGATATCCGCTGTGATGTGACGTTTGACGGTTCAAATTCAATGGTGAGATCTTGGCTTAGGTTTCCACGACCTAGATCGAACGGCCCCGGTCCACCGACCCCGGGGCTTATAACCTTGTGTGTGTCGCCTCTTCTTCCTTAGCATCCTCGTCTTTGTGCTCTCTGAGGCTAGCTCCTTCGTGCTCTAGGGACCTTTCTGTAAGGATCGAAAAGAATTTAGATATCTCCACAATGACATGATATTGTCCACTTTGGGCATAAGCCCTCATGGTTTTGCTCTTGGGCTCTACCCAAAAGGTCTCATGGCAATGGAGATATCTTTTCTCTTATAAACTCATGATCTTTCCCATGTGTTTTCAATGTGAGACTATGTTTGCAACCTTGCAACCCCAACAATCCCCCCCCCCTCAAATAAAGGACCACAGACTTTCTACGTCCGATCCTCGACCCACCAGGTCTTTCTGCCCCTCGGTCCACCCGACCTACTAGGACTTCCTTGCCCAGCCGTAGCTAGAACTTCCTGCCTGGTGTCTGGTCCACTTGATCCGAACATAGGAGCCCCCATTTTCTTTGTTCGAGGTCAATATTGTACCCACATAGCTCAATCAGACCATAGCTGTAACGCCCCAGAGGAGTCCCTGTCCGAGAAAATTTCGGCAGCACCTCCCCTATACGGTGGACAATCTGAAACTTTTCTACATCTCACAAATACCTCAGCCACAGGCGGCTGGAATAAAAACAGTAAATAAAATCAATCACCACGCAGTTTATATATGTATTCAGCCTCTGGCTGTCACAACCACGCAGTTAATAAAAAATAAACAACATAGTAATACTCTCAACCCTACTCAACTACACTCGTAAAGCCCAAATCCGATTTTTCTTACCTCTTCTGCCGTCCAGGCAGGCATGTAGTAGAGTAAATCCAAATCATACTAAAAGTCCATCCAACGGAAAGATTCCATACAATATCCATATGTAAGTCCAAAACAAAACTAACACAAAGTCTGATAGCGAAAAACTAGAATGAAACAACAACTCAAAAAAAAACCAGCAGAGGAGTAGCACTACGTGCAGTGGGGACTAGCGACTAGAACTCCCTCCTGACAGGATCAACCTGAAAATAACAACAATGGAGGCGGGGTGAGTCCAACACTCAGCAGGTACAGTTGATATGCAAAGTAAAGAAATAACACCTAGCACTAATCATGCGTACAGTCTCCTGATAAAGATAAAGGTAAATGCAAACCGAAGAAGACAGGAGAGAATCTGTACTAACCAGGACCCGGTATAAGGAAAAACAGTCCGAAAGGTATAGAAGACCTGTATGCATGTCAATCAAGGTATCCAAGCAATGTGCAGCATATAAGTGCAACAAACACAAACACAAACAATAAATGCATCATGCATATGATGCCAATGTCATGGTCAGCCGACTCACAACAACAGTGGGACCGAGTGGGTAGGGCTGTGACAACCGTGCACTCAGCAACACTACTCCTGGTGAGTGATCGAGTGGACGGGATGCTGTCGGAGTACATACGTACTCCTACCCCAAATCATAAATGGGGGAGCGCAATGCTCTCATCTCCCGGTACACTATGACGGGGAGGAATCTCTAACGTGCTACACGCTGCGTCACACTACCCCTGAGCGGATCAACGGAGCACCGGAAGAGTCAAACTGACGTGCTACCACGCTGTGTCACGCTACCCATGAGCGTCACAACGGAGCACCGAACAGTGATGAAAACTGGCAAAGTGCTCGACAATAATGGAGCAATCTATCGCACAGCATGCGATCATGCAAATGGTGCATGTCACTAAGCATGGTAATATACTAAACCAACCTCTAGGCATATAACAATGGCACCATAGTGGATAGATCAAATCAAGACATACTGATCAAAAAAGGTATCAAACCTAGGTCCTGAACATGTGAAACATGGTTATATCACTACCCATAAGCATGATAAATCAGGTACAAGATCAATAAGAGATGCAATCAAACAATCAATCAAATAGGTAACATGTATTGGGCAGTGATTAACCGAAACAAATATGAAACACAATTAATGCAACATATTATTTTCATTACTAAGCATATCAAAGACAATAAGTCAAAAGTACCCGCCTCCGAAAATAGAAAGGTCCAATCTGACTCCGAGATACTCGTCTCGCGTCAAGGTCCTGTGTAACAAAAATACATTTACTTTTATTTAGCTAGAATACAAACAAACAACTAAGTAAATCCTAAATAGAAATTTAGGGATAAACCCTAAACCATTTCCCTCGACCTTTCTAACAGTTAATTAGGGTTAATTACCTTAACCCCAAACAACCTTTTTGATAAAAATCCAAAAACCTAAATCCATATAACCTAATTATTCTACACAACCTAATGATGAATAAATTATCAATAGGTATCAAGATCATACCTAAACATGGATTAATCCAATATATTCCTAATCCAATACATGAATCTAACTCATCAACATGTAACAATTACTCTACTTCTTAGCTTGATTCAAAGCCACTGGTTTATACTGAAATCCAAGAGTTGCTGGAATTCTTCACTGTTCGGATTTGATGAAATCAAGATCGACAGCAAATCAAGCAACAAATTCTAATCAACCACAGAAGTTTACCTCCAAGATCTGACTAGGGCATAGCTCTGAGTCGTCTTCGACACTGTCGAGCAAAACTCACACAGGACTCGGCAGTGTTGCTCCTGTCCAAACTAACCTGTGCAGAGGTAGCAGTGGACCAAGGCTAGGGCATGGAAGCAAGCAAATCTCCAGCGATGGTCAGCTCTGTTTACTCCTGTCCGAACCCAATCCTGAGCAAAGATACACCGGCGAGACGGTCGGCGTCGGCACTATGCCGAGATGCGACAGAGAGGAAGAAAGGCACAGATAGCCGGCGCTAGGGTTCTTGTGGCCGGCGCTGCCTCGGAAGGAAGAGGGAAGATCGATGATCGACAGAAGAAGGCGGCAGTGGCGACTAGGGCACGACTCGGCGTCGGTAGGCAGAGATCAGGCTCGGAGAAGAGGAGGCAGTAGCGTCGCGGCACAGAGGAGGTCGGCGGCTTGATCGGCACTGCTCGGGCTTTGGCCGGTGGTAAGAAGAAAGGAGATGGGTCGGCGGCGTCGCGAGCCCAAAGGGGAGGAGGGGTCGGCGCCAATTCAGAGTCAAGGAAGAAAAGGAAGCTTCGGCAGTGGCGAGAAGAAGCAAGAATAAGAAGTGGCCGAGGGGTTTTGTGCACTCGGGGAGGAGGAACGGCTCGTGCGGCCGGTTAGGGCAAGGGGGAGAAGGCGCGCAAGAGCTGCGGCAGGGGAAAAGAAATGAGGAAACGGCGAAAATGTAGGAAAAAGGAAATAAATAAATAAAGGAAAAGAATTAAGAAAAATTCAACTTTTCCTCATTTAATTGGGGTAGCCAAAACAGGCTTTTCCGGACCCCGTTTATATCCCCGTCAATTCATCCGTACGAGCTCCGAAAAATTCCCGAAAAATTTCCATAAATTTCGAAAAATTCCCTTATTAATATTCGCCTATTTTCTGGTATTTTACATTCTCCCCCACTAATAAAAATTTGGTCCTCAAATTTCATTATCTACCATCAGCAAGTACTAACAACAGATATAGAAAGTATAAATGCTGAACGGTAAACTGAATAACATACCTCACGTGAAAAGATGGGGATATCGAGCTCGGATAGTATCCTCGAGCTCCCAAGTAGCCTTCTCGTCCGAATGATGCTGCCATCCGACTTTAACCAGTCAGATAGTCTTGTTCCGCAACTGACGCTCTTTCCGGTCGAGTATCCGTACCGGAACCTCCTCATATGTAATGTCAGGCTGAACTGGAACTGGAATATCTGCCAGCACATGTGTCGGATCAGGCACGTATCTCCTCAGCATCGATACGTGAAATACATCGTGAACGCCTGACAGGGACGGTGGTAGTGCCAATCGGTAAGCTACCGCTCCGATCCTCTCCAAGATCTCGAAAGGACCAATGTACCGTGGAGCTAGCTTACCTCTGAGGCCAAATCTCTTCACCCCTTTCGTGGGTGAAACTCGTAGAAATACATGGTCGCCAACAGAGAACTCTAGTGGTCTGCGTCTCCGATCAGCATAACTCTTCTAACGATCCTGCGCCTCTGACATCCTTCGTCTGATAGTACGGACCAACTCTGCATCCTGCTGAACTCTATGAGGTCCCAACAACTGAGTCTCTCCAACCTCATCCCAAAGGACAGGTGTCCGACAAGGTCTACCATACAACGCCTCAAACGGTGCAATCTGGATAGCCGAATGGAAACTGTTGTTGTAGGCAAACTCTACCAACGGCAGATGGTCCTCCCAACTGCCTCCGAAATCCATAACACATGACCTCAGCAGGTCCTCTAAAGTCTGAATGGTCCGCTCTGACTGTCCATCTGTCTGTGGATGGAAGGCTGTACTGAAACAGACCTGTGTGCCCAAGGCCTGCTGCAGACTCTGCCAGAAACGAGACGTAAACCGTGGATCTCTATCCGAAATGATACTCAACGGAACACCATGGAGTCTGATAATCTCTCGACTATACAGATCTGCCAATCGATCCAAGGGATCAGTCCTCCGAATCGCTAAAAAGTGCGCGGATTTGGTTAATCGATCAACGATTACCCAAATCGCGTCATGGCCTCGTCGTGTCCTCGGCAACCCTACCACAAAGTCCATGGTAATGTGATCCCACTTCCACTCAGGAATAGGAATCCGCTGAAGTAACCCTGCAGGTCTCTGTTGCTCACTGACAGACAAGACATCTAGCTACGAAATCCGCGATGTCTTTCTTCATGCCGTTCCACCAGTAGGAATGCCTCAAGTCTCGATACATGCGGGTCCCGCCTGGATGGATCGCAAATCGAGAACGGTGTGCCTCCTGAAGTAGCTCCTATAAGACCGGATGAGACTGAGGTACGAATAATCTGCCTCGGAAGTATATGATACCCTCCTCGTCTCGTGTAAACTCGGTCTGCTGCCCGGAAGCTATCTGACTGCTAATGAACTGACAATGCTGATCACCAGCCTGAGCCTCTCGGATCTTCGTCCTGATCGACGACTGAGCAACCATGGTAACCAGAATACCCTGCTCTGTCGGTCCCTGCTCCTCAAGATCTAACTCAGAAAAACTCTGAATCAAGTCCGTGACTAAAGTCCGGTGGCAAGCCAAAGTCCCTCTGGACTTCCTGCTGAGTGCATCTGCAACCACATTAGCTTTCCCCGGGTGGTAGCTAATGGTACAATCATAGTCCTTCAGGAACTCCATCCATCTCCTCTGTCGGAGATTAAGCTCCTTCTGAGTGAAAATATATTTGAGACTCTTATGATCAGTGAGAATCTCAAATGTGATACCGTATAAATGATGTCGCCATAGCTTCAAAGCAAAGATGATGGCGGCTAACCTGTGTCATAGGGTAGTTCTTCTCATGCACCTTCAGTTGATAAGAAGCATAAATAACTACCCTTTTGTTCAGCATTAACACAGCTTCTAAACCATTCTTGGACACATCTGTATAGACTACAAATCGTCCAGTACCCTCCGAGATTGCTAAAACAAGAGCAGTCATCAGTCTTTCCTTGAGATCTTCTTACATTTATCGGACCATTCAAACTTCACCCCTTTCTTGGTCAGAAATGTCAATGGCAAGGCGATCCCAGAGAAGTTTTGAATGAACCTTTGGAAATATCCTGCAAATCCTAGGAAGCTTCATATTTCAGTAGTATTCTTTGGGGTATTCCAATTCCGAATCGCTTCTACTTTTGCTGGATCCACTTTAATACCCTCTTTAAGACAATGTGACCTAGAAACATAATCTGTTCCATCTAGAAGTCACATTTGTTGAACTTTGCATATAAGCACATATCTTTCAGAGTCTGTAAAACTATAGTTAGGTGTTGACGGTGCTCTTCCTGACTGTGAGAGTAGGCCAAGATTTCATCAATAAAGACAATGACAAATTGATCCAGATATATTTGAAAAACACAGTTCATAAAGGCTACAGGTGCATTGGTTAGTCAAAATGGCATAACAGGGAACTCATAGTAACCATAACAAGTTTTGAAAGTAGTCTTATAGACATCCTCATCCTTCACGTTCAACTTTTGGTAACCAGATCTCAAATCGATCTTAGAAAATACAGTCTCTCCTTGTAGTTGGTCGAACATAACAACAATTTAGGGCAGTGGGAATTTGTTCTTGACTGTAACCTAATTCAACTCTCGATAATCAATGCATAACCTCATTGATCCATACTTCTTGCGAACAAACAATACCGATGCTCCCCACGGTGACACACTTGGTTGGATAAAGCCCTTTTCAAGTAACTCTTGCAGTTGTTCTTTTAATTCCTTCATTTCTACAGGTGCTAACCTATATGGTGCTTTAGAATTTGGGGTGGTTCCTGATATTATTTCAATCCCAAACTCCACCTCTCTCACTGGAGGTAGTCCCGCAATATTATCTAGGAATACTTTAGGAAAATCCCGAGCCACTTCTACTTCTTCTAAACTCGGTCGGGGCACTTCTGAATCTATGGAGATGCCTTGTGGCTCGAATCGCCGAAATAATCGAGATGCCATCGTCTCGATGCCGGTGAAACTCCACGAGGGTTAGTTCGGAGGAAGGTGACCACCCTCGTCCGCAATCAACGGTAGCATGATACACCGACAAACAATCCATGCCAAGAATGACATCAAACTCGACCATCTCCAATACTAGAAGATCTACCGTAAGTATCATGTCGCCAAAATCTAACGGGCAACCTCTGACCTCCTGGGTGACTTCTAATGTATCACCGGACGGTAGGGAGACAGTCAGTCACTGCAATCTAAAAGTAGGTAATCTACCAATCTCCCGCATAAAGGTACGGGATATAAAAGAATGCGAGCTACCAGTATCAATCAATATATCAGCGGGAAATGCATAAATGGAAATCATACCGCGAAAAACGGATCCGTCGGCCCGCTGAGCATCCTCCCTGGTAATCGCATGAACTCGTCCAGTCTCTGGCGGAGGAGGAGGAGGTAACGCTGCCAGCGGCTGCTGCGGCTGGGCAGAAGCCTGCCACTGAGGCGCTGCTGGACTAGGTGCCAGATAAGACTGAGAGGATGGTGACTGATACTGTGCAGCTGGCTGGGACTGAGTCTGATACTGCCCCTGAGTCGGATAATAAGGTCCTGGAGCAAAACTCTGGGGTGCTACAGAAGCACTGGAGTACTCCTGTCCAAGCATGCCAAATGCTGCTGCGGAGGGAGCTGCTCCCTGCTGACGCTGTGAAGATTGGGCTTTCTGCCCTCCTCGATATGCCCCTGACTGACTAGACTGTCCCCTCTGACCTGACCCTCCGGAAGCCGTGTGCTGAGCCTTCAGCTGACAATCTCGGCTCTGGTGCCCCGGCAGTTTGCAATAAAAGCAAACTGACTGTCCCAAAGAGCAAGCTGGGTTGAGGTGATCTCTGGATCCACATCTGAAACAATGAGTATCACAGGAAGGTGGTTGCTGGTTCTGCTGAGAAAACCGGGAACGTCCTGAAGAAGACCGCCCTGATTTCTGAGGCCTACGAGACGCCCCAGAAGTACCCTGACCTGACCGTCTGTGACTACTCTGAGGTTGTCCTGTCGCCTGTGTCTGCTGGACCTGCCCTGATGTCTGACCCGTATGCTTTCTTTTCCTGTCCGGATATGCTGTCTGCCGAGCTAACTCTATCATCAAAGCTCGATTCAATGCATCAGAGTAAGATGAAATCCCTAATCCGGCAAGCTGTACATGCAGATAACCATCCAATCCCTGTATAAACTGCATCATGCGAGTTCTGTCCTCCGCAACTAACTCTGGACAAAACTGAGCCAACCGAAGGAATTCAGTATTATACTCGGTCACTGAGCGATTATTCTGCCTCAGACTCATAAAATCCTGTCGGCGAGCCATCTGATAGGACAGTGGAAAGAAACGGCTCTCAAAAGCCTCTCTGAACCTGGTCCATGTGACGTTGCGTTCACCAATAATAGAACGCTGAGTAATCCACCAGGCATTTGCTTCATCCCGTAAATGATAGGCAGCCAACTCTGCTTTCTCCCACTCGGAGCAAGCCATATAGAAGAAAGTCTGCTCCATAGTCTCTATCCATGACAGAGCCATACTCGGATCGAGATCTCCGCGGAAAAGAGTGAAACGAGTCTTCATCGACTCAGCCAGTGCTGGAATCCTAGCTCGTGCAGCGACAATATCAGTGAGCTGTGTCGGGACGGCTGCAGGAACTGGAGGAAACACTGGAGCTGATACTACAGGTGGTACCGCAGAATAAACCGGAGGAGGAACTCCCGGTGCTGCTGTATATACCGGAGCATAGGCCGTCGGTGGTACTGCCTTGGGGACAAAAGTGGTGGCAGCTGGAGGTACGATAGAAAAAGGTACCGGATATGGTGCAGCTGCTGCTACTGTAAGCACTGGGGGTACAGGTGTCACTGGTGTCGGGTACACTGTAGGTCCATGTGGTGGTGGTACTGAATACGCTGTAGGCTGCGCTGGAGCAGATGTCGGGTACACCAATGGTACCCCTGATGGTACGGTAAACAGGGTAGGCGTGGATACCGTCGATGTGGCCAAAGTAGGTATCTCTACAGGAGCTATCGGGATTTGAGAGCCCGATGCTCCCGCTGCATCCTGAGTCTGTCCCTGACTGACAGGCTCACTAACAGTGGGCATCTCTGGCATATCCAGAGATCCCGTGGTCCTCGCACGTGGTCGTCCAGCACCACGTCTCGCAGCAATACGTGTGGATCGTCTCATATCTGTTAAATTAAATTACAGATATCAATACCAATATAACAACATAAAATAACAACATACCTATTTGCCGTCTGGAGATGTTCCGTCGCTGTCCAGTCCCCAATTTGACCTCAAAATTCCGAACGTACATATCGCCGGAAATCCAAACAAATCCGAAATAGAAATACGAAACATAACCATATCGAAAATCCGATAATGCCCAGTTTGACTCGCAAACCTGGCTAACCCAAATATCCAGAATACCAACAACCGGTATCCGATAAATCTCCAGAACACCAAAGCAGGTATCATAACCCGCTCTGATACCAAATAAATTGGTATCAGATAAATCTCAAAAATCCAAAATACGAAACAAAAGATCGTAAAACCTGGCTCTGATACCACTAAATTGTCACGCCCCAGAGGAGTCCCTGTCCGAGAAAATTTCAGCAGCACCTCCCCTGTACGGTGGACAATCTGAACAACCACAGGCGGCTGGAATAAAAACAGTAAATAAAATCAATCACCACGCAGTTTATATATGTATTCAGCCTCTGGCTGTCACAACCACGCAGTTAATAAAAAATAAATAACATAGTAATACTCTGACTCGAAATCAACCCTACTCAACTACACTCGTAAAGCCCAAATCCGATTTTTCTTACCTCTTCTGCCATCCAGGCAGGCATGTAGTAGAGTAAATCCAAATCATACTAAAAGTCCATCCAACGGAAAGATTCCATACAATATCCATATGTAAGTCCAAAACAAAACTAACACAAAGTCTGATAGCGAAAAACTAGAATGAAACAACAACTCAAAAAAAAACCAGCAGAGGAGTAGCACTACGTGCAGTGGGGACTAGCGACTGGAACTCCCTCCTGACAGCATCAACCTGAAAATAACAACAATGGAGGCGGGGTGAGTCCAACACTCAGCAGGTACAGTTGATATGCAAAGTAAAGAAATAACACCTAGCACTAATCATGCGTACAGTCTCCTGATAAAGATAAAGGTAAATGCAAACCGAAGAAGACAGGAGAGAATCTGTACTAACCAGGACCCGGTATAAGGACAAACAGTCCGAAAGGTATAGAAGACCTGTATGCATGTCAATCAAGGTATCCAAGCAATGTGCAGCATATAAGTGCAACAAACACAAACACAAACAATAAATGCATCATGCATATGATGCCAATGTCATGGTCACCCCTGACGCCAGTCAGCCGACTCACAACAACAGTGGGACCGAGTGGGTAGGTGTGACGCTCCGCAAGAACACTACTCCCGGTGAGTGATCGAGTGGACGGGATGTCACGTACATATCATTCTACCCCAAATCATAAATGGGGAGCGCAATGCTCTCATCTCCGGTACACTATGACGGGAGGAATCTCTAACGTGCTGCGTCACACTACCCCCGAGCGGATCAACGGAGCACCGAAGAGTCAAACCGACGTGCTACCACGTGTCACGCTACCCATGAGCGCCACACCGAACAGTGATGAAAACTGGCAAAGTGCTCGACAATAATGGAGCAATCTATCGCACAGCATGCGATCATGCAAATGGTGCATGTCACTAAGCATGGTAATATACTAAACCAACCTCTAGGCATATAACAATGGCACCATAGTGGATAGATCAAATCAAGACATACTGATCAAAAAAGGTATCAAACCTAGGTCCTGAACATGTGAAACATGGTTATATCACTACCCATAAGCATGATAAATCAGGTACAAGATCAATAAGAGATGCAATCAAACAATCAAATAGGTAACATGTATTGGGCAGTGATTAACCGAAACAAATATGAAACACAATTAATGCAACATATTATTTTCATTACTAAGCATATCAAAGACAATAAGTCAAAAGTACCCGCCTCCGAAAATAGAAAGGTCCAATCTGACTCCGAGATACTCGTCTCGCGTCAAGGTCCTGTGTAACAAAAATACATTTACTTTTATTTAGCTAGAATACAAACAAACAACTAAGTAAATCCTAAATAGAAATTTAGGGATAAACCCTAAACCATTTCCCTCGACCTTTCTAACAGTTAATTAGGGTTAATTACCTTAACCCCAAACAACCTTTTTGATAAAAATCCAAAAACCTAAATCCATATAACCTAATTATTCTACACAACCTAATGATGAATAAATTATCAATAGGTATCAAGATCATACCTAAACATGGATTAATCCAATATATTCCTAATCCAATACATGAATCTAACTCATCAACATGTAACAATTACTCTACTTCTTAGCTTGATTCAAAGCCACTGGTTTATACTGAAATCCAAGAGTTGCTGGAATTCTTCACTGTTCGGATTTGATGAAATCAAGATCGACAGCAAATCAAGCAACAAATTCTAATCAACCACAGAAGTTTACCTCCAAGATCTGACTAGGGCATAGCTCTGAGTCGTCTTCGACACTGTCGAGCAAAACTCACACAGGACTCGGCAGTGTTGCTCCTGTCCAAACTAACCTGTGCAGAGGTAGCAGTGGACCAAGGCTAGGGCATGGAAGCAAGCAAATCTCCAGCGATGGTCAGCTCTGTTTACTCCTGTCCGAACCCAATCCTGAGCAAAGATACACCGGCGAGACGGTCGGCGTCGGCACTATGCCGAGATGCGACAGAGAGGAAGAAAGGCACAGATAGCCGGCGCTAGGGTTCTTGTGGCCGGCGCTGCCTCGGAAGGAAGAGGGAAGATCGATGATCGACAGAAGAAGGCGGCAGTGGCGACTAGGGCACGACTCGGCGTCGGTAGGCAGAGATCAGGCTCGGAGAAGAGGAGGCAGTAGCGTCGCGGCACAGAGGAGGTCGGCGGCTTGATCGGCACTGCTCGGGCTTTGGCCGGTGGTAAGAAGAAAGGAGATGGGTCGGCGGCGTCGCGAGCCCAAAGGGGAGGAGGGGTCGGCGCCAATTCAGAGTCAAGGAAGAAGAGGAAGCTTCGGCAGTGGCGAGAAGAAGCAAGAATAAGAAGTGGCCGAGGGGTTTTGTGCACTCGGGGAGGAGGAACGGCTCGTGCGGCCGGTTAGGGCAAGGGGGAGAAGGCGCGCAAGAGCTGCGGCAGGGGAAAAGAAATGAGGAAACGGCGAAAATGTAGGAAAAAGGAAATAAATAAATAAAGGAAAAGAATTAAGAAAAATTCAACTTTTCCTCATTTAATTGGGGTAGCCAAAACAGGCTTTTCCGGACCCCGTTTATATCCCCGTCAATTCATCCGTACGAGCTCCGAAAAATTCCCGAAAAATTTCCATAAATTCCGAAAAATTCCCTTATTAATATTCGCCTATTTTCCGGTATTTTACAATAGCTCTTGTGCACAGTCGGCGGTTAAACCTTCTGGCAATCCGGGCTCTGATACTAATTGTAAGGATCGAAAAGAATTTAGATATCTCCACAATGACATGATATTATCCACTTTAGGCCTAAGCCCTCATGGTTTTGCTCTTGGGTTCTACCCAAAAGGCCTCATGCCAATGGAGATATATTTTCTCTTATAAATCCATGATCTTTCCCATGTATTTTCAATGTGGAACTATATTTGCAACCTTGCAACCCCAACACTTTCCTTTACTGCTCCTCCGGTGATCTCTATCAAGTAATCTTTCTCCCTGTCTCCCCTTGTTTTCACGTCTTCTAACGTCTGTTCTTCCTCGTTCTTAAGTTTTTCGGCGTCTCAGTGTTCCGTCAACCCTTCCGACACTTTATTCCTTCTCTTTCTTATTTTGCAATGGCAAGTTCATTGCAGCCTCCCACCGGCATCCCGGGGCTCTAGTACACTTCTACCGAGTCCCAGTTTGACGCCGATGACGCTAAGAGCTTGACAGCCGCATTCGAGTTTCCTCCTGATTACTAAGTCTTTCTTCTATCTCCTTCCGATCGGCCGAATTCTTCGTCGCCTAGCTGTATCACTTTCTTTCAAGATCAATTTACCACTAGTCTGTTGTTCCCTATTCATCCCTTCTTTCCTGCCGTTTATAAATATTTTCGCATCTCTCTCCACCAACTAGTGTTGAACTCCTTTCGGCTGTTGTGCGGGGTGATAGTTCTTTTTCGCCTGCACGACATTCCCCTTACTCACCAGATCTTCCACTATTTTTATTATCTAAAATTGTCCGAGCCGGGGACTTTCCTTTTCCAAGCTAGAGTGAGCTTGGTTTTCTTCAACAAAATGTCATCCTCCAATAAGCATGGGAGGGAATATTTCTTTTTTGTGCGCCTTCCCGAGCGGCCAGAATTCTCAACTCACTAGCAGCTCGAAGTGGTGCCTCAACCTCCCCTGAAAAAGTATAAGAGCCGATCGGACTACTTCAACGCAACCTCAATGATAGTCGATCAGAAATATGACATCCACAAGCTACTGTTGGAGGGTGTCTTGTATATCTTCGGCTTGAGTTTGATCCGCACCCGACTATCGACCAGCCTAAGTATGCCACTTCTTTCAATCCTTCTTTTGATTCTAACTGATTTCTCTTCCTCTTTTGCAACCGAAGTCATGTTGCGCGCACGTTTGGCCGGCAAGGCAAAGCTCGCAGACGCCACGATCAATGCGCCCGCTGTAGAAGAACTGGGGAGTCGCGACCTGCAGCCGGTAGGCTCGTAAGACAAGCTGCAGGACGAGAGCGAGGCGGCTCCCGCTCTGGCAAGTGGTGGGGCAACTGGCGGCTCTCAACCTCTTTCTGAATGGTGTCCGATCATTCCAGTTGAGGGGGATTCGGGCTCAGCTTCAGCGGGCGAGCCACTGACCAGGCACAAGAGGCGTCGGGCAGAGCCTTCATCGTGCTCTGCCACTTCTGGGGTGCGATCCACCGAACGGGTGGAGACGTCGACCCCTCCTCCCGTCCAAGAGTCCACTATCCCTGAGTCGTCGGATCGGACACCCTCCTTATCCGGTCTACCTCAGGGGACAGTCTGCACCCCACCGATGGCCTTCTTGCCACCAAAATTAAAGACCAAGAAGTCGGGCATCCGACCAGCTTCTTCATCATGGCCATCCAAGAGGGCCACTTTTGCACATCAGCCTCGAGCGGCCAGTGCCACATTACGGCAATTTGGCATCTGCCGACCGAGGAATGGCGTGAATCCAGCGCCGAGTCCCGAGCTCTGGAGCACCAGATCATCATCCAAGGGTCGTTCGCCAAAATATGGGAAGATGCCCAGGCTATGCAGCGGTGATGCCTTCGGGGGCACTCGCGGACCATCACACCAAGATGTCTACTGGGGTAAGTTTTACATTTGCATAGTTTACTTTCAATCGACGCTTATATTCACTTCATTGTTTGTAGTACTGGGTGGAGAGCCTGGCTATGTACCAAAGGCTCACATTTTTGGAGGAGAAAGTAAAGCAAATGAAGGCGTCGAGCGGTCAATTCTCCGCCGCTCAAGAACAAACAAACGCTGAGGTGGCCAAATTACAGGCCGCTCTGGAGAAGGGTAACAAACTTCTCAAGGTCGAACGGGCCAAGAGCGCTGGGTAGGCCACGATGTTGGATCGGCTCAATAAACAAGTCACCACCTTCGATAATAAAATCGAGTCGGCCAACAGAAGGAAGAATCGGGCCATCGAAGACCTCAAGGTGGACAATAACGAGGCCCCGGTCCCTCACCCAAAAACTTAAGGAAGCTGAGGACTTCCTAGTCGCCAAGCGGAACAGTCGATTGGCCGAAGAAACGACCATTCACAACCAACTCGCCTCCAAGGATACTGCGCTAGTCACCGCCAAGGATGAGTTGGAGGCCTCCCAAGCAGCGTTAAAGACCTACCAAGAAGCCGAGCCTAGCCGTTTCGAGACTATGAAAAAGAATTACCTCCACTCGGATGTTTTCAACGAGAAGGTCGCCAATCTGGCTTTGCGCCTCTTCGATCTGGCCATTGATGGGACAATCGACTAACTCCATGAGGGAGGCCACTTGTCGGCAACTCTGACCAGTAACGCCATCAGTTGGGATAAACTCACTGCCGCGCTATCGGACGACGTTTTGGACTACCTTAAGTGAGGTCGAGAGTCCCTATAAAATGTCAAAAATCTGTCTTAATGAATGCTCGCCCGTACGGAAAAGTTTTATCTCCTTGAATGTTTTTTCGACTCCCCTTTTCTTTGAGCATTGCACGAACTCGTGGCCCCGTGACTCCGATCATTCATAATTAGTCTATCTTACCAACCGATCCCTTTTGTATTCAAGGTCATCTTGATTTTGCGAACCTCCGATCGGTCCTGGAGTATTTCGAAGAGTAACGCCGAATGATCACTATATTTTGAAGACTTTGGCTTTTAAGTAGCCGATGCTTGTCCTCTCATTGAGCCAGGAGTTTAAAGTCGCCTCTCGACCGTTGCTGTGATCTCGGGTTTAAGGTCATTGCTCGACCATTGGTGTGATATCGGGTTTAAAGTCGTCGCTTGACCGTTGCTGTGATCCTAGGTTTAAGGTCGTCGCTCGACCATTGCTGTGATCCCGGGTTTAAGGCCGTCACTCGACATTGGTGAAGATGAGGGTTTAAGGTCGCCGCTCGACCGTCGATGGAGACACGCCTTTAAGGTCGTCGCTCGACCGTCAATGGAGACAAGGGTTTAAAGTCATCGCTCAATCATTGATGGAGACATGCGTTTAAGGTCACCGCTTGACCGTCGATGGAGACACGGGTTTAAGGTCGTTGCTCGACCGTCGATGGAGACACGCGTTTAAGGTCGTCCCTCAACCATCGATGGAGACAAGGGTTTAAGATCATCGCTCGACCGTCGGTGGAGACACGTGTTTAAGGTCACCACTCGACTGTTGGTGGAGACACACGTTTAAGGTCGCCACTCGGTATCCTCTGGGAGTCTGTCGTGTTAGGATGTATACTAAAAGCCTAGCTTTTGGTATAAACATTTATCTAGAAATAAGAATCACATTGGTCAAATGTCTGCATTTATGATAAATGTAGTTGCTCAATTAATTTATATTGTAGATAACATGGTGTGTGGTGTCACACACAGAAGATCATGTTATCGATTCCTTATAAATTATAAACAGTAGCTCACGACCAAGATGGAAAGGAACAAACCATTGGAAGGTCATAGTGTAATTAGGTATTAGTTTATCTTAACTATATAATTACACTAGTACACTTAGAGTGTATTGAGTAGGACCATTTGAGGTCGTTCCTTTTATACTGACTTTATGAAGGAACAAAGAGCTCAGTTATTATGGAAGTGTGTGCTCTTAATCCTAATATAATAACAAGCACATATATTTGATATTTATTTCTTTAATTTATCAATGGGTGAGATTTAGTTCGATAAATCAATAAGCCTGATAAGTTGGGAAATGATATCACTTATAGTGTGTGTTGTTGATTATAGAAGGAACTGTCCTAGTGATCTAGGTTGAGAATGTCCCCAAGAGGAGCTCATAAGGATTGTCATGTTAAACCCTGCAGGTGGACTTAGTCCGACATGATGATGAAGTTGAGTGGTACTACTCTTGGAGCTAGATATTAATTAAGTGAGTTGTCAGTAACTTACTTAATTAGTGGACATTTGTTATCTTAAACACAGGGAGACTAACACACTCATAATAAGAAGGAGCCCAAAATGTAATTTGGGATTGGCGCGGTAGTTCAATAATAGTTCTCTAGTGGAATGAATTATTATTGATAAAATTAAGTTGTGTGTTCGGGGCGAACACGGGATGCTTAATTTTATCGGGAGACCAAAACCAATTCCTCCTCTCGGTCCCTATCGTAGCCTCTTAATTATAGAGTACTATATCCACCTATACCCACCTTCTTACCCATCCCATAGGGGCTGGCCAAGCTAGCTTGGAGACCAAGCTAGGGCCGGTCAAAGTTTGGTTCATGGGTGCTTCAAGGTGGCCGGCCCTAGCTTAGGTTCAAGCTTGGTGTGGCCGACCCAAATTAAAATAAAAGGATTTTTGTTTTTTAAATTTTTCTTATGTGGATAAGATGATTTAAAAGAGAGTTTAAAAATTTAAATCTTTCCTTTTATAAGATTCTACAAAAGATTAAGAGAAGAGCTAAATCTCTTTCCTTATTTGTAGATTAAAAGGTTGATTTTAATTTTGGTAAAAACTTTCCTTTTTAACCATGTTCACGATTTAAAAGAAAGTTTAAAAATTAATAATTCTCTTTTATTAGTTTCTACAGAAGATTAAGAAAAGATTTAATATCTTTCCTTATTTGTAGATTAAAAGGAGATTTTAATTTTTAGATAACTTTCCTTTTGAAAATTATCCACATGTTTAAAAGAAAGATTTTAATTTATAAAATTTCTTTTTATTAACCAATCATGAAGGGATTAAAATTATTAGAGAAATTTTTATAAATTTCTAGAAACAAATTAGGAAGTTTTAATTTTTTTTTTAATTAAAACTCTCCTTGTTTTGGGGAAAGAGGTGGCTGGCCAAATAAATTGGAGAAGAAAAATTATTTTTAATTAAATAAATTTTTCCTTTTCATGGCAAAAGAATTAAGGAAGTTTTTATTAAAATTTCCTTATTTGCCAAAACCAAGGATTATAAAAGAGGAGGTAGAGGAGCCTTCATGTTAACAACCTCTATTCTTTTTCTTCCTCTCTTTTCTTCCTTGGTGTGGCCGGCCCCTAGAGGTTCTCCTTCTCCTTCTCTCTTCTCCTTCTTGTGGCCGAGACTTCATCATCTCTTGGAGGCATAGAAGTGGCCAGATCTAGCTTGGAGAAAAGGAGAGAAAGGAGTCTTGTTTCTTGCATCCCTTGGAGCTTGGTTGGTGGAAAAAGATCTTCATCTTTTGGAAGCTTTGTGCTTGGCCGAAACTTGAAGAAAGGAGAAGAAGGTGCTTTGGTGGATTCTCATCTCGGAAGATCGTTGCCCACACAACGTCCGAGGTTAGAAGAGAAATACGGTAGAAGATCAAGAGGTCTTTCTAAAAGGTATAACTAGTATTTTTTCTTTCCGCATCATACTAGTTATTTTTGGAAATAATACCAAATACAAGAGGCTTACGATTCTAGTATTTCGAATTTGTTTTCGATGTAGTGTTCTTATGTTTTTCTTTTCCTTGTGATTTGATTGTTCTTTTCGGTTGACCTAAAGTTATTTTAGGAAATTAAATATTAGCTTTCCTTAAATGGTTTTGTCTAGTCGGTGGTGGTTGTTCCCATATCCAAGAAGGCCATGTGCCTCGCCATGTCAGTACTGGAAACCAATTAGGAAATTAATATTTAATGGAATTAATAATTTAGGTGATTTGGATCGAACGTGTTAAGTTCCGCAGGAGATCCAAGTCAAAACCTAAAAGAACAAATAAATTAAACTTTGGATCAAACGTGTTAAGTTCCGCAGGCGATCCAAGTTTAATTTAAAAGAACACATGGTAGCTAAGAAAAGGTTCAGACCTTTGTACAAAATTTTTGTACAGTGGAACCATTAGGTTTTCCGAGTAGCAACCAACATGTCGGATAACGATTGGCGCTATACCGTGACAATCTCGCGTGTTGTGAGTCGGCGAATGGTGAAAGGAGTAAAACATGGGCGTCCATACCTTCCCTCTTGTCATTTTCGACCGACAGGAGGCCACATGCTGCACGACATGTGTTCTAGCCTCCTGGTATGGCCGCTCTCAACCCTTTGGACGGTTGGTGGCTGCTTGCATATCACCGCTCAAGCGTTGGCGCGGGCTCAGCCCGCGCTTCCTCTTTTCCTTGCTTCTTGGGCTTCTTCCACATTTATGCACTCATTGGCCTTCCTGAGCAGGTGATCGAAGCCCTTGGGTGGCTTCCGGATAAGCGATTGGAAGAAATCTCCCTCGATGAGCTCCTGGGTGAAGGTGTTCATCATCGTCTCAAACGAGACCGAGGGGATGTCCATAGCTACTTGATTGAAACGCTGTATATACGTGGGTAGCATTTCTTTTGAACCTTGCTTTATGGAGAAGAGGCTGACACTTGTCTTTTGATAGTGTCGGCTGTTGACTAAGTGGTGCAAGAAGCCAGCTTAGAAGTCCTTGAAGCTTCTTATTGAGCCGTCCGGTAGTCTTCGAAACCAGCGCTACGCCGATTCAGAGAGCGTAGTGAGAAAGACTCTGCACTTCACCCCGTCTGTATACTGATGCAGCGTGGTCTCATTGTTGAACACATCTAGATGATCATCTGGATCGGTCGATCCGTTGTACGCCCCGATCGCCAGTGGGGTGTAGTGTTTGGGCAGAGGGTCTTATAATATCTCATCTGAGAACTGCCGGTTGATCTGTTCTAGAGACGTGTTGCTCCGGGGCGCCTTGCCTTTTCGTGCATCCCGCACAGGAGCATCATCTGAAGACGATCCCCACTCTTGATGCACTTGGGCTATCTCCGTGAGGGTTTGGAACAGAGCATGATGGAAGGGGATCGGCGCGGGCGGCGCTTCTTCCTGTGTGCCGGTCGACCTTCGATTCTATTTGCTTCACTTGGTCTTCTTGCCCCGCTCGCCTACCAACCGTCGATGTTGCAGGCTGTGGCGCTGGTCAATCGGCTAGCACCTGTTGCTGCTCGATCATTTTTGCTGCTCGGGCTTGAACGAGCATCTCAAGCTCCTCCTGAGTGAGTGTCACGGTGGTGAGTCATCCAACGCCCTCCATCTTCTCATCTCGGAATCAGGTGACGTTCCCACAATCGCCGAATATGATCCTGTCCGAAAATCGAAGAGACGGAAAGCTAGGGATGTGGCGCTCACACTGACCTCCTATGGACTCCGCGCGGACCTGCAACACAGACTACGTTAGTGCCGAGCCAGAAAGGGGTCCCCGGTATTGCCCATTCGACGCTCAAGTCAGTTACCGGCGATGAAGTGGAAAGCGGAGCAATAAGAAGACTGTAGCACAAACAGTGAATATCGCATACCTCCGCCGATACTTGGACCCCCCCTTTATATAGAGCTTCAGTAGTGTGCGTGCACGCTACCCAAGGTGAGCACGCTTCTCAAAACTTTTCCTGAAAAGACTTGTCAGTAAAGTGTCCTTGACACAGTACCTTAACAGGCCGAGCATATCTCTGAAGTGACAGTGGAACCTTTCGCCGTACGATCTCCTGGCAGGCCATGGCTAGTGTCGGCGGCACCAACTCCCGAAAGGATATCACCGGATATTCAGGAGTGTACTGCTACGCCGAGCGGGTTGGCCGCTCGACAAGTGATTTGCCGTTCTGGTGTCTTGGTCGATCGACCAGAACCTCGATACTCCACGTGTATGCTTGACCGAAGTTCCACCCTGCCACTGTCAGGACCTGCTATCCGACAGAGCGGGGTAGCCGCTCGGCCAAAGTTGAAGTTTGTCGATGTCATGCTCGGCTGTATAGTAGAGCGGGGTAGCCGTTCGGTCGTAGTTCCGTCCGCCAATGACAAATATTGGTGTCTTGCTGAGCGGGGAAGCTGCTCGGGCGACTTCTGCACATTGTCTTCATTGAGCGTCGGTCGTTTGACTGCTCCTCCTGTCGAAGGCGACGACTGGTCGGAGACCACTCTCTGGTCGGGGCATGCTTCGCCCGACTGGCTCGTACCATCTACGCATTGACCACCTTTGACCTCCACCATGGCAGCGGGGACCCTTCATCATCACCGCATCATGATATTTTTGTTCTGGTCTTTGTGACTTAGTCATTATATAGTCTATGTGATTTATTTGATTTTTGTAACTAATTAATGTTTTGCTCTGGTCTTTGTAACATGATCATTTTGTGACTGACATAGTCTATATGGTCATATAACCATTATGGATTGATTTAGACGAGTGGGAGACGTTGGCAGAAGATTTGAAACATTGCAACGAACGTTTGCAACATTAAACGTTGAGGAGATGATTGGTTCATCTCCCTCAATGTTTATAGCAATAAATGCCATCAAAGCATCGGTTACAAACCGATGCTTTCTTCCTATATAACTTGGCATCCAAGAACAATCAAGATGAGAGAATAAGAGAGTAGGAGCGATCATCTGTGAAGAATTTTTAGGGAGAAGAGGGTTTTGGTTCGTGAACTTTGCAGACAACTTTTCGATATCATTTCGTGATTGCTCTTCTGACGTCAAGCGGTGACCAAATTCGTCTCGGGATATCACTATGAGTGGTTTACATGTTTTTTTTTTGTGTTTCATGCTGTTAGATACAATAACTAGAAATCTGTGGTCTCAGGAATTTCCTTCCGAAGCTCTAACGTTCGAGGCCACCATTCCACCTTGTCATTTCTGCCTGTTCCATGATACCAAGCTTCTTGCTTTTGAGGTTTCTTCTTGGTCATGATCACAAAGGAATTTCTTAAGACTGACAAGATGGAATTCTTGGTCAAAATCATTCCTATGAAAATTCAAAATTTTGATCATGTTATTTGTTCTCAGAGTTCTGTATTCTCTCACCCCGGCCATCACCGAATTGATACAAGGATCAAATTCTAGATGAAAAAAATTCCTCTAAAGAGACGTCACTCAATGATTTACCTTACTTCTTACTTTCCTTCTAAATGCTCTGGGGTGGACAGGAAGAGCGTCTGGATGAGTGTATCATCTTTTGCACTCGTCCTTTATTCCCCCGTATTAACACGTACATGATTTGCATAGAGAAAACTGGAGCCCTCGAATCATTTAACTTAGATCAAGCAACCGTTGACCTTTGGATAATTTCAATTCTTTGATTGAAGCATGAAGCTAGAATCTAATTATCTATTCAACTTGGTAAAAGTGAAAAACAATATCTTTCACACATACACAAGCTGCCGCGCGCATCAAGCAAGTTGACTAATCTTCTTCCTATTTGCCATTACTGCAACAACTCTCTCCCCTCCTTCCTTGCAATACTTGCATCCGCTTATGAATGCAATGGCCGGCCACTGCAATCAAGGGAGTCATGACTTGAGAGAGAATCTGAGGGGCAAACCGTTCATGGGCAGCACAAAGGGCCCGAACTGTATCCCACTCTCTGGCCTCGCCGCTGACCATCTGATCATACAGAAAGAGAGGACGTCAACCGATGCATCGATCAAATTAGATGAATAGTAGTGCGAACTGCTTGATCGAGTCGAGTACCTGTATTTGGTGGTCAGGTGATGGAGGAGCACCAGCATCTCCAGCTTTGCGAGCTCATTCCCGGGGCAGGAGTGACTGCCGTTTCCAAAGGGCATGAAGGTGTTCGGCTTCGGGGGGACCTCGAATCTGGAAGGGTCGAACTTTTCTGGGTCGGTGAAGTTTTCTGGGCTGTGATGGATGTTCCTGAAGAGCGGCAGCACCTTCCATCCCTTGGGAATAAGGTACCCTGTTCATCATCGATCATGTCTTTGAATAAGGTGATCTTGTTTGCCGCGTTAATGGCGATTATATGTGTTAATTAATTACTGCTTGCCTTGGTACTCAACGTCTTCCACAGCTTCTCTAAAAGTGAAGGACAAGATGGAGGCCACCCTCATTGTCTCCTGGATCACCCTCGTGGTCAGAGGCATCTTCTTGGTGTCGGCCCAAGAAAGGCCCTTGTCCTCCTCTGGTTTGCTCTTCGTGATCTCCTCTTGTTCTTCCTGCCATGAGAGAGAGAGATGAGATGGATGCTGAGTGTGTGCTGATTTTGTCCGTGAATTGAAGTCTGTAGCTTACAGTGACTGCTTGCAGGATGCTGGGATTGTCTCCGAGGTACTTGATGATCCAAGTGAGGACGCTGGCGGTGGTGTCCCTGGCGGCGAAGATGACGCCGATGACGTTGTCGGCGATCTGGTCGTCGGAGAGGCCTTCTTTGGCTTCCATGAGAGAGCCGAGGAGGTCGTTTGGGGCTGTGTTCTTGCTCTGCAGCCTTCTGGAGGAGATGATGCCGGCGACGATGCGGGCGAGCTGGTTCCTGGCCTTCATGGCCTTGTGGAAGAGCGTCCCCGGTAGGTTGATGGGCATCGAGTTGTAGCCCTTCTCGAGCTTGCAGTAGCATTGCTTCAGATCCTCGGCGGCGGCGGCCACGTCGTTGCCAAAGATGGACAGGATTGCCACATTGAACGCGTACTGCTCCAGATCGAAGGGCAAATCTATTAATGAGTTTGGACTCGACTTGAATCGAAGGAATTAAATATTAGAGGATTTGCCTCACCGTCTTTAGTTCTTGGAAGGTGTTGACCAATTGGCCGTCCCAGGACCGGAGGGCGCGGAGGGCGACGGCCTCGATGCCGGCGACAGAGCGGCGGATGGAGTCGGGGAGGAAGGAACGAAGAAGAAGCCGGCGGAGATGGGCGTGGCAGTCGCCCTGCTGGAAGAAGATCGCCCGGGGGCCGATCATGCGCTCCTTGCTCGCCGGGAACTTGGGCTTGAACCGGTGCGCCTGCGTCACCAGCACGAACTTGGCCGCCTCCGGGCTCGACACCATGACGCAGGGGCAGCCCAGGATGTGGGTCTTAAATACCGCCCCGTACTTCCTCTGCTTGAGCACGAAGAAGGCGTTGGGGTTGCTGTTGGAGTAGAGCTGGAACGTCTCCCCCACGAAAGGCCACCCCATGGAGCCCGGCGGCAGCGGGAGCTTTTTCCGGCGGCCGGCGAGGACTACTCCTTTCCAGAAGATGCAGTACATAGCAAAAAAAAGGAGGAAGGCCAACATGAGGAAATGGAGATCGATGAAAGCCATTGAGGAGTGAGGGAGGAGCGCCGCACTATTTATAGAACAGAAGGAACAACGAAGCACTCACAGGATTGCATCCGTGTCGGCATCATCGTCCCATGTCCGTTCCACGAACAATTATGGAGATTGTCAAATTGGATGCGAAATCTGAGTTCCAGATTTGATCAGCACGTGGCGGACCAATTCGACATGGTTGACTTGGGATTCGTAACTGTCCTCGTCAGCGCGCCACAGGAGGAGTAGGAGAATTCAAAGGGGAAAAATGGGTTTTTTTATTGATTTATTTGGATAGTCCATAAATTTTTTTTAAGGATAAGATTGATTTATTAAAAAATTAGATATCTAGATTATAAAAAAAATAAAATATCTTATTTCTAAGTATTTAACTATCTTTCAATACTTGTAATAACTATTACATATACTATAATAATTATAAAATCATAATTACTACAATATAAATATTAAGTGGTCAATTAAACTTATATTATAGTCACTGTTATAACATGAATTCCTATTAATATTTAATATATTAAGTATGTATTGTAATATATGTAGTAACCATAAAATAATAACTATAATATTGTACTCGATCGACTCCAGATTTAGATAAAAGAGGTAGAATAGAGATAATAACACCAAAAATATTATATTCTAAACAGTATAGAGTTGGTGTTATTAAAAACAAATCAAAATGGGCAGTCTTTTACTAAACAAATGATTTTTTACTTTTGCCTATTCAAAGTGGACAAAGTAAACAAAGGCCACGAACGGAACACTCGGCGGAAAAATCAGCTGCCCTTCAATGATAATAAAAAGTAAAATTTATCAACCTAGTGATCTTATATGGTCGAGCTCATGATGATCTTTAAAAAAAATAAATTTAAAAATTATAATTAATCAGTATAAAAATTTAAATTCTTATCCTTTTATAATAATTCTATCCTGCATTAACCAATTCAATACTATCCCAGAACATCAGCTGTCCCTGAATGAGCAGAGAGAGGAGGAGTTCCTGGCGTTGCTGGAGAGTACATGTGCCCAGCTCATTCAATGCCTAAGATACAGTTCGGATATTGAATTGCCATCTATGGTACTGATCAAAGGATGGATCAATCTGCAAGGCAAGCACGATACCATCACATTGAAGAACATCCAGGAGTTGACTGAAACTGTTTGAGCTGCGCAAGGACCAGTCAAATGCTCGACACGCGGACTGAGCATTAGTTCCTGATTCCTTCTTACTTCATCATATCTTTAACATATTCCAAAGGCAGCTGCTAGCTGCTGCATAGGCCGTAGCCATAAACCAGGGCTGCCAAACTGTGGATGGTTAAGCTCGAAACAGAGCCCTTCTTTTGGAGCGAGGGAGCCGGATGCTGATTCTCGTACGTTAAGACAAAGAAAGTAAGAAAGAGGAAATATAGTCAACTCGCCTACTCATTGCCATCTAAAAAGAGTTTGACCGTACGCCGACAGAGAAAGATTCGCTGATCAAATTTAAGGAACTCGGGTGTCCTCCAGCGATCTCCGTGGATTTCCGAGCCGCCAATTGGACGAGGACATGTGTCGAGACCTCGATGGTCTACGTGCCTGGGGCTGTGAACCGGATCGATATCTCTTTGTTTTTTAATTTCTTGCTCACTCACTCTTCGACATGTGTGCGTTTAATTTGTATCGAGCCCAACCTGATAGACAGAAGTGCAGCTTTGTTGGTGGGAAAAATGCCAACCAGATATTTCAGTACCGTAGAATTGTGATTAAGCATCGATCCTTTCTTAAGAAGATGAAACATCCTTTTCTCCACATCATCTATAACATCATCCACGGTGGTTGATATAGTGATTCGCTAGATAATAATGTCTCTTTAGCGTACGATTCGCAATTCATAATTTTGAAATCCAATAACTCGTTGGGATTTCAAACTGAAATTTGTGATAACTTGTGACTTCTGGCATCCTCTAATAATTTCTCAGTTTAATTAAATGACCACCTTCGTTTAATTGAATTGGTTGAAATATTTTCATATAAAATTGATTTTGACCTCGAATCGACTAATCCAGTCCGGTTTTAAATCAGCAATGCCACGGCACGCAGCAGTGCTGCTACTACGTAGCCACAGCTCATTCAGACCTGCCCGCTAAAGCATGCGGTTGACTTTAATTGTCAACGCCTGTGATTTCTTTCTATTGGATGATATGTCCTCTAGCCAATGGCCGACGAGCTTCCGCGTCAACGCGTGGTATTGGAGTATACGGGGATGAGCCGTATCTAGACAACTGCTCTAGATCGTTTCCTTTGGCATGCAGCATTTGTTGAAAACAGGATCAATTGATTAACATTCTTCTCATAAACTAACAAGGTCAACGCCTCCTATCTTCATCCATGCATCGCAACGATATGTAAACCTCACCGAGACGGGAAGAACTTTGTTAATTTATTGCCCAGTTCGCAGAAGATGGACGTTTACGGTCACATTCGCCCCGTTGACTTTGACTTGTAGCCCATCATAATTAATCTCCTCGCACAATTTTTCAACTGGGAGTCGATGTATTGAGCTCTCACGTCGACGTATGTAAATGGCAGGATTAGGAAATTATATATGGAACTTATTAACTAAAGACTTGTGTCACAGCTCATAAAATCAACAAGATGACTTTTGGAAAGTCCAAGAGGCCTTTAGTTTTGACCAGGGCTCGATGCTGGGTCACTGAGAGAAATCGTAAACTCTATTTGATGAACTGCAACACTTATAGGTTCTTGTACAAGCCACTTGAACGATTATATTATATTGCAGCAAACCATATGAACTCAATGAAAAACATCCACGGGATCTAATTGGGTGTGGATAAAGCATGAGTTTTTGAACATGCCCACGGACCTCAAGCCATGCAATCCCACCTTCAGTGCAGTCAAAAAGTTCAACCTGTACTCTGCAATGTGAAGACAACACTCCTATCAGAAATATCAATCTTCATTCTTCTTGTTAAGGAGTTTCGATTTGTTCACCTTGCAAGACTTCGAGTTGAGTCGGAGAGCACTTCGTGATATCACTCTTGCAGTCCGTCCAAGCTCCATTAGGATCAGCAATATCTGGTACCAAAATCTTCCGAACCTGAAATTACAACACCTAATGGTCAATGATTTCTCAAAGCTGAAAAGAATGATCTGCATTCTGTCATATTTGTTGTTGATTTTGACGATATGGTTCATGCCTGCCAAAAATCATAAGCTGGATTCAGAATAAACAGGGGCGTCTTCACTTCATGGGCCATGTATTGTGGGAAAAAACACTGCACGTGAATCTCAAACTATTAATGACAACATAACTAAATTTATAATTGATCCCGTCCGGAAGCTGAGTCGGATGAAGGCGGGCCTCGATGTACTGAAAGTTGATGGAAAGTCGCCGAGACGTCGGATCTACCTGGCACCCTCTGGAAAGGTTCGCACGGGTGGCTGACGAAGGGAAACGACCAGGGTGATGACAATACGGCTCTGCGCAGACTCAAACGAGCACCCGAGTCGTTAGAGACCAGAAACCAGGAAAAAAGTTCCCGGATCAGATCTTCCGATGCTCAAGTCAGGTACTTTTCCCCAGAAAACATAGAGAAAGGACGAAAAGTAAAGACTAGTGAAAAATGACGAGTGAGCGTACCTGCATAAGGGACAAAGCATCCCTTTTTATACTGTAACGGATGTTTCTAGAACCTGGCGAGTGTTAGGGAATGTTGGCTGTCAGACTTTGTCTGGCGGTGAATGACACATGGCTTCTCCCTGATAGGCTGGCGACAGAACCAAAGGGGGAATGAGCCCCGACTGTTAGCATATTCCCTTACATACTGATTATTTTCTGACATTCTCTGATGAACAGTTACGATTCTCCGGCTTGTTTGTCCTGTAGTGTTTGGATTCCATGTCTGCATCCCGACCTGCTTCGATCCACTGCTATCCGTGGCTTATACATTCCGACCTGCACGACCAGTCTGTATCCTGACATGCTTCTATCCGCTGTTATCCATGGCCTGTGTGTTCCAACCTGCCCGACCGGTTCGTATCTCGACCTACTTATGTCTGCTGTTATCCAATGCAAGTACGTTCCGACCTGCACGACCGGTCTGTTGCCCGACCTGCACCTGTCCGCTGTTATCCATGGCTTATGCGTTCCGACCTGCACGATCGGTTCATATCTCGACTTGCTTATGTCCGCTGTTATCCAAGGATGGTGCATCCCGACCTGTACGCCAGGTCTGTTTCCTGACCTGTATTTGTCTACTGTTATCCATGGCTGATACGTCCCGACCTGTACGCCAGGTCTGTTTCCCGACCTGCATTTGTCTACTGTTATCCATGGCTGGTATGTCCCGACCTGTACGCCAGGTCTGTTTCCCGACCTGCATTTGTCTACTGTTATCCATGGCTGGTACGTCCCGACCTGTACGCCAGGTCTGCTTCCTAACTTGCATTTGTTTACTGTTATCCATGGCTGGTACGTCCTGACCTATACGCCTGGTATGTTTTCAAACTTGCATTCGTCTACTGTTATCCATGGCTGGTACGTCCCGACCTATACGCCAGGTCTGTTTTCATACCTACATTCGTCTATTGTTATCCATGGCTGGTACGTCCCGACTTGTACACCAGGTATGTTTCCCAACCTGCATTTGTTTACTGTTATCCATGGCTGGTACGTCCCGACCTGTACGCCAGGTCTGTTTACCGACCTGCATTTGTCTACTGTTACCCATGGCTGGTACGTCCTGACCTATATGTCAGGTTTGCTTCCTGACCTACTTCAGAGGCCTTCCTTGCCTAGCCTTTGCGTGGTTTGTGGGCTCAGCCCTCAGCTATGCCTGACCTGTGGGCCCAGTTCTTGATTGCTGTCGAAGCTGATTTTTGTTCGACTTGTGATCTTCTCCCTTGACCGCCCCGTCAGCTGAGACTATGACCCTGGCCACGTAAGCTTGACTTTTGACCAGCCACATAAGCTTGACTTTTGACCAGCCACGTAGGCTAGACTTCTGACCTCCACGTAAACTTGACTTTTGACCATCTTGTGGTCTTAACTCCTAACCACATCATCTTACTGACCCCACAATCATGCACCGTATCACAATCCTCCCCCTCAAGTCTAGTCGAAGGAGGCTCTAGTCCGACTGACTAGACCCAAGTCCCTTCGTTACCTGACCCGATTCTTTCATTCTCTGCCGACCTGCTTTCCATCCACTTTCAGAATTTCTTGTCTTCCTAGGAGATAAACTGGATGATTATGCATGCATATTGATTCTTCAACTTCCGCACCTGTCTTCCTCCTATAAATGTTTCACTGTTTTCCAAGCATCCATTCAAGTTCCGAGGAAGTCCCTTCACCCTCTCCTTCCTTATAAAAGGTCCGAGTGCACTCTTCTCCTCTCGGCCTTAAGCTATCCTCCATGGAACCGACAACAGAACCTAGCAAACTTTCTTCTTTGCTTCAGCAGATTATCTATCTGAGGGAGTTATTGGCTCAGAAAGAAGAAGCCTTGCATCAGCAAATTGCTCATCTGATAGAGTTGCTGGCTCAAAAAGAAGAAGTCCTGCTGGAGATGACTGTGAGTAGAGATCTTCAAACGTCCCTTACTCATGAAATGGAAAGCCTCTGGCTGGTCGCCAAATCCAGAACCCGGGCTGAAGTTGCTCTCAAGATGAAAGCTCAATCCGACTTTCAGAGCCAAGTTCAATACATTGTCTATTTGAAGATGAAACATGAAGATGAGGTGGCTCTTCTGAAAGAGGAAAGACGAATCAGGGACGAGACTATTGGGCAACTGAAACACGCCATTGATCTTATGAAGGAAGATCTAACTAGAGCTCAAGCTCTTCTGGCTAGAAAGGATCAAGCCTCGGGATCTGGCAGCAATGTAAACCCTTAAAAGATGTACCCCTGATTAATGGAATAAAACTTGTTTTTTGGGTGCCCCTCATGATGCAGCTCCACACCCTATTGCTTGGGTATCATTACATTTCTATAGAACACCTGCATTTCTCTAATATTTCTAGTAAAAATAACAAAAAAAATAAGGATAACTTGCTTACCCCCTCTTCCTCTTACCTCATAACACATGAGCCATGTAACGACCCGGCCCTTTTTTCCCTCTTGGGCGCCCCTTGTGGCGGCCCAACTGGCGACCCTTATGTCGTCGGCCCATTTGGCGACCTCTCATGTCGTCGATCGACGACCCTTTGGCCGTGTCGTTACTCACTAGGACTTTCCACCCCTGGCAGTGGATTTTTTTGCCTCCCCCAGGATTCGAACTCTAAACCTCCAGGCTTAAGTATTAGAGTTTATGAATCCTGGTAGCCAAGTGAGATGATATCACTTGGTTACCAGGATTCATAAACTTTACTATTTAGCCTGGAGATCTAGAGTTAGAATCCTGGGGAAGGCAAAAATCTACTACCAGGGGTGGAAAGTCCTAATGAGTAACGACACGACCAAAGGGTCGTTGGTCGACGACATGAGAGGTCACCAAATGGGCCGACCATATAAGGGCCAGTTGGGCTGCCACAAGGGCTGCCCAAGAGGCCAAAGGGTCGGGTCGTTACAATAAAAAGGCGCATTTTTATTGTAACGACCCGACCCTTTGGCCTCTTGGGCGGCCCTTGTGGCGGCCCTTATGTCGTCGGCCAATTTGGCGACCTCTCATGTCGTCGGCCCATTTGGCGACCTCTCATGTCGTTGACCGACAACCCTTTGGTCGTGCCATTACTCACTAGGACTTTCCACCCCTGGCAGTGGAATTTTACCTTCCCCAAGATTCGAACTCTAGACCTCCAGGCTAAGTAGTAGAGTTTATGAATCCTGGTAACCAAGTGAGATGATCTCACTTTGTTACCAGGATTCATAAACTCTAATACTTAAGCCTGGAGATTTAGAGTTCAAATCCTGGGGGAGGTAAAAATCCACTGCCAGGGGTGGAAAGTCCTAGTGAGTAACGGCACGGCCAAAGGATCGTCGGTCGACGACATGAGAGGTCGCCAAATGGGCCGACGACATAAGGGCCGCCACAAGGGCTGCCCAAGATGCCAAAAAGGGCCGGGTTGTTACAATAAAAAGGCGCCTTTTTATTGTAACGACCCGGCTCTCTTGGCCCATTTGGCGACCTCTCATGTCGTCGACCGTCGACCTCTTAGGAGTAGTTCCGATTCGTTTGGTGTTTTCTTCTTTGTTCGAGTTTTACCATTTTTTATTGTAACAACCCGACCCTCTTGGCCCATTTGGCGACCTCTCATGTCGTCGACCGTCGGCCCTTATGTCGTCGGCCCATTTGGCGACCTCTAATGTCGTCGACCGACGACCCTTGGCCGTGCCGTTACTCACTAGGACTTTCCACCCCTGATCTCACTTGGTTACCAGGATTCATAAACTCTAATACTTAAGTCTGGAGGTTTAGAGTTCGAATCCTAGGGGAGGCAAAAATCCACTGCTAGGGGTGGAAAGTCCTAGTGAGTAACGGCACGGCCAACCACGTGAGATGCCAAATGGGCCGACGACATAAGGGCCGCCAGGCCACCACAAGGGCCGCCCAAGAGGCCAAAGGGTCGGTCGTTACAATAAAAGCGGCTTTTTATGACGACCGGCCTTGACCCACTTGCGGTCTTATATCGCCATTTGGCGACCTCTCATGTCGTCGACCGACCCTTTGGTCGTGCCGTTACTCACTAGGACTTTCCACCCCTGGCAGTGGATTTTTACCTCCCTCAGGATTCGAACTCTAAACCTCCAGGCTTAAGTATTAGAGTTTATGAATCCTGGTAACCAAGTGAGATCACTGCCAGGGGTGGAAAGTCCTAATGAGTAACGGCACAGCCAAAGGGTCATCGGTCGACGACATGAGAGGTCGCCGCAAGGGCCGCCCAAGAGGCCAAAGGGCCGGGTCATTACAAGCCCCCAGCCGGAGCAAATGAAACGCTTGAGAATGTGTCTGCGACTTGAGAATTTGCCTGCGACATTTCATATTTTAACAAGAACCCTTGAAATATGGCTTACTGACCAGTCAGGCACGAGAACTTGGCTTGCCTCTTCCTCTCACTTATAACTCACACTGGGGCGAGAGTCTGGGACCCGACCTGGATGGTCGTTGGACGTGAGAGCATGCTCACTTATAACTCGCACATGGGCGAGAGTCTGGAACCCGACCTGGACGGTCGTTGGGCGTGAGAGCATGCTCACTTATAACTCATACTGGGACGAGAGTCTGGAACCCGACCTGGACGGTCGTTGGGTGTGAGAGCATGCTCACTTATAACTCACACTGGGGTGAGAGTCTGGGACCCGACCTGGATAGTCGTTGGGCGTGAGAGCATGCTCACTTATAACTCGCACTGGGGCGAGAGTCTGGGACCCGACCTGGACGGTCGTTGGGTATGAGAGCATGCTCACTTATAACTCGCACTGGGGCGAGAGTCTGGGACCCGGCCTTGATGGTAGTTAGGCGTGAGAGCATGCTCACTTATAACTCGCACTGGGGCGAGAGTCTGGGACCCGGCCTTGATGGTAGTTAGGCGTGAGAGCATGCTCACTTATAACTCGCACTGGGGCGAGAGTCTGGGACCCAACCTGGACAGTCGTTGGGCGTGAGAGCATGCTCACTTATAACTCGCACTTGGGCGAGAGTCTGGGACCCGACCTGGATGGTCGTTGAGCGTGAGAGCATACTCACTTATAACTCGCACTGAGATGAGAGTCTGGGACCCGACCTGGACGGTCGTTGGGCATGAGAGCATGCTCACTTATAACTTGCACTGAGGCGAGAGTCTGGGACCCGACCTGGATGGTCGTGGGCGTGAGAGCATGCTCACTTATAACTCGCACTGGGGCGAGAGTCTGGGACCCGACCTAGACGGTCGTTGGGCGTGAGAGCATGCTCACTTATAACTCGCACTGGGGCGAGAGTCTGGGACCCGATCGGGAATTATTATGAAAAACCCGTTCGGAAACAAATGTTACTGACCTGGGGGTGATTTCCCGATCAGGGACTGTTTGAAGAGACCGCTTCTACTTCGTCTGCATACAAAAGATACACAGTATCAGATGTATTGAGAAGATAGAAATATTAACATCTTACTCAGCCTGTGGAAAGGATGTCTTGTGGCCTCGCCACATTCAAATTTCTTTCCCGCCCATTTTCTTCGCTGCTTCCCAAGAAAATTGCGTGGTAGACGTTTCCGCACGCATACTACATTTCATGATTTCCTTATCACATCCATCATTAATACGCTTCCTAGGGGTGACACCTGTCCCACGCCTTTATTGCTTACACCGTATGACGCCGACGACTCCACTCCTTCTTGTACACGGGCTCCCAAAAGAGCATGTCGTTCAGTGATCGGACGGTTTTGGGCGCTTTACCCATAAATATACTCGACACATCTTTTCGATATTCCCTAGGAAAACCCACTTTATAAGCCCTAAAGCTAGTCCGTCGTCGTTGCCTTGAGCGTTTCGACTGCCCTCGTCTTCTTGTTCCTTCGCTGTTCCTGGTGTCTCAGCCCTTCCCCTTCTCTACTCCTTATGCCTGGTGCCCTCCTTCCTTTCGACTGACCTCTTCTTTAACCTTCCTCACCTTGATAATGGCTGATGGTAAGGCCACATTTTGGTATTCGTGTTTCATTTCTGACATAGATGACCACGACCTGTCTGTGATTCGGTCTGACTTGAGGCTTAGTGAGGCTTACGAGCTTCAAATTCCCACACCCAGCTAACATCCATCATCCCCTCCCGAGGGTTTCATGGCTGTTTTTAAGGATCAACTTCTGGGAGGCCTTCGTTTCCCCACACATCCCTTTATCTACTCCTTGAGCCGCTACTTTGGTATCTGCCCCTCTTAATTTGCTCCCAACTTCTTTAGAGCTGTATGTGGCACTGTCATTCTATGTCGCATATACCAAATTCCCTTGACCGTTAAACTATTCCATCATTTTTATTCTTTCAAACGTTCGAAACCGGAAGTATTCATGGTACAGGCTAGGCCTGATTATAAGTTCTTTTCTGACATGCTCTCTTCCAACAATGGGTGAAAATCTCGTTTCTTCTTTGTTAGATCACCTGAACCCTTGGTCGAGCCGACCCAATGGCATTCTGACCTCCCTTCCAACCTCCCTGTACATCAGCATCAGTCTTCCTGCGACGCCGCTTCAGAAAAACTTCAAGGCGTCAGGGTTCACTTGTCTATAATACTTTTGGAAGGCTTTTTGTATTCTTTCGATCTTAGCCCAGTTCAGGCAGAGATAGGGGCTTTGCTAGGTAAGGCCCCGTTTTCCTCCTTACTATTTTTCGCTAATTGAGGTACCTTTCTTTCACTTTGCAGAGGTTGCCATGCTCCGGGCCTACTCCTCAGATATAAAACGCCAATCTTTCGTCGTTTTGCAAGCTATAAGTACGGGGCTTAAGCAGGGCTTAGCGTCTTCCTCCCAGTCTGCCCCTTCCGCCCCACAGTCTGCCCCACCTGCACCAGCCCAGGAGGAAGCTCCCTCGGCTCTTCCCCTGGATGTGGCTCCTGTAGAAGACCCTGCCACATTGGGGCAGGTTGAGGAGGAGTGAGTTGCCTCTCCCCCTCCCGCCAAACGATTACACCTTCAGCGCAAAAGGAAGAAAGTTACTCCTGCGACTCAGGAGTCTCCTCTGCCTCTCCCCTCAGGCCAGCGGTCATCCACGGCCTCTCGATCTTCAACGACCAAAGTAGTTACTCCCGACCGGGAGATTGATCTGGGACCAGAGGTTCCCACTCTATCACTCAGAATATCCACCCCTATCACCCGGTCGGGCTGTAACTCCCGAGCAGGACTCTTTTCCCGCTCAGGCCTTCTCTCCCGTGTAGCTCCCTCTTCAGGTAATGAACCAACCCAGGAGTTCCCCCACTTTATCCGCCTCGCTTCCAGCAACCGCTCCGGCCTCTACTTCCCAATCTCAGGGGAAAATTCACAAGAAGTATGCCTTTACCGACTCTTGGCGCCTGCCCTCCTCCACCGAACCTGACGCCGTCGAAGAAACTACTGAAGAGGCTCCTCCCCCTGTTGCCCTGGTTCAGCTGCAAGGCGATTTAGCCGCGTCCTAGCGATCGGGCAATCGGAAATTTTGGAACAATCCGCCGATGGAAGGGCTAGATCAAGCTTCTCGCCAAATAGTTTTCGTAAGTTTTCTTTTATCAAGGCTCCTTTGTTGGAATCTCTTATAATCCTTCTTCATATATCTAATACAGGCCTGTTCCGCCAACCTGAGTGTCATTCAATACGCCTCCCGCTTGCAGAGGGAGAATGAAGTGTTAAAGGCTCGTCTTCAAGAGTTGGAGCTGTCGTTAACTCCCCGTGATCCCCTCAACCCGACCCCTGGGGACTTAGCGAGTTATCTCCGATTGATTGGGGAGCCCACAGAGTCTGCCCGCAACATTTCCCATGCGGCTTTTGACAAAATAAAGACCTTGGAAGCGGCTCTGAAGACAAGCGAGTCTAAACTGGCTTCTGAGGCGGAGAGGCGTCGCTCGCTGGTAGTTGAGCTGGATGCAAAGGGCGCCCGGTTGACTACCCTATCCTCCGATCTGAAGAGTCTGCAAGAAACCTAGGAGACTCTTCAAAAAGAATTTAACAGATGTTCAGGGTCAGCTGGCCTCCAGTGCCGACCGGGAGAAGGCCCTCCAAAGTAGCTGGGAAGCTAGCCAAGCAACACTCAAATTAATGCAGGCCGATCTTTTGAAAGCTCAGGAGAGTGCTTCCCAAAGTCAACAAGATTTGACTTTGGCCCGAGCTGACGCGGAGAAGGCCCGGGCAGAGTTGACAGATTATCAGGCGGGAGAAGTTGGTCGTCTAAGAGCATACAGGCGAGCCTACGTCGCCTCTCCCTTCTTCTTGAGGAAGATTGAAGGTCTGATGAATCTCATGCTATGCTGTGGCGCGGCCGGCGGGGCTCGTCAAATGTTTGAGCAGGATCTGCTTCGCTCTGCCCCTTCAGAAGATTTCTTAGATACTGCCCGCTTGATGAATGAGCTTCCGACCGAGTCACTTGCTTCCTTTAAAGATGACGACTACTTATTTCTCCTCCCTGAGCCTCCCGCTGATACTGACCCCTGATGTGGCACTATGTGTTGAATTTTAATGTAAAAATGAAGCTGCTAAACTTTCGCTCAAACTATTTGCCGTGTAATTTCGAATTTGCCTTTGCCTTGAACTACTTAACTTTCTTATGACATGTTAACCTTCTCATGATATTGCATGACTGCTTATTTTCGATCTTTCCTTAGCTTGTCAGCTTCTTATCAGTTGCCTTGTATGTTTCCTGACCGCTACGAGCCTTAGCAATATGGAGATGTACTTTGACCTTGTGGTTCAAGTTTTATCTAGCCCCGGTCGAGCTTCCCTTTTTTACCCCGACATGTTTTCCCTACCTTTTTCTGCTGACCGTTCAACTTAGCTTAGCAAATCATCCCGGTCTGCTCTTTCCGCCATAATCCACTTTCTCTGCTGATCGCTTAACTTAGCTCAACCAATCATCCTGGTCTGCACTGTCCACCGTAATCCAGGTCAGGAAATAATTTTCGAGCGGGAAATCGAGGGTTAAGACCAAACTGGGAAAGCGAGGACACTTTTCCATAAGAAAACTGTTGCATTTTTTCCTGAAATCGATCTCCTCGTACTTTGCGCCAACACTTTTCCAGATATACCTTTGGACATTATTTTCAAAGAAGATCCATCGACCCTCTTTGTTCCTGCCAATTATTGTGCATCGGTGGATGATGCCTGACGAAATTGTCCCTCTACCTAGCGGCTATAAATAATCTCCTCTAGCTTTTGCCTCCAGACTTTGCATGTCTTCTTCTTCCTTCCGCGTGAATCCATTATCACTCTTGAATCTCTGCTTTTGCGTCGATAGCTTCCCGCTTGATTTCTCCTCCTTCTATTTCTTTTCTCATGACATCCCCCTCTTTTCTGTCTTCTCTGGCGGCGGTGTACTATCCAGGCTCATCCACTTTCGACGAACTGGATCGGGATGACCTGCGATATACCTATTGAGTCGGGGATAACACACATGTGATCATCCCCACTGGAATACACCAATTTTTTGCTCCTCCCGAGGGATATTGCACCTTCTTCAAAGAACAATTCGTGACTGGCCTTCGTCTTCCTCTTCACCCCTTCTTTTCTGACGTGTGCCGCCATTTCAAGATTCCTCTAGGACAACTGACACTGAATTCTATAAAGATCCTCTGTGGCTTCGTGGTACTCTGCGACGTATGCGAGCTGTCCTTGTCCGCCCATTTGTTCCATTGCTCTTTCACCCTCCGGCAACAGGAAGAAGGCACATTCCACTTCCAGCCTCATCTTCGGACTGCTTTTTTCTCGCCCCTGTAACCTTCTGAACCGAGCTGGAGGAGCAAATTCTTTTTCATTCGATTTCCTCATGAGGTAGAGTGGCCCTTGCGATAGCACTCTTCACTTCCCCCGAGCCCGCCACTGGAGGATTTTCATCTTGATACATCCTATATAGAGGCTTCCACTCGCCTAGCGGGATGACAACTAAACTTAACACGCTTATTGTCTGAGGAGTTGCTATTCTACTTCCGCCTAAGCTATCTTACTCCTGATATGCCTCATTCCCTGGATAAGCTTCTGTTACCACTTCATAAGCATTCTGTTTTTCCTATTGTAGCTGACCTCCTACTTTATCTTGTACAGTTGAGGTCTTAACCAGTGCTTCAGAGATTCAGCCTCTTCCTATAAGTGACATGGAGATAATGAGGCGCGGTCGAGTTATCTTAGAAAGGAGATCGCTCCCCTACTCGACTTCAACCTGTGCCGGTATGGCCACTACTGCAAATCTTCGACCCCGTCCTCCTCGTAGAGGATCTTCTACTGTCTGACCTGCCTCCTTTACTCGCCCCACTCGTCCCCGGACTGCACGCCCATCTCGGCCGGCCGCCCCTGTTCGTCCCCGGGCCCCGCCTACTGCTCGGCCCTTCACCTCGATGCCCCTTCAATCAATTGATCCCTCTCGACCGACTTATATCCCTAATCGCGACCTCGGTCGAAGATTAGCCAATGCCACCTATGCCAGCCCTGCCTTCAGAGAAGCTTCTCAAGCAGCTCGACAGGCCCGTTCTATGAATGATCGTGTGGATCAAGATGCCCCCTCTTCTTCTAGACACAGGGTTCGGCTACCATCTGAGGATTCTGACTCAGATGATCAGCCTTTGGCCTAAAGACTTTGCCACCGAGCCCCCCATCCCCGCCAAGACTCGGGCCCTTCCGCTATTCCTTCTCCTTCATCTCCTATTGCAACAACCACTCCTCCTTCGCCTCCTATCGCAACCCCGACTCCTGTCCCAAGCCAGGCAGATGCTCCTCCTGATCCCTCTGCAGTTCCAGTCGAGTCTCTGCCAGCTCAACCTTCTACCTCGCAGCAGCATCAAAGCTCCGAGGCCGGCCCATCGCATCGCCCAGAGCCTTCTTATGAGCCTCCTTCTGCTCCTTCTGGGTCAGCTGCTGAGCCTTCTAGCTCAGCTACTGGGCCTTCCCAACCACCACCACCTGTTCCTCTTTATTATCGTACCACTGCTCCTTCTGAGGCTGAGTTTGTTGGAGTGTATACTAAAAGTCTAGCTTTTGTAAATATTTATTTGTTAAAATAAAAGAATCACATTGATCAATATCTGCATTTATTAAATGTAATTGTTCAATTAATTTATATAGTAGACAACATGGAGTGTGGTGTCACACTCAGAAGATTATGTTGTCGGTTTTCTATAAATTATAAACAGTTGCTCGCGACTAAGATAGAAAGGAACAAACTATCAGTATAGTCGTAGTGTAATTAAGTATTAGTTTATCTTGACTAATAAATTACACTAATACACTTTAAGTGTATTGAGTAGGATCATTTAGGTATGTTCTTTTGTACTGACTTAGTAAAAGAACTAAACCTTAGTTATTATGGAAGTGTGTGCTCTTAATCCTAATATAATAACAAGCACATATATTTAATATTTATTTCTTTGATTTATCAAAGGGTGAGGTTTAGCTCGATAAATCAATATGCCCGATAAGTTGGGAAATGATATTACTTATAGTGTGTGTTGTTGATTATAGAAGGAATCTGTGTCCTAGTTATCTAGGTTGAGAATGTCCCCAAGAGGAGCTCATAAGGATTGTCATGTTAAACCCTGCAGGTGGACCTAGTCCGACATGACAATAAAGTTGAGTGGTACTACTATTGGAGCTAGATATTAATTAAGTGAGTTGTCAGTAACTTACTTAATTAGTGGACATTCGTAATCTTAAACACAGGGAGACTAACACACTCATGATAAGAAGGAGCCCATAATGTAATTTGAGATTGGTACGGTAGTGCGGTAATAAATCTCTAGTGGAATGAGTTATTATCGATGAACTTGAGTTGTGTGTTCGGGGCGAACACGGGATACTCAAGCTCATTGGAAGGCCAAAACCAATTTCTCCTCTAGGTCCCTGTCGTATCCTCATTATAGCCTCAAGTCCATCCAAATGTAAGACTCTTCTTGGTGTCCAAGAAGGGGGTCGGACCATTGCTTGGTGACCAAGAAATGGCCAGTCACATCCTCTTAAAGGGGCCGGCCCTATAGCTTGGTGACCAAGCTTGTAGGGGTCGACCATAATAATTCAAAAAGGGAGGCTTGTTTTGAATTTTTAAAATCTTCTCTTTGTAGAAAACTATAAGTTTTAAAAGAGATATTTTAATTTTTAAAACTTTCCTTATTTGAATTAGGCCACATGTTTAAATAGAGAGTTTAAAAGATTTTAAAACTTTCCTTTTTTAACCATCCTTATGGTTTAAGAAAAAAGGAAAAGAAGTTTTAAAATTTAAATTTTCTATCACCATGTTAAAAAAAGGAAATTTTATAAGAGAGTTTTTAAATTTTAAAACATGGTTTTAATTTTTAGAAACTTTCCTTTTTTAACTCATACTTTAGGAAAGAGAGCTTGTAAATTTTATAAGTGGATTTCTTCTT
The DNA here is from genome assembly GCF_018446385.1 of Zingiber officinale. Lineage (NCBI taxonomy): Eukaryota > Viridiplantae > Streptophyta > Magnoliopsida > Zingiberales > Zingiberaceae > Zingiber > Zingiber officinale. The sequence continues at coordinate 126,656,191 of NC_055989.1, forward strand.
GTAAAATTTTTAAAAATTATTTTTCCTTTCCTCTTGCTTGGTGCCCAAGCAAGGGTCGGCCAATAGGATTAAACCAAATTCAATCCTAAACCAAATAGGATTGATCTCAACCATTGATTGATGATTGATTCAATCAAGAGGAAAGAAAAGGAAAAATAAAAAGGGAAAAGGAAAAACTCTTGGATGATTTTATTTTTTGTAAAAGGTTTTTCCATATTTGCCTTGGGCAAGTAATATAAAAGAAGGGGTGAGGGGGCTTCATAAGATACAACTCTTATTCTTTTGCTTGGGTGATCTCTTGGTGTGGCCGACCCTCTCCCTTCTTCCTCTCCCTTTGCTCTCTTCTCCTTGGTGGTGGTGGTGGTCGGATTTTAGAAGAAGAAGGAGGAAGCTTTTGGGTGGTGTTCATCTCGGAGGATCGTCGCCCACACGACGTCCAAGGTGAGGCGAGAAATACGGCAGAAGATCTCGAGGTCATTAGCATACAAAGAGAAGGTATAATTAGCAATTATTTTCCGCATCATGCTAGTTTTTCTCTTTGTAAGAATTCTAAATACAAGAGGCAATTAGATCTAGTTTTTCGAAATAGTTTTTCGAGTTTGTGTTTTCTTCTTTTTCGAACTTGTGATTCGATTGTTCTTTTTGGTTAACCTAAAGTTATTTAAGGAAATAAATATTAGCTTTCCTTAAAAGGCTTTGCCTAGGCGGTGGTGGTTGCTCCCATATCCAAGAAGGTCATGTGCCTCGCCATGCAGTCCTGGAAGTCAATTTTGGAAATTAATATTTATGGAATTAATAATTTAGGTAGATTTGAATCAATAGTGTTAAGTTCCGCTTGCGATTCAAATCTAAACCATTAAGAACAGATAAGTTAAATTTGGAATCAATGATGTTAAGTTCCATCTGCGATTCCTAATTTAACTTTTAAAGAACACAATAGGTTATTTAAGGAAAGGTTAGACACCTTGTACAAAAAATTTGTACAGTGGAACCGGTATGTTTTCCTAGGTTTAACCAACAATTGATATCAGAGCTAGGGTTTGCCTCTGTGTATTTTTAGAATTCAAATAGGTTATGCACATGTCATATATAATTTAGGCAGGAAAATAATAGGATGTGCTAACTCTTTGGTTGCAGGCTCCAACTATTATGGCTTATTGATATTGTGTGTGATTGGACCCTTGGACATGTCAAGGGCATTATTTGTGTGCATGATTGTATGTATAAAATACAACAGGAGCTGTATTATTTTTAGAATTTTATTTTCGATCTAGAATACATATACATTCCCTCGTGGAATATAGGATCGATATATGTAAAATTCTATTTTTGTCGCGGATCGGATTCTTGCGAGGCGAGGTACTTTTGGAGCACCAGAGGCGCAGCGGAATAAGAAGCAAGAAGGATGCGACAACTCGACCCGATAGCGGTGGCTAAAGATAGCAGCAGGTAGGGTTGGAGCATACTGAAGACAGTGATGGAAAAGGTCATAATAGTTGGAAAATTAATTTTCAAATTTATTGCTTTTATTTACTGTGATGTTTATATGCATGTGATGAATGCTAGCATAGGTTAAAATCCTCATTTCTAAATAACTAAGTGGGAGAGGGATTTTAATAAATCTCATGGTCTCCATTACTGGTTTGAAGTGATGCAACAAGCTTGCGTGTTGGCTCTGAGTGCCTCCCTCCACAACGGATGGGTTTGTTGCGGATCACTAGATTAAACTTCCTCTTATGGATGGTTAAAGGAAATTATTTAGGAGCGTGTGATCTTCTCCAACTGAAGGGGTACAATCCTATTTAATGGACTTAGTATCAAGTAATGGTATACACTTAGACGCATTCAATAGTATCCTCCCCAACGGAGTCACTGCTATTGTCTTGTGTGATCAAAGTGAAACCAACTATTAATTTTATTTGTCATAAAGTTAGGATGACAAGATAATAAAATTAATGGGTCACACCCTCCTCTTACAAATGATGAATTTGTATACGTCCACACTAACGTGGCATGCAATATTCACGATGATTTGAGGTGTTGGTTAATTTAAAATAGTATTGTTTGAGGAATCAATATTATTCTAAATTTAGAGTCTTGACCAAACTTTACTTTTATGATTCTTAGGATAACTTTCAACCCACTAACCATTATACTGAAAGAGAACAAACTTACTGGTCCCAACTATATTGATTGGAAAAGAAACATGGACATAGTTCTTACTGCTTAAAGCTATAAGTTTGTACTGACTGAGGCTTGCCCTGATGCACCTGACGATGACTCTACCCCAAAGGAGATTGAGTATCATAAGAAATGGGTAAAAACTGATGAGATGGTGCGGTGTTACATTTTGGCATCAATGTCAAATGTATTGCAACATCAGCATCAAGATTTACCAACAGCTTATGATATAATGAATAATCTCAAAGAACTCTTTGGGCACTAGAGTCGGACTGCTAGGTAAGAGGCAATGAGGAAGTTAATGACAGCCACCATGTTTGAGGGGACACCCGTAAGGGATCATATCCTCAAAATGATGGCTTATCTGAATGAAATACAAGTCCTTGGAGGAGAAATCGATGGGGAAACCCAGGTCGATATAATTCTCGAAACGCTACCCAGAAGTTTTGAGCAGTTCCGCCTAAACTATAACATGAACAAAAGAGAGTATACGTTGGCGGAACTTCTGACAGAACTACAGGCAGCAGAAGAAATATTTCGTCATAGTTCTCAGATTCATTATGCTGAAAATGGTTCTACTTCTAAGTCGAAAGGCAAGAAGAAGAAGAAACAGTTTTTTTCAGCAAAGAAAGTGAATAAACCTCAGAGTACAGGACAGAAATCTGGAATGAAGAAGCCAAAGGGCAAGTGCTTTATCTACAAGCAGTCTGGACATTAGAAAGCGGAGTGTCCTCGTAAGAACCAGAACAATAAAGGTATATATCATACTCTAGTAGTTGAAACATGTTTAGCGGTGTTATCTACCAGCACCTGGTGTGTAGATATGGGAGCCACTGATCATGTCTGCAATTCTTTGCAGGGCTTCCAGGAAACCCGGCGACTATTTGATGGAGAGATAACTGTCTACATGGGCAATGCTACTAAGGTGACGGCTGTTGCAGTGGGAGACGTCTACTTATCTTTTGATAGGAATAGAAATTTGATTTTAAGAAATTGTCTTTATGTACCCAGTTTTAGAAAGAATTTAATTTTAGTTTCTAAAATGTATTTGGATGGATATTCAGTCTCTTTTAGTAACAATGTCGTTATAAAGAGAAATAAGGTGATTATCTATTCTGGTGCATTAGTTGACAATTTATACACTTTAAATCCAATTTCTCCCACAAAGCAAAATATGGAAATTAATAACACATCTTCTAACTCTAATAAGAGAAAAGAACCTTCGGAAATGAACCAAACATATCTTTGGCATATAAGGCTTGGACATATTAACCTAAGTAGGATTCAAAGGCTTATAGCCAATGGACTCTTGGGTTTATTAGAGTTGAAAAATTTTCCAACATGTGAATCCTGCTTGGAAGGTAAAATGACCAAGAGACCTTTTAAGGCCAAGGGGTATAGAGCTAAAGATGCGTTAGAACTGGTTCATTCTGATTTGTGTGGTCCTATGTCTATCCAGGCAAGAGGAGGTTATGAATACTTTGTCTCCTTTATAGACGATTATTCAAGATACGGATACATTTAGCTGATGTGCCGCAAGTCTGAATGCTTTGACAAGTTCAAAGAATATAGGGCTGATGTGGAGAAACGTCTTGGTAAAAGTATCAAGACATTACGGTCTGACCGTGGTGGCGAATACCTCTTTGGAGAGTTTAGGAATTACTTATCAGAAGTCGGGATTCAATCCCAATTGTCTGCACCTGGTACACCCCAACAGAATGGTGTGGCAGAACGAAGGAATAGGACTCTTATGGAAATGGTTAGATCAATGATGAGTTATTCAGAATTACCGAATTCGTTTTGGGGATATGCTTTAGAAACAGCAATGTACATTCTGAATATGGTACCTTCTAAAACAGTTCCTTCTACTTCCATGGAATTATGGAATGGGCGTAAGCCTAGTCTGAATCATATCCGGATATGGGGTAGTCCAGCACATGTGCTGAAGGGAGATACTGACAAGTTGGAATCACGTACAGAAGTTTGTCTGTTTGTTGGATATCCTAAGGGAACGAAAGGTGGTTTGTTTTATAATCCTAAAAATCAGAAGATCATTGTTAGCACCAATGCTCATTTTTTAGAAGAAGATTATGTAATGAACCATAAGCCCATGAGTGAAATAGTTCTAGAAGAAATTAGAGAGGACACGTCTACTTCAGTACCAACAGTACAAGATGAAGTACCACAAGAGACTGCAACACGTGTTGCACATGATACACAATCACAGACGGTGCCTCATCGTAGTGGGAGGGTTGTAAGGCAACCTGAGAGATTCATGTTTTTGGGAGTCTTCGGACTTGATCCCGGGTAAACATGAACCTGATCCCCGGACATTTGATGAAGCACTCCAAGATATAGATGCAGTATCTTGGCAAAAGGCAATGAATTCTGAAATAGAGTCTATGTACTCCAATAAGGTCTGGGAGCTTGTAGAACCACCTGATGGTGCAAAAGCCGTTGGATGCAAGTGGATCTACAAAAGGAAAAGAGGGACAGATGGGAAGGTAGAAACCTTCAAAGCAAGGCTTGTTGCGAAAGGGTATACTCAGAAAGAGGGAATCGACTATGAGGAGACTTTTTCGCCAGTAGCCATACTTAAATCTATCCGGATACTCTTATCCCATTGTCCGCAAAATCCTACATAAGTATTTGGAAAATAGTAAGTTTAAATTTTTATTATTTTTAAAAATCATTGAAAATAATATTTAGAATTTTTAAAAGTAAGTAATATCAAAGTATTAATTTTTAAAATAATGAAATTGTTTAAAAAAATATTTTTAAAAAACTATGATTTTTTTCTTTCAAAAACTGCAAAATAAATTTATAGCATTCTAAAATAAAATCAAATATGGTGGCTTTGAGGTTGAAATGCAATTTTGAAATGTCCTTTTATTTTAAAATCCTAAAAGTTATAAAAATTCTAGAGTTAATTTCTCAATAAAAAAATAAAAAAAATATCATTTTATAAAACTTCAGGTCGATTTTAAAATAATTTATCAAGTAAATCTCAAAAGTAATAAAAATGTTAAAATACAAATATATATATAAACATTAAAAATTCTGAAAACTCCCAAATAAAAATTTTAAACCCCAAGAATTTTTTCCCTGCAATTTTAAAATAATTTGACTTATTTTAAAATAAAAAAATAAATTCTTAAAAATATCCTAAATATCTAACAAAATTACAATAAAAAATAAAGACCAAGTTTGGTAAAAATATGTCTTTAATTCTTCACAAGGAAAAATAAAAAATATATTATTGTAATTTTATATTTTTTTTAACTATTAAATATTCAAGAGGATGAAGTATCAAAAAATAAGAAAATAATTTATAATTTTGTTAACCATTTGCTCGTCGAAAAGTTAGCTGTTCTTTTTGATAATGTCTGAACAATTTTAAAAATAGATGAACGTTTATAAATTCGAAATATAATTTATAGATATTTAGAGGGGATTTACTGATATGGGACTACCCCTTGTCTTACGGGACTATCATGATGGTCTCTGGAAGGTTATCATCGTTATCCCGATCTAAATTATAATTTAAATGAAAAAGTAAATTATGATTGAATCGAATTACGACCATAATTCAACTACAATTAAATTATGATTTATAAAAGGTGGACCAACAATCCTAACCATACTCAGAAAGAAGATTGGACGGATAAAAGTATCTTCCCTTGTCGACCTTGCCTCATGTATCAACATTCACATCGTCTTACTCACATCAAGGCCGTGAAATCCAAAATGTCGTTGAACTTGAGATCGTAATTATTAAATATAAAAAATATAAATTTATTGATATAGAATTTATATAATTTCTCTTACTATACTATTTATTAGGTCGTGAGAAATAAGTTGTCCAAGATTAAAAAAAAAAAACTGAAAATTCTGTAACCATTCAACCACTAAATATTCAAGAGGATGAAGTATCAAAAATAAGAAAAAAAAATTATAATTTCGCTAACCATTTGCTCATCGAAAAGTTCGTTGTCCGAGAGGAGTGAAAGATTATTTTATTCAATTTGATAATGTCTGAACAATTTTAAAAATAGATGAACCTTAAAAAATTATTCTCTCCGGGAAAAGGTTGCACATTGCTTCAAGATACCATCAAGAGATCATACATTGAGACAAGTCGAGTCGCAAGGGTAGGGGCAATCGATCCATACGAAGCCTCTTCGGTCGTAGAACCAATCTGCGATCGCAGTGGCAATTCTCTGTCCGAACAGAATGACAATAAGAAGGGGAAGATCGAAAGAACTGAATTCATTTCAGTAACAAAGTGTTCAAGAAGCCCTACTGTGTTGTTAAGCGTAGGGGAGTGAGCACCGAACCATGCCTCTTGCAATCGTGTTTGGCCGTGGATAAAGCATGAGTTTATGAACATGCCCATGGACCTCAACTCATCCAATGCCTTCAGTGCATTCAAAAAGTTCCCCCTGTACTCTGCAATATGAAGACAAACACTCCTATCAATCTTACTTCTTGTTAAGGTTCGAGTTTCGATTTGTTCACCTTGCAAGACTTTGAGTTGAGTCGGAGAGCACCGCGAGATATGAAGCTTGCAGTCCTTCCAAGTTCCATTAGGATCTGCAGTTTCTGGTACCAAAATATTACTAACCTGAAATTAGAACACCTAATAGTCAATGATTTCTCAAAGCTGAAGTGAATGATCTGCATTCTCTCATATATTTGTTGTTATTTTATTTTGTTTTGTTTTTTGGTTAATTCAGTTATCAAGCTCTTCCAACCGACTAACCCTACCCATGACCAGCTCGGCCCTACAAAAATTTCCCATTAGTTTTTAGAGACTCGAACCTGCCTACCTCTTACCATCACATCGTACCCTAGGGGCATATTTGTTGTTATTTTTGACTATGTGATTCATACCTGCCATGAGTCATAAGCTGAATTCAGAATAAACAGAGGCGTCTTCACTTCATGGACCATGTATTGTGGGAAAAAACACTGCACTTGAATATCAAACTATTAGTGACAACATAACTAGATTTACAATGAAACAATGACTTGAAAACTACTTGCCATTGCTGGCTCCATTGCTGAGTTGCAGCCAGGCAAATTCTTTGCAGATCCCTGAAAACCATGAAATGAACTTTATCTTTTTTTTGTTCATACTCGTGCACTGAACAACTAAGTGCAATGAGATCATACATGTGTAGTCACAACATCATTGTAGTAGGCCTTGATGGTTTCTTCTCCGGCGATATCTTTCCTGTCGAATAGCAGCGAGCAACTAATGAATCTCACTGTCAATTTGGTTAAGTTTGAGTGTAACTCGGTGGAGAACTTACACATGCACAAAATAACCAGCATCTGAAAGACATTTAACCTTGGCACTCGATGGAAGAAAGCCTCGAAAGCTATCGCAATGAAGTATCGAGGCCAATCCTCCGGCTGAACCTCCACTAAGAAGAGCCTGCAAACACACATTTAAGTTATATGTCAATGAGATTTTAGTTATGATAAGAAGAAGTTAGCTAGCAGAGCCAGAGGCTATACAGTCTCGGCCGTCCTCATTCCTCTAGCAAGTAGCTCTTGAATAACAGCACGCCATATCCTGGCTCCTCTGTAGTAAACATGGGAGACCTAAACATGCAATTCAAAGAACGAAGAATTAGCTTCACGAGAAGGACAACTTGATGATCCTGTAGAAGGTCAATCTGACTCACAGGGTCTCTTTCCTCAACATCACCAGTGAACGATGAACCATCACAGTAACGTATCTTCACTCTGTTCCAGTTGTAGAAATCTGGCAATGACAAAGCTTTAAATTCTACAACAAGGACAAAGCTTCTATCTTCTTAATTACCTGGATTTAATGCTTGGTCATTGGTTAAGATGCCAGGAAAATAATTCTGTGCATCCATTTTGTTGGAAGAGCCCAAAGCACTATCCTTTCTGTATCCACAAATTGTCGAGTTTTGGCACCATCCTCCTCCCTGAAAATGAAAACGAGCACCACCTTAATTACAGAGGCGGCCCATGCATGAAACTCATTCCTACGAGTCTGTGCAGGGCTATACCTCGAGATGAACCAACCAACTCCTGAGACCTGATCCCCAGCCTGGAGATAGATGGTAAGCTGGGGGACTTCCATCCAAACACACTGCACCCTGTGCCACGGCACTGTAGACCTTTGTAATGTTCACAAACTCTGCGTCTGATTTCAGCAAAGCCAGTGCGGTGAGTAGTGCACAAGTCCAGGCATGAAATTTAGCAATTTTCAACATCTGCAAATGGATGAACAAGTACAAACTCATAACCAGCTTTTCAGAGATTCTGTAGAGAACGTAGGGTACGATCGAATGCAGTACCTTGGCCAAGTTCTTGGTGAATAACCAGGTCGTCAGGGAGGAAGAGATATATAGTGTTTGGACACTCTTCACGAAGATGTTTGCTGGAGATTACATGGATAGTTGATGGATTGAGATATGTTCAAAAATCAACTCCAGACCTGCTGAGATAACCCTAGCTGATAATATCAAGTTGTCAAGTAGGAAGGAAGAAATGTTTGGAAAGCTGAGTTGTCTCGAGGACTTGGCCAAGATGTTTGAGGCAGAGGATGAGACAGTCTGAGTGCCTAGAAAGCTGAGTCAACAATGTCGAGATGTTGAGATAGCCGAGGCCTGTGTTTGACGTAGTTTGTTTTAAACATATTCGTCTCCCTTTGACAGTTCTTCAAGGTTACGGTGGACATCTGTTTTCCAGAATATAATGTGAAGACCTGTCGACCGTGACGAACTAAGTGAGTATCCGAATGCTATCATGGGTAGGGCATCCAAATGGGTACACGGCAGATAAAAAGAATTGACGTGCATAAATCGTACTCACAACTTGATTTAGTATAAATTGGACCCTAGATTTGCACCCTTACGGATCTATGCGTGAGAGAGAGTTCATCTAATTGGATGATTTACATAGGGAAACCCTTAACCACTACCTTCTTACAACTGCTAAACTTTCTATAAAATTGGTTGGCGATCATCGCTAATTGTTAGAGGAAGTGAGAATAGAAAGTGTATTCGGGTTAATTAGGAAACGATACGTATTAAACAAAATTAGAAATTCAATTACTTTATCGAAGTTTATCTTATTCTCGGAGAGAGCATAATTTTTAAGTTTCTAAAAGCGTTTTAATCCAAGGAAATACTTTAAATACCCTTTTCTTCGAGTTACTTTCTCTAGCCTTTCTTCTTTCTCCTTTCTCCTTTCTCCTTTCTCCTTTCTCCTTTCTCCTTCACGTCTTCGTCTTTGGTGTCTTCGAGATTAACGTTAATGATCATGTAGCTGAGTTCTTTCGTGCGAGGTGGAGTTGGACGAGGAAACCAATTATTCCTACGCTAACAGTTATGGCCAAAGTTCCATCGCTAGTTACTTAATTGAAAGGGAGAAATCCGTCTTCTGATGCTGAAGGTCTATTAGTGCCGCAAAGGGTTATTTTAGGTTATTTTCTTAGGATATAAGATGTCTTTTAGATAATTTAAAACTAAAAATGCCTTTAAAATTAAAAAAGAACAATTTGAAAATTTTACCAACATACTTTAAATTTCATTCCATCCATGTACAGATGCAATGAGAAGGCTAATTTTACCAACCGACTTTAATTCCCTTCCTAGCTTGCTTCCTACTACTTTAAAGGAAAATTTTTATACCTAAATTCATTTCTTTTTTATTTTATTTCTTTCCATCCAAGGGAATACAAAATTTGAAAGTTAACCTAATTTTACCTTAATCTAGCATAATATTTTAAACTTTCCACTAATAGCAATAGAGATCTATTCAGGCAAACGTAAGATTGCATAAGTTTATCCTTTTAAGAAAAAGAAACATGTAGATTACAAGAAAAAACAAGGAGTCAATGCTTGCTTAAAGTATGTCACCGGGGGCGATGGTCTAGAGCCCTTGATTTTTTGGGGGGTTCTAAATTTGACATACATATATAATAATTATTATATATAATTATATTGTTTCAATAAAAATCTAAAAAATATATTTTATTGGATGTTTTAATAAAGGGCCAAAAGAAATATATTTACTGTTAAAACTTAAGAAAAAGATCTAATATAGAAAATAAAAAAAAGAAGGTAAACGATCATTTTTCCTTTCCAAGACCTTATTATGTATTCAATTCTTTCTTCATTAATTCGTTTACAGAAGTTAATAGTGTAGTGAAGTCTAAATCCTGAACGTTAATTTTCTCTCTTCTTCTTAATCTCTTTTAATTAAATCAGAAAAACTTATTCTTCAATTAAAATTTTAGTATAAACCTGCAACTAAGTTATATACTTATCTGTATTTTTTTATTATCAATATTCAATATTGATTTTTAATATTATATTGAAGTCTAATATTTTGTAATTTTTCTTACAAATTTGAAAGCATTTAAATAAATCATCCCAATTTTAATCATCATATAATAGATTATATTGATTGCTTTAAGTACAAACCAAGTTTTCTTGCTCTTTTACTATTATTTTCATTGCTTGTGTTTGTTTCGTTGCTAGCTTATTGCTGATTTTGTGTGTTTTATTTTTACACTTGAAATATATAATACAAACATGTTTCCAAAGAAATATCAATCTGGGAGTCATAAAAGAAACAAAAGAAAAAGAATGTTAACTATACTAGTTGCTGTAACATTAATAGAAAGAAGTTTTTCTAAATTAAAATTGATAAAATCGCACTTGTGTTCAACTATGTCTCAAGAAAGATTAAATGACTTGGTAATTTTATGCATTAAAAATGAGGTGTTAGAAAAACTTAGGGTGTGTTTGGTTTGCACGTTTTTCATTTCTATTTTTTGAAAAATGCGCATTTCTGAAAAATTATGTTTGGTTTGCATTTTTAGTGTCTGTTTTCTAAAAATATAGATAGTATTTTCTAAAAAAATAGAAAATGACAAAAAGTCATTTTCTATTTTTTAGAAAATGCCTATTTTTCAAAAAATGAAAATGGAACATGCGTAAACCAAATGCACCCTTAATTTTGAATACCCTATTGATGAATTTACTTCTAAAGATGTTAGAAAATTTAGATTTTTTCAATGATTAATTAATATTTTTTTGTATTGGTAGCTGTTGTACTTTTTGGAAAAGTTTGAAAATATATTTTATATGATGTTGCACTTTTGGAGAATTTGAGAAATATATTTTGTGTAGAGTTTATCAATTTTTTAAATTAAATATATTGATTTTCAAATTTTTCTACTAAACTCTATTTAAATTGTATATTAGTAAATATTTTTTTTCTTATAAGGTCCTTTTTCTCTTTTTGCCAAAGGCCCCCAAAAGTTAGGGTTGGCCCTATAGGGAGGCCAACTTGCAATGATCAAGTTTTGTAAACCATGTACTTATCCCGATTAGTTTAATATATTAAGATAAAGTTGAGAATAAAAAAACCAAATTGAGAGAAGTGAACTAATGAACATTGGAATATATTGAGAATTATTTCAAATCAAAATTAATATATTCTTAAAATTCTCCTTAATATATCTATATATTCATATTTGAATTTGACAATGTAAATTGAGAATAGTACATTTTTAAATGGATAGAGTACAAATTAAAAAAAGGGAAAATTTTTTAGAACCGTGAAAGGAAGAGAGACATCAGGAGAAAATAGTATGTATTTTTGAAATTTTAAAATTCAAGTACATGAAATGGGTACTGTTGAAATTTGCTTTGTTAGAATTTATTTGTTCAAATTAATTAATGAAAATGAGTGGATATTTGAAGTAAAATAGGTGAAAGTAAATTTGAAATTTTCATAAAAGGCATGGTCGTTGAAATGGAATGGGTGTGAATGAATAGTTGTGATACATCCAGAAAATTATGGTTGTTCATTTCAATTTGGAGCTTGGTAGTTTTTTCAATTTTAATATTCAAAACTAAAAATAAGTTGTGTCTTTTGGCACATGTCTTTTGGCAAGAGACATATACATTCATTGTGACTTTTGGAAGTGACCATTCAAGTCTATAAATAGATAAGAGATTATGAAGACAAAATAACAAGAAGTTTTTTACTCTCATCTCTATAATATCCAATTTTTATATTCTTCAAGTTCCAAAATATTTTCTATTGTTGCTTATAGAAAATATTGCAAAGACTTGTCATATCTCAAAAACTATTTGTCATTGCTCCCTTAAGTAACATTGAAAGGGGACAAATATAGTTTTTAGAAAAACTTATCTCATATGTGTTTCAAGCCTTCAAGCATTTGTTTTCTAATTTTGGGAGATCACCTCATATCATTTTTCCTATAATCTAAAAACTATATTTTGTTGGATCTCCGAAGAAATAATGGAGTGTAAAACAACCATGGCACACTAAAGTTTATGAATCAAGACATGGTCAAACTGGATAGGTTTGATGGTACGAACTTTACACGATGCCAAGACAAACTAAAATTTCTACTAACTGCAATGAAGATCTTGTACATTCTTGATCCAAACTTGGAAGACATTCTGGAACCAACTGATGAAGAAGATGAAGATCTAAGGGCCAAAAGAGAGAAAAGGAAAGAAGATGAATTGATGTGTCGTGGTCATATTTTAAATGTCTTGTCCAATCGTCTCTATGATCTCTACACAAACACTACCTCCGCTAAGGAAATATGGCAAGCATTGGAAAATAAGTATAAAGCAAAAGAAGGTACCAAGAAGTTTTTAATTTCCAAATACTTTGATTTTAAATTTCTTAATGATAAACCATTGCTGCCTCAAGTACATGAATTGCAAGTTATTGTTAACAAAATGAGGGTTGTAAAGATTGAGTTACCGGAATCTTTTCAAGTCGGTGCAATTATAGCAAAATAGCCATCTACTTGGAAAAGTAACTGGAAAAAGATTCTTCATAGTTCCGAAGATTCTTCTTTGGAACAAATACAAAAACATTTGTGTATTGAGAAAGAATCTATGGCCAGAGATAAGAATGAAAATTCTTATGAAGGCACTTCTAAGGCCAACATCATAAATCAGCCAATGCAAGTTAACAATAACAATGAGAAAAGAGGAAATATGTTGGTACGGGAAGCATCCGACCATCAAATGGATGTTTTGATTATGTCAAAGGGTTCAAGTTAAGTTATTTTATTATCTAATGTGCGTGAATAAGCTTTGCAGGAAAGTCCTAACTACGGTTAGGCAGGTGGAAAATCCTAGGGGGTGGTAACCCTAAGTCCTAGGGGGTGGTAACCCTAGGAAGTAGAGGGTGGTAATCCTAGGTGGTGGAAAACCCTAAGGGGCGGTAACCTTAGGTCCTAGAAGGTGGTAACCCAAGGTGGTGGAAAACCCTAAGGGGTAGCAACTTTAGGTCCTAGGGGGTGGTAACCCTAAATGGTGGAAAATTCTAAGGGGGGTAACCTTAGGTCCTATGGGGTGGTAACCCTAGGCGGCGAAAAATCCTAGGGGGCGGTAACCCTAGGTCCTAGGGGGTGGTAACCCTAGGCAGAAAGTCCAGTCGATTTGGAGGACCGGACTGGCAACAGGTATGCTCTCCTGAGTGGAGTAGGTGAGGATGCGTTCCCCGCTGAGGGAACAGTAGGCGTCGGTTCGACCTAAGGTTTCCGGTCGGAAATCCGACGTCAGAACCGGACAGTCCAGTGACTGTCAAAATCTTCATATTTATATTATTGCGTGCTAACTTTTGTTTTACAGGATATATTGCTATTTTGTGGACTAACACATTTTACAGAGACAAAAGAGCACGATTTACCTCGGATGAACATACTTAAGGCGCCCTCATGGAGCTTGGAGGTGCCTCGGGTGCAAAGGCGAAAGTCTGCGCGCAGTGGAGCTGGAGGCGCCCTCATGGAGGCCTGAGGCGCCTCAGACAGCATTGAGGGTGCCCTCAAGGATCATGGAGGCGCCTTCAATAGGATGAGCGACGAAGGATTCATCACTTATCCGCGCGGTTAACTTGGCGATTGGAGGTGCCCTCAAGGGGATTCCCTCAGTGAGCTTTATAAGGGGTCTCGACCAGCAGCTTTGAGACAACAATTCTCAAGTGATCTTTCAGCTGTGCACTGCTCAAGAGATGTTCCAGATGTGCTGTAGCAACACCCCGATGACCCGGCGCTTCAATTTCTATAATTTTATTGTCGGTATTATTTAAATTACTGCTGTACTTATTTCATACTTGTACTCTTTGCGATATTATAGTGATTGCCCAAAGTAAACGCTCAACGAGCGTGGGCCTTGGAGTAAGAGTTGTCCAAGGCTCCGAACCAAATAAATCTTGGTGTCTTCTGGTTCTCTTTTATTTCCGTTGTGTTTTTTCTCTATCTTTCAAATACGATAAGTGAAAGTCACGAGCGTTATCTCTATCCAACAAAATCCACTTGGTCCTAAAAGTATATAGAGAAAGCCAAAGGGAAGTCCAAGGGAGCATGCTTTGTTTGTGGAAAATATGGGCATTATGCTCAAGATTGTAGGTTTAAAAAGAAACTGAGTCAAGAGGAAGCAAAGATTAACTCTGTAGAAATGGACAACATTAGGCAACTATAAGTCATGCTAATGTTGTTCAAGGAAAAATGCTAGGATGGTTGTATGATAGATGTGCTACAGTCCATGTTGCATATGATAAGTCATTGTTCAAGACTTATCAAGAGATTGAAGATAGGAAAGGGATTCAAATGGGAAATGAAGGGCGTTCGAAAGTAGTTGGTAAAGGAAGTACAATTTTAAACTTTACTTTGAGAAAAATAATAACATTGAAAAATGTTCTTCATGTTCTAGTTAGTGGTGAACTACTTAGCAAGGCAAAGATTAAGGTTGTGTATGAGTCTGGAAAATTGATTCTTTTGGTCTCTAATAACTTTGTTGGGAAAGGATTTTCTTGTGATGGAATGGTGAAGTTATGAACTAGTGATAATGAAATAAATAAATTTGTTGGTGCAATTTGCACTAACAGTCTAATTCAGATTTTGATGAATGATAAATGAGTTAAGTTGGGAGTCTTTGAGTTCTAAGTACTTTACCAAGTGTGCAGGAATTGATGGGCCTGAAGAACCTGACATCAGGCTGAAATCCAATTAGGATTGCGGGACTAGATAGTTGGTGTAAAGTCCAGATAGGTGAACGGGATGATCTGATATCTGGCAGAAAGTCCAGTTCGGTCCGCAGGACCTGACAACATGCAGAAGTTCAGTTAGGTCTGTGGACCTGACAACTGACATGAAAATCCGGTGGGTCAAGAGGCTAGTCAACCGACTGCAATTTGATAAGTAAAGATAAGTCACCGGAGGACAGTGACTTGGTGAGAACGCATTCGGTTGAGTGACAGTAGACGTAGGTCTAGTTTAGGTCCATTTCAGACCCCTAAACTGAAACCTTGACTAGATCCTGGTCTCGGGGAGAGAGAGTCTAATTACTAGTCAGTATTATTGTGCTAACACTTGTTTTGCAAGTTATTGTTTGGTTTATTGGACTAACACGCTTTGAGGGCAAGAAGAGCACAAAAAGCCTCGGGTGAACAGTACCCGAGGCGCCTTCCAAGGGATGGAAGGCGCCTTCAAGCACTGAAGGCACCTTGGCACTATATATAGAAGGTGCCTTCAGTGCATGGAAGACGCCTTCCATAGGATAAAGTTCAGAATTCATCAATGATAAGGATCGAGCTGTTCGGGATTAGACTTGCCACATTGGAGGTGCCTTCAAGGCCTTTGAAGGCGCATTCCATGCTCAATAAAGGGAGTCTTCGTCATAGCCATGAGGTAATTGACTCTAACGATCATTTGCACTTTTGATTGGACTTCTGAACGCTCCAACTTCCTACTACAACTCTGCTGCGACGCTGCCATGCTCGTCTACCGCTAAGAAGCCGCCCAAATACCAAGCTCAAGCTAACCTTCTTCGAAAGAGTGTTTGGTAATCTTTTATTTTGTACACTTAATTATTGCAAAAGGACAAGTGTAGTGCGTTTCACCTGTTCCAAATTTCTTTGTACTCGATTCCCTCTTCTAGAGGTACCAGAAGAGGAATTTAAGTGGATTACCCATTAATAGGTCCGCGGAACCTAAGTCTTGGAGTAGGAGTAGGAGTCGCCAAAGGCTCCGAACCAAGTAAAATCGATCGTGTCTGTCTCTTTTCTTTTTAATTTCTATATTTTTCCACTGCATACTTTGTTTTTAAAATGAAAAAGATTTGTTTTTCAAAACCACATGATTCACCCCCTCTCACGTGCGACTCAATCCAACAAGTGATATCAAAGTAAGATTTTGCTCTGAATTGGTGCAACCACCAATCAAGTAGGGGGAATTGTTTTATTTTCTTTGGATTTCAATTTTTTGCATTCTATTTGAATCAGTAAAAGTTTAATTACCTCTTCAAATAACTCGTTTTTCATTCAGTTTTTACTCAAAGTTTGTGCAACACCACTCAAGTTTCTTGATATATTTTATTCTCTTTAAACTCTGCTAATCCAAGACCAAGTCTTCGTACCTTTCTCTAGTTTTCTATTTCAGTGACAAATAGCTCAAAATGAAGGATACAATACTATTCGTTCGCCTCTATTCAACGGGGGTGATTTCTCATAATAGAAGAAGCAGATGGAAGTGTACATGAAGACCGACTTCGACCATTGGTTCAATGTCATCAAAAAATACAAGGGCAAACGAAGGAGGAACTGAATCGCGTCGACCCACATGAAAATGCAAAGGAACTATGGGATAAGCTCATAGAATTACAGGAGGGGACCAATGAGGCAAAGGTAACAAAAAGAGACTTACTTTTAAATAAATTATTTAATATCAAAATGTAGGATGGAGAATCCGTAAGTCAGCTGCACGCGAGGATAAAAGACATCCTCAATGGGTCCACACAATTGGCCATCAGATGGAGAACCGAGACTTGATAGGGTATGTCCTGAATGTCTTCCCTCGAAATGCATTATGGGCATCCATCGTGGATGCTTACAAAATCTCGAGGAATCTATCTAAACTTAAATTATATGAACTTTTCTGTGAATTAGAGATACACGAACAGACTAACGCCAAATCCGAGAAAAGTATATATTGTTGTTATTATAGGAACATTAAAAGAAAAATTCAGAACTAAACCAGAACCTGAAGTTGAGTCTGACCAAGACTCAGATGATGAAGAATACCTAGTGAATCTGATAAAAAAATATTCACTAAGAGAAAGAAAAACTTCACCAAAAAGGACCTGCAGAAGATTAACTCCACTTCAAATTCTAACAACAACAAGACCAACATCACGTGCTTTGAATGCAACAAGAAGGGGCATTACAAGAACAACTGCCCGAATCTCAAGAAAAAGAAAACCCTCAAAGTAACATGGGATGAATCATCCGTGGAGGAATCAGACGGCAATGAACCAACGCACACCAACTACCGTGCACTGATGGCGTATGGACTAGAATCGAAAAGCGAATCGGAAGATGGGTTCGAACTCGAGTCGAGCCATGAGTCCACACTCATTTACGAAGGTTTCGATGAGGTATAATTTATTTTAAGAAAATAATTTTTTAAAATTATTGCATGCTTACATAAGAAATTGACTGTATCTAAAGCATAAATAAACAAAATAACCAAAGAAAATAAAATACTTAACGAACAACTAATTCAAACTCAATAATTAAGCCAATTCAACCTAAAATTCCAACTCAAGTTGCACAACTTGAGGAGAATAATTCCAGATTGAAAAATGAAGTACTTGAACTAAAACAACTATTAGAAAAATTCACAACAAGATCTAAGTATCTGGATATGATATTTATATCACAAAGAGTTGTGTACAATAAGTCTAGACTCGGATACAAGTCCAGCTTAACTAATAAAACGTTTATATCTTTAGTCAACCAACATAAAAATCAAACCAAAGTCTGGGTTTCGAAAGTGTGCCTAACCATACAAGTAGAAATCAATCAATACTACGTACCTAAAAAATAAAATACACCATCTAAAAACATATAAACCAAATAAGTCAACCTTAATCTCAAAAACTAACCCCTCTAAGCTAAAGTCAACCAAGGTTTAACTAAATTAACTAAAAACAAAATTAATCTAAACTCAAACTATAACCAAGTCTATTATAACTATAAAACAAATCGACACAGAGCCAAAACTTAAAACCCAAGCCCAATAATTCAAGGGGAGGCTCTAAACTAGTTGGCACCTCTAAAATCAATAGACTTACCCGGATAGGTAATTAGGACTAGTATAAAAAGAGACAAAAATTTAACTTGATAAGCGGTACTGGTGAAGTTTTGGATGATAATAGGTTAGGGAAACTTTACCTATACCTATCTAGGAAGATATGACTTCGACTTGGTACACTTGGCTTAGTGGAACTAAGTGAAGCCATCTCTTACAAATCCTAACCGGTTAGACCAAAGTTTTGTATTAAGTTCAGTGGATAGAACTTTTTGAAAACTTTTGAAGGCGTGGTTACTCTAATGATATCTAAGTGACTCACTACAGTTTAGAAGTTTATCTGAAAAATACATATTTGTTGAACCCAAAGCTAAACTTGAATCTAATACAAAGTTAAACTCAATCCTAAAATTCAACCCAATTCATCTCATAAAATTATAGGATTCCCTGATTGAAAATATAAATCAGGTGAGATAATTAAGGATTTAAAATTAAAAATTAAATTTAAAACTTAAGAATTAAAACTAAAATTAAAATTAAATTAAATTAATGGTAAAAACATAAATTAAGAGTTAAAAAAAAAAAATTTAAAACTTAAATTAAAATTAAATTAAAATTAAATTAAGTTAAATTAAAAATTAAAATGAATGAATTGAATTAATAATAATAACTTCCACCTTGAGTAGGAAATCAAATGAATATTGGACAGTGGTTATTTTAGACATATGAATGTGGATAAAATTAAATTCATTCAACTCACATCAAGGACGTGAAATCGAAAATTTCATTGAATTTGAGATCGTAATTATTAAATATTCAAAATATAAATTTATTGATATAGAATTTATATAATTTCTCTTACAATACTATTTATTAGTCGTGAGAAGTAAGTTGTCCAAGATTAAAAAAAAAACTGAAAATTCTGTAACCATTCACCTACTAAAAAATATTCAAGAGGATGAAGTATCAAAAATAAGAAAATAATTTATAATTTCGTTAGCCATTTGCTCATCGAAAAGTTAGTTGTTGGAGAGGACTGAAAGATTTTCTTATTCAATTTGATAATGTCTGAACAATTTTAAAAAGAGTTGAACCTTAATAAATTATTCTCTCCGGGAGAAGGTTGCACATTGCTTCAAGATACCATCAAGAGATCATAAATTGAGACAGGTCGAGTCGCAAGGGTAGGGGCAATCGATCCATACAAAGCCTCTTCGGTCGTAGAACCAATCTGCAATCGCAGTGGCAATTCTCTGTCCGAACAGAATGACAATAAGAAGGGCAAGATCGAAAGAACTGAATTCATTTCAGTAACAAAGTGTTCAAGAAGCCTACTGTGTTGTTAAGCGTAGGGGAGTTAGCACCGAACCATGCCTCTTGCCATTCTGTTTGGCCGTGGATAAAGCATGAGTTTATGAACATGCCCATGGACCTCAACTCATCCAATGCCTTCAGTGCATTCAAAAAGTTCCCCCTGTACTCTGCAATATGAAGACAAAAACTCCTATCAATCTTCATTCTTGTTAAGGTTCGAGTTTCGATTTGTTCACCTTGCAAGACTTTGAGTTGAGTCGGAGAGCACTGCGAGATATGAAGCTTGCAGTCCTTCCAAGTTCCATTAGGATCTGCAGTGTCTGGTACCAAAATATTACTAACCTGAAATTAGAACACCTAATAGTCAACGATTTCTCAAAGCTGAAGTGAATGATCTGCATTCTCTCATATATTTGTTGTTATTGGATTTTGTGTTTTGATTAATTCAGTTATCAAGCTCTTCCAACCGACTAATCCTATAGATGACCAGCTCAGCCCTACAAAAAATTTCCCATTAGTTTTTAGAGATTCGAACCCTTATTAGATGAGAACCTGCCTGCCTCTTACCATCACATCGTACCCTAGGGGCATATTTGTTGTTATTTTTGACGATGTGATTCATACCTGCCATGAGTCATAAGCTGAATTCAGAATAAACAGAGGCGTCTTCACTTCATGGACCATGTATTGTGGGAAAAAACACTGCACTTGAATATCAAACTATTAGTGACAACATAACTAGATTTACAATGAAACAATGACTTCAAAGCTACTTGCCATTGCTGGCTCCATTGCTGAGTTGCAGCCAGGCAAATTCTTTGCAGATCCCTGAAAACCATGAAATGAACTTTATCTTTTTTTTGTTCATACTGGTGCACTGAACAACTAGGTGCAATGAGATCATACATGTGTGGTCACAACATCATTGTAGTAGGCCTTGATGGTTTCTTCTCCGGCGATATCTTTCCTGTCGAATAGCAGCGAGCAACTAATGAATCTCACTGTCAATTTGGCTAAGTTTGAGTGTAACTCGGTGGAGAACTTACGTATGCACAAAATAACCAGCATCTGAAAGACATTTAACCTTGGCACTCGATGGAAGAAAGCCTCTAAAGCTATCGCAATGAAGTATCGAGGCCAATCCTCCGGCTGAACTTCCAGTAAGAAGAGCCTGCAAACACACATTTAAGTTATATGTCAATGAGATTTTAGTTATGATAAGAAGAAGTTAGCTAGCGGAGCCAGAGGCTATACAGTCTCGGCCTCCCTCATTCCTCTAGCAAGTAGCTCTTGCATAACAGCAAGCCATATCCTGGCTCCTCTGTAGTAAACATGGGAGACCTAAACATGGAATTCAAAAACGAAGAATTAGCTTCACGAGAAGGACAACTTGATGATCCTGTAGAAGGTCAATCTGACTCACAGGGTCTCTTTCCTCAACATCACCAGTGAACGATGAACCATCACAGTAACGTATCTTCACTCTGTTCCAGTTGTAGAAATCTGGCAACGACAAAGCTTTAAATTCTACAACAAGGACAAAGCTTCTATCTTCTTAATTACCTGGATTTAATGCTTGGTCATTGCTTAAGATGCCAGAAAAATAACTCTGTGCATCCATTTTGTTGGAAGAGCCCAAAGCACTATCCTTTCTGTATCCACAAGTTGTCTGATTACGGCACCATCCTCCTCCCTGAAAATGAAAACGAGCACCACCTTAATTACAGAGGCGGTCCATGCATGAAACTCATTCCTACGAGTCTGTGCAGGGCTATACCTCGAGATGAACCACCCAACTCCTGAGACCTGATCCCCAGCCTGAAGATAGATGGTAAGCTGGGGGACTTCCATCCAAACACACTGCACCCTGTGCCACGGCACTGTAGACCTTTGTAATGTTCACAAACTCTGCGTCTGATTTCAGCAAAGCCAGTGCGGTGAGTAGTGCACAAGTCCAGGCATGAAATTTAGCAATTTTCAACATCTGCAAATGGATGAACAAGTACAAACTCATAACCAGCTTTTTAGAGATTCTGTAGAGAACGTAGGGTACGACCGAATGCAGTACCTTGGCCAAGTTCTTCAAGGTTACGATGGACATCTGTTTTCTTGAATATATAATGGGAAGATCCCGTCGACAACTAAGTACTGATGATTGTTCATGATAAACTAAGTGAGTATCCGAACGATATCATGTGTAGAGCGGTCAAACGGGTACACGGCGGATAAAAAGAATAGAGGAATAAAGGTGGAGATTTTTTTTTTGTTTACTTATTTTGCCTCGACTGTTGCAACATTTGACATGTATAGATCGTACTCACAACTTGGTTCAGTAAAATTTTGATCCTAAATTTGCACCCCTACGAATCTATGCCTGAGAGAGAGTCCATCTAATTGGATGATTTACGTAGGGAAACCCTTAACCACTACCTTCTTACAACTGCTAAACATTCTATAAAATTGGTTCGCGATCATTGCTAATATATTGTTAAATTTCATTCCATCTCTGTATAGATGCAATGAGAAGGCTAATTTTACCAACCGACTTAATTCCCTTCCTAGCTTGCTTCCTATATACTACTTTAAAGGAAAATTTTAATACCTAAATTCATTTCTTTTTTATTTTATTTTTTTCCATCCAAGTGAATACAAAATTTGAAAGTTAACATAATTTTACCTTAATCTAGCAGAATATTTTAAATTTTCTACTAACTCTTTCTTTTCTTAGCAATAGAGATCTATTCAGGCAAACGTAAGATTGCATAAGTTTATCCTTTTAAGAACAAGAAACAAGTAGATTCCAAGAAAAAGCAATATATATTATATATAATTAGATTGTTTTAATAAAAATCTAAAAAATATATTTAATTAGATTTTTTTAATAATGGGCCAAAAGAAATATATTTACCATAAAATTTAAGAAAAAATCTAATATAGAAAATAAATAAAAAAAAAAGAAGGAAGGTAGATCATTTTTTTCCTTTCCAAGACTTTATTCTGTGTTCAATTCTTTCTTCCTTAATTCATTTACACAAATTAGAAATTAGAAGACTCTAAAGAGTGAAGTCTAAATCTTGAACGTCAATTTCCTGATCTTCTTCTTAATCTCTTTTAATTAAATCAGAAAAACTTATTCTCCAATTAAAATTTTAGTTTCATCAATATCATCACTTATCAATATATAAACCTGCAATGCAAGTTATCTAGTTATCTATATTTTTTTATTATCAATATTCAATATTAATTTTTAATATTATATCGAAGTCTAATATTTTGTAATTTTTCTTAAAGATTTGAAAGAAATGATCCCAATTTTAATCATCATATAATAGATTATATTAATTGCTTCAAGCACAAACCAAAGTTTTATTGCTCTTTGACTATTATTTTCACTGCTTGTGTTTGTTTCGTTGCTAACTTGTTGCTGGTTTTGTGTGTTTTATTTTTACACTTGAAATGTATAATACAAATATGTTTCAAAGAAATATCAATCTGAGAGTCATAAAAGAAACAAAAGAAAAAGAGTGTTAACTATACTAGTTGTTGTAACATTAATAGAAAGAAGTTTTTGTAAATTAAAATTGATAAAATCTCACTTCTGTTCAACTATGTCTCAGAAAAGATTAAATGACTTGGTAATTTTATGCATTAAAAATGAGGTGTTAGAAAAACTTAATTTTGAATACCTTATTGATGATTTTGCTTCTCAAAATGTTAGAAGATTTGGATTTTTTTTCAATGATTACTTGATATTTTTTTGTATTGGTAGCTATTGCACTTTTTGGAAAAATTTGGAAAATATATTTTATATGATGTTGCACTTTTGGAGAATTATACTTTGTATAGAATTTATCATATTTTAAATTAAATATATTGATTTTCAAATTTTTCTACTAAACTCTATTCAAATTGTATATGAGTAAATATTTTTTTTTCTTATAGGGCTCTTATTCTCTTTTCACCAAAGGCCCCCAAAAGTCAAGCTAGCCCTACAGAGATCCCAACTTGGAATGACCAAGTTGTTTAAACCATGTACTTATCCTGATTAGTTTAATATATTAAGATAAAGTTGAGAATAAAAAACCCAAGTGAGAGAGTGAACTAATGAACCTTGGAATATATTGAGAATAATTTCAAATCAAAGTTAATATATTCTTAAAATTCTCCTTAATATATCTATATATTCATATCTGAATTTGACAACATAAATTAAAAATAGTAAATTTTTAAATGGATAGAGAACAAATTAAAAAAAGGAAAAAAATTTTGAGAGCCATGGAAGAAAGAGAGACAATAGGAGAAAATAGTACGTATTTTTGAAATTTTAAAATTCAAATACATGAAATGGGTACTGTTGAAACTTGCTTTGTTAGAATTTATTTGTTCAAATTAATTAATGAAATAATAAATATAAATGAGTGGATATTTGAAGTAAAATAGGTCAAAGTAAATTTGAAAAAAATCAAAAAAGGCATGGTCCTTGAAACGGAATGGGTGTGAATGAATTGTTGTGATACATTCAGAAAATTATGATTGTTCATTTCAATTTGGAGCTTGGTGGTTTTTTCAGTTTTAATATTCAAAACTGAAAACAAGTTGTCTTTTGGCACATGCCTTTTGGCAAGAGACATATACATTCATTGTGAGTTTTGGAAGTGACTACTCAAGTCTATAAATAAAGAAGAGACTCTGAAGACAAAAATAACCAGAAGTTTTTTTCTCTCATCTCTATAATATCTAACTTTTATATTCTCCAAGTTCTAAAATATTTTCTATTGTTGCTTATAGAAAATATTGCAAAGACTTGTCATATCTCAAAAACTATTTGTCATTGCTCCCCTAAGTAACATTAAGAGGGGACAAATAAAGTTTTTAGGAAAATGTATCTCGTACATGTTTCAAGCTTTCAACCACTTGTTTCCTAATTTTGGGAGATCACCTCATATCATTTTTCCTACAATCTAAAAACCATATTTTATTTGATCTCCGAAGAAATGATGGAGCGTGAAACAACCATGGTGACACTAAAGTTTATGAATCAAGACATGGCCACTCTGGATAGGTTTGATGGTACAAACTTTACACGATGACAAAACAAACTAAAATATCTACTAACTGCAATGAAAATCTTGTACATTCTTGATCCAAATTTGGAAGACATTCTGGAACCAACTGATGAAGAAGACGAAGATCTAAAGGTCAAAAGAGAGAAAAGGAAAGAAGATGAATTGATGTGTCATGGTCATATTTTAAATGTCTTGTCTGATCGTCTCTATGATGTCTACACAAACACGGCCTCTGCTAAAGAAATATGGCAAGCATTGGAAAATAAGCATAACGGGAAAGAAGGTACCAAGAAGTTTTTAATTTCCAAATACTTTGATTTTAAATTTCTTAATGATAAACCATTACTGCCTCAAGTACATGAATTGCAAGTTATTATTAACAAAATGAGGGTTGTAAAGATTGAGTTACCAGAATCTTTTCAAGTCAGTGCAATCATAGCAAAATAACCATCTACTTGGAAAAGTTACTGGAAAAAAAATTCTTCATAGTTTCGAAAATTCTTTTTTGGAACAAATACAAAAACATTTGCATATTGAGAAAGAATCTATGATGAGAGATAAGAATGAAAATTCTTATGAAGGCACTTCTAAGGCCAACATTATAAATCAGCTAATGAAAGTTAACAATAACAATGAGAAAAGAGGAAATTTGTTGGTGCAGTTAGCACTAACGGTCTAACTCAGGTTTTGATGAATGACAAAATAGGTTAAGTTAGTTTTGTAGTGATCTAACACTTTAACTGAGTGTACAGGAGAAATCTAGATAGGTCGACGGACTGACCGGATATTTGGCACAAAGTCCAGCTAGGTTAACGAGCTGACCTGATAGCTGGCACGAACTCTAGACAGGTCGACGGGCTAACCTGATAGCTGGCACGAACTCTAGACAGATCGACGGGCTGACCTGATAACTGGCACGAAGCCCAGACAGGTCGACGGGCTGACCGGATGTCTGGTAGGTAAGTTAAGGTAAGTCACTGGAGGGGAGTGACTTAGTGAGGACGCGTTCCCAGTTAGGGAACTTAGGTGTCGATCCAACTTAGAATCATTTCGGAAATCTAAGTTGAGATCGTGACTAGATTCTGGTCTTAGTGAGATGGAATCTAATTACTACTCTAGAATTGTGCTAACACTTTGTTTTACAGGATAGTATAATTTGCATTTGCCTCGAACTAACATTTTCTTACAGGAAATTGAGTTGCTAGAAAATGATGGTCTGGGCGCCCAGAATGCAAATTCTATCCCGACGCAACGTGGAGCGCGCTGATTGGTTGGGCTGACGTTACGCTCCAGGCACCCGGAGCTTCCTATATAAGGAGGTCACCACCTGGAGCAAAGAACAACAACTTCTTTTACGACTGCTCTATTACGCACTGCTCATGCGACGCTGCGAGGCTTCTCCGACAACCTGCGACCCGAGTTTATTTTCCTGTTGTCGGTATTTTTTTAAAGAGTTATTGTACTTACATTTGTAATCATTCTTCGAACTACTAGTGAATTGCCCAATGAAAGCACTCGACGAGTGCGGACCTTGGAGTAGGAGTCGACGAAGGCTCCGAACCAAGTAAAACTAGTTTGTGTTAGCGTTGTGCTTTTTAATTCTCCGCTGCATACTCGATTCGATTTTTGAATTCTCGACGATTGCTATTCCCCCCCCCCCCCCCCCCCCCCTTCTAGCGTTTTCATGATCCAACAAGTGGTATCAGAGCAAGTACCATTCTGATTTGATGCAACCACCAATCAGACAGAAGGGGTGAAATTCTTTTCAATTTTTTTCGGCTTTAAGTGTATCAATACAATTCAAACTGGTATCGATACCTTTTTTGGAATTTTTTTCGTAGTAAATTAAATTGAATTGGTGCAACACCAATTCAGTCTTAAATTTTCTTTTTCTCCCACACTGCTAATCCAAGACCAAGTCTTGGGATCCTTTTCCTTGTTTCTTTGTATGCAAGATCAATGTCTCAAATCGAAGGTTTCAGCACAAGCCGTCTTCCTCTGTTCAACGATGACGACTTCTCCTACTGGAAGAAACGAATGGAGGTCTATCTGAAGACCGACTTTCAGCACAAGTCGTCTTCCTCTGTTCAACGATGACGACTTCTCCTACTGGAAGAAACGAATGAAGGTCTATCTGAAGACCGACTTCGACTAGTGGTTTAGCGTCACCAGAGGCTACAAGGCGCTTGTCGACAACTCTGGAAATCCATTGGAGCCGGAACAGTGGAATCTGTGTTGGTGCAACCTTAGGTCAAGGTTGACCTGGTTGACCTGACTCGAGTTGACCTGACTCGAGTTGTATTTTGATGTTTGACGAGAATAGAAAAGTTCTATTATGATGTTTGACGAAAATAGAAAAGTTCTATTCTGATGTTTGACGAAAATAGAAAAGTTCTATTATGATGTTTGACGAGAATAGAGAAGTTGAAGTTGTATCTTGATGTTTGACAAGATACAAACTTGGGAGATTGTGGGTGCAATCTTTGGTCAAGGTTGACCTGGTTGACCCGAGGTGAGTCGACCTGATTCGGGAAATCCTGGTAAGTGAAGTCAGGTGAAAGTCCTGGTGAGTGAAGCCAGGCAAGGGAAAGTCCTGGTGAGTGAAGCCAGGCAGTTGAAAAGTCCTGGTGAGTGAAGCCAGGCAGTTGAAAAGTCCTGGTGAGTGAAGCCAGGCAAGGGAAATCCAGATAGGTCAAGGTTGACCAGACATCTGGTGAAAAGTCCAAGTATGGAGACTTGGCACGAGAAAAGTCCAAGTATGGAGACTTGGCACGGAAAAGTCCAAGTATGGAGACTTGGCACGGGAAAAGTCCAAGTATGGAGACTTGGCATGGAAAAGTCCAAGCAGGGAGTTTGGCACGAGAAAAGTCCAAGTATGGAGACTTGGCACGGAAAAGTCCAAGCAGGGAGTTTGGCACGGGAAAAGTCCAAGTATGGAAACTTGGCATGGGAAGTCGGAGAGAGCTTGGTAGCTCGTTCTCCGGACTAGGTCAGAGAGGGCTCGGGAGCTCGTTCTCTGGATCGGACGTGGAAGTCGGAGAGGGCTCGGTAGCTCGTTCTCCGGACTAGGTCAGAGAGGGCTCGATAGCTCGTTCTCTGGATCGGATGGAGTCGGAGAGGGCTCGGCAGCTCGTTCTCCGGACTAGGTCAGAGAGGGCTCGGTAGCTCGTTCTCTGGACCGGATGGAGTCGGAGAGGGCTCGGCAGCTCGTTCTCCGGACTAGGTCAGAGAGGGCTCGGTAGCTCGTTCTCTGGACCGGATGGAGTCGGAGAGGGCTCGGCAGCTCGTTCTCCGGACTAGGTCAGAGAGGGCTCGGTAGCTCGTTCTCCAGACTAGGTCAGAGAGGGCTCGGTAGCTCGTTCTCTGGACCGGATGAAGTCAGAGAGGGCTCGGTAGCTCGTTCTCCGGACTAGGTAGGGTTTAGGGCTGGGAGCTCTAAACCTGGATCGATCTAGTGACCGATCCAGTGATACGCTGGTTGACTGATCGGTCTGGTGACCGATCAGTCACCAAACAGTGTGTTTCTGTAAATTAATTGATCGGTCTGGTGACCGATCAGAAGCGAAGAAGATCGGGAGAAGAAAGAGGGGGGATCGGTCTGTGGACCGATCCACCTGAGTCCTGATCGGTCCACAGACCGATCAGAGACGAGGCCAACTCTCTGTGAGAGTTGGCTGATCGGTCTGGGGACCGATCTGCCTAAGGCCTGATCGGTCCCAAGACCGATCAGAGCACTCCTGGACCGATCAGGAGTGTGCCTGATCGATCCAGGCCTAGCCGTTGCGACACAACGGCTATCTCTGCTTCGTCTGTTTTCGTCTGTTCTTCTTCGCAGGTTGCAGGGAGATACCAGATGATATATAAGGCCTCTACAGTAACAGTTCTTGGGTTCCCACT
This sequence comes from Zingiber officinale, assembly GCF_018446385.1. Taxonomy (NCBI): domain Eukaryota; kingdom Viridiplantae; phylum Streptophyta; class Magnoliopsida; order Zingiberales; family Zingiberaceae; genus Zingiber; species Zingiber officinale. The sequence continues at coordinate 126,684,784 of NC_055989.1, forward strand.
TACTGATTTTTGAGCTTTGCTGAGCTCTCGGTTTGCTGAAGCTTCGCGTGAGCTTCGTGCTGGTTTTCTAGCTGCTGGAGCCGTGAAGCTGCTGCTTCATCAACGGACTCCGACGAGAAGGCAAGCAAGTGTGTTTACAATTTCTATTGTTCTTGTTTGCTTCCTCTATTGTTGTATTCCTCTGTTTTGCTGTTGCAAAGACTTTGTGGTGAGGTTTCTCCACCCAGAATGAGTTCATCTTAGCCGGTTATCCGGGGTTTCATCCACCGACGGATTGATAGGCTTCGTCCACCTTACGGACACGCCGAGGAGTAGGAGTATCATCTCCGAACCTCGTTACATCGCCGCGTCTGAGGTTTTATCTTCTCGTTCTCGTTTCTGTTGTTATTTTTCTGCTGCACAAACTTGATTTGTAGAAAGAAACGTGAAATTGGGGTCGGCTATTCACACCCCCCCTCTCTAGCCGCATCCGAAGGTCCTAACAAGTGGTATCAGAGCAAGGTTGCTCTTCGTCGGATTAACACCCGGGGGAGCACAAGCTAGAGAATGGATCGACTCGGAGAAGACATCACGATTCCACCCTTCTACGAGTGCAACGACTTCGCGTATTGGAAGGTAAGAATGAAGTATTTTATTATGACTAACCTAGCAAATTGGAATTGTGTACAAGTAGGTTTTATTCCTCCGGTGGATAGAAAGGGAGAACTTCACAAGAAAAAGAAGTGGACGAAAGAACAAATCCATCAATCCACAATCAACGACGAGGTAACGAAAATCCTTGAATTTTCATTACCTAGTGATATCTTGTGTAAGATAGGTGGATACCACAATGCCAAGGAGTTGTGGAACAACTTGGCTAAGTTCCATGAGGAGAGCTCCAATTCGAGTCATGAAGAGGAGTCAAGTGAGCCAAGTAACTCACATCATGGAGGTAAGGAATTAGAAGTTGAGGGCTACTCAACATCTATGGAAGAAGAGGAGGAGAGTTCTTCTTCAAGATTGGTGCAAGAAGAAGCTTCTACCTCCGGAAGGGATGAAGAAGAGAGCTTACATCCATCCTCAACCCTAGGTAACTCAAGCGATTTAATTTCAAGTAAATTACATATAATGTGCTTTGAGTGTAGGGAATATGGGCATTACAAGAGTAAATGTCCAAAGAGGATTAGGAAGACTCCACCGGCACCAAAGGTCAAGGAAGCCGGAGTCCCGAAACGCAAGAGCAAGGAGCACTTGGTGTGCTTCCAATGCAAGCGAAGGGCACATTATAGGAGCCAATGTCGGAGGGGGAGGCAACCTCACAAGGACAAGAGACCAAGCACATCTATAGGGGGAGCTAAGGCAAACCCTAAGGCATCCTTTAAGGCACATTCTTGCAATCCTTATAAGACACATGCTAGTAATTTTATTGCAATTGTCAATAATGATAAGCATGATAATCTTAGAAACCGATACATGTGCTTAGGTGCAAAACATGTTAGCCTAGACAAGAACAATACTAGAAATGCCAACCCTAGGACTAACTCATCTAAGGTTAAGGAAAACCTAGGTAGGAATCCCAAAACAACTAGACATATGCCTAGGAATACCTCAAAGAAAAATGACAAATTAAAACTTGAGGTATTAGAAAAGGAAAATCAAGTCTTGAGGTCAAGACTTGACACTTTAGAAAAGACCCTTAAGAATTTGGAGAAATCATCTTTAGGGCCTAAGGGTCAAAAGCAAAAGCCCAAGGACATGAGAGGTTTGAGTCACAAACCTAAGTCTCAAGTGGTCAAGCCCACTTATCATAATGTTCCATTCAATTATGGAACAAGACCTAGGGCTAGGAAGACCATCACCAAGGTCACAAGGGGAGTCACCCCTAGAGTTGATCTTGATGAGTCCCAAATGGCCAAGGCTTTAAAGCCTAAGAGGGTCATTAGGAGGGTTGCTAGGGAAGTCATCCCTAGTGAATATTTAGTGAACCCAATGAGCTCAAATAGGTATTGGGTTCCTAAGAGCATGATTCCATCATGCTAGATGGATTAGAGTGTGCCAACCTTAATTGAATAGGTAGTTAATATATTCATGACAAAAGGTGGCACTTTAGGAATTTTCAAGGTGTAATCAAGCCTTGAAAATGAAATGAAAAGTTATTCCTAAGGTGATTAGGATGTGCCAATCATATTTGAGGAGTTGTCTAGAGTCAATCTAATTGGCACATAGTGATCTAAAAATCTTTGGTATAAGATGCTAGGTCTATTACACTTAGGAATATAGAACCTATGGCAAAATGATCAAAACTATCAAAAATGGCAATTAAGGCTAGAATTAGGTATCTTCTATACCTTTACATGTTATTTGCCATATATTGTTTGTCATATGCCATGTCATGACATCATATTTAATTTATTATCATTTGAAATGTCATGATAATGCTTAGGTTAGTTAAATGTCATGCTCTATTTAAGTTTCATACTTTATGCCATGACATCATGACATTGGCACATGTTTTTACTTATGATATCATTATATGCCATGTCATCATCTTTTGCATTTATAATCAATTAATTTGATTTAAGGACAAAAACACAATTTGATATGGAAATCAAATTGTTGTTTAGAAAATGCATGAGAACTTAGCTTAAGATGATCTAAACCCATATCTCACATCAAAATTAACTTGGATGTGTTTGATACACCTTAGATGTGTGTGAGATATTAGGATGATGAGTTAGGATCAAGGTGCATAGTTCTTGTACCTAGATTAGCCTAATTCGAAATTGAGGATCATAGGGAAAGCTTGTGTACAAGTCATATACATTTAGCCCTAAGATTGTGGTCCTAAATTGAATGTTTTAAAATCATTTCAAAATTGATTTGAAAAACCTTGATGAAGCTTTTCTAGTGATAGCATTCATCATTGAGCAAGTTGATACAAAGTTGAGGTAAACTTGAACTATTTCAAAGTTTTTAAACTTTGTATCAAGATTTGAAAATGGAAGTTATTTTCATAGAAAACTATTTTTCCATGATAGTATATGTTATGAGGAATGTATCCTCAAAATTTTATAATTTTTGGAATTTTCTATAATTTTGTAGGGGTTTCTGAATTTCGGGAGGAAGAAATTCAGAAATCAGAAATTGACATGTGTGACCGATCAGGAGGTTCCCTGATCGGTCCAAGGGATGCTGGATCGGTCACTGGACCGATCCAGGGAGCTCCTGATCAGTCTGGTGACCGATCGGGCGTGCCAAAATGCTGATTTTCGACTGTGTTGTCTGAAATTTCAGCTGAAAGTTAAAACACAGTTTGTGTTTTGGATTTCTAAAGGTTTGAAACTCTCCAAGATATTGTTGGTGCAATGGTCAAGGGGGAGTTGACTTTTAGGGGGAGTTTTACCTATTAGTCAAGGAGGAGTTGACTTTTAGGGGGAGTTTTTACTCTAAAGACTTGAGTGATATGGGATTATCACTAAGTTGATTGTTAACTTTAGTATCAAGGGGGAAATTAAGGGTTTCAATGAAAGGTATGAGACTTTCATTAGGAAGAAACTCTTGACATTGAATCACTCTTTTTGATGTATGTCAAAAAGGGGGAGAATAGGAGAATGTCCAAAGAATGTTCAAGGAAGAACATTAGAGTTTGGGGAGAATGTTCAAGGAAGAACATTGGAAATCCTAAGTTAGGTTATCGGGTTAACCTAACTTGTTCATGGTTTTGTCAAACATCAAAAAGGGGGAGATTGTTGGTGCAACCTTAGGTCAAGGTTGACCTGGTTGACCTGACTCGAGTTGACCTGACTCGAGTTGTATTTTGATGTTTGACGAGAATAGAAAAGTTCTATTATGATGTTTGACGAAAATAGAAAAGTTCTATTCTGATGTTTGGCGAGAATAGAGAAGTTGAAGTTGTATCTTGATGTTTGACAAGATACAAACTTGGGAGATTGTGAGTGCAATCTTTGGTCAAGGTTGACCTGGTTGACCCGAGGTGAGTCGACCTGATTCGGGAAATCCTGGTAAGTGAAGCCAGGTGAAAGTCCTGGTGAGTGAAGCCAGGCAAGGGAAAGTCCTGGTGAGTGAAGTCAGGCAGTTGGAAAGTCCTGGTGAGTGAAGCCAGGCAAGGGAAATCCAGATAGGTCAAGGTTGACCAGACATCTGGTGAAAAGTCCAAGTATGGAGACTTGGCACGAGAAAAGTCCAAGTATGGAGACTTGGCACGGGAAAGTCCAAGTATGGAGACTTGGCACGGAAAAGTCCAAGCAGGGAGCTTGGCACGAGAAAAGTCCAAGTATGGAGACTTGGCACGGAAAAGTCCAAGCAGGGAGTTTGGCACGGGAAAAGTCCAAGTATGGAAACTTGGCATGGGAAGTCGGAGAGGGCTTGGTAGCTCGTTCTCCGGACTAGGTCAGAGAGGGCTCGGGAGCTCGTTCTCTGGACCGGACGTGGAAGTCGGAGAGGGCTCGGCAGCTCGTTCTCCGGACTAGGTCAGAGAGGGCTCGGTAGCTCGTTCTCTGGACCAGATGGAGTCGGAGAGGGCTCGGCAGCTCGTTCTCCGGACTAGGTCAGAGAGGGCTCGGTAGCTCGTTCTCTGGACCGGATGGAGTCGGAGAGGGCTCGGCAGCTCGTTCTCCGGACTAGGTCAGAGAGGGCTCGGTAGCTCGTTCTCTGGACCGGATGGAGGAGGGCTCGGCAGCTCGTTCTCCGGACTAGGTCAGAGAGGGCTCGGTAGCTCGTTCTCTGGACCGGACGAAGTCGGAGAGGGCTCGGTAGCTCGTTCTCCGGACTAGGTAGGGTTTAGGGCTGGGAGCTCTAAACCTGGATCGGTCTGGTGACCGATCCAGTGATACGCTGGTTGACTGATCGGTCTGGTGACCGATCAGTCATCAAACAGTGTGTTTCTGTAAATTAACTGATCGGTCTGGTGACCGATCAGAAGAAGAAGATAGGGAGAAGAAAGAGGGGGGATTGGTCTGTGGACCGATCCACCTGAGTCCTGATCGGTCCACAGACCGATCAGAGACGAGGCCAACTCTCTGTGAGAGTTGGCTGATCGGTCTGGGGACCGATCAGAGCACTCCTGGACCGATCAGGAGTGTGCCTGATCGGTCCAGGCCTAGCCGTTGTGACACAACGGCTATCTCTGCTTCGTCTGTTTTCGTCTGTTCTTCTTCGCAGGTTGCAGGGAGATACCAGATGATATATAAGGCCTCTACAGTAACAGTTCTTGGGTTCCCACTTACTGATTTTTGAGCTTTGCTGAGCTCTCGGTTTGCTGAAGCTTCGCGTGAGCTTCGTGCTGGTTTTCTAGCTGCTGGAGCCATGAAGCTGCTGCTTCATCAACGGACTCCGACGAGAAGGCAAGCAAGTGTGTTTACAATTTCTATTGTTCTTGTTTGCTTCCTCTATTGTTGTATTCCTCTGTTTTGCTGTTGCAAAGACTTTGTGGTGAGGTTTCTCCACCCAGAAGGAGTTCATCTTAGCCGGTTATCCGGGGTTTCATCCACCGACGGATTGATAGGCTTCGTCCACCTTACGGACACGCCGAGGAGTAGGAGTATCATCTCCGAACCTCGTTACATCGCTGCGTCTGAGGTTTAATCTTCTCGTTCTCGTTTCTGTTGTTATTTTTCCACTGCGCTAACTTGATTTATAGAAAGAAACGCGAAATTGGGGTCGGCTATTCACACCCCCCCTCTCTAGCCGCATCCGAAAGCCCTAACAATCCGGACATGAAAAAGAAAACCCAGACAGACTTCAAATCCCTCAACACATTACAATGTGGGTTAACGAAGGAAGAGCTGAACCTAGTGGGCCCACATTAAAATGCAAAAGAACTGTGGGACAAGCTCATCAAACTGCATGAAGGACAAGCAACGCCAAGGTAACCAAACGAGACCTCTTCTTAAATAAATTATTTAATATTAAGATGCAGGAAGGAGAATCCGTGAGATAACTCCACGCGAGGATCAAAGACATCCTCAACGGACTTCATACTATCGGCCACCAAATGAAGAACCGCGATCTAATAAGGTACGCCCTAAACACGTTTTCTCGAAATTCATTATGGGCATCCATCGTGGATGCCTACAAGGTTTCGAAGAATCTTTCAAAGTTAAAGTTAGATGATCTATTCTGTGTACTTGAGTTACACGAGCAAACTAACGCCAAAACCGAGAAAGGTGTTGCTCTTTTTGCAGGTTCCTCCAAGGAAAAGACAAAGACCAAGTCTGAACCTGAAGATGAGTTTGACTAAGATTCAGAAGACGAAGAGTACCTAGTGAACTTGATAAGAAAGATGTTCACCAGGAGAAAGAAGAACTTCAGCAGAAAAGACCTGCAGAAGATTAACTCCACCAACGAACCACTAAATATGACTTGCTTTGTGTGCAACAAGAAGGACCACTACAAGAACGAGTGTCCAAAATTAAAGAATAACAAGTCAAAGACAACCAAAAAGAAGACACTCAAAGCAACATGGGACGAATCATTTTCAGAGGAATCGAAAGTCGAAGAGCAGAAGAATCGAAGCTACCTCGCACTGATGGCCCACGAATCAGAATCAAAGGACAAATCCGAATACGGGTCCAAACCCGAATCAAGCCATGAGTTCATACTCGTTTCTGAAGGTTCGATGAGGTAAATTTTTATTTAAGCAGAAAGTTTTTTAAAGTTATTTCTTGTTTAAATAGAAAATTAGCCAAACAAGAAAATCAAAATAAATAGCTCCTTGAGGAAACCCAACAACTCAAGGAACAAATTACAAATTCTAATCCAAATCAAGTTTAACACTTGAGGAGGAAAATTCAACACTAAAAGATGAAATTAACAGACTAAAAGGGTTATTAGAAAAATTCACAACTAGATCTAAAAATTTCGGCCTAATATTAAATAATCAAAAGGGAGTATACAACAAATCTAGACTTGGACACAAATCTAGCTCAACAAATAAATCATTTATTTCACTTGTATCTCAAAATAAAAAACAAATCAAAGCTTGGGTTTCGAAAGCGTGTTTAACCACGTAAGTAGGAATTAATCAATATTATATATCTAAAAATAAAATATATTATGTAAAATCCAAAAACCTAATTCAAAATTCTAACTATAAGAATAAATCAACTAAACCAAAATCAAATAATAGAAATAACTATAGAACCAAAATAAAATCAAACTATCATCAAGTTGATTACAATTATAAAAGTAATCGACACAAACCCAAAACTAAAATTTAACCCAGATCAATAATTTAGGGGGAGGCTCCAAACTAGTTGGCACCTCAAAAAATAACCTACCCGGCAAGGTAATTAGGATTAGTTTAAAAAGAGACAAAAGTTTAACTTGACATACGATACTTGTGAAGTTTTGGATGATAGTAGGTTAGGGAAGCTCGGTCTATGCATGTCTAAGAAGATATGGCTTCGACCTGGTGCATTTTACTAAGTGGAACTAACTGAAACAACTCTTTATGGATCCTAACTAGTTAGACCAAGGTTTTGTACTAAGTTCAGTGGATAGGACTATTTGGAAAACCTCGAAGGCATGGTTACTCTAATGATGTCTAGGTGACTCATCATAGCCAGAAGTTTATCCAAAGAATACATGTTTGCTGATCCCAAACCAAAACCTGAATCTAACACAAAGTTAAACCAAACCCTAAAACTGAACTTGACTCATTTCACAAAAATTAAAGGATTCAATGATTAAAAATATATATCGAATGAGATGACTAAAGACCAAAATTAAATTCAATTTTCATTAAATTAAATTATTAAATTTTAATTAAATCAATTCAAATTAAATTAAATTTTAATTAAATTAAATTAAATTATTAAATTTTAATTAAATCAATCAAAAATTAAATTAAATTTTAATTAAATTAAATTTTTAATTAAATCAATTTAATTTAAAAATTAAATTAAATTACTAAATTTTAATTAAATAATTTCAAATTAAATTAAATTTTAATTAAATTAAATTATTAAATTTTAATTAATTCAGTTCAAATTAAATTAAATTATTAAATTTTAATTAAAACAATTCAAATTGAATTAAATTTTAGTTAAATTAAATTATTAAATTTTAATTAAATCAATTCAAATTAAATTAAATTTTAATTAAATTAAATGGTAACTAAATCAATTTAAATTAAATTAAATTAATTATTTATAAATCATTTTTAAAAAAAATACTTTAACTTAAAAAAATTAACTTAAAAATTATTTTTAAAAAATTATTTAACCTAAAAAATAAACTTAAAAATTATTTTGAAAATTATTTTAACTTAAAAATTATTTTAAAATTTATTTTAACTTAAAAACTATTTTAAAAAATTGTTTTAACTTAAAAATTATTTTTACTTAAAAATTATTTTAAAAATTTATTTTAACTTAAAAAAAAATTTTAAAAATTATTTTAACTTAAAATTTTCTTAAAAATTATTTTAATTTAATTTTTTTTTTAAAAATTATTTTAACTTAAAATTTTCTTAAAAATTATTTTAACTTAAATTTTTTTTCTTAAAAATTATTTTAACTTAAAATTTTCTTAAAAATTATTTTAACTTAAAATTTTCTTTAAAATTATTTTAAAATTACTTTAATTTAAAAATTATTTAAAAATTTATTTTAACTTTTAAAAAATAAAAAGAAAAAAAAAAAACAAGGAGTCAGAAACCAGGGGTGCCCAGGGGTGGGCACCCCTGGTATTCAACTCTGGGTGCCTAGAACTTGCTCCAGACGCCTCACATCGCATTTGCTCCAAGCGCCCGGACCTCGTCCGAGCGCCCGGATTGCCCTATATAAGGGGCGGCAAGGGCGCCCCCTACTCCTTGCACCTCTCCTTTCCACTCTTGCAAAGGCTCTCATCAGGCTTTAACGCAAGAGGGATCAAATTTAAAATTTTACTTCCTCCTTCAGTTATTACGCCGTTGTGAAACAATTGAGGTTGTCATTTCTATTTTCATTAACGATGCCTGGGTAAAATTTCCTTCTCTTCCCAAGTTTATAAATTGCTTTATTTTAATATTTTTTGGCTTAGTTGAGTTTTTCTTTGATAAATTAGGAAACGTTCTAGATTTGATGTTGGACCCTCTACTGCTAGTACGGACACTAGGTTTCCGACTGAAGAACTTAGGATTAGATTTGCTAGTACTATCTAGATGTCTATCTGGACTAGGTGTTTAGATAGATAGTTTTTTGTACGTTCATGCATTCCTGCTGTAGAGGTCATTGACTACTACAGCTTGCATCGTCTGGTTCAGTATACCAGTTCAGTCAACATGTGCTGAACTATGCAATAACCTAGTTAGAGTAGATGACCTTATATATACCAGGAGGGTAGCTGGTATTGATATCACGCTATCCTCTGCTGTCATCCTTACCTTTCTAGGCTTATGTCCTTCTACATGCACTTTTCAGTGTTATCCCCCTAGGGATCCACCATTTGGTGATTCCTACTCACACATTACACTAGATATGATTTATTCGTTTTTTTTTTTTGGAAGAGCGAGTACCCACAGTCACCCTATTTAGGCCAGTCTCCCTTAGAGTTCAGGACTATGTCCTTTATAGGGTCTTGGTCTCTTGCATTTTGCCACTGACCACTCGCGACGTCGCGATGATGTGTCCTTTTCACTCATTCTTACTATATGCCCTATTTCATATACTAGATATAGACATTAGTTTACATATTTTTCATGCCATTATTTACTCAGTTGGATTCATCATGAGCAGATGGGTTCATATGCCCTACTGCCATATCTTGACCACATACCTTGCATCCTTAGAGATTGATGTCACTAGAGGTGATGTCAGAGCCCTAACTGAGTTTGACATGGTAGGGTCTAGGAACTTTTCTTTAGGAGGCATTCATATAGATGATGAGGGTATCTTGTCCTGGCGGAGGGGGGGCCTAGTACCAGCCTGACTTGGACGACGAGCCAGATGCTGAGGGGGAGGAGGCAGAGGTAGATGAGTTCATGGATGCACTTTTCGGCGATCACCCTGCTCCATCATCGCCTCCAGCTCGAGTACCACATCTTGCTCCTCGCACCCTAGCCGACCGAGTTACCGGCCTTGAGACAGCTATGATTGGTCTCTGGCAGGAGGTCTCTATTTTTCGGCGGGACATGCGACAAAAGATTTCTGAGCTTAGACAAGATATACGACAGGATGTCTCCGATCTATGACGGGACATATCCAGCTCTCGAGAGGATGACTGGACTCATCACTCTGAGCTGATAGAGATGTTACACTCTTTGGGTTCCTGACCACTCTCCTCATCATCCCGATAGATTAGATTGCCACTATTTACGTGTATTTTGCCTTGACTTATATATTGACTTCTTTATATTTCATCTCAAACATTGACTTATCATCTTATGATTAATAGACTAGGAGTTTTAAATTATAAAATTGTTTTCAAAAATATTTTTCTTAAATTCTAAGGTAAAACTTTTTATATTTTCAAAATTCCCTATTTTTTGAATTTTTTAAAAAAATCAGTTTTAGCCTTAGACTAGATCAATCTCTTAGAAAGCATGCTCCTATAGGTCTAGAACTTGAGCATCTCACCAACACACTAGGACTACCTTGTTTGTGAATTGCTGAACTTAGAAAGGGGTGAGATGTATAGGTAGATTGCATGGACTTAAGATGCTTATATCAGTGCATCAACATAAGTCTGGGCATTAAATACTAAACTAATATTAATCAGGTTAAGTTATTCAGCTTAGTTAAACACTAACTGCATACATTAACTTAACCTGACTAACTAAGTGAAAGCTACTATTTTCTGATAGTTAGTAAGTAACTAATAGTTAAACAGTCAAGGACACTTTCTAGCTGTGTTATTTTAAAGTAATGTCAGGTTTAGGAGGAGAATTATTATTGAAAATATTTTGCAAAATTTTATTTCAAAAATTATTAAAATGATAAGTCCTAAAGACAGCTTTAAAAATAGGTTTTAAGATTTCAAAATCTTACTTAAAGTTTTACCATTCAATTTTTGAAAACTTCTCTTATATCTTTTCAAAAAATTCATTTAAAAAAAAAAAAAGTATCCCTTATTTTTAAAATGTTGTTTTCAAAATCTACTTTATCATCTTATTTTTGAAAGCCTTATATTTTTAACAAGACATTTTTGAAATTATCTCTTTTTCAAAATTTAATTTTTGAAAGTGTTTTTCAAATGGTTTGAAAATTATTTTAAATGTTTCCAATATTCATTTTCAATTTTTTAACGTTATACCTTTAATCATCTAACTCTTTCTAGTATTTTCAAATTTTATATCCTTTAAAAAGATAGTACATTTTGTAAATTTTGAAAATTATTTTTTCTTTATTACAAAACTTTATTTGAATAATTTATTCTTGAAAGGTAAACTTCCCCATTAATCCTGACAAATTTCTATTAAATTTTTGTCTTTCCTTTACTTAGCCACTTTTCTTAAACCTGTTTATGCTTGTTATTTTTTGATGAATGCCAAAGAGGAAAGGTTAGGTGGCTTAACTTAGCAAAAACTAGACTAAACAAACACCAAATTAATTAAAAAGTAAATCAAAATCATTTCTTTGGTAACATTTATTTTTGCATATTTCTTTGTGTTAGCGTTGTGTTTTTTAATTTTCTGCTGCATACTCAATTCGATTTTTGAATTCTCGACGATCGCTATTCACCCCCCCCCCCCCCCCCCCCTCTAGCGTTTTCACGATCCAACAAAATCCACTTGGTCCTAAAAGTATACAAAGAAAGCCCAAAGGGAAGTCCAAGGGAGCATGCTTTGTTTGTGGAAAATATGGGCATTACGCTCAAGATTGCAGGTTTAAAAAGAAACTGAGTCAAGAGGAAGCAAAGATTAACTCCGTAGAAATAGACAACATTATGGCAACTACAAGTCATGCTAATGTTGTTCAAGGAAAAGTGCTAGGATGGTGGTATGATACATGTGCTACAGTCCATGTTGCATATGATAAGTCCTTGTTCAAGACTTATCAAGAGATTGAAGGCATGCAAGGGATTCAAATGGGAAATGAAGGGCATTCGAAAGTATTTGGTAAAGGAAGTATAGTTTTAATATTTACTTTGAGAAAAACAATAACTTTGAAAATTGTTCTTCATGTTCTAGACATGAATCGGAATTTGGTTAGTGGTGAACTACTCAACAAGGCAAAGATTAAGGCTGTGTATGAGTATGGAAAATTGATTCTTTAGGTCTCTAATAACGTTGTCGGGAAAGGATTTTCTTGTGATGGCAAGGTGAAGTTATGAACTAGTGATAATGGAATAAATAAATATTCTCGTGCAGTTTGCACTAACAGTCCAACTCAGATTTTGATTAATGACAAGTGAGTTACGTTAGGAGTCTTTGTGTTCTAAGTACTTTACCAAGTGTGCAGGAATTGATAGATCTGAAGGATATGACACCAGGCTGAAATCCAACTAGTTCTGCGAGACCAGATAGTTGGTGTGAAGTCCAAATAGGTCAACAGTTAACCTGATATATGGTAGAAAGTATGGTTTAGTCCATGGGACCTGACAGACGGCAGAAGTCCAGTTGGGTCTGTGGACTTGACAACTGGTATGAAGACTTGGTGGATCAAAAGGCTAGTCAATCGACTGCAAGTTGGTAAGTAAAGATAAGTCACCGGAGGAGAGTGACTCGGTGAGGATGCATCCGGTTGAGGAACAGTAGGCGTCGATCTAGTTTAGGTCCATTTCGGACCCCTAAACTGAGACATTGACTAGATCCTGGTCTTAGGGAGATAGGGGCTAATTACTACTCAGTATTATTATGCTAACACTTGTCTTGCAGGCTATTATTTGATTTATTGGAGTAACACACTTTGCAGGGCAAGAAGAGCACAAAAAATCTCAAGTGAACAGTACTCAAGACACATTCCAAGGGATGGAAGGTGCCTTCATGGAAGTCGCCTTCAAGCACTGAAGACACCTTGGCACTGTCCATAGAAGGCGCCTTCAGTATATGGAAGGCGCCTTCTGTAGGATAAAGTTCAGAATTCGTCAAAGATAAGGGCCAAGCTATTCAAGATCAAACTTGCCACATTGGAAGCGCCTTCAAGGCCTTTGAAGGCGCCTTCCATGCTCATTAAAGGGAGTGCTTGCCCAAGCCATGACATAATTGACTCTAACGATCATCTGCACTTCCGATTGGACTTCCGAATGCTCTAGCTTCCTTCTACAACTCTACTGCGACGCTGCGACGCTGCCACGCTCGTCTACCACTAAGAAGTCGTCCAAACACTAAGCTCAAGCTGACCTTCTTTGAAAGAGTGTTTGGTAATCTTTTATTTTGTACACTTAATTATTGAAAAAGGACAAGTGCAATGTGTTGCACCTGTTCCGAATTTCTTTGTACTCGATTCCCTCTTCCGGAGGTACCGAAAGAGAAATTTTAGTGAATTACCCATCGATAGGTCTGCGGGACCTGAGTCTTGGAGTAGGAGTCGCCGAAGACTCCGAATCAAATAAAATCGACCGTATCTATCTCTGTTCTTTTTAATTTTTGTATTTCTTCTACTTACATGATTAACTCTGTTTCTTTATGGCTTAGTAGATTAGATTAGCACATATAAGAAAATCTACCATGAATAGAATGATTAAATATGACTTTATATCCTGTGATTTAAATAACTTTAAAAAATGTGAAATATATATGTTAAATATATGATGACTAAGAAACCATTTCAAAGTGTTGAAAGAGAAACTCAAATTCTAAATCTTGTTCATTCGGATAGTTGTGAATTAAATGGAATGTTAACGAGAGGAGGAAATAGATATTTATAACATTTATAGATGATTATTCAAGGTACACATTTGTTTATTTAATGAAACATATAGATGAAGCCTTTAAAATGTTTAAAGTATATAAAGCTTTAGTGGAAAACCAATTTAATAAAAAGATTAAAATACTTAGGAGTGATAGAGGTGGTGAATATGTTTCAAATGAATTTAATTTATTTTGCGAAGAAAATGGAATTTTACATCAATGTTCTGCACCTCAAAATCCTAAATAAAATGGTTTAGCAGAAAGAAAAAATCGAACTCTTGTAGAGATGATAAATACTATGATAATAAATGCAAAATTGACATTTAACTTATGGGGAGAAGCATTACTAGCAGCATGTCATATTGTGAATCGAATTCCTCTTAAAAGGAATAATATATATCCTTATGAGATATGGAAAGGAAGAAAGCCTAATATAGATTACTTCAAAGTGTGGGGGTGTCTTGCTTATTGCAAAAACATGAACTCAATGAGGACTAAATTAGGTCCTAAAGGAATGAAGTGTGCATTTGTCAGATATGCCGCAAATAACAAAGCATATAGACTTTTAGATTTAGAAGCTAACGTGATAATAGAATCAAGAGAAGTGAAATTTTTTGAGAATTTACTTACTTCAGAAGAAAATTCTAAATTAATTCCATATAATGAGTCTTTAAGAGGAAATTTCGAAAGGATCAAAAATGATGTATCTTCTAAGGTTGATGAACAAACATGTGAACCTAGAAGAAGCAAAAGAATAAGGAAAATAAAACATTTAGATCCTAATGAGATTAATTCTTAACTAATATCTCTTTGTTTGGTAGAAAGAGTTAGAAATAAGATAGTAAGAACAATTGCAATTGTCTTACAAAATAAAAGTGATCCTATAACTTATAAAGAAGCTATGCCTTCAAGAGATTCTATTTTTTGAAAATACACCATAAATAATGAAATGGATTCTATTATATCAAATTGCACTTGGGATCTTGTTGATTTACCTTCTGGCTCTAAACCTATTAGTTGCAAATGGGTGTTTAGAAGAAAGTATCATAGTGATGGATCACTTCTAACATTCAAGGATAGGTTAGTAGCCAAAGGGTATATATAAACAACAAGAGGGAATTGATTATTTTGACACATGCTCTTGTTGCTAGAATTACAATCATAAGGATTTTATTTGCATTAGTTCCTATTTATGATTTAATTGTCTATTAAATGGATGTAAAAATAGCATTTTTTTAAATAGTAATCTTGAAGAAGAGGTCTATATGGAACAACCTGAATGTTTTATTTTACCAGGAAATGAAGAAAAAGTATGCAAATTACTAAAAGTTATGTATGGTTTGAACAAGCCCCAAAGTAATGAAGTAATGACATGCAAAATTCAATTCTACTATTCTTTCGAATGGTTTTGTTCATAATTTCGTTGATAAATGTCTCTATCATAAATCATTTGATGATTGCATTATATTTATTTGTCTTTATGTTGATGAGTTGTTAATAGTAAGTAATAAAATGGAAGGCATAGTAGAAACAAAGAAATTGCTATCTTCTATATTCAAAATGAAGGATCTTGGACATGTGGATACTATACTTGGTATTAAGGTCACAAGTAATAGTGGGGGCTATGAACTAAATCAAACACATTATATTGAAAAGATGCTTGATAAGTTCAAATATTTGAATTTCAAAGAAGCTAGTACTCCAATTGATACAAGTGTCAAGCTAATCAAGAATGATAGAAGAGCAATGGCACAACTTGAGTATACAAGAACAATTGATAGTCTAATGTATGCATTGCAATGTACAAGATCGGACATTGCTTTTGCAATAAGTAAACTAAGTTTACCAATAATCCAAACAATGATCATTGGAAAGCCATTAGAAGAGTTTTTGGTTATTTAAAGAAAACTAAAAACATTGGCTTGCATTATTCTAAATTTCCTGCTATATTAGAAGGATATACAGATACTAGCTGGATATCGAGTGTTGGAGATAATAAATCTACTCCAGAGTGGGTGTTTACTTTTGGAGGAAGTGCAATATCTTGAAGATCCAAGAAACAAATATGCATAACACATTCCACCATGAAGTCAGAATTTATTGCATTAGCCGAAGCAAGAAAAGAGACTGAGTGGTTAAAGGATCTTTTGTGTGAAATACCATTGACTTCAAAAAGTATTGGTTCAATATCAATCTTATGTGATAGTCAAGCCACTCTAGCAAGAGCATATAATGATATTTACAATGGAAAGTCTAGGCATATAAGCCTAAGACATACTTATGTGAGAAAATTAATTAAAAGTGAAATTATTTCTCTCACATATGTGAAATCCAGTGAAAATATAGTAGATCCTTTTACTAAGCCTCTTACAAGAGAATTAGTAAAATCTCCATCGAGGAAGATGAGATTAAAACTCCTTATTGAAATAAACCACCAATAATGACAACCCTATCAAATGTTATTATTTGAATAATACAAGGTTCAATTGGTAAGAACAAGTTATTGATTGTGAAAATTTGCAGTGCTTTATTATACGTGACTCATCTTTGATGAAATAAGTATTGGATGTTACAGATAGAGGGTTGAACACTGATGTTCTTAACAAGATTCAGTTCAAGGAACAAATATCTCAAATGTAATATAGATACTGGAAGAATCTGACCTATATGAACTTAAAGATGGTGCCACCTTCAAAAAAAAAATTGGGAGTTTCTTTCTGAAAGGTTCATAGAATAGATGAGTGCAAGGCCAATAAAAGCACTGAGCAAGAAGAATGGAACTCGTAAAAATGAGTGTTTATTAGTGACTAAGTCATCGATATTGTAATAAGGAATTATGGTTCAAAGTTATTATGCTACCATTAATTTATATAATTACTTTGTGAATTATTCACTAAGGTGTGATTCAAATCGAAAGATATCATGTTATATTAGTAAACACTGAATATAAGTTGGATGATTAATTATTTTGAACAAGTGGAGGATTATTAGAATTTATTTATTTAAATTAATTAATGAAATAATAAATCTAAATGAATGGATATTTGAAATAAAATGGGTCAAAGCAAATTTGAAATTTTCAAAAAAGGCATGGTCATTGAAATGGAATGGGTGTGAATGAATAGTTGCGATACATTTAGAAAATGATGGTTGTTCATTTTAATTTGGAACTTGGCAATTTTTTTAATTTTAATATTCAAAATTGAAAATAAGTTGTGTCTTTTGGCACATGTCTTTTGGCAAGAGGCGTATCCGTTCATTATGACTTTTGGAAGCGACTATTCAAGTATATAAATAGAGAAGAGATTGTGAAGACAAATATAACAAGTTTTTTCTCTCCTCTCTATAATATCCAATTTTTATATTATCCAAGTTCTAAAATATTTTCTATTATTGCTTATAGAAAAGATTACAAAGACTTGTCATATCTCAAAAACTATTTGTCATTGCTCCCTTAAGTAAATTGAAGGGGACAAATATGGTTTTTAGGAAAACGTATCTCATACGTGTTTCAAATCTTCAACCATTTGTTTCTTAATTTTGGAAGATCATCTCATATCATTTTCCACACGCTCACGCAATATTTTAACATTCAAGCACATGAAATGGGTAATGTTGAAACTTGCTCACATGATTCATGTTGTTTACCTATCATTCTAACTTATCAACCTATTGTCGAGTCAATAAAACCACACTCAAAATAGACAACTAAACTAACAACAACAAACTCACTCTTGTACTTATCTACTTCTACTTCTTAAAAAGATGAATTTGTTATCTCGGCAGCTCCTCCAGAATGACCCCACATTTTTTAGAAGAAAGTAAATCATGAGAGTTTCATCAAGTAACAATAACACATATAAGAGTGAAGCAACCAACAAAGTATTTTGCATCCATCGAAAATCAACCTCGAACTTATACATATCTACATCTACGCGCCAAACAAAAGGAAATTGTACAGGGTGTATACTTCTTTTTTTGTCATTGAGCAGAAGATCTTCCCACGTCACATTCAATATGAAATAATTTCATATTTAGTGTATCAACAATAATTTTCATATACCTCATCATTTCTTTATTCTTTGTTTTTTTATGGACGATTGAAGAGAAACTAGTAGACGCTAAATGAATCAAACTTTGGAGAGTAAATCAGTGTTCGATTGGGTAAGAATTCGTTTAAGTTGAATATCAACAAAGTCAATTAAATAAATAAGTTAGAATACTAACAAACTTAAATATATACGATTGCAAAATATGATTACATTCATGCATTTTTCATAGTCAATCTTTAAATTATATGAAAAAAAAAGTAAATCACAAAGTCAGCTTATAATTGATTGTCAAATGGTTAGGGGATGGGAGAGATTTTTTTCCTAAGGATATAGGCTCGTTGGAAATTAATCTCTTGCCTTATTGTATATCAAATCCATCCGTCCTAAGGCCAACACGGAGGAAGTAAATCATGGACGGCTACTAATCTTTGGAATAGTGACTAGCACATAAAAGAGGCATTTACCTCGGCTTTGTTAAGATTCGAACCTCAGACCTCATGGTGGTAGCACCTCATGCGCTAGCCACTAGACCCATCCGAGGGGACTAACTCGCTAATATTCATGATTCATGGTGGCAAAAGACGAATACGCTCGCCCCCAGCGCCCCCACCAACCCGTTCCAGGGCCAACACGAAGGAGGTAAATCACGGGCGGCTACTAGCCTTTGGAATAGTGATTAGCACAAATAATGCACTAGCCACTAGACTCATCCGAGGGGACAATTACACCCCTATTCATTGTGGCATAAGGCAAAAACGCTCGCCCCCAGCGCCCCCGCCAACCCGTCGCAGGGCCAACACGGAGGAGGTAAATCACGGGCGGCTACTAGCCTTTGGAATAGTGACTAGCACATAAGGGAGACATTTACCTCGGCTTTACCGAGATTCGAACCCCAGACCTCATTGTGGTAATACCTCATGTGCTAGCCACTAGACCCATCCGAGGGGACGATTACACCCCCTATTCATGAATCTTATAGAGAATGACTACGAATAAAATATATGAACTATGTTCATTAATAAAGTTTTATTTATTTATTTTTAGTTGGTAAGAGGTATCCTGTTTAAGCCAATTAATTCTAGAATGATTGATATGATCTGACCCCATAAAAATTTCCTACCTCTAAAATTTTTTAATAAATCTCTTATTAATATGATAAATAAATTTTAAAAACTCAAAATAAACAAATAAACTTATAATATTAAACTCACTAGCCAACCAAAAAAAATTAAAAATATAAAAAAATTCAAACAATTAAATAAGTATGAACTGCAATCAATAACATCTTAATAAATCAATGATCACTCCTAAAAACACCAAGCTTAAATATTCATTTTAACAATTTAGTTCATTTTATATTTGATTTAGCTTGACTCAATTACCTGGTTGAATGAGTTTAAAAAACATAAAATTTTAAGGCTGAATAAGTCCTATGATTTATCCTCTTCCAAAATATATAGGATAATCCTAAAGGAATCGCTAAGACGGCGGCTCACCTTGTCACCATATAAACATATATAAAACTTGGTTTAAATTGGCTTATTTATAGTTTTAGAAATAAGTAGCCATGGAGAAACCAAATTGCTCGTACAATAATTGAAGATGGATAGACTTATATATTAGGCACCATGCTTTCCTAATTCTTTATATGATGGCCGGTGCAACTGCGTGTGACGTCCTCTTTGTCATCGATAGAGATAATTAACCTGTTCATTTGAAATCTTGTGAGCTCCATTGATTATTTAACACACACCATTCCATTAAAACCCAATTAAGTGCTCATAGTCATCGGTCATCACTATGTACGCGGGCAGCAACATCGGCGGTGGTGCTCCGTCGCCTCTGTTTCCTCTTCTAATCCTCCTCCTCCTGTTCTTGATCAGCCGGGCTGGCGAGGCCCTGTCGTCGCTAAACCTTACCGTCATGGTAGAAGGCAACGGTGTCGCGGTGGTGCTAGCCCTTATCGTCGTCGGCCTTCTCACGGTTCATTGGTTCGATCGGTCCTTGCCTTCTTTCCGGTTACCTCTCGGGATGAAGCAAGATGATTCTGACGGGGTTGACCTCGGAGCCGTGCTGTTCGTGGGGCTGTTCGCCGTCCTCTTCTACTGTATGTAAGGTAGCTCGTTGGCATTGTATCGAACAGTTGATAGGTAATAAGCTTTTTGTGAACCAATTTCTGTTCTAATTAAAGTTTATAGTTTGTTATGAACTTCATTTCGTATGTGATTTAAAAAGTTTTTCTTGCCCCCAGGGCGTAGTGAAGACGGTGGGTACATGATATCTCTGACGTAATGGTCAGAGGTCGATTCTCAAGAACTGACGACCTGAGATTTATCCCGTCATGCGCCTATGGCCTGTGTACCTGTATGAAACTCCCTTCATATCCGTGGGGCCGACACTAGGGGGGCCGCTAAGGTAGCGGATCTACCTTTTTTTTTAAAAAAAAGTTTTTCTTTGATAAGGGATTGTTAAATTTGTTTGAGCTGTCAATTTAAATTCGATCGGTTAGATTGACTTCGTCAAATAATTTAAATAAATTAGATTAAAATTTTATCAGCTTATTTAAAATGGGTCTAAATGAGTTGGCCGATAAGGTTATGGGTCTAGATGGACTGGCCCATAACGGATTCAGATTGACTCACTGGTTGAGAAGAAGAAAAAAATAAAACTAAACTCATGAATTTGACATGTCTAATCTATCATCCAAATTTAAAATTTTCAATTGTTTTAATATATATATATATATATATATATATATTATAAGTTTGAAGGCGGCCTGCATAACTTATTTTGAGTTGAGTTGGATTGAAATTTACTAGCTCGCAAGGATGATGGGTGGGCTTGTCTGATAGTTATATTAAAGATGGTGAATTGATGATATCTAACTTAAGTTGATTTTTAAACTTAACACAAATTTAAATAGAATAATGTTAATAGCAAATGTGTGTGTATAAATATGAAATGAAATCACGCAATGCCAATCGAGTTATTTTGCATGATTCAAAGACCATACTTCTAGTCAAGCAAAATTCCAATCTACTCCACTTGACCATCAAAATATAAATATACGACTTCAAGAATTATAACTTCAATCATCTTAAAATTTATTCCAATTGGTTACTCATGTTGTCAATTAATTGAAAATCCTTATATTCAATTGTTGTTCTATAATAGGAATATTTTATTTCTCAAACTTTGCACTTAGTCTACTCCTAACCTTTGGGCAATAGACTGACCAGTTCTAATGAATTAGAAATTCTTATCCAGTTGACATCGTAGGTATCTAGCTAGCTGACTCTAACTTGATGCATCCATGTGTCTTCACCCATGTTGCAAAGTGAGTCTGAGCTAGTCCGACTTGCTGATCTGTAGGAGGTCTGACCTCCCGTCCTTTCAACCTCTCAATTTCTCATCCTGTGGAACTCCTGATCCTATCAACCTCCTGTCTTGCCGGCCTCTTGACCTATTGAACTCCCATCCTACCGACCTCCCAATCTATCGATGGTCTGATCTCTTGGCATGTGAAGAGACATGATAATTATTATAACACGAAGGGATATGACGGTTATCATGGTGCCTAATGCGGAAGGTAATTAGAGGGTGTCACGTGATTAAGGAGGTCAATAGTCCGACAAAGGTGATAGTCAAAGTTAATAAAGAGTCACTCCCCAACTCTTCAATACTCTTGACTCCATGCAAACCCAGCTCCGTGTTGCCCTGACTCCATGTCGCCCCGGCTTTGTGCCACCCTAGCTCCATACAGCCCCCGCTCCATGCACTCCTCACGACTCTGAATTACCTCGATTAGCCGGAGTGGCACATCTACAAATAGGACGATAAGTTGTAGATCACTAAAGATACGAACAACAAAGCTGTTACACTAGGAGAATGTCGGAAGCATCGTCATTTAGTCTAGAAGAAGTGGACAACATAAATATTTATTTCAGAAGATGTGGATAATGTCAGCTTGGATCTTAGAACACGTGGAGCATAGTCGCAACTCTATAAAAGGTAGTCTGCTCCTACAAGCGCATCATTGTGCATATACACATCTAAAACCCTAGACCACTAGTCATCTTTCCCTTCTTCAATCTCTCCTGTCTAAAACTTACTTGAGAGTCAAAGTGACTGTACTAGGTGTAACAACCCAAATTTCCTAATTTTGAGTCCTAAAAATAATTTAAAAATATTTTAAAATGCCTTAGAAATATTCTAGAGATTTTTAGAAATTTTTAGAGTATTTTTATATAATTTTTGGAGTTCGTTTGGTATTTTTACCAAAAGGAGGAAGTTTCAAAAAATAAATAGGTTTGGCCGAGGTTCAAACCCGCAACCTCGGGCCGAACAAAGTCTTAAGCGAATCCGGCTGACCAAGTGTCCAAGCGGATGTTGCTGATTAAGAAAGGAGCGACTTTTATTTAAGAAGTAGTTGGTAATAGGATATGAGGATTATTAAGGGAGAGTTTAGTTATTCCCGTGACCTAAAATTCCCTCACCTTTCTCTCTTGCGGCGCGTCGGTGTTTCTCGTCTCGGGCGAAAACGCAGCAGGGTTAGGGCATCACTTCCGGCGGCCGGCGAGGGTGTTTCTCAGTGAGGTCTTCATACCTTCGTGATCCCCTCGTCGAGAAGAGCAAGTGGATACAAGGAGATCGTTGAGGAAGCACATCTCCGGAACCCTAACAGCTCCTTTCCATGGGTTGTAAGTCCAAGAACATCTCGGTAAGTTGCTTCTCACCTGCAGTAAGAGTGGTTTCGGAATTTGATTTCGCTCCTTACCATCCACAGCATGCTCCTTTGTTTCGGATTGAGTTTGAGCCGAATTTATGCTTGCTAGGGATTTAGTTCTTTTTGTTTCGGATCATGTTGCACAGAAACTGTATGTTAGAGGGTTAAGGGTAGATTTAAGACTCTTTTTCCTTCTTCCTTGCATATATATTGTAACATGTTTAAAGGTCTTGTTGCTGCCGTGAGTTTCCAAGGGAAGAACATAAAAAGGATTAAGTAAGTGGAGTGTTTTGCTCCTATTGGTTTCTACCGTGGCACTGAACAGGGAATGGACTGTGGTTTCGGGTTGTTTGTGATGGTTGCTGCCATGAACTCAATTCCGAATTTGAAGTGGTGTCGTGTTTGAAGTGCTGCCGTGAACCTCAAAGCAAGAAAATAAACCTACCATCTAGTTTAGGAGGTTTAAGATTTACCTGATTCCAGATATATTTTTATCTATCAAGAAAACCTACCTTGTTTTTAGTTAGCAATTGAAGTGGTACAACTTGTTTTCTAGGTACAGACATGCTTTGCCCTGTTAGAAATAATTTAGAATGTGTAAGTGTATCAAGTGTATGTTGTTGGTTCATGGTTTAGGGCTATGAGCAGAAATGATTTACACGTTTTTTTTAATAGCTCAGTAATTAGTTTTCTTTGCTTTGGATTTTCTGTACAACATTATTTTAGTAGATGGCATTTCTTCTGCTTGAGCTAAATGACTTGTCTATATTAAGAGGATTTAACTGTCCCTTTTTAATTCTGTTGTAAAAAAAAAAGAATAATCATGTTTCGGTTTCCTTACTAGTGCACTTTGGTCTTCCTTGTCGTGGTATAAAGCATGCAGAATAAGTGGCATTTTGAGTTTCCTTTGCTGCCATGAAACTCAATTTAAACTGTTTAGTTTTGAATAGTTGTGTAGTATATTGGTTTCTTTAGTTTTCATTGCTATTTTAACAAGCATGAGCATCCACGTATTTTAGTGGAATACTTATGTGTTTTATAAAACCTTTTTAGGGGATTATGATTAGCTATAAGTAAGAAAAGACCAGGGTCTTGATAGGATCCCTAAAATTTTAAGAATTGAGATCAGCAGCACACCAAGTGCTTAAAGAAATGCCAAGGCATTTTATTGTAAGAATATTAAAAGATAACAAGTATTTTATTTTAAAGAGGCTAGTACCCGACTTCCAAGGTTGTCGTTAAACAAATCCAGGTGACCAATTCCAAGGTCTTGGCCCTGGAAAGACCAAGGTCTTTACCCTCGAAGGACTTGTGACTAGCTACCACAGGCTCTATTAGGGAGCGCGCTTTGGTACTACGTCTGGGCCCAAGAAAAGTTTATTATTATTTTAAAGTATTAAAGTATAAGTTTTCAAACAAGTGAAATAAAAGAATAAGTTTAGAACAAATGAAATAAGTTTCACTTTGTTTTAAAATCAGCAAGTTTTAGTTTTCTTTTATGCTAGCATGTTATTTAGATTATCTTACTGTTATTTGCTAGTAGATGAGCATGAGCAGCTTTACATGTTTAGCATTTCAGCCTGTTTGATTCCTTACTATTAGATGAGCATGAGTAGTTTTCAGTAAGCATTCAGTTAGTTTATGTTATAGATATATGTACATGCATATCGAGATTTTGTGAGTTAGATAGCGCTTACTGAGCAATTTTGCTTATAGATTGCATTTCCTCTTACTGCAGATAAAGGAAAGGAAAAGCTATAGCAAAGGAAGGCGACGAGGAGGTGCGGATGGTGTGTGATGCCAGGACTATGGGAGAGACTTGGGATGTTATTGAGTTTTCGTGTTTTAGTGGATAAGAAACATTTGAGATTGTATTTTATACTCCATGTCATTTGAGTTCATTCTTGTTTTAGATTGCATGCTGAGATGAATTCTGATTAATAAATAGATACTGTTGTGTTTGCATTGAGATATAGTGTGTATAGTTTCTATTATTATGTGTTATATATGCATGTCAGTATTGTATTGCATTTTAGTCATGCTGTACTGCATACACTCTGCCGAAATTTTAAGTTTTCTGGAAAAAAAAAAGTTAAGTACAGTTTGTCATACTTGCTAAGTAAGAATTTATAGTAGTTAAGTAACGGTCACCCTTAGAGAGTAGTAGTAAGAAGGGTGGTCGTTACAGTTGGTATCAGAGCAGTTCCCATTCTCCAACATCACACATCAACACCAGCCTTGCCGTCTTTAAGTAAAAATGTATTTATACTTTCTTTTATGCTTTTCCTTTAGTGCTTGCAGTATAGAGAAATGTTTAGAAGTACCTGCTCATATGTGTTTAAAGTCAAGAATCATGCTTAAGTTAGATATGTTTAGAGAGTATGGAGACGATTTCAGTTTTCCTTTCTGCATAACTAGATGGCAAGAAGAGGACGTCCCCGTAGCACTCGTACTGAGAACCGAGCTCAGGAGAACAAAGAGCCCAGAACAACTGAGCCTAATCTTTCTGAAGTTGTTGTCCAACTCCAGAGACAAGTAGCAGAGCAGCAACAAGTGATTGCTGTTGGTGCAACCTTAGGTCAAGGTTGACCTGACTCGAGTTGTATTTTGATGTTTGACGAGAATGGGAAAGTTCTATTCTGATGTTTGACGAGAGTAGAAAAGTTGTATTTTGATATTTGACAGAATACAAACTTGGGAGTTTATGGGTGCAATCTTTGGTCAAGGTTGACCTGGTTGACCCTGTTGGTTGCTACTCAGAAAGCCTATAGGTTCCACTGTACAAAAATTTTGTACAAAGGTCTGAACCTTTTCCTAGCTACCATGTGTTCTTTTAAATTAAATTTTGGATCTCCTGCGGAACTTAACACGTTTGATCCAAAACTTAATCTATTTGTTCTTTTAGGTTTTGACTTGGATCTCCTGCGGAACTTAACACGTTCGACCCAAGTCTCCTTAAGTTATTAATTCCATTAAATATTAATTTCCATAAAAGGTTCCCAGTACTGACGTGGTGAGGCACATGGCCTTCTTGGATATGGGAGCAACCACCACCGACTAGACAAAACCTTTAATAGAAAGCTAATATTTAATTTCCTAAAATAACTTTAGGTTAACCAAAGAGAACAATCAAATCACAAGGAAAAGAAAGAAACAAAAGAACACAACTTGAAAAACATATTCGAAATACTAGAGCGTAAGCCTCTTGTATTTGGTATTATTTCCATAAATAACTAGCATGATGCGGAAATAGAAATTACTAGTTATACCTTGTAGAAAAACCTCTTGATCTTCTACGTATTCCTCTTCTAACCTCGGACGTTGTGTGGGCAGCGATCTTCCAAGATGAGAAACCACCAACCACCTTCTTCTTCTCCAAGCAAGGTTCGGCCACAAAAGAAAAGCTTCACCAAGGAGAAAACCAAAATACTAACCAAGCTCCAAGAGATGCTAGCTTTCTCTCCTTCTTCTTCTTCTTCTCCAAGTAGTATCAAGCCACCACAAGAGCTCCAAGGGAGGAGAGAGGTTCGGCCACCACAAGAGGAAGAGAGGGAGAGGATGGACGGCCACACCAAGGAACAAGAGAGGGAGAGGAATAATAGATGTTGTATCTTGTGAAGGCACCCTCACCCTTCTTTTATATTCCTTGGCCTAGGCAAATTAGGAAATTTAATTACAATAAAATTTCCTTAATTTCCTTGACATGATTTATTTGAGAAAATAAAATAAAATTTCCCAAATAAACTCTAATGGCGGCCACATCAAGAGGAAGCAAATTGGACAAGTTTTAATCAACAATTAAAACTTTCCTTATTTGTTTCCAGAAATTTTAAAAATAAAATTTCTCTTTAAAATCTCTTCATGGTTAATAAAAGGAAATATCTATAATTTTAATTTTATTAACATGTGAATAATTTTAAAGAGAAAATAAAAACTCTCAATCTACAAATAAGGAAAGAGATCTAATCTCTTTCTTTAATCTTTGTAAATCTTTTACAAGAGAGATATTTTAATTTTAATTCTCTTTAAAATATATCTTCCACATAATAATAAAATCTAAAATTAAATTTCTTTTTATTTAATTATGGCCGGCCCTACTAGCTTGGGTTCAAGCTAGGGCCGACCACCTTAAAGCTTAGGCCGGCCCTAGCTTGGTTCCCAAGCTAGCTTGGCCGGCCCCTTTAGGTGGGTATAGAAGGTGGGTATATGTGGGTATAGTACTCTATAAATAAGAGGCTACGATAGGGACCGAGAGGAGGAATTGGTTTTGGTCTCCCGATAAAATTAAGCATCCCGTGTTCGCCCCGAACACACAACTTAACTTTATCAATGATAATTCATTCCACTAGAGAACTATCATTGAACTACCGCACCAATCCCAAATTACATTTTTGGGCTCCTTCTTATTATGAGTGTGTTAGTCTCCTTGTGTTTAAGATATCGAATGTCCACTAATTAAGTGAGTTACTGACAACTCATTTAATTAATATCTAAGTCCAAGAGTAGTACCACTCAACCTTATTATCATGTCGGACTAAGTCCACCTGCAGGGTTTAACATGACAATCTTTATGAGCTCCTCTTGAGGACATTATCAACCTAGTATCACTAGGACACAGTTTCCTTCTATAATCAACAACACACACTATGAATGATATCATTTCCCAATTTATCGGGTTTATTGATTCATCGAACTAAATCTCACCCATTGATAAATTAAAGAAATAAATATCAAACATATGTGCTTGTTATTATATTAGGATTAAGAGCACACACTTCCATAATAACTGAGGTCTTTGTTCCTTTATAAAGTCAGTATAAAAGGAACGACCTCAAATGGTCCTACTCAATACACTCTGAGTGTACTAGTGTAATTATATAGTCAAGATAAACTAATACATAATTACACTACGACCTTCTAATGGTTTGTTCCTTTCCATTCTGGTCGTGAGCTACTGTTTATAATTTATAAGGTACTGATAACATCATCTTCTGTATGTGACACCACATACTATGTTATCTACAATATAAATTAAATGAACAACTACAAAACAAATGTAGATAATTAGACCAAATGTGATTCTTTATTCATAATGAATGTTTACAAAGCTTAGGCTTTCAGTATACACTCCAACAGACCCGAGGTGAGTCGACCTGATTAGGGAAATCCTGGTGAGTGAAGCCAGGTGAAAGTCCTGGTGAGTGAAGTCAGGCAAGGGAAAGTCCTGGTGAGTGAAGCCAGGCAGTTGGAAAGTTCTGGTGAGTGAAGCCAGGCAAGGGAAATCCAGATAGGTCAAGGTTGACCAGACATCTGGTGAAAATTCCAAGCAGGGAGCTTGGCACGAAAAAAGTCCAAGTATGGAGACTTGGCACGGAAAAGTCCAAGCAGGGAGCTTGGCACGAGAAAAGTCCAAGTATGGAGACTTGGCACGGAAAAGTCCAAGCAGGGAGCTTGGCACGGGAAAAGTCCAAGTATGGAAACGTGTGTTGGTGCAATATCCCTTAGGTCAAGGTTGACTGGTTAGTTTGACCAAGCTTGAGTCTTGGTCATAGTTTCGATGTTTGACAATACATGTAGACACATGGACAATGCAGGCGCAGTTGTTCATATGGGAAGATTCTGATCAGGGACTGATCAGTGTGAATGAAGAAGAGTCAAGTAGGTCAAGGTTGACCGGATACTTGACTGTGGAAGTCCTGGTGAGTGAAGCCAGGCAAAAGAAAAATCTTGGTGAGTGAAGCCAGGTGAAAGACCTAGTGAGTGAAGCTAGGCAGATTGAAAACCCTAGTGAGTGAAGCTAGGTGAAAGTTCAAGTAGGTCAAGAGAGTGACCAGATACTTGGCATGAAAGAAAAGTCCAAGTGGGTCAAAGGGATTGACCGGACACTTGGTGAGGGAGTCCTAGCAGGTCAAGGGAGTGACTAGATGCTAGGCATGACGTATCAACAGGTTAAGGTCAACCGGATGTTGGTTTGGGAGATTTGGGACTTGGTTTTGGGCAAAAAACAAGTGCTGGATCGATCAGTGGATCGATCCAGCCTCTGGATCGATCAGTGGATCGATCCAGACCTTTCCCAGCGAACAGAAAGCCTCTGGATCGATCAGTGGATTGATCCAGAGGTCTCAATCGATCAGTGGATCGATTGGGACGCTGCTGCTTCGCACGATAAGCGCTGGATCGATCCATGGATCGATCCAGGCATTTTTCCAGAGCACAGAGGCGCTCTGGATCGATCCGTGGATCGATCCAAAGCCTCCCCGATCGATTGGGAATAATCGAATCGATCGGGATCCGACCGTTGCGTCGTATTTGAGCCGCAGGCGAGCATTGTCTTCGGCACTTCTTCACCGATTCATCTCAGATCTTCACCAGCTCCTCCACAGCTCTTCTCAAGCTCGAGATCGCCAGTTCTTGAAGGTTCTTGGAGGCTCTTCCAAGTCAAGAGGCGGATCAAAGCAAGGAGAAGAAACTAGGGTTAGGGTTTGTGCACTCATTGTAAGCTTGTAAGCTTGTATTTCTTTACTACCCTTTCTTCTTCTTGTATTGAGTCTTGTAGGGCTTCTCCGCCCTTGGTAGTTACCATAAAGGAGAGTTTTATTTAGTGGAGGGTGTGTGTGTTGGTGTGGATCCTTGGACTAGTCACCTCTTGTGAGGTGGATACCAAGTAAACCAACCGTGTTAGCATTGTGTGATTTGTTTCTGTATTTTCCGCTGCACATCTTCGAAGAAACAAGCAACGCCGAATACCGGGCACGCGACGAGCTATTCACCCCCCTCTAGCTACTTTTGGTCCTAACAAGTGGTATCAGAGCGAGGCCGCTCTTCACCGAAATCATCGTCGGAAGGGGCAAACAAAACAAGCAAAGCTAGAGGGCGAAGAAGTAAGAGCAAATTCATCAAAGTCAAAGAAATCAAAAGGCTTAACTTCAAGATGCAATTCCAAGATGGACTTGGATTTGACACAAGGGTGGCTCCACCATACACATCCACAAGCTTCGATTCTTGGAGATCAAGAATCGAAAATTTCTTGATGATGGAGATAGAGCAATGGTTTGCTCTCATGGAAGGATTTGAAGCTCCAACAAACTCCAAGGGCAAGCCTCTCAAGAAAAGCAAATGGAGTCAAGAGCAAGTTCAAAGGAGCAAGGCAAACGATAAAGTGACCAAGCTTTTGGTCAACTTATTGCCAAGCAATATTTTGGCTCAAGTTGGAGAATTCAAGGATGTCAAGGAGCTTTGGAGCAAGTTGGCATTAATCCATGAGATCCCCTTCACTGTACCGAATCAAGAGGAATCCAAAGAGGGCGACTCAATGGATCAAGATCAAGAGGAAGAAGCTTCATTCTCAAAGGAGTGCAATCAAAAGAGCAAGGAAGTAGTATATTCCTTGTTTCATGTACAAGAGGATGAAGAAGAAGGAGAAGCCTCCACCTCTAGGATTGAGGGGGAGCAATCTTCATTGACACCGGATCAAGAAGAAGGAGAATCCTCCACATCCGGGTCAAGAGAAGAAGAGGATGAAGAAAATTCTACCTCCACAAGTCAAGAAAAATCAAATGGAGGGGAATCAAGGTCCGATCAAGAGGAAGTTTCCATCTCCGGATCCAAAGGAAAAGATGCCACCCCTACAAGCAAAGGTATAAATATTTCAATTAATAATAAAAATCATATTATATGCTTTGAATGTAGGGAACATGGGCACTACAAAAGCAAGTGCCCTAAATTGGCCAAGAAGAAGGGCCAAGTGGCACCAAAAGGCAAGGAGAAGCCAAAGGAGACCATCCCCGGAACAAAGAAGAGCAAGGAGCACATCGTGTGTTTTTCTTGCAATAAAAAGGGGCATTACCGGAGTCAATGCCCTAAGGGGAAGAAGATGGTCAAGGCTCAAGGAGGAAGCTCAAGTCAAGGGGGAGCCTCTAAGGTAAAAAGGAAGGTAACTTTTATTGAGCCTACCCCTTTCCATTATGGTAAAAAGCATGATAGTTCTAATTTTCATCATTTTAATGCAATTTACCATAAGAATAGAAAGCATGAGGGCTTTAAGGAAAAGCATGTGGCCCTACATGCCAAAACTACCCAACCTAAGGCTAGGAAGGTAGATAGACACTTGGGCGGGAACACTAAGGATAATAGATACATGCCCAAGAACAAAAATGCTCTTGGACCAAAATCTAAGGATTTAATGATAGAAAATCAAGTCTTGAGGTCAAGACTTGATAAAATGGAAAAGACCCTAAAAAGGATGGAAAATATTCTACAAGGGCAAAATGAGCAATACCTAGGGCTAAGAAAATCAAAGTCATCAAATAGTCATAGAGGTTTGGGATACAAACCAAAGGCTAAGAAGGATGTAATCTCTTACCATAGGGTTCCATATAGTTATGGAACCAACCCTAGGTCTAGTGGTCAAGCCAAAAATACAATGGAAGTTATCCCTAAGAGTATTTTTGCAACAAATGTGACTAAGACTTCTAAGAAGTCTAAGAAAGTCACAAAGAAGGTTACAAGGGAAGCAATCCCTAGAGTTGACCTAGAAAAAGTGACCAAGGTCTCTAAGAAGCCAAACAAGGTCACTAGGAAGGTATCTAGGGAAGTTATCACTAGTGAATACCTAGAGCATCCAAGGAGCACCAATAGGTTTTGGGTTCCTAGAAGCATCTTCTCTACCCCATAGATGGGTTAGAGAGTGCCAACCCCGATTAGAAGGGTAGTTAACCCAACTTTGAGGAAATTGACACTCAAGGAGCATTTTCAAGGTTTTTGCTAACCTTTGAAAATGAAATGAAATGTTTATTTACTCTTGGAAAGAGTAAAATGTGCTATAAAGGAAGAAATTTGAGATGACTTTAAATGGCACAAGAAATCAAGTATTAAGAAATACCAAATTGGGACTTCGGTATTGTCTTGGGAATTTAAGGCAAATCTAAGCCTTAATTTAAAAGTGATTACTCTTATGGGAAA
Organism: Zingiber officinale; assembly: GCF_018446385.1. Lineage (NCBI taxonomy): Eukaryota > Viridiplantae > Streptophyta > Magnoliopsida > Zingiberales > Zingiberaceae > Zingiber > Zingiber officinale. Next base: position 126,716,294 of record NC_055989.1, read on the forward strand.
ATGAAATATGCCAACATTTGAGAAATGTTTTAAATTTTTAATTGGCAAAATTAATTCAAGAGATTAAAGAAATGTCAAGTTGGGTTTTGGCATTTTCTTGAGGAAATTGGGCAATCTATGGTTTATGCTTAAGGATTGGCTAAGGGTTAAGGATACTTAGATAGATAATCTAGGTATAATTTAATTATGCTAAATCTTGTCATGTTTGGTTGCCCATTATATGCCATGACATCATGTTTTATTTGTGCATTCATGTTTTATTATAAAAAAAAAAATCCAAAAATACCATGTCATGACATTCATACATCATGTAGTTATAGGATATTTTCTTTTGAAAAATTAGTTCCTTTTTGATGTATGCCATAACATAATCATGCATTAAGTTTAATTCCGTGCAATTCAGGACAAATGGCATTAAACAACACTTATTAACAAGTGACATCCTAGGTGGATGTCTAATATCTCTAAAATGCCTAGATAGATATGCATGATCCCTAGAATAGGGCAAAACCAAAATCTCACATCTCACAAGGACTATAAGGTGACTTGTATGTGTTTTAGTACACATTAGATACAAGTGAGATGTTAGGAAGATGAATAAAACTCAAGATGCTGATTTGGTGCATTCTTTTGAGTTTTAGAGTCATCAAAACACATAGTTATGTGTTTTCCCATCATTGGGAAAGCTAATGTACAAGTCATGTGCATTAAGCCCAAGGAACATGGTGGGATATTGGTTTGAAAATATTTTCAAAATGATTTTGGAAAACCTTGGTGAAGGCTATCTTTTGATAGTAATCACCATTGAATAGTTAGACACAAACTTGAAGAAAACACTAAAGTTTTTGTAAGTTTTCAAGTTTGTGTCAATCTTTGAAAATATGAAGTATTTTCATAGAAAACTATTTTTCCCTGATAGTATATGCCCTAAATAATGCCTACACGAAATTTCATGATTTTTGGATTTTTGTAGAATTTTCTAGGGATTTCTGAAGTTGGCCGATTTTGAAATTCAGCAACTATCAGAGCTCCGATCGATCCATGGATCGATTGGAGTGCCTGAATCGATCCATGGATCGATTCAGAAGGCAAGTCTCCCGCAAGCAGAAGCTCGCTGGATCGATCAGCCGATCGATCCAGGAAGTCTGAATCGATCAGTGGATCGATTCAGAAAGGTTCAATCGATTAGAACTCAACTTCAATCGATCCAAGTTGCTGATTTTGGCTGGGAAAGCCTGATTTCAGCATCTTTAAACCTATTTTAGTCTAGGTAGCCTTTCCAAACCCCTGAAATTACATTTGTATACATAAAAAGGATGTTTTCATGTGAAAACAAGGATGGATTGGTTAAGGAAGGCTAAGTTGAAGTTTAGGTTGAGGTTTGTTTTAGATTTTGAATATTTTGAACCTCAAAACTTCTACAATTGGGTTTCCTAAAGTTTTAGGGATTCCAGGTCATTGTTGGTGCAATGACAGAAGTTACCACCATGTCTTTAGGGGGAGGTACTCTTTAAAGACATGAAAATTATTTTTCATGAACCTTGGAAGGTGGTTAACCTTCTGTTTAAAAATGCTCAAGGTTGAGCGTTTGAACTTAAATGGGGAGTGGATAATCTCATAGTTCAACTGGTTTCAGTGGATAATGCTCAAGGATGGGCATTTGCCTACATTGAGGAAGAAATGTAGGGTTAAAGATAAATGAAGGGTATGGGACCTTCATTTAGGTCATTGGACTTTGTTACTGCTCAAGGGTGAGCATTGGTGATAATGAAGGGTATGGAACCTTCATTATCGTGTTGATCACAACGAGTAAAGTTGTGAACAACGATGACCAACTCTTCAGGGGGAGAGTTTTCAACAAGTGGATTTGTTGATGTGTGCCCAAAATTGAGGCACGGGTTGATGTGTGCTCTAAGATGGGTTGATGTGTGCCAATAGGGGGAGAATGTGTGGTTTACGTTAGACCTTCATTAACTATGGGGGAGGTCATAGGGGGAGAATGAAGGGAACCAACATTCATACTTTGGCATGAATGGAGTTAAGGCTATGAGATTAGCTTAATTCAGAATGGTCCAAACTTAAAGGTATTGTCAAACATCAAAAAGGGGGAGATTGTTGGTGCAATATCCCTTAGGTCAAGGTTGACTGGTTAGTTTGACCAAGCTTGAGTCTTGGTCATAGTTTCGATGTTTGACAATACATATTGACACATGGACAATGCAGGTGCAGTTGTTCATATGGGAATATTCTGATCAGGGACTGATCAGTGTGAATGAAGAAGAGTCAAGTAGGTCAAGGTTAACCGGATACTTGACTGTGGAAGTCCTGGTGAGTGAAGCCAGGCAGAAGGAAAATCCTGGTGAGTGAAGCCAGGTGAAAGACCTAGTGAGTGAAGCTAGGCAGATTGAAAACCCTAGTGAGTGAAGCTAGGTGAAAGTTCAAGTAGGTCAAGAGAGTGACCGGATACTTGACATGAAAGAAAAGTCCAAGTGGGTCAAAGGGATTGACCGGACACTTGGTGAGGGAGTCCTAGCAGGTCAAGGGAGTGACTAGATGCTAGGCATGACGTACCAACAGGTTAAGGTCAACCGGATGTTGGTTTGGGAGGTTTGGGACTTGGTTTTGGGCAAAAACCAAGTGCCGGATCGATCAGTGGATCGATCCAGCCTCTGGATCGATTAGTGGATCGATCCAGACCTTTCCCAGCGAACAGAAAGCCTCTGGATCGATCAGTGGATCGATCCAGAAGTCTCAATCGATCAGTGGATTGATTGGGACGCTGCTGCTTCGCACGATAAGCGCTGGATCGATCCAGGCATTTTTCCAGAGCACAGAGGCGCTCTGGATCGATCCGTGGATCGATCTAAAGCCTCCCCGATCGATTGGGAATAATCGAATCGATCGGGATCCGACCGTTGCGTCGTATTTGAGCCGCAGGCGAGCATTGTCTTCGGCACTTCTTCACCGATTCATCTCAGATCTTCACCAGCTCCTCCACAGCTCTTCTCAAGCTCGAGATCGCCAGTTCTTGAAGGTTCTTGGAGGCTCTTCCAAGTCAAGAGGCGGATCAAAGCAAGGAGAAGAAACTAGGGTTAGGGTTTGTGCACTCATTGTAAGCTTGTAAGCTTGTATTTCTTTACTACCCTTTCTTCTTCTTGTATTGAGTCTTGTAGGGCTTCTCCGCCCTTGGTAGTTACCATAAAGGAGAGTTTTATTTAGTGGAGGGTGTGTATGTTGGTGTGGATCCTTGGACTAGTCACCTCTTGTGAGGTGGATACCAAGTAAACCAACCGTGTTAGCATTGTGTGATTTGTTTCTGTATTTTCCGCTGCACATCTTCGAAGAAACAAGCAACGCCGAACACCGGGCACGCGACGAGCTATTCACCCTCCCCCCCCTCTAGCTACTTTTGGTCCTAACAACTTGGCATGGGAAGTCGGAGAGGGCTTGGGAGCTCGTTCTCCGAACTGTGGTCAGAGAGGGCTCGGCAGCTCGTTCTCTGGACCGGATGGAGTCGGAGAGGGATCGGTAGCTCGTTCTCCGGACTAGGTCAGAGAGGGCTCGGTAGCTCGTTCTCAGGACCAGGTAGGGTTTAGGGCTGGGAGCTCTAAACCTGGATCGGTCTGGTGATCGATCCAGTGATACGCTGGTTGACTGATCGGTCTGGTGACCAATCAGTAACCAAACAGTGTGTTTTTGTGAATTACCTGATCGGTCTGGTGACCGATCAGTAATCATACAGAAGCGAAGAAGATCGGGAGAAGAAGATGCACACATCCACTGAGTCAATCTGATCGGTCCACAGACCGATCGAGATCATCTCAGACCGTCTGGACATAGCCTGATCGGTCCAACCTAAGTCTGATCGGTCCCAAGACCGATCAGAAGGACCGATCGGGGTGGAGCCTGATCGGTCCAGCTCTAGCCGTTGAGTCACAACGGCTAGATTTCTGCTGTGTCTTCTGCCCTCTTCACAGGTTCGCAGGTTCAGGGATATAAAGGGGTCGAGTGTCTCTACAGTAAAGGGACCGTCTCTCTTTTCTTACTGATCTTACTGCAATCAGAGCTTTGCTGAGCTCTCATTTTCCTGAAGCTTCGTGGAAGCTTCCTTCTGTTGGTTCCTGCTGTTGTAGGTGTTTCATGAAGTTGCTGCTTCATCCAGTCGACGAGAAGGCAAGCTGTGTTTTTACATTCTTACTGCCTTTGTATTGTGCTGTATCTTGGTATTCCTATCTTGCTGTTGCAAGAAGTTTGTGGCGAGGTTTCTCCACCCAGAAGGAGTTTCTATTAGCCGATTTTTCGGGGTCTCATCCACCGACGGATTGATAGGCTTCGTCCACCTTACGGACACGCCGAGGAGTAGGAGTATCATCTCCAAATCTCGTTACATCATCGTGTTTGAGGTTTGATCTTCTCCACTTTCGTTTCTACATTGTATTTCCGCTGCGCTAACCTAAATTGTAGGAAGAAACGAAAATTTGGGGTCGGCTATTCACACCCTCCCTCTCTAGCCGCTATCCGAAGGTCCTAACAATTGCCAATCTAATGGCCAATCAGCAGCCAGTCCCTCCCACTCCTCCAACTATCAATGTGGAGACTCCAGTGGTGACTTAGGTTCCACCAGCCGCCCTGGAAGTCGCCACAGCACCTAGAAGACAAGAAGCATATCTGATACAGTGGCTAAAGTCGAAGCCAGAAAGTTTCTCAGGCACGACTGAGCCCTGGGATGCTCAGGCTTGGTTCAAGACACTGGAGAGCACCATGGAGCTTCTTGACTGGTTAGAAGTCGAGAAGGTCAAGTGTGTCTCTTTCTGCCTATCAGGAAATGCTCGTATGTGGTGGGTGAGAGAGTTAAGAGCAAGAGAGTAGTCAATCAGATGAGCTGGACTGACTCCGAGACAGAGTTTCACGAAGAATTCTGCCGCCAACGGATCACCAATAAATATTATGAAGAGTTTATAGAATTCAGAAGGTGAACCATCCTTTGAGTTCACGGGAGTACCAAAGAGGAAGACCCAGAAATTTCTCTCCTCCCTAACAGCTCACCAGATGTTAGCTAAAGGATGTACTGGTTTTCTTGCATACATTGTGAATACAGAAGAACAAGAAAGACCCAAGAAGGAAGATGATCGGGTAGTCTGTGAGTATCCAGAGGTATTCCCAGAAGAGCTACCTGGACTACCTCCCAACAGAGAAGCGGAGTTTGAAATTGAGTTGGTCCCTGGCACCGGTCCAATTTCAAAAGCTCCATACCGAATTTCTCCAACAAAGCTAAAAGAGTTACAAGAACAACTTCAGAAGCTGCTTGACAAGGGTTTCATCCACCCTAGTCATTCACCCCGGGGTGCTCCAGTATTGTTCGTTAAGGAGAAAGATAGATCTATACGGATGTGCATGGATTTTAGAACGCTGAACAGAGAAACAATTAAGGATAAGTACCCTCTTCCCAGAATAGATGATCTATTTGATCAGCTAAAGAGGGCAATAGTGTTCTCTAAAATAGACCTGTGCTCTGGGTACCATTAGCTGAAAGTGAAAGAAAGTGTTATACCCAGAACAGTTTCCAGGACCAGATATGGACACTACAAATTTATAGTCATGCCATTTGGTGTGACTAATGCACCTGCAGTCTTCATGGACTTAATGAACATAGTGTTCAGAGAATACCTCGACAAATTTTTCATCGTGTTCATCGACGACATTTTGGTTTATTAAAGAACCCCAGAGGAGCATGACACGCACTTGAGAATAGTCTTGCAGACCCTACAGCAGAAACAGCTTTATGTCAAATTCTCGAAGTGCGAGTTCTGGTTAAATCAGGTGGCGTTTCTAGGTCACATTATTTCTAAAGAAGGCATCGAAGTGGATCCTGCCAAGATAGAGGCAGTCAATAATTGGCATAGGCCCAAGAACGTTAGAGAGATCAGAAGCTTCCTTGGTTTAGCTGGGTACTACAGAAAATTCGTGGAGGACTTTTCCAGGATAGCTTCTCCACTAACGGCCTTAACTAGGAAGAACAAGAAGTTTGAATGGTCAGACAAATATGAGCAAAGTTTTCAAGCATTGAAGAGGAGATTGACTAGTGCTCCTATTCTGACTGTTCCAGAGAGTGACAAGAATTTTGACATCTACAGTGATGCTTCCAAGATAGGCCTAGGAGTTGTACTCATGCAAGAAGGAAAAGTTATAGCTTATGCTTCCAGACAACTCAAAGACTATGAAAAGAACTACCCCACTCATGATCTTGAGCTGGCAGCTGTGGTCTTTGCACTGAAACTCTGGCGACACTACTTGTATGGAGTCCAGTGCAGAATCTTCACCGACCATCAGAGCTTAAAGTATTTCTTTATCCAGAAAGACTTAAACATGAGACAGCGCAGGTGACTAGAGTTGGTTAAGGATTCTGACTGTGAAATCCTCTACCACCCAGGTAAAGCTAACAAAGTGACAGATGCACTAAGCAGAAAGTCCAATGCACTCCTGATGTCTTTGTCATCATTAGCCCTGCCACTGCAGAAGGAGTTGTCAGATTTCGGACTTGAAGTTATTTATGAGCAACTCTCTACTAGACCTTAGAGTCAACCCTACTTGAGGATATACAGAGAAAGCAAAGTGAAGATACAAATATCCAAAAGATCAAGCAAGGGGTACAAAAAGGGGAAAATTCGAAGTTTAGAGTATCAGACAGTGGAATCCTCTATCAGGGGAACCGCCTTTGTGTCCCCAATGATGAAGATTTGAGAAAGAAAATTTTAAAAGAAACTCATAGTACACCTTACTCCATGCATCCTGGTTCCACCAAGATATATCAGGATGTGAAACAGAGATTCTGGTGGTCTGGACTCAAAAGAGATGTTGCAAAATATGTCAGTACTTGCCTGACATGTCAGAGGGTCAAAGCAGAGCACCAGAGACCAGGAGGAGTTCTACAACCTCTCTCAATACCAGAGTGGAAGTGGGAAGAAATATCCATGGACTTTATAACAGGTCTTCCAAGAACTACAAATGGATATGATGCGATATGGATAATAGTGGACAGATTGACCAAGTATGCCCATTTTCTAGCCATCAAGGTGTCCCATTCTATAGAGCAGTTGACACAACTGTATGTTAAGGAAGTGATCAGACTTCATGGAGTTCCAAAATCTATTGTGTCTGATAGAGATGGGTGCTTCGTCTCTCACTTTTGGGAGTGTGTTCAGAATGCATTAGGCACCAAACTCAAGTTCAGCACATCCTTCCATCCTCAGACTGATGGACAAATAGAGCGAGTAAACCAGATTTTAGAAGATATGTTCAGAGCTTGTGCACTAGATTTCAAGGGAAGTTAGTGCAAGTATCTATGTTTAGCTGAGTTTGCCTACAACAATAGCTATCAGGCCACCATCAAGATGACACCTTATGAGGCGTTGTATGACAGGAAGTGCATATCACTCATTTGCTGGCAAGAAGCAAGTGAAAGAAAAGAAATGGAAGTAGAACTGGGCATTCAGACAGAGCTGATAGATGAGACCACTCAGGCTATCCAGAAGATCAGACAGAGGATTGAGACTGCCCATAGTAGACAGAAAAGTTATGCTGACACACGTCGTAGGCCACTTGAGTTCCAAGTAAGGGATTCAGTTTTTCTCAAAGTCGCTCCTATGAAGGGAGTGATGAGATTTGGCAAGAAGGGCAAATTAAGTCCTCGCTATGTAGGGCCTTACCTGATCATAGAAAGAATTGGGAAGGTAGCTTACAAGCTGGATTTACCACAAGACATGTCAGCAATACATAATGTATTTCATGTCTCTATGCTAAAGAAGTGTATTCACGACCCTAGCCAAGTGATTCAGCCTCAGACAGTGCAGATCCAAGAGGATTTTAGTTACGAGAGCAGACCTACACAAATAGTGGACAGAGAAGTTAAAAGACTAAGGAACAAAGAAGTGCCACTAGTGAAGGTCATCTGCCAGAATCAGAAGCACGAGGAAGTTACTTGGGAGCGTGAGGACAGTATGAGACAGAAATATCCAGAGTTATTCTAAGTTCGAGGATGAACTTTTTATAAGGTATGGGAAATTGTAACAACCCAAATTTCCTCATTTCAAGTACTAAAAATAATTTAAAAATATTTAAAAATGCCTTAGAAATATTCTAGAGATTTTTAGAAATTTTTAGAGTATTTTTATGTAATTTTTGGAGTTTGTTTGGCATTTTTACCAAAAGGAGGAAGTTTCAAAAAATAAATAGGTTTAGCCGAGGTTCGAACCTGCGACCTCGGGCCGAACCAAGTCTTAAGCGAATTCGGCTGACCAAGTGTCCAAGCGGATGTTGCTGATTAAGAAAGGAGCGACTTTTATTTAAGAAGTAATTGGTAATAGGATATGAGGGTTATTAAGGGAGAGTTTAGTTTTTCCGGTGACCTAAAATTCCCTCACCTTTCTCTCTCGCGGCGCGTCCGCGTTTCTCGTCTCGGGCGAAAATGCAGCAGGATTAGGGTATCACTTCTGGCAGCCGGCGAGGGTGTTTCTCAGTGAGGTCTTCATACCTTCGTGATCCCCTCGTCGAGAAGAGCAAGTGGATACAAGGAGATCGTTGAGGAAGCACATCTCTGGAACCCTAACAGCTCATTTCCTTTGGTTGTAAGTCCAAGAACATCTCGGTAAGCTGCTTCTCACCTGTAGTAAGAGTGGTTTCGGAATTTGATTTCGCTCCTTACCATCCACAGCATGCTCCTTTGTTTCGGATTGAGTTTGAGCCGAATTTATGCTTGCTAGGGATTTAGTTCTTTTTGTTTCGGATCATGTTGCGCAGAAACTGTATGTTAGAGGGTTAAGGGTAGATTTAAGACTCTTTTTCCTTCTTCCTTGCATATATACTGTAACATGCTTAAAGGTCTTGTTGCCGCCGTGAGTTTCCAAGGGAAGAACATAAAAAGGATTAAGTAAGTGGAGTGTTTTGCTCCTATTGGTTTCTACCGTGGCACTGAACAGGGAATGGACTGTGGTTTCGGGTTGTTTGTGATGGTTGCTGCCATGAACTCAATTCCGAATTTGAAGTGGTGTCGTGTTTGAAGTGCTGCCGTGAACCTCAAAGCAAGAAAATAAACCTACCATCTAGTTTAGGAGGTTTAAGATTTACCTGATTCCAGATATATTTTTATCTATCAAGAAAACCTACCTTGTTTTTAGTTAGCAATTGAAGTGGTACAACTTGTTTTCTAGGTACAGACATGCTTTGCTCTATTAGAAATAATTTAGAATGTGTAAGTGTATCAAGTGTATGCTGTTGGTTCATGGTTTAGGGCTATGAGTAGAAATGGTTTACACGTTTTTTTTAATAGCTCGGTAATTAGTTTTCCTTGCTTTGGATTTTCTGTACAACATTATTTTAGTAGATGGCATTTCTTCTGCTTGAGCTAAATGACTTGTCTATATTAAGAGGATTTAACTGTCCCTTTTTAATTCTGTTGTAAAAAAAAAAGAATAATCATGTTTCGGTTTCCTTACTAGTGCACTTTGGTCTTCCTTGTCGTGGTATAAAGCATGCAGAATAAGTGGCATTTTGAGTTTCCTTTGCTGCCATGAAACTCAATTTAAACTGTTTAGTTTTGAATAGTTGTGTAGTATATTGGTTTCTTTAGTTTTCATTGTTATTTTAACAAGCATGAGCACCCACGTATTTTAGTGGAATAGTTATGTGTTCTATAAAACCTTTTTATGGGATTATGATTAGCTATAAGTAAGAAAAGACCAGGATCTTGATAGGATCCCTAAAATTTTAAGAATTGGGATCAGCAGCACACCAAGTGCTCAAAGAAATGCCAAGGCATTTTATTGTAAGAATATTAAAAGATAACAAGTATTTTATTTTAAAGAGGCTAGTACCCGACTTCCAAGGTTGTCGTTAAACAAATCCAGGTGACCAATTCCAAGGTCTTGGTCCTGGAAAGACCAAGGTCTTTACCCTCGTAGGACTTGTGACTAGCTACCACAGTCTCTATTAGGGAGCGCGCTTTGGTACTACGTCTGGGCCCAAGAAAAGTTTATTATTATTTTAAAGTATTAAAGTATAAATTTTCAAACAAGTGAAATAAAAGAATAAGTTTAGAATAAATGAAATAAGTTTCACTTTGTTTTAAAATCAACAAGTTTTAGTTTTCTTTTATGCTAGCATGTTATTTAGATTATCTTACTGTTATTTGCTAGTAGATGAGCATGAGCAGCTTTACATGTTTAGCATTTCAGCCTGTTTGATTCCTTACTATTAGATGAGCATGAGTAGTTTTCAGTAAGCATTCAGTTAATTTATATTATAGATATATGTACATGCATATCGAGATTTTGTGAGTTAGATAGCGCTTACTAAGCAATTTTGCTTATAGATTGTATTTCCTCTTACTGCAGATAAAGGAAAGGAAAAGCTATAGCAAAGGAAGACAACGAGGAGGTGCGGATGGTGTGTGATGCCAGGTCTATGGGAGAGACTTGGGATGTTATTGAGTTTTCGTGTTTTAGTGGATAAGAAACATTTGATATTGTATTTTATACTCCATGTCATTTGAGTTTATTCTTGTTTTAGATTGCATGCTGAGATGAGTTCTGATTAATAAATAGATACTGTTGTGTTTGCATTGAGATATAGTATGTATAGTTTCTGTTATTATGTGTTATATATGCATGTCAGTATTGTATTGCATTTTAGTCATGCTGCACTGCATATACTCTGCCGAAATTTTAAGTTTTCTGGAAAAAAAAAGAAATTAAGTACAGTTTGTCATACTAACTAAGTAAGAATTTATAGTAGTTATGTAACGGTCACCCTTAGAGAATAGTAGTAAGAAGGGTGGTCGTTACACTAGGGAACCTCCAGCCGTCATTCTAACCCTCTATTTCTAGTACTCTCTCTATGCCCTCATGGATCTCTCCACTTGTCCACTATGTCAAAGAATGTCGACAAAGTCAGTATCCACCATAATTCATTGATGACTCGTTTGTTGGCGTTCCCATGCAAGATGAATGCTCTTTAGTGAGGTGCGTCCCTTGAGTTTCTCTCTATGAGGTGTATCCTTTGGACTTTTTTTTTTATATAAGATAAGGATAGGGAGATTCTCGGGGAGGTATGATCTAATCCACTTTATTATGATTTACCCTATTTCTTATTATTATTTCTCCTTTTTTATTATTTGGGGTTCCATCGTGATATAAACATTAGGGTATCAGAAGCCTTTTGACACATGTTAATTTTCAAAGAGTCGGTCATGTCAAAAAAGAAAGTGAGGAAAGAGATTCAATGTCATCACTCTTGGTGCTAGGTGGATTTCTATGGCCGATGAGATTTCCACTGTAGCATCACCAGTCACCTATAATGTTTAAGCAATCTCCCTTAGTTGCTTACAATCTACTGCAAGGCTCTGTAAGCTTCACGACTTGAGTTAGTCAATAAATACAACGTAAACAATTGGTACAAAAAAACCCTTAAACGACTTCAACAATTATACCTTTAATTATCTTAAAATTTATTCCAATTGACTATTTATCATGTTGCCAATTGATTAAAAATCCGTTTATTCAATCGTTGCTCTAATAGAAACACTGTTTTTCAAACTTTGTATTTAGTCGACTCCTAACGTTTGGCCAATCGACTGACTAACTCCAATGAGCTATAAACTTTTGTCCTATCAAGTAAAATGTGTGGTCGATCCCTCGTGCTTGCTTACAACCAATCGCAAGGTTTCGTAAGCTTCACGACTTGAATCAGTCAACAAATACCTCCTAAAGTCGCTGATACAACATAAACAATTGATACAAATTACACCCTTAAAACTAAAATTACAATATATAATTACTATACCAGGCTTACCTACTTTGAGTCTTCTAAATTTCATGTCGATCCAAGCTACTAACTTGCAAGTTGCAAGTCCTATAAACTCTTATTCAATCTGGTTATCTAGTCTCGAGTCAAATTTAATCAACATATTCAGTATTTCAAAATTTAATACACATCTAACTTGTCATAATATATAGTAAAATAAAATTTGAAAGATTTATTTGACTAGTTTCATGGGATTCGTTTTAATCAACACGAAACTTAGCCACTAAATAATTAGTTGAATTTCATTTAATTTTTCTTTGAGTTAGGTGGGAAACAAAATTAATTGCAGTTGAAATATTCATATAAATAAATAAATAAATAATTTCTTTAGCCCTGCACTGCATATTTGCTGACACGATGTCAAGATACCATCTGTTGCGCATTCAATTACAATATTAATTATCAATCAGAAACGACACAGAAAAATATTTAAATTATTTAGAAAGTTTAGGATAAGGATTATCATAAATAAAGCAATCATATGACTGCGTTGAAATTAATGTGTGTTATGGTAGTTACACGTAAGGCATCACAAATAAAGGTAGGTAGGTAGAATATATATATATATAATATCAAAATGTTATCTCGCCTCATTCAAAACCTGCTAATTTTTTCAAAACAAATATTATTATTATTATTATTATTATTATTATTATTTTATTTCATTAGCTTACAATTGTCATTATTGTTTATATAATATCAAAATGTCATCTCGCCTCATTCAAAACCTGCTCATTTTTTTCAAAACACTTTTTATTATTATTATTATTTTATTTCATTAGCTTACAATTGTCATTATTGTTTAATGCAGGATCCTTACCACCAACCCCTTAAATCCCCTCTTTCGCCTCCTACCAGTTAGCCTTTTTGTTGACTTGAAGAGACGACCGAAGAGAGAAAGAGATTTGTACAGTGTTTTCTCGAGATATAGATCAGGATAATGATAGATTGTATAGAAGTTAACATACTTTTTTCTATTTACATAAAAACTAATCATAATAATAATGTCTCACCAGATATTTTGAGAATACTCTTTAAATAATACTGTAGCAGATAAGATGGACTAGCCACTATGACATATAAAAATTACTAGATAATTACTATAATATGTAATATTTAATATAATACTATATAATATTGTAGTAGTTATTGAATAACTTTAATATTTTATTTTTAAATAATTTTAATCAATTTAAAATAAATTTAATAAATTTTAATTAAGTTGGTAAAATATATTTTGGTATAATCGTGTTCAAAATTTATAATTTAGGTGTTGGTACAATCATTCTTGGGTCGATCATTCTTGAGTTTTGATATTTGATATTAATGTATGAGAGAAAAGTCAAGTATGCCAAGGGAGAACTGGATATTTGACTGGGAAAATCTTAACCGGAGGTTAGATAACGAAAAGTCCTAATTGAGTTAAGCAAGAGCTAGAGGTTAGAAAATAAAAAATCCTAACTGAGTTAAGTAAGAGAAAGCTCTAACTGGAAGTTAGGCAATGAAAAGTCATAACTGAAAATTAGGTAATGGAAAACCTTAACTAAGGTTAGGTAAGGGGAAGTCATAACTAGAGATAGGCAAGAAAAGTTCTAACTAGAGTTTAGGCAAGGATGAGAACTCTACCGAGTGACTAGTCCTAACTAGATGTTAGACAAGCGTAAGAAGTCTATCGAGTGATTAGCCCTAACTGGAGGTTAGGAAAGGGAAGTCCAACGGAAAAGTTGGTAAAAGAAAATTTTAAGTAGATCAAGGAGGACCGGATACTTAGTGAGAAAGTCCAAGTAGGTCAAAGGTTGACAGGACACTTGTTGAAGAAGCTCTGGCAAGTCAAGGTTGATTGGATGTTAAGCAATGAGAAGTCCCAATAGATCATAGATGATCGGATGTTGGGCAAAGGAACTCTAAACCTAAATACCGGGTGTTAGGGTTGAACAATCAATTAAGGCAATTGATTCGCCCAAAGCAATCAATTAGGGTAATTGATCGAGAGCATTTTCGTGAGAGTGCAGAAGGTGCTATAATCGATTGGGCAATTGATTCCAGGAATGCTAATAGATTAGGACAATCGATTGGGCAATGTGTCTCTTGTGAACAGAAAAGTTATGAATAGATTGAGGCAATTAACTCAGGCTTCACCAATCAATTGGGCTAATCGATTGAGGTCTTTTTCGTGAGAGAACAAAAAGTGTGGGAATCTATTGGGCAATCGATTAAGTAGCTTTTTCTCTCACGAACAGAAACTTCGGAATCGATTGACTTAATCGATTGGAAGTTGGCAATCAATTAGTATGGCTCACCAATCGATTAGACATGCGAAAAAGAATTATTTTATAGGTTTTGACAGTCAATCTGACCTGACAATCAATTGGGAGTAAGACCAATTGATTAAGAAGCTTAAGTCATCCCTATAAAAGAGGGTTCGCTAAGGTTTGAAGTACAAAAAGCTAACGTTCGTTCTTTCTCATGAGCAAGTAGTGTTGCTGCATTTCCAACCGAACAAGAAACAATCCAAAGTAAAAAGAAAAAAAAGAGCAAGCAAAGCAAGGTCTATTGTTGTGAAGTCATGTTCGATTGTATTTCGTATTTGCTTTCTAGTTTTCTTGTTGTATTTCTTGTGCTTAAGATTGTACGAGGTTTCTCCACCTCTGGAAGAATTTCTAGAAGGAGATTTTCATAGTGGATCACCTCAAGATGGTGGATACCAAGTAAATCTAAGTGTTAACATTATGGAGCACTTCGCTTCAAGTTTCCGCTATAATTCAAGTTCAAAGAAGTGAAGCGAGCTATTAATAATTGATTTTAGTAAATTATTAACATTAGGGTTTAAGATTAAGGTTCATGAGCCGTTATAATTCTAACTCATACGTGTCCTAACATTAGGATTTAAGATTTTAGTAAATAATTGATTTTTACGTTATAGCAGCTACAAATTTCTACATGCTGTAGCAGATACCGAATAGCTTCTATACATTATGGCTAAATTCTAAATCATCAAACCTTGAACTTTAAATCTTAAACTATAAACACTGAAATAGTTGATTTTTCATATTGTAGCAGCTACCGAATAACTTTTATATATTGTAATTGATATTGAGTAACTTCTACATGTGGTGACTAAACCCTAAACCTTAAAAAACTTAAATTCCAAATGCTAAACTCTAAACGCTATTATATTAAAATACTTTTTAACAAATTGGTCAAAATTATTTAAACTTCATCAAAATTATTTTAAAATAATTATACCAACTAGTTGTAGTTGTTATAATAATATTGAAAATAAGATATAATATTATAGTAATTACTCAATAACTAATACATATTGTAGCAGCTACTTGTAGCTATTATCATAACATTTGATAAAGAGTATTTTGGAATAAGATTCATGGGGCGTCTTTTACCCTTTTTTTTTTAAGATGCCCTTGATTTATATAATTTGGATGCGAGTTTTTTTTTTATCCGCTTAGCACTTTTTTAGGTTAATATTGAGCCCAACCCTACTCACTTCATTTCAATTAATGGAAGGGAAAAAAAACTTTAGTTCGATGCCACGCATCTAGGAGTAGCTGTCACAAATCGCAGAAAGCAATCACAACTCCTCCACACCGATAGGTTTGCTGTCGATCGCTTAATTGGGTTCCGTTTTTCAAGTCGTTCAAGTTCAACGTCATGAGTCCAAGGTCATCTTCTTTCCTCTTTGTTCCTTTTTCTAGGTCACCTCCTTCCCATTTTTCAACCTTGCTGTTTTGTTTCCTTACTTTGACATTACCTTGAAAATAGTCTTGATTGCGATTTCTTTCTTTTGTTTTATATGAATTTGTTAAACATGTAAAAAGTTTATTAATTTCTACTGCAAGGTTTGCAAAATCTGTGTTGCATCCAATTTAGGTTTTTGATGCTCAATTAAATTGACAAAACAGTTGAAATGACAAATCTTAATTATGCTTCATAATATGTTAAACATTATCAATCTTAATTATACTTCATAATATTTGAAACAAATCTTAATTTCTCCTTCATCTTTATTCACAAAGGTTCATTTTAATGTCTATGCTCAACAGTCACATCCTCTTTTATGTTTAAGTTTTGACTTTAAATTATTTAAAATTATTTGAATTTTTTTAAATTATTTGAAAATTATGACTCTAATATTTGGAAATGTTATGATATTATAAATTAATTTATTATTATATTTGAGTTTGTTATAAAATAAATAATATGATTAAGTTTGTTATAATTGATTGGTAGTCGTTTTTTATTCTTAGGTTATAAATAATTAATTTGTAATTATTTTTTGTCCTTAGGTTATAAATGGAACATCAATAATCTTCAAATAAAAAGTCAAAAATATTAGTATCATTTTTTAAGAAGAAAGATGATTAATCTGAATCTGATAATCAACTACAATGTGATCTACCTCTAGACCAATAGTTGGATCCTCTACTTCTGATTTACAACCTCATTATGCATCTAGGTCAATGGAACAAAGAGAGGAAGAATTTGATATTTCTTCTATTGAAGGAGATATAGGATTATGAAAATTGATTTGTGAATACCCTGTTAATGAGCGAGATGAGATTAGAAGAGCATATGTTAAAGCAAGATCTTATCAACCCAAACTCGCTGAGTATCCAAGAACAAAAATTGGAAAGCAAAACTAGTGATTTCAATATGCTTGGTTCAAACAATTTCCTTAGCTAAAATATTCACCTTCAAATGACAAAGCATATTATTTTCCATGCTTTCTTTTTGAGAATAAAAGTAATCCAGTGTCTCGTTCTGCACGTGTTTATGATGAGTTTAACGGTTCAAAGAGAGTTAATGGAAGAGGAAAATGTGCATTTCTTATTCATGTTGGTCCATTGTCTTCGTCACATTAGATGTGTGAAATGTGTTCAAGATTTGATGAAACCAAAGTAAAATATTAACAAAGTGATGAATGCTCAATCTACTAACGAATAGTTGTTGGTTGCTACTCGAAAAACCTAGAGGTTCCACTGTACAAAAATTTTGTACAAAGGTCTGAACCTTTTCCTAGCTACCATGTGTTCTTTTAAATTAAATTTTGGATCGCCTGCGGAACTTAACACGTTTGATCCAAAACTTAATCTATTTGTTCTTTTAGGTTTTGACTTGAATCTCCTGCGGAACTTAACACGTTCGACCCAAATCACCTTAAGTTATTAATTCCATTAAATATTAATTTCCATAATTGGTTCCCAGTACTGACGTGGCGAGGCACATGACCTTCTTGGATATGGGAGCAACCACCACCGACTAGACAAAACCTTTTATGGAAAGCTAATATTTAATTTCCTAAAATAACTTTAGGTTAACCGAAAAGAACAATCAAATCACAAGGAAAAACAAAACAAAAGAACACATCATCGAAAAACATATTCGAAATACTAGAATCGTAAGCCTCTTGTATTTGGTATTATTTCCATAAATAACTAGCATGATGCGGAAAGGAAAAATTACTAGTTATACCTTCTAGAAAGACCTCTTGATCTTCTACCGTATTCCTCTTCTAACCTCGGACGTTGTGTGGGCAACGTTCTTCCGAGATGAGAAACCACCAATCACCTTCTTCTTCCTTGCAAGTTTCGGCCATCAAAACATCTTCTAGGATGAAGAGGTTCGACCACCACCACCATGCTCCAAGGGATGCTAGAAACGAGGCTTGCTTTCTCTCCTTCTTCTCCTTCCTTGATCCGGCCACTAACAAAAGCTCCACCAAGAGATAAGTTTCGGCCAACAAGAGGAGAGGAGAGAAATAGGGCCGGCCACACCACCAAGGAAAAGAGGGAGAAAAATAAAATAGAGTCGTTTTTTTTTAAGCCTCCTCTACCCCCTCTTTTATAATCCTTAATCCTGGCAAATAAGGAAAATTTAATAAAAATTTCCTTAATTCTTTTTCCATTGAAAAGGAAAAATTATTTAATTAAAATAATTTTCTTTCTCAATTTTATTTGGCCGGCCACATAAAAGCTACAAACAAGGAGAGTTTTAATTAATTAAAACTTCCTAATTTGTCTCCAGAAATTTATAAAATTTCTCCAATAATTTAATCCCTTCATGATTGGTTTATAAAAAGGAAATTTAATAAATTAAAATCTTTCTTTTAAACATGTGGATAAAAAGAAAGTTATCTCTAAAAATTAAAATCTCTTTTAATCTACAAATAAGGAAAGATATCAAATCTTTTCTTAATCTTTTGTAGAAACTAATAAAAGAGAATTATTAATTTCAAACTTTCTTTAAATCATGAACATGGTTAAAAGGAAAGTTTTCTTAAAATTTAAAATCCTCCTTTAATCAACAAATAAGGAAAGATTTCAAATTTTAAACTCTCTTTTAAACATGTAGATGATTTACAAATAAGGAAAGTTTTACCAAAATTAAACCCATCCTTTTAAACTACAAATAAGGAAAGAGATTAATCTCTTCTCTTAATCTTTTGTAGAAAACTATAAAAGGAAATTTTTAATTTTTAAACTCTCTTTTAAAATCATGATATCCACATAAGAAATAATTTTAATAAAAATCCTTTTAATATTCTAGTGGTCGGCCACCTAAGCTTGGGACCCAAGCTTTGGCCGGCCACCTACATGTCTCATCCACTTGGTCTTGGCCGGCCCTAGCTTGGGTTCCAAGCTAGCTTGGCCGGCCCCATTGGATGGGTAAGAAGGTGGGTATGCGGTGGGTATAAATCTCTATATACTAGAGGCTACGATAGGGACCGAGAGGAGGAATTGGTTTTGGTCTCCCGATGAAATTAAGCATCCCGTGTTCGCCCCGAACACACAACTTAATTTCATCAATAATAATTCATTCCACTAAAGAACTATTATTGAACTCCGCACCAATCCCAAATTACATTTTGGGCTCCTTCTTATTATGAGTGTGTTAGTCTCCCTGTGTTTAAGATAACAAATGTCCACTAATTAAGTAAGTTACTGACAACTCGCTTAATTAATATCTAGCTCCAAGAGTAGTACCACTCAACTTCATCGTCATGTCGGACTAAGTCCACCTGCAGGGTTTAACATGACAATCCTTATGAGCTCCTCTTGGGGACATTCTCAACCTAGATCACTAAGACACAGTTTCCTTCTATAATCAACAACACACACTATAAGTGATATCATTTCCCAACTTATCGGGCTTATTGATTTATCGAACTAAATCTCACTCATTGATAAATTAAAGAAATAAATATCAAATATATGTGCTTGTTATTATATTAGGATTAAGAGCACACACTTCCATAATAACTGAGGTCTTTGTTCCTTTATAAAGTCAGTATAAAAGGAATGACCTCAAATGGTCCTACTCAATACACTCTAAGTGTACTAGTGTAATTATATAGTTAAGATAAACTAATACCTAATTATACTACGACCTTCCAATGGTTTGTTCCTTTCCATCTTGGTCGTGAGCTACTATTTATAATTTATAAGGAACCGATAACATGATCTTCTGTATGTGACACCACACACCATATCTACAATATAAATTAATTGAGCAACTACATTTATCATAAATGTAGACATTTGACCAATGTGATTCTTATTTCTAGATAAATGTTTATACCAAAAGCTAGGCTTTTAGTATACACTCTAACAATAGTTTGTGTCTAAAGGCAACAATTGAAGGTTTATTATGGCTTGCAACTCAAGGATGTCCTTTTAGAAGTCATGATGAATCAGAGAGTTCCTTAAACCGTGGAAATTTTATTGAATTGTTGAAATTTCAAGCATATTTAAATGAAAAAATTGTAAAGTTGTGTTACATAATGCCCCACAAAATCCTAAATATACTTCTTCGTAAATTCAAAAGATAATATTGCATATTCTTGCTAATAAAGTGAAAAACAATTATTCGAGATGAATTGGGAGATGCCAAGTTTTGTATTTTTGTTGATGAAGTTTAAGATGAATCTAAAAAATGTTAGGACACTCCGACGAGTTAGAGGGGGTGATTAGCTCCAATCACTTCGTTAATGATGAGTTGAACCGGAAAACACTCAAAGTAATACTAACATCCAGACACACTTGGTATCCACCTCGACAAGGTGATTAATCTAAGGATCCACACAGAGTACACTCTCCACTATGAAAATGCTCCTTGTAAACACTCCAGAGGTGAAGAAACCTTGTACAAGCTCACAAACAAGAAATACAATGCAAATAAGAAGAAAATACACAATATAAATGAAAACCTTGCTTGCTTTCTTGTAGCTTGTCAATGTCTCTTGATAGGTTGGAAAATGCAGCAATACTTGTCTTCCAAAGCTCAAGGATCGACGGTGAAGAGTGGAAAAGAAGAGTTGCATTTAAATCTCACCAAATGCCTCTATATGTCGCAATCTAGGGTTCCTAATCGATTGGTCTTACCCCCAATCAATTGTCATGTCTGATCCGAGTAATCCCAACCATATAAACATTGCAACGGCTCTTTTTCGCATCTTCCAATTGATTACCTAATCGCATGGTCGTCTCAAGGTTCTATGAGACCCTAGGCCAAAAAAAAACATTTAGGTCTTTAATATTTTTTTAAAAAAAAAAAATCTCTCACCCTTTTTCATTTGGACTTGGGACCGACAATGGTGGGTTTAATTTTTTTTTAAAAAAATAAAATATTAATTTAAAATAAAATATTAATTTAAAATAAATTTTAATGTAAAATTTAGTTTTCTAACTTTTTGAGATGCAAAATTATTAATTAAATTTTTATATTTTTTTTATAAAATTGCTAAATTATTTAATCTTTAGACATTGTTGAACGTAAATAAGATTTTATTAATTTTAATTTTGAAAAACTTCTTTCTGTTGAAGCTACACTAATAGGTATAGTTAATAATATTCTATAAGCTATCCATGCATTAGGAAAAGAATTTAATTTTTTTATAAGGTTCAATACCTCAAGTGCGGTTTTTAATTCTGGATTTATTATTTCTTTTAAAACTTTTAATTCTAAAAATAAATCTAAAGTATCAATATCAATAACATGTCCTGTGTTAAAAAGTTTTCAAGATTTAAACATTTTATTTTAAAAAACTCATCATCAATCAATTTTAACTTTTCTACATCATATAAAAAATTAAAATTATCTTTATATATTTTAAATTGTTCAAATCTACTTTGAAGTGAAGAAATGACATGGTCAATAATATAATTAAAGTAATTAATTTTAAAATATTTTTCACTTCATTAATTTTATTCTCATCAAATCGTTTATTTCTTCTAATTACACATTTTTCACGAAATTTTAATTCTATATTCATTTAATTTGCAATCTTTTTGGCAGAAATCACAGCAGATATAAATCCATTTTCTCTAAAATTATTTTAAAAAAAAAGAAACAAGACCTTTTAACTGATCTAATGTAATAACAATGTTCATATCTTTATATTGTAAAAATTTACTAATAGTATTAACTGCAAATAATATATCATACCAAATAACCATACCTAATAAAAATTCAAAATTTTCAAACTCATATGTTGCTAAAGAATTTGCTTCACTTTTTATTTTAGGATCATCACTAGTTGCTGCAAGTTTATATAAAGCTTCTTTTATTTGTGGAGCTTGATATTTTATTGCTTTAACGCTTTCAAGATAACTTTCCCAACGTGTTTGTGATAATGGTTTAAGAGTTAAATTAGAAACATGGTCTTATAAAATTTTCTATCTTTTTGTAGAAGAAGAAAATAATGAGTAAATACATTGTATCACACCAAAAAATGTTATAGCACTAGGACAAGAATTAGTCATATCACATAGTACTAAATTAAGACTATGACAATCACATGGTGTATAAAAAGCCCTAGAATTTATATCTAACAATCTCTTTTATACGCCTTGTTGTTTACCTTTCATATTAGCCCCATTATCATATCCTTGTTCTCTTATGTCATGTACATCCAGTTCAATTTTCTTTATTATATTAATAAGCATATCAAAAAGACCTTTTCCTGATGTATATCATCTACTTTTAAAAATTCTATAAAATATTCTTCTATTTTGATTGGACTTGTTGAAATATCTACACATCTTAATATAAGAGACATTTGTTCTTAATGACTTACATCAAGAGTACAATCAAGTATAACTGAAAAGTATTTTGCTTCTTTTATTTTTTTTAATTATAATATTATTTACTTCTTTTCCTAATATATTTATTAACTCATTTTGTATATTATGACCAAGATAATGATTATGAATTTTACCATTGAATACGTTTAAGATGTTCTTATATTATAGGATCAAATTATGCTATCATTTCAATTAAACCTAAAAAATTCCCATTGTTATCTTGAATGAAATGCCAAATTATTTTTTGCAAGATTTTTAACTATATATAGCAATAATTCTTATTAATACATTCTTCCAATGTTCTTTTTCCTTATTTATTTTTTTTTGTAAATTTTGATCAATGGTTTTATTTTTAAGCAATCTCATTTCAATATCAAACCAAATATTCATATTTATAATATGTTCACTACTTGTTTCATGGCTTTTTCTTCTTCTAAATTATAATTATTTTCTTCATTAATATTAATATTTGATGAATTTGATTTGTGATCATTAGAAAGTTCGGGATAGATTTCTTTTTTTCCTAAAGTATTATCTGAAAATTCAATTAGTTTTTCATTTAAATTTTCAATTATATTATTTTCTAAGTTTTGATTTTGATTATCAATAATAAATCTATTAAGTGTGCCTTTTTGAGATTGAATAAATTTTTCTATTTTTCTTTTTTTTCATACGTTTCATATATCCAGAATCATATTTTTTTCATAGACATATTTATATTAAAATAATATTAAAAAAGAAAATATAAGTCTCTATTATTTTATCAAAATAAAATTACTTAGAATTAAATGAACAATAAAACCTGATTTACACCGCATAGTTTTAATTTGATGATATTTCAAACTGATTACTGAGTATTACCTGCACAAATATAATAAAAATATATAAAATATTAAATTTGATTTGAATCAGTTAATTTAAGTAGTTTATCTTTTATAATAAACTATACTTAACAAATATATAATAAATGAGATAAGTGCATAAATCAGGTTTGGATAGTATAAATCAGGTTTGGATAGTAATTTGTTTGCTAGAGAGGAAAAATGAGAAAAAAAAATTCAAACAATTGCTAATAATATATTTTTCCAATCATATTTGGGTCCATTTCATCCATAATTTATTATTTATACAGAACAATAAAGAACATTTCAAGAATGAAGAAAAGATTTAATATTACCAGGCGATTGAGGAATGCGAAGGTCGTTTTATCGTATTCTAAGATTGAAAGAATCACCGTCGAGACGATGAGGGACAAAAAATACAAATTACAGAGGATGAAACTTAGAGAATGAAAATATGAGTAGGATGAGATTTAGAGAATGAAAATATGAGCAAATCAAATTTTGTAGTGGTAGTTTTATATAGAATTCTAGGAGAATTATATAATTAATTGAAGTTTCGTTTTCCGTTGTAATAGATGGTTGTAAAGTGCACTATTGTGTATGGAAATTGAAGTGGCAATCTTCAATAGATGGTTGTACAGTGTGCACAGTAGGAAATTGAAGCGGTAATTTCAATTGATGGCGGTACAGTGCCTATTACTACGCACGGAAATCGAAGCAGAAATCGAAACATCAATAGGAGTTCTAATTAAAATTAAATTTCAATTATTAAATATATTTTTAAAAAATTAATATTAATGGACTCCAATTTTATTGGGGCCCTAGGCATAAGTCTTATCGGCCTATGCCTTCAGCCGGGCCTACCTGATCGATTAAGTTATTCTTGATCAATTACCCAATCGATCAAGAATGTCTCTGTGCTCTCGTGAAAACTCATCTTAATCGATTGCCAATTGATTACTCAGCTTCAATCGATCACCTGATCTATTCAGAAGTCTACTATTCACTTCACAAACTTTTCCCAATCAATTGAGTACTTTCCCAATCGATTCAGCACAAAAAATACTATACTTCACGAAATCCCCCTTCAATCAATTACCTAATTGATTGACTTGAGGACCTGATCGATTCACCACGCGCTAATTGATTTCTCAACCCTAACTTAATTAATTCAAGTCTAGGGTTTCCTTGCCTAATCTCCGATTAATCATGACCTGTTGACACTTCTCCACCAAGTGTCCGGTCAACCTTTTCACTCACTTAGACTTTGCAAACTTTTTGTTGAATTTTCGATCACCAAGTGCGGTCTTCTTTGACCCACTTGGATTTTTCTCTTGGCTAACCACAGTTAGGACTTAATCTTGCTAACGTGCGGTCCCCCTTAACCTGCTTGGACTTCCCTTTGCCTAACTTTCCTTTGTCAATGTGCGACCCTCCATAATCTACTTAGACTTGTTGTCTAACCATAGTTAGGACTTTTATTGCCAACATGCAGTCCTTTTTGACCCACTTGAAATTTGCTTGCCAACATACGATCCTCCTTGACTCACTTGGATTTTCCTTTGCCTAACTATAGTTAAGACTTTCCTTGCCAATGTTCGGTCCTCCTTGATCCACTTGGACTTTATTTGCCACATGCGGTCCTCCTTGATCCACTTGAACTTTCCTTTGCTAATGTATGATCCTCCTTGACCTACTTGGACTTTTCGTTGCCTAACCTTTGAATTAGGACTTTACCATTGTCTAATCCCTAGTTAGGACTTTACTAGTCAAGTACTGATTTTCTATGACATACTTAACTTCTCTCTCGTATGTCCAATAATATATTGTCCAAACATGTTGTCCACGATATATTGTACAAACATGTTGTCCACGATATATTATCCAAACATCAAAATTTAAGCTCAAATCCACTCAAACTTAGTCAAATTGGCCAACATTGATCCGAAGAATGATTGCACCAACAATCTCCCAACAAAATAGAACAAATGACCCTTATTTTAAGATTTGTTAATAATTCTATTTTTTTTATGGAATATTTTTTTGAGATTTTGAGTGTTGAGGGCACAACAACGGTAAGCCTTAAGAAATCGATCTCTGACATCTTTATTCAACACAATATTCAAATCCATAATATGAGGGGATAAGGGTATAATGGTACTAGTAATATGCATGGTAAATGAAATGAGCTTCAAGCATTATTTCTTAGAGATTGTCTATATGTCTATTATGTATATTACTTTGCTCATCATTTACAGTTAACATTGGTTGCAGCTGCTAAGGATGTGCCTTCTAGTTGATAATTCTTTTCTTATTTGACTTTCATTGTAAACATTGTCACCTCGTCTTCGAAATGCCTTAGTGACTTACAATTTGAGCAACAAGAAGAAATTGCATATATATTGGCTATTGGTGAGTGTGAGTCTAATACAAGGGCTAATCAAATTGATGCATTGCATAGACCTAGTGCTACTTGTTGGAGCTCTCATTATGATTTTATTTGGAACTTGATAGACATGTATGGAGCAACTAGTAAGATCCTTGGAAATCTAAGTGAAAATGGGTTAAATGGTGCAATACATGGGGAAGCTAGTGGTTTATGCAACATAATTATGAGTTTTGAATTTGTGTATGTGCTGTTTTTGATGGAAAAAATCTTAGAAATTACTGACATTCTTTGTCAAGCTCTACCAAATAAATTACAAGACATTGTAAATGCTTTAAAATTTATCTCAATCACAAAGTCATCCTTCTAAGATTTAGAGAAGATAATTGGGATGATTTTTTTTTTTAAAAAAAGTAAAGGTTTTTTATGAACAACATAATATTGAGGTGTTTGATATGAGTCGTGGTTATAAAGTTAGTTGTTATTGTCAAGAACGGAATCATGTCATAGTTGAACATCATTATCACTATGATATTTTTAATGCTGTAATAATTTTTCAAGTGACAGAACTAAATTATAGATTTAGTAAGACAACAATGAAAATTCTTACTCTTTGTTCAGTTTTGAATATTACTAATTCATTTAAAAAATTTAATATAAAGGACATTTGCAAGCTTACAATAAAATTTATCCTAACAAAAAATTCATGTTTTGAAAGTTGAATTTGAACACTATCAACTGGATATAGTTTGTGATCTTGAGTTTCAATAAATTTCAACTCTTTCTACATTATATAGAGAAATGATTGTGACAAGAAAGGCTAAGAGTTATATTATGATTCAGAAATTGATTCAACTTGTATTGACTTTTCTTGTATCAACTACAACCGTAAAGAGAGTCATTTTATCCATGAAAATTTCCAAAATGACACGTCACAATAAGATGGATAATGATTTATTTTCTAATTACATGATTCTCTACATATGCTGATAATTATATGAGAAAATACATATGAAATCAGTAATAAACGAATTTTAAACTGTCAAATCTCGTCCAGCACAACTTAAGTGGATATTAAAATATTTTATATGAAATTTGAATTATATAAAAGGATATTAATATATAAATATTATATGTTTGATAAATGTTCATCGTATAAGTATATATTATTATTTGCATAAGTTAGCACATGACAGTTAAAAATCCTTGATTATATAGATTTAAAAAACTTTATAAATATTTTTATTCATCTGGAATCAAAGAGAAAGAACTTTCCTTTCTCAGGATCTTTTGCAAACGACTTGCAGGTGCTGGCACGAACTCGATTGTGACGGCCACGAGATCGTCCTTTTTCAAAAACTATCAAAATAATATCTTACTAACTTTGTGATCTTAAAAGAATATATCTTCAATCTGCAGTATCCAGAGCAATTTAGTCACGGAAACTAATTTTCCGTTCTAATAATTTTGAAAAAAGATTTTATGTTTTTTAATAGAGCAAAATCCAGAAGGTTTTTTTTTATTAGAATCATCAAACGTCCCTTTGATTGTTTTATCAAAGAGCACTCCACCAGCCGTCCTTATAAAATTACATAGCTATCTTAAGTATATTATTTAACCATTTTTGACTTTTTGACCAAACAATTTCAACTTTTTGACCGATTGATTTCATATGTAATCATATTCGACGGATTTCATAATTAATACCATATACTTAACCTATTTAAAAATATTTATATTATAATAACTATAAAATTATAATTGATATTGTACAGATTTAACATGTTCACATCATATTTATATTATATCAGTTATGAAATTATACGTTAAAATTTAATTAAAATTTTATATTAAAAAGGTTTAAGAAAGATCATAATTTTAAAAGACTTTTGAATAAAATTTAAAAATAAAGTTACGAGGATCAAGATCTAAAATGAATAATATCATATTATTATAGAAATAAATAAATATTCTTTGATCCCAATACTGTACCTATCTGTTATAACTCAAATATTTATATTATAGCAGTTATAAATCATAGTTATTGTAACTCATGTTTATCTTGCGCAATAACATTTACATTGTACTATAACTTCAGTAGTAACTATAAATTATATGATTACATTAATAGTTATCAAGTCATAGATATTATAGCTACGGCAGTAATTATTGTAATTGTTGCCGTAATTATTGTAATTGTTATAACACATATTTATATAGTTAGTTGAGAAATTAATGCGTGTGAGAAGAAAACTAGTGAGGGTTTTTTTATAAAAATAAATAAATAAATAACTAAAAAGAGATAGACGCTTATGTCATGATTTAAAATACATTAGCTGTATTCTATTTTTTTTATAATGATATAAATAACTACAGGCTCTCGTTTAATTTTCTATTATTTTTTTTCAAAACAGTGCATTGATTTTCTTGGCCTTCCCCTCTGGCAACTACCTCATTAATCCCCCTCACGCCATTTGAATGCTCCTTCTTCCGTCCCTTTCCCTTTCTCTCTTATATTCAACACCTTTTACTACTTCATTCATCTCTATAATTATATATACACACGCACACACGCTTCCCTCTCCGTCTCTCCACCAGTTCGATCGGTCGTCATGACGCCGGCCTTCGTCCACCGTGATCGGAACACGGTCTGCGTCATGGACGCTGCGTCTCTCCTCGGCGTCTCCCTCGTCATGCGACTCCTGCAAAGAGGATACACAGTTCATGCCGCCGCCTACAGCCGGAGTAAACACAAACATCTTATACCGCTTCGACAAGTTGGAAGTTTGATCGATCTGCTCTTTTATATACTCGCAGCTGGCGACTTTAGTGCGACCCTGGAGCGGCTATCGGCCGAGGACCGGCGGCGGCTACGTCTCTTTGCGGCCGACCCCTTGGACTACCACAGCATCGTCGACGCCGTCGGCGGCTGCTCGGGACTCTTCTACGCCTTCGAACCCCCGCAGGATCAGCCCTATGACGTAAGTTTTTGTCCCTGTTCACAGTTTCCCTACCTACCTTCAGATTTCCCGGAGTTTGGGCTTATTGAATGATGAACCTACCGCCCACCGAGCTCGCACTGCAATTCTTAATGGAGCACATGTGAACCGAGAAATTGGATGCGAACCAGAGCGAGGGATTTTCTAAATTTGGAATTCGTGGCGCAGGATTTGGTGGTGGACGTCGAGGTGAGATCCGCTCACAACGTGGTGGAAGCATGCGCGCAGGTGGAAACCATGGAGCGGGTGGTGTTCACCTCCTCGGTGACCGCCGTGGTTTGGAGAGAAGGCAGTGAACCGGCAGCGGAATTCGACGAGAGAGAATGGAGCGAACCCTCCTTCTGCAGGAAAAACAAAGTAAGTAATTGGTCAAATACAGAGCTAGAGCGGTTGCTCGATCGATCAATAGGGGGGCCAGTAATTGTTGACCGGAACGTTTCTTGTGCTCGGCAGCTTTGGCACGCGGCGGCGAAGACGCTGGCGGAGAAGACGGCATGGGCGTTGGCGATGGACAGGGGCGTCGACATGATCTCCATCAACGCGGGGCTGGTGATGGTGCCCGAGCTCTCCGTCAGCCCCCCCTACTTGAAGGGCGCTCTGGAGATGTACCGCGCCGGCGTCCTCGTCACGGTGGACGTCGACTTCCTTGTCGACGCCTACCTCGCCGTGTACGAGAGCGCCGAGGCTTACGGACGCTACCTCTGCTTCAACAACGTGATTTGCCGGCCACTGGACGCCGCCAAACTGGCGCAGATGATCTGCCCCGACGCCCTCCACCCCCCTGCTGCACGGTTAGCTTTTTCATTCACACAATTCATGTCTGTCCATCGTTTTCTATCAGCTCTGCTGAATTCCGCGTCGACGATGAAATGATTTGCAGGAACGAGCTGAAGGTGGCAGAGCAGCATATCCAGAACAAGAAGCTTAACCAGGTGCTGATGGACTTCGATTCAGGCAGAAGGGTCGATGAGTAGAGGTTGAACAGAGAAACGATGGATTTACATGAAAATCGATTGATATTGTGCATAGAGTGATTACATTGTCAGGTTTCTTTTGCACGAGAAAATAATTTCTTGGAATGAAAAATTACACCATATGATTTGCAAATTGCAATTGTGGCTTGTCTATCATTTGCAACTGTGAAATAAGCTTCAATCTGTCAATTTGTCTGGCAAATTACAGTTCCAATAGAGAGAGAAAGTTCAAAACTTTCAGCTAATTCAGGAATTTGAGCTTGCACGCTCTGCCTGCTCAGTCCAATTCAGCACCGAAACGCTTGGGCAGAGCACTTGCAGATCCAGCTCCCGCAGCGCCGCCATCTGCGACGCGGCCGGGTGGCGACGCAGGTTCACCTCCACCTACGCGCCATAGCACCCGCGCTCCGGTACGCGGTTTGTAAAGGAGGCGGAGTCCTGCTCTTTCTTGACAGCCATCAGCTGAGAGTGGGTCACCTCCTTGTCCGCCTCCGCCAACTGGAGATTGGCGCACAGCACGTACAATCTCTGGCTCCGCTTCTAGCGCCTCGGCGACTCTGTCTCCACGTGGTTGACCGGCTCGTCGCGGCCGTTGGCCGTCTTCGCCCGCGCTTCCGCAACATCCGCTTCTCCACCGGCCTAGCCACCCGGAGGTTCTCTACCTCCGGAATAGAGGGCTCCATGTCGAATATTCCGAGCAAGCAGAAAGGCGAACGGATGGGAATGGGAACATCCCAGGTAGATGTTGGTCGACGCTACGTGACCTCGTTGGAGCTGTCATCCTTTTTATCATCGTCGAGCGCCGCGGCGGCGATCTCGATCAAAGACGGATCTGAGAGGCAGGGCATCGATACAGTGGTGATGAAGGGTCCTATCGTGTTGTCACGATGGAGGTCAACTCCGGTCAAAGTCAGTCAAGGAGGTCAACGCGTAGAAGACATCATCTAATCGGGCGAAACATACTCCGACCGAGGAGAAGGCCCCGACCCATCGTCGACTTCGACACGGGGAGCATTCAAAACAGCTGATGCTCAAAGGAGATGGCGCGCAGAAGCTGAGTCGAGCGGCTGCCCCGCTCAACATGATATCAAGAGTTCAACTTCGGCTGAGTGACCACCTCGCTCGGCCAGATATCAAAGCATGTCAGCGTCAGAGTTCGACTTCGGGCGAGCGGCTACCCCGCTCGGTCTGATAATAGAATCGACATCAGCCGAGCACGCGGACAGTGGACTTCCGGTCGAGCGGGTATCCCGCTCAACCCAGCAACAGAGAATGCGGTAGGGGACTTCCGACCGAGCGGCTATCCCACTCGGCCCGGCAACCACTACAACAAAAACTGCAATACAACGGATATTATCCGTTGTCGTAGGGTCAAAAGATCGTTGTAACTGAGGGCGTTGTAGAATGTATTGCCCTACGACAACGGTTTTGAATCCGTTGTCTTTGTAGACATTTGACAACGGTTTTTATCTGTTGTTGTTTATATGCCCAAAATTTGGCTACGAAGGATACGACAACGTTTTAAAACCATTGTGGTAGATAATTTCAACAATAGAAAGAAACCGTTGTTGTAGATATTTTTTACAACAGATATAAACTGTTGTGGTAGATAATATTTGACACGTTTTATTTTTTTTACAATAATTTTAATATATTTTACAACGGATAAAACCGTTGTCTTTTATCACTTTTTATAAAAAAAAATTCGTTGTGGTTTACCTAGTTTTTACAACATTTTTAACTGTTGTCTTTAATGTTCATTAATACCAAACAACTAATCTTATTTTACTATAAGCAAACCATCAATACAAAACTAAATATTTACTACATTAAATCCAAAATAAACATCCATATATAATTCATCTTGTAACCATATATATAAAAATATACAAAATGAGTTGTTACTCATCAAAATACACATGTTTTTCATTACTCTCCATATATATTAAATCACATATTTTTCATTTGCTGTTCTCCACATAAGGCGATACTTACTCTCCTCAAATACAGGCGATATTTCTATTCATGTAAAAAAGGACACGGTTTAGAGAAGCAGCATAGAGAGAAAATGATAAAAACATCAAGCAAATAATAAAATAAACTAGAAAGTGCAGTAATCATCAGATTATTTCATCTCTGAAAAACTTATCTGTATAAAAAAGCTGAACTCAAGAAAAAATTGCCACAGAACTATAACTTCAGAATCTATTCTTGCATGCACAGGCCCCTTTTAATTCACTCTGAATTGTCTATCTATATTTGTTTGGTATAGAAGAAGAACTCTGAATTATTTGATGCAATGGAAAAGAGTATACTACAGCTTTAAGATGATGCTTAATTAAGCAAAGTCTTGATGGAGTTAACAACAGATGTAGCATGAGTTTGCATCTTATGAATACCAAATTCATACGACAAAAGAGTTGTCTAATGATTCAGAGTTCCTCCTCTCAAAAGCTCGGTTCAAGAGCATCCAACTACTATTAGATTGTAAAAACAAGGCAGAAGGACGTCACTTGGTGACATACAATTGAGATGACCAATTTTTGTTTTAATTTAAGTAATATATTCCTTAATTCTAGTTATGTAGCAAATAAATCAAGAATATGTGACTAGTTAGCTTTCTTGGATTCAAGAAACTATGGTGGTCTTCTAGGAAAAGTCTAAGCTGATTGGCTTTAATTAACCCTGAAAATTAAGATAACTTTTAGATTTCAACGAGTAAGTCAATCATTTACTCAATCGACTCCATTTCTTCCTACAATTTGCAACACCTAACGATAAGAAGAGTTGCTTTTCATGGTAATGGTAACAATAAGAGAGTTTAAAAGCAACTGGATAAAGTTCAAAACGATGCGCAGAGATACCTGCAAGTGACTTGCAACATTTTCCCTAGTAAGTCCGACCACACTCATCAACTCAAGGATTTTCTTCGGCACAGCTTCTGCAGGGAGAGAAAGCATACGTAGTGAGACAATAAGTAAATGGAGATTTCAGTGGTAGTATCACATGATATCGCCTGTTATCATTAAATCATATGTTTTCCATCTCCACATAAGGATCGATGACAGTCAAAATCCAATGACAAGTTGACAACTATGCACAAAACAGAGTCAATACATAAATTCAACAGAATTGTTGAAATAAATCTATTAAAAATAAAATTGTAATATTTATTTACCCAACATTGTGAGGTGCCAAAACTAGCTGATTTTTTGTTGCACCACTCAGCCTATCAGTCAAAACACTTGCCTAGCTATTCAAGTATTCAGTCTTTTCATTTTTGTCAAGTTTGGATACATATGGTATTACTGGAAGGGTTTGTGGATCCACAAATCTGAACTTATCCCTAATGAACATATTAGGGATAAGTTAACTAATAGAATACTAATAAGTTAATTAGTAAAACGTAAGAACAGTGTAATAAATATTAATAAGTAAGAGAATTACTCGATATAAGGATCAACGTCAACATCATTTTCCAAGACATAACGATGTGTTTGATGCAATGGACTATGCACCAGAGCAGTGTAACCGCTGATGAAGTGATACATTGTTTGCGGTAAAGTAAGTTTGCTAACTAGTGTAAGCACGCCAAAAGCATCACATGCCAAGAGGATGACATTCTTAGGTTGCAGACCAACACACGGTATCTTCGCATTAGGAATATACTCAATTGGATATGAAGCTCGAGTGTTCTCTGCGACATCAACAATTCCATTGAACTAGATTCCCTTTCACACAATACCAATTCACTCAAGAAGTTTGTTTCATCTTGTTAATCACCTGTAATAGAGTTATCAGAGTAGTCTACTTCTCTAGTGTGTTCATCGAAAATGATGTTTTCCAACACTGCAAGAAATTTGCAAACATTAGGACAAAAAAATATGAATGGTTCCAGTTCAAAGTGCATGTCGAGTTTGATAGGGCACTTGCCAATTCCAAATTTGATGGCATTCCAAATGTCAGGTTCCTTCTCCTTTGTTAGGCCGATACATTTTGCATAGCAACCTCCTTCAATGTTTGAAATACCATTTTCACTCTAGCAATGCTCATCATCGCCAATAAGAAGCCTGTTGTGGTCTGTAGACAAAGTAGTTTTTCCTGTGCCTAAAACAACAAAGCAAAAGTCATAAGAACAAAGAAGCCATATGGCGAAAACACTGCAGTGTAACATAATTCTACACATTTACACATGGAATGCTTCTAGTTAAGTTGCAAAGGGAAGTATAGTAACCATGCAATGGGCAGGTGATGCGCCAGAATCTCATCCAACCAACACTTACCTGATAGTCCAAAGAAGAGGGCAACATCACCATCTTTGCCCATATTGTTGCTAGAGTGCAGGGAGAGAATGTTTCTTTTAGGCACTAGATAGTGCATCACACCGAACAAACCCTTCTTCATCTCCCCGGCATACTGTGTGCCAAGGATGACCATTTCTTTCCTATCAAGATTAAGATCAATGCTGGTGGAGGTAGTCATGTAGTGTGTGTATCGATTACATGGAAACTGGCCAACATTGTAAATTGTGAAGTCCGGAGTACTAAATCCTCCAGTTCTTCAGGCGTAGTACGGATGCACCTGCGATCCTTCCAATTATTTCATGCAAAAGAGAGTTTTTCTTCTTCTAGTTTACATGTTTTGGATATCTGAATCCTCTAGATATGCAGAATTATGCTAAGTGCAGAAGTTGATCTACGAATTGTATTTACATATGAAATTTAACAGTCATTTGGGTTCATAGAAGCCAATACTCTTGCATGGATGATTAGATATTTAACTTATTTGGGTATCTTTTTTCCCTAGACCAGAAAATTAAGGAAACTTTATTTACATCTAAAATTCTAGCGTTTCCAACCTACTTGATTATAAATTGTTAATGAAGCCTAAATAACTAAATAAAAGCATTTTGAAAAGCAAAAAAAAGGAACTCTTCACAAACAGTAGACTTATACAAGCATTTGATACAATCAGAGAATTTATAGTGTAAAACAATTGTAATAAACAAAAGAGTATAAAGTCAGAATTCAACATATCTAAATTAAATACTTAAAATAGAATGATCTTACCAGGTAAATCTTTCTCTAGAAGCTTCCACTCAAGCTGAATCCTTTTTGCCCAATTTTTTGAAGGCTGTCAATAAAAAGAGATTAGGAAATTATCATCATTCGTTGCCACATCCCTGCCCTACTACCAGGCTATACTTCTATGTCAATCTCATCTCCATTATTTATGCAATCGATCATATAACACCGACCGTGGTGGGTAGATTCAGATAACCATATCAATGGAAATTATCATCCCTAAGAGTGATGACACTTACCTTAATTTCCCGACAAGACGGAACACCATTGAGATGCTCTGGGATGCTGAAATAGTGATCCGAGTGTTCTTTAACAGTATCAAATTTCTTAAATGATTTATACTTCACATTGATATCATCTTCAACAATGATCTTCTTGTTCTTTTTTGGCTCTTCGGCGGCAGGAGGATTCTTCAACCGAGGTTCAGGTGCTTCAAGGATTCTTGTTCTCAAAAATTGTTTCCTTTTAGGTTTAGAAAAATCGATCCAGCGGTGGCCCACCAGTATCCGACAAGGAATCTGGATGTTTCCCCCTTTTTTTATTATTGAAAAAGATATATTTGTTTGGAGATTAAATATTGACATGATGGATTGGAGCTGGAGCTTCTGGTGCTCCTCCTCTGAGATGGTGGTGAAGGCAGCGTTGCCCTGCTGCGTGCCGTCCTTGATGGGGGTGGTTGGCGCCGACCTCTTCTTCTACAGGGAGTGCAGTTCGTCGATGGTCTTCGCCTTCACCGGCGGTACGCTGTCGTCGTGCCAGATCTCGTTCTCCGGTTTCTCCCTCCCGTGCGTTTGGATCTTCGGTAGTCCATTGGAGAACGCCGCCGCTCACCAGGAAATGAGAAGGAGCACAACGTCGTATGAGGAGAGGGAAAGATAAATGACTTAGGTTTGAGGAGAGGGAAAGATAAATGACTATTAATGTACAATAAAATTTATTATTATTCTCATGTTATTTTTATCTCTCTTCCTATTCTTTCTTTTTAATTAATATGATATCAGAGTCTTTATTTTTTTTTCATTGCATCACCACTACCTTCTCTTATTTCCTCTTATTATTATCTTTTTTTTTCTTAAGACCGTTTCCGTTTATTAATATGATTTTTTTCCTTTTTCTATCTCCACTTTCCCTTCATTTTTTTATTAATCTGGTTTCTCTCTCCACTTTCCCTTCTCACTAATACTAAACTTTCCTCTCTCTTCTAATTTTTCTCGAAGCCAGGTTAGCCCCTCAACTCACTACCCTTTCGCACGCAAACAATATCTTCCCCTCTTTAACGGGCTAAAAAGGATGAACCCTTCTTCATCTTCTGTCACCACCGCTGTCGTCGCTTGCTCTACCCCACCGGCACCAAGGGATTTTCCAACAACAGTCGAGAAGTGATTTTCTCTTTTCTCTGTTGTTGATGCCAACTTACTACGGGTGCATCTTGTTGGAACCCCAAGGTTGTTTTGGTGTGATCAACAAGTTAAGTTAGGTCCTGCGTTGTATTTAACCTTGTGTCTAAGTGTGCAGGAGCTTAGGAGCACAGGTACTCGAGCGGAAGACGCAGCTAGCGAGAAGGATGGCACGCGGTGCGTCCGAGGGACGAGGCGCTGCGGAAGAGTACACCGGCAGACGAGAAGGAAGTGCGCGCGATGGTTCTGAGGTACGAAAGCCGGAGCGGAAGATTGCTCGGGGAGCAAGAGACGCAGCTAGCGCGAAGGTCGGCACGGGGTGCGATCGAGGGACGAAGTCTGCGGATGAGTACGCTGGTGGACGAGAAGGGACACGCGGCAATTCCGAGGGACGAGAAGCCGGAGGGAAGCATGCTCGAGAAGACCGGAAGATGGGTTCGGGTGAGCCCTATTCCGGATGTAAGAGATCACCCAATCAAGCGGATCCGGAGCAGAAGACCCGGACCGAGACGGGGACTTAACGGAGAAGTGGTCCCGGACAAAAAGTCAACCGCAGTTGACTTTTTGCTCCGGGGCGCCCGGACCCTGATTTTGACCAAGATCGCGATTTACGCGATCTGAACGTTGGGGGATAAAACTTTATCCCCCTAGGGCGCCCAGAGCCCTTCCAGGCGCCCCGACCAAGGCTATAAATATAGCCTTGGTCCAGAAGCTTATCATCAGTTAAAAAAATTGTAACAACACTTGTGTGCTTCCACTGCTTTGATTAGCTTCATTCTTTTTGTGCCTACACTGCTGTAAACGAGGCTTCTCCGCCTGAAGGAGTTCTTAGTGCAACCATCTTCCTTGGATTAACAACCTCCCCGGTTGTAAACAAGTCAAATCTGGTGCCTCGTTTTTATGCTTTATTTTCTGCTTAATCTATTTTTCAAGTGTTAGCTTAATTGTCCGAGAAAGGGTTGTGTTTTATTCAGGGCTATTCAACCCCCCCTTCTAGCCCAACGGTCCTACAAGTGGTATCGAGTCAGGACGCTCTAAACTAGTGTAAGCAACGAGATGGCCGGATCTAACATCCACCCGCCAAAATTCGAGGGGACTTTGCAAGTGGAAGAAGCACATGGAGGTATTTTTGGACCGATTTTGATTTATTATTAATAATGGAACTCGGTTTGAAGCTCCCGGGAAAAAAAAAGTCAATGGACAAAGAAAGAGCAAGCCGAGTACGTGGCAAACAAGAAAGCGGAATTCCATAACCGTACTTCCTCCACAAGAAGTCAACCGTGTCGGCACCTACAATTCGGCAAAGGAGCTTTGGGAGAAGTTCCTTGAATTACACGAAGGAACATCCGAAGCCAAGCTTGCGAGACGGGACTTACTTCGCAACCAGCTCACTAACCTCCGTCTTGAAAAGGTGAAACAATTGCACATCTACACTCGAGGATACAAGAGCTCATCACCGGACTTTCGAATCTCGGAGAAGAGGTAAGTAACCGAGATTCGCTCAGGTACGCTTTAAATTCCTTCCCTAGAAATTCAAAATGGGCATCATTAGTAGATGCCTTTTACATTTCGAAGGACTTAGAAAAAATTTCATTAGAAGATTTTTTTTCAACATTTGAAGTGCATGAGTCAAGATGTGCAGGAATGAGAGAGCCAAAGAACAACGTCGCCCTCAAAGCTTCGAGAGACGAACCTGAATCGGAATCTTCTCTCGACGACGAGGAAATGGTAATGATGGTAAGACGATTTAAGAAGTTATATAATTCTAGAAAAACTAACCATCCACAGGGTAGAAAGAAAAGAACGATCCGCTGCTACCATTGCGACGAAGAAGGGCATGTCAAGGACAACTGCCCCAAGCTGAAGAACAAAGACAAGGAAAAGGGTGAAGCCTATCCAAAAGCGAAAAGAAGGCGGCGTGGGACGATCGTCGTCCGAATCGAAGTCGAAGCATTCTCGCACTGATGGCGAGTCATCAAGACGACGACTGCGATTCAAGCTCTTCCGAAATGAGCATCGAGTGCATCGATGAAGGGGGAGACACGCCGGAAGAAAGCAGTAGCTCAGGGGGAGAAACGGACAACGAGATCGACAAGGTAAGTCAGGTACGATCTCTTCCTCCCGATAAAATGTTTAAGTTTGTTAAACTTTTAACAAAAGATTGCTGCAAATTAGAAAGTGAAAATAAAAATTTAAAAGTAATTCTAGCTAAGTCTTGTCCCTTAGAAGAATTAGATAAATTAAAACTAGCAAATGAAAAATTGAAACTTGAAAATGATGATTTGAAAAATTCAAGTAGACAACTTGAAAAGCCATGCATGTTCATCTAAAACCAATGTTAGAAGATTTAATAATTTAAATTGGTACTTTAAATATCACCCTGGACAAATTAGGAACATTTCAAGAAAATATGTTCCTAAAAACTTTTTAGTTAATCCAGTAAGTTGGAACCTATATTGGGTTCCTAAATCATGCTTAAATTAATTTTAAAATTAAAATTTGTGCTTTAAGTGAGAAAATTAAACAAAGAATTTCTTTATGAGGCTTTGTCGAAGGAAGTGGTTGTTGTTCCAATAACCAAGAAGGCCTAGTGCCTCGCCACGACCTGGAAGCCAAAATATTGAAATAAATGTTTAATTAACTTACTAATGAAGCATTAATACAAGAATTAATTAGTGCTTGAAAAAGGTTATTCAAAACATTTTATTTCAATTAGAAATTTACTTGCTTAGAATATCTTTATTCTCAAAAATCATTTTTTTAAGAATCTTTTTAAACAAGAAATCTCAGCTTAAATTACTTAGAAAAACTTTCTAAATTTCTTAAAAAAAATTAGAAATTTATTGAAATATTTTTTAAGTCTTTTACCCTTAGATTGTTTTTTATGGAACCCCATTTTTATTGTGATCAAAGGGGGAGAAGGGAAAGTATAAGTCTAGGGGGAGGTAGAAAAAATTGTAAATTAAAATTTGAAATTTTAATTTTTTCTATCATGTTGCATATTATTGTAATTAATTTCATATCTATTGTTGACCCTAGCTTAACTTGGGTTGATCACACCAAAAAGGGGGAGATTGTTGGAACCCCAAGGTTGTTTTGGTGTGATCAACAAGTTAAGTTAGGTCCTGCGTTGTATTTAACCTTGTGTCTAAGTGTGCAGGAGCTTAGGAGCACAGGTACTCGAGCGGAAGATGCAGCTAGCGAGAAGGACGACAGTCCGAGGGACGAGGTGCTGCGGAAGAGTACACCGGCGGACGAGAAGGAAGTTCCGAAGTACGAAAGCCGGAGCGGAAGATTGCTCGGGGAGCAAGAGACGCAGCTAGCGTGAAGGTCGGCACGGGGTGCGATCGAGGGACGAAATCTGCGGATGAGTACGCTGGTGCACGAGAAGGGACACGTGGCAATTCCGAGGGACGAGAAGCCGGAGGGAAGCATGCTCGAGAAGACCGGAAGATGAGTTCGGGTGAGCCCTATTCCGGATGTAAGAGATCACCCAATCAAGCGGATCCGGAGCAGAAGACCCGGACCGAGACGGGGACTTAACGGAGAAGTAGTCCCGGACAAAAAGTCAACTACAGTTGACTTTTTGCTCCGGGGCGCCCGGAACCAATCCGGGCGCCCGGACCCTGATTTTGACCAAGATCGCGATTTATGCGATCTGAACGTTGGGGGATAAAACTTTATCCCCCCAGGGCGCCCGGAGCCCTTCTAGGCGCCCCGACCAAGGCTATAAATATAGCCTTGGTCCAGAAGCTTATCATCAGTTAAAAAAAATTGTAACAACACTTGTGTGCTTCCACTGCTTTGATTAGCTTCATTCTTTTTGTGCCTACACTGCTGTAAATGAGGCTTCTCCGCCTGAAGGAGTTCTTAGTGCAACCATCTTCCTTGGATTAACAACCTCCCCGGTTGTAACCAAGTCAAATCCGGTGCCTCGTTTTTATGCTTTATTTTCTGCTTAATCTATTTTTCAAGTGTTAGCTTAATTGTCCGAGAAAGGGTTATGTTTTATTCAGGGCTATTCAACCCCCCCTTCTAGCTGGCCCAACGGTCCTACACATCTTCTTCTGTCGTCGAGCCGCTGTTTTGGCCAAGTCAGGCACGACTCCAAGCCAAAGAGCCGACGCCTAACACCAATCAACCTGCATCCCCTTCTCCTTCGCTCCCACCGCAGCTGGCGTCGCCTCATCTCCCCGCACTGGTTTCTCGCCTCAACTCAAAGCTTTTACTCTTTTTCTTCTTCATTGCACAACCACTAGAATCTCTGAAGAAGACTACCATCGGTTTCTTTGAAGAAGCCACCCCTTTCTGAAGAATCCAACTCGCACAGCCTGTTGTCGCTGCCCTTTCTGAAGAAGCCGGCCCGTTGCCACTGTCGATTCGCTCTCCTTCTCTACTGCCGACACGAACCAAAAAGGGGATTCGCTCCTGCTGCCTCTTTTCTGCCACTACTAGCCATAGGAGCATCTCCTTTGCAATTTGTAGAAGCCAACATCATCTACAGGACAAGTTATTTTACTTTAGATATCAAATACTCAACACCATCAAGGAGGCCAAAAATAAAATTCAGACCGATGTCAAATTTATCACATCGTTGGTCATACTAGAAATCTATGCCCTAAAAGACTTGATTGGTCTTGGATAAAATATCAAATTTGTCTCAGAAATGGACATTTTGGTATTCAATGTCCTAGTCAATTTGACTTAAATTTCATTGATGGTCCTACAACCTCATGACAACCGTTTATTTCACAAGTATATCATAAAGTTATCTTGTCTGTTCCTAATTATGGTAAAATCTCAGAGTTTTCATCTATTGATTGATATATTGACACTAGAGCATCTTATCATCTTACGACAGATTATAATATCTTTACAAACGTAATGTTATATTATAGCTCAGATATAATTCAAGTAGGCGATGATTCAGATTTACAAATTGCTAATATTGGAAACACATATGTTCATTTATCTAATCAAACTTCACATGTGCAATTTCATGTTCCATCTATCATTAAAAATTTACTTTCTACACATCAGTTTTATCTTGATAACAATGTTATTTTTGAGTTTCATCATAATTATTATCTTATAAAAGATAAAGGAACAAATGCTATTATATTTTATGGGAGAATAAAAAATGACCTCTACTATCTTCAAAGTTTTCAATCAAAGCTTTTGTTAATGAATGCACAAATAAGCCAGCTTGGCATGCTCGACTTGGTCATCCTTTCCTTCATATTGTTCAGTCAATCATCAATAGGTATGGTTTATCTAGTTTCATTACGTCCTCTTCATCTCATTCATGTAGGGTCTGCATGAAATCTAAAAGTCATAAGATACCTTTCGCTTTATCTGATCATGTTTCTAATTTTCCACTTGAAATAATCCATTCTGATATTTGAGGCCCTGCACATATTTTATCTAATTAATGTTTCCAATATTATATTACCTTCTGATCCGGTAATAAGGACGGGGGACCCCCTTTGTGGGGAGCCAATGACACGTGAAGGTCAGAAGTCAAAAGGGTCAGCATGAGGTCCATCCGATCCGATAAGGGTCGGGTCAACCGGCCGAACGGGTCCGGGCGGAATCAAAGACAACTCGACGGGGAGTTGGGTTTCCGACGCTCATGGTGAACAGGGACGCCGGGCCGAGCGGGTAGCTCGCTCGGCCGAGGCGTAAAGCATCAATGCTGTGAAGGAACAGTCTCAGCCGAGCACACGATGGAATGAAATCTTCCCGGTCGGACCGATACCTATGCCCGGTCGGACCGATGCCTGCCGAGCGGATGGACGCTCGGCTCGGGGAAAAAAGAGACAAGTACAAGGGGACATTGGGGAACATCTTCTGACAATAGGCATGTTCAACGACCAAGCCATACGCAGAATCCTACGACGGAAGGTTCTGCTGTCCCATCAAAAAGGTGCTCGGACTGTAGCAGTATGGTGTCAGGCATGCTCCTCTGGTAAGCCCATACTAAGGTATGGTAAAGGACGCGTGTACGCCTCGGTAGGTGTGCATAAGCCTCCCCACAGCTCTATATAAGAGCCCTCAGACTTCACCGGAGGTACGCGATCTCTCATCTTTGGAGTCACTTCATCGTTTTCCTCTTGCCTGACTTGAGCGTCGGAGGGTCGTCGCTGGGAACCCCTTCCCGGCTCGACTTCCTTGCAGGTTCGCCGGAGATTCGTTCAGCTAGTCGAAGACAGTGGAGAGCGCCACGTCCCCAACGTCCATCGACTCAGCGTTCGGACATGATCAAATTGGCGCCGTCTGTGGGAACGCACCTGCATCCGAGCGGAATAGATGGACGAAGCTGGATGACCTCACACTGTGATGCTCTCCCAGGAGGATCTCGATGCTCTAATCGAGGCAAGAGCAGCTAAGCTCGTGGAGCAACAGAAACAGAAGGCGCAAGCCGAGCGACTGGAGCAACAAGCTAAGTGACGTCAGCGTTAGGAGGCCGAGCGGAAGCACCGCCTGCCTCGATTCCATTTCATCGGGCCCTATTCCGTACGCCTCCTGAAGTCGCACCAGCTAACCTTGATCCAGGATCTTCATCTGACGAGGCGCCCAGGCGAGACTACAGAAAAGGCAAGGCTCCCCGAACAGACGCCTCCCCCGAACGGATCAACCGGCAGTTTTCAGAGGTCATCCTGCGGGACCCTCTGCCCAAGCATTATGTGCCCCCGGCGATCGGGGAATACAACGGAACCACCGACCCAGACGACCATCTAGGAAAGTTCGACAACACAGCTACACTACATCAATACACAGATGGAGTGAAATATCGGGTGTTCCTTACCACCCTCTTGGGATCAGCGCAACGATGGTTCCGGAGGCCGCCGGACGGATCCATCACCAGCTTTAAAGAGTTCCGCATCGCTTTTCTCCATCATTTTGCGAGCAGTCGACGTTACCAGAAGACTAGTATTAGTCTATTCGCCATCAAGCAAGAGCCTAGGGAGTCGCTCCGAGCTTACATCCAACGATTCAACCGGGTGGCCATGGATATTCCAACGGCTACCTCAGAAACAATGATGAATGCGTTCACGCAAGGCCTTGTGGATGGTGACTTCTTCCGTTCACTTATTCTAAAGCCGCCCCGAGACTATGATCATATGTTACACCGGGCCAATGAGTACATTAATGTGGCAGAAGCATAGGCAGTCCGAAGAAAAGAAGCTCCAACTGAGCGGCTAGCCCCTGCTGAGCGGAAGTCGCTCACTGGCAACCAGCCGCCCAGAGGACCGCAAACCGAAGCAGTCCGCCCTCACCACGCAAGGTCCCACGCCATCCAAGAAGTAGCCGCCGAG
The DNA here is from genome assembly GCF_018446385.1 of Zingiber officinale. Classification (NCBI taxonomy): domain Eukaryota; kingdom Viridiplantae; phylum Streptophyta; class Magnoliopsida; order Zingiberales; family Zingiberaceae; genus Zingiber; species Zingiber officinale. The sequence continues at coordinate 126,759,251 of NC_055989.1, forward strand.
CGGCCCAAACCAAAAAAGAAGGTATGGACCCCCATGTTTTGCTCGTTCCACCGGACTGACACGCATAACACACGAGATTGCCGAAGCCTTCCCCTGATCACCCACCCCGCTCCCCGGAGTGGTCGTCGTCGATCGCTATCATCCGACAGGCGACAGCGACACCATGAAGTCGATCGGCGGATATCCAGAAAGTCTCCCGAGCGGTATCATCCTCAGGGGCACGAGGACAATCCCCGGGTATCTAAGGAGCGGCCTAGGTCATCCGCCCCGGAGGAAAAAAATAGAAGCAACACGTCCCGGGGCGAAATCAATATCATCTCTGGCGGACCGACCGGAGGCGACTCCAATAGAGCGAGGAAGGCTAGTGTCAGGCAGCTCAAGATCCATGCGGTCGGCTGCAGTCAAGAACGGGCAAGCGGGCCCAAAATCATCTTCGGGCCCAAGGACCTTGAGGGAGTCGAAGTGCCACATGACGACGCCCTCATCATCAAAGCGGTAATAGCTAACTATACTATTCACCGCATTTTCATCGATACAGGCAGCTTAGTCAACATTATATTTAAAAAGGCTTTCAACCAACTGCAAATTGATCGAGCTGAGTTGCTGCCCATGACAACCCCCCTCTACGGGTTTACGGGCAATGAAGTTCTACCGGTCGGATAGGTCCTACTGGCTATTTCGCTGTGAGAAGAGTCGCTCAGAAGGACGCGGACTGCCAACTTCGTCGTGGTCGACTCTCCCTCAGCATACAATGTTATCTTGGGGAGACCAACGTTCAGTGAGTTCTGAGCGGCCGTCTCCACCTTCTACCAGAAAATTAAGTTCCCGGTTGAAGATAAAGTTGGAGAAGTGCGAGGAGACCAGCTGGCGGCTAGGCGATGCTACGTCGAAATGGTCCGAGCCGAAGCTAATTCCGCGCGGAAGACGCCACGGATCGTGGTGAATGCCATAATCGAAAAACCACCCTCTTTGGTTTATGAAGAAAAAGAGGAGGTGCAGATCCACCCTACCCGATCGGAGGCCACCACATTCATTGCGGTCGATCTGGAGGCAAGCCAGAAAAAGGAGGTGATCAAGTGTCTCCAGAGAAATTGCGACGTCTTCGTTTGGTCGACGCATGAGTTGCCGGGAATTTCACCAAGTATAGAACAGCATGAGCTTCACGTCCGACCGGACGCTCGACCGGTGAAGCAAAGGAAGAGGGACTTTAGCGCCGAACAAAACGCCATCATCCGAGCGGAGGTCGAAAAGCTCCTGGAGGTCGGCCATATAAGGGAGGTCCAGTTCCCGAGCTGGCTTGCAAATGTAGTGCTAGTCTCCAAGCTGGGCAACAAGTGGAGGGTTTGCATCGATTTCCGGGATCTCAACAAGGCATGCCCAAAGGATTTCTACCCTCTGCCCTGGATTGATCAACTGGTGGACTCCACAGCCGGGTGCGAGCTGATATGCATGCTAGACGCCTATCAGGGCTACCATCAGGTGCCGCTCGCCCGAGAAGATCAAGAGAAGGTCAGCTTCGTCACAGCCGACGGCACTTACTATTACAATGTAATGCCGTTCGGACTGAAGAACGCGGGAGCAACCTACCAGCGCTTAATGAACAAGGTATTCAAGGAGCAGATCGGACGCAATTTAGAAGTGTACGTGGATGATATTCGCATCAAGTCTGCTCGAGCGGCTGATCTTTTTACGGACATGGAGGAGACCTTCCGAACGCTGAGGAAGTATGGAGTCAAGCTGAACCCTCAGAAATGTTTGTTCGGAGCAAAAGGCGAGCGTTTCTTGGGCTATATAGTGACCGAGCGGGGCATAGAGGCAAATCCCAGCAAGGTAAAAGCGTTGCAAGATATGCCGCCCCCAAGAAATCTGAGAGAAGTACAGTGCCTGACCGGGCGGATAACTGCATTGTCGAGATTCATCTCTAAAACTGCCGACCGGAGTCTCCCTTTTTTCAAGATCCTACGCAAAGCTACTAAGTTTCATTGGGAAGAGGAATGCGATCGGGCGTTTGAGGAGCTGAAGACATACCTGAACTCCTTGCCCGTGTTAGCCAAGGCAGCTGTAGGTGAGCCGCTCTGTATTTATTTATCTTCAACCGAGCGGGCAGTAGGCTCGGCACTAGTGAGGACGAGCGGTAAAGAACAACCCGTGTACTTCTTGAGCCATATTCTAAAAAATGTTGAATCTCGCTACACTGGGCTCGAGAAGCTGGCTTTTGCTTTAGTCCTCACCGCTCGGCGACTTCGTCCTTATTTCCTGGCACATACAATTGTCGTCCGGACAAATAACCCATTGGGAAGAGTGCTGCTGAATCCAGAAGCATCCGTACGGCTCATTAAATGGACAACGGAGTTGAGTGAATTTGACATTCAGTATCAACCCCGTTCGGCGATAAAGGCGCAGTCCTTAGCAGATTTTGTTACCGAAGTGAAAAATCCTGAACCCGAAGCTATCTGGAAAATATTTGTGGATGGATCGTCCACTCGGCGCGGGAGCGGAATTGGTGTGCTATTACTCTCCCCCCAAGAAGAACGGATGCACCTATCCGTCCGGCTGGACTACAAAGCCACAAATAATGAAGCGGAGTATGAGGCCCTCATAGTCGGCTTGCAAGCAGCCCGGCATGTAGGAGCCGGTCGGGTGACACTCCATTCAGACTCCCAGCTGGCCGCCCAGTAGTTCTCGGGCACTTTTGAGATTAACAACGCTCGGCTCAAGCTCTACACTGAGGCCTTCGAAAAGCTCAAGGCCCATTTCAGAGAAGTCATTATCCAGAAGATACCCCGAGCAGAGAACCAGGTGGCAGATGAGTTAGCCAAGCTCGCAAGTTCAATATCACCGGTCATCATCCAGCAGCCAATTGAGGAAGTATCCTTGGTGGCGCACATTGACCGGATGGAGGGCCTCGCATTCCCGAGCGATTGGAGGACAACCATCATAGAGTTTCTGCGCTCGGGTGCGACACCGTCCGATCGAGAGGAAGCCCAGCTATTGAGGAGGAGAGCCGGCCGGTTCACACTCGTTGGAGACCAACTCTACAAGAAGGCTTTCTCCCGCCCACTTTTGAAGTGTGTGAGCTCGGAGGACGCGGAGTACATCCTCCAGGAAGTGCACCAATGATCGTGCGGAGGACATCCGGGCGGGCGATCGCTGGCTAGGAAGATCCTGTTGGCCGGGTACTTCTGGCCAACCCTGCAAGCAGATGCCGCTCGGACCGTCGCGACGTGCCTCTCCTGCCAGAAGTACCACAACGTCTCCCACCGACCGGCGGAGGAGATGAAAGCATCTACAGTGTCTTGTCCGTTCGATCAGTGGGGAATGGATATCGTAGGTCCGTTCCCTATGGCGACCGGTCAGCAGAAGTTTCTTCTAGTGGCGGTCGACTACTTTTCCAAATAGGTGGAGGCCGAGCCACTGGCCAAGATCACCGAGCAGATGGTCAAAAGGTTTATCTGGCAGCATATAATCTGTCGGTTCGGCATTCCTCGCCGGCTCATATCTGATAACGGGCGATAGTTCGCCGGGAAGCAGCTCGAAGAATGGTGCAAAAGTTATGGCATCGAACAACACTTTACTTCCGTAGAGTATCCCCAGAGCAACGACCAAGCTGAAGTAACCAACCGAGAAATCCTCAGAATTCTTCGGGCTCGACTTAACCACATAGGAGGAAGCTGGGTGGACGAGCTGCCGGGCGTCCTATGGGCTATCCGTACGACCCCAAAGGAGGGAACGGGCGTCACGCCATTCCATTTAGTGTACGGCGGCGAAGCAGTTATCCCAATTGAAGTCGGCATAGAGTCCATCCGGATCCAGAATTATGATGATGACAATGCCGAGCGGAGGAAGATGGAGTTGGACCTGATCGACAAAGAGCGAGCCAAGGCATCCGTCCAGCTGATGGCGTACCGGCAGAGAATGAAGCAGAACTATAACCGGCGCGTGATCCCTAGAGCATTCCAGGTCGATGACCTAGTGTGGAAGAAAGTAAAGTCGGTCGGGGACGTTGGCAAGCTGGAGGCTCCTTGGGCGGGCCCCTTCAAAGTCATCGAAAAGCTCCGCTCGGGTGCCTATTATCTGGAGGATGAAGACAGACGGCAACTGGATCGACCATGGAGCGCGAACCACCTCCAGCCTTACTGGGCGGGGTGAAAGGTGCGCCAATGTAATGTATGCTGTATACTTTCCGTTTGGCTGTATACTTGAAATGCAGGAGTAAAACATCGGAAAATTAGCGCAAGTATAGGGCATCGTCAGCCGAATCGGAAGACCGTCGAGCTCCGAAGTTAAATATCGAGAGTCGGACTGGCGACTATAAACCCTCCGGCCGGAAGACCGTCGAGCTCCGACGTTAAATATCGAGAGTCGGACCGAGGACTATAAACCCTCCGGCCGAAAGACCGTCGAGCTCCGACGTTAAATATCGAGAGTCGAACCGGCGACTATAAACCCTCCGGCCGGAAGACCGTCGAGCTCCGACATTAAATATCGAGAGTCGAACCGGAGACTATAAACCCTCCGACCGAAAAACCGTCGAGCTCCGACGTTAAATATCGAGAGTCGAACCGGCGACTATAAACCCTCCAGCCGGAAGACCGTCAAGCTCCGACGTTAAATATAGAGAGTCGAACCGGTGACTATAAACCCTCCGGCTGGAAGACCGTCGAGCTCCGACGTTAAATATCGAGAGTCGAACCGGCGACTATAAACCCTCCGGCCGGAAGACCGTCGAGCTCCGACGTTAAATACTAACTGGCGACTATAAACCCTCCAGCCGGAAGACGGTCGAGCTCCGACGTTAAATATTGAGCTCCGACCGGAAGACCGTCGAGCTCCGACGTTAAATATCGAGAGTCGAACCAGCGACTATAAACCCTCCGACCGGAAGACCTTCGAGCTCCGACGTTAAATATCGAGAGTCGAACCGGCGATTATAAACCCTCCGGCCGGAAGACCTTCGAGCTCCGACGTTAAATATCGAGAGTCGAACCAACGACTATAAACCCTCCGGCCGGAAGACCGTCGAGCTCCGCCGTTAAATATCGAGAGTCGAACCGGCGACTATAAACCCTCCGGCCGAAAGATCGTCAAGCTCCGACGTTAAATATCGAGAGTCAAACCGGCGACTATAAACCCTCCGGCCGGAAGACCGTCGAGCTCCGACGTTAAATATCGAGAGTCGGACCGACGACTATAAACTCTCCGGCCGGAAGTAATGCTGTTTAGCGGTAATTCCAGTTAAAGCTATGCATGTATTCAACTAAGCGGGTCCGGCTGACCAAGTGTGCAAGCGGGCGGGTTACCAAGAGTACCCCGTAAACACCTAGTGAAAATCCCATTTGCGAGACAAAATATATTCAGCCGAGCGGCCTAGCTATACAAAATACTTCGTGAAAAATCCCGTTCAAACACAAGAGAGGCGGGATGAGAGGCGAATAACGAGGAGAAGTGAAGGAACGTGAACGATGGTAGTTGGTTAGCCGAGCGGACAGCACGCGTATTGATTAGCAAAAGAAAAAAGCAAGCAAGAGGATAGCATATCATTAGAGGCCGTTAAGGCCAATCGGAGTGGTTACAAAATGCCTTCATTCCAGGAAATCATAAAGGTCCTTTGGGATGGTACTGAGGAGCGTCGCTTGGTCTTGGGCCGGGATGAGGACGGAGTCGGGAAGCAGACCCTTGGACTTCAGGTAGGTTGTTGTGGCAGTCATAGCAAGCTCAAAGGTAGTGTACATCCGTTCGCAAACTTTCTTCGAGAATTTGGCCGAACGGATGTAATTTAGCCTCAAGGAGGCAACCCGGCCTGGCTCAGCCTCCTAGTATTCTTTGAGGGCCGCTCGGGAGGCGTCGGTGGCTGCCTGGTGTTCTTGCAAGGCAGTCTCAAGCTTCGTCACCTCATCTGATCGGGCCGCCTTCTCGCCGGCCAGCTGATTCATCAGCTCCTTAACCCGTTGCTCCAGGCCCCGCGCCTCGATGTTTTTCTTCTCCAGGTCGGCGATGGTCGTCTTCTTCCGATCGGTGGCAAGACTTATCTTCCGATCGAGCGTCTTCACCTGTCTTTCAAGTTCGGCTAGAGTATGGGCCTGGTCGGCCGTCTTCTTTTGCTCAGCCGCTAATAGATCTTGGGTCTTCTTGAGCTCTTTCTGCAGCTCGGCATATGAAGGACCCTAGGAGGGCGCGCCGCCCGAACTCCTTAGCCTCTTTAACTCTTCGTCCACCATGGCCAGATGATTGGAGACAGCGATCTCCTCTATCCATCTCTGACATAAATAAAATCATTAATAGCCGATCGGAATTACGACATAAAAAACTTCGGAAGAAAACACACTTACCCCAGCGGCCTGCTGCATCGCGACACGGGCCCGAGCGTCGGCCCACATCTCGGCTAGGGGCCCCTTCATGGTGATCATGTGCTCAGGCGCGGTTGGCCGATCAGACTCGGGCATCAACTCTTCGGTGGGGAGATGCAGGGAGACCCTGATGGTATGGCGCCAACCGGGAGTCGTCTGAGCGGAAGCTGGGGAAGGATCGGAGGCCGGTGCAGAAAACTGGGACAAAATGGCCGAGCGTTGGACTTGGCGGGGAGAGGGCGGAAGGGCGCTAACAGGTATGGCCTCGAGGGGGTCCGCGGACGCGTCCAGTTGGGATGGGGTCCGATCGAACGAGATCGCCTCCACTGCTGGGGCTTTGCCGCGAGAATCGGCGGTGGTCCATTCGGACGATTGGACCGCGGAAGTGGCCGATCGAAGTGGTGTCTCCGTTCGGCGCCTCTTTTGTCGGAGAGGACGCTCTTCCTCCTGAGCGGAGCCTTCCTCTTGAACTGTTGGTCCCCTGCTGGGGGTGGCGCCTCTAGCCGCATCCCGGGGAGAGGCTTGAGCGACCGACTCCTCGTGGGTCTCGCTCTCCCCTTCGTGTGAGCCGACCGGCTCAATGCCAAGCGACTCCATCTCCTTGGCAGCTGCGGCCTCGAGCGCCGCCGCTTTCCTCTTCAAAATCCCGGCCATCATGGACTCCATGACAATGTCTGCTGCAAAGGAAAAAGGAGAAAATCAGTTAGCAATTAAGGCAAATGCACAAGTAAAATTCTTACCGAAGCTGCTCGGGAGGGGAGTCCGGATCGGACTCAGACCAAATATGTACATCACCCCTTTGGGTAAGAATTTGTTGATGTCAAACTTTAGACCGCCTAGCATGTTGGCAGCGTGAAGATAGTCCGGTTGGGTCTTGAACCTCTTTAGCTCAGGGGAGGTTGGCGGTCCGACCTGCCACTGGGTTCGGAAGGAGGCTCGTTCGGGAAGACGAAGATAGAAGTAGTACTCTTTCCAATGTTTATTGGAAGAGGACAGTTTATTAAAGAAGACTAAATCGGGCCGAGACTGGAACATGTAAGTACCCAGCTCGGACTGTTTAGGATAATAAAAATAGTAGAAGACCTCCGGTCGGAGGGGAATGTTGTGGATTTTGAACAAGACAACAACTCCACATAAAAGGCGGAATGTGTTAGGGACTAAGCTTCTGAGCGGAATGCCGAAAAAATTACAGACTTCTACGATAAAGGGATGGAGTGAAAATCGCAGACCGGCTATGAGCTGGTCGTGGAAAACACAGATAGCTCCGCGCGGCGGTTTGTGTGGCCGAGCGGAGGGGGAGGGTAAGATAAGTTCAAAGTCAGAGGGGATGTCAAAATTGTCCATCAGAATCTCGGCGTCGCGCCGATCGAAGCACGACTCCATGGTGGTATACCACGGGCCGAGGGCTAGGTCTTGAGATTGAGAAGAGCTGGCCATAAGTCGAGCGGGAAAAGGAGCAAGAGATGGACGAAAGGGCAAAAAGCTTAAGAGAGGGGACCAAATTGTAACCAGGAGACGAGAACGCGAAGAGAAGAAGAAAGCACGAGGAAAAACAAGAAATTGCAGAAGGACCTTACGGAAGCAGACGAAGATCGAAGGAAGAATGCGAGAGGTCGCCGGAAGAAGCAGCAGTAGGATTACCGGAGCAGGAACGACAGGGAAAACTTCTGGGCACGCGAAAGCATAAATGCGGCGGAGGAAGAAGGCGAAAGCTTTATAGGGTAGGGCCCGAACGGCCTCAGTCGTCCGATGCAGGTCGCAAAAACCAAGGACTCTATCGGGCCGTCCATTTCAAACCGCCTCGGTCTCGTCGCCCGCGGCGCCGCCGCCATACGATGATGGCAGCAGCTCCACGTGGCATTCGGCCACTGGAGTGCATTTAATGAGCGCCTTCACGAGGCACAGAGCGCATGCCCGGCCTTAATGTCGAAGATTGGCGCAAATTTCGAAGAGATCCGAGGAATGTTGGCGTTGACTAAGGTCATAGCTACCCCCGTGGGGGTCGAATCACTCGGCGTGACTGGCGGTCCAGTCAGTCGGACTAATCGCCTCCTTCGACTAGACTTGAAGGGGAGGCAAATGATCCGGTAATAAGGACGGGGGACCCCCTTTGTGGGGAGCCAATGACACGTGAAGGTCAGAAGTCAAAAGGGTCAGCATGAGGTCCATCCGATCAGATAAGGGTCGGGTCAACCGGCCGAACGGGTCCGGGCGGAATCAAAGACAACTCGACGGGGAGTCGGGTTTCCGACGCTCATGGTGAATAGGGTCGTCGGGTCGAGCAGGTAGCCCGCTCGGCCGAGGCGTAAAGCATCAATGCTATGAAGGAACAGTCTCAGCCGAGCACGCGAAATCTTACCGGTCGGACCGATACCTACGCCCGGTCGGATCGATGCCTGCCGAGCGGATGGACGCTCGGCTCGGGGAAAAAAGAGACAAGGACAAGGGGACATTGGGGAACATCTTCTGACAACAAGCATGTTTGACGACCAAGCCATACGCAGAATCCTACGACGGAAGGTTCTGCTGTCCCATCAGAAAGGTGCTCAGACTGTAGCAGTATGGTGTCAGGCATGCTCCTCTGGTAAGCCCATACTAAGGTATGGTAAAGGACACGTGTACGCCTTGGTAGGTGTGCATAAGCCTCCCCACAGCTCTATATAAGAGCCCTCTGACTTCGCTGGAGGTACGCGATCTCTCATCTTTGGAGACACTTCATCGTTTTCCTCTTGCCTGACTTGAGCGTCGGAGGGTCGTCGCCGGGAACCCCTTCCCGGCTCGACTTCCTTGCAGGTTCGTCGGAGATTCGTTCAGCCAGTCAAAGACAGCGGAGAGCGCCACGTCCCCAGCGTCCATCGACTCAGAATTCGGACAGGATCACCTTCATTGATTATTTTAGTAAATATACTTGGCTTTATCCTATGAGAAGGAAATATGATTTATTTGATATATTTTGTAATTTTTAAATTCAAGTTGGATGATATTTTAATCGTAAAATACTCTCTTTTCATTCTGATTGGGGAGGCGAATATCAAGCTCTTCATCGTCATCTTGTCTCTTGTGGAATTGTTCATCGAATCTCTTGTCCTCACACTCTAGAACAAAATGGCTCTGCTGAGAGAAAACATAGATATATAGTTGAAACTGTCTTAGCTCTTCTTCATCATGCATGGGTTTCGCGTAAATTTTGGGATGAAGCTGTTAACACTTTCGTATATCTCATAAATCGACTTCCTACTCTATTCCTCAATCATAAGTGTCATTTTGAAAAACTTTATAATCAAACTCCTGATTACACTTTCCTTTGAAAATTTAGTTGCTCATGTTATCCATGGTTGCACGCCCTTAGCCTAAACACAAACTTAACTCTCGTTCACTACAATGTGTTTTCCTTAGTTATAGCAATTCACACCATGGTTATCGTTGCTTGCATATACCAATGGGACGAATTTATATTTCACGACATGTTACTTTTGATGAGTCTCTATTCCCTTTTTCAGTAGCTTCTTCGATCTCTCCTCCAGATACAAGTGACACCTTCTTAATGGCACCAAATATTTTTAGAAGTGATGACATCCTAGGTCTTGCTCCGGAGCTCTCTAATAACTCCCCTATACTATCAAAATCACCTCAGGTTGCTGCTCCAATCTTGGAAGTCTCGCCGGTTGAAGATAATATTCTCTCTAGTTCTGGATCCTCAAATAATGCAAGTTCATCATCTACATCACCATGTCAACCTACTTCCTCGTCGCCATCAACAAGTGATTCAGATGATAATGCTCCTTATCGCATGTTTCCCATTAGTGACATTTATGAATGTTACCCACCAAATGCAACTCGATATCCCCTTCCACTAGCTCCAGTGGTCTCCTCAAAATCTATTGAACCAACTTGTTTTACACAAGCAAACAAGGATCCAAATTGGCGTAGTGCAATGGCTACAGAATTTGATGCACTTCTTTACAATGGAGCATGGAATCTAGTTCCGTGCACTCCCTCAATGAATGTTATGGGTTCTAAATGGGTATTCCGTCTTAAGCATTGAGTTGATGGTTCTCTTGAATGGCACAAAGCTTGACTTGTAGCCAAAGGATTTAGCCAACAACCATGTATTGACTTCAATGATACTTTTAGCCCAATCATCAAAATTACATCTGTCAGACTATTATTATTGATAGTTGTTAGTTCTAATTAGCCTATACAACAATTGGACAATTCAAATGTGTTTCTCTATGGCATCTTGAGGAAACTGTATTTATGGAGCAACCACCTGGGCTCATTCATCCACAATTTCCGTCTCATGTTTGCCAACTTAAGAAATCCTTATATGGTCTTCAACAAGCTCCTTGTGCATGGTTTCATCGACTATCTAATTTGTTACAAACTTAAGAATTTTCTGGATCAAAGACTGACTTGTCTCTATTTCACAAATATAATGATGGATCTATGATATTTTTTCTTATTTATATGGACTACATTCTGATAACCGGCAATGATCACAAGGGTATCACAACTTTATTAAGTCTTCTTAATCAAGAATTTCCTACTCAAGATTTGGGTATTGCTAATTTTTTTCTTGGTATTGACTTATTCTACATGAAGATGACTATCTTCTCTCTCAGAGCAAATATATTACTGGACTTCTTCAAAGAGTCAAAATGGATGGAGTACATCCGGTCTCTACACCAATTGTTATAAACAACTCTCCAACTTTATCCTCTCCTAGTCTGTCTAATCCACAGATTTATCAAAGTATTGTTGGAGCCTTACAATATATCACTATCACACATCCTGATATTACTTTTGCGGTAAATCATGCTTGTCAATTCATGCATACTCCAACTGAACAAAATTGGGATAATATAAAAAGAATACTTCGCTATCTCAAAAGTACTATTCTACAGAGTCTTCTTTTATATTGCCAATCGTCTCGAGATTTAAATGTATATAGTGATGCGGATTCGACAAATTCTTCTGAAGATAGACGCTCTACTAGTGGATATGCAATATTTCTTGGACGAAATCTTATGTCATGGAATTCTAAAAAGCAACATACAGTATCTCGTTCAAGCATTGAGGCAGAATATAAAGCTATAGCAAATATAGCATTTGAAATTATTTGGTTTCAATCACTTCTCTCTGAATTTCATCTTGCATCAAATATTGCACCAAAAATTTAGGGTGATAATATTGGAGTAACATATCTCACAGTAAATCCAATCTTTCATGCTCGTACAAAACATGTGGAAATTGATTTTCATTTTATTCGTGAACATATGGCAACTCAATAATTATCCGTCTCTTATATTTCTGCTGAAGATCAAGATATTTTTACTAAGTCATTATCCAGATAGTGTTTCAATAAATTAACAAGCAAACTCAACGTCAAAGATCTCCTATTAAGTTTGTCAGGGGCAAAAGAGATAAAGAGAATCACCAGAATTAACCAGATCAAATCACCAAATCAAATCAAATTAGTATTATAATTATTCTAATAATTCTATTATAATTATTAGAATAATTCTTAGAATAATTTTGTTATTTATTAATTGGTCAATTGACCAAGTACTTTTTAAGCATTATATATTATACTGTCCTTAGGACAACTAGCAATGAACAATCAGATTTATTATTGCTCTCATATTATTTCTTTCTCTCTTCTTATTCTTTCTCTTTAACACGGATCTGCCTCACAGTCGTCCACAACCATAGGTGTCGACAGATCTCAAAGCTGAGATAGATGAGGTGTGTAGACCCAAGGTCTGAGACACTAAATCCGGCAGGGACTCAGGCCATGTTGTGGATGGTGAAGACCTTCCCCTCGGGCACGAAGTGGCAAGGGGTGACACCGAGGCGGTTGGCGTCGGCAAGACAAGAATCAGTTCCTATGAACAGAGTCTCTTCTTAATAGTTTCTTGATTGAAGAGGGCGGTGTAAGACCCTTGGCGGCCGGTTGGAGGGGGTGAATAACCCTGTAAAAAATAATACTCTTTCTCAATCTTTAAAAGCTTTTATTAAGAAATACTTGCATAAAAAAGAATTATAAAGCTAAAAGAAAGAGGCACAGAAAAAGTTACTTGGTTTGCAATCAGTGAATTACTAATCAAAGAAAATTAAAGCTCACTAAAGTCTCCTTCGGGTGGATAAGCCTCTTACAGTAGTCAAAGCTCACAACTATAAAGCTAAACTCAATTAAAATTGATTACAAGTGTTGATTTTAACTTCTGAGATTAGCGTTGTATTTATAGTCCTAATCGGGGCGCCTGAAAGGGTTCTAGGTGCCTAGACATGAATAGAATTTTATCCTCGTCGAACTGGATCGCGACATCGCATTTCGATAACATTTCTGGTCTGGGCACCCGGACCAGGTCGTCATAGCCCCCGTTGGGTGAGGCACCCAAGAGGAGCCCGGACCATGTCCAGGCGCCCGAACCATGTCCGAGCGCCCGAACCCAAAAGTCAACCTCCTGTTGACTTTTTAGTCTGGGTCTTCTGCTCCGGTTCCGCTCACATGGGTCTTGGTCTTACGCTCCGGCTCCGCTCTCTTGGGTGATTTTGGCCATCCGGAATAGGGCTCATCCGAACTCATTTTCTGACCTTCTAGAGCAACCTTCCGCTCCGGCTTCTCGTCCCTCAGAAATGCCGCGTGTCACTTTCTCATCCTCCAGCGTATTCTTCCACAACATCTCATCCCTCGGACGCACCAAGCCCATCAACTCTCTCCAGTGTCGTCCTTCTCGATAGCTGCGTCTTTCACTTGACTTCTTGTGCTCCTAAATTCCTGCACACTTAGACACAGGGCATCAAAACAAAACAGGACATAACTTGACTTGGTTGATTACATCAAAACTACCTCGGGGTACTAACAATCTCCCCCTTTTTGTTGTGAGTAATCCCAAGTTAAATTAGGGTAAATCAAGAAACAAATGACAGTAAGGGTTAAAAAAATAGATAATTAGATAAATTACCCTCCCCCTAGACTTAATCTCCACTTCTCCCCCTTTGATCACATTAAAAATAGAGTTTTTTTTTTAAAAAAAAATAACTTGAAAGAAAATAGAGTCTAAGGGTTAAAAAATGACTATTATCCCGAAAAGATCAAGAAATTTAAGTTTCGCTAATCTGATTTTTATAATTGATAAACTATATTTGGACAAAAAAAAGGAAAAAAAATATTAGACTGGGAAAAATTCTGAAAAAAAATTTATAGCAGTTGAACAGTCAGATATAAAATTTATTTTCAAAAATAAATTCTTTTTTATAAAGACATATTTTAAAAAATACTTAAAAATAGTTATTAACGTCAAAAAAAATCTTGAAATATTTTCTGAAAATGTAATAGAGTATGTATTTTTTTTTAGAAAAAAAAATTCAAAAGTTACAATTTTGAAAATTTTTAATATTAAAAATTTGTATTTAGATAAATAATTCACAGAAATTTCATAATGGTCAAAAAAAAGTTTAAGAAGATTTTCTTAGATAGATAAAAGGATAAAGTTTCATAGAAAATTAAATTTTGTGAAAAATAGCACTGCAAGATATTTTTAAATCAAAGAATAATAACTTTGTTAAAAAATTCATAGAAAATTAATACAATAGTCAAAAAAAAATTGAAATTTTTTCTATAGATGAGTAACGAAATTTATTTCTCAAAAAAAATAATTTTAATTAATTTCTAATAGAAATTATGCAAAATAATTTTTTTGATAATTCTAAGCAAGAATATGAAAATAAAATATGCATAATAATTTTTTAATTTAAGCATGATTTTGGAACCCAATATAAGTTCCTTCCAACTGGGTTAATAAAAAATTTCTTAGTGATAAATTTTGTTGATAATTTTTTGATTTGCCCCTTATGATATCTAAATTGTTTGTTTAGTTCTTGATATTTTTTAAATTAGAAATAGCTATATTCGAACATGCAGAATTCTTTAGATTTTTTATTTCTATTTTTTATTTTTTTATTTTCTATTTTTATCTTGTCAAAATCTTCCAATCAACAAGATGTTGCTAATGTTCCTTTTAATTCACTATTTTCTTTCAATAACTTCTTATTCTCTAATTCTAATTGACAAGAATTCTTTGATAAAATTTTAATAAATTTAAATAAATGGTCAGGAGATAGAGACTGTACCTGACTTACCTCTTCTTTGTTTGAAGCTCCCCCTGTATTGTTGCTTCCTTCCGATGTTGTGTTGGACCAGTTAGGGCCGGTAAGAGGGGGTGAACTGCCTGAAAAAATAAATAAAACCTTTCATGTTCTTTCAACTCTAATTAAAAGTAACTATAATAATAAATGAAAATAACAACTTAAAGACGAGGTACCAGATTTACTTGGTTACAACCTAGGTAGTTGTTAACCCAAGATCAATGAAAGCGCTAAAAGAAAATCTCCTTCGTTGAAGGCTGAGAAGCCTCTTACACTCGTTGAAAAGCTCAGACAGTTGCTAGGAAATGATTACAAGAGTTGTTATCTATTTCCTAGGTCTAGGGGTCTTTTTATAGCCCCTGGAAAATATTATCCATGGCTTGAAGGCGCCTCCAGCGAGGTGCCAAAGAATAAAGCTTTATTCTTTGGCAACTGATAAAATCAGCCTGGTCGAAGGCGCCTTCCATAGGGCTGGAAGGCGCCTTTGTACTGTTCATCGAAGGTGCCTTCCACAGTGAAGATGCAGGGGCGCCTTCAATTCACTTTGAAGGCGCTTCCAGCAGTAATTTTAGCATCCTTTCACTCTTCTGCTGCTCTGATCACCTGGGTGATCGCAGCCATCCGAAATAGCGCTCACCCAGACCTATTTTTCGGCCTTCTCCTCGAGCAGGCTTCCGCTTCGGCTTCTCATCCTTCGAAATGTCGCACACATCCTTCTCATCCATCGGTGTACTCTTCTGCAACACCTCGTCCCTCGAATGCACTGAGCCCGTCGACTTCCTTCCCATGTCATCCTTCTCTCTAACTACGTCTTTCGCTCAACTTATTGTGTTCCTAAGCTCCAACACACTTAGACACAAGGGTCAAACACAACAGGACCTAACTTTAACTTGGTTGATCACATCAAAACTATCACGGGATTCCAACACATTGCTCCCCCTTCATCGATGCTCTTGATGCTCATTTCGAATGAGCTTGCTTTGTCTTCTTCTTCTTGGTGACTTGCTACTAGTGCAAGTTCGACGAGGGCTTCGATCTTTGACTCGGACGACATTTCGTGACATGTTACCTTTAGATTTCGATGCTTTGTCTTGATTGGCTTCTTGTTATTCTCCTTGTTCTTCAACTTTGGATAGCTATCTTTGGCGTGCCCTTCTTTGTCATAGTGGTAGCATTTTATCTTTCTTTTCTTTCTTTTACCCTACACTTGATTAAATTTATTAGTTTTAAAAAACTTTTTAAATTTTCTTACCATAATCATCGTTTCGTCATTGTCGAGGGATGTTTCAGAATTTGGTTCATTCATTTATGCCTTTAGGGCAATGTTGTGTTTGTGCTCCTTCTTCATATCTGCATATCTAGTTTCATGAACTTCAAATATAGAAAATAACTCTTCTAAAGTATTTACCTCTAGATCCTTAGAGATGTAATATGTATCTACTAAGGATACCCATTCAGAAGTCCTAGGAAATGCATTAAGCACGTACCTTAGTGAATCTCAGTTAATTACCTTTTCTCTGAGATTCATGAGTCTGATGATGAGTTCCTTGATCCTTGAGTGAAGGTGTGCAACAGATTTGCCTTCTTCTAATCGAAGGTTGCTGATCTAGTTCCAAAATAGATCCCGTCTCGCTAGTTTTGCCTCTGAGGTCCCTTCGTGTAGTTCTAGAAATTTATCCTAGAGCTCCTTGGTTGACTCATAGGCTCTGATCCAGTTGACTTCTTGAGGTGGTAGGACTCTAAGCAGATGAAACTCTGCTTTGTAGTTTGCCACGAAGTCGGCTTACTCCTTTTTCATCCATTGGTATTCTTCTTTGCCTTCTGATGCTACAAAACTAAATTTCATAATTAGTAATAAATTGAAATCTATCTTACAGAATACCTTCATTTTTTTTCTTTCGGTTTGTGAATTCCCCCTCAAATTTCAGTGGATAGATGCTCGGTCCGACTATCTCTTATGCTTCGATTGACGGTTAGTCCTTTTGAAGCATCCTAGCCATAGTTTGTAAAATCGCGACCCTACGTAGAATCGATTTAGGGTCAGGATGGGATCGATCAGGATTGGATCGTAGAATCGTATGATCCTACCAAAAATCTTTAAAATCTTATCATACATGATTAATAATTAGAAAAAATACCTAAAAACTCATTTACATATAAATAGATAACTAATTTTGTATATATATGCAATCATATACACTCAACACCTTATATTATATTACTACATGTACAAATTTAAATTAACTTATAATTTAACTATGATTCTCGCATAGTAATAATATTTATATTTTCATATCATAAAATGAAAAAAATATAAAATTTCTATTAACACAATAATAATAACACATTCAATGCCAAAAATATTTTCTTGATTTATAAGATAATTCAATTTAAAGACCAACAAAGCACCTAACGTATATAACAGAAGTTATTAAATCCTTTGATTCAAATATGAACGCCGAAAATAATCATCTGAAGACTGGTTGATGTCACACAATACTAGATAATATGCATCCAAAAACTCATCATTTTAGGAAAGAAATGACAGAATATTATTGATAAAAAACTAACTTAAAAATAAGTAAACATATGTTTGAATAATTTAAAACTCTAATAAGATGGGAAAAAAGATAATAAAAAAAAGATAAAATCTTCTGGACATCTGAAATGGATTTAAATGATATTTTTGGATTTGAAATAGGGTAGTTAAGGATAAACTTTAAAATTTATTAAAGATCTTTGAACGAGCTTTGATTTGATATGTTATAGGCCCCATGGTTCAATCTGAGTCAAAAGTTATGACCTCTAAAAGCTTCCACTGATCCTGTTCCAATCTTACCGATTCTATTCCGATCCTACCAATCCTGCTGCGATTCTACTGGAAAAAATCAATTTTGCACAATCCTGGATCGATTTTGGGTTTCCAGATCATACGATTCGGATCGTGATTTTGCAAACTATGGTCCTAGCTCTGATACCACTTGTAGGACCCTTGACAACTGACTAGAGGAGGGTGAATAGCTCTACAAAAAATGAACACCCTTTCTCGATCTTTATAAGATTTTATTAAGAAACACTTGCATAAAAAAAATTAAAAAGTTAAAAGAAAGAAACACAAAAAGAGTTACTTGGTTTGCAATTAGCGGATTGCTAATCCAAGGAAATTAAAGCTCACTAAAATTTCCTTCAGGTGGAGAACCCTCTTACAACAATCAAAGCTCACAACTACAAAGCTATACTCAATTAGAATTGATTAAAAGTATTAATTTTAGCTTCTGGGATCAGAGCTGTATTTATAGTCCTGATCAAGGCGCTTGGAAGGGTTCTAGGCGCCTGGACGTAGATAGAATTTTATCCTCATGGAACCGGATCGCGATAGCGTGCGTTTTGATAACTTTCTGGTTCGGGCGCCTGGAAGGGTTCCGAGCACTCGGACCGGGTCAACATAGGCCTCGCTCAGTGAGGTGCCCAGGTGATCTGGACGCCTAGACTAGGTCCGGGCTCCTAGACCCAAAAGTTAACATCCTGTTGACTTTTTAGATTGGGTCTTCCGCTCGCTTGGGTCCAGGTCTTCCGCTCCGGCTCCGATCGCTTGGGTGATTTCGTCCATCCGGAATACGGCTCACCCGAGTCTATTTTCCGGCCTTCTCGAGCAACCTTCCGTTCCGGCTTCTCGTCTCTCGGAAAAGCTGTGTATCTCCTTCTCGTCTGTCAGCATACTCTTCTGTAACACCTCGTCCCTCAGACGCATCTAGCCCATTGACTCTCTCTTGTATCGTCTTTCTCGCTAGTTACGTCTTTCGCACGACTTCTTGTACTCCTAAGTTCCTGCACACTTAGACACAGGGCATCAAAATATAACAGGACCTAACTTGAGTTAGTTGATCACATCGAAACTACCTCGAGGGTACTAACATGCGGAAACAACGGAGGAGGAATCAAGTCAACTCCTTGGCCATTAATTCTGTCCAGAAATTGAGAAGACGGAACTACCGAAATGATGTGGCGCGAATGGACCAAGTCGCCATGACCCGGAGGGGAGAGTATGTTGAGATGTCTTCTATGTAGACAGGGTTCGGATTTCCCCGGTTCCTGGCACCCCGATGCTCGAGGCAGATCCCATGAATATATAAGAAGCGGGATAATAGCTAAATAATGAAATGAATGAAGAATAAGTATGGCAACGTACCCTGGCCCAGGGTAGCGCCCTCTGGTAGACCGATGAGCTAGTCATGACGCTGATTGACTCATCGTGACCCGGAAGAGTAGATGAATGTGAGGCGCCTGAGGAGCTAGATCTGAGGGTGATGGTCTGAAGCCGAATGTGACATGGATCCGAAAGGCAGCATGCTAACCAAAATATGACAATAGCTCACGGGCTCGAATGCCACAGCAACACGAAGGCTGGATCGTAATAACGACTCACTGGCTGGATAATACCAACAACTCACAATCATAATAGTGGTATGAAGGGCAAAACACAGCAGCTCGATGGCCGGAGACACTGTAGTGGATTAGATGTCGGATCGGCGTCGAAAACATATTGATCCCGTCTGGAAGGTGAGAGGACAGTTGGATCGGTGAAAGTGCTCGCCTACGACAGGAGTAGGTGATAGGGGCGACAACGACTGCCGGAAGTGGCACGTGGTGGAGACAGCTACTGCAACAGTGATGTGGATGACGAAATAGGGGTGGAGTTAGTGCGTGGGCTGCCAACGTGTGGGCTACCGGTATGTAGAGGCTGCTAGCGGGAGAGGGCTGCGGCGCTCGATGCCTGCCGGCGAGAGGAGGCAGCAGCGCGTCTCAAGTGAGGGAAGAGGGGGCTGACGACGTGGAGAGGGAGACAAAGCGGGTCATGGCGTGAGTGAAGGGAAGGTCGGTGGCATGCATCCCTTTCTGCGCCAATGCGGCGAGCAGCACAATGACAAGGAGGAAGAAGACAAATTAGATCTCGTGGCAGCGACAGTGCACGCAGGCAGAGAAAAAAAGGAGAGCGGCGGCATGAGCCGACCATGGTTGCTCATGGCTGGTAGCGAAGGTGATCTGGCCAGAGGCAACAAGGCCGCCATTGTGAGGAGAAGAGCCGTGCATCCTTGGCAGTTGCATTGCGTGAAGAGCAGATGGAGTGAGAGAGAGAGAGGGGAGCGATGGCTCGCCAGCGACGAGGGAGAAGGCGATGATGCCGTGTGTGAGGGAGAGCAATGTCTCATGCGACGGAGCCGCCAAAACCTGAAGAGGCCCCCTTCCCTTTTTCTATGAAACCCTCAAAATATGAAAAGACCAAAATACCCTTGCTACCTCCACAATCTCTCTTGGCCCCCTTGACACATCCGCATCAGCCATGACGGTTGATCCTATTGAAAGTTGGGAAGATGGTTAGTTGGATACTCCGTTTTGATGTTGACTGGACGAAGACTTCTCGTTGTCCTGCATGTCACAAAAAGTGTTAGTACTAGGCCAAGGAGGGTTCTCCAATGTTGACCCTCCGACACTCAAGTTAGTGATCAAATTTTAGAGAGGAATAGTAAAATGACTATAGCAATGTGCGTGTAGAAAAATGTAGCATCATATACCTTCAACTGTGGATGAAGACCCCCTTTTATAATATTACTATTATGTCTATGCATGAATTACGAAACATTTCTAAAAAAGGATTGACCATAAAGTGACCGTAACACCTTTCTTAAAATGAGCCCGTAAATCCTTGTGATTAGACGGGCTAGAAGCTTCTAAAGTATGATTTGCCAACAAAATATCCCTGTTCTATGTGACATAAAGGCCAAAAAAACATAATAGTTTGTTGGGCTACGAGACCCACCATAGATTGATTTGACCAACTGATTGAATTATTGATATAATCTGACCGGTTGTAATTTTCGAGGAATACCCTATCAATATTTATGAGTATGGTTGACGACTCGGCTTCTTTACTTGAACTATTTGTAGCTAGATGTCTAGTATGTTCGTTCAGACCATATGCTCGATTGGCTGGGGCACTTGGTCGGGATAATTGTTACTTGACTTCATTATCCATTGTATTTCATCATTGATTGTGAAATCATATTTGGAGTTTAGTCGAATCGGAGGGCCCGATCAAGCGAGCCTTTAATTTAACATTCATAGTTCGTACCGCCTAGAGGTCCGACTAAGCCTCCTCTTATATTAAATGATGTCGACCATCTTTTAATTTTGACTTTAATTTCTACATCGACCGGCCTCGGCCTCCTGAATTTTAACCTCCTTGCAGGGTCCACCTTAAAGATCGTATCAAAGGTAAATGAGACAAAGTTTTGTGAGGAACTCTAATTGATGCCGGAAACAAGCAAACTTTGTTCAAATTTATTTAACAAAATAATTAAATTAATTTAAATTTAAAATGAATGAAGTCATAAAAAAACTTGAGTTTGATTAAATTTGCATTACGTTTAGCTCTTGTTATCGAATTTTAATTAAGTTTATTTAATTAATTGAAACTTTTATATTTTTAACGGAGAGTCCACCCAAAAATTATATTAATTGGTGCAAGCGGATAGCTAATTTACTTCATCAATATCTAATGGAGTGTTATTGATTATTAGACTGTGGAGAGTGTTATAATGGGATGAAAGAAGGCACTAAGTGTATGGAAGGCTCCTAGTATATGTGCTCTCCAAAAGCAGACATGGAACGAACAAAACGTGATCCATATTCCATTCCACACTTTATTAATTATCGAGCAATTAACAACATTTTTCTCATTTTATTTTATTTTATTTTATTTTTCAAAGTCTAGATGATGTTGAGGATATCGAATTGGATCCTCCGTAACCATGTTTATAAAATTATGATATTGTATTGTATGATCCTACGCATGGCTGGCTTTAGGCATAGGCTAATAAGATCTATACCTAGGGCCCCAATTTTTATTGGGACATATTATTTTTAATATATTAAATATATTTTTATATGTTTTTAAAGATAATAAAAAAATAGGGCCCATATGATAAAAAATTAACAATCTTATTCTTTAATATTTTTAAAAAATTGGGATCATTAATTTTAATATATTAAATATATTTTTATGTATATTTTTTTTAAGAGAATGGAAAAGAATAAGGCTCATGTGATTAAATATTTACATGATCTCAATCTATCAAAATTTTGGATTTCACAAAGAGTTAGGGTTCCAATGGATAGAGTCATGAAGAGACTTTTTTTTAACAAATTAAAATTATTTTTAGTTATGGATGTTATTTTATAAAATCTAATCTATTCATCTTCAATATCTTTCAATCATAGCATACTCTGGTTACATTTATCATTCGTTAGTGATGCTTTCTAATTTGATAAGAATATGAATTATAAATTTTTTATCTTATCCCTACAATGTAAAAATAAAAAATGCTATTTTTTTTTAAAGTTTTCCCTCTTTCCCTTTTCCAACTTCCCCTCTCTGTGCTTCTCTTACTCATTGAGATTGAAGAAGAGAAACCGCACCAAACACTAACACGTGGATGCGGTCAGTGTTATGATGTTGGTTGCTGATTAAATTCAAATGTTTATACATTCATCCGTATTGTGTCTCATCAAAATGGAAGATTTTATTATTTTTTAACAATAACAAGTTAGATATCTCTACCATTCCGCTTACTTAATAGATATTAAGTTTAACTTTTATTTAAATATATTTACAGTCATAAATTATTCGATTTTCCATTCTACCATTTATAATTATTCTTATTTTTAGCTAAGTGAATTGTAAACTTATTATCTACTTAAAATGTATTATTATATCTAATAATAATACTCTATTTAATATAATAAAATTTATATTTCTCTGAATTATGTTATCAAAACTTAAATATAAAAATTTAATTAATAATTTTACATCTAAAACGTGAGAAAATTAAATTGTATAAAAAATATTTTTTAAAATTAATATTTAATTTATTAAAAAAATTAAACCACCATTTTCGATCTAAATCTAAATAAAAAAGGTGAGATTTTTTTTTAAAACAATGTCAAAGGTCTAAAAAAAATTTTCCGCCCAAGACCTCAAATAGGCTTGAGCCAGCCTTGATCCTACGATCCAGAAGCATAAATCAATCTAAGATCATGCAGGATCGATTTTTGCAGTAGAATCATAGCAGGATCAGTAGAATTGATAGGATCGAAATAGAATCGATAGAATTGTAACAGGATCAGAGCATAATTAGAGCAGGATCGGTGGAAGCTTTAAGAGGTCATAACTTTTGACTCGGATTGAACCACGAGACCTATAATATATCAAATCAAAGCTCGTTCAAAGATCTTTAATAAATTTCAAAGTTTATCCTTAACGTTAACTACCCTATCTCAAATCCCCAAAAAATATCATTTAAATCCTTTTAAGGGACCCAGAAGATTTTACTTTTTTTTATTATCTTTTTTCATCATGTTAGGATTTTAAATTATTTAAACATATGTTTAATTATTTTTGAGTTATTTTTTATCAATAATATCCTATCATTTCTTTTCCCTAAAATGATAAGTTTTTGGATGTCTATTGTTTAGTATTATGTGGCATTAACTAGTTTTTAGAAGATTATTTTTGACGTTACATATTTGAATCAAAGGATTCAATAACTTCTCATCCAATAAAATATATTATTATATCTAATAATAACGCTCTATTTAATATAATAAAGTTTATATCTCTATGAATTATGTTATCAAAACTTGAATATTAAAATTTAATTAATAATTTTACATTAAAACGTGAGAAAATTAAATTGTATAAAAAATATTTTTTAAAATTAATATTTAATTTGTTAAAAAAATTAAACCACCATTTTCGATCTAAATCTAAATGAAAAAAAGGTGAGATTTTTTTTAAAAAACAATGTCAAAGGTGTAAAAAAAATTTTCAGCCTAAGGTCTCAAATAGGCTTGAGTCGGCCCTGATCTTACGATCCAGAAGCATAAATCGATCTAGGATCATGCAGGATCGATTTTTACAGTAGAATTATAGCAGCATTAGTAGAATCAATAGGATCGGAATAGAATCGTAACAGGATCGGAGCAGAATTAGAGCAGGATCAGTGGAAGATTTGAGAGGTCATAACTTTTGACTCGAATGCTTTGAGAGGTCATAACTTTTGACTTGGATTGAATCACGAGACTTATAATATATCAAATCAAAGCTCGTTCAAAGATCTTTAATAAATTTCAAAGTTTATCATTAACGTTAACCACCCTATCTCAAGCCAAAAAAAAAATATCATTTAAATCATTTTAAGAGACCCAAAAGATTTTATCTTTTTTATTATCTAACAGAATTTTAAATTATTTAAACATATGTTTAATTATTTTTGAGTTATTTTTTATCAATAATATTCTATCATTTCTTTTTCCTAAAATGATAAATTTTTGGATGCCTATTGTTTAATATTATGTGACATCAACTAGTTTTTAGAAAATTATTTTTGACGTACATATTTGAATCAAAGGATTCAATAACTTCTGTTATGGTATTTAATTTGTTGGCTTTTAAATTGAATCATCTTAAAAACCAAAAAAATATTTTTGAGGTTGAATGTGTTATTATTATTATGTTAATAGAAATTTTATATTCTTTAAAAATATAAGTATTATTATTGAGAATGATAGTTAAATTATAGCTAATTAAATTTATACATGTAGTAATGTAATATGAGATGTTGAGTATAAATGATTAAGATATTTTTTTTCTAATTATTAATATATATAAAATTTTAAAGATTTTTTATTCTACGTAGGATCGTTATTCAATTATGCTACGTACCTAACATTACAAACGAATTCCTTCTTTTTAAAAAATTAATTAGCAATATTATAAAACAATAAAAAAAATATATAAAAAAGGGTCAATTTAGGGAGCGTAAGATGGCCAAAGAGGTGGAAGCCAAGAACAAGGCGTAATTGTCCTGCTTCCGCAAAGGGTTGGATCCCCAGTCGACGCTGCCGTCGCCCTGGAACAACAGAATGTCGCACTCGTTCGGCAACATCGCGGCCGCCTCCATCTTCCTGGCGGCGCCAGCCAGGTCCCCCGCTTCCATCGTCCTCATGGCGTCCGTCACGTTGGCGCTCATCTCCGCGTAGATCTCCTGGCAGCTGGTCAGGTACTCGACCCAGGTCTTGGCGAGGTAAATCGTGCGCGTGACGTTGGCCAGCGTCAGGTTGGCGGATATGAGCGCGAGGCGCCGGGCGTCGGCTACGACGGCGCTGCCCGCGTCCGACTCCAGAGCTTGCACGCAGAACCCCAAGTCCACGTGGCCGTCGGAGCTGTCGGCAGCGCGCTTGCATGTGTCCCTGACCAGGGGATCACCGGCAGCAGCCGCTTGGGAATCTCGGGGGAGGAGGAGGAGGAGGAGGATGAGGAGGGGGAGGGCGGCGGTGGAGGGATTCATAGTGCTCGTTGCTTCGACGTGATCATTGCCATGGAGCTCGACGTTTAAATAGACACTGGCCATTGCTTGATTTAGATCACTTTATAACAGAACAAGATATTGGCCATTGCCTGATTTTAATCACTTTAAAACTGTTCTTATCCTTCACCCAAAATAGAATCAAAACTTAGGGAGGAGGGGAGGAGAAGAGGAGGAGGAGGAGGAGGAGGAGGAAATAATTAATGGACAAAAATCAAAGAGACCCACTAAAATCCTATTTTATATGGCTGTTACAACCGTCTTGTTTAATAATATTTATATTATAATAATTATCAAATGGTAACTATTATGATATTATAATAGCTATGAGTTTATAATTGTTATAAAATAAATTTATCTTGTTCCATAATATTTACATTATAATAATTACGAACTGCAACTATAAGAACTATTACAATATTATAGTCACTGTTTTATTCATACAATTAATCAGAATTGGGTAATAAATGATAACAATGGGGATACAATGTACGGAATAATAATGTGAGACTGATGCGGTAAGAGGGAGGTCCAATTGGTACTGTATCAATAATTAAGGTAGAGGGTAAAATTAATGTGATCAACATCCAAGTGTCAAAGAGTCCAATAAAAAATAATTGTAATAATTGGTCGGGTCAGTCAAGGCCCGATCGATTGGAGATATGTTCGAGCATACTACCTATCTAGCGGGATGATACGTAAGACAACCGACGCTCAATACATAACAGTAGGACGCAAAAGGAGATCGGATAACTTATCTGAATAGGGGAGGACATGTTACTACACAATCATTACAAGGAAGAGCAATTAAGGCCGATAGAACGAAGGAGTTTCGGCCGAGCGGCTACCCGCTTGGCCAAACAACGGGGCCTGGCCATGGACGGAGTGAAGTCCCCGTCGAGCGACTTCCCCACTCAACCAAACAACAAGATCACTGTAGTATCTCTCAACATCCTTTTGGGAGATAGTGTCGTTGACATGAGGCATAGTCGATAGGAAAATCGTACGACAGAAGTCTCTACTGTCTTATCAGGGATATGCATGCTTTGTTAAGGTATGATGTCAGAGGTATTTTCTTGATAGGTCATTTCATAGAACATATTAGAGAGCGTGTCCAAATCTCGAGAAGCATGCATGTCGACACCAGAGCTCTATATAAAGGGATCTATCATCGGTAGAGGTACGCGTTATTACTATTTGCGCTAGTTCTACTGTTGATCCACTTTTTTTATAATTCCGGTGACAGACTTAAACGTCCAGGGGCCAACGCTAGGACTCCTTTCCTGACTCGGTACTGACGTTATTTGTTTTATAGAGTGAAGCGTGATCTACAATTAATGAAGACGTCACATTCTTAACTTTTCATCTTTTTGCTTTCGGACATGATCAAGACCGATGATGAAAAATCCTTTTAATTAAAAATGAAAAAAGATTAAAAATGCTATTGGCTGGCAGCTTAGTATTTCAGGATTAACTTCCTAATAGAAAAAACTTAATTTCATAATGCGCCATAAGTTAGAAATTGACTCGAAGATGCTTAATTAATTGCATCGTTTTTAACTAGGTTAATGGAACTTCATTTTTTCCTCTTAATATCGAATTATTTCATGCATATTTTTAAAATCATTCTCCGTAAATTAAAGAAGCGGAGTTAAATACCCATAATGCCCTTTCCTACCCTCCTTCCCCAATTCTTTTCTTTTCTCTCATGGCCTCCGCTTCTTCTTCCCCATGCCGTCGCCTCCTCCCTACTTCCTCGTCACCCTCCCTTGGCCTCTGCCCCGGCATCGCACCCGCCACGCTGCAGCTCGATCTCCCCTTCCGTTCTCGCTCCATCCCTGCCATGCCCGACGATCCACCCGCCACGCCGTCCCCCGCTGCGGACGGATCCCCTCCCCCCGCGGACGACTCTCGCCCGCGTCACTCCACCAATGAACTCTATCCCCGGAAAACTCGCTTGCCTCGTGCCTGTACCTCCCGTCCACCCTCCGCAGCCGCCTCTAGCCTCCCACCGCCGCCTGAGCGCCGCCTCACGCGCCGGGAGAAGGAGGAGCAGCAGAAGGCCGGGAGGGTGATCACGCAGCTGGTCGAGCCTCCGTCACCACCGCAACTTCCCCGCTGGGAGCTCCGGTCCATGTGGGAGCTTGCCTCCATCCTCAACTTCCTTCATGTGAGGACCATCTTCTCAAGTTTTTGGTCCTTCTTCTTTGATCGATCTTTCTTTGATTGCTCTCTGAGCATGACATTTTTTTTGTCCTGTTTGTGTTTCCTAGGTTTTCAGACCTCTGCTGAACATTGTTGCGGAGTTCTCAGCGGAGGAGCTCGAGACGGCGCTTTTGACGCCCAACAGCACTCTGGATGACGTGCACATGCCTCTCCTAAAGGTTAGCTCTTTTTGATTGCGGCGTAAAAACTGTAATTTTGTTATTGTCTGTTCATTCAAACTACATTCCGTCGTCTCTTTTGAAGAACTGCCTAGATTTTTTTGACAATAGAAAGTATATTTGTCTCTCCTTGTCTGCAAACTCATTCTTTTTCTCGACTAGATTGTGATCGTGTGCCTCTTTGTGAAACCTTATAGGTGTTTCTTTCTATTGCATCCCCTATTGATCTAACAAATCTTTTGGCAGCTCATTGTTTAGCTGACGTGATTTATTACAGCTTTTGCAACTTCAGTCATTATTTATATTACTACCTCTAACATCTTGTTTCTATGTCTATCATTTGCCCACAATGGTAGATAATACATTTATTCATGGTCAATTTTGGTAGATAATACATTCATTCATGGTCAACAGTCAACTCTTTCTTTCTGAAGTAAATTAGAAAGCTTGTAGGAGATCTGAGTCCCTCCTTGGTTTATGATATCACATTTTTATTTTCATGAGCCGTAGCTCATTCATGTGATATACAATTTTTGCTCACTGAATTTGCCAGTACTATTTGTTCCTTTTTGTAACCTAACTGGCAGTTTTTAGTCTTAGCCAATGAAATGGACAGCTCTAGGACCTTTTGCTTAGTGGATAGTGTTAGTAGTGCAGTGTTTCTATGCAACATTAATGAAAGTGCAATATCGTGGTTATTTCTTAAGTGACATTGTATATAGTTTCATCTTCTTGATTCTTTTGGTTTTCAGGAGGTCCAAGTCATGTAAACCAGAATTGGTTTTCACTTTCTGTAGAAGAAAGTTTTAGTCCACCTCTCTGATGTATACTTATGTTAGATTACATGGGTTGCTCTTACATTTGTCATCTTGATTCGCTATTGGATTTTGTATTACAGATACCAAAGTTGAAATCAATGCTTAAATAATTTTATTATCTTACTTACTCTTGAAACAAATGTATAATAATAGTAATTAGAAGTGAGTTTAACTAGGTGCTTAGATGTTAGCCATGCTCATCATGTCTGCACTTAGCCACTTATTTGTTTATTTTCCCCCTTTAGCTAAGCTGAGTTTCACTAACATTGGCACATGCTATAGCATTGAACCTTGCTACTATGAAGTTTCTGATAGATTAACTACATGGAATTTTCCCCTCATCTTGAGGTTGTCTACTTTGGTGGAGGAAAGCTAGAGGGGAAGGGTGGGAAGAAGGAAAGGTAGAGGGAGGGAGAGGAGGTGGGGAAAAGGAGAGTAGATTGGATTAGTGGAAGAGCAGTACAAGTGGTGTCCGATCAATTATGCTTCAGTTAGCAGTAGCTATTATCCACTTTATATATTTTTTTTTAGAAACTGGAAAGTGTATCGTTTTGTTTTCCATGCCTATTAATTGTTTGGGCAAACTGTAATTGCTTTAGAGTCAACCTTGGTTTCTCTTTTGCATGCTCTCAGCGAAGCTTGTTTGTCATGATTTCCTATAATCACACTTTCTTCCTGTATTTTTGGGTTCTGTCCTAGCTTGAATCAATGTCATTCTCATGACTTTATCATGTTAATTGGAGATAATTTCTTCTTAACAGTGACTAATATCTGAAAAAATTGGATTTTTAGAAAATTGATTAGTTAAAAATTTATCTGGTGTTTATATCTTCCTGTTTGTGTCAACAGGTGATTCCTCCAGTAACTCGCATGGCTCTAGGGCGTGCAACTTGGATTACTGTGCTCTGCCGAAAGTTAAGAGATTGGTGGCACTGGGTACTGTCATATTTTAAATTCCCCTAAATATTTATGTAAAGAGTTAGTATAATGGAATAATTTAGTCGAGATTTACTGGTGCAGGTTGCCGATGGTGAGGTCCCAATTGTTGCATCTCACGGGTGAGCTTATAAACTATACAAAAAATCTATAATGCTTGCTGAATTACTCCCAGCTAATAATTACTTAAATTCTATAATTCTCAGGACAGAGATTGAGAAATATAAAATGCTTCAGCCTATGACAAGAGTGGTGATTTTGAAGGCACTTTGTGACATACGTGTTGAGGTGCCTCTTGATTGAATGACTATATTCTCTTACTAAATTTTAAAGTTTGATCTTTGTCTATTATCCTACTTTTTCACTTTTTGATTGGTGTTATTTCTTATTAGCGAACCTTGAAATGGTATAATACGACTGATGCCTTTATTTCAATAAGTGGCTTAGTTCCATATTTAAGTGATCATTGCAGATAACTTATGTTCTTTAAAGACTGCTTCTTTAGTGCCATTTCTTTTTTTGAATCCCTTTAGAAATAATATAACTTTGTTTCAACTTATGGTGGGGTTTTCCCAATAATTTCTTGTGGGCATTCTAGACACGACTGACATGACTAATACGATTGGTAATTTCTAAATTATCTTCATTGTATTTTCTTTCCAAGTAACAAGACCATACTCTCAAATTTTGAATCCCTCTTTTCTGTTTGTATACGCAATTTATAGTTTACTGTAAATCTAAAGGATAGCCACAGTATTGAAATAATTGCTTGTTTTTGCAGTATCTTATATATCTCAGGCTTAAGCTAAATTTTTTTAAAACTTTTTGGAGGTGAACTAGTCGAGTATGCTAAGATTTTACTGTATGTTTTATACAACATTGTATTGCATGCTAATTTTGCTTAAGAACAGTATGAACCCATAGTTTGTGCTGATTCAATAATCATTACAAAGATTTCACAAGGCGTCAACAGACAAGACATATGAGCTTCAAAATTCAATTTTTGCCCCCACCATTTACCATCAATCTTTCTTGACACCACGCTTGCCATGAAGGAAGAAGTTATGTAGGGACCTAGTGTTAGTCTCTACAGTGAAGGAAGAATATATGTGGGGACCTAGTTTTATGCTTTAAATTTGTGACATCTGCCATTTTCACCACACACTCCAAACCTTACTAGATCTGAACTTGGGCTGAAACAGACTAGAATGCCCGTCCAACCATTCCTATGGGCTTGGGTGGGATCATGATCCATAAATCCAACAGAACATGACGCTACTGTGTTCTGAATTATCTGGACTGCAGGATTGTGCATTCCTACCGAATCGATCACACTTCAACAACAATGGATTTCGTTGTCTGCATCTACTATAATCTAGTTAATGTTATTTCAGGGTTTTGGCTAATCAAATATTCTAACTACATAATTTAACTAAGAGCCTTATTTTTCGATTGATCAGAGCTTCAAATGATTATTTTTGGGAGCTACCTTACATTGGATCTTTAACATCATTTTTCTACTTTGCAGCAAGAAGACATTCGAACTTTTATTGATAATTCTTTGAAAAATGGCATCCAACTTTCAACTTTTCGCAAAGAAAGGATTGGTAGTGTTTCACATGGGATTTCCTATTGGTATGGTGATTATATTTAGAATTTGAGTACCTTGGCACTGTATTTCACAATGCTTCTTACAACTACGTATTATATATCATGATTGTCATTGTGGTAATTTCTTCATTTCTCAGGTATGAAGATGATCCTATTGTTGGTCATAGATTATACCGTGAAATTAGACGAGTTGAGACAAAAAACACCAGGGCAAAAAGATCATCAGCGACTCCCTCTACATCTTTGCAGTGGGAAACTGTTGCAACTAACTTGGATGAATTTCAAGGAGTTTCTGTGAGTTTCTCCTTTTTTTTTTGTTGCCACGTCACAATGTCATCTGTTTTCTCTAGGTTTAGGCTGCATTATGCTTGTACCAGCACATCTAGAATAAAGCATAAAACCAATTAAAGGTAATGGAACTATAGAAACTCCAAATTTCTTTAAAATGTCCATTTTATTATATCCAAGGAGGGTAAATTCATCTTTCGTTATCTTCGCAATCACTAGTGTTGTTACAACTTAGTGATTACTAAAAGCGCACTCCCTGAAACACAATTAACTTTGCAGACAAAAATTTTAGCTTGAACAATTTATATTTCCACTGAGTCTTATCTGGTTTTGGTTCCGTCATAAGGATAGTTATTATTTGTTCTTTGTATTTTTGAACATATATGATTTTTTTGATGGTCCTCTCAATATTTGACATTTAAAGTTGTTTTTTCCCTGTAAATTTAAACTTACCTTTTCATCTGTCTAATCTCATTGTTCACTATTCCATTCCTCTTTTTTAGTTTTAGATTTTTTTTCTTTATTGATTTTAAATGCTTGTTGCAGGAGAAGCTGTTTTCAAGTAAAAACAGAACGGAAGCCTCTCTTGGAAAGAAACTAAAAATTGATTGTCTGCCAGGGATTGAGAAAATTCATAAAGTATTGATCCTTTTCACTTACCAATTGCTATTCTAGGATGTCTAGTTACTTATATTTGGTATTGCCTGTGAT
This sequence comes from Zingiber officinale, assembly GCF_018446385.1. Lineage (NCBI taxonomy): Eukaryota > Viridiplantae > Streptophyta > Magnoliopsida > Zingiberales > Zingiberaceae > Zingiber > Zingiber officinale. The sequence continues at coordinate 126,790,921 of NC_055989.1, forward strand.
TAACACTGGGCAAATATTACTGCAAAAGATATTTTTAACTTGCTGTTTGGTTCCTTGCACATGCAATTGGACTGGTTTCCAATAGTAGTATTTACAAATTCAAGTAAATCAAATAACACTAGGTACTTGATAGAATTATGTTTTACTTAAAAAAAAAAAGATATTTGATAATCAATAAGTTTTTAATTTGATGCAACATGAGTTTTAATTATTATGACAGTGTAATTATTTTTGAAATGGAGTAGGAAATATTTTAAAGAAATCTTACATCACATGTTGATATCATATCCATAAAACTTGCTAATTAGCATATTTGAAATTTCATATATGTTGTTGGAATATTAAATCAATGTCTTCTTATTATAATTTTTTTAGCAAACTCTTGAAATAAAAAATGGACATTAGATAATAGTATTTTTTTTTTATTTGATATATTTTTTGTTGTTACATACAGACTGCAAATGCAAACTGTGGCCATTTCAAGTTCTAGTTATATTTTCAGCCTTTATGGGCTACTTTTAAATAAATTTTCTGGTTACATTTTTTAAAAAATGAAAACTTGCAAATTGATTGACTATGCAAAATGCTATTTACAAGCAACAAACAACCCCTTTGTGGATTTATTGGATTGTAAATTTTCATGAATTTTCTGTTCATTACTCTTGCACATTCCCAATTTTTTTAGTTTTTTGGCCATCCTCCACAGAAAAAGGAAAGATTGTTCAAAAAGCAACACAGGGAAGCGATCCTCCTTGATAGCTTTGTGACTGCAGATGGAATTTCATTAGGTCGCTCCCTTCGTGATAGAAAACCTGTCACATATACATTTGGTAGGACCATTCAAACTCTAATAGTATGATTCTTATCAATGTTTTGACATGTAATATTCATTTCTTATTGAAATGTCCTAGTTATGCTGCTTTATTGTTACATTATCATCATCATTTTATCCTATTATTATTGGTCAAAAATATTTCTCCACACAGAAGGGTCAACTTCCAAGTCAGTAAAGTCTTTTGAAGTTGATGATACGATCTTGGGGTTCCGTCCATATCCAGAAATGTTTTTCCTTCACATTCATTTTTTTCCTTGTATATGACTGGACCAGTTCACAATGATGAGCAGTACTAAATGGTCTATCATCTCCCACCTCAAGTTTCTTTGTTTCTCGAAGTCCTATTTGCTTGGATTATCTGTACCATACTGGTCTGGCAAACTGCCTAGAAATGCTATTAGAAACCTTGGTTGAAACTTGAAACTACTAAAAGTTATGGGAAATCATATCGGAAATCATATTGTGACAACCATTATTGATTGATTATAACTCATGTACCGATTTATCAAGTCATATTGTGACAACCATTATTGATTGATTATAACTCATGTTCTGATTTATCAAGTCAACCACTCATGTAGGCAACCTTGGTTTGCTTCAATCTATATTCGAACATTATCCTATTCCATGTGATTTCATCAGTGGATTAGTTCTCATATTCGGGGCATAGTTCTTGCTTATGCTTGTGATATGGTATAGACTAGACTAAATTTTTTTTTCCTGATGATAGTTTTACTAAATCCTTGTTGCTTTAAGGGGTACCACTAATCCTTTGCTTTTATTTTTCTGTTTTGTAACTGAAATCAAAGTGATAATAATTTTCAGTTGAACTAATTTTCAGATGACTATGACCGCTCTATCAGTGAAGCTATTAAAATCACCAAGTATGTAGACCGTCTTTTTCTTTTACATATAAATCAGCACTATTGTTCATAAATTAACAAATGTGTAGAATTCTCTATAACATTCTTTGTTGCAGGAAAAGACAATGCTCACCTGAAAATGTTAGAAAAGTTGTTGCTGCGAGTCCTGAGTTATATGCAAATGGTAATTGGAATGGACCTTCTCAAATAGATCCAACCGACATTGATGATGCACAGTCCCCACATTCAAATGACAAAGAAGAAACTGATGTTGACCATCAGGATGAGAATCTCGACCGCAGGTACCATGACTGTGGTGGTTCTTTTAAATTGTTCTTATTTGATAAGACCATCTAACTTTGCACTTCTGTAACTTTGCAATAGGCAAAGAAAAAGACCTCAGAGATATTCAGAGAAAGATTTTGTGAATACCGTCTCAGATATTGATGCAGATTACGGCAGTGATGATGACATAGTAGGGGAAGCAGTATACGACGATGAATATTTGAGAAGTAGAAAAAAGAGAAAGGCATTGAGTGGTTCAGAGGGGGATGAGGAATATCGTTGGGAGGAGGAAAATGCTGAAGATGAGGAAGATGAGGAAGAAGAGGAATATTCTCTCAGTACGAGTGAAGATATGGAAGAGAAGTGGCATATTAAGAAGTTTCCAAGTCGAACTAGACGAGAAACAAAGTTGAGATCGGTTGATAAACTCCAGACAGGCCTAAGACGGAGCAAGAGATCAATGCGATCGCATATAAATTACCGACAGTATGAGCAATCTGATACAGATACTGATTCAGCCAGACCAGCTGATACAGATACAGATTCAGCCAGACCAGACAATTCAAATGCAACAGATGAACATTCTGATGCATCAGGCGATCTAGAACTTTCAACGGCAAGTCAAGATTCTGCTGAAGAAGGCAGCAAAGAATTGGCAGATAGAGAGATGACTGTGGACCATATCGAGGATGGACACAATGAGCAGCAACAAGCAGTAGAAAAGATGGATAATGACAGAGAGGAGTATGGCCTCCAAAGACTAAGGTATCTAGACCTTAACAAACTTGCCACCGGGACAAGTTTCGACGAAGGCCCAAGCACCAAAGATGGAGATGTGCATGACTCCTAGGCCACATGCTCGATGAGCTGTGTGATTGTTTGACTCCATCCTCTCAACATGCCGTTAAGCTATCAGTGTGCAAATCTGACGGTTGAATTTATGACTGTCAATTCTCACAAGATAAAGAATGACAGTTGAGACAGACTTATTAGCAATCTCAGTTTTCTAATTCACGGTTCGGAGATCAGGCACCACTCGCCTTGGATGTGAAGTACAGCTCATTGGACCCTGTTCGACATGTTTCATGTGCAGTATCCGTAAGCAGATGAGCTCTCAGTAATTGTTGCTTTTTCCTCTACGTAGAGGCACGACCCTTATAAACCTTAGCTTAGAGGGTATACCCATGTAGCAATTTTAGCGAGAGTCGATATTGAGTAATTTTCAAGCTTTGTTCATGTCTTGATTAATTCTACGGCCTGTTGAGCCAATGAGCAACGTTGTTTCCATAAATGACATGATCGATTTTCTGTTGAATAGTTATTTCCATAAATTGTGCTAATCAGTTATGCAAAGATGTTAATAATTTTAAAAGTCTTATTTTTTTTTTTCTTTTTGTTGTTATTTTATAATCTTTTATTATAAATTCTTTATAATTATTTGTTCGTTCTTACTTTTCCTTCTTGGCTTCCTATAACAAGATCAACAGTATCTACTAAATGCATATGACAATAATAACAAAACGAAATTAAAAAAAATAGAACGAACATGATAATTGTGATCATGATCTGCTTGTTAATTAAGAACTATTAAAATTTAGTAAAAAATAAATAAAACCAGAAAATCATAAGCTACAAAAAAAAAAAAAAAAAAAAATCGTATTCATATCGAAATAACGTTTCCCTTATAACTCAATTAAAACAAACTGTGCAATAAACAAATGTTATTTTACCTTTTATAACTTTCAGATTTGGACGAATACGATCTTTCTTAACATATAAATGGTTCAAAATTAAGAAACTTCTCAGGATCTATCAAATAAGCTCAGTTGAATCAGATTTAAAATAATCTTGATCAAGAAAATCAATGTCTTTCAAAAAAGTCTTTGTTCAAGAACATCCATAAAGCTAAGAACAAAACAAGGACAATTAATCTGTTCAAATTTACTACTTCAAAAATTAATCAAATAACTACACACTCGAAGCCAATTAATGAGACGAAGCCTTAAGAATACGCTTCAGCTGAAGCGCGTCATGCTGCTGATCCGGCGGCCGGAGACGAAAGCGCTGAAGGTGGCCGGCGAGTCCTCCAGGTAGACGTCGAAGAAGTGCAGCCATGTGTCGGTGCTCTCGTCGTCGATGGTCCTCTCGCTCTCCAACTCCATCGCCCGCAGAACAGTCTTCTCTCCGCGCTCCACCACGTCGTCGACGTCGTGGACGGGGTTGATCACCACGGGATCGTCAAACAGCTCGACGAACGCGATCTTGCCGCCGGCGGTGACGGCGAAGTGGAGGCCGTCGCACTCCACGCAGTCAAACCACTCTACGCCGTCCGTGTACCTCGGCATGGTCGTCGTCTTAGCAATCGATCGATCAAGGACAAGGAGGAGGAGAAACTCCGGTGAAGAAGAAGAAGAGCAAATGAAGAGGATGGATCTTCTTCTCTGCTCTCGTATAAATAGTTTTTGGTCGAGTAGTCGCTGTCGATTTCCAACAATTTAGGTAATCAATCATGATTAAATCGGTTAATTTTCCATATTTATCGGAACAAATCTTATTCCACCAGTTTCCAAATTTGTTTTCAAAATCAATTCAAGATAATCTAGCGCTATATCAAATTTGTTTCCAAATTTGAACCTCGATCTTAATTCTGCACTTCTGACTGTTAAATTTTATATTTGTTTAGAAAGTTAATCTGACATATCCTTTAACTAAATCTAATAATTTAAATTTTGATCAATTTACAATTCTAAATTTTAGTTATTTAAAAATAATATCAATACTATTAATCGAGTGTACTAGTTTTTGTTCAATACCCAAATCAATATGAACGTTAACGTCAATTTTGCATTAGTAAAACATTTAAATTTCTCTATAATTTTAATTTTTTTAATACAAATAATTATATTCGTGTAAATTTACACTATAAAACTTTGGGGACTTGACGAATTATCACTGCTATATAAATTACCTAAAAAAAGTTTGAATTTAACATTTTTAAAATTTAAAATATTAAAAAAATCCAGGATATAAATTCTTTATTTTAAACATACCAAATGTCTCATCAATCAATGTGGTAAATTATCCATATATCAATATATCTCTTTGATTTTTTTTAAAGATCTAGTAAAATAGTATTAATTGTAGAATTAGTTTAAAAAATAAGGTTTAACTTTGAATAGGATGAGCCGGACAGTGAAGCGACGATTTAACCATGTAGAAGTGTCCTAATTTATATGTTAATTATTTTTATAGGTGAAAGATCGTAGAATATTAAATGTCTAAGATGATAGGATAATGAATGTTGCATCAGGATCCCTCTGTAAAATAAAGGTGTATTCTGGTTACTATGTTAACCTTAAATTCCATGTGGCACAACTAGATTCACGGAGATTAACTTATAATTCTGGTGTTTGTGTCAAAGGATCTATTGACAATAATAACACTGAGTTTGATTACTATGGTAGAATTGAAGAAATCATAGATATTGAATATCCTACATTACTAATAAAGAGGTGTGTGTTGTTCAAATGTTTATGGTATGATCTGACCCAAGAATATGTATTAGAATACATCTAAATTATAATTTAGTTGATGTTAATGAAAAGAAAAGATTTAACAAGTTTGAGCCTTTTATTTCAAGATACAAGTGAGTCAAGTTTTCTATCTTGAATATCCTACGAAGAGAAGAAGATATAGTGAATGGTTGTCTATTTCTCTAATCAAGTCTCGCTTGACCATAGAGATGTCAAACACAGTCACTCCTCAAAACCATGATGCATTTCAGAATGATGAAGTGGAGAGACATTTATTTGATTTACAACTCCAATCTACTTCTCAATTACTTGTAGATGTTAATGTCACTTATGAAGAGATAGATGATGGAGAGATATCCAACAATGAGGATAAAGTTGAACTAAGCTCATCAAGTGACCAGGACATAAAAAACTGTTAATGTTGATTAGTAAGATGTTAATGATGATTAAATATTAACATTATTATTCATCAAGTAAATTATGCTTTCATATTGTTTTATATTTATATTATCATGTTTTTAAATCTTATTATGATGTATCGCAATGTTATTTTATAGATATCATTATGACAGAGCAGCAGCCTGCAGCACCCCTTGGCTACAAGGTCCTTAGGGTGCGTTTGGTTCAAGTTATGGTATATTACCTTAGTTATGTGATTACCAAGTAATCACATAACCAAGGTTATAGGGAATGAAACATAACCATTGGTTATTTGGTTCAATTTAGGTAATCTAGTAAAATCTTGTTTGTTTGAAGGTTTTAGTACATAACCTAATGTAATATTTTACCATATTACCCTTGATTTAATAATGATAATATTATATTATTAATAGTGATTTTACCACATACCCTGGAATGAAACGTTTTTATTATTACCCTTGATTTAATATTTTACCAAATAAAATCTCGTTTTTATTATTACCCTTGATTTAATATTTTACCATATCAGGCTAGGCTTCCTTGATTTAATAAAATATCGTTTTTATTATTACCCTTCTTCCCTTCCCATCACATCCTTCGTCGCCTCCTCGCCACCGCCCCCTCCCCGACCCCTCCGTCGGAGTGGATCGATCCCTTTCTCGACGTCTCCGGCGTCGCCTGCCACCCCGCCGACCCCAGCCACCCATCCCCGTGGCTCTCTCGCGTTGCTCCCCTCGTGGTCGCCTCCTCCCCAGCCTACCTCTCCTCCGATCTCAAAACCTTCTGCCGTAAGTACATCATCCGTCTCACTCCCGCGTTCGTATCCCACATCATTCGCACCCCTGACCTCTGCTGCTGCCCCGACCTCGCCCTCGCCTTCTTCCGCTGGGCCGCCACGCAGAAGAAGTACCCCAGACACGAACTCGACTCCTATGTCTCCTTGATCGACATATCGTCCTCTTCCTCCGATACCAAAGAAACCAGTCGAATCAAGGAGCTCGTTGCCGAGATCAGAGACCGCGGGCTTCCGGCGTCGACTTCTGCCACCACTTCGTTAGTGCGGAGACTCGGCTCCGTTGGAATGGTAGAAGAGTTGCTGTGGGTTTGGAGGTGGATGAAGGAGAGTTCGGTCGAGCCGTCGCTCATGTGCTACAACTGTTTGTTGCTCATGTTTGCCGCAAGGAGGATCGCCGTCGCGCTAGGATTTCTGTGAGGCAGGGAACACGCGAACACGGATGGGTTTTAGTTTGGGTTTTCTAGCGTCGGTGGCAAATTGTTATTTGATAAACTTGTAGGGTTATTTTTGTCACAATCGATAAAAATTGGAGGTTAATTTTGTCTTAAAAAAATTATTAACCCCGGAATCAAGAAAAACCTCGCTTTCCTGAGGTTTTCTGATTCCGGGTTGGATGCCCAAATTGCTGACGTGTCAGGCATGCATTATAACTTTGGAATTGTTGATTACTTAAACCAAACAAAGGTTTTGTTGATAACCTTGGATAGATAACCAAGGTTATCAAAGATAACCCCGAACCAAACGCGCCCTTAGAGTTGTTAGGAACCCGTAAGTATTTTTTTTATTAATAATTCAAGTTCATATATAATATATTTCTCATACTTTAATATTATTTCATGCAGGTTCACTCCAAATGGCCACTGAGTTGCCACATATATCACTGGAAAATTTAAGGAACTAGTTTGCGCGTCTGGTACTACATTGAGGCATGTAAACCAGTAGATGAAGCTGTTTTATTATAATGAATTTGTGGTAAGTAAATTTAATATATTTGATATTTTATAATATAGTTATCATTTAAACTAAATGTTTAACCTATAATTGCAGAAAAGATATACATGAGAGGACCAACAAGAAGAGCAATTTAAAGCTACATGGAATACTTATTGTGCTAAACTTTACAGAGATCATATGTACTATATGAGAAAGAAGGACACTAAGCCTGGTATGTTTTTGAGGCTATATGGAGTGCATGGATAACCACCTGGGCTGCAGAAAGGCAACAAACAAATGCTAAAAAGGCAAAAGTAAATAGAAATACAGAGCCAGGTGGCCCGAGCACCGGAACAGCTTGACATACGTTAGGTTCCAGACCCATTGTTGAGCATGCCATGGATCTGGTGAGTATAATTTAGAGTTATACTTTGTAACAAATTTTGTATTTATTACCAAAGTTGTATAACTTTATTCAAAATTATTTTGTATGTAGGAACGTGAGCTTGCCCGACAACCCATGTGTATAGAGGTCTTTCTAAAGACCCATAAGAAGAATGATGGATCATTTATTGATTCTCGATTTCAGAGGTCTTTATTTATTAACTTCATTACATTTGTTCATTTCTATCTTGATTAGTATTTAGTAATACTGATCTAATTGGATATTATATTTTTTTTCATACAACAACAAATGACAGATAGGGTGAATGAGGCATCTCAGCCATAATAATCGGGGGGGGGGGGGGGGAGTCACAGTCTCTATCTACCGACGCTCTAAATGAGATTTATTATGATGTTGTGGGTGGAAGAATAAAAAATTCTACCCTCTACGGCCTTGGCTCTCAGGCCAAAGTTGCATTTGATTTTTCGAGGAATCCGGTGGGCCACCATACTAGATCCTCTTCTTCTAGTGAGATGCAATCTTTAAGACGTGAAAATCAAGAACTGTGTCAGAGGATGGCTGACATAGATCATTGGAGAGCTGATGAAGAGAAGAAGAGAGTCGAACATGACAAGAGTAATGAAGCTCTGTTCGCCCAGATGCGAGTGATCGTGGCTAATTTCACTCAGGCATACATGTTTTTGAGTCACAGGAGACTCAAGATCCATAAGACAGTGATGATTAGCTTTTTCTGAGGTTTATTCAACTATACTTTAGTTTTTTATTTATCATATATACACTGTAGTAATATATTTATTCTATTTTGATATTATAATATGCTCATTTCTAAATATTTTATTACTATATGTTTTAGGAGTCACGTTTGATTCTATTTACATATTGGCTCTTCATATTATCATATGCTCATTTTTGTATATTTTGTAAATTTGGATTTATATATGGATATTTGTATTTGTATTCTATAGAATTATTTAATTTAGTTTATTTTAGATGATTTTGATTGTTTCTAATACTATAAATATAATGTTAGTTTATTTGTCCTTATATGTTTGTATGAAGAAGAATGAATGAATTGTTAGAATGTATAGATTTTATTTTTATGTGTGAATTTTATAAGTGTGACTATTTGTATGTGATTGTTATATAATGTGTGTATGGATTACATTTTTGTATGTGTGAATTGTATGTGATGGATTATAATGTCATCGTCTATGATAGTTTCGGATATTTGGAAATTGTAAATAGGGCAGAGCATGAAAGCAGATGGTAGCTGTCAATTTTTTTTTTGTCTATCAACAGAATACCGACGGAAAATCTATTCTGTCGGTAATTATCAAAAAATAATCGACTGAAATTTTATTCGTCGGTATTTCGATACATTACCAAGTCGGTATAGAGATTTTTCATCGGTAAATACCGACAAAAACCCCATTTCCGTCGATAATCTATTTAATGGCGGCCATGGTTGGCTAACACTGTCCCAACATCATTACCGATGAAAAACTAAGCCATCGGTAGAATATTACCGACGGAATAACATATTTTGTTGGAAATCCCGTTTCCGACAAATCGGTACTCTTCACACCAATATATCCGTCGGTAATCTGTCGATAGGGTTATATTTCGACGGAATACCGACGAATATTTCTGTCGATAATCCTGATTTTTTTGTAGTGAAAAACAGTGAAGCTTTTGAAGGAGGAAGGTGGGGACAATCTTGGTCATGGGTTATGACTACATAAATGGAAATTTTGTAGTTAAAACGGAGGTCGTCGACATCCACATCTTGAAGGTTTTAAGAACATTGTGTGCACCACGCACTATCTTCAGTCATTTTGAGAAAAAAGATGAAGAGCACAAAGAGTGTGGAAGTAACGAAGAAGAAGGAAAAGTAAATGTGCTAAGGCCCTTAAAAATTTCTTATGAATTCCGTTAAGTGTTATTTTTTGAGCCTTTTTAAGCAGAGTCATTGGATCGTAATAATAAAAAGGTGAGTCAAATTTTGGACCATAGGATAATAAGATGAAACGACGTGTATGTGAAAGAGAGTACACCGGTTATAATGTGATTGCATATGTGTTACCAATAGGAGGTGCACGTGTGTAATTGATGTGATAGGTACTTCGCCCGAAACGTCGATAGATTTTACCGAGGTGGACTTTGATTTTTATGCAAGCCCTTAAGGAAGCTCGATCGGTCCTAAATTCGGTCGAGTTTTTATGACTTATCCAAAGATACAATGATCAAGCATACGGTCGGATTCATGCTGGAATAATTTTAACTCCGAGCGGAGTTAATCTCGGGCGGGAATAAGGCCGAATGATTTCTAAAAATTGTTGCCTTTAATTAATCTTCACCTCATTAGGGCCCGAGAGGATTTAAACCCGAACGGTTTTGAGTTTTACCTCATTAAACTAAAAGAGTATCATTTGTTATAGCTCGTCCGACCTTAAATTTTGGATGAGTTTAAGGCCAAACGATTTAAAAAAAAAATTGCTGCCCTTCTCTAAGTTAGCCTCACCTCACTATAATTCATCTGGATGTTGGACCGGATGTATTTTCATGGTTCTTAGTTTAGAAACAAAAGCTATTAGATAACTAAACAATAGAGTGAATGTAGATGACAAATTCAACAAAAACTTAATTCTACACAGTTTCTTGCTAATTGTTATAACTCTTGTTGCCATTATTTTTTCTTTCATGCCACCATATAAGAACCTTGCGCTCGTAAGAAAAATTTGATGTGATTTCATCTAACTTTGGGCTTGTAATGAGTATGTCTTATCCTCTTCATTTTTTTTAATGCTAACTTGGACATTGGAACCTAGCTTGCCTATTTTGGATGAAAAAATAATGTGCCTGAATTTTCCAATTTCTTTTTATTACATTGATCGGTATCATTTGTTTATCTCCCTGTACCCTACATCTTCTGCTTCAATTCAACTCTTCTAATAAAATCCATTAGCCACCTATGAATATGTTTGTTCAATCTCATTCTATTTTTGCAACATCTAATTACAAATATTAGTATTTTTTTTATTTAATCGTTTTTAGTAACTCCACACATTCTAATATAAACTGTAGATCAGATCCTTACTTAAACTATCTCGTTTTAAATTTTTATTCAAACAATAATTTTTCCGCCTTTTTTAACAATGATTTTAGATATAGTTGTCCTGAAATCCGAGCTAAAACTATTTCTCAATGCAAGGAAAATTAACTTTTTTTTGATAGTAAGATCACTGACTATTTAAAATTTCTTAACATTGACTAAAAGGTTGACCATTGTTGATTGCTTTATGATATGATATTCAGTATGCAGGGAATACCATACCCATCTTTACCAAAAAAGGAGAAACTCAGGCACGTCGATATTCAGTATGCTATTTCAGTTCAGTTCATAGGAAGACAGAAATAATACATACTTGTATACCAATGAACCAAAAACTACAAGATGAAGTCTGAATAAGTTTATGTTTAACTTGGACAATCTCTTACTTAAACAGGAAATTGCCAATGCCAATTGAAGTAACGTTTCCCTTGTAACTCAATTAAAACAAGCTGTGCAATAAACAAATGTTATTTTACCTTTTATAACTTTCAGATTTGGATGAATGCCTCTTTCTTAACATATAAATCGTTCAAAATTAGGAAACATCTCAAGATCTATCAAATAATCTCAGTTGAATCAGACATAAAATAATCTTGACCCAGAAAATCATTCAAGAACATCCATAGAGCTAAGAACAAAACAAGGACAATTAAGCTGTTCAAACTTACTACGTCAAGAATTAATAACATAACTACACACTCGAAGCCAATTAATGAGACGAAGCCTTAACAATACGCTTCAGCTGAAGCGCGTCATGCCGTTGATCCGGCCGCCGGAGACGAAAGCGCTGAAGGTGGCCGGCGAGTCCTCCAGGTAGACGTCGAAGAAGCGCAGCCATGTGTCGGTGCTCTCGTCGTCGATGGTGCTCTCGCTCTCCAACTCCGTCGCCCGCAGAACAATCTTCTCTCCGCACTCCACCACGTCGTCGTCGACGGGGTTGATCACCACGGGATCGTCAAACAGCTCGACGAACGCGATCTTGCCGCTGGCGGTGACGGCGAAGTGGAGGCCGCCGCACTCCACGCAGTCAAACCACTCTACGCCGTCCGTGTACCTCGGCATGGTCGATCGTCGTCTGAGCAATCGATCGATCAAGGACAAGGAGGAGGAGAAACTCCGGTGAAGAAGAAGAAGAGCAAATGAAGAGGATGGATCTTCTTCTCTGCTCTCGTATAAATAGTTTTTGGTCGAGTAGTCGCTGTCGATTTCCAACAATTTAGGTAATCAATCATATGATTAAATCGGTTAATTTTCCATATTTATCGGAACAAATCTTATTCCACCAGTTTCCAAATTTGTTTTCAAAATCAATTCAAGATAATCTAGCGCTATATCAAATTTGTTTCCAAATTTGAACCTCAATCTTAATTCTGCACTTTTGGCGATTAAATTTATTTTTCGATTAAATCAATTTACTTTTAAATTTTCATTTCCAAATTCAAGCGTTAGCTAGATATTTAATTTTTGTATCCTTTCTTAAACTTTTAGATGATGAACCGTGTTAAAGAGATTTATAGTCATTGATATTCTTTTTATTGGAATAGTTAAAATGCATTATTTTTCATTTATTATGAAAATAATGTTCCATCCGCCCTTAGTTTTATTTTTATTTTTTATTTTCAAAATGCCCTTATTATATTATTGTAGCATGCAATTACGAAAACATAATTACTGCATTGTTAACATTTCAATTATGAACAACACTAATAATATTATATTATAACAACTACAATACATAGTCACTACAATATGAGCATGTCACTCTCAAGGCATAACTAAATTAGTACTTAAGTAGTAGACTTATATCAACGGGCAAAGGTTTGAGTCGTGACTATGACAAATAACCCTCCCACTTAGAGGGTTGCTCAATATCTAATCTTATTGTGGGGTCAGTGATAAATGCGCTTGGTGTGAGCATTATCACATTTTAACATCTACAATATAGTATTTTATTTTTAGTTAATAATATTGAGACCTTGATCACCGGCTAGAAGGGGGAGGGGGGGGGGTGAATAGTCAATCACTTACATTGTTCGCTTCTTCCGTATTTGTTATTGTACAGCGGAACTACAAAACTAATACGAATACAAAAGCCAAGAATAAGAAAGAAGACAAACAAACCCGGCATGTTTCATTTAATATGATTCGGAGATGATACTCCTACTCCACAACGTGTCCGTAAGGTGGATGATCTCTGTGATCATTCGGTGGATCAATCCCTGGTAAAATCCAGCTAGTGAACAACTCATTGGTGGAGAAACTGTTGGTACGGTTAGCACTGACAGTCTAACTCGGGTTTTGACAAATGACAAAGTAGGTTAAGTTAGTTTCATAGTGATCTGATACTTTGATGAAGTGTGCAGGAGAAGCCCAGCTAGGTCGATATGTTGACCTGATAGCTAGCACGAAGCCTAGCTAGGTCGACGGGCTGACCTGAAAGCTGGCACGAAGTCCAGCTAGGTCGACGGGCTGACCTGATAGCTGGCAGAAAGTTCAGAAGGGTCGACGGGCTGACCGGGCGTCTGGCAGGTAAGTTAAGGTAAGTCACTGGAGGGGAGTGACTTGGTGAGGACGCGTTCGAGGGAACAGTAGGCGTCGATCCAACTTAGAACCATTTCGGGAATCTAAGTTGAGATCGTGACTAGATTCAGGTCTCGGTGAGATGTAATCTAATTACTACTCTTTTATTATATTTATGCTAACTTTTGTTTTGCAGGGTAGTATAACTTTTATTTTGTCTCGGACTAACATTTTCTTACAGGAGAAGGACTTTTTGGAAGATGGTGGTCCGGGCGCTCGGAAGGGATCTAGACTCCCGGAGTTGGTCCGGACGCCCGGAATTGGTCCGGGCGCCCAGAAGGAAAAGACTTATCGCATCGCAACATGGAGCGCGCTGGTTGGCGGGACCTACGTCACGGTCTGGGCGCCCGGAAGGGATCCGGGCACCCGGAGCATCCTATATAAGGAGGTCTTACCCTGGAGCAAAATACAACGTCTTCCAACGACTGCTCTACTACACTGTGCTTCTGCGACGCTGCGACTCTGCGAAGCTTCTCCGACAACTTGCGGCTCAAGTTTTTTTTTATTGTTGTCGGTATTTTCTCTCTAAAGTTCTTGTACTTACATTTGTAATCAGATTTTGCGAACTATTAGTGATTGTCCAACGAAAGCACTTGACGAGTGCGGGCCTTGGAGTAGGAGTCGACCAAGACTCCGAACCAAGTAAAACTGGTTCGTGTTAGCATTGTTTTGTGCCTTTTCCGCTGCGTACTTAATCCGAAATTTTAAATCGCAATTCACCCCCCTCTAGCGAGCTCTACGATCTAACAGAAACCTCGCCACACATTTGATTACGCGCACTTGGATCATGAGAACTTGGAGACTTAGGGGTTAACTGTTGGTGCAACCTTAGGTCAAGGTTGACCTGGTTGACCAGACTCGAGTTGACTTGACTCGAGTTGTGTTTTGATGTTTGACGAGTTATGTTTGACAATGTTTGACGTGAACAGAAAAGTTGTACCTTGATGTTTTACAAGGATACAAGTTTGGGAGATTGTGGGTGCAACCCGTGGTCAATGTTGACCTGGTTGACCCGAGGTGAGTTGACCTGACTCGGAAAAGTCCAAGCAGGGAGCTTGGCACGGGAAAAGTCCAAGCAGGAAGCTTGGCATGGGAAAAGTCCAAGCAAGGAGTTTGGCATGGTGAAAAGTCCAAGCAGGGAGCTTGGCACGGGAAAAGTCCAAGTATGGAGACTTGGCACGGAGAAGTCCAAGTATGGAAGCTTGGCACATGGGAAGTCGGAGAGGGCTCGGTAGCTCGTTCTCCGGACTGTGGTCAGAGAGGGCTCGGGAGCTCGTTCTCTGGACCGGATGGAAGTCGGAGAGGGCTCGGTAGCTCGTTCTCCGGACTAGGTCAGAGAGGGCTCGGTAGCTCGTTCTCTGGACCGGATGTGGAAAGTCCTGGTGAGTGAAGCCAGGCAGACGGATAAGTCCTGGTGAGTGAAGCCAGGCAGTGGGAAAGTCCTGGTGAGTGAAGCCAGGCAGTTGTGAAAACCCTAGTGAGTGAAGCTAGGTGAAAGTCCTGGTGAGTGAAGCCAGGCAGTGGGAAAGTCCTGGTGAGTGAAGCCAGGCAGTTGGAAAGTCCTGGTGAGTGAAGCCAGATTGGAAATCCTGGTGAGTGAAGCCAGGTGAAAACCCTAGTGAGTGAAGCTAGGTGAAAGTCCTGGTGAGTGAAGCCGGGCAAGGGAAAATCCAGATGGATCAAGGGTGATCGGACATCTGGTGTTGAGAAGGTCAAGTAGGTCAAGGGAGTGACCGGATACTTGACACGAAGAGAAAAGTCCAAGTGGGTCAAAGGGATTGACCGGACACTTGGTGGGGAGTCTTAGCAGGTCAAGGGAGTGACCGGATGCTAAGCATGATGTACCAAGAGGTCAAGGTTGACCGGATATTGGTTTGGACTTGGTTTGGGCAAAAACCAAGACCTGGATCGGTCTGGTGACCGATCCACTGATACTGTGGTTTCCTGATCGGTCTGGAGACCGATCAGAAAGCGATCAGTGTGCCTCTGTGAGCTTACTGAACTCTCTGTGAAAGCATTCTGATCGGTCTGGGGACCGATCAGCATAGAGCCTGATCGGTCCCCACGACCGATCAGATCAGCCCCAGACCGATCAGGGTGATGCCTGATCGGTCTGGCCCTAGCCGTTGAGAGACAACGGCTAGATTCTTCTCCTGTCTTTGGCCTCTGTTCTTCCCGCAGGTGGATGCAGGCTATAAAAGGGCTGAGGGCTTCTACAGTGGACTTTCTCACTCTTATTCTTCTTCTTCTCCGAAGCTTCTGCTTCTTCTTGTTCCTGCCTCTTCTTCTTGCTGCTGCAAGTTCTTCTGCGAGCTTTGCTGAGCTCTCGTCTAAGCTTCGCGTGAGCTTCCTTTCGGCTGGGTTCCTGCTGTTGTAGGCATCACTTGAAGCTGCTGCTTCATCCAGTCGAAGAGAAGGCAAGTAAGCGAAGGTTTTACAGTTGTATTGTATTTTGCTTCTTGTTGTACTTGTACTCCTTCTTGCTGTTGTAAGTTTTTGTGGCGAGGTTTCTCCACCCATAAGGAGTTTATATTAACCGGTTTTCTGGGGACTCATCCACCGACGGATTGATAGGCTTCGTCCACCTTACGGACACGCCGAGGAGTAGGAGTATCATCTCCGAACCTCGTTACATCTTCGTGTTGAGGTTTGCTTCTCCTTTTTCGTTTCTATTTGTTATTTCCGCTGCACTAACCCTAATCGTAGGAAGAAACGAAAGAATTTGAGGTCGGCTATTCACACCCCCCCTCTCTAGCCGCGTCCATCGATCCTAACATTAACCACCTCTAATTTCATCGCCCAAGCAAGTCATCCCAAGCTCCATTATATAGAGCTTGGGAAAAACATCCAAGCTATTTTTCCACTACCAGTCGACTGAGACCGTTACACCCTAATGGCTCGATACCAGTCAATTTGTGTCAGTATCAGTCGATTGATGAAGACATCAATTGATTGGTCCACATCGGTTGAGAGAATAGAAATATTTTGTTCTCTCCCAATCAACTGGGACCAGTTGACTGATGAATATACCAGTTGACTGGTCACCCTAGGTTGAGCAAATAGAAACACACACTTGTTGTTTCTCAATCACTAGTTGATTGGGATATATATGTTAGAGTGTATACTGAAAGCCTAAGCTTTTGTAAACATTTATTTTGAATAAAGAATCACATTTGGTCAAAATTATCTACATTTGTTTGTAGTTGTTCAATTAATTTATATTGTAGATAACATAGTATGTGGTGTCACATACAGAAGATAATGTTATCAGTACCTTATAAATTATAAACAGTAGCTCACGACCAAAATGGAAAGGAACAAACCATTGGAAGGTCGTAGTGTAATTAGGTATTAGTTTATCTTAACTATATAATTACACTAGTACACTTAGAGTGTATTGAGTAGGACCATCAGAGGTCGTTTCTTTTATACTGACTTTATAAAGGAACAAAGACCTCAGTTATTATGAAAGT
Organism: Zingiber officinale; assembly: GCF_018446385.1. Lineage (NCBI taxonomy): Eukaryota > Viridiplantae > Streptophyta > Magnoliopsida > Zingiberales > Zingiberaceae > Zingiber > Zingiber officinale. The sequence continues at coordinate 126,808,157 of NC_055989.1, forward strand.
GTGTGCTCTTAATCCTAATATAATAACAAGCATATATATTTGATATTTATTTCTTTAATTTATCAATGGGTGAGATTTAGTTCGATAAATCAATAAGCCCGATAAGTTGGGAAATGATATCACTTATAGTGTGTGTTGTTAATTATAGAAGGAAACTGTGTCCTAGTGATATAGGTTGATAATGTCCCCAAGAAGAGCTTATAAGGATTGTCATGTTAAACCCTGCAGGTGGACTTAGTCCGACATGACGATAAGGTTGAGTGATACTATTCTTGGACTAAGATATTAATTAAATGAGTTGTCAGTAACTCACTTAATTAGTGGACATTCAACATCTTAAACACAGGGAGACTAACACACTCATAATAAGAAGGAGTCCAAAAATGTAATTTGGGATTGGTGCGGTAGTTCAATAATAGTTCTCTAGTGGAATGAATTATTATTGATAAAATTAAGTTGTGTGTTCGGGGCGAACACGGGATGCTTAATTTTATCGGGAGACCAAAACTAATTCCTCCTCTCGGTCCCTATCGTAGCCTCTTATTTATAGAGTACTATACCCACCTATACCCACCTTCATACCCATGTTATAGGGGCCGGCCAAGCTAGCTTGTGGATCAAGCAAGGGTCGGCCAAGCCTTGGTCCATGGGTGGCCGGCCCTAGCTTGAACCCAAGCTTAGGTGGCCCGCCCTATTAAATTAGAAAAGAATTTTAATTTTAAAATTTTCTTATGTGGAAGATATAATTTATTGGAGAGATTAAAAATTAAAATATCTCTTTTATAAGTTTCTACAAAAGATTAAAGAAAGAGATTAGATCTCTTTCCTTATTTGTAGATTGAAGGATATTTTATTTTTCTTCTTTATAAATTATTCACATGTTGAAAAATTAAAATGATAGAAATTTCTTTTTATCAACCATGAAGGGATTTTAATTGTAAATTTTATTTTTTAAAATTTCCGAGGACAAATAAGGAATTTTAATTGTTGATTGAAAATTGCCTTGTTTGCTCCCATGAGGTGGCCGACCATGACATGTTTAATTAGGAAATTTTATTTTATTTTTCTTAATTAATTCATGTCAAGGAAAGTTAAGAAAATTTTATTGTAATTAAATTTTCTTATTTTCCAAAGCTAAGGATTATAAAAGAGGGGGTTTTGGGAGCCTTCATGGTGAACAACCTCTATTATTTTCTCCCTCTTTTCTTCCTTGGTGTGGCCGGCTCTTCCCTTTCTCTTCTCTCCATCCTTGTGGCCGAAACTCTCTTCTCTCTTGGAGATCAAGGTGTGGCCGGATTCTAGCTTGGAGAAGAAGGAGAGAAAACTTGCATCCCTTGGAGCATTGGTGGTGGTTTTTCTTCATCCTTGGAGGTGCTCTTGTTGTGACCGAACCTTGCAAGGAGGAGAAGAAGGTGCTTTGGTGGGTTCTCATCTCGGAAGATCGTTGCCCACACAACGTCCGAGGTTAGAAGAGGAATACGGTAGAAGACCTAGAGGTTTTTGTTTGCAAAAGAAAAGGTATACTAGTATTTAATTTCTTTGTAAAAACACCAAATACAAGAGGCATGCGATTCTAGTATTTCGAATTTGTTTTCGATGTTATGTTCTTTTGTTTTTCTTTTCCTTGTGATTTGATTGTTCTTTTTGGTTGACCTAAAGTTATTTAAGAAAATTAAATATTAGCTTTCCTTAAAAGGCTTTGTCTAGGCGGTGGTGGTTGTTCCCATATCCAAGAAGGTCATGCGCCCCATGCAGTCCTGGAAGCCAATTTTGGAAATTAATATTTAATGGAATTAATAACCTAGGTGATTTGGATCGAACGTGTTAAGTTCCGCAGGAGATCCAAGTCTAAACCTAAAAGAACAAATAAATTAAACTTTGGATCAAACGTGTTAAGTTCCGCAGACGATCCACGTTTAATTTAAAAGAACACATGGTAGCTAGGAAAAGGTTCAGACCTTTGTACAAAATTTTTGTACAGTGGAACCATTAGGTTTTTCGAGTAATAACCAACAATTGGTATCAGAGCTAGGGTTTTGCCTCTGTGTATTTGGTATTAGTTTAATTATGTACATGTCATACATAATTTAGGCAGGTTAATAGTAGGATGTGCTAACTTTGTGGATGCAAGATCCAACTATTATGACTTATAGTTATTATGTGTGTGATTGGACCCTTGGACATGCCCGTTAGGATCTTCGGATGGCTAGAGAGGGGGGGGGGTGTGAATAGCCTCCTCTAAAACGTAACCAAATTCTTCAATCAAATCGTTAGCGCAGCGGAAATATGCACATGAAAATCTAATACAAGGAAAAGAAAGACACACACCACTAACACCAGTATGTACGAGGTTCGGGGATAACTTGCCCCTACTCCTCGGCGTGTCCGTAAGGTGGATGATCCCTTGATCTTTCGGTAGATCACACCCCGGATAGATACCGGCTAAAGATTTCTCCTTCTCGGTGGAGTAACCTCTCCACAAAGTCTCAGAAGATATGTAAATAAAGCACAAGACTTACAGATCAGTGGCTAAAGAGGATGAAGAAAAAAACGCTCACAGCCACGCAAAGACAGCAGTTAAATAGAGCACAAGAAGGAAGCACAGCCAAGAACTCAAAGCTCAACACCCTTGCTTGATCGACCGAGAGTTCTCTCGTTGAACCTCTCTTCATCCTTCATCTTATGCCTCTGCTTCCACTGCGTTCTGCCTGTCCCGAATTGCTGTCAACCTGCACCGAATCCCTGCTGCAAGCTACGACGTCGCCAATCACTCTTCCTCCTCCTCTGGTTCTCTGAGCTCACACCAATAGAACCCATGGTCTTCACTGGGGTCTCTGAGCTCGAACCAATGAGCAAGAGTCAAGCTGATTCCTAACTGATCGCAGCCAGATCACAGCCTGATCGCAGCCAGTAATCGTTGATGCTCCAATTGCACCATTTGCAGCGAAACACAGTAGAAGGAACCCTTTGTTTTATTCTTCTGATGGAGCTTAATTTGAATTGAAGCATTGGCATGATATCTGCAACCTGCAACTTAAAAAGCTAACAGCAGATGGTTAAATCAGATGGATCAGAAGTTGCAGAGAAACAGCAGAAACTTCAGGCAGTATTGTGGATCGATCAACAGACCGATCCACAGCTTTTTGGACCGATCAGGCTATGGCCTGATCGGTCTGTGGACCGATTAGGCTATATGTGGATCGGTCCACAGACCGATCCCCTATACTCTCTCCCAACTTTATTGCCTCCTGATCGGTCTCCAGATCGATCAGTAAATCTCACAGAAGGGTACTGATTGGTTACTGATCGGTCTACAGACCGATCAGTAATTCTCACAGTGAGTTACTGATTAGTTACTGATCGGTCTGGCGATCGATCAGATAACCATAGTATCACTGGATCGGTCAACAGACCGATCCAATGCCTATGTAGTTAGGTTTAGAGCTTCCCAGCCCTAAACCCTAAAGCCTTTCTGGTCTAGAGAACGAGCTACCGAGCCCTCTCTGACCTAGTCCGGAGAACGAGCTACCGAGCCCTCTCCGACTTCGTCCGGTCCAGAGAACGAGCTACCGAGCCCTCTCTGACTTTGCGTGCCAAGTTTCCATACTTGGACTTTTCCCTTCCACCTGATCAACATTGATCAGTAATCAATCTGAGTTTAATTAATATCTGATACAAACTTAAATCAGTGTCAACAACAAAACAACAGCCAGGTCAGACCGTATCAACAATCTCCCCCTTTTTGTTGTTTGACAACACGATTTAAGTTTAGATCAGAAATGCTCATATTTCCCTAATTTTAGGGGAATCAAGATCCTCCCCCTAAGACAAATACAACACTAAGGAAGTCAATAATCCTCAAGGTTATCCTCTCCCCTAAAATCAAAACTTCATTCATCTCTAAACTTAGTCATCTTCTCCCCCTTTGTCAAACACCGAAAAGGTGCGAAATAGGTAATAGGACTCAAAGGACTCCCCCTTAACCCATACTGTCTCTTTCTTAATTCACACAGAATCCCTTTAAGTGTAATATCGGACAGTAAATAATAGACAATCAAGATATGACATATGAAAAACATATAAATAGTCAATAAGAACTGAAAAATAAAGAGAAGCAAGTAATAAAAAAATGAGTAGCATAAACAGCTAATATCCAGGTCAGACACAGTATCTATCAAACAGTATCTGCAACATAGGCAGTCAAAATGACCAACATAAAACAAAGTGTATCAATCAACATCCTCAATATGAGGAGCATCATCATCATCTGCTGGAAGAATGAATCCCTGAGGCGGCATGCTCGAGGGTGGATAGCCCGAGTAATACTGCGAAGGTGGGTAGCTGGCCATCTATCCCAGAAGCACCTGCTGCGTCACTAACAGCTGACTGCGTAGATCATCGTAAAGATGGTCAATCTGAACGCGCAGCCCATGGAGCTCAGCAACCAATAGCTCATCGTGCTGATCAATGCGGCTCTCCATCTCAGCAATCTGCCAGCGCAGATCAGGATCTGCCTCTCCATACTCAGCAGCAGCGGGAGGAGGAGCATCAACGGGAGCAGCATCAACCTGTCGTGGAGGTGCCCGTGGTAACTCACCCAGTGCTCTCCCGTCCTTCCAACGAACCGACCCATTCTGTCCTATGATGCCAGACTTGGAAAATGCACGTTTTCCAAGTCTGCAGTCCTGTCTCACCATCTTGACTATCCTTCCCTTGGAGACATCAATCTGTAGGGTCTCGAGCCAATCCGTAATTATATGCCCATAAGGCATATAAACTGTGAAGTTGTTAGGCTCACTATAGGAGATGATAGAAGAGTAAATGCTCGACATGATGTCAAAATCGAGACGCCGACGCAATCCATAAAGCATCAGGCAGTGATATGGTCGGATCTCTGACAAGGGCTTAGATGTGATTGACAGAAAGCAATTTGTGACAATCTTAAAAAGAATGTAATCTGGGGTAGATAGTCTCAGGGCTGCAAAGGTAGGAAAATCAACATCTAACTCACCCTGTCCACCCGGTCTAGGATGTCCGAAGAAATACTCATAAATGGAGTCAGATGAGACATCAAATGGAGAAGGTAAAGGGTTTGGTAAATCAGGATATATGGAAAAGATATTTCCTGAACACCTCCGACAGGCTAGATAGTCAAAGAAGGTCGAGAAAGAGAAATCAACAGTTTGCTTAGCAACTCTAGTTCTATAATTAACATCATTAGTTCAGAAACTTCCAAATTCAGAACCTAGTACCTGAAGAATCTACAAACATGAATATTTCCGAAAGATAAGCTTTTACAATATGAAATTGCTCAGAACCCGAAAGTTCCAAACCTTTACAAACTTAGATCAACTTCAAACGCATAGAGTTCAGACGTTTTTGAATCTAAAAGTTTCTAAACCAGAAAAACTTCTGAAACTATGATCTATAGTGGACCAAGATATTAATCAAGACTTAAGCTCTCTATTACCTGGTTCAAAACACATCCTTGCTCGAGTTTGTCAAAATATATCCAAATTGCTATCATTACTTCAACAACTTATCCTATTTTCAATCAAAATCATGAAAGGTATCGACCAAGGGTATCAATCAACACATCATCCATAGTTAGATAATTTCCAGGTAAAGGTCCAACCAAGTTTCTTTGGTTGGAATATATGAGTAAGATCTAGGAACCAAATATACATGAATTATGTAATGGTCTTCCCCATATTCAATTTATGTCTCTTCAACCTAATTATTCAAGAGATGCATGATACATTTTGAATAATTTGGCTGATCCTAGCATCTCACCCCATTTCTAGCAAACAAAAATAATTTGTTAAACCTTATAGTTTGTGTGAGATGTCCCCAAGTTGCCCAAATTAATTTCCCAATTTCTCTTGTCGTTTTAATTGTCCTTATTGATCATGATGAAGTCCTAATGGCCTATTGAGCAAAACACATTCCCAATTCTCTCCGTAAATGACTAAATTCATTTTCCGGAAGGGGTTTGGTGAAAATATCAGCTAGGTTTGATTTTGACTCAACATATGTGAGCGCAATGTCTCCCCTAGCTACGTGATCTCTAATGAAGTGATGACGCACTTCAATGTGTTTGGTCCTTGAATGACGGACTGGATTTTTCGTTAGGTTTATTGTGCTGATGTTGTCACACAACACTTGCACTCCCTTATACGAAAGCCCATAATCTTCTAAGGTGTGGATCATCCACAACAATTGTGATATACTCTCTCCCATGGCAATGTATTCAGCTTCGGTCGTGGAGAGAGCAACGCAATGTTGCTTCCGACTTGACCAACTAACCAATGATGAACCTAAAAATTAGCAACCCCCACTAGTATTTTTCCGATCCAATTTGCACCTAGCATAATCGGAGTCGGTATAACCTATCAAGTCAAAAGACTCCGTACGAGGGTACCAAAGACCTACTCTAATTGTGCCCTTAAGGTATCTTAGGATTCTCTTAACTGCAATTAAATGAGATTCCTTGGTACAGACTTGATATCTAGCGCATATGCCCACAAAAAAAAGTATGTCCGGTCAACTAGCTGTGAGATATAGAAGACTACCGATCATGCTTCTATATTGCGTTAGATCACCTGGTTTTTCATTCGCATCATTGTCAAGGCGAGTGTTTGTCGCCATTGGAGTGGATACTTCCTTAGAGTCACTCATTTTGAATTTTTTGAGCATCTCTTGAGTGTATTTCGTCTGATGGACATAAATACCATCTCGAGTTTGTTTGATTTCAAGTCCAAGGAAGAATGTCAATTCTCCCACCAGACTCATCTCGAACTCACTTTCCATGTGAGTGATAAATTCATTCAAATAGCCCTTGTTATTTGAGCCACAAATTATGTCATCGACATACACCTGGGCTACAAATATGTTTTCACCATCTTTACGCAGAAATAGTGTTGGATCTATTTGACCTCTTACAAAATCCTTTTCTAGTAAGTAAGTTGACAACCTTTCGTACCAAGCTCGAGGTGCTTGTTTAAGCCCATAAAGAGGTTTCTTGAGCTTGTACACGTGGTTTGGAGCTTCGGTATTCACAAACCCCAGTGGTTGTTCAACATAGACCTTTTCTTTAATGAAACCGTTTAAGAAGGCCGATTTAACGTCCATTTGATAGAGCTTGAAGCCTCTATGTGCAGCAAAAGCTAGCATCAAATGAATGGACTCTAATCGGGCCACGGGAGCATAAGTCTCATCATAATCGAGGCCTTCGACTTGACTATAGCCCTTGGCTACAAGTCTTGCCTTGTTTCTCACGACTTCTCCCTTTGGTTTAACTTATTTTTGAAGACCCATTTGGTTCCAATAATGGTGGTCTTCTTAGGTCTAGGAACTAAGTCCCACACTTGGCTCCTTTCAAATTGACCTAACTCATCTTGCATAGCTATGATCCAGTCAGGATCGTGCAATGCCACATCGACTATTTTTGGTTCGATTTCTGAGATCAAGGCGATCTCATTAGACTCATTTATAAAGAATGATCTAGTCCTAACCTCTTGTTGGATGTCTCCAACAATCTAGTCTTGGGGATGACTAGAGGCTATCCTGGATTGCCTTGGCGTCGGCGGTGCCTCATGAGTGGTCTCACTAGGCACAGGCAAAGACTCAGTATCAGGCAAAGGATCAGCCTGAGCCCTTTGTTACCTTTGCTCATCGTCATCGGAGTCAACTTCGACTCTTTCTATGTTTTGATCATTCAAACTTAGCCTTCTAAGTTCAAATTGAATTTCTCCTACATCCCTCGATTGATCATTTGATTTAGGGATTTCTTCAAATGCTACATCCGAGGACTCTTCAATCAATTTGGTCCTATTGTTGTAGACTCGATAGACTTTGCTGATGAGAGAGTACCCGACCAGTATCCCTTCATCAGCCTTAGCCGTGAACTTTCCAAGATGATCCTTGGTGTTCAAGATAAACACCTTACAACCAAACACCCTAAGATGTTTAATTGTAGGGGGTTTTCCAAACCAAAGTTCATGGGGAGTCTTTCCTAAAAACCTATGTATCAAGACTCGGTTTTGCACATAGCAAGCTGTATTTACAGCTTCAGCCCATAAGTAGCTCGGTAGTGAGTACTCATTGAGCATGCTTCGTGCAACCTCTTGCAAGACTCGATTCTTTCTCTCCACAACCCCATTTTGCTGTGGGGTCCTCGGAGTAGAGAACTCATGCCTATATCCTTTTTCTTGATAAAATTCTAAAAATCTATGATTTTGAAATTCTCCACCATGATCACTTCTAATTGTTTTAATTGTTGTTGATTTTTCATTTTCAGTTCTTCTACAAAAGGAAACAAAAATATCTATGGTTTGATCCTTATTTTTCAAAAAGAAAGTCCATGTATATCTAGTAAAGTCATCAATGATCACTAAGCAATATCTACTTTCATTCAATGAAATGACATTACTACAATCAAATAAGTCCATATGAAATAAATCTAACGCAGTAGAGGTACTTACAGCGCTTTTACCTTTATGAGACACTTTTGTTTGCTTACCTTTTTGACATGCATCACATAATTTTGTCTTTTGGTACTTGATGCTTGGTAGGCCTCGCACTAATCCTTTGTTGGCCAGCTTTCGAATATTCTTCATGTTTACGTGGGCCAACCTCCTATGCCAAAGCCATGATTCTTCTTCTTTTGACATGAAGCACTTAGCAGAGGCATTAGTAGCACTTTTAAAAGATACTTGATAAATGTTATCTACCCTTGTGGCTACTAGTACCGTGTCAAGTGTGTCAATGTGTTTGACTAGACATTGACTTGAATGAAATTCAATTGTGTAACCCGTATCACACAATTGGCTGACACTTAGGAGATTGAATGTCATCCCCTTGACTAGAAGGACATTCTTGATTTAGAGATATTCGGATATATGAATGTCTCCAACTCTTATAACCTTAAGGCTGCCATTATTACCAAATGACACATTACCTCTATTTTTGTTTTGAAGGGTGGTAAAGAGTGACTTGTCCACGGTCATGTGCTTGGAGCACCCACTATCAACAAACCAAGTTGATAGATGCTCCCCCTTGACCAATGCCTACAAGACACGAAAAATAGATGTTTTAGGTATCCAAATCTTGGGACCTAATGCATCTACAATGAAAGACCTAGGAACCCATGCCTTGGTCACAACCTTCCTAGTCTCATGAACCCTAGAAGCATGTGATCTATGAAATTGAGTTCTAGACACTAGTGAAATGAAACTAGACTCCTTAGGTTGATATCCTAACCCAGCCTTGTTGTAGACCGCCCTTTGGGCATTTAGAATAATATCTAAGGTCTTAGAGCTAGTTGAGAATTTTTCAAGCATTTTCTTGAGTTTCTCAACTTCACCCTTTAAGGCTTTGTTTTCATCCTCAAGGACCTCTAGATGTAGGTCATCAACCTCATCTTCCCTAAGGGCCATCAAGTGCTCTACTTCATCTTTTAATGATTTAATTTGAGTTTTTGATTTCTTAAGCAAAGTAGATAAATGTGCAATGGTTTTATAACATTTCTCTAAATGAGGAGAGGTTACCTCTTCATCATCTGAAGATGATGAAGCCGCGGTTGAGGTGTCACTTGTGTCACCATCACTCCCGGAATCCGGTTCCTCCCTTGCCATGAACGCTAATTGACGTGTGCTTTTCTCCTTCTTCTCTTCCTCCGATGAGCTTGAGGAGGATTCATCCCAAGTAGCCTTGAGAGCTTTCTTCTTCTTGGCCCTTTTCTCCTTCTTCTTGAGTTTTGGACACTCGCTCCAATGGTGTCCTTTCTTGCTACACTCATAACAAGTAACATTAGTTTTATCAACATTTTGATCGATAGGTTTACCTTTCCCTTTGTATCTCCGACTTCTTCTCATGATTCTCCTTACAAAGTTGGCCATCTCGCTTGATGATGATCCACCTTCATCATTGGACTCGGAGGAGGATGAGGATGAAGGAATCTCTTTTTCCTTCTTCTTTTCTTTCTTCCTTCTTCCATCTTTGCTCTTTTCTCCTGCAACTAAGGCAATACCTTTCTCTTTTTGACCCTTGTTAGCAAACTCATGGAGTTCCATTTCACAAAAAAAATTCATCTACTTTAACAATTGAAAAGTCCTTGGAGACCTTGTAGGCATCTATCATAGATGACCACAGGGCATTCCTAGGAAAGGCTTTGAGAGCATACCTTACGAGATCGCGATTCTCTACGCGTTCATCTACAGAATGAAGACCATTGATAATTTCTTTGAACCTTCCGTGTAGTTCACTTACCGTCTCGTTCTCCTTCATGGTGAGGTTTTGTAGTTGGTTTAAGAATAAATCTCTCTTGGCGATCCAAGAGTCTCGAGTTCCTTCTTGGAGCTCGATGAGCTTGTTCCACAAGTCTTTTGCGCTCGTGAATGGACCTACCTTGACGAGTTGATCCTTGGCTATCCCACATTGTAGAGTGACCACTGCCTTGGCATCAGCTTGTCCTTTGCGAGTTTGCTCGGTGGACCACCTTGATGAGTCAAGTTCCTTACCTTCTTCGTCCTTCGGAGGTGTAAACCCTTCCTTGATGGAGAACCACATTGAGATGTCGGTCTTGAGATAGTATTCCATGCGGCTCTTCCAGTATTGAAAGTTTGCTCCGTCGAAGTAGGGTGGACGATTGGTGCTAAACCCTTCCTTCATAGCCATCTTCTTGCTCTTTAGGGTGTTAATTCGGATAAAGAGCACCTTGCTCTGATACCACTTGTTAGGATCTTCGGATGGCTAGAGAGGGGGGGGGGTGTGAATAGCCTCCTCTAAAACTTAACCAAATTCTTCAATCAAATCGTTAGCGCAGTGAAAATATGCACATGAAAAATCTAATACAAGGAAAAGAAAGACACACACCACTAACACCAGTATGTACGAGGTTCGGGGATAACTTGCCCCTACTTCTCGGCGTGTCCGTAAGGTGGACGATCCCTTGATCTTTCGGTAGATCACACCCCGGATAGATACCGGCTAAAGATTTCTCCTTCTCGGTGGAGTAACATCTCCACAAAGTCTCAGAAGATATGTAAATAAAGCACAAGACTTACAGATCAGTGGCTAAAGAGGATGAAGAAAAAACGCTCACAGCCACGCGAAGACAGCAGTTAAACAGAGCACAAGAAGGAAGCACAGCCAAGAACTCAAAGCTCAGCACCCTTGCTTGATCGACCGAGAGTTCTCTCGTTGAACCTCTCTTCATCCTTCATCTTATGCCTCTGCTTCCACTGCGTTCTGCCTGTCCCGAATTGCTGTCAACCTGCACCGAATCCCTGCTGCAAGCTACGACGTCGCCAATCACTCTTCCTCCTCCTCTGGTTCTCTGAGCTCACACCAATAGAACCCATGGTCTTCACTGGGGTCTCTGAGCTCGAACCAATGAGCAAGAGTCAAGCTGATTCCTAACTGATCGCAGCCAGATCACAGCCTGATCGCAGCCAGTAATCGTTGATGCTCCAATTGCACCATTTGCAGCGAAACACAGTAGAAGGAACCCTTTGTTTTATTCTTCTGATGGAGCTTAATTTGAATTGAAGCATTGGCATGATATCTGCAACCTGCAACTTAAAAAGCTAACAGCAGATGGTTAAATCAGATGGATCAGAAGTTGCAGAGAAACAGCAGAAACTTCAGGCAGTATTGTGGATCGATCAACAGACCGATCCACAGCTTGTTGGACCGATCAGGCTATGGCCTGATCGGTCCAGGAGAGCTCTGATCGGTTTGTGGACCGATCAGGCTATATGTGGATCAGTCCACAGACCGATCCCCTATACTCTCTCCCAACGTTATTGCCTCCTGATCGGTCTCCAGACCGATCAGTAAATCTCACAGAAGGGTACTGATTGGTTACTGATCGGTCTACAGACCGATCAGTAATTCTCACAGTGAGTTACTGATTGGTTACTGATCGGTCTGGCGATCGATCAGATAATCATAGTATCACTGGATCGGTCAACAGACCGATCCAATGCCCTAAACCCTAAAGCCTTTCTGGTCTAGAGAATGAGCTACCGAGCCCTCTCTGACCTAGTCCGGAGAACGAGCTACCGAGCCCTCTCCGACTTCGTCCAGTCCAGAGAACGAGCTACCGAGCCCTCTCTGACTTCGTCCGGTCCAGAGAACGAGCTACCGAGCCCTCTCTGACCTAGTCCGGAGAACGAGCTACCGAGCCCTCTCCGACTTTGTCTGGTCCAGAGAACGAGCTACCGAGCCCTCTCTGACTTCGCATGACAAGTTTCCATACTTGGACTTTTCCCTTCCACCTGATCAACATTGATCAGTAATCAATCTGAGTTTAATTAATATCTGATACAAACTTAAATCAGTGTCAACATCAAAACAACAGTCAGGTCAGACCGTATCAACAATCTTCATCAGACTAATGATGTTAATTATAGAACTAGACCGTATCAAAATGTCAAGGGCATTTTATTGTGTGTGCATGATTGTATTATAAAATACAGCATGAGTTGTATTTAGTTTTATTAGGATTTTATTTTTTGATCTAGTTACATGTATATTCCTTCGAGGAATATATGATCGAAAAATGTAAAATTCTATTTATGTCGCGGATCGAATCTTGCAAGGCGTGGAACTTTTTGAGGACCAGAGGCGCAGCGGAACAAGGAGCAAGATGGATGCGACAACTTGACCCGGTGGTAGTGGCCAAAGATGGCAGCAGCTAGGGTTGGCGATACACGGAGGACAGCAATAGATAAAAGTCATAATAGTTGAAAATTAGTTTTTCTATTTATTGCTTTTTATGCTTTGACTGTGTGTGCTTGTTAGTATGCATGTTAAGTAGGCTAGCATAGTCAAAATTCCTCACTTTAAATAACTAAGTGGGAGGGGGATTTATTTTTAAAATAAATTCCACGGTCTCCATTACTAGTTTATAAGTGATGCAACAAGCTTGCGCGTTGGCTCTGAGTGCCTTCCTCCATATCGAATGAGCTTGTTTGCGAATCAATAGATTAAACTTCCATTTTTGGATGACTATAGGAAGTTAATTAAGAGCGTGTGATCTTCCCCATCGGAAAGGGCACAATCTTATTAATGGACTTAGTGTCAAGTAATGGTATACACTTAGGCACGTCTAATAGTATCCTCCCCATCAGAGTCACTACTATTATTCATGTGACCAAAGGAAACCAACTATTAATTTTATTTGTCAAAAAGTTAGATTGACAAGATAATAAAATTAATGGGTTAAACCCTCCTTTTACAAATGTTGAATTTGTATACATTCACACTATCGCGGCATACAAAATTCACGGTGTTTTAAGGTGTTGGTTAATTTAAAATAATATTGTTTGAGGAATCAATATTATTATAAATTTAGAGTTCTGACCAAAAGTTATTTGTGATTCTTAGGATGACTTTCAATCCACTGGCCATCATACTAAAAGAGAATAGACTAACTGGTCCTAACTACATAGATTGGAAAAGGAATCTGGACATTGTTCTTACTGCTGAAAGCTACAAGTTTGTACTGACTGAACCTTACCCTGATACACCCAATGGTGAATCTAACCAAGAGGAGATTGAGTATCATAGGAAATGGGTAAAAGCAGATGAGATGACGCGGTGTTACATTTTGGCTTCAATGTCAAATGTATTGCAACATCAGCATCAAGATTTACCAACAACCTATGATATTATGAACAATCTCAAGGAACTCTTTAGTCACCAGGATCGGGCCTCTAGGCAAGAAGCCATGAGAAAGATAATGACAGCCACCATGCAAGAGGGTACTCCTGTGAGGGATCATATCCTAAAGATGATGACTTATCTGAATGAAATTCAAATCTTTGGAGGAGAAATTGATGGGGAAACCCAGATCGATATGATCCTCCCGACGCTACCTAGAAGTTTTGAGCAATTCCGCCTCAATTACAATATGAATAAAAGGGTATATTCATTGGCGGAACTACTGACAGAACTTCAGGCAGCAGAAGGTTTGTTTCGTCACAATTCTCAGATTCACTATGCTGAAAATGGTTCTACTTCTAAACCGAAAGGAAAGAAGAAGAAGAAACAAGTTAGCTCAGCAAAGAAAGTGAATAAATCTCAGAGTACATGACCTAAAGCTGGAGTGAAGAAGCCGAAGGGCAAATGCTTCATCTGCAAGCAGTCAGGACATTGGAAGGCAGACTGCCCTCGTAGGAATCAAAACAACAAAGGTATATCTCATGCTCTGGTTATTGAAATATGTTTAGCGGTGTTATCTACCAGCACCTGGTGTCTAGATACAGGAGCCACTGATCATGTCTGCAATTCTTTGCAGGGGTTCCAGGAAACCTGACGACTATATGAAGGAGAGATAACCGTCTACATAGGCAATGCTACTAAGGTGGCGGCTATTGCAGTGGGAGACGTCTACTTATCTTTTAATAGGAATAGAAATTTGGTTTTAAGAAATTGTCTTTATGTACCCAGTTTTAGAAAGAATTTAATTTCAGTTTCTAAACTGTTTTTGGATTGATATTCAGTTTCCTTTAGTAACGATGTGGTTATTAAGAGAAATAAAGTGATTATCTGTTCTGGTGCATTAGTTGGCAATTTATATACTTTAAATCTAATTTCTCCCACAAAGCAAAATATGGAAATTAATAACATATCTTCTAACTCAAATAAGAGAAAAGAACCTTCGGAAATGAACCAAGCATATCTTTGACATCTAAGGCTTGGTCATATTAACTTAAGTAGGATTCAAAGGCTTATAGCCGATGGACTCTTGGGTTCATTAGAGTTGGAAAATTTTCCAACCTGTGAATCTTGCTTGGAAGGTAAAATGACCAAGAGGCTTTTCAAGGCCAAGGGGTATAGAGCCAAAGAAGTGTTAGAATTGATTCATTCTGATTTCTGTGGTCCTATGTCTATCCAGGCAAGAGGTGGTTTTGAATATTTTGTCTCTTTTATAGACGATTATACAAGATACGGATACATTTATCTAAGGCGCCGCAAGTCCGAGTGCTTTGATAAGTTCAAAGAGTACAAGGTTGATGTGGAGAAACGACTAGGTAAAAGTATCAAAACACTACGATCTGATCGTGGTGGCGAATACCTCTTAGGAGAGTTTAGGAATTACTTATCAGAGGCCGGGATTCAATCCCAATTGTCTGCACCTGGTACACTCCAACAGAATGGTGTGGTAGAATGAAGGAATAAGACTCTTATGGAGATGGTTAGATCGATGATGAGTTATTGAGAATTACCAAATTCGTTTTGGGGATACACTCTGGAAACGACAGCGCACATTCTGAACTTAGTACCTTCTAAATCAGTATCTTCTACTCCCACAGAATTGTGGAATGAGCGAAAACCCAGTCTAAGACATATTCAGATTTGGGGTAGTCCAGCACATGTGCTGAAACCAGATGTTGATAAGTTAGAATCTCGTACAGAAGTTTGCGTGTTTGTGAGTTATCCCAGAGGAACGAAAGGTGGTTTATTTTATAGTCCTAAAGACCAGAAGGTTATTGTTAGCACCAATGCCCAGTTTTTAGAAGAAGACTATATAATTGATCACTAGCCCAGTAGCAAAGTTGTTTTAAAAGAACTTAGAGAGGACACGTTTACTTCAGTACCAACAGTACAAGATGAAGTACCACAAGAGACTGCAACACGTGTCACACATGATACACAACCACAGACGGTGCCTCGTCGTAGTGGAAGAGTTGTGAGGGAACCTGAGAGATTCATGTTTTTGGGAGAGTCTTCGGACTTGATCCCGGGTAAACATGAACCTGATCCCTGAATATATGACGAAGCACTCCAAGATATAGATGCAGTATCTTGGCAAAAGGTAATGAATTCTGAAATAGAGTCTATGTACTCTAATAAGGTCTGGGAGCTTGTAGAACCACCTGATGGTGTAAACACCGTTGGATGCAAGTGGATCTACAAAAGGAAAAGAGGGACAGACGGGAAGGTAGAAACCTTCAAAGCTAGGCTTGTTGCGAAAGGGTACACTCAGAAAGAGGGAATCGATTATGAGGAGACCTTTTCACCGGTAGCCATGCTTAAGTCTATCCGGATACTCTTATCCATTGTTGCTCATATGGATTATGAGATTTGGCAAATGGATGTCAAGACAGCTTTCCTTAATGGAAGTCTTGAAGAGAACATCCATATGAAGCAACCAGAAGGGTTCATTGAAAAAGGCAAAGAGCATCTAGTGTGCAAGCTCAATCGGTCCATTTATGGACTGAAGCAAGCTTCAAGGTCTTGGAACATCCGGTTTAATGAAGTAATCCAGTCATATGGATTTATTCAATGTCCGGATGAGTCTTGTGTATACAAGAAGTGTAACGGAAACGTGGTGGTATTTCTTGTACTATACGTAGATGATATTTTATTAATTGGCAACAATATCAAGGTATTATCAGACGTAAGGGTATGGTTGTCCAAACAATTTGATATGAAGGACTTAGGAGATTGTGCACAGATTCTTGGGATCAAAGTTATAAGGGATCGCAAGAAAAGAATGTTGTGTCTGTCCCAAGCTTCATATATAGATACAATCCTTGCTCATTTTAACATGCAGAATTCCAAGAAAGGTTTCTTACCTTTTAGGCATGGAGTAGCTCTATCTAAAGAGATGTCTCCAAAGACATCAAAGGAGATAAAGGACATGAAAGCAGTTCCTTATGTTTCGGCTGTAGGAAGCCTTATGTATGCAATGCTATGTACGAGACCTGATATCTGTTTTACCGTGGGCATGGTCAGCAGATATCAGAGTAACCCTGGACAAGGACATTGTACTGCGGTAAAGTATATATTAAAGTACCTAAGAAGGACTAGAGATTATATGCTAGTTTACCAAGCAAACGATTTGCTCCCTGTGGGTTACACAGATTCAGATTTCCAATCAGATAGGGACAACAGTAAGTCTACATCAGGCTATGTGTTTACTTTAGGAGGTGGAGCCATTGCATGGAGGAGTGTTAAGCAGAAATGCGTTTCAGATTCAACCATGGAAGCTGAGTATGTAGCAGCCTCTGAGGCAGCTAAAGAAGCAGTATGGCTCAGGAACTTTCTAATGGACTTAGATGTGATTCCTGGTTTGCCCAAAATCATCACAATTTATTGTGATAATAGCGGTGCAGTTGCAAACTCGAAGGAACCACGAGCCCATAAGGCAAGTAAACATATAGAGCGCAAATACCACCTGATACAAGATATCGTGAAGCGAGGAGAAGTTATCATCGCCAAGATTGCATCAGCAGATAACCTGGCAGATCCTTTCACTAAGGCCCTTACAGCAAAAACTTTCGATCGGCATGTGGAGGGAATGAGAATCAGATGTATGGCAGCAGATATGGCAGCTTAGTCATTAGTATAAGTGGGAGATTGTTAGATTGTATACTGAAAGCCTAAGCTTTTGTAAACATTTATTTTGAATAAAGAATCACATTTGGTTAAAATTATCTACATTTGTTTGTAGTTGTTCAATTAATTTATATTGTAGATAACATAGTATGTGGTGTCACATACAGAAGATAATGTTATCAGTACCTTATAAATTATAAACAATAGCTCACGACCAAAATGGAAAGGAACAAACCATTGGAAGGTCGTAGTGTAATTAGGTATTAGTTTATCTTAACTATATAATTACACTAGTACACTTAGAGTGTATTGAGTAGGACCATTAGAGGTCGTGTAATGCCCAAAAATTCTCAAAACTATTTTAGAAATATTCTATGATTTTTCTGGAATTTTAGGATATTTTCATGGAATTTTTAGAGTAGCGGAAGTAGCAAAAATAAATAGAAAACGAAAATAGCTTAAGCGGGAATTGAACCCGAGACCTATTGGGTCCTACGACTTATGGTGAACCATGGTAACCAAGTGAACCTAGCAGGGCCGTGCTGAAAGGAAAGGGAAACAATTTTATTTAAGTTGGAGTTGGGCCGGAATTATCACTTAGTATAAATAGGAAATAATTACGTGAAGAGTTATTTTCTTGGATCGTAGCTTTCTCCACCCCAACCTAATTCCGCCGCCCACTTCTCCTCTCCCTCTCTCAGCGCCAACCATAAGGAAGGCTGAGGTTCGACCCAAGGGCACTTTCCGGCGACGACTTCGAGACGAGGACGCTCCCCTTCGCGAGAAGAGCACGTAGAAGTAGGAGAATCGTCAAGGAGATCGTTCTTCCGGGAAAACTCGCGATTAGAATCGTAAGAAACTTCGAATAGGAGGTAAGAAACCCCTCACCTGCAGTATAAGTAGCTTCCGTGTGAATTCCATGTTTTAGTTTAGTAATATGTAGACTTTCGGCACAAGGATGTGAATTAGTGCATACTAAGTGTTCGATTAAATTATTTAGCACAGAAAAATGCAACTTAGGCATTTTAATAGCTCAGTAAATGCAATAGAAGCATTTAAATAGTTTAATTAGCCTTGCCACAGCATATATCGGACTACGGTCCAATGGGTGGGCACCCACAGTCGCCTCTAGGTTCAGATAACCTAGTAGAAGCAAGGTAAATTAATTAGCTATGATTCAGTATTTTATTTTCAGTAGTGGCACTGTACAGGATTAGATATCCATTGGGCTGGGCTCCCATAGTCGGTCCCTAGGTTTAGATAACCTAGTAAACCTTACTAAATTCGGGATTTGCAACCCCGGGTCTAGTTAAGGATGCGCGCATAGCATGTACAGTTGCCGGACCCATTAGCAGTATGATTATGTATTTTAATCTATTATATTATAGTTTTTCAAAACTCACAAAGATCAGTTATGTTAGTTGAGTTTGAATTCAGTTCCAGACTAGTTTAATTCATGTTCAGCTCAGTTTTCCTTGTTGTTACACATGATAGTTATGGTTAGCTTTGTATGTCATGCTTTGGTGTTCATGTTCAGCTTTTATTACACATGTTTAGATGATAGTATGCCATGACTAGCTTTGATTTCTATGTATGATAACATGCTATGTTTCAGTCTAATCAGTGCACTTTCAAACATCATGTTTTAAAAGCATATTGCATCGAATGCATGTTTTAGTGAGGTAGATGGTTTCTTACTAAGCGAAAGCTTATAGATACTTTCTTTTCCTTATACTGCAGATAAAGGTAAAGGAAAGATGGACTAGCGGAGGCTGGAGGGCAATGCTACAAAGATGTGGGTGGGCAGGAACTTGGAAAGAAGATCTTAGGAAACTCTAGCAAGCTTTGTTTAAACATTAGTACTTTTTAGTGTTTTAGCAATTTGCACTTTAGTATGTTGATCGCTATGAATTAGTTAACCATGCACTCTATTATGCTTAGAACATTGTTCTTTATGATGTTAGAATGTTAGTTGTGGTTGTTAGAGTGTTTCCTAGCCATCTTAGAACATGTAATGTGATTGAGGCACGAAATAGTGCTGAAATCAGGGGTTCTGGTTCGAAATCAGAAACCCAGATCGATCTGCAGATCGATCGAATTGGTGTGCCATCGATCGGCCACCGCCGATCCGTATGCGAACAGAGTACAGAGCTCATTGATCGGTCACCGACCGATCGGTGAGTTAATCGATCGGCCTACCGACCGATGTACTCGATCGGTCCAGACCGATCCACCGCATACTGAAGGTGAGTTACCGGATCGGCCACCGACCGATCACTCTGATCGGCCGAGACCGATCCACCAAGCACTATAGTTGTGGATCGGTCACCGACCGATCCAGTGTCTTGCGGTATCGTGCTGGATCGATCACTGGATCGATCCGACAGCCCAATCGATTCATGGATCGATTGAAATGCCTGATTATAGCTAGCAGGACATCCGAGAGGCATAGATTATCTTCCCTAGCATGTGTACAACTCCTAGGTACACCTAGAATATTAAGTTCAGATTTTACAGTAATCAGTTTAGTAAAATTTTAATCAATCCAGATTTCTGCAATAGTAATTTAGCACAGCATATTGTAGCGATCGGCCTCACAGCCTAGTCAGTAGAAGGCGGGTCGTTACAGGTCGTTTCTTTTATACTAACTTTATAAAGGAACAAAGACCTCAGTTATTATGGAAGTGTGTGCTCTTAATCCTAATATAATAACAAGCACATATATTTGATATTTATTTCTTTAATTTATCAATGGGTGAGATTTAGTTCGATAAATCAATAAGCCCGATAAGTTAGGAAATGATATCACTTATAGTGTGTGTTGTTGATTATAGAAGGAAACTGTGTCCTAGTGATCTAGGTTGATAATGTCCCCAAGAAGAGCTCATAAGGATTGTCATGTTAAACCCTACAGGTGGACTTAGTCCGACATGACGATAAGGTTGAGTGGTACTATTCTTGGACTAAGATATTAATTAAATGAGTTGTCAGTAACTCACTTAATTAGTGGACATTCAACATCTTAAACACAGGGAGATTAACACACTCATAATAAGAAGGAGCCCAAAAATGTAATTTGGGATTGGTGCGGTAGTTCAATAATAGTTCTCTAGTGGAATGAATTATTATTGATAAAATTAAGTTGTGTGTTCGGGGCGAACATGGGATGCTTAATTTTATCGGGAGACCAAAACCAATTCCTCCTCTCGGTCCCTATCGTAGCCTCTTATTTATAGAGTACTATACCCAACTATACCCACCTATACCCACCTTCATACCCATGTTGTAGGGGTCGGCCAAGCTAGCTTGTGGATCAAGCTAGGGTCGGCCAAGCCTTGGTCCATGGGTGGCCGACCCTAGCTTGAACCCAAGCTTAGGTGGCCGACCCTATTAAATTAGAAAAGAATTTTAATTTTAGATTTTTCTTATATGGAAGATATAATTTATTGGAGAGATTAAAAATTAAAATATCTCTTTTATAAGTTTCTACAAAAGATTAAAGAAAGAGATTAGATCTAATCTCTTTCTTTATTTGTAGATTGGAAGGATATTTTATTTTTCTTCTTTATAAATTATTCACATGTTGAAAAATTAAAATTATAGAAATTTCTTTTTATCAACCATGAAGGGATTTTAATTGGAAATTTTTTTTTTTTAAATTTCTGATGACAAATAAAAAATTTTAATTGTTGATTGAAAATTACCTTGTTTGCTCCCATGAGGTGGCTGACCATGACATGTTTAATTAGGAAATTTTATTTTATTTTTCTTAATTAATTCATGTCAAGGAAAGTTAAGGAAATTTTATTGTAATTAAATTTCCTTATTTGCCAAAGCTAAGGATTATAAAAGAGGGAGTTTTGGGAGCCTTCATGGTGAACAACCTCTATTATTTTCTCCCTCTTTTCTTCCTTGGTGTGGTCAGCTCTTCCCTTTCTCTTCTCTCCATCCTTGTGGCCGAAACTCTCTTCTCTCTTGGAGATCAAGGTGTGGCCGGATTCTAGCTTGGAGAAGAATGAGAGAAAACTTGCATCCCTTGGAGCATTGGTGGTGGTTTTTCTTCATCCTTAGAGGTGCTCTTGTTGTGGCCGAACCTTGCAAGGAGGAGAAGAAGGTGCTTTGGTGGTTTCTCATCTCGGAAGATCGTTGCCCACACAACGTCCGAGGTTAGAAGAGGAATACGGTAGAAGACCTAGAGGTTTTTGTTTGCAAAAGAAAAGGTATACTAGTATTTAATTTCCGCATCATACTAGTTTAATTTCTTTGTAAAAATACCAAATACAAGAGGCATGCGATTCTAGTATTTCGAATTTATTTTCGATGTTGCGTTCTTTTGTTTTTCTTTTCCTTGTGATTTGATTGTTCTTTTTGGTTGACCTAAAGTTATTTAAGGAAATTAAATATTAGCTTTCCTTAAAAGGCTTTGTTTAGGCGGTGGTGGTTGTTCTCATATCCAAGAAGGCCATGTGCCTCGCCATGTAGTCCTGGAAGTAAATTTTGGAAATTAATATTTAATGGAATTAATAACCTAGGTGATTTGGATCGAACGTGTTAAGTTCCGCAGGAGATCCAAGTCTAAACCTAAAAGAACAAATAAATTAAACTTTGGATCAAACGTGTTAAGTTCCGCAGGCGATCCAAGTTTAATTTAAAAGAACACATGGTAGCTAGGAAAAGGTTCAGACCTTTGTACAAAATTTTTGTACAGTGGAACCATTAGGTTTTCCGAGTAGCAACCAACAATATACCAATCGACCGGTAAACCCTAACACTAGGGTTTTTACCCCGAGTATAATTACTCAGTACTTGTTCTCACCTGGACAACTTGACCTTGCCTTCTAACCTCCTTACCAGCCTTGCATCCCTTAAATGCTTCCCTATCATTCACGCTTTGCCTTTAAAAGCTTCCTTTGGTCTTGTCCTTATTGTCGGGTCTTCCATTGCTAAGAGACTCCTCACCTCCTGGACTTCAACCTTGCAAAGAGCCCCTTGCTCAGGACTTTATCCTTGCCAAGAGCTCCTTGCTCTGGTACTTCATCCTTACCAAGTCATACTTGGACTTACCTTACCAAGATCACATTTGGACTTACCTTTGCCAAGATCACACTTGGACTTTTTCTTTGCCAAGATCACACTTGGACTTTTTCTTGTTATACTTATTACCTGTACACTTAACAGTGCATATCGAATATAACAAATAACATAACTTAAACCTTTGCTCAAATATCAAAACCTAGGGTCATACTGATTGCTCCAACAAATAATACTATATTGTAGCCATTATAAATTATAACTGATAACATAGATAATTTATTTTAGTCAATACTGATTATATTATTGTAGTAGCTATGAGATCATAGCTCGTATATATATAGTTATAGGAATTATTATCTTATACCTACTACAAGATCATTTGTAAGAACATGATGGAAAAATTAAGTGACTATAAGGAATTATATATGTTAGGACCAAAAGTAGCTAGATGGGGTGAATAGCTCGTCGCGTTCGCTCGGTGGTCGGCGTTGCTTGTTCCTTCAAAGATGTGCAGCGGAAATACAAAGAAACAATCACACAACGCTAACACGGTTGGTTTACTTGGTATCCACCTCACAAGAGGTGACTAATCCAAGGATCCACACCAACACACACAGCCTCCACTAAGTAAAACTCTCCTTTATGGTAACTACCAAGGGCGGAGAAGCCCTACAAGACTCAACACAAGAAGAGAGGGAAAGGATACAAGAAATACAAGCTTACAATGAGTACAAACCCTAACCCTAGCTTCTCTTCTTTGCTTTGATCCGCCTCTTGACTTGGAAACCTTCCAAGATCCTTCAAGAACTGGCGATCTGAACTTTGTGAGTGCTGTGGAGAAGCTGGCGAGAGATCTCAGATGAATCTGCGAAGAGCTACCGAAGGAATCGTGCGCCTGCGGCTTTTATCGACGCCAACGGTCGGATCCCGATCGATTGGATTGCTCCCAATCGATCGGGGAGGCTTTGGATCGATCCACGGATCGATCCAGAGCGCCTCTGTGCTCTGGAAAAACGCATGGATCGATCCACGGATCGATCCAGCGCTTATCGCGCGAAGCAGCAGCGTCCCAATCGATCCACTGATCGATTGGGACATCTGGATCGATCCATTGATCGATCCAGAGGCTTTCTGTTCGCTGGGAAAGGTCTGGATCAATTCACTGATCGATCCAGAGCCTGGATCGACCCACTGATCGATTCAGCACTTGGTTTTTGCCCAAAACCAAGTCCCAAACCTCCCAAACCAACATCCGGTCTTTCTTGACCTGTTGGTACATCATGCCTAGCATCTGGTCACTCCTTTGACCTGCTAGGACTTCCCACACCAAGTGTCCGGTCAATCCCTTTGACCCACTTGGACTTTTCCCTTCGTGCCAAGTATCCGGTCACTCCCTTGACCTACTTGGACTTCCACCAGATGTCTGGTCAACCTTGACCCAACTGGATTTCCTCGTGCCAAGTATCCAGTCAATCCTTTGACCTACTTGGACTTCCCAACACCAGATGCCCGATCATCCTTGATCCATCTGGATTTGCCCTTGCCTGGCTTCACTCACCAGGGCTTTCACCTAGCTTCACTCACTAGGGTTTTCCATCTGCCTAGCTTCACTCACTAGGACTTTCACCTGGCTTCACTCACCAGGATTTTCATACTGCCTAGCTTCACTCACTAGGACTTTCCTTCTTCTGCCTAACATCCTAGTTAGGTCTTCCCAGTCAAGTATCCGGTCATCCTTGACCTACTTGACTCTTCTTCAATCACACTGATCAGTCCCTGATCAGAGTCTCCCCACATGACCAACTGCACCTGCATTGTCAATGTGTCTACGTGTATTGTCAAACATCGAAACTATGACCAAGACTCAAGCTTGGTCAAACCAGTCAACCTTGACCTAAGGGATATTGCACCAACAATATATTTATAAGAATGAATAAAACTTATAAAAAATATACAAAAGCTAAGAAAAATACTAAGAAAACAATGAATGAAACAAAAAACATAGAATGTTTGAACGATTATATTGAAAATTAGATACAAAAGAAGGGAAAAGAGACATTTATTGAATAACTAAATTGAGAGAGAGGAAGATAAGAGATCTTATATATCCAAATAAGATGTATTAAATATGGATGCAATAGATAATTAGCAAATGATGGAGAGATAAAATAGTGGTAATAAACTTGACTTAAGTAATTTAAGTAGGTTATAACAATGTAAATATTTATCGTAGAATTTAAACTTTAGAGGTAGAATAAGCTTTGAATGGAATGTAAAATGAAAAAACCATTGGATCAGATGATATTTCGATAGAGGTATAAAAATATATAGGAAAATAAAGTATTGAATAGATTATAAAATTATTTAACATGATATTGAAAATAAAAAAAATGTCTGATTAATAAAGAATAAATATTCTAATTCCCTTATATAAGAACAAGGGAGACTAAAAAATTATGCAAGCTACAAGAGTATTAAATTAATTAGTCATATCATGAAACTTAAAAAAAAATAATATAAAAAAGATTAAGGAAAGAGACTATGGTAACTGAAAGTCAATTTGGATTTATGTTTGAAAGGTTAACAATATAAGTTATATATTTTCTCAAGCAATTAATTAAAAAATATCGAGAGCATAAATAAGATCTACACATGTTATTGAGTTTTAAGAGAAATTATATGGAGAATTCTAAAAAAGAGATGTGCTAGCGTATAATTAATTAAGGATATGTATGAAAATGTAACGACCAGAGTGAAGATTTCAAGTGGATTAACTGAAACATTTCCAATAAAAAATAGGATTACATTAAGGATTAGCTCTAAGTTTTTATCCTTTTACACTAATCATGGACGAACTCACTAACACATTCATGATACAGTATCATGATACATGTTGTTTGTAAATAATATTATTTTGATAGATGAGATACATAAAGGAGTAAATGTTAAAATAGAATTTTAGTGGAAAACATTAGAAGTGAGGTTATAGCCTTAGTAGAGTATAAATAAAATATATAGAATTTAAGTTTAGCAATATTAGAAGTAATGCGATTTTGTTAAAATAGAAGATGATGAGTTGTCTAGAACTAAGAATTTTAAGTATTTATGATTATTTTTGTAAAACAATTGAGGGATTGAGAGATATGTATTACATATAATATAAGCAGAATAGTTGAAATGGATGTTAGCGTCGGGTGTTTTATATAATTGTAAAGTACCTTTAAAACTTAAAAGAAAATTCTATAAAATGATAGTTAGACCTGCTATGATATATAATACTGAATGTTAGGCTATGACTCGAGCACATGAGTAAAAGATGAAAGTTACAGAGATGAGGATGTTAAGATGAATGCATGAATATATTATGATGGATAAAATAATAAATGAGAGTATTAGAGAAAAAGTTGAACAGCCCTGGCTGTCTTTTGGGGCTCCCGCAGCAAACAACTGATGATCTCTATGGGTCACTGTCGGGCACGATCGCGTGCCAGTCGCACCGATTTTTTCATAACAGATCCATTATCACCCCACCTTCGTCAGTCGACGCTGTCGTCGATTCCAGCGGTGATAGGGCGTGTGGTTTCTTTAATTCGGATATCAAAATGAAAGATACTTTTTTTTAATCGAAACTCGTCCAAATACCTAAATTTATTAGTGCCTTGAACCTATAATCAATAATCGACCAAGTTTCAAATTCAAAAAAAATATCATTTAGACACTTTTGAAAGTTCCAAACCTCTTTTTATTTTTTTTAATAATTTTTAATTTTTATAGGTTAGAATTTATTTATCTATTTCAGAATTATTAAATTTTTTCCAATAAAATAGATAACAGTTTTTCGTTGTCGATTTCTCATTTTATTTTCTCCATAATTCCTCTTTATAAGATGATCGTTATCCGACATCATAACGCATAAAATCTAACTAACCCTGACTTAAAAGCCCCAAACTAGGGCAACAGTGAAACCCAACTCAACTCCCCAAGATCAATATGCAAAAATCCTATTAAAAAAAACACTTTCAAAATCCAAACAGATTCATTGCAGTCTATCAAATCTCAGCATAATTTAACATATCAGACTGTCAAGCTGCTGACTCCTATCACAAGAAGAATCTTCAGGCAACTGCAACCCAACCTAACACAATCTCACATGCAACACATTAATGATATCTACAAGTCAGATACTCAAATCTCCACCTACATGTGCTTCAAAACATCAGAGCAGTGCCTGCAATAATGAATCACATGGAGTTGCATCCTAGCATTTATTACATAAATTTGTTCATCAGATACTAAAAACAAATCATGAGCTCAATAAAAAAAAAATGATGCAAAACAGATTGATGGCCGTTAGATCTGGAGACAGTCGTTTGCACTTGATATAATGCAGATTGCAGGAATAGAAAATAGAGATTCCAGATTGTTTCAAAGACATGAAGTCTCAGGTCAAAAGTATAAAGGATGGGTTACAACTTGAGTGACAGAAATATAACTTTCACTCTTCAATAGTTACATAATTGGAGGATCACACAGTATAAGCCTGCTGAATTGTGTCAATGTCCAAGCCCTTCAATCTTACGACTGACTCGACGTGTCCTTTCAGAGTGTGCAGTTCCCTCAGCCTAAGTTAGGAAGCAACATCACAAATATAGTGCCATTACAACAGTGTATCATATGTAAAATGAACGAAGTGTCAGTGGAAATAAATACTCAAGTAGCATTTTTGTTTTTGTTCAACTTTGCTCGAAATAGCATCAGGAGAACACGACAAATTAGTCTTAAAAAAACCACATGCAACATGTTGTAACTTATCGATGCCGCAAGCTGGCGAAAAGAACATGGAAAATCAGCATGCAACATGTTGAAACTGATTGAATGTGGCAGGCAAATAGTTGGACTTTAATGTCAATGTATCATTTCAAAACCAGTTAAAAAGACACCATGAAACACATGAAGGATCAGTGCTAAAACAATGGAAAACTGAAACACGTCACAGATTGATTGCAGGCGAGAAAAGAGAATAGAACTAACCTTGCAATCTCAGCTCTTCTTTTTGCTTCTTCTGCCATCTGATTCAATTCTGTGATGCCACTCCTTTCATTGAACATCTTAGTATCAGGTGGTTGCAGACCATGCAATGTTCTTTGAGCATGGGCCCACTTAAGCTCCCTCGCTTCTTTCCCGAAATCCTTCTGCCTTGTAAAAGCAATCTACAAGAAGAAAAGTTTGGATTAATTAAAATTCAGTGTGAAAACATGTACTAATTTGTTTCTTGGTATAAATTACTCTTTGTTCAATGACAAGATCCCAAGCCTTGCCACTCAGAGCATAGCGGATGAGGAACTTGATAATATCTAGCGGGAAATAGAAGATGATGTTGTAAAGCCAAATGACACCAGCCCATCCCCATCCGATCCCTTTGATTGCCGCAAAACCCCAGTTGGCGTAAACAGCTATCAGTGTGGCAATCTGCGGTTGGACAAGGTACAAGATGGACAAGAAGATTAAGGAATCTGTAGATAAGCACATTGCAAAAATTAAAGGAAATTTTACCAGCTGAGCAACCAAGAAAGCAGTGACGAGTAAGAAACCGGGTCGCTCGACAAAAGACCAGCTGCGTGATCTCGTAACAAATATCAGTGCCTGACTAATGGTGCTCACTTGCAGGTAGACTGCAGATGCAAGCTTTTGAATGTCATCCTGGGCTGTTTTTTCAAGGCTTTCAACATGGAATATGCGCTGACAATTATAAACATGTACAGCAACAGTTAGTTTGAAGATATAATTAGTACAAGTAGTTGAGGAATATTAAGAATATTCCAGCTTAGTGCAATTTCTTAAACTAACTGGCAACTTCGACAGATTAATAACTTCAAATCTTAGTCATTCAAAGCCTGATCCAAAAGATAGTTTTGTTTGGACTTGAACAATAAAGTTATTCTACCGGGAAGAAATTAGTTTTGTAGGCAGCCCAAAAGAAAATGACTGTCATCATTGCCAAGTAACCACCAAGGATGATTCCAGTTGCAAAAATCTCAGCAAGCTTCCAACTGTCAGGAAGAGGGGATGGTTTGACTCTGTCCTTCGATATAGTCATAATAGTGCCTGAAGACATTCGTATAAAATGAGTTTGTGTTCAAAGGAGAACCATTACAAGTATGAACTACAAGGTTAAACATAGCATTTACCAAAAAAACAATAAGATAAAAGGATAAATGCTGAACCACAATGGTGCATAAATGGGAAAAAAAAACATTATTACCGTCATTGAGAATTGCAATGATAAGAACCATAAACGGTGGGAAATCGAATTCCCATATAAGCGCAAGAAGCATAAATCCAAGCTGTCAATGTAGACACAGTTTTAATATTTGCTCCTAAATGGATGCCAAAATT
The DNA here is from genome assembly GCF_018446385.1 of Zingiber officinale. NCBI lineage: Eukaryota > Viridiplantae > Streptophyta > Magnoliopsida > Zingiberales > Zingiberaceae > Zingiber > Zingiber officinale. The sequence goes on from NC_055989.1 coordinate 126,836,939, forward strand.
AAAAAATAATAATAATAGAATAAGAAGAAATGTATCTTTTGTTTCTTTTTAATTCTTTAGCAATTTTTCTTCCTGAAATGCATGCTAGAGCATAATATAGCACCTGATACATGATGAAACCCCAAAAAAAAGGATAAAGAACATACCACAATACGGATTGTAATGGAAACTGCATAAATCTGTAAACAAAACTAGTAATTAGATTGTAATTTGATAAAGTCAGATTGGCATAATGCTGACTGAGAAGTATGAGCACATACGGTATAATTTTTCATACGCTGGAAGATCGCACGACTAGTAAGGACAGCACTGATAATAACACTCAGACCAGGCTCAGTGAGTACAATATCAGATGCACTACGAGCTGCATCAGTTGCATCTGCAACTGCAATCCCAATATCAGCCTTCTTAAGAGCTGGAGCATCGTTTACTCCATCACCAGTCATACCACAAATATGCTTCCTTGCTTGCAGGCGCTTAACAATTTCATACTTGTGCTCTGAAAAAATAGATGCGTTTTTATGTTCATCTTTTGTAGTAATGTGAGAATCTTGTTGCAGTAAAGAACCTCAAGGATACCTGGAAATACACCAGCAAAACCATCAGCCTTTTCGATTAATTCATCGATTGGCAAAGCAGCAATCGACTCATCCTTGTTCTGTCCCAATAAAGCAGACGAAGGATACATATTAGTACCCATCCCCAAACGACGACCAGTTTCCTTTCCAATTGCCAGTTGATCACCTTATGGAGAAAAATTTCAGTCGAGATATTATAATGCATTAACCAACACAATTGTTTCATTTGCAATTACTAGGACAGAACAGGTATGATGTACTCATTCCAATTATAGTAGCTGAACTACTATGAATGGCTCCATCTCTAGACATTTAATGGGGAAAAATGTAATACTAGTGAAAAATACAACAATGAATAATATCTCTAATTTTACACAATGAAGGGTTGCATGAATTGACATTTTCTCAACCCCTTTGGAAGATAAAAAATTAAAACGACAAAGAAAACCTCACTGAACTGGCAATTCTATAGCAAAGATCATTTCTATTAGTAGTATAAATATTTTGAATGATCAATTAGATGTTAAAAAGAAAAATATGATATAACATGACAAATGTACCTTCATTTTTCTGTATTGTTTATTAGTGAAAATAATATGCTCTCTAATAGAAAATGGCTACACAAACTAAAAGCTTATTAAATTGTATGTGGTAAGTTACTGAACTTTTCTTCCCTAACTATCCAATACATTCAAGAAATTCAAAGGCGTGGGGAAAATAGTAATATACAGCACTACACACTTCAGCAACACAAGAAGATGACCTAACATGAACCAATCAAAACAGAATTCAGGAGGTGGAGGAAAGAAAGAATATAATGCCAATCTGAAATTTCATAGATAAAAAGTTGAGTGTTTCTCCAAGGCAACTGCCCTTTTGGGGAGTCATTGTCATTAGATTGACGGTTGGAAACAAAACCTGACTGACATGTCTGCAATCTCAGACAAACTGAAAAAGGAAAAGCGCTCCTGATGAGGTTGAACATAAGAATACTAGGGAATTTTAGATAACCAATGGAAGTTTTACATTATGTGCAAGTTAACGACATCTGAAGACAGAGAACAATTGACCAAGGAGAACCAATCTTAACCAAATACCTACGGAGTCCTGCTTATCCAAAAAATAATCTTTCCATTATTCAACAATCCCATCCAAATCAGGAACTGACTTTGATTGTTTCAGTCAAGAAATAAGAAAGCCAAAGAAGCTTCATATGAGGTCAGGACAAGAGGTACACATATGACAGGTGAAAGTGCTTATCCAATCAGAAATACGTCCTGATTGTTAGGCAATGATTACCCTACCATTTTTCAGGCAAAACAATCCTTCTAGTGACACATTGATTGAATAGCAGCTTCTCTGTATGATTGAAACGGAAACTGCATTGTCCAATACTAAAGATAGACAACACCCCAAGGATGTACAGATGACCACTTATTACCACTCCAATTACCTTGGCAGACTCACTCAGAACTATACTTATGCTAATTCAGAGTATCTCTGTGATACATTTTTTCACATGTTCAACTGTCTGGTAGAAGATTGGTTGAATATGTGCAATGGTGACTTCTTGAGAACTAGAATGCAATAATCCCATTAGATGAAATTTGTATTCATATCATCTCACAGCTATGTAAAGATGATACTGTCATTTTTTTTTTCAATAGAATGCTTAAACTAAACTAATTTCTCCAGCAAAAATCCCTAAAAGCAATTAAATTGTATAATCAAATGGAAGCAAAGCCGAAAGCAAGAATGACCTTCTACAGAAGATAGCATACCCGTAATCATTTTTACATTGACACCAAGATTCAACGCCCTACGAATTGTTTCGGCACTGTCATGTCTCGGGGGATCAAAAAGTGGCATGAGACCAATGAATTTCCATGGACCTCCTGGGCTCTCTTTTCTTCCATCTGGAACTTCCTGTACAGAATTACAATTAAAAACCACTGGAACTTTACCAGTCAAAACAAAGATTTTTGGTTCTTTATTTTCTACCTGATATGCAACAGCAAGTGACCGCAATCCACGCTCAGCAAACTTGTCAATAACAGCATGGACCCTTCGCTCTATCTCAGACTTATTGTGCGCAAGATTCAAAATCTAAGGCACAATAGAAAAACAGCTATCCAGTCATATGTTGATTTTAAGTTACTAACAAAATCACAGGATGCTGAGGTTTGTACCTGTTCCGGTGCACCTTTGCTAACTCGATATGTTTTCCCCTCAGTATCAATATAAGTTAAAGCAGTTCTCTTGTCAGTAGGATTAAATGGAAGAAAATGAATCTCTTGAATACCAGCCCGTGCCTTTTTAACATACCAATAGAAGAAAGAAGATCGATATTACACATGCAAGGAAAACAATGCAAAGGTCTGCATAATCGGTAAATACGATTATGAAGAAACAATAGCTAACCTCCATCGGATCAGCAAGCATCCCAACAATAGCAGTGTCTATAGCATCTTGATTTTCGGTCCTCGAGGCTCTAGCAGCCATCAAAATCACAGTGTCCTGGCTTACACCTTTGGAGAAGACCTGAGTAAACTCGTGATATTTGTAAGTACAAAGGATCATAAAAGGATAAATCAATAGATGACAGCATTTTTCTATTAAGGAAATCAAACAAATACCTCAATAAGGTTCTTATCTACAGTGAGCTTGTTCAAAGTCAGTGTGCCAGTCTTATCACTGCATAGCACATCCATCCCAGCCATTTCTTCAATTGCAGTCATCCTCTTTGTAATAGCGCCCTGCATCAGTTCCAAACTGAATCAAACAATTCTACACAAGCATTTTGGATGATTTACAAAGGTGCCCTAGGAAATTCTTAAAAGTTCAATTCATCTGATCAACTCCCCATTCCCTCATCTGCATGTCTCTTTAAATTGCAATGGCTTTTCTTTAACTCCACTGTCAACATTTCATCAATTCCTGCCAGTATTCCTGGGATCTGTAGGGTCCTCTCTCTTGCATTGTAAACACTTCTATGAGTCCAAAACATTAGCATTTTTGTTACTGGATTCTTTTCTTATAATTCAATGGAGATAATTGACACTAAGAAGATTCACGTAGCAAACACCCAAATATTTGAGGCTCATGGTGTGTTGTTTTTATAATTGCCCTAAGAAACATGGGAAGCCATCAAGGTCACACAATCTGCACATTTCTTGATTGAGGCTACTGGACAAGGATCACAGAAGTTCAATTTCTATCAGGTGGTTTATTTTGTATGTGGTGGAGGGAACCTATCACTCATAAGGCACAAAAAGAAAACAAAATGACAAATGGCTTTCACAAACCTGCTGGGCTAAGCGATGTGAACCAATTGCCATTGTAACTGACAGCACAGTAGGCATAGCTATGGGAATTCCTCCAATGAGAAGAACCAAAAGATTGTCAATTCCAGGACGATAGGCTCGGTGCTGAATAGGATACATCACAATTATTTCTACAAACATTCCAACTGCAATTGAGCAAATGCAGAAATTCCCGATAGCTGTCAAGACCTGCAAATACAATCTGTTAATGTAAGTGCTAAAATGATGGTAACAGTATCAAAATTATCGAAAGCTAAATTCACAAGGAAAATTTTGAATATATAGTATTGGAACTTGCCTTTTGAAAGTGACCAACTTGGTTGGTGGAGTCCACTAGATGTGCAGCTTTGCCAAAAAAGGTATGTACGCCTGTAGCAATGACAACAGCTTCAATCTCACCTTGTTTGCAAGTGGATCCCGAATACACACCATCGCCGGGGCCTTTGGTGACAGGTAACGACTCCCCAGTAAGTGCACTCTATCAAAACGGCATTAAAAGACACAAAGATCAAAAAGAAGAATTTGCCTACATAATCAAAATAATACTTCATCTGGTGTTAGGGATGAAGGAACCAAAAGGCAAGAACCTGATCTATCTTCAAAGGATCTCCTTCAAGCAGACGGGCATCTGCAGGGATGATGTCTCCAAGCTTGATGCTAATAATATCCCCGGGGACGAGGATGGCAGCTTCCTCCTCACTCCACCGACCATCTCTAAGGATCTGAATTTTTCATATATAAGGAAAAACATCTTCAGCTCAAGTTGTTACTAACTTTATGGAATTAGGCAATCTTTTATTTGCAAAAAACAAAAAAAAAAAAAAAAAGAGGTGAAAATCAAAAGGACAAGAATGGTAAAACGTGGAAGTGGGATATAGAGTCAATTCCAACCTTAGCTTTAGGTGCAAGGCGAGCCATGAGGGCAGCAGCAGCATTGCCAGCATTGTTCTCCTCGATGAAACTAATGGTCGAGTTGATAACCAGCAGGGTTATGATACCAACAAAGTCCTGCCAATCTGGAGGTTTCCCCTGTCAAAGAAAAAAAAAATGGAAAATTGGAAAAAAAAAAAAGTGCGGGAAGAAGAGTTTGACCCTATGGTAAGTGTCCATACCCCTCCATTGGCAAGCGCGATGGCCATGATGGCGGCCGCCTCCATAACCCAGGACAAAGGGTTCCACATGAATCCCAAAAACTTCAGGAACTTACTCTCCTGAAACCAAACACACAAAACAAAAAGTAGAATTAAGAAAATAAAACAAAAGAAAGGATAGTTTTCCTCTTTCTAAAATCAACAAAGGATTTTTACAAACGGAGATATACAGCACCTTCTTCTCCTCGAGCTTATTGTGGCCGAAGATGGCGAGGCGCTCCTCCGCCTGCTGCGTGGTGAGACCCTCCCGGGTACATCTCAAATTCTCAAACACTTCCTCCAACGGAATGTTCTCCTGCAAATGCCACCAAGCAAAGATTCGTCACAAACAGTTCTCAAAAGCGAGCACAACAATGGGAGAGATCAACGCGAGAAGGCAATTTTTTAGAAAATGAAAAAAATAAAAATACCAGATCGACAGCTTCCTTGAGCAGAGCCTCCATATCAACACTCTCTTTGAGACCTTCCTCGTTTCCCATCCTCTCCCGTCCTCCCTCCTGCAGCAAAAAGCTCGCCTTTCTCGCTCCCCACCCCTCCCAACGTTTCAAACCTCTGTTGTTGCTCCCCAAACCAGAAGAAGAACAAGACCAAGAGTAAAAATCGGGTGAAGCGAAGCAGAGCGCCGAAAAGAAAGCCCAAAAGGCGTTTTTTATAAAGGAAAGGAGGGAAAGGCGATGAAAAGGAAGGAGGAGAGTAGATCAGACAACCAGCGGCATCTTTGCTGGCTTTAGCCACATGACAAGACTCCCTCTTCTCCAATGAGTCTATCTCAGACAGACGGAGTCACCGCCCACGCAGAAAGATACCAAAAACAAACAGCAAAGATTAGGCTTGGGACCAAATCCATCGGAGAGAAGGGGGAAAAAAAATTACTTCATGGGAGAAAATCGATGAGTAACATTAAAGATAACGGGACAGCGGCATTGCAGGTAGATCTCCACCTCCCTCCATGGCTCCAACACAACTCCAACCTTCGATCAGAGTAGAGAAACTAACCGACGCCATCAATGGCGCTCCGGGATCCGTCGCACCACCTTCTGTGCTACCGTACACCACGGCTTCCAGGATCAGTGAGTGATTCAGTGCACCTAATCGTACCAAACAAATTCCCCTGAATTTTTGCCGATGTCTTTTTGAGCCGAGAACGAGTGGGTCCCGCGGGTAAATTAACTCTCACTTCGTGGGTTTGTCCTTGGCTACGGAACCACTCTCACTCTCTCCGCGTGTAAAATAGCAAACGTACCACCCCTGAAATTATGTAATTTATGATAAAATAATTTGGAAAAAAAATAAAATTATTCTCATATAAAAAAAATCAAAATAATATTTTTTTTATCGCAAAAGTAGGGACGTAAATGAACCAAGTCATTCATGAACTATTCAAAACTTGATTCGATAAAAGCTCGTTTAATGAGACTCGTTAAGATAAACAAACCAAGTTCAAACTTCACAATATTCGACTCGTTAGCTTGTGAACATGTTCGTTAAACTCATAAATCAATTTATAAATAAAAAATAATAGTTTTGATATTGAATTTATAGATTTTACACTCATGAAATATATAGACAAATATATTAAATTTTTTTATTAGAATAAAATTATAAATTTTAATATTAATATTATATTTTTCTCTAAATATTTAATTTAATTTTTAATGAATATTTAAATTTATAATTTATATTTATTAAGCTCGTTTAAACTTGATAAAAGCTCGAAAAAGCTCGTGAGCCATGAATATATTCGTTAAATAAAGTTCAAGCTCGACTCAATTATAAACGAGTCAAACTCAAATATTTAAGAGTTCGACTCGATTACACCCATATTCAAAAGTATTGAAATTATTTTAATTTATTATAATAATTTAGATTCAAATTAGGGTAAAAATTAAAATAGTAATTTTTTTAATGATGCGCCCCTTTTTCTTTGTTTTAAATACATATATATTCATCTCATTAATATTCATGAATAACGTTCGTTCATAAACAATATTTGTAAATCATGTTCAAGCTTAAACCAAGTTTCAGCTCATAAAAAATAAACTAAATCAAGTTTAAACTATCATTTTAAAAGTTTGATTCATTTTAAATTCGATTTAACTTGACTTGATTATCTTATCAAATAAACTTGAATATCATAAAATTTAATATATCATCAAATCACACGCATTGTGTGAGCTAGACCCCTTATACCATAAACTCTCGTTTATAAAAAAAAATTAATTTAATATCATACTTGATCTTATCCAAAAAACCTAGAAAAATATGTTTTCTAACATCGCTAGGATCTTAGCCAAAAAGCCAAGAAAAACATGTTTTCTAATATTGTCGACCCAAGGTATTTATAAAATTTTTTTTACTCGTAGTATTGTCAATTTTAAGATGTGGAACTAAAAAGAATTCTAGATTTCTAATTGATTAATGAGAACAATTCTTATAATACACCGCATCTAAGTCTCGAACTCTAGATTTATCATTGACCCAAGATATTTATAAAAGTTTTTCTACTCATAAGGTTGCCAATTCTAAGATATGAGACTAAAAAGAATTTTATATTTCTAATTGATTAATGAGAACAATTCTTAACCTAAGTCTCAAACTCTAGATCCCTGATTGATTAATAAGAAAAATTTCTAATAATACGTCGTAACTAAATCTCGAATTTTAGATGATTGATTAATAAGAAAAAATTTTCAATAATACATCGCAACTAGAGCTTATAGAAATTATTAATAAACTTTAAAATTATTTTTTGATATAAAAAGAAAATAAAGAATATTAACATAATTTCATTTTAAATTTCATCAAATTAGTTAAAGGTACCTATTCTTAATAAAATAGTAGGATTATTAAAAAAAATGGTATATGCAGATATATAGAATTAATACATTTTTTTTAATATTTGTCATACGATATAAAAGATCATTATTTTGAAATAGTATTAACAGGTTAATCGTGTCAATTTATTTACATATTTAAATTTCATCTAATGATGTTTATTTTTTAATTCTATTTTGAATTCGTATCTATCGAAATCTCTTTACTAAAAATAGCTCCAAATAAGCTGTTATCATGTCACTGTATACGTGCAATCCGCTAATACTTGGAGCCACGTATAACGTATTTATACAAATATCTGAGAAAATCTTCGATACTATATAATATTTTAGGAATTGCCAAATTTAAAATATAATATCAAAAGTGAGGAACATGAAAGTAAGGCTATATATTAAAATCATATAGGGAGATCCACCTATATAATAAAGACACCACATAAATTAATGTCTCTTGCCATTGCAAAGGGCCATTCCAATATTTATGACTTCAATCAATATTTATTTAATATGTTGAAAATAATAAATTAATATATAAGCTTTCTACTCCATATATATGTAGTTCATAGTCTCAATTAATACGTCAACTACTCGAGGAGGCATGGATGCCACTTTGAAAGGAATAGAAATGGGCAAGCAATGGAAATAACATGAGAAATATCAAGTTTTTTTTTTTTTTGAAAACTTGAAATTATATATATATTACATTTTATACCGAGATTGAGCTTAAACAGGGCTGTCATGAGCTTTAACTCAGTCTCAACGAAAATTGAAGTCCAACCCTCTTCTAATTTTTAAATCCGTCTCTCGGATTTTATATGTTCTATTTTAATAAAGGACAATTAGAAATATAATTTCCATTTTATTTTAATATTTATATGAATTTAAAGAATGGACTTGCTCAATCTATTATTATTCTAAAACTTAAATGGAAATTAATAAAATAAGCCAATTAAGTTAGATTTAATAAAATAAATTAATTAGTTGAAAGGCTTTTTTAAATATTAAATAGACGGTCTATCGCTGATTTTATGTACACTTATGGCCTATTTGGGAAAATGAGAGTGAAGGGTAAATAAAGGAAATACCCTTATTTTATAAGGAGATGAGTAAAAATGAGGGAAGGAAAACTTTTATCCTCTCTCTCAAATGATCTATTTCTTTATACTCCCATTTAAAATGTAAGAAAATTATTCTCCTTTTCCTTTTTCTTCCCCTCGCCTTTCTTTCCATTGATGAAGTATAAAAATTAAAATATAATGTTATTAAGTTTCATCAACTATTTTTTAAAAAAATAAAATAAAATTGTGTTAATTGACAAAGCTCATCAGATCAGAAAAGAGGCATTGGATTATTATCAGGAACAAGTGCTTTGAGCGCAAAAGACCAACTGTTTCTGCTGATTAGATAGATAAAAAAAAACCCATTGATGCAAAAAGTTCCATGCCTGGCACTACAAGAAAACAGGGCTTCAGAGACGAAAAAATCTGTCTCTGAAAATCATTTTTCCGTCTCTAAAGAAAGTTTGAGACGGAATATTCCGTCTCAAAAATCCGTTAGTGAAAGCCCCGTGGCTAATTTTGAAACGAAAATATTTCGTCTCTAATTTTAGAAACGGATGAAAAAACTGTTTATAAATCTATTTTCAAATTAACAAAATAAAATTAATTTCAAATGTAAATTCTGTCTCTAATTTTGTTTTAAATCTGTTATTAATCTTGTTTATAAATCAGTTTACAATTCTATTTATAAATCTGTATATAATTTTATTTTTAAATTTATCATTAAATATTATTATATTATATTTTTATATTTTTCATCAATATATTTAATAATTCTTCATTTCAAATAAATTAAAAATTATTAAAAAGAAATAACTTCTAATTCCAAATGTATTATATAATTAACATTAAAATAAATAAATATTTACATTATCCAAACAAATTTGACCAATAATCAAGCCATAAAGACTAAATTTTCCTAGATATAAATGATTTGTACATTCCATTTCTTGAATCATTTCTGAATCATCTCCTTGAGATTTTCTTCCCTCTGCCTACTTTATGTAATAACAAGTTTTTTTTCCTTTTCAATATTTTGTTCCTCCATCCTCGAGCTAATAGCATCCATGCCTTCAATTTCTTCTTTTTGCTCTCCCTGTCTTCGAATTTCATGAGATAAATTGCTTCTCTTGTACAGATTAATGAACCAACCAATTTTGTTGAGAAAATCTAACAAATCAAAATATGAAACGAGTAAGTCTTACAATATCAAAATTTTTAATACAAAATAAATTAAAATTGTACAAAAGTCATAATCAGTATCAATGATCACCCACTAATTAGTCCATAGTTGTCAATGCTAAAGAATTAACAAGGGAGTTTGGATTTTGGATTCTAAGACTAAGATTTGAAATAGCAAACCAAGTATAAAATCAAACCTAATGAATAAAATACAATGTAAGAATTGAGAGCTAAGTCTAACCTAACTACAATTGCAGAAAATAAAAGTCAACATGAAGTAATTAACGAAACTAAGCATGGAATAAAACCTAGAGCATTAAAGAAACCTAATCTAACTTAACCTAATTGAATTTAAATGAAGACATAAAATTTAACAATTGAAAGAGCAATACAAAGCAAGAGTTAAGTAAATTAAGATGTATCAGATTGAACCTAACTATTGAAAGAGATATTTCACAGAACACACGACATGCAGGAATTAGAACCTAACTACGGAACATTTTTCAAACAAGTTGGGTGCATGAAACAATTAAAGTCAAGTGCGTGCAATCTAATTAAGGGAGATCAAGTTTGATATAAGCATTCAATAAGAAACATAACACACATCCAACATGATAAAAGAAACAACCCAATAAATCTGATCAGGTTTAGATTATTACCCTTATCAGCAGTTTGTGGCTCTTCCGACGATGGTAAATCTGTCCAACAACCCTCACTGCCTCAGAATTCACTGATACACAACATTGGCACAAATCCAAGCACAAATGGGGTCACCGCAGCAATGGATCTACAATCCAGAAGATGCCAATCTGTTGATAAGCTGTGATGGCTGTCAAACAGGGAATAGGAATAGAGATGACAACATCTCATACCTCCTTGTGGCTGACCAGATGGCCACGGCATAATTGAAGGGGTCAACGCGTGGTAACCCCTCGCAACTGACAATACGCGGAAGAACAACCCTACTCTCCTGTGTACTCAGCTCTCCGACGGTGGCAGATGGAAGAGGAAGAAGTGGCAACCGGTGAAAGAGATGGTGGCGATGCTAGCCACCCAAATTGCAGGTATTATGGTCGGATGCGATGACGCCGGCTGCATCTAGGGCAGAGATGCAAGGGGAAAATGTAGAAGAGGATCGGGCCGCCTGATAGCCCAGAGAGCTTGGTGTTGGTGAGGCTCACGGAGAGAAGGACTGCTGCCGGCGGTGCTCTCGTGACAATCAGCGCGGTGAGGACCTCCGCGACGAGGAGACGATGGCAGAGGAGGGAAGATGACGCGGAAGAAGAGAAAGGGGTGCCGATTGGAGAAGATGAGGAGAAGAAGAAGAGCAGAGAGTAAACGGCGCGAGAGAGGAGGAATAATCAGGGCGGCGACGAGATAAGGTGAGGAAGGGTTCGGCGATTAGGGAGGAGTAGGGCACGGTGAGGAATTATAACCAAAATTGATTAATTAAATTAGAAAATTAGGATTATTTTAATTAAAGCTTAAGTAATTTCTTTTATCAACTCCTACTAAATTGGATATTCCAAATATGTATTTCTCAAGTCCGCAAATGCATCCCCTCTAATTACGCTTTACGAGTTCCGACCAAAAAAATCTTAAAAATTTCTAAAAATTCTGTTAAGATTATTCCCCAATTAAATCTTATTATTTAATTATTATTATTATTGATTTATTACCGTAATTTACAATAAAAGTGCACAATTATTAATAAAAATCAATAAAAATAACAAGAATTCAGGGACTGTAGGATGGACGACCTTACGGTCATATGAGGGGGGCTAATTGAAAAGGTCGCGAATCTTGCGACCTTGAGAAGCAACTGTAGACAACCTCAAGTGGTTGCGACCGACCTCACAACTACGACCGACCTCGCAGCTGCGAATGACTTTGCAGCCGTATGAGATGGTCACCAAGCACGAGAAAAAAAAATCAAAGGAGGGGGAAAAAGAATTCGTACATGCTCTCATAAAGCTAAAGACAAAGCCAAAGCAAAATTAGGACGAGGAGAAAGGGTTAGAAAATCTAATTCATATCTATTTTTGTTTATAAAAAGTTATATGTAATTTCATATTAAATTTGGTTTAAATTCTTTCTTAAAGTTTTTTCATATATTATATTTTGTCAAAGTGAACATATTTACAATTTCATGTCTCTGATTTATATAAATATAAAATAGATTTTATTTCATTTAAAATTTTCATTAAATGTTTAAACGGTCACAAATTCCGTTTATAATCCATATTTATTTTTTAAATAAAATTTATACATAGCTTTGTATCAAAATTTGTTTTAAATTTCTTTTCAAATATTATATTTCATTAAAGTTAAACAAATTAATTATTATGTAATAAATCTGTACCTGATTTATATATAAATTCGAAATAGATTTTATTTTTGTTTTAACTTTTAATTAATTTATAAACCAAATTTGTCACAGAAATTATACAGTCTCAAATTTTATAATTCATATTTATTTTAGTTTATAAAAATTTATATGTAATTTTGTTTTAAATTTGTTTTAGATTCTGTCTTATTTTTTTAAAAAATATATAATTTACTAAAATGAAACGAATTAATAATTCTGTATTAAATCTGTCTCTGATTTATATAAATCTGAAACAGATTTTATTTCCGTTTTAACTTTTAATTAATTTATAAACGAAATTTGCCACAGAAATTATACAGTCTCAAATTCTGTTTATAATTCATATTTATTTTTGTTTATAAAAATTTATATGTAATTTTGTTTCAAATTTGTTTTAAATTCTGTCTTAAATTTTTTAAAATATATATTATTTACTAAAATGAAACGGATTAATAATTCTGTATTAAATCTGTCTCTGATTTATATAAATTTGAAACAGATTTTATTTTCGTTTTAAAAATCCGTTTCTGAAGCCCTGTTTTTTTGTAGTGTGGGCACTTAATTGGAATAACCTTTTTTGGTTTTGTTTTGTTTTTCATAAATGAAACAATTTGAAAAAGACTAAATTGCTAGAAATGAATCTCTAGTTTGGTGATTGATCATGGACTGACTCTTCGGTGTATCCACAATCGAGTTCTTTTGGTAGGTCAGATGTGTATTTGGTCAGATGTGTGCTTGGTTTATTTCTATCAGATAAGTAATTGTCGAGTCGAGCAACGCAAGGAATCTAGGGCACCTAGTGAGAAATTATCTGATTTCTACCAATGCTAATTATAGACAATATGCAAAGCAATAAACATAATATGCATATCGACATTCTTTCAAAAAGAAAGATTGCAAATAATTCCATTCTCCTCGCATAGTATTAGCACCATTGTAACTTTGTCCTCGAATATTTTTGTACGAGAAGATTATAGTGAGATAGAGTGTCACACCCCGAGGATATATTTGTTCACTAAACTAGACGATACTCCTTAATGACAATATAAGAAACAAGGACGCAGAACCAATTCAAGCCAACATAGATTCCAATGTAATATAAAAAATATCACTAAGTTACTAAAATGCTACTATATATATATATATATATATATATATATATGCATGATCATGAGTACAAACTAAAACTACATAAGGCAACCTAATTAATATTTTAACAAAACTTCAATATTTGATATAACAAGAAAAGCAAATCAAATTGTTGGTGCAATTATTCTCGATTCAAGGTTGACTAGTTTGACTAAGATCAAGTTTGCTCAAGCTTGAGTTTTGATGCTTGATAATATGTGAAAGAGAAGTTAAGTAGATCAATAGAGGACCGAATACTAGTCTAAGAAAGTTCTAACTAGAGGTTAGACAATGAGAAGTCCTAACTGGATGTTAGACAATAAGAATTCCTAATTAAAGATTAGGCAGTGAAAACCTAATTATGAATTAGGCAATGGAAGTCCTAGCGGGCTAAGCAGTGAAGACCTAGTTGGAAACTAGGTAATGGAAGTCCTAGTAAGGTAAGACAATGAAGACCTAGTTGGGAATTAGCCAGTGGAAGTTTTAGTGGGGTTAGATAAGGAAAAGTCCAAGTGGGTCAAAGGTTGACCGAATACTTAGTGATAAAAAATCCAACGGGAGTTGGCACATGTTGGAAAGTCCAAGTGGGTCAAGAGTTGACCAAACACTTGGTGAATAAGCCTTGGCAGGTTAAAGTTGATCAGATGAGAGACAATAAGAAATTCTAACATGTCATGGATGACTCTAGGGTTGAACAAAGGAATCCTAAATTCGGGTTAAGTTAAGGGTTGGACAATCGATTAGAGTAATCAATTAGGCCCAAAATAATCGATTAGGAATTCTTCACGAGAGTACATAAGGGTGAGGAACCGATTGACTCATGTTAATTGATTAGGGCAATCGATTATGCTATGTTTCTCTCACGGATAGAAAGCCTTGAATCGAATGGGGAAATCAATTAAGGCTAAGCTAATCGATTGATAGTAGCCTTCTCATGAATAAAGGAGTGTTGGATCAATTAGGAATTTGCCTAATCGATTGGTAGAAAGTCACGCAAGAACATAAAGCTTCTAAATTGATTGATGCAATCGATTAAAAGCTATCAAATTGATTGATATGGCTAACTAATTGATTAGATGAGCGAAAAAGAGTCATTCTACAGATTTTGAAAGATCAAGCTGACATGATAATCACTTAGTAGTAAGTCAATTGATTAGGAGGTATCTAAGTAATCCAAGAAAAGGGGATTTCACGAAGAGTTGAACAACACTCGGTTTAGCTCACTCTTGGGAGTTTTGGATCAAAGTGTTGTTATATTTTCATTCACCAAGAGACATTCCAAAGCAAGAAAAGAGCAACAATGCAAGGTCCTCATTTAAAACTCTAAAAGTTGTTCTCGATTGTATTTGGTGTTTACACTCGTGTTTTCTTGTTGCATTCTCATGCTTGAGCTTGTATGAGGCTTCTCTGCCTTTAAAAAGGAGATTTTCATAGAGTATTTATGAAAGTGAGGAGTGGACCCTTAAATGAGTTACCTCAAGGAGGTAGATAAAATGAAGATGTTAGTATTACTTCAAGTTTTCCATTGCAAATCAAGTTTAAAGAAGTGATCAAAGTTATTCACCACCCCTCCCGCCTAACTCTCTACATGTTCTAACACAAATAATAACATAAAAGAAGCATTGAATCAATTCGAGGAAAACCAATACTCAATGACAAGTGGGACCAACAAGCACTGATCTTTGAGTGATGCTGGGATAGTCGACACTGTAGCATTGATACACGTGAGAGAGGGGGTGAATCATGGGTATTTTTTAAAAATTATCTTTTTCAATTTTTATAAAACAAGTGCACAACGGAAAGAATAAAAAAAGAATAGACAGAACCAGATAGAACATAAGCGATTTTTACTTGGTTTGGAGTCTTCAACGAATTCTACTCTAAGACCTAAATCGCTTCTTTACAAAAATTAGGTTGGTAACAAAACTACCAACCTTAGAATTTAATATGCAGGAAAAAAATAATAGAAAAATTATGCAATAACTACATGATCCTATCCGACAGTCGAGGGGGCATAAGTTGGGGATGTGGCATTCCGGCTGACTATGTATTGACTCTGCGCAGCCCTGTAACCACAACTACGTCAGTGCCGAGCCAGGGAAGGGGTCCCGACGTTGACCATTCAATGCTCAAGTCAGTCACCGGTGATGTGTAGAAGCAAAGTAACGAACAATAGCAGCAACAGTGGATTATCGCATACCTCTACTGAAACTTGGACCCCCCTTTATATAGGGCTCATGTAGCGCACGTGCATGCTTCCCAAGGTGTGTGCGCTTCTCCACGATTTCCAATAAAAGATGTGTCAGGAAAATGTCTCTAACACAATACCTTAACGAGCCGAGCATATCTTTGACGTGACAGTAGAAGTTGTTGGATCGAAAGCGCTAGAGGGGGGGGGGGTGAATAGCGCTCCTGACTTTCACTCTTTTAGAATTCGTAAAACTATCGAGTTATAAAGCAGCGGAATAAAATAAAGAACACACACCAAAGCACACCAAGATTTACTTGGTTCGGAGCCTAGGGCGACTCCTACTCCAAGGCCCATGCTCGTTGAGCATTTACGGTGGGCAACAGCTATATTTCGTAAAATCTATTACAAGCTAAGTACAAATTAACTATAAATGAACTTTATACTGACAATAGCAAAATGGAAATTGAATCTTCGGGTCGTCGGGATGTTGTTGCTGTTGGTGCGGGTAGCACTAACGGTCTAACCCAGGTTTTGATGAATGACAAACGGGTTAAGTTAGTTGTGTTGTTGTCTGACGCTTTTATCAAGTGTGCAGGAAAAGTCCAGCTAGGTCGACGGGCTGACCGGACAGCTGGCGAGAAGTCCAAGCGGGTCGACGGGCTGACTGGACGCTTGGCGAGAAGTCCAGCTAGGTCGACGGGGTCCAGCTAGGTCGACGGGCTGACCGGACGCTTGGCAAGAAGTCCAGACGGGTCGACGGGCTGACCGGACGTCTGGCAGGTAAGTGAGGTAAGTCACTGGAGGGGAGTGACTGCGAGGACGCGTTCCCGGGAAGGGAACATTAGGCGTCGATCCGGCTTAGATCCATTTCGGATATCTAAGTCGAGATCGGAAAGACGGAATCTAAGTCATACTCTGGATGCTAATTTTTATTACTGAGCGTACCTGTAAAAATGTGCTAACAAACTGTGCTGCAGGGTTTATTTGCCTCGGACTAACACTGTTTTGCAGGTAGGAAACAGTGGGGGTCCGGGCGCCCGGAAGGGATCCGGGCGCCCGGAGGCAAATTTTATCCCCAGGACGACGTTGACACTTGGAGCATGCTGGTTGGGAGTGCTACGTCACATTCCAGGCGCCCGGAGCAGCATATAAAAGAAGCCCCAGGCAGGAGCTTCAAAATACAAGTCTTCTGAGAACTCTGAGTCCAATCACTCTGCTGCTCTGCGCTCCAACGACGTTCACAAAGCTCCGACGACTCACGCCGGCTCTCTTTTTAATTCATTGTTTGTCGGTTAGCTTTGTTTTCTTTCTTTTCATTAGCAATATTTGTACGTAAATTGTAATTATCCGAATTGCTAGTGAATTGCCCAACGAAAGTACTCAAGGAGTACGGGCCTTCGAGTAGGAGTCGTCACAGGCTCCGAACGAAGTAAAAAATCAACAGTGTTCATCTCTTTACTTCTTTACTTTTCCGCTGCGTTTTAACTCGAGATTTTCGAATCGATATTCACCCCCCCTCTATCGAATTCAACGGTCTTACAAGTGGTATCAGAGCAGGTACCGCTCTGATTTGGTGCAACCACCAATCAGACAAAGAGGGGGTCTTTTTAAAGAAAAATTATATATCGACAAAATATTACATTTTCAAAAATTTAGTATCGACAAAATATTTAGTATCGTCATCTTTTCACTATTATTTAGTATCGACAAAATATTACATTTTCAAAAATTTGAGATAATATTTTTTATTAATATTTTAATAATATTTTATTATTTTTTTTTAAAAAAAAAATTAGTGAAATATATTTTTTTTTGGCACTGCTAATCCAAGACCAAGTCTTGGGATTTTGTCTTTGTTTCATTGTGTGCAAGAACAATGTCTTTTCAAGAAGGATGGAACCCCAATGAACCACCACCGTACGATGAAGATTTCAACTACTGGAGGCGAAGAATGGAATGCTTCTTAGGAAGCGTAGACATCGATTATATGCTAATATTGAAAAAACCTTCTCAGAACTCGGAACTGAATAAAAACGTAAGTAAAATTATTTGTAATATTTTACCTAACAATATTATATGCAGACTAGAAAAATATAAGAATGCATATGAGCTGTGGACCCAGTTGATCAAGCTTCACGGGACGCCAATGGAGCTAGAAGATCAAGTTAAAGTCAAATCCGGACTCGAGTCAGATCCAACGGAGAAGCCTGCTGAATTAGGGGTTGCGCTCAAGGTTAGTAATATTTACCAAAACACCCTTGCTAGTAGTAGTTTAAAATATGTGCATGTTAATTTGGATATATTTGAAAGTATATGTGAAAATAGTGTACATGACAATACTTGCGAAAATACCCCTAGGACATTTTCTGATAAAACAAATATAATTAATTCAGAAAATACAGAAAATACCCCTAGGATATTTTCTGATAAAACAAATATAATTAATTTAGAAAATACAGAAAATCTGAAAATAATTAATAAATCTAAAAATTCGAATTTAAACCTAAACAAATCTGAAAACTCAAATGATAGAGATAACAAGGTCAATATTGATCTAGATAAAATTAATAAATTATTTAATAATCTAGACAATATTAATCTAGAAAATCCTATCCAAACCCAGGATAATTTAATTAATAAAAAATTAAATTTTAACGATAAGAATAATCTATTAAATTCCACTAATTATATCAACTTAAAAAATAAAGAAAATATAAGAATAAAATCAAACACTTTGATAAAATCAAAACTAAATTTAACAAAATTAAAATTAAATGTTAAAAATAACATATTAAATAAAGATAATCAGAAAAATTCAAAATTAACAATTAATAAAAGGTTAAAAGATAAACCTTTAAGGAAACATAATTCAAACAATTCAATTAATTTAAAGTTAAAAATGAATAAAAACTTAAACTTTAAAAATAAGCTATTAAAGAAAGATAATTCAATTAACTTAATAAAAGTGAAATTGAAAGAAAATTTAACTATGAAATACATTCTCTTAAAGAAAGATAATTGGACTAATTTAATTAATTCAAAATTAAAAACTTGAATCTAAATTATAAATTAAACATTAAATTTTAACCAAAACTTAACTATAATAAATCCAGAACTAAAAACTAAATTAATGGCCAATAGTTCAGGGGGAGGCTCCAGAATAGCCGGCACCTCCAAAACTAACCTACCCGACAGGGTAACCCTAACCAATCTACCCGAAAAGGGTAACCCCAACCAACCTACCCGACAGGGTAATTAGGACTAGTTAAAGAGGGTTCAAGTTTAACTTGAATCATGGTATTGGTGAAATTTTTTGATGATAGTACGTTGGGGAAGCTTAGGCATCGCATGTCTAGAAAGATATGGCTTCAATCTGGTGCATTTGGCCAAGTGGAACCGACCGAAGCTACCTTTAAATGGATCCTAACTAGTTAGACCAAGGTTTAATACTAAGCTCCGTGGATAGGACTATTCGGAAAACCTCGAAAGGTTGGTTACTTCTAATGACGTCCAAGTGACTCACCAAGCTTAGAAGTTTATCCGAAGAATGCCTATTTGTTGAGACCAAAGCTAAACCTGAATCTAACACAAGTTAAACCAAACTCAGTAATTCAATCTAATTCATCTCACAAAATTATAAGATTCCCTGATTGATAATCTAGATCGGGTGAGATGAATAAGGATTAAATTAATTAATTTTCAAACGAAATTAAAATTAAATTTTGAATCTCAAATTCAAATTGAATTAAAATTAATTAAAATTAAATTTTGAATTTAAAATTAAATTTAAATTTCGAATTTCAAAGTAAATTAAAATTAATTAAAATTAAATTAAATTAAAATTAATTTTTTTTTTAAAAAAAACTATTTTACAAATTAAACTTAATTTTTTTTAACTTAAAAATTTATTTTAAAACTTATTTTTTTTAACTTAAAAATTTATTTTAAAACTTATTTTTTTTAACTTAAAAATTTAATTTTAAACTTAATTTTTTTTAACTTAAAAATTTATTTTAACCTAAAAATCATTTTAACTTAATTATTTTAAAAAAAAACTATTTAAAAAAAATATATATTTTAAATTCTTTAAAAACTATTTTAAAAATTCTTTAAAATCTATTTTAAAAATTCTTTAAAAATATATTTTAAAAATTCTTTAAAAACTATTTTAAAAATTCTTTAAAAACTATTTTAAAAATTCTTTAAAAACTATTTTAAAAATTCTTTAAAAACTATTTTAAAAATTCTTTAAAAATCTATTTTAAAAATTCTTTAAAAACTATTTTAAAAATTCTTAAAAAAAAAACTATTTTAAAAATTCAAAATCTATTTTAAAAATTCTTTAAAAACTATTTTAAAAATTCTTTAAAATCTATTTTAAAAATTCTTTAAAAATCTATTTTAAAAATTCTTTAAAAACTATTTTAAAAATTCTTTAAAAACTATTTTAAAAATTCTTTAAAAAAAACTATTTTAAAAATTCATTAAAATCTATTTTAAATTCTTTAAAAAATATTTTAAAAATTCTTTAAAATCTATTTTAAAATTTTTTTAAAAATCTATTTTAAAAATTCTTTAAAAACTATTTAAAAATTCTTTAAAAACTATTTTAAAAATTCTTTAAAAAAAAAAACTATTTTAAAAATTCTTTAAAATCTATTTTAAAAACTCTTTAAAAACTATTTTAAAGATTCTTTAAAATCTATTTTAAAAATTCTTTAAAAATCTATTTTAAAAATTCTTTAAAAACTATTTTAAAAATTCTTTAAAAACTATTTTAAAAATTCTTTAAAAACTATTTTAAAAATTCTTTAAAAAAAAAACTATTTTAAAAATTCATTAAAATCTATTTTAAAAATTCTTTAAAAACTTTTTTAAAAAATTCTTTAGAAACTATTTTAAAAATTCTTTAAAAACTATTTTAAAAATTCTTTAAAAACTATTTTAAAAATTCTTTAAAATCTATTTTACAAATTCTTTAAAAACATTTTAAAAATTATTTTAAAAAATCTATTAAAAATCATTTTAAAAACTTTTAAAAATTCTTTTAAAACATTTTAAAAATTATTTTAAAAACTCTTTTAAAAATCATTTTAAAATTTTTTAAAAATTCTTTTAAAAATTCTTTTAAAACATTTTAAAAATTATTTTAAAAACTCTTTTAAAAATGATTTTAAAAACTTTGAAAAATTCTTTTAAAAATTATTTTAAAACATTTTAAAAATTATTTTAAAAACTCTTTTAAGAATCATTTTAGAAACTTTAAAAAATTCTTTTAAAACATTTTAAAAATTATTTTAAAAAACTTTAAAAAATTCTTTTAAAAATTCTTTTAAAACATTTTTAAAAAAATTATTTTAAAAACTCTTTTAAAAATCATTTTAAAAAAAAAACTTTAAAAAATTCTTTTAAAACATTTTTAAAATCATTTTAAAAACTCTTTTAAAAATCATTTTAAAAACTTTAAAAATTCTTTTTAAAAAAAATTCTTTTAAAACCTTTTAAAAATTATTGTTATTTTAAAAATTATTTTAACTTAAAAATTTTTTTAACTTAAAAATTATTTTAATATAAAAATTATATTTTTAAAATTATTTTAACTTAAAAATTATTTCAAAAATTATTTTTTTTTTAAAAAAAACTTTTAAAAATCACTTAAAAAATATTTGAAAAATCATTTTAAAACTATCTAAAAATTTTGTATCATTTTGAAAAATTCTTCTTATTTTTTTTCACTATAATGAAATTTTGTTAACTTAAAAATAGTAATAATAAATTATTTATATAGATTATTTTCACTTTAAAAATTATTATTTTGACTTTAAACTCATTTTTAATCTTAAACATCATTTTAACCTTAAAATTAATTTTTAATTTGACTTAACTAAAAATTAAATCTTAAATTAAAACTTAATATTGAAATTACAATTAAAATTAAAATTTTTAACTTAAACTTAAAATTAACCTTAAATTAACCACTAATATTAATTTAAATCTAAAATCAAAACTGAATCAAACATATGTTAATTGACATAAAATATATTATAAAAATCATTTTAAATTCCTTTTAAATGATGTTTTAGAAATCCCTTTAAAATTTTTTTTAATAATAATAATAATTATAACTAACACTTTCATTGACCAACTCAATCAAGTAATATGAAATTTAAATTATTTCACTAAGTATTAAATTATTAAATCAAGTAAAAACTAATCAATAAATTATTGATAATGCTTAACTGTTATTGAATTAATAAAATCTTATCTTATTTAACCTTAAACTAAAGTTAAGCACCTGAATCTAAAATTAATTAATTAATCAAATTCAAATAAACAGTTATACCAAGGATACAGAGATAATAATATATGTATTAGACAAATGTGTTAGGGCTTTGAAATTTAACACAACCAAACCTTAGTATTAAAGGGGAGATATTAAATTAAGGGGAGTAACCAATTTA
Source organism: Zingiber officinale (assembly GCF_018446385.1). Classification (NCBI taxonomy): domain Eukaryota; kingdom Viridiplantae; phylum Streptophyta; class Magnoliopsida; order Zingiberales; family Zingiberaceae; genus Zingiber; species Zingiber officinale. The sequence continues at coordinate 126,859,213 of NC_055989.1, forward strand.
GGGGGAGGTTCAATTTCTTTTAAATCCCCTAAAAAAAATTAATAAATAAGGAGGATTAATAAATTAAAGGAATATCAAATTAAAGGAATATCAAATTCAGGGGGAGGTTTATTTTTTAATTATCTCCTTAAGCGTTATTTTTTAATCTTCTCTTTAGAAAATTCTACCTCATTTAAAAAAAAAAAATTACTTTGAACATTTTTAGCAAATATTTTCAAACTTTTAAGTATCAAGTTCAGGGGGAGAAATAAAACTAATTCAGTTTTTCAAATCGAATTTTAAACTTAATTTTGAAAATCAAAGTTTAAAAACAACTTGTTTAAAATTGTGAAATTTTTTACAAAAATTTGAAAGTTTGAAAGGTTTTGAATCTAATACTTTTAAACTTTGAAAATTTGATTTTGAAAAACAAATTTTACAAAAACATTCTAAAAATATGATCTTACTTTTACCAAACTCCTTTGAAAACTAAAAGTAAAGATTTAAATTTAATTTAACTTTACTTTGAAAATTGTCCTGAATCTAGTTCTTAAAATTTAATTTTACTTAATTTTGACATTTTACAAACTAAGCTTCTCAATCTCATTTTCCTTGATTTTGAAAATTGAATCTTTTACAAACTTAGTGTTGAAAAATAAATTTCAATTAGTTTTGAAAAATAGATTCTTTCAAACTTAGTTTTGGAATTTTGGTTTTGAAAACTTATGTTTGAAAAGCGTTTCAAAGTGGAAACTTGTTTTGAATATTTAATCTTGAAATTTAGACCTTATACACTTATGTTTGAAAATTAAAACTTAGTAATTTTTCTAAAAGCTAAAAGCTACTGCTTTATACAAGTTTTCAAAACTTTATACTCCCCCAAGTCAACTTGATCTTTTCTTGGATTTAAAAATTGTACTTTTTTCCTTGAATTCTGAACCAAACTCAGTTATTTTTTAACATTAAGTGTTATTGTTTTCAGTAACTCTACACTATGATTGTTACCCTTGTTTTTTTTTTGATGAATGCCAAAGGGGGAGGAGGGGTTAGGTGGTTAAGTTAGCTAAACCAATTTGAAAACACAAACTAACTTTAAAACCACACAAATGCATGTTGCTTCGTACATATGCTTTCACTAACTTAACCAGGTTGTCATTCCATCAAAAAGGGGGAGATTGTTGGTGCGGGTAGCACTAACGGTCTAACCCAGGTTTTGATGAATGACAAACGGGTTAAGTTAGTTGTGTTGTTGTCTGACGCTTTTATCAAGTGTGCAGGAAAAGTCCAGCTAAGTCGACGGGCTGACCGGACAACTGGCGAGAAGTCCAAGCGGGTCGACGGGCTGACCGGACGCTTGGCGAGAAGTCCAGCTAGGTCGACGGGCTGACCGGATAGCTGGCGAGAAGTCCAAGCGGGTCGACGGGCTGACCGGACGCTTGGCAAGAAGTCCAGACGGGTCGACGGGCTGACCGGACGTCTGGCAGGTAAGTGAGGTAAGTCACTGGAGGGGAGTGACTGCGAGGACGCGTTCCCGGGAAGGGAACATTAGGCGTCGATCCGGCTTAGATCCATTTCGGATATCTAAGTCGAGATCGTGACTAGATTCCGGTCTCGGAAAGACGGAATCTAAGTCATACTCTGGATGCTAATTTTTATTACTTAGCGTATCTGTAAAAATGTGCTAACAAACTGTGCTGCAGGGTTTATTTGCCTCGGACTAACACTGTTTTGCAGGTAGGAAACAGTGGGGGTCCGGGCGCCCGGAAGGGATCCGGGCGCCCGGAGGCAAATTTTATCCCCAGGACGACGTTGACACTTGGAGCATGCTGGTTGGGAGTGCTACGTCACATTCCAGGCGCCCGGAGGGGATCCAGGCGCCCGGAGCAGCATATAAAAGAAGCCCCAGGCAGGAGCTTCAAAATACAAGTCTTCTGAGAACTCTGAGTCCAATCACTCTGCTGCTCTGCGCTCCAACGACGTTCACAAAGCTCCGACGACTCACGCCGGCTCTCTTTTTAATTCATTGTTTGTCGGTTAGCTTTGTTTTCTTTCTTTTCATTAGCAATATTTGTACGTAAATTGTAATTATCCGAATTGCTAGTGAATTGCCCAACGAAAGTACTCAAGGAGTACGGGCCTTCGAGTAGGAGTCGTCACAGGCTCCGAACGAAGTAAAAAATCAACAGTGTTCATCTCTTTACTTCTTTACTTTTCCGCTGCGTTTTAACTCGAGATTTTCGAATCGATATTCACCCCCCCCTCTATCGAATTCAACGGTCTTACAGTTGCAGCACTTCGGGATTGTCTCGTAGGCAGCTTGCAGCGTAAGGATTGCTTAGAATTTATTGTGTCAAGCTGCTGGTCGAAGTCCCCTTTTAAACAGTGTTGGAGGCGCCTTCAAGCCTGTCCGAAGCGCCTCTACGCCGCCGAGTCGCACGCATGGATTAGCTCTGATCTGATCACACCTTATCCCACTGAAGGCGCCTCCAAGCTGCTCCAAGGCGCCTCCAACGCCTGGTCCAAGGCGCCTCCAACGCCTGGTCCAAGGCGCCTCCAACGCCTGGTCCAAGGCGCCTCCAATTCCTGGTCCAAGGCGCCTCCAGTGGACTCTGAGGCGCCTCCAGCGTCTCTGGACAGCTGGCTTCGGCTAGCACCCAAGGCGCCTCCAAGCCCCATGGAGGCGCCTCGGATACTGTTCATCCGAGGTCTAAGTTGCTTCTTTGTTCCTGAAAATTGTGTTAGTCCAAAACACAAACCCTGCAAAAACAAAGTTAGCACAGAAATAGATATGATGGATATAGTTGACAGTCGTCGAACTGTCCGGGTCTGACTTCGGATTTCCAACCGGAAACCCTAGGTCGACCCGACGCCTACTGTTCCCGCTACGGGGAGCGCGTCCTCACCTACTTCACTCAGGAGATTTATCTGATGCCAGTGCGATTCTCCAGATCGACTGGACTTTTGCTCAACGTTCGAAGCTTCCGGACTTTCTGCTGGACTTCCGTTTACCGGCTGGTCCAGTCTTTCACCTGGTTCGCGACACAAGGACTTTCCACCTAGGGTTTGTTGGGTTTTTCGGGCCGCGAAAATCGCTTTTTCGCGTCGCGGAAACCCCCTAGCCATTGGATCCGTGCGAAGAAAAATTTCGAAAAACTACGAATACGAGTTTCTACCAAGATCTACTCCTAGATCTATATGAAAAGGGTTATACCTTCGATGCGTGCCCTTCGCGAGTCCCGCTTGTCCAAGGTACGCCGGATCTCGAGATTGTCAACGTAGACAATCCTCTAGAAGTATCCACACGAACAAGATGTGTTCTTTAACACACAAGGATGGAGAAGAGAGCACCACAAGTGTGCTAGCACTTTCTAGGGCTCTCAGGTAGGATTTAAAAGGGAGAAAGGAGAGAAAGTAAAAGGAATCTCATATACTCCTCTAGGTACCCTTCCTTTGTGACTTTCACTCCACCTTATTCTCTTGGAACTCAACTCACTCACCTTCACCTTGCTTGAAAACTCACGGCAACCGCAACAAAGGAGGAGGAAGAGAGCTAAGGAGGAAGAAGCATTCAACACACAAAATCAATTCCACAAAAATGAAACCATTTTTCATTATGTGGCCGGCCACACATGGGTAACTCCCCATTTAATGTGGCCAGCCACATTAAATGGAGGATTGTAACCTCTTGATCTCCCTTGATGATGTGGAGATGATGTGGCAAGGTTAGTCATGCCATGTAGGATGAGTCAACCTTCATGATGTGGCAATACATCAAGTCAAACTTGATGTTTCAACTTCCATTTGGTCAAGTCAAAATTGACCAATTCTCTTCCTTATTGAGTTAAATCCAACCTTTGATTCAAGTCAATTTTAATTTAATGAATCTCAATTCATTAATATAAATTAACTCAATGAATCAAATTTAAATTAGACTCATTCAACAATTGAATCTAATTGAGTCTAACTCAATAAGTCTAATTTGAATTAATCCGAATCCAATCTTTGGTGCATCATATGAACCTAATCCAATTGGTTCATCATATGAACCTAATCTCCATCCACTTGTTCTTTGTGTGTGACCCAATAGGTTCTTGTAACGTTGGCAATATTTCTAAACTCCTTTAGAAACATAAGCAATGAGCGGCATCTAGCAATACATCATTGCTACCCAAGTTACAAGAATGTTGAGATCCAACATCACCTTGTGACTACTAATTGTGACTCCTCACAATATATGACAAGTGTCTTTCTATCCTAGACATCTAGATTGATCAATGTGAGGCATAGACCGTGTCATCCTCTGACCAATCTAAATCTTAAACTCCAAGTAGACTCACTAAATCAAATGAGCTCAATATCTCATATTGACTCATTTGGGCATGGCCATGCACTTCGTGGTCTCACTCTATCAAGAATACCGATGTCTCTCCCGTCATATAGGAGGGATAGATCCCATCTACATCACTCACATCCCTCTGCATAATTCGTTACATACCCAGTAATCACCTTTATAGTCCACCCAGTTACGGGTGACGTTTGACGAAACCAAAGTACATAACTCCTTATGTAGGGAACCATGGTGACTTCAGGTCTAAGGACTCTAGTAGTCATACTAATAGCCACATGAGAAAGTATATGACACTCATATAACGATCCATGATACTTTCTCATGGCGGGTCATTCAGTATACATTCTCTAATGCATACCCATGTGCCAACTTGATATCTCTATATCCATGACTTGTGAGATCAAGTCATCTAGTTGACCTACATGCTAGTCTTATTGCATTAACATTATTCCTGAATGTTAATACTCGACTAGTAATGATTAAGAGTAGTGTTCCCTATATCATCTCACTATCGATTCAACCAATCGATTGATATAGGTAAGAACCTTCTACTCAAGGACGTTATTATACTTAGTTTATTTGGCACCAATACAAGTAAGTATAATAACCAAAAACCAAATGTCTTTATTTATATAGAATATGATACAATAAGTTCAAAATACAATCATCAAATGATTGGCTCTAGGGCTCTAGCTAACAATCTCTCACTAGCACTAGTGCCAATCAGTGTAGGCTCTAAGCCCCAATGACCTAGTGTGACCATCATGCATGCTTCCTCTGTGCCAAAGCCTTGGTCAAGGGATCTGCGATGTTAGCCTCTGTAGGTACTCTGCAAATCTTCACATCTCCTCTCTCGATGATCTCTCGAATGAGATGGAAGCGCCGCAGTATGTGTTTGATCCGCTGGTGTGAGCGAGGTTCCTTCGCCTGTGCTATAGCTCCATTGTTGTCACAATAGAGCTCAATAGGGTCAGCAATGCTAGGAACCACCCTAAGTTCAGAAATGAACTTGCGAATCCAAACTGCCTCCTTTGCTGCCTCTGATGCAGCAATGTACTCGGCCTCTGTTGTAGAATCAGCTACTGTGTCCTGCTTCGAACTCTTCCAGCTGACAGCACCACCATTAATGCAAAATACGAACCCTGACTGCGATCGGTAATCATCCTGATCGGTCTGGAAGCTGGCATCACTGTAACCCTTTACAGCTAGCTCATAATTGCCTCCATATATCAAGAAATATTCTTTATTCCTTCTTAAGTACTTAAGAATATTCTTGACCGCTATCCAGTGACTTTCACCTGGATCTGACTGGTATCTGCTCGTCATGCTCAAAGCATACGAGACATCAGGTCGAGTACATAGCATAACGTACATGATCGATCCTATGGCTGAGGCATAAGGGATCTGATCCATGCGGTCTCTCTCCTCTCTAGAAGAGGGACCTTGAGTCTTCGAAAGACTCACACCATGTGACATTGGCAGAAATCCCTTCTTGGAGTTCTGCATGGCAAACCGAAGGAGTACCTTGTCAATGTATGTACTCTGACTTAGGCCAAGCAATCTCTTAGATCTATCTCTATAGATCTGTATCCCTAGAATGCAGGATGCCTCACCTAAGTCCTTCATTGAGAAGCAACTCCCTAACCAGGTCTTGACAGACTAAAGCATAAGGATGTTCTTCCCAATGAGTAGTATGTCATCCACATACAATATGAGGAAGACAACTATATCCCCTACAACCTTCTTGTAGACACAAGGCTCATCTTCGTTCTTGATGAAACCAAACTGTTTGATTGCATCATCGAATTGAAGATTCCAGCTCCGAGAAGCTTGCTTTAGTCCATAAATGGACCTAAGCAGCTTGCATACTCTGCTAGTATGCTGTGGATCTACAAAACCCTCAGGTTGTGTCATGTACATATCCTCAAGTAGGTTTCCATTCAGAAACGTGGTTTATCCATCTGCCATATCTCATAGTCATGGTAGGATGCAATAGCAAGCATGATCCGAATGAACTTAAACATCGCTACTGGAGAAAAGGTTTCATCATAGTCAATACCATAAATCTGCTTGAAACCTTTAGCTACCAAGCGACCCTTATAGATAAGTCCATCCATGTTAATCTTTCTCTTAAAGACCCACTTACACCCAATGAGTTTTACCCCTTCAGGTGGATCAACCAAAGTCCATACTTGGTTGGTGTACATGGATTCCATCTCGGATCTCATGGCCTCTAGCCATTTATCGAAATCTGGTCTCATCACAGCTTCCTGATAGGTGGTAGGCTCATCATCTATGAGCACAACGTCATCATGGTCAGACAAGAGAAATGAGTATCACTCAGGCTGACGACGTACCCTATCAGACCTGCGAAGAGGTATGTCTACTTGAACTGGTTGTTGTTCCTCAACTCTTTGTGGAACAACATTATCCACAACATTTTATGGTTCCATTTTAACTTCCACCGAGGCTTCAGTGCTATCGTTCGCATCTTGAACTTCTTCAAGATCGAACGTGCTCCCACTAGTCTTTCTAGAAACAAAGTCCCTTTCTAGAAAGACCCCAGTCTTTGCCACAACTACCTTGTGCTGACTGGGAATGTAGAAGTAATATCCCTTAGTTTCCTTGGGATATCCAATAAAGTAGCACTTGTCGGATTTGGGTCATAATTTGTCTGAAACTTGACGTCGAACGTAAACCTCATAACCCCAAATCCTCATGAAAGACACCTGGGCATCTCTCCCAGTCCATATCCTATATGATGTCTTTATCACGGCCTTTGATGGAACTCGGTTGAGTATAAAAGCTGCCATGTCTAGAGCATAGCCCCAAAGGAATGTCGGAAGATCTGTATGACTCATCATAGATCGTACCATATCTAATAAGTTACGATTCCTCCTTTCGGATACACCATTCCACTGTGGTGTTCTAGGAGGAGTGAGTTGGGATAGAATCCCACACTCAGCTAGATAGTCACGGAACTCATGGCTAAGGTATTCTCCACCTCGATCGGATCGAAGTATCTTAATACTCTTGTCAAGCTGGTTCTGTACTTCATTCTTGAATTCTTTGAACTTATGTGTCATCAAGTACACATAACCATATCTACTGAAGTCATCAGTAAATGTGATGAAGTACCTATAACCACCTCTAGCAGCGACATTGAAAGGGCCACATACATCACTATATATAAGTCCTAACAAATCAGTCGCTCTCTCGCTGTGGCCACTAAAGGGAGTTTTGGTCATCTTGCCTCGTAGGCATGACTCGCATATCTCATATGATTCAAAATCAAATGAGTCCAGCAAACCATCCTTATGGAGCTGGGATAAGCGCTTGTCATTTATATGACCTAAGCGACAGTGCCAGAGGTAGGTTTGGTTCAGGTCATTTGACTTGAACCTCTTGGTATTTATGTTATAGATAGGGCTTTCAAGGTCTAGAATATAGAGTCCGTTTATCAGAGGTGCACTACAATAGAACATATCGTTTAAATAGACGGAACAATATTTGTTCTTTATTGTAAACGAGAAACCTTTCTTGTCCAAACAAGAAACTGATATAATGTTCTTAGTTAATGCAGACACATAACAACAATCATCTAATTCGAGTACAAGCCCAGAGGGTAGAGATAGATAGTAAGTTCCTACAGCAATAGCAGCAACCCGTGCTCCATTGCCTACTCGTAGATCTACCTCACCCTTCGTCAATGCCCTGCTATTTCTCAACGCTTGTACATTAGTACAAATGTGCGAAGCACATCCGGTATCTAATACCCACGATGAAGAAATAGAGAGGTTGACTTCTATAACATGTATACCTGAAGTAGAAATCTTATTTCTCTTCTTTTTAAGATCTTCCAGGTATTCTTTAGAGTTCCTCTTCCAGTGCCTTGCTTGTCCTTGATATAGGTGACAAAGATGTTCAACCATATCGTAAGCGCCCATCAACTCATGTTGCTTCTGAAGCTCAGAGTTCATGGTCGCAAGCATAAGACATGACACATCTAATGCGTTATCTTGATGCTTCTTGTAAGCATCTCGGTCTGCTCGCGTGGCAGTGGCAGGAGGAGCCTCCGAAATGGACTGCTCCAGAACGTACAGTTTACGTTCTTGGGTGAGAACTATTCTCAAGTTCCTGTACTAGTCCAGGAAATTTACCCCGTTGAGCTTGTCTTCTTAAGGACAGATCGCAGAGAGAAATTGTTCGTATTTGACGTCATGGTTATCTACAACATAAATAAATGCAGAAATAAATATCATATTCTTTTAAATCATTTAATTAGGCTTTTAACTAAATGATGCTCCCACTGAATTCTATAATTCATGTGGGACAAGATCCACATCATACTACGCCTTGAGTTAGCTTTGGCTAATACGCCCAAGACTTTGTATGATCGGTAGGTAACGATTACCAATTACATCTCTATGTAACTCTTGTTTATAGCATTAAAATCTGCATTTATATTAAAACTCGAGTTAGCTTTGGCTAATACGCCCAAGAGTTAATATAAACGTGATTTTGACCTATCTACCAACCATTGGATAATGCCTATAGTTAAACTCGATCCAATTGAGTTAACTAGTTACTCAATCTAATTGAGTTGTACTCACCCATGCGTTGATAGGAGGGACCAAAATTGTCCCTCCGTACCCTACCAAGATAGTATGTGTTGCTCTGCTTTGGCAGATTCAACAACAACATGCGATCAAGGTAGTGGTAGGTATCACGGCATGGTAGGCATTACGAGTTGACTCGATTTAGATCTAATCTAAATGATGATGCGTATCATATACTCGATAGATCTAATCTAATCGAAGGGTGCATCATGTGCACGACTTTGATCTAATCTAATCGTTAGGCACTAATTAATTACTTAATTAACTAGCATGCATTACATACACACAAAAGCAATTAATTAAATAATTTTGTGATTATGTCATGGCCCTACTACGATCTTCTCAAGCCAATGAGAAGATCGAATGGTCAATCTAAGGTCAACAGCTTCTCAAGCTCCTTCCTTTGACCACCTCGTGTTGCTCGCGCCCTCCTCGTAACTCCGTCTCGAGTGGACCTTCCACCGCTTCAAAATTTACATTACATTTTGAAACTCGAGTTACATTCGAGTCTGAATCTAATTTACAACAAGAATAAAAGAAAGGCACGACGCGCAGGTCGCGGGAAAAAAAAAATACAACACGCACATCACATCACGGCACGTAGGCCGTATTATGAATTACAACACAAATTATCCAATCAAATTGGGTCTTTGGGCCATGACTATCACAAAAATAATATATAATTCAAAATTATATATTTCTATAATTTTCTGTAATTTTTCTATAATTTTTTTTACAATTTTACGAGTACAATTTCCCGGCGGTTCCGTTTAGCGGTTTTCGGGCGCAATCGCGGAACGAATCCCCTTGCGGGGCCAGGGGCAGCGCCCCTACCCGCGATCTAACCATCGCGAGGGTTCCATTGCGATCTAACAGTGCCTTAGCCCACTGTCCCAAAAAGTTTTGGGGCGAAACTTGGCTGTTTTGGAAAATTCTTCTCGGTAGTCGAAGCCTACAAGTGTCGAAACACTTGTACTTCGCTTCTACGAGAAAAATACTCATAAAAACTATAAAAATCCTAAATTTACAGAATATTACAGAACTGAAAAGTTTTCATAAACCACGAAATAAACTCGTATTCGTCTTCGCACGTGGCTCTGATACCACTGTTGGGTTTTTCGGGCCGCGAAAACCGCTTTTTCGCGTCGCCGAAACCGCGAAACCCCCTAGCCATTGGATCTGTGCGAAGAAAAATTTCAAAAAACTACGAATACGAGTTTCTACCAAGATCTACTCCTAGATCTACATGAAAAGAGTTATACCTTCGATGCGTGCCCTTCGCGAGTCCCGCTTGTCCAAGGTACGCCGGATCTCGAGATTGCCAACGTAGACAATCCTCTAGAAGTATCCACACGAACAAGATGTGTTCTCTAACATACAAGGATGGAGAAGAGAGCACCACAAGTGTGCTAGCACTTTCTAGGGCTCTCAGGTAGGATTTAAAAGGGAGAAAGGAGAGAAAGTAAAAGGAATCTCATATACTCCTCTAGGTACCCTTCCTTTGTGACCTTCACTCCACCCTATTCTCTTAGAACTCAACTCACTCACCTTCACCTTGCTTGAAAACTCACGGCAACCGCAACAAAGGAGGAGGAAGAGAGCTAAGGAGGAAGAAGCATTCAACACACAAAATCAATGCCACAAAAATGAAACCATTTTCATTATGTGGCCGGCCACACATGGGTAACTCCCCATTTAATGTGGCCGGCCACATTAAATGGAGGATTGTAACCTCTTGATCTCCCTTGATGATGTGAAGATGATGTGGCAAGGTTAGTCATGCCATGTAGGATGAGTCAACCTTCATGATGTGGCAATACATCAAGTCAAACTTGATGTTTCAACTTCCATTTGGTCAAGTCAAAATTGACCAATTCTCTTCCTTGTTGAGTTAAATCCAACCTTTGATTCAAGTCAATTTTAATTTAATGAATCTCAATTCATTAATATAAATTAACTCAATGAATCAAATTTAAATTAGACTCATTCAACAATTGAATCTAATTGAGTCTAACTCAATAAGTCTAATTTGAATTAATCCGAATCCAATCTTTGGTGCATCATATGAACCTAATCCAATTAGTTCATCATATGAACCTAATCTCCATCCACTTGTTCTTTGTGTGTGACCCAATAGGTTCTTGTAACGTTGGCAATGTTTCTAAACTCCTTTAGAAACATAAGCAATGAGCGGCATCTAGCAATACATCATTGCTACCCAAGTTATAAGAATGTTGAGATCCAACATCACCTTGTGACTACTAATTGTGACTCCTCACAATATATGACAAGTGTCTTTCTATCCTAGACATCTAGATTGGTTAATGTGAGGCATAGACCGTGTTATCCTCTGACTAATCTAAATCTTAAACTTCAAGTAGACTCACTAAATCAAATGAGCTCAATATCTCATATTGACTCATTTGGGCATGACCATGCACTTCGTGGTCTCACTCTATCAAGAATACCGATGTCTCTCCCGTCATATAGGAGGGATAGATCCCATTTACATCACTCACATCCCTCTGCATAATTCGTTACATACCCAGTTGATTCTGTCCGAACCAGAAGTCAACAGACACTGGGCATGTGGCGCTCTTCGGCTCGCTGATGTAGATCTCCCACTGGTGGCGCGATGCTCCGGCTAACCTGCACAGAAGTCGAGCCGGGAAGGGGTTCCCGGCGGCGGCCCTCCGACGCTCAAGTCAGGTAAGCTACGATGAACAAAGTGGCTTCCAAAGTCTCCGAATACGTACCCCCCGGCGAAACCTGAGGTTCTTTATATAGAGCTGGTGAAGGGTTTGGGCACGCGTACCTAGGTGCATACGTGTCCTCTGTCCTTTCCTAGGTATGCGGCTGTCAGAAAGCTTACCTGACCCATATCGCTACAGTCAAAGCATGCCCTCGATGGGACAGCAGAATCCCCTGTCACAAGATTTGGAGCATGGCCCACACGTGAAACCTACCGGTTGTCAGAGAAGAAATCCTCGGGTCTTTTCCCTTGCTCCAAACTTGTCGTCCGAGCGGACAGCTCCCTCAACATCCGACCGGACATCCGCAGTGGTTTACTTGTGCTTTGTGGAGACTAATAAACAGGGGTGCTTTATGACTATGGTCGGTCAAAAGGTCAGCTCGGTCCATGACCTTTTTAACTGAGCGTCGGAACCCCGATTTGACAGGGTGCCTTCCAACCATAAGTGCGAGCCGGCCAGACCCATCCGGGTATTCGATTCCATCGGCCCGGCCGGCAATCCGGTCGGACCGGCCATCTATGGTCGTCCGTCCGGTCGGACGACACTCCTCCCGGATGGGCGGCTACTCCGGTGACTTCCACTTGACGTTGACATTGCAAGAGGGGGGGCCCGCTCTTACCACCGGATCACTTGCCTCCCCTTCAAGTCTAGTCGAAGGAGGCGAATAGTCCGACTGACTGGACTGTGAGTCTAGCCGAACGGCTCCTCCATGCTAATACTCTCCGCTCGGTCAGCTGCGGAAATATCCTTGAATGAATCAACGATGGCTTTCATCGGATCTCCTCGCGTTCTGCGCCAATCTTCGACATCAAGGTCGATCATACCTTCATTAAATGCTCCGAATGATTGACTGCCACGTGGAGCAATGCCACCAGAGTACGGAGGCGGTTGCATGATATTTTGATGTGATCGAAGCAATTCGAAATAAACGGCTAGATGTATGCTTTGATTCCCGTGACCTGGATCCGACGGTGGAGGCCGCTCGACCCTCACCCTAAAAATTCTTCGTTTCCTTCTCACCTTCACACGCCTCCATTACCTCTACTGCTGCTCTCTGCACTTTGGAGCTCCGGTGATCTTGTTGCTGCCCCCTGACGCTCTCCGGCGCCTTTCCCCGATCCATCTCCCCTCAGTAAGGTTTTAGGTCTTTCCTCCTTCCTTTCCGGTATCTAATTCGCCTTTCTTCCCCTAGCTCCAGTCTTTGAAATTCCCTTTCTTCGTCTTTGGAACTTCCTTTTTTGATTTCTCCTATCCGGATCATGGCCAGTTCCTCTCATCCTGAAGAACAATCCCTAGGCCCATGGTATACTACCATGCGATCCCATTTCGAACAACGGGATTTTGATATTCTGGCTGACAATTTCGAAATCCCCGAGGATATCGAAGTTCGTCTAGCTGGTCCCGTCGCTCGGCCACACAGACCGCCGCGCGGTGGTTTCTGTGTCTTTCGCGACCAATTTACCGCCGGTCTGCGGTTCCCCGTGCATCCCTTTATAGCAGACGTCTGTAATTATTTTGGCGTGCCGCTCGGAAGTTTAGTACCAAATACCTTCCGTCTCCTCTGCGGCGTTGTCGTTTTGTTTAAGATTCACAACATTCCCCTCCGAACGGAGGTCTTCTTTTATTTCTATTATCCTAAGCAAGCCGAGCCGGGCACCTTTATGTTCCAAGCTCGGCCCGGTCTGGTCTTCTTCAATAAACTACCCACTTCCAATAAACATTGGAAGGACTATTATTTCTACATTCGCATGCCCGGTCAGCCCAACTTTCCGACCCAGTGGCAGGTCAGTCTACCTCCTACTCCCGAGTTGAAGAAATTCAAGACCCGACCGGATTATCTTTAGTAGTCTGCTGCTTGACATCAACAAACTTCTTCACGAGGGTGATGTACATTTTAGTCGCATGACCACTTCCGACCAGCTTCGGTAAGAATTTTGCTTGGGCGCTTGCTTTAATTGCTAGCGATTTCTTCTTCTTTTCATGCAGGTGACATCGTCATGGACTCGGTGATGGCCGGCGTTCTAAAGAAAGGAAATGGAGGCGCTGGGTATTCAGCTGGTCGGTTCTCACGAAGGAGAGGCGGCACCAGTGAATCGTCGCTCGGCCTCTCAGCGGTAGCCAGTGAGCTACCCCTCAGGAACCAACGACCCCGGAGGAAGGGTCCGTTCGGGAGGAGGACCCAGCAAGAGGCGCGGGTGGAACTCATTGCGCTCGGCTACCTCGGTCCAACCCTCCAGCCGACCGCCGTGGTCGCTAAAGGCAAGGCGCTGTGCCGAGACCATCTCGTCCGGACGCCCGGGGACGGCTGACTACTCGGTCGAGGCCACTCCGGTCGACACTCTCCCCCTCAGTCCAATGTTCGACCATCCATTCGCGATTTTCTGCGCCACTTCCGATCCGGTCGGGCTATCCCTGGTCACGGCCGCACGATACGAGTTACTCTTCATCTTCCAATCGAAGAGTTGCTACCAAACCACGCCCGAGCACACCATTACTTTGAAAGGGCCCCTCGCCGAGATGTGGGCCGACGCTCGGGCGCGAGTAGCAATGATCCCTCTCTAGAACCTAGCCAACAGCCACATGCAAGGGGCTACGGGGGTAAGTTTGTTGTTTTTTGAAGTTTTGCCTGAATATTTCCGCTCGGCTTTTAACAACTGCGCCTTCTTGCTTCAGAGATGGGTGGAAGAGATAGCAGTTGCCAGCCGCCTGGCTATGGCGGGCGAGGAGATAAGGCAACTCCGGGCGGCGGGCGGTCCGAGCGGCTCCCAAGGCCCTTCCTACTCCGAGCTGCAAAAAGAGCTGAAGAAAGCTCAAACTCTGCTGGCTGCTGAGCAGAAGAAAACAGCTGACCAAGCCCACGCCCTAGCCGAGTCCGAGCGACAAGTCAAGTCGCTTGACACAAAGATAACTCTGGCCACCACTCGGAAGAACACAGCCATCTCCGATCTGGAGAAGAAAAACGTGGAGGCCCGGGGCCTGGAGTTGAAGATAAAGGAGCTGCCGGAGCAGGAAGGCAGGCCGCTCGGCCGATGCGGAGAAGATTGAACGTCTGAATGAGGCCCTCACAAGCTCCCAGGCGACCTTCAAAGAATACCAGGATGCCGAGCCGGGCCGAGTCGCCGCTCTCCGACAAAGACATATCCGATCGCCCGAGTTCTCGGAGAAAATTTGCGAGCGGATGTACTCGTCTTTCGACTTGGCCATTAAGGCCACTATGACCTACCTGAAGTCGAAGGGCCTTCTTCCGGATTCCACCAATATTCCGGCCGGCGATCAGGTGGAGCTCCTTAACAACATTCCGAGGGACCTCTACGACTACATTGAGTAATTCTTGTAATATCGCCGCTCGGACGAACATGAACCTTTTTGTACTTAGGCCACTCGGCCTAAGGTTTTAATTTTAATGAAATGCTTTCCTTTCGTGTACTCTATCTTTTTGCACTGTCCCCTTGCTAATACTTGTGCTGTCCGCTCGTCTGCTATCACACCTTTGGCATTCGAGGTGCATTCTTGCAAGTGTTTTCCCCAGCCCTTCCATTCGGCCGCATATCATTCTGTGTTGCTAGTAAGAATCGCTCGTCATAAGCCGATCAGAACCTATATACCTCGAGCCTGAGCGGAACTTAGCGTCGGTCTCTCGATATTTAACGTCGGAGCTCGACGGTATGGATATTTATAGCCGGACGGCGCGGCTCTCGATCTTTAACGACGGAGCTCGTCGGTTCGTCCGCTCGGATTATTTATAGACGCCGGCTCGTTTTTAACGACGGAGCTCGTCGGTTCATCCGCTTCGGATTATTTATAGACGCGGCTCGTCTCTCGATCTTTAATGAAATGCTTTCCTTTCGTGTACTCTATCTTTTCGCACTGTCCCCTTGCTAATACTTGTGCTGCCCGCTCGTCTATTATCACACCTTTGGCACTCGAGGTGTATTCTTGCAAGTGTTTTCCCCAGCTCTCCGTTCGACCGAATATCATTCTCGAGTCTGAGCGGAACTTAGCGTCGGTCTAACGATATCGGCGGAGAATACGGATAATTGCAGTGTCGACGATATTCCGCTCAGATTATTTATAGACGCCGACGCGTCTCTCGATGTTTAACGTCGGAGCTCGACGGCACGGATATTTATAGCCGGACGGCGTAACGACGGAGCTCGTCGGTTCGTCCACTCGGATTATTTATAGGCGGCTCGTCTCTCGATCTTTAACGCGGAGCTCGTCGGCGCGGATATTTATAGCGGACGGCGCGGCTCGATCTTTAACGACCGAGCTCGTCGGCGCGGATATTTATAGCGGACGGCGCGGCTCTCGATCTTTGCGGGCTCGTCGGTTCGTCCGCTCGGATTATTTATCGCCGGCTCGTCTCGATCTTTAGCGGAGCTCGTCGGCGCGGATATTTATAGCGGACGGCGCGATCTTTAACGGCGGAGCTCGTCGGCGCGGATATTTATAGCCGGACGGCGCGACTCTCGATCTTTAACGACGAAGCTCGTCGGCGCGGATATTTATAGCCGGACGGCGCGGCTCTCGGTCTTTACGGAGCTCGTCGGTGCGGATATTTATAGCCGGACGGCGCGACTCTCGATCTTTAGCCGGGCTCGTCGGCGCGGATATTTATAGCCGGACGGCGCGACTCTCGATCTTTAACGACGGAGCTCGTCGGCGCGGATATTTATAGCCGGACGGCGCGGCTCTCGATCTTTAACGACGGAGCTCGTCGGCGCGGATATTTATAGCCGGACGGCGCGGCTCTCGATCTTTAACGACGGAGCTCGTCGGCTCGGATATTTATAGCCAGACGGCGCGGCTCTACGGTTTAACGTCTGGGCTAGACGGCCTTGAAGGCTAACTCCTTACCAGGTCGAGCGACCTTGGCTTTCCTTTCCGCAGAGAATACTCAAAGTGCTTTCATCTTTCTACTTCCTGCATCGCAAGTACATAGGCGACCAAAAAGTATATAAACTTATATTTAGCGCACCTTTCACCCGACTTGGAGAACGTACGCTTAGCCGAACGGCTCAGGATCTGCTTCGTCGAGTACTTTGGCTCGGATAATTTCCCTCCGTCCAGACGGTACAGGGCCTTCGATACTCGCGCGCTTGGTTCGACCCTTTTACCTCCGGCCGAACGGCGAGGGGCCTTTGTTCCTCGAGCTATTGGCTCGACCCATTCACCTCCGGCCGAGCGGCGAGGGGCCTTTGTTCCTCGAGCTATTGGCTCGACCCATTCACCTCCGGCCGAGCGGCGAGGGGCCTTCGTTACTTGATGACGATGCCTTATATTCGTTCTTTTGACTTTTCATTTATGCATTTCAAGTATTCATTCGAAAAATGTACACAGGATGATTTACATAGGCACACTTTTCACCCTGCCCGGTAAGGCTGGAGGTGGTTCGCGCTCCACGGCCTATCTAGCTGCCGACCGTCCTCATCCTCCAGATAATACGCGCCCGAGCGGAGCTTTTCGATGGAGCTTCAAGCTTGCCGACGTCGCCGACCGGCTTGACTTTCTTCCAGACAAGGTCGCCGACCTGGAATGATCGGGGAATGACGCGCCGGTTATAGTTTTGCTTCATTCGTTGACGGTACGCCATCAGCCGAACGGATGCTTTGGCATGCTCTTCGTCAACCAAATCCAGCTCCATATTCCTCCGCTCGGCGTTGCCTTCATCATAACACTGGACCCGAACGGACTTGACGCCGACTTCAACCGGAATGACCGCTTCACCGTCGTACACCAGATGAAAAGGTGTAACGCCCGTTCCTTCCTTAGGAGTCATCCGGATGGCCCATAAAACGCCCGGCACTTCATCCGGCCAACTTCCTCCCACGTGGTCGAGCCGAGCGCGCAGAATACGGAGAATTTCCCGGTTGGCTACTTCGGTTTGACCGTTGCTTTGGGGGTAAGCCACGGACGTGAAGTGTTGCTCGATGCTGTAGCTTTTGCACCAATCTTCCAGCACCTTCCCTGTGAATTGCCGCCCATTGTTGGAAACCAATCGGCGAGGGATACCGAACCTCAATTTGTTGTGCCTTACGATCTGATCACCTCTGCTCGGACCATCTCTAAATACACCGTCGAGCTGCTAGCTAATCTCCACGTACTTCTCCTAATTGGAAAGGGACCCACAATATCCATTCCCCATTGATCGAACGGACATGAAACGGTTGATGCTTTCATCTCCTCTGCCGGTCGGTGAGAGAAGTTGTGATACTTCTGGCATGAAAGGCACGTAAATACTGTCCGAGCGGCGTCCATTTGTAAGGTCGGCCAAAAGTATCCAGCTAGCAAAATCTTCTTGGCTAGTGATTGTCCGCCCGGATGTCCTCCGTATGATCCTTGATGTACCTCCTGGAGGATGTAAGCCGAATCTTCCGAGCTCACACACTTCAACAACGGGCGAGAGAAAGCCTTCTTGTAGAGCTGATCGCCGATAAGTGTGAACCGACCGGCCCTCCTCCTGAGCAGCTGGGCTTCATCCCGATCAGCCGGTGTGGCTTCCGAGCGGAGGAACTCTATGATGGGTGTCCTCCAGTCGCTTGGAAACGTGAGGCTTTCCATCCGGTTGACGTGCGCTACCAGCAGTACTTTTTCAATAGGTTGCTGAATGGTGACCGGCACTATAGAACTTGCTAGCTTGGCCAAGTCATCTGCTGCCTGGTTCTCCGTTCGGGGAATTTTTTGAATAAGGACCTCTCGGAAAGTGGCTTTGAGTTTTTCAAAGGCTTCAGCGTAGAGCTTAAGCCGAACACTATTGATTTCAAAGGTGCCAGAAAGTTGTTGAGCGACCAACTGTGAATCCGAATAGAGAGTCACCCGACTGGCACCCACATGCCGGGCTGCCTGCAATCCGGCTATGAGGGCCTCATACTCTGCTTCATTGTTGGTGGCCTTGTAATCTAGTCGGACGGATAGGTGCATCTTTTCTTCTTAAGGTGAGAGTAGCAATATTCCGATCCCACTTCCGAGCCGAGTGGAAGACCCATCCACATATATTCTCCACAGAGCTTCCGGCTCTGGCCTCTGCCAAGGATTGCGCTTTGATCGCCGAGCGGGGCTGATATTGGATGTCAAATTCACTTAGTTCTGTCGTCCACTTGATGAGCCGTCCGGACGCTTCTGGATTCAACAGCACTCTTCCTAGTGGACTGTTCGTCCGGACGATGATGGTGTGAGCCAAGAAATAGGGTCGAAGGCGCCGAGCGGCTAGAACCAAAGCAAAGGCCAACTTCTCGAGCCGTAGTGAGATTCAGCATCTTTCAAAATGTGGCTTAGAAAATACACTGGCTGCTCCTCTTGCTCTCACAAGTGCTGCCCCCACAACCTCGGTTAGATGATAATAAATATAAAGTGACTCCCCCGCATCGGCTTTAACAGGGAAGAATTAAGATATGTCTTCAATTCTCCGAACGCCCATGTCATTCTTCATCCCACTGGAACTTAGTAGCCTTGCGTAGAATCTTGAAGAAGGGAGCGCTTTGTCCACGGTTTTGGAGATGAATCGGACAAAGCGGTTATCCTGCCAACCAGTTGTACTTCCTTGTATTTCGGGGAGGCGGCATGTCTTGGAGCTTTCACCTTGCTGGGATTGGCTTCAATTCCCCGCTCGGTCACTATATATCCCAAGAAACGCCCCCCTTTTGCTCCGAACAAGCATTTCTGAGGATTTAGCTTGACTCCATATTTGCGTAGCGTTCGGAAGGTTTCTTCCATGTCCTTGAAGAGATCGGCCGCTCGGATGGATTTGATAAGAATGTCGTCCACATAGACTTCCAGATTACGCCCGATCTGCTCCTTGAACACCTTGTTCATCAAGCGTTGATAGGTGTCCCCGGCATTCTTCAATCCGAACGGCATCACATTATAGCAATATGTGCCGTCGGCCGTCACAAAACTAACTTTTTCTTGATCTTCACGGGCGAGCGGCACCTGATGATAGCCTTGGTATGCGTCGAGCATGCAAATCAATTCGCAGCCGGCCGTAGAGTCCACCAGCTGATCTATCCGTGGCAGAGGATAGAAGTCCTTGGGGCATGCTTTGTTTAAGTCCCGGAAGTCGATGCAGACTCTCCACTTGCCGCCCGGCTTGGAGACTAATACTACGTTAGCCAGCCAGCTCGGGAACTGCACTTCACGTATGTGGTCGGCCTCCAGAAGTTTTTCTACTTCCGCCCGGATGATGGCATTCTGCTCGACACTGAAATCCCTTTTTCTCTGCTTTACTGGCCGAGCGTCCGGTCGGACATGCAACTCATGCTGCGCTAGGCTCGGCGAAATTCCGGGCAACTCATGTGTCAACCAGACGAAAACATCATGATTTCGTTGGAGGCATTGGATCAGCTCCTCCTTCTGCCCCTCCTCCAGATCAGAAGCGATAAAAGTCGTGGCCTCCGATCGGGTCGGATGGATCTGAACCTCCTCCTTTTCATCATAAATTAAAGCAGGAGGTTTCTCGGTTATGGCGTGTACCTCGATTCGGGGCGCCTTCCGAGCGGAACAAGCTTCTGCTCGGACCATCTCTATATAGCACCGCCGAGCTGATAGCTGATCTCCACGTACTTCTCCTACTTTGTCCTCCACGGGGAACTTTATCTTCTGGTGGAAGGTTGAGACAACCGCTCGGAATTCGCCGAGTGCCGGTCGTCCCAAAATGACGTTGTAGGACGAAGGAGAGTCTACCACCACGAAGTTTATTGCCCTGGTCCTCCTGAGCGGCTCTTCTCCCAATGAGGTAGCCAGCCGAATTTGTCCGACCGGCTGAACTTCGTTGCCCGTAAACCCGTAGAGCGGGGTCGGATCAATTTGCAATTGATCGAACGCCTTCTTGAATATGATGTTGACCGAGCTCCCTGTGTCAACAAATATGCGATGAATAGTATAATTTGCTATTACCGCTTTAATGAGCAGGGCGTCGTGGGGCACTTCTACTCCTTCTAAGTCTCCGAGCGAAAGTGATTTCGGTCCACTTGCGCTCTTGGCTCTGAGCGTGGATCTGCGGTATCGGACGCCTTCGCTCGGTTGGAGTCTCCTCGGTCGGCCGACAATAACGTTGATCTCGCCCGGAAGTATTGCTCTGTTTTCCTCTTCCGAGTGTGACTCGTGACCCTTCTCGGACGCCCGATTCTCATCTCGGAGATCCGCATGCCGATCGGGTGTCAGTTGATGTCGCCTTTCGGTGCGGGCCCGGTCGGCTTCATGGGTCCTTTGTCTCGTCGATGGGAGGAGACCGTCGTTCGGCTTTCACGGGGCAGGATTGGCCACGAAGGAAGACTTGACAATCCCTCGTGTTGTGCGTATCCGTGCGGTGAAAGGAGCGGAACATAGGGTCCACCTCTTCTTTGGCTTGGGCGGCGGCCACTTCTTATGCGTGCGATGCGTGGGGATCGGTGCTTGGTCCTCGGTCCTGGGTGGCTGGCGGCGTCTTTGTTTCGCTCGGCATGAGCAGTGCGCCGGTTGGGTTTCCTTTTCGGCGGCTTGCGCTTCTTCCACGTTTATGTATTCGTTGGCCCGATGCAGCATGTGATCATAATCTCGGGGCGGCTTTCGGATGAGTGACCGGAAGAAGTCCCCATCCACAAGGCCTTGTGTGAAGGCATTCATCATCGTCTCCGATGTGGCCGTTGGGATATCCATCGCCACTTGGTTGAATCGCTGGATGTAAGCTCGAAGCGATTCTCTCGGCTCTTGCTTGATGGCAAACAAGCTGACACTTGTCTTCTGATAACGCCGACTGCTGGCGAAGTGGTGGAGGAAGGCCGTTCGGAAGTCTTTGAAGCTAGTGATGGATCCGTCCGACAACCTCCGAAACCACCGTTGAGCCGATCCCGAGAGAGTGGTAAGAAAGACTCGGCACTTTACTCCATCTGTATACTGATGGAGCGTAGCTGTGTTATCG
Organism: Zingiber officinale; assembly: GCF_018446385.1. Taxonomy (NCBI): domain Eukaryota; kingdom Viridiplantae; phylum Streptophyta; class Magnoliopsida; order Zingiberales; family Zingiberaceae; genus Zingiber; species Zingiber officinale. Next base: position 126,880,807 of record NC_055989.1, read on the forward strand.
AACTTACCCAGATGATCATCCGGGTCTGTTGTTCCATTGTACTCGCCGATCGTCGGAGCCACGTAGTGCTTGGGCAGAGGGTCTCGTAGAATAGCCTCCGAAAATTGGCGATTGATCCGCTCGGGAGATGAGTCCGCTCGGGGAGCTTTCCCCTTTCTGTCTTCTCATCTGGGCATTTCGTCTGAAGAAGATCCTCTATCTCTTCGGGCTGGTACAGCTTCAGGAGTGCGAAATAAGGCCCGATGGAATGCGACGGTGGCTTGAGGTGCTTCCGCTCGGCCACCAGACGCAGATGTTGCTTGTTGCTCCGGCCGCTCGGCTGATACTTTTTGTTTTTGCTCCATAAGTTTGGCGGCCCTCATCTCGACCAGAGCATCGAGTTCTTCTGTTGAAAGCGCCACCGTGTGTTGTCGTCCAGCCTCGTCCATTGTTCTTGTTCGAATGCAGGAGCGTTCCCACAGACGGCGCCAAATTGATCCTGTCCGAACCAGAAGTCAACAGACGCTGGGCATGTGGCGCTCTTCGGCTCGCTGATGTAGATCTCCCACTGGTGGCGCGATGCTCCGGCTAACCTGCACAGAAGTCGAGCCGGGAAGGGGTTCCCAGCGGCGACCCTCCGACGCTCAAGTCAGGTAAGCTACGATGAACAAAGTGGCTTCCAAAGTCTCCGAATACGTACCCCCCGGCGAAACCTGAGGTTCTTTATATAGAGCTGGTGAAGGGTTTGGGCACGCGTACCTAGGTGCATACGTGTCCTCTGTCCTTTCCTAGGTATGCGGCTGTCAGAAAGCTTACCTGACCCATATCTCTACAGTCAAAGCATGCCCTCGATGGGACAGCAGACGTGAAACCTACCGGTTGTCAGAGAAGAAATCCTCGGGTCTTTTCCCTTGCTCCAAACTTGTCGTCCGAGCGGACAGCTCCCTCAACATCCGACCGGACATCCGCAGTGGTTTACTTGTGCTTTGTGGAGACTAATAAACAGGGGTGCTTTATGACTGTGGTCGGTCAAAAGGTCAGCTCGGTCCATGACCTTTTTAACTGAGCGTCGGAACCCCGATTTGACAGGGTGCCTTCCAACCATAAGTGCGAGCCGGCCAGACCCATCCGGGTATTCGATTCCATCGGCCCGGCCGGCAATCCGGTCGGACCGGCCGTCTATGGTCGTCCGTCCGGTCGGACCACACTCCTCTCGGATGGGCGGCTACTCCGGTGACTTCCACTTGGCGTTGACATTGCAAGAGGGGGGGCCCACTCTTACCACCGGATCACCAGTAATTGCCTTTATAGTCTACCTAGTTACGGGTGACGTTTGACGAAACCAAAGTACATAACTCCTTATGTAGGGAACCATGGTGACTTCAGGTCTAAGGGCTAGTAGTCATACTAATAGCCACATGAGAAAGTATATGACACTCATATAATGATCCATGATACTTTCTCATGGCGGGTCATTCAGTATACATTCTCTAATGCATACCCATGTGTCAACTTGATATCTCTATATCCATGACTTGTGAGATCAAGTCATCGAGTTGACCTACATGCTAGTCTTATTGCATTAACATTGTCCCTGAATGTTAATACTCGACTAGGAATGATTAAGAGTAGTGTTCCCTATATCATCTCACTATCGATTCAACCTATCGATTGATATAGGTAAGAACCTTCTACTCAAGGACGTTATTATACTTAGTTTATTTGGCACCAATACAAGTAAGTATAATAACCAAAAATCAAATGCCTTTATTTATATAGAATATGATACAATAAGTTCAAAATACAATCATCAAATGATTGGCTCTAGGGTTCTAGCTAACAGGGTTACCCCCCTAGGACTTTTGCCTGAAGCTCTCGACCCACCAAGACTTTCCGCATAGGGTTACCACCCCCTATGACCTAGGGTTGCCACCCCTAGGGTTTTCCACCTGCCTAACCGCAGCTAGGTCTTTCCTGAAACACTCAATTAAGTGCATTAGATCACAAAACAACTTAACTTTGAATTCCTTTGCCATTATCAAAACAACGGTCGATCGTCGGATGCTTCCCGCACCAACAATCTCCCCCTTTTTTATTATGGCAACTGAAATTCAAAGCTAAGTAACATAGATATATAAAGTTTAAGTAAGCAAGCTTAATAGATTTTAAATGCACGCATGGTTAAGCTAAGACTTAAACTTTGTCAGGCTCCCCCTTAATAAAGGCATTCTTAAAAATCTTTATTAACCTTTCTTTTGAATTTTCCTACTCTCCCCCTTTGTCATTCATCAAAAAATTCACATGTTTGAAAAAAAACCTTAAAAATATGAAGATTTTTAGGAAAGAGAAAAATCTGAACTTTCTATAAGCAACATTTCTAAGTTAAAATAGTTTGAGCTCGAAGTTTGGTTTTCAAAAAACTTTATCAATTAATTTTGCCGGAGAAAGAGTTTTCTTTTGTAGTATAGCAAAAACAATTTTAGTTTTAAGCAATTTAGTCAGGATTTTGAAACATTAGGCTTTTAATAAGGGACAAAGTATTTTGGTAACACTTTATTTTGTATAATATTCTTTAGCTAAGTGAAACCAAGGTCTAAAAAGAGCAATTTTTCTTTCAAAATTCTAAAAAGTTGACTTTGAAAAATACTTAGTTAAATTTTTAAAATACTTTAGCTTTTAAAATGGCCAGAATTTTGAAAGCTTAGTCTAAAAAGTACAAAAAAAAATGATTTTCGAAAGTTTAAGGTTTTGAAAACTTAGCTTAAAGTTTAAATTTGAAAGAATTTTTCTTTTAGACAAATAATTAATTTAAAGCTTTTGAGGGCAAGGGAGGAGCTTCAATCCTTAATGTCCAAGCATGAGTTAAGTTAGATTGATTGTAAGTTAGCTAATTTTTCTTTAAGTAAGGTATCAGAGCCTTAATGTTCATGCCTGACTGAACTTAAAGGGTTTAAAAATCAAGCACGTAGGTTCGCGGCCACATGTCTAACCAGTTAGTTACTAGCTGATTATCTAGAGGGCAATAGCTTTCAGTTGGTTAGTCAAGTTAAGTCAATAGATCCAGTTAGATTTGACTAGTGCTGGAAGACTTGACTTGATTACTGTTAACTAGGTGTTTAACGCCCAGACTCATATTGATGCACAGATATAAGCATTCTTGAGTCCAGGCTGTACCCTATGCATCTCACGCCGTTCTATGCTTTTCAAACACAAGCAAGGTAAGCCTAGGTGTTTGTGAGATGCTCTGGCTGAATTCTAAGGGAGCATGATTTCTAGGGTAGAGCCTAAGCTAATTCCATATTTTTGAAAGTCTAGTAAAATTAGAATTTTAAAAACCATATTTTTCTAGAATTTTTTTAAAACATAAGATGATTTTAAAACTATTTTACCCAAGATATTCCTATTTGTGCAGATTGTAAACAACTAAAACTTATAAACATAAATAAGTAGAGGTCAACCAAGTCCTAGTACAATCAGAGAAGACAAATAGGTGTCTGTCCAAGATACATCAAGTGACAGTGTCAAACGGCAGGATCATCGAATGCAGGATCATCAGCTGGAGGGTCGTCAGCTGGAGGTGGTACGAGAGGCTGCTCGGGTGCAGGCTGAGGCTGTCTGGTGTCGGCCTTTTTGTATGTCACGAGGCGCTCCAAATTAATAAAGTTTGGAAACTCACTGTAATTAAAGTAATCACGTGTAGTAAGGAGTCCCAAGTCGAATTTTTTCAAGGTTAACTAGTGAATGTGTGCACACTCTAGATCCGATCCAAATTCTATTCTTACATCATCAAGGTGAATTCAATAAACTCAATAAAGCATTCAACCTTCAAGAAACTAATAGCCAAAACATATTCAATTCACAGAACAAAAGTATCAAGCAACAAGTGAACTCTAAATCTCAAACATCTTGTAAAAATCAAAGTATCATCCAATTCTCAATTACACTTAATTCAATCATTCAACTCAAATGCTCAATCACAGTACCCTTCAATAGAGGAACACCATCAAAAACCTTCAGTTTAACATTCACAATTAAACTCCATCGTAGCACAATCGCTTCCATGTAAAGAACAAAATTTAGCTAACTAAATAACCTAAACTAAACAACTAATGTGAATCAGAACTTCTAATTCAAAACACAAACCAGTTAGCTAACTAATTAGTAGTTAAACAAGATTAGTAGTTAACTACTTAGTGATTCAAACAAATAAGAATTGCAAAATCATAACATCAGAAACGGATTTGCAAAGTAAATTCAAACCAAAACTGAAACAAGGAGAAATTGTAAAGACAACGAATCAGATCTGACGATCTGAGCAAGTTTGAAACAAATCAAAGACAAAACAAAAACCCTAAACATTCCACAAACCAAATCCTTCGGCAACTTCTTCATTCTGCTGCAAAAATAGAGATGCCTCTGGAAAACATCCTTCGGGCAACCACCTTTGAATCTAGAGCTTCCTACTCATCCAGATGAATGTTCATAGCCTCCGGAAAACATCCTTCGGGCTCACAACCGGCTGGAATCCTCAACGCACAAAGAAACAGTGCTGAGTTCTGGAATTTGCTACACTCAACCGAATGATCAAATCGGCTGGAGTCGCTGATGGAATGGCAATCGAAAATGCGATCAGAAGCTTCTGGGAAACACCCTCGAGAGCTCCGATGCTGATGGAAATCCAGATCTGGGAAACACCCTCGAGCTGGATTGTGGCGGACAGAACAAGAAATGTGGACTGGGAAACACCCTCGACCACTCTCTGTGACCTCGGACGAAGATCGCCGGAGCTCAGGAATCGCCGGCGATGAAGAAAATCTGCTCTCGGATCTGAATTGTGGAAGGGAGCACCGGCCGTCGCGTGAAGAAGACGATGCACTGTAGCTCAAAATCGTGACCGAGCTCCACTGTAGCTTCTCACGCGAAGCCTTTTAAACTCCTCAGATCTGATCGGACGGTCTAGGTCGTCTCTGGCTTTATCAACGGTTGTAATGTCTTCAGATCTGGATCAAAACCTCTGGATCCTCATCTATGGCTCAGATCTATCCCTCATTAGGTTGGATGAGCCGGATCTTCAACGGATGGCTCAGATCTGCTCAATCTTGGATGAACGACCTATAATACTCTGAGGCTTGATCGACTTGATTAGCCCTTGATTTGAGCCCAAATGCAGCCTGATCTGATTGGGTCCATGACTCTTTTGATGCCTACAAAATAAGAATAAAATATTAGCACCAAATACCATGAAAATTAGCTAATTTGCAATTAGGTCCAAAATCAAATGTAATATTGAGATATGATGCTAATGTGAGATTAAACTATGAATAAACCAATAAAAACATGCATTATGATTCAAAATAATATAGCCAAAATCATGGTTATCAAATCCCCCACACTTAATCTTGGACGTCCCGTTCAAGTAAAGAAAACCAAAAAATCATCTCCACAAAAATTCCCTAGCAATACCTAGAAGATAGTAAAAAGTAATTAACTAAGATCATCTTAAAGATCACAAACAATCATGAATACAATCCAAACAATAATCAGTAGGTATGGTGGTTTCAATCCAATTGAAAAAATTAAGCAAGTTGCAATCTTACAAGGGATTCACTTATTCTAACCCTCACACTCAAAAATGCATATAAGTGGAGCTCACTCAATGTCACTCACAACATTTCACTACCATAAACTTGCTTAGTTTCTAATTCTCCACTACTATAAACATAGCATACATGAATAAAAAGGAATTTATCATGAAGAATTGAAATGGAATAAAAAGGACAATGAAAATGAGTGAAATAGGCAAAAGAAAATATGAGAAGATAAGAGTATTGGAGGAATATACTTGATGAGTTGACCATTTGATGTGAAAAGAGTTGTATACCATTTGTTTTCACTATTTTTTCCAGCTCTTACACTTTCATTCCAGCATTTGGAAGCTCAAAAATAATCTCAAATCATGAAGAATAATTCCCTCCCCCACACTTAAAACATTGGCCGTCTCGGACAATGAAACACAACATGTATAAAATGACATGATACTCTTCAATGTACTGATCTTGTTCTCATTCTGCAGACTTTTGTACCCATGAAAATTCAGTTTCAAGAGAATATTCTCAATAATTGTACAACCGGAGCTCCAAGATATCAATGATCAGAATTAGCACATAAAACTCTCACAAGCATTAGAGGAATGCAATGCAATCATATTAAAGGAATCCAATCTTAATTCATTATAATTCCTCCTTTCATGGTATGTTCTTTACACCTCTGGTTTCTGAAATTTCTGTACAGAAATCTGGAATTCAGCTATATTCAGCAAGCATGGTATTGCATTCACCTTGTTTCTGATCTTTAGTTTCAGAATTCAACATTCATGAAAAATTGGCCTGAATTATGAAAGATTAGCTCGGAATGAGATCCCATTTACCATTGAACTGAAAGGATCATTTCAGAATCTCAGCAACTTGGTTCAGCATCATTCTGCAGGTTCTTTTCTTCTTCTCTTTTCTCTGTTTCTAGCAGTGTATTTTCATAATTCCAGATTCTGAAATTCATGCTCTACATCCTAGTACAGGTTCTGAAATTCCATTCTAATTCCCAATTTGAGCATGCCAAAATTACATTGTTAAACCAGATGGTATCTATAACTACACAGCAAGATAAATTATTGTATTCAACTGCAGCTTCCGAGATTAAATTCCAATCAAATTAATTTATGCAATTCATGTACTCATGAATCATGCCAATTTAAGAAATTCAACTGATTTCTCTGGTTTCCAGATTTCAATTTCAACATTCCCAGATTCCAACTCTCTGATTCCAACAACAACAATCAGCACAGCTCCAAAAACTTCAGGCTGTGAAATTCATGCAATTACAGCAGCAAGAAAAGAATTCAGATGGCATAAATCAGCAAATTATCTATGGCACAAACTGATCTGCCTTAAAATCAGGATTCAGTTCCAACTGAAGTACACTTTAAGCAATGCATTTCTGGAATCTGATGCAAACTCTCAAATTAAGAGTTTAAGTTTCAGAAGTTGTAAACCCAAAAGATCTTGCCTTGAATCTTAAAGAGTTAAGCCTGGTAAAGGGTTTTGTTGCTGATGTTGACTCAACATAAGTATTATTTTGATAATTATCAAAACCTCGTGACATGCAACAAAAAGATTTAGATGTTGCTGATACATTATTCCATCTCTCCACAGAAATCATACAACTGCACTTATTATCCCAGGCTTCACTGAAATCACAAGAATTAGTCCCCATACAGCTTGAAAGATTATATATATATATATATATATATATATATATATATATATATCTAGCTTTCCTTGAACTTTCCATTGACTAGAAAATTCTGCAAGAGAAAATTGGCACATAACTGCACATCAAAGTCCATCAAATTAGATTATATTGCTACTAATTCTGATTGGTGTCCAATGCCAACTTCAGTGTATCAAAATTTAATGTGCTATCACAGATCTCATCTTAAATGACATTTAGAATCCAACAGATTCTCTTGAACTTAAAAATTTGCAAGCAATTTGATACTCCACAGTTGCTAAAAGTTGTTATTCTTGACAATTTTGCATTTGCTAATTAAAAATCTGCAAACAAAATTCGCAGCAATCTAACAACTGGCTCTTGTTGATACATTCATGGACCATTTCATTCCTTCAAATTCAGTTCAGTTTAATTAATCACGAGAGGCAAAACAAAATTTGTACCACAATTCAATTTCAGTTGCTATTGGTCAGAATTAGTACAGAAATTTGGCAACAAACCTGTTACTGATTTGGTTTTTGCAAGCATACCAATCTGCATTCTGTTAACATCCTTTTCTGCACTTGACTGACATTAAGTCTTAATTCCTTCCCTCTACACATTTTCTGTAAACTAACTTGTTGTCTAAACATCTTAAAAGTTGCATTCTTCTTGTTTAAGTAATCTGCTGTGCACATCCTAGCATCCTACTTTCTTCAAAGTAACTGGCCAGTTCCAAATTCAGCAACTTCTGCATTCTGCAATTCTACATCAGTTTCCTCAGTATCTGATTTGACTCTGTAATTCAACTTCTCAGAGGATGGCATGCAACTAATTCATCAAATTCAGTTTTCTTCCTCTGCAGGTTTCTCACAATTCTGCTAGACTTTGTTTGGCTTCTGATTCTGGCCCTAGGTTCTGAACAAAACTGCATCTCCAATTTTCTGATTCTAGTTTCAGAAATTTCAGTTGAACAAATCAATTTCAGAACCTTGAATGTATTTAGTTCTACCTTTGATGCTTCAGTTCAAGCTTGAACAATTTATTCCCATAGAACTTTTTCAATCATTAAATCAAATGATAGCTTGACTTCCATCTTGTCTCAACTTATAATATCAATTAGACAGTTAACTGCAACTTCAGAATTTCAGCAACTTGATTCTCAAAATCCATTTGTTTTCAGCTTACTCTTAGATTTCAATTAATTTTCCCTCATTGAACATTGCATTCCAATTGTTGATACAACTCTGATACAGTACGCACCTTATATTGCAGCTCTCCACTTTAATTTCCAGCTCTATAAAAGTCCTTGCACTTCAATGTCTGCTGATTTCCTGCAGATCCATTTCTGCATATTTGAATTTCTCTATAAAAAACCACCAAGTATCCATTATGGAATTCCAAACTGTTTTGACAGAATTTCCCAGCAGCTGTCTCTGAAACTCTCTACAAGTCATCCTGAAATTGTCTACTTCCATACATTAATTCAGTATCATTTTGTTGCTTCTTTTGTCCATCTTATGATCTTCTTACAGGAAAAGTTTTCTGATTGTAATTTAGCATCTTTAAGTCCCAGAAACAAAAATTAAGTAGCACTCAGCAGCAGATGACTTTCAGAATTCAGATTCTGAATATTTGACACTTTATTTCTGCAACTATTAACTCGACTTAAGCACACCATAATAGAATTTTGGTAACTTTAAGATCTTCAATTCTACATTTCCAAGTTCTATTTTCTATTTTTTTTTTAAATTTTCAGATCTCATACCATTCAGATTTAAAGAACTAAAATCAGAACTGATTTTGGCACAAACAATCCACAAAATGGCACACTTGCAACCTTGATTCAACCCTTGTATCTGATCTTCAAGTGCAGAATTTCAGTTTCATTCTCATCTCTGCAGGATTTAGCACATCAACATCTTCTTACCACAAATATCTCCTAAAACTTTAAACGTATCAACATAGTATCAAGTCTCTAAATCTAAAACAATTGCAGTTTGCTCTTGACATGATAAGGCTCAAGAAATGGACACATTTAGCATAGAACATTAGAGCTATTCATTCACAACCGAATTTTCTGAATTTTGCACCATAAACACCTCCTAAAATCAGCCCTTGCTCAAACATTTTCCAAATCTTGATCCATTTCTGCCATTTCAAATTCAGTGATGTTCCTTCCCCCACACTTAAAATCTTGGACATCCTTACTCATCAAGCAATTCATCCAAACTCTCAATGAAATAAAAGAAATATGACAAGCAAAGAGAATTAAGATTTAGAATGCTAGATGAGAATGTTTCAAGAAAATTATGACGAAAGGAATTGAAAAGTATGGGGAACAAAATTGACAAAAACCTCAATTTTCATGCATACTTATGATATTGTGATTTTGAAAAGAAACTAAGCAAGTTCTAGAGTTTCAATTGTTATGAGTGCCATGCCACACAAAATAAAATAGTGATTAGGCTTTAAGTGATCCTCTCTAGGTGATTTTCATACAATCAAGCTCAATTTATCAAATTGGAGTCCACCACCAAATTAATCAATATCATGTAAGAAAAGCATCCAATCATGTAAAATGACTTAAAGTTGATGATCAAATTTCAGAATCTTTTACCATCTTAAAAGTATTACTTAGAAAATTCCCATAGAAACTTTTATTCAAAAATGACATGCTATGTAAACAAAACTAAATGCAAAAGTGTGTAAGCAAAGTGTGCAAATGTAAGTATGAAACTAAAGCAACGTATGAAGCAAGAATTTATTAACAAAGCATGAATTAAAATGCAAAAGAAAGTGAAATTAGAACCAACTCCCCTTTAATTCCGGCGGTCGAAGAAGATTTAGCAACAAAATCCACACCGAAAATGGAGTATCTTTGTTTGCGATTAACTTCTTTTTATTGACCCTTTTTCCATTGCAAATTCTCTCTGGAGGTCTAAGGCGGTTTAGTGTAAGCATCCACTCCGGAAGATTATGTTCTCCTACAACATCAATCAAAGAAAACATCTCCCACACGCATGTGGGGTAAAAAGAAGATAGGAGAATATTAGTGTGGGTAAAATATGTATCAAGAAATGAATTACGTGTGGGGTAAAAAGAAGATAGGAGAATATTAGTGTGGGTAAAATATGTATCAAGAAATGAATCACATCTAATAAAGTCAACAATTGGTATCTCAATGAAATTTTCTGATAAATCACAAGAAAAACTCACCTTCTCATGTTGAAAGGTACCTGGAGTGGTGATTGTTACCTCCTCTTTATCATGAAAATTCTCAAGCTCTTGTTCAAATGATGGTACATCCTCATGTAGTGATTCTTGGGTGCTTGGTTCCATAGCACAAGTCCCTACACTTACATCTTCAATTCTTGGTGATTCTTGAGGTAATGCTTCCAGTAAGCAATCCCCTACACTTAAATCATCTTCAAAAATATGTTCAGAACCTGAATCACTATCAACATCTTCAAGGATCAGAAATTTGCATAATTACATCATTATCACAAAAAATACTAGAAAAATCATGTGAAGTAATGGGAGTAGGGTCAGGCCTGACAGAATCGCTACTTTCCATATCTCCACTGGAATTTTGTGCTTGTAGCTGATTGATGGATGATGCAATTTGATCTAACTGTAACTGTAGGTTCTGTATCCTTGAGATTTGTTGCTCTTGATGTTCACTCATTTGTTGCATAATCTCCCTGAGTTTCCATGTTGTCTCATCCATTCGAGGTTTGTTTTGTTGAAAAGGTTATGGGGGTAAAAGATGTTGAAACTTCTTGGAGCCCATATGAACTCTGATAGGCTGGATATGGCTCAACAAATTGTCCTTGTGCATTTTCACATCTGAAACATGAATGATCCACCCAATTAGAATTAAAACCATTTGAAAATGGCTCATACCTATTTTGTTGATCAATGTATGGGTAATATTGATACTCAGGTTGAAAATGATAATTCTCCATTTCACCTCCAAAATCCTGAAAATATGGATCCATGCTAAAGAAATCTCCTGTTCTTCACAGTACACACTAACAATCAAGATTAGAAGACTCAAGAGCATAAAGTTTCAAACTCATGAAATTGTGAAAAGTAAAGCACTCAAAAATTCAGAATTAAATCAACATAAAAATACAAAAGAGAAATAAACAATCAAACCAATCAACATGCTAACAAAATAAACCAATCAATGCATCAATCTAAAATTAAACACACACTACTAGTTAGTTGCATCCCCGGCAACGGCGCCAAAATTTGGTGTCGGCCTTTTTGTATGTCACGAGGCGCTCCAAATTAATAAAGATTGGAAACTCACTGTAATTAAAGTAATCACGTGTAGTAAGGAGTCCTAAGTCAAATTTTTCCAAGGTTAACTAGTGAATGTGTGCACACTCTAGATCCGATCCAAATTCTATTCTTACATCATCAAGGTGAATTCAATAAACTCAATAAAGCATTCAACCTTCAAGAAACTAATAGCCAAAACATATTCAATTCACAGAACAAAAGTATCAAGCAACAAGTGAACTCTAAATCTCAAACATCTTGTAAAAATCAAAGTATCATCCAATTCTCAATTACACTTAATTCAATCATTCAACTCAAATGCTCAATCACAGTACCCTTCAACAGAGGAACACCATCAAAAACCTTCAGTTTAGCATTCACAATTAAACTCCATCGTAGCACAATCGCTTCCATGTAAAGAACCAAATTTAGCTAACTAAATAACCTAAACTAAACAACTAATGTGAATTAGAACTTCTAATTCAAAACACAAACCAGTTAGCTAACTAATTAGTAGTTAAACAAGATTAGTAGTTAACTAATTAGTGATTCAAACAAATAAGAATTGCAAAATCATAACATCAGAAATGAATTTGCAAAGTAAATTCAAACCAAAACTGAAACAAGGAGAAATTGTAAAGACAATGAATCAGATCTGACGATCTGAGCAAGTTTGAAACAAATCAAAGACAAAACAAAAACCCTAAACATTCCACAAACCAAATCCTTCGGCAGCTTCTTCTTTCTGCTGCAAAAATAAAGATGCCTCTGGAAAACATCCTTCGAGCAACCATCTTTGAATCTAGAGCTTCCTACTCATCCAGATGAATGTTCATAGCCTCCGGAAAAAATCCTTCGGGCTCACAACCGGCTGGAATCCTCAACGCACAAAGAAATAGTGCTGAGTTCTGGAATTTGCTACACTCAACCGAATGATCAAATCGGCTGGAGTCGCTGATGGAATGGCAATCGGAAATGCGATCATAAGCTTCTGGGAAACACCCTCGAGAGCTCCGATGCTGATGGAAATCCAGATCTGGGAAACACCCTCGAGTTGGATTGCGGCGGACAGAACAAGCAATGCGGACTGGGAAACACCCTCGACCACTCTCTGTAACCTCGGACGAAGATCGCTGGAGCTCAGGAATCGCCGGCGATGAAGAAAATCTGCTCTCGGATCTGAATTGTGGAAGGGAGTACCGGCCGTCGCGCGAAGAAGACGATGCACTGTAGCTCAAAATTACGACCGAGCTCCACTGTAGCTTCTCACGCGAAGCCTTTTAAACTCCTCAGATCTGATCGGACGGTCCATGTTGTCTCTGGCTTTATCAACGGCTGTGATGTCTTCAGATTTGGATCAAAACCTCTGGATCCTCATCTATGGCTCAGATCTATCCCTCATTAGGTTGGATGAGCCGGATCTTCAACGGATGGCTCAGATCTGCTCAATCTTAGATGAATGACCTATAATACTCCGAGGCTTAATTGACTTGATTAGCCCTTGATTTGAGCCCAAATGTAGCCTGATCTGATCGGGTCCATGACCCTTTTGATGCCTACAAAATAAGAATCAAATATTAACACCAAATACCATGAAAATTAGCTAATTTGCAATTAGGTCCAAAATCAAATGTAATATTGAGATATGATGCTAATGTGAGATTAAACTATGAATAAACCAATAAAAACATGCATTATGATTCAAAATAATATAGCCAAAATCATGGTTATTACTGTCCCTATCGCCGTATCTCACCTCGAAGAGATGCGAACCCTGCAGCTATCTCGGATCATAGAGATCGGAGGAAGCGATGGCTATCTAGCACAGCCCGTCACGTCTGAATGGACTGGATCTCAAGCCGAGCAAGTTTGTCCTCGACGGAAGGTGGAGCCGAAGTCGAAGGCCCGGCTGATGTGGAGGGTCCGACAGAGGTGGAAGGATCTGCGAGAAACTCCTCTGCCAGGAAGTCGGGCCACTCCTCACCCTCACCTGGTACGTCCTCGGCCTCTGGAACACCAGGAGCAACGACTGGCGGTGGCCGACCCTTCCAGGTCAGAATCCCCTCGGTAGTGACCTATACACCCACTAATCTAAGACAACGCTGACCTAACTCATCATATATGGTAAGTGGGATGAGTGTCCCTCTGGTAGTGTCTATCCTAGAGGTGGAGAATATCTCGGTCAGGATATGACAGTAAGACATATGGATCACTCCAGATGTAACTGTACTAGATGCATGAATGATGTTATGAAACATATGCAGTGCTATGTCTATATCTAGGCGCTGACTAAGAGCGTACAAAAAGAATGAGTGGGATGATCACATCTTTGAGACGTCTCGAGATGTGATGGGCAGGATGCATGATGTCAGAACTCTGTACATAACATAGTCCTGAACTCGAAGAAGAGTAGACCTGAACTCAGTCAGGCCAAAGGGTCTCTCCTCCCCAAAAAAATGCATGTAGATGTCACCTAAGGTAATATGGGAATAGGGATTACCGAAAGGTAGCTCCCTACTCGGGTAACATAAAAATGTACACTGAGACTCCCTAAGCTCTAAGCTAGTGCGAAGCATGGAGGGAGTAAACTGAATGTCAGTTCCACCAACTCTGGTGGAATAGGTACTATCATCAACCTTTTCAAGGTTGTGATAAAACTGGGCACACAAGTCTTGATTTACTGTGGTGTTGCAGTCAACCAGTTTTCTTAGGCGATAAAAATCTATCATATGGACTGCAAGGATACAAAATTGGGTAAAGAATGCCCTACCGACATATCTAGGTTTTGTAACAACCCACCCTCCTCACTACTGGTCTGTGAGGGTGGAGCGCTACTAGACTACTAATTTTTCTTAACTAGGGTTGTTTACATATAAAGATCAATACATAAACTCTCTAAACATGCAATTAACTAGCAGCGGAAAACTAAATGACTAATCTACACATACTACTCAAGTATATGTTTACATCTAAAACTACATATCAATCTAATCATGCTGAAATATATGTACTAATCTAAACATGCATGCAACCATTATACAACTCAGATGATAGGTCTAATGTGCATAACGATTTAAATGAAAGAATTCTAAGTACATAAAGTCATCTTATGAATTAAATTATCTACATGAATAAACAATCCCAATAGTCTAAATACAAAATATCTTAATAAAATCTTAAACTAAATCCCAAGGCTTCTATAGTCCGAGCATCACACATCCGTCCGCACCTCCTTGTCGCCTTCCTTTGCTATAGCTTTTCCTTTCCTTTATCTGCAGTAAGAGGAAAATGCAAACTATAAGCAAAATTACTTAGTAAGCGCTATCTAACTCACAAAACTTGAATATGCATGTAACTGAAAGAAATCTAAAACTGAATGCTCAGAAAGAAATACTACTTATACTCATCTAACAGCAAAGGAAACAAAGCATACTGGAATGCTAAACATGTAAAGCAAATCTAAACAAACACGCTAGCATAAAAGAAAACTGAACTTGCTGGATTTTAAACTTATGTGAAGCTTATTTCACTTGTTTAAAATCTTATACTTTAATACTTCAAAATAATAATAAACTTTCTTCTTGGGCCCAGGCATAGTACCAAAGCGCGCTCCCTAATAGAACTGGGGTAGCGACCCACCAGTCCTACGAGGGTAAAGACCTTGGTCTTACCAGGGCCAAGACCTCGGAATTGATCACCTGGATTTATTTAACGACAACCCCGGAAGTCGGGTACTAGCCTCTTAAAAAAGTAAAATACTTGTTATCTTTTATTACTTATATAATGCCTCAACATTTCTTCAAACACCTTGTGTGTCAAAATCCCTAAAGTCTTGACTTTGGGATCTACTTAAGGTCTTGACCTTTTTCTTTCTTTCCTTTATCTTGCTTATACTTGTTAATACCTCTATTAAAAAGATGTCTCATACAAAACTGCACTAAAATGCTTATTAACTCTGCACTGAAATGCTCAACAGAATTGCATGGAAATACTTAATAAAACTGTACTGAAATGCTTATTGAAACTGCACTAAAACTAAATATGCATACAAGCTTAATCAATTCTGCACTATAAGCTTAATCAAAATTCTGCACTATAAGCTTAATCAAAATTCTGCACTATAGGCATAATCAAATCTGCTCTAAGATTGGAGTTGTGCATATAATGCTTATCAAAATCTGCGAGCAATACTTATAAAAATCTGCATACCATACAAGCTTAAACTAAATCTAAAACTTGTTGGAATTAAAACCTATACTGCATGCTTCGAATTAAGAGAACTAAACTAACTGACTCTAAACATATGTGAAGCTTGTTGGAATAAACGGTAGCAAGGAAACATATCTAAACCTCATGTTAGAATAGAGAAACTCAAATCTGTATCCTAGAATGAGTGTAACAAGAAAACATATCTAAACCTTATGCTAGAATAAAGAAACTCAAATCCATATACTTGAATGGAAGTAGCATATCTCAACCTCATGCTATAGCAACCCTAAAGAACTACTATTAATACACGACAGCCCTAAACCAAGATCAAAGGGTATTAACTTATCCCTTTTGCATATTCAATTTAAGCTAGAGTAGTTGAGATACACGGTAGCCCTATAGAACTACTATTAATACACGGTAGCAAACACAACCAACAATCTTCACAGAAAATTCGAAAACAAGGAAAACTAAACTGCAATGCTCATTATATATGGACTGCCCCTGTTCAGGATTTGCAAAGAGGGGAAACACAAATCGGCAAGCTTTATGTAATTGAACAGATTTATTCCATGGAAGAGCAAACTGTACGCTTTATTATAAAAGCCAGACTCTATAATTAAGAGGTTGTTCATGCTTGCTAAGTGGTAAGAACAGAATTTCTAAATTTCCCGGCTGTGCGTGCTTATTAAACTATAAGGAGGTCAAATCTGTAATGAAATCAAAGCTAAACCGCATACTCATAATCTATGCCCAGAAAACTCCTAAACAATCTGCATACTTTAAATTAACTGTTTGTGCACATTAATTAGCAAGGTAAATCTGAAACTGAAATCCTAAACTGTCCTGACTTCGTAAATGACACAAAAGATACAACCAACAAGCTTAAGGTAAAATCATCAAGGAAATCAAAACCTAAGCTTAAGATTTGTTCATGCTCGGAAAACTAGCAAGGAAATCCAAAAACTGAACCTAAGGGAGGAATGAAGATCTGGGAGCTACTCCTACTGCAGGTGAGTGTTGGAGTGTATACTGAGAGCCTAAGCTTTGTAAACATTCATTATGAATAAAGAATCACATTTGGTCTAATTATCTACATTTGTTTGTAGTTGTTCATTTAATTTATATTGTAGATAACATAGTATGTGGTGTCACATACAGAAGATGATGTTATCAGTACCTTATAAATTATAAACAGTAGCTCACGACCAGAATGGAAAGGAACAAACCATTAGAAAGTCGTAGTGTAATTAGGTATTAGTTTATCTTGACTATATAATTACACTAGTACACTCAGAGTGTATTGAGTAGGACCATTTGAGGTCGTTCCTTTTATACTGACTTTATAAAGGAACAAAGACCTCAGTTATTATGGAAGTGTGTGCTCTTAATCCTAATATAATAACAAGCACATATGTTTGATATTTATTTCTTTAATTTATCAATGGGTGAGATTTAGTTCGATGAATCAATAAACCCGATAAATTGGGAAATGGTATCACTCATAGTGTGTCGTTGATTATAGAAGGAAACCGTGTCCTAGTGATACTAGGTTGATAATGTCCTCAAGAGGAGCTCATAAAGATTGTCATGTTAAACCCTGCGGTGGACTTAGTCCGACATGATAATAAGGTTGAGTGGTACTACTCTTGGACTTAGATATTAATTAAATGAGTTGTCGGTAACTCACTTAATTAGTGGACATTCGATATCTTAAACACAGGAGACTAACACACTCATAATAAGAAGGAGCCCAAAATGTAATTTGGGATTGGTGCGGTAGTTCAATGATAGTTCTCTAGTGGAATGAATTATCATTGATAAAATTAAGTTGTGTGTTTGGAGCACGGGATGCTTAATTTTATCGGAGACCAAAACCAATTCCTCCTCTCGGTCCCTATCGTAGCCTCTTATTTATAGAGTACTATACCCACATATACCCACTTTTTATACCCACCTAGGGGCCGGCCAAGCTAGCTTGGGAACCAAGCTAGGGCCTAAGCTTGAGTTTAAGGTGGCGGCCCTAGCTTGAACCCAAGCTAGTAGGGCCGGCCATAATTAAATAAAAAGAAATTTAATTTTAGATTTTATTATTATGTGGAAGATATATTTTAAAGAGAATTAAAATTAAAATATCTCTCTTGTAAAAGTTTTACAAAGATTAAAGAAAGAGATTAGATCTCTTTCCTTATTTGTAGATTGGAGAGTTTTTATTTTCTCTTTAAAATTATTCACATGTTAATAAAATTAAAATTATAGATATTTCCTTTTATTAACCATGAAGAGATTTTTAAAGAGAAATTTTATTTTTAAAATTTGGAAACAAATAAGGAAAGTTTTAATTGTTGATTAAAACTTGTCCAATTTGTTTCCTCTTGATGTGGCCGGCCATCATTGTTTAATTGGGGAAATATTATTTTATTTTTCTCAATTAAATCATGTCAAGGAAATTAAGGAAAATTTGTTGTAATTAAATTTCCTAATTTACCTAGGCCAAGGAATATAAAAGAAGGGGTGAGGTGCCTTCACAAGACACAACATCTATTATTCCTCTCCCTCTTTTGTTCCTTGGTGTGGCCGGCCAACCTCTCTTTCTCTTCCTCTTGTGGTGGCCGAACCTCTCCCTCTCCCTTGGAGTTCTTGTGGTGGCCGGATACTACTCGGAGAAGAAGAAGAAGAAGGAGAGAAAGCTAGCATCTCTTGGAGCTTGGTTAGTATTTTGTTTTTCCTCCTTGGTGAAGTTTCCCTTTGTGGCCGAACCTTGCTTGGAGGAGAAGAAGGTGGTTGGTGGTTTCTCATCTTGGAAGATCGTTGCCCACACAACGTCCGAGGTTAGAAGAGGAATACGGTAGAAGATCAAGAGGTTTTTCTACAAGGTATAACTAGTAATTTCTATTTCCGCATCATGCTAGTTATTTATGGAAATAATACCAAATACAAGAGGCTTACGTTCTAGTATTTCGAATATGTTTTTTCGAAGTTGTGTTCTTTTGTTTCTTTCTTTTCCTTGTGATTTGATTGTTCTCTTTGGTTAACCTAAAGTTATTTTAGGAAATTAAATATTAGCTTTCTATTAAAGGTTTTGTCTAGTCGGTGGTGGTTGCTCCCATATCCAAGAAGGTCATGTGCCTCGCCACGTCAGTACTGGGAACCTTTTATGGAAATTAATATTTAATGGAATTAATAACTTAAGGAGACTTGGGTCGAACGTGTTAAGTTCCGCAGGAGATCCAAGTCAAAACCTAAAAGAACAAATAGATTAAGTTTTGGATCAAACGTGTTAAGTTTCGCAGGCGATCCAAAATTTAATTTAAAAGAACACATGGTAGCTAGGAAAAGGTTCAGACCTTTGTACAAAATTTTTGTACAATGGAACCTATAGGTTTTCCGAGTAGCAACCAACAATTGGTATCAGAGCTAGGGTTTTGCCTCTGTGTATTTGGTATTTAGTTTAATTATGCACATGTCATACATAATTTAGGCAGGATAATAGTAGGATGTGCTAACTTTGTGGATGCAGGATCCAACTATTATGGCTTTTAGTTAATTATGTATGTGATTGGACCCTTGGACATGTCAAGGGCAATTTATATGTGTGTGCATGATTGTATTAAAATACAGCAAGAGCTGTATTTAGTTTTATTAGGATTTTATTTTTGATCTAGATACATGTACATTCCTTTTATGGAATATAGGATCAAAAATGTAAAATTCTATTTATGTTGCGGATCGAATCTTGCAAAGCGTGGAACCTTTTAAGGACCAGAGGCGCAGCGGAACTAGGAGCAAGATGGATGTGACAATTAGACCCGGTGGCGATAGCAGCTTCGGATGACAACACACGGAGGACAATTAAAGATAAAAGCCATAATAGTTGAAAATTAGATTTTCTATTTATTGCTTTTATATTGTCTTATGTGTGCATGTTAGTTTACAAGTTTAGTAGGCTAGCATAGTTAAAATTCCTCATTTATAAATAACTAAGTGGGAGAGGGATTTTAAGTAAATCCCATGGTCTCCATTACTGGTTTGTAAGTGATGCAAACGAGCTTGCGTTGGCTCTGAGTGCCTTCCTCCATAACGGATGAGCTTGTTTGCGGATCACTAGAACAGACTTCCATTTATGGATGACTATAGGAAGTTAATTAAGAGCGTGTGATCTTCCCCAACGGAAGGGGCATAATCTTATTAATGGACTTAGTGTCAAGTAATGGTGTACACTTAGACACATCTAATAGTATCCTCCCTAACGCCTGCTATTATTTGTGTGACCAAATAATACCAACTATTAATTTTATTTGTCAAAAAGTTAGGTTGACAAGATAATAAAATTAATGGGTTAAAACCCTCCTTTTACAAATGTTGAATTTGTATACGTCCACACTAACGTGGCATACAAAATTCACGGTGGTTTAAGGTGTTGGTTAATTTAAAATAGTATTGTTTGAGGAATCAATATTATTCTAAATTTAGAGTTCTGACCAAAAGTTATTTGTGATTCTTAGGATGACTTTCAACCCACTGTCCATCATACTTCAACAAAATAGACTTACTGGACCAAATTACATAGATTGGAAAAGAAACCTGGATATTGTTCTTACTGCTGAAAGCTATAAATTTGTACTGACTGAGCATTGCCCTGATGCACCCACTGGTGAATCTACCCAAGAGGAGATTGAATATCATAGGAAATGGGTAAAAGCAGATGAGATGGCGCGGTGTTACATTTTGGCTTCAATGTCAAATGTATTGCAACATCAAGATAAAGATTTACCAACAACTTATGATATTATGAACAATCTCAAGGAACTCTTTGGTCATCGGGATAGGGCTTCTAGACAAGAAGCTATGAGAAAGATAATGACCACCATGCAAGAGGGTACTGTAAGGGATCATATCCTAAACATGATGGCTTATCCGAACGAAATATGATCCTTGGAGGAGAAATTGATGGGAAACCCGGATCGATATGATCCTCCAAACCCTACCTAAGTTTTGAAGTTCACTGAACTATAATATGAATAAAAGGATTTATTCATTAGGGGAACCACTGACGGAACTTCAGAAGGGTTATTTCGTCACAATGCTCAAATTCACTATGAAAATGGTTCTACTTCTAAACCGAAAGGTAAGAAGAAGAAGAAACAAACTTCAGCAAAGAAAGTGAATAAATCTCAGTACGGGATTTAAAGTGGAATGAAGAAGTCAAGGGCAAGTGCTTCATCTGCAAGGAGCAGGACATGGAGGACTGTCCTCGTAAGAACCAAAACAAAGGTATATCTCATACTCTAGTTGTTGAAACATGTTTAGCGGTGTTATCTACCAGCACCTGGTGTGTAGATACGGAGCCATCGATCATGTCTGCAATTCCTTGGGGTTCCAGAAACCCGACGACTATCTCAAGGAGAGAATCATCTACATGGGCAATGCTACTAAGGTGGCAACTATTGCAGGGGAGACGTCTACTTATCTTTTAGTAGAAATCGAAATTTGGTTTTACGAAATTGTCTTTATGTACCCGGTTTTAGAAAGAATTTAATTTCAGTTTCTAAACTGTTTCTAGATGGATATTCAGTTTCTTTCAGTAACGATGTAGTTATTAAAAGAAATAAAGTGATTATCTGCTCCGGTGCATTAGTTGGCAATTTGTATATTTTAAATCCAAATTCTTCCACAAAGCAAAACATGGAAATTTATAATTCATCTTCTAATTCTAATAAGAGAAAAGAACCTTGAAATGAACCAAGCATATCTTTGGCATCTAAGGCTTGGTCATATTAACTTAAGTAGGATTCGGAGGCTTATAGCCGATGGATTTTAAGTTCATTAGAGTTGGAAAATTTTCCAACTTGTGAATCTTGCTTAGAAGGTAAAATGACCAAGAGGCCGTTCAAGGCCAAGGGTATAGAGCCAAAGAAGTGTTAGAGTTGGTTCACTCGATTTATGTGGTCCTATGTCCGTCCGTGCAAGAGGAGGTTTTGAATATTTTGTCTCTTTCATGACGATTATTCAAGATATGGATACATTTACCTAATGCGCCGAAGTCCGAGTGCTTTGATAAGTTCAAAGAATACAAAGTCGATGTGGAGAAACGACTAGGTAAAGTATCAAGACACTACGGTCGATCGTGGTGGCGAATACCTCTTAGGAGAGTTTAGGAATTACTTATCGAGGTCGGGATTCAATCCCAATTGTCCACACCTGGAACACCAATGATGTGGTAGAGCGAAGGAATAGGACTCTTATGGAGATGGTTAGATCAATGATGAGTTATTCGAATTACCAAATTCGTTTTGGGGATATGCTCGAAACAGCAGTATCGCCCGAACTTAGTACCTTCTAAATCGTTTCTTCTACTCCCATAGAATTGTGGAATGGCGAAAACCCGTCTAAGACATATTCGGATATGGGGTAGTCCGACATGCTGAAACCAGATGTTGATAAGTTAGAATCTCGCAGTAAGTTCGCGTGTTTGTAGGATATCCCAAAGGAACGAAAGGTGGTTTATTTTATAGTCCTAAAGACCGAAGGTCATTGTTAGCACCAATGCCCGCTTTTAGAAGAAGACTATATAATGGATCACAAGCCCAGAGTAAAGTTGTTTTAGAAGAACTTATAGAGGACATGTCTACTTCAGCACCAACAAGTACAAGATGAAGTATCACAAGAGACTGCAACACGTGTCGCACATGATACACAACCACCAGTGCCTCGTCAGTAGTGGGAGGGTTGTAATGCACTGAAGATTCATGTTTTGGGAGAGTCTTGGACTTGATCCGGGTAAACATGAACCCGATCCCCATATAAGCACTCCAAGATATAGATGCAAGATCTTGGCAAAAGGCAATGAATTCAAATAGAGTCCATGTACTCTAATAAGGTCTGGAGCTTGTAGAACCACCGATGGTGTAAAAGCCGTTGGATGCAAGTGGATTTACAAAAGGAAAAGAGGGATGGAAGGTAGAAACCTTCAAAGCTAGGCTTGTTGCGAAAGGGTACACTCGTAAAGAGGGAATTGATTATGAGGAAACCTTTTCACCGTAGCCATGCTTAAGTCTATCCGGATACTCTTATCCATTCTGCTCATATGGATTATGAGATTTGGCAAATGGATGTCAAGACTTTCCTTAATGGAAGTCTTGAAGAGAACATCCATATGAAGCAACCGGAAGGATTTATTGAAAAGGCAAAGAGCATCTAGTATGCAAGCTCAATCGGTCCATTTATGGAAGCTTCAAGGTCTTGGAACATCCGGTTTAATGAAGTAATCCAGTTATATGGATTTATTCAGTGTCCGGATGAGTCTTGTGTATACAATAAGTGTAACGGAAACGTGGTGGTATTTCTTGTACTATACGTAGATGATATTTTGTTAATTGGCAACAATGTCAAGATATTATCGGGCGTAAGGGTATGGTTGTCCAAACAATTTGATATGAAGGACTTAGGAGATTGTGCACACATTCTTGGGATCAAAGTTATAAGGGATCGCAAGAAAAGAATGTTGTGTCTATCCCAAGCTTCATATATAGATACAATCCTTGCTCGTTTTAGCATGCAGAATTCCAAGAAAGGTTTCTTACCTTTTAGGCATGGAGTAGCTCTATCTAAAGAGATGTCTCCGAAGATATCAAAAGAGATAGAGGACATGAAAGCAGTTCCTTATGCTTCGGCTGTAGGAAGCCTAATGTATGCAATGTTATGTACGAGACCTGATATCTGTTTTGCCGTAGGCATGGTCAGCAGATATCAGAGTAACCCTGGACAAGGACATTGGACTGCGGTAAAGCATATATTAAAGTACCTGAGAAGGACTAGGGATTATATGCTAGTTTACCAAGCAGATGATTTGCTCCCTGTGGGTTACACGGATTCAGATTTCCAATCAGATAGGGATAACAGTAAGTCTACATCAGGCTATGTCTTTAGGAGGTGGAGCCATTTCATGGAGGAGTGTTAAGCAGAAATGCGTTTCGGACTCAACCATGGAAGCTGAGTATGTAGCAGCCTCTGAGGCAGCTAAAGAAGCAGTATGGCTCAGGAACTTTCTAATGGACTTAGATGTGATTCCTGGTTTGCCCAAAATCATCACAATTTATTGTGATAACAGCGGTGCAGTTGCAAACTCGAAGGAACCACGAGCCCATAAGGCAAGTAAACATATAGAGCGCAAGTACCACTTGATAAGAGATATCGTGAAGCGAGGAGAAGTTGTCATCGCCAAGATTGCATCAGCGGATAACCTGGCAGATCCTTTCACTAAGGCCCTTCCGGCGAGCTTCCAATCCTTGGAATGAGAATAGATGTATGGTAGAAGATATGGAGAGCTAGTCATTAGAATGGGAGATTGTTGGAGTGTATATTGAGAGCCTAAGCTTTGTAAACATTCATTATGAATAAAGAATCACATTTGGTCTAATTATCTACATTTGTTTGTAGTTGTTCATTTAATTTATATTGTAGATAACATAGTATGTGGTGTCACATACGGAAGATGATGTTATCACTACCTTATAAATTAGTAGCTCACGACCAGAATGGAAAGGAACAAACCATTAGAAAGTCGTAGTGTAATTAGGTATTAGTTTATCTTGACTATATAATTACACTAGTACACTCGAGTGTATTGAGTAGGACCATTTGAGGTTCCTTTTATATTGACTTTATAAAGGAACAAAGACCTCGCTTATTATGGAAGTGTGTGCTCTTAATCCTAATATAATAACAAGCACATATGTTTGATATTTATTTCTTTAATTTATCAATGGGTGAGATTTAGTTCGATGAATCAATAAACCCGATAAATTGGGAAATGGTATCACTCATAGTGTGTTGTTGATTATAGAAGGAAACCGTGTCCTAGTGATACTAGGTTGATAATGTCCTCAAGAGGAGCTCATAAAGATTGTCATGTTAAACCTCGCAGTGGACTTAGTCCGACATGATAATAAGGTTGAGTGGTACTACTCTTGGACTTAGATATTAATTAAATGAGTTGTCGAGAACTCACTTAATTAGTGGACATTCGATATCTTAAACACAGGAGACTAACACACTCATAATAAGAAGGAGCCCAAAATGTAATTTGAGATTGGTGCGGTAGTTCAATGATAGTTCTCTAGTGGAATGAATTATCATTGATAAAATTAAGTTGTGTGTTCGGGCGAACACGGGATGCTTAATTTTATCGGAGACCAAAACCAATTCCTCCTCTCGGTCCCTATCGTAGCCTCTTATTTATAGAGTACTATACCCACATATACCCACTTTTATACCCACCTAAAGGGGGCCGGCCAAGCTAGCTTGGGAACCAAGCTAGGGCCGGAGTTTAAGGTGGCCGGCCCTAGCTTGAACCCAAGCTAGTAGGGCCGGCCATAATTAAATAAAAAAGAAATTTAATTTTAGATTTTATTATTATGTGGAAGATATATTTTAAAGAGAATTAAAATTAAAATATCTCTCTTGTAAAAGTTTTACAAAAGATTAAAGAAAGAGATTAGATCTCTTTCCTTATTTGTAGATTGGAGAGTTTTTATTTTCTCTTTAAAAATTATTCACATGTTAATAAAATTAAAATTATAGATATTTCCTTTTATTAACCATGAAGAGATTTTTAAAGAGAAATTTTATTTTTAAAATTTCTGAAACAAATAAGGAAAGTTTTAATTGTTGATTAAAACTTGTCCAATTTGTTTCCTCTTGATGTGGCCGGCCATCATTGTTTAATTGGGGAAATATTATTTTATTTTTCTCAATTAAATCATGTCAAGGAAATTAAGGAAAATTTGTTGTAATTAAATTTCCTAATTTACCTAGGCCAAGGAATATAAAAGAAGGGGTGAGGTGCCTTCACAAGACACAACATCTATTATTTCCTCTCCTCTTTTGCTCCTTGGTGTGGCGGCCATCATCTCCTTCTCTTCCTCTTGTGGTGGCCGAACCTCTCCCTCTCCCTTGGAGTTCTTGTGGTGGCCGGATACTACTCGGAGAAGAAGAAGAAGAAGAGAGAAAGCTAGCATCTCTTGGGGCTTGGTTAGTATTTTGTTTTTCCTCCTTGGTGAAGTTTCCTTTGTGGCCGAACCTTGCTTGGAGGAGAAGAAGGTGGTTGGTGGTTTCTCATCTTGGAAGATCGTTGCCCACACAACGTCCGAGGTTAGAAGAGGAATACGGTAGAAGATCAAGAGGGTTTTCTACAAGGTATAACTAGTAATTTCTATTTCGCATCATGCTAGTTATTTATGGAAATAATACCAAATACAAGAGGCTTACGTTCTAGTATTTCGAATATGGTTTTTCGAAGTTGTGTTCTTTTGTTTCTTTCTTTTCCTTGTGATTTGATTGTTCTCTTTGGTTAACCTAAAGTTATTTTAGGAAATTAAATATTAGCTTTCTATTAAAGGTTTTGTCTAGTCGGTGGTGGTTGCTCCCATATCCAAGAAGGTCATGTGCCTCGCCACGTCAGTACTGGGAACCTTTTATGGAAATTGATATTTAATGGAATTAATAACTTAAGGAGACTTGGGTCGAACGTGTTAAGTTCCGCAGGAGATCCAAGTCAAAACCTAAAAGAACAAATAGATTAAGTTTTGGATCAAACGTGTTAAGTTCCGCAGGAGATCCAAAATTTAATTTAAAAGAACACATGGTAGCTAGGAAAAGGTTCAGACCTTTGTACAAAATTTTTGTACAATGGAACCTATAGGCTTTCCGAGTAGCAACCAACAGTGAGAGCACTTACAGAGGTGTTCTTGGACTTACAACCGAAGGGGAAGGCTCTTAGGGCTTCAGAGAACTCGAACTCTCGATCTCTTCTTGTGCTCACGGCTCCTCCTCGATGAGAGGATCACAAGGAGATGAAGAAACCTTCAGATGAGTCCTTGGCCTGCCACCGGAGAGAAGCCCTAACTCGGCTTCGTTTTCGCCTGAGAGAATCACCGTCGCACGCCGAAGAGAGGAGAGGAAGAAATTAGGTCATGGGAAAAATCCTCAAATTCCTCTCTTAACTTATTATTTCTATTATCTACTACCATATAAATAAGATTCACTATCCCTCTTATTATGAAACATCCGCTGGAATGCCTGGCAAGCCATGTTTTGACCGGGTCAGAGGTCGCGGGTTCGATTCCTCAGTCGAGCCCCTTTTTTTTCCCATTTATTTTCTGTTTCCTATTAACCATTACTTAAATAAATTTCATTCCCCTTTTAATCAACAATGCTTGCTGGAACACTTGGTTAGCCGGATTCACTTAAGAGTTGGCTCGGTTGGAGGACTCCGGTTCGAATCTCGGCTTGGATATTTTTTTGTCGAAACTTCTTTCGTTTAGTAAAATACCAAACGACCTCCAAAAATTACATAAAAATACTCTAAAAAATTCTAAAAATCTCTAGAATATTTCTATAGCATTTTCAAATATTTTTAACCAATATTATAACTCGTAATGAGGAAATTTTGGGTCGTTACAATTAATGGACTCGAAGGTAAACCTAGCAAAATATATCCTATGCTATTCCGAGGGGAATCTAGGGTCCGTAGAAGGGGCCCTAGCCGGTGTAGGATCAACAATGCGACGTTTCCTATTGTTGACAATATATATAAACAAACGCAGAATAACTATAATAAAGACAATAGGAAGATTTGAGATATACCTAGGAGGCATTGTAGGGATGTGAAGGAGAGTGGATGGTGTGAAGGCGCCTTAGGGGAGGAATTCGCACGCTGAGGAGAGGGATTTGCGGAGACAAGGAATGAACAGAAAAGCTTCTGTTCGTTTCTGAAATCTCGAGTTGGAGGCACCTTATACGATTTTTAAGGCGCCTCTATTGCGAGGTTAGAGGCGCCTCGGAGACCATACGAGGCGCCTTTGTTAAGGTGGCGAGAAATTTCCCGCCGTGATTAAGGGCGCCTCCCTCGTGTGGGAGGCACCTCTGCTGGGCGCCTGCGTGTCCCTATTATTAAGTTGGTTTGTTTTAAACATTAGGTTAATTAATTTTTTTGAAACATATTTTATAAGTTAAAATGAATAATTTTAAGTTAATTAAATTAAATTTTAAGTTAATTAATTTTAGAGAAATAATTTAAGTCAATTAATTAAAAAGTTAATTTCAGTTAATTAATTTATGAAAGAATAATTTTAAGTTAATTTAATTTTGAAAAATATTTTAAGTTAATTTAATTTTGAAAAATATTTTAAGTTAATTTAATTTTAAAAAATAATTTAATTAATTTTTGAAAAATAATTTTAAGATAATTAATTTTTGAAAAATAATTTTAAGTTAATTAATTTTTGAAAAATAATTTTAAGTTAATTAATTTTTTAAAAATAATTTTTAAGTTAATTAATTTTGAAAAATAATTTAATTTATTTTTTAAAAATAATTTTAAGTTAATTAATTTTATAAAAATAATTTTAAGTTAATTAATTTTTGAAAAATAATTTTAAGTTAATTAATTTTTGAAAAATAATTTTTAAGTTAATTAAATTTGAAAAATAATTTAATTTATTTTTGAAAAATAATTTTAAGTTAATTAATTTTTGAAAAATAATTTTAAGTTAATTAAATTTTGAAAAATAATTTTAAGTTAATTAAATTTTGAAAAATAATTTTAAGTTAATTAAATTTTGAAAAATATTTTAAGTTAATTTAATTTTGAAAAATAATTTAAGTTAATTTAATTTTAAAAAATAATTTAAGTTAATTAATTTTGAAAAATATTTTAGGTTAATTTAATTTTGAAAAATATTTTAAGTTAATTTAATTTTGAAAAATATTTAAGTTAATTTAATTTTGAAAAATATTTTAAGTTAATTTAATTTTGAAAATATTTTAAGTTAATTTAATTTTAAAAAATATTTT
This sequence comes from Zingiber officinale, assembly GCF_018446385.1. Taxonomy (NCBI): domain Eukaryota; kingdom Viridiplantae; phylum Streptophyta; class Magnoliopsida; order Zingiberales; family Zingiberaceae; genus Zingiber; species Zingiber officinale. Next base: position 126,909,406 of record NC_055989.1, read on the forward strand.
AGGTTAATTTAATTATGAAAAATAATTTAAGTTAATTAATTATGAAAAATAATTTAAGTTAATTAAATTTGAAAAATAATTTAAGTTAATTAATTTTGAAAAGTAATTTAAGTTAATTATTTTTTAAAACAAATTTAATTTAAATTACGAATTTAATTTGAAATTAATTTTAATTACGAATTTAATTTGAAATTGAATTAATTTTAATTATGAATTTAATTTGAAATTAATTTAATTTTTATTCTGAATTTAATTTCAAATTGAATTAATTTTAATTACGAATTTAATTTGAAATTGAATTAATTTTTATGTTCCTTAGTCATGTCACCTGATCTAAATTTTCAATCAGGGAATCCTATAATTGTTGTGAGATGAATTATGGTTCAATTTTAGGGTTTAGTTTAACTTTGTGTTAGATTCAGGTTTGGCTTTGGGTTCAACAAGTAGGCATTCTTTGGATAAACTTCTGGACTATGGTAAGTCACAAGGACATCATTAAAGTTGTTGGTTGCTACTCGGAAAACCTATAGGTTCCACTGTACAAAAATTTTGTACAAAGGTCTGAACCTTTTCCTAGCTACCATGTGTTCTTTTAAATTAAATTTTGGATCGCCTGCGGAACTTAACACGTTTGATCCAAAACTTAATCTATTTGTTCTTTTAGGTTTTGACTTGGATCTCCTGCGGAACTTAACACGTTCGACCCAAGTCTCCTTAAGTTATTAATTCCATTAAATATTAATTTCCATAAAAGGTTCCCAGTACTGACGTGGCGAGGCACATGACCTTCTTGGATATGGGAGAAACCACCACCGACTAGACAAAACCTTTAATAGAAAGCTAATATTTAATTTCCTAAAATAACTTTAGGTTAACCAAAGAGAGCAATCAAATCACAAGGAAAAGAAAGAAACAAAAGAACACAACTTCGAAAAAACATTCGAAATTCTAGAACGTAAGCCTCTTGTATTTGGTATTATTTCCATAAATAACTAGCATGATGCGGAAATAGAAATTACTAGTTATACCTTGTAGAAAAACCTCTTGATCTTCTACCGTATTCCTCTTCTGACCTCAGACGTTGTGTGGGCAACGATCTTCCGAGACGAGAAACCACCAACCACCTTCTTCTCCTCCAAGCAAGGTTCGGCCACAAAGGAAGAACTTTACCAAAGAAGAAAATCAAAATACTAACCAAGCTCCAAGAGATGCTAGCTTTCTCTCCTTCTTCTTCTTCTCCAAGTAGTATCCGGCCACCACAAGAACTCCAAGAAAGATGAAGTATTCGCCACCACAAGAGGAAGAGAGGGAGAGGATGGCAGGCCACACCAAGGAAAAAGGGAGAGAAAACAATAGAGGTTGTCTCTCATGAAGGCACCCCTACCCCTTCTTTTATATTCCTTGGCCTAGGCAAATTAGGAAATTTATTTACAATAAAATTTCCTTAATTTCCTTGACATGATTTATTTGAGAAAAATAAAATAAAATTTCCCAAATAAACTCTAATGGCCGGCCACATCAAGAGGAAGCAAATTGGACAAGTTTCAATCAACAATTAAAACTTTCCTTATTTGTTTCTGGAAATTTTAAAAAATAAAATTTCTCTTTAAAAATCTCTTCATGGTTAATAAAAGGAAATATCTATAATTTTAATTTTATTAACATGTGAATAATTTTAAAGAGAAAATAAAACATCTCTCCAATCTACAAATAAGAAAAGAGATTTAATCTCTTTCTTTAATCTTTTGTAAATCTTTTACAAGAGAGATATTTTAATTTTAATTCTCTTTTAAATTAAATCTTCCACATAATAATAAACATTAAAATTAAATTTTCTTTTTAATTAATTATGGCCGGCCCTACTAGCTTGGGTTCAAGCTAGGGCCAGCCACCTGCTTAGGCCGGCCCTAGCTTGGTTCCCAAGCTAGCTTGGCCGGCCCCCTTTAGGTGGGTATAGAAGGTGGGTATATGTGGGTATAGTACTCTATAAATAAGAGGCTATGATAGGGACCGAGAGGAGGAATTGGTTTTGGTCTCCCGATAAAATTAAGCATCCCATGTTTGCCCCGAACACACAACTTAATTTTATCAATGATAATTCATTCCACTAGAGAACTATCATTGAACTACCTCACCAATCCCAAATTACATTTTTGGGCTCCTTCTTATTATGAGTGTGTTAGTCTCCCTGTGTTTAAGATATCGAATGTCCACTAATTAAGTGAGTTACTGACAACTCATTTAATTAATATCTAAGTCCAAGAGTAGTACCACTCAACCTTATTATCATGTCGGACTAAGTCCACCTGCAGGGTTTAACATGACAATCTTTATGAGCTCCTCTTGAGGACATTATCAACCTAGTATCACTAGGACACAGTTTCCTTCTATAATCAACAACACATACTATGAGTGATACCATTTCCCAATTTATCGGGTTTATTGATTCATCGAACTAAATCTCACCCATTGATAAATTAAAGAAATAAATATCAAACATATGTGCTTGTTATTATATTAGGATTAAGAGCACACACTTCCATAATAACTGAGGTCTTTGTTCCTTTATAAAGTCAGTATAAAAGGAACGACCTCAAATGGTCCTACTCAATACACTCTGAGTGTACTAGTGTAATTATATAGTCAAGATAAACTAATACCTAATTACACTACGACTTTCTAATGGTTTGTTCCTTTCCATTCTGGTCGTGAGCTACTGTTTATAATTTATAAGGTACTGATAACATCATCTTCTGTATGTGACACCACATACTATGTTATCTACAATATAAATTAAATGAACAACTACAAACAAATGTAGATAATTAGACCAAATGTGATTCTTTATTCATAATGAATGTTTACAAAGCTTAGGCTTTCAGTATACACTCCAACAAAAGTAACTATGCCTTCGAGGTTTTCCAAATAGTCCTACCCATTGAACTTAGTACAAAATCTTGGTTTAACTGGTTAGGATCCATAAAGGGTAGCTTCGATCAGTTCCACTTAGCCAAATGCACCAGGTCGAAGCCATATCTTCCTAGACATGCGATGACTAAGTTTCCCCAACGTACTATCATCCAATACTTCACCAGTACCGTGGGTCAAGTTAAACCTAGCCCATTTTAATCTAACCTTAATTACCCGGCCGGGTAGTCTACTCTTGTTTACCCTTATCGGGTGGATTAATTTCGGAGGTGTCAGTTATTCTGGAGCCTTCCTTTGGATTTTGATTTAGTTTGAATTTAATTTGATTTTATTTGAAGTTCACTTGATTTAATTTTTAATTTAATTTGAATTTAATTTAATTTGAATTTAGTTTTATATTTATTGTCTTTCTTCTAGCTCCCCCTGGATCATAGCCTCGATATGGTCTATCGAGGTAATGTATTTGATCCTTAGGGACCCAATATTGTCCAAGTTCAACTTGATTGATCAGGTTGGACTTGGGGACCCATACTTGGACCATTTTTCTATTTGTTCTTTGTATAAGTGATCATAAATATGATTTATATTTCTTTTTCGATTTGAATCCTAGTCCAGTTCTATTGTAGATTACCCTTTGTGTTCCAAGAATTAGGTCAAGGTTCTTGGAACCCAAAGAGAATCGTTCTAACATTTTCTCCAGATCCTTGACCTGAGTTTTCAGGCTGGAATTCTCTTCCTCAAGTTTTTGGACTTGAGTCGAGTTTCCAGTCTGAACTGGTTCAGTCAAATATTCGGAGTTAGTCACTTCTTTAAGGACAACTACTTCCTTTAAAAGTGACTTAATTCTAAGATTAGACTTAGCTAATTTTCGTAACAAATAATTAACTAGATTGTTTAGTCGAGGGATACTTACAGAGGGATCGAGCCCTTCGGAAACAGATACGGATCCGTGGCTTCTTTCCGATTCTGCTTCCGACTCGCTCTCGCTCTCGGACACATCGATCTGGTCTCGGGCCATCAGGGCAAGAAGACTCATCTGTTCGAGCTCATCGTCGGTATCCTCTTCTGATGATTCTTCAAAGGTTGCTTTTAGTACCTTCTTCTTTCTCTGCTTCTTTGCATCCTTCTGATTGGGGCAGTTGGCCTTGATATGTCCCTTCTGGTTGCACCCATAGCAGGTCACCTCAAACTTGACCTTTAAGCTCGGTTGACCCTCCTTGGATTGGACCGCCTTCTTTAGGTCTTTCTTGTTGAGGCCCTTCTTCTTCTTGTAGAGCTTCTTTACCAAGTTCACGAGTTCAGTTGTTAGTTCGTCGTCTTCATCGTCTGAGTCTAGTTCTGGTTCCGACTCTGGCTCGGTTCTTCGTCGTGATCTTGGTTCACGTGTTCTACTGGTGCATGCAAGCAAAGCTACACCTTTCTCGGGTGGCTGTGTATTAGTCTGCTCATGAAGTTCAAATTTAGAAAATAATTCGTTTAATCTAATGGAAGATAAATCCTTGGAGACTTTGTAGGCATCTACCATTGATGCCCACAATGTGCTCCTCGGAAAAGCATTAACTGTGTACCTTATGATGTCCCTGTTCTCGACCTTTTGCCCGATCGCGTGGAGGGAGTTTAGGATGTCTTGTATACGAGCGTGAAGTTGGATGGCCGTCTCGTCTTCCTACATTTTCAAATTATATAATTTATTAAAAACAAGAGATCTCTCTTGCTTACCTTAGTGTCGGAGGTGCCCTCGTGGAGTTCGATCAACTTCTCCCAAAGCTCTTTTGTGCTGGAGAATGGCCCAATTCTGTTGAGTTCCTCCTTGGTCAGTCCGCATTGGAGGGTGTAGGTCGCTCTGGCATCAGCTTCCACCTTCTTGATTAGGGTCGGTTCCCATTTTTCACAGGGTGTTGGCTTGCCGTCTTCGTCGGATGGCAGTTGTAGTCCAATCTTGATAATCATCCACGTGTCGAACTATATCTTGAGAAAGATTTCCATTCGCCCCTTCCAATATCTGAAGTCTTCTCCGGAGAAAAGTGGGGGGCGAACGGTGTTGAAATCTTCTTGTTGGGCCATTAGCGATATGCAACAACAAAAAAAATAGAAATATCCCAAGACTAGGTCTTGGATTAGCAGTTCGGGAAATAAAGTTAAGAATTTGCGAACTTGAGTGGTGTTGCACCAGTCTCGAGCAAAACTGATTCAAAAATAAAATTAATTAGAATATAGCTATTAAGCTAATTCTAATTGACTCCGTAAAACTGAAAATACCATGAAAAAAAAATTACGTGATTGGTGGTTGCACCAGATCAACGCGACCCTGCTCTGATACCAATTATTGGATTGAAAGCGCTAGAGGGGGGGTGAATAGCGCTCGTGGCTTTCATTCTTTTCGAATTCGTAAAACTATCAAGTTATAAAGCAGCGGAATAAAATAAAGAACACACACCAAAGCATACCAAGATTTACTTGGTTCGGAGCCTAGGGCGACTCCTACTCCAAGGCCCACGCTCATTGAGCGTTTATGGTGGGCAACAACTATATTTCGTAAAATCTATTACAAGCTAAGTACAAATTAACTATAAATGAACTTTATACCGACAATAGCAAAATGGAAATTGAAGCTTCGGGTCGTCGGGATGTTGTTGCAGCACTTCAGGATCGTCTCGTAGGCAGCTTGCAGCGTAAGGATTGCTTAGAATTTGTTGTGTCAAGCTGTTGGTCGAAGTCCCCTTTTAAACAGTGCTGGAGGCGCCTCCAAGCCTGTCCGAGGTGCCTCCAGGCCGCCGAGTCACACGCATTGATCAGCTCTGATCTGGTCGCACCTTATTCCACTGAAGGCGCCTCCAAGCTGCTCCAAGGCGCCTCCAACGCCTGGTCCAAGGCGCCTCCAGTGGACTCTGAGGTGCCTCCAGCATCTCTGGACAGCTGGCTTCGGCTAGCACCCGAGGCACCTCCAAGCCCCATGGAGGTGCCTCGGATACTGTTCATTCGAGGTCTAAGTTGCTTCTTTGTTCCTGCAAATTGTGTTAGTCCAAAACACAAACCCTGCAAAAATAAAGTTAGCACATAAACATATATGATGGATATAGTTGACAGTCGTCGGACTGTCCGGGTCTGACTTCGGATTTCCAACTAGAAACCCTAGGTCGACTCGACGCCTACTGTTCCCGCTACGGGGAGCGCGCCCTCACCTACTCTACTCAGGAGATTTACCTGATGCCAGTGCGATCCTTCAGATCGACTGGACTTTTGCTCAGCGTTCGAAGCTTCTGGACTTTCTGCTGGACTTCCGCTTCCCGGCTGGTCCAGTCTTTCACCTGGTTCGTGATACCAGGACTTTCCACCTAGGGTTACCCCCCCTAGGACTTTTGTCTGAAGCTCTCGACCCGCCAAGACTTTCCGCATAGGGTTACCACCCCCTATGACCTAGGATTGTCACCCCCTAGGGTTTTCCACCTGCCTAACCGCAGCTAGATCTTTCCTGAAACACTCAATTAAGTGCATTAGATCACAAAACAACTTAACTTTGAATTCCTTTGCCATTATCAAAACAACGGTCGATCGTCGGATGCTTCCCGCACCAACAGAAGCTTCCACCGTATGATCCACTGCCTATCCTTACTGCTGACCATGCCATCTGTCGACAGCACTGACACCCAAAGGATACCGACAGATACTCCTTTTGTATGTTATTGGACTGAGCGGAAGAGTCACTAGGTCGACCTTCATCTTGTCCGAACACTATCTTCCTCTGGGCCGAGCGGGATAGACGCTCGGCCGATATGCCACTATCCTTTGTTCTGCTGATATACCGAACGAGATTAGTGCTTGGCTGACAGATCTGCTCCCTGGCCGAGTCGAGAAGCTGCTTGGCCATGATATTGATGTGTCTGAATGTAGTATGCTCAATCGTCACTCCACTCCGCTAATTTCAAGGATTGATGTAAGGCCGAACGGGGTTGTCGCTTGACGCGCCTTTGCAGATTGGATGCTCGGTGTGTTACCGAGCTGCACTGACGTTGGATCGAGTCTTCTTTATCTTTGTTGAGCGAGTGGGCTGCTCGAACGACCGAGGATATAGGGCGTCGGTCAACCTTGACTTTGACCTACATCGTGGCCATGACCCTCCGCGGGGTGAGCCCCTCATCACTGCATCACATGCCTCCCCCTCAAGTCTAGTCGAAGGATACTGTAAGTCTGATTGACTGGATAGTTTGTCTCTGAAACAGTTCTTCCGCTCGGATGTAGCTCCTCCCTTGACTTTGGGCCGATCGACAAGATGAGCATTTGGACTTGGAACAAATTTTTCCTAGTTTCTGTGGACGAACACGGTCAGGGATGATGTCATCCAAATGTCTCGAGAATCATGCAGATCTTGGTGCATTAAGGCCGAGTGCTTTCCCATACCTCCATTAAATGTGAACCTATGGTATAGCGCCATGTGTAGCACCCTTGATTACCGCACGCCTGACGCGACGGATGATGATTTGACTCTCTAGCGGTTTAAAATCAACGGCTCGATCTTGTCATCGGATCCGGCGCCCTAGATTGGATGGTCTCTATCGGCCGGGCCATCGGTTTATAACCTTACGACGCCGACTTCTCCTCCATATTAGCATCTTCCTCGAGATCTGTCGGCGACCCGTTCCCTTGCGACCTTCAGATGACTTCCTGCACTCCCTCTTCGGCGACTTCTTCTTTTCTAGTAAGCTTTCCTTCCTTTCTTGCTCATCCTTGATCCTTGGCCTTTTTTGCTCTCGGTCTTCCAGTTGTGTGCGCTTTTCGTTCGCCTTCTTTTCTTCGAACTTCTCCATCTGTTTTGACAATGGCGAGCTCCCCGCGATCGTCAGACGTTGCTCCCGGGCTCTAGTACACCACCATAGAGACCAGGTTCGATGAGGGCGACGCTGAAAGCCTCAAGAACACTTTTGAGATTCCCCCCGATCATGAGCTCGTTTTAGCTTCTCCTTCCGATCAGCCAAATGACCCATCGACCGACACCATTTGTTTATTCAAGGATCATTTTGTGACCGGTCTCCGCTTCCCTATTCATCCCTTCATTGTTGAAGTCTGTAATTATTTCCGTGTTCCCCTTCCACAACTCATGCCGAACTCCTTCTGTCTTCTGTGCGGTGTCATCATGTTGTTTTGGCTGCACGACATCCCTTTAACTCCTCAAGTTTTTCACTACTTCTATTACCCCAAACAATCTGAACTGAGGACTTATCTGTTTCAGTCTCGGGTCGGGTTAGTTTTCTTTGATAAAATGTCGACTTCCAATAAACATTGGAAGGAATACTTCTTCTTTATACATCTTCCCGAGCGGCCAAGCTTCCGGACCCGCTAGCAAGTAGGCTTACCACCTCAACTCGATCTGAAGAAATACAAGAGCCGCTCAGACTACTTTCATGTCACATCCATGCTGACTGGCCAGAAGTATGACATCCACAAGTTGCTGCTTGAGGGCGTGCTGTACATCTTTGGCCCGAGTCCGATCCGCACTAGGCTCCCGACCAGCTTAGGTAAGAGGTTACATGTATGTTTTCCCTTTGATTCTAACTGATTTTTCTGCTTCTTTTGCAGCAGAAGTCATGTTGTGAGCTCGGATGACTAGCTTTGCGAAGCTTCAGGACACTATGATCAAGGTGGTTGCTACTGAAGAATTGGCGAGCCGCGGCCTACAACCGACCGACTCTCAAGATGAGACTTTCATGTCACATCCATGCTGGCTGGCCAGAAGTATGACATCCACAAGTTGCTGCTTGAGGGTGTGATGTACATCTTTGGCCCGAGTCCGATCCGCACTAGGCTCCCGACCAACTTAGGTAAGAGGTTACATGTACGTTTTCCCTTTGATTCTAACTGATTTTTCTGCTGCTTTTGCAGTAGAAGTCATGTTGCGAGCTTGGATGACTAGCTTTGCGAAGCTTCAGGACACCATGATCAAGGCGGTTGCTACTGAAAAATTGGCGAGCCGCGGCCTACAGCCGACCAACTCTCAAGATGAGAGCACAATGCCCCCCGCCCTGATGAGTGGAGGGGCAGATAGCCGAGCACCTAGTGTTGAGGTTGCTGGCGGCTCGAAGCAACCGTCCGAACGGGTGCCTATCACCCAGCAGAGAGTTCAGACTCTTCTGGCGAGTCGTTGTTAAGGCGCAAGAGGCGCCGAGCAGAATCTTCACGCTCTGTTGCTTCGGCGGTGGGGTCCGTCGAAAGGGTCAAGGTCGGCACCTCAAATCCCCCCGCATTTCTTGAGACCACGCCTGAGATATCTTCCGACCGGACTCCTTCGGTGGTCGAGCTACCGCAGGAGCCTATTACCGCAGAGCCCCTAATCTCCATGCCACCATCCTCGCAGCCATCGAGGGTTCTGCGATCGTCCATCCTCCCGGCATATGTGTCCCGACCGACCGTTCCAGAAGCCTCAGCCCACTCGACCCCGGGCGCCCGACGATCAATCACGGCGATTCTCCAATTGCCAACGGAGGAGTACAGCGAGCCGAGTGCCCAGTCGCACACTCCTGAGCATCAAGTCATCTTCTGGGGATCGCTTATCCAAGTCTGGGAAGAAGCCCGAGCGGCGGTGATGCCCCCGGGTGCGCTCTCCAATAGCCATACCCACATGACAACTGGGGTAAGCTCTTATTGTAATTATCTTTCCTCCGATCGGCTCTAACCCCTTTCACTGCTTGTAGTATTGGGTGGAGAGCCTGGCCATGTGCCACAGGCTCGCATGTTTGGAGGACGAGCTCAAGAAGCAGAGAGCCTCAAGCAGCCAACCAGCCGTCGGTCCAAAAGAGGTGGCCAAGTTGAAGGCTGACATGGAGAAGACAACCATGTTCCTTGAGGCTGAACGGGACAAAACCTCTGGCTAGGAGGAGATGCTGGGTCGACTCAAGAAGCAGGTCAATACCTTTGACAAAAAGATCGAGTCAGCAACTGCTAGGAAGAACCGGGCCATCGAGGACCTAGAGATGAAGAACAAGGAGGCTCGAGACCTCGCCAGCAAGCTCAAGGAGGCTGAAGATTTCATGGTGACCGAGCGAGCGTGCCGATCGGTGCAGGAAACTTAGCTCTAGGGCCAGCTCTCTAATAAGGACGTATCACTGAAGCTGGCCCAGGATGTAACACCCATAGGGTCTCTAATAATTCATGTAGGTTTATACATGATTAGTATAGATTAATGCATGATTAAAATAAGCCTTAATAATTCAATAGATTTATACATGATATAATATGGGCCTTATGTGGATTCTTCTTTAGAAAATAAAATAAAAAGAACCCAAAAAGAGGCATGATCAAGGATTGAACCTTGGACTTCTTGGTAAATGGTTTCATGTCATAACCAGTAGCCCTAGCAGGGGTGTGCTGATATGAAAAGTGGGGAATTGTTGTTAAAGGTAAGGAAGTGGAGGCTCTCTTTACTAAGGAAGAGAAGTCCAAGTTTCCTTCTTCTTCTCACAATGAAAAGAAAGTTTTTACCTTCTCCCTTCATTAAGGATGAGTAAAGGAAAAGGGAAGTAAAAATTCATGTTTCCTTCTTCCATTCAATTGGAATAAAAGGAGGAAAGAATGAAAATTGTCATTTTTGTTGTTCTCTTTCTCCTTCCTCCTCTCCACCGAAACCACCTCCTCTCCCTCACCATTGCCGAACCAAGCAAGAAAGGGTTGCTCTAGGAAAGCTTCACAAGAAAGGTCACTCCTTTTAGGAAAATCAAGCGAAAGGATGTGAGTATCCTCTCACTGTAGTACAAGTAGTTATCGATTTGTTTCATATGAAAACGTTTTTTTGAAACCTTAGAGATTTCCTTGTAAGTTGTGGCCAAGATAGATTAGTGGTCACTTAGGATTAACAAGTTTACAAGTTATGCTTTATGTTGTACAAAAAAAAAAGATCTAGAACCTCACCTTGAAGTTTCGGCCAAGACAAAAAGAGAAGGTCTAGAGCAAAGTTTCTTTTGGTAACATGGTTGCCTATGCTCTTATATGATGTAGGATCTTTCAGATATTGTTAGTTTAAGTTTTAAGGCTTTATATGTTATTAAAAGATTAGGAACCCTAACCTAATGTTTCGGCCAAGATGAATCATAAGGTTTAGGGCAAAGTTTTGAAAAGAAAACATATTTGTTATGCTCCTTCATGATGTATGTTTTTCATAGGTTTATAGCTTGGTTTTTTTTTCATGCTCCATGTTGGATAAAATTTGGAGAAACCTATCTTTAAGTCTCGGCCAAGAATAGAAATGAAGTTTAGAACAAGGTTTCTTTTATGATAACATGCTTTAATGAATGAACTCTTATGTGATGATAGTTAAGTTCTATGCTTCATGTTGTATAAAAATATATATATATATATATATATGAAAACCCTAGTAAAAGTTTCGGCCAAGATAAGATATGAAGCATAGGGACAAGATTTAAAACCTAATCATGCTTGTTTATGCTTATTCATGAGGTATGATATCTTGTATGTGGTTAGGTGAAGTCTTTATATTACATGTTTCACTAGAAGAATTGGAACTCCACTTGTAAGTTTCGGCCAAGATGGAATGTAGAGCTTAGAGCTAAGTTTTGAAACCTAATTATGCTTAGTTGTATTTCTACATAATGTATGATCTTTTGTATGAGGTTAGATAAGATTTTCATGCTACAATGTTGAACAAATGAACCTTAGAATTTCACCCTAGGGTTCGGCCAAGTAAGTATAGGAGGCTTAGAGCAAGGTCTTGAAATCTAACCATGTTTGTTTATGCTTCCCTATGATGTATGATTATTTATGGTTAGTTTAAGTTTCATGTTTTTTGGTAGTTAAGGTTTAAAAACCCTAACCTTAAGGTTCGGCCAAGATTGGAAAAAGGGGTTTAGGGAAAAGTTTTTGAACCTAACTATGCATGCTTATGTTTCCTCATGTTGTATGATTCTTGATATATGGTTAGTTTAAGTTTCATGCTTCATGATATGATAGGATATGTTATGCTTCATGATATGAGATGATATGCTATGTTTCATAGAATGATATAGGCTATACTTCATGATATGATATATGCTATGCTTCATGATATGATATGCTATGCTTCATGATATGATATATGTTAAGTTTCATGAGATGATATGCTATGCTTCATGACATGATAAATGCTATGTTTCATGTAACATGCTATGCTCTATGTTATGATAAGAACATGTTATGGTTTATGAGATATGTTATGAAAGGCTTATGTAAGAAGAAAAGCCTAAGAGATGCTTCCCTTAAGTTGAGATCAAGAGCTCTCTTCATGATATGACATGTATGATTAGACAAGAACATGATATGTATGATGACACGATAAGAAACATGATACATGATATGTATGACATGCTATTTTACTTTTTGTATGGCTTGTACCAAGCGTGGGCTCCATAAGCGCCCCGAGGTCGATGGTCTATGAAACGGGCCTCGTAAAAAGGGATGGACTCCTTAGTACGCCCCTAGGTCGATGGACTATGAACGGACCTAGATCCCTAGTAGGTTCGGGGCTAGCTACCCTGTCCTAGGGATTGCGCGTATTTATGTATGTATGTGGTACAAGCCGGGCCCTTATGTTGATATTATGTTCAAGTATGTATATGATATGAAAAAAAAATATGTTGGATATGTTCATTTCATTATGCATGTTTTCAAAGGAACATATTGCATCTACATGCACATGTTATATGATTCCCTTCACACTTATTAAAGATACTTTTGAAATCATGTTTATGATGCTTGGGTGATCATGTTATTAGTTCATGTTATGTACTCACATGTTATGATATGTTTCATGTTATGTCCTCACATGCTATGATATGTTTCAGGATATGTTCTCACATGCCATGATATGTTTTATGTTATGTTCTCACATGTTATGATATGGTTATGTTATGTTTTCACATGCTATGATATGTTTTATGTGTACGTATGATTTATGGTTTTTTGGGTAGGAAAGGAACTTACTAAGCCTTAGGGCTTATAGTTTTTATGTTTCCTTGTACTGCAGAGAAATGCAAGGAATGGATGAACTAAGGGGAGCAGCAGGAAAGGTAGGGAGTGTGTGTGGAAGTGACATGGTGGATAGATCTAATTTAGTTTTAAAACTTTATTTGGTTGAATTGTGCATGTGAGCTAAGTTTGGACCTTATGTTGATGATAACTTGAACTAGTATGTTATGCATTTATGATGTCTTATTCCATGTCAGTAGATTTATAAGATCATGATTCATGTTCAAGTAGCAAATATAGATTTAGTTATGCATGAATATTAGTATGATTTATGGTTCACATGCCATGTAAAAAAAAAAAGATGCATATGATAAAACAAAAAGAAAATTTTAAATAAATATCTTCCGCTGCCATGAGATCATATGCACATGTATGTTAGGTAGGTGTAAGTAACCCCGTCCCTTAGGGTAGCCTTAGCGCCCTCGGAAGGGGCGGGCGTTACACAGGATGAGCTTGGGAAGGTGAAGACCAAGCTAGAGAACTCTTGAGCGGCATTGAAGATTTATTAGGACACCGAGTCGAGTTGATTTGCAGCAATGAATCAAAACTACATCCGCTCGGATGCATTCAATGATAAAGTAGTCGCCCGCTATCTTCGTCTATGTAACCAACTTAAGGCGGGCAGTCACCTTCCCACGACCTTGAAGGACAGCGTTATCAGTCGGGATAAGCTGACCGAGTCACTACCCGGCGACACTCTGGATTACTTTGAGTGAGGTTGAGCGCTGTAAAAATTTTTGAAGTCTTAATGTAAGCTTTCCCATTCGGCGAAGCTCTTATCTTTAGTTTACCATTGTAATTTTGAAAATTTTGAGGTCTTAATATATGTGTGCCCGTTCTGCGAAACATTTCCCTTCACAGCGTTTCTTACCTTTGACTATAAATTCCCATGATCTCGTATCTATGATTAGCCGCTTGACCGTAAGAGTCAGCTCGGGTTTAAGGTCACTACTCGATTGTTGATGAAGAATCGGGTTTAAGGTCGCCGCTCGACCATTGGTGAAGACTCGGGTTTAAGGTCGCCGCTTGACTGTTGGTGGAGACACGCGTTTAACGTCGCCGCTCGACGATTTGATGTGGACCCGAGTTTAAGGTAATCGCTCAACAGTTGGTGGAGACACACATTTAACGTCGCCGCTCAATGATTTGATGTGGACCCAAGTTTAAGATCGTCGGTCGATCGTTGGTGGAGACGCGCATTTGACGTCGCCGCTCGACGATTTGATGTGCCGTTCAGCATGTATCTTAGAAATCTTTTATTTTGACCCTGCATTCAGAGAGGACGTACAAAAATGTATAAATACACTTCTACACTTGTACACCTCTCATTCGTCCCGATAGGGTTGGAGATGGTTTGCGCTCCATGGTCGTTCGAGCCGCCTTCCCGTCTCGTCCTCCAGATAATAAGCGCCAGAGCGGAGCTTTTCCATGACCTTGAAAGGCCCAATGAAGCTTCGAGCTTGATGATGCCCCCGACTGGCTTGACTTTCTTCTAAACAAGGTCGTCGACCTGGAAGGACCTCGGGATCACCCTTCGGTTGTAGGTTTGCTTCGTCCACTGCCAATATGCCATCAGCTAAACGGTTACTTTGGCGCGTGATTCGTCCTCCAAGTCCATCTCTAAAAGCCTCCGCTCGGCGTTGCCTTCATCATAATGCTGCACCTTATCGGACTCTAATCTGACCTTGACAGGGATGACCGCTTCGCTTCCATACACCAGGTGGAATGGGATCAGACCGGTCCCCTCCTTTGGCATCATGCGGAGGGCCCACAGCACGCTCGGGAGCTCATCGACCCAGCTGCCTCCCATATGGTCGAGCCGAGCGCACAAGACTCGGAGGATTTCCCGATTGGTGACTTCTGCTTGCCCGTTGCTCTGCGGATAAGCCACGGAAGTGAAGGCCTGCTGGATACCATATCCTTCGCACCACTCCCTGAGCCTCTGACCGACGAATTATCTTCCATTATCTGAGACGAGCCAGCGAGGGATGTCGAACCGACAGATGATGTTTTGCCATACAAACTTCATGACCATCTGCTCAGTTATCTTGGCTAGGAGCTCGGCTTCGACCCATTTGGAGAAGTAGTCCACCGCGACGAGCAGGAACTTCCGTTGATCGGTTGCCATAGGGAAAGGTCCCATGATATCCATGCCCCATTGGTCGAACGGGCATGATATCATGGACGCTTTCATTTCCTCAGTTGGTCGGTGCGACATGTTGTGGTATTTCTGGCAATAAGCAAGTGGCCACCGTCCGAGCGGCGTCCTCCTGGAGGGTCGACTAGAAGTATCCAGACATAAGTATTTTTCGGGCCAACGCATGGCTGCCCGGGTGACCCCCGTAAGCGCCTTGGTGTACCTCCTTCAGGATGTAATCGACGTCTTCTGGTCTGATGCATTTGAGTAGGGGTCGGGCGAAGGCCTTCTTATAGAACTAGTCACTGATCAGGGTGAACCAACCGGCTCTCTTCTTTATCAGACGAGCATCCTCTGGATCGGTAGGCATACTTCCTGAACGTAAGAATTCTGTTAAGCCCGTCCTCCAATCGTTTGGAAAGGTGATTCCCTCCATACGGTCGATGTGGGCCACCAGTGATACTTGCTCGATCGGCTGACCTATGACAATCGATGTCAAAGAGCTAGCTAACTTGGCCAATTTATTTGTAGCCTGATTTTCTGATCGGGAATCTTCTGTATGACGACCTCTTGAAAGTTGGACTTCAGTTTTTCAAAGGCCTCTGCGTAGAGCTTGAGTCGGGCGTTGCTTATCTCGAACGCTTCGGACAGTTGCTGAGTGACCAACTGAGAATCCGAATGGATCAAGACTTTGACTGCTTCGACGTGCTGAGCGGCTTGTAAGCCGGCTATTAGCGCCTCGTACTTGGCCTCGTTGTTGGTGGCCCTATAGTCTAGCCGAACGACCAACTACAATCGATCTTCTTGTGGGGAGATGAGTAGTATGCCGATGCTGCCCCCCCCCCCCCTGTCGTGTGGATGAACCATCCACATATATCCTTCAAATGACCTTTGGCTCTAGGCTCTGTACCTCGGTGATGAAATCCACCAAGCACTGTGCTTTAATCGTAGTTCGGGGTTGATACTGGATGTCGAACTCGCTGAGCTCCGTTGTTCATTTAATCAGCCGTCCGGATGCCTCGGGATTGAGAAGTACTCTCCCCAAGGGACTGTTGGTCATCATTATTATAGAGTGAGCGAGAAAGTATGGGTGAAGCCTCCGAGAGGTGAGCACTAAAGCATCAGCTAGCTTCTCAAGACCAGTGTAGCGAGACTAAGCATCTTTTAATATGTGGCTTAAAAAGTACATTGGTTGTTCCTCGCCGCTTTGCCTAACTAATGCCGAATCGACCGCATGCTCTATAGACGACAAGTAGATCTAGAGCGGCTTGCCAACACATGGCTTGGCTAGGACAGGCAGGGAGTTGAGATATTCTTTGAGTTCTTCGAATGCCTTGTCGCACTCCTCGTCTCATTGAAATTTTGTCATCCGACGCAGTATTTTGAAGAATGGCAAGTTCCGATCGGATGACTTGGAGATGAATCTGGATAGCGTTGTGATCCGACCAGTCAATCGTTGAGCTTCCTTCAAGTTATGTGGTGGGGGCATGTCTTACAGCGCTTTTACTTTGATTGGGTTTGCCTCAATGCCCCAATTGATTATGATGTAGCTGAGGAAGCACCCACTGTTGGATCGAAAGAGCTAGAGGGGGGTGAATAGCGCTCATGGCTTTAACGCCTTTCGGATTCGTAAAACGATTAAGCACAGCGGAAATAAATAAACGAATACACACAGAGGACCAAGGTGTTTACTTGGTTCGGAGCCTGTGGCGACTCCTACTCCAAGGCCCGTGATCGTAGATCGCTTTCGGTAGGCAATCACTATTAATCTGAAAAATCTTTTACAATTAAAGAGTACAAGTGCTAAATAAGGAAATAATACCGACAATACAAGAATTGAAGAAACGAGGTTGTCAGTTGTCGGTGTAGCAGCGTGTGGTGGAAGCGTTCGGAGAGCGTTCAAAGGCACCGGTTGTTCTGTTTGAGATTGATGATTAGGTTGCTTTTTGAGGCTCCTTTTTATAGGCTCTATAAGACTAATCCAGATCCCCAAGTCTTGGGATCAAGTTTGACTCGAGGCGAATCGGTCGACCGATACCCTCGTTCGGTCGACCGATCAGGCGATCTCCTCCTATTCGATCCGCCCGATCCGCTCGCTCCGCTTTGATCTGGTCAAGCCTTATCCTTGGTTCGGTCGACCGAAAACCTGGTTACGTCGACCGATCCCTTGGTCGAGCTCGATCCATTCGCTGCAAGTCTGATCTGCTGCTTTGGGAGTTCGGTCGACCGATAACCTGTTCGGTCGACCGATCCCGGTCAATTCTGACCCTGCACAGAAATTGTTAGAAATGTTCTCCTACAAAACAGAGTTAGAATATAGCAGAGAATATATAGGTAAGTAAATTGACAGTCTGCGGACTGCCCGGTTTTGTCTTCGAATTTTCAACCGGAAACCCTAGGTCAAACCGACGCCTACTGTTCCCTCTTCCGAGGAACGCGTCCTCACCTACTCCCCTCAAGAGAGATTACCTGATGCCAGTCCAGTCCTCCAAACCGACTGGACTTTCTGCCTAGGGTTACCACCCCCTAGGGTTTTCTCCACCTAGGGTTACCACCCCCTAGGACCTAAGGTTACCCCCCTTAGGATTTTCACTACCTAGGGTTACCACCCCCTAGGACCTAAGGCTGTCACCCCTTAGGGTTTCCCTCCACCTAGGGTTACCACCCCCTAGGGTTTTCACATTGCCTAACCGCAGCTAGGACTTTTGCCTAAGAATACTTAGGTCTTTCCTGCAATCTCAATCAGACACATGAGATAACAAATTCGGAGAGGCCGCTCCGGCCCCGACACACCCCCCAACCAGAGCAGCACGTCCCGTTCCTCGCACTCTAGGCGACCGAGTTGCCGGACTTGAGCTATCTATGACTAGTCTCCGTCAGAAGGTCTCCGATTTTCATCGAGGTATGCGGCAGGAGGTCACCGACCTACGACGGGAGATGCGGTAGGTCTCCGACTTACAACGAGACGTGTGACAGGAGATCTCCAACCTTCGACATGACCTATCTAGCTCCTGAGAGGATGACCAGACCCGTCATACTGAGCTAATAGAGATGTTACGCTCCTTGGGATTTGGACCACCCTCCTCATCATCCCGATAGACTAGATCGCTACTATGTGTACTTTATCATGACTATTGTATTTTTGACTTAGTTATATTTGTTGGTCCCTTTGGACGCCGACAAGAGGGGAGGGGTGAATTGCCCTACAAAAATTAAACAGTCTTTCTCGGATTTTCAACTAATTAGCAAACACTTGTAATCATAAAAAGAAGAGACTAATTAAAGAAATCAGACACAGAGGGTTTACTTGGTTTGCAATCAGAGGATTGCTAATCCAAGAAAAAGACGGCGCACTATCTGATGATCTCCTCTGGGCGGAGTAGCCTCTTACAGCGTTGACAACACAAACAGAAAAGTAAAGCACAGAGAAATTGATTACAAGTTAATTGAATAATCTGTACAAATCAGTGCTATATTTATAGCACTGATCGAGGTGCCCTGAAGGGTTCGGGCGCCCTAGGGGGATAAAATTTTATCCCCCAACATTCATATCGAGTTAAAACTCGATCTGGTCAAAATCTACTTCCGGGGCGCCCGGAATGGATCTGAGCACCTGGACCACTTAAGTCAACCCAGTTGACTTTTTGTGGTCCGGTTTCATTGCTCCGGTTCAGCTCGTCTCGGTCCGGGTCTTCTGTTCCGGCTCCGCTAGCTTGGGTGATCTCGGCCATCCGGAATAGGGCTCACCCGAACCCAAGTTCCGGCCTTCTCCTCGAGCAGCCTTCCTTCCCGGTTTCTCGTCCCTCGAATGTCGCGTACGTTCTTCTCGTCTGCTGGTGTACTCTTCCGCGGTCACCTCGTCCCTCAGACGCACCGAGCTCGTCGACTCTCTCTCGTGCTGTCCTTCTCGCTAGCCGCGTCTTCCGCTCGACTTCCTGTGTTCCTAAGCTCCTGTACACTTAGACACAAGGATTAGACAAAATAGGACCTAACTTAACTTGTTTGTGTTGGAATGTATACTAAAAGCCTAGCTTTTGTAAACATTTATTTTTGAAATAAAAGAATCACATTGGTCAATATCTGCATTTATTTGTTAAATGTAATTATTCAATTAATTTATATAGTAGATAACATGGTGTGTGATGTCACACTCATAAGATCATGTTGTCAGTTCTTTATAAATTATAAACAGTTGCTCGCGACTAAGATGGAAAGGAACAAACCATTAGAATAGTCGTAATGTAATTAAGTATTAGTTTATCTTGACTAATAAATTACACTAGTATACTCTAAGTGTATTGAGTAAGACCATTTTAGGTAAGTTCTTTTTGTACTGACTTAATAAAAGAACTAGGCCTTAGTTATTATGGAAGTGTGTGCTCTTAATCCTAATATAATAACAAGCACATATATTTAATATTTATTTCTTTGACTTATCAAAGGGTGAGGTTTAGCTCGATAAATCAATATGCCCGATAAGTTGGGAAATGATATTACTTATAGTGTATGTTGTTGATTATAGAAGGAATCTGTGTCCTAGTTATCTAGGTTGAGAATGTCCCCAATGTTAGGATCCTTCGTACGGCTAGAGAGGGGGTGTGAATAGCCGACCCCAAATCGCTCGCGTTTCTTCCTACACTTCGTTAGCGCAGCGGAAAAATAAACTAGAAACGAAAGGAAGAATATCAAACCTTAACACAGCGATGTACGAGGTTCGGAGATGATACTCCTACTCCTCGGCGTGTCCGTAAGGTGGACGAGCCCTGTCAATCCGTCGGTGGATGAATCCCCGGAAACCCGGCTAAAATATACTCCTTCTGGGTGGAGAAACCTCGCCACAAAATCTTGCAACAGCAAGCAAAGAGTACACGAGATACAACAAGAAATACAAGACAATATGAATACAACAACACTAGCTTGCCTTCTCGTTGTCGACTGAAGTCCCAGATGAAGCAACAACTTCACGGACGGATGCCAACAAGCAACTCAGCAGCAGCTGATCCAGTCGTGGAATGAAGCTCACACGAAGCTTGCGAAGAAGAGCTCAACAAAGCTCAAGCACCAGCAGCACACGAGAGAAGAAGAGGAAGAAGAAAGCAGCGGCGGCGGCTCGACCCCTTTATACTGCGAAGAAGATAGCGAAGAAACACTGATCGGTCTAGGGACCGATCAGGTTCGCCTCGATCGGTCCCGGACCGATCGGTCGATCTGAGAACCTTCGTGCGACTCGTCGATGCGTGGACGATCGGAACCTGGATCGGTCCACGACCGATCCTACTCTTGGCTTTCATTCACGACATCGTCTCGATCGATCCCGACCGATCAGACGGCCTGATCGGTGCGTGGACCGATCGACCGCCTTTCTTTTCACCTGCTGGCGATCGGTCACGGGCCGATCGATGGCAAGAAAACAGAGCTTGTTGATATCGATCGGTCACGGGCCGATCGCAAACAAAGGTATCACCGGATCGGTGCGGTGATCGATCCGAGCTTGGTTTTGCCCAAACCAAGTCCCAAGACTTCAAACCAATATCCGGTCAACCTTGACCTATTGGTACTTCATCCCTAGCATCTGGTCACTCCTTGACCGCTAGAACTCCTCGCCAAGTGTCCGGTCAATCCTTTGACCTACTTGGACTTTCCAACACCAAGTCCGATCATCCCCGATCCATCTGGATTTTCCCTTCCCAGCTTCACTCACGGGACTTTCACCTGCCTCACTAGGATTTCCCACCGCCTAACATCCCAGTTAGGACTTTCTCTGCCAAGCTTCCTCCTGGGACTTCGACTTCACTCACCAGGACTTTCCACACCTAACATCCCAGTTAGGACTTTCCACTGGCTTCACTCACGGGACTTTCCACACCGCCTAACATCCAGTTAGGACTTCCTTGCACAGCTTCACTCACTAGGACTTTCCAAGCGCCTAACATCCAGTTAGGACTTTCCTGCCAAGTCTCCATACTTGGACTTTTCCGATGCAAGTCTCCATACTTGGACTTTTCGCGCAAGCTCCTGCTTGGACTTTTCCGTGCAAGTCTCCATACTTGGACTTTTCCGATGCCAAGCTCTGCTTGGACTTTTCCGTGCCAAGTCTCCATACTTGGACTTTTCCCGAATCAGGTCAACCAGGTCAACCTTGACCTACGGTTGCACCAATAATCTCCCAAACATCTATTCTTGTCCCACATCAAGAATAGAACTCTCTCACGAGTGTCAAACATCAACATGCAACACAACTAGGTCAACCTTGACCTAAGGTTGCACCGACAATCTTCCCAAGTCAAACATCAAAATACAACTCGAGTCACGTCAACTCGAGTCGGGTCAACCAGGTCAACCTTGACCTAAGGTTGCACCAACACCCAAGAGGAGCTTATAAGGATTGCCATGTTAAACCCTGCAGGTGGACTTAGTCCAACATGACAATGAAGTTGAGTGGTACTACTCTTGGAGCTAGATATTAATTAAGTGAGTTGTCAGTAACTTACTTAATTAGTGGACATTTGTTATCTTAAACATAGGGAGACTAACACACTCATGATAAGAAGGAGCACATAATGTAATTTGGGATTGGTGCGATAGTGTGATAATAACTCTCTAGTGGAATGAGTTATTATCGATGAACTTGAGTTGTGTGTTCGAGGCGAACACGGGATACTCAAGCTCATCGGAAGGCCAAAGCCAATTTCTCCTCTAGGTCCCTGTCGTAGCCTCATTAAAGCCTCAAGTCCATCCAAATATAAGCTCATCTTGGTGTCCAAGAAGGGGGTCGGTCCAATGCTTGGTGACCAAGCAAGGGCCGACCACATCCTCTTCTATAGGGGCCGGCCTTATTGTTTGATGACCAAACAAGTAGGGGCCGGCCACATTAATCAAACAAAGAGGGTTGTTTTGAATTTTTAAAATCTTCTCTTTGTAGAAAAACTATAAGTTTTAAAAGAGAAATTTTAATTTTAAAAACTTTCCTTATTTGAATTAGGCCACATGATTTAATAGAGAGTTTTAAAAGTTTTAAAACTTTCCTTTTTTAACCATCCTCATGGTTTTAGAAAAAAGGAAGAGAAGTTTTAAATTTTAAAATTTTCTATTCATGTTAAAAAAGAAAACTTTTGAAGAGAAGTTTTAAATTTTAAAACTTTCCTTTTTTAACCTCCGCTTTAGGAAATTAAAAGAGAGCTTGTAAAATTTTACAAGAGCTTGTAAAATTTTATAAAAAAAATTATATCTTTCCCTTGATGAGGTGGTCGGCCACCTTGCTTGGTGCCCAAGCAAGGGGCCGACCAATAGAGTTAATAAAACCAATCAAATTAAATTATTGATTGGTGATTGATTCAATCAAGAGGAAATAAAAGGAAAATTAAAAGGGAAAAGGAAAAACTAGAGGAAGTTTTTAATTTTTGTAAAAATTCTTCCCTTATTTGCCTTAGGCAAGTAATATAAAAGAAGGGGTGAGGAGGCCTCATGAGATACAACTCTTATTCTCTTGCTTAGAGGTTCTCTTGGTGTGGCCGACCCTCTCTATTCTCCCTTTCCCTTTGCTCTCTTCTCCTTGGTGGTGGTGGTGGCCGGATTTTAGAGGAAGAGGAAGAAAGCTTTTTGGTGGTGTTCATCTTGGAGGATCGTCGCCCACACGACGCCCAAGGTGAGGCGAGGAATATAGCAGAAGATCTCGAGGTCATTAGCATACAAAGAGAAGGTATAATTAGCAATTGTTTTTCGCATCATGCTAGTTATTTCTTTTTGTAAGAATTCCAAACACAAGAGGCATTAGATCTAGTTTTTCGAATTTATTTTTCGAGTTTGTGTTTTCTTTGTTTTTCAAATTTGTGATTCGATTGTTCTTTTTAGTTAACCTAGAGTTATTTAAGGAAATTAAATATTAGTTTTCCTTAAAAGACTTTGTCTAGGCGGTGGTGGTTGCTCACATATCCAAGAAGGCCATGTGTCTCGCCATACAATCCTGGAAGCCAATTTTGAAAATTAATATCTAATGAAATCAATAACATAGGTGGATTTGAATCAATAGTATTAAGTTCCGCTTGCGATTCAAATCTAAATCATTAAGAACAAATAAGTTAAATTTGGAATCAATGATGTTAAGTTCCGTCTGTGATTCCTAATTTAACTTTTAAACAACACAATAGATTATTTAAGGAAAGGTTTGTGTAACGACCACCCTTGTTACTACTACTACTACTACTCTCTAAAGGTGACCGTTACTTAACTACTAACTCTACTTAACCGGTGTGATCAAAACCACGAGGAATCCCTACCGAAAAAATTCGGTAGAATCTCTCCTGTACCGGTGACCATAAACATTAATACATACACAGTATACACAGCCACAGGCGGCTGGAACATATATCAAACACCCACACAGTTTAATAACTGACAAAAACTATAATATCTACCTATTACATAGAAACTCATCACAGCATGCAAACTAAAACACGAATAAACTCAATAGGAACATAGAATATAAAAAAAATACAGTCTCAATGACTTCAACCATAGAGTACAACTCAATAACTTCTTATCCACTAAACACGAAAACGCAAAACTTCCCAGTTCTCTCCCACAGTCCACGCATCACACACCATCCGCAACACCTTGTCGCCTTCCTTGCTAAACCTTTTCCTTTCCTTTATCTGCAGTAAGAGGAAATGCAATCTATAAGCAAAATTTACTTAGTAAGCGCTATCTAACTCACAAAAACATGAATATGCATGTGTACAGAAAGAACTAGAAACTATATGCTCTAAAAGAAAGTAAAGCATAAACATAACTGCTCATGTCAAACTAATAGCAAAAAAAAGCTAAGGAATCTACTCATGTAATTCTAATAGCTAATCATGCTACACAAGGACAAAACTGCATGCTAGAAAATAAAGCTAATCATGCTAAATAACTAATCAGGAAACAAACAAAACTAACACTGCATGCTTCGAATTAAAAGAAGCTAAACTTGCTGACTCTAAACATAAATGAAGCTTGTTTCATTTGTTTCAAAACTTATACTTTATTACTTTAAAATAATAATCAACTTCTCTTGGGCCCGACATTTTACCAATTTGCGCGCATCCTTAATATGAGTCGAGGTAGCTAATCCCGAAACTACTAAGGTACTTCTAGGCGATCTTATGCCTAGGGGCGATCTAGGAGCCCACCCAATGGACCTTGTGTCCGGTACATGCCATTAAAAAGTAAATTACTTATTTTCTTTTTAACTATAACTTCCTTATACTTGTTATTCTTTAATTCTCTTATAACAAAATGCCTTGGCATTTATTCAAACACTTAGTGTGCTTTTAATCCTAAACTTCTGGAATTTAGGATCAATTTAAGACCTTGGTCTTTTCTTACTTATAATCACTCATAACCCGTAAAAGAGTTTAATAGAACACTATATGCATGGAAATTCTAGAGTTTCACAGAATAAACACAATTATTAATACTTGCTGTGAAAGTAAAGAGGAAATACAGTCTTTTTAAACATGTTGTACAAGAATACCATTATCACTACGTAAGCATGCTATGAATGTAAAAAACAATTCCATCTACAATAGGAAGCTATCTAAAGTAAGCATGCTGCAGCCACCATTAGACAATATGACTGTTCGGGTTTCATAAAACTATAAAATTCCTTAAGCAAAATCTGCAATGTTATACTTATCAAAAATCTGCGTACATTACTTGTAAAAATCTGCACTTAATGGGTCAACTCTTCTAAGCTGTTTCCAACAAGGCAAAGCATGAGGGAAAAAGGTAATTACTGTTGCTATCAAAAATTAACCCATGATATACAAAAGCATGCATTCAGTAGATCTACAGATTCTGAATCGTTTCCAGCAAAGCAAGGCATAAGGTAAGAATGCTATTACTATAAAAGAAATTGATACATAAAGATAATGGAATGCTTGAATCGGCTGGAATTTAGAACTTAGGTAAAGCTTGCACTTTTATAGAGTAGAAGAGATTCTTAAGCATGTTACTACATGATTTGAACTGGATTACCACCACAAGCTCAAACCGAAAACTAGGGTTTGAAATCCAACTCTGCACCATGGCAAAACCACAGAAAACTACACCACATGGCAAATACAGATGGTTCATTATAGGTTAGAGATCAACAATTTTGTATTAAGCTTTTATTAAGTCTAACAGAAGGATTCTTCACAGATTAAGCTTCACAGAGGGATTTTGTTAAGCTTTTTAAAGTACACGGCAGCAAACCCTAATTGTAAAGCAACCCAAAATCAAAACCTAAACAAATTCCTCTCTTGTAACCCTAATGAAGCTCACGGCAGCAACATGGCAGCAAGTTCACAACATGCTTCAAAAATCAAAAGACACAAGGAAACATCAATCGAAATCCGGAACCACCCTTACCGCAGGTGAGTAAGTGACTTACATCGATTTCTTGAACTTACAACCGAAGAGAAGGCTCTAGGGTTTCGGTTGCTTGCATATTTCGGCCCCTTCCTCGTGTCTACCGTCCCCTCTTGACGAGAGGATCTCAATCCGACGAAGAAACCCTTCGGATTGAGCCTTGGTCGGCCGCCGGAGACGTGCCCTGGGTTGTCTTCTTCGTCGCCTGAGTCGCCGTCGCACGAGAAGAGCAGAGAAACGAGATTAGGGTTCGGGAAAAACCTAAACCCTTTTCTTATAACTAGGGTTTTTTATTAATCAACTACTACTTAAATATTACTCGCTCTTTCCTTAATTAACACCGCCCGCTGGCACAGCTGGTCAGTCGGGTTTTGCTCAGGTCAAAGGCCTCGACTTCGATCCCTCAGCCGCGCACCTTTTATTCGAAAGATTATTTTTGATTTCTAAAATATAGCTTAACTACTATTGGTTTCAGTTTTCTTGAAGAAACAATTGCTTGCTCACTTGGTCAGCCTGGGCAGATAAAGGCTTGGCTGAGTCGGAGATCGTTAGTTCGAATCTTGCCTCAGTCCCTTATTTTGGTATTTCCGTTTCCTTTTATGGCTTAAGGTTAATTCTGACTTAAGATCAATTGAGTTCCTATTTGTTCACAAAAAGGTCGTAGACCAGTTGGGTGGCCGGATTCGGTTAAGGTTCGGTTCAGGTCCACGGTTCAAATCTTGGTTTTGATAATTTTTTTGTCAAAACTTCCTTCATTTAGTAAAAATACCAAACGATCTCAAAAAATTGCATAACAATATTCTAAAAATTCCTAAAAATCTCTGAATATGAATATTTTTGAAAATGTTTTCTAAAATAAAGTAAATAACCCTTTTAAAGCATTAAGTAATTTAAATTAATGTTTTTTTAGTTAGTCAATTAAACTTTTCATTTCGATACTTGGCTTCCAGACAGTGGCGAGACACTAGGCCTTCTTAGTTATTGGAGCAACAACCACTTTCTAGACAAAGCTGCATAAAGAAATTACATGTTTAATTCTCTTGCTGAAAATGCTAAGTCTAATTTCAATTTCTAAGTTAAACAAGTTTTTGGAACCAAATAGAGGTTCGTTCCTACGGGGTTAGTCAAGTATTTTCTAGGCACACATGTTTTTGATATTTTTTTGATTTGATTTTGGTGAAACCTATAGTACCAGTTTAATCCTCTATAATTTTTAAAAGCAGAAATATTTGAACCGTTAGACTTTCTCAATCTTTCTATTTCTTCTTTTAATTTTTCATTTTCAAGTTTCAATTTATCAAAATCCTCTATTAGACATGATTTTGCCAAAAAAAAAAATTGCTTCTAGAATTTCATTTTTTAATTTGGTATTTTTATTTTCTAATTTATACATGAATTTTGCCATAGCCTTAATACCAAAGTAAAGCTGATCAGGAGGTAAGGCATACCTCACTTACCATATCAGACTTGAAGCCTAATTCTCCCCCTGCTTCGCTGCATTCATCTGAGGTCGCTCCCCCTTCATCGATGCTGGGTTCTGATGTACTTTGCCCTTCATAGCTTGCCATAGTGCTATCCCGACATATTCTTGATTCTCGGACTCAGATGATGAAGTGTCGTCCCAAGTGACTTTTAGGTTCTTGTGCTTCTTAGGAATCTTGACCTTGTCCTTCTTGAGTTCTGGGAAATCTTCTTTCAAATGTCCTTCTTTTTGACACTGGTATCAACGAACCCTTCTTCTATTTCTTTGATTTTTCTTATTCTGCATTTCTTTAAACTTATTAGATCTAAATAACTTTTTGAAATTTCTTACCATATACGCTTCCTGATCCTCTTCTGAGTCTAACTCGGGTTCATCCTTCTTGGTTGCGTTTAGTGCCATTATTTGACTTGATTCCTTAGTTGTCCCTGCACACCTGGTTTCATGTAATTCAAGAGTGGAAAACAATTCTTCTAAGGTACTTACCTCCAGGTCCTTTGAAATGTAATAGGCGTCGATGATTGACGTCCATTCTGGAGTTCTAGGAAACACATTGAGTGCGTAGCGTATGATGTCCCGGTTTATTACCGTTTCACCGAGGTTCTCGAGACCAATAATCAATTCTTTTACCTTCGCGTGTAGATCGGCTACCTTCTCACCTTTTTCCAGACGAATGTTCGTCAGTTTGTTTTAGAGGATGTCTCTTCTAGCCAGTTTTGCTTTGGATGCCCCTTCGTGGAGTTCCAGGAACTTCTCCCAGAGTTCTTTGGCCGATGAGTAGCTTCCGATGCGGTTGACTTCTTGAGGCGGCAACACGCTTAGCAGGAGATATTCCGCACGGTTATTCGCTACGGAATCACTCTGCTCCTTCTTTGTCCACTGACTCTCTTCTTTTTCTTCTCTATTCTGATTCATCGAAGCTACAAAGTCATACTTTATAATTAACCGAATTTCGAAATCAGTTTTTAGGAATACCTCCATACGACGCTTCCAGTGTGCGAAGTCCCCCTCGAATTTTGGTGGAACGATGCTTGGTCCGGCCATCTCGTTGCTTTGATCGGCGGTTAGTCCTCCTGAAGCACCTTGCTCTGATACCACTTGTTGGTCCCTTTGGAGGCCGGCAAGAGGGGAGGGGTGAATTGCTCTACAAAAATTAAATAACTTTTCTCAGATTTTCAACAAATTAACAAACACTTGTAATCATAAAAAGAAGAGACTAATTAAAGAAATCAGACACAGAGGGTTTACTTGGTTTGTAATCAGAGGATTGCTAATCCAAGGAAAAGATAGCGCACTATCTGATGATCTCCTCTGGGCGGAGTAGCCTCTTACAGCGTTGACAGCACAAACAGAAAAGTAAATCACAGAGAAATTTATTACAAGTTAATTGAATAATCTGTGCAAATCAGTGCTATATTTATAGCACTGATCGGGGCGCCCTGAAGGGTTCGGGCGCCCTAAGGGAATTAAATTTTATCCCCCAACGTTCATATAGAGACAAAACTCGATCTGATCAAAATCCACTTCCGGGCGCTCGGAATGGTTCCGGGCGCCCAGATGGTCCGGGTGCCCGGAATGGATCCGGGCGCCCGGACCACTTAAGTCAACCCAGTTGACTTTTTGTGGTCTGGTTCCACTGCTCTGGTTCAGCTCGTCTCGGTCCGAGTCTTCTGTTCCGGCTCCACTAGCTTGGGTGATCTCGGCCATCCGGAATAGGACACACCCGAACCCAAATTTCGGTCTTCTCCTCGAGCAGCCTTCCTTCCCAGTTTCTCGCCCCTCGAACGCGCGTGTACGTTCTTCTCGTCTGCCGGTGTACTCTTCCGCGGTCATCTTGTCCCTCGGACGCACCGAGCCCGTCGGCTCTCTCCCGTGCCGTCTTTTTCGCTAGCCGCGCCTTCCGCTCGACTTCCTGTGTTCCTAAGCTCTTATACACTTAGACACAAGGGTTAGACAAAACATGACCTAACTTAACTTGTTTAATCACATCAAAACACCTTGGGGTTCCAACAATATTGCATCTCAGATATTGACTTATCTTGTTCTGATTAATAAACTAGGATTCTTAAATTATAGAAATTATTTTTAAAAAATATTTTTCTTAAATTCTAGGATAAAACTTTTATGTTTTCAAAATTTCCCATTTTTAGAATTTTCAAAAATCAGCTTTAGCCTTAGAATAGATAAATCCCTTAGAAAACATACTTCTATAGATATAAGGTTTGAGCATCTCACCAACACATTAGGGTTAACTTGTTTGTGTATTTCTAAACTTAGAAAGGGGTGAGATGCATAGGCAGATTGCTTAGACTTAAGATGCTTATTTCAGTGCATCAACACAAGTCTAAGCGTTAAATACAAAACACATATCAATCAGGTTAACTTATTCAGTTTAGTCAAACACTAACTGATTACAATTGACTTAACCTAACTAACCAAGTGAAAGTTGCTATCCTTTGATAGTCAGTAAGTAACTAATTGGTTAGATAATTTTTTTATGTTAGGTTCAGGGGGAGAATTAATTCAAATTTCTTTTATTTAGTTTTCCTTTATTGAAAATATTTTATAAAATTAGTTTTGAAAAATATTTTTTTTACATCCACTTTTGAAAAATATTAACCTTTATAAACTAAGTTTTTGAAAATTGGATTTTACAAACTCAGTTTTGAAAATTAAAAATTATATTTTGTTAATTTTGAAAATTAGAGTTTGTAAACTTACCTTTTATAATCTAAAGATGAATTTTATACAAATTTATTTTTGAAAATTTATATAAACTTATTTTAAAAAATTAACTCTTTCAGAACTTAATACTTGAAAATTACTATAAATTTAAAAATTAGTTTTTTGGATGTTACAAACTTAGATTTAAAATTTTATAAAATTGGCTTTATTTATCTTACTTTTTGAAAATTAGCCTCTATATAACTTATGTTTGAAAATTGTTCTTTAATTTTGTCTTCCATTTGCAGGCTTATTTTGAAAGTTAAGTTGATTTTCAACCTAAGTTAGCTATTTTTCAAAACTTAGTTATTTTGAAAAACTTAAAAGAAAATTTTAAAGCAAAATTTTCTACTTTAAACTCCCCCAAGTCAATCTGATTTTACTTCGGATTCTCTATTACATTATTTTCTTAATTGCTTATTTTTATCTATCCTATGTTCTTTTTTGATGAATGTCAAAGGGGGAGGGTTAGGTAGTTTAAGTTAGTTAGCAACGAAAAATTACCAAAAATAAAACAAGACTAACTTAACATCATTGTTTGTAAGTGCTAATTTATTACATATTTTTTCACTAACTTAACCAGGTTATCATTGCATCAAAAAGAGAAGATTGTTGGTGCGGTTAGTACTAACGATCTAACTCAGGTTTTGATGAATGACAAAGTAGGTTAAGTTAGTTTCATTGTGATATAACGCTTTGACCAAGTGTGTAGGTGAAGCCCAGACAGGTCGACGGGATGACCGGATGTCTGGTATGAAGCTCAGCTAGGTCAATGGGCCGATTGGATAGCTGGCATGAAGTCCAGACAAAGTCGATAGGCTGATCGGATGTCTGGCACGAAGTCCAGACGGGTCGAAGGGCTGACCAGATGTCTGGCAGGTAAGTTAAGGTAAGTCACTGGAAGAGAGTGACTGTGAAGACGCGTTCCCGGGAAAGGAACTTAGGCGCCAATCCAACTTAAAACTATTTCGGAACTCTAAGTTGAGATCTTGACTAGATTCCGGTCTCGGTGAGAGGGAATCTAATTACTACTCATTCCTTATATAAATGTTCTAACACTTTGTTTTGCAGGGTAGTATAATTTGCATTTCACCTCGGACTAACGTTTTCTTGCAGTCAGCTAGAAAATAGAGGTCTGAGCGCTCGGAAGGGATCTGGGTGCCCGGACAGTTCAGGTGCCTGGAATGTAAATTTTATCCCGAAACGACGTCTAAACGTGAAGCGCTCTAGTTCGTTGGGCTACGTCATAGTCTAGGCGTCCGGAAGGGATTCGGGTGCCCGGAGCTTCCTATATAAGGAGGCCTTCTCTAGGGCTTTAGTACACAACGACAACGTCTTCTAACGCTTGCTCTACTGCGCTGTGCTCCTGTGAGGCTGCGACGCTGCGAAGCTTCTCCGACAACGTGCTGCTAAGAATTTCTTTTTCTTTTATTCTGTTGTCAGTATTCCTTTTAAAAGTTCATGTACTTACACTTTTAACATTTTTACGAACTGCTAGTGATTGTCCGACGAAAGAACTTGACGAGTGCGGGCCTTGGAGTAAAAGTCAACGAAGGCTCCGAACCAAGTAAATCGGTTTGTGTTAGCGTTGTTCTTTTATTCTTTTCCGTTGCGTACTCTCTACAAAGGTTTCTTGGTGCAATCGACCTTTAGGGTTTCGATGTTTGACAATATGACCAAGGGTTGACCCAAATAGGACTTGATGTTTGGGAGAGAGAAGTCTAGTCAGGACTAGATGACTAGCAAAGGTAAGTCCTAACCAAAGGTTAGGCAAAGTGGAAGTCTCGGTAAGTGAAGCTGGGCCCTAGAGTGAAGCTAGGTGGTGGAAGTTCCGATGAGTGAAGTCAGGCCTTAGTGAGTGAAGCTAGGTGGTGGAAGTCCTAGTGAGTGAAGCTAGGTGGTGGAAGTCCTGGTGAGTGAAGTCGGGCCTTAGTGAGTGAAGCTAGGTGGAGGAAGTCCTGGTGAGTGAAGCTAGGCCCTAGTGAGTAAAGCTAGGCGGAGGAAGTCCTGGTGAGTGAAGTCAAGCAATGGAAGTCCTAGTGAGTGAAACTAGGTAACCCTAGGAGGTAACCCTAGGTTATACTTGAATTCTGTTAACACTGTTTTTATCTATTGTGCTAACTCAATATTGCAGGGAAGTTCAGCTAGGTCGACGGGCTGATTAGGTAGCTGACACAAAGTCCAGACGGGTTGAAGGGCTGACCGGACGTCTGATAGGTAAGTGAAGGTAAGTCACTGGAGGGGAATGACTGTGAGGACGCGTTCCCGGGAAGGGAACATTAGGCGTCGATCTGACTTAGATCCATTTCAGATACCTAAGTCGAGATCGTGACTAGATTCCGGTATCGAGGAGACAGAATCTAATTAATATTTTATTTAATGATAAACTGTGCTAACACTTTATTTTGCAGGATATATATTTGTCTCGGACTAAAATTTTCTTGCAGGAAGGAAACCGCTGGAAAATAAGGGTCCGGGCGCTCGGAAGGGATCCGGGTGTCCGGAGGTGAATTTTATCCCCAACGTCACTTCGCCAAGTGGAGATTCTTGGTTGGCTCGACTACGTCATATTCAGGGCGCCCGAAAGGATCCAGGCACCCCGAACCTCCTATATAAGGAGGGTAAAGGCTGGAGTTAAGACAACAACGAACGATCTACTCTCTTGTGCTCCTGCGACGCTTCTCCGACAAAGTGCTTCGGTTGTCTTTTTCTTATTGTCGGTATTATTTTCTTAAAAGCAATTGTACTCTTACTTGTAATACTCATTTCGAATTGCTAGTGGATTTCCCAACGGAAGCACTCAACGAGTGTGGACCTTGGAGTAGGAGTCGTCGAAGGCTCTGAATCAAGTAAAAAATGACCTTGTTAGCGTTGCTCTTTCTTTTCGTTTATTCTTTCCGCTGCATACTGTTTCTAAATTTTTTAAATCGCTATTCACCCCCCCTGCGAAACTCATCGATCCAACAACATTTTCGATCGATATTCACCCCACCTCCTCTATCAACTTTCACGATCCAACAGTTTGTAGGATCATATGTCAGGTAAGGGTAAATCCAAGCAGGTCAAAGGTGACCAAATGCTTGGTAAAGGGAAATCCTAGGGGAGTGAACCCAGGATGGTTAGATCTTAAAGAGTAGGCATTAGGTGGTAAAGTCTTGGATGCAAGTCAAACATAAAACCTAGTAGGTCAAATAGAATTAAAGGAGTGCGGCTAGATCCTAAGAGACTGACCCTTAGATGATAAACTTGGAGAAGGGAGCCCCATGCAAAAGATAAGCCTAGTAGATCAGATAGACATACATAATTAAGGATTATGTTGCTTGTTTGTTGTTGTATGATTTTTTTAGGAACTTGGAGCTGAAAGCAAAACATAGAGCAAACAAACACAAATGGTTGAATCAAACTTGACTCAGATTGAACCGGACCCAAACTGGTTTAATAGACCGAACTAACGGTTCGATAGACCGATTGGGTTCTGTTCCGGATTACTGAGTTATTAGAAATGTTGACATATAAGTTGATCAGATTCAACTTTATGATGTGGATGAGGAAAATGATAACTCAGATGAAGTGGATAAAGATAAGACTTGATCCAGATATAGCTTCATCCAAATAAGAGTTGATCCAGATATGACTTCATTCAGATGAGGATCTGATCTAATTCTATAAGAGGAGACAAAGGCTCTACATTCAAGATAATCATTCTTCCATTATTCTATCTCTATGGTTCAAAGAAAAGACGGCAAGGCGAAGCTTTGCGATCGGGGAAGATCTAGGAGGGGTGCATTGTGCTGTGCTCGGGACTTCTAGATCAATCGTTAACTAAGTTTGTTTGTATTTACAAATCATACTTTATCTTTCTATTTTTGTGATTGTGATTTAAATCAATAAGTGGTTTCTCCACCTCCAGAAAAGTTTAGAAAGGAGAAAAACTAGTGGGCAGGCGCCTCCCGTACTTAAGCCTTTGACGTATTGACCCTGGGGGTTAGGAACCAAGTAAATCCGCACATTTGTTTTCGTTCATTATTGTTTTTATTATATACTGTTGCGACTAACTTTGATAGAACGAACATGACAAAATGAGTAAAAGAAAAGTGACAAGTTAATATTCACCCCTTCTATCGATGCCACCGGTCCTATAATTACTTGAGGACTATAGAGAAGACAACGTGCCAAAGAGGACGACGTCAGCGATCGAGGAGAGAGATCGATGAGATAGGGGAAAAGTTGGGCAGGAAAAATCCAAAATTTGCAAAATTAATGACTGAAATTTAATTATGTCGCTAATTAGAGACGAAATTCAATTTCTGTGGCAAATTTTATGATGAATTTTATTTTTCGTCACTAATTTTACGATGAAATTAAATTTTCATCACTAAATAAGCGGCATAAACAATTAGCAATGGAAATTTAATGACAAAATATTAATTACGTCACTAAGTTGTGTCTGAAATAATATTCGGTCACTAAAATTTAGATTGTTAATTGTAGGTTTTTTTTGTAATGTAGAAAATGTATGTAGTTATGCGAATAAGATATGACAAAAATATATGAAAATGTATTGACCCTAAGTCCCCACTTGAGTCGATTAAATGAGCTAAATATATTGAGATGCGAGCCAAATATGTTATGTGATTCAATCATTCAAAGTGACAAAGCATGATGAAAGATGAAATTGATTATGCCCACAAAAGTAGATCAAATAGATTAGGCAATAATTTCTAAAGAGTGAGAATGTAAAAGTAAAATAAGGTAGCTTGATCTATTGTTCAAGCGGGCCAAGAGATATTGTAAAATTATTTTAATAGTATAAGAAATAATTACAAATAAAGCAGACTTGGATTATAATTTAAAATGTTTAAAAAGGAAAAAAAGGATAAATGCTTGTTCATGCAATATTCATAAATTTAGATGTATATACATGAATAAGAATATGATAATTAATATACATATGGGTAATTAATAGCTTCCTTTGCTTTATATATATCATCATCACTCCAAGATGATGGAGATTGGACTTCTGACCACACTCCTCGCCTGGGAAACCCACCTCAATTGCCCTTCAATAGTTGATGACAACGCCCCATAGTCACTCATTCGCTTGAAACTAATCTTGAAGCTCTTCTTCTCATTAACCTTCTCGAAGGTTAAGCTTCTCGGAACTACACGTGCTGAAACCACGTCGGGCACGTCCAACTTTGCGTAGTAAGTTGCTGCTACCTTGCCGACGTTGGTCACGGTCCTTGTGAAGGTCACCGTTCTTGCCTCATTCGTCGGCAATCGGACGGTGATGGAAGGATAGTTGAGCTCTCCTTCTGGGATGCTCTTGATCAACGAGCAGTTGATTTTGCGGTGGACGATGATGCTCACATCGGAGACACTGTAGCCAAGGCCGCAAAGGTATGGATAATAGTCCGTCGGAGAGATGTCGTAGATGAGTCCTGGGTCAAGGACCTTTAGAGGCATGACGTGGCCGGCTCCCACCGCGAAGAAGTCAGCTGGAAGGTTCCTCTCATCAGAGATGGGGTTGTTGGTGTTATCTTTTACGTAGGTCGTCGTCATTATGGCAGATTTGATAGCTGCGGGCGACCAGTCAGGATGGACTTTCTTGATAAGGGCGGCGATGCCGGAGAGATGGGGGCAGGACATGGAGGTACCGGAGATGACATTGAATTTTTGTGTGTTCCAAGCAGCAAGGACGCTGACACCAGGGCTGGTGATGTCGGGCTTGAGGATCCCCGGTGTATTTTGGCTAGGCCCGCGGGAGGAGAAGGAAGTTATCGCCGGAGAGTGGGCCACATGGGTAATGGTGCCTTTGAAGACAATGGTGGCTGTCGGGAGGGAGGATGAGTTGATGTAAGCCTTGATCTTATGTCCAAAGGCATAGGGAATGTGCGACGCCGGCAGTACGTGGAGATCGGCGATAGTGCTGTAGGCGTCTTTCGGTGCATTGACAAGCACCATGCCAGCGCCACCTGCTTTCTTGACGACTTCTCCCTTCTCGATCCGACCGTTGATGCCGCGGTCACAGAGCACAATCTTTCCCTTCACGTCGATACCGTTAAGGGAACCGTTGAGACATAAGGTGGAAGCACCGCCAGGGAACACGAGAGGATACTTTTTCGATGAGAATCCCTGCGGCTGGTAGATGCTCTCGCCGTGGAACTCGCTGTCGTCGCCAAGCTTTACGGTGGCCAAGAACTCACGGTCCATAGTGCTGGCCGCCACAGTGAGTAACCAGGGCGCGTCATTGGATACGGTGGAACTAAACGGCCCTGAGTTGCCGGCCGAGCAGCTGATGAAGACTCCCTTACGCATGGCGTTAAAACCACCGATCGCAATTGGGTCACGGTAGAATGGACCAGGGTCACTACCGAGCGAGATTGAAAGCACATCGACACCGTCCTCCACTGCGGCGTCCATCCCAGCGAGTATGTCGTGCCCTTGACACTCATCATTCATGCAAACCTTATAAATGGCGAGATGCGCAAGGGGGGCCACTCCAGCGGCCTCTCCCCTGGCTAGCCCGTACACATTAGCACGCTTCACGAAAGCACCGGCAGCGGTGCTAGACGTGTGAGTACCATGGCCATCTTTATCAATAGGCGAATCCGTCGATCCGTTCCGAGACCGATTATAGTTGACGAAGGATCGGGCGCCGATGAGCTTATTGTTACAGGACTGCTCGGCCGATGACGATGCGTTCCCTAAGTCGCAACGGCCCTTCCACTTGGGTGGAGGAGGTGGCATGTCGCGGTCATTATACGAAGGATGGCCAGGGGTGATGCCGGAGTCGAGGACGCCTATGATGACGCCTTCCCCCATGTTGGTCGCGTTCCACACACTATGAGTGTGGTGGCGCAGTCCCAAAAATAGGGGCGTGTGGGTGGTCAACGGACGGTAAACCAAGCTCGGAATGGCACGCACAAACCAGTCGACCTTCGACATGGCCGCCACATCCCTCTCCGTTAGCATCGCCGAGAAGCCGGTCATAACATTCCGATAAGAGTGTATAACCCGTGTTGCCGCATCATCTTCTTGGATCTCTAATGTTCCGGCTAGAAGGAAGGTGTAGTAGTCTCCATCATACGCGGAAACATCCAGTTGAACTTCGACGTGAACAATGTATGCTTTAAGCTCTTCATCACAGGAAGCCCCTCTGGTGAACAAGAGAAAAGAAACAAAGGGAAAGAAGAAAAAGATGGAGGTCATTGGTGTAGTAATTGAACGCCACTCTTGTCCTTGTGGATGATTTACAGAAGAGAAGAGGTGATTATTTATAGTATCCAATTAGCAACAATTCGGTGTGTGATTTGTTATTTTTGGTTTAATTTGACAACAAATTAGAAAAACTTACTATAATTATCAAAACTTAAGCATTGTGATCCGTGGTTTTGAATATCGCTCTTGTCCTTGTAGATGATTTACATAAAAGGAGGTGATTATTTTTAATTTTAGCAACCAACTCACATTCGTTAATGATTCGGTGTTTGATCTTGTAGTTTCCTTTGATTCAGCAACATCTAAGGATAATCTAATTAGCAATGTGATTTATTATTTCTATTTAATTTGACAATAAATTAGGAAAACCTATTATTCATTAATGGTTGAAACTGAAGCATATTGATACATGGGTTTGAAAATCAAAATAAAAATAGAAGGAAGTACAATACTTTTCAAACTTCCTCGTGGTTTAGTTTTGTTTTTTAAATGTGTTTTTATTTTTTTAATGATTCAGGTGGGTATATTTCACTAGATTAATTTTGAAGATAGATAATTTTTTTCTTAATTCACCTATTAGGTAAATCGAAAGCAAGACTTATCTACATTTAGAATTTAATCACTACTTAGTTATTTGTCTCATTTAATATTTAAATTTTAAATCTCTTTATGCTCCTCTAAATTTATTACTACACTATATATTCTTTTAATTTTATTTTTTTGATAATTTATGTATCAGAGTTTTCTATAACTAATTTTGAAGATAGACTATTACTAATATTTTTTGGGATAATCTAGATGTTCTGGCAGTGCTCGACTTGGAAGTAAGCGATTGTCATGACCCAAAGATTTTCTTCTCTATAGCAGAGATTGTTGTCTTGCTCGGACAATATTTGTCACTGTATAAAAAATTATAAATAACATCCTTGAGGATATGTGCACCAGATTGTACAAACATAAATATGTAATATTTTTTTTAGCATAAAGGATGAGTTATTATAAGAATCAATAAAAGGGAAATTCAGTAAAGACTATATTTTTACTCCAGATTAATAAAAGCTATATGAACACAGATGAATTATTATAAGAAACAATAACCCATTTTAGAGGATATCAGTAAATGATATATTTATTATAGAATATTTTTGGGATTAACACTCTACTTTGTATTTTGTAACCTGAGAAGTTTGGGCAAGTATGAATCTTAGTATGAATTTTAGATAAAGAAGAAGAATTGACTATAAAAGGGAAAATCATAATCACACATTTGCTTGCCATCCATCTAGCAAATTGGACTAGAATCAGCCTCAAAACAATCGAACTGCAACTCACACTATCAAGTTTCATTGCAAATCTTTTTTTAAAACATATAAACCAAAATAAAAGCAAATCCAAAACTGAATTAAAAATTAGAACCAAAAGAAAAGAACTAAAATCCATAAGACAAAATTCAGAACCCATAATTAATAAAATTGTAACTTAGAGACTAAAAATCAAAAACTCAAGAATCAAAACACATAATTCAAAACTTAAAATACAAAATTAGAATCCAGAATAGACTAAATCTGAATGTTAGAATTAGAGTTTTCTCCTAGTCACATGAATTCTAGAAACCAAAAGAACTCGAATAGAGAAAAAGATAATCCAAAGCACAAAGATTTAGTTTTATCATATCCAGGCATAGCAATTAAAGGAACTGAAAAGCAATAATGGAACCTGAATACAGCGTAAAATAGAAAATTTAGTTAAGCCCACTAGAGTAGTATTAATAAATGATTACCATACAATATCTTATTCCAGCAACTCGAGCAAGGTGTCATAACTCATATCTATAACCCTGAGTATGAACACACACACACCAAAAAACTAGGCATGTGTTAGCCATGTGTCCAAACTTTTATCCTGAACTTGCATTAGAAATTGTGAATTAAGCATTGAAATAATGAATAAGACTAGGCTAGGAGATACTACAGTTACGGTACAAGAAAACTTTTATCATGAATAACCTTTTCAATATTCAAGAAAATTTATTGAAAGTTACAAGTAAGATTAAAGATAATAGAAATTGAGTGCATGTCTGTCCCCTTAGCAAAAAATACATATGACGGGAGATGTGGAATTAAAATTAAATGTCAATTTAGTCAACTTTTCATGTTCAGAAAACAAAATTAAGCCAGAGTAATTAAAAAGACAAGAAAAATAAAATAGATACTAATTCCAGACATGACTTAGTTTAGCCAAGTTTGATAACAAGAATTAACATCACAATAATAAATCATTCACCTTAATGTTGTATATAGAGTTGACAATTATGATGTTGTTTTTAGATAATGACCTATCAACTTCTGATCTAAGCGCACCCCTCAGGTTTTTCTCCATGGGCATATCTACAAAAAAAGACAGGAAGCATATGAATTAGTGAATAAATTTCTGAATCAAGCACTAGATATTGAAATTTATGATATAGCATAGAGTTAGCATGCACCAAAATTCATAGTTAAGGGTAGATAACACAAATAATGTTGTCTTTTTATAGGACGGCATGTCAAATAATGACTACATTATACAAAATCTAAAGTTCTCAGCATCTTTCTTTTTTGAGGATGTAAATTGCAACAAAAACTATTAGAAAAATAAATTTCAATGAATCATACTAAATAACAAATACAACACTTCTAAAACTTGAAAAGTGTTGGATCGAGTAATTCGCTAAAGGGGGTGAATAACGATTTAGAAAATTATCTTAGAAAATCGAGTACGCAGCGGAAAGATAAAAGCGAGAACAGAACAATGCTAACATAACCAATTTTACTTGGTTCGGAGCCTTCGTCGACTTCTACTCCAAGGCCCGCACTTGTTGAGTGCTTTCGTTGGACAATCCACTAGCAGTTCGAAAATGTGATTACAAAATTAAGGTACAAGAACTCTGGAAAAGAAATACTGGCAACAGTAAAGGAAATAAAAGGCAGCATGTTGTCGGAGTAGCTTCACATCGTCGTAGGAGCACAGCACAGCAAAGCAAGCGTTGGAAGATCTTGTAGTATTTTTTTTTTGTTCTTTACTCCAGGGCTCACCCTCCTTATATAGGAGGCTCCAGGTGCCCGGATTCCTTCTGGAAGCCTGGAGTGTGACGTAGCCCAGCCAACCATGAACCTCCACGAGGCGACGTGCGTCAGGGATAGAATTTGTATTTCGGGCACCCGGATCCCTTTCGGGCGCCCGCACCTCTGTTTTCCAGCAACCTGCAAGAAAATATTAGTCTGAGGCAAAATGCAAAACTACCTTGCAAAATAAAATGTTAGCACAGTTTTAAAAAGAATAGTAATTAGATTCCGTCTCGTCGAGACCGGAATCTAATCAAGATTTCAACTTAGAGTTCCAAAATGATTCTAAGTTGGATCGGTGCCTAAGTTCCCTTTCCGGGAACGCGTCCTCACAGTCACTCCCCTCCAGTGGCTTACCTTAACTTACCTGCCAGATATCCGATCAGTCCTTCGACCCGTCTAGACTTCGTGCCAGACATCGGGTCAGCCCGTCGACCTGTCTGGACTTCATGCCAACTATCCGATCGGCCCGTCGACCTAGCTGGGCTTCGTGCCTGACATCCGGTCAGCCCGTCGACCTATTTGGACTTCGTACCAGCTATCCAGTCGGCCCATCGACTTAGCTGGGTTTTCCTGCACACTTAGTCAAAGTATTAGATCACAATGAAACTAACTTAACATACTTTGTCATTCATCAAAACTTGAGTTAGACCATTAGTGCTAACCGCACCAACAATCTCCTCCTTTTTTATGCAATGATTGTTGGATCGTGAAAGTCGATAGAGGGAGGGGGCGGGGTGAATATCGATCGAAAAATATTTAAGTGAGTACGTAGCGGAAAGATGAAAACACAACGCTAACACAAACTGTTTTACTTGGTTCGGAGTCTTGGTCGACTTCTACTCCAAGGCGCGCACTCGTTAAGTACTTTCATTGGGTAATTACTAATAATTCGCAAAGTTATTACAAAAACTAAGTGCAGGAATTATTAGAAAGGAATACCAACAACACTGAAAAGAAAAAACTTGAGCCGCTTGTTGTCGGAGTAGCTTCGCAGCGTCGCAGGGGCACAGCATAGCAGAGCAAGCGTTGGAAGATCTTGTTATGAATTAGTTCTTTGCTCCAGGGCTCACCCTCCTTATATAGGATGCTCCGGGCGCCCGGATCCCTTCTAGGTGCCTGGAGTGTAACGTAGCCCATCCAACCAGAGTACTCCACGAGACGTCGTGCGTCGAAGATAGAATTTGTATTCTGAGCGCCCAGATCCCTTCCGGGCGCCCGGACCTCTATTTTCCAGCAACTTCAGCTCCCTGCAAGAAAACGTTAGTCTTTAGCACAAATGAAAATTATATATCCTGCAAAATAAAGTGTTAGCACAATTAAACAGAGTATTAATTAGATTCCGTCTCATCGAGACCGGAATCTAATCAAGATCTCAACTTAGAATTCCAAAATGGTTCTAAGTTGGATCGGCATCTAAGTTCCCTTCCCGGGAACGTGTCCTCACAGTCACTCCCCTCCAGTGACTTACCTCAATTTACCTGCTAGACGTCCGGTCAACCTCTCGACCCGTCTGAACTTCGTGCCAGCTATCAGGTTAGCCCATCGACCTAGCTGGACTTCGTGCCAGACATCCGGTCAGCCCGTCGACCAGTCTAAGCTTCGTGCCAGCTATCATGTCGACCCGTTGACCTAGCTGGATTTTGTGCAAGCTATCAGGTCAGCCCATCGACCTAGATGGACTTCGTGCCAGACATCCGATCAGCCCGTCGACCAATCTGGGCTTCGTGTCAACTATCAGGTCAACCCGTTGACCTAGCTGGACTTCTCCTGCACACTTCCTCAAAGTGTTAGATCACTATGAAACTAACTTAACCTACTTTGTCATTCATCAAAACTTGAGTTACACTGTTAGTGCTAACCTACCAACAATCTCCCCCTTTTTGATGCAATGACAACCTGGATTACGTTAGTGAAAAAATATGCAAGTAAAATAACAATTATAAGGTTTTTAAGTTAGTTTTGTTTTATATTTGGTATTCCGTTGTTTTAACTTTGTTTTAACATAGAACATTTTACTTTAAATTTTAGCTTTTAGCTTTTTCAAAATAAATTTTTACTTTAGAAAGATAACTTTGTAAATTTACCCTAATTTTCAAAATAAGCTTTGCAAATTTAAAACATAATTTTCAAAAATAAATTTTATAATGGTTAATTTTCAAATATACCATCTTTACAAAAGTGAGATTATTAAAGTCGAGTTTATAACATCCAAATTCCAACTCAGTGGATTAATTTTTAAAATTTAAGTTTGTAAAATTCAATTTTCAAACCCAAGTA
This sequence comes from Zingiber officinale, assembly GCF_018446385.1. Lineage (NCBI taxonomy): Eukaryota > Viridiplantae > Streptophyta > Magnoliopsida > Zingiberales > Zingiberaceae > Zingiber > Zingiber officinale. Next base: position 126,951,680 of record NC_055989.1, read on the forward strand.
AAATCTATTTTTCAAAACTAAGTTTGTAAAATCCAATCTTCAAATTCAATTTTCAAAACCTAAATGAGATCCAATTTAAAAAAACTTATTTAGTTTTTTTAATGATTTAAAATATTTTTAAGGAAATATTTTTCAAAAACTAATCTAAAAATAAAGGGAAATAAGTGTGAAAATAATTAATCCTCCTCCTGAACCTGACAGTATTTTAAAAACTGTTGAAAATATTTGCAAAAAGAATTTGAAGTAAGATTTTCAAAGTATATATATATATATATATATATATATATATATATATATATATAAAAGATAGGACTTTCAAAAGAGATTTTAAAAAGAAGTTTTATAAGGAATAATAAAAAAAATTAAGGGATTTTAAAGAGAAGTTTAAGTAAAAAAAATTGATCCTTTCCCTGAATTTATTACTCTCCCTGATTTTATTACTCCCCCTTAATTTAATACTAAGGTTTGGGTATGTTAAATTTCATAGCCTTACAAATTTTTCTACCTAAGTGTTTTAGTTTTAGGTGATTTAGAGTTAGTAATGTTGGTGCAACATTCCTCAGGTCAAGGTTGACCTGTTTGACCAAGCTTGAGTCTTGGTTTGGATTTCGATGTTTGACAATGCAAGGTTGATTGAAGAAGAGTCAAGTAGGTCAAGGATGACCGGATACTTGACTGGGAAGTCCTAACTGGGATGTTAGGCAGGAGGAAAATCCTGGTGAGTGAAGCCAGGTGAAAGACCTAGTGAGTGAAGCTAGGCAATTGGGAAGTCCTAGTGAGTGAAGCTAGGCAGGAGAAAAATCCTGGTGAGTGAAGCCAGGTGAAAGACCTAGTGAGTGAAGCTAGGCAATTTGTAAAGTCCTGGTGAGTGAAGCCAGGCAAGAGAAATCCAGATGGGTCAAGGTTGACCAGACATCTGGTGAGAGTCCAAGTAGGTCAAAGGGATTGACCGGATACTTGGCACGAGAAAGAAAAGTCCAAGTAGGTCTTAGGGAGTGACCGGATACTTGGCAAGAAGAGAAAAGTCCAAGTGGGTCAAAGGGATTAACCAGACACTTGGTGAGAGAGTCCTAGCTGGTCAAGGGTGACCGAATGCTAGGTCTTATGTACCAACAAGTCATGGTTGACTAGATGTTGGTTTAGGGGGCTTTGGGCTTGGTTTTGGGCAAAAACCAAGATCTGGATTGATCAGCCGATTGATCCAGCAGGTTTGGATTGATCCGTGGATTGATCCAGCAGGTTTGGATTGATCCGTGGATCGATCCAGCAGATCTGGATCGATCCACCGATCGATCCGGTGAGTCCCCGCGAACAGAACCCCTCTGGATCGATCCGTGGATCGATCCAGAGGTCCCAATCGATCAGTGGATCGATTGGGACGCTGCTGCTTCGCGCGATAAGCGCTGGATCGATCCGTGGATCGATCCAGAAGTTTTTCCAGAGCACAGAGGCGCTCTGGATCGATCCGTGGATCGATCCAAAGCCTCCCCGATCGATTGGGAGCATTCCAATCGATCGGGATTCGACCGTTAGCGTCGATTTAAGCCGCAGGCGTTCATTTCCTTCGGAGCTCTTCACCGATTCACTCCAGATACTCTCCAGCACATCCATAGCTCTCTCCAAGCTCCAGATCGCCAGTTCTTGAAGATTCTTGGAGGCTTTTCAAGTCAAGAGGCGGATCTATTGCAAGAGGAAGAAGTTAGGGTTAGGGTTTTTATTGCACATCTTGTAAGCTTTTGCTTAACTTGTATTTCCCTTTCTTCTTCTTGTATTGAGAGTGTTGTAGGGCTTCTCCGCCCTTGGTAGTAACCATAAAGGAGAGTTTTATTTAGTGGAGGGTGTGTGCGTAGGTGTGGATCCTTGGACTAGTCACCTCTTGTGAGGTGGATACCAAGTAAACCAACCGTGTTAGCGTTGTGTGAGTTGTTTCTGTATTTTCCGCTGCACATCTTCGAAGAAACAAGCAACGCCTAACAACGGGCACGCGACGAGCTATTCCCCCCCCCCCCCCCCCCTCTAGCTACTTTTGGTCCTAACAAGTAACACTTACGTTGATAAAGTTTATTATTTACATAATTATCTTTATATACTTGTTATAATTGTTCATCATTAATCTACTAAACTGAAAATAATTAACATTAGATTTAGGTGTATTAAGTTAAATTTTAGTTTAAGGTTAAAGTTAATTTTTGTTATTAATTCAATAGCATTTAATCATTATCAATAGTTTATTGATTAGCTTTTACTTAATTTAACAAATTAATATTTATTTGAATAATTTAAATGAGTTAATAATTTAACTTTTCACTTACTTCATTTTAGATTTAACTTAAGTAGGATTAACTAAGTTTAAAGTATTAATTCAAAGTTAAATTTATTCAAGTTATTAAATCAAGTTAAGTAAGGTTCAATTTAAGTCAACCTTTAAGATAAATTATGATTTAATTAAAGTAGCTAATGTTTTAATGTAAAATCAAGTTTGATTTAAAATAATTTAGAGTAGAGTTAATATTTTGATTAGGTTAAATCTAGAAACTAATCAAGTCAACTTTAGTTCTCGAGTAAGGTTAGAGATAATTGAGTTTTAGTTATGTAATTATTAAATATTTAAATAAGTTTAAAGTTTAAGTTAAATAAATTTTGATTATTTACTTATTAATTAAGATTTAAGATTTTAAGTTAGGTGTCTAAGTTTTAAACGAATTTAAAATAATTTTTTTAAAGGATTTATAAAATAAAATTTAAAAGGATTTTAAAAATATTTTTAAAATATGTTTATTGTTAATTAACATATGTTTAATTTAGTTTTGATTTTAGATTTAAATTAATATTACTGGTTAATTTAATTTTAATTTTAAGTTTAAGTTTAATTTAATTTTATTTTTAAGTTTTAAATATAAGATTTCATTTTAATTTTAAGATTTAAATATAAGATTTAATTTTAATTTTAATTTTAATTTTAATTTAAGTTTATTTTAAGTTTTAAGTTTAATTAAGTTAAGTTTTAGTTAAGTTAATTTAAAAATGGTATTTAGGTTAATTTTTTTAAAATAATTTTTAGGTTAAAATAATTTTTTTAAGTTAAATTATTTTTTAAAATAATTTTTAAAAAGATTTTTAAAATAATTTTTTAAATAATTTTTAAAATAACTTTTAAGATAAATTTTGAAATAATTTTAAAATAATTTTTAAGATAATTTTTTAGATAATTTTTAAAATATTTTTTAAGATAAGTTTTGAGATAATTTTAAAAATAATTTTTGAGATAATTTTTAAGATAATATTTGAGATAATTTTTAAGATAATTTTTGAAATAAATTTTAAGATAATTTTTGAGATAATTTTTAAAATAATTTTTGCAATAAATTTTAAGATAATTTTTGAAATAATTTTAAAGTTAAAATAATTTGAAATTGAATTTTCAATTTAATTTGATTTAGTTTAGTTTAATTTTAATTTGATCTAATTCATTTTTAGTTATATTTAATTTAATTTGATTTAATTTAATTTGGTTCGATTCGATTCGATTTGGTTCGATTCGATTTGATTTAGTTCGATTCGATTCGATATCCTTAGTCATCTCACCCGATCTAGATTTTCAATCAGGGAATCCTATAATTTTTGTGAGATAAGTTAGATTCAGTTTCAGGGTTTGGTTTAACTTTGTGTTAGATTCAGATTTAGCTTTGGGCTCAACAAATAGGCATTCTCTGTATAAACTTCTGGGCTATGGTGAGTCACTTGGGCATCATTAAAGTAACCATGTCTCCGAGGTTTTCCAAATAGTCCTATCCACTGAACTTAGTACAAAACCTTGGTCTAACTAGTTAGGATCCATAAAGGGTAAGTTCGGTTAGTTCCACTAAGCCAAATGTACCAAGTCGAAGTCATATCTTCTTAGACATGCATAGACAAAGTTTCCCTAATGTACTATCATCCAAAACTTCACCAGTACTGTTGGTCAAGTTAAACTATTATCCTTTTGAACTAGTCCTAATTACCTTGCCGGATAGGTTAGTTTTAGTTACCCTATCGGGTAAGTTAGTTTTGGTTACCCTGTCGGGTAAGTTAGTTTTGGATGTGTTAGTTATTTTGGAGTCTCTCCCTAAATTATTGATTTTTCTTTTAAGATTTTTGTATAATTAAGATTAGTTTTAGTTAAGATTTAATGTTTGATTTTGAATTTAAATTTAAGTTTTAAGTTTTAGTTTAATTTTTAAGTTTTAAGTTTTATTTTTAAGTCAATTTAAGTTTTAATTAAATTTTGAATTAATTAAATTGGTCGTCCTTTTTAAAGAAGTGTATTTAATATTTAAGTTTTTATTAATTTTTAATTTTGAATTATTTGAATTATATCTCTTTAAAGGTTTATCTTTTAACCTTTTATTAATTGTTAATTTTAAATTTTCTAGACTATCTTTTTTAACATGTTATCTTTAACATTTAAGTTTGTTAAATTTAATTTTGATTTTATGTTTATATTTTCTTTATCTTTTAAGTTGATATGATTAGTTGAATTTATTAGATCAGTCTTGTCTTTAAAGTTTAATTTTTTGTTAATTAAATTATCTTGGGTTTGGATAGGATTTTCTGGATTGATATTGCCTAGATTATTGAATAATTTATTAAGAAATTTATTAATTTTATCTAGATACCTTGTCATCATTATCATTTGAATTTTTAGATTTATTTAAATTTGAATTTTTAATATTTAACTTTTTGAATTTGTTAATTTATTTAAATTTTTGTGTACAATAATATTTTTAATATTATTAGTTGATTTTTTCTTAGAGGTAGAGTCATTCAAATTGATTTGGTTATCATTTGAATTTGTAGGGTTATTAATTATTTTCTAATTTTCTGAATTTTCTAAATTAATTAGATTTGTTTTATCAGATAATATCCTTGGTGGTTTTTGCATGTATTATCAAATACACTATTTTCACGTATATTTTCAGAAATATTAACATGCATATTTTTTAAACTACCACTAGCAGAGATATTTTGATAAATATTACTAACCTTGAGTGCAACCCCTAATTCAGTAGGCCTTTTGATTGGTTTTAACTCGAGTCCAGATTTAATTTTGACTTGATCTTCTAGTTCCTTCGGCTCCTCGTGAAGCTTGATCAACTGGGTCGAAAGCTCATGTGCATTCTTGTACTTTTCTAGTCTGCATAAAACATTGTTAGGTAAAATATTACAAATAATTTTACTTACATTTTTGTTTAGTTCTGAGTCCCGAGAAGGTTTTCTCAATATCAGCCAATAATCAAAATTTAGACTTCCTAAGAAACATTTCATTCTTCGCCTCCAGTAGTTGAAATCTTCTTGATCGTATGGTGGGGGTTCGTGAATGCTCTGTCCTTCTTGAATAGACATTGGTATATGCAAAAAAAAAAAAAAATAGACAAGAGACAATTTCCAAGACTTTGTCTTAGGGTAAGCAATGTGGAGATAAGAAAATATGCAGAAATTTTTTAAAAAATAAAATATTAGTTAAATATTAATAAAATATTAATAAAAAATATTATTACAAATTTTGAAAAATACACTATTTTGCTAATATTGACAAATGGTGAAAAGATAAAAATGACTTTTTCGAAAATGATTTTGGAGGGAAAAAATGAAAGGCATTAGGTGGATGCACCAATTCAAAGCGGTACCCACTTTGATACCACTTGTTGGATCGTGACAGTCGATAGAGGGGGGGTGAATATCAATCAAAACTGTTTAAGCGAGTACGCAGCGGAAAGATGAAACACAACGCTAACATGAACCGTTTTTATAACACCTGTAAATTTCCTCTCTTCCAAAAGAGCAAAAAGAAATAGAAGAAAAGAAAAGAAATAAAAATATAAATGACTCGGGCTGGGATTTAAACCTTAGACCCTTGATTTAAGATTGGTTTAAGTAGCCATTAGGTGGTGGTAAAGCATAATATTGGAAATAGAGAACTATTCATTATATGTAGATTATGTGTGAAGAGATGCTTCAATTTCCACTTAGTATAAAAGGGAATGGAAGAGACCAAAAACCTAATTTTTGGTTTCCTCTTCTCCTCCCTAGCCAAAATTCCTCTTCTCCTCTTTTTTAGTTTTTGGCCAAGAACCATAGGGTTCCAAATTCTAGGTTCTTCAAGAGGAGAGTTTTCACAAGGATTAGTATGCGCGGGAAGGGTGATTTGAAGATTAAGGTGTACAAGAGAGGATTGTCTTCCCTACACCCTATAATAGTAAGATCTAGCGAAAGGATGTAAGTATTACTCACCTGTAGTATAAGTTGCTTCGATGATACTTGTTGTGATATGTTTTATACATGTTAAAGAAGATACGTGTTGTGTTATGTTTTATGCATGTTAAAGAAGATACATGTTATGATATGTAAGATGCCCTCTGAAGTTGGGATTAAGATCATGTTTAGAGTATCTTGAATTGCTTCCCATATAGTTTTGGGGCTAAGAAGCATATTCAAAGTGCTCTAAAGTACTTCCCTATAAGTGTGGGGGATTAAGCGCACATAAGGTGCTTGTTTAAATGACAAATAAGTGCAAGTATAAGAAAGCAATATGTAAAAGAAAGTATTTTACTTTAAAGTGGCATGTATTGGACACAAGGTCCTTGGGTGGATCCCTAGATCACCCCTAGGTCCCTAGATCGCCTAATAGTTCCTTAATAGGTTTGGGATTAGCTAGCTCGGATCTTATTAAGGATGCGCGCAAAGTGGTACAATGTTGGGCCCAAGCAAGTTTATTATTATTTTCACTAGTTATGTAATATAAAGTTTTCAAACTTCATTGTTTGTCTTAGTAGAAGCCTTCTTAAGTTTGAGAACTTGAGTTATAAAGTATAGCATGGATGAACTCTATAGTATGGCAAGATTTATGTTTCCATTGCATGTTTACATTGCTAGCATGGTTTTAAGTTGATGTTTTGCATGATAAACCTATTTAAAAATGCATATCATGTACAGATTTCTGAATTATGCGTTTTAGCGTGAATTACTGTCAAGTGCGAGTTTTGTGTTTTCCCCAAGCAGTTTTGAAAGCATGTTCCTTCTGTTAATGCTTGTTTTGTGAATAGATGGTACTTACTAAGCATTCGCTTATAGATTTGAATTTCCTTATACTGTAGATAAAGGTAAAGGAAAGCTCAAGTAGGAGGAGACAGCAGAAGCGGTGTTTTGTGTGTGTTTGACAGAACAGTGGAAGGAGATATGAGAACTTGTTATTGTATGGAATATGTTAGAACTTGATGCTAAAGTATTTTCTTCTCTCCGCTCTACATGAAGTACTATCACTAGTTTCTTAGGATGAATTTATCAGTTTGGCAGTAATTAGAGTGGCAAAGAGGGAAGATCTAGGGTCTCCCCAAAGGGGAGGACCCCTCTTCAAGCAATGGAAGAGAACCTTAATCCAAAGATAAGTACAAAGGGGAGAACAACCCCTTTTTGTAGAGCAGGGTGTGACCCCCACACGGCCCATGACACGGCCGTGTGGATTCACACGACCATACACCTCTTCCTCTTGGCCAAAGGGACACAGTCGTGTGTATTCACACGGTCGTGCACCTCTTCCTCTCGGCCAAGGGAACACGGTCGTGTGGATTCACACGGTCGTGCACCCCTTCCTCTCGGCCAAGGGGGCACGGTCGTGTGAATTTACACGGTAGTGCACCTCTTTCTCTTGGCCAAGGTGACATGGTCGTGTGACCTTCACACGGTCGTGCCCTATGCCAACCGGGAATACCTTACACGGCCGTGTGGTACACACAGTCATGCCAACTTGTGGCCTCGGCAAGGCTACAAGGCCAGTCATCATCACACAGTCATGTCTTGCTCCTTCTCGGGCAAGGCTACATGGCCGGTTAAGGCCACACGAACCAGACCTGCTAGAAGCTCTAGACTCCCTTCCAGCTCTGCTTGGCTCCAAATCATGTCCTATCAGTCGAAATAAGTTTAGAATAGATTTCTGAACTGAGCAATATATAATATGTAAGAATGTCAAATTTAGATATGAAAAGAGTAACGTCTGCCCTGTAATGTAAGGCCAGAAGGGAGGGGTGTCACAGTTTGGTATCAATTCAAGTTCCACCCTTCCGCCACACACACATCAAGCATTGATCCTGCAACTTTCAAGTAAGAAAGTACCTTTTCACAATTTTTATGCATTTTATTTCTATTATGATTACTAAGAACTGTTTGTTAAGATTAAGCATGCTTATACATGAAAGTATTAAGGGTAGCAAGTAAGAATGATGATGGGTTGGCGTATGTCTCACTGGTTGGGTTATGAATATGTAGATGGCCAAAGGGCGGCCAACTAGACAGCCGAGAGTTAATGAACCTCAACCAGAGACAAATGAGTCTACACCACCGCCCAACCTTTTAGAAGTAGTAGCTCAGCTGCAGAGACAATTGGTAGAACAGCAGTAGGTTATAGTCACCCTGACTGCTAACTAGCGAGCTTCTCCTGTAGTCCCACTAGAAGCCAATGTGGTGGCACCAATTATGGTCGAGGTTCCAGCAGTTACACCTGCAGCCCCTGCAAGGGTAGTGAGGCAGGAAGAATACCTTATCCAGTGGCAAAAATTGAAAGCGTAGAACTTCTCTGGCACCAACGAACCATGGGATGCTCAGGCATGGTTCAAAACCTTGGAGAGTATAATGGAGCTACTGGACTGGCCGGAGGTAGAAAAGATAAAGTGCACTTCCTTCTGCCTCACTGGTGATGCAAGAATGTGATGGGAACGGGTCAAGGCAAAAAAGAATAGTGAATCAAATGACCTAGTCTGACTTCGAGACTGAGTTCTTCGAAGAGTTCTTTCATATGCGAGTCACGAACAAACATTACGACGAGTTCACGGAATTCCGACAAGGAAGTTTATCAGTTGACAAAGCCGTGAAGAAATTCAATAGGCTGGCTCGCCTATGCCCCGAACTGGTTAGCACAAAACGAGAAAGGGTAAGGCTAATGCTCAAGATGTTGAGGCCAGAGATAGCTCTGAATGTAGCTGGTGGAATAAATAAACCGCAGACTATAGAAGAGCTGATTAGTAGTGCCCTGATCACGGAGCATTACCTGAATAGCATCAAGCAACAGAAGCCAGTACTGATTGAGAATAAAAGTCAAGGGAGTTCTGGCACTCAGAAACCCCAGAGCCAAGGTTCAACCTAGAAGGGGAGCTCCAAGAGAAAGCAGTGGAGTAATAAAAAGGGAGGATCCGTAAGCAAGCAGCCTAAGTATGCTACGTGTCCCACGTGTGAAAAGATACATCCTGGAATTTGTCGCAAGGGCACTAGTGCCTGTTATACGTGTGGTCAAGAGGGGCATATGACCAAGTATTGCCCGACCAAGAGCAACCTACCTCCAGTACAACTTGTTTAGTATGGAGCCAAGCAGGCACAACTACACCAGATGCAGGCCGCGTTAGAGGGTCCTCATATTAGCCAAGGCAGACTGGAGGCCCCACCAAGTTCTAAAAACGCTCGAGTTTTCTCCCTTACCAAAGAGGATGTAGCAAATGCCTCCACTATCGTTACAGGTCAGATACATAATTTTTAGTCAATATGTAACTATGCTATTTAATACTTGGGCAACTCATTCGTTTGTCTCCATAGCATTTGCTGAAAGAATAAGTATACCCCCGGAGTTCCTACGTGGATAATGTTAGAGTGTATACTGAAAGCCTAAGCTTTTGTAAACATTTATTTTAAATAAAGAATCACATTTGGTCAAATCATCTACATTTGTTGTAGTTGTTCAATTAATTTATATTGTAGATAACATAGTATGTGGTGCCACATACAGAAGATGATGTTATCAATACCTTATAAATTATAAACAGTAGCTCACGACCAAAATGGAAAGGAACAAACCATTGGAAGGTCGTAGTGTAATTAGGAATTAGTTTATCTTGACTATATAATTACACTAGTACACTTAGAGTGTATTGAGTAGGACCATTAGAGGTCGTTTCTTTTATACTGACTTTATAAAGAAATAAATATCTCAGTTATCATGGAAGTGTGTGCTCTTAATCCTAATATAATAACAAGCATATATATTTGATATTTATTTCTTTAATTTATCAATGGGTGAGATTTAGTTCGATGAATCAATAAGCCCGATAAGTTGGGAAATGATATCACTTATAATGTGTGTTGTTGATTATAGAAGGAAACTGTGTCCTAGTAATCTAGGTTGATAATGTCCTCAAGATGAGCTTATAAAGATTGTCATGTTAAACCCTGCAGGTGGACTTAGTCCGACATGACGATAAGGTTGAGTGGTACTATTCTTGGATTAAGATATTAATTAAATGAGTTGTCAATAACTCACTTAATTAGTGGACATTTGACATTTTAAACACAGGGAGACTAACACACTCATAATAAGAAGGAGCCCAAAAAATATAATTTGGGATTGGTGCGGTAGTTCAATAATAGTTCTCTAGTGGAATGAATTATTATTGATAAAATTAAGTTATGTGTTCGGGGCGAACACGGGATGCTTAATTTTATCGGGAGACCAAAACCAATTCCTCCTCTCGGTCCCTATCATAGCCTCTTATTTATAGAGTACTATACCCACCTATACTCACCTTCTATACCCACCTAAAGGGGGCCGGCCAAGCTAGCTTGGGAACCAAGCTAGGGCCGGCCTAAGCATGGTTTAGGGTGGCCGGCCCTAGCTTGAACCCAAGCTAGAGGGGGCCGGCCATAATTAAATTAAAAAGAATTTTAATTTTAATTTTTATTATGTGGAAGATATAATTTATTACAGAGAATTAAAATTAAAATCTCTCTCTTTAAAAGATCTACAAAAGATTAAAAGAAAGAGATTAGATCTCTTTCCTTATTTGTAGATTGGAAAGATATTTTATTTTTTCTCTTTGAAAAGTTATTCACATGTTGAAAATTAAAATTATAGAAATTTCGTTTTATCAACCATGAAGGGATTTTAAAAGGAAATTTTATTTTTTAAAATTTCCAAAGACAAATAAGGAAGTTTTAATTGTTGATTAAAATTATCCTATTTGTTCTACATGAGGTGGCCGGCCACATACAATTAATTAGGAAAATTTATTTAATCTTTCTTAATTAATTGTTGTCAAGGAAAGTTAAGGAAATTTTATTATAAATAAATTTCCTTATTTGCCAAAGCCAAGGAATATAAAAGAAGAGGTAGGGGTGCCTTCATGGGTGGCAACCTCTATTATTTCTCTTCTTCTTTTCCTTGTTGTTGTGGCCGGCCATCATCCTCTCCCTCTCTTCCTCTTGTGGTGGCCGAATCCTTCATCTCCCTTGGAGCTCTTGCGGTGGCCGGATACTACTTGAAGAAGAAGAAGAAGAAGAAGGAGAGAAAGCTTGCATCTCTTGGAGCTTGGTTGGTGTTTTGTTCTTCATCCTTGGTAAAGCTTCCTTGTTGTGGCCGAACCTAGCTAGGAGGAGAAGAAGGTGGTTGGTGGTTTCTCATCTCGGAAGATCGTTGCCCACACAACGTCCGAGGTTAGAAGAGGAATACGGTAGAAGATCAAGAGGTCTTTCTAGAAGGTATAACTAGTAATTTTTCCTTTCCGCATCATACTAGTTATTTATGGAAATAATACCAAATACAAGAGGCTTACGATTCTAGAATTTCGAATATATTTTTCGATGTTGTGTTCTTTTATTTTTTTCTTTTCCTTGTGATTTGATTGTTCTTTTCGGTTAACCTAAAGTTATTTTAGGAAATTAAATATTAGCTTTCCATAAAAGGTTTTGTCTAGTCGGTGGTGGTTGCTCCCATATCCAAGAAGGCCATGTGCCTCGCCACGTCAGTACTGGGAACCAATTATGAAAATTGATATTTAATGGAATTAATAACTTAAGGTGACTTGGGTCGAACGTGTTAAGTTCCGCAGGAGATCCAAGTCAAAACCTAAAAGAACAAATATATTAAGTTTTGGATCAAACGTGTTAAGTTCCGCAGGTGATCCAAAATTTAATTTAAAAGAACACATGTACAAAATTTTTGTACAGTGGAACCTCTAGGTTTTCCGAGTAGCAACCAACAAATAATTCTTGATGACACTACCCTCGGGAGAGATAATGACATCTACGTACTGGATACATGCTGTGTCAGTCAAAATTTCAGACAAAAAATTGTACAGTGTGTTGGTGTGGTTAGCATTAACGGTCTAACTCAAGTTTTGATGAATGACAAAATAGGTTAAGTTAGTTTCATTGTTATTTAACACTCTGATCGAGTATGCAGGAGAAGCCTAGACAGGTCAACGGGCTGACCTAATATTTGGCACGAAGCCCAGCTAGGTCAACGGGCCGATCGGATAGCTGGCACGAAATCCAAACGGGTCGACGGGCTGACCAGACGTTTAGCACGAAATCCAGCTAGGTTGACGGACTGACCGGATAGTTGGCACGAAGTCCAGACGGGTCGAAGGGATGACCGAGCGTCTAGCAGGTAAGTGAAGGTAAGTCACTAGAGGGGAGTGACTGTGAGGACGCATTCCCAGGAAGGGAACATTAGGCGTCGATCCGACTTAGATCCATTTTGGATATCTAAGTCGAGATCATGACTAGATTCCGGTCTCGAGGAGACGAAATCTAATTACTACTCTATTCTTTAACTGTGCTAACACTTTATTTTTTAGGGTAGTTTGCATTTTGCCTCGGACGAACTCTTTTTTGCAGGTTGCTGAAAAGTGGAGGTCCGGGCGCTCGGATCCCGCCCGGAAGGGATCCGAGCGCTCGGAATGCAAAGTTTATCCCCAACGAGCTTTGCCATGTGGAGCACCCTGGTTGGCTCAGCTACGTCATATTCAGGGCGTCCTGAAGGTATCTAGATGCCCCGAACCTCCTATATAAGAAGGGTGAAGGCTAAAGCAAACAATCAACAACTACGAGATCTTCCAAGCTTGCTCTGCTGTGTTGTGCTCCTGCGACGTTGCGAGGCTGCTCTGACAAAGTGCTCTCTTTTTTCATTCCTTACTTTTGTCGATATATTTTTGTTATTAGCATTTCTATAACTCGATTGTGTAATCATTTCGAATTGCTAGTGATTTGTCCAACGAAAGCACTCAACTAGTGCGGGCCTTGGAGTAGGAGTCGACAAAGGCTCTGAATCAAGTAAATTGACCCTTGTTAGCATTGTTATTGTTTTTCATTTTTTTCGCTGCCTACTCTATACGACGATAATTTTTTTTATCGATATTCACCACCCCTCTATCGAATTCATGATCCAACACAGTGATCTGATAATGCTGAACATGTCTGATTATGATGTTATTTTTGGGATGGACTTTCTGAGCAAGTATGGTGCTTCCATCGAGTGCCGTAAGCGAAGAGTCCTATTCCAACCCGAGGTAGAACCTAAATTTGAGTTCATCGGAGAATCAAAGAAGAGAACCCAGAAATTTTTATCGGCCATAAAAGCCCAGAAAATGTTAGCCGATGGATGTGCTGGATTTCTAGCTCATGTGGTTAATACCCAACAAAAAAGAGATCAAAAGCTAGAGGAAGTTAGAGTCGTATGTGACTACCCAGAAGTGTTTCCGAATGAGTTGTCAAGCTTAGCTCCGGATAAGGAAATTAAATTTGAGATTGAACTCATCCCTGGTACCCATCCAATCTCAAAGGCACCCTACCACATGGCTCCGGCAGAATTGAAAGAACATTAGGGATAGCTACAGGAGCTACTCGACATGGATTTTATTCGCCCTAGTCACTCACCATGGGGAGCTCCAGTGTTGTTCGTAAAGAAGAAGGACGGGTCCATGCGAATGTATGTGGACTACAGGGCCCTAAACAAAGTAACAATCAAGAATAAGTATCCCCTGTCGAAAATTGATGATCTATTTGATCAGTAAAAGGGAGCCACAGTCTTTTCCAAGATAGACTTGCGGTCTGGATATCATCAAGTGAAAATGAAAGTGGATGATGTACCGAAGACGACATTCCGAATGAGGCATGGGCATTACGAGTTTGTAGTCATGCCTTTTGGAGTGACGAACGCTCCTGATACATTTATGGATCTGATAAACAGAGTATTCAAAGCATATTTGGATAAGTTTTTAATTATCTTCATAGACGATATCCTTATATACTCCAGAACTCAGGAAGAACATGTTGAACATCTAAGGACAGTATTACAGATTCTTCAGCAGAGCCAATTGTATGCAAAGTTCTCCAAGTGCGAGTTCTGGCTCAATCAAGTGTCCTTCCTAGGTCACATTATTTCCAAGGATGGGGTTATAGTGGACCTGACAAAAATAGAAGCTGTGAGTAACTGGAATAGACCTAAGAATGCTAGTGAAATCAGGAGTTTCCTTAGGTTAGTAGGCTACTACAGGAAATTTGTAGAGAACTTCTCAAGGATCGCCTCCCCATTAATAGTACTTACTAGAAAGAACAGAAAATTTGAGTGGGTAGAGGATTGTGAGAAGAGTTTCACTAAACTGAAAAGGAGATTGACCAGTGCTCCAATCCTGACTCTTCCAAAGAATAGCGAAAGTTTCGATATTTACAGTGATGCTTCTAAATTAGGGCTCGGGGTTGTACTGATGCAGAATGACAAAGTCATTGCCTATGCCTCGAGACAACTCAAGGATTATGAGAAGAACTATCCTACTCATGACCTTGAGTTAGCAGCGGTAGTCTTCGCTCTTAAAATTTGGAGGCATTACTTATATGGAGCTCAGTGCAAGATTTACACAGATCACCAGAGTCTTAGGTATTTCTTCACTCAGAAAGACCTGAACATGAGACAACGGAGATGGCTTGAACTGGTCAAAGACTATGACTGTGAAATCCTCTACCATCCAGGGAAGCCGAACAAAGTGGCAAATGCATTAAGTAGGAAATCTTGCGCAACTTTATTGTCCTTATCTGCTATGTCCCATCCCCTATAGAAAGAAATAGTAAATTTTGGGCTTGAAATTATTACTAGGCAACTCTCTACCTTGACATTAGTGTCAACCCTGCTTGAAGATATATAGAAGGGCAAGATGAAGATCCTAATATTCAGAAGATCAAGTGGGGAATACAAGAAGGAGTAAATGGAGAGTTCCGAGTATCAGACTGTGAGATACTATATTATGGTGATCGCCTCTGTGTCCCTAATCAAGCAGAACTGCGACAGAAAATTTTAGATGAAGCCCATGGAACACCCTACGCTATGCATCCTGGTTCCACCAAGATGTACCAAGATGTAAAGAAACACTTTTGGTGGTCTGAAATGAAAAGAGACATAGAGAGATATGTCAGTACCTACTTGACATGTCAACGGGTTAAAGCAGAACATCAGACATCGGGCAAAATTCTGCAACCTGTTCAAATTCTAGAGTGGAAGTGGGAGGATATATCTATGAACTTCATAGTAGGATTATCCAGAACCATGAATGGTTATAATGCTATCTGGGTAATAGTGGACAGATTGACCAAGTCTGCTCATTTTCTAGCTATTAGAATATATTACTCTATCGAACAGCTAGCGCAAACATATGTTAAAGAGGTTATCAGATTGCATAGAGTTCCCAAAACCATAATTTATGATAGAGATTGTCACTTTACTTCACACTTATGGGAGTGTGTTCAGAGAGCCCTTGGCACTAAGCTGCGGTTTAGCACGACATTTCATCCTCAAACTGACAGGCAAACAGAACGAGTAAATCAAGTTCTGGAGGATATGCTATGGGTTTGTGCCTTATATTTCAAAGGAAGCTATTGCCGATACCTATGCTTAGCAGAATTCGCATACAACAATAGCTACCAAGCTACTATCGGAATGACACCCTAAGAGGCTCTATATGGGAGGAGATGTAGATCTTCTATCTGTTGGTATGAAGGTGGTGAAAATAAAGAAATGAGACTCCAGATAGATCTTATCGAGGACACCACCAAAGCCATTCAAAATATTCGCCAGAGAATAGAAACTGCTCAGAGTCGGCAGAAGAGCTATGCGGATGTGTGCCGTAGACCACTGGAATTTAAGGTTGGGGATTCAGTGTTCCTCAAAGTAGCTCCTATGAAAGCAGTGATGCAGTTTAGAAAGAAAGGAAAGTTGAGTCCACATTATGTGGGGCCACACCTGATCACTAGAAGGGTTGTCAAGATAGCTTATGAGCTGGAACTACCTCAGGAGATGTCGGCCATCCATAATGTATTCCATGTCTTAATGTTGAAGAAGCATGTTCTCGATATAAACCAAGTGGTTGAGTCACAGATGGTACAAGTTTAAGAGGATCTCAGTTATGAAAGTCGACCTATTCAGATAATAAATAAATCGAGAAGTTAAGAAGCTGAGGAACAAAGAGATAATACCGTTAGTAAAAGTGTTGTGGCAAAGTCAACAGAATGAAGAGGCAACATGGGAACGCGAAATGATATGAGACAGAAGTATCCACAATTGTTCAAAGTTCGAGGAAGAACATTTTAAAAAGTATGGGGGATTGTAACACCTGTAAATTTCCTCTCTTCCAAAAGACCAAAAAAAATAGAAGAAAAGAAATAAAAATATAAATATAAATGATCTGGGCTGGGATTTGAACCCTAGACCCTTGATTTAAGATTGGTTTAAGTAGCCATTAGATGGTGGTAAAGCATAATATTAGAAATAGAGAACTATTCATTATATGTAGATTATGTGTGAAGAGATGTTTCAACTTCCACTTAGTATAAAAGGGAATGGAAGAGACCAAAAACCTAATTTTTGGTTTCCTCTTCTCCTCCCTAGCCGAAATTCCTCTTCTCCTCTTTTTTAGTTTTCGGCCAAGAACCATAGGGTTCCAAATTCTAAGTTCTTCAAGAGGAGAATCTAAGAGGAGAGTTTTCACAAGGATTAGTACACGCGAAAATGGTGACTTGGAGATTAAGGCGTACAAGAGAGGATTGTCTTCCCTACACCCTATAATAGTAAGATCTAGCGAAAGGATGTAAGTATTACTCACCTGTAGTATAAGTTGCTTCGATGATACTTGTTGTGATATGTTTTATACATGTTAAAGAAGATACGTGTTGTGTTATGTTTTATGCATGTTAAAGAAGATACATGTTATGATATGTAAGATGCCCTCTGAAGTTGGGATTAAGATCATGTTTAGAGTATCTTGAATTGCTTCCCATATAGTTTTGGGGCTAAGAAGCATATTCAAAGTGCTCTAAAGTACTTCCCTATAAGTGTGGGGGATTAAGCGCACATAAGGTGCTTGTTTAAATGACAAATAAGTGCAAGTATAAGAAAGCAATATGTAAAAGAAAGTATTTTACTTTAAAGTGGCATGTACTGAACACAAGGTCCATGGGTGGGCTCCTAGATCGCCCCTAGGCCCCTAAATCGCCTAGTAGTACCTTAATAGGTTTTGGATTAGCTAGCTTGGATCTTATTAAGGATGCGCGCAAAGTGGTACAATGCCGGGCTCAAGCAAGTTTATTATTATTTTCACTTGTTATGTAATATAAAGTTTTCAAACTTCGTTGTTTGTCTTAGTAGAAGCCTTCTTAAGTTTGAGAACTTGAGTTATGAAGTGTAGCATGGATGAACTCTATACTATGGCAAGATTTATGTTTCCATTGCATGTTTACATTGCTAGCATGGTTTTAAGTTGATGTTTTGCATGATAAACCTATTTAAAAATGCATGTCATGTACAGATTTCTGAACTATGTGTTTTAGCGTGAATTACTGTAAAGTGCGAGTTTTGTGCTTTCCCCAAGCGGTTTTGAAAGCATATTCCTTCTGTTAATGCTTGTTTTGTGAGTAGATAGTACTTATTAAGCATTTGCTTATAGATTTACATTTCCTTATACTGCAGATAAAGATAAAGGAAAGCTCGAATAGGAGGAGGCAGCAGGAGCGGTGTTTTGTGTGTGTGATGGAACAGTGGAAGGAGATCTGGGAACTTGTTATTGTATGGAATATGTTAGAACTTGTTGCTAAAGTATTTTCTTCTCTCCACTCTACATGAAATACTATCACTAGTTGCTTAGGATGAATTTATCAGTTTGGCAGTAATTAGAGCGGCAAAGAGGGAAGATCTAGGGTCTCCCCAAAGGGGAGGACCCCTCTTCAAGCAATGGAAGAGAAGCCTAATCCAAAGATAAGTACAAAGGGGAGAATAACCCCTTTTTGTAGAGCAAGGTATGACCCCCACACGGCCCATGACACGGTCGTGTGGATTCACACGGCCTTGGACCTCTTCCTCTCGGCCAAGGTGACACGGTCGTGTGGATTCACACGGCCGTGCACCACTTCCTCTCGGCTAAAGGGACACAGTCGTGTGTATTCACACGACCGTGCACCTCTTCCTCTTGGCCAAAGGGGCACGACCGTGTGTATTCACACGGTTGTGCACCTCTTCCTCTCGGGCAAGGGGGCATGGTCGTGTTGATTCACATGGTTGTGCACCACTTGCTCTCGGTCAAGGGGACACGGTCGTGTGGATTTACACGGTCATGCACCTCTTTCTCTTGGCCAAGGTGACATGGTCGTGTGACCTTCACACGGTCGTGCCCTACACCAACCGGGAATACCTTACACGGCCGTGTGACACACACAGCCGTGCTAACTTATGGCCTCGGCAAGGCTACACGGTCGGTCATCGCCACACGGTCATGTCTTGCTCCTTCTCGAGCAAGGCTACATGGCCAGTCAATGCCACACGGCCCAAACCTGCTACAAGCTCTAGACTCCCTTCCATCTCTACTTGGCTCCAAATCACGCCCTATCAGCTGAAACAAGTTTAGAGTAGATCTCTGGACTGAGCAATATATAATATGTAAGAATGTCAAATTTAGATATGAAAAGAGTAACGTCTGCCTTGTAAGGTAAGGCCAGAAGGGCGGGGTGTTACAGTTTTACTTGGTTCGGAGCCTTGGTCGAGTCCTACTCCAAGGCCTGCACTCGTTGAGTACTTTTGTTGGAAAATTACTAATAATTCCCAAAGTTATTACAAAAACTAAGTACAGGAATTATTAGAAAGGAATACCGATAACATTGAAAAGAAAAAACTTAAGCGATTGTTGTCGGAGTAGCTTCGCAGCGTCGCAGGAGCACAACACAGCAAAGTAAACATTGGAAGATCTTGTTATGAGTTAGTTCTTTGCTCCAGGGCTCACCCTCCTTATATAAGATGCTCCGGGCGCCCGGATCCCTTCCGGGCGCCTGGAGTGTGACATAGCCCGTCCAACCATAGTGCTCCACATGGCGCCATGCGTCGGGGATAGAATTTCCATTCCGAGTATCTGGATCCCTTCTGGGCGCTCGGACCTCTATTTTCCAGCAGCTTCAGCTCCCTGCAAGAAAATGATAGTCTGAAGCACAAATTCAAATTATATATCCTGCAAAACAAAGTGTTAGCACAATTAAATAGAGTATTAATTAGATTTCGTCTCACCAAGACCGGAATCTAGTCAAGATCTTAATTTAGAGTTCTGAAATGGTTCTAAGTTGGATCGGCACCTAAGTTTCCTTCTCGGGAACGCGTCCTCACAGTCACTCCCCTCTAGTGACTTACCTCAATTTACCTGCCAAACGACCAGTCAGCCCGTCGACCCGTCTGAACTTCGTGCCAGCCATTAGGTCAGCCCGTCGACCTAGCTGGACTTTGTGCCAGACATCCGGTTAGCCCGTCGACTAATCTGGGCTTTGTGCCAGCTATCAAGTCGACCTGTTGACCTAGCTGGACTTCATGCCTGCTATCAGGTCAGCCCGTCGACCTAGCTGGACTTCGTGCCAGACATCCGGTCATTCCATTGACCAATCTGGGTTTCGCGCCAGCTATCAGGTCGACCCGTTGACCTAGCTGGACTTCTCCAGCACACTTCGTCAAAGTGTTAGATCACTATGAAACTAACTTAACCTACTTTTTCATTCATCAAAACCTGAGTTAGACCATTAGTGCTAACTGTTATGATGTATACTAAAAGCCTAGCTTTTGGTATAAAACATTTATCTAGAAATAAGAATCACATTGGTCAAATGTCTACATTTGTGATAAATGTAGTTGTTCAATTAATTTATATTGTAGATAACATGGTGTGTGGTGTCACACACAGAAGATCATGTTATCAGTACCTTATAAATTATAAATAGTAGCTCACGACTATGATGAAAAAGGAACAAACCATTGGAAGGTTGTAGTGTAATTAAGTGTTAGTTTATCTTAACTATATAATTACACTAGTACACTAAGAGTGTATTGAGTAGGACCATTAGAGGTCGTTTCTTTTATACTGATTTTAGAAAGAAACAAAGACCTCAGTTATTATGGAAGTGTGTGCTCTTAATCCTAATATAATAACAAGCACATATATTTGATATTTATTTCTTTAATTTATCAATGGGTGAGATTTAGTTCGATAAATCAATAAGCCGGATAAGTTGGGAAATTATATCATTTATAGTGTGTGTTGTTGATTATAGAAGGAAACTGTGTCCTAGTAATCTAGGTTGAGAATGTCCCCAAGAGGAGCTCATAAGGATTGTCATGTTAAACCCTGCAGGTGGACTTAGTCCGACATGACGATGAAGTTGAGTGGTACTACTCTTGGAGCTAGATATTAATTAAGTGAGTTGTCAGTAACTTACTTAATTAGTGGACATTTGTTATCTTAAACATAGGGAGACTGACACACTCATAATAAGGAGCCCAAAATGTAATTTGGGATTGGTGCGGTAGTTCAATAATAGTTCTTTAGTGGAATGAATTATTATTGATGAAATTAAGTTGTGTGTTCGGGGCGAACACGGGATGCTTAATTTCATCGGGAGACCAAAACCAATTCCTCCTCTCGGTCCCTATCGTAGCCTCTAGTATATAGAGATTTATACCCACCGCATACCCACCTTCTTACCCATCCAATGGGGCCGGCCAAGCTAGCTTGGAACCCAAGCTAGGGTCGGCCAAGACCAAGTGGATGAGCCATGTAGGTGGCCGGCCAAAGCTTGGGTCCCAAGCTTAGGTGGCCGGCCACTAGAATATTAAAAAGGATTTTTATTAAAATTATTTCTTATGTGGATATCATGATTTTAAAAGAGTTTAAAAATTAAAAATTTCCTTTTATAGCTTTCTACAAAAGATTAAGAGAAGAGATTAATCTCTTTCCTTATTTGTAGTTTAAAAGGATGGTTTTAATTTTTGGTAAAAACTTTCCTTATTTGTAAATCATCTACATGTTTAAAAGAGAGTTTAAAATTTGAAATCTTTCCTTATTTGTTGATTAAAGGAGGATTTTAAATTTTAAGAAAACTTTCCTTTTTAATCATGTTCATGATTTAAAAGAGAGTTTAAAATTAAATATTCTCTTTTATAAGTTTCTACAAAAGATTAAGAAAAGATTTGATATCTTTCCTTATTTGTAGATTAAAAGAGATTTTAATTTTTAGAGATAACTTTTTTTTTATCCACATGTTTAAAAGAAAGATTTTAATTTATTAAATTTCCTTTTTATAAACCAATCATGAAGGGATAAAAATTATTGGAGAAATTTTATAAATTTCCGGAAGCAAATAAGGAAGTTTTAATTGGTGTTTAAAATTTTATTTGCTTGGAGATTTTATTTGTTGTGGCCGGCCATTGTAATTTGAAAAGAGAAAATTGTTTTAATTAAATAAATTTTCCTTTTCAATGGCAAAAGAATTAAGGAAGTTTTTATTAAATTTTCCTTATTTGCCAAGACTAAGGATTATAAAAGAGGGGGTAGAGAGGCTTCAAGAAAAAGGACTCTATTCTATTTTTCTCCCTCTTTTCCTTGGTGTGGTGGCCGGCCTTTCCCTTTCTCTTCTCTCCTCTTGTTGTGGCCGAAATCTATCATCTCTTGGAGCTTGGAGGATGTGGCCGGATCAAGGAAGGAGAAGAAGGAGAGAAAGCATGCATCCCTTGGAGCTTGGTTGGTGGAAAATTCTTCATCCTTTGGAAGTTCTTGTGCTTGGCCGAAACTTGAAGGAAGAAGAAAGAAGGTGCCTAGGTGGTTCTCATCTCGGAAGATCGTTGCCCACACAACGTCCGAGGTTAGAAGAGGAATACGGTAGAAGATCAAGAGGTCTTTCTAAAAGGTATAACTAGTAATTTTTCTTTCCGCATCATACTAGTTATTTTGGGAAATAATACTAAATACAAGAGGCATACGATTCTAGTGTTTCAAATTAGTTTTCGATATAGTGTTCTTTTGTTTTTCTTTTCCTTGTGATTTGATTGTTTTTTTCGGTTGACCTAAAGTTATTTTTTGGAAATTAAATATTAGCTTTCCTTAAAAGGTTTTGTCTAGTCGGTGGTGGTTGCTCCCATATCCAAGAAGGCCATGTGCCTCGCCATGTCAGTACTGGGAACCAATTTTGGAAATTAATATTTAATGGAATTAATAACTTAGGTGATTTGGATCAAACGTGTTAAGTTCCGCAGGAGATCCAAGTCAAAACCTAAAAGAACAAATAGATTAAGTTTTGGATCAAACGTGTTAAGTTCCGCAGGCGATCCAAAATTTAATTTAAAAGAACACATGGTAGCTAGGAAAAGGTTCAGACCTTTGTACAAAATTTTTGTACAGTGGAACCTCTAGGTTTTTCGAGTAGCAACCAACACTAACCACACCAACAATGACAACCTGGGTTAAGTTAGTGAAAAAAATATGCCAGCCCGTTGACCTAGCTGGACTTCGTGCCAGACATCCGGTCATTCCGTTGACCAATCTGGGTTTCGTGCCAGCTATCAGGTCGACCCGTTGACCTAGCTGGACTTCTCCAGCACACTTCGTTAAAGTGTTAGATCACTATGAAACTAACTTAACCTACTTTGTCATTCATCAAAACCTGAGTTAGACCGTTAGTGCTAATCGCACCAACAATGACAACCTGGGTTAAGTTAGTGAAAAAAATATGCAAATAAAACAAGCAATTATAAGGTATTTTAAGTTAGTCTTGTTTTATTTGTGGTATTTTGTTGTTTAATTAACTTAAACCACCTAATCCTCCCTCTTTGACATTCATCAAAAACAACACAGAACATACAAAAATAAGTGATTAAGGAAGTAAAAAAATAGTGCAATAGAAAATTTGAATTAAGGTCAGATTGACTTGGAGGTGTCTAACATAGAAAATTTTAAAAATTTTGCTTTAAAAATTCTTTTTCAAAATAGCTAAGTTTAGAAAGATAATTTAGAAAGATAACTTTGTAAAGTTTAGAGTAATTTTTAAATATAAACTTTGCAAAATTAACCTAATTTTCAAGCTTATAAATTTAAAACACTTTTCGAACATAAAGGCTAACTTTCAAGTATACTGACTTTACAAAAGAAAACTTAAGTTTGTAAAATTCAATTTTTAAAACTAAGTAAAATCCAATTTTCAAAACCAACTTTGGAAAATCCAATTTTTTAAAAGTTTGTAAAATCCAATTTTCAAATCCTAATTTTCAAAACCAAGTTAAACTTCAATTTTCAAAGCTAATAAAATTTTTTATTATATTTTTTTATTTTTTTTTAAAGCTTTTTAAGATCTAAATTTTATAAAAGTTAGTTTTAAAAATAGGTATACGAAATTAGATTAGTAAAAGAAATCATATTTTTAAACAAATTTAAAATATTCTTAAGGAAAAAACTAATTTCAAAATAAGAATGAGATTAAGTCTAACCGCACCAATTTTCACCGGTAGGCATGCTTAAGTCTATCCGGATTCTTTTGCTCATATGGATTATGTGATTTGGCAAGTGGATGTCAAGACAGCTTTCCTTAACGGAAGTCTTGAAGAAAACATCCATATGAAACAACAAAAGGGGTTTATTGCAAAGGGCAAAGAGTATCTAGTATGTAAGCTCAATCGGTCTATTTATGGACTGAAGCAAGCTTCAAGGTCTTGGAACATTCGATTTAATGAAGTAATCTAGTTATATGGATTTATTAAGTGTCCGGATGAGTTTTGTGTATATAAGAAGTGTGATGGAAACGTGGTGGTATTTCTTGTACTATACATAGATGACATTTTTAATAGTTGGAAACAATATCAAAGTATTATCAGAAGTAAGGGTATGGTTGTCCAAACAATTCGATATGAAGGACTTGGAAAAATGTGCACATATTCTCGGGATCAAAGTAATAAGGGATCGCAAGAAAAGAATATTATGCTTATTCCAAGCTTCATATATCGATACGATCCTAACTCGTTTTAGCATGCAAGACTCCAAGAAAGGTTTACTACCTTTTAGGTAAGGAGTATCTTTATCTAAAGAGATGTCTCCAAAGACATCAAAAGAGATAGGAGAAATGAAGGCAGTTCCTTATGCTGTAGGAAGCCTAATGTATGCTATGCACGAGACCAGATATATGTTTTACCAAAGGCATGGTTAGCAGATATCAAAGTAACCCTGGACAAGAACATTGGACTGCTGTAAAGCATATATTAAAGTACCTGAGAAGGACTAGAGATTATATGTTAGTTTACCAAGCAGATGATTTGATCTCTGTGGGTTACATAAATTTTGACTTCCAATCAGATAGGGACAATAGTAAGTCGACCTCGGGGTTTTGTGTTTACTTTAGGAGGTAAAGCCATAACAATGGCGGAGTGTTAAGCATAGATGTTTTCCAGACTCCGTCATAGAAGCTGAATATATGGCAGCCTCTAAGGTAACCATAGAAGTTATATGGCTCAGAAACTTCATGATGGACTTAGACATGATTTCTAGTTTGCCCAAAAATTATTACAATTTATTGTAATAATAGTGGT
Organism: Zingiber officinale; assembly: GCF_018446385.1. Lineage (NCBI taxonomy): Eukaryota > Viridiplantae > Streptophyta > Magnoliopsida > Zingiberales > Zingiberaceae > Zingiber > Zingiber officinale. Next base: position 126,976,395 of record NC_055989.1, read on the forward strand.
GCAGTAGCAAACTCGAAGAAACCATAAGTCTATAAGGCAAGTAAACACAATAGAGCGCAAGTACCACCCAATACGAGACATCGTATAACGAGGAGAAGTTGTCGCCGCCTAGATTGCATCAGGTGATAACCTAGGAGATCCTTTCACTAAGGCCCTTAAGGCAAGAGCTTTTGATGTGCATATTGAAGGGTTGGGAATCAGATGTATGGCAGGGTATATGGCAACATAGTCTTTTAGTATAAGTGGAAGATTGTTAGAGTGTATACTAAAAGCCTATCTTTTGTATAAACATTTATTTTGAAATAAAGAATCATATTGGTCAAATGTCTACATTTATGCTAAGTGTAGTTGTTCAATTAATTTATATTATAGACAACATGGTGTGTGGTGTCACACACAGAAGATAATGTTATCAGTTCTTTATAAATTATAAATAGTTGCTCACGACTAAGATGGATAGGAACAAACCATTGGAATAGTCGTAGTGTAATTTAGTATTAGTTTATATTGACTACAAAATTACACTAGTACACTCAGAGTGTATTGAGTTGAACCATTTAAGGTAAGTTCTTTTTATACTGACTGAATAAAAGAACAAGACCTTTGTTATTATGGAAGTGTGTGCTCTTAATCATAATATAATAACAAGCACATATACTTAATATTCATTTCTTTGATTTATCAAAGGGTGCGATTTAGTTCGATAAATCAATAGGCCCGATAAGTTGGGAAATGATATTATTTATATGGTGTGTTGTTGATTATAAAATGAAACTGTGTCCTAATAATCTAGGTTGATAATGTCCCCAAGAGGAGCGCATAAGGATTGTCATGTTAAACCCTGTAGGTGGACTTAGTCCGACACGACAATAAGGTTGAGTGGTACTATTCTTGGACTAAGATATTAATTAAAGTGAGTTGTCAGTAACTCAATTAATTAGTGGGCATCTGACATCTTAAACACAGGGAGATTAACACACTCATAATAAGAAGGAGCCCAAAATGTAATTTGAGATTGGTGTGGTAGTTCAATAATAATTCTTTAGTGGTATGAATTATTATTGATGAAATTAAGTTGGGTGTTCAGGGCGAACACGGGAAGCTTAATTTCATCGGGAGACCAAAACCAATTCCTCCTCTTGGTCCCTATCGTAGCCTCTTAATTATAAAGTGTTATATCCACCTATACCCACTTTCCTACCCAACCTTAGGTGGTCGGCCAAGCAAGCTTGGAGTCCAAGTTTGGGTCGGCCAAGCCAAAGGTTGAGCCAAGTTAAGGTGGTCGGCCCTAGTTTGGAGCCCAAGCTTGGTGTGGCCGGCCATGTAAAGAATAAAAGGGATTTTATTTAAAATCTTTCCATATGTGGATACCATGGTTTTAAAAGAGAGTTTAAAATTTAAATCTTTCCTTTTATAGCTTTCTACAAAAGATTAAGTGAAATGTTTGATATCTTTCCTTATTTGTAGTTAAAAGGAAGATTTTAATTTTTGATAAAACTTTCCTTTTTGTAACCATCTTGATGATATAAAAGAGAGTTTTAAAATTAAATCTTTCCTATTATAGTTTCTACAAAAGATTAAGAAAAGATTTGATATCTTTCCTTATTTGTAGATTGAGAGGAAGATTTTAATTTTAAAGATAACTTTCCTTTTTGGAAATCATCCACATGTTTTAATAGAGAGATTTTAATTTATAAAATTTCCTTTTATAACCAACCATGAAGAGAAAAATTATTAGAGAACTTTTTATTTTAAAAATTTTCAGAAACAAATAAGGAAGTTTTAATTTTGTGTTTAAAACTTGCCTTATTTGGAGCACATGAGGTGGCTGGCCATGTAAAGGGTTAAAAGGGATTTTTAATTAAATTTTCCTTATTAACCAATGGCAAGGAGAATAAGGGAATTTTAATTATAATTAAATTTCAGTATATACCAAGACCAAGGAATATAAAAGAGGGGGTAGAGGTGCCTCACCTCACAACATATCTTCTATAGTTTCTCCTCTCTTCCTTGGTGTGTGGCCGGCCCTATTCTCTTCTCCTTTTCTCTTCTTCTTTAATGGTCGGTGCATCCCCTTCTTGGAATTCTTGTGGTGGCCAGTTCTTGCTTGGAGAAGAATGAGAGAAAGGAGGCTTTGCTCTTGCATCCCTTGGAGCTTGGTTGGTGGCTGAGACTTGCTATCTCTTGGAGAAAGGTACTTGGCCGAAACTTGGAAGAAGGAAGAAGGAGGCTTGGTGGATTCTCATCTCGGTAGATCGTTGTCCACACAACGTCCGAGATAAGAAGAGGAATGCGATAGAAGATCAAGAGGTTGTTGCTTACAGAGAAAGGTATAACTAGTAATTGTTTTCCGCATCATACTAGTTTTCTTTGTATGAATTCCAAACACAAGAGGCTAGCGATTCTAGGTTTCAGATTTGTTTCGAATTTGTGTTTTCTTTATTTTTCGATCTTGTGATTCGATTGTTCTTTTTGGTTAAACCTAGAGTTACTAAAAGGAAATTAAATATTAAATTTCATTGAAAGGCTTTGTCTAGGAAGTGATGGTTGCTCCCATATCCAAGAAGGCCTAGTGTCTCGCTATGTTTAACTTGGAAGTCAATCTCTGAAATTAATATTTAATTGAATTTGTAACATGGGTGGATTTGGATCAATAATGTTAAGTTCCGTTTGCGATTCCAAATTTAATTTCTAAATAACACAATAGGTTGTTAGGAAAGGTTCGACACTTGTACAAAATTTTTGTACAGTGGAACCGATACAATCTTCTGAGTAGCTACCAACAGTAGGCGAGGCACTAGGCCTTCTTGGTTATGGGATCATCCACCACTTCCTAGACAAAGCTTTTCAAAGAAATTGAATATTTAAACTTCTCACGGTAACCTTAGATTTAACTACAGAGACCTCAATCAAAGCACAAGATTGAAACACAAATCGAAGCACAAAAATGAAAACACGAAATCGCTAGCCTCTTGTGTTGGTATTTCAGGATCCATACAAAGAAAACAAAACTAGTTGTACTGCGGAATAAATAACTAGTTGTACCTTTCTTCTTAGACAAAAGACCTCTTGATCTTCTGTCGTATTCCTCTCCTCTTCTTGGACGTCGTGTGGGTGACGATCTACCAAGACAAAAACACACCCGAACCCTTTTTGTTTCTAAGCCGCCTACCACCAAAAGACGCAAAGAAAAGAACACCTCCTCCTTCTTCTTCTCCTCCAAACCGCCGGCCACCAAGGTGCTTCGTCTCTTCATTTTATTTTCCTCCAATCTCCGGCCACCAAGAGAAGATGGGGCGCCGGCCCTAGAGGGAAGAAAAGAAGTGGGGCGTCGGCCCTAGTGGAAAGAAAAGAAAGAATGGGGCGTCGGCCTTAAGGGAAAGGAGAGGGTTTTTAGTTGTGGAGAGAAACTTATCAATTCTTAATTGAATTGTTGATTGTTGTGGCACAACCTCCTCTCCTTTTATAACCCTTTGCCCCAGATAAAAAAAGGAGAAAAAGTAATGGATTTTTGTTTAGAAAAAATCTCTAAAAAATAATTAACATAAATCTTTTTAGAAAAATTTCTTAAGAAAGAATTAGTATAATTCTTTTTAGAAAATTTCTAAGAAAGAATCACCATAATTCTTTTTAGAAAAATCTCTAGGAAAGAATTAACATAATTCTTTTTAGAAAAAATTCTTAAGAAAGAATTAATATAATTCTTTTTATAAAATTTCTAAGAAAGAATCAACGTAATTCTTTTTAGAAAAATCTCTAATTCTGTTGAGAAAAAATCTCCCCCCTTTTTTTTCTTTTCTTTTTCTTTTCTTTTCTTTTCCTTTTGGTTTGGTCGGCCCCTTGCTTGGGCACCAAGCAAGGCTTGGTCGGCCCCTTTCTTGGGTAGGAAGGAAGGCTTGGCCGACCCCTTGCTTGGACACCAAGCAAGGATGTGGCCGGCCCCTTTCTTGGGTAGGAAGCAAAACCAAAATGGGTGAATGCGAGGCTTTATAGAGGCTACAACAGGAACCAAGAGGAGGAATTGGTTTTGGCCTCCTGATGGACTTGAGCTTCCTATATTCGACCCGAACACCCAACTCAAATTCATCAATAATAACTCATACCACTAAAGAGTTATTATTGAACTACCGCACCAATCCCATATTACAATATGGGCTTCTTCTTATCATGAGTGTGTTAGTCTCCCTGTGTTTAAGATATCGTATGTCTGTTAATTAAATGAGTTACTGACAACTCACTTAATTAACATCTAGCTCTAAGAGTAGTACCACTCAACCTTATTATCATGTCAGACTAAGTCCACCTGCAGGGTTTATATGATAATCCTTATGAGCTCCTCAAGGGGACATCATTAACCTAGATCACTAGGACACAGTTTCCTTTTATAATCAACAATACACCATATAAATAATATTATTTTCCAACTTATCGGGCCTATTGATTTAACTGAATAAATCTCACCCTTTGATAAATTAAAGAAATAAATACTAAGTATATGTGTTTGTTATTATATTGGGATTAAGAGTACGCGCATCCATAATAACAGAGGTTTTGCTCTTTTATGCAGTCAGTATAAAAAGAAACAATCTCAAATGGTCATACTCAATACACACATAGTACACTAGTGTAATTTTATAGTCAAGATAAACTAATACCAAATCACACTACAACCATTCCAATGGCTTGTCCCAATCCATCTTGGTTATGAGCTACTATTTATAATTTATAAGGAACTGATAATATTATCTTCTATGTGACACCACACACTATGTTATCTACAATATAAATTAAATGAATAACTGTATTTAACTAAATGCAGACATTTGATCAATGTGATTCTCATTTCAAAATAAATGTTCATACAAAAAGCAAGGCTTTTAGTATATATCCTAACAGTGCTAACTTTATTTTACAGGATAAATATATTTTGGTTGTCTGGACTAACTCTTTTTTGTAGGGAAGAAGTGGCTAAAAAAGGGTGTCTGGGCACCGAGAAGGGATCCGGGCACCCAAACTCCGGACGCCCAGAGTTGGTCCGTGTGCCCAGACTAGAAAATTTATCCAAAATCTAAGTTAAAGTGCGTCGACTAGTCGAGTCCACGTCAATGGTCCAGGCGCCTAGAGGGGGTCCGAGTGCCCGGAGGTGGATAAACTTTGTGGATGAAGTTTCGATGAGAGTTCACCACATCAACATAGTCCAGACTCCCAGGAAGGGATCCAGGCTCCCGGACGGGCCTATAAAAGTTCTCTTTGACCAGTAGCTTCAGAACAACATTTGCTACAAGTTTCATTCTTACGCGTTGCTTAGAGAAGGCTCTGATGATCCTGAAAAGTTGCTCCGACAATCAACGATCAAGGAACTCTGTTCTTTCTTTCTTATTGTCAGTAATCTTTTATTTTTTCAGTTCTTGTACTCAAATCTTTGTAACTCATTTTTGAACTGATAGTGATTGCCCGACGAAAACACTCAACGAGTACAGGCCTTAGAGTAGGAGTCATCGAAAGCTTCGAACTAAGTAAAATATTACTTGTGTTAGTGTTTATACTTTTGTATTTCTTTTCTGCTGCATACTCTCGATTTTTGAAAAAACAACGATCGATATCCTCCTCTAGCATCTTTGCGATCCAATACTGGTGAATGAAGTCAGGCCCTAGTGAGTGAACATAGGTGGTTGAAGTCCTGGTGAGTAAAGCTATGTGGTGAAAGTTCTGGTAAATAAAGTCAGACCTTAGTGAGTGAAGCTAGGTGGTGAAAGTCCTAGTGAGTGAAGTCAGACCCTAGTAAGTGAATCTAGGTAATGAAAGTCCTGGTGAGTGAAGTCAGACAATAAAATCCTAGTAAGTGAAACTAAGTCATAGTATGTGAAGCTAGGTGGTGGAAGTCCTAGTGAGTGAAGCTAGGTAATGAAAGTCCTAGTGAGTGAAACTAGGCTACCTTAGAGGGAGGCAACCCTAAGTAATGAGAAGTCTTGGAGGAGTAAACTCTAAGCATGTATGATAGATTGATTTTCGGTCAACTGCGCATGGTCGACTGGACCAAGGAATCTTGAAAGTTGCTAATCTTATTTTACCCTACTGTTTTAGATCTATTGTGCTAACTTAGTGTTGTAGGTAAGTCTTAGTAGATCAGATTGACCAGACACTAAGTAGAACCAGAGAAAATCCAAACTGGTCTAGAGGACCAGATGTTTGGCAGGTAAGTGAAGGTAAGCACTGAAGGAGAGTATCCAGTGAGGACGAGTCTCAATCTAAGACTTTAGGCGCTAATCTAGTTTAGGTCCATTTTGAAAACCTAAATTGAAACCATGATTAGATCCTAGTCTTGGAAAGACAAAATCTAATTAATAATGCTTTTCTATATTCTGTTAGCTTTATTTTGCAGGTTACACTTTATTTTTGGACTAACTCATTTTGCAGGGTTGAAGTAGTAAAAATTAACCTTAAATGAACAGTGTCTGAGGCACCTCGGATCATAGCTTGGAGGTTCCCTGGACCAATCGGAGGTGCCCTATAGGCATTGGAGGTGCCTCGGAGGCACATTGGAGGCGCCCTTGTGCGGATAGAAACTAAAGTTAGCCGAAGTGATCAAGTCCAAAACTTTGGGGTTCATTTTTTAGGCTAGAGGCACCTCCAACACTCTTTAAAAGAACTATTTGACCAGAACTTAAATACAACTTAATTACGAGCTTCAACAATTCTTCTGCTGCTTTGTCTACACTCTGCTGCTGCACTACTGCTCCAAGACATCTGACCACTGTCGGCAGTCCAACACCGACACACAAGCTCATTCAGATTCTACATTTCTGAAGTGTTGGTAACAATTTAATATTTTTATACATCTTTCATACTTGCAAAAGAAAAATGTACGCTATTACACTTTCCCATTTTTTCGTACTTGTATTCGATGCCCTCTTCCGGCACCGCCGGAAGAGGTTTATGACGGATTGTCTATCTATACGATCTAAGGGATCATGAATCTTGAAGTAGGAGTCATTGAAGGCTCCGAACCAATTAACTTCTAGTGTTCGAGTTCTGTTTTTCTCTACTTAATTATTTTTATTTTTTCACTTCATACTTGTACTTCAAAAAGATAATCGTTTTTAAAATACATATGATTCACCCCTCCCTCTATCACGCGCACACCGATCTTACATAAATTTGATATTAGAAGCAGTTTTAAACCGTTTCTGTAAAATATATTCACAAGCCGGACAACTTCTAATGATAAACAATCAGAAGCGATTATTAATCACGTCTAAAGATAGGCATTAGAAGTGATTAAATAGTTTAAACCACCCGTTCTTTTTATCGCTTCGAATGCTAGTGATCTCAACATTTGCAACGGCTGAAAAATCAGTGCAGTAGGTTTAGCAACGGTTAGTAAACATTTCTATTGGCCCTTTTTTTCGGCGTGTTCAATGTAATCTCCCACTAGAAGTCGAATTTGAATTGTAATTCTTTATGTAGCCATAAAGGAACATGTAAATTAAAACTTAAGGTTTAATTAACTAAAAGTTAGATTTAACTTCAAACAACTTCTAAGTTAAGTAGGATAGCTTAAACGAGCTTTCTAAAATCCTAACCAAATTATACCCTTTAAATATCTATAAATTCATTTTAAATTTTAAAAAAGACAATCTAATAATTTATATATATTCATATAAACGTATTCCCTCATTAATTACTACTATTTTCCTAAATAAATCTAATTAAGTCAAGATTTTAATCATTTTAAATTTTATTATCTCATATATTAAATATATATTTAATTATATACAGAGAGTACCACAAAATTTTTTTTCAAAGTAGATTAGTTTATATCTTCCATATAGACAATGTGAAAGAATCTCTCTAGTAAATCTTTATCGACCAATCTTAAAATAATAGTAATTTGCTCCCTCTTTTTACTCATCTCAAGATTCATCCATGATAAGATAATACTTAGCATTACCAATGAGTTCATCAAATCGTTAGAATTTTTCATGGCTTTTTTGTGTGATGAATTAGAACCAATCTCTTGATGAATAAAATATGAATAATTTTTACCATCATTTACTTTTTTTCTAAATTGAAATCCATCAACAATGAATATATTTGACCCAAAATGTGTATTTGGCTTAAAAAAAGAAAATATGAAAGACAATAAGCGGCACTTTTTGCTAGAAAATATTCCAACCAATTAGAAAATAATTTATACCAAATAAGTAAAAACTTGTTTTGATTTTTATTAACATATTTAGGAGGCTTATCCCTTTTCATGTTATCATCGTTGCCATATAGAAAGAACAAAAGATGATCAGAATTCTTAAAGAACGTACCTCTTTCCTCTTCACCAAAGAGCGCACCCTTTGTAACTAGCACCATCATAACTGCCGTGTCATGTCCGTGCTTTGGAGTGGCTTGCGAGCCCAGTTTTAGGTCTGGCTGGTTGGATTTATAACTCAAACGTGACTTGGACACATTCGAATCGAGCTCGATCATGAGTCACATACCTTGATCCTAATTCGGCTAAGCTGACTCAATTTGAAGTCGAGCTAGTCTGACTCTGCATTGATAAGTCCCGAACCTGTCACCTGATCCCTGTTGCATGCTATCGCCGCTACATCAGTGATGAACAATGAAGCAACAGTCAACTACTCAAAAGTCAATTAATAGTCAAAGTCCATAGTCAATTGATGTATTTGAGTAGAGAAAAACAATAATATACTCATTTGTTTCCTTCAGAACCATATACTGTATTTTATACAACACAGAACAACACTCTTCTCATGTTTTTTTCCCTCCTTGTTGCCTTGGGTGGAGTCGCACACAAATACACACGAATTGGGTTACTTTTTCTTCAGTTTGAACGACTTACAAGCTTCAATCTGTCTATAAATATAGCAAACAATTACACCTTGATCTTCCTCCTCCAGGACTCAAGTATAGTAGGCTTCTCGATTCACACAGTGCTGTTGCTGCCTTCGGCGGCACCGCCATGGCCGTCCTTGTCACTTGCGGCCGCCTCCGGAGTTCCCTTGTAGCGATAGTAATGAGCGCACGCTAAGAAGTATAGGAAATTGATGGCGCCCAAGACGCCGATGATGTAGTAGTAGTAGTCCACTCGCCCCTGGTTGAGGTTGTTGTCCAGCCAATTGGTTCTCTTCTGGACGACGGCGATGAGCACCGCGCTGAGGTAGTTGGCGCCGGCGAGGGTGCAGTAGAAGAGGGATCCGGCGAGGGCCTGCATGTGCTCCGGGAACTGCCGGTTGTAGAACTCGATCTGTCCCACCGCGTTGAACGCCTCCGCCACGCCGACGAGGCACAGCTGCGGCGCCAGCAACATGGCCGACAGCGGCGAGAAGACGCCGCCGTGGGCCAGCGCGGAGTCTCTCCTCTTCTTCTCCACTATCCCGGCCACCGCCATCGATGCGACGCCGATGACCATCCCTGTTCCCTGGCGCTGGAGGAGGGTGATGCCGCTGTCGATGCCGGTGATCCGGCGGGCGACGGGGACGAGGAGGCGGTCATAGACGGGGATGAAGAGGGCGAGGGCGACGAGGGCGATGATGGGGATGGAGCCGGGAGGGATCTGAAAGCTGCGGCCGAGGTGGCGGTCCATTGTGAGGGACTGGAGCACCGCAAAGGTCCATTGCTGCGTCAGGGCGAGGAAGCAGATGATGCCGGAGGCCCAAACGGGGACGATGCGGATCAGGCATTTCACCTCTTCGATCTGCTGCACGCTGCAGAGGCGCCACGTGTTGGCGGCGCCGCCGTCCTCCTTCACTTCGCCCTCGCATATGATCGCAGCTCTGTTCAAGCACCTGAAGACGGAACGCGTATCACTCGAAGCAGACAAATTTCAGTTTTCACCCCATACTTTATTTTTCTTTTCATTTCGACCCTCCAACATTTAAAATATTATCCCTATTATTATTATTGAATAAATTTTTTAAAAAAAATCATGTAGAATAATGTTAAAAGAAAATAATTTAATTAAATTAAATTAAAAATATTTATATATAAAGCACTTTTATATTAAAAGAAGGTCGTACCTGAACTGAAGTGTGAGTGGAAGATTCGTGGCCCTGGCATTCTTCCTCCCCGTGTTGTTGAACAAGAGCTTCTCCTGCGCCGCTGCATCGTCCGGCGCCGGGAGCGGAAGGTTCCGCTTCCGTACGGAGGCCACGAAGACCTGCGCGATGCCGGAGAAGACGCTGCCCTCCGGCGGAACGTAGACGTAGTACCTGACGCCGGCGAAGAATAAGGCGATGGACAGCAGCATCAGCCCGGTGGGGATGCTAAAGCCGAGGGGCCAGCTGATGCTGTCCTGCACGTACACTACCGCCGTCATCGCCACGACCACCGCCACGGTGGAGGTGCAATAGTACCAGTTGAAGAAGCTGTTCAGGCCGCGCCGCCCCTGCTCGGTGTCGCGGCTGAATTGGTCGACGCCGAAGGGGAGGCTGCAGGGACGGACTCCACCGGAGCCGACGATGAGTAAGGCAAGGGAGAGGAAGAGGACAGCCAGCTGGACGTGGGAGGGGCCTATGCATCCACCTACTTGCTCGGCCGCCGTGGAGCAGCTCGGCGGCCGGAGTTGGGGAATTACAGCAGTGAGCGTGAGGATCACCATGCCCTGAACCAATAAGACAACAAAGAAAACATAATTCATTACACTAACGATCACAATTATAAATCCTCCATTCATCCCTGCAACTGAGGACCTTGAGGTTTTGCTACATACAGAAATAACATCAACATCTTCACATGGAATAGAGTCATCCTTTAGAGAGTTTTATCTATTTTCCAAACACAAAACCTCAAAAAAACCAAGGACTAGAGTTCATCATATTTGAACTAGTGATAAAAAACAAACAGAGTTCTATTAACTTCGAAGAACAACTTCTACATGTTCAGATAGTCCTTTGATCTCTGGTACCTGAATTCTTTGTTAGTTTCTTCATGTTCAGATACTCATTTATAATCTAAAGAGGATGCCTTTAGTCCTTATGACATCTAGAGGAAAAGTTGATGGCTCATTTTATTAGATAGTTCAATTATGTAATCCAATGTATCAACCATATTCTTTGTTAACCACTCTTCTATGCCTTCTATATGATGGCATGCCTTGGGTTGTAAATGAACCAAACTTTCATGACAAGTTTGGTATTGACTTGTTAAAAGGTTGTATATGTTCGTTCAATATACATAAAGTCAATTAAATGAAAAAGCTTGAACAATTTTTTAAACTAAATAAACAAGTTTGCAGACATGTGTTCAATTCGTTAATGTTGTTCATTGTAAATTGTTCATAAATAATGTTCACAAACAAAGCTTGTGAATCATGTTCATTAATAAAACTCTCATCAATATGGTAAATAAATAAAGAAACTTTCAAAATGAACAAATTTGTATTATCAACCTTAATAATCAATCAAATAAGTTTAAAGTCATCAAAAATTTCAAATAATCAAATAAGCTTGAACTTAGAACTCGATAATATCTAAATAAATTAATCTCAAACTTGTAAAAAAAAAAAAATTAAGCCAAGTTTGAACAACCATTCAACCGCTTGGTTCATTTTAGACTTGACTTGGCTTATCTCGATTATCTTATCAAACAAACCTGAACACCATGAAACTTGACTTAAGAGTTTAATGGTCACTTACTCTCAAAGGTTGTAGAGACATATGAGTTTTTGGTAGATCTTTTGGTTGGCCAAATTGCTTCCATCTAAACCCGACTTAAGGGATAACGAATTACTTATTTTGCCTTAATTGAGGGCCAATCAACACTGTGTGGGCTCTTGTCATCTTCGTCACCAATTGGCACTCCCCTTGCTACGTCATACTATTCGGTGTCACCTTTGAGACGATCCCATTGCCATCCTCATTTTCAACCTTGACGGTCTTGGTGGAGATGGTAGAAAGGTGGTAAGAATTGGATGCGACTATCATAGCTAACCATTTATAGAGGGAGAGGACAAGAATGAAAAGTAACAAGGCAAGTTTAGTTTTTCTCCCCCTTTTTTTCCCTCTTCTTTTTAAGAGCTAAATAACTCTTTCCTTCCTTCCCTCTTTTCCCTTTCTTAGTATTTTCTTTTTTTTCCCTTTCTAAATAACAATTTGAAAGAAGACGAAGAATCATCTTTTAAAGGATATGTATCAACCAAAACTACAAAGAAAATAACTTAATGGAAATTCCTTAGCTTGCTGCTCAATCAAAGGATCAATAATTAACATCAACAACAAAGTCTCTCACTCAATGAAAGGATGACTTAAGCTCATTAAACCAAGAGAAATTTGATCAAAGGGATGGAAAATCTCAAATTCAGAAAAGAAGATAGATGCACATGCCATGTGGGAGGAGGGGTAGCAAATTATGAACCCCCCATGCACCATTATATATATATCAGTACAAACAGATAAAGTCCCTAGCCAGTTCCTAAAGTTAAAATAGTACAGGGGTCATGTGATGCATGCTGTTTGCCTTGTTTTAGTTCACGAGGAGATCATGCCCTCCATCTTAAGTTTCTCTCACAGAAAGAGAGAGAGAGAGAGAGCTTAAGCAGAGTAGTGAGTCCTCGAATCTAAATTCAATGTCAAGTGTTGCATCTCATTCAATTTTTCTTCTGTTCTGAGGAAAAAAAGGAAAGAAAAACTACTAAGGATGTATGTTCCCATTAATGTTCCCATCTACAAGTGTAATAGGGCAGGCCCTCCCTTTAAGTTTTGGAAGTGTTGTCATTAATGCCAAGCTACTCTTCTTTCCCTTTTGCAGACGCGGACGCAGACACTTGAGCAAAACAGGAAGATAGATGATGGAGTGGGAAAACGCCGCTACTGTTAAAAGATTTGACCTGAAACAGAGGTGGCTTTTTATACGTCTAATTAATTGTGTTATCTCGAGACTGTAATCGTGGACAGCATGAGCCCCTCCCTCCCAATTATTGATCGTTTTCATGGGGAAATATGGAGTTCTGTCATTTCATGAAAGTGTTTTGCAGGCCAACAGTGAAATGAAGAAGATGATAATTACGAGGAAGAAAAATGAATTGAATTTCTTTGATTTAGCTACAGCATGATTAGATCTGTTGCAATCGTAGAATTGTTAAAATTGGGGGTAGTTAGAGGAGGAAATGGAGCTTTCTCAAGTGAAGAAGAAGAAGAAGGAGGAGGAGGAGGAGAGAGGAGCGTACCAGGAAGGTGGCGATGGAGGAGTAGGCGAGGGTGCGGAAGCGGCCGCAGTAGGCGTCGGAGAGGAAGGCGCCGACGAGCGGAGCGAAGTTGGTGGTGCCGGAGAAGATGTTGACGATGTTGGCCGCCGCCACTTGCTGGACGTGGAAGCGCTTCACCAGGTACACCGTCAAGTTGGCCGTCAGCCCGTACGACGCCACCCTCTCGAAGCTCTCGTTTCCTGCGCGCGAGCAAAACAGCTTCAGATCGTCGCCGCCGAGCCATCGGGGTCCCCAAGAAAGCATTTTTACGGAAATCGAACGAGGCAACAGATACCGATAATGTAAGGCATGCACTTCCACCCTTGCGGCTCCCTCTTCTCCGGCTTGGTCTTGTCTCCGCCGCTGCCGCCGCCGCCGCCACGGGCGGCGTCGCCGGAGTGCACATTGCCCTGGTGAAGCAGAGAGTCGCAAGTGAAGCAGTCGGAGAGCTTGCTCAAGGACGATCTCTCCATCCGATCGATCTCGGCCTCTTCTGTCAATTGTCTGGCGATCGACCAGCGGTCAGTCCTTTTGGTTTATGTAGGACGGAGCTACTGCAGAGGAGTGATGGCGATTTGTACGCCACGCTGTAAACATTTATAGAACATTTACAATCACTTTTCGAAGCTTTCTCGAGTTTGGGGATAATTATAACACACTGAATTCCCATATTGCCCACAAATTGGGAAGTTAAAGTTAGATTAAAGATGAATACTCCGTCAATTTATCTCAAGATTAATATGGATGAATTAAATCACAAAGACTAATGATATTAAGAAAAGATAACATCAGAACTATGGATAGGATGTTAATGGTGATTGGTGAGCTCGTCAATGAATTAATGATGATTTAACTTTTAGTTATTTTGATGTTTAATTACTATTTGTTGTTACTGATTGTGTTTGGATGGGCATATCTCGATCGATCTGCATTATAGCATCAGTCAGTCAACCTCTTGGACCGGGCACACCGCACGCGAGGGGCGGGGCAGCGCCAAAGCTTTTGCTTGCTGCCCTCGTGATCAGTCGTGGGCAAGCAAGCTTTTGCTAATCATTCCATTCACCACTAACTATATAATATAATCCAAAGACGATTCGTATTTAGTCAAAAGGATATATATATATCTTTTTTAAATATTATTAAAATAATAATTCATTTATAATATTCTATCTAAAATACACTTACTAAGTAAATATATAATACATTTACCTAGTCAGTTATAACTTTTAATGGATGAAAAATATTTTACTAGATGTCTAATCTTCTTATATAAAGGACCATTATATTAACACAAATATCGTTATAGTTTATTCTCTTTTAAAGAGTGTGTAGCTCAATAAAATTACTTTGTATAAAATTGTCGAACTATTCTGATCTAATTTGGGATAAATTGCTCTAAGATAACTTAATTTTGATTAAAATAGTATCATCTCATAGTTTTTTTTTTGGGGGGGGAGGGGGAATATTCAATTCTTATCAATTAATCTTAGAAGAAGGACAAATTATCTTAGCCGACAACCTAACATCACAAATTTTTTAAATTCTTCAAATGTAATACGTCATAGATAAAATTTGAACTCTCATTGTCTATAGATAGAGCTCGTCTAATCTCTTGAAGCTTCAAAATAGTATTATTTTGTACTAAGCAACTCTAAAAGTGAAAATTAAATAGAGTTGCTCTAAAGGCGAAAATTAAATAATAGATAGTGTGTTATTTTAATAAATTTTGAAAGAGGATGATATTTTTTTTATAAAAAAGAGCTATTTTGATTTCTTTTCTATATAATATTAGTGAGTGAGAGATGAGAATGAGGAGATGTGATATATATTTGATTGAATAGAGGAAATTGAGCTAAAAGAGTAGAAACCAAAATGGTCCAATAGGATTTTGCATAGCAATCCAACAGGCATGCATTGGTCCAACAAGCCTACACCTCCTAACATGCTTTGGGATTGCATGGACACATGGTGGGGAGACTACTCCAATCTCTTTTCCTTAATAAACAAGTGATTTCTCTTCCAACTTGAAAATAAAGAAAATGAAAATGGTGGAGAAGTGAGCCATGGTTGCCATTTTGTAGGATCATGCGAGTCCCTATTATCATATATATAAATTTATTTATCATTATTTATCCTTTTTTGTTTAGTATTCACACTTCACTTCTAGTGACATCTTCATTATGCATTATGTATCATCTCTGTGTTAATCGCCATGAACACAGCACAACAGCCTACTCTACCACCCTAGTGATGTGGACTAGTGAGGAGAGTCTCCTCAATTATGGATTTGCAAGAGAGGAGAACAAATTCATTGTGACAATGAGAGGGAATAAATAAGGACTTTATTCTATGAATCATGATTTTACATTATTTAACTGAGATATTTATTGATTGCATAAATATATATGCATGCATCATGTTTGGTCCTATGACACTCTTTTTCATTCTCTCCGCGCGGCGTTCGGCAAAACTTACCATTCGTGTTGGACCAACAAAAATAAAATAAAAATCAATGCATCTTTACTTATGAGAGAATCAAGCTCTTTACTTATTTCAATTTAAAACTATTTTTTTTGTGGGAACAAGGGAAGTGAATATTAAATTTAAAGAGAAGGGAGAATATGGCACACACCTAACACACTTGCGAGTCTATTGAGAATGTATTTATAGATGTGGACCAAGGGTGATTTGACCACCCACCTGGCCAGGTGATTAATTATGGCCATGTGCTTAAAGTCAATCACCTGCTAATTTGTCCTAATCATCATGCTTAGGAGTAGTATTATTGCATTAAAAGCCAAAGATTAACTTTATGAAGTCGATGAGTTTGGCCAATAATTTAGTGGCTTATCGCATAATTCTCCAAGTGCTACTTTAATGATTGATCAACGGTGGCAACAAGATAAATGTGTACGACCTTTTTTTTGGTTGGATAAATGTGCAACTTTTAGTTGAGTTAATATTAATTGGTCGTGGCTTTTAGGGTAGATCTATCTTCCATCTTTTATTTTTTCCTAATCCAAGTTGGCCAAATTAATCTAGAAGATAGATGATTTGGCCTCACAGACTATTCATTAGGTAAATTTAAGAAATACAAATGGCTCCTGACATTGCACCTAGCATCACCAGTGGTTCAAACTTCATAGATGTTCAGAAATGTTGAACTCTCGTTATATGTAAATTATCTTTGCTCTTTACCAACGTACTGTACCTCGTGAGGCCCTCGTGCGATCTATCTTTGCATTGTGAGAGGGATTTCAATTTACATGATTGGAATAATTAGGACAAAAATACGAAAGGGATTGATTTTTATTTTTATATTTTTATGAAAAGGCGTCTTAAAATTATCTCAATTTGCTATCGTTATCTTGCTAATGCACATCGCTATGTATCTCTCTCACTCCCACTAACTATAGTATAATCTTTAGGATATGTTTAATTAAAGTTATCGTATATAATCTTAATTATATGACTATCGGATAATCATATAATCAAGATTATAGGAAATAAAATATAATCTTAATATTATTTTGTTCAACTTAGGTTATACAATAACCTAGTTTAACATTTACTAATTTATCCATCTTTCACTGTGATACTAATCCTAAGCATATGTTCCCCTGCAATCCCTTCACCTTCTGGGGCCTCCTCTTTTTCCGTCTTCATTTATTCTCGTAACAAAAGGAATATGCCTAAGCTGTAGTTTGTTGTATTTTGGATAATCATAGTATGGAAAACGTAATCATCTTATACCGATCTTTTCGTTTCCTAACAAAGAGGGGAAAGAACAACAACCTCACCCCATGCACACAACGTGATAGCTTTCTTCTCCTAGGCGGCAACGACAGACGCCATTATCCTCCATAGGTACCTCCCACTCGCCATGTCGACGCGTGTCCAGAAGCCTGAGCAAATCGTCCGACGAACCTATAGTTTCACCCAAATCATTGTCAAAAAGGAATTTTGGTAACTAAAAATGTGATCTTTCTTCCAAAGTAAAGGTCACCTCGTTGGAAAGGGTCAACTTCCCTTTTTGGGATTCTTCTTCCTCATCGAGGCTAGGTTGGATCTTGAGGTTTCTGATGAGAAAGAAACCGATCACAGTGGCTGAGAAGAAGATCAAGAGCACTCTCAGGGGGCACATTCCTCTTTTCACTTCAGATCTCTCCACACATATGCTCATCCGACAACAGAGGCAGAGGGGCTCCGACGAGGGATAGCCGCGAGCGTTCATCCAATGGCAGAGGCACAGGGAGCATGGGCGGGAAGCGAGGGAGGGGGGAGGAGGCGGTTGTAGGGTAGATGTTAGGTGTGTGGAGGGCAATTTTGGAAAGAACAAAATTAATAACCCCGAAATCATGAAAAATCTTAGGCTTACAAGGTTTTCTAATTCTGGATTGTATTCCCAAATTACTGACGTAACGTGAATCGCTCATTACTAGCAATTACTCATTATCTAAACCTAACAAGATTTTTGTTGATAATCTATCAAGGTTATCAACGATAACCCCCATTAAGCACCCCCTTAGTGATAAAAAGGCGAGATGAGGTCGGCGAAAGAGGTGGCCAACTTAGTGTTGGTGTAATCGACCTCAAGTTAAGGTTTATTATGTTTGGGTTGACTCAAGTTTGAGTTTTGATGTTTGATCAATATGTGAATAAGGAGTTAAGTAGGTCAAGATTGATCAAATACTTGATTAGAAATGGAAAATCAAAATAGGTCAAGGAGAACCAGATACTTGGTGATCGAAAGTCCAATGAAAAGTTGCAAGAGGAAAGTCCAAATGGATCAAGGAGAACCAGACATTTGGTGATCAAAAGTCCAACGGAAAGTTAATAAGTGGAAAATCCAAGTGGGTCAAGGAGGATCAGATACTTGGTAATCGAAAGTTCAATGGGAAATTAGCAAGAAGAAAGTTCAAATAGGTCGAGAAAGACCAGACACTTGATGATCTAAAGTCTAATGGGAAATTGGTGAGAGAAAAGTTCAAGTAGGTCAAGGAAGACTGGACATTTGGTGATAGAAGTCTTAGCAAACCAAGCTTGACCAAATATTAGGGAACAGTGAAGTCCTAGTAAGTTGAGATCAACCGGAAATTAGGCAACAATGAAATCCCAATAGGTCAAAGATGATTGAATATTGGGTAGAGGAAGTCCTTATAGGTTGAAGTTAGCCGGATACCAAGCAAAACACAATTTAAGCCTTGAAAAGGCTGAAATTAGGGCTAGCAATAGATTAACAAGAATTACCAATCCATTGGCAAACCCTAAATCTAGAATTCATGATTTAAGGTTGGGCAAGCAATTGGTGCAATTGATTGGATCAATTGGCAGAGGTGGCCAGCAAACAAAATGCTTCAAAATTGATTGAGGCAATCGATTGACTTACAATAATCAATTGGGCAATCGATTAGCTTACAACAATCAATTAGCTTACAGCAATCGATTGAGGTTGTGATCAGCTAACAGAAGACTTCGAAATCGTTTGAGGCAATCGATTGTTCGACTGTGATCAACTAACAGAAGACTTCAAAATCATTTGAGGCAATCGATTGGAAGTCAATAATCGATTGTAATAACTTAGCAATCAATTGGTTGGGTATAAAGAGTCAATCGATTGATAGGCAAAAATCAGCTTGGAGAGCAATCTTATAAAGGAGGTTTCATGGAGATTTTACACTACTGGTTCTTGGAGATTTTGAGGTGAAGTGTTGATGCATTTTTAAGTCAACAAGATGCATTTCGAAGCAATAAGATAGCAAGCAAAGCAAGTTTTCATTGTAAAGTCATTTTCACTTTCAATTGTATTTGTGTTTGCTCTTTTTGGTTAGTTCTTGTGTAATCAAGCTTGTAAGAGGTTTTTCCACCTCTGAAAAAGTTTCAGAAAATGAAAGAGTTCATAGCAGAAGAAAATCGTCGGGAGTAGACCCTTAGATTAGTCATCTCAAGAGGCAGATACCAAGTAAATTTCGGAATTGTGCATGTGAAGTCAAGTTTGAATCAAGATTTCCGCTGCATACTCAAACAATGAGCACAAAATCAAGACGAAATGATTGGAGCTATTCCCCCCTAGCTTGCACAAGTCCTAACACTTAGGATACGAATAGGGTAGTAGATGAATCAAAACATTCATGAGTAAGTTTAGTGTTCAGTTTGATAAAAATTTGTTTATGTTCATTCAATATATATAAATTTAATTAAATGAATAAGTTTGAACACATATGTGTCCGGTTCATTAATATTCATAAACAAGGATTGTGCGTGAATAATGTTCAAGAACAAAGTTTATGAACCATCTTCATTAATAAAATTCTCATTAACATGATAAATAAATTTTAAAAAAATACTTTCAAAATAATATAAGTTTAATAATCAATCAAAATAACTTGAACAGAGAATTCGATAACATTTAAATAAATCAAATTCGATTTTTTCATCAAATAAAGTTGAACACCACGAAATTTGACTCGGCTGGGTTTATTATCACCCTAGATGCGAATGCAGCGAATGCATACGACAACTAAGATGATGGATGGGAGGCATGAATTTGGTCTCAAACGTTAACTCAACATCAATCTATGAAGGAGAAGGATGCAAATGTATAACATTGACAGTGCAAGAGAAAAAATTAAAGAAGTAGGTCCCAAATTTTATGTTGACCGACAAATTTTAACCTGCCTTATAATTATATTTTTAAGATAAAGACGACGGCGATAGGAACGTAGATTCAAGATATTTTTGAATGAAGAAAAAATATTGTGCGGCTCTCGAATTTTTATTCGAATTTTTTTTATAATTTTTGTGCTAAGATTAGATTTTTTTTGGAAAAAAAATTACATTAAATTTCTCAAAAGAATGATGAACTTTGTTTTTAGTTTTCATCCTCTTGTAGACAATACACGATAACATTTAAGCTCTGTTGGTGCATTAATTTTCACAGAATGATTGTTGCGCCTTTCCTACATTTGAGAGAACAATAATTATGTCCACCATGTGATTCGAAAAGGCCAAGCTAATTTATTTATTCCCACTTGTAACTTTTCGAATTTTTATAATTTGTTTTTAAAAAAAAAAAGATAAAAGTTTGATTGCTACACACAAGAAAGGCAGATTCAAATACAATGATCAAATTGAAAAGTAACTATATCTTCTTAACTTTTCAAGATCTATCATTTTATTTTTATTTTTATTTGCAAGTGTAGGTGACATTTCAACGTCACTATCTTGACTCAGTGGTCATTTTCAAGATTGGTATCTTTTGAAAAATTGATCACTTTGGAATGATCATGCTGTTCAAGATTAGGCAGAAGGTTTAATAATTGAGTTTCTTTGAGATGGAATTCCTCATCAGTGTTTCTGAAAGGATCCTTTCGGTCTTTCTTTTAACTTAAATTTAGCCAAGAACTATCCAAACACAAATGAAAGCTCAAGGTCGAGAGCTCAAATCGATCGAGCCGACTCTGCTTTCGGTTCCTTAGTAGGTATATGTCATGTTGTTCGATAGGCTCCATAATGTTATGTATGTTATGTCCCGAGGATAAACTATTTCTGTGACTCAAATTCATGACCATTGTGTCAAAACTTCCCTTAGTTGCCAAGGAGATAAAACAACGAAATTATCTGGCAACTTTACCAAGTTCATTGTCCAAAAGCACAAGAATGTTGACTGAAAATAAAGCACCAAATATATCTTTACTTTTGTTTAGGAGCAGAAGCAATCTACAAAACATTATTCTTACTATTTTGGAAAGAAGTCCGAATAAATTCACTGTCAAAAGAGTCACAATGGCAAGGGCAGATGTGTATTCATGATTTATGAGATGTGGGCATTGCTAGCGAGATCCCTTGGCCGGAGGTGTCCTTCCATTGCTGCGTCACGGTCTTGATCTGAGTATTGAATTGCACACCAGCTTTGCCTGCGCAACAATAATCGGATCAAAGAGCAGTGAGTTTTACATTATAGAGGTCGACCAATTAGCTAATGTCTACAAAGTGTACCGTAGAAATTTAGATCCCCAGCAAAAGAAGCCTTGGAGCCAGTGAATGAGAAGAACGGCAATGGTACAGGAATCGGCACATTGATGCCAACCTATCGATCATCCAGGAAACAAAAAGGAGGTGAAATGCAATCGTTCTGACTATTTCAAGAAGATAAATGGAATACTAAGAGAATGCCGGGCGATATTAAACAAGGTGTTTTCAGTTGCATCCGAGATTCCTAGACTCGGAAGGCGATGACGTTTATTCTTCATTCTTCTTCCGGCTATTTATACAAAATGTATTCACTATTCAAATCGAGATTCATGAATATACATACAACGTAGGTACTGGGAATGCAGAGAAGGATTCATGAAAAAAGGGAAAAGAATAAGATAAAACAGACTGAAATAGCTGGAAAATTCTACTAGAACATAATATCTACGAAGTATCTCAGATGGGGAATTAGGAGTTTTTCTATTTGTCCACATATGGAGGTCGGAATGGGATAGGGAATAACAAACCTGACCAGCCTCAATTTCAGTTTGAAATTTTCTTGCAGAAGCACCTGATGTCGTAAATATGGATGCCCCATTGCCATATCTGTGATAGCAAGGCACAGTTCAGTTAAATCAGCAGAACTTACAAAACCTAAGCATGGAAATGAGGTGAGACACTACTTGTTACTATTCACAATTTGGATAGCCTCATCGAGGTTGTCAGCCTGTCAGAACAACAAAAATTAATTATCGGAAATAGACACAAGAAAGAAAAAAACTTTGAACGTTATATGATATTTGGTTCACCGTCATCAAAAGGAGAACTGGACCAAATATCTCCTCCTGCTCAGATAAAAAAAGCATCAAATTCGATATTATACAAGTGGAAAAAAAATGAACAATGTCACACCTAGTGACTGAAAACGAATAGATACTGCAAGAATAACCTAGCGGGCAATATAATTGTTGCCTGATATTAGTTAAACTGAACTATTTTATGATGAACAAACAGCATGTCATTCTACTGTTACCCATTATCATGGTATAGGATATACTACTCGATCATGAATCAAAAACAAAAAAATAAAAAAAAAAGGAAAAACAGAAACCCTTCTGATATTGTATTGCTGAACCAGTTACTTCACAATTCAGCCATCTTCCCCTATGGCAGATATGGAAAGAATATAGATTTAGGTAACAATGAAGCTCCTAGTACTTGACTGTCACACTTTTTACTCACCTTTATTGGAGTTTTAATCCTTGAACCGAGTAGAATAGTCAAAACCATTTCAGGTTGGCATGTAATCTAATCAATTTTTATTCACCTAACAGCAAAAGGAAACAACTAAAAATATTTGCAAGTTTCCAACATTGTAGAGTAATACATATTCCAGTAGTGCAATTACATTTTATAAAAAAACCTAACTTTAAATAGTTGGTGGGTATCCTACCAATTCAAAAAAAGATGTTCATGTCTAAAGAACACATTACTCTAATACTTGCTTTAAAGTTTGATGTCTTAGTGTTAAAATGCTACCATGATTACAACAGCATGGCATAGTTGCCAAACCAGAAAAGAAGCACGGAAGGGAAGAGAAAGATACCTTGTAGCACTCCATGTCCCCTGTAATATCAGCTAAAATGGTAGGGCCAACAAAGTTTCCATGCTCATGACCAGGAACCTAAATGGACAAAATAAATTTACTATATTTTCATGAATAACAACACAAACAAGCGACTTTTTGGTAATTCTAATTCACATAGTTAGGCAACGACTTCAAGAGCAGTAGGTAACTAGGCATATAAAACTATAGTCATTTTGGTTCACAGGGCAAAGTTCCCTAAAAACTTTCCATGAAATTATTACTGCTA
This sequence comes from Zingiber officinale, assembly GCF_018446385.1. NCBI lineage: Eukaryota > Viridiplantae > Streptophyta > Magnoliopsida > Zingiberales > Zingiberaceae > Zingiber > Zingiber officinale. The sequence goes on from NC_055989.1 coordinate 126,999,441, forward strand.
TGTTTTATTACAAAAATGAATAAGAATTATTAATTTCCATGAAATTATTATTAACTAATCATTCTCCCTCTATTCCCACTCCATTTGAAAACACTACCTATTCCCCCTCTATTCCGTTCACCAAGTGACCCATCTGAACTAGGTGAGCTGGGTCACATTGGCCAAATGGGTCGAGAGAGCTGGACGAGCCGGGTCAGGTAAGCTGGGCCAGATGGATCAAACTTACCAACCAAGCCATGTGAGCAGACTAAGAAGAGATCAAGGTGGAGGGACTGCGTAGGTTGAGGAAACAATTTTCTGTTAATTGGAGGACTACTTTATCTTAGTGAAGATTTTTTGCTTGTCTATTACTTGAAAGGTTGCTACAAATCAAAAATGAAAATGATTCATCAAATTCTATTGCATGAACCCAACTGAGAGTAGATAGCCATATTTCATTGCCTATCAATTCCATTCAATGAATCAAATGCAGCATAAGTGTTGTGAAATAGTCACTTCATTTGCAGTATAATCGTTTAGCTGAGATGCTTATCTACAATTGGCATGAGAACTGTCTCTCTTGCAGACAAAATAGCAACTGATTTCATTCATTTATACCATGCTTGTTAGCAAAATTACACGTACTTCTTTAAAGAGGTTCTCTCACCGGCAGTAAACCCAATCCTTAAATGTTACTTTATAGGTCTTCATAAAGGTGACTTTTGTGTGCTCATGTTGTATTAATAAAGATACAAATATAACAGTATATCAAGGCCAAGTTCATCACAATAAAAACGAGACGCCTAAATTGGAAAAAGATCATTATTGATGTGATGCTATTAAACAATAATAAGTAAAAAAAGAATAATAAAGACAATTTAAAAAATATGAGGTGGCATGCTCACTATAATGCCTCTGCCATCAAGCACAACCCTCGCACCACTTTCTATGCCACTTTGAATCAATTTGCTGATGCGATCCTTTGCCTGTCAAATAACATGGATAGCCCAACAAAATTAGATAAGAAGTTTAAGGGGAAAGTACTATGTCAATCATATCAAATATCTATAACAATTTAAGTGAAACATTGAACTAGAAGCAGCATGCTAAAGTCATACGAGAAACTAGCTAAAACATCAAACCTGGATGAGCAAAATAGGGACCAAACTTTATGAATAAACTCCTAAATTCCACATTGTTGGATTAGTGAGTTTGAGAAAGCTTGCAAATAATTTAAAAAATTCCCAAATCCTTGATTAATCATCATAAAAATATACAAGATCTGAGTTGCAAGTCCAATGCCAGGTTCAAACTGTAAGTTTCTGACTTTCTCCAAAAGATATACCAGTATCTGAAGGCCCACACTAATAAATAATACATGTATGAGCCAGAGAGACTTTCTAATTATTATAAAATCAGTTTATTAATGTTTCTGTTTATGAAGATCTAGAGCCAACTAATATAACCTCGCACAACAATTTCAGATCAATTTAGTCTGGTCTGGGTGTCTGCTGCCATTGTTTTGTTGGCAAATTGCACAGCTCATACAAGTCAAAACCCTATTTCTTCTTTAATTTGCAATCAGCGATTATAGAATGTACATAGGCACATAACTGGGACTCGATGAAGAAAACCCCACTTATGTGAACATGCCTGAGTCCATTATTCTTGCTTCAACACTAGTGCATTCAAAACATGTAGTCAAATTTTATACCCAAAATAGAAACTAAAAAATTCCATCCCGCCTATTCTTCTTGCATTAGGAAATGTTTAGCCAAATAATATAATAGCATATCACTAATCACCTACAGGCAAAGAAAATAATCATCATAAATCAACTACTTGTGACACTTATCATTACTTGGATTATTTGATTAGAATCTTACGACGGGGGAAAACCAACTTCACGTTGATCAGTATGGTTGTACCATCTTACTTTCGACCACTAAATTGGTTGCACTAAACTTCTAACTAAAAAAGTAAAATTGTGGTTTCAATTAAGGGGAACACATTCAAGAATTGAAAGGAAACAAAAAACAGAGTGAAGAGTTCTGGATCATCTCCATCACCAATCTCTATTTCCATACAGTTGTTCAAAAAATAAATCAAACTTCCAACAAATTTACTAAAAACTAATTAGTAATTATTATCTGGTCTAGTGAAATCAGTGAATGACTAAAATTAGTTCAGTGTGAATGCTTGGCATAAGAATTACTAGGAGGAATCTGCATAATTGTTGTATACCTGTCGACTGATCACAGGACCAAGGTCTGTCCCTGGCTCAGTTCCTGCATTTACCTTCAGTTCTGTGGCACGTCTAGTTAGTTCATCCTCCCTGGTAAAAATAAAAATCACTAGCATGCCCCTCTTATAAAAATAGATAAATACGCATAACTACTAGATCAAGAATCATATTGATATACCATGATTTTGAGCCTCCAACAAACACAGCAGTGCTCAGTGCCATGCACCTTTGACCTGCAGCACCAAATCCAGCAGCAATCAAAGAATTCAAAGTTGCATCTGGACTGGCATCAGGCATGATAATTGCATGATTTTTTGCACCCATGTTTGACTGAAGAGTGAAAAATAGAATGGCATTTCCATCATCGATGCAAATAAATTATATATATATATATATATATAAGAGAACAAAATATGACCAATAATAAACATAATGAAACATTAAAGGTTGTTTACCTGAACCCGTTTTCCTTTTGCAGCTGCCCTAGCATATATGTGCATGCCAGCCTACACAAACACGCAAGACATAAAATTAAAGATAATAGTCAGTAAAGGTTAAAAGAATACACAATCAGGTCTACAAAGTAAAAATTTTGAAGCTCATTTAATCAAATCCATTAGGAAACATAGATATACAACTGTCACCTGGATAAATTAACTTATTGCCACCTGGAAACTAAGAATCAACAAGGTGATATCTAAAATATCTCCAGACAAATTTCTAAAATAAACAGGCAAATATTTTGGAGCTATCAAAGTATTTCACTAGTAATATTTAATACAAGAACAAGAAGTTGAGTCCTATCAATTTGGGGCCAGTTATATGGATCTTATGTCTCTATTTAACAAAAATTTACACAAAATAGAAAATTCAGGATCTGCGAGGTTTGGGTCATTGACCGTATGGTGAACCTAGTCGCTCTATTTATTCATCAAGTATGCATTTAGTCATTACTTGCAATCCCTTCCTAGTTGGTCCTGCGAGTTCAGTTACTGTTGGATGTGAGAAACACTTTACCACATTATACTCAAAGACCGTGATTTTGATATGAGAAAGCAGCTAGTATGATAGAACTCAGACTAGTTTAGTTTTCATTAAACTAAGATCTCAATAGCTGAAGTTACTAGAACATCAAAATGTATCACACATTTTCTCTATTTTGTACTCGAATCTCATGAATACTTGTGAAGATATTGGCACAAGCATTCTTCATGTAATCTTCAAGGATATGGATGAAGAAATTTCAGTACCAGAAAGAATTCTAATTTCTTAGTAATTGGTCAAGGCAAGACCCATATCCCCATGGTGATACCATGTTAGAGTATCCACATCACATTCCCTATCCAAAATTTAAAATTTAGGATAGAGAAACTACTTTATTAAATTTGGATAAACCATGTTAGAGCATCTACATCAGCTTCCCTATAATTTATTATATCTTTATTTTTTTCTCTCCTCTATATTGTTTTATTAGTATCTATGAAATGGCAAACGTGGGAGTGGAAAGTGAGAATTAGAGGAAATAATAGCTTAATGTTTAGGTAATGGATTTCATTCCCCAAATTTAAAGTACTATTTATAAAATCTAAATTTAGGGCAGCTGATGCAAAGATTTTTTTTTTTTTTTTTTTTTGTATAAAATGTAAAATTTAAGATAAAATCTTTGTTTAGGGAATCTGATATGGATGTTCTTAGCTAAACATTTAGCTGACATCTCCTCAAAGAAACCAGTTAGCCTAATTATGCTTCTCGTGTCATCATTTTTAAACAATCTTATGTTAACAAAAGAAAACATCAACTAAAACTGTGAACAATTGAAATTATTGCGCACTACAAGACCGAAATCCAAAATTATGACCGATGATGTATAGGAACATCCATTTATTTTTTATGATTACATAAGGATCTAATACAAATAGCTAAATCATGCACCCTTTATCTAATGATTTTGGAACAAAAGCATCATTCGACGGTAAACAAACTTCTAAAAAACGTTAAGATACCCATTAAAAGCTTATATTTTTAAAAACTGGGAATCTTGTTTGAAACTATATACTACTAACCCATGTTTGCAAAATCGCGATTCTAGATTGTAGGATCGCACCGAATCGGATTGATTTTTTAGTGAAATTTGAGCAAGATTGGTGGGATCGTAGCAAGATCGGAGTAGAATCTTTGAGAGGTCATAACTTTTGACTCGGATTGAACCAGGGGACCTATAATATCTCAAATCTAAGCATGTTCAGAAATCTAGAGTCTAGTATTCGGTGAAACCCGTAACCACCCAATTTCAAACCCAAAAAATATCATTTAAAGTCTTTTTGAAAACCAGACAGATTTTTAGTCTTTTTTATTATCTTTTGGACTATTTTATAATTTAGGTTATTTTCATCTTTTGCAGAATTAGGGTTAGGGTTCTGAGACTATTTAAACATCTAATTAGTTATTTTTGAGTTAGTTTTTGATCAATAATATTCTACCGTTTCTTTTCCTCAAAACGATGAGTTTTTGGGGGTCTTATTCTGCGGAATCAACTAATCTTTAAAAATTATTTTCCGCATTCGTGTTCGAATCAAAGGTTTCAATAGCTTATGCTATGTCAGCTGCTTTGTTGGTCTTTAAACTGAGTCATCTTGTGAACCAAGGGAACATTCTTGACGTTAAATGTGATTATTGTTATTGTATTAGTAGAAATTTTATACTCTTTTATTTTTGTAATATGAAAATATAAATATTATTAAGTGTTATTATGCTAGAATAGTAATTAAATTACTAATTAATTTAAATTTATACATGTAATAATGTCATCTATAATGTCAAGTGTCGACAATTGCATGTATATGCAAAATTATTAATCTATTTATATGTAAATGATGTTTTTAGACATTTGTTCTAATTATTAATCATATACCATAAAATTTCAAGAGTTTTTGATAAGATCGTATTATTCTACAATTCGATCCTAACTAATCCGATCCTGACCCCAAATTGATCCTACATAAGATCACGATTCTGTAAACTATGCTACTAACTACTGAGTTCTCAGCAAGATAGGCATATCTGTTGAATCAAATAGAAATCAAAGTAATATCTATGGGGACAAAAATTACTGTACTTGTGCTTAACTAATTCTTGTATTGAATGGAATCAAGTCCATCCCCAGTCCACACCAAGATTTAAAATCTCGACCTGTGCCAAGGTTTCAATCTCAGACGAGAACGATACTGTTTCAATATCGAATCGTGTCGTGCTGATATAGTTTCAGAATTGTTTAACTATAAATATAAATGTAAATTAATATTTAATTATAAAAGATGTTTTATATTTTGAGATGTTGAATTTATATTTTAATATTTTCTCATAAGATAATGCCTATTAAATTTTAATAAAAAATATTTTAAAAAATAAGTAATTCTTAAAATTCAAAACTAAATTTAAAATTATAAAAAAAAATTATAAAATTATTTGAAAATTTTAAATTATTTTTTTATTGTATTTGTAAATTTTAAATTTTAAAAAATGTATTTGAAATGTTTAAGAATTATATTTTTTTTTATTTTTTTAGATTATTTCAAATTTATGTTTAATTTTAAAATTTAAAATTAATTAAAAATTTTGAAATAATTTTAAATATTTTATAATTATTATTAATAATAGTTTATTTATAAAAATATATATTTAAAAAATAAAAAATAAACTAAATAAAGAAAACTAAAAAAAACACGGTTGCAATGATCTACAAGACCATCGCTACATCGTGATCATTGCGGAGGATTTAGGAATATATAATATTTTATTAAAGTTTTTTAGAATTTTAAATTAATTTTTATATTTTTTTATGAGAAAATTTAATTAGGATTTTAAAAAATATATTTGATTATTTATTTGAATTAGAGATAATTAGATCATTAAAAAATAATAATAATAATATAACTAAATAAATAAATAAAATATTTAATTAATTAGATAATTTTATTAGAATTTAATTAAATCTCTTTGAATTATCTCCATCCATCTTAGGAATTGTTTTAATTTTTTTAAAAAAAACATTTAATTAAAAAAACTGATCGCGGCCCATGCGTGACCGTGGTCACACGGCCCCTCCGGTGCAGCAACGATGGTCGCACGGCCCCTCCGACGCAGTAGCGGGGGTCCCGTGACCCCTCCTGCACGGCCAGAGTCATCACGACGCCCCTCTAACACGGTCGAAAGTGTCGCGCGGCCGCAAGCGTCGCGACGCCCTTCCTGCCTGGCCATGAGCCTCGCAACGCCCTTCCTACGTGACCGCGGGCGTTGCGACGACTCCAGGGGACTAGTGCCAAGTTCGTGTCGGTCAAGGTTAGCAAGCGGAATGAAATGTTTCGTCCGTTTCGACTAGTTCGGCACGAGATCTCAATCCCTGGTCTACACAACTAAAATTTAATAGGTCAGCTGTTTACCACTCTCAATCCTGAAATTTCTTCATCTACCACAATGTTGCATGAAACATTTAATGTTAATATGAAACTGGGTATATATTTCTCATTTTACTAACTAATGTTGTTATTTTATTAAAGAATATAATTCCTTGTTACTTGCCTAAATTCTTCTCCGTATTCTCTTATTATCAGCAGGTCATCCATGTATGTTTCTTGCAAATTTTTTTCATGTGTCTATGCATGAACTTTTGGGGCCTGAAAGACTTCAGAATTATACAAAAAGGAAATGCACAATATCTAGGGAAAGAAGAAATGCCTGTTTTGATTATTGATTTATCTAATGAATATTTAGACGAATCAAAGAAGAAATGCACGTTTTGACTATCTAATGGATATTTAGATTAAGCAAATGTATTTTTCTTTTAAAAAGCATCATTATACATGATCATCCAAAAGAATAGAAGGTAGAAAAAAAGGAAAATACAAAGAAGAAAGACATGTTGGTAAACAAACAAGTGCTATATCATTTCAATATTGATTTATCTCATAGATACATTGAGAAACAAACCAACTGCAAAAATACACTCAACAGATCTGGGATGAAAAATGTAGCACAAAAATGCATCAATTACGACCAATTAGCAGATTGGCATTGCCAAATATTTGCAGAAACAAAGCTCAAGATGTGATAATCCATAACAAATTATGATCAAAAGCGCGACTTACTGTGTTTGATCCAACAAATGATATAGCTTTGATGTCGTCATCATCACAAATGTTGTTCACAACATCCTGTTAAATAACATAGACAAAGTAGCTAGATAACTAAAGACATGAGAAGTTAACTATTAATGCTGTAGATAAATGGAAAGCATCAATGAAACCACATACGAAACCCAGTAGCCAATGATAATGCTTCACTTTCCCAGGTCATTCGGGTGTCTGATACAAGAGACAAAACATGCCTAATGTACAAAGCTTTCTCAAGATGAGTGCAAGGGCCTGTTCAATTTTACTTCTGATTTTTTTTTTTACTTTATTCAATAGTTGTAGTAGAAGTCGATAGCTGATGAGTCCCATGATATCCAGTAACTTCAACTTATATATATTTTTTATTACTTTTTTTGGTGGAGCATAGCTTATATATAGCTATCGTCTAGATAGTGCAATATTACTATTGAATTAAAATATTCCTTGAATCCACTTTTATCTCCTCTTTACTAATTCACACTATTCTCTTAATTTTTCCTCTAGTATATTATAGTTTCCTCTATTCTCTTCCTGTTATTAAATATGTAGGTTTAAAGTAACTAGAATTGTTGATTATAACAAAATTCTAGAGTAAAATGGACTTTTTTCCCCACTTATTGGCGCACATATATTATCCATAGTGTAACTAACTAGTACGTTTCCACAGAGAGGATAGCAGTGCATTAGTTATCAGTTAGAAATACTAACATTGGTTCCGTGAACAATGTTTAAGACACCATCTGGTAACCCTGCCTCAATCGCTAGCTCAGCAAGCATCATTGAAGCCCCTGAAAGAATTATCAGAATTACTAACTATTTTTGTTATCAACTACATAATCTAAATACACTTTTTCAGGAACTATTGTAGTTTTTTTGTTAGGAAAGAAAGTTACAAACAAATTCTTACTTTGGACCTAAAATAATTTCCTACATCAACATTAATGTCACACTAAATAAAGGCACATCTGATGAAATAAACTTATACATGTGCGTTGGTCCCAGATCACCATGCTAATCAGCACAATCTAATTTCAGCAAATTACATACAGGTATGGGAAGAAGTCTCCATATGAGAATTACTAAAATTAGAACAAGATAATATAATTTATTGAGAGGTAATTTGAGAAATAAATCATAGTAAGAATTTTTTGAGATGATCTCACTGATGGCAAATCCCCAATTATTTGTTTTATAATACCATGTGTTTTAGCTTGTCAAGTTTGATCAAATGACTACTTATTCCAAAAGATTAAAGCTATTTGGAAAACAGTTTTGTATTTTATTATTATTAAAACATCTTCAAATATGGGCGAGCGAACCAAACTGTACTGGCCCACCTAATACATGGAATGACTCAACTTACAATGGGGTGTATATACTTAAGTATTGGATACTAATAGGACCAGAAGCAACATTGTGTTAGCTTGCTTGTGGGACCACTTATCCCAAAACCTAAGTCGCTAGAAAAGGATTCACCACATATTTCATATTCTTAACTTGGAAGAGAAAAAAAATCTTCTAGCTATTAGTTCCCAAGAAAAGCTAGACTATCCTATTAGGCATTGAATATCTTCATAATAAAATAGAACATTCAAAAAATATTAATACTTGTAACAGAAATCCAAGAGCTTCTTTACTGATCATAGTTAGGAAAAATATGCTACAATTATGATAAGAGTTGATGACAAACTGGTATCCGACTGTTAAAAGAAAATTTAGGTGTATGTATATATTTTACCTGGATCTTTCTCTGACGGCTTTAAAACAAAAGTATTTCCACAAGTAACAGACATTGGAAACATCTGCAAATAATAGATAGATATTCATACTTAATTTCCAAGTGCTAAGGATGCACAACACCAAGAGTACAATGAAACTTGTAGAATTTTAAGGCATATCTACCCACCCATAGGGGAATCATAGCTGGGAAATTGAATGGACATATCCCAGCACACACACCAAGTGGTTCTCTAATGCTATATGTGTCAATGCCATTTGAGACATTGGAGATGTATTCACCCATCTGCAATGTTGCCATTCCACAAGCATGCTCCACCACCTCTGGAATAACAATCACTGCAGTTATGTATCTATCTATCTCTAAAACATTTGACTGATCTAATGTCTGTCAGATAAGGGAGTCCGATAAATAAGTAGACAAATAGAAAAAAAAAAGATTTTTAGCTGACCTAGACCACGGAAAACATCACCCTGAGCATCTTTCAGAGTCTTCCCCTGTTCAGTTGTGATATTCAAGGCAAGTTTATCCTACAGCAAAGATATCAAACACAGACTTTAGAAACAAATGGAAATCCACCTAACAAATAGGCTTCTATAGCAGAGTTACCATATCTCTTCGGATAAGCTCCTGAAGCTTCAGCATGATCCGCTGTCGAGCAGTTACTGGTGTATTTCTCCAATGTGGAAAAGCCCCTTTGGCTGCATTCACTGCTGCTTTGAACTCTTCATCAGTGGTCATCGGAACCCTAGAAACTACTTCTTGTGTTGCCTTGCATAGCCAAATAATATGAAAATCAGATCTTACATAGAAGTTCTTGTGCCAAACTTAACTAGATTATCAATTTGCAGCAATTAGGTGTTTCAACTACAAGTATCTGATTTCGAATCGTGTTCTACATATTTCTTGGAATAACAGATGAAATCCTCTAGTTCTGAATCAAATTGGATAAAAATAAGGGGCCTAATATTGGCAATCAGATCATCATCGAACAAGAAAGCATTTTATCCGTCAGTTGCTCAAATGAAACATATAGAGATGTTAAAAAGTATTCAAAAACTCACAGGGTTGACAACATCAATCCAATCTTTGGATTGGGACTCCACAAACGCTCCGCCGATGAGATTCCGGACCCTCGGCTGCATATCCACATCAAATTATCAAACTTATCCAAAAAGATTACATTTTGCGAGTCCAATTGAACAAAACATCGACGAAACATTACGATGCTTACAGGATGCGCGCCGTGGGTCGCCGATGCTTGTGCGGCAGTGGAGAGGTGAAGGACACCGACGGAGGCGGCCAGGCGCCGCCATGCCCGGGCGTCGGAGGCTGCGAGGGAAGCAAAGAGAGATCAGGGAAGGTGACGAAGGGCTTTCAGGAAAGGGAGAGATCGATCGGGATTACCTCGGTGAAGCGAAGAACGAAGCATAGCGGTGGGCCAGGCGAGTGAGCACGCAGCGGCAGGTGAGCGAGCCCATTACGGTGCGGGCACCATTTATGGAGGAAGGCAAACCCATTCCTCGCTGGCGCTGCTCGAAATGGAAGACATCATGCTCCGTGAGCCCCACAGGACTTCTGGCTCTCGACAATGGAGGTGCATGATTCGGGTACGATGAGTGAGTGCGAAATCAATGCGCTAGGTCAAGAGCTTATCCGGACGAGTCAGAGCGCTCCGTTTCCTGCTGTCAGTACGGAAAATTGTCTTCCCAATCGTCTACCAATTTCGTGATTTGTAGTACACCAAAATGGGCCCACCTATTCCCTACCAGTGAGAATTGTCTGGGACGAAGAAAAAGAAAATTTATTAAATGCGGGTGGTAAAACTTAAAGGTAACAAAAAATGGTCAAAAATCAAACGGCGTCCTAATCCTAAATTATGTATAATCTTTGAAAAAAATAAACTAGAAGGATACTCATCAGATATTTTATCTCAAAAATACCTTATTTCAGGGTTATAGCAGCTTCGATAATTACAATATACAAAATATAATATAATATTATTATAATATTTAAGCAGTATTCAGTAGCTTTATAACTATTTAAAAATAATTTTAATAAAATTTAAATAATTTTAATAAAATTTAAATAATTTTAATTAAGTTAGTAAGAATATTTTAATATAATAATATTTAAATTTTAAAATTTATAATTTATAATTTTAATATTTAGGATTTAACTATAATTACATAATAATTATGGCATGTAACAGCTATTCGATAATTATCATAACGTTAAAATCATCTATTTTCTTTTAATCAAAATTATTATACACAAATATTAATAAATCAAGATATTAATTATAAAGTTAGTTAAAATTATTTAAATTGTATTAAAATTATATTAAGTTAATCAAAATTATTTTAAAATATTCGATATTCGCAATTCTATCTAAAATATAAATCCTCAACTCTAAATTTTAAAATCTCAATTCTAAATCTTGAATTTTTCAAAATATTATTTATCAATTTAATAAAAATATTTAAATTTCATTAAAAATATTTTAAATCTAATCTTAAAGATGATTAATCTAGTCCTTTAGAAGTTTTTCACCGACCATCCGAATAAATCGAGAAATACTTACAGCAGATAGCTCATCAATCTAATATTTTTAAATCAACCATCTATTAAGAAAAATTTATCTACCACATAAATGATAGCAATTACTTCTTATTTTCATATATATATATATAAAAAAAAGAGAAAATCATGTAAAAATATAAAAGAACATTTATATCCTAATTTTTCATTTTCAAAATATAATTTTTACTAAACTACTCTAAGACTATTATAATCTTTTAACATAAAATTGATAGTAAAAAATAATGTACAAAAGTAAGGCACTCTTTTGATTTTTATCAAAATATAAGAGAAATATGTTTTTGCATGCCAAAATTAATGACAAAGAGAGACAGGGAGTTAGGATAAATCTAAAGTTTACATGTATAGTTCACAAGTTAACTACTGACAATATTTAGGTATGAATGATTTTGATAAAGATAAAATACAATTCTATAACAAAGTTCCTTTAAACATTAATACATTATTAAGAATAATTATGTGTGAATTAAATTAGAAAAAATAATAAATTAGATAATATTGAACCTGAGTTGACTAATTCAATCCTATGAAAGTTTTTCACCGAACATGTGGGTAAATCAGAAAAGTACACATGAAGATCCATCATAATAATCAACACTCTCAAATCCGCTATCAATTAAAAAGAAAAAATCTCAATAATATGTCATAGCTGAGTTTCAAACTCTATATCTGAACTAAATTAGAGAAATTAGAGGTTGTGTAAAAGAAAGATACCAGAAAAATCTCATTAATTTAATTAAAGATATTTGAAAATGTTGTGACCTTTGACACCGGTTCAAAGAACAAATACTAACAACAGGAAGCAAAATATAAAAACAAATACTAACAAGAGAAAGTAAACCTAACACGTTAATTTAACGTGGTTTAAAGATAAACCTCATACTCCACGGTTGTCCTTAAGGTGGATGATTCCGATCTATCGGTGGATGACTCGTTAGAAAACTCTAGCTACCTCAAACCTCCTTCTCAATGAAAAAACTTTACCATAACCTTAATTCAAACACCCTTAGATCATAAGAGAAGCTTGGAGCACTTAGGAGATTTCTAATAGACTTTAACCAAGTTTATTTCGTCAACCATGATCAAGCACCCCGAGCTCTCTTAAATAGAGCTCAGGAGAAAACACAAGTTGTGTTTCCCGCCACCAGTCAACTGGTGTATAGACCAGTCGACTGATCCTTTAAGTGAAGTTGACTGTTACACCCCAACGGTCGGCTACCAATCGACTGCTATAGTGTATCAGTTGACTACTATAGTATACCAGCCGACTGCTACAGTAACCAGTCGACTGCTACAGTGTTATAGTAACTGCTACAATAAACCCTAAACTTGGGATTTTACCTTGAGTACAATCTCTCATGCATTCGTGCTTGCTCGCACAACCTAGACCTACCCTTCTAGCCTCCTCCATCAGCCTTGTGTCCCTCGGATGCCTCCCCATCCTTCACGTGTTGCCTTCTGGAGCTTCCATCGGCCTTGTAATCATTGTCGGATCTTCACCGCCAAGAGCCATGATCCAGGACTTCATCCTTTGCCAAGTCACACTTGGACTTATGTTGCCAAGACTATATACTTGAATTTACACCGCCAATACTCACCCTTGAACTTTTTCTTTGCCAATATCACACTTGGACTTTTCTTTTGTCAATATCACACTTGGACTTTTCTTGTTGTACCTGTATCCTACACACTCACAATGCATATCAAATACAACAATAAACCTAACTTAAATCTTTACCCAAATATCAAAATGTAGGGCACCTAGATTGCTCCAACAATCTCCCCTTTTTTATGTTTGGCAACCCGTTTAAGTTAGGGAAACATAAATGCAATAACAATGCTAATAAATATGCAATCTACACATACATAGTCATGGAATCTAATCATAGCTCCCCCTTCACTTAAGCTCCACCTTGAGCTGAGATTTCTCACAAAGCTAAACTTCTTCCCCTTTGTCAATAAATGAGCAATTGCTCCCTCTTCACCTAAGCTCCCCCTTAATCTAGGATTTTTTTACAAAAGTGTAGGTTTCTAACTTAAACCTAAACTTCTCACCCTTTGCCACACATCAAAAAGAGCTCCAACAATATCTCAATTATTAGATACTTTAACCTATAATGACTATAAACATCATGTATTAATCTCCCATAAGATTACATACATGTTCACCTTCATTTTTATCATTTTCTACTACTGAAAAATATTTTCAGACTGTATTAGTTGACTATCATAAGCCCAGTTGACTACCCTTATTAAAACGAGCTTATAGAGACATTCTGTGCTTAAAAATACTGTTACTAGTCGACTGGTACTCTATTTTAGCTAAAAAAAATAATATTTCTGACTCAATTTCAGAAATGTACCAAAAATTTCACAGACCTTCAAAAATTCTTAAATAATTTTGAGGAGTGGTTTATTTTACCAATGTCTACTTGGGAAAATATATAAAAAATATATATTTATCAAATATCTCAAGATTAATACAAAATCCAAACTAGCTAAATAATTCAATTGAATCTTGACCTAAAGTCCTAGTTTTGGCTTACTCTTGATGTATCTGCCTACACTAAACCATAATGCATCCATAGCATTAGTTTATATGGTATCTATACATCAAAAACTAATTTCATGCAATATGAACTAAATTCATATTTTCATGCATGAAACTCAACACAATTGTGTTAATTCCCTAAGTTTGAAACTCAAGTTCGTCTCCAAAATCCTTTGGCACATTCCAGGGCTCGTATAGACTCTCAAATAATACCCACTTGAGATCCATTTACCATATGTCCCAAAGATTTTTTGAGCTTCCCCCTAGAGCTCTTAGCCTTAGCCACCTCCCTAGGTAACTCATTCACTATTATTAGGCCACTTTGGTGCACCTCGGGTGACATTTGACCTACAAAACTGACCTTTTTAACCATAGGCACCTTGTCTTTGGTTAATTTATTCTTGTCCTTAACCTTGACACATCATCCTTACTATAAACATATGCAACCCTAGCATATTTCTTTTCATTGGCCTTGGATGATTCTCTCTTGTCCTTGGTCACTCCTCCCTTACAAATGTCATGTGTTACCTTAGCACTTGACCTCCTCTTGGCCTTGAAGGAACCCAATTCAATATTTTTGGATTTTTGACCACCCAAGCACATGTCAAGTCTTCTAAGTCCAATAATGAACCTATCTAGGACTTTCTCCATTTCCTCAAGCCTTGCCTTCAAAGCTTAATTTTCCAACTCTAGGATTCTAACCCTAGAGTCAACATGTCCACCTTGGATATTCCTAGACCTACCCACCTTCCTAGCCATATGTCTCCCCTTCTTGGGATTAATGCCTAGGTATTCACCTATTTTCCTTCCCTTAGGTAAAATGATTTGAGTCTTATTAGGTCCACCCTTACTAGATTTAGCATGAATAGATCTCTTAGGGTTATCACCTACATTAATCCTATTCCTATCATTATATCTAAATCCATGATTATGCTTAGGTAAATAATCTACATTATTTCTAACAAACATATAAGAATTAGAGCTTGGATTAAACTTTAAAATAGGGATTACCTTCCCTTTTACCTTTGAAGCTCCTCCTTGACTTGAGCTCCTCTTCTTTTCTCATTTTTTCAAGTACGCCAATTTCTTGAGCTCTCCTCTCCTTGGGCACTTAGTTTGGTAATAATCATAATCGCTACACGTAAAGCATCTAATACGCTTCTTCTCCTTCTTCTTCCTACAACTCACATTAGTTAAATTAGCCTTAGTAAGTTTAGGGTTTACCTCTCTTACCTTTTGGAGCGATGGACACCTACTCTTGTAATGTCCCATCTTACCACACTCAAAAGCATTTGATGTGGCTCCTCCCGCTCTTCTTGGTGGATGAGGTAGAGGATTGAGCTTCCAAGATCTCTTTTTCCTTGGATGACTCCTCTTCCTCTTCACTCGAAGATGTGGACAGTTCCACTTCCTCTTCCCTTGAAGATATGGATGACACTTCCTCATCTTCCTTCTCCTCCTCGTATGTTAAACATGTGTCAACATTCGATTGGTCCTTCTCCTCTTGGACCAACGAGCCCTTTTCCTTGAGCTCCTCCACTTCTTGTGTTTGCGTAGGGTTCTCATGAAGCACGATTACTTTGCTCCATAATTCATGAGCACACTTGTACTCACCTACATGTGACACAATATTAGGAGGTAATAAATTCAATACAATTTTAATTATCTCTTTATCCATCTCCGCTTGCTCCCTTTGCTCCTTAGTCTAATACTGAGGTTGGAGACGCTTCCCTTTCTTGTCCGTCGAAGTTTCAAGTGGAACTTCCAATACGGTCCAATGGTCCCAATCCATTTGGAACCGAGTCTCCAACTGCTTCCTTCAATACTCGAAATCATCTCGATCGTATAGAGGTGGGATTCAAATATCCCATCCTAGAGGTCCTTCGGACTCCATCTTCCTCTAGTGCTTTGCTCCCTCGGTGATTAGTTTGTAAAAGAGTGACTTGCTCTGATACCACTTGTCGGGACCTTTAACACTGGCTAGAGGGGGTGAATAGTCGATCACCCACTTCGATAGCTTCCTACAATTGTTCGTACGCATAGCGGAATACAAAAATAAATACTAATAAGAGAAAGTAAACCTAACACATTGATTTAACGTGGTTCGAAGATAAAGCTTCTAATCCACGGCTGTCCGTAAGGTGGACGATCTCAATCCGTCGGTGGATGACTCCTTGAAAAACTCCGACTAGCTCAAATCTCCTTCTCGGTAGAGAAATCTCACCACAACGTTGATCTAAACACCCTTAGATCACAAGAGAAGCTTGGAGCACTTAGGAGACTTCTAATAGACTTTAACCAAGTCTATTTCGTCAACTATGGTCAAACACTTCGAGCTCTCTTCAATAGAGCTCAGGAGAAAATATAAATTGTGTTTCCCGCCACCATTCAACTGGTGTATAGACCGGTCGACTGGTCCTTTAAGTGAAGCCGACCGTTACACCCCAACGGTCGGCTACTAGTCGACTTCTATAGTGTACCAGTCGACTACTATAGTGTATCAGTCGACTACTACACTAACTGCTGCAGTAAACCCTAAATCTAGGATTTTACCCTAAGTACAATCTCTTATGCACTCGTCCTTGCTCGCACAACCTAGACCTAGCCTTCTAGCCTCCTCCATCAGTCTTGCGTCCCTCGGATGTCTCTCCATTCTTCACGCGTTGCCTTCTGAAGCTTCCATCAACCTTGTCATCGTTGTCGGACCTTCACCGCCAAGAGCCACGCTCCGGGACTTTCATCTTTTGCCAAGTCATACTTGGACTTACGTTGTCAAGACTACATACTTGGACTTACACCGCCAAGACTCACCCTTGGACTTTTTTTTTACTAAGATCATACTTGAACTTTTCCTTTGTCAATATTACATTTGGACTTTTCTTGTTGTACCTGTATCCTGCACACTCACAATGCATATTAAATATAACAATAGACCTAACTTAAATCTTTACCCAAATATCAAAACCTAGGACACCTAAATTACACCAACATAAAACATATTATTGTCCTAATTAATGTGAATGAAAGCATCTCAAAGGTATTTTATTTTCTTTGGATATTTTTGTGGTCGAGTAACTGTTCTATTTAATCTGCATTAACTTCAGTCTCTAGAGTAAGAGACTACGAACTGACCAATCAGATGAGGTATCAAAAGTACGTAGTAAAGATTTGTAACAATTATCTTATTCCAACTTGTTTCAATTATGAAGATAACACATAATTTGCATATATGACAACCAATGTTTTCCACTTTAGATGCAATTTCCTAGTGCAAGTCATCCACCCAACATTTACTCTCAAGATCGATGATATTCCAAAGACTTTGGTACGGTCTATTAATCAGGGTACCAATGCCCAAAGCTTGGATTTCCATCCAATCCAACATACAATTCTTCTAGGTGGGTAGCTTGCACAACTTGTTGGCAACACTTTTTTGATATGCAACATGATTATGTTATGTCTCATTTTTTTTTGCTATGTAGTTGGAACAAATGTTGGTGATATTGCTATATGGGAAGTTGGATCCAAAGAACGGTTGGCACACAAGACCTTCAAGGTTAGGGATATAAGCTCTTGTTCTTTGCCATTGCAGCTGGTCCGATCATACTCCAGCTCTCTCTGTCATCTCTATTTGCAACAAACTCAATAAAGTGCAATTTCTAAGTATACCTTGTTAATTTGATTGATCTACCTATAGACAGCTTTCATGAAAGATGCTACTGTATCGGTTAATCGATGCTTATAGAGCCCTGACGGTTCTATTCTCGGTATAGATATTATGTTTAATTTATTTCTAGTCAAATTTCTCTTCTATGTTTCCTAATATGTATGTTGTAACATTTTTCTCAATATATTTATTTTGTAATATATGATTTCTGCAAGTGTTAGCATTCTCAAAACATATTGTTCAAACTTATGTTTTTAGTTTAAACGGAGAGTTTAGGCAGCAATTGGAGGTAAATTAACTAAAAATTTCCTTTATCATATGATAGTAGCACCTGACTCTTTGCCTGTCTTTAGATTGACGCCCATGTAGGTGGAGTTAATGACATTGCCTTCTCACATCCAAATAAGAGTCTTATCTATAATCACTTGTGGTGATGACAAGATTATTAAAGTGAGCCTTAGAGGATGTTCTTTAACTTATTTAAACACATTATATGAAAAAAAAAACTCTTATTTTACTATTATTTTTTAATGGTATAATGACAGATGTGGGATGCTGCAAATAGGTACAAGCAGTACACTTTCGAGGGTCATGAAGCTCTTGTGTATTCTGTATGCCCTCACCATAAGGAGTCTATTCAGGTTTATTTCTTATTGACTTTTCATTTTATTTTCTCAATTTATAATCTTCTTAATTAAAAAAAATGGACTTTAACTGTCAATTCATATTTCCTTAGCCAACCTCACCTAATGGGATAAGATTTAATTGTTATTGTATTAATCCATATTTCCTGTTATTCGGTTTATCTTCTCAACTGCTATTGATGGGAAAATAAAAGCATGGTTGTATGATTGTTTGGGATCAAGAGTCGACTACGATGCTCCAAGAAAATGGTGCATGACAATGTCTTACAGTTCAGATGAGACTAGGTGAATTCCATTTACTCAATATATCATTGTCACTGGCTAATTGTTAGCCTGCACCATACACTTCAAAAACTTCTACATGTTACATTTGTTGAATAAGTGAATGGAGAATAAATAAAATAGAAAAGAGGTTCCATTGTGAATGGGATTTTAGTCCCACATTGAAAGTTTCAAGGTACTTTTGTTGGTTTATATTGATTCACATACATTGGGGTTGTGAACAAATACACGGGGAGAAGCTCTCTCTCACGCGTGGGTATGTAGGGGAGGGAGGTGCAAATCTAGGGCGGCCAAGTTGACTCGAGCACGGCCTGCGCACACGAATGTCGGACCGGCAAAATTCGTCCAAGTGGAACAACCAACATTTTACCACGTAAACTTTTTTGCTGCTTGGAGGCTGTGACTACAGGCAAAAGGGTTACGCACACAGCATAGCAAAGGTTCTCCACTTTCTTTCTCCTCCTCTGTCGTGCGGCTCCTGCTCGGTGGAGTGCCCGTGATACTAATCGGGTGCCACTCAGTTCGCCATGACCACCGGTGCTTGGTCGGATTCATGGTCTACCGTTGTATCCTTGGAAACAGACGACCCTTGTAAGCCTTAAAGCACAACCGGAGGTGGGCGAATCTGTTTCAAGGAAACTACGACTCTCGCAGACCTCGGTCAGTTTTCCCGGTCGGCCAATCTCCTCACCTGATCTGTCTTTTGCCAGATCAAGTGCATACCTGGTCTACCTCTCTGTAGACTAGCCCTGTCATTCTGTTCTGCAGACCTGATCTTCCGCTCTGCAGATCTAGTCTGGCGCTCTGCAAACCTGCGCTGCCTCTCTGATCTGCCGCTCTGGTCTTCCGCTCTGCAGACATGCGCTGCCTCTCTGATCTGCTGCTCTGGTCTGCCGCTTTGCAGACCTGCCCTGCTGCTCTGGTCTTCCGCACTGCAGCTCTGGTTTGCTGCTCTGGTCTGTCGCTCTGCAGACCTGCGCTGCCTCTCTGATCTGCTGTTCTGGTCTGCCGCTCTACAGACCTGCCCTGCTGCTAGTCTTCCGCTCTACTGACCTGGTCTTTCGCTCTCCTGACCTGGTCTTCTGCTCTGCTGGTCTTCCGCTCTGTAGACCTGGTCTTCCGCTCTGCAAACCTAGTCTTTCGCTCTGCACTTTACAGAAATCAACCCCTACTGACAGCCTGAGATTATCCGCTCAGATTATTTCAATTGTAAGTTGAATTTAATTCAATGTAACTTAAATTCAACTAATACCCATAAATCTCCGATTTTAAATTATTTGGGTCCAACAACATTTTGAATATTCTAGCACCTTTTGCTGGAATATTACCAAACTCAATTCACTTCTAATTCTTTTTAAGTCAAATCCTTCAACATGCTGCAGGTTTTTTTTCTATTGTGGAACAAGTAAAGATGGTGCA
Source organism: Zingiber officinale (assembly GCF_018446385.1). Classification (NCBI taxonomy): domain Eukaryota; kingdom Viridiplantae; phylum Streptophyta; class Magnoliopsida; order Zingiberales; family Zingiberaceae; genus Zingiber; species Zingiber officinale. Next base: position 127,019,735 of record NC_055989.1, read on the forward strand.
TGACTCATATATAGCTATCGTCTAGATAGTGCAATATTGCTATTGAATTAAAATATTCCTTGAATCCTCTTTATCTCCTCTCTTCTAATTCACACTCTTCTGTTAATTTTTCCTCTAGTATATTATAGTTTCCTCTATTCTCTTCCTCTTATTAAATGTGTAGGTTTAAAGTAACTAGAATGGTTAATTATAACAAAATTCTAGAGTAAAATGGACTTTTTTTCCCACTTACTGGCACACATATATTATTCATAGTTTAACTAACTAGTACGTTTCCACATAGAGGGTAGCAGTGCATTAGTTATCAGTTAGAAATACTAGCATTGGTTCCGTGAACAATGTTTAAGACTCCATCTTAGTAGTAGGGATGTAAATGAATCAAACAATTTGTGAATTATTCGGAGCTCGGTTTGATAAAAAAATTCATTTGAGTTCGTTCATTTATCTTATCGAGCCGAACTCGAATTCGATTTCGAGCTCGACAGTTTTATCAAGCCGAGTTCGAACTTAAGGATATTCGACTCATAAACTCGTGAACATGTTCGTTTGTAGACTCACGAGCCAAAAAATGAACATTAAAATGAGCCTTAAATCGAGCCAAAAACCGAGCTCTAAAACGAGTCAAAAAATGAGTTCTAAAACGAACCAAAAAAATGAACTCTAAAATGAGCCCGAAAACAAACTCAAGCTCGCTTAATGAATTAGGCTCGTTAACTATGATAATCGAGTTAATAATGAGCCGAGTTCGAACTATTCACAAGCTTGATAATTCCAAAACGAACCGAGCTCGAGCCTTGTAATAAAAGTTTGATTCGAGCTCGAGCCCGAATATAACTTAAACGAACCGAGCTCGAGTCTAATACTATTCGACTCGATTCGACTCATTTACATCCCTATCTGGTAGCTCTGTCTCAACCGCTAGCTCAGCAAGTATCATTGAAGCCCCTGAAAGAACTATCAGAATTACTAACTATTTTTGTTATCAACTACATCATCTAAATACATTTTTTTTTATCAACTATTGTAGGGGAATCATATCTACCATAGGTGCGGACAGTGTCTGTGGCGTAGTTAGGATTTTCACTTAGGAGGGGCAAAGCGATGGAGTCGGCGAACGATGACGGTGATGCTGGCAGTAAATAACAGTGTCGACTAAGCGAAAGAAATCAAGTAAATTTCACCTCAATTAAAAGGTGGTTTTTTATGGAGCATCGGCAAAGCGGCAACGTTAGTCAAGTGAAGATAATGACCATGCAACAAATGATAGTGATGATGGTAGCAATCGGTGTCCGACGATAGCGACTTGGGCTATAAAGATAGCGACATGTCGTGAAAGATTTTGTGGGTAAAATTAGAGTTAGAGAAAAGAATATGAAAGAAATTATAGGAAGAAAAAAAAGTGAAAAGAGGAAAATAAAAGTTCGGGATTAAAGGAGGAAGAAAAATGGATAAAGAAAAAAATTGACTTAGAAAAAGAGGAAAATGGGTTAGGTTGAAAAGATTTTAATTGAAATTTTTTTGCTAAACAGATGAGAAAGTTTTAAAATTTATGACTATATATATTTTTTTTATTTTTTTCTCACCGTGTTAATATTTTCCTTGAATTCCAGGGGGTGCAACTGCACCCCCTGAGCCTTATATAGCTACTTCCTTGGCGGGCACCATTTATGGATAGAGGCAAACCCATTCCTCGCTGGTGTTGCTCGAAGGAAAGGCATCCTGCTCGGTGAGCCCCACAAGACTATTGGATCTCGACAATAGAGGTACATGATTCAGGTACGTCAGCGAGTGCAAAATTAATGCCCTACATCAAGAGCTTGTCCGGACGGATCAGAGTGGACATGCTGTAATTGAATCGAGCCAAGTTAAATTGTTGAATGTTTAAGTTTAATTTGTTTATAATTGATCCGAGCTTGAATTTTATTTAACAAATATATTTTTGGTTCATGAGTTTATTCGAACATAAAAAAAAAAATATAAATTATAAATTTAAATATTCATTAAATACTAAATTATATATTTAGAAAAATTATAATATTATTATTAAAATTTATAATTTTATTCTAATTAATAAATTTAATATATTTGTCTATATATTTTATAAGTAAGATGTAAAATCTATAAATTTAATATCAAAATTATTATTTTTTTATTTAAAAATTGATTCATGAGCTTAACGAATATGTTCATAAATTAACGAGCCGAATATTACCAAACTTGAGTTTGGTTTGTTTATCTTAACGAGCCTCGTTAAACAAATTTTATCGAATCGAGTTTTGAATATTTCATGAACAACTTGATTCATTTATACCCTTACCTATTGCTTACCCGTGAGAATTGTCCGCGGCAAATTAAAAATGATCAAAAATCAAATGGCATCCTAAACACTAAATTATGTAAAATCTTTGAAAAAAAACAAAAAACTAAAAGGATATTCACCGTATATTTTATCTTAAAAATTAGCTTTATAACTATTTTAAAATAATTTTAATAAAATTTAAATAATTTAAACTAAGTTGATAAAAAATATTTTAATATAATAATATTTAAATTTTAATTATATTTAAGATCTAAAATTTTAGAGTTTAACTACTATAATTATTATAATAGGAAAATCATCTATTTCATTTTAATCAAAATTATTATACATAAAATATTATTAAATTAAAATATTCATTATCAACTTAGTCAAAATTATTTAAAAAAATCATTTTAAGCTAATCAAAATTACTCTGAAAATATTTATATTATAGCTATTACACCGTTGTAATTAAAATATAAATCCTAAAATCTAAATTTTAAAATGTAAAATTTGGATTCTAAATCTTAAATTTATCAAAATATTATTTATCAATTTTATCATAAATATTTAAATTTCATTAAAAATATTTTAAATCGGCCAAAATCATTTCAAAATTTTGGTAGTTTCTACACAAATTATAGAAACTACTAAGTGCTATTTATAATACTATAATAGTATTATATATTTTTTTTAATTCATATCAATTATTCAATTTACTTAATCTGAGGATAACTGACCCACGGAAATTTTTCATCAACCATCAAGATAAATTAAGAAGTATTCATAATAGCTGACTCATCAATTAAGTATTCAAGCCAACTATTCATTAAAAAAATTTATATATCATATATATTGTAGCTACTTCTTATTCATAGATATATATAAAAAAAAGGAGAAAATCATGTAAAAAATATAAAAGAACATTATGTTCTAATTTTTTATTTTTCATCTAATATCGGGTAAATTAGAAAAATATATATGAAAATGCATCCTAACCGGTAACATTCTTAAACTCGCTATCTATTAAAAAGAAAAATTCTCAATAATATAACCTCTCGAACCCTATGTCTACTAAATTAGAAAAATTAGAGGTTGTGTAAGGAAAAAAGAGAACGGAAAATCTTATTAATTTAATTAAAGATATTTAAAAACATATTATTATCCTAATTAATGTGATTGAAAGTGATTTAAATCCTAATGAAATAAATTAGAGGTAGTGTAACGGAAACAGAATAGAAAAACCTAATTAATAGATGTACGTTCTGCTATAAAAAATTAAAAATATAAATAATGAAAATTTTAACATTTGATTAAAACTAGCCACCCCCATTTGATTAAAATTATAATTACAAAAGTTTAACATTGGTTAAAAAAACATAGAAAATTTGAATTTAAATATAATAAATATTAGAAATATTAGGAAATTCAAGAACTAACAATTATAGAAAGGAATAATATGTAAAAGAATATTTTGTTTTATTTTGAATAAAATAATAACTAAAAAATTTTATTTTGACATTTAAAAGTATGCCATAAAAATATCTAAAATGACGAATAAATAAAGTACAATACATTTATTTTAAACCACCATTAATTATAATAAAAATTAATTATATATTTTCACCCAAAAAAGAACTAGCGCCCACCGTGGGGCTCGAACCCACGACCACAAGGTTAAGAGCCTTGCGCTCTACCAACTGAGCTAGACGGGCCTGATGATAAAATTATATGATAACTTTAGAAATAATTAATATTATGTTATTTCATAAAACCAAATAACTACATTAATGATCAATCTATGCTACGGAAGAGGGGTTAAATCGTCGTTTCACTGCCCGGCTTATCCTATTCAAAGTTAAACCTTGTTTTTAAAACTAATTCTACAATTAATACTATTTTACTAGATCTTTAAAAAAAACAAAGAGATATATTGATCAGTTGACCGAACCCAGGGATCGGTCGATCGAACAATCACCTCCTTAATGCTGAAATAAGTGTGAATCTCAGCGAACAGGGAAAGTTCACTGTTCGATCGATCGAATAAGGTAATCAGTTGACCGAACGATTAAAGCTCATAAATGTTCAACGATCGGATCTCAGCAAAGAAGGAAAGCACAGGGTTCAGTCGACTGATAGGAGGTTCGGTCGACCGAACAGATCAATCGACCAATGAGTTTATCAGTCGACCGAACCACGCTTATAAAAGGGGAGCTCGAGGTCCGAGGTAGCAATCAAGTTTTCTATTCACCTTTGTGCAAAAGCTCTGTTTGTGCTACTGCTATGCTACTCATTATTAAGCAAGCTACTGCCCAACCAACTCCCGACGAACTTTATCGCTATTCTTTTCGATATATTTACATTTAGATTGCATTGTACTTAATCTCATATAAGATAGTAGGTTATTACTATCTTCAAGGGCGTAGCTAGGTGGAGCTTTGGGGGTGCGACCGCACCCCCTGAAATTTGAGAAAAAAATTTGTACATTGGGAAAAGAATAAAAAGACTTAATTATAAATTTTAAAATTCTATGGACTTGAATATTAAAAAAATCTAATAAAAAACTAACCATGTTTTATTTTTTTTCTCCCCTAATTTCTTTTTCCCCTCTCCCTCCCATTTTTTTATTTGACTTCAATATCGTATTTTTATTTTTTATTTCCTTGTGTTTTCCCCTCTGCCACTACCACCCACATTATTGTCATCACGCGATATTATTGTCAACGCTGTCATTGTTTGCTACGAGTGTCGTCATCGTCGCTACACCAATTCTCCACAGCAAACACGCTTTGATTATGGTGAAATTTTCTTGTTTGATCTTTTTCGTTACAGATTTAAGTGCTAAAAAAATATATAATGTCAAATTTTCATATTCATATTTTTATTTGCTAGTCAAGTATGTTATTTGTTTACTATCAATTTTATTATTATTTTTGAAGGGTTTAAAAAAAGATAGTCATTAAATTAAGTAATTATGTGTTTAAAGTAGTATTCTAATGATAAATTAGATGAAATCTGAATGTCGAAGTATTTTAAGAAAATATGAGATATATATATTTCAAATAGGTCATCTTCCCCTCTACTACATCCTTCTCCTATGCTTGTTCTACCTAAATGATTCTTTGACTTTGAGTCATAGATAAGGTATGAGGATTGACAGATCGTTGTTTTAACTAAAATCAAGAGCTAAAATAAAATTTTTCCAAATTTGAGTTCATTTTTAACTTATTGAATTTGAAATTTAAATTTTTAGAGAGTGAAAATTGATCTATACTAAATTTAGAATTTTAAAAATTACCCCTTTTGATATAAAATCCTGGCTACGCCACTGACTATCTTATAACTTCATTGTACAAATTTCTTCTTTCCGAAGGTTTCGGAAAGAAAAGTTATAATGAATTGCCCAACGGTGCGATCAAGAATCACAGATTCTGGAGTATAAGTCAACATAAGCTCCGAACCAAGTAACTACCCAAGTATTCTGTATTATTTTTCTGCTGTTACTTTGATAATTGTTTTACGAATCGATACGAAAAGAAAGAGTTTTAAACGAACAATATTCACCCCCTCTATCACTTCCTTTCAATTCTTCAAAATTGAGAAGTACTCGTAGTAAGCGACTTATTAGTCAATATTCTTAAGTCAACTGTCCATTAAAAAAATTACATATTGTATATATTATAGCAGCTACTTCTTATTTTCATAGATATAAAAGAGAGAAAATCATGTAAAAATATAAAAGAACATATATCCTAATGTTTCATTTCAAAATATGTTTTTTATTTTGATTAACATAAAATATAATTCTATATCAAAGTTCCCTTAAACATTAATATATTATTAGGAATAATTATCACTGAACTCAATAAAAAAAATTAATGAATAAGGTAATATTAAATATGGTATAATTAGTGTGATCTTATAAAAGTTTTCTATCATCTATCTAGATAAATTAGAAAAGTGTATATGAAAGATTATCCTATCAATCAATATTTTGAAACTCGCTATTCATTAAAAAGAAATATTTTAATAAGGGCGTCTAAAATGGAAGGTTTTTAAAGAGGTTTGAAAAATAAAAAAACTGAACAATTTTTTTTTAACTATTGTGGATGTAAGGTTTGAGCTTTATATTTTAAGAACGGTAGTGAAATTTCAAAGCTGATTTTTACTTTGAAATTTATGCCATATGCATATAGCCATGCAATTACATGTTATTAATTAGACCACTTAAAAATTATTTAGAATTTTTTAGAACTCTAACTATTGGAGTTATTTCAATAAGTTTTAGAATGTTTATGTGGCATATTGGAATTATAAAATTTTTTTTCTAGAACTTTAACGGAGATGCCCTAATATACCACAACTCTATGTCTAACTAAATTAGAGACATTAGAGCATCCATAATACTAAGTCATTATAACATCCATCATCTCATCAAAAAGCATAGAGTTCACTGTCACATACTCATTATAACAACATATTTTTTTCACCTACATTCATTTTAATATTAACACTCATTATTTATGGGTTCCACAATCCACTCAATCATCTTAAAATTAATATATATTAAATACATATAATTTAAATATGTTTTAAAATATTAAAATTATTATTATTATTTTTAATAATAATCTTACTTTCTAAAACATAATTTACTGTTTTTAAAAAATAATATTAATTTTTTAAATTTAACATATTTAAAAAAAATAAATAAGCTAATATAAAATACTAAGTCCAAACGGTTGGAAAAAACATATAAAAAATTAAATTATTACCGTTTAAAAAATAAATAATTTTATTATTAAAAAAAATTACTTTCATGGTTTATTATTTACCTTTTTTATTTATTTTTAATTTTTAATTTTTTAATAAATTAAATTAAACAAATAAAAAATATATATACATTAGTGGAGTGGGCTAGGGCTGACCCACCCTATCCCATCTTGAACGCGTTCAAAAGAAGAGAGTATTATAATACCCTTTCACAACTTTTTAATATTAAAAGGGTGGTATAACACCCTTTAGTGAAAGTATTGTGGATACTATTAGAGATTGTGTAAGGGAAAAGAGAACATAAAAATCTCATTAACTTAATTAAAGATATTTGAAAATATATTATTATCCTAATTAATGTGATTGAAAGTGATTTAAATCCTAATAAAATAAATTAGAGGTAGCCTAATGTAAAAGTGATCAGAAAAATCTCATTAATGTACGTTCCCCTATAAAATATAAATAACGAAAATTTTAACATTTGATTAAAACTCGCCACCCCCATTTGATTAAAATTATAACTATAAAATTTTAAGATTGGTTTAAAAAAACAAGGAGAAAATTTGAATTTAAAGATAATAAATATTAGAAATTAGTTAATTTGAAGAAATATAGGACATTCAAGAACCAACAATTATAGAAAAAGAATAATATGTAAAAAAATATTTTGTTTTATTTTGAATAAACTTATAACTAAAATTTTTTATTTTGACATCAGTATTTTTGCTAAAAATTCAAATTATGCCATAAAAATATTTAAAATCGTGAATAAATAAAGTACAATACATTTATTTTAAACAATCATTAATTGTCATAAAAATCAATTATAAATAAACAACTGTATTTCCCTTTATAATACCTATTTTCCCCAAAATTTTGATTCTAGTGCCCACCGTAGGGCTCGAACCCACGACCGCAAGGCTCTACCAACTGAGCTAGACGGGCTTGATGATAAGGGTATATGATAACTTTAGAAGTAATTAATATTATATTATTTCATAAAACCAAATAACTACATTAATTAATGATCAATCTATCCTACGGATGAGGGGTTAAATCGTCGTTTCACTGCCCGGCTCATCCTATTCAAAGTTAAACCTTGTTTTTTAAACTAATTCTACAATTAATACTATTTTACTAGATCTTTAAAAAAAACAACAAAGAGATATATTGATATATGGATAATTTACCACATTGATTGATGAGAGATTTGGTATGTTTAAAATAAAGAATTTATATCCTGGATTTTTTTTAATATTTTAAAATTTTAAATTCAAACTTTTTTTAGGTAATTTATATAGCAGTGATAATTCGTCATGTCCCTAAAGTTTTATAGTGTAAATTTACACGAATATAATTATTTGTATTAAAATGATTTTTAAATTATAGAGAAATTTAAATTCTAATGTTTTACTAAATGCAAAATTGACGTTAACGTTCATATTAATTTGGGTATTGAACAAAAACTAGTACACTCGATGTAGTATTATTGATATTATTTTTAAATAACTAAAATTTAGAATTGTAAATTGATCAAAATTTAAATTATTAGATTTAGTTAAAGGATATGTCAGATTAACTTTCTAAACAAATATAAAATTTAATTTTAGGCTGATTAGACAAACCTTTGTTTTTTTTTCAAGTTAACAGTCAAAAGTGCAGAATTAAGATTGAGGTTCAAATTTGGAAACAAATTTGAAACAAATTATCTTGAATTGATTTTGAAAACAAATTTGGAAACTGGTGGAATAACATTTGCTCCGATAAATATGGAAAATTAACCGATTTAATCATGATTGATTACCTAAATTGTTGGAAATCGACAGCGACTACTCGACCAAAGACTATTTATACGAGAGCAGAGAAGAAGATCCATCCTCTTCATTTGCTCTTCTTCTTCTTCACCGGCCGGAGTTTCTCCTCGATCGATCGATTGCTAAGACGACGACCATGCCGAGGTACACGGACGGCGTAGAGTGGTTTGACTGCGTGGAGTGCGGCGGCCTCCACTTCGCCGTCACCGCCGGCGGCAAGATCGCGTTCGTCGAGCTGTTTGACGATCCCGTGGTGATCAACCCCGTCGACGACGTGGTGGAGCGCGGAGAGAAGACTGTTCTCCGGGCGACGGAGTTGGAGAGCGAGAGCACCATCGACGACGAGAGCACCGACACATGGCTGCACTTCTTCAACGTCTACCTGGAGGACTCGCCGGCCACCTTCAGCGCTTTCGTCTCCGGCCGCCGGATCAGCGGCATGACGCGCTTCAGCTGAAGCGTGTTCTTAAGGCTTCGTCTCATTAATTGGCTTCGAGTGTGTAGTTATGTGATTAATTCTTGACGTAGTAAGTTTGAACAGATTAATTGTCCTTGTTTTGTTCTTAGCTTTATGGATGTTCTTGAATGATTTTCTGGGTCAAGATTATTTTAAGTCTGATTCAACTGAGATTATTTGATAGATCTTGAGATGTTTCCTAATTTTGAACCATTTATATGTTAAGAAAGAGGCATTCATCCAAATCTGAAAGTTATAAAAGGTAAAATAACATTTGTTTATTGCACAGCTTATTTTAATTGAGTTGTAAGGGAAACGTTGTTTCGATAGTATATTGACAATTGAGGCTATTCCAACATATTTGGAAATGAAATAAATCAGGATCTGCTTCTTTTGTTTTCATCAAGTAGATCTCCCGTGTATTGGCAACGTTGACTTTTATCTTCGAAAGGACTGGAGTGATAACATGTTTCAAGAAACAAAGGCAAAACAACAAGGACTGGAGTGTTTAAATTAGATTCCAAAATACTGGAGCATTCTGATGAAGAACTACTGCATAACTTCAATGCTTCATGCGAATACAACCGATCAAGTAGTCACCAAAACCTGTATTTTCTGTCGGCGAGTTGCAGTTTTCTCTGTTTACTAGCAGCCCTTCTTGCAGACAAGACAATCAAAAAGAAATCATGAAAACCTTTCAAATGGCATTGGCAATTTCCTGTTTAAGTAAGAGATTGTCCAAGTTAAACATAAACTTATTCAGACTTCATCATCTTATAGTTTTTGGTTCATTGGTAAACAAGTATGTATTATTTCTGTCTTCCTATGAACTGAACTGAACTGAACTGAACTGAACGTCACTAGATAAAAACTGGATTGGCAGATCTTTCTAATAATTAGTTGCATAATGGAAGTTTTGCTAATGGTTCTGCAACTTCAGAGAAATATAATTAAGAAAACTGGAAATAGAATGTTACCGGCCCTGATGCACCAACTAGAGAAGTACAGATCAACGCGCCTGGGTTTCTCCTTTTTGGGGAAAGATGGGTATGGTATTCCCTGCATACTGAATATCATATCATAAAACAATCAACAATGGTCAACCTTTTAGTCAATGTTAAGAAATTTTAAATAGGCAGTGATCTTACTATAAAAAAAAAAGTTAATTTTCCTTGCATTGAGAAATAGTTTTAGCTCGGATTTCAGGACAACTATATCTAAAATCATTGTTAAAAAGGAGGAAAAATTATTGTTTGAATAAAAATTTAAAACGAGATAGTTTAAGTAAAGATCTGATCTACAGTTTATATTAGAATGTGTGGAGTTACAAAAAACGATTAAATAAAAAATACTAATATTTGCAATTAGATGTTGCAAAAATAGAATGAGATTTAACAAACATATTCATAGGTGGCTAATGGATTTTATTAGAAGAGTTGAATTGAAACAGAAGGTGTACGGTACAAGGAGATAAACAAATGATACCGATCAATGTAATAAAAAGAAAGTGTAAAATTCAGGAGCATTATTTTTTCACCCAAAATAGGCAAGCTAGGTTCCAATGTCTAAGTTAGCATTAAAAAAATGAAGAGGATAAGACATACTCATTACAAGCCCAAAGTTAGATGAAATCACATCAAATTTTCCTTACGAGCGCAAGGTTCTTATACGGTGGCATGAAAGAAAAAATAATGGCAACAAGCGTTACAACAATTAGCAAGAAACAGTGTAGAATTAAGTTTTTGTTGAATTTGTCATCTATATTCACTCTATTGTTTAGTTGACTAATAGCATTTGTTTCTCCGAGTGTGTGTGACAAACTAAGGATCACGAAAATCCATCCGGTCCAACGTCCGGACGAATTATAATAAGGTGAAGCTAACTTAGAGAAGGGTGACATTTTTTAAAAAAAAAAATCGTTCGGCTTTAAACTCATCCAAACTTTAAGGTCGGAGGAGCTATAACAAATGATGCTTTTTTAGTTTAATGATCGTAAAACTCAAAACCGTTCAAGTTTAAATCCGTTCGGGCCCTAATGAGGTGAAGATTAATTAAAGGCAACAATTTTTAGAAATCATTCGGCCTTATTCCCGCTCGGGATTAACTCCGCTCGGAGTTAAAATTATTCCAGTATGAATCCGACTGTATGCTTAATTATTTTGCCTTTGGATAAGTCATAAAAACTTGACCGTATTTAGGACCAATCGAGCTTCCCTAAGGGCTTGCGCAAGAATCAAAGTCCACCTCGGTAAAATCTATCGACGTTTCGGGCGAAGTGCCTATCACATGAATTACACATGCGCACCTCCTATTGGTAACACGTGTGCACTCACATTATGATCAGTGTACTCTCTTTCACATATACTGTCACGCCCCGGAGGAGTCCCTGCCAGAAGAAATTTCCGCAGCATCTCCTTTGTACGGGTAACAATCTGAAACTTTCTACAATGCCCTCAGGGCCACATATACATCGGCCAACATGGCCAGAACAACAACAATAAATAATAAGCAATCACCACGCAGTTTAATAGTAAAACTAAACAAATGCAACGAATAGAAAACCAAGTCAAAAATCCTACTCAACTACACCCATAAAGCTCAAAACCGATATCCTACTCCACTACATCCATAAAACACAAATCACAACGAACTCACCTTTTCTGCCATCTAGGCAGGTATGTAGCAAAAACACATCCAAATAAAATTCATCGACAATAAAGATAATACAATACCCAAGTGTCAAAACTAGAACAAGTCTAAAAAGTACAATAAGAAAAACCCAAAAGATAAAACACATCGTGATCCTGGCGATCTGCAGGGGACTAGCGACTAGAACTCCTCCGAACAGCCTCAACCTGAAAATAGTAAATATCAACGGGGTGAGTCAACTCCTCAGCGGGTAATATTGACATGCATAGTAAGAAAATAACAACTAGCAGTAATCATGCGTACAGTCTCCTGATATAAGAATGATAAATACAACTGAAATAAACAGGAGAAAACTGTACTAACCAGGACCTGGTGTATGGATAATCAACCGAGAAGTATAGGAATTCTGTATGCATGTCAAACAAATGCATCCATCCAATATGCAACATACAAGTACAACAAACACAAACAATAAATGCATCAATGCGTATGATGCCAATAACATGTCCTGGTCACCCCTACTCTCCAGTCAGCCGTCTCACGCACGATGGTGAGACCGAGTGGGTAGGGCTGTGACAACCGTGCACTCTGCCATCACTGCTCCTAATGAGTGACCGAGTGGACGAGATGCTGTTGGAGTACACCTATCCTCCTACCCCAAATCATAAGTGGGGGAGCTCAATGCTCTCATCTCCCTGAGCAAGTCCAGAGGAGGGATCCGTGTCCTGCTACAACGTTGTGTCACACTACCCATGAGTGGACCAACGGAGCCCTTGACGGAGCAACCTGCTGCAACACACCCTGCCTGATAAGAACCACTAACCCATGAGTGGTTGTGTGTGCAGATCCATGTAACTGGCGATGTGCTCAACAATAATGGAGCCGACTATCGCGCAGCATGCAATCATACGAGATGATGCATGACACTAAGCATGAAAGTCCTGACCCTATATACCTCCATAAAATATGTACCAAAAATATACATGGATCATATCAAAAGATTTAGGTACACAGGTCAGATATGGTATCAAATAAGTCCAGTATATCCTATGGCATGGTATGTCATTACCTTTATGATCATAAGTAATTTGAAGGTATAAACATGAATGCAAACAGTAAACAATCAAGCATGCACAGGTAATGGATAATGACATACCGAGGCAGATACAAAATATAATCATTACTATTTGTTAAAAACTACTATGCACATCAAATGACAAATCTAAAAGATAAGTCAAGGTACCCGCCTCTAATCGAAAAGTCCAATCGAGTCCAAATCCGACGTCGAGAAACTCGTCTCTCGTCAAAGTCCTGTAATATTAAACATAATGTATTTAGCTATATAGCTAAATAAAATCTCCAAACTTACTTCACCTTTTCTAAATAACCAAACTACTACATACCAACATGTTCATACACTAATTCCAATACCTTCATTGATCGAATTAAACCCAACTCGCCCACATCAGTAATCCAACAGCCAATGTACCAAAATCAGTTGCTAAAGTTAGTGTTTACCTCTAATTAGCAGCAGGGTAGCAAAGCACTCCCCTATGATCTGTGAAGAAAGAGCTCACTGTTCCTTCATCATCTCAACACCAACATCCAGTCTGTTCTTCACGTAAATAGCTTGTTTGATAGAAGCAGCCAGCCGGTTTTGAGGATATAGTGGACCTGTGTAAACCGGCCAGTTTTCCTTCCACTATTAAAAGCGGATGGGTGGATTGCTCTGTGGAGAACCAGCCTCATCCAGTGCCCTCACATTAGAAAAGGTCAAACCGGGCTAACGCCTGGTAATATACTCCGATTCACTATCAACTTGGAACGGGCAGGCCGGCGATACTCTGCCGGAAGAGAGGAAAAGATGGGGAACAGAAGCTTGGCCGAAGGGATAGGATCGGGTGGCAATCAGAGGAAAAGAAACTCCGTGATGCTCGGGACGACCACCGGCTGAACTTCAAGAGGTGCTTCGACCATCGGCGCTGGAGGAATCGGTGTCGGTAGTGGGAGGGATTCGGCTAGGGCACGCGAGTTCGACGGCGCTAGGTCGATACTACTCCGTGCGGCGTCGGCTGTGGTGGCGGCGACGCGAAGGAAAAGGAGGAGAGGCGAGGGGGAATCAGGTTCGGTGAGGGAGAAGACGAGAAGAGAGGAGAAGAAACCGCCGCGTGCGATTAGGGCACGGCGTCGGGCGCGCGGGTTCGTGGGGAAGAAAGAAAAACAAAGAAAAGAAAATAGAAAAAGAAGAAAAAAAATTAAGAAAATAAACATTTCCTCGCTTAAATGGGTAGCCTAAACAGGCTGTCCTGGGACCCAATTTTTATCCCCGTAAACTCGTCCATACAGTCTCCGAAAAATTCCGAAAAATTTCCTTATGATGATTCGCCCATTTTCGATATTTTACATACACGTCGTTTCATCTTACTATCCTATGGTCCAAAATTTGACTAACCTTGTTATTGTTACAATCTAACGACTCTGCTTAAAAAGGCTCAAAAAGTAACTCGTAAGGAAATTCATAAGAAATTCTTAAGAGCCTTAGCGCATTTACTTCTCCTTCTTCTTCATTACTTCCACACTCTTTGTGCTCTCCATATTTTTTCTCAAATGACTAAAGGTACTGCATGGCACACACAATGTTCTTAAAACCTTCAAGATGTGTTGAATAAGTGAATGGAGAAGAAATGGAAGAGGAAAGAGGCTCCATTGTGAATGGGACTTTAGTCCCACATTGGAAGTTTCAAGGTAATTTTGTTGGTTTATATTGATTCACATACATTGAGGATGTAAACAAAGGCATGGGGAGATGCTCTCTCTCACGCGTGGATGCACAGGGGGGTGCAAATCCAGGACCCAGATTGCACTGAACCAAGTTAACTCGTGTGCGAGCGCGACCTACGCACACAAATGCCGACTCGCAGGCCTTGGTCAGGTCGTCCGGTCGGTCTCTTTGTCAGACCAACAGACTTCTCTGCTCGCTCGGGATCTTCGCCCAGTCTGTTTGCTAGACCGGACCGACCTCTCTTGCTCGGCCTGTCTGCCTCGTCCGACCGACCTCTTTGCTCGGACGCTATGCTCACTCAGTCACTCTGAGGTTGACACTTGGATAAAAACCAGCCCTTGCTAGCAGCCTGAGATCATCTGTTCAGGTCAACTCAACTGTAAGTTGAATTTAAATTCTGTGTAATTTTTAAATTCAACTAAGTCCCCTAAAAATCTCCTGCAACAGATTGTTTGTATTCCAACAATTTTGAAACAGAGTCGCTTATGTTGAGATGGCCACGGAACTAAATGTTGAGGTGCAACAGATTCAACACGTGCAAGCCCCCTTTTCCCCGATTGGAACTATGCCAATCAGTCATGGGGAAAAGCCAAAGAAGTTCAGTGGACTGAACTTCAAAAGGTGGCAGCAGAAGATGCTCTTCTACCTGACCACGGTCAATCTGGCTCGATTCTTGACCGAGGACCCTCCTAAGCATGTTGAGGATGTTGATGCGCAAACCATCAGTATAGTGGAGGCATGGACTCATTCTGAGTTTTTTTGCCGAAACTATATTCTCAACTGCCTTGTCGACTCATTGTACGCTGTGTATAGCATGAAGAGAGCGACTAAGGAGCTGTGGGAGTCCTTGGACAAGAAATACAAGACGGAGGATGCAGGGGCAAAGAAGTTCATCGTGGGCCGATTCCTGGACTATAAGATGGTTGACTCCAAAACGGTGATCAGTCAAGTCCAGGAGCTTCAGGTGATCTTGCACGAGATCCACTCAGAAGGGATGGTTCTGAGTGAAACCTTCCAGGTGGCTGCTATTATTAAAAAACTGCCTCCCGACTGGAAGGACTTCAAGAACTACCTAAAGCACAAGCGGAAAGAGATGAATGTGGAAGAACTCATTGTTCGACTTCGCATCGAAGAAGACAACAAGAGTTCGGAGAGAAAGCTGTTCTCTCAGGCTACTGTGAAAGCCAATGTCGTCGAGCATGGTCAAAGCTTGAAATGGAAGAACCCCAAATCTTCCAAGATGGGACCCAGAGGAGGCATCAGCAAGAAGAAGTTCTTTGGGAAGTACTTTAATTGTGACAGAGTGGGTCACAAATTTTCGGAGTGCAGAAAGCTGAAAAAGAAGTAAGAGGCCAACCTGAACAAGGGACCAGAAATGGACGACCTCTGCGCTATGGTCTCTGAGTTGAACCTGATCGGTTCAAATCCGCGGCAATGGTGGATCGATACTGGAGCCACCAGACATGTGTGCTGCAACAAGGAATTGCTCCACAACTTCGAAGAAGTCACTGGAGACAAACTATTCATGGGGAACTCAGCAACCTCGGACATCATGGGCCAAGGAAAGGTGGTGCTGAAGATGACCTCGGGCAAGGACCTTACTCTGAACAATGTGATGTATGTTCCAGAGATTCGGAAGAATCTAGTGTCTGGATCACTGCTAAGCAAACATGGCTTTCGCATTGTTTTTGAGTCAGACGGAGTTGTATTGTCTAAAAATGGAGTGTTTGTAGGAAGGGACTATGTATCTGATGGGTTGTTTAAGCTCAATGTAATGGCGATTATGCCTAAGATAAATAAAACTAAAGCTCTTCCACTTATATGCTTGAGTCTTCGTGTTTGTGTCATAGTAGATTAGGACATGTTAACTACGATGTGTTGCATAGATTAATTAATATGCAAAACATACCTACATTCCACCTTTACCCAAAACACAAGTGTGAGATTTGTGTTGAAGCGAAAATGACAAGGTCATCTTTTCAACATATTGAAAGAAGTAACGAGCCACTTGACCTAATCCACACTGATGTATGTGACTTAAAAGGTACGCCAACACGTGGTGGTAATAAATACTTCATCACTTTTGTAGATGATAATACAAAATATTGTTATGTGTATTTTCTCAAAAGTAAGGATGAAGCTATAGAAAAATTTGCTCTCTATAAGACTGAGGTTGAAAACCAACTTAATAGGAAAATTAAGGTGGTTTGAAGTGACCGAGGCGGTGAATATGCATCACCGTTTGCTGAGTTGTGTACTGAACATAGGATCAGACTCGAAACAACAGATCCTTATACTCCTCAGCAAAATGGAGTTGCTGAGCGAAAGAATCGAACTCTAAAGGAGATGATGAATGCTCTTCTATTGAGCTTTGAATTGCTAGAGTTCATGTGGGGGAAAGCTGTGTTAACAACTAATTACCTTTTAAATAAGGTGTCTCGGAAGAAAATAGATAAGAGGTCTTATGAGTTGTGGAATGGAAGACAACCGTCCTACAAATATTTACGAATGAGGGGATGTCTTATCAAAGTGTTGGTGCATGATCCAAAAAGGATTAAGATAGAACCAAAGACTGTTGATTGCATATTTATTGGATATGCACAAAACAACACTTCATATAGATTTTGTGTGTATGAGTCACACATACCGGAGATACACAATAACTCAATAATCAAATCGAGAAATGCCTCGGTCTTCGAGCATGTGTTTCCGTATAAGACGCGAGAGGATGCTAGCTCCTCAAAACGGGCAAATGAAACACAAGGCGAAGAAGAAGATGATGATGATGAGGAACCTATGGAGGTTGAGCCTAGATGGAGCAAGAGAGTTCGAGTAGAAAAATCCTATGGAACGGATTTTATCACTTTCGTGTTGGAGAGTGATCCCTAAAGTTACTCAGAAGCTGTAGGCTCTTCTGATGAACCTCACTGGAGAGAGGTAATTGCATCTGAGATAGAATCTATCTTGCAAAATCACACTTGGGAACTTGTGGATCTTCCTCCGGGAAGTAAACCACTAGGTTGCAAATGGATTTTCAAGAAGAAAATGAAGTTAAATGGAACGATTGATAAGTATAAGGCAAGACTAGTAATCAAAGGATACTGACAATGAGAAGGTCTCGATTACTTTGATACGTATTTTCCAGTGTCGAGAATAACTTCCATTAGAGCACTGTTGGCTATCGTCGCTCTATGGAATCTCGAAATACATCAAATGGATGTAAAGACTGCCTTTCTAAACGTAGATTTAGAAGAGGAGATCTACATGGAGCAACCTGAGGGGGTTTTGTGCCAGGACAGAAAAATAAGGTTTGTAGATTGGTGAAGTCATTATATGACTTAAAACAAGCACCAAAACAGTGGCATGAAAAATTTGATAATGTCATGAATAAATGTGGATTCAAGATCAATGAATATGATAAATGTGTCTACATGAAAGTCATAAAGAGTGACTATATCATCTTGTCCCTCTATGTAGACGACATACTTATCATTGGGAGTAATGATAAGATAATCAAATCCACTAAAGATATGTTGAACTCAAGATTTGACATGAAAGACATGAGCCTAGCTGATGTGATTCTAGGAATCAAAATTTTTAGAACGGCAGAATGACTTGTTCTTAGTCAGTCTCATTACGTGGATAAGATTCTTTAGAAATTTACCAAGGGTGATACTGCGTTGGCATGAACGTCGATAGATACAAGTTAACATCTATCGAAAAATCGAGATAAAAGTATCTCGCAGATAGAATACTCTTTAGTGATTGGAAGTCTGATGCACTTGATGAGTTGACACGACCAGACTTGGCCTGCACAGTAAGTAAACTGAGTAGATACACGAGTAATCCTGGTATTGAACACTGAAAAGGGATAACAAGAGTACTGAGGTACTTGAGGTATACTCGTAAATATGGACAATACTATACAAGATATCCTGCTGTGATCGAAGGATACAGTGATGCAAGTTGGATATCTGATATTAAAGACTCTAACTCTATGAGTGGGTATGTCTTCACTCTAGCAGGTGCAGTCATTTCCTGGAAATCTTCTAAGCAAACCGTAATAACCAGATCCACGATGGAATCTGAGTTTGTAGATCTTGATAAATATGATGAAGAGGTTGAATGGCTACAACAATTCTTAGAAGATATTCCACGATGGTTGAAACTTGTGTCGGTAATTTGCATACATTGCGATAGTCAACCAGCAATCGGTTGAGCACAGAGCCATCTGTATAATGGTAGACATATACGTCGTAGACATATACGTCGTAGACATAATACATTAGACAACTACTCTCAACTAGAGTTATCACTGTTGATTATGTGAAGTCAAAAGATAACCTAGCGGATCCGCTAACCAAGGGGTTAAATCGAGAGTTAGTTGCAAACTCATCATGAGAAATGAGTTTAACGTCATTGTCAGCGATCACTGCAGAGGACACCCAACCTATACTGATTGGAGATCCCAAGAACTAGGTTCAAAGGGACAACTAATTTACACTGACTAAATACACTGTGGGAAATAGCCCAATAAAATAGTGATTAGACTAGGGTAAGCCAATAGACTTTTAATGATCAAGAAGAGTAGATGCCAACTCTTGAGGGATCACCTATATGAGAAAGAAGTGGGGCCGCATCGAAGAGAATTGGAGACACAATTTTAGAGCTTCTCACAGAACCAGGTGTGTTCATGGCCAAGAACGAACACACTCATGAGAACTGAGTTGTCTCAGGGAGAGTCTTGGGTGAGATTTGTCACTGCTTATACAGACGACAGTATAGTTCAAGGACATCGTGTCTATTATCAGCCAGTAAGCAACCAAATCTTCACAAGGGAAGGTTCAAAGGGTAAAACCTACCTATCCTATACTTGACTCAACTGCTGAATGCTATCACTTACCCTATCTCCATTCATGTAGGGGATTGTTGAATAAGTGAATGAAGAAGAAATAGAAGAGGAAAGAGACTCCATTGTGTATGAGACTTTAGTCCCACATTGGAAGTTTCAAAACATTTTTGTTGGTTTATATTGATTCACATACATTGAGGATGTGAACAAATGCATGGGGAGAGGCTCTCTCTCACGCGTGGGTGCACAAGGAGGGGTGCAAATCCAAGGCTCGGATTGCATTGAACCATGTTGACTCATTGCGAGCGCGACCTGCGCACATGAATGTCGAACCGATCGGGGTAAAATTTTTCTAAGTGGAACAACCATCATTTTGCGACGTAGATCTTTTGCTGCTGTGAAACAGATGCATTAAATTTGTAGGTTGCTACTCGGAAAACCTAGAGGTTCCACTGTACAAAATTTTTGTACAAAGGTCTGAACCTTTTCCTAGCTACCACGTGTTCTTTTAAATTAAATTTTGGTTCGCCTGCGGAACTTAGCACGTTTGATCCAAAACTTAATTTATTTGTTCTTTTAGGTTTAGACTTGGATCTCCTGCGGAACTTAACACGTTCGATCCAAATCACCTAAGTCATTAATTCCATTAAATATTAATTTCCATAATTGGTTCCCAGTACTGGTCGCAACCACCACCGACTAGACAAAACCTTTTATGGAAAGCTAATATTTAATTTCCTAAAATAACTTTAGGTTAACCGAAAGGAACAATCAAATCACAAGGAAAAGAAATAAACAAAAGAACACAACATCGAAAAACATATTCGAAATACTAGAATCGTAAGCCTCTTGTATTTGGTATTTATTTCCAAAAATAATTAGTATGATGCGGAAAAGAAAAATTACTAGTTATACCTTTTAGAAAGACTTCTTGATCTTCTACCGTATTCCTCTTCTAACCTCGGACGTTGTGTGGGCAACGATCTTCCGAGATGAGAAATCACCAACACACCTTCTTCTCCTCCTTGCTAGATTCGGCCAAAACAAAAGCTTCACCAAGGATGAAGAAAACCACCAACCAAGCTCCAAGGGATGCAAGCTTTCTCTCCTTCTTCTTCTTCTTCTCCAAGTAATATCTGGCCACCACAAGAGCTCCAAGGAAGATGAAGAATTCGGCCACCACAAAGAGGAAGAAAGAAAGAGAGGATGGCCGGCCACAACACCAAGAAAAAGAGGGAGAGAACAATAGAAGTTGTAACCCATGAAGGCACTCCTACCCCTTCTTTTATATTCCTTGGCTTTGACAAATAAGGAAATTTATTTATAATAAAATTTCATTAACTTTCCTTGATAACAATTAATTAAGAAAAATTAAATAAAATTTCTTAATCAATTAATCATGGCCGGCCACCTCAAATAGACAAATTAGGAGAGTTTCAATCAACAATAAAAACTTCCTTATTTGTCTTTGGAAATTTAAAAAAAAATAAAATTTCCTTTTAAAATCCCTTCATGGTTGATAAAAAGAAATTTCTATAATTTTAATTTTCAACATGTGAATAATTTTCAAAGAGAAAAAATAAAATATCTTTCCAATCTACAAATAAGGAAAGAGATATAATCTCTTTCTTTTAATCTTTTGTAGATCCTTTAAAGAGAGATATTTTAATTTTAATTCTCTGTAATAAACTATATCTTCCGCATAATAAAAATTAAAATTAAAATTCTTTTTAATTTAATGGGGGCCGGCCACCTAAGCTTGGGTTCAAGCTAGGGTCGGCCACCCATGAACCAAGGCTTGGCCGGCCCTAGCTTGAACCACAAGCTAGCTTGGCCGGCCCCCTTATCATGGGTATGAAGGTGGGTATAGGTGGGTATAGTACTCTATAAATAAGAGGCTACGATAGGGATCGAGAGGAGGAATTGATTTTGGTCTCCCGATAAAATTAAGCATCCCGTGTTCGCCCCGAACACACAACTTAATTTTATCAATAATAATTCATTCCACTAGAGAACTATTATTGAACTACCGCACCAATCCCAAATTACATTTTTGGGCTCCTTCTTATTATGAGTGTGTTAGTCTCCCTGTGTTTAAGATGTCGAATGTCCACTAATTAAGTGAGTTACTGACAACTCATTTAATTAATATCTTAATCCAAGAATAGTACCACTCAACCTTATCGTCGTGTAGTCCACCTGCAGGGTTTAACATGACAATCTTTATGAGCTCATCTTGGGGACATTATCAACCTAGATTACTAGGACACAATTTCCTTCTATAATCAACAACACACACTATAAGTGATATCATTTCCCAACTTATCGGGCTTATTGATTTATCGAACTAAATCTCACCCATTGATAAATTAAAGAAATAAATATCAAATATATGTGCTTGTTATTATATTAGGATTAAGAGCACACACTTCCATAATAACTGAGGTCTTTGTTCCTTTATAAAGACAGTATAAAAGAAACGACATCAAATGGTCCTACTCAATACACTCTAAGTGTACTAGTGTAATTATATAGTTAAGATAAACTAATTCCTAATTACACTACGACCTTCTAATGGTTTGTTCCTTTTCATTTTGGTCGTGAACTACTGTTTATAATTTATAAGGTACTGATAACATCATCTTCTGCATGTGACACCACATACTATGTTATCTACAATATAAATTAATTGAACAACTACAACAAATGTAGATGATTTGACCAAATGTGATTCTTTATTCAAAATAAATGTTTACAAAATCTTAGGATCCTGTTCCTGAGCTGACTGATATTCTGAACTCTCCACCTTCTGATTCTACTATCCCTTGCTTGATTTTCTGAATTTTAGGACCCTGTTCCTGAGCTGTCTGAATGTCACCAAGCAAGGTAGACTCTAATGTCATAGTAGAGAGCTGCCCAACTATGAGTTCGAGACCGAAATCTGTGATCTCTTTCTGTAGGGACGGTGACATGGCTGCTAAAGATAATAGGGTAGCACTGGACTTCCTGCTAAGTGCGTCTGCTACCTTATTGGCCTTCCCTGGGTGGTAGAGGATGTCTATATCGTAGTCCTTGACCAGCTCTAGCCATCTACGCTGTCGCATATTCAGATGCTTCTGAGTGAAGAAGTACTTCAGACTCTGATGATCTGTATATACTCTGTACTGAGCTCCATACAAGTAATGTCTCCAAATTTTGAGGGCGAACACCACTGCTGCAAGCTCAAGGTCATGAGTGGGGTAGTTCCTCTCATAATCCTTGAGTTGTCTGGAGGCGTAGGCGATTACCTTGCCATCTTGCATCAGCACTGCTCCTAATCCCAACTTAGAGGCATCACTATATATATTAAAGCTATCTGTATTCTCTGGTAGAGTCAGAATAGGTGCACTGGTCAATCTCCTCTTTAGCTCGCTAAAGCTGTTCTCGCAGTCCTCTGTCCACTGAAATTTTCTGTTCTTTCTGGTAAGAGCTGTCAGTGGGGAGGCTATCCTGGAGAAGTCCTCTACGAATTTTCTTTAATAACCTGCTAATCCCAGAAAGCTCTTGATCTCACTGGCATTCTTGGGTCTTTTCCAGTTACTCACAGCTTCTATTTTACTGGGGTCTACCATGATACCATCCTTTGAGATGATGTGACCCAGGAAGGACACCTGATCTAACCAAAATTCACATTTCGTAAACTTGACATACAACTGGTTCTGCTACAGGGTCTGCAGTACTATTCTCAGGTGCTCTGCGTGTTCTTCCTGAGTTCCTGAATAGATAAGGATGTCATCGATGAATACGATAACGAACTTATCTAAGTACTCTCTAAATACTCTGTTCATGAGGTCCATGAAAGTAGCTGGAGCATTTGTCACGCCAAAGGGCATGACTACGAACTCGTAATGTCCGTATCTAGTCCTGAATGTTGTCTTGGGTATATCCCCTTCTTTAACTTTCACCTGATGATAACCTGATATGAGGTATATCTTAGAGAACACTGCTGCTCCCTTCAGCTGATCGAACATGTCATCAATTCTGGGAAGAGGTTATCTATTCTTGATCGTGACTTGGTTCAGTGCTCTGTAATCTATGCACAGGCGCATGCTCCCGTCCTTCTTCTTCACGAACAATACAGGCGCTCCCCATGGTGAGTGACTCGGACGTATGAAGCCCTTGTCAAGCATCTCCTGTAGTTGCTCATGAAGTTCTTTCAGTTCTGCTGGAGCCATGCGGTAAGGTGCTTTGGAGATAGGATTTGTACCGGGAATGAGTTCTATCTCAAATTCGATCTCCCTGTCTGGTGCTAGGCCTGGTAACTCTTCAGGGAAGACTGCTGGGTAGTCACGTACGACTCGGACCTCTGCTAGCTGTCGGTCCATGTCCTGACCGGTACTGACTACATGTGCTAAAAATCCCGTACATCCTGAATCCATTAATCTCTGTGCTTTCATAGCGGAGAGAAACTTTCTGGCCTTTCTCTTGGGTTCTCCGATGAACTCGAACTGTGCTTCTGCTTCAGGTTGGAATACGACTTTCTGTTTACGGCACTCGATGGAAGCACCGTATCTGATCAAGAAGTCCATTCCGAAGATGACATCATAGTCAATCATATTTAGCACTATCATATCACAAAAGAGTTCTCTGTCTGCTATAATGGCTGGTACTGCTCTGAGCCAGTGTGTGGATGCCATAATTTTTCCTGAAGGCAATGTCGTCAGAAACTGACTACTGAGTACCTCTGGAGGTATCGCTAACTTCTCGACAAATGCCCTAGATACATAAGAATGGGTTGCCCCAGTATCGAATAATACAGTTGTACTTTGCTGTAAAATACTAATCTGACCTGTAACAACTATCGAGGCATTTGCTACGTCCTCTCTGGTGAGTGAGTAGATCCTCGCATTCGTCGTAGCTGGAGGGGCTTCTAATCTGCCCTGGCTGATGTGAGGACCTTCTAGAGCGGTCTGCATCTGATGTAACTGAGCTGGCTGGCCTCCATACTGAATCGGCTGTGGTGGAGGAAGACTAGTCTTGTTCGGGCACTGCTTAGCCATATGCCCTTCCTGTCCACACTCAAAGCATCCTCATGTGCCTTTACGACAAACTCCTAGGTGAAATTTCCCACAAGTAGCACATTTGGGATAGCTAGGCTGTTTGCTGGCTGGTCCTCCCTTTGGGTAACTCCCTGGTTTGCGCTTGTTGCTGGAGTTCCCTTTCCAGTTAGAGCTGTGGCCCGGTTGTTTCTGAGTACCTGAGCCTCCTTGCCCTTTGGACTCTGAGAGGACTTGTTTCTGCTGCTTGATATTATTCTGGTAGTGCTCGGTGGTCAGAGCACTGCTGACTAGTTCCTCAGTGGTTTGCGGCCTATGAACGCCGCCTGCCACGTTCATTGCTATTTCCGGCCTCAGCATCTTGAGCATCAACCGGAATCGTTCTTTTTCTGTGCTGACTAGTTCGGGGCATAGACGAGCCAGCCTATTGAATTTCTTCACGGCTTCCTCAACTGATAGGTTACCCCGACGAAACTCAGTGAACTCGTCGTAGTGGCGGTTTGTGACCCGCATGTGAAAGAACTCCTCGAAGAATTCTTTCTCGAAGTCAGCCCATGTGATCTGGTTCACTGGGCGCTTCGCCCTGATTCTCTCCCACCACATACGTGCATCTCCTGTCAAGCAGAAGGAGGCACACTTCACTTTTTCATGCTCTGGCCATTCCAGAAGTTTCATCGTACTCTCCAGTGTTTTGAACCAGACTTGAGCATCCCATGGTTCACTGGTGCCTGAGAAGTTCTCGGGCTTGACTCTCTGCCACTGGATCAGATAGGCTTCTCTCTTTGCCTCTGCTGCTGGGGCTACTGGTGCTGTAGGCTGGACTGGTGGAACCTCTATAACCACTGGGGTTGCTATGTTTGGTTCCGGAGTGACAGTGGGAGTATTCTGTTGATTAGCTTTTAAGGTGGCTATTTCCTGTTGCTGTTCTGCTAGCTGCTGCTGTAACTGAGCCACTAATGCTGTAAGGTCTGGAGGAGGCACTGAACTGCTTGCCTCATGCTAGGGCTCAGTAGTTGGTGCCCTTCTAGCTGGGCGTCCTCGTGCAATTTCTAAAGGAACAAAGGACATACATAACTAAAGCATCATATTTACCTAGCTAATACTATCATGTTAGTTACTATCACCGACGAACATACTTTAGTTATCAAAAACATGAAAGCAATAAACATAACAACGTGAGAGGTATTCTTACTTGGAAGTTGCAGGTTCAATGCTGATGTGTGTGTAGGAAGTATGGAACTTTCTGCTCTGATACCACTCTGTAACGACCCGCCTTCTACTGGCTAGGCTGTAAGGCCGGACCGTCACATTATGCTGTGCTAAGCTATATCCATGACCATCACTAAGTCTAGGTGCGGAAAGCTGTACCAATTAAAACTTTGCTAAACCAATACAAATTATTGGTCCTGCATCTGCTGAGGGATGTAATCTAAGGTATACATGGCATATCCTACATCCCCTATGGTCAAGGAACTGAATTACAAGGTTTCCCGGTCGAAACCCAGCTTCCCAATCGATTCAGATTCAACTCAATCGATTGCAAGCTGTTGAATCGATCCATGGATCGATTCAGATTGCTACTGTACTCGGGTTAATATTCTGGATCGATCGGCTGATCGATCCAGACTGGCCAATCGATCCATTGATCGATTCCAGAGCTCTCTGTTCGCGACAGAATGCAACTGGATCGATCGGCTGATCGATCCAGGAGCTTACTGTTCGCGACAGAATGTGACTGGATCGATCGGCTGATCGATCCAGAAGCTTACTGTTCACGGAACCAGGCTCCCAATCGATACACTGATCGATTGAGGGCCCCCAATCGATCCACTGATCGATTGGGGTTTCTGATTTCGCAGCAGACCTCTGATTTCAGCACTGTTTCGTGCCATACTCACACACACAAGTTCTACAACAACTGGAAAACATTCTAACAGCAATTACAAGGCTACTAGACCTATCATAACTCATGATTAGCTATCTAATATCATGGCAACTGACAATCTATGCATAACTTCCATAATCCAAGACACTTAAGTAACTAAAGTGCATAAAGGAATAACATAAATGAAATGCTAAGTTCTTAGGTTGCTAGTTTCTCCAAGGATCTTTATTCCAGGTTCCTTCCACACACATCTTCATCGCATTGACCTCCAGCCTCCTCTAGTCCATCTTTCCTTTACCTTTATCTGCAGTATAAGGAAAATAGTATCTGTAAGCTTGAGAGCTTAGTAAGAAACCATCTACCTCACTAAAACATGCATTCGATGCAATATGCTTTTGAAAGAATGCTATTAAAATCATGTGCTGAACTTGAGAAACATGGCATACTGAAATCACTACACATGAATACTAAAACATGGCATACAGGTTCATAAGATATGGAAATCAAAACTGATCATAAGACTATCACATGCCTCTATAAGAAAACTAAACAGAGCATGATCTGAACTAAGCTGATGCTAAACTAATGCTAAACTAATGCTAGAGTTGTACTACTTTCACATAGCTATTTTGTAAGGTTCTGAAAACTAATTACATAATAAGTGAAAATACATAATCATGTTGCTGTTTGGGCCCGGCGACTGTACTTGCTGTGCGTGCATCCCTAACTAAACCCGGGGTTGCAAATTTCGAATCTAGTAGGGTTTGCTAGGTTAGCTGAACCTAGGGACGACTATGGGAGTCCAACCCAATGGATATCTAATCCAGTACAGTGCCACTGAGAAAGTAAAATACTGAACATAAGCTAATAACTATTGTCTTGCTTCTACTAGGTTGTCTAAACCCAGAACTAGGTTATCTGAACCTAGAGGCGACTGTGGGAGCTCACCCGTTGGACATCTGGTCCTGTAAAAGCTGGAGCAAGACTAAATAGGCTATGTAAATGCTTCTAGTACATTTATCCAAGCTAATAAAATGCCTAATTTGCATTTGACTGTGCTAAACATTCTATCGAGCACTTGGTGTACGCTAGTGCACACCTTATGTGCTGAAATTTGCATACGACTAAACTAATGCATAAAAATCACACGAATAGCTACTTATACCGCAGGTGAGGGGTTTCTTACCTTCTGTGCTAATTGTCTTACGATTCTAATCGCTAGTTTCCCGGCGGAGAAGATCCCTTCGATGATCTCCTTGCGTCTACGTGTTCCTCTTGCGGAGGGGAACGTTCTCGTGCTGGAGTCGTCGCCGGAAGGTGCTCCTATGGTCCCTTGGAACGAAACCCTAGCCTCCTTGTGGTTGGCGCTGAGAGAAGAAGAAAAGGGAGAGGTGGCGTCGGTGAGGGTTTGAGGAGAAGAAATCTCGATCAAAAATAAAACCCCACTTAATAATTTTCTATTATATTAAGTGGTAATTTCGGCCCCAACTTGAATATAAATTTAATTGTTTCCCTTTCCTTTCAGCACGGCCCTGCTGGGTTCACTTGGTTACTGGAGTCTGCTATAAGTCGTAGGATCCAATAGGTCTCGGGTTCAATTTCCGCGTAGGCTATTTTACTATTCTATTTATTTTTGCTACTTCCGCTAATCTAAAAATTCTGTAAAAATATCCTAAAATTCCAGAAAAATACTAGGATATTTCTAATAATTATTTTGAGAATTTTTGGGCGTTACAGAAGATGAGTTATAAATTTTCATGTTTTGCTTTGTGGGAGAAATTGAATTTAAAGTATACAACTTGTCAACTAATGTACCAGAACAGATAATCACTTTATTTCTCTTAATAATTACATCATTACTAAAAGAAACTGAATATTCATCCAAAAATAGTTTAGAAACTGAAATTAAATTCTTTCTAAAACTGGGTACATAAAGACAATTTCTTAAAACCAAATTTCTATTTCTATTAAAAGATAAGTAGACGTCTCCCACTGCAACAGCCGCCACCTTAGTAGCATTGCTCATGTAGACGGTAATCTCTCCTTCAGATAGTCGTCGGGTTTCCTGGAACCCCTGCAAGGAATTGCAGACATGATCAGTGGCTCCCGTATCTACACACCAGGTGCTAGTAGATAACACCGCTAAACATGTTTCAACAACTAGAGCATGAGATATACCTTTGTTGTTCTGATTCCTACGAGGACAATCCGCCTTCCAATGCCCTGACTGCTTGCAGATGAAGCACTTGCCCTTCGGCTTCTTCATTCCAGCTTTAGGTCCTGTACTCTGAGATTTATTCACTTTCTTTGCTGGACCAACTTGTTTCTTCTTCTTCTTTCCTTTCGGTTTAGAAGTAGAACCATTTTCAGCATAGTGAATATGAGAATTGTGACGAAACAAACCTTCTGCTGCCTGAAGTTCTGTCAGTAGTTCCGCCAATGAATATACCCTTTTGTTCATATTGTAATTCAGGCGGAATTGCTCAAAACTTCTAGGTAGTGTTTGGAGGATCATATCGATCTGGGTTTCCCCATCAATTTCTCCTCCAAGGATCTGTATTTCGTTCAGATAAGTCATCATCTTTAGGATATGATCCCTCACAGGAGTACCCTCTTGCATGGTGGCTGTCATTATCTTTCTCATGGCTTCTTGCCTAGAAGCCCGATCCTGATGACCAAAGAGTTCCTTGAGATTGTTCATAATATCATAGGCTGTTGGTAAATCTTGATGTTGATGTTGCAATACATTTGACATTGAAGCCAAAATATAACACCGCGCCATCTCATCTGCTTTTACCCATTTCCTATGATATTCAATCTCCTCTTGGGTAGATTCCCCAGTGAGTGCATCAGGACAAGGTTCAGTCAGTACAAACTTGTAGCTTTCAGCAGTAAGAACAATGTCTAGGTTCCTTTTCCAATCAATGTAGTTAGGTCCAGTAAGTCTATTCTGTTGTAGTATGATGGACAGTGGGTTGAAAGTCATCCTAAGAATCACAAATAACTTTTGGTCAGAACTCTAAATTTAGAATAATATTGATTCCTCAAACAATACTATTTTAAATTAACCAACACCTCAAAACACCGCGAATATTATATGTCACGATAGTGTGGACGTATACAAATTCAGCATTTGTAAAAGGAGGGTTTTAACCCATTAATTTTATTATCTTGTCAACCTAACTTTTTGACAAATAAAATTAATAGTTGGTATCTTTTGGTCACACAAATAATAGCAGTGACTCCGATGGGGAGGATACTATTAGATGTGCCTAAGTGTATACCATTACTTGACACTAAGTCCATTAATAAGATTGTGCCCCTTCCGATGGGGAAGATCACACGCTCTTAATTAATTTCCTATAGTTATCCTAAATGGAAATTTGTTCTAGTGATCCACAAACAAGCTCATCCGATATGGAGGAAGACACTCAGAGCCAACGCGCAAGCTTGTTTGCATCACTTACAAACCAGTAATGGAGACCGTGGAATTTATTTAAAATTCCTCTCCCACTTAGTTATTTATGAATGAGGAATTTTAACTATGCTAGCCTACTGGACATGTATACTAACATGCACACACAGCACAATATAAAAGCAATAAATGAAAAACTATTTTTTAACTATTATGACTTTTATCTATTGTTGTCCTCCGTGTGTTGTCATCCCAAGCTGCTGCCATATTTGGCCACCGCCACCGGGTCTAGCTGCCGCATCCATCTTGCTCCTTGTTCCGCTGCGCCTCTGGTCCTCAAAAAGGTTCCACGCCTTGCAAGATTCGATCTGCGACATAAATAGAATTTTACATTTTTCGATCTTATATTCCTCGAAGGAATGTACATGTAAACTAGATCGAACATAAAATAAAAATTTACATCCATCGATCCTATATTCCATAAAAGGAATGTACATGTAACTAGATCAAAAATAAAATCCTAATAAAAACTAAATACAGCTCCTGCTGTATTTTATAATACAATCATGCACACACATATAATTGTCCTTGACATGTCCAAGGGTCCAATCACACACATAAAGAAAACTATAAGCCATAATAGTTGGATCCTGCATCCACAAAGTTAGCACATCCTACTATTAACATGCCTAAATTATGTATGACATGTGCATAATTAAACTAATACCAAATACATAGAGGCAAAACCCTAGCTCTGATACCAATTGTTGGTTGCTACTCGGAAAACCTAGAGGTTCCACTGTACAAAAATTTTGTACAAAGGTCTGAACCTTTTCCTAGCTACCACTTGTTCTTTTAAATTAAATTTTGGATCGCCTGCGGAACTTAACACGTTTGATCCAAAACTTAATTTATTTGTTCTTTTAGGTTTAGACTTGGATCTCCTGCGGAACTTAACACGTTCGATCCAAATCACCTAAGTCATTAATTCCATTAAATATTAATTTCCATAATTGGTTCCCAGTACTGACGTGGCGAGGCACATGGCCTTCTTGGATATGGTCGCAACCACCACCAACTAGACAAAACCTTTTATGGAAAGCTAATATTTAATTTCCTAAAATAACTTTAGGTTAACCGAAAGGAACAATCAAATCACAAGGAAAAGAAATAAACAAAAGAACACAACATCGAAAAACATATTCGAAATACTAGAATCGTAAGCCTCTTGTATTTGATATTTATTTCCAAAAATAACTAGTATGATGCGGAAAGGAAAAATTACTAGTTATACCTTTTAGAAAGACTTCTTGATCTTCTACCGTATTCCTCTTCTAACCTCGGACGTTGTGTGGGCAACGATCTTCCGAGATGAGAAATCACCAACACACCTTCTTCTCCTCCTTGCTAGATTCGGCCAAAACAAAAGCTTCACCAAGGATGAAGAAAACCACCAACCAAGCTCCAAGGGATGCAAGCTTTCTCTCCTTCTTCTTCTTCTTCTCCAAGTAGTATCCGGCCACCACAAGAGCTCCAAGGAAGATGAAGAATTCGGCCACCACAAAGAGGAAGAAAGAAAGAGAGGATGGCCGGCCACAACACCAAGAAAAAGAGGGAGAGAACAATAGAAGTTGTAACCCATGAAGGCACCCCTACCCCTTCTTTTATATTCCTTGGCTTTGGTAAATAAGGAAATTTATTTATAATAAAATTTCCTTAACTTTCCTTGATAACAATTAATTAAGAAAAATTAAATAAAATTTCTTAATCAATTAATCATGGCCGGCCACCTCAAATAGACAAATTAGGAGAGTTTCAATCAATAATAAAAACTTCCTTATTTGTCTTTGGAAATTTTAAAAAAAATAAAATTTCCTTTTAAAATCCCTTCATGGTTGATAAAAAGAAATTTCTATAATTTTAATTTTCAACATGTGAATAATTTTCAAAGAGAAAAAATAAAATATCTTTCCAATCTACAAATAAGGAAAGAGATATAATCTCTTTCTTTTAATCTTTTGTAGATCCTTTAAAAAGAGATATTTTAATTTTAATTCTCTGTAATAAATTATATCTTCCACATAATAAAAATTAAAATTAAAATTCTTTTTAATTTAATGGGGGCCGGCCACCTAAGCTTGGGTTCAAGCTAGGGCCGGCCACCCATGAACCAAGGCTTGGCCGGCCCTAGCTTGAACCACAAGCTAGCTTGGCCGGCCCCCTTATCATGGGTATGAAGGTGGGTATAGATGGGTATAGTACTCTATAAATAAGAGGCTACGATAGGGACCGAGAGGAGGAATTGGTTTTGGTCTCCCGATAAAATTAAGCATCCCGTGTTCGCCCCGAACACACAACTTAATTTTATCAATAATAATTCATTCCACTAGAGAACTATTATTGAACTACCGCACCAATCCCAAATTATATTTTTGGGCTCCTTCTTATTATGAGTGTGTTAGTCTCCCTGTGTTTAAGATGTCGAATGTCCACTAATTAAGTGAGTTACTGACAACTCATTTAATTAATATCTTAATCCAAGAATAGTACCACTCAACCTTATCGTCATGTCGGACTAAGTCCACCTGCAGGGTTTAACATGACAATCTTTATGAGCTCATCTTGGGGACATTATCAACCTAGATTACTAGGACACAGTTTCCTTCTATAATCAACAACACACACTATAAGTGATATCATTTCCCAACTTATCAGGCTTATTGATTCATCGAACTAAATCTCACCCATTGATAAATTAAAGAAATAAATATCAAATATATGTGCTTGTTATTATATTAGGATTAAGAGCACACACTTCCATAATAACTGAGGTCTTTGTTCCTTTATAAAGACAGTATAAAAGAAACGACCTCAAATGGTCCTACTCAATACACTCTAATTGTACTAGTGTAATTATATAGTTAAGATAAACTAATTCATAATTACACTACGACCTTCCAATGGTTTGTTCCTTTCCATTTTGGTCGTGAGCTACTGTTTATAATTTATAAGGTACTGATAACATCATCTTCTGCATGTGACACCACATACTATGTTATCTACAATATAAATTAATTGAACAACTACAACAAATGTAGATGATTTGACCAAATGTGATTCTTTATTCAAAATAAATGTTTACAAAAGCTTAGACTTTCAATATACACTCTAACAAAATTTGAGATTAATGCAGAATAAAATCGGTCGAGTAATAATGAGTGAAATGGTGGTTGTTTCACTGCTCGGCTAATAATGACCATTAAGATCATTAGCTCTGGCCATTGATCCGAGCTCCTATATAAGGAGGCTCCAATCATATGCAGAGAACACATCAGCAAGCAAAGCAGAGGCTCTCCATTTTTCTTTCTCCTCCTCTATCGTGCATCTCCTGCTCGACGGAGTGCCCATGGTAGCATTCGGGTACCACTCAGCTCGTCGTGACCACCAGTGCTTGGTCGGATTCACGGTCGATCGTTGTATCCTGGGAAACAGATGACCCTTGTAAGCCTCGAAGCACAACCGGAGGTGGGCAAATCTGTTTCAATAAAACTGCGACTCGCATGCCTTGTTCAGCTCGCCCGGTCGGTCTCTTTGTCAGACCGACAGACTTCTCTGCCTCCGCTCGGGATCTTCGCCCGACCTATTAGCTCGCCCGGTCGGTCAATCTCTTTGACAACCCGACCTGTCTGCTTCACTTGGCATGTCTGCTCGACCCGGCCGACCACTCTGATAGCCCGACCCGTTGATAACCATGATTTCATTGCATTATTTTGATTCATATATGCATGGTTTGATGTTGATTTTATAGGTTTAAATCATTGTTACATCATATTTTGTGCATTGTATCTATTTTGGACCTAATTGTAAATTATTATATTTTTGTGTTATTTGATGCTAATATTTGTTCTTATTTTGTAGGCATCAAAGGATCTTTGATTTGGATCTATTTCAACCGAAATTGGGCTCGAATCGGAGTTCAAATGAGAAGATCAAGCTTTGAAGCATTATGGGTCGTTTATCAAGAATAGGAGAGATCTGAACCATCCGTTGAAGATCTGACCGATCCAACCTAATGGGGAGCAGATCTGAGCCATTGATGAAGATCCAGAAGTTTTGATCTAGATCTGAGTTTATCTAGCCATTGATCCGGTCCAAATTAATCTGAACCGTTCATTGAAGACAGGGCAGATCTGGGTCATCCAGTGATGATCTGGTCGATCCGACCTAACGGAGAGTAGATCCAGACCCTAGATCAAGATCAATACCTTCAGATCGGATTTTGGCAAACTTTCACCGTAGATTTAGCTCCAAATCAATCCCAGCCGTCCGATCAGATCCAGATCTGATTCAAAAGAGAAGCTACAGTGCTACAGTGCCTTCGTTGATTCTCCACAGCGCCGTTCTTCGCGTCCCGCGGCGTTCTCCGAGATTCCGACCACCATCTCCACTTCTAGATCAATTTTTCGGCCAATTTCATCAGAGATGACGCTTTCTGCTGCTTGCGACCAACATCCGGCGATCTGACCTCGCTCAAAGGTGGTCCTACGGCGAGAATTCTGCTCCGCAAACCTCTACTTCTGCCGCACCCGATTTGGAGGTGTTCTTCCGATTCGAGGTTCCATTTCCATCCGTGAGCTTTGGCGGTGTTCCTCCACTGCTTCTGGACCATTCCCGACGACAATCCATCAACCATCAGCTCCATTTCAGATATGAGGTTGCAGTTGCAGATTTGCAGATTTCTAGAGTTGGGCGGCTCCGATCTTCATCAGCTTCGTTTGGAGTGGTCTCCGATGGTGCTGGTAAAGGTTGGGCTGAGTGTAGCTACTGAGATTGTCTTCTCCGATTACAGTTGGAGTGTTCTCCGTTGTTTCCTTGTGTGACGGCAAGGAGAAGTTGCCGTGAGACTTGGTTTGGTGTTGAGATGGTTTAGGGTTTAATTTCTACATTCTTTTACTGTTGATAGATTTACATTTCGGTTTATGTTAGTTGAATTCATTAATATAGTTCTTTGTTTAGCTTAATTGTTGCAATTCAAGTGTAGTGAGTAATTTAGTTTCAATCAATTTCGAAGTTGTTGTTAATTTTGCTTTAGCTTAAATTTCAATATTGTTGAGTAGTTAGTTTCTGTAGTTAAGATTAAATTATGCTTAGATTAGATTTTATTTCTGTCTTGTTATTTCATATTTAGTTTAAGTGTGTTGATGGTTTAATCACAACGTAGAGTGACAATGCATTATGGTTTGATCATTGGCACATAGTTAGGTTTCACTCTTGCTTTAGATTAATCTCTTTATTCGTTGTGCTTTTCATTTGTTAGATTAAGATTCAAGCTTAAATCCCCCCAATTCCATTTTTATATCGAAAACCCCAAAAATAAGAATAAAATAAAATCCTAGATTACATTCTACCGTTGGTTCCTTGGGATCGATCCTGGGCTCGTTACTACAGCATTATTGTTTGATTAAGGGGTTCAGTGGAAAATATATTTATACAATTTGATTAGCGGATGTGACAGATTCGCCTTATCACCCGTCTGCTTCGACCGACCTGTCTGCTCGACCCAGCTGACCTCTCTGACAGCCCGACCTATCTGCCGCCCGATCTGTCTGCTCGACCCGGCCGACCTCTCTGACAGCCCGACTTCTCTACCGCCCGGTTTGTCTGCTCGACCCAACTGACCTCTCTTGCTCGGGTTGTCTGCCTCGTCCGACCGACCTCTCCTGTTAGGCTTGTCTGCCTCATCTGACCGGCCTCTTGCTCGGACGCTCTGCTCACTCATTTACTCTGAGGTTGACACTTGGATAAAAACCAGCCCCTGTTGGTAGTCTGAGATCATCTGCTCAGGTCAGCTCAACTGTAAGTTGAATTTAAATTGTGTGTAATTTTTAAATTCAACTAAGTCCCCTAAAAATCTCTGGTAACAGATTGTTTGTATTCCAACAATATGTGGATGTCGACGACCTCCATTTTAACTATGAAATTTTCACTTATGTAGTCATACCCCATGACCAAGATCGTCCCCACCTTCCTCCTTCAGAAAGCTTCATTGTTTTTAAGGAGCAGGTTGTGGCAGGGCTTCGCTTCCCTATCCACCCCTTCTTTGCCTTTGTTAGCCAATACTTTCGTATTCCACTTCATCAACTCATCCCAAATTTCATTCGCATCCTAAGTGGTGCCATTGTTGCTTTTCATCTACTTGGTGTCCCCTTGTCTCCTCATCTATTTCATCACTAGTTTTTCCCTCAACAAGAGACGAATGACTTATTTCGTTTTTGTGTCCATCCTAAAACGACTTTATTCGATAGGATACTGCCTTAGGACGAGTGGAGAGATAAATATTTCTTCATTCGACTCCCGATTTCTTTGCCTTTAGCACCTTCCCCCTATATCTGATTTGGACAATATCTGCATAGATCCGACCTTGCATCATGCCTTGGAGAGGCTGAGAGTTTGGAAGTTTAGTCTGTCCGAGCTGAATATAGAGGGTCTGCTATATGTTTTTGGGCTTACTCCTATTGACCTTGGATTAAGTGCCACTTTGGTAAAGAATTTTTCTCCTCTTTAGTTATTTATGAATATCATCCCTTCTCATAGTATTTATTTACTTTTGTAGCGGAGATTATTACCCCGACATTTCTTTTTAAAAAAACCCGGGTAACAAAGGACTTTTTGCACCAACTAGGTGAAGCCCTACTGAATGAGCGCAAACTTGAGCAAGCCTCATCCTCTGTCAGCTACCTTCCTCCCATAGACCGTCCCATAGAAACCTCCCCTTCTATCTCCTCTGATTCGGATACTCCCCTCACGTTCAAGCGCAAAAGGCCTCAATTAGAGACTCTGAATCTACTCAAACAACCATCAGCCGAGCGGACTTCACTTGATATGACTAAACCCCAACATGTCATTGGTCTTGCTCTAGACTTGCTATTGATGAGGTCGACCAGTATTACACCTATGCCTTGTGAGATCACCCAGGATCCCCTGGCCGGTTGAGATAATACTGGAGCCTTTACCTACTCGTCCAGTTGAGATAATACTGGGATCTTGAGTAGGTCTAGATGACATTGGCGCCCTCCTTAGTGGCTCGTTCAGAGTGACCAAGGGTTTCAGTCGCTCTTCCTTCAAGGCCCAACTCTCCGATTGAATCCCATATGTACTTCAAACAATCCTACAGCTTACCCTCTCAATAAGGGCTAGGGATCCCTGCCTCATCCTCTTACGGGATACTGAAGCGAGCTGGCCCATTAACAGAATCTTGATTGAGAGCACGTGGACAGTCAAAAGGGTCCACAGTGTCGGCGTGCGCGGGCGAACATGCTCAAAGTGCTACGGTGGTAAGCTCCTAACTTGACCCACCTTATAAATTAAGACCTCATTGTTGTTCTTTTTCAGTTTTACGCTTCCAGGATCAATTTAAGCCAATTGGTGGTGGACTTGGAGCAAGCTAACAAAATCATGAGAGAGCGTGTAGAGGAGTTAGAAGCTACCGTATCCGCTCTGAGCACTGAAATGGCTAATTTGCGAGAAGAAGTTAAAGTTCATGCCGTGCTTCTCTTAAACATGGGCAAACCTTGAAGGAATCACAATAATTGGTGGATTCTCACTAGATCGACAAGAAAAGATCGAAAATCTTGCTACAAAGCAGCGAGTCCAAGCTCCAAACAGAGAGCGCAATGAGGGCTAGGGTCATTTCCGACCTGGTTCAAAAAACTGCTCTACTAGAGGAGATGAAATTTTCTCACCCGCCTAGATCTTCTGAACAACCCGACGAATTATCCTCTAGGGA
Source organism: Zingiber officinale (assembly GCF_018446385.1). Taxonomy (NCBI): domain Eukaryota; kingdom Viridiplantae; phylum Streptophyta; class Magnoliopsida; order Zingiberales; family Zingiberaceae; genus Zingiber; species Zingiber officinale. The sequence goes on from NC_055989.1 coordinate 127,057,483, forward strand.
CTTAGTGATATTAGAACAATAGAGGAATTTGAACATGCAAGTAGCCCTACTGGAATCATTATAGGCTGAATTAGACTTTGCAAAGGTTGAGTTGGAAATATACAAGGTAGGAGAGGATGAGCGTTATAAGGCTAGACGAAGGGATCATCTTGATTCACCCGATTTCAACAAAAAATTCACCAATTGCATTTCAAGAAAGCTCGGCTATGCAGCCGGAGGAGTTGTTCAACAATTATCGGAGGGCAGCTATTTACCAATGGAGCCTCCTCGACAAGCCATAAATCATCATTGACTTCTCAAAGAGCTCCCGAAGAACCTCTTGATCAAGTTCAATTAGATTTTTTTGTATTATGTTTTCCTAGTATGCAATTATTGAAAGAAACATAAATTAATGTTAAGATGCACATTAAACATTATTAAATCGCACATGTTTTCTTGTATATCTTCAATACCACCAATTTTTAAATTCCGCGTGCCTGCTTTAGGAAATGTTTATCAATCCACAGAATAAATTGGATAAGGTAGTATTGTCGGTCAGAATAATCAAACTCGGTGAATGAATTGTATTAGAAGGGATCTCCGGATTGCATAACATGCTGGGCAAGATAGTGACGCTGAGCGGAATGACTAAGCTAGATAGTTATAATCCCTTAAAATACTTATGATATATCCACAAAATAAATTCGTTATAATTACTTATCAGACTGAATATTAAACCGGGCTAGATGATACCGAATGGAATAAATAGGCCAGTAATTTTTATCATTGATCATCGGATTGAATAATAAATCGGACGAAATAATAATGCCGAGTGGAATAACCATGTTGGTTAATACAATGAACCTCTTATAATTAGAACTCGTATGGGAACTTAGGAGTTTGGAATTTAAAGACATGAGAGCATACTCGCTCATAACCTAGTCGAAGGATTAGGAGTCTAGAATATAAAAGGGCGAGAGCATGCTCGCTTATAACCCACCTGGAGGATCGAGAGTCTGGAATATAAGGGCGCGAGAGCATACTCGCTTATAAATTGCCTGGAGGATCGGGAGTATGAAATTTTGTGGCATGAGAGCATGCTCACTTATAACCTGGCCGGTGGCTCGGGAGTCTGAAATTTTGAGGCGCGAGAGCATGCTCACTTATAACTCGGTCAATGGCTCAGGAGTTTAGAACTTTGAGGCGCGAGAGCATGATCACTTATAATCCGACCGGTGGCTCAGGAGTCTAGAACTTTGAGGCGCGAGAGCATGCTCGCTTATAACTCGGCCGGTGGCTCGGGAATCTGGGACTTAGAGGATTTATTAGTTGAATTTGCCTAAATTCACATTAATTGTAAAAATTTTACATAATACACGAACGAATTACAGACGTACTTTTCAAGCCCTATAAGGTTGTAGATGATTCACACTCCAAGGCTGCTTCAACATTTTCCCCTCTGTATCTTCAAGGTAATAAATCCTGAGGAGAGCTTTTGCACCACCTTATATGCTCCTCCCCACTATGGCTCAGCTTGTTGATGTCTCCGACTAGTTTAATTCACTTCCAGACCAGATTGCCAATCTAAAAAATCTAGGGATAATCCTTCTATTATAATTTTACCTAATCCTTTGGCGGAATGTCATTAGCCAAACAGTTGCATTATCTCTGACTTCTTCTAGATTAAGCTCTATAAGGCACCGACCGACATTGTCCTTGTCGTATAGCTGCCTTCGATTGGACACTACGCCAATCTCGATCGAGACCACTGCTTCACCACCATAAATCATATCGAGAGGGATTATACATGTCACTTCTTTAGGGGTTGTTCAATAGGCTCATAACATGTTGGGTAACTCGTCAACCTAACTTTCTCCAATATGGTCTAATTTGGTCTTGAGCTCTCTAATAATTTCTTTGTTTGTTACTTCTACTTGGTCATTACTTTGGGGATAATCCACATATGTTAATACTTGTGTAATACCATAAGTTAAACACCACTCTCAGATTTTCCAGTCCTAGAATTGCTTGTCATTATCTGAAACCAATTTGTATGGAATTCTAAACCTGTAAATGATGTGCTGTCATAAGAATTTGATAATCATCCACTCAGTTATCTTAGCCAATGACTCTACCTCACACATTTTGAAAAATAATCCACTACAACTAGCAAGAATTATTTCTGGATGAATGCTAATGGAAAAGCCCCGACTATATACATACCCCATTGGTCGAATGGGTAGGAGACAATGAAAGTTTTCAGCAACTCAATGGAGTAGTGTGGGATATTTTGCCACTTTTCACAAGATAAGCAGGTTCTTCCTAATTAAGCTTCATTTGCTTGTAGAGTGGGTTAAAAATACCAAGACAATAATATTTTCCGTGCGAGAGACCGGCTGCCCACATGGCTTCCACATGAACCTTAATATATTTCCTATAAAATGTACTATACGTCGTCCGGTCTGATGTATTTGAGTAAAGGACGTGAGAAAGCCCGTTTATAAAGATGGTCTCTAATCATAGTGAATCGGACATCTCTTTTCATGATCATGCATACTTGCTCTCCCTCCGTTGGTAAGACGCCCTGTTGCAAAATAAAATGATGGGTATTCTCCCATCACTCTGCAGTTCAAGGTCGGTCTCTCGTTCAATGCAAGTTACTAGTAGTGTTTGTTCAGCAGGCTTATCTAAGGTCCATGGAACTATGGAGGAAGCTAACTTGGCCAAGTCATCTGTTGTTTAATTTTTTACTCGAGGAACCTTTTGTTGGTCCCTTGCGGCCAACTAAAGGGGGGGAGGGGGGTGAATAGCCTGAAATCAAAAAATGAACACCTTTCTAGATTTATAGCTTTATCAACAAAAACACTTGTACAAAAAAGAAATAGCAAGCAAATTAACAAGAGAAAGAGATATAGAGATTTTACTTAGTTTGCAATCAGAAGATTGTTAATCCAAGATGTTGAAAGTCCACTAAAGTTTCTTTCAGGTGGAGAAGCCTCTTACAGAAGTTAAAGCACTGAATTAAAAAAGCTAAACAGAAGATAGAATGTTTACAAGTGTTGTGTTTAGCTACTAGGATCAGAGTTGTATTTATAGCCCTGATTGGGACGTCTGAAAGGGTTTCAGGCGCTTGGACGTGATGAAACTTTATCCATGTCGCACCGGATCATAACAGGTGATGTATCAAAAACCTTTTTGGTCTAGGTGCCTGGACCCGCTCAGGGTGCCTAGACCCTGTTAAATTTGATCCGCGGTCAAGGGCGCCTTCGGGGGTGCCTGGACCCGCTCTAGGTGCTTGGGCCCTATTAAATTTGATCTGCAATCGAGGGCGCCCTCGTCACCCAAAGTGGTCTAGGCATCCGGACCAACTTCGAGCGCTCGGACTCCGGGCGCCTGGAATTGCTCCAAGCGTCCGGACCACAGTCAACAACAAGTTGACTTTTCGTTCGACTTCCACTCCAGCATCGCTCGCTTAGGTGATTTCAACCATCCAGAATAGGGCTCACCCAAACCCATTTTCTGGCATTCTCAAGCAACCTTCCGCTCTGGCTTTTCATCCCTCGGAACCATCGCGCGTTTCCTTCTCGTCCGCCAGCGTACTCTTCCACAGCGTCTCGTCCCTCGAACGCACCAAACCTGTCGACTCTCTCTTGCGTCGTCCTTCTCGCTAGGTGTGTCTTTTGCTCGACCTCCTGTGCTTCTAAGTTCCTGCACCCTCAGACACAGGATATCAAAACATAACAGGATCTAACTTGACTTGGTTGATCACATCAAAACTATAAATAGGATACTTACAATTTCACCTTTTTCGATATGAACAACCCTAAGTTAAGTTAGGGTAAATCAAAACTAATTAATAGAAAAATAGCAAGTACATAAGTTGCAATTTGAAAAAACATTGCAAAAATCAAAATGTACCCTCCCCCTAAACTTAATCTCTAATTCTCCCCCTTTGATCATATTAAAAATAAAGGTAAGCTGTGAACATAACTTGAAATAGATTTAAAACATAGTCTAAGGGATAACATTATACTGAGTATCATTAAGAACTTTAAATTTTGAATCTAAATAGTAATAAATTCTTTTCCTTAGCAAGATGTATTTAAATTCTCCTCCCTTAAATTTTTTTGAAAAATTACTTAAAAATAATTTCACTGCTAATTTTTTTTAAAAAAAATTCTGAGAATATATTTGATTAAATACTATTACAAGAAAAATAAATTTCCAATACCTAACTTCTTAAAAAAAATTAATATTAAAAGTTAGTATTTAGATAAATAATTTGTATAAAGTCCAATAATGGTAAAAAAAAATTGAAAATTTTTTTATAGATAGAGAAAATGATAATCTTTCAATTTTTTTTCAAAAATAATTTTGTGAAATATTTTTTTTAATTTAAAAATATGATCTTGGTTAGAAAAATTCATATAATATGATACAACGGTAAAAATTTTTAGAAAATTGTCTTGGACGGAGAAAACGATAAAGTTTCACAAAAAATAACTTTTTAAATAATATCACCGTGAAATATTTTTAAATTGAAACGTATGATTTTTGAAAAAGAAGTTATAGAAAAATAGTGTAGCGGTCAAAATTTTTTTATTTTTTTCTAGATGAGTAATGAAATCTTCTTTCTCAGAAAAATTAAATTTTAATTAATTTATAACAAAAATCATGTAAAGAAATTTATTTGAAAACATTAGACAAAAAACTTTAATTTAATTAAAAAATAGGGCATTCATTGAAAATTTTAATTTAGGTACGATTTGGGAATCCAATATAAGTTCCTTCCAATAGGATTAATCAAAAATTTCTTAGGGACATATTTTGATGATAATTTTCTAATTTAGCCCTTGTGAAATTGTAAGTACTAGTTTAGTCCTTTAAATTTTAAATTTCGACGAATATTCTAACATGCATAGTCATTTTCAATTTGTCTATTTGTGCTTTCAATTTTTTATTTTTTATTTTAAAATTATCAAAATCTTCTAATCTGCATGTATTTGCTAAAGTTAATTTTAACTTTGTATTTTCTTTTTCTAAATTAACCATATTTTTAGAAAGCATTCTAATGAACCCAAATAGTTCTTCAGGGGATCGGGAACGAACTTTACTTACCGTTATTATTTCGTTGTCCGATGCTCTCCCTTCGTCACTACTTTCCTCCGAAGACTCTCCCCCTTCATCGATGCTCATCTCGGACGAGCTTTCTTTGTCTTCAAGTAAGTATTAGGCTATAAGTATAGTTCCGGCAATTTCCTCAGTCTCGGATTCTTTTGACGACGACTCGGTGTCGATCGAGGAGTTTGATTCGGCTTCTTTTAGTTCTTTGTAGAGATTCAAGAATTTTTTCCAAAGTTCTTTTGCACTATTGTAGTTGTTGATTCTGTCAAGATTCTGGGCGGGCAGAACGCTTCGAAGGTGGAACTCAGCCTTACCATTAGCCATAAAATCGTTGCGCTACTTTTCAATCCATTACTACTTCTCAAGTTCTTTTCCTTCTTCGCTTTTGGGCATATCAAAACTGTACTTAATCGTTAGTAAAATATTGAAATCGGGTTTAAAGTATACCTCCATTCAACGTCCCCAAAATGTCAACTCCCTCTCGAACACTAGTGGGTAGATGCTAGCTCTGGCCATCATCTTTTGTGCTTCGATCAACGGTTAGTCCTTCTAAAGCAATTGGGCTCTGATACCACTTGTTGGTCCCTTATGGTTGGCTAGAGAGGATGAATAGCCTGAAATAAAAAAATGAACACCTTTCTCGACTTATAGCTTTATCAACATAAACGCTTGTACAAAAAAGAAATAGCAAGCAAATTAATAATAGAAAGAGGCACAGAGATTTTACTCGATTTGCAATTAGAAGACTACTAATCCAAGACATTGAAATCCCACTAAAGTCTCCTTCAGGTGGAGAAACCTTTTACAGAAGTTAAAGCACTGAATTACAAAGCTAAACTGAAGATAGAATGCTTACAAGTGTTGTGTTTAGCTACTAGGCTCAGGGCTATATTTATAGTCCTGATCGGGGCATTTGAAAGGGTTATAAGGGCCTAAACATGGATAAAATTTTATCCATGTCGCACTGGATCACAATAGGTGGCGTGTCGATAAACTTTCTAGTCCGAGCGTCTAGACCCGCTCCGGGCGCCCGGACCCTGTTAAATTTGATCCACAGTCGAGGACACCTTCGTGGGCGCCCTCGGCACCCGAAGTGGTCTGGGCGCCTGGATTCATTCCAGGCGCTCAGACCACAGTGAACAATAAGTTGACTTTTCGTCCGGCTTCCGCTAGCTTGGGTGATTTTGGCCATCTGGAATAAGGCTTACCCGAACCCATTTTTCGACCTTCTCTAGCAACCTTCCACTCCGGCTTTTCGTCCCTCAGAATCGTTGTGCGCTTCCTTCTCGTCTGCCAGCGTACTCTTCTACAACGCCTTGTCCCTCGAACGCACTGAGCTCATCAACTCTCTCCCATGCCGTTCTTCTCGCTAGCTGCGTCTTTCGTTCGATCTCTTGTACTCCTAAGTTCATGCACACTTGGATACATGCGACATCAAAATATAACAGGACCTAACTTGACTTAGTTTATCACATCAAAACTACCATGAGGTACTTACACCTTTTGTATGATTACCTCCTAGAACCCAACTTTAAGCTTTTTGAATGCCTCTGTATAGAGTTTTAGCTGCTCATTATTGATATCAAAATTTTCTGATAATTGTTGGGTGGCCAACTGAAAATCTGAATAAATTAAGATCTGGGCGACCCCTACATGTCTCACGGCTTGCAGGCCAACTATCGGTACTTCATACACGGCTTCATTGTTGGTAGCTTGATAATTTATACTAACAGATAGTTGCATTTTGTCTTCCCTAGGTGATATCATAAGGATGCCTATTCTGCTGCCCTGTTAAGTGGATGATCCATCCACATATATCTTCCAAGTCTCCTCAAGTTTAGGGTTTTGTACTTCTGTTATGAACTCAGCTAAGGCCTGGATTTTGATGGCTGCTCGAGGTTGATACTGTATAGCATACTCACTGAACTCTGTAGTCCACTTAATCAACCTCCAAGAGGTTTTAGAGTTGACAAGTATTCAGCCTAAAGTGTTGTAGTAAGTACCATGATTGGGTGAGAAAGAAAATAAGGACGCAACATCCGAGCAGCTAAGACCAATCCATACGCTAATTTTATAGTATGGTGTAACAACACTCGACTTTTTTTAATAAATGACTTAAGTATACAGGCTATTACTCTTTTCCCTCCTGCCTCACCAATACTGATCCGATCGCGAGCTCATTGGCTAACAAATATACCTACAAAGGTTTGCTCGCCACTGGCTTGGCAAGTATAGGCAGGGTGGACAAATAATTTTTTAACTCCTCAAAAACTTTGTGGCAATCAACATCCCATTGGAATTTGGTCGTTCGGTGGGGGATCTTGAAAAATTGCAAGCTTTGATCGACCAATCGAGAGATAAAGTGAGATAGGGTTGTGATCCGGCTAGTCAATCTTAGCGCCTCCTTCAGATTGCGCGGGGGAGCCATGTCTTGGAGGGCTTATACTTTGCTTGGATTGGCTTCTATCCCTCGCTTGGTCACAATGTATCCTAGGAACTGCTAGCTCTTTGCTCTGAACAAACACTTACTGGGTTAAGCTTCAGCCCGTATCACCTTAAAGTTTGACAGGTTTCTTCCACATCGGCACATAGGTCAGTCGCCCGGAGAGACTTGATCAGGATGTCGTCCGCATAAACTTTCATATTTCGCCCAATATACTTTCGGAATACTTTGTTCATAAGTCATTGGTAAGTAACACACTGTATTTTTTTAGTCTGAACGGTATAACATTATAGCAGTAAGTGTCTTTAATAGTTATAAAACTAACATTCTCCTAGTCATCCTTAACGAGCGATACTTGATGGTACCCCTGATAGGCGTCTAGCATGCAAATCAAGCCACATGATTGAATTTTTTTTATGTAGGCCCTAGGTGTCTCCTTGGACCCTTGCTTGAGTGAGAAAAAGCTTAACGAGGTCTTCTGGTAACGTCGACTGCTGGTGAAATAATGAAGGAAAAATTTACAAAAATCTTTGAAGCAGTGAATGGAATCCATCGGCAGTCGCTTAAACTATCTTTGCGTTGAGCCGACGAGTGTGGTGAGGAACACTCGACACTTTACACCATCCGTATATTGATGCAGGAGGACGCCATTCTTAAATTTGATGAGGTGATCCTTAGGGTGAGTTGAACCTAAGTATTCACCTATAGTCAGGGGCTGATAATATTTCGATAGCTTATTTGTTAGGGTTGCTAATCTTGTTGGATTGAGTCGCACGTGAGAGGGAGGTGAATCACGTGATTTTTGAAAACTAATTTTTTTTGTTAAAAATAAAGTATACGCAGCGGAGAATAAGTAAGACAAACGAAAATAGAAAATACCAGAGAAACACAGGCAGTTTACTTAGTTTGGTTCCTACGATGACTCCTACTCCAAGACCCAGGTTCCGCAGACCTATCGATGGGTAATGCACTAAATGCCTCTTTAGAAAATTTCTCACAGACGACGCCAAATTTAATCTAGTTTGAAAAGTATAGAGATGACGCACTGGGTACGATGGCTTGGTTGTTAACTGAGAGGAGACCTTTTACTCCATGGAGAAGCTTTCTTTTGATCCTGGGAACACAGAGATGAGCCAACAAAACATCAGCACCTAGAAACTAGGGGGAACCCCTCGCAAAGGCCCTCCGACCCTCAAATCAGTACCAGTCCAGACGGGTGAATGAAGAATAGTAAAGAATGTGCGTGCGAAAGTAAGTGTCAGATGTTCAGGGAACGTACCTTACCAACGGAGAGGGCCCCCCTTTATATACACCTCACATAACTTCTGCAATTATGAGGTGACAATGTGTGTCTGAAGTTGTTAGGTAAAGGAAAGTGTACAACCGAGGCAATGTGCAATAATTATCTGAGAAATCTTTCACTTATTTACATATATACCTATTTTGTCGTTATAGCTTGTGTCACTGTTGACGTTGTTGAAAAAATACACTATCATAAGTGGTCTCACATAACTTCTGCAATTATGAGGTGACAATGTGTGTCTGAAGTTGTTAGGTAAAGGAAAGTGTACAACCGAGGCAATGTGCAATAATTGTCCGAGAAATCTTTCACTTATTTACATATATACCTATTTTGTCGTTATAGCTTGTGTCACTGTTGACGTTGTTGAAAAATTACACTATCATAAGTGGTCTGCTGATGGGTCCTTGAAGAAGGTTTCAACAAAATATTCTCTGACATATAGTTGTTATTCTGACAGGTTGTTAGGATTCTCTACTCATGTTGTCGACTGAGTATATTTCGGCCGACCCATAAGATCAACCATCTTTATATCTGTCCTTGAGTTAAGTTGCTCAGTTATGTTCTGTAGAGTCTGCCCAGTTATGTATTATGCTATGTATATCTCGGTCGGCCCATAAGGTCAGCAGTCTTTATATCTGTCCTTGCATTAAGTTGCTCAGTTACGTTTTGCATAATATTAGCGACCCGTTCGAAAAATAATATGATGCATTGGACATGCTAGAAGTCCGTTCAAGGAATCGTACAATGAATTGTGTATGTTGGAAATCCATTTGGGAATTAATATGAAGCTAAGTGTCTTAGGCTCGATCGACCTTTTATCTGACTAGATATTCATAGAGAGATTTATAAGGCCAAGAGCCTTAAAATTGTCCGACCTTTTATATAGTTGTGCATGTATTGGGAGATTTATAAGCTCATGGAGGTTAACCTTTATTCTGACCATACATATGGTTGATCGATTGTGAGATGGGTCAGACATTCTGGCTTGCCAATAAGGTCGGCTGTCTTTAAACTCGGTCGAGCACGCTATCTTTTCAGTTCAAGAGTGAAATACTAAACCTTTATGTTCGACCGACGTAAAGGTCGATCGGCTTTCTCCCGTCCGGCTTGCAAACTAGGTGGGGAATGCTCTATTTCTTTGACTTTGACTGCCACGTCACCTGACTTTGACTCTCATGTCATCTTGATTTTAACTAACACGTCATTTCTAAATCCGCTCGTTATAACTCGTATCAATTACTTTTATGCCACCTCCACCTCCTGCTACCTTTCTAGCATTCCATCCTAAGACAACGATTTTATTGATATTGGAATGGCTGATTCCAGTATTTTAATATACAACGTTCGAGTTGAAGAGGTTCGAGGCCATACTTGCTATATTCTCCATGAAAAGACAAATGATCTTGTTTCTTTCTTTTGAAAGCTAAAGCAAAACCTCTTCTCTTCTTCAAAAAAAAAACAAAAATGAAAAATTCTCTATTATGCTTATGCCTAATGATATTATCATTGACCACGCATTTTCAGGTTGAAAATCAAGCTCAAGGGTCACCAGAAAAGAATTACAGGCCTTGCATTTTTTCAGTCATTGAATGTCCTTGTATCTTCCGGTGTTGATGCCCAGGTATGTAGGCCAAGTTATACTATTTTGATATCATTATCAGATTATTGCATGGAGCCGATACAATTTTGACTTCCAATTGTTTACAACATGAGATTCCTGCTTTTAGTGCTAATGTCTCATAAGTATTTAGTTTTAACTCCTCTGAAAGATCAGTTTTGGTGAATCAAATTGCAGCTATGCATGTGGAGTATGGAGCTGTGGGAGAACGAAAAGTCTAGATCTATCCAAGTGTCAGCAGCCCCTAATTTAGTTTCTTCACTATGATTGGGTGCTTCAATTTCCCCCAATTGCATAGTTGATGCTTGAGGAACAATAATCTCACATAAAAGATTAAAATGGAAAATGGTTCCCTTTTAAATATACCGACCCAAATAAAATTTAAAATAAATCAAAATATTATTTGAAAGAAATTCTTCTGTAGCTAAAATTAAGGACATAGATGAGATTTGAAATAATTTTCGTATTCACCAAACAAAAATTGCCTTAATAATAATATTCTCCCAAATAAAAGATCTATCAAAATAAGTTTTTACCAAGTATAAAAGTTTTAAAAAATCAAAATTCTAATTTGCATAATTCTGCTCCAGTGCCGGCTCTTCGCGTCCTGTGGTGATTGCCGAATCCAACCAGATTGCACTAGGCGTGAGTGACGGTGCGATTTACGTTCTGGAACCATCCATCGATGCAGATCCAAATTGATATCTTCCTTCGTCCTCTAATCCAGTCTCCAGCAATTAACAACCAGACTTCAGAGAAGCCAGCGATTCATAAAAATATAACATTAGTTTTAATTGATATATGCGGAATTAGATTGAGAATAGGGTGCTGAATGAATTTTGAAAGATTTTTTAAAAAAAGTTTAAGTGAAAATTACTTAATTGAAATTTTCACACGTGATAAATTTAAAAAATAATTAAATAAATAAAATAAAAGCAAAAAAAACAAACCCAATTCCTAATTGAATTAGGAATGACAGCTGTTGACTGTCTGTATATATATACACGGACACTAATGTTTTCTTCGAGAGCGACGATCGGCGAAAGCGACTGATAGACATGGTGGCGACCAAGAAGATGTTAAAAGTTAATTTGTATTTTCAATTAAGATAACTCTTGCCTTTTCAGTTTTCTATGAGTCTGAATAATAGTGTTAATCAGTCATTGGAATTGTGTTAAGGAATTAAGATAGAGTCTAGAATAATCTGATGATTAATATAAAGATATGTACTCTGTACTGACTGAAGTGGCAGAAAAAAAAGGGCCTCCTAAATAAATCAAAGATCCATTTCCTCTCTAGCCTTCATTTTCTTATACTACTCTTCATTATCTCCAACAAATTTGGTATCAGAGTCAATGGCCTCTTCAAATCCTTTAACCTTCTTCACTTATTCTCCTAGTCAAATACCTATATTCGAAGGAGAACATTACGAGTATTGGAGCTCCCAAATGGAGACCATCTTCATTTCCCAAGATTTGTGGGATGTGGTGAAACAAGAATTCGAAACAGTCGTGGGAGAAGAAACTGAGAAGCAGTTGAAGGAGAATATAAAGAAGAATGGCCAAGAAGCATGGGACGTTCTGAAGAAGGAATTCAAAGGGCCTGATAAAGTGATCTCAATTAAGTTGCAAAATTATTGGAGAAATTTTGACAACTTATCGATGAAAGAAAATGAATCTGTTAAAGATTTTTCTTCGAGGGTGGCTGAGATTGTCAACCAAATCAAGGGCTGTGGTGATACAATATCCGAGAAGAAAGTAGTGGAAAGAATTCTCAGATCATTACCGCAAAAATTCGAGCATATCGTTGCCGTGATCGAGGAGACGAAGGATAAATCCCAGCTAACTCGGTACGAGTTGTTCAGCTCTTTGGAGGCACATGAAGGCAGAGTCAATGGCTATACGAATCAGCCACTTGAGCAAGTTTTTCAAGTAAAGGCCAACCTCGGGGAAAAGAAATCTGATCCGAGACATGAAGAAAGAGGGTTTTCATCTTCCTACAGAGGATCATCAAGCAGAAAACGAGGAGGCTCCGGTCAAAATAATGGCCGGGGACATGGAAGGAAGCCATCATTGGATGTGCAGAGGTCTGGGACAGAGTGCCAGATCTGCAAAAAGCCAGGACATGAATCAAAAAGTTGTTAGCATCGCTGTACTAGGTGCAAAATTTCCAATCATTCGAAGCGGGACTGTTGGTTTAAGGAGAAATCTGAAGCCGCAGATGCTAAGGCGAATTTTGCGAAGGAAAATGATGTTGAAAAATTATTTTATTCATCTATGGATTCCAAGCACAGTTACAAGGAAACGTGGTTTCTTGACAGCGGGTGCAGCCACCACATAACCGGAAATCGTGATTCTTTCGCTATGTTGGATGATAAATTTTCCACGCAAGTGGAGCTTGGTGACAGCAAGCGTGTAAGCATCGAAGGGCAAGGAGTTGTTGCTGTCTACACAGAAGGAGGTAATAAAAAACATATTCATGATGTCTATTACTCTTCAAAGATCACCCATAACTTGTTGAGTGTTGGGCAAATAATGAAGGATGGTTATAAGTTGATTTTTGATAATGAACGTTGTGATATCATCAATAAGAAGAACAATTTGAGAGTAGCTGCTGTGAAAATGAATGCAAATGGTTTATTTCCATTCGAGACAGGGAAGTTACAGACATATGCTCTCAAATGTGGAGACCTTGATGAATCCTATCTTTGGCATTTAAGGTATGGACACTTAAACTTTAAGAGCTTGCAGCTTTTGGAGCAAAAGGGAATGGTCACTGGTCTTCCTACAATCCATTCAAAAGATCGAGTTTGTGAAGGCTGTATATATGGAAAGATGCATCGATTTCCATTTCCAAACACAGCATGGAGAGCTCGAAGTCCATTAGAGCTTGTCCATGCTGATATATGCGGCCCAATTCGAAGTGCTTCACTCGGTAACAAGCAGTACTTCATTCTTTTTGTTGACGATTTTACAAGAATGATATGGACTTATTTTCTCGATAGAAAGTCTGATGCTTTCAGCACCTTCTTACACTTCAAAGCCCTTGTTGAGAATCAAAGTGGATGCTCGATTAAGGCTCTCCGAACAGATCGTGGAGGAGAGTTTATATACAAACCTTTCCTCAAATATTGCAAGGAGAACGGGATTCTACGACAGCTTACTGTGCGGCACACTCCTCAACAAAACGGAGTCGCGAAGAGGAAAAATCGAACGATTGAAGAAATGTCTCGCAGCATGCTCAAGGGTAAAGGACTTCCTAACAAATTTTGGGCTGAGGCTGTGAATACGACAGTGTATATTCTAAATCGTTCTCCAACAAAGGCTGTTCAGAATAGGACTCCGTTCGAGGCATGGTATGATCGAAAGCCAGTTGTAAATCAGCTCAAGGTTTTTGGGTGCATCGCCTATACTCGTGTGTTGCCACATAACAGGGAGAAGTTTGATGAAAAAGGAGAAAAATTGATTTTTATTGGCTATAGTGATGAGTCCAAGGGGTATCGTCTTTATAACCCAAAAACTAATCAGTTAGTTCTCTCAAGAGATGTAATTTTTGACGAATTAGCTGTGTGGAATTGGGACGATAATGATTCACAAGTGCCTGTATTATCGGATGGAGCTGGAACAATTCCATTTGCTGATGTTGCTGGACCAACTGCGGGGACACAAAGCAGGATGGAAGGTGAAAGTTTGAGCACAGAAGGAGAAAGTTCCAGTACTACTGCGCCAACTGATGACTCAGAATCAGATTCCCCTCAAAGGTATCGCTCTTTATCTGACATATATTCAGAAACTAATTTGGCTTTGTTTGCTGGAGAACCACAGAATTACATTGAAGCTACAGATCAAGAAGTGTGGAGAAAAGCCATGAATGAATAGATTAAAAGCATTGAGAAAAATCAGACTTGGGATCTGGTTGATTTGCCAGCAGGAAAGGATGCAATCGGATTGAAATGGATATTCAAGACGAAGTATAATGAAGATGGAAGCATTCAGAAGCACAAGGCCAGAGTAGTCGCAAAAGGCTACTCACAGCAGCCGGGGATTGACTTCAATGAGACCTTCGCACCGGTCGCTCGCATGGAAACGATAAGAATTGTTCTCGCTTTGGCAGCCCAGTTGGAGATGAAAGTTTACCAACTTGACATTAAGTCGGCCTTCTTGAATGGAGAGTTAGAAGAAGAAGTTTATGTATGCCAGCCTGAAGGATATGTCGTGAAAGGGAAGGAAGAAAAAGTGTACCGGCTTCGAAAAGCTCTTTATGGGTTAAAACAAGCCCCTCGAGCTTGGTACAGCAAGATTGATTCCTATTTTCAGCATTTCGGTCTTCAGCGCAGCCCAAACGAGCCCTCCCTCTATGTGAAAGTCGGAGAAAAAGGAAATTTTTTAATCGTTTGTCTTTACGTCGATGATGTGATTTATGCAGGAACCGATATAAAGATGGTTGAAGATTTTAAATTGGCCATGATGAAAAAGTTCGAGATGTCTGATCTTGGACTTATGAGGTATTTTCTTGGTTTTCAAGTCAAGCAATCAAGTGGCGAGATTTTCATTTCACAAGAAAAGTATGTGGAGGATCTCTTGAAGAAGTTTCAGATGTTGTCTTGCAAACCCATGCCCACGCCAATGACACTTAATGAGAAGTTACAGCAAGAAGATGACAGCGAAATGGCAGATGAGAAGCTTTATCGAAGCTTAGTGGGATCCTTGATTTATCTCACAAACACGAGGCCCGATATTGTTCAGCCTGTAAGTGTACTCTCGAGGTTTATGAGCAAGCCAAGCAAGGTTCATTATGCTGCTGCAAAGAGAGTACTCAGATTCTTGCAAGGAACTATGAAACATGGGTTGAGATATGTAAAAGAATCGAACAATGATTTGGTCGGTTTTACGGATAGTGATTGGGTCGGCTCCCTCGAAGATAGGAGGAGTACCTCAGCATATCTTTTCTACCTCGGATTAAAGGTGATTTCATGGAGCTCAAGGAAGCAAAATACAGTAGCTTTATCATCTGCAGAGGCTGAATATTCTGCAGCAACAAGTGCAGCTTGTGAAGCAGTTTGGCTTAGGCGAATTATGGCTGATCTGCAACAGAAACATACGTGTTCGACTACTATTTTCTGTGACAACATGTCCACAATTGCAATGACAAAGAATCCAGTTTTTCACGCCCGAAGTAAGCATATTGAGTTGCGTCATCATTTCATTCGAGATTTGGTGAACAAAAGGGAAATTCACTTGGAGTTCATCGGGACTAATGAGCAGCCTGCAGATGTTCTTACAAAGCCCGTGTCATTGGAAAAGCTTGAGAAGTTTAAAGACAAGATGAAAATCACAAATTAAGGGGGAGTGTTAAAAGTTAATTTGTATTTCCAATTAAGATAACTCTTGTCTTTTCAGTTTTCTATGAGTCTGGATAATAGTGTTAATCAGTCATTGGAATTGTGTTAAGGAATTAAGATAGGGTCTAGAACAATCTGATGATTAATATAAAGATATGTGCTTTGTACTGACTGAAGTGGCAGAAAAAAAAAGGGCCTCCTAAATAAATCAAAGATCCGTTTCCTCTCTAGCCTTCATTTTCTTATACTACTCTTCATTATCTCCAACAGAAGACGACCACGGGGAGAGGGAGGCAGAAGATTGAGATGAAAGCTATCCAAAAGGAGACGGTGCGGCAGGTGTGCTTTTCCAAGCGCTGCGCCGGCGTGTTCAAGAAGGCCAGCGAGCTCTCTATTCTCTGGGCGCCAAGATCGCTGTCCTCGCCTTCTCGCCCAGCGGCAAGCCCTTCTCCTACGGCCACCCCTCCGTCGAGTCCATCTTGGAACGGTTTTTAAGCAGCAGTGTCGACGCCGCGCCTGCTACCCCGCCGCGGCACCCTCCCGCCGCCGTGCTGGTTCAGGCGCTCGGCCGCCAGGAGAAGGAGCTGCAGGAATGGCTCGAGGCAGGGGGCCCTGTGGGCGACCTGTTGGCCGCTGAGGTGGAGGAGCTAGGGCTGCCGGAGCTCGACCTGCTGCAGAGTACGCTAGAGTGTGTGCGAGCGGAGTCGTTGAGTAGGGCGAGGCAACTAGCTTGCTACAGGCCCACCGGGAAGAAGGAGGCGAGCGGCGGGGGCTTTTCCGTCCCTTCAACCTCTACGGTTGTTCCTGGGCCATTAACTTAGTAGATTTTTGTGTCAATTGGA
Source organism: Zingiber officinale (assembly GCF_018446385.1). NCBI lineage: Eukaryota > Viridiplantae > Streptophyta > Magnoliopsida > Zingiberales > Zingiberaceae > Zingiber > Zingiber officinale. Next base: position 127,074,133 of record NC_055989.1, read on the forward strand.
CTGGGTCAGCCCGTATTAGAGTATATAGAATGTGAGAGGAGTTACCACAATGTTGCATAAAATATTTCATGTTAATCTGAAACTGGATATATATATTTCTCATTTTACTAGCTAATGTTGTTATTTTATTAAAGAACATAATTCCTTGTATTTTTCTTTTAAAAAACATTATTATACATAATCATTCAAAAGTATAGAAAGTAGAAAAAAAAAAAAAAAGGAAAATAGAAAGAAGTAAGACATGTTGGTAAACAAACAAGCAGGATGTACAAGACCAAGAGTACAATGAACCTTATAGAATTTAAGGTATATTTACCCACTCGTAAGGGAATCATAGCTGGGAAATTGAATGGATATATCTTATGGTGATAAAAGGAGAATACGTTCGCCTCCAGTGTTCTCGTCAATTTATCTCGGGGTTAATACGGAGGAGATAAATCACGGACGGCTACTAGCCTTTGGAATAGTGACTAGCACATAAGGGAGTCATTTACCTCGATTTTGTCGAGATTCGAACTCCAGACCTCATGGTGACAACACCTCATGCGCTAACCACTAAACCGTCCCAAGGGAAGGAATGGACATATTCCATGGTGGCAAAAAGTGAATGCGCTGACCCCCAGCATCCCCGCTAACTCATCCCAGAGCTAACACGGAAGAGGTAAATCACGGACGGCTACTAGCCTTTGGAATAATAACTAGCACATAAGGGAGACATTTACCTCGATTTTATCGAGATTTGAACCTCAGACCTCATGATGACAATATTTTATGTGCTAGCCACTAGACCATCCCGAAAAGACATGAATGGACATATCCCATTGTGACAGGGATATGTTCCACACCCTGTCACAATGGGATATGTCCATTTGAGACATACGCCAAGTGGTTCTCTAATGCTATGTGTCAATGCCATTTGAGACATTGGAGATGTATTCACCCATCTGCAATGTTGCCATTCCACAAGCATGCTGCACCACCTCTGAAATAACAATCACTGCACTTATGTACCTATCTAGTTTTAAAACATTCGACTGATCTAATGTCTGCCATATAAGGGAGTCTGATAAATAAGTAAACAAATAGAAAAAAAAATGATTTTTAGCTGACCTAGACCACGAAAAACATCAGAGCATCTTTCAGAGTCCTCCCCTGTTCAGTTGTGATATTGAAGGCAAGTTTATCCTACAGCAAAGATATCAAACACAGCCTTGAGAAACAAATGGAAATCCACCTAAGAAATAGGCTTCTATAGCAGAGTTACCATATCTCTTCGGATAAGCTCCTGAAGCTTCAGCATGATCCGCTGCCGAGAAGTTACTGGTGTATTTCTCCAATGTGGAAAAGCCCCTTTGGCTACATTCACTGCTGCTTTGAACTCTTCATCGGTAGTTATTGGAACCCTATAAACTACTTCTTGTGTTGCCTTGCATAGCCAAATAATATGAAAATCAGATCTTACATAGAAATTCTTGTACCAAACATAACTAGATTATCAATTTGCAGCGATTAGGTGTTTCATCTACAAGTATCTGATTTAAAATCCTGTTCTACATATTTCTTGGAATAACAGATGAAATCCTCTGGTTCTGAATCAAATTGGATAAAAATAAGGGGCATAATATTGGCAATCAGATCGTCATCGAACCAGAAAGCATTTTATTCGACAGTGGCTCAAATGAAACATATAGAGATGTTAATAAGTATTCAAAAACTCACAGGGTTGACAACATCAATCCAATCTTTGGATTGGGACTCCACAAACGCTCCGCCGATGAGATTCCGGACCCTCGGCTGCATATCCCCATCAAATTATTCAACTTATCCAAAATGATTACATTTTGCGAGTCCAATCGAACAAAACATTACAGGATGCGCGCCGTGGGTCGCCGATGCTTGTGCGGCAGTGGAGAGGTGAAGGACACCGATGGAGGCGGCCAGGCGTCGCCATGCCCGGGCGTCGGAGGCTGCGAGGGAAGCAAAGAGAGATGAGGGACGGTGACGAAGGGCTTTCAGGAAAGGGTGAGATCGATCGGGATTACCCCGGTGAAGCGAAGAACGAAGCATAGCGGTGGGCCAGGCGAGTGAGCACGCAGCGGCAGGTGAGCGTGTACATTACGGTGCGGACACCATTTATGGAGGGAAGGAAACCCATTCCTCGCTGGCGCTGCAAGTGCTCGAAGGAAAGGCATCATACTTTACGCCGATCATCTACCAATTACATGATTGGTAGTACACCAAAATGGGCCCGCCTATTCCCTAACAATAAAAAGAGAATTTCTTAAATGAGGATAAAATTAAAGGAAAAAAATGGTCAAAAATCAAACGGCGTCCTAAACACTAAATTATGTAAAATCTTTGGGAAAAAAAAACAAAAAACTAAAAGGGTATTCACCATATATTTTATCTCAAAAATACTTTATTTCAGGGTTATAGCAGCTTGGACAATATAAAATATAATACAATGCTATTATATAGATAAACAATTGGTCAGGAGCTTTATAACTATTTTAAAATAATTTTAAATAAGTTGATAAAAAATACTATGATATAATAGTATTTAAAATTTAATATTTAAGATCTAAAGTTTTAGAGTTTAAAATTTAACTACTAACAGTTACTTGATAATTATTACAATGTAAAAAACATTTATTTTATTTTAATCAAAATTAATATACATAAAATATTATTAAATTAAAATATTGATTATTAATTTAATTAAAATTATTTAAAATTTATCCAAAATTATTTTTAAAATATTTGTATAGCTATTATACGGTTGTAACTAAAATATAAATTTTAAAATGCAAAATCTGAACTCTAAATCTTAAATTTATCAAAATATTATTTATTAATTTTACCAAAAATATTTAAATTTCATTAAAAATATTTTAAATCAGCCAAAATCATTTCAAAATTCATGTAGCTTCCACCCAAATTAGAGAAACTACTATATAGATATTTATAATAATGTGTATTTTTTTTAATTGGTATCAAGTTGTTTAGTTTACACCCACTAATTTTAAAGATGACTAATCTATAGAAGTTTTACTCAAACTATTAAGATAAATCAGAAAGCACTAGCGGCTTATCAATCCAATATTCTTAGATTAACCGTCTATTAAAAAAATTTATCCGTCATATACATTATTGTAGTTATTTCTTATTTTCATAGATATAAAAAAAAAGAAAATCATGTAAAACTATAAAAGAACATTATATCTTAATTTTCCATTTCCAAAATGTTTTTTATTTTGATTAACTTAAAATACAATTCTATAACAAAGTTCCCTTAAACATTAATACATTATTAGGAATAATTATGTCTGAACTCAATTTAAAAAAAAAATAATGAATCAGACCTAGATATAAGATAATCAATTTAATTCTATAGAAGCTTTCTAGACATCTAGATAAATCATTATATGAAAAAATAATATTCTAAATCTCAAACTCAAACTCTATGTTTCAAAAAAATTAGAGGTTGTGTAAGGGAAAAAAAAACAGAAAAAACTCAATAATTTAATTAAAGATATTTGAAAACATATTATTATCCTAATTAATGTGATTGAAAGAGATTTAAATCCTAATAAAATAAATTAGAGGTAGCATAATAAGAAAAAAGATCAGAAAAATGTCATTAATATATATAAATAATGGAAAATTTAACATTTGATTAAAACTGGCCACCCCCATTTGATTAAAATTAGAACTATAAAATTTTAACATTGGATTAAAAAAAGTAGAAATTTTGAATTTAAAGATAATAAATATTAGAAATTAATTAATTTGAAAAAAATATTAGGAAATTCAAGAACCAACAATTATATAAAAAGAATAATATGTAAAAGAATATTTTGTTTTATTTTAAATAGAATTTTAGCTAAAAACTTTTATTTTGGCATTAGTATTTTTGCTAAAATTAAAATTATTGCATAAAAATATTTTAAAATGGTGAATAAATAAAGTACAATATATTTATTTTAAACAATTATTAATTAGCATAAAAATCAAGTATATCTAAAACAACTGTATTTCCATTGATTACTAATTTTCCCCAAAAATCGCTTTTTGCGCCCACCGTGGGGCTCGAACCCACGACCACAAGGTTAAGAGCCTTGCGCTCTACCAACTGAGCTAGACGGGCAGATTGAATTTGAAAGCAAACATATAGATAATAAATATTATATTATTCCATCAAACCTACATTAATGATCAATCTATGCTTCGGTTGAGGGGCTCAATCGCCACTTCACTGCCCAGCTCATCCTTTTCCAAGTTAAACCTTATTTTTTAAACTAATTCTACAATTAATACTATTTTATACTCACTATTTTACTAGATCTTAAAAAAAACAAAGAGATCTTTTGATATATGGATAATTTACCACATTGATTGATGAGACATTTGGTATTTTTAAAATAAAGAATTTATATCCTGGATTTTTTTAACATTTTAAATTTTTGAAATTTTAAATTCAAACTTTTTTTAGGTAATTTATATAGCAGTGATAATTCGTCAAATCCCCAAAAAAAATTATAGTGTAAATTTACACGAATATAATTATTTGTATTAAAAAGATTTTAAAATTATAGAGAAATTTAAATTCTAATGTTTTACTAATGCAAAATTGACGTTAACGTTCATATTAATTTGGATATTGAAAAAAACTAGTACACTCGATGTAGTATTATTGATATTATTTTTTTTATTGTTTTTAAAAATTATTTTCTGTTGTGTATCTGTATTTACCTATCTCCATATCCATGAGACCGGCTCTAGGGGCTGCTATGGGGTAGTTCCATATTTTTATTGATATTATTTTTAAATAACTAAAATTTAGAATTGTAAATTGATCAAAATTTAAATTATTAGATTTAGTTAAAGGATATGTCAGATTAACTTTCTAAACAAATATAAAATTTAATTTTAGACTAATTAGACAAACCTTTTTTTTTTTCAAGTTAACAGTCAAAAGTGCAGAATTAAGATTGAGGTTCAAATTTGGAAACAAATTGTCTTGAATTGATTTTGAAAACAAATTTGGAAACTGGAGGAATAAGATTTGTTCCGATAAATATGGAAAATTAACCGATTTAATCATGATTGATTACCTAAATTGATGGAAATCGACAGCGACTACTCGACCAACAACTATATATACGAGAGCAGAGAAGAAGATCCATCCTCTTCATTGGCTCTTCTTCTTCACCGGCCGGAGTTTCTCCTCGATCGATCGATTGCTAAGACGACGACCATGCCGAAGTACACGGATGGCGTAGAGTGGTTTGACTGCGTGGAGTGCGGCGGCCTCCACTTCGCCGTCACCGCCGGCGGCAAGATAGCGTTCGTCGAGCTGTCTGAGGATCCCGTGGTGATCAACCCCGTCGACGACGACGTGGCGGAGCGCGGAGAGAAGACTGTTCTGCGGGCGACGGAGTTGGAGAGCGAGAGCACCATCGACGACGAGAGCACCGACACATGGCTGCACTTCTTCGACGTCTACCTGGAGGACTCGCCGGCCACCTTCAGCGCTTTCGTCTCCGGCCGCCGGATCAGCGGCATGACGCGCTTCAGCTGAAGCGTATTCTTAAGGCTTCGTCTCATTAATTGTCTTCGAGTGTGTAGTTATGTGATTAATTCTTGACGTAGTAAGTTTGAACAGATTAATTGTCCTTGTTTTGTTCTTAGCTCTATGGATGTTCTTGAATGATTTTCTGGGTCAAGATTATTTTATGTCTGATTCAACTGAGATTATTTGTTTCCTAATTTTGAACGATTTATATGTTAATAAAGAGGCATTCATCCAAATCTGAAAGTTATAAAAGGTAAAATAACATTTGTTTATTGCACAGCTTGTTTTAAGTCAGTTGCAAGGGAAACGTTGTTTCGATAGTATATTGACAACGGAGGCAATTCCGGCATATTTGGAAATGAAATAAATCAGGATCTGCTTCTTTAGTTTTCATCAAGTTGATGTTGATCTCCCATGTACTGTCAACGTTGACTTTATCTTCGAAAGTCAAGGGGTTGAATAGGTTGGCTGCAAGAATGATAACATGTTTCAAGAAACAAAGGCAACAACAAGGACTGGAGTGTATTTAAATGAGATTTCAAAATATTGGAGCATTTTGATGAAGAATTACTGCATAACTTCAATGCTTCACGCGAATACAACCGAGCAAGTAGTCACCAAAACCTGTATTTTCCGTCGGCGAGTTGCAGTTTTCTCTGTTTACTAGCAGCCCTTCTTGCAGACAAGACAATCGAGACAAGTTGAATGTTGTTCCTGTAACAAATCTTATCGATATCTGATGAGTTTATTGTATTACAAAGGATGCTCTCACCGACCAACATGCCAAGATCGGAAGTAAATATGATCAGCTCAGCCTCAAATAATTACAGCATGCCCTCCGACTCACTTTTTTGCAAGTCTGGCTGCAGCTCCTCCAACTAAGAGGGCTTTTCCAATATGACCAGCATGAAGACCACATGCCACAGTATCTCCACCAATGACCACCCATTTCCAGTCGATACCTCGATGCGCCTTATCATATTTGGCAATGCTATCAGCTGTTCTAGAAGTAGAACTCGAGGACTCTGGTTCGAGTTGAGTGATGGCTCCATTGTGGGAAACCTTAGTTGTGATTTGTGCCATAAGCGCACATCTAGATAGAGAAGCTTCAGTTTTAACTTGCGATTGAAAATTGAAAATTTTAACTTGTGATTTTTAATAGACTAAATTGAAATTTTAACTATCATAATGGACAGATTAAAAATTTATCAAGAAAGTATGTACCTAAAAAATTTCTTGTTAATCTTGTAGGAAGAAATATATTCTGAATTTTAAAATCATGCTTGTATTAAATTTTTTTTCTTGCGATTGAATATTTTTTTGATTTTAACTTGTGTTCAAAATAAAATGGATTCAATTTTTTTTAAGAAAAAATCCCATTTTTTTTGAATTCTTTTAAGAGTTATCCTTGCTAATTTTTTTTTTCTAAAATGAATGGTAAGTGGACATACTGATAAAATAGTTAATTACTTTAAATATTTAAAAAAAATCTATTAGATTCCTTTTTGGATAAATATAATTGCTTTATATAATTTTTTTATTACTTTAAATATTTACCTAAAAGCATTCTTTTATATAAATCTTGAAAATATATTTTTTTCTGTCAAAATGTATATTTTTTTCAAGGTTTCCAAAATTATCTTAAGGCTTCCAATTTCATTTTTTTATTCACTTAAACTTGAATTTAAGATTCACAAATTTTTCAAGTCATTTTAACTTGATAAATTCAACGTTTCTTTTACAAACTAAGAACTTTCTTACTTTTTGAAAAAGTAACCCTTAGAATTTTTTTGGTACCCCGTTTTTTATGTGATCAAAGGGGGAGAAGGGAAGATTAAGTCTAGGGGAAGTAGCTTAATATTAAATTTCTTACTTTTTGCACTTTATTGTAAAATTTATTTATTTTACTTTATGTATATTTACCCTAGCTTAACTTGGGTTTCTCACATCAAAAAGGGGGAGATTATTGGAACCCTAAGGTTGTTTTGATGTGATCAAACAAGTTAAGTTAGGTCCTGTTGGTTTTGAACCCTGTGTCTAAGTGTGTAGGAACTTAGGAGCACAGGAAGTCGAACAAAAGATGCAACTAGCGAGAAGGACGGCACAGGAGAGAACCGACAGGCTCGGTACGTCTGAGGGACGAGGTGTTGTGGAAGAGTACACCGACAGACGAGAAGGGGTCGTACGATATTTCCGAGGGACGAGAAGCTGAGGCGGAAGATTACTCGGAGAGCAAAAGACGCAGCTAGCGAGAAGGTCGGCACGGGAGAGAGCCGACGGGCTCGGTGCGTCCGAGGGATGAAGCTGCGAAAGAGTACGCTGGCGGACGAGAATGAAACATGCGACGATTCCGAGGTACGAGAAGACGGAGCGGAAGCTTGCTCGAGGATAAGCTCAGAAATTGGGTTCGGGTGAGCCCTATTCCAGATGACCGAAATCACCCAAGCAAGTGGAGTCGGAGCGGAAGACCCAGACCAAGGCGAGCAGCATCGGAGCAGAGAGCCCGGATCGAAAAAAGTCAACATTGTTGACTTTAAGGGTCCGAGCGCCCGGACCAGTTCGAGCGCCCGGAACCCTTTCAGGCGTCCGGAACCCTTCCGGACGCCCGGAATGCGATATTGACCATATCACATTTAACCGTGATCCATTGCGAAGGGGATAAAGTTTTATCCCCTTCCAGGCACTGGGAACCCTTCCAGGCGCCTCGACCAAAACTATAAATATAGTCTTGGTCCAAAAAGCTAAAAAGAACAAGAAAATCCAATACAACACTTGTGCTTGAGTTTATAAGAATTGAGCTTCGTCATTTGTGAGCTTTGAATGTTGTAAGAGGCTTCTCCGCCCAGAGGAGATTTTTAGTGCGCTTTTCATTTGTCTTGGATTAACAACCTCCCCAGTTGTAACCAAGTAAATCTGTGAGCCTCATTTTTTAGTTCTTTTATTTATTCTTATGCAAGTGTTACTTTAATCAAGTTATTTGTCCGGAAAGGGTATTTTCGGTTTTATTTTGTGCAAGGGTTATTCAACCCCCCTTTTAGCCGGCCAACCGATCCCAACAGATCATCCCCACCTTCCTCCTTCAGAAAGCTTCACTATTTTTAAGGAGCAGGTTGTGGTAGAGTTTCGCTTCCTTATCCACCCCTTCTTTGCCTCTGTTAGCCAATACTTTCGTACTCCACTTCATCAACTCATCTCAAATTCCATTCGCATCCTAAGTGGTGTCACTATTGCTTTTTGTCTACTTGGCGTCCCCTTGTCTTGTCATCTATTTCATCACTACTTTTACCCTCAACAAGTGACGAATGACTTATTTCATTTTTGTGTTCGTCCTAAGACAACTTTATTTAATAGGATACTGCCTCAAGACGAGTGGAGAGATAAATATTTCGTCATTCGACTCCCGATTTCTTTGCCTTGGCCAACGACATGGCAGCAACACCTTCACCCTATCTCTGATTTGGGCAATATCTATATAGATCCGGCCTTGCGTCAGGCCTTAGAGAGGCTGAGAGGTTGGAAGTTTACTCTGTCTGAGCTGACTATAGAGGGTCTGCTATACGTTTTTGGGCTTGCTCCTATTGACCTTAGATTAAGTGCCACTTTGGTAAAGAATTTTTCTCCTCTTTAGTTATTTATGAATACGTTTCCCTTCTTATAGTATTTACTTATTTTTGTAGAGGAGATTATTACCCCGACATTTCTCTTTAAAAAACCCGGGTGACAAAGGACTTTCTGCACCAACTAGGTGAAGCCCTACTGAATGAGCGCAAACTTGAGCAAGCCTCATCCTCTGTCTACTCCCTTCCTCCCGTAGACTGTCCCATAGAAACCTCCTCTTCTATCTCCTCCGATTCGGATACTCCCCTCACGTTTAAGCATAAAAAGCCCCAATTGAAGACTCTGAATCTACCCGAACAACCATTAGCTGAGCGAACTTCACTTGATATGACTTAGGTTTTTTCTGCTCAAGAAAAAGATCTCTCAATCATTAAAATTAAATGTTAAAGAACTCCTACTCGACAAGCCATAAACCATCATCGACTTCTTAAAGAGCTCCCGAAGAACCTCTTGATCAAGTTAGATTAGCATTTTTCATATTATGTTTTCCTAGTGTGTAATTATTGAAAGAAACAGAAATTAAATGTTAAATGCACATTAAACATTGTTAAACCGCACATGTTTTCTTGTATATCTTCAGTACCACCAATTTTTAAATTTTGCGTGCCTTCTTTAGGAAATGTTTATCAATCCACAGAATAAATTGGATAGGGTAGTAATGTCGGTCAGAATAATCAAACTTGGCGAATGAATTTCCTTAGAAGGGATCTTCGGGTTACATAACATGCTGGACAAGATAATAACGGTGAGCGGAATGACCAAGCTACATAGTTATAATCCCTTAAAATACTTATGATATATCCACAAAATAAATTCGTTATAATTGATTATCGGACTGAATATTAAACCAGGCTAGATGATACCGAATGGAATAAATAGGCCAGTAGTTTTTATCATTGATCACCGGATTGAATAATAAACCGGATGAAATAATAATACCGAGTGAAATAATCAGGTTGGTTAATACAATGAACCTCTTATAATTAGAACCCGTATGGGAACTTAGGAGTCCGGAATTTAAAAACACGAGAGCATACTCGCTCATAACCTAGTCGAAGGATTAAGAGTCTAGAATATAAAAGGGTGAGAGCATGCTCGCTTATAGTCCGCTTGGAGGATCGGGAGTCTGGAATATAAGGGTGCGAGAGCATACTCTCTTATAAACTGTCTGGAGGATCAGGAGTATGAAATTTTAAGGCATGAGAGCATGCTCACTTATAACCTGGCTGGTGGCTCGGGAGTCTGAAATTTTGAGGCGCGAGAGCATGCTCACTTATAACTCGACCGATGGCTTAGGAGTCTAGAACTTTGAGGCGCGAGAGCATACTCTTTTATAACCAAGCCGGTGGCTTAGGAGTCTGGAAATTTGAGGCACAAGAGCATGCTCGCTTATAACCCGGCCAATGGCTCGGGAATCTAGGACTTAGAGGATTTATTAGTTGAATTTGCCTAAATTCACATTAATTGTAAAAATTTTACATAATACACGAACGAATTACATGCGTACTTTTCAAGCCCTATAAGGCTGTAGATGATTCGCGCTCCAAGGTCGCTTCAGCATTTTCCCCTCTGCATCTTCAAGGTAATATAATCCTGAGGCGAGCTTTTGCACCACCTTATATGCTCCTCCCTACTGTGGCTCTAGCTTGGTGATGTTTCTGACTGGTTTAATTCGCTTCCAGACCAAATCGCCAACCTAAAAAATCTAGGGATAATCCTTCTATTATACTTTTGCCTTATCCTTTGGCGGAATGTCATTAGCCGAACGACTGCCTTGTCTCTGACTTCTTCTAGCTTAAGCTCTAGCTGCCTTCGATCGAACACTACTCTAATCTCGATCGGGACCATTGCTTCACCACCATAAATCAAATGGAAAGGGATTATACATGTCACTTCTTGAGGGGTTGTTCAATAGGCCCATAACACATTGGGTAACTCGTCAACCCAACTTCCTCTAATATCATCTAATTTGGTCTTGAGCTCTTTGATAATTTCTTTGCTTGTTACTTCTACTTGGTCATTACTTTGGGGATAAGCCACAAATGTTAAGACTTGTGTAATACCATAAGTTGAACACCACTCTCATATTTTCCCGCCCTAGAATTGTCTGTCATTATCTGAAACCAATTTGTGTAGAATTCTAAACCTGCAAATGATGTGTTGTCATAAGAATTTGTTAATCATCCACTCGGTTATCTTAGCCAATGACTCTAACTCACCCATTTTGAAAAATAATCCACTACAACTAGCAAGAATTATTTCTAGGCGAATGCCAATGGAAAAGCCCCCACTATATACATACCCCATTGATCGAATGGGTAGGAGACAATGGAAGTTTTCAACAACTCAGTGGGGGTAGTGTGGGATATTCTATCGCATTTGACAGGATAATTATGTTCTTCCTAATTGAGCTACATTAGCTTGTAGAGTGAGTTAAAAATACTAGGACAGTAGTATTTTCCGTGCGAGAGATCGGCTGCCCACATGACTTTCACATGAACTTTAATGTATTTCCTATAAAATGTACTGCACGTCGTCTGGTCTGATGCATTTGAGTAAAATACATGAGAAAGCCCGTTTATAAAGATTGTCTCTGATCATAGTGAATCAGACATCTCTTTTCATGATCATGCGTACTTGCTCTCCCTTCGTTGGTAATACGCCCTGATCCGGCGGTAAGAATGGGGGATCCACTTCCTGAAGGGTCTCAGCTTAAGAACAGATGGAAGGCTGACTAAGCGGTTAATGGCCGCGCCGAGTAGCTGAGTAGGTCCGAGCGGATCTAGAGATAACCCATCCAGGGGCTTGGGTTTCCAATGCCAAGGCAGGAGGATCGAAGGGCCGAGCGGGAGTCCGCTCGGCTGGGGCCAAAGGGCCGAGCGGGTTGTCCGTTCGGCCAAGATAAGGGCGAGGGTACAAAGGTGGTCGAGCGGCCTATGCTCTCGACTCGGGATATGGGATATCAGCAGAAGCATGTCTGATGATTAGGCCGTACACAAGATCGCACGATGGAGGATCTTGCCGTCACATCATGGAAAGGTTGATACAGTAGCAGTATGGCCTCATGGACGTCTTCCTGCCAGATCCATATCTGGGCATGGCCCTTCTGACAGACCCATGCCTGGGCATGGTCAAAGGCAGGTGGTTGCTTTGATTGGCGTGCCCAGGCTTCTTCGAGAGGCCTATATAAGGCCTCCATTTCTTCACCGGAGGTATGAAAAAAGTCTTCATCTGGAGGCCACCTTTTTGTTATTCCTCGCCTGACTTGAGCGTCGGAGGGCCGTCGCCGGGACACCCCTCCCGGCTCGGTTTTGCTGCAGGTTCACCGGAGCACTTGAGGATCCAGCAGGGAGCGCCACGTGCCAGTGTCCGTTGACTCCTGGTTCGGACAGGATCAAATTGGCGCCGTCTGTGGGAACGCTCCTGCATCCGAACGGGAACGATGGATGAGACTGGACGACCACACACGGTGGCGCTTTCAACAGAAGAACTCGACGCTCTGCTCGAGATGAGGGCCTCCAAACTGGTGGAGCAAAAACAGAAAGTAGCGGCCGAGCAGAGCAAAATCGATGGCCCATCTATATCGGGCAAGTGGATGAGCTAGAAGCTAATTTGGCTCAACCAACTCAAGAGATAGAGGCGACCAATGCTAAGGCTGATATCAAGAAGAAGGAAAGCTCCGGCGGAATCTCGAGCGGATCAATCGCCAATTCTCGGAGGCTATTCTACGAGACCCTCTACCCAAGCACTACGTGCCTCCGACGATCGGCGAGTACAACGGAACAACGGACCTAGATGATCATCTGGGTAAGTTTGATAACACAGCTACACTCCATCAATATACAGATAGAGTAAAGTGCCGCGTCTTCCTTACAACTCTCTCAGGATCGGCTCAACGGTGGTTTCGGAGGCTGCCGGATGGATCCATCACTAGCTTCAAGGACTTCCGAACGGCCTTCCTCCACCACTTCGCTAGCAGTCGGCGTTATCAGAAGACAAGTGTCAGCTTGTTTGCCATCAAGCAAGAGTCGAGAGAATCGATTCGAGCTTACATCCAGCGATTCAACCAAGTGGCGATGGATATCCCAACGGCCACATCGGAGACGATGATGAATGCCTTCACGCAGGGCCTTGTGGATGGGGACTTCTTCCGGTCGCTCATCCGAAAGCCGCCCCGAGATTATGATCATATGCTACATCGGGCCAACGAATACATAAACGTGGAAGAAGCGCAAGCCGCCTGGAAAAAGGAAACTCCTACCAAGCGGACACCTATTCATGCCGAGCGGAAACAGCACGCCGCTCAGCAGCCACCTAGAGGACCGAGGGCCGAAGCAATCCGATCCCCCCACGCCAGGTCGCACGTACAAGAAGTGGCTGCCGCTCGGCCCAAGCCAAAAAAGAGGTGGACCCCTATGTTCTGCTCCTTCCACCAGACGGATACACACAACACGAGGGATTGTCGAAGTCTTCCTTTCGTGGCCAATCCCATTCCCAGGAATGCCGAACGACGGTCTCCTCCCATCGACAGGAGACCAAGGACCCATGAAGCTGATCGGACCCGCACCGAAAGGCGACATCAACAGACACCCGATTGGCACCGATCCCCAAGGCAGGAGAATCGCCGAGCGTCAAGAGAACGATCCCGGCCGTCCGCGCGGGAAGAGGAAAATAGAAGCAATACTTCCCGAGGCGAGATCAACGTTATTGCTGGTGGGCCGACCGGAGGAGACTCCAACCGAGCCAGAAAGGCGGGCCTCCGGCAGCTCCAGATCCACGCGGTCGGTTGTAGCCAAGAGCGGGCAAGTGGACCGGAAATCACTTTCGGGCCCGGAGACTTAGAAAGAGTAGAAGTGCCCCACGACGATGCTCTGCTCATTAAAGCGGTAATAGCAAATTACACTATTCACCGCGTGTTTGTTGACACAGGGAGCTCGGTCAACATCATATTCAAGAAGGCGTTCGACCAGCTGCAAATTGATCGAGCCGAGCTGCAGCCCATGACGACCCCCCTCTACGGGTTTACTGGCAACGAAGTTCAGCCGGTCGGACAAATTCGGCTGGCTACCTCACTGGGAGAAGAGCCGCTCAGGAGGACCAGGACAATAAACTTCGTGGTGGTCGACTCTCCTTCGTCCTACAACGTCATTTTGGGATGACCGGCGCTTAGCGAATTCCGAGCAGTCGTCTCAACCTTCCACCAGAAGATGAAGTTCCCCATCGAAGACAAAGTGGGAGAAGTACGGGGGGATCAGTTAGCAGCTCGGCGATGCTATATCGAGATGGTCCGAGCATAATCCAACTCTGCTCGGAAGGCACCTCGAATCGAGGTAAATGCCATCACCGAGAAACCTCCTGCTTTAATTTATGATGAAAAGGAGGAGGTTCAGATCCATCCGACCCGATCGGAGGCCACGACTTTTATCGCCTCTGATCTGGAGGAGGAGCAGAAGGAGGAACTGATCCAATGCCTCCAACGAAATCATGATGTCTTCGTCTGGTCGACACATGAGTTGCCCGGAATTTCGCCGAACCTGGCTTAGCATGAACTGCATGCCAGTGAAGCAGAGGAAAAGGGATTTCAGTGCGAGCGGAATGCCATCATCCGGCGGAAGTAGAGAAACTTCGGAGGCCGGCCACATACGCGAAGTGCAGTTCCTGAGCTGGCTGGCTAACGTAGTATTAGTCTCCAAGCCGGGCGGCAAGTGGAGAGTCTGCATCGACTTTCGGGACTTAAACAAAGCATGCCCCAAGGACTTCTATCCTCTGCCCCGGATAGATCAGCTGGTGGACTCTACGGCCGGCTGCGAATTAATTTGCATGCTTGACGCCTATCAAGGATATGAAGATCAAGAAAAAGTAAGCTTCATAACGGCCGACGGCACATATTGCTATAATGTGACGCCGTTCGGATTGAAGAATGCTGGGGCCACCTATCAACGCTTGATGAACAAGGTGTTCAAGGAGCAGATCGGGCGTAATCTGGAAGTCTATGTGGACGACATTCTTATCAAATCCATCCGAGCGGCCGATCTTTTCCAGGATATGGAAGAAACCTTCCGAACGCAAATATGGAGTCAAGCTAAATCCCGAAGTGCTTCGGAGCAAAAGGAGGGTGTTTCTTGGGGTACATAGTGACCGGGCGGGGAATCGAAAATCAGAAGGTGAAAGCTCGCAAGACATGCCGCCCCAAGAAATACAAGAGAAGTGCAGAGGTTGACGGTTCGGATATTGCTTTGTTCAGATTCATCTCCAAAACCGCCGGAGCCTTCCATTCTTCAAGATCTGCGCAAGGCTACTAAGTTCCAATGGGATGAATGTGACTGAGCGTTCGGAGAATTGAAGACATATCTTAATTCTCTGCCAGTGTTAGCCAAGCCGATCGGGGTGAGTCACTTTATATTTATTTGTCATCGATTGAGCATCTGTAGGCTCAGCACTTGTGAGGGCAAGCGGAGACGGTGTATTTTCTAAGCCACATTTTAAAAGATGAATCTCGTTACACCGGACTCGAGAAGTTGGCCTTTGCTTTGGTTCTAGCCGCCTGGCGCCTGACCGCATTTCTTGGCTCACACCATTATTGTCCGGACGAACAGACTTGGAAGAGTCTTGTTGAATCCAAGCGTCCGGACGGCTCATCAAGTGGACGTAATTAAGTGAATTTGACATCCAATATCAGCCCCTCGGCGATCAAAGCCCAATCCTTGGCTGATTTTGTGGCCGAAGTGGCCAGAGCCGGAAGCTATGTGGAGAATATATGTGGATGGGTCCTCCACTCGGCTCGGAAGTGGGATTGGAATATTGCTGCTCTCACCTCAAGAAGAGAAGATGCACCTATCCGTCCGGCTGGATTACAAAGCTACCAACAACGAAGCAGAGTATGAGACCCTCATAGCCGGATTGCAGGCAGCCCGGCGTGTGGGTGCCGGTCGGGTGACTCTCTATTCGGATTCACAGTTGGCCGCTCAACAACTTTCTGGCACCTTTGAAATCAACAGTGTTCGGCTTAAACTCTACGTTGAGGCCTTTGAAAAACTCAAAGCTACTTTCCGAGAGGTTCTTATACAGAAGATCCCCCGAACGGAGAACCAGGCAGCAGACGAGTTAGCCAAACTCGCGAGTTCAATAACACCAGTTGCCGTTCAGCAACCAATTGAAAAAGTACTGCTGGTGGCGCACGTCGATCGGATGCAAGGCCTCGCGTTTCCGAGCGACTGGAGGACACCTATTATAGAATTTCTCCGTTCGGGCACCACACCCTCCGATGAATATGCAGCCCGGCTCCTCAGAAGAAGAGTCGGTCGGTTTACACTCATCGGAGATCAGCTTTACAAGAAAGCTTTCTCGCGCCCGTTGCTGAAATGTGTAAGCTCGGAGGACTCAGCTTACATCCTCCAGGAAGTACATCAGGGATCATGCGGGGGTCATCCGGGCGGGCGCTCATTGGCCAAGAAGATCCTCTTGGCCGGATACTTTTGGCCAACTTTACAAACAGATGCCGCTCGGACAGTCTACACGCCTTTCATGCGTAGTATCACAACTTCTCCCACCGACCGTCGAAGAAATGGCGTCAAGCGTTTCATGCCCGTTCGACCAATGGGGAATGGATATTGTCGGTCCATTTCCGATGGCGGAGGGAATCTTACTAGTAGCGGTAGACTATTTCTCCAAGTGGGTGGAGGCCAAGCCGCTAGCAAAGATCACCGAACAAATGGTTAAAAATTCATCCGCAACACATCATTTGTCGGTTCGGCATCCTCGCCAACTAGTGTCCGGCAACGGGTGGCAGTTCACAGGGAAGATGTTAGAGGATTGGTGCAAAAGCTACGGATTGAGCAACATTTCACGTCCGTGGCCTATCCTCAGAGCAACGGGAAATTCTTCGTATTCTAGCGCTCGGCTCGACCATTTGGGAGGAAGTTGGCGGATGAAGGCCGTCTTGTGGGCCATCCGAACGACGCCAAAAGAAGGGACAGGAGTCACACTGTTCCATTTGGTATATGGCGGCGAGGCCGTCATTCCGGTTGAAGTCGGCGTGGAGTCCGCCGGATCCAGAGCTACTGAGGACAACGCCGAGCGGAGAAACATGGAGCTGGATTTGGTAGAAGAGGAGAGGGCAAAGGCGTCCGTTCGGCTGATGGCGTACGTCAACGAATGAAGCAAAATTATACCCAGATCATTCCAGGTCGGCGACCTTGTCTGGAAGAAAGTCAAGCCGGTCGGCGACGTCGGCAAGCTTGAAGCTCCATGGGCAGGTCCCTTCAAAATCATCGAAAAGCTCCGCTCGGGCGCGTATTATCTGGAGGATGAGGACGGTCGGCAGCTAGATAGGCCGTGGAGCGCGAACCACCTCCAGCCTTACCGGGCGGGATGAAAGGTGTACCACTGTAAATCATCCTGTGTACTTTTTTCGACTGAATATTGAAAATGCAGAAATGAAGAATCAAGAGAACAAATATAAGGCATTGTCAAAGAGGAACGAAGGCCCCGAGCCGCTCGGCCGGAGGTAAATGGGTCGGGCCAAGCGCTCTAAAATTGAAGGCCCCGTACCATTCGGACGGAGGTATATTATCCTAGCCAAAATGCTCAACGAAGCAGACCCTGAGCCATTCGGCCAAGAGTACGTTATCCAAGCCGGGTGAAAAGAACCAAGTGATAAAAAAGAGGGCAAAAAGCTTCGCCGAACGGAAGCGTCAAAATTAGCCAGAGCCGTCTAGCCCAGACGTTAAACCGTAGAGCCGCGCCGACCGGCTATAAAAACCGAGCGGAAAACCGACGAGCACCGTCGTTAAAGATCGAGAGCCGCGCCGATCGGCTATAAACATCCGCGCCGACGAGCACCGTCGTTAAAAATCGAGAGCCGCGCCGATCGGCTATAAACATCCGCGCCGACGAGCACCGTCGTTAAAAATCGAGAGCCGCGCCGATCGGCTATAAACATCCGCGCCGACGAGCACCGTCGTTAAAAATCGAGAGACGAGCCGGCGTCTATAAATGTCCGAGCGAAAGGTCGACGAGCACCGTCGTTAATAATCGAGAGCCACGCCGATCGGCTATAAACATCCGCGCCGACGAGCACCGTCGTTAAAAATTGAGAGCCGCGCCGATCTGCTATAAACATCCGCGCCGACGAGCACCGTCGTTAAAAATCGAGAGACGAGCCGGCGTCTATAAATGTCCGAGCGAAAGGCCGACGAGCACCGTCGTTAAAAATCGAGAGCCGCGCCGATCGGCTATAAACATCCGCGTCGACGAGCACCGTCGTTAAAAATCGAGAGCCGCGCCGACGAGCACCGTCGTTAAAAATCGAGAGACGAGCCGGCGTCTATAAATGTCCGAGCGAAAGGTCGACGAGCACCGTCGTTAAAAATCGAGAGCCGCGCCGATCGGCTATAAACATCCGCGCCGACGAGCACCGTCGTTAAAAATCGAGAGACGAGTCGGCGTCTATAAATGTCCGAGCGAAATGTCGACGAGCACCGTCGTTAAAAATCGAGAGCCGCGCCGATCGGCTATAAACATCCGCGCCGACGAGCACCGTCGTTAAAGATCGAGAGCTGCGCCGATCGGCTATAAATATCCGCGCCGACGAGCACCGTCGTTAAAGATCGAGATCCGCGCCATCGAGCTCCGTCAAAGATCGAGTGCCGAACTCGCGACTGTAAACTTGGACGGAACTGAGGATGCCAAATAACGAGCGTTCGCAAGTACTAAATTAATTAGGTCCGATCAGCCATCGGCTTGCCAACACTTCGCATTCACTGGATGCAAGCAGTGTAGCCAAGCGTTAAACGATTTCGAGGAAAATGAGTCTACCGATTAACCTGATCAGTCGTTTGGTAGGAAACATGGGGAGCCCAACTGATTCTACGAATAAGCAGCAACACACTAAAAGGAGACAATGAAGGGCAAACAAATACAAGCAAAGGAACATAAGGAGGCCGAACGGCACGTACAAAAAATGTTGCATCCACCAAGCGGATGAAATACAGAAAGCACTTGAAAGAACTCGCCTCACTCAGGGTCTTCAAAATTAAAGAAGGCATCTGGAATATCATCAATCATGGCCGCCAGGTCGGAGGCGGGAATATGCATTCCCTCGGGAAGGTGGCCACCTTTCTTCAAGTATGTCACGGTGACCTTGACCGCTTCGGCGAAAGTAGAAGAGACGTTGCCACCGAATTTTACGCCGAACCTCTCCGAGCGGAGGTATTCTTGGCGCGCTTCTGCTAGGCGGTTCGGCTCTCCGTCCTTATATTTTTTGAGTGCCGCTCGGGAAGCAGTTAAGGTATCTTGGACAGCCTTCAAGTCCACCTCGGCCTTTGTGCGTTCTGCCGAACGGTCCTCTCGCTCGGCGTTCAGCTGGGCCTCCAGATCCTTGGATCGCTGATCTAGTGCACGGACATCTACTTTCATCTTGTCCAAATCGGCTACCGCTCGCTTCTTCCGAGCAGTAGCGCGCTTCACATCCCCGTCCCGCTTCTTCACCAAGTCTTCGAGTCGAGCCACCTCTGTAGCCAGATCGGCAGCCTTCTTCTGTTCGGCCTCAAGAGCTTGTTTCTCCCGCTCGGCCGTGGGACCTCCCGACACTTGAAGTTTTTCCAGGAGTTCCTCCAGCTCGGCTAGCCGATGGCTAGTGGCGAACCAAACAGTAGCATGACACAGGAAGAAAGATGAATTTACCTGAGTGGCCTGCTGCATGTTGTTGTCGCCGAGCTGCTTGGGCGTCATGAGGGCCACTTGAATCTGCGCGTCCTCAAAAAGCTTGGCGAGCGGACCCGTCAAGGTTATTTCGTGAACGGGGCTCGAGGGCCGATCGGCGGACAGTAAATATTCCTCCGATGGGAATCGGAGGGTAGTCTTGATGGTTGGATGGTCGGACGGCGCTTCTTCAGTCGCGGCCGCCTGATGAGAGGACTCCCCTATAGTGGAAGTTTCGCCCAACCGACGTAAGCGGCGACGAGTCCGGGGAGGAGAGCCGGAGGGCTATGCGGTGGGCGAAACCACAGGGGTCCCGATCTGTGATGGCGTGCGATCCGGCGAAGTTACGCCGATCGGCGACTGTGGTTCCCCCTCTTGGGTCAGCGGAAGGCTGGAGTCTCTTCGACGTTTCCGCCGAACCTCCAATGGTGGATCTCCAACCTGGGGGACGCCCAGCTCGGCGGGGGCTGAGGAAACAGGATCCGTCTCAACCTCCGTTGAAGCGGATGGGGCAGCTTCTGTTTCAGGAGCGGACTGCGCCCCCCCTCTCCTGCATCTGCCGGGCGGCTGGGGATGAGACCCCGCTCGGCGAGCTCTTTTTTGGTGGCCGCTTCAATCTCCACGGACTTCAATTTCAAATGAGCAGTAGCCTTGGAGCGTCACATGACTTCAGCTACAGTAAAAGAAATTAAAATCAATTAGACAAAAAAGACTAAGAGAGTAAAGAATCCTTACTCATGCGGAAGGGGAGATTTGCCCGAACGGGAGACAATCCGAAAATATACAACACCCCCTTGAGAAGCAACTGATCGATCTTGTACCGCTGACCAGACAACCAGTTCGCCGCATGAAGATAGGCTGGATTGCTTCTGAACTTGCCGAGCTCCGGCTGAGTCGGCACAGCGATCTGCCATTTGGTTCGGAATGCTGGCCGCTCGGGAAGTCGGATATAGAAGAAAAACTCCTTCCAGTGCTTGTTGGAGGTCGGCATATTATCAAAAAATTTAAAGCCTATTCTACTTTGGAAGATAAAAGTGTCCGGTTCGAATTGTTTGGGGTAGAAGAAGAAGTGGAATATTTTGGAGTCAAGAGGGATACTGTGCAGCTTAAAGAGGATGACCACCCCGCTCAGCAGCCTAAAAGAATTCGGCACAAGTTGGCCGAGTGGGATGCGAAAATAATTGCAAACCTCCAAAATAAATGGATGGGTAGGAAATCTAAGACCGCCCTGGAATTGATCTAAAAAGAAACAAATGGTGCCGATCGGCGGGTCATAGGGCCGGTCAGTCGGGTCGGCTACAACTATTTCATAGTTATCGGGAATCCCATACGTCCGAACAAGGCGCCGAACACCCTCCTCATCAAATCGGCTCTCCATGGTCAGGTACCAAGGGCCATGAACGCCAACAGCGGGTTCGGAGGAGCTTGCCATCCCGAAGGAACAAAAAGATAGCGAGAAATCGAAGGAATGGGAACAAAGGAGGCAGAACAAGTTGGGAAGGCCTTGTAAGGGAAGGGAGAAGCTTACTAAGGGAAGGTAGACAGAAAGGATCACCAGAGAGCCGAAGACCACCAAGAGGCGAGAGCTGGGACGGCCGGAATGATGCAGCAGCAGCGGGCACCTTCGACGGAGAATACGCGATGAAACAGAGAATGCGGCGTAAAAGGCGAAGACGAGGGCTTTATACGAACGAGGCGGGTCGGCCTCGTCCGTCGGATGCAGGTCACGGAAGACAAAGTCATCATCTAACCGTCCGTTTCAAAATAACCGGCGTCCCATCGTACGGATCATCACCGCCACGCGAGAAGAGCCACGTGGCGCTCTGTCACCAGGCACAATTAATGCGCCCATACCGCGCATGCTTCGACTTAATGGAGAGGATTTGCGTGATTTTTGAGAAGATCTAGACAAACAGATATCCACATTAAGCGACAAGACAACCAAAATGAAGAGCCGAACGACTGAATTTGGCAAAAGGGCCGAACGGCCCAAAGAATATTATAAGCTACTGAAAGACGGCGACCGCCCGCTCGGACACATAGTCTAGTCAGTCGGACTCACTGCCTCCTTCGACTAGACTTGAAGGGAAGGCAAGTGATCCGGCGGTAAGAATGGGGGATCCACTTCCTGAAGGGTCTCAGCTTAAGAACAGATGGAAGGCTGACTAAGCGGTTAATGGCCGCGCCGAGCAGCTGAGTAGGTCCGAGCGGATCTAGAGATAACTCATCCAGGGGCTTGGGTTTCCGACGCCAAGGCAGGAGGATCGAAGGGCCGAGCGGGAGTCCGCTCGGCTGGGGCCAAAGGACCGAGCGGGTTGTCCGTTCGGCCAAGATAAGGGCGAGGGTACAAAGGTGGCCGAGCGGCCTATGCTCTCGGCTCGGGATATGGGATATCAGCAGAAGCATGTCTGATGATTAGGCCGTACACAAGATCGCACGATGGAGGATCTTGCCGTCACATCATGGAAAGGTTGATACAGTAGCAGTATGGCCTCATGGACGTCTTCCTGCCAGATCCATATCTGGGCATGGCCCTTCTGACAGACCCATGCCTGGGCATGGTCAAAGGCAGGTGGTTGCTTTGATTGGCGCGCACAGGCTTCTTCGAGAGGCATATATAAGGCCTCCATTTCTTCACCGGAGGTATGAAAAAAGTCTTCATCTGGAGGTCACCTTTTTGTTATTCCTCGCCTGACTTGAGCGTCGGAGGGCCGTCGCCGGGACACCCCTCCCGGCTCGGTTTTGCTGCAGGTTCACCGGAGCACTTGAGGATCCAGCAGGGAGCGCCACGTGCCCAGTGTCCGTTGACTCCTAGTTCGGACAGGATCACGCCCTATTGCAGAATAAAATGATGGGTATTCTCCAATCACTCTGCAGTTCAAGGTCGGTTTGTTGTTCAATGCAAGTTACTAGTAGTGTTTGTTCAACAGGCTTATCTAAGGTCCATGGAACTATGGAGGAATCTAACTTGGCCAAGTCATCTGCTGTTTAATTTTCTGCCCGAGAAACCTTTTGTTGGTCCCTTACGGTCAACTAAAGCGGGGTAAATAGCCTGAAATAAAAAAAATGAACACCTTTCTCGACTTATAGCTTTATCAATATAAACACTTGTACAAAAAAAAATAGCAAGCAAATTAACAAGAGAAAGAGACACAGAGATTTTACTTGGTTTGCAATCAGAAGATTACTAATTCAAGACGTTAAAAGCCCATTAAAGTCTCCTTCAGGCAGAGAAGCCTCTTACAGAAGTTAAAGTACTGAATTAAAAAAACTAAATAGAAGATAGAACGTTTACAAGTGTTGTGTTTAGCTACTGAGATCAGGGCTGTATTTATAGCCCTTATTGGGACGCTTGGAAGGGTTTTAGGTGCTTGGACATGGATAAAACTTTATCCATGTTGCACCGGATTGCAACAAGTGACATGTCAATAAACTTTCTAGTCCAGGTGCCTGGACCCGCTCCGGGCGCCCGGACCCTGTTAAATTTGATCCGCAGTCAAGGGCACTTTCGGAGGTGCTTGGACATGCTTCGGGCGTCTGGACCCTGTTAAATTTGATCTGCAGTCGAGGGCGCCTTCGGGGGCACCCTCGGCACTGGAAGTGGTCGGGCACCCGGACCAGCTCCAGGCGCTAGGACTCCGGGCGCTTGGAATCGCTCCAAGCGCTTGGACCACAGTCAACAACAAGTTGATTTTTCGTCTAGCCTCCACTCCGGCATCGCTCGCTTGGGTGATTTCAGCCATCCGGAATAGGACTCGCCCGAACCCATTTTTCGACCTTCTCGAGCAACCTTTCACTCCGGCTTTTCATCCCTCGGAATCACCGCGCATTTCCTTCTTGCTCGCCAGCGTACTCTTCCGCAGCGTCTCGTCCCTCAAATGCACCAAATCCGTCGACTCTCTCCCGTGTTGTCCTTCTTACTAGCTGCGTCTTTCGCTCGACCTCCTGTGCTTCTAAGTTCATGCACACTCAGACACAAGACATCAAAACATAACAGGACCTAACTTGACTTGGTTGATCACATCAAAACTACAATAGGGTACTTATACAATCTCCTCTTTTTTGATATAAGCAATCCCAAGTTAAGTTAGAGTAAACCAAAACTAATTAACAAAAAAATAGCAAGTATATAAGTTGCAATTTGAAAAAAAAACTATTGCAAAAATCAAAATGTACCCTCTCCTAGACTTAATCTCTAATTCTCGCTCATTGATCACATTAAAAATAATGGTAAGCTGTGAACATAACTTGAAATAGATTTAAAACATAGTCTAAGGGATAACACTATAATGATTATCATTAAGAACTTTAAATTTTGAATCTAAATAGTAATAAATTCTTTTCCTTAGCAAGATGTATTTAAATTCTTCCCCCTTAATTTTTTTTGAAAAATTACTTTAAAATAATTTTAAAGCTATTTTTTTTAAAAAAAAAATCTGAGAATATATTAGATTAAATACTATTAAAAAAATAAATTTTCAATACCTAACTTTTCAAGAATTTTTAATATTAAAAGTAGCATTTAGATAAATAATTTATATAAAGTCCAATAACGGTCAAAAAAAAAAAAAAAAAAAAAAAAAAATGAAATTTTTTCCATGGATAGAGAAGATGATAATCTTTCAATTTCTTTCTTAAAAAAAAATCTGTGAAATGTTTTGTTAATTAAAAAAATATGATCTTGGTTAGAAAAATTCATATAATATGATACAACTGTAAACAACTTTTAGAAAAATTGTCTTAGAGGGAGAAAACTATAAAATTTCATAGAAAAATAACTTTTCAAATAATATCACTACAAAATGTTTTAAAATTGAAAAATATCATTTTTTTTGAAAAAGAAATTATATAAAAATAATGTAGCGATCAAAAAATTTGATTTTTTTTTTCTATATGAGTAATGTAATCTTCTTTCTCGAAAAAATTAAATTCTAATTATTTTATAACAAATATTATGCAAAGAAATTTATTTGAAAACATTAGACAAAAAACTTTAATTTAATTAAAAAATAGGGCATTCGTTGAAAAAAATTAATTTAGGCACGATTTTAGAATCCAATATAAGTTCCTTTCAACAGAATTAATCAAAAATTTCTTAAGGACATATTTTGATGATAATTTTCTAATTTTTCCCTTGTGAAATCGTAAGTACCAGTTTAGTCCTTTAAATTTTAAATTTCAGGAATATTCAAACATGCATAGTAATTTTTCAATTTGTTTATTTGTGCTTTTAATTTTTTATTTTTTATTTTAAAATTATCAAAATCTTTTAGTCTGCATGTATTTGCTAAAATTAATTTTAATTTTGCATTTTCTTTACGAAATTAACCATATTTTTATACAGCATTTTAATGATCCCAAATAGTTCTTCAGGGGATCAGGAACGTACCTTACCGTTATTATTTCGTTGTCCGATGCTCCCCCTTCATCACTACTTTCCTCCGAAGACTCTCCCCCTTCATCGATGCTCATCTCGGACAAGCTTTCTTTGTCTTCAAGTAGGTATTCGGTATAAGTACAGTTCCAACAATTTCCTCAGCCTCGGATTCTTCTGACAACGACTCGGTGTCCATCAAGGAGTTAGATTCAGCTTCTTTTGGTTCTTCATAGAGCTTCAAGAACTTTTCCCAAAGTTCTTTTGCACTATTATAGTTGCTAATTCTGTCAAGATTCTGGGCGGGCAGAACATTTGGAAGGTGGAACTCAGCCTTACCATTAGCCATAAAATCGTTGCGCTACTTTTCAGTCCATCACTATTCCTCAAGTTCTTTTCCTTCTTTGCTTTTAGGCATATCAAAACCGTACTTAATTGTTAGTAAAATATTGAAATCGATTTTAAAATATACCTCCATTCAACGTCTCCAAAATGCCAACTCCCTCTCGAACACTAATGGGTAGATGCTAGCTCCGGCCATCATCTTTTGTGCTTCGATCAGCGGTTAGTCCTTCTAAAGCGGTTGGGCTCTGATACCACTTGTTGGTCCCTTGCGGTCGACTAGAGAGGGTGAATAGCCTGAAATTAAAAAAAACGAACAACTTTCTCGACTTATAGCTTTATCAACATAAACATTTGTACAAAAAAGAAATAGCAAGCAAATTAATAATAGAAAAAGGCACAGAGATTTTACTTGATTTGCAATAAGAAGATTACTAATCCAAGACGTTGAAATCCCACTAAAGTCTCCTTCAGGTGGAGAAACCTTTTACAGAAGTTAAAGCACAGAATTACAAAGCTAAACTGAAGATAGAATGTTTACAAGTGTTGTGTTTAGCTACTGGGATGAGGGCTATATTTATAGCCTTGACTGGGGCGTTTGAAAGGGTTATAAGGGTCTGGACATGGATAAAATTTTATCCACTCGCACTGGATCACAATAGGTGGCGTGTCGATAAACTTTCTAGTCCGAGCGTCTAGACCCGCTCCGAGCGCCCGAACCCTGTTAAATTTGATCTGCAGTCGAGGGTGCCTTCGGGGGCGCCCTCGACACCCAAAGTGGTCCAAGCGCCTGGATTCACTCTAGGCGCTTGGACCACAGTCAACAATAAGTTGACTTTTCATCCGGCTTCCGCTCCGGCTCCGCTCCCTTGGGTGATTTCGGCAATCCAGAATAAGGCTCATCCGAACCCATTTTTTGACCTTCTCGAGCAACCTTCCACTATGACTTTTCGTTCCTCGGAACCGTTGCGCGCTTCCTTCTCGTCTGCCAGTGTACTCTTCCGCAACGGCTTGTCCCTCGAATGCACCAAGTCCATCAACTCTCTCTCATGCCGTCCTTCTCGCTAGCTATATTTTTCGCTCGACCTCCTGTGCTCCTAAGTTCATGCACACTCAGACACATGACATCAAAATAACAGGGCCTAACTTAACTTGATTGATCACATCAAAATTATCATGAGGTACTTACACCTTTTGTATGATTGCCTCCTAGAACCCGATATCAAAATTTCCTGATAATTGTTGGGTGGTCAACTAAGAATCTGAATAAATTAAGACCCGAGCGGCTAGTACATGTCTCGCGGCTTGTAGGCCAGCTATCAGTGCTTCATATATGCCTTCATTGTTGGTAGCCTGATATTTTAGATGAACATATAGCTACATTTTGTCTTCCCTAGGTGATATCATAAGGATGTCTATTCCGCTGTCCTGTTGAGTGGATGATCCATCCACATATATCTTTCAAGTCTCCTCAAGTTCAGGGATTTGTACTTCTGTTATGAAATCAGCTAAGGCATGGGTTTTGTTGGCTGCTCGAGGTTGATACTGTATATCATACTCACTGAACTTTGTAGTCCACTTAATCAACCTCCAAGAGGTTTTAGAGTTGACAAGTACTCAGCCTAAAGTGTTGTTAGTAAGTACCACGATCGAGTGAGAAAGAAAAGAAGGACGCAACATCCGGGTAGCTAAGGTCAATCCATACGCTAATTTTTATAGTACGATGTAACAACATTCGACTTTTTTTAATAAATGACTTAAAAAGTATACAGGTTGTTACTCTTTTCCTTCCTGCCTCACCAACACTGATCTGACCGTGTACTCATTGGCTAACAAATACACCTTCAAAGGTTCGCCCGCCACTGGCTTGGCAAGTATAGGTAGGGTGGACAAATAATTTTTTAACTCCTCAAAAGTTTTGTGGCAATCAACATCCCATTGGAATTTGGTCGCTTGGCGAAGGATCTTGAAAAATGGCAAGCTTCGATCGTCCAATCGGGAGATAAAGCGAGACAGGGCTGTGATCCGGCTAGTCAATCTTAGTGCCTCTTTTAGATTGTGCGAGGGAGCCATGTCTTGGATGGCTTATACTTTGGTTGGGTTGGCTTCTATCCCTCGCTTGGTCACAATGTATCCTAGGAACCACCCACTCTTTGCTTCGAACAAACACTTACTGGGTTAAACTTCAGTCCGTATCGCCTTAAAGTCTAACAGGTTTCTTCCACATCAGCACATAGGTCAGTCGCCCGGAGGAACTTGATCAGGATGTCGTCCACATAAACTTTCATATTTCGCCTAATCTACTTTCGGAATACTTTGTTCATAAGCCGTTGGTAAGTAACATACTGTATTTTTTAGTCTGAACGACATAACATTATGGTAGTAAGTGTCTTTAACGGTTATAAAGCTAACATTCTCCTAATCATCCTTGACAAGTGATACTTGATGGTGCCCCTGATAGGCATCCAGCATGCAAATCAACTCATAGCTAGAAGTTGAATTCACTATCTAGTAAATTCTCGACAAGGGGTAGTTAGGAATGATAATTTTCTCTGAATCTGATGGGGAATCTGACATCCAACCCGAATGAAGGAGGATATGGAGGGAAGTTTTAGACCAGATTATAGTAATCTGGTAATTAGGTATGGGTATGGAGGCGGATGTGTAAAATCCTATCCATACCCTATCTCATACCCACTATATATAAGCCTTATTTTTTTATTGGAAAAGAAAAAATTTTAGCCTGCTTTCCGCCTTAGAAAAGAAACTTAGTTTGCCTTTTTATCCCGTCACCAACACATATCTCATTTCTTTTGCATGAGAAATGATCACAGGACCAAAGGAGCACGAGACGAGGAAGAACATACGAGTACATTGATATAATTTATTTTTTTTAAAAAAAAGGAAGAATGGTAGGTAGCAATAGGATGATGGGTAGGATATAAATACCCGATCGTCCGACGGGTATGGGGATGAGTATTAAAGTTAAATACCCGATGAGTATGGGGATGGATATGAGTATGTGTTGGTGCAGTTTACACTAATGGTCTAACTTAGGTTTTAATGAATGATAAGTAAATTAAGTTAGGTGTGTTTGTGATCTGATTACTTTACCAAGTGTGCAGGAATAGATGGTCTAAAGGACCTGACACTAGGCAGAAATCCAGTTAGGTTCGCGGGATCAGATAGTTGGTGTAAAGATTAGATGGGTCAACGGGCCAACCTGAGATCTGGTAGAAAGTCCGATTGGGTCCACGAGACCTAAAAGCCGGCAGAAGTCCAGTTGGGTCTGCGGACCTGACATCTGGCATGAAAACCTGGTGGGTCAAGAGGCTAGTCAACTGACTGTAAGTTGGTAAGTAAAGGTAAGTCACGGGAGGAGAGTGACTTGGTGAGGACGCATCCTAGTTGAGGGACAGTAAGCGTCGGTCCAGTTTAGGTCCATTTCGAATCCCTAAACTGAGACCTCAACTAGATCCTGATCTTAGGGGAGATAGAGTCTAATTACTACTCAGTATTATTGTGCTAACATTTGTCTTGCAGGTTATTATCTTGTTTATTACACTAACACACTTTGTATGGAAAGAAAAGTATAAAAAGCCTCAGGTGAACAGTACCCGAGGTGTCTTCCAAGGGATAGAAGACGCCTTCAAGCATTGAAGGCGTCTTAGCACTGTTCATATAAGGCACCTTTAGTGCTTGGAAGGTGTCTTCTATAGGATAAAATTTGGACCTTGTCGGGGATAAGAACTAGGTTGTTTGGGATTAAATTTGTCGGGTTGGAGGCGCCTTCAAGGCCTTTGAAGGTGCCTTCCACATCCCTTATAAAGGCTTCTCAACCTAAGCTTCAACAACAACTCATATACAAGTTTCTACGCATCCGATTGAGGTTCAGACTGCTCCGACTTCCTGCTGCTACTCAGCTACGACACTGCTGTGCCTGACTACCACTGAGAAACCACCCCAAACACCGAGCTTGAGCCAACCATCTTCTGAAAAGTGTTTGGTAACTTTAATTTTGTACTTAATTACTGCAAAAGGACAAGTACAGTATGCTGTACTTGTACCGAAATTCCTTGTACTCGATTCTCTCTTCGAGAGGTACCGGAAGAGGTATTTTAGTAGATTACCCATCGATAGGTCCGCGGGACATGGGTCTTGGAGTAGGAGTCGCTAAAGGCTCCAAACCAAGTAAAACCCCTTGTGTTCGTATTCTATTTACTTAGTTTTTTTTTCTTTGAGTTCATAGTTTTTCGCGCGTACTTATCTTTTAAAATTTAAAAAGAATAAGTTTTTAAAATCACGTGATTCACCCTTCTCTCGCGTGTGACTCGATCCAACAGTATGGATTAATAAATGGGGATGGATACGAAGGAGATGAAATCCTACCCAGATCCTACCCATTGTCATCCCTAGGGGTAGTAGTCCATGGGGCATACTTTGTGGAGGTCCCTGAAGTTAATGTAGACCCTCAATTTGTTTCCAGCCTTGGACACTAAGACCACGTTGGCTAACCAGTTTGGGAATTGCACCTCTCGGATATAGCCGACCTCCAATAGCTTGTATACTTCTGCGTGAATGATCTTATTCTGATCTGCCATAAAATCTCTCTTTCTCTATTTGATCGGTCAGGCTTTGAGGACGACATGAAGTACGTGTTCCATGACTGTTGGGGAGATGCATGTGATCTCCTTGGGCTCCCAAGCAAAAATATCATTGTTACGTGTTAAACACACAACAAACTTTTCTTTAAGTTCCGGAGATAGGTCAATAGCTACTTGGGTAGTGGCCTCCGGCCGGCTTGGTCGAATTTAAACCTCCTCCTTCTCTTCATAGACTAGGGCAGACGGTGCTTCCCAGATAGTATTGGCTTCCATTTACTGCATCTTCTGGGAGGAATTGGATTTAGTTTTGATTATATCAACATAACACTTACGTGCTACTAGTTGATCTCCTTTGATCTCCCAGACTTGATCATATATAGGGAACTTTATTTTCTGGCAGAAGGTTGAGACTACTATCTGGAATTCATTTAGGATCAATCGGCCCAAAATGACGTTGCAGGCAGAGAGTGCGTCCATTACTATAAAGGTCAATTGACACCCCCTCATTAGGGGTTTCTCCCCTAAAGATATAGCTAACTTTATTTGGTCGAGCAGCTGGACCTCAATGCCTGTTGTTAGGATCGTTCGTACTCGGCTAGAGAGGGGGGTGTGAATAGCCGACCCCAAATCTTCCGTTTCTTTCTACAATTAGGGTTAGCGCAGCGGAAATAACTAAATAGAAACGAAACGAAGATGATCAAACCTTAGACGCAGCGATGTAACGAGGTTCGGAGATGATACTCCTACTCCTCGGCGTGTCCGTAAGGTGGACGAAGCCTATCAATCCGTCGGTGGATGAGTCCCCGGAGAACCGGCTAATACAAGCTCCTTGTGGGTGGAGAAACCTCGCCACAACACACTCTTGCAACAGCAAGTAAGGAGAGTACAGAAATACAAGGAAAGACAGCAAGAAATACAACAGTAAGAAAACTCTTGCTTGCCTTCTCTTCGACTGGAAGAAGCAGCAGCTCCAAGCGCCTACAACAGCAGGTGACCCAGCCAAAGAGAAGCTCACGCGAAGCTTCAACGCTTCAAGAACTCAGCAGAGCTCAGCAGCAGAAAGAAGAAGAAGGTTCGGAGAAGAGTTGGTCTGTAGAGTCGCTCGAACCCTTATATAACCTGCGAACCTACAAGCCAAAAGGCCAGAAACACAGGAGCCAAAAATAGCCTAGCCGTTGTCTCTCAACGGCTAGGGCCAGACCGATCAGGCATCGCCCTGATCGGTCTGGAGCTATCCTGATCGGTCCGAGAGACCGATCAGGCCCCAGTCTGATCGGGCTGCGTCTCTGATCGGTCGTGGAGACCGATTAGGATTCATGCTGATCGGTCCCCAGACCGATCAGTAAGCTCACAGAGGCACACTGATCGCTTTCTGATCGGTCTCCAGACCGATCAGATGACCTGGATCGATCCACTGATCGATCCAGCTCTTGGTTTTTGTCAAAACCAATTCCCACGCCTTCCACACCAATATCCGGTCAACCTTGACCTATTGGTATCTCATGCTTAGCATCTGGTCACTCCCTTGACCTGCTAAGACTCCCTACCAAGTGTCCGGTCAATCCCTTTGACCCACTTGGTCTTTCCAACACCAGATGTCCGATCATCCTTGATCCATCTGGATTTTCCCTTGCCTGGCTTCACTCACCCGGACTTTCACCGACTTCACTCACTAGGATTTCCAACTGCCTGGCTTAGACTTCCCATCACCAGACTTTCCAACATCCTAACATCCATCTGGATTTTCCCTTGCCTGGCTTCACTCACCAGGACTTTCCACACTGCCTAACATCCCAGTTAGGACTTTCCCACGTGCCAAGCTCCCTGCTTGGACTTCTCCGTGCCAAGTCTCCATACTTGGACTTTTCCAGTGCCAAGTCTCCATACTTGGACTTTTCCCGTGCCAAGTCTCCACACTTAGACTTTTCGCGTGCCAAGCTCCCTGCTTGGACTTCTCCGTGCCAAGTCTCCATACTTGGACTTTTTCCCGAATCAGGTCAACCAGGTCAACCTTGACCTACGGTTGCACCAATAATCTCCCAAACATCTATTCTTGTCTCATATCAAGAATAGAACTCTCTCACGAGTGTCAAACATCAACATGCAACTCAACTAGGTCAACCTTGACCTAAGGTTGCACCGACAATCTTCCCAAGTCAAACATCAAAATACAACTCGAGTCACGTCACCTCGAGTCGGGTCAACCAGGTCAACCTTGACCTAAGGTTGCACCAACAATCTCCCCCTTTTTGATGTTTGACAAAACCCATAATCAAGTTAGGCATCTTCCAATGTCCAATGTTCTTTCCTTGAACATTCTCTGGACATTCTCCCCTTAGGTTAACCCGATAACCTAACTTGGGTTCTCCAATAATTCTCCCCCTTTTTGACACACATCAAAAAGAATTCCAATGTTCTTCCTCGAACATTCCTTGACATTCTTCCCCTAACTTAGGTTAACCCGATAACCTAACTTGGGTTCTCCAATAATTCTCCAATGAACACTCTCCCCTTTTTGACACACATCAAAAAGAGAGAATCAAGGTCAAGAGTTTCCTCCTAATGAAAGTCCCATATCTTTCATTGAAACTCTTAATTTCCCCCTTGATACTAAACTCAACAATCAACTTAGTGACAATCCTATGCCACTAATCCTCAAAAGTCTTTAAGGAGTAAAAACTCCCCCTAAAAGTCAACTCCCCCTTGACTAATAGGTAAAACTCCCCCTCGACCATTGCACCAACAATGTCTTGGTGAGTTTTCAAACCTTTAGAAACCCGAAACTCAACTCCCACAGCTGAAATTTCAGACCACAGTCGAAATTCAGCAAATTCAGCACGCCTGATCGGTCACCGGACCGATCAGAACCCCTCTGGATCGGTCCCCAGACCGATCCAGCCTTCCCTGGATCGGTCCAGTGACCGATCCAGCCTTGGACAGCCTCGAGTTCTGATTTCCTTCTCCCGAAATTCAGAAACTCACAACAAATTCCAGAAAATTCGAAAAATTGTGAAATTTTGAGGATACATTCCTCATAGCATATACTATCATGGAAAAATAGTTTTCTATGAAAATAACTTCCATTTTTCAATCTTGATACAAAGTTCAAAAACTTTGAAATAGTTCAAGTTTAACTCAACTTTGTATCACAATGTTCAATGATGAATGCAATCACTAAGATGACTTCATCAAGGTTTTCCAAATCAATTTCAAAATGATTTTAAACCTTTTAATTTAGGACCATAATCTTAGGGCTAAATGTACATGACTTGTACACAAGCTTTCCCTATGATCCTCCATTTCTTGAATTAGGCTCATCTAGGTACAAGAACTATGCACCTTGATCCTAATTCATGATCCTAATATCTCACACACATCTAAAGTGTATCAAAACACATCCATGGCAATTTTGATGTGAGATATGGGTTTAGGTATCTTAGACTAAGGTCTCATGCATTTTCTAAACACAAATTTGATCTCAATATCAAAATGTGTTTTTCATCCTTAAATCAATTCAATTGATTATTAATGCAAGAGATGATGACATGGCATAAAATGGTATCATAAATGAAAATATGTGCCAATGTCATGATGTCATGGCATAAAGTTTGAAACTTAAATAAACATGACATATAAACTAGCCTAAGCATTATCATGACATTTCAAATGATAATAAAACTAAACATGATGTCATGACATGTGAGGGCAAACAATTATGGCAAGATTTAGCATAAATAAATATACCTAGATTACCTATCTAAGTATCCTTAACCACTTTGCTAACCTAAAATTTAACCCTTGATTGCCCTAAAATGCCAAAATCCTAATTTTGACACTTCTTGAACTCTAGATTAATTCATGCCACTTAAAGATCAAATTTATTCTCAAAACTTGGCATGTTTCATTTTTCCTCGAGAGTTCTCTAAATTTTCCCAAATTGTGCCAACTAAAATCATTCTTTTCCATAATGGCACATTTTACTCTTCCAAGGAGTAAATGATAATTCCATTTCATTTTCAAAGGTTCACAAAACCTTGAAAATGCTCCTTGAGTGTCAATTTCCTCAAAGTTGGGTTAACTACCCTTCTTATTGGAGTTGACACTCTCTAACCCATTTATGGGGTAGAGAAGATGCTCCTAGGAACCCAATACCTATTAGAGCTCATTGGGTTCACTAAATATTCACTAGGGATAACTTCCCTAGCAACCCTCCTAATGACCCTCTTAGGCTTTAAAGCCTTGGTCATTTGGGTCTCATCAAGGTCAACTATAGGGGTGACTTCCCTTGTGACCTTGGTAATGGTCTTCCTAGCCCTAGGTTTTGTTCCATAATCAAATGGAACATTGTGATAAGTGGGCTTGATAGTTTGGGACTTAGGTTTGTGACCCAAACCTTTCTTGTCCTTGGACTTGGATTTTTGACCCTTAAACCCTAGAGATGACTTCTCCAAGTTTTTAAGAGACTTTTCCAAAGTATCAAGTCTTGACCTCAAGACTTGATTCTCCTTTTCTAATACCTCAATTTTTGATTTATCACTCTTTCTTGAGGTATTCTTAGGCATATGTGTAGTTGATTTAGGATTCCTACCTAGGTTATCCTTAGCCTTAGATGGGTTGATCCTAGGGTTAGCCTTTCTAGAATTATCCTTATCTAGACTCACATGTTTAGCTCCTAAGCACATGTATTGATTCCTAAGGTTATCATGCTTGTTATTATCGACAAGTGCAATAAAATTCCTAGCATGCATTTTATTAGAATTGCAAAAATGAACCTTAGAGGTTACCTTAGGGTTTGCCTTAGCTCCCCCTATCGATGTGCCCGGTCTCTTGCCCTTGTGAGGTTGCCTCCCCCTCAGACAATGGCTCCTATAGTGTCCCCTTTGCTTGCATTGGAAGCACACGATGTGCTCCTTGCCCTTGCATTTCGGGACTCCGGCTTCCTTGACCTTTGGCGCCGGTGGAGTCTTTCTTACCCTCTTCGGACACTTACTCTTGTAATGTCCATGTTCCCTACACTCAAAGCACATAATGTGTAATTTAATTGAACTTAAATTGCTTGAGTTACCTAGGGTTGAGGGTGGAGATGAGCTTTCTTCTTCATCCCTTCCGGAGGTAGAATCTTCTTCTTGCTCCGATATTGAACAAGAGGAACTCTCCTCCTCTTCTTCCTTGGATGTTGAGTAGCCCTCAACTCTCAATTCACTCCCTCCATGATGTGAGCTACTTGGATCACTAGGCTCTTCTTCATGGCTTGAAGTAGAGCTCTCCTCATGGTACTTGGCCAAGTTATCCCATAATTCCTTGGCATTGTTGTAACCTATCTTACACAAGATGTTAGTAGGCAATGAAAATTCAATTATTCTCGTTACCTCTTCGTTGATTTAGGATTTGTGAATTTGTTCTCTTGTCCACTCCTTCTTCTCAAGTGATTTTCCTTCCTTATCCACCGGAGGAATAAAACCTTCTTGTACACAAAACCAATTCATTATGTTAGTCATAAGAAAGTACTTCATCCTTACCTTCCAATACGCGAAGTCACCGCATTCGTAGAATGGTGGAATGGTGGCATCTTCTCCGAGTAGATCCATCCTCTAGCTCGTGCTCCCTGGGTGTTAATCCGATGAAGAGCAAACCTTTGCTCTGATACCACTTGTTAGGATCGTTCGTACTCGGCTAGAGAGGGGGGTGTGAATAGCCGACCCCAAATCTTCCGTTTCTTTCTACAATTAGGGTTAGCGCAGCGGAAATAACTAAATAGAAACGAAACGAAGATGATCAAACCTTAGACGCAGCGATGTAACGAGGTTCGGAGATGATACTCCTACTCCTCGGCGTGTCCGTAAGGTGGACGAAGCCTATCAATCCGTCGGTGGATGAGTCCCCGGAGAACCGGCTAATACAAGCTCCTTGTGGGTGAAGAAACCTCACCACAACACACTCTTGCAACAGCAAGTAAGGAGAGTACAGAAATACAAGGAAAGACAGCAAGAAATACAACAGTAAGAAAACTCTTGCTTGCCTTCTCTTCGACTGGAAGAAGCAGCAGCTCCAAGCGCCTACAACAGCAGGTGACCCAGCCAAAGAGAAGCTCACGCGAAGCTTCAACGCTTCAAGAACTCAGCAGAGCTCAGCAGCAGAAAGAAGAAGAAGGTTCGGAGAAGAGTTGGTCTGTAGAGTCGCTCGAACCCTTATATAACCTGCGAACCTACAAGCCAAAAGGCCAGAAACACAGGAGCCAAAAATAGCCTAGCCGTTGTCTCTCAACGGCTAGGGCCAGACCGATCAGGCATCGCCCTGATCGGTCTGGAGCTATCCTGATCGGTCCGAGAGACCGATCAGGCCCCAGTCTGATCGGTCCCCAGACCGATCCCACCTCTCAGAGAGGTGGCTGCGTCTCTGATCGGTCGTGGAGACCGATCAGGATTCATGCTGATCGGTCCCCAGACCGATCAGTAAGCTCACAGAGGCACACTGATCGCTTTCTGATCGGTCTCCAGACCGATCAGATGACCTGGATCGATCCAGCTCTTGGTTTTTGTCCAAACCAATTCCCACGCCTTCCACACCAATATCCGGTCAACCTTGACCTATTGGTATCTCATGCTTAGCATCTGGTCACTCCCTTGACCTGCTAAGACTCCCTACCAAGTGTCCGGTCAATCCCTTTGACCCACTTGGTCTTTCCAACACCAGATGTCCGATCATCCTTGATCCATCTGGATTTTCCCTTGCCTGGCTTCACTCACCCGGACTTTCACCTGGCTTCACTCACCAGGATTTCCACACTGCCTAACATCCCAGTTAGGACTTTCTCACTGCCTGGCTTCACTCACCAGGACTTTCCAACTGCCTAACATCCCAGTTAGGACTTTTCCACTGCCTGGCTTCACTCACCAGGACTTTCCACACTGCCTAACATCCCAGTTAGGACTTTCCCACGTGCCAAGCTCCCTGCTTGGACTTCTCCGTGCCAAGTCTCCATACTTGGACTTTTCCAGTGCCAAGTCTCCATACTTGGACTTTTCCCGTGCCAAGTCTCCACACTTAGACTTTTCGCGTGCCAAGCTCCCTGCTTGGACTTCTCCGTGCCAAGTCTCCATACTTGGACTTTTTCCCGAATCAGGTCAACCAGGTCAACCTTGACCTACGGTTGCACCAATAATCTCCCAAACATCTATTCTTGTCTCATATCAAGAATAGAACTCTCTCACGAGTGTCAAACATCAACATTCAACTCAACTAGGTCAACCTTGACCTAAGGTTGCACCGACAATCTTCCCAAGTCAAACATCAAAATACAACTCGAGTCACGTCACCTCGAGTCGGGTCAACCAGGTCAACCTTGACCTAAGGTTGCACCAACACCTGTGAACCCATACAAAGGAGTCACCATGAGTTGAAGCTTGCTCGAGTCTATCTGCAGTTGCTGGACTGCTTGTTTGAAGATGATATTGACCGAACTGCCTGTGCCAACAAAAGTACGATAAATATTATAATTGGGTATAATAGCCTTAATTATTAAAGCGTCGTCATGGGATATCTCTACCCATTCCAAATCTTTAAGCCTGAAGTTGATTTCAGGCAATCGACGAGCGTGTGATTTTCTTACTCGGTTGGAGTCTCCATCGGTTGAGCCATCATCTATCATATCGATATTGCCCTGAGCAGCATTATTGCGATTCTCCTCTTGCCATGTCGGGAGCTCTTGGTGGACCCGGGAGGGAGCATGTGCTTGTTCTACTGGCGGTGGGGTTGTTCTTTGGCGTCGCTCGACCTCTCACTAGTCACTTCTGGTCGAGCCACCGGGCTAGTGATAAGGGAGATGGTTGGGCGACGGGGTGCATCAGTGAATTCTTTGATTATTGTTCTATTGATTTGCCAGATTATAACATTGCTGGGTATCATGAGTGGCTGACCGGTGGTATGTGCACCACCGTCTCGGGACTCCCCGAGGGGGCTCGGGGATCTCTCTCACTCGGCTTCCATGTGTTGCACGGCCTGATGCCGTGATTCTTGCTGATGAGGTTGAGCATCTAGGGTCCTCTATGTGGCAAAGTGGTTAATGCTTGGTGCTCAAGCGCTAGAATAGCAGTTGGTGCAGTAACTTCCTTCTTTCGAGCGGTCTATGCCTCCTCGACAATAATGAGCTCGGTCACCCAGTCCAGCAGATGGTCGAAATTCCTTAGAGGCCTTTTGAATAAAGAATAGAATAAATCATTATCGGTGAGGTCTTGGGAGAAGACACTCACCAGAATTTCATTGGCGGCTGAAGGGACATCCATAGCCACCTAATTGAATTTTTTGATGTAGGCCCTGGGTGTCTTCTGGGACCCTTGCTTGAGCGAGAAAAAGCTTAACGAGGTCTTCTGGTAATGCCGACTGCTGGTGAAATGATGAAGGAAAATCTTACAAAAATCCTTGAAGTAGTGAATGGAATCCACCGGTATCGCTTGAACCATCTTTGCGTCGAGCTGACGAGTGTGGTGAGGAACATTCGACACTTTGCACCATCCGTATATTGATGCAGGAGGGTGTCATTCTCAAATTTGAGGAGGTGATTCTCAGGGTGAGTTGAACCTGAGTATTCATCTATAATTAGGGGCTGATAATGTTTCGGTAGCTTATTTGTTAGGGGTGCTAATCTTGTTGGATCGAGTCACACGTGAGAGGGGGGTGAATCACGTGATTTTTAAAAATTATTTTTTTTGTTAAAAACAAAGTATACGCAGCGGAGAATAAGTAAGATAAATGAAAATAAAAAATATCATAGAAACACAGGCGGTTTACTTAGTTCGGATTCTACGGCGATTCCTACTCCAAGACCTAGGTCTCGCGGATCTATCGATGGGTAATCCACTAATTGCCTCTTCCGTAATCGTCGGAAGAGGTGATCGAGTACAAAGCTAGGGATAGTGTAACAACCTACATTTCCTTTTTAAAACAGTAATAGTTAGAAATGCAACAGTTAATAAAAGGTTGCAAATAAGTTGGAGTACTCGGTGTGTTGCAGCTGGTCTACTAGAGATGATCGAATATCTTAGAAGCATAACTCGGAGGTAGGTAGACTTTCTGGAGCAGCAACAGAAAGTCAAAGCAGACGAGAGCTCAATTGGATGCGCAGTAACTCGTATGGAAGTTGTATTTGAAAGTGTGGGCGAGCACTTCTTTTATTGAGCATGGAAGGCGCCTTCCAAGGCCTTGAAGGCACTTCCAATGAGACAAATCTAATCCCAAAATTTATTGAAGCTTATCATCAAAAAGGTCAAACTTTATTCTGTGGAAGGCACCTTCCATAGCATTGAAGGTGTCTTCCATGAACAATGCAAAGGCACCTTCAAATGCTTGAAGGTGTCTTCCATCTCCTGGAAGGTGTCTCAAGTGAATAGTACTCGAGGCTTTTTGTGCTTTTTTTGTCCTGCAAAACGTGTTAGTCTAATAAACCTGCAAGACAAATGTTAGTCCAGTAATAAAGAGTAGTAATTAGATCTTGTCTCCCTGAGAGCAGGATCTAGTCAAGGTCTCGATTTATTTTTCTGAAATGAACCTGAATCAGACTGACACCTACTTTCCCTTCGAACGGGGACGCGTTCTTACTTAGTCACTCTCCTCCAGTGACTTGCCTTTACTTATTAGTTATAGAGTTACCCTCCGGAATCACACATCTGAACTGTTGGTACGGTTATCACTGACGGTCTAACTCAGGTTTTGATGAATGACAAAATAAGGTTAAGTTAGTTTCAATGTGATCTAACACTTTGGCGAAGTGTGCAGGAGAAGTCTAGCTAGGTCGACGGGCTAACCTGATAGTTGGCACGAAGTCCAACCATGTCGACAGGCTGACCTGATAGCTGGCACGAAGTCCATCTAGGTCGATGGACTGACCTAATAGCTGGCATGAAGACCAACTAGGTCGACGGGCTGACCTGATAACTGGCATGAAGTCCAGCTAGGTCGACGGGCTGATCTGATAGCTGACATAAAGTCCAGATAGATCAACAGATGAACCTGATATCTGGCATGAAGCCCAGCTAGGTCGATGGGCTGACCTGATGGCTGGCACGAAGACCAGCTAGGTCGACGGGCTAACCTGATAGCTGACACGAAGTCCAGACAGGTTGACGGGCTGACCGAATGTCTGGCAGGTAAGTTAAGGTAAGTCATTGGAAGAGAGTGAGTTGGTGAGAACGCGTTCCCCGTTTAAGGGAATAGTAGGCGTCGATCCAACTTAGAACCATTTCATAAATCAAAGTTGAGATCTTGACTAAATTCCGGTCTTGGTGAGACAAAGTCTAATTACTACTCTTTTATTATATTTGTGCTAACTTTTGTTTTGCAGAGTAATATAACTTTTATTTTACCTCGGACTAACATTTTCTTGCAAGAGAAAAACTTTATGGAAAATGGTTGTCCGGGCGCCCGGAACTGGTCCAGGCGCCCGGAAGGCAAAGACTTGTCGAATCGCAACATGGAGCGCGCTGGTTGGCCAGACCTACATCATGGTCCGGGCACCCGGAAGGGATCCGGTCGCCCGGAGCATCCTATATAAGGAGGTCTCGCCCTGGAGCATCTTATACAACGTCTTCCAACGGCTGCTCTACTGCGATGTGCTTCTGCGAAGCTTCTCGGACAACTAGCGGCTCAAGTTTGTTTGCATTGTTGTCGATATTTTCTCTCTAAAGTTCTTGTACTTACATTTGTAATCTGATTTTGCGAACTATTAGCGGTTTCCCAATGAAAGCACTCGACGAGTGCGGGCCTTGGAGTAGGAGTCGACCAAGGCTCCAAACCAAGTAAAATTGGTCCGTGTTAGCATTGTTTTGCTCTTATTTTTTTGCTGCTTACTTGATTTCGCTACGATATTTTTTAAATCGCTATTCACCCCCCCTCTAGCAAGCTCTACGATCTAACACGAACTTCGGGAATCGAACATCCCGACTTATCGGAATCGTACATCCGGTTTTCATCCATCGAGGATCGTACATCGCAACTTACCGAAATCAAACATCCGGTCTTCACCCATCGAGAATCAAACATTCTAACTTATCGGAATCACACATCCGGTCTTCATCCATCGAGAATCGCACATCCCGACTTGCTAGAATTATACATCCGGACTTTGCTAATCGAGAATTGAACATCCCGATTGTCAATCGGGAATCGAACATCCCAAAACCTGCGCACTTGGTAAATGCATTAGATCACGATAACACCTAACTTAACTCACTTGTCATTTATCAAAACCTAAGCTAGGCCGTTAGTACAAATTGCACCAACAAATCTGTTCGGGAGAACTGCAAGTTGTAGGAGCTTTTCCTTTGCGCTCGTACCGAACGAGTGCCTCTCTAGAAGATTCTTGGTGCAGTCTTTCTTGGCCCATGTACTCAGGCGATATACGGAAGAGCACTTGATGACGCGGAATTGGTGAATGAGGCGTGGGAGGTAGATGGGCAGGACCTTCCTCCTGAGCCCCTCTTTCCCTTTGGTGGGTTGTTGTCGACGCTACAGGATTTGGTGGCGGCAAAGTGCCACCAGTAGCTGCTTGTTATTGCTGTTGTGCTAGTTTCTGTGCTTGGGCGTTGATGAGCAACTCTAGATTTTCTTGCATTAGGGAGACAGTGGTGAGTCATCCAGCTTCTTCCATCTCTGATCTTCAGATTCAAGCAAAAGTTCTCACAGACGATGCCAAATTTAATCTAGTCTGAAAACTACAGAGATGGCACGCTGGGTACGATGGCTTGGTTGTTAACTGAGATGAGACCTTTTACTCCACGAAGAAGCTTCCTTTTGATCCTGCGAACACAGAAACAAGCCAATAAAACATCAGCACCCAGAAACTAGGGGAATCCCTCGCAAAGGCCCTCCGACCCTCAAGTCAGTATCAGTCCAGACAGGTGAATGAAGAACAGTAAAGCATGTGCGCGCGAAAGTAAGTGTCAGATGTTCAGGGAACGTACCTTTCCAACTAAGAGGACCCCATCTTGATATACACCTCTCATAACCTCTACAATCATGAGGTGACAATGTGTATCTGAAGTTGTTAGGTAAAGGAAAGTGTACAACCTAGGCAATGTGTAATAATTGTCCAAGAAATCTTTCACTTATTTACATATATACCTCTTTTGTCATTACAGCTTGTGTTATTGCTGAGGTTGTTGAAAGATTATACTGTCGTAAGTGATCTGCTGATGGGTCCTTGAAGAAGGT
Source organism: Zingiber officinale (assembly GCF_018446385.1). Taxonomy (NCBI): domain Eukaryota; kingdom Viridiplantae; phylum Streptophyta; class Magnoliopsida; order Zingiberales; family Zingiberaceae; genus Zingiber; species Zingiber officinale. Next base: position 127,116,551 of record NC_055989.1, read on the forward strand.
TTCAAAAAAATATTCTTTGACATATAGTTGTTATTCTGACAAGTTGTTAGGATTCTCTGCTCATGTTGTCGACTGAGTATATTTCGGTCGACCCATAAGATCAGTCGTCTTTATGTCTATCCTTACATTAAGTTGCTCAGTTATGTTCTGTATAGTCTGCTCAGTTATGTATTATGCTGCGTATATTTCAGTCGGCCTATAAGGTCGGCGGTCTTTATATCTGTCCTTGCATTAAGTTGCTCAGTTACGTTTTGTTGGTGCAGCGGCGCCGGCAAGAGGGGAGAGGTGAATTGCCTGCAAAAAGAAAATACCCTCCTCGTTCTTTCAACTCTAAAACAGCAACAATAATAAAATAAAATAACAGAAAAGAAGAGACAAATTTAACTTGGTTACAACCTAGGTGGTTGTTAATCCAAGGCAGTTGAAAAGCTCTACTAGAAATGTTCCCTTCACTGTAGGCGGAGAAGCATTTTATACACTAAGAAAGCTCTAAGAGTTGCTAGGAATTGAATACTGAGTTGAATGAATAATTCCTAACTTCAGGGGCCTTTATATAGCTCCTGAAAATCCTATCTCATGTCTTGAGGGCGCCTCGAAAGGGGTTGAGGGCGCCTCCAATGGGATAAGCAGATAAAACTTTATTTGTGCGCAAACAGGCGAATTAACCCAGTTGAGGGCGCCCTCAAGGGCATTGAGGGCACCCTCACTCTGGTGAGGGCGGAGGCACCTCAACAGTTGTTGAGAGCTGCTCCAGCTGCTTTTCCAGCACTTCTTTATCTTCACTTTAACTTCCGAAGTCCCGATAGCTTGGGTGATTGCGGCCAATCGAAATAGGGCTCACCCGAACCCAATTTCCGGCCTTCTCCTCGAGCAGGCTTCCGCCCCGACTTCTCATCCCTCGAACGTCATGCACGTTATTCTCGTCCACCGGTGTACTCTTCCGTAGCTCTTTCATCCTTCGGACGCACCGAGCCTGTCGGCTCCTTTCCCGTGTTGTCCTTCACGCTAGCTGCGTCTTCCGCTCGACTTCCTGCGCTCTTAAGCTCCTGCACACTTAGACACAAGGATCAAAATCAAACAGGACCTAACCTAACTTGGTTGATCACATCAAAACAACCACAGGGTCCAACACGTTTTGCATAATATTAACGACCCGTTCGAAAAATAATATGATGCATTGAGCGTGCTAGAAGTCCATTCAAGGAACCGTACAATGAACTGTGTATGCTGGAAATCCATTAGAGAATTAATATGAAGTTAAGTGTCTTAGGCCCGATCAACCTTTTATCTGACCGAACATTCATAGAGAGATTTATGAGGCTAAGGGCCTTAAATTGTCCGACCTTTTATCTAGCTGTGCATGTATAGGGAGACTTATAAGCTCATGGAAGCTGACCTTTATCCTGGCCATACATATGGCTAATCGATTGTGAGATGGGTCAGACATTCCGGCCTGCCAATAAGGTTGGCCGTCTTTAAACCCGGTCAAGCACGCTATCTTTTCAGTTCAAGAGTGAAACACTAAACCCCTTATGTTTGACCAGCGTAAAGGCCGATCGGCTTTCTCCCGTCCGGCTTGCAAACTAGGTAGGGAATGTTCTATTTCCTTGACTTTGACCGCCATGCCACATGATTTTAACTCTCAAGTCACCTTGATTTTAACTAATACGTCATCTTCTAAATCCACTCGTTATAATCCGTATCAGTTACTTTTATGCCACCTCCACCTGCTGCTACCTTTCTAGCATTCCATCCTCAAGACAACGATTTTATTGATATTGGAATGGTTGATTCTAATATTTTAATATACAACGTTCGAGTTGAAGAGGTTAGAGGCCATACTTGCTATATTCTCCATGAAAAGACAAATGATCTTCTTTCTTTCTTTTGAAAGCTAAAGCAAAACCTCTTCTCTTGTTCAAAAAATCAAAAATGAAAAATTCTCTATTATGCTTATGTCTAATGATATTATCATTGACCACGCATTTTCAGGTTGAAAACCAAGCTCAAGGGTCACCAGAAAAGAATTACAGGCCTTGCATTTTCAGTCATTGAATGTCCTTGTATCTTCCGGTGTTGATTCCCAGGTATGTAGGTCTAGTTATACTATTTTGATATCATTATCAGATTATTGCATGGAGCCGATACAATTTTGACTTCCAATATTTTACAACATGAGATTCCTACTTTTAGTGCTAATGTCTCATAAGTATTTAGTTTTAACTCCTCTGAAGGATCAGTTTTGATGAATCAAGTTGCAGCTATGCATGTGGAGAATGGAGGTGTGGGAGGAGACAAAGTCTAGATCTATCCAAGTGTCAGCAGCCCCTAATTTAGTTCAGTTTCATAATGATCGGGCACATCTCTTGGTTGTCCATGACAACCATGAAAGTCAACTAGCAATCTACGACAGCGAGCTTGAGTGTTCCCGCTCAGTAAGTTCTCATCTTAACTTAACTTGCTCTTCTGCTCTCCTTGTTGTTTATATTGGAAGATTATATTTCTCAATAAGGGTTTTTTTTTTACTATGATTGGGTGCTTGGATTTCCCCCAATTCCATAATTGATGCATGAGGAACAATAATCTCACATAAAAGATTAACATGGAAAATGGATCCCTTTTAAATATACCGACCCAAATAAAATTTAAAATAAATCAAAATATTATTTGAAAGAAATTCTTCTGTAGCTAAAATTAAGGACGTGGATGAAATTTGAAATAATTTTCCTATTCACCAAAACAAAAATTGCCTTAATAATAATATTCTCCCAAATAAAAGATCTATCGAAATAAGTTTTTACCAAGTGTAAAAGTTTTAAAAAATCAAAATTCTAATTTGCATAATTCTGCTCCAGCGCCGGCTCTTCGCATCCTGTGGTGATTGCCGAATCCAACCCCGATTTCTAATTGAATTAGGAAAATTACTTAATTGAAAATTTCACAGGTGATAAATTCAAAAAATAATTAAATAAATAAATTTAAAAAAAAAAAACCCGATTCCTAATTGAATTAGTAATGAGGAATGACAGCTGTTGGCAGCCTGTGTATATATACACAGACACAAGTGCTTTCTTCGAGAGCGACGATCGGCGAAAGCGACTGACATGGTGGCGACCACGGGGAGAGGGAGGCAGGGGAGAGGGAGGCAGAAGATCGAGATGAAACCTATCCAAAAGGAGACGGCGCGGCAGGTGTGCTTCTCCAAGCGCTGCGCCGGCGTGTTCAAGAAGGCCAGCGAGCTCTCTGTTCTCTGCGGCGCCGAGATCGCTGTCCTCGCCTTCTCGCCCAGCAGCAAGCCCTTCTCCTACGGCCACCCCTCCGTCGAGTCCATCTTGGAACGGTTTTTCGGCAGCAGTGCCGATGCCGCGCCTGCTACCCCGCCGCGGCACCCTCCCGCCGCCGTGCTGATTCAGGCGCTCGGCCGCCAGGAGAAGGAGCTGCAGGAACGGCTCGAGGCAGGGAAGAGGAGGAAGGCGGCGCTCGAGGAGTCGCTGCGGGGGCCGCAGTGGGGCCCTGTGGGCGACTTGTTGGGCGCGTGGAGGAGCTAGGGCTTCCGGAGCTCGACCTGCTGCAGAGTGCGCTGGAGTGGGTGCGAGAGGAGGCGTTGAGCCTACAGGCGCCCACCGGGAAGGAGGCGAGCGGCGGGGGCTTTTCCGTCCCTTCAGCCTCTGCGGCTGTTCCTTGGCCATAAACTTAGCAGATTTTTGTGTCAATTGGGCTGGGGATTTTGACGGATCTGGCCCACCTTGTATATCCTGGGCCAGCCCGTATTACACTACATAGCACACTGTTGCATTGATAAAACATTTCATGTTAATCTGAAACTGGATATATATTTCTCATTTTACTAACTAATGTTGTTATTTTATTAAAGAACATAATTCCTTGTTACTTGTCTAAATTCTTCTCCGTAATCTCTTATTATCAGCAGGACATCCACGTATGTTTCTTGCAAAAAAAATTTCATGGGTCTGTGCATGAACTTTTGGGGCCTAAAAGTCTTCGGGATTATACAAAAAGGAAATGCACAATATCTGAGGAAAGAAGAAATGCGTGTTTTGATTAATTATTTATCTAATGAATATTTAGACGAATTGGAGAAGAAATGCACGTTTTGATTATCTAATGGATATTTAGATGAAGCAAATGTATTTTTCTTTTAAAAAACATCATTATACATGATCATCCAAAAGTATAGATATTTAAAAATCTTATTAATTTAATTAAAGATATTTAAAAATGTATTATTATCCTAATTAATGTGATTGAAAGTGATTTATATCCTAATGAAATAAATTAGAGGTAGTGTAAGGGAACAGAATAGAAAAATCAAATTAACATATGTACGTTCTGCTATAAAAATATAAATAATGAAAATTTTAACATTTGATTAAAACTAGCCACCCCATTTGATTAAAATTATAACTATAAAATTTTAACATTGGTTAAAAAAATAAAAAATTTAAATATAATAAATATTAGGAAATTCAATAACTAACAATTATAGAAAAGGGATAATATGTAAAAGAATATTTTGTTTTATTTTGAATAAAATTATAACTAAAAAAAATATTTTGACATTAGTATTTTTGCTAAAAATTTAAATTATGCCATAAAAATATCTAAAATGGTGAATATAAATAAAGTACAATACATTTATTTTAAACCACCATTAATTATCATAAAATTTAATTATATAAATTTACACAAAAATCAGTTCTAACGCCCACCGTGGGGCTCGAACCCACGACCACAAGGTTAAGTGTGGTCGTTAAGAGCCTTGCGCTCTACCAACTGAGCTAGACGGGCTTGTTGATAGAATTACATAACAAACATGGAAATAATAAATACTATATTATTCCATCAAACCAAATAACTACATTAATGACACTGGCTGAGGGGTTAAATCGTCGCTTCACTGCCCGGCTCATCCTATTCAAAGTTAAACTTTGTTTTTTAAACTAATTCTACAATTAATACTATTTTACTAGATCTTTAAAAAACAACAACAACAAAGAGATATATTGATATATGGATAATTTACCACATTGATTGATGAGACATTTGGTATGTTTAAAATATAATAAAGAATTTATATCCTGGATTTTTTTAATATTTTAAATTTTAAAATTTTAAATTCAAACTTTTTTTTAGGTAATTTATATAGCAGTGATAATTCGTCAGGTCCCCAAAGTTTTATAGTGTAAATTTACACGAATATAATTATTTGTATTATAGAGAAATTTAAATTCTAATGTTTTACTAAATGCAAAATTGACGTTAACGTTCATATTAATTTTAATTTGGGTATTGAACAAAAACTAGTACGTACTCGATGTAGTAGTATTGATATTATTTTTAAATAACTAAAATTTAGAATTATAAATTGATCAAAATTTAAATTATTAGATTTAGTTAAAGGATATGTCAGATTAACTTTCTAAACAAATATAAAATTTAATTTTAGGCTGATTAGACAAACCTTTTTTTTTTCAAGTTAACAGTCAAAAGTGCAGAATTAAGATCGAGGTTCAAATTTGGAAACAAATTTGATATAGCGCTAGATTATCTTGAATTGATTTTGAAAACAAATTTGGAAACTGGTGGAATAAGATTTGTTCCGATAAATATGGAAAATTAACCGATTTAATCATATGATTGATTACCTAAATTGTTGGAAATCGACAGCGACTACTCGACCAAAAACTATTTATACGAGAGCAGAGAAGAAGATCCATCCTCTTCATTTGCTCTTCTTCTTCTTCACCGGAGTTTCTCCTCCTCCTTGTCCTTGATCGATCGATTGCTCAGACGACGATCGACCATGCCGAGGTACACGGACGGCGTAGAGTGGTTTGACTGCGTGGAGTGCGGCGGCCTCCACTTCGCCGTCACCGCCGGCGGCAAGATCGCGTTCGTCGAGCTGTCTGAGGATCCCGTGGTGATCAACCCCGTCGACGACGACGTGGTGGAGCGCGGAGAGAAGACTGTTCTGCGGGCGACGGAGTTGGAGAGCGAGAGCACCATCGACGACGAGAGCACCGACACATGGCTGCACTTCTTCGACGTCTACCTGGAGGACTCGCCGGCCACCTTCATCGCTTTCGTCTCCGGCCGCCGGATCAGCGGCATGACGCGCTTCAGCTGAAGCGTATTCTTAAGGCGTCGTCTCATTAATGGGCTTCGAGTGTGTGGTTATGTGATTAATTCTTCACACAGTTTGAACAGATTAATTGTCCTTGTTTTGTTCTTAGCTCTTTATGGATGTACGTTCTTGAAAGGCAATGATTTTCTTGATCAAGATTATTTTAAATCTGATTTAACTGAGATTATTTGATAGATCCTGAGAAGTTTCTTAATTTTGAACTATTTATACGTTAAGAAAGAGGCATTCATCCAAATCTGAAAGTTATAAAAGGTAAAATAACATTTAATTTGTTTATTGCACAGCTTGTTTTAATTGAGTTGTAAGGGAAACGTTGTTTCGATAGTATATTGACAATGGAGGCTATTCCAGCATATTTCGAAATGAAATAAATCAGGATCTGCTTCTTTAGTTTTCATCAAGTTGATGTTGATCTCCCATGTACTGTCACGTTGACTATATCTTCGAAAGTCAAGGGGTTGAATAGGTTCGCTGCAAGAATGATAACATGTTTCAAGAAACAAAGGCAACAAGGACTCGAGTGTTTAAATGAGATTTCAAAATATTGGAGCATTTTGATGAAGAATTACTGCATAACTTCAATGCTAGCTTCACGCGAATACAACCGAGCAAGTAGTCACCAAAACCTGTATTTTCCGTCGGCGAGTTGCAGTTTTCTCTGTTTACTAGCAGCCCTTCTTGCAGACAAGACAATCGAGACAAATTGAATGTTGTTCCTGTAACAAATCTTATCGATATCTGATGAGTTTATTGTATTACAAAGGATGCTCTCACCTACAAACATGCCAAGATCCGAAGTAAATCTGATCAGCTCAGCCTTCAATTACAGCATGCCCTCCGACTCACTTTTTTGCGAGTCTCGCTGCAGCTCCTCCAACTAAGAGGGCTTTTCCAATATGACCAGCATGAAGACCACATGCCACAGTAACTCCCCCAATAACCACCCATTTCCAGTCGATTCCTCGATGCGCCTTATCATATTTGGCAATGCTGTCAGCTGTTCTAGAAGTAGAGCTCGAGGACTCTGGTTCGAGTTGAGTGATGGCTCCATTGTGGGAAACCTTAGTTGTGATTTGTGCCATGAGCGCACATCTAGATAGAGAAGCTTCAGTTCTCGCCATCAGTTGATATGCCCTCAAACCAGAATGCAGTTTCTTAACTGCCCCCCACATCCCATGTCGAACACCAACCTTGGCGACATCCTTGGGTATGCCCATGTCCTCGAAGTGGACGAGAGTTACTTCACATGCAGATAGTTGGCCATCTTGCTTGTGCGATTCCACTGCGCCCATAGAAAAAGAAAGCATGAAAACCTTTCAAATGGCACTGGCAATTTCCTGTTTAAGTAAGAGATTGTCCAAGTTAAACATAAACTTATTCAGACTTAATCATCTTATAGTTTTTGGTTCATTGGTAAACAAGTATGTATTATTTCTGTCTTCCTATGAACTGAACTGAACTGAACGTCACTAGATAAAAACTGGATTGGCAGATCTTTCTAATAATTAGTTGCATAATGGAAGTTTTGCTAATGGTTCTGCAACTTTAGAGAAATGTAATTAAGAAAACTGGAACTAGAATGTTACCGGCCCTGATGCACCAACTAGAGAAGTACAGATCGACGCGCCTGGGTTTCTCCTTTTTGGGTAAAGATGGGTATGGTATTCCCTGCATAGTGAATATCATATCATAAAACAATCAACAATGGTCAACCTTTTAGTCAATGTTAAGAAATTTTAAATAGTTAGTGATCTTACTATCAAAAAAAGTTAATTTTCCTTGCATTGAGAGAATAGTTTTAGCTCGGATTTCATAGGTGGCTAATGGATTTTATTAGAAGAGTTGAATTGAAGCACAAGGTGTAGGGTACAGGAAGATAAACAAATGATACCGATCAATGTACTAAAAAGAAATTAGAAAATTCAGGCACATTATTTTTCCATCCAAAATAGGCAAGCTAAGTTCCAATGTCTAAGTTAGCATTAAAAAAATGCAGAGGATAAGACATACTCATTACAAGCCCAAAGTTAGATGAAATCGCATCAAATTTTTCTTAGGAGCGCAAAGTTCTTATATGGTGGCATGAAAGAAAAAATAATGGCAACAAGAGTTGTAACAATTATCATGAAACTGTGGAGATCCATATCAACCAGTCCAATTCCATTGACCAGGAGATTCTATTTATAATACCAATCGAAATCACAATGCTACAATTATAAATATCCAATCATTTAAAAACAGTGATGGGCATCATTCCCAGAATGGGAAAATTAGAAGCGGATTTGGAGAGGAATAAAATGAAGGATCATGCTTCTATCAGAACTGTTAATATTAGCCCCATGCATGAAAGAAAAAGATTTGAGAATTATGTTAGACCTTGATGGCTAACACCAACATTATCTAAATGTATGATCATGCCATATCAAATTTATTAGATTATACAGTTTAAGGGATTGAAGAAAATACAGTTAACATGATTGTAAATGCATTGATTGAATTTAATATTAATACAAATATAGCTTTGTATGGAACTCAATGGAGATATAGATTCACATACACGATTCCAAATAGTTGGACAAACACTGCTTGAATACAATCATTTTCTATCATCTCTAATTCAAAACAAAAGATGGGTTATTAAGAAATGTGGAACTTCCACTGACATTCTACATGAGCATATTTCTATTGAGTGATTTACAAGAGATTAATTGTTATAATACTTGTCAAATAGATAAGGCATGGTCTGTTGTTTGGCGGCTATAGACAAAAATAGTAGAGTCACATCTATAGGAAATGTAGAAAAGATCATACGTACCTTTGTCACACAATAATAGCTCCCTCTAGACTCCCATATACGACGAGCAATTATATATTCCCTATCATTGCAAAAAAATGGGAACTGCAGAGAGCAATCGCATGTCACTATTACCAAGGTGTAGTTAATAGAACTAAATCAATAATGATTTTTAACATTTTATAAGACCTTTTTAATCCAGTGTACAATCATGGTTCCACTCTGATGGAATTCCTCCAATATTTTGAAGTGTACAAGCATTGAATCCCATTTTAACCGGAAATCATCATCCCAGAAAAAGTCTCTGACCAATTCCGGAGTTGCGTCCTCAAAAACTGTTCTGCTACGATAAATTATAGGGCCCTCCTGAGATTGGCAAAAGAAAAGATAAGCAATCACTGCACCGAAGATTCCTTTCAGCTACATGTAATTAAATGTTCAGCAAATAAATACTGCATCAGTTTTCCAAGATGAGCAAAGGAATAGTTCAAAATTCAAATGATCAAGAAAGCATCAAAAGCGATGAATGCTTCACTAAGGTTGTACAGCAATCTATCTTAAATAAATATATCAAATTTGTGAAATACAATAACAACCAAGCCTTATCCCATTAAGTGGAGCCGGCATCAAATTTGTGAATTGTATACAGGAAATTAAGAATTACCTTTGGCTCATGACGCCATGATTGGTAAATCATATTGGACGTGGTGCGTTCCATCTGATTCTGCCAAGCTGCATCTCCAACATTACTATCTAGAATGTGCAATAGATGCTCCAAATCCTTTTCGGAAACAATATCTTGCTCATCCATTTCAATGCTCGAACTGGAGAAATTTAACATGACAAAAAAATTTCAACCTTCAGGTAAGATCTAAAAGTTATAGAGTCAATCTCATAACATTTTAAACATTATCAACAAGGATGTAATTTTATTGCAATGAGCCGGAATCACCAAACCCCAACTATTTACATAAACTTTCAGATTAGATGTTTGAACTTTGGAGGAAACAACTCCTAGTTGAATCAGGGCAAAGAAAATAATAGGAGAAGAGTAGATCAAAGAGAAATAAATAAGTTAAGAACCTATCAAACAAACCAAACCCTCAAAGCATGCTATCTAACGAATGATTTGCAGAACTAACCAGATAAGAATTTAACAGAAAAGCACTTTATTGTGCAAGATTTACATGGGTTGGCAAAAGAAAGGACAAGATTTGTATTATGGTGCAGTTAATAATAAAAAAAAAAGCGTGCAGTTAACGCTGAATTCCAAGCGTTAACAATGATCTAATGTATTAGACATGAGAAACCAGACCAAAGAATTAAGAAACGTATATGAAATAATTGCAGTCTGAATGACACAAATTAATAACTTTTATAAGAAAGGTTTTTCTACAGGCAACCGCAAGGTTGGCAAAATGAAGAATATGACTCACACCAAAGCATCTTATAACATAGCAAATGCAGTCATCATTGGGACTACGTTTGAAATCCAATCCAAGTCTTCAACATTTGTTATTTGCTATATGAATTCCAAAGTTTGATGGTTTCTATTCTTCTCACACGTTCCAATCATGAGAAAAACATGGCTGCAAGTGGATATGCGAAAAAAAAAAAAGTAGCATGGAATATGTGGAGATGATCAACCTAAGAATGAGCTTTGGCATAATAGATGTTGTCCGCATCAAGAAAATAACTATGTAAAATGCAAACTTAAGGAGTATTGACTGATGAATTTGTTGGTTATTTCCTAAAGGTGATAGGACCACTTTCATGGCAAAATTTTAGTATAGGAGGAGCACTTTGAGGTATGATAAGAATGAGGGTAGGAACGTAACAAGCATCCATCGATACATTTAGATGTGTACAAAGTGGAATGAGATAGGGATGGCTGCAGCTAAATAGGAACATGATCAGCAGCCATCTCAAGTAACTCCACATGCATTTATGTGCAATTTTGGAATGAGAAAAACATGCCTGCAAGTGGATATGGGACAAAAAAAGGAACATGGAATATGTGGAGATGATCAACCTAAGAATGAGCTTTGGCTCCATAATGCTTTGCGGCTTGGGTAATCATGATTCAACTACAAGGAGTTACCATAATTAAATAGGTAAGATGTGTATCTCCTTCCTAGACACTATTTTTATTGAAGGGAGCCTCATATTTTCATAGCCATGTTGATTCATCAGCACCCAACTACTAAAACTGATTGTTTTGATAGAGTAATCATGTTTGCATAAGATCAAGAATCATATCTCAGCAAGTGTATGCCACAGAAGCGCCATAAAAACTAGAAAAACCTAGTCACATCTAAATGTTCCCAAGTCTAGGCTGCCGAAGGAACAATGAATTCCAATTTTTCTAATAAGGAAACTGTAGAGGCTGTATATTCAAGTGACAACAAACAAGCCACCATCCATTTCTGACTTTTTTATCAAATTAAGCAAAAATAGTAGTGGAAAAAACATTAAAAAAAAGGAAAAGGAAATGTTTGTTAATTTATTCAAAAATCTTAGTAACAAGTGAAAAAGCAATGTTGAAACGAATAGTCAATATGAAATTCTATCAGGCAATTAAGGAATAAAGCGAAGCTAAATCTGATTCATAGCTACCTCAAACTGTCGCTATCTCTTTCAATCGCCGCTGAGCTCATGGATACTAGCGTCGTCGACCCCGGTCCTTCCGCCGCCGGAAGCTCCCCGTTCTTCCCCTCGAAACTCGACCACAATTTCCGGAAAACGGAGAAGGCCGAGAGTGCGGTCACCGCGAGCCAAAGCCTTCGGGCGCTGAACCCCGGCGGCGCCGTCCAGATGAACCGGAACCTACTCCGGAGGCCAAGGTAGAGCAACCCCGTCCACCGCGGCCGCCACGACCACCCGATGACTAACCCGATCAAGACTGACAACCAGATCGGCACTGCGCAAAGCAGAACGTCGATCAGGGTCTCCACCACCGCCGGCTTCCTCATCAACGCCGTCAAGTCCGCGTAGAAATCCCCCATTTCTCGATCAAACAACCACAAAATCAAGAACAATCGGAAGATGAACCGAACAAATAGGTGAAAAAGACCCCTCAAAGGTATCAGATCGCTCAACACAGCGTAGAAAAACGAAAGCCAGCAATAGAACAAAAAGTTGTAGGGAGCACATCAGTCGTTATCGACCGAAGAAAATGTTTTCATACTTGAAATGCTCTACCCAACCCTCTACCGGAATTTTCATTGAGGCTTACTGGATAAGCAGCCATTAGTATTCTTTTGTCATCGGCGGATCGCGGAGCCGGTAGGTGAGGATTAGAAAAACAGACAAATAAAATTTGAGGGTGTAATTAAAATTTCGTTACCGAAGCGGGATTTTGGCATCCGGAGTCTTTTTAAGAATACTGCAAATGGTGGGTTTCGAGACATAATTGCCTAAATCGGGAATTAATTATTTTGTTAGGCCCGTTGACTGGTTGGCCCATCAGACTTTGGCCCACTTATTTAGCCACTTGCGCTGGGCGCTGCTGCATGGGAAGTGGGCCCGCGAGGACATGTCAGCCGTCAGCGACGATACGACCACATGAACGGGGTCAACGGCCAACCTCTCATTTTCTATAACCACGACTTATAATGGAATTTAAAGACATTTTACTTGTTCTGCTTATATTTTTCAAACTTGAGCACGTACTTGAATTTTCTCGAATCTTTAAAATTAATTTATTATTATTGTTCTTCACTGTTCTGCCAACTCTCCAGCTGTCCTCAGTGTGACAAGATGACGAAGAAAACAAATAGAAATTAACGGATCTAATTTAATTATTTTAAAATTTATTTTTTTAAAAAAAAATATTGATTATTTAATTCAATTAAATCAATATTATCAATCGGATCGAATGGAATCGAATCGATTCGATTCCATTTTGAACATTGCTCAACCCAGACAACAAGCAAAGTCAAACAAAAAGTAAAATCTTCAACAACTTCCTGTCTGGCCTATTTAAAACCGACGGGCAGTGCTATTGGTTCACATCTACAGGCCTCATCGCTATGGCTCTTCTTCTCTCAGAGGAGCAAATCACTGAGTTCCAAGAGGCCTTCTGTCTCTTTGACAGAGATGGAGATGGTGTTTACTTTACTATGCTCCTATTCTTTTTTTTTCTCATAAATCTTTGGTTTAGCTAGCTTAATTCGTTGTGTTCGACAGGACGCATCACGCTGGAAGAGCTTGGCGCGGTCATCAAGTCACTGGGTCAGAGCCCTAGCGAGGAGGAGCTGAGGGAGATGATTCAGGAGATCGACGCAGATGGAAATGGAACCATCGAGTTCGGAGAGTTTCTGAATCTGATGGCCAAGAAAGCGAAGGAGACGACGAACGTGGAGGAGGAACTGAAGGAAGCTTTTAAGGTGTTCGACAGGGATCAAAATGGATTTATCTCGGCCAGTGAGGTAGAAGAAAGATAGATTGATAGATAAGTTGTTTGCCCTTGAATTTAATTATGTTTTTGGTAAAAAAAAAAATTATTGATCTTATGCAGCTGAGGAATGTGATGATCAGTCTTGGGGAGACGCTGAGTGACGAGGAGGTGGAGCAGATGATCAGAGAGGCAGATTTGGATGGAGACGGGCAAGTGAATTATGAGGAATTTGTTCGGATGATGATGATGATGATGGCGGCTGTCTGATTAATTCTTCATACAATTCAAATTTTATGAAAAGAAAAATGAAAGAAACGAGAATGATAAAATAAAAAAAAAAAAAGGCATCATTTGTGTTTTGCATTTATTTTCTTTAAAATGAAAGAAACGAGATTAGCCGATTCATTTGATTAACCTATGAAAAATAAAATTGTATATTGATAAAAAAAATTAATTATAATTTTTTAGATTTTTTTCTAAAAACTATCCACTGATTTTTTTTTAAAAAAAAATATTTTAAATTTTATCCAATTATCTATGTATTTTTGGAAAAATTATCTAATTTTTTCTTTAAAAAATTGAGGGTTTTTTTTTATAAAAATCATGTTTTGCTTTAAACATGATTAAATTCAATAAGGGTCTCTATTAGCTTTTCATTTTCATATCTAAGTATCACTATACTTTCCTAATAATATTCCTATCGTCTGCATTTTATTTTTATCAAATAAAATAAAATTTGGCGCATGACAAAACATAGAACAATATAAGTACATTCTCCTACCTTTCAATCTCCTATTTGATTATTATTTTAATCAAGTAAAGGCAAACAATTTATTTTCTATATAATTTCAAGAAGAAAACAAGTAATAGTGATGCAATTATGAACAAAGATGAGAAGGGATTATTATGTTATGAATCAAGTAAATAATTATCCAAAAGAATAAAAACAGTTGCAAGGTAGAGATAACTTGCCATTTAAACAATACATATGCGCTTCAACTAAATGGATGATATCGAAATATGAAATTAACAAAATTTAATTTAAGTTTGTTTGGGGCAATTTAGATAAAGACTTGCACAATCATTCCCTTTTCATGTATTAATCTTCATAGCTAGGTTTCAAGCTAAGTACCATATATGCACCGAGATGTATCTTTTGGCCATGGAAACCCTAACATGAACGCGTGTCATCGATAGTATCTATATATCTATCTAGCTATCTATATACATATACCTAATAATGTTACGAAACATAGACCATGAAACAAAGGTAAAATCTACTATGTACTATAGGTGATCACATAAAACACAACTTTTTTTTCCTCAATGTTTGCATTCCTACTAACCTAATGAGCTTGTTCTTTTAACTTGGCACAATTGTGCAAAAGTATGTTTAAACGACAATATGGTAAACTAGTTTGAACTCGATCGTAAAATCAAAATAAGGACTAAACCTATCGACATCACAAATTCACAATGCATCTTAATTCTACGACTCCACTCCTTTGTTATCAAAACTATAATGAGACTCCAATTACAAAACACTATATATATTGCCTTAAGAATAGAAGTACAATAGTTATAACAATCTAAAGGAGAAAAAAAAAGTTAACATACAAAAGAAATCGTAGATTGTCCCGCGTTGTGTTCCCTTCATCCATGGATTTGAATCCTTATTCTGCCCAAGCATATAGAGCCGTTGATAATGAACAAATTCTCTTCAAACTAACTAGTTATTGTTCCTAATCTCTTACTCATAGTAGTCCTATCTCCTCTTTGAAATAATTGCTCATTAGCCCTAATCTCTTGCTCAAAATACATACTAAACCTTAAATTAATTAGGGCTCCCAATTAGGTTAGGTTCATCTACAGTTAAACTCATATATATATCAATTTAAACAAAATTTCAAAGGATTCACTACACTAGAACTTAATTTAAACACTCAAGCTCAAATGCAGATGAAACTACAGTACTCACAGCAGGCCAAAGGACAAATGAAAAACCTCAAGAACAGTAGATCAGAGATGATTTGGTGCATGTAATTTCTTCACAACCTTGAGAAAAAAAGCCTCTTAATTGCATCATAAACAAGATAAAAGAGATGTCAAAAAAAAAAAAAAAAGAAGAGAAGAACCCACCAAAATCTATCAATCTTCCATGTCTGCTTTCCTGACTGCAAAATATTAGAAGCATGTAGTTCAGATCACAGAAAAGAATTTCAACCAAGATCTCTAGGGTTTATCCTCCACACTCTAATTTAGGGATCAGCTTCCTTCAAAGATCTCAGAACCACTAGAAAATCACAGAAATAAAATAAATAAATAAATGAAAGCATATATACCCCAACCGTTCTTGTAGCGGTACTCGTCGAGCATCCATCCATCCATCCATCCATCAACTATAAGATTAATAAAGAGATAGAAAAATAAAGATGTGATGAGCTTGGTGCTCCACCAGTAGATGAAGCTGCAACATGATCTGCGTGTCCTTATCCAAGCAAGACCATGAAGATGGAGAGGATACATGGAATTCTCAGATCATGCTGGCAGCTTGAGCTTCTCATGGTGCACCTCTAAAAAATTAGAGAAATTAAAAGATGAATGATCTCAACCTCTAGGGCTAGCTGAGAGGAGGAGGAGGAGGAGGAGATATAAAGCAAGGGCCGGGGGAGAAAGGTAAGGGAGCATATCAGCTAGGTAGCTTGTTAATTTGATCATTATGTTAATCACGAGTTTGCTTTGCATGGTTAATTAGAGGGTGGTCCAGCAAGCTAAGCTAATTAAGCACCCCTGGCCCAAAGGCTTGCTAAGATGGAATATTGTCATGGATGTTGGGGCCAGTTGGGGTTGCTAACTTTAGCCAGAGCCATTAATGACTCTTGGCTTTCATGCATCTCCACGTCCCTTTCCATTCCCATCTAGCGCATGCACTCCCAACACAAGAAAGAGAGGAAGAGAGGGACAGAAAGAGGGTTGCTTAGCTTAGCTTGGGACCATGACCATGACCATGCCAATTGCCATGCATGTTTTACTCTCTAGCTAGCTAGCTATGATTCCTTTAATTTTCATGTGGACTACTTTTCTTGCAATTGCTAGCTTATGAGGACTGAGGAAATAAGTGCTTGTTTGCGAGACGGCGATGTTCTTAAATTCAGAATAGACTGGCCAGTTCAGCGGGTTTAAATCGATCGGGAGATCGAGGTGGTCTTTTCTATTCATATATATAGATCAGGATGCTTGGTTGAAGTTCAAATAGGGAATTTTACTTTCATGTCATTCAAAATTGTATGAGGTGAAGGGGGCCTAATTTAACCTAGTCATATCTATCTATCTATCTAGCTAGCTAGCTAGCTACAAGAAGCTCAAAACTAATCTTGATCGTTAAACCTAGCATTATTGAATTAACATTAATGGCCATCTTGGCTGTTAGGTGTTGAATAATTACCATGTGTACATGTATTAATTTTGAAAGGGTTGTTTCTGAAGCCAATGGCTGCCACGCATGCAGTGTCAGTGTCAGTTACTTGCAAGTGGTTCCTGGTGCAACTTTTCCTACATGGCAGCATGGCAAAAAACAGCATGCATGGCTCCATCCTAATTCCAGAGAAGAGAAAGTGATGTGTTCGATCAGAATCTGCTTTTGGATCAGGAGAATCTCCTCTGCCAGAAATTATAGTTGCCACAACTGTAAATGAAAGAGAAAGAGGGTGGGTTTTTTGATGAAAGAAACTGGCAGCGAGATGGCTTCCTGCTCGTATCATTTTGCAAATTTACTGGATTCAGGTTTCTGTTTTAATTAATTTCCTCCTTTGTTCTTCGATTTGTTTATTGTGATCATCAGTCTAGTTGAGCCAAATTGCCTTCTGCATGTAAGGCCTTGTTTAGGGTTGGGAGTTTAGGATTTGAGGTTTGGGGTTTGGGGGTTTAGGGGTTAGGGGTTTAGGGGTTTTGAGGGGTTTAGGGGTTTTGGGGTTTGGGGTTTTTGGGGTTTTAGAATGATATTGCCTTGAATTAAGGAATTCCTCAACTCAAGCAATATACATATCGATGCTTACATTCCAAAACTAGTGTTTAAAACTAATAGGTGATTTCCATATAACTTGAATATGATTCCATGTTTGAGGTGTTGAAGATTGTCTACCGATAAGAGGTCAACCAAATAACTTGTCTATCCAATCAATTAGCTAGACACACAATTCTTGGACAACAAAATAGATCAATAAGAGCACAGTCTAAAAACTATGAAAAAAATAGATTAAAAAACATCATCAAAAATACCTCATTGAAAGTTGAAGATTTGAAGGATGCAAACCACCAGAGGACGGACTTTCTTGTTCAAGCAAAACAATCATATATAATACTAAGGGTCATTTAGCAAGCGAATCGATCGTATGATTAGCACACCGATGAAATACGAAGAAAATGGAAAGCCGAAGAACTATTGGGGGATCGAAACTAGCAAACCAATCTAAGAAACCCACAGTCTTTTAGATTCAACTAGCATGTATATATAATATATATAGCACTTAGACTGAACAAACAATTAAGGGGAAAAAAAGATGATGCATGTCACACACTCAACATCAACATACCCTTTAGATTTTTGAGGAAGAAAATTAAAGCAAGAAAGTATAGTGTTACAATAAGAAATATTTATTAAGTGTGTAGTGCATGGTAAAAAAACATAATTAAACCCTTAAGTACAAAATTAAAGTAGTTTTTATCATTGTTATTATGGAGCTAGGGATTAGGTTTGCAGGCTATAAAGTAGAACATGTATAGCCATAGCTAGTTCCATGTAAAGGAGACAAACCATTTAATTCTTAAAATATGTGTTGAAAACTTTATTAGAAGAAAGAGATAGATCATTGTTGTTGTAAATTAGTGATTAAAGCATAATGATGGTACAAGATGTGGGAGCAGATTAATGGAGCATTTTCTTTAAAATATTGCACATGAGCATGTGTAACCATTATTAATGTTGAATCAATGTTAATGCATATAGGCATGACTCCAAGGGGGGATCATGCTTCTTCAAACTTGGCTTTTATTATTTAAGGAGATTAAGCGAACTTCAATGAGTTATATGCCCCTTTTTTATATGTTTTATACTCCTTGTGTTATTAAAGGAGGATGAACTATTATGTCTCTCTTATTAATTAGTATTATTTTCTTCATAATTTTATACTTTTGGATGAATACATCAGCTCTTAATATTAAAGGGGCATCCAAGCTAAGCATCATCACCCTTTGAAGTCCATCTCATCAATGAATTTGAATATCAATATTTTGCCCCTTTGTTTGTCACATATCCAAATTTGATTGATTATTGTAAGGTTGTATATTAAGGTTGGTAGGGAAGTCCATCATGCTCATTGCCTATTGAAGTTTTCATGTGAGGCATTCCATCGGTATACGCTTAGATATTGATGTTCCGATATTGACTAATATGATGTTACCTTTAAAAGTATCGACAAAAATGCAATAATGTACACCGCTATAACAAAGTAAGCGTATAATTTTCTCTTCATTTAATATTGTTAGTTTATATTGCTTGACTTTTTTTATATGTGTAAAATTTTTCCTCTATAGGTACAATCATGACATATATAGAGACTAATGCAATGAGTGAGAATTACAAATAAAAGACTACTTGAATTAGAATTTGAGCCATAAGCCACGCATTTTCATTTATATTCTCATTTTGTTATGATAATGGGTTGTATTCACATTGCACCTAATTACATAATTTAAGTTACTGCTATGTGATCTAGAGGTCATGAGTTTAAGTCACAAATATAATCTCTTATAAAGTAGGATAAAACTACATACCTCATATTGATAAAAATTTTGTAGACCAAACTACCTTTAATTTATCATTAATTCTAAGTGTATTTCTATGAACATTTAATATTATCACTAATTTATACTTCTTGTCAATAATTTTTTAATTTACTTGGCTATATTTTTGCAAAATTATTCTTTTTTTTAATAGTGTGGAGGAGTTTCAAAAATAACTCAAATACTCAAAGCAACAGGGGGTATGTGATAATTAGCCACCTTAATTACTTGCAAAAGACCAAAACAGTGAAAAAGTCGACCATTATTAGAAACATCAGATAAACTAAAATATCACTAATAAAGAAAAGAAGACCTTTTTCTTTAAAAGAAGACAAATCAATTTGTTTAACACAAAATTTTAACCAAATGAAATTAAATTAATGATAATTAGTTTATCTAAATTTACTAAACTCTTGTAATGGGCCACAATGATCGATCACCATATTTCAGCTAACTATAATATCATACGAAAATTTTAAATTGGATTGTTCCAAAAAAATCTTAGGATCAATTCCCAACGAGTGTAGAACTTTCATCATATAGAGGGTTGTTGCATTAGGATAAATGTCTCTCATGATTTATCTCCTTTCAAAGAATATTAGGATCGTCCTGCAAGGGTTATTAAGGTGATAGCTTCACTTTTGCTCAATAGAACTTTTAAACTGTGATATTATAATCCCAACTACAAAAGAATCTCATGATCTTACAATGATAAGAACATGAGATCATAATTACAAAGATTTTTTAAAAAAAACAAATATTTTATACATCTAAAACTTATGAAATCCTGATGCACTCTTTCATGAATGCCCACCTTTTGAATGCTCCTTCAGCAAAATACTGAAGAATTAGTTGGCAAGATTATGACACAATTATCAGGGAAACATTAATTTCAATATGCCAAGAACCTCCAGAACACCTATACCTGATCATGACAAGTTCACATGGCAATGCAGACGGCTGAACATTATGCTGGCAGGAAAGCAATAATGCTTGGGATGCCAAAAAAAAAACATAAATGATTATTTCAACTTCTAAACTAATTGATCAATCCCCTCATCAATTGCCAACCTCCAGTAGCTTGAGCTTCTTGCTAGAAAATGGCTCTTGTTTAAGAACCCCAAACATATAGTTTCTATGCTGGAAATTAAAATACATCTAAATCAATTGATGTTTACAGACATGTGTGGAGCATTTATTCTTACAAGT